>NC_090988.1:5733333-8397500 GCF_041146395.1 Eulemur rufifrons | reverse complement strand
GGCCAAGTGACCACAGATCATGATGCTCACACTGAGGGACCACGCACCAAAAGATCATGGGCTTTTAATCAGCACTGTTAGTATACTAATAGATGAGAGGCAGGGGTGTGGACTAGATGGCCTCTGAATGTTTTTCCTTTCCAGGATTTAACAATCTGACTCTTCTGTAGATTTGGAAAGTGATAAATAAAACCAACTATTGAGAACATTTGGCCAGTTCATTACGTGCAGGTTGAGTATCCCTTATCTGAAAATCTAAAATCTGAAATGCTCCAAAATCTGAAACTTTTTGACAATTGACATGATGCTCAAAGGACACGATCATTGGAGCATTTCAGATTTTTGTATTAGGAATGCTCAACTGATATAATGCAAATATTCCAAAATTCAAAAATCTGAAATTTGAAACACTTCCTCTTTCAAGCATTTAGGATAAGGTATAACTTTCACGCCTCTCTCTTTGTGCTTGTTTTCATTTTATTTATTTTTATTTTACTTTTTAATGTCTTCCCCAAAGTTTAAGGTGACACATTAGTCTAGGTATATGCCTTTCTCCTCCAATAGAATTAATATAAGTTTCTTAAGGATAGGCACTGTATTTTACCCATTGACATAGCTCTGTAATAAAAAAAATTTAAACTGGCATTTATTAAGCACTTACATTCTGTCTGAGATTTTACTGTGCCCTTTACATGTTTGTTTCATTTAATGCTTACATCTTTCCTAGGAGGGAGGTACTTTTCTTACTATCTGCATTTTACAATTAAGGAAGTCAAATCTGAGGGATGTTAAGAAACTTTCACAGGTTCGTGCGGCTACTTAAGTTCCACAGGTGCTGAACCAATATGCAATACAGTGTTTCTACACCTATCTCAGTGCCTAACACATAATGACTTCTCGGTTTGTATTTGCTAAATGAATGATCATTAAGGCATGGACTCTGTTTCTAGTTCTGCAACTAACTTGAGCAATCCTCTAAGTTACTAAGTTACTATGCTTTCTTCCCCTCATCCACCACCTTTCACAGATCTCAATAAAGGGTAAGTGCTCAGGAAATATTTACTAGATGAATGCTAAATAAAAGGGTGAATGAATGGTTGATCCCAGAAGTCTCTTCTAGATCTAACAGCCCATGACTGCAGCTTACATTGATCTTTCTCTTCTCTGACCTCTCCTACCACAGTCCATGTTAAGAGATTTGATTTTGTTTCGTCTTTTCTTGATTCTGACTGCTCACTGTGTGTGTTTCATATTCCCCAGTAGGTTGACTATGTAGCCCTTGTATTCCACAGTGCCTGGCCCAGTGGCTAAATGATGAGTACTCAGTACATACAGATGGAAATGGAGTTGAGTATCGCTTCAGCACACTTTAAGCCAGAGGAAACCTGCAATAACAGCAACTTCCTGGGCTACGGTTTTATTCTTTAGAGAAGCTGCCATGTGGTTCCAGATGTTTTCGACAGGTCAGGGAGCGGCATCCGGGCTGCTGACTTAAGGCACAATTTGCCATACTGCTGAAGTGTACCTACCCATCGCCTACAAGTGCTGGTCTCCAGATAGGCTGTTTGGGGAGTCCTTAGTAAATCCAGAGGACAATGATCTAAGAGATCGACCCCTAGATAATTGATAAAATTCCTCTGAGTGACTGTTACCCTTAGATGGTTGCCCACATGCACGCATACGCGCGCGCACACACACACACACACACACACGACCCAACCTCAGCTCTTTCAGATCCTTAAGCTACTTTCAACCTTGCGGGAGAAATTGGACTCTCAACATTGTTCCTTCCTGGACATGCGGAGCAAAATTCTCAGGAGGTAAATAGGTTGGGGAAATGCAGATGGACCCATCAGTGCCCGAGGACATCAGAAACCATGCTAGTGACAAGGTATCCAGGGAAACGGTGGCTTTCTGCAGCATGGGAGATGCCAGGACTGTATTGAGCATCAACTGAAATCAAGGCTGATCGGCACATGGGTTGATTTCATGGCATGGATATGTGTTACCTGGGTGGCTTTGGAGCTTCCCTTCTGTAAAATGGGGGTGGGAATTGTACCTACAGGATTGTTCTATGACTCCTATGAAACAAAGATTGTAGATCCTCTAGGAGTAATTAAGAGAAAAATCAATAGGAAAACTGAAAAGTCTGGGCCTGGAGTGACTGCCCATCTACCCTTAGTTACCTTCCCTGTTCCTAATGGACTTGGCTTATTTTTTCTTTTTGCAAAAAGGCATAATAATTTTCTGTTTTTCAATTCCATGAACAATTTACTCTTAGAAGAAATGAAGTCCTTATCCTATTCTGCCAGCCTCCTTAGCCACTCTCTCCCCACCCAGCCTATAATCCTACAACTCTGCCTCTCCACCCACATGCTATTGCATCGTACATTTTGTTTGAGGAGGGTGCAAGTGCTTCTAGAAAGGAGCAGACGAGGTATTTGTCTATGCTTGTTCTGTCCATCTCTCCCCATTGGACCCATCTGAGAAAGCTGAATTACTTGGTGAGGTCTCTGTATCTGAAAATTCCTTCATACATCAGACAGCAAATTATTTTGCAATCACATGTTCACCAGGTGCTTCTTTAGGGAAGAACCATGTCCACTGGTGCCTAGCACAGTGCCTGCTATAGAGTAGGCATTCAATAAACATTCGCTGAATATGTGAATGAATAAAATTCTAGGTGGGTTTGAGATATACTAGACTACTATGATGGATGCTTTATATTCTGTTTTAATCTATTTGTTACCCTACAAGAGGGTTGAACACATGAGAATTCTATGGTAAATAGAAAAGAGAAAGAAATATATTTACTGTGGATGTCACCCAGTAAACTTCAGTGACTTTCACAAAGAAAACTTACCAGTTACTTAATTGGGGGACTTGAAAGCTCATAAAAGAGAAAAGCAGGGTGGGAAAATAGGAGGGAAAGGAAAAACATTTTCCCCACTACAGGCAGGGCCAGGACTAGGAACAAAAGCCCTATGATTCACCCAAGAATAGAAGCTTAAAGGACTCCAACTACATGCCAAGGCGCCAGAGGTCCTGCCAACCTCAGCTTATGTGGGGCATTTGCCCTTTGATGTAGCCAAGAAAAGGGATTTAAGCAGCAAATGGTGACCTTCGAACAGCTGTGCTGAAGGATCATTTTGGAGAGATGACCCCTTAACTTCACCCTTGCCCTAAATTCCTCCCCTCCTAATTGCTAAAGAAAGCAAAAGAACAAGTTAATTATTAGACTAGAAAAATCAAGATTGTGTTGGTGATGGAATAACTTGTGCAAGAAAAAATATGGAGGCATTCAAGGAAGAAATCGGAGTTACTTCTTGCTGGGGTGTGGGAGAAGGGAGAAAGGTGGCGGGAAGTAGAGGTGCAAAGTTGCGAGAGGCCCCTGTGACACCTCGCCCGGCGTGGGCGTGCACGCAGCGCCTGCCCTGAGCAGCGGCTTCCACCGACCATCTCATTGAATCCTCACCGCCACCATTTCACGGAGACCTGTTACTTCCACAACACAGATGAGAAAGCTGAGATTCCAGCAAAGTTAAATAACAAGCCGCAGCCTCCACCGCCAGACCGAAA
The DNA here is from genome assembly GCF_041146395.1 of Eulemur rufifrons. Taxonomy (NCBI): domain Eukaryota; kingdom Metazoa; phylum Chordata; class Mammalia; order Primates; family Lemuridae; genus Eulemur; species Eulemur rufifrons. The sequence goes on along the minus strand of NC_090988.1, from coordinate 8,393,921 downwards.
TCAAGACTTAAACCCACGTGTGTCAGATGCCACAGCCCTGCGTACTGAAGCAGAACATGGGGAGGGAAGGAAACACTTTCTTTTATCTTCTTGATGTTTCTCTTTCACTATTGCAATTGTAACAGCTTTCTCTGATCTGTTAAGACTGGTTGTTTCCTCTGTGTAGAATTCAAACAAAACCAAACAGAGCTAAACAAAAAACACCTCTAAGACCAACCAGGGTAATTAAATATTTATTGGGCTCCTACCATGAGTTAGGCATGTTACTATGAGCTGGGGATATAAAACGAGTAAAACATTGTTCCTGACACAGGAAACTCCCAGCCCACCTAAAGAAATCATTGTAGAACAAGGTAGAGGCTTTCATAAGGCATGTGTGAGATGCTTTAAGAAAGCAAGTATGTGAACATTAAGTCCCCTGATATGAGGGAAATTAGCTGGGGCTTCTGTGATAAGCTGATATTTGTGAGGCCAAGGTGGAGAAAGGCATTTCAGACAGCGAAGCAGCACGCGCAAAGGTATGGAGCACGACAGGGACGCACGTTTGGAGTACAGGGTGTCATCCAGCGGGTTTGGTGGGGAGAAAGCAAAGGTAATAGTCAGCCTTCAAGATCTGCTGCCTTCATATATAGTTTGCTTGTTGGTCGGTTTGTCTTGGGGATAGTGATGGTTGCGGTGATTTTCTTTTATTACGGTAAAATATATATAACATAAAATTTACCATTTTAATCATTTTAAATGTACAGTTCAATAACATTAAGTACATTCACAATGTTGTATAACCATGACCACAATCCGTCTCCAGAACTTTTCCATCATCCCCAAGAGAAACTCTGTCCCCACTAAACGAAACTCCCCATCCTCCCACCCTCCAGTTTCTGGGAACCTCTATTCTACTTTCTGTTTCTATGAGTTTACCTATTCTAGGTATTTTATATAAGTGAAATCATACCATATTTGCACTTTTTTGGCTGCTTTATTTCATTTAGCATAATGTTTTCAAGATCCACCCATGTTCTAGCATGCATCAGAATTCTACTCATTTTTGTGGCTGAATAATATTCCAATGTGTGTATAGCAAGCACATTGCGTTTACCCATCCTTCTGTTGATGGCCACATGGGTTGTTTCCACCTTAGACTGCTATGAATAATGCTGCTATGAACATTGATGTACAGGTATTTGTTGAAGACCCTGCTTTCAATTCCTTTAGGTGTACACCGAGAAACGGAAGTGCTGGATCATCTGGTAATTCTATATTTAGTTTTTTGAGGAACCGCTGAATTTTTTCCACAGCAGCTGCACCACTTTACATTCCCACCAAAGTGTACAAGGATTCTAATTTCTCTGCATCCTCAGTAGCACTGGCTGTTTTCTGGTTTGTAAATAGTAGCAATTCTGACGTGTGTGAAGGGGTAGTTCATTGTGGTTTTGATTTGCCTTTCTCTGATGACGAGTGATATTGAACATTTTTTCATGCGATTATTGGCCATTTATATATTTTTGTAGAGAAATGTCTATTCAAGTCCTTTGCCCATTTTGGGGGTCTAGTTTGTTGTTGTTTCTGTTGTTGTGGAATATATGTTTTGAGTATTAGGGGCTCTGATATTGGGACTAAATGTCACCAATAAAGGTGCAGGCTTATTTGTGTTTAAGTTTAATAAAACACAACTCAGCCTTGCTGAGATGTGAGACTGGAAAAATATTTAAATAGTCTTGTTGTTGTTGTTGCTGCTGTTGCTGTTGCCATTGTTGCTAGACATTTTCTTGAATAAGTGACCCTTTCATACTCCCCCATGGCAAAAGGCAATAAAACTCATAGCAGAAATGGGATGCCAAGCTAAACACAAACCCGGGAAAACCACTGCAAAACCATCCACGAATGTAAATCATACATCATGAAAGCCATTGGATTAGAAACACATTATCCTTGTCTGATTCGTTCACACCCACGTGTTCCTAGTAAGCTTTGAGTTTGATTTACACCCTGACATTTAAGGAATGGGAGAGGGCGATCCAGCTCAGTCTTGATGAATGCCTTTCTCTGTGTCTGGAGCAGCAGCCCAGGAGAACAATGGGGTTGGTGCCTCCAACCAGGTCAGCGGGGGGCCTGGGCCAAGGAGGACCTGGGCCCATCAGGCTCATGGTTTCTCTGCCTAGCCCTTCATTCTGCATAATCAGTGAAAGCAACGTAGCTGGTTAGTCTCATGAGCATAGTCCAGGATCGGAGGGTCAGAATTCTTGCCTTTGACCCCTAGCTCTGCCTGTGTGACCTGGGTAGCTTTGGAGCTTCCCTTCTGTAAAATGGGGAATGGAGTTGTAACTACGGGATTGTTCCATGATTCCTATGAAACACTGCAGTTTCTGCCCACGCAGTCAATCTGACAGGAAATGCAGTTTGTAAGATGTTATAGAAGAAAAAATAATTACATAACAAGGGGAGCAAAGGCTACAGCAGCCACATACACACAGAAAACCAAATGGCAGTTTTTGTCCAGCAACAAAAGAAGATATTACCTAAAAGTCGGTAGTCTATTTGCTGTGTTTTCCCGTAGATTGGAAGGACCCTCTCCTGCGGCCCGACCCTGCCTGGGGTCCCAGGGGGGCATGCTGTTTTCTCCCCCACCACGGATCCTCTTTCTCCCCTGGGTCCCCGGGGCCTTCACACTGCCAGGCAGTGCCGCCCCGTAAGCGCTAATCCCGACAGATCCTCTCTGAGGGAGGTTTAGCTGCATTCGTGAATTTAGCATTAAACCCCTCAGATCCCCAATCCAAGTGAGCAGCTGGCAGTAGATACTGATAGCAAGGAAAGAAGTCGTCACTTTGTTGGATGTTTCCCTGAATAATAAGCGACTGCTTACGACATTTCTGAGAGCATCCCAAACTGCCATCACCTAGCCCAGCCGTCGCCCTGCTGTTCAGCAGAGTGAACAGCCTCTCTACAGTCTGAAATATGTATGAGCAGTGAGACATTAGACACACACACACACACACACACACACGCACGCTTTAGAATCCAGTTTTAATGATGATGGTGCAAAGCATCTCCAAATCTTCATCTCCTCCTCCGTAAAATGGGGGTAATATTTTACGATCTTCTGTTAGGATTAACTATGACAGCACATGATAAGGTCTCTGGCACATGATTAGGCGCTCAAGAATTTTGAGTTCTTTAGTTCCTCACCCAACATAAAGGAAAATCATGTGCTTGTTTCTTTGCCCAAATAACAAACCTTATTAGGATATTTTGGGGGCAAGCACAGGAGGGGGAGGAGAAAAGAAACGTTCCCAATCATCATACTGATATCCTTCTTGGGCACAGAGCCCTTATTGAAAAGTCACTTGCAGAAACGGTTGCACTATGGCCTCTGCAGGCAGAGGGGTGTGCTTGGCTGAGCCAGGTCGCTCGAGTGCCCAGAGCACAAAGCCCTTCAGAGCACGCTGAGCCCTTGATGCCTGCTGTGGCCTCGCCCCCCTCCTTGCACAACCATGCGGCACAAATCCCTATATTTTCAATGGAAGGAGGCGCTCCAGTGGCGCTGAAGAAAGAGGGGGAAAAAAATCCTTTCCTTGCAAGCAGGTTTGCTCTGCAGCCACCACTGAGCATGCTTTTAAAATTCACATTGGGTTTGCCTCTCCGGGCCCTTGGTGCTGCTCATGGAGGAAAGGTAGACGAGGCTCATTTGTCTGTGCACCCCTGTGGCACAGGGTGGTCCTGGTGACAACTGTTAGCTCTCTGGGACAGCAGGAGCACGATGGTCCCTAGGCAAAAGAAGGACTTCATTAATCAATGCACTGATTGAGCACCTACTGTGAGCCAGGCACAGTGCTAGGCATGGGGGCGGGGGGGGGGGCAGATAGAAAACAAGGTAGTCTTGCCTTCTGCTATCTTAAATTCTAGCCAAGGGTTATAATAGAGATATATAGAGAGACATATAAAAAGTTAAATAGCAACGTAAGCAATAAATAACAACTCAATTCCATAATATAGGATATGCCACACAATACTCAGGCCCGTGATTAATTGCCAAGTGAATGGCACAGACATTAGGTGCCATGAGAAGAAATCAATCAGTGTGTACTTACAGCAACTGTTTCTAAGGAGCCCTACTCTTGCCTCCTCGTCTGATGTTATTTTGAAATCTCTGACAGTCTACTAAGTGCCACGCAAATGGCATAAAGGTTCTTATCAGAATCTCCATTCCAGAGGCACAGGCTTGATGCATATGTCCTCAAAGGGAAGAAGGCAAAGAATGAAATTGCCACAAGAGGTCAGCACGCCACACCCTCCGTGTGCATGTCCCTTAGAACAGTTACCACAAGACCTTGGCACGTGCCTCCCTCAGGAGACCACAAACTATTTAAAGATGGACCGTGGTTGCGTGTGATCCGGTAGCTTCCCTTTGTCACTGCTTAGTGTGCTGGCTGACTCATAGAAGCCACTCCCAAAACATGGTTGAATGAGTGTTCATAGAATGTCACTGACTTGACAAACTGCCCCTGCCATACGTATCTGATATCTGTGGAAGAGTGGACAGCATTTTACCAGAAAGAATGAACGTTTCCTCATCAAAAAGCCAATGTTGTAATAAAGGTATAGGTTGGGTGGATGTGTAGTAACATTCACCTGATTTTCTCTTGTTCTCAGTAGAAGAACTTGGTGGGGGAAGAGGTCTGTGCCTAATTAAATCTTCCCCGAGGCAATTCTAGTGGGCAGAGAGGTACTTGCACCCCACCAGCCTTGGCAGTGTGCTGGTTCCTGTTCCAGTTGGGCAGAAGAGATGGGAAGTGGTCCCAGGCGGTAAGCTGCGATGCACCCTGGTGTCCCAAGCCTACTGTGTGACTGTGGTCCAACCCTGATGGCAAATCAGAAAGGCCACAGCAAGTGGAGGCTGAATCAACGGCACGTGAGTGGACAGGAACAACAGTTAGCAATTACTTGCTGAGCACCCACTAAATCTTCTCAGCGTCACCCTGTTTATTGCAGGGGCCACACACATGGAGAATGGAGCCCAAATGTAGTAAGTTCTTCACAAAAGTTTTTTAAGTAAAGAGATTCACGAATGAAACAGAAGATAGGAACATTTATTTTTTTTCAATATTTTACATGAAAGTTATCAAACATACAGAAAAGAGGAAAGAATTTAACTATCAATACCCATAAACCCATCACTATAATTTACAATTAACATTTTACTTAATTTTCTTTATCAGAAATTCATCTACCTATCTGCTATTCATCCATCAATCTGACACTTTTGATTCTATAAAGGACATTTTCCGCTTAAGGAAACATGATGTGTACATGTGAAACAATTACTCAATATTTTCTAGGACGGTGCTAAATAGTGAGATATAGGCATGTATCTGGATGGAGTGTGGGCAGAATCCTATAAACAATGCCCCAAGGGGACCCAGCCCAGAGAAAAGGTACGTAGCCTCATCTGCCCAGTGCTACACACCCCTTCGTGCCTGCTCGATGCTGTCGTGGCGTCCCTGGACTCAGCGCTGCCTTCGTCCTGCTGACATCCTCAGTGTTGGGGACGAAAGCTCGATGGGACTTCAGACCCTGAGGGAGCTGGGCGTCATTCTGTGAGTGACTCATAGTAGGATTCCAGAGATTGGTCCAGAGGGATGAGGCTTTTCACCTAGAATGAAATTAAAGAAAAGCCATTGAATTGGATATGCGTGTGGGCTGTGGGAAATTGAAGACGTGGTTAGGAAGTGAGTGATTTTGAGACCCCTTCCTGACAGTATCTGGTGAAGACCAGAGAAATTGTCTACCTGCCTCTTGAGCAGGGACAGTGACAGACCTGCCCAAAGGGAACACATGGGCCTCAGAAAGAGCTGCCACCTGCCAGTGGGGCACCAGGAGCAGGCGTAGGGTGGAGGCAAGTTGTGGAGCAGGAGCAGATAGAGCCACTGAATACCGGCATGCCCACTCCAGCTGCCATCTGGGGAAGGGGCTTCTGAAGGTGAGCTGCAAAGGCTTTTATTGTACCTAAGGTCCTTCCTGGACATTTGCTGGCAATGGGAGTCAGACGCAATCCTGGCTTGTGCTGAAAGGGCAGACAAGACCTGGTGCAAAGCAACAGCTGAGTATGTCTGCATGATTTTGAAAACAGTTACCTGTCCCTTGGCAGGAGAGGGCTTGGCTGCCTGCAGTTGGAATGCTGTGCCTTGCCTTTGTTTTCTCCCTTTTCTTCTACTCTCTCTGGGCACCACCCTCCCAGCTCACCTAGATTGTTTCTATGTCCTTCCAGTCACTGCACCAAGTGTGGATCCCATCTGTTTGGGGCTCCCTGGTGAAGGAAGACACACCTTCACTCTGCAGTGGTCACCCAGTTGCTGTGCTGGCCAGCGTACAAGCAGGGGACCCTGTGCTGGCAGAACAAAGGACAGCTGTCCTGTGAATGGTCCAGCCGCGCTCGGGCCCGGAGGAATTCATGCAGCACAGTGGAGGGTTAAGCCCATTCGCTTTGTGACACAGCCTCTGTGTACTTTGTCAGCAAGATGGAGAACACTCACTATTTTCTCTGGCTTTTAGGATTTCCATATTTATTGCTTGTTTGCTACCACTAGGGAGGAAGGAAGGGGAGAAAACAACAACTTCCTCCATCTGAAATTCTAAAACGCGAATATGTGAGGTTCACCCTCCCTTCCCCTGCCCCCCTGCAGTTCCAGCAAAACATAGAACTACAGAATGTCAGAGCTGGCAGCACTTGAGAAGTCTGAACCACAGTGCTTCATTTTACACACAAGGAGGTCACAGGCAGGACGTGAGGGACTTGGTTGATGCCATGTATCTAGTTAGTGGCAGCCCCAGACTAGCACTGATGTCTGAAGAACCTTAGATTTGTTTTCTAATCACTACACTACGTGGGCTCCATTTCTATTCAAGTCAAGAATCCTACTAGGTGCAGAGCTCCTCGTCTGTGTAAGGTGCTATGCAATACCTGCTTCTGTCCTCACCGTGCCCCTCGGGGTGGGACCTATCTCCACTGGTTCAGCCGTTATAGTTTGTGCCTAATCCCGGAGCGGAAGAAACGGAGCCCAGGAGAGGAGGTCACTGCCCTCCTGATCCGCGCCACCTAGTAGAGGAACAAACACGGTGTGATAAGGAACACTGAGCCTGGCGTGCAGTACCCGCTAGACGTCTGTTAGAGGATGAGATGGGGCTGACACTGGTCAAAGGATACAAAGGTTCGGTTGGATAGATGGAATAAGTTTTTGAGACCTATTGCACAGCATGGTGACTGTGTTAATAGTAAATTATATTTCAAAATTGCTGAGAGAGTAGATTTCAAATGCCCTCACCCATAAAAAAATGCTAAGAATGTGAGGGGACGGGTACATTAATTTAGCTTGATTTAATCATTCCACAATGTATGCATCTATTGAAACACCACACTGTATCCATAAATGTATACAATTACTGTTGTCAATTATAAAAACAAAGATGAGAAGGGGCTATGTGATCAAGGAGCCATGAAGGCTTTGTGGAAGTTTCCTTCCAGAATTTTGGCTGATGGCCATTGAGGGAAAGCAGGAACCAGGGTGTTCAGGCAGCAGCATGCGGGGACTGTGTGAATGGGGATGGGTATGTATGCATGGATACAGACAGGTGAGGCTGGAAAGTGGGTCTCGTCATCGTGGGCGACATACATCAGTGGGGACCTCTCGTGGGACTGTGGCCAGGCAGACTGCAGGCAGTGGGAAAGAGGGTAGGCACGTACCCACACGCAGATTACTGTGTGGCTGCAGGGCCTGAAGCCTGGTGTGAGCAGGGGCCATTTGAGGTCAGACCTGAATGACAAGGAGAAGCCAGCCCTGGGAAAAACCAGGGTCAGGGAGCCTTCCAGGCAGAGGAAAGGTGAGCAGCAGGCTTTGAGGCAGCCCCCCGTGAGATGAGCGCTGGAGGGGCCTACCAGCTGGAGGGGGCAGCAGAGCAGAGGTCAGGCCCCGGAGCCTCCCGATCTCGGCAGGGAGGTCGGATTTCATCCTGAGAACTGCGAGAATAAAGTCTGATCTCCTTCCCTGCAGTACCTAGCCTCTGCCTCTTCCTTGGATCTCATCACCATGGGAACACTGCATCTCTGTTCGCCCAAGACTTTTCCAGGTTGGGCACTGAGAGTTCCAAGTCCCAGGAATGCCCTCAGTTCCAGGCACGTGGGTGGGTGGTCGCCTTATCTCCCTCCTTGTTCTTGCTGACTGAGGTCCTGCTGCAATTATTGAGGGCCCTGTTGCAGAGCCCCTTAAAAACCTCTGGCTGATTCATCAGAAAATAAATGGCCATTCAACACTTCTGAGATCAGGACTTACATAATTATAGCCATTCAAGCATTTTTAAGATACTGACAAATCTAGGGTCATGCAGTTTACATAAAGATGACTTTCTGTCAAAATTTGGGGATTCCTTTGGATATGGAAAGGGTTATGGGCCAATAGGGATGGCTAAAGAGAAAGAAAGATCATCTCCATCCAGATGTTCCTGTCAACATCCTTTCATGCTGCACTGATTGGACTATTGGCTCCTCATTCTTCAAGACTCGAAGGTATGAGCTCAGAATATCTCTGCAGTAACCAGAATTTAAAGTAACAGGCCTTCACATGGCAGCCCCAGCTGCGTCTGCACAGTCCCCAGGATTGTCTTCAGATAAGCTTTAGCCACTGGTGAGAAAAATATAGTAGGCTCTGTGCTATTGCCTCTGGAATTGTGTTCTCTAGCTTCTCATTAGGGAGGTGTGAAATCAGAGTAGGACCTTGCCCCTTTAAGAATATTTACCAAGATAATGGAATTCATGATCTCACAATCACATAAATCACTGCCAGCCCCCTTAAGTCAATTCATATTTCTGTAGTTAGTTAGTGGCTCGGGAGGAAATTGCATTTATTATAATTGCCTCTAATTGCACCAGATTAGTGATTACAATTATTGATGGCTGCTGATTATTCATTAGGCATCAAATCAATTCCTGTGCTTTCTCATTACTTGAAACAGTAACTCTGATGAGGAGAGGTCCTAATGGAGGCCTTGTCCATCCTCTTCCCTGCATGGCAGGCAGCCTCCCAGTGCTGGCTCTAAACAAACACCTGAAAACAATTTAGGACTTAAAGTGACAGAGAAACATCCCTTTCCTTCCCCATTCAATGCCTAGTCCCAAGCCAGCACTGATTGATGAAATTATGGAATGTGTTAAACATCACCAAAGGCTATTTAGAGGCCCCAGAATGCTCCGGAATTGCTAGATTTTCCAGGATGTCCTTCTCGGTTACATAATAGAAACTTCAGTGTTCCCTGGTCCAGCTCTTCTGGAACACACATCACCTAGAATATGTAGAGAGAATAGACCTTAGGGCCATACAGACCAGACCTTTAAACTCTGTCTGAACCTTCGTGAACTATGTAAAGCCAGGCAAGTTGCTCATCCTGTCTGAGCTGTAGAATCATTGGTAGATTGTACATAAACAAGTGATTGTATCTTCTCTGCTTGTCTTGTTCACCATCAGACTCTATCGATTAATAGAATAGTGCCTGCAGAGAATAAGAGTGCAATAAACATCTAAGGAGTGAATGCATGGGGATATCAATAGCTACCTGCCAAGGTCATGGAGAGGGCCGCATTATGTAATATATTTAAAAGACCTTGTGTTACACCAGGTAAGAAGTACTTGCTCAATTAGTCAGTTCTTCTCCCCTCTACTTCCTCCATACTGTAACTTCTAAATTATCTTCAAAAGTTTTATTCCTGATCTGTTTATACACTTGCTCAATGTTAACTGATTTATCCTTCCTGTATTTTCTTGTTGGTGAACATCAGTGTATTTGCAGTAGAAGAGCAGCTTCCAGAACACCTTTGTCTCACTCACTGGTACCTATAGCATGCCAGGTACTCGATACAGAGGGTTGAGGAGATTAGTAAAACATAAGAATTGACCTTGAACAGCTCACAACCAAATGGGAATGACTGTTCTATTTCCATGCTTTGTTTGCATTCAAGGGATGTGCCAGTTCTAAAGGGCCCATAGAGGATGGAGAAACCTGGAGAGTCAAGAGGTCTCACAGAGTTGACTTTTGAGATGAGCCTTGAAGCTCTGTGAATTTCTCCAAATGCCTAATAGGCAACTAGGTTTCCAACAAAGCGTGCAGCATTTGCAAAGACAGGGAGGCAGGAATGAGCACCTCTTCAGAGCTGTACTGTGAACTCCTAGGTGTTTGATACACGAGGACGGTGACAATGACAAGTGCTGTTTGCCAGATGCCCTCTAGGGTAAAACCCCTGTCACCAAGGGGCCTTTCCTTCTCTTAGCAGCTGATAATCTCAGAAATGGGGAGTAATGTTAGGGCTTTCCTCTGTGAACTTCTTCGAGACCCTATGTTGCCTTTGGTGACACTGAACCCTAACCCATCCTTTCCCCAAATTTCCAGCTCACCCAAGTTCATCCGCTATTTCAGCACCGATGTCCATCAGCTCTCCCTACTTTCACAGTCTCCTCCCCCTTCCACTCATGATTCAGTTCAAGGAACCTAAGTGCCTGCGGGCAGCAGAGGCATTCAGAGCACACCATTGCCTGTGTAGACGCAGTCTGCCCTGCACACCTGGGAGGGAAGGAAGGAGGTGGCCGGGAGAGGAGGCTCCCAGCCTGGATGCTTGTCAGGTCTTTGTCCCACAGGCGGGTTGGTGCTAATTTCCCTGGTTGCTTAGACTCGAGTCCTGCAGTGTGTCCGACGTATACCCAGATCCTCTGGGAAAGTAAGTAATGATTCCCAAAATAATCCAAACTGTGGGGCTCAGAGCTTGGAGGACACATCCTTAGTGCCCTTTCCCTTGGAGCCTTCCCTGCCCACAAGTTGCCAGTGGCGCTGCCTCTCTCAGGGAAGCTGAAGGTGAGCATGCAACTTCTCTGGGCAGCATGGATTTATCTCCTGCCTTAAGTTTCTAGTGCATTCTACTTGCGAGCTGGTTGAAACCTTGCCATTTCCTCTAGAGACCCCTCTACATTTAGGCAAGTTACCCATGCCAGAAGAAATTAACCCTCTTTCCCAGCTGACATGTTCCTCTGTCTCCCTTGTCTCCAAAATGTCCCATATAGTGACAGTCTCCTCTTTGAAGGTTGGACTTTTAGGGGATGGAAATACACAAGTATGGCATCACTTCCAGAGAAACAAGATACACATACTCCATGTTAGACCAGAGCGCTGGACAAGGCTTGCCCTTTCTTGGCAACTGTACATGCCACCAACCTCTTTCCCCAGACCCAATGGAGGGCAAGGTCTCTTCTGAAGGCCAACAGGACACTTGTTCACTGGTTGTAAAGAAAGTTGTGCTCAGTAATTTTCTGATTAGGGAGAAAGCTGCCACGGCCAGAGCCAGGGGAAAACTGTGTTATGACCAAGAACCACGGGGGGTCTTACTCTTGGAGGCCGCTCAAGGCCTGCTAGCAGCTCCCATGCAAGCAGGGGAGAGCCTCTGCTCCCCTTTGCACCAGCAGAGCTCTGCAACATTCAGAACTTCCAGAGAAACACAGGCCTGAGCCCCTCCCTGGCCCCATCCTCTGTCAGCTGGTGCCTGTGGCCTTGTATCATCCTGGTACCAGTTGGCAAATGAGTCCCAGTCTAGCCGCTTACGCAGGGTGATGGTGCAGTAAGAACCTTCATCCTTATGGCGGGCACATTAATGCCAAGTTTGCTCGTTCTAATTAATAACAGTCAGTAAACACCAAAGAGAGCTAATGATGATTATAGGCCGCAGCTCCTGCGTGTTAGCAAACACACCAGGCAGGTGGCCTCTCCTCCCTTCCCAGGAAAGAGGCTGGGTCTTTTTCTTGCAGAGATGCCTTGCCTCCTCAAGGTCCCTGCCCCCACGGTTACCAAATCCTGGGTGACTTCTCAGCCTGGTGCCTGGCAAGTAAGAAAAGACCAAGATCCACGCAGGCCAGTCACGTGGGAAGCATCCCGGACCGGTCTCAAGATTAGAGGGCTAAGGAAGGAGGAACTTGGGTTCTTTGAGGTTCCCAGACAGCTCTCTTTGGCATTGGGGATAAAACAATTTTTTCTGTTTTGTTCTTATTTTTAAAATATTTTTCCAATTTCCAAGCAATGCAACTCACTTTGAAAAACTAAAGCACTACAGAAGTATGCCAGGAAGAAAGGAAGAGTGTCCCTTAGTCCTCTGTGGGGATAGGATGAGCCCCTGGTGGGTCTGCCCCCTTCCTCAGCTCCCCCACCTCCTTCTTGCTCCAGCTCCTATTTAGATTTTTAGATTTGATTCTCTTCTATTCTTGGTACACAAACGTTTTCATTCAAATACTAAATTATCCCTTTTGTGAATCCTTTATGACTTGTCCAATGAAGCTTTCCCCATCCTCTATCCCTAAACTTTTCCCTGATTCAAGGATTCTTCCTACGACGTTGTGTTCTAGGCCCAAGAAGGCAAAATGAGGAAGAGTTTAGCTCCATGGTGCTACTAGGATACCTCATTTTGTAACGTTTCTTTCTTGAGTTCCAGGGGTTGTATCAATTAAGCATAATTACATCCACATCCTCTCAGGTATGAATCTAAATTTGGAGAATGTTTGCCTCCCTGCTCCACAGCCCTGGGCACACAGAGAGTTGCAAAGAGCAGACCTGGTTGGAAGGATGCAGCCTCCCGGGGAGCTCCCCAGGGGAACCCTAGAGAGTTGCAAACTGGATCTCTGGGCACTAGATGGCAGGGGCAGAGGTGGTTTGAAGACTAAAACAGGCCACTGTGGCATCAGAATCTTATCCATAGCTTACTCTGTTCCTGGAGGACTCCAAACGCCTGTCTGTCTGTCATGATTGTTTTGTTAACCCCAGCCTCCAGAAATCAGTTACTTGGGCTACAAGGGTAATATTTCTTCTATCACTGTCACCACAACTCAGACAAAACTTTCTTCCTTGTTGGGCTGTTTGATCTACCCTACCCAGAACACATTCCTGAGAGTTGAAGAATGAAGAGAATATAAAAAACAATGGAAAATGGTATCGTTTCTAAGAATGCTTACAAAGTGATCGAGTAACACTAGAATGGCTTATCTTATTGTCTTTTTAAATGCATGGGACAATTTTCCTCCGTTTCTTTGTTTCTTTTTTGCTGGCCTATGTCTTCTTTTCTGTGGCTGTCAGTCTTTCCTCCATTTACTAGCATTGTTCTCTCTCATCTTTCTCCTCCTCTTTCCGCTCCTTTTGATCACAATAAGGAATCGAAGGGCGTTTCCAGGCGTGGTTTGGTGCATTGCATGTGTTCAATCATTCATCCGTCCATTCCTTCATTCCACCAGCATCCACTGAGCTCCTACTCCATGTCACTCTTCTCTGGTTCCCAGAATAGAGAGGTGCAGGGATGGACCCTGCTCTCACGCCACACTGCATCGGTGGGAGAGAAAGACGTGAATCAGAGAAACTATTAAGTCCACACAGTGTAAGGTGGCAGTCAGTTAGAAGGTGATGAGCAGATGTGTGGGGGCTTATCGGGGAAAACTCACACAGCAAGTGACATTTGGGCTGAATAGGAAACCAAGTTCAAAGTGCCACCAAGTAGAGGGTAAGAGGCAGGGGCAGGGGAGAAGAGGGACGTTTAGGCAGAGGGAGGTAGTGAGCAAAGGCTTAGGGCATGAAATGGCCCAGATTTTGTGTCTGAAAGGAGTCTGCCCTGGTGCGGAGGAAGGTGGTGGGACACGATCCAGAGACTGGCCTTTGACTTTGACCATCAGAACCTGGCTATGCACCAGTAGTCAGCTTAGGGGTGGGAGGGGACATTTACGTGTTACCTAATACTCCACTGTCCTGTTTGAATGTTTACACCGTGAGCATGATTTACTCTGATTTAAAAGAAGCACTAACATCACTAATTTGTAACCTCACACGCCACGTTAGGTTTCTTCCTTTCCGAGCGCGGGGAGACAGGCAGGGTGGGCAGCAGGGACAGTTACCGGCTTCCGGTGGCAGGACTGGAGCTTTGTTTCCTATCCCTGCACTTCAGAAGGGGTATAAGCTCTTTATATGTTTCTGTAACAAACCAAACCATGTTGGTTTCTACCTGGGGCTGTGACCCTTGGGGGGAACGAGGTTCTCAGGGCTCCCTTAGCAATTGCTTTCTGTCACCGCTCACTGTCCCGTTTCCCCGGCCCCCACGTCAAGACACCTGCCTCTCCTTTCTCATTGTGCACAGCAGGGATTCCTGTAAAAGTGAAAAATTGCCTATCAATCCCCGGACAATGTAAACTATGTCATGTTTTCGGACTCAGAGGGCCGGCCGGTGCGTCCCTCCCTGCATGGCTCTCGCCCGGCGCTGTCAGCTCCTTTCCACCGTCGGGCTGCGGCTCCTCCGTCCGCAGTAGCAGGAGAGACCCAGCAGCCTCTGCAGCCGCCGTGGCCACTGGGGGAATGGAAATGGAGAAACCACATAAACCAAGAGTGACAAGCACCACGTCGAGCTCTCTGCAACGCTGCCTGGTGACCCTAAGAGCGAATGAGAAATAAATTAGGCTTGGGGTTTGTGGGGAAAGCGGGAGGCCCAGAAGAACCCTTCCTCTCTCTTCCATTGCTTCTCAAACTGTCCCCTTCGCCTCCCTCTAATCCCATCTACCAGCCCTCAGGAGTGTTCCCTCGGCCTAGATAGCTTTGTTTTCCCGGGCAGGGCTGCCTTTTCCCGGTCCCTAAACCCCCAGTCCCATCTCTGGGCCTTGGGCGATGCTGTGTCCTTTGCATGATGCTCTCCCCTTTGTGTTCCTGTTCTTCAAGTCCCTGCTCCAACATCCTCCTGCAAGAAGCCCTTCCAAAGAGTCAGCTCTTAGTTCTCTCCTTGTCCCATCAATCCCAACAGACTTGGATTCTACACAGTAGTTCCATTTCCCTTTTTGACAGTCCTTGAAGGTGGGAGCTGGGATTTCTGAGTCTTTGGCATCTCTCAGACCTCACAGCACAGCATTGGGCAGTAGGTGGCTGATTAGCCCTGTGCTGGGAGTCGTCTGAATAAGATCACAAACTTGTTTCAATCACACCAAGAAGAGCAGGAACTTTGGAAGGAGACAGAGGGATTCAAATTCATCATCTACCACATACTAATTAAGTGATCTCGGGCAAGTTCCTGAATTTAAATGAGCTTCTCTTTCCATAACATAAAATAGGGATAATCATACTTCTCTAGGAATTTTAGTGACTATTAAATTAGATATGCAAAGCAAGTAACTCAAGGCTTGGGTTTTACTAGGTAGTTAATAAATCTTAGTTCCTTTTCTTCTTTAATCTTGGCAAGAATTTTTCCCTTTGGCCACAAGCATGTTTTGCCCCCACCACCACCCTACCCTTCTGCAGTTTTCTAGATCAATCCCACCGGAGAAAGAAATAACCCACAGGCAGTACACCCAAGTGATGCCTGGAGGAATGAGTCAGGAGAAGGCAAAAAATGATGAGAAAAACAGATAGTCTGTCTCCCTGGGAGGGAGGGGGGAAGCTGGATCATCTTTTATATTCATAGTGCTTTCTTCTCCCCAGAGACTCAGTGCTATATAATTGTAAAGTTATTAATATAACAATTATGATAACATTTATATTAAATGTGATGCTGACAAGGCTTTGTGAGATACAAAAGTTTGCCAATTCCCAGCGGAATGGGTATAGCAAAGTCTGCTTTCCCCATCCTGACTTCTTTCTATTCCAACCCAGAAGGACTGCTGGGGGGTGGGGGGATAGTGAGCCAGAGGTGAGAGGCTGACATGTGTTGCTTTATTTATTTATGTGATATACATCAAATAGACCCATTGCCTCTAGGTCTCTTAGTATATCTAAATCCAGCAGTTAGCATGTACATCAAATGAAAAGAAACAAGCCAACAGCAAACTTCCATCATGGACCAGATACTTAGGGGAAGTTGCCACATACCTGGGAATCAGGATACTGACACAAAAGGGGTAATAACAGGGATCTACAATAATAAAAGACTTTATAGCCAATGACCAGATTGCCCTCAAAACTGGGGTTCCTCCAAAGCAGAATTCATGTCTTATGCATCCTTATTTCATCTGTGCTGCTTGTGCATATGCCATGGTTAAGAGATGAATGATTGCCGGGCACGGTGGCTCATGTCTGTAATCCCAGCACTCTGGGAGGCTGAGGCAGGAGGATCCCTTGAGCTCAGGAGTTCAAGACCAGCCTGAGCAAGAGCAACACCCCTGTCTCTACCTAGAACAGAAAAAAAAAAAAATTAGCTGGGCATGGTGGCGAGCACCTGTTGTCCTAGCTACTGGGATGGTTAAGGCAGGAGGATGGCTTGAGCTTAGGAGTTTAAAGTTGCAGTGAGCTATGATGGCACCACTGCACTCTAGCCAGGGTGACAAAGCAAAACCTTGTCTCAAAAAAAAAAAAAAAGAAGAAGAAGAAGAGTGAATGAACCACATACAAAAAAATCCACTTCACCATTCACTATTCTTTTTAGTGCCTAAAAAATGACACCAAAAAAGCATAGTGACAGATTGGGGAAGAAAGCCTTATCCCTTTCTGGGATATCCTCAGATCCCATTCTAAAGTTTGACGGCAGAAACATGGAGATATAGAGGTGGGGGTCTTATTTCTCTGTGATGGTGCCTCTGAGAGCTCTACTCAGCATGTTGCCATCAGGTGAATCAGGAAATATGTCTTGGGTCACATCTTTTACAAAGAAAAAACTCCAGGAAAAAGGAGCTCCTAGAATTCTTTAGTCAGGAGAAAAAGAGTCAAAGCATTATCGACTGCCTACAAGATGTCAGACACTAAGCTAAATGTTTCATGTTTATTACAATGAGATCATGGAGTAACTATTACATCATTCTCAGGAAAATAACAACAACATAACAAACAAAAACACTGTGATCCAAGGACGGGAAGTTGTCTGTCCCAAGCCACAAAGGACTGTGCTTTCTGGCACCTACAGCTTTTCACCCCATGTGCTCATGTGCTTTGGACACTGAGAAAGGTTTTCGGTAAAAGAGTCATTCTATTGGAGGTTATTCAAAGCTATTATAGGAAGCCCTTAAAAAATCTTCATTAGTGAAGAGTCTGGGGAAAAAAAATAAAATATTCACATGAGGAAATTAAATTCTTCCCCAAAAATGATTAATATTCTAACATTAACAGTGAGGGTCCATCTTTCAAATAACAACCTGCAATAGAAGGTAATGTATTTTTCCTGTGCCCACGTGTGCGTGTGTATCATGTCAGTGCAGTTGACTGCGTGGGGGCTTCCACTTCCTGTCCTACAGGGCAGCTGCGTGAACAACCATTAAGGTTTGCACTGCTCCAGAGGAGGCACGTGCCTCTGGGTCTTGAGAATATTCGCACTGACAAAAGAAGCAAGAATAATCACAAGATAATAACAGAAAGATAGATAACTACATTAAATATTTACTATGTGCCAAACCCTGTTCTGAACACATTACATGAAATGTATTAATTAAGCTTCAAAAAATAAAAATAAAAAAATCCCCATGAAATAGACACTGTTCTGCCTCTCTTTTAGATGAGGTAGTTTTTTCATGCCTTCTGGATGGTGGTGTAGAAGCCTGCAAGCAGAGCCAGGCCGATGGCTCCCCAGCCCTTGCTTTTAACCAGCGCTCTGCTTCATGGAGGGCAGAAGACGGGAGGATCTAAGTTGACCTTTAGAGAGCAGAGCAAGAGCTTTAGAAAGAAGATAGCACACAAAGGAAAAACTTCTCAGGTGGCCAAGAGAGTATGTTAATGTGTTGGAACTATGCAAACAACAAAGAATGGACTTTGGTGGTGAGGGGAACACACCGAGTGTGGAAATACTGTGAGATGTTCCTCCAAAAACAAACCTCATGACTGCAGTGGTCAAAGAAGTTTAAGAACATGGTGTGTACCATTATATCCCTTTTGGAAATCCAATTCTCAGTGTCCACAAAGGCTCCAGGAAGTCTTGCAGCTGAGAAGCCAATTTAACTTTGTTTAAACCGTGTTTCAAACACATGGAACCATGAACCAACTTGTGCATCATTTTTTCTTTATACCTTCTGTTAACATCCTTGCATATGTTCCAGAATCCTCTATCCAGGAGACTGCTCTGTTGATAAATAACTTATTCCCATGGTTTCTTTTCTGCCTGGTCTGCCCTTTAGGGGACTAACACATGTCCTTATGGAGACTTCCCCCATGTGACTAGAGAGAGGGACCCGGGCCAGAAGTCATGGCCACAATACCAAACCCCAGTCCTTAGGTAAGAAAGAAGGCAGGGTGAGAATTGCAGCCAGCCAGGTGAGGAGGCAAAGCAAAACACTGATTAATTTTTGAGGTTAAACTCTCATGTCCCACGTCAAGGTGACCACACAGTGGACGTGACTGAGAGAAGGGAAGACCTCTTTGACCATCCGTAACAGTTACACAGCTGGCAGGGGAAGCGTGGTTCCTGTTGGCTAGGGTTGCTACAAACACTATTAGACAATGTAATGGATTCCAGAGAGCAAAAGACTTACACAGGCATTTTATAAAAGAAGACCCAGAAGGCCAATTCAACATCATTAGGTATCAGGAAGAGGTGAATCAAGAGCACAGTGAGATACTAACACACATCTCCCAGAATGAGGAAGGAAGGAAGGAAAGGGAGGAGGAAAGAAGGGAGGCTGGAAGGGCAGGTGAGAGGGAGGCAGGCTCAGGGAAGAAGAGGGAAGGAGAGGGAAGGAGAGGGAAAGGGAGAGTGGGAGAGAGAGAACAGAAAAGAACCTGCCAATGCCAAGTGTTGATGAAGGATACAGAGCATTGGCAAGTCTCACGCACAGCTGGAGGGCGTGGAAATTGGTGCTCTGACTTTGGAAAATAGTTTGTCTTCATCCATCAAGATTTAAGATAGGCATAACATATGACCCAGAAATTACACTCTTGGTTATAAGAAATGTGTGTACTTATGTACCAGGGGACCTATGCAGGAATATTCCGGGCAACAGTGTTTAAAATACCAAACAAAGTAAATGTCCATCATAGTAGAGTGAAGACATACATTGTAGTATATTCCTCCAACAGAATGTCAGACAGCACTGAAAATTAGTAAATTCCAACTACACAGAAAGGATGACTCACAGAAACCACACTAAGCTTCAGTAGCCAGACACAAAAGAACACATACTGCATGACAAAATTAAACTCTTATGTTCAGAAATGCATACTTAGGTGGTAAAACTAAAAAAAAAAAAGTAGAGGCAGCGGTTATGATAAGAGTGAGGATGGGGTTATGATCAGTGGGAATGCGAGGGCATGCTGGGGAGGGGGCACAAGAGGACATGAGGGCTTCTGAGGTGCTGGCTTTGCTCTTTTTCTCATCTGGGTGGTGATTACAAGGGTCTTCAGCTTACAATAATTCATGAAGCTACATATCTGTGTTTTATGCACTTTTTATGTATTGTATATTCTACAAGTTTTTAAAAGGTTTAAACAATCCAGATGTGAGCACAGACCAATTGCACTCTCCTGAGCACCAGATGTGTGCCTGCCACGGTTTACCAGGCAGCTTCGCCTGAGGGCCCACAGATTCCTTAAACTCTGAGGATTGTAGGCGAACTCATCATTTCTGGCCCACAAGTCTGACGCTTTCATGGGTTTTCTAGTTTTACAAATGTCAGTGCCATCCCATTCTAGAAAACAGGGAGGCATCCTGTCTCCTCCCCCCACCCCACGTTGTCTGTGTCCCATTCGTTCCTAAACCCAGTTTATTTCCACCTTCTACATGTTTTGGAAATTTTCATGTCCACTATCAAAATCTTAGTCAGATGGCATAATCTCCAACCTGTATCACAGTAGCATTTCCCAAAGTGTTGTTGGTGCTGGTGGTGGTGGTGGCGTTTCTATTTTCCCTTCATATAATTTCATTCACTTTACATTCCCAGCAGGACCCTCCCCCAAGGCAAATCTTACTAGGTTATATCATGGTTGTAAGATCATCACCATTTCTCTATCATCTGCAAAGTCAAATTTTTACCTCTCCATACAGCATGCATGGTCACCTAGAACGTGTCACCCGCATTTATTTTCACTCTTCTTTCCAATGAACTTGACCACTTGCTATCTCCAGCCCTCTTAACCCAGGCTTCTATTATTCCCTCTGCTGCCAATTATTTTGTTTCTCGTCTGCCTGCTCGACACCATGCTTGTATCAACTGTTCAAGGACCAAATCAATAGACTCTTCTATGAATGCTTCTCCTCCTGCCTTTAAATCCCGTAATAGTTGACCCTTTCCTTCTTTTTACTATTTCAGTAGCTTTGGCTTACTTTTATTTTGTTACATGTCATGCTCTTCGGCCATTATGTGTTGACATATCTGTCTCCCTTTAAGACCATGCTGCCCCTCCATGGCTTTGTCATGCCAATGCCCACAGCTCCTGGGACAATGCTTGTCACAGAGGATGTTCTCAACAGAAGTTACTGAATAAATGAATGAACAATAAATGGTTTCTGTGATGATGCTGTGATAACTTGAGGCTTAAGGTATACTCTGAAGAAGCCAAGTTCCTCCCATAATTAGTGGCATGTCAGTTGTTAACCAAAAAGGCAACATTTAGTCACACACAACTTTTGGCAGGAAAAATCAAGATTCTTAGGGATGTAACAATTTATAAACATATATTGCTACAAATACTCTTTCTTTATATACGAAGGTCACTTGGGTCACCTTCAAACACACACACACACACACACACACACACACCCCCATCTAAAAGGAATAACTCATGGGTACAAAGGAAGACAGGATGCTACTTCTCGTCTGCTGAGTTCTCCTGGCTCTTCTTCCATTGCTCTAGACTCCATCTCAGATAATTAACAAGTGGGAAGCAAAAGAATCCTCAGGGTTTAAATTCTGTATTAACACGACTTTGCTCTATACCAAGAGCAATTATACTTCAACAATGTTTTTTGAAGTCACCTGGACTTTTCTGTCCCTTATTTTTTGGAGAAACTCAACCTCTGCTTGGATGTACTTTGCTCTGCCTTCTGAAGGGCACCATCTCCAAGCTCCCCTCCTCGTCCTTGTGGGGTTGGGGGCTACTAATGGCAGGACATGTGTCCTACCTGCCCTATGTAATTAAACCATTCAAGGTGTCTCTGGGCAACCAGCTTAGCAAGACAAAACAACTTGGCTCTTTTAAAGAAGCCATACACTTTCTAAATCACCAAACATATCTTAAATACAATTAATTCCACACTTGTCATAAATATAAGATTAATACAAACATTGTTCCGAGTCTGTGGTCAAGGTCAATTTATATCTCGTGCCATTTCATTTGGTTTCTTTTTGGCTGGTTTTTAAGGTGAAGCCAGAATAAAACTGAGCAGAATTCCGTTAGACAGGGTTGTCATCTGGTTCTTACGATTAAATCTATACTGGAGACTATCTTCTAAAGGTGAAACTCTTTGAAACACATAGTAGTTCCCAGTCTTTTGTTGGTGTTGGGTTGGATTGTAGAACAGAATCCTCCACTGCAAAAGAATTAACTAATGGGCCTGAACTGCCTACACAGTCCCAAAGTTTGCAGTCTGTGGCATACCCAATTACACGTAGATTTGGAGTGAGTAAAATATAGAGCAGTCTGGGAGCATTTTGCCGTCTCTTTCTCCAATTTCATCAGTTGGTCCCAGCTCAATTGTCAGCTTTGATTTTCAGCTGGTGTCTGGGGAGAGGAGTGTTTCCAGCTCTTGCCCAGGCAGGAAGGGCCCTGCTCCTGCCTTCTCCTTTCTTTGTCAGTGTTGTCCTCCGGGAGAATGACAACCCCATGGGGCACAGAACACACTTTCTCTGATTGTATCTCTTCCCCAGGGCAGCGACTCTCCCTAGGGAAAGGACTTAATGGAAACGTTTTAGATGCCAAGGAGTGACAATGCACAGGAAGCCCCTAGACACAGGCCCCCAGGTGGCCAAGAAGGAAGTATGACATGATGGCAGAGGTGTTGCCTATCTTGATGAGCAGGGACCTCCAGCTCTGCACACCTGTCTCCAGAGGAAGTTACTCAGCCTCCAAGGGAATCGAGTCAAAGGGAATTCTCTTGCATTTGCCAGAAAATGATAGTTCAGTATCTAATGGATGAAAGTTTGTGTTCTGAGAGCTGTCATGGTGGAGAGCATGTCCTTGGAGTTGAAGGCAAACAGTGACAGAAGATTGGAAATAAGAGTGAAAAGGAACACAAGTGACATGAAGAGAAACCAGGATGCCTTTGATGTCAACCTCTTATCCAATCCCTAAATCACCTTCCCCTGTCAAGAATTAGGCTGTTAAAACCAAAAGTTACCACCAGCTTCTCTCCCCACTCTCCAAACAGAGGGAAGCAGGGAGACAGAATATTGTCAACCGCTGTCCATTTGGAAAAACAACCTCTTCTATACGGATTACATTTTAAAAATGGCATTATCATTTAATGCTTCAGATTACACTCTAACTAGAAATATTTAATAATGAATAAGTCAGAGTACCTGAGTTTAAAACCCAGTTCTGCAAATGATATTTAATAATGAATAAGTTGGAGTACCTGAGTTTAAAGCCCGTTTCTGCCACTTACAAGTTGTGAATCCTTGGGCAAATTACATAATCTCTCTGCAGGTCACTATTCTGTTCTGTAAAAGGCTGTCAAATAACACCTATCTCCTAGGGAATTTGGACAATTAAGTGAAAAAACACGTCTTAGCAAACCATGTTGTAAACGTTAGCTATTATTGCTACTTGCTCTACTCTGGGGCAGAACGTTAATGACAGGAATGTGCACTGTCTTGCTGTGTGCACGCTTGTGCGTTTGTGTGTGTGACTTCTAACTGGGGTTCCAAGTGACCTGTAACTTACTTTTTTTTTTAAATACAGTCTGTCATGACAGGCAGTGGCAGCTGATTCCAGTGTTTTGAAGCAAACATTTATGTGAATTCTCTCTCTCTAGTTAGGCCACTTATCTTGAGGAGAAAAGGAGAAGTTATGCCTTGAGTACTGAGGTTGATACTTGTGCCGGTGGCTAGACATGCTCTGTGACCGATGAGTTGTTCTGTGAATTGAGTAACTTCGCTCAGAGGAAGGAATAAAGAGCGCAAGATTCAGAGAGCAATGGCCATGACCTCCACCTTGCCATTGACTCCCTGACCCTACGAAAGGCGCTTCACCTTTCCGTGCTTCAAGATCCTCCTTTGAAAGTAGAGACATAGGCAAGAGTCTGTGTTTACAGATGAGAAGGAGGTTTGGCTCCTTCTGTCATCATGACTGAACGTTAGTGTCAAGATCTTCCAACCTTTAAATGCCCATAGAGCCCCTTCCTTGGGGAAGCCTAGCTTCCGGGACACAGAACCAGTCATAGCCGTATCTTCCTTCTGACCTGGAAGACATAGTATTAAATTAACTGATCATGTCTTATCAGCTCTATCATGTGACACATAGGAGTGTGTGGGTCATTGCTTTCGACTGACTATCCGCTCCCTGAGAGTAGGGGACTCATGCGGATCCAGTTGTGCCTTATGCAATTAGATGCCTCTTGGAGTGTTTGGATAATGGGGCTAGCCAGGGACCTGGGGGTGTGGAGTGGAGTGGACGGTGAGTAGTGGTCTATCAAGCCCGCATCTCTGAGAAAATGTTAAATGTCTGCTGGGACTGGAATATCAAAAGAGCTAAGCCCCAGAGTCAAACACGTCACTCACTTTGCAGCATGAAGCTTAGCTTTTCGGGGGTGGGACCACTGCTGCCGTCTAGACTCTGCATCAAGGCCACTGGGGAAGAAAAAGTGACCTACCGATGCAACCCAGTCTCCCATAGCTTTCCATTGGCACGTTCTGTTTAGTACTGGCATATACAACCAAGAACCACCTTAAAGAACTTGCTGAGCCTTTTACACTATGGGATTGTACCCCCTGAGTCCAGCCACTGAGAAACAGCTGCCAGTCTATGCCCAGGGATGCTCAAGGTTGACGTGGGCCTGGCCTGAAACCGGCATCGCTTTCTTTCGGCAGCTCCCCTGCTCGCTGCCTTGGGAGCAGCACAGAGCCCCTGTGCCCTTCCTGGTGCCCTTCCTCCCACCTGGCACCTGCCACTTTTCATAGCCCTCTGCACACCTGACACACTCGTTCTGATTGGCTTAAGACACAGGGACCAGGAGGTAACCATGGCCATCCGGTAGCTCGTGATGATTCAGATCATCAGAAACTCAAAGGACAGACAGGAAGGCCTGTTGCCCAGTCCTCAGAGTTTTATATAACAATGCCACTGATGTGATGACTCCAGAAGGCTCAGCTGCCTCTTTTCTTTTGCCTAGAGCTACAAGTCTGTTTTGTCCTCAAGTCATCAGGATTTCCTCCCTGTGTGTGTATGTGCCCATCCTATTGTTAAAACAGTTCCACGGTGATTCCTTGAGACATGCAGATTATCACTGGCTAATGGGGTTGGCGATGCCCTGATCATCCCAGCGGTTCCTGCGTTGGCCTGAAGAGTGGGATGCTGGAAAGTCAGCCAGGTGCTCTGAGGATAGCTGCACACAGTTTTCGCGTCCTTAAGAGGACTGTGGTCTGAGGAGAAGGGATGGTGTTCCCTCCCCTGCCAGGATCTCTGAGTGACTACGTGAACCCGTAGCAGAGCTCGGGCTTCTCACGTGACATTCCACAGTATGTGACTCGTGCTGATCTTAGCAAATGAAAAATAAATAAATAAATAAATAGAAGTAAGAAAGAAAGAAGACAAAAAGATAGATTAGCAAAGGTAGCAAAATCTTGATAATTAGTAAATTTCAATAATCGTCATGTGGGTTTATTTTACCGTTATTGTGTGATGCTTGAACATTTTCTTAATAAAAAATCAAATTCAAAATATAGTTGAAGGAATAATTATGAAATACATGTTAGGACATTTTTTTTAAAAAAAAGAGCAAGAAATCAGTTTGGTCCTGTTTACTTCACGTGTCCTGCACCTTCTCTGGCTGAGTCGGATCCCTCTTGATAAACCAACCTCCAGCCTGCACATTTTCAGCCGTGTGCCCAAGGGCCTGATCTGAAATGTTTCTTCTTATTCTCTTTAGTGAAACATGTGGCTGTTTTAAACAATATTCCTTGTGTTACGCCGAGGCAAAAAAAAAAAAAAAAAAAAACTTAACTACTGCTAGTATTTCAATCCAGCATTCCTTGGCAATTCTCTGGTAAAGTGATTAACCTGTTTTCCTTTTTACCTGTAAGGAAACTGCTTTGCATCTCCTGTCCTTTTTACCTATCCATATCCTTAACGCCCATGGGGAAACATACAATATGTTCACCTCACTATCACAATGTATTAGATATATTCTGACTCTTAAGAAGTTTGTGTTAAAAACAGAGGCAAAATGAATAAAATAAAGTTTTAGCTTAAAAGGCCCTTACGAGTGCTATGTTAGTCAAAGTACAGGCTAAGGTAACAAAATAAGGCCACTTCAAATACAGTGGCTTAAACATGGTAGAAATGGATTACTCTTCCAAGTCGGCAGATGGTAACAGGGTAGTGGTGTGACATTGACAGCCATAGCTTTTATCTCTAGCTCCAAAGTGGCTGCTTCAGCACTTACCATCACCTCTGTGACTCAAACAAGGAGGAGGAAGGGAACAAGGAAGTCACGCATTCATTCCTGCTAATGACCTGACCTGAAAGTGTGTGTGTGTGTGTGTGTGTGTCACCTCCATTCTCACCCCACTATCCAGAACAAAGCCACATGGCCTACTCAACTGCAAAGGTGGCTGGGAAATGCGGTCTGTAGTTATTAAAACGGGAAGGCTTATTGGTGAAAGCTAGAATTGTCTGCCACAGCCGACTAGTGACAGACAAGCACTTGAAATCAACTGTTCTGACTCTGCATATGATATTACTTAAGACATGAAACAGCAAATTAAAAAATGATTTATCCCAGTGAATGAACACAACTGCTGCCCCATGTGTCTTGAAGAGATTCTGCAGATAAAAGTCTCAACTAATCTTGTGATGTGGCTGGTCTTTGCAACTCATAAACAGAAGTGACTCTGCCTATGTAGTCACATTTTTTAAAAGTGGGGTCTTGCTACATTGTCCAGGCTGGTATCAAACTCCTGGGCTCAAGCAATCCTCACGCTTCAGCCTCCCAAGTAGCTGAGATTCCAGGTATGTGCCACCGCACCCAGTTTTTAGTCACCTTTTGCTTGGCCTTGTGTTTCATGGGAGGCTTGGAAGTTTTCCAGTTATCTATACGGAAAGTCTCAGTTTTTTTTCCTGACTTAGAACTTACAGAGAAAGCTGCAATGAGCATAGATCCCCACAGTCATAAACACAGTTGAAGAAATTTTGATTCAAAATACATTATACAAGGTCAGGGCCAGAATATATGTTTCAACATGCCATCAATTTTCTAGTAATCATATACTATTTTTTAAAAAATCAATACTGCAGGGTCAGCTGCGGTATAACATGCAAGGAAGAGAACCTTTTGTGGAATTTATTTTCCATTAAATTTTTGTCCAGTGCCTTAAATTCCAAAAGAAGTTATCAGCTTCCTACAAGCTTTATTCATTCTGCTGGCTCCTCCCTTCCCCCTTTCCGCCAGTCACAGCTTTGGAATATGAAAAAGCTATATTCGAGGCTTAATGTATTCTTCCTGAAAAACCTTTAAGGCCAACTTCATAAGCACAACCATTTCTTATTTAATAAACAATCACTGTCTCATTAAATGTAAATTAGTTCTTTATCCTTAGCTGTATTTGTTGAATCTATTACTTACTGTGTTTACCAATTTTGTTTCCTTTGGCTCCAAAGCTTTCTGTAAACTACTCATAAATATGAAGTTGAAATGAAGGCACTTTCTCTATATTTAAGCACCTGCATCAGCAGCTTTGAGCAGCCCTCGCTCTCCTTAAAGCCTGCCCCTGTCCTCCTCGTGCCCCTGTGCTGACAATCCCGGTCACCTGGAAATAGCCCCAAGGAGTCCTGGGTGCATGCAATGCCACCTGGCCTTTGTCCCTCAGGACAGTCAATGTCCGCCTTCCTGGTTCTGTGTTGCAGAAGTCAGAGACAGGCTGCAGGTGGGATCCGTGCAATCTTGGAGGAGAACAAGCACCGCCTAGCTCTTGCTGGGGAGAAATGGATTCTTTCAGTTGCAGCAACATTTGGCACTTGGATTCTCTCGGTCCCAACATGTCCAAGTTTCCTGGCGTGTAAGGGCACAGTATAAGGCCCATCTGTTCCGGCAGGCTCTCCCTGATTAGATAGGATGCTTGGCAAACAGAATCCCAGATAATGGATATTTGAATATTTTTGTAATTTTCATGCTTGTGCCTAACAGCTTAGCAGTTGGCCCTATGTTTAAAGAAAATGGGTAATAATCATGACTAATGTGGCAATTTCCATTCAAAAATTTCAAATGGTGCTTAATTAAATCTTCCAATAACATTTGGAAACAAAGGTTCCCCCTGTCTTTGCTATCCATGAAGAAAACAGAGCGAAAGGATCGTGGATGGGCTCTTGAGGGACTCGCCGGGGCCAGACCCCGCCAGGCACAGACACTGTGGCCATTCGCTTAATTACAGACTCTAGAATATCCCGTACAGCCCGACCCTTTAAATGGAACTGACCCCCATCAGGGGACAGGCGGGAGGTGGAAAGAGAGAACAATTTACCAGTATCCTACTCAAATTCACTATTCCTGTCACACACGCACGACGACTACGTTGTCCCACACCTGCCCTCCCCTGGCCCAAGAAAGCCCAACTGCTCCGGCTTTCATTATAACCTTTCTTCTGCACCTTGTGTCTCATTTTCCCAGCCTGTGAAAAATCAGGCAAACAGGATTTACCCTTTGCCCTCTAGGGATGTATGAAGATTGATAACATGTCAAGAAAAAGACTAGATTTATTAGAATTTCACAATATCCTATTTAAACAGAGAGGAGTCCACCTACCGAGTAAAGATACTTAGAAACCACTTTCTCTTACATTATTTTTTTAAAGTCATTTTTCTCCCTTTTATTTTTATTATGTTTTTTACTTTTTAAAATTTTTTTGGTCTGGTTTCCCGACAGTTTGCAGTCTTTTATAGAGGTCCCCACTGATCCCAAGAAAGCGGGCCGAGCCGAAGCTGGGCAGAGAGGGGGAAGACGCAGTGAGTCAGGCCCGGGAACGACAGCCCTGTCACGCTGACTTATGATGGATGAGGGAAAAGTCTATTTCTCATCCGCAGTGGGGGAGGTGAAGTGTAAAGAAAGATGCACCAGGAGTCTCTGGGCGATTCATCTTGCAGCAGATAAACTCTGGAAGCTGCGGAGTCGTGAGGGGGAGAGAGAAGGAATTGAAGAATCAAATTGGTTATGTGAAGTATAATCTCACGAGGAAATACCAAAACATGTCAGCAGCACCCAAGATGGGAGGGCGGGGAGAGGGTGGCGATGCGCCGATGGTGTTTGTCAGCTGCTAAGCTGGGCGTGGAGGGGACAGGCCCTGGCTCCTGGCTGTCCCTGAGCAACCTTCCCTGCCGAATTCCCCAGGAGGCCGGCAGGGCCGGGGGTGTCCAGGCTGGGTGAGAAGGCAGGGGGAGACCTTTCTGAAGGCCTCCTCTCCCATCTAAAGTGCACCTTCGCCACCCCTTTCCTTTCTGTTTCTCAAATTTAGACTGTGGAGAAGCCTAAGGCAGAGGACAGGTATGTATGAATAACCCCACGGAAAGTGGCGCAAGGTGCTTCTCCCTGGAACATTCTGTAGTCATATCTTCCCTAACCATTCCCCGTTCATTTCCAAATTTTAGCAGAGCCCTACCTAGTTACAAACAGCCTGAACCTTGCAAAGGAAAATAGATAGGTTGGGAAGCCATTCTGTGTCACTTTAAGCGTGCTCGGTGGACTGGAATTCTCTTCACCCTGCACGAGCATCGGGCCCCTGCTGTCTGCCGACCTGGGCCCCCAGCGCCCCAGAGGGAGCAGATGCCCAGAGCTTCCCTGACTCTGAGCTTGGGGCAGGCTCTGTGACTTCAATCTCTGTCCCTCTTTTCATTCCCAGGGTGACCTTGGGCAAACCGCTTTCACCTCCTTGAGACTCAGTTTCCACATCTGGAAAGCTGAGATAATAGCTACCTTCCTCCTGGGGGGACCTGCGAGGCTTAATTAATTAATGTTTGGCAAAGCTTCCGAGACCTTTGCTCGAAAGAATCCGTGTGAGTGCAAATTAGTATTATTATGTCACTAAAGCCTTAGCTCCAACTTTGCTTCTGAGGCTAATGCTTATTTCTTTTCTGAAGAAAAAATATTAATTTTAACTCCAAGTAATTTATCGGGTAGTGGGGGAAAAATTAGCATTTGTCAAGGACAGTACTATCTAAACGGAAGTTCCAGCAGCCCTGCTCTGGGGAAGATGGCAAGAAAAACTGTCCTGTTTTACCATCTCCCCTGGGCATCTTCTCTCCTCCCTCCTCTGCCCTGTTGTCACTCTCCCCACAGGTGCTCGTGTTAGCCTGGACGGGCCAGGGCGAGACCTCAGCTGAATGTGCTTTTTATGTCCCCAGTGCTATGGAGGCCACAGACTGCCCTTCTAAAGCCACCGGCCCTCCAGCTCCAAGAGTTCCTTTGGCTCAGCATAGAAGCCAAATGCCAAGTATTTTAAAGAAACAAGACTTAATACAATGCCCCGGATTGATTTCAAATAACTGGGCACCTTTTCTATTAAAAGCATCAAACTAATTTACTGTGCCGAATGAACTGTGTCCCCCAAGACAATGGCCTGTGTTTTCCACAGGGATAAGAATAGTGCAAGGCATTGGGGGTCACTGTCTCCCTCTCGGTTTTCTGTCCATGAGGCGAAAGGAGTGGCCTGGCTCCTGCAAGCTGGGTCTGCAATGGCCCCCGAAAGCAAATTGCCAGTACTTCTTCCCGGCTCCTTGAGACAGTGCGCCGTGCTTCTGCGGCTGCGCGGTGGAGGCCACAGCCGGGCTGCCCCCGGGCTTCGACCTGGCCCTGCAACCTCGGCTGCCTGAAGAGTAAAGTCAGTCTTGGTTTCACTAGGAACGTTCTGGTTGCATGTTAGCTTCCGCGGCAGCAGCAGACATTTTGTGCAAGCCCTTCTCTATCGATAGTTTATGGCCCTTGTTTCCTGCATGTTCTTTTGGAATTAAATAGTCAGTGTCCACTCCATTTTACTGAGGAAGACACTGGCTAAGCAAGAGGTGGCTTTTTACTCCCTCTTTCTTTCCTTCTTTCTGGCGCAGCTAGTCCCTGTGCCACCCTCCATGACCTTATTTATTTCTTTATTTTTAAACAACAGACATGTATAGTTCTAAAGCCTGGACGTCCAAGATCAGGGGGCCAGAAGGGCTGGGTTCTGGGGCGGGCTGGCTTCCTGGCTCGCAGATGGCCACCTTCTCGCTGTGTCCTCACTCGGAAGAGGGGGGAGAGAGAGAGAGAGAGAATGTGCACATGTGCACAAAAGCTGCACATAATTAATGTGTACAATGTGGTGGGTTTTGTACATATGCATAATCTCTCGTTACCACCACTACAACCAATGTAATAAATAAAATACCCCCATCACCTCCCAGAGTCTCCTTGTTTCCCTTTGTTTCATTTTTATATTTAATTTTCTTTTCTGTGTGATAAGAACACTTAACATGAGGTCAACCCTCGTAACAATCCGCAACTTTAATACTCATTTTCCCCCTTGAGCCTTTCTTCAGACATTCCTCCCTCCTGGAACATTCTTACAGCACACACGCTCAGACACACCCTCACACGCACAGCCCCGTCACCCTCAAACGCAGGCACACTGTTCCTCTGTCAGCGAGGCCCTGAACATGCTCTAGGTCCCGCCTTTCCTTTGCTGTATTCCTGGTACCCGTCACCTGTGCCCCCACAGGGCATGGCCCGAGATGACACGTGCCACCTCTGGCCCTTTTCAAGTCTCGCACGATGGCAATCGTGGTGACAATGAGAGCAATCCCGAGTGACAGAAGACAGCAAGTGCTGCTCATTGCCCGCGCTGCCCCCTCTGAACGAGGGCAGCACGTCCACTTCCCTCTGCTGATTTCTCAGGCCCTCCCCAGGCCTCTCCGCCTCCATGAAACACCAGTAGTTTCCTCAACACATTGTATCTTATTCTTCGTGCCTTTGTCCGTGTTTGTCCCTCTGCCTGGCATGGTGTGGACTCCACTTTCTGTCCAGAAAAATCCAACCAATGTTCTTGGCCCAGGTCGAGCGAGCTTCTCCTCTGCGAAGTTTCCAGATCCGCTCCCTGCCCCGCTCCTGCCTCCCCGGGCAGTGAGAGTGGGTCCTTTCTTTCCCTGTGCCACCATGACGCCTTTTGTGCACAGCGCAACTGTTAGCGTTCTCCACGCTGGGCTGAGCATCTTTGCTTTCGTGCTCCTTCCCCTTCCCTCCTCGAGAGCAGTCCTGGCCTTTGATTGGTACTCAATAAATATTTGATGAGTGAGTGAGGGAGCAAGTCAGTGCCTCTGTGTTCCCTATTTTTAGAGCAAAACTAATCATACATTCGATTCATTTTGCGTATGTGCTAGAAAAATGTCTGAGAATCTGTAAAGGGCCCTGAGTTCCTGTGGGGACCGTGTGCCATATGGGTTCTGATAAACCTGGGTCCAGTGTATCCCGCTGAAGTCATGTCGAGCCGCGGTGTCCCCCGAGCGACCATGCGGGTCGTTTAGTAACTACTCGGCCACTCGGTGTTCTCAGGGGAGGATCTTGGGCTTTGTGCTGACCCATCTCCCTAATCAGGAAGTCCTACCTCTACTCTAGGTGAAGTGCTATCAGCCCCAGGCTGGACTGTAGAGCAGGGTGAGTAATCTGTGTGCACACACCAAGACTGAAGTGGTTAGGAATGAAAATGGGATGTCGATAGAAGATGATATTATTAGAAACCTGTTAAATGGGTTCCTGGTGTGTGCTCTGAGCATCTCTTCCTTCAGGAAAACTGCTCCACACCGTGTCTCATTTTGTGCAGTCAATACAATCTTGATAAGCCCTACCTATCACAGCGCTTATGGTGCTGGAAGAAATTAAACATTTAGGGGACTCCTCTAGCACCACACTGATTGAGCTCAAATGATGCTGCTAAATTGACAGACGCATTTGTCTGTTCTTGCTAGCTAGTCAGTCTTCCTTGCAGAATGTACAAATTCCCTAACAGCACGGAGATAACAAATCAGGAACTCCTTTATTCTACCTTTATGCTGCTTTCTCTGGGAAGGAGTCTCCGTGTGCCTGCCGGTGGGGGGCGTGTGTGTGCGTGTGTGTGTGTGTGTGTGTGTGTGTGTGCTGGATGCGAGGGGCATACGGCAGGAGAGCCAAACTGCTGCTCAACTCATCATACACGCAGCGTGAATCTCGAGCTTTCCAAGGCTGACCCTCTTTTCCTGGCCATTCTGTTAACTGAGCCGACTGTGCCAACTCCTGAAATGCGAGGACAATATTGTTAGCAGGGGAAGGCACCTTGCACCCCTTAGCCAAATGCGGCATAACTTTAGACCGATTAATAAAACTCTTAAAAGGATATTATTGTTGGGCAAAGTGCTAAGGTTTCCTGCTCTCGATCGGGTTGTAGTTTTATTAAGCTGTGAACCTTGTTCTAAAAAAGAGAGAGGGAGAAGAGGGAGCTAGAAAGAGACAGAGACTTCTATAGCCTGCAGCCTCTTGTTTGCAGATTATTTTCCGAAGATGCTCATAGAATATCAATTGCCTCTGATTAGAAGTCCTGCCAGGTACTATCTTGAACAGAAGAGGTTTTAGAAGGGAGAACAGCTCCTCAGAGAAGCCACACATTTTAGACTTGGGAAAATGGCCCTGCTGGAATTTGACTCTGAAGGTGTGCAGAGCTGGGGGTTGGGGTGGGACTTGGGAGGGTGGGGGAGACTGGGGAGATGAGCAGGCTCAAAGGAAGCTTCTATTCTATCTCAGCCAAGGAGCAGGTCGTTTCCCCATTTCCTCAACACTAGAGAGGTGGTATGAGGGGTCTGGGGAAGAGATAGGCTGGGGTGGGAGCCTAGGAAAAACCTGGAGCCCAGCCAGGGATGCCTGGGAGAGCCCCAACTCGGATGCCTCCTAAAAACCTCCTATTGGAAGAGCTGCTACTCAGGGTCCATTCTATTAACTCTTTCGTTTCATGAGTCATAAAATTTACCCCAAACATTAAAAGCTGTTATCTCCTTTTTAAAAAATGATCATAATTCTAAATGGAAATGCAAGCCTGCATCAGCTCAGTTTTGTAAATGCTAAAGTAATTTGTGTTTCTGCCTCAAATTATTTCACAAAAATGCCACTTAGATCCATCTCATTTGTCCATCAAGATGAGAAGGTGGCACCAGCCATGGCCAGGCAGGTGGGGGAGATGGGACATCACCTGGGGTCCCAGGGACCCAAATTCTTACAAATATTTATAGTGACAGAGGTGCTATCATAGCACATGGTGCACACTCAATAATTGTTGAACGAACACAATAAATAAAAATGATGGCATCATTATTATTACTACTATATCATGGCAAACACTTACTGAGCCCACATCGTGGGCTGAGAGTGTTGTTCTAAGTGCTTTACAAGCAGTAAGTCCTAGAACCATCTCAACAGCCATGGGAGGGAAATTCTATTTCAATGGTGAGGAAACTGTGTTTGGGTTGCCCAAATTATTGCTAAATTATTTGTAAATGAACAAGCCTCCAATTACAAAACTATAAAGAAAGGAGGTGACAAAAGTGGCCAGCGTCTGTGGAGCACCCACCACATGCCAGGCTCAGTCCTGGACTGTATCTCAATACATCTTCACAGACCTCTTGCAAGATGGCGAATATTAGACCCATTCTACAGATGAGGAAACCAACTGGCCTGTTATCTTCACTTTATATGGTGTCTTCATTCTATGCATGGGGTAACTTAGGCTTTGAGAAGCTAACCGCCTTGCCCTAAGTCACACAGCTAATGCCAGAAAGAAGATGCTAGCCCACAAGATGAGAGTGAGAAATTCTCCTGGTCTCATCATACCCAGGTCTCATGATATTGTCCATCCACAGACCTTTGTGCAACTCTAATTGGCCAGACATGATGAGAGGGCCATCCTCCCCAAAGCAGGCTGCACCCCACTTCTCTTGGGATACTGTCAACACCACCACTGAGACAACTGAACACGGCAGGAGGAGATTCTCCCCAGCCAACTTCCACTCGCCTCTCCGACGGCTCCTCTTTCAGAGCACAGCACCACGCAAAGGTAGTTCTGCAGAGTAGAATATTGAGGGGGTCTTAGTGCTGGTGGGACAATGACAAATGCACGAGCCCACATGACTCAGCTTGGCCCAGTTGCGAGTATCACAAATAGTTCTCAGGTGCTCACTATCTTTCAGCAGCTTTAAGATCCAATTCCTTACCATACCGTTCATCTATTTGAAGTGCACCAATACTTGGCTTTTCATCTATCTACAGAGCTTTGTATCCATCACTGCAATCAATTTTAGAACATTTTCATTATCCCAAAACGAACCCTGCACCCCTGAGCTGTCCCTCCCCAATCCTTCTGTCCCTCTAGGCCCAGGCAGCCACTAACCTGCTTTCTGGCTCCATGGAGGTACTTATTCTGGACGTTTCATGTACCTGGAATCCTACCATATGCAGTCTTTTGCGATGGCTTCTTCCACTTAGCATGTTTTCAAGGTTGGTGCGTATTATCACAAATGTCAGTTCTTCGTTCCTTCTTGTCAGGGGATCTCTCTTTCCCCCCAATGTCCTTTGTCTTATTTCTACTTCCAGATCCAAGTTTTTCTCTATCTCACTGTTCTAGGTCCAAGAAAAACCTAGGCCTTCTTGGCTCAGGCCCCAGGCTCACCTTCTCAGGCTCAGAAATCTCTCCTTCGAATGGGCTGAGGTTCTACTCTGGTCTGTGGTCCCCGTGCAGAGCAGCTCCCATAGTTCCTGGGAGTTGGTGTTTTCCTTTGTGAATTCCTGCACTCTTCCCAGACATGGTTTAGTCTGTCTGCAGCACTCTTCCTTGTCCTCTCACGCTTGCTCTCAAGGCTTCTAAGCCTATGCTTCCCTAACTTCAAAGTGCACACAATCACCAGAAGTGTGTTGAAGAGGCAGATTCTTGGGCCTCAGCCTCAGAAGCTTTCATCCAGCTCATGGGAAACAGGGTCTTTTGCAAGGTTCTAGGAGATTCTGCAGTGGGTGGTCCTGTGATCTCACTTTGAAATCCTCCTCTAGTTATGCCCTTGCCCAGGTTCCAGGGACACTCTCTCCTCCTTGGTTCTAGCTCTGGTCTGGAATTTGTTCACAAATTCTGAAAAAATCTAAAACTCAGAAGGAATAGATGAACCTTGAAAGAGACGCCTTTAGAACAAATTAAAAGGAGTGACTTAGTAGGTCATGAATTTGTGGGGTTTTTTACCTGCAGGAAATAGTGCCGGCTAAAATAATAATTTTCAAATAATAAACAATTTATTCCATGAACAGGATTGTTTATTATGAGCCAGGCACTGCAGACCCAGGAATGAACAGGAGTCACACACCCCCTGCTCTCTCCCCAGCGGGCACAGAGTGACAGAGAAGACAGCCAGGAGAAAGGTGATTAAGGCAGCATAGCAGGGCAGAGCACTAGTTAAGAGCAATGGCTTTCAGACCAGATGTGCTAAATCCCAGTTCTGCAGCGTGGCTTTGGGCAAGTCACCTAACTGCTCTGTGCCTCAAATCACTGATTTGAAATGGGGATACCAGTAGTACCTCATGGGGTTGTTGAGAGAAGTAAAGTGCTTCAGACAATGCCTAGTACACAATAGGTGCTCAGTAAGTGTTAACTATTACGTAACTAACCATATTTTCGATAAATGCTGGAGGGGGGGGTTAGTGCAGTGAGTAGCTTGTCAGGAGCTTCTCACTTGGTCTGCAAGACTCCCTCCGATGCAGTGACATCGCGGTGGCTCCAAGCACCATACTTGACGATTTACATGTATTACCATGAATCCCCAAATCCTGCAGAGTAGATATTACGCCTGTTTAAATTTACTCAGGAGAAAACTGAGCTTTCCAGAAAGTTTGAGCATCTTGCCCAAGGTCATCGAGCTGGAAGTGGAACCAGGTCCCACTCCAAATCCCATGTAAGCTCGTAGCACCACACTTCGGTGAAGATGCAATTCTGCGAGAAAAGCTCCATAATTGGTTATTGAGCAAAGCCAAGATATTTGGGGGTAACGGTGCCCTCCTACCTCGTGCCTCTTGGTACCACGGTCAGAGGAGGGTGCGAGGCTGCAGAAGCCTTGTGTTGAGAACAGCAATTCTTCCGTCCTGTTTATGTTCTTTGCTAAAGAGCACGGTGCAGAAGACAAAAGGGACCCCCGATTCCCATCTCTGTGCAGATCCCACGGCACACAAGGCTGCAGTCTGAATCCGGCACTATTTAATTAAAGCAACACAGGACTCGTTCTTTCAGAACTAGGTCACAAATGTACAAATGTGCCTCGGTGTAGAGAGACTCCTTTTTGGTAATATGGGCTTTGGGAGGAAGAGAGCATACATGGAAAAGAGTGAAATCTGTCTTCTGCAATACTAGCTTTCTGTCTCTGGCAGGGCACAGTAGGCTGGGTGAACAATTAAAAACATATATATATATATATATATATATATATATAAAACAACTACCTGAGAACCTGCTTGGGCCCATTTAAAATAAGTTTGACCCATACCAAGACGTTTCATAAACTTACATCAAAGTACATAAAAGCCCCCAAGTGGAGCCAAACCGAGGCTACTTTGGCCTGCAGGTCAGTGCGACAGGAGCCCTCTGGCCACGGCAGGGCAGCATCTCTCTCTCTCGGAAAGTACACTGCTGGCCCTGGGCTTCCTTAGGAGGCCACAGCGGCAGACAAGAAAGAGGTGCCTGGCTTACCATGGGTGTGTCTCAAGAATCTCTTCCCAGAGCCTTCGGACACACAGAACAGTTGAAGACATTTGCCACTTACGTTTGCAAAGCTTACATGCGTTGTTCTTCTCCAGAGTGGTCTAAGACTCAAACCTGAGCCAGCCCTGCCCAACCTTCCCGTCCAGTCTGGGCGTTGCCATCTACCCCAGCCCGGCTTCCTTCCCTTTGTCTTCCTTTACCTGGCTGTGCGTTTTGATCTGTGGTGTGACAAATTCCAGCTGCCACTAATGTTCATGTAGAGCATGTTTCTCTTTCCCTTCGGATGCCTGTGCATTCAGTGGGAGACTTCAGAGAGCCGCTCCCGGAATAGAAATGCGCGCAGACAAACAACGCGAGCGGTTCAGACAGCCCCGCCGAGGCCGGCTGCTTAAAAGCCCATGTCGCCCTAGAAAGGCGGCTATTAAGGTGTGGCACAATTCTCACTTTTAGACAGAGGCTTTTTAACCTGCTGTAGAACCCATTCAAGTGGAGATGAAAACTTCAGTGACTCAAGATATCCAGCTCTTTTGTGGTGAAGGAGAACAAGCGGTCACAGGGGGAGGAGACACCTACCCCGGTGCACACTCGGGGATCTGGCCAGGGAGGCCCGCAGCCCAGAGAGCCAGGGGCTGGGCAGGAGACTCAGGGCCCTGGGAAGATCTCAGCTGGAGCTGAGCAGGGGAACACTCGCTTCTGCACCCCCTCCTCGTGGCAGGGCCGGGGACCCTGCACAAGAACCGACAGCAGCCACAGCCGTGGTGACCTGCTGAGTGAGGGTGTGAGAGCGGCTGGTAAATCCCCACCTGCTGCCTGGAGCCCACACCCTTCTCTGTCATTCCCAGGAATAAGCTTGACCCAGGAGACTAGCTTTGGAAGCAGGAAAACTAGGATCCAAAGTCTGGCTCTGCTGATTTAACTTCGTATCCCGGAGCAATCTGCTTGCTTATTTGCAAAATTCCTGCCTTTCACGACTGCAGTGGAAAGGGACAGAGGAAATGTCTTATATGAAGTGCCTCTCAGTAGAGAACCAATATAAGTGAGCCTGTGTGATATTTTCAAATGGCAAGAAAACAAAGGCAGGGACTGCCCACCAGCAGGTGAGTTCAACTGAAAGTAACTTCACTTTTGTCCATTTGTTGAGTAAAAACAGAATTTCTACTCTTCGAAGTCTTGCCTGCTAGAGTAATACCTCTCCCAGGCAAGTCCAGCTCCTCGAAGGCCCCGACTTCCCTCTTCTAAGATTGCCAGGGAGAAACTGGAAGAAAAATGGAGAAAGGTTATTGTCGTCTACAGAAGCACCTTCCATCCTACTAACATTTTCCTGCCCCCAGATCTCTCCTGCATCAGGATAATACCCAATACTGTCTGTTCACAGAAAGGTTGGGACCTTTCTCTTAAAGAATCCGAACCTTCAGGCAGGCTACTCAATCATTTCTCAGGTCTTGGTAACAGGAGTGAGCCTGCCTGTGTGGGTTGCGTCTGGTGTGCCAGGGTATTGTCCACCCGGGAACATTTGAGGCCTCTGGGGTTTCTTCGTGTGGACGCCAGACACTGGTCATAGGATCCATGACAGATTCATGCCTCTTAGGTGATGAGGGTTTGTGGGCCCTTTTCTTTCTTCTTTAAAGCAAAATTGCTTTATTTCCTTTGGTGGCTCCAGCACGTGGGTGTTAGGGATGAGTTCAGATTCGTGGGTGTGGGAAGCTAGACAGACGCCCAGAGTGCCTGTCTGGGGAGGGATTATGCAAAAAGGCTACCAACTGCTTAGAGAGACAGGTCTGGATTGGCCTTTTGAAATACAAATAATCTTTAAATGCCAACTTTATCCTTGATAGTTGTGGGTGAGCTGCTCAGTAGTGGCTGCTATTTGGGAAATATCGCTGCACTCCCCACTCTATTTAGTGGCCCAGGGGCTAAAAGTCGCCTGAGTATCTGCGCACCATAGTCTCAAAGCTCCCTCATGCAGCCCACTTCCTTCAATGCTTTCTACATCTAGGAATAAAAAGGGTTGTTCATGCTCTCTCTTCTACAGTTGCATAAAGTGAGTTTTGGATGGTGATATTATGTGACTAGTCCCAGGTATGCAGTGTGGCTGAGGTGCCTTCAGAGTCCCAGGCCTGCGGTATACCCACCGGACCACACTGATACACCCAAACAATGCAGACTAGAGCCTGAATCTGCCATGTGTGCGTGTGTGTGCATGTGTAGACACATGCATGTTTACATTCAGCTAGGATGGCTGGAACCCCTGCCTGTGATCTCTAGCCAATTCCAGAGTTCACTGGGTGAGGGAGAAAGAGAAGGCAAAATCGCAGTGGAAAGAGGAGGAGTGACCTAGACTTCGTAAAGGAAGCAATATAATCCCCTCTAGGAAATCAATTGCCTCCCTCAGTTCTGGATGAGCAGTGTCGGGGTCACTTGGCACTGGTCTCACCTAGACGGGAGGGGAGGGCTCTCTCTCCACTCGCTACTGCTGCTCTGGGAGAGCCTATGTACTGAGGCTGAAGGAGCCCTGGGGGCTATTTGAATAGCATCAACCCTTTCCAAAGCACCCCTCTTCACCTGTGACCTGAGCTCTCTCAGGCTTAGAAGAGTCTTTAGACAACATCTATTTTCATTCTGTGCTTAGTGAAAGAATATCCTACTCAGCAGGGACTCTCAAAATCATTTCCCAGAAAACCAGTCCCTTTGGATCGTTCTCTAAATAAAAGGGGGAAGAAGGCTCCATAGCTTATCAGTTAAGGAAATGGTTGGATAGCTACTGTCCTCTGAAAGACTCACAGTGAACTTTAGCATATGAAGGCTCGGAGAAGTCCTGCAACAAGGAAACCATAGTTTAACGTTGTTAAATTATGGTAAGACTTTATAAATAGGCTTTTAAACAGACATAGTTTAAATAGCTTCAATGACAGGAAGATCAGTATTACATTAAAACTGTCTTCCCGAAGTATTCTCACAGAATATGTCTTTGGATATACATACATATTTTAATTTCTGTTCTAGTTGCAATGTTTCTGGAACGCTAGAACTTTATACCATATTATTTATATCATAGTACATAATATGTAGTGATGTTCAATACTGCTCTTTACAGTAGAGCATATAAGAAAAGTGAAATAACATACAGTAGCACAGTCTAACTGAAGACCATACTTCATGAAATAAAGTTATGTCATCATTAGATCACCATAAGTCTCAGAGTTGAGACGCTTGAATGGGAATCTACCTGTCTGTAACTCCTGGCCTGGTCTTCCTAATTTCACTCCATTTCCTCCTGGGGATTAGCTCTGTATCTTCAAGAAAATAGTTTCATGGTGGGGAATGGTATGGGAATAATATTAATAACAATGATGGCTTAACCTTCCCCACATCAGAAAGAGTCCAAGAAGCAAGTAGATTTTTGTAAACCATCCCTTGGATCATATTTCTCTCTAACTAACTAATACCCTCTCCTAAGCACCTGTAAACTCTTGTTTTCTCCAGGCTTCCTGGGTGTTCCGTGAATTCCAGCAGAATTATCTCAAGTGGCAAATATACCCTGAAAGGAGGAGAAGTGCAATGCACCGTCTATTACCAGGGTTAAAATTTCATTTCATTCCTTGTCTGATGCTATTCAGGACTGTTATCTTCCCTCATGCTCAATAGGCAATAGAAATATATATGTCGGCAGAAAGCCAGCCTCCAATGCAGTTTCTAGAAGATGGGCTGGAAGGAGAGAGTCATTGTGATTTGCGCTCCCTTCCTTCCACCCTGCTCCTGCCAATTAAAGGAGGGAGGGACACAGCCCCCAGACCATAAATAACAGAAATCCCCCTGGTTCCGAGCATGGCTCTATTCACATTGGCAACGTATTCTGCCGGCTTTCATCTCTTTCAACTATTCTACAGCACAGTTGGAAAAATACAAGAGGAAAGAGCAGGATGTGGATATTTGAGGGGTCTTCTTTCAAAAGAACCAGGATGAGCCTGGAACTAAATGTGCTGAAGGTAAAGCTTGTGTCGCACCCTCTCCCCTCCTATCACCATGCCCTGCCCGTGCTCCTTAGGCTGTATCCCAGACCTGCCTGTACCCATAGTCCATGCCGTTGCTCTGTTCTCCGTCCACAAGATCACTGACGCTTACCTGTCTTTCTGCTCCTTTCTTTCAGTGTTCTACTCTCAACTAGACACATTGGAGAGACTAGTTCACACCAAGCCTTCAATGGCTGGCAAAGACTGCTTCCACTTAAATTTAAGAAAATGGCTAACTCTACAGGAAAATATAATCTCTACTGATAGATTCACTGAGGAGAGCTCATGGGAATAGATACGGCTTTCAAGACCCCTCAAAGAATGGCCAAAGGGCATCAGCCTGTGTCAAGTTTGATAATAAGATGATCCCTGATATAAATAATAACATAATTGTTATTATGCAAAGGCTCTGGCATCAGCCTACCTGGATTTAAGTCTTAGCTCTGCCAGTTTCTTACCGTATGACCCTGGGGAACTTCTTAATCTTTTTCCACCAAAATGGAGCATCATAATATCACCTAAGATGTGATTATTGTGAGGGCAAATTAATTCATCTTTGTAAACACTTAGCATAGTGCCTAGCCCATTGTAAACACTCAAACATATTAGCTATCAATACATCGATAATAAAATAAGGCCGTGAGCCATCCATGCACATTTCAAGGACTTTGGAGTCAATATAACTTGAGTTTGAATTTTGGCTCTTCTGATTACTGGTTGTGTGATTGCAAACAATTTATTTAACCTCTTTTTAACACCAATTTCCTCACTGGGAAACAGGAATAAGCATACTTCCCTCATTAGGATCAGAGTGAAGGTTGAAAAGATCATGTGCTTGAAAATACCTTGTAGCTAGGACACATCAATAAATATTTTGGAATGGGGCAAACATCCTCTGAGCAGGTCACTTGGAAAAGATGACAAGAATTCTTTCAAGCATTTAGATTGTGCATTTCAGTAATGGACTTAGTTGCTCTGTCCCAAGGCTATGTATCAACTCTTATAGCACTTCTGTGGGGCACAGAGCAAATGTGGATAATGGTGTCTCGATTTTACTAACGAAATGAGTGTGTCCCAAGTACCAGTCAATGGAGCACAATCAGATACAACTCCAGACAGACAGATTGCTTTCTTCCTTTAAAGCAGTAGTTTTCAAATTATATTCTGTATTGCACTTGTTCAAGAAGGATCTAAAATAGAACATTATCATAATATATTAAATAGTGGAGCCCCTTGGAATTCTCCCTCAGACCCTGCAGTTGTCTCTGCGGCACCCCTAAGGAAATCTTGGGCTCCACAGAATAGAGTCTAAATACCAATAATCTAAAGGCATGGAATTTTCTTCAGACTCTTACAGTGTGCAGTATGGATTAATAGTGATTTCCTACTGTCTTAGATTTATTAAGATTAAGTCATGTCAGACAAACCTCATTTCCTACTTTGACAGTGTTCTCCAGGGAAATGTAGTCAGCATAGTGAATTGGTATTTCAGGAATGCATTTTACAACACCTTTTGTAATAGCTTTGTTGGAATGATAAATAAATTTATGCTGAATACTAGTAAAGTTAAGTATATTAGTAAGTAGATGAACAACTATAGCCAACAGGTACAAAACAACCAATTGATCAACGTCATTAGGGGACTGTATAGAACACTGGCTATGGCTTTTATCATTAAATATCTCCAGCAGGAACTTGGCTGAAGACATAGAGATGACACTTATCAAATTTTGTGGATGACATGAAATTGGGAGGAGAAGCAAATTTATCAGGTGATCGAATCCAGAAAGATCTTGTCAGGCTGGGAGAATGGGCCAAATCTAAGATGATGAAATTTCACAGGGGAAAAAATGCAATATTTTATAATTAGGTCCCCAAAGCAAATTATTCAAATACAGGTTTCTGTCATATCTTATGTTAGATTCAGGCATAATCTAGCTAACTGCAAGAGGTAGAGCCTCTTTGAGTCATTCGAATAGATCTGAGCATTAGATAATGGGATAGGGACAAAAGGCCAGTGCACAAGGGACAATGTAGATTCTGCAGGGGACAGCTACAGGACGGGCAGGGGGTCAGAGTGGGCAGCCACTCCAGGCTGAGAACAGAGACAAGGAACCAAGCACATAAAATAACTCTTTCACTCATTCTTTCTGAATATATTAATCATGAGGGCATCGAGTATGGTCTTTAAGGGCACAGGCTCTAGACTCAGACTATATGGGCTTAAAAACTGGCCCTGTTACTTGCCAGCTGTGTACCCCTAGGCAAGCTACTTAACATCTCTGTGTCTAATGTTCTGCATCTGTAGACTATATTTGTAGCTGCCGACCTGATATGGTTATGGTGAGGATCCGGTTCAATACTGCATATGAAGTGTGTATCATTTTGACTGCTCGTCACTAGGAAGGCAGCGCCATTGAAGAGGAAGGATGAGGCTCATTGCTTCTTGGGAGGAAAGGTTGATGAGGTCCAAGGTGAACACCCTGCTCTGGAGACGCCCAGGGCCTGAGAGCTCAGCAAGGCAGTCACAGCAAGAAAGGCAGGGAGCCAAGATCCAGAACTGTGTAACGAGAGCAAACTGTGTTTGGGGACTAGACCAGCATTTAAACAATCAAAAGATATACAAGGGCCCAGTGAAACTAACGATTGATGGAGAGCCCGAGGTGTTGGACTGCGGCACTTTAATCTCATGTCCGAGATCAGGGTTGATTGTAGGGACAGAAGCAGGGCAGAAACTGTTGTGGGGTCACTCACGTGGATCCTGCTCTGAGGAGAGTGGGGCGCAGAGGCTGGAAACTAGGAAAAGCCTAACAGCTTGAAGAAGTACAGCCTGGTCATAGCAGAGTGGTAAAGGAAGAGAGACAGAAGAAAAAAGCAACTGAAGGGTTTTACTGATTTGTAAGTTTCCTACAAGTTATTATATAAGAGTGAGGTTCCATCTTCCCTTTACATTATAGAAAACAAAACACTCAGGAGCCCTGCCTTGCCAGCAACCATTCAGGCAGCACCCACAGTATTGTGCTGAGCACTGCATCACGTTCTGAAAAGGTCTGAAGTCACCTGTGTTGGCCGGGATGGTGAGCTGACAGAAGCCCGTGATGCAAGAGCGAAAAACAATAGAGCTGGCCGTGTCCTTTTGAGGGAACCAAGGCCATGTCCACACACAGACATG
Source organism: Eulemur rufifrons (assembly GCF_041146395.1). Lineage (NCBI taxonomy): Eukaryota > Metazoa > Chordata > Mammalia > Primates > Lemuridae > Eulemur > Eulemur rufifrons. Next base: position 8,349,870 of record NC_090988.1, on the reverse strand, counting down.
AGACCTCTCCCAGAGTTGTCAGGGCTGTCCTGTGGAGGCAGAATGCCCGATCCTGGCTCCCTGTGCTGCCAAGGACCAGAGAGACAAGCTCCAGGGAGAGAACTTTAACTCCACCTGGGGAAGGGGCATACTTCCCCTGGGCTGGGTAAAGAAGTCTAGAGGTATTCCAGTGTTGCTTGAAGAGTTGGGCTAGATGGGAGTCTTTAAAATCTTTCCTCTAACATGATAGTCTATATTTCCATGTAAACTACCATGCGGCAGTTGAGCAAGCCCCAGGATTTTGGCTGGAGTTCTAACGCATCAATGCCATCTTTGCAGCGGCTGCTCTGAGCAACATCTCTCTCTGCCGTCCTTGCAGAAGGCATTCCTGGGAGCGAGCTGTAGTTCTCTGCCGAGCCAGGAGGTGGAGCCGGCCTGCAGTGTACCTGGGGCCCGCGGGGAGGGCTGCGTGCAGAAGCGGAGCGCGGCTATCCGCGTGGATTGGCAGCCGCAGTGGCATGTGCGGGCTCATCGGCCGCCATCTGTCTTCATTTTGCTAACCCTCTCTCTTGGATGCCACAAGCAGCTCACTTCCTATATTTATAAACATCCCCAATCAGTCATTTCTCTGCCCGCTGTCACATATTTGTGGCGTTAATGCTGGCTGCTTTATCACAGATTGGACTTCATTTCAGGCATAACTCTCATATACTGTGGTTCTGAGATCTTTACAGCCACATTAGGGTATATGGCTGAGTTGTGATTACACATCAGCGCTGTGAGGCCACAGACAGCAATCTGGCCCACTCCCACCCAAATGCCACTCCTGTGCTGCGCGGGCAGCTATGGAACATGCTATAGACAGAGAACAAGGGGACCCGCAGGGGAGGGAGAGAGAACCAAGGGTCAGACACGTGGTCACAGTATCCCAGGATTCAGGGTGGGCCAGGGTTATTCCACGGGGCTCAGAACCCACAGGACTGACTCCTGTTGGCAGAGGGCCCTGACGGACGGACAGGGTTAATGGGAGGGAAAGAGGTGAGAGGGAGAAGTCTGTAATTGAGTCGACCTTCCTAGTTGCCCCCCAGATCTCAAAGGGACAGTGGGAGGTACACTTCCTTTATCCGCTGTCTGATGTCTGAAATCAGGAGTGTGAGTTAACATTTCTTCTTACTCTCCACATCACGCTTGTCTCATTCATGAGATTGCTCTTCTCACAGAGATTTAAAAAAAGAATACTTTTTTTGTCCCACTGCATTTGGGTTTTTGCAGCTGCTATGAATGGACCCTAGAAACCACAATCACAGTGGAAGTAGCAGAAATTCTCTCTCCGAAGCTACGGTCCGTGTCCACCAAAAGGTCAGAAGTAAGAGCTCTGCTTGGTCAGCAGCTAAATAAAAGAATCCGGAGGGTGGAGGCAGCAATTTTAGAGAATTATGGGGCCCTGGGTTATTGCTAGAAGGTGTCAGGTATGGGGTACGCCATGCTCATATTCAGAGAAAGTATTTTTTCGTTCTGGAAAATAACTTTTTCAATCTTCTGGGCAGCGCTTTCTCCTTACTATACCCAGGGCCACAGAAGGGCAGAGTCTGCTGGGCCTCCATGGCTGGCACCTCTGGCAGGCTGCCCACCACCCCTCACGTCCTTCCTTCGTCCTTCCACCTCCCCCCACGTCCTTCCACCTCCTGCACCCTCTTTCTCTCCAACGTACACACTGCTCTTCCCCTCCTTCCCCGGAGGGGCGTGGCCATAGGACGTTGCTGAGGATTGTGTGGCAACAGAGGAGAGCCACTTCAGGGAGCAGGAGGAAGTCTCACCAGTGTCAAAAGACAAAATCACAACAAATTTAATTGAAAGATCTAATTGGATTTCATTTTTAATTCTAGAATCTATAAAGCAAAACGAGTTTTCCAATGCACTGAACAGAGGAGGTTGGCTTTATCGGCAGAGAAGGGCTGCAGAAAGCAGAAACAGAGAAGAGAAAGTGGACTGGTCGTGGCAAAGTTACTCTCCTTACAGGGTTAAAACAGAGGGGAATTCCTTGTTGCTGCCTCGCTGCTGCCTCGGGTTGACAGGAATCTCCTGCCTTTTTGCAAACTGGCCCATTTTAAAGTTCAGGTTGATGACATGGCACTTAGCACAAGTGACCCCATTCTGGTTTGGCCTGTTCTGCTGGGGCCTCAGGCAGGGGGCTCGTGCAACACAGTGGGCTCCCATGAACTCTGTTAATGTCAGATACCAGACGTGGCACTTCTGCCTCCCAACACCCGCAGCCTTTCTCCGGGTCCTACCTCTGTTGGCGCGTGACCCTTCTCTGAAATCCAGGGCCCCAACTTGCCCCTCGCTCTCCCTGCCTCTTGTCAAAAGAAACAAATTAGTTTCCTTAATCATCCTAATTCCCCAGAGAGGACACTCCACCCACAAAGAAAACGGGCTTTGACATGATTATGTAGAACCTTTCCACCCTGACCTCAAAATCACCTTTTACAGGAGTCTCCCTTTGAGCCTTAACTCTGCAAACCAAGAAGCCCGCAAAAGCGCTCCTCACCCCCTCGATTCCCACCTTGCACACCCCAAAAGAGCAAGCTGCACGCCAGGATGAGTTCTGCCCCCCAGCTTCTAGAATGCAGAAAGGGACGCTGCTTTCAAAGTGACACCTTTTTGGAGTTTCCTACACTAGTGAAATCTGTTTTAAATGAACATCAAGAATAGCCTTGAAAAGGAAAATATGGGCTAGAATCTATGCCGACTGGCACCAAGCGGCGGGTGGGAAACGTGGAAAAGGAAGAGTCTAGTTCTTCCTGCTTGTGAGCCCTCCCCCCCTTCCGGAAAGCTGACTGTATGTAAATGACTCCCCTCATCTGTTTTTAGAGCCGTAGCAGTCGCTGCACTTCTAAATTTAAGTAACACACGCTAAAGTGAATGTAGTAGTTAAGCTGTGCTGTGGAGTTAGGCTGCCTGCATTCTAAATACAGCCTTTACCACTTATTAGTTTTTATTTTTTGTTTTGTTTTATATATATATATATATATATACACACACATATATATATACACGTGTGTGTGTGTGTGTATATATATTTTACTCTGGATAAGTCTCCATTTTCTCATCTGGGAAAAAGAATAGTATTATCTCAGAGTTGGTGGGGGGAGGAACCAATAAATGCCTTCAAAGCACTTAGGACAGTTCATGGGACACAGTTACCACCCAGTACTTTATACAATGACATTACTAATACTTGTCAATGTCACATTACCTATGTCCACTACTTTTCTGATGGGCAAACATCCCACAATTCACACAATAGCCCCTTCTGAGGGTTCGTGGAGTTTGGGGTGATGCCATGCGTCGGAGCTGGGCTCCCCTGAGCCCCACGGCTCAGCTCTCTGTCCACATCCCTCTCTGTCCTTCTGAGGCACCACGGCTCCTACTTCCCTTTAACCGTGGTTTAAGGAAATCTGGCAGCAGGGATTTCTGCAGGACAACAGCTCCGAACGCTGCTCGGCTGTTAGAGACACTCCTGTCTTCACCCGCGGGCACCGGCTCCCTTGCTCTCCTTGCTTGTCCGCAGGCGTCAGTAACCTGTTTCCACGGTGCCTGGGAAGCTGGGATGGGAAGCTGCTCTCTGCGTCCTCAGTTCCAATAGAGAAGAGCATGTTCTGTGGTTTTCCAGGTGGACTCAGATCCCTAAGCGGAATACCATCCCACTGGCCCCCGCGAACAGAGAAGATGGTCTCTCTGTGCCTTGAACTTGACTCATTTCAGAGAAGCTGGGAGCCTTGTGAGAGTACCTCTGCCACCCAACGTCCCCCAACCCACTGCACATACTTTTCATTATCTGGTTCTTTAGCTCTTGTGGCAAATAGATATTAAAATATTAAATCTGTCTAAGATATCTTCTTCATAAAATATTAAGGGAAAATGTCTTTGTTAATGTTTTAACATGAAATAATAAACAAACTGCAGTAATTGGGTGTTTTTCTTCTGAAGGTCATATGCCTCCGCAAAACTCACCCTGGCAAATGTGCAATTCAGAAGAACGATCGCGCCTTACCTTCAGACACTGTGCTGTTTTGTGTTCAAAGAGCATTTTTTAAACATTAATTAGTTACTCCACCAAATATCCTAGGAGGTGTGGATTATGTCTGCTACACACAGATGGTGGCTCAAAGAGAGTGCGAATGAATCCGCCTCACCTCACGCAACAACAATTCCGAGGCAGGAATTGTTAGCTTAGTCTTTGCGAATGGACTGAGCAGCGATCAGTCACCAAGTGAGGCCAAGGAATCAAGGGCTGTTTACTCTAAATTTCTTACCAGTGTCTTCCATTCTTTGATTTGCATGAACCCCATAGAGGAAACCCTAAGGAGTGCTTTCATCTCCTCCCGGAAAAGATCAGATACTCCCTGTCCCAAGAGTCTCCATCTGGAAGATGTTAGAGTGGAGATCTCCCCCTAGCTAACAACACGGGGACCACTTGTTTTTAAGGGCCCATTATAGTCACAAGTGATTTTTCACGCATGGTGAAGGGTAGAAAGAAGAGGGATGCCACGGCATCTTCCTGGGATTCTAACACACTAGGACTAGTAAAAGCAAAAGGCTCAGAGGTTAACTGGCTGCAAACCCACCCCGAGTCACGACCGTGTGTCCCTCGGTCCCTGCCCTGTGCTTTTCTTAAGGACTTGCGGTGTGCCATCACATAAAACCATTGCAACCATTTCCAATAATTGCGGCATGAAAAGTGAGCTGATCAGCATCCGACTTTTATGGCCAGCTACTAACCCAGCCAGCGTTTTCTAATAATACTTTGCCTTTATATCCCAGGATCGCAGAGCAATTTACGAAGATTAATTAGCAGTGCCTCAGAACTCTCATCTTTGGTGGAGGCAGGGGCGGAGGCCACGGGAGGGGAGTTAAATTAGCCTCCCTGGAGAGCGGGAAGTGAGAATTTTAAGTGAGGGCTCCTCTGGTTCGAGCCAGGGCTGTATCTGAGAATAAAAACCCTGTGTCCCATTAGTAGTCAACAGAGAAACAATCTGTCATCTGATATTCCAAAAGCATTCAATGGGGAGGAAGTAACGAGGCTGTGTGTTTATTTTTTATTTGAAAAATGATGTAAATACCCAAATTTGTTACTATCCCCAGGGTCCTGGCAGCATGCCCAAGATTTCTATAATTTTGCGAGATTACAGTTTGTATCATCCCAGACTGAGTCTCACTCTTTGCTCTTCCGTGCCCGGAGCCTGCAGTCTCTGGTCCCGGAGAGGCCACGAGTGCGCCGGGATAAACCTGACCCTTTGGTGTCTGGTGGTCTGGAGGCCGCCCCTCCCCTGGCCTCCCACTCTCCGTGTGCCCTGGGCCCGGTGCTGCCAGGATCCGCTTGGCAAAGAGCAGGCAATGGTGGCAGAGAAAGGACTCTGTCAGGCCATTGAGGAAGCGCAGCTGCTGGCAGGCCAAGGGGAGGGGCGGAGGAAAGCTGCAGTGACATTCTGTTGTGTTCTTGCAACCAAGGCACAAATTAAGGCAAAATTAGAGACTTTCTTTGGGCGATTGGACGGATGGGAGGAGGAGGAAGATGGGGAAGCAGAGCTTTTAAGGACAGCAATTTGAGAACATCTGAGACAAATCTGTGGCTGATTCTTTTTTTGTGTGGATTAGTTAGTGATTTTCTTTTTGGATTCCGGAGGGGTTTCCCTCCCCCCCTTCCTTTCCCTTTTTGCACCATGCACATGTAAATGTGATTGAGAATTCTCTCCCCAGATCTGCTGCCTTGGCAGCCTTCCTGCCAGCTGGCCTGGCTGGGGGAACCCACGCTGGTGGCTGATTGCGATTGATAAGTTCTTCCAGGCTGTGTGGGAGGAAGTTTGCCGCCTGCCGGAGACACTCCCCAGGCCCCCCTTTGGGGTTGAATGCCTGCAGGGAAGGAGGGCAGAGGGGACCCCCCACACCACCAGGCCTGACCGCCTCTCTGCCCACGGAGGGCACCCAAGGCACCAGCACCTTTTTGTGTGAGCACACGGCACACAGAGTGTCAGTGCAGACGTCTGTCACTCTCACCAGAGCCCCATCTGATGCGACATCACGGGTGCCCAGAGTCTGAGTGGATCTCTAAAGCTGCCTCCAACCAGGGCATTTCATCAAAACACCAAGATATAAGAAGTGTAAAAATATTGCCCACCCAAAATGGTTGTAGTTTATGGCCACTCTTGTCTTTTGCTTCTGTTTCAGCTCATTCTCTCTCTCTCTCTTTTTTGGTTGGTCTCTTTTTGTCCCTTCCTTTTGCCTATGGTGGCTCCAGGCCACATTCATTTGCCAGTGTTTTTTCTTACCATGTTTTCTGTCTTCTCCCTGGCTGGGCAAATTCTCACCAGTTTACCAGAATTTAACCCAAGGCTTCTAGCTTCCACAAGTTCTTTCTGGTAACTAAATGGAATCATGTTTACAATCTGTTGAGCACAGAAATTTGCCAATAGTAACTTATCTCTAAAAAGTCAATGAGATATATACTCTCACAGGTAGTCTCTAGTGTGTGCATGCGTGTGTGTGTGTGTGTGTGTGTGTGTGTGTTAGCTTGGTCATTTTAAACAATATTTAGTTTTTCCTGTTTTATCTCAGATTCATAAGGCTACATGCATGCAAAGTCTGTCCAGAGGTTTCCCTTTGTATAGGTGGCTGTGACAGACAGCCAGTAAGATCATCCCAAGACCCTCACCTTCTTGTTGTCACACCTTTGTGTAATCCCCTTCTCTTGAGTATGGCCTGTGCTTATGGACTCAATTCCAACAAATAGAATATGGCAGAGGTGATGGAATATCACTTCCATGCTTAAGTTATACAAAGACTGTGGCTTTCCTCTGGGGCAAGCTCTCTCCCTCTCTCTCTTGGATTGCCTGCCCTGGGGGAGGCCAGCTGCCATGTTGTGAGGAAGCCCTGTGAGAGACCCACTTGGCAAGGGACAAACACCTGCCAATGGTCATGAGTGAGCACAAAGCAAGTCTCTTCCTTCCAGTTGAGCATTTAGAGGAGGCCACAGCCCTGGCCCATAGCTTAACTGTAGCCTCAGGAGAGACCTGGAGCCAGAGGTCCCCTGCTAAGCTGTGCCCAGATTCCAGACCTCAGAAACTGTGAAATAATAACAGTTTGTTGTTTTAAGCAGCTCGGTTTGTTATGCAGTGATAGATAACTAATGCAGTGGGTTCTCGGGCCACTATAATACTACCTGATCCTCTTAAGGTGCTTTAAAAAAAAGAGACTGTAGGTTCTCAAAAAGAAAATATATAACCAGCTTTAGCACTAAGAAACTCCTTTTTAGGGGTTTATAACTCTTTGGAAAGAACAATGTATATCACTGATCTCATACTGGCTATATCTGAACCTAGAGCAAATTCAATTATTAAAAGAGATGTCAGGCAGCACATTACATCAACTTAATTTTAGTGGACTTAAAAATAAGTAATGCTTAATTAGGAGGCTATAGAGCAAGAAGTACTCGAAGGACACCAAATAGTGCTAACTATAGCCAGGCATTACTCCACATGCCTTGTATTGTATTATGTCATTTTATTCACCCATCCATCCACTGGGGAAGGTTCTATTATTATCCCCTTTTACAGGTGAGGCAGCCAAGGCATACAGAGTTGAATTGCATTTCTCAATTTTATAGAGCTAATAAAAGTCTTGTTTCAAAGTCCATACTCTTGACCACAAAATATTCTCCTTGCCATCCCAAATTCAAATTACTAAGTACAATCAAGTCCTATCACTTATAAATATTGGTGAATCAAAAAATTGATGCATTATGCAGGTGTGGAATGAGTTTGATACTATATTGTGTATTTTTTAATTCCATCCTGTGTGTATAAACCTTATTTCACCAGTCATAACACACACCGATGCCAGTGGGATTGTATCTTAAACGCTCCCTTGCACCCAGTACAGAGCTCTACTCTTTCGTGACTGTCAATCAGAGATAATGGGAGGAAGGAAGTCAGGCAGAGGCCAGCCCAGAGAGAAATGCAGTAGTTGACAGCATTAAAGAAGAGGTAGCCGAAGATTAAAACAAGTTCACAGCTGGTGGAATGAAAAGTGAAACAGAGAAAAACCAAATCACCATCTTTAGGAGGAGGCTGACAAGGAAGAGTGGTCTATAATTGAGGATCAAGTAAGGCAAGGACACAGAAAGGCAACCAATAATGAAACATGTGTAATGCACGCTATGCACCAGGCATGATTCCAAATGATTTACGTGTGTTGTCTCATTTGATATTTATATCAGCATATGTGGTGGTTACTAAAATCATCCCCATTTCACAGATAAAGAAACTGAGGCACACAGAAATTACTGCTAACCCCCAGCCACAATTAAAAAACAGAAGGACTGTGGAAAATGGGGGATGTGCTCCGTGCTCACTCACCTGACTGTGAGCAGGTGGTCCCTTGCCAAGTGGGCCTCTCACAGGGCTTCCTCACAACATGGCAGCTGGCCTCCCCCAGGGCGGGCAATTCAAGAGAGAGGGAGAGAGATTGATCAAGATGGAAGCTGCAGTCTTTTCATAACTTAATCATAGAAGTGATATCCCATCACTTCCTAGTTGGCCTGAACCCAAAATCCTTCTTCACCACTGCACTAAATTTTCTTGGCAATACGGTTTGAGTCAGTCAAGGTTGTGAAGCAAATCTGAATTGAGAAATGGGGACATTTATGTTTTGGTATCTTTTATAAATGTTGGACCTGGGTAGGGCAGGGGTACAAAAACCAACTATAAGCCAGAGGGATTTGACATGTTAGCAATCTGAGGTCACGAGAACTAGAGCAGACCACCAAAAGGAAAGGTCTGGAATAAATATTGCATTCTAGTAGAATTTTACCAAACATCGAATGCTTAGCACTTATTACATATCTATTGAGGACAAAGGCATGTGGGCTAGGTGCTGTGGGTATATAAAAATGCATGTGACAAGGCCCCCATCCTGTTTAGGTTTTGATCAAAAGCGAGAGAGAAAGAGAACTGGCACTGACAGAGGCGTGGCTCATGCGATGTGAGAGTGGAGGGTTCACCTGGGAGAGCTGTGGGGCGTCCTGCCGCAGAGGCCCCGACATTTGAGCCCCCTAGGGAGAGAGGCTGGTCTTCATCCTACAGGGGTGGCTGCTGGTGGCTGCTGAAGGTTGGTGAGGAGATAGGGAATACTTTGGGCATAATATTTAAAGGGGTTTAAGAAAGCAGAGTTATGTAGGACACCATGCCATGGACAACCTAGAAAAGTATATAAATAGTCTCTAGTTATAGTAGAAAGGCACTGACCTAGAAGTCAGAAGAACAGGTTTCTTATAAATATTCTGCCATTAATAATCTCAGTGAGTTTGAGCAGGGTATTCCTCTTCTCTGGAGTACACATTCTTCCTTACAAAGTGATGAGATCAGAGCAGATCGCCTTGAGGTCCCTTCCAGCACTGGCATTCGGGACCATTCGCGCCACGGCTCCTCTCAATTTGTGTAGTAATTAAGGGCTGCCACATACCCGCTCTCCATCCAGCAATCACAGTCCGGGGCTTCTCGCGCCAGTTACCGCAGAGGCAAAACAAGCTCATCCTCTTGTTCCTTGCACATGATGATGGAACTAGAATGTTTTTCTTCTCTCCTGCTTATTTAAGCCCAAATCACCATTTGTTATTCTGTACTTGGCACATTCCATGTACTAGATTTGAATATGACGTGTCCGTGGTACACAGGTACAATCCCATCCCTTCCTGATCACATTTGTTGAAAATTTTTCAAACACGTGCACACGTACACACACACGTACACACACACACACATGCATACACATGCACACACATGCACACTTGAATGCACTTGCATTACTGCCCTGGCCTTACTGCTGGGGACACAAATGCAAAGTTGTGTTCAGCAGACTTATTGTCGCCTACCTAGAGTTCTTGAGCTGGAGGAGTGAGGCTTGGCATCACTAAATACAGTGTTGAGTCTGATCCCACGTAGGCAGCACACTTCAGATAGTGGAGAAGAATAATCCTCCCCAGCTAAAACCCAACAAACACGCCAGACATACTCTTCCACTCTCCCATGCCAAGACCCTAACAAACACAGACAGTCACTGAGGAACTGCGGCGCTCTCACACCAATACTAGAAAGATGACTCCCAGTGTGACTGTGAACCCCACAGCCATGCAGACTACTTCGCTCAGTGCCCCAGCCCTTGACCTTGACACTGATGGTTGGGCTCACTTGCACAAAGGGGTAGGATGGAGAGCCTTTGTCCAGCCCCAGGGGACAGTGAGCCTCTCTGGTTTCAGAGCCAAGACCCTCTGACAGTGGTAAGGGCCACAAAGACTTGTATTAAAATTAAATTCCCAGGTCTCAGGGGGAACAGGTGGAGCAGAGTTATCCAAAGCACCCTGAGTGGGGCCATCTGAGAGCTGAGTGCTTGTTAGACTGAAAAACAGCAAACAGGTGACGCCAGAGGTGCAGGACCAAGGGTCACACTGGAAGGCCAAGAGTAAGGCTGCATGCTAGGAAACCCTGGGAGTTTAGGCACGGGGGCAGAAAAGGGCACAGAGCGGGTCCCAAAGATAGGGCTCAGAGAGAAGGCCATGTAATCCGAGCTCTGTCATCCAAGAGATGCTGAGCCATGTGTCCTACACAGCACAAGAACGTTTGGATGGCTTCTTAGTGTTCCCATATTCAGGCCACTGGCACCATTTGCAGGTTGTTAAAACAATGATGTTCCTTCTTTGAATGCTTACTTGGGGCCAGGCACTGTATAAGGGCTTTACAACATTATCAAAATTGATTGGCACAGCAATTACATTGACATGAGGGCTTTTTTCCCTGTTTTATAGATGAGGAAACAGCCGTAAGAGATTTGTCCAACATGTATCGTATAAATGGCAGACCCAGGGTTTAACCAGGTCTGACCCCACATCCAGTGCTCTTCCAAAGGGCTGGGGATATGAGTGGATGCCCAAGCATCGTCTGGGGTTGCTCAGTGGCCCTACAGTGAGGCAGGTGGGAAGCAGGGCTGTGCTCCTAGAAGGGCTAAGCAGGTTGGAGGAACCAAATGAAAGCCTTGGGTGTAGTTTTAGTTCCTCCATTCTGGGAGAGTCAGCAGCGTGGATTCAGCCAGAGCCTCAGCTTCTTAGGGAAATTTCTTGCTAGCTCAGCTGTTAAGTTTCAAACTCCTCACCTCCTCCCAAGCCCCCAAGTGCAGGGCTCTGTCGCTGCTCCCATCTTCTCGACACCATTCACTCATCTCAGAACCAGAAAGCTCAGCTGAGCACTGAAAGTTCCCTGGGGAGAGGGGTTCCCTCCTGGGGGCCAGATCTGTAACAGATGACTTCCCGCGGAGACAAGCTGTGCTGTGCTCAAACGCCCAGCTGGGGAGAGATGAAGTCTCCCGTGGGCCTGCCTGGCCTCTCTGCTGCTGACAGTCCATGGAGCTGAGCTGGGGAAGACGCATGGGGGATCGTGCCCTGCCGCCCCACCAGGTTTAGCGCCCAGTCTGCTAAAGTTCCGTCCCGTCTAACAGCCCTGCACGGAGATGCATGGAATGCCTGCCCCACGGGACTGTCTGGAGGTGAGCTGAGCCAGACAGCTCCCAGTTCAAGTGAGGCAAGGCTTGTGATTTGCTTTCTCCATAAGGCCACTGATAAAGAAAACCCCCACTCCGTGGCCTTCAGTGTGTGTCTGACCAAGTAAACAGGTGCCACCAGTCACATGGCGGGCCCCTTGGAGTGTGGGTGGGAAATGCCCAGAGCACCTGTGCACCTGGCAGCAGGGCACCAGCCCAGAGTGGGAGGGACGCATCATTCACAGTGGAATACACTTGGCTGTGTGTGACCTAGATTCCCCCTGCTGCACGTTAAGCCTGTGTTCCCTTCTGTTTCACTGGAGAAGCAGCTCTTGTGTTATACTGTGGGTAAGAACACGTCCTTTGCTGGAAGACATACCAGGCCATGCCACAGCCGTTCCTGCTACAAGTCAAAGATGCCTCTTCCGTTCCTCTGCTTGTACCAGAAACATTTATGCCTCAGCTTTGATAACGATGCTCCTCATGACAGGTCCTTGTCTTGGTTGAGTCGATGATGAGAAGAAAACTATTTTTCTTGAGTACCTACTATGCATTCCCGCTGTTTTATCCAAAGGGCCAGCGTAATAGCTCTGACAGTGGAAGACAGAATCCTGGGGGCTGTCCTGTGATATGTAGTAGAGCATCCTGAGTGGCAGCCTCAGACATAGCCTGGGGCTTCCCACTGCCATTACCAGCTGAGAAACCTCGAGCGAGTCACTTAACCTCTCTGAGACTGAATTTCCTCACCCATAAAATGGCATTATAACAGCTACCTCCTTAACACCAATGGCTACATCCTTTTAATCAAAGATCCACAAAGTCTAGCTCAGAGCCTGGAAATCATAGATGCTCCATAAATGACTTGCTTAGTAAACAGGTCAATGATTGACTGGTTGTCATGCAGACCATTGAAATAACATATTTAACATGTCTTATAAAGCTTGGCGTGTAGTAGGTCCCTCATAAAAGCTGGTTTCTCTCACCTGAAGTTGTTTCGGAAGCCATGCAACCAGGGGTTGAATTTCCTCTCTCCTGTTCACCCCCACAACATACATGCACACCCCAAACACACGCACGTGCACACACACACACGTACACACCTTCTTTTGTTCAAAGTTGACATATCAGTGCTCTTGCCGCCTTCCCACCCCCACTTGTCCCCTCGCTCTCCCCGGCCTCCTTGCCAGCCCTTGCTTTCCACACCACACTTCCCTCTGTGCAGCCCCCGGGTCGTCTGTCCCTGGCCCCTGTCTCCCCACATCCCGGGCCCCAAGCAGATGTGCAGCAGGCTGCCGTCCTCTCTGATGGCACCGTCCCTGTCAATCTCCGGCCATGCCTGGCAGCTGGAATTGCAATCCTCCTTGTTTACAATGCATTGTAATTGCAGACACAGACTATGCTGTCACTTGTAATTTTATCTTGTCCTGTTCTCTGTGTACAGTCCCTTGCCTAAGTGTCAAGCGTTTGCCCTTGCGAGAGGTTCTATTGGCAGGAAATATGCTCCAGCATCCAGAAAAAAAAGAAAACTATTATTTATTTCTCCTTCTCTCCCTCTCCACTCAAGAGATAACATAGGCAAAGAGCAGCCCCGCCCCTCCTGCAACTCCCGCCCACCCCTAGGCCGACCCTTCTAGCTGCCTCCTGCCCCCCAGACTGCTGGGTCTCCTGAGTCAGCTTGGACTTTGCAAGCCTGGGGAGTCCAGGCGGAGTCGCCTTCGCTGCTAACTATTGTCTACCAGGTGAGGAGGCATTTCTGGGCTGAGCTCTCAGCAGGTGCCTAGGACCTCCTGGAGACAAGCCACCGGCTGGGAGGTCCCCACACATAACGTCAGGGCCAGGCGCTGAGCCTCGTGGGAGTCCATGGCTCAAGGTAACTCTGTCTGTGGATCTGAGATAGATCAAGGGGAAAGGACCCACCCACCCCATGCCAGGCACTGTTCCAAGCAGTTGACACACGTTGCCCTATTTATCCCCATTATAGCTTTGCAGAAAAATATTATTATACCTGCTTCATAGATAAGAAAACTGAGCCCAAGTTCCTAGTCGAAGTTCACGTAGCTGGTGTGCGTGCGGAGAAAGCCAAGATTTAAAACTCACTCCACCTATTCATAGTTCCAAAACCCTTTTGTTTTGTTGTATTTTATTTTGTTTTGCACATTCTGTGGCCTCAGAGGAGCATGTTTATCTGTGTTTCTCAGTCTCTGCACATAGCATGTTGTCTTATGAGTATCTGTCTGACTGTCTGTCTGCTACTAGAGTGCAAGAGCTTTGAGGGCAGGGCCTGTGTCTTATTTAGTGCCCAGCAGGCCCCCCACTAAAGCGCACTCAGAGGGTCGGTACTTCTTCATTAGGCTGCCGTCTGGCAATTGCTAAGCACTGTGAACCAGCTTCATGTATTCTTGTTTCTGATGAACATGGGAGATTCTTTGCCTCTAGGTGCATAAGGTTGAATGTTCTAGGCAGATTTAAAGGCAGGAAAATTTAGAGTCTATACTTCATGACAACTGGATTCAATAAAAAAAAGTCCACACTACTAGGTCCGATTTATTTGTAATTTATAATAATTGGCACTGGGAAGGATTTTGAAATACTTTCTGCTGTGTCCTATAGATTTTTGAAATCCACACACAGCTATCCTGCCCCAAGTACTGAGTGCCCGTGTTCAATGCGTACATAAAGAGTGTGTGTCTTGTGAGGGCCTCTTCCTCAAACCTTATGTAACACTCGCATGTTACATTTATAACAAAAACAAAGTTTACTAATTCAAGAAAGATTGGTAGCAATTCTCCTTCTGAGGAAAATATTACAATGTCTTGCAGGGAGGTAGAGGGAATGAAGTAAGGTCTGGCTCAGTGACCTACATTATGACCTGGAGAAGTTGGCAGCAAAGACAGGACAGTGGGTCCTTGCCTTCTCCAAATGTCACGCAGCCATTCCTCCCCTCGTCCTCTCCCTGGCCTTCCATCCCTGCTCAGCCACTCAGTAGCTGTGGGTCTTCGAGCCACTTGCTCAACCTCTCTGTGCCTCTGGTTCCTTACTTGTAAAACTGGTCTGAAGATGCCTCTGCCTCATAAAATGTTGTTGGGCTTAAGTAATAAAATGTACACAGAAGGCTTAGCACGGAGTCTAATACACAGGGAGCCTTAATTAAAGGGGGCTCTCGACACCATTGCTGTTTATGCCACTGCGGGGTGAGGCAGTGACTTGAAGGAGGTTGGGGCTATAGCTGAGTCTCCGCAGGAGGCTCGTGCTCTGTGTAAGGCTCACACAGCCACTGCCCCCACCCGGGCACGGTCCGCCTGCTAATCACCTGCTGGTGTCTGTCCCCTCCCTCCACTTCGAGATGTGCCTCCATCAGCTTAAGGCAACAGAAAGCTTTGATGAGATCCAATTAGGAAAACAGATTCTGTATTCCAGAGGGCTGCACAGTTCACACAGAGGGGGAAAAAAGACCCTGAAATTAGGCTAAGTGCTCTGCTTGTGTATCCTCACAAGCCAAATAGTTAAGAAAGATGTGTCATTTAGCAGGACTGACCCTGGGGGTATTTGCCTCTCATCAGCTGGGACGCTATCATTTTGCAAATGACATCTCCATCTCAAGTGACTTTGTTCCCCTCGCTCTAAAACACACATAAATAAATGATATTTAGAGAGCTGCTGACTGCAGAGGGGGCCTGGCTGGGATGAAAGGAAGCTTGTGTCTCCCGTGACGGCCTCTTCACAAACCCCCTGGATGGGCTGCACACGGATGGAGGTTTGGGGTGACAGAGAAGGCACACGAAGCCTCTTTGCCTCTGTTTGAGACAACTAAGGACCCTGGACAATTGGAGGGATTTGCAGGGACCCAAGAGTGCCCCAGGCAGACCTCAGAAGCAAACCCAACACACTTCAGAGCAGATTCGGGGGCCGAGCTGCATGGTTTACCAGTGCTGAGCGGTACGCAGTAGGGCGAGGCGAGGGGCTCCTGTCAATAGGACACAGAATATTGGCGCCCACGCCTGGGCTGGTCCACGCACCTCGTGTGGACGCTGGTCCTGCATCCTCACCGACGCATCCTGACCGTGTGACCGGACGCTGTTTCTGCAAACCCTGTTTCCTTGGTTATAACTAATCCCCACCTCGCGATGGGCCCTACCACACTCCATTGAGCAGGAAGACTTTGTTAAACTCAAAGGTGTTCTCAACTTGACCTGTAATTTCCCCTGATGGCAGGAAACCTTGAGCTGGATGCCTTCAGGTATGCACAACGCGATCTGATGTTTGTCTTCCTTTTGCAGTCAAATTCAAGATTATTATTTAAGTGAGAGTCCAGGGATCAGCAAACATTTTTAATAAAGAGCCAGATAGTGAATATTTTAGGTTTTGAGAGACATAAGGTCTCCACTGCAAATACTCAACTCTGCCATGATGGCATCGTAGGTAAACAAATGGCAATGGCCACGATCCAGGAAAGCGTCATTTACAAAAACAGGCAGCCAGTGGAATTTGGCCCAAGGCCCACAGTCTGCGGACCCCTAATATACTTCATCTGGGCTTTCTCCTCTGCTGACATCCTCATGCCCTCGCCCCCTGTCCCTCCTCTCTGCCGTGCCAGCCAGGGAGTGACGATGACGTTCCTCCAGGGCTCTGATGGCAACAGGTGGCATGTCTAAGGATCCCACAGAGGCCCTTGCCCTTTCCCCAGGCCCTCCAAATTCTTCTACCTGCATCCTGTGGTACAGTCTGTTTCTCATCAGACTTCCCGGGGAGGGGGAGGGTGTAGAGCCTGGACTGACTTTCCCAACAAATTTGAGGCTCAGTTTGGGCCCTCAGGAAATTTGGAGGCCCCTTTGATGCTCCATGGGAGGTTCCGGCTGTCTATTGCACTTGCTCTCCCTTTCTCTCCCTCTCCTTTGTCTCTGTCTCTGTCTCCTCCAGCCCCGCCATCATGGCCTACCCCTCTGGGTCGTGGTGAAGCCTCTGCAGAGGTTGAACTCCGCGAATTCCAGTTGGGAAACAACATTCCAGCTCCCCGCTCACCCACGCAGCACCTACCTTCTGGGCCCGAGCCCCTCGTTTATCCCAACTGGACACACAAGGCCTAAAGTGCACAAGTTCTTCCTCCTGCTTCCGCTGGACTTGCCCCCACCCTTGTCCACACGCGGGAGGGGGCCTTTGCAGTGAGTGGCCCAGCGCCTGAGCTTCACTCACACTCAGTGGTCTCCACAGCCACGATACCACGTTCCTGCAGCCCAGGGAGAGGCAGGTGAGGCAAGTAAGAAGCGGGGGACACACCCATCAGAATACCTGCTTCCTAGGCTAGTCTGTGGATCGAGGGAGCGTGCGTCAGTCTCCTGGCACAAAGCAGCCTCTCCATTCCCACAGCCTTTGTGAGCTTCAGGGAAAGTCCGTTCGGAAGAATTCAGAAAAGTCCATTTGCTCAGGCTGAAGAAAAAGTTCCAGAGCCCATCAGAAAATCCCCCAAAAGACCAGCCACAAAACCCGAAACATTGCCAGCCTGAGTGGCCCAGACCCCCGACGGGAACCACATGCCTCCACCTGTTTGGCTGTGATCAAACTGGCTCTCTCCTCCAAGCCGCACGGATGAGGAGGGTGCAGGACCTGCTGGGGGGCTCACCCCAGACCCTGCCCCTCCAGGCTGGAAGGGGAGGACACAAGAGAGAAGAAACCAAGTGTATGGAAACAAACAACTCACTAGTTTACTGGAGGCAGGAGAGCTACCTTAGCAACTATTTTTTGCAAGGAGAATTTCTCAAGGGAATGTTAAGGGTATGTCAATTTTTCAGAGTTCTGGAAGCTTTTCCAGAATTGCTTTCTGTCCTAGTAGTGGCACCAGATGGTAACATTCTGGTAAATTTCCATGTTCCAGAGTGGAAGGGTTTGGAAATGATCAATAAAACAGACTAACAACAACAACGACTCCCTTCCATCACCTGTGCTGTCTTTCTCTCTCCCCTACGCTGGCTGTGCAGGTTATGTTAGGCAGGATTAAGTTTGGCTTAACAAAACAAAGGTTTATTGTTCACACATGCTACAAGCATAGCACAGGTGTGTGTCTGTGTGGGGGTGTGTGTGTGCATGCACACACGCATGCACTCAGTGCAGGGAGGGCTCCTCTCCCTTAGTCACCAGGGGCCCCAGGCCACCACGTTGGCAGCCTCGCCATCTGAACACACGGCCTCCACCAACACACAATGGCAGACGAGAGAACTGCTGACCTCCTAATTTTAAATGCACCTACCATGAGTGTCCCACGCCACTTCTACGCTCAGCCCCTTGAGCAGAACTAGGCATGGGGCCCGCATGACTTCAAAGGGACCAGAAACGTGCGGGAGTGCGAGGGTATGCGATGCGCAGTAAGTGGTTCTGCGGCACGACTCTTCAGCACCTCTTAGACCTTGTTAACACTCCTTCAGAGAGGAGCATTTTGTTGGCCATATTAGTTATCTGTCTATTCATTCATTCTAAATAAATATTGAAAACCTTCTTTGTGCAAAATATATTTCCAGCCATTGAGGTTAGAATGGTGAGTGGGGAAAAAAACCTGCCCCCCTCTCGTATGGCTCACAACAAATAAGGTATTGTGACAAATGCCGTGATAGGTAAGGTACAGGGTACCTGGAGGCACAGAAAACATTAATGAGCTTGGAGAATGTCCGAAAGGCTTGCCAGAGAAGGCAAGGCTGCAGTTGACACAGGAAGAATGAGTTAAAGAAAATGCCAGGGATTTCTCCCAATCAGATCCCAGATCTGCAGCAGAAAATGCAACCCGGAAATCCTGCCTCTCTGGTCAGAGTTACACCCCCCCAAGTGGCTCCCTTCTGGCACAGGGACAGTTTAGAAGCAGAAAATATGGCCCAACTGCCATAAACAGAGACTGCCTTAGGCTCACTGTCTCCCTTGCCTTCTCCCAAAGAGTACACACCCACTCTGGGAGCCAGCGCACCTCCGGCGGCCAAAGCGGAGCCACGTGGAGGAACCCGCTCTATCGGTGTCTGTTACAGATATACAGTTATTAATAACCCAGGATGTAGCTATACATGTTTGGACCCTCCTCCAAGCAGGCTTCTCTGGGGGATCGGGGTGAGGGTTGTAGGGAGACACCTTGCTGTTTAATAAATAATAGAAGAGATTCATAAAGTGTCTGGGAAGCACATTCCTCATGCAGAAATGTTACGGAATAACACAGGATGAATAATAGAAAAGGTTATTGAAAAATTCATAATTTCCAAGTGCCAGTGAAGGGCAGCTCCTGTGCAGTCTATTTGCCTGTAGAAAAGTGATTAAAATATATATTATTGTCCTGTCTATAGGAAAATGTATTATTAAGTGGATACTAGCATGACATTTGAAAAATCCATTTCATTCCATTTAGCAGCAATGGGCTTTTGGCTGCTGCTTTGTGTAGCAGGTTTCACAAGCATTTTAATAAGCCATTTAAAAAACAAAAAGGGGTTTTAATTATGGCCCCCTGCCTCCCAGTCATACTATTGCTTTGCATTTACAGTTCTTCTGCCAAAGAAATTTTAAAACTCACAATAGAGATTGTAAATATCCTGCCTGTGTTTAGTGTGCCCAATGCCAAGAAAGCAACCTGACCATTAACCAGTGTGTACTTGTGGGTTGAAACAAGAGAGGGCTGGAAATGGATTTGCTGGTCCAGACACAACCAGAAAGCAAGCCTCAGTGTAAAAGGCCCCGGCTCCTGCCAAACCTAAAGTCCGACTGCTCTTTTAAACAGACATGCACGATTTTTTTGCCACTGTCAAACCAGGAGTTACTTTTGAGGTACAATTATAAATGGTTCATATTTCTGAATAACGAATTGAGTCAGGATCAGGGATCATCTGATTTATCCATCTGCTTCTTGGCAGGATGTATCTCTTCAGCTTGAAGATCGTACGCCCAACAAAAGTCAGAGCTGGGATCTGAATAAATTCGGGTTTGGGGCTCCGGATGATGTACCTCTCTTCTTCGCTCAGTATTAATATTCTTCTGTGAGTCCAGCAAGGGTCAGGGGACAGGCTGAGAGGGGTGCGCCACACCCTACCAACCTCAAGTTCTGATTCAGCTTGGGCATTTCTGTGGTCTGATGGTCGTTCTGTGACAGTGGCGGCCACGAGGTCATCCCAGCAGTTGGTGTAGGAATTTCGGTGGAAACAGCATGGGGTTAGGATCAGCGGCTTCATGGTCCCATCCTCTCACCAACTAAACCATGTACATTTGGTGGAATCACCTAACCTCTCTGGAGCTCTCTGGGTTTTAATGATGAACAGAACCTCTGCGGGGATTTAATGACGAAAATTAGAGCAATTTGCATCACGTCATAGTTTCTTAGATTTTTATTTAAAACCCTTTTTAATAACTGAATCATTTGCTATAATGATATCTCACTTGGGAGTAGATAGAATTGTTTCTCTAGATGAAGAGAGATTAGAGGACCAAATTGCCTCCAGCCTCATGCCCCCTCCCCTCTCCTTTTTCAAGGCAACCCCAGGAACCCCAGAGCTCTGATTTCTTAGGGATTCCTGGAGCACTGTGTAAAAACCAATGCATTTGGTGACATATATGGTCTCTTTTGGCTGTAAGTTTCTAAAACTGAATTGTGGCCTGTGTCCGACTAATTGAGATGAGAGGGTGGCTTTTCTGGCCCGATTTTTACTCTTCCTTATTTAGAGTCATTGCATATTTATCCATTTATTCAATAAACATTTATTGAGAATTGCACATGCATTGCATCCAGAATACTGTGTTAAGCACCACTGGAATACAAAAGATGAGCAAGACGTGGTCTGTGCTCTCTCTGATAGAGCTGTAGGCATCTAAACAGCTTGCTCTACAGTTCACAGCACAGCAAATAAGAGTTGCATTGCAGGCACAAGCACATTTTTTTACTAGTATACACTATGAATTAGGTTTAAAAAGAAACTAGCTAAACATCTCTGTATTCTATTTTATTAGGCTGCTTCGTTAAGTAAAAGTGCCTCTCTCAACCTCTGGGTCCCTGACTGCAACCCAGCCAGGCTGCACCAGGATGGACATCCCAGGGGTTGAAATACTGAAATTCTACATTCAGGTTGTTGAATAGACCCTACCTGAGTTCCCCATGTGCTGCTGCTCTATTACCTTGAACTCCCCCCACCTTCAGTGTTTCTTTGATTCACCCAACTCCTCCAAGCGGCGGGGTGGGGAGATTTCCCTCACTGCTCCGTGTCATGGCCAGAGCCTGGTCCGACTGGTCAGCACCAGCACCCTACTAATTATCACCCATGTTGGAAATACCCTTCTCAAAAAGTCAGTCTCTGTCACTGCTCCCTTTAGAATCTAAATTCCCAGAAGACTGGTTCTACTTAATATTCATTCCCCCTAGAGTTCCTAGAGTTTTCCTGGCTTGACGATCAGATAGTGAAACTAACATCCCTCTTTGACATTTTAAAATTGCTTCGGATTCTCCACATTCTCTCTAGGTGAATCTCATTAAATAGCACCTTTATGTTAATGACTCTCAAATTTATATCTTCAGCCCAAACATCTCTAAGTTCTAGACTCACACATCCATCGGTCTACTCGACATCTCCATGTGGACGACTTTCAGGAAGCTCAAACTTAACGTTCTCAAAATTGAGCTCCCTTTTCATGTGGTGCTGTGTACCTGTTCCCAGCCAGTTGTCCCCCCGCCAGCACATGGTACCTCCATCCACTCAAGTGCTTGTGCAAAGCACCCAGAAGTCATCCCTGAATCCTTCCTTTCAGTTATCACCTATGTATAATCACCAGCAAGTCCAGTCAATTCTACCTGCAAAATACATGCTGTAATCAAACTCTCCTCTCCATCTCCACTGCTGCCGTCTTAGATCATGGCATGAACATCTCTACCCAGCAACTACCTGGTCTCTCAACATCGTTCTTGCTCCCACCCAGTTAATATTCCATATAGCCACAACTGTGATGATATCACTCCTTTGCTTAAAACTTTTGATGCAATGAAATCCAAACTTCATTCCCTAGAGTGCATAGCCATGCAAAATATGTCCCATGCTTGTCTCTCCCCACTAACCCTGTGCCGTGTATCCTTCCCCTTCATGCTAAGCCACACTGGTGTCTCTCAATCCCTCCAATAAACCAAGCTCTTACACACTCCAGAGTCTTGGCCTCACTCCCTCTCTATTTAAAACAGTGCTTCTCAAACTATAGTGTGCATATGTATAACTTACATAACTTATTAATATGAAGAATATGATTCCATAGATCTAGGATAGGACCTAAAATTTGCATTCCTAACAAGCTCCCAAGTGATGCTGACCCCATTTGTCCATGGATTATATAATTGACTGAGGAGAGGGGTTTGGAATACTCCTATCCCAGCTTATTTCTTGGCTACTTCCTCCTCAATTTTTTAAAAAAATGGCCTTATTGAGATATAATTCACATAATTTACATTTCACGAATTTAAACTGTGCAATTCAATGGTTCCTAGTATATTGACAGAGTGGTGCAGCCATGACCACAGTCAATTATAAAACGTTTTCAGGACCTCATAAAGAAACCCTGTACCAGTTAACAA
The DNA here is from genome assembly GCF_041146395.1 of Eulemur rufifrons. Lineage (NCBI taxonomy): Eukaryota > Metazoa > Chordata > Mammalia > Primates > Lemuridae > Eulemur > Eulemur rufifrons. The sequence goes on along the minus strand of NC_090988.1, from coordinate 8,327,741 downwards.
TCACTCATGACATTCTCGCTCACCCTCAGCCCTAGGAAACTGCTAATCTACTTCTGTCTGTAGATTTGTCTGTTCTGGAAACTGAATATAAATGGAATCATACAATACATAGTCTTCTGTGACTGAGTTCTTTTACTTAGCACAGTTTTTTCAAAGTTCGTCTATGTGGTAACCTGCATTTATCATACCCCATTATGTCGACATGCTACATTTTGTTTATCTACTCATCAGTTGATGGACATGTGGATTTTTTTTTTAACCTATGATAAGTAATGCTGCTGTGGATATGCATATGCAAGTTTTAGTGCAGACATGTTTTCATTTTTCTTTGGTATATACCTAGGAGTGGGTCAGCTGAGTCATATGGTAATTCTGTGTTTAAAATTTTTAGGGAACTATTTTCCACAGTGGCCACACCATTTTACAGTCCCATCAGCAAAATATTAGGGTTCCAATTTTCTGTATTATCCTCAACACATGTTGTTATCTTTCTTCCTAAAACCTTCTTAGTGGGTGTGGTAGGGTATCTCATTGCGGTTTCAGTTTGCATTTCTCTACTGGCTAATGACGTTGAGCATATTTTCACGTGGTTATTGGCCATTTGTATACTTCTTTGGAGAAATGTCTATTCAGATCCTGTGCCAATTTTTCTAATTGGGTATTTGTCTTTTTATTACTGAGTTATGAGGGTTTTTTTTTAAATATATTCTGGATACCAGTCCTTTATTAGATATATGATTTGCAAATATGTTCTTCCACTCTGTGAGTTCTCTTTTCACTTTTTTGATAGTGTCCTTCGAGTGACAAAAGTTTTTAATTTTGATGAATTTCAATTTATCTGGTTTTGTTTTATCACTAATGCTTTTACTGTCAAATATAAGAAACCATTTTGTGGTCCAAGGTTGCAAAGATTTACCCCTATATTTTCTTTTAAGAGTTTTATCATTTTAGCTATTATGTCAAGGTCCATAATCAATTTTGAGTTAATTTTTTTTTTTTTTTTTTTTTTTTTTTGGTGTGAGGTAGGAATCTAACTTCATTCTTTTGCATGTGGATATCCAGTTGTCCTAGCACCATTTGTTGGAAAAACTATTCTTTCCCCCATTGAATTTTCTTAGCCCACATGTCAAAAACCAATTGACTGTATATGTGAAGGTTTTATTTCTAGAGTATATTCTATTCCATTGTTCTTGATATATTCTTCTATCCATACCACAGTATTTTGATTACTATAGCCTATCAGTATGTTTTAAAGTCAAGAAATGTGAGGCCTTCAATTTTGTTCTTCTATTTCAAGATTATTGTGGTTATTTGGGCTCTTTTTACATTTATATATTAATTTTAGGATCAGTTTGTCAATTTCTGCAAAAAAAAAAAAGACAGTTGAGATTTTGAGAGGGATTATGTTGAATCTATTGATAAACTTAGAAATTTAACATCTTAACAATATTGCCTTTCAACCCATGAACATGCAATGACTTTTCATTTACTTAGGTCTTTTAAAATCTCTTTCACCCATGTTTTATAGCTTTTGGAGTACAAGTTTTGCTGTTCTTTTGTAAAAATTATTGCTGAGTATTTTATTTTTTCTGATGTTGTTGTAAATGGAATTGTTTTCTTAATTTCGCTTTAGGATAGTTCATTGCTAGTGTATAGAAGTATGATTTATTTTTGCATATTTGTCATGTACTTTGCACCTTTGCTGAATTCGTCTCTTATTTCTAATAATTTCTTAGTGGTTTCCTTAGAATTTTCTCTCTATAAGATCATGTCAGCTGCAAATAGTGATAGCTTTAATTCTGTGTTTCCAATTTGCATGCATTTTATTTATTTTTCTTGCCTAATTGCCTGACAAGAACCTCCAGTGCAATGTTGAATGCAAATGGCAAGAGTGGACATCCTTGCTTGTTCCTAACCTTAGCGGGGAAGCTTTCAGTCTCTCACCCATCAGTATGATATTAGCTACGGGTATTTTGTAGATGTCCTTTGTCTGGATGAGGATGTTTCTTTCTGTTCCTAGTTTGTTGAATGTTTTTATAATTTAAAGGCATCCTCTTCAATTTTAAGTTGTCTTAAATGGTCGCTCCTTATAGAACTCTAATCCTGGCTGCCTTAGAGCCCCGTGTTGGACTATCTCACCTAACTTTATTAACCGTTGTTTCATTCCTGTACTTTCTCTTTTATGTTACTTACTAAACATTGTAAATACTCTTTCACTATTCTTTGTTTGTTTGTGTGTTTCCCTATCTTACCACATGGGGGAAACTCTTCCAGGGGGCAGGGACCGTGTTTGTCCTGCCCACTGCTGTATTGTCTGCACCCACCACAGGTCCTGACAGAAAATAGCTGATCAATCAGTGACTATTTGCTGAATAATTGGATCAATAAATGTATCATTAATGGCCTGTATAGATAGATGCTGAGTGATCTCTCACAATACAGAAGCAGAAGAGACTGATGGCCAGTGATTGGACTTTAGTGATGACAGTAATGGATTTGGAAAATAGTAAAAATTACAATTGAAGATTTCAGTGGCCAAGACACACACACACACACACACACACACACACACACCCAGGGACTGATGGCAGAAAGTGTTCTGTCAAGGTAGGGCACACTCATACACCACCTGAAACCAGGATATGTTGTGCTCCGTAATCTGGGTTATTAACAAGTATATTTTGTCTCTTGCTATGGTAACAAAGCTCAATGATAGCTATTAAACTCTCCCCAGTGGTCTAGAATCCCAGGCAACGGGCCAACGTGCTTTGGGGAGTGTTCCTACCCTAGCACAAAGGAGAGGCCACGGTACAAGAGACCACATGGTAGCTGGCTAAATAGACCTCTAAATGCACCTCTATCATCAGTTTCATCACATTTCTGTTACCACCCCGGAGTTAAATCTGTCCATTTCTCAGCCTCCTCCTCCTGAGCCCCGATGATGATCATCTAAATTAAAATCTGTTATCGGTTTCTGGGTAATCCTCTTTGATGCCCTGAGTACCACGGAATCTGTCTTGCTCAAATCTAGCATGGAAGTACTGATAGCTTTTGAACGGCTAAAATGGCTTTGTATACCTCACACAAATGTCTGCATCACTTGCAACCTGCCAGGAGCTGGCAAAAAAGACACATTCATGGCTGGAGGTTTTATGAAATTGCAGTGAAATTGCCTTTGAGGATGGCTCCGGGGCTGAAGCTGAGGCCTCCTTGTCACATGGAGTGGCGTGCTTCTCAGCTGCACTGTGGATATCGTCCTCCTGGTCGTTTGTTTTGTTTGTTTGCAGCTTATTTGTTTGTTTTTTATAGCAAACTTTGCTCCAGTGGGTTACCCTGGTCACATCAGTGGCTGAATTATAAATGTGGAATTTTGGATGAGCAAGTGTAACTTCTCCTGGGCCAATTAATCCCAGTCACGACATGACTCATAATTGCAACTTTGTCATTTTTCCATTTCTTCCTTCCCTTGATAATGACCTTTCTCTCCTGGGGCAGGGAAGTGTGTACAAAAGAGCAGAGGTTTAGGGCTAGCAGATTTGATATAAATTCTGCCTGTGACAACTGCTAGTTACAAAATGCTAAGCAAGGTATCTGAGCCTCCTAAACTCAGTCTCCTCATCTTTAACGTAAAGACCCAAATATACATGTAGCACTTATTAAAAGAGAATATAATTGATGACTGTTGTACTTATTTATTTATTGTCACTCTCCCTGATAGACTGTAAACTAGACGGTAGACTCCACGAAGGCAGGGGAGGATTCTATTTTGTTTCCTATACTGCCAAACCTAGTACCCATCATTTGCTCAATAAACATTTTTGAATAAGTGCATGAGATGACCTGGTAGCAAAGCTCTCAGTGCTTAAGGTGACACAGAATAGGGTTTACAAAATAATCATTCCCTTCACTAGTTTGACTATTTCTCAGATTAGAAAACTTCAATCAAGGAGAAAAGCGCTTTCCTTTGGAACCTTGTCTATGTGACAGTGTCATACAGTTTTTCATAAATGAAGGGCCCTGACATCCTGAGGCTTCCTGACCTGCGAGATTGAGTCTTGGTCAGGCGCCCATGAAGCTGCTCCCCCGTCCCTGGGCCTTGCTCCTTGGAACACCCCCAGGAAGTCTGTGCACATCACTCCCCTTTCCTTTCTCGCCTACCAACTCTTCCTCGCTCTCTCGCTCTCTCTATTTCTCTCTGTTTCCCTTCCTCTCTCCTTCTCTCCCTCTTTCCCTTCTCTCTCTAAATATACCTTGCTCGTGAAGCCTTCTCTGATACCTCCTGGCCCAGGTGGTTCATTGTTAGATGAAAAAACATCTGCAGAGACATTGAGATTCAATAGCGTTCCACAGTGAGTGGATGGTGAAGTCATAATGAGATAAACTTTTAATCCTGAACCTATTGGCTGTCCTGTATTTGTGCTACTGGTAGTAGCTGCAAATAATATTAATAGTTAAAATGATAATTTAGAACTTTTCCCTAAAAACCAGGAAGACCTCTGTCCTCAAAACAAACCTTTGTACATGCCCAACAGTTAAAACTAAGAAAAGGGGAGGTCCTTGGGTCAGAGTATGGATGGGAAACGGACCCCCTCAGCTCTCTCTGAATCTTGGGAGGATGATCTGTGCACACGCCTGGTCCCACAGGGCTCTCTCCTTCTGCGCTCTGGACTGGGGGAGGTGTGACTGTCGGGGCTCTGTTCTCCGTCATGCTGGCAATACCTTTCTGACTTTGATTCTTCTAAGCCACACTAAGAGCTTAGGCATGAATTAGCCACACTAAGAGCTTGGCCTGATGTGATATTTTATTATTGTTGTGCCTGGCTTAATAATAAACCTTAGAAGTATGGTCAATGCCCTATTATTAAAGTCGTTTAAACCAAGACAAGTCCAAGTCTGAGAGTACCCACTGCAGGGAAGCACCTTGCTCACATGGGTAATGAAGCTGTGACCTAAGCCTTCTCCATCTCTTATTTCAATTTCCCCCAAGTCTGCTTTCACGCTGTGTAGTTTCCCGACTGTGACTCAGTTTGGGTTTCCATCGACAGGCTTTGACCAAATCCTGAGAAGATCGAAGACTTCTTGATGGGGCCGAGGCACTGGAAAAGCGGGCTGCGGTTTGCATTGGAGCTGGATTTATTTCTTGGTGTCTTTGTATGAATAACAATGCCAGGGCCTGGGTCTGACACTTAATAGATCCTTATTTGCTGGATGTGTAAATAACTACTCCCCTGTATTCACTCCTTTTTATGAGCCCAACATGCTTCTGTCTTCAACTCTTCTACCTAGTCCTAGTTCACTTAATATAAATGCTAATTAGGATGTGGGTTTAAGGTCATCATTCTCTCTCAGGGAGAAGACACCAAAGACAGACTTTCCTCTTCCAGAGGACGGCAGATCTCAGGGTGCTTGTCTTTCTCTTCCTTCCATCCCTTCATTTATTGAAGGAGGTGGGAGTCCCTGCCCTTGGCGACAGGAGAAATACATTTCTTATTTTTCCGGTCGTTTGCAGTTCTGGCATTATCACCCTAGCAGCATCTCGAGGAAAACAAAAATGTACAAGTACAAATTATTCCAGCTTCCCACAGTGGGTAACCTTAAATAGAACACTCGCCAATGGCACCAAAAACAATCGTTAAATTGTCAAACAATGAACAGGGTAAACTGAGAGAGAAAATAAACCCAGTGCGAGTGAACACACAGAACTGGGGACTCAGCAGAGGAAAAGGAGGGTCTCTCCGTTGGGCAGGGAGCCGCATGCCCTCGCTGATCCAGAGTCAAATGCTGGAGTTTGAACCATCACAGGACACTCAGCTCTTTCCACCCAAGGCAGCTGTTGCGCCAGCAGAGGAAGAAAGGAAGCCATTAAAAACTTTGTTCCTGGGGCTTTTACTGGGGTTTTTGGCCCACAGAATGCATTAGCAAATAAGTACTGAATTCTTCTCGTATGTAGAACAGCGTGCTCCACCGCCGGGTGGCGAAGAACCGCAGTTTCATGTACAAGAAGACTGTTGTGTAAGGAGCTCTGCACCTGGAGCAGGGAGAGCTCGGTTTTAGCCCGAGGTTATACACGGGGGGAAGGAGCAGAGTGGGCAGTAGCCTGCATTGGAATTTAGGAGAGGAAGCTCTTCTGTTCAGGAGGGGCTGGAGCCCTGGAAGAAGTGTCATGTGAGGATGAGGAGCGTGGGTGGGTGGCACTGGACGGGGAGGGCCAAGACCACGCCAGCAGTGGAGAAAGGCGTGGGCAGGAGATGAGGGTGCTCCTGTTGGGCCAGAGTGAAAAGTTAAGTGCAAATATACTTTGGAATGAAGGTGGAGGGTCCTAAATGCCAGGCCAAGGAGTTTAGGCTTTGTCCTGACATCAGTGGAGAAATGCTGAAAGGTTTTTTGAGCAGAAGAATGAAATGATGAAAGTGGCATTTAAGAAAAATTGATCTGGTGAATGCGTGCAGAATCGATTGGATTGGAGGCATTAGAGGCGGCCAGGGGACGGGATACAGATGTAAATAATGTGATGGGGGAAGATAGAAACCTGGGCTGAGGTGTTTATAAGAACGGGAGGGAGGCGTGGGGGAGAGAGGCAGAGGGGCTCACGGGAAGCTGAGGTGATGCGTCAGGTTTTTAGCCTTTGCACCTGAGGGAGGGGAAGGTGGAAACATGGACAGGAAACTGGGTGTCAGGAAGGGGAGCTGGCTTTAGGAGGATGATGAATGTGGCTTTAGGAGAATGATGAATGTGGCTTTACTTAAACATGTTAAATGCAAGATAACAGCAGGATATCCTAGGATAGGAAGGTAGAGAAACTCAATTAGAACTTGAGCTTCAAATAACACCTTGGATCTGTGCAGAGCTAATTCCGAGTTCCTGCATGTATGACAGCATTTTATAATCATGTGCTACACGCTGTGTATATGCGTGAATTTGGTAATTACAGGATAAATCCTCTGGCTCTCTGCCTCTCCAGCTCCTGTGTGGAATCACATTGCTCTGGGACCGAGAGAACAATAGATCAAAGGGGAATCTACTTATATAAGGAAAGAGAAAAAGAGCAAGGAAGAAAGACAAAAGGTTTTTAATTTAAAACCTGAAGACCTAAACACACACACCGGTCCTGTTGCTAATAGCAAGGGACTAGAGCTAGAAGCAGAAAGGAACTAATGAGAAAAGAGAGGCAGTAGGAAGGAAGACTCCGTGCTGGAACTGGGCTGCAGTCGTGATGGAACACAAGTTGCCAGAACCAATGAAACATACTAAAACATGTCAACGGAGGTGGGGAACAACTAGGCTTTTCCCATATAAAGCTATAATCATTTACTCGTATATCTGCATATGTAAGTGTACGTTTCTGAAGATGTCAAAAATAGAGTCTGAGGATTAATAGTTAGTTGTGATAGCTGTCCATTGAGGATGACCTTCAATGACCCTCACCTTCTGGTGCACATACGCTTGAATAGTTCCTTCCCATGATGCACTGAAGCTGGCCCTCTGTGAACAGAAGACCCTCTGCTGAACAGAGAAGGGCAGAAGTGATAGTACGTGACTTCAGAGGCTAGGTCATAACAAGCATTACCAATTTTGTCTTGATCTTTGTATCACTTTCATGGGAAAAAGTCAGCCACCATATCCTAAGCATATTCGAGCAGTTCCCTTAGAGAAGCTCTCAGTCAACAACAGCCCCAACTTGCCAGCCGTATGCATGAGCTGCCTTGGAAGAGCCTCCGACCCCAGTCTAACCTATAGATGATTTCAGCCCCAGCCTGCATCTGACTGCAATCTCAGAAACGACCCTGAACCAGAACTACCCAGCCGAGCTGCTCTTGAATTTCTGACTCACAGAAACTGTGAGTAACAGTCAAGTGTTATTGTAGTTTAGGCCACTAAGACGTGGGCTGATTTGTTATGCAACAGTAGCTGACTAATACACTTGAGTTACACACAATGTGCTAGAACTGCTGGGAGTGCTTGTCTGCATTTTAAGGGGAAGAATATGTTGGCTGTGATAATGCATCACCAACTGATTGAAATTTATGGATAAAGCGTTTTCAGCCAAAGTCTACCCGAAAGTGTGCAAAGTTTCATGGAAGGAAGCAAAGCTCAGGAAAAGAAATGGATGCATATTAGATGTCAAACATGTGCTTATCGAGTTAAATTGAATTGCAGTTGCAGACAGTTACAGATGAAGCACTTTACATTGTTACCTCACATGTTTATCAAATGCTCAACTACTGACAACGGTGTACTATGCGGGGCGCTTCCATGGTTAAACTTAACGTAGTGGAACGTGAGTTTACCCAGCCACACCAACAGGAAGATGTGCATCGGGGCTCCACTAATAGGAGCAAGCTGCTGCTCTCTGGCTCAGGTGCTGTGTACAGAGCAGCAGGAAGCCTGGCCTGGCGGTCACCACCCCCTCAGGCTCTGCTGCAGGAGTTCAGTGGTTCTGCGACCCCCGCGATGCAGCCCCACCTCATGTGAAAGCAGCTGAAATTACCCATAGCTGCTGCCATTGCCCCCAGGCAGAAGCTTAACTCCCTGCAGCCTTGCGCATTTGAGGACACTTAGTCTCCACTGCACTCAGTGTGCCTCCTGCTCTGTCCTCCCCAGTGGTCTCCATTCAAACCTCTCTTGTTCCACTCCCACTTCCCTTTCAGGGCTTCCTTTACCCACCTGGCCCTTTTCTTGCCAGGAAGGGCATGGTTGGGAGGTCCTCCCTGGTGTCTAGCCATCAGCTGGCAGGTCTGGACACGCTCCTTGTCCTTGAAGCACCCAGGTCACTCCCACAAGCAGACCCTGGCAGCCTCCTCCCCCACCCCACCGGCCATGGGCACAGCCTGATTTCTTAGTCTGCCCAAGCCAGGGCCCTCGCACTGAGGTCTCTGAAACAGCATTTGCAGTTGTTCCAAAGGCCCCGTGCTCCCCTGGAGGAGGACACATCCCTTCCAGACAGTACAGTTAAGAGGTCTTGGCCCCCTTCTCCAGGCTGTCCCCCTGGAGGGAGCTGTACCCTCCTTTCTAACTTTGATTCCCAAACGCCAGATCGAGGAGGATGTGCACTACAGGATGGGTGCTTCTTTCAAATCCAGTAAAAATTATGAACTTACCGTGACTCAAGTTCAACAGTCTCATCTTAAAATGTGACTAATTACATCTTCCTCTTAGTGAGTGTTGCTGAGAGCCAGGCACTGTGTCGAGAACATTACATGTGTGGTCACACTTCATCTCACCAACTTTTCTGTTCAGAGAAGGAGGAGCTAAGACTCTGAGAAGTCCAGTATCTGGCCCCAAGCCTGTGAGACCTCAGGTCTTTTATTCCTCGCTCCCATAAAGCTGGGGCAGAGGCTGGCACTGCCCCATGCAGCTGCCTTGGTCTGGTAGCAGAGGGAGCAGAGACCCCCTGGTCTCCTGTCCTCACCCCTGCTTTCTGCTACACCCAGCAGCCTCCCCGGTCTGTGCAATCCCTCTCTGCATGCAGCCTGTGCCCGCTCTGCAAAAAACCTCAAATGTTGGTGGCATAAAGGGACTGAGAGTGGCCTCTCAAAACTTGGGTGCACAGTGATGTGGAGATGCCCAGTGCTCTCTGGCGACAGTGAGATCAGATGGGCTGTCGCCAGTCTGGCACCAGAACAGAATCTGAGGAGCTGCCTGTCTCCGTGGGAGCGTGCTTCCCTTCCCCTCCTGATGCAGGGAACAGCGTCTAAAGGGGACTGAGAGGGCAGTGGACAGGGTTCTATTTCTAGAGTTGTCCTGTGTGACCCGAGCAGAGAGAGCAGTTCCCGTGATGCCCGGACACCCGGGAGGGCCATGCGGAGTTCAGGGGGACTCCTGCCCCGGGCTCTGGGGACCCACTGGGCTCTAGCTCTGTCATTAGCAATTACAGATCTAAGCAGGAAAATAAACACTTCCCCTAAAATGGATCGGTTCTTTTTCTTTTAAACTCTCATTCTTCCCAAAGGGGACAAAGGTGCTCAGGGTCCCACAGGAGGTGAGGGGCCTGTCCTAGGGAGGAGAGTGACCCCCGGGAAGCCCCCAGGGCCATGACTCAGTAAGCTGCCGAGTGGTTACCTAAGGCCAGAGCTGGCCTCAGGCTCTTCCCTGCCATTTGGCCCAGTTTTCTGGGGCTGACTCTGGGTGACTTTTTTCTCCGAGATCCTCACTGCTTTGTCAGTCCTTGCTCAGAGGTCTCCTGAGCGATGAAACCACATTGTCTGTCTCAGGCAGTTCTTATGCTCTCAGGTCTCAGAGCACATAAAGCTGTCGCAGCTGCGCACTGTCCACCAAGACGATGAAACTGGGAAACATGCTCGGATTTAAAATGTGCTTGGTTGAAATGAGACACTGGGTCTGGACCCGCCTCCCCACAGGTGAGCAGCTCTTTATCTCCCACTCTCCGGCTTGCTCTCCAAGCCCCAGCCCTGCGCTCTGCCCCGCCTCCCCCACCCCTTCCCCTCTGTGGTGCTGTGGAAGTGGGTGGTCTTACAGCCAGACAGGGGTTTTTCACTTTGGACCTGCCTCTCCCTCCCAAAGGGCTGTGAGCAGATGTACTAATATTTCTAGTCAAAGCAATATTCTACCTTCCCTGAGGCAGCACACACAACGGCTGAGCTCTCGGCCCGAGAAACTGGGCTCTGAGAGACCTGGGTTCCAGTCCTGGCTCTCCAGAACCTAACGCACTCTGGGAACAGGGTCCAGTTACTAAGACTTTCCCAGCCTCATATTCCTCCTCGGCAGCATGGGGATGGAACAGTATCTGTGTCACGGGTCAGGTGGCAGCGAAGTGACTGGATGTGAAAACTTCAGCATCATGCCCAGCTCACGGCAAGTTCTTAATAAACAGTGGCCCCAGCTGTGTTATGGGATGCTCGGGCCATGGCTCCTGTTAGCTCACAGCTCCTAGAAAGCAGGGATTTTTGTCCCACACTTCTTTTGCAAACCCTCTGGCACCTAATGCCACCCTGAGAAGGCACGGACCAGGGGCTCACAGGGCAGCTGCGGCACCTGCTGATGCATGGACAGCCCACGGCTAAGGCAAGTGCATGTGGCGGGACCTCTGCTTCCCTGGGGCAGTGGCCTGGGTGTGGCCCTGAGTCCTTCCCAAGGCCTCCTGCAAGAACCACGGCTGAGGATGTCTGCAGCACCCCCAATTTCAGTCTGCCAGGAGGGACACAGGTGTGGCACTGGGTGAGAATATTCAGAGCATTGGCTGTTTCTTCGTGTTCTTGCTGCGCCCCTAGGAGAATCCTGCCAGCAGGCCGCCCGGTGCTCCATGCCGCTCTCAGCCGCTGCCTCTGCCCCGCGCACTTGCATAGCCTGTTGTGCCAGGAGGCAGCAAAGCATCTGCAAAGAGGGTTACAGGCTCTGCGCAGGAGACGGAGGCCAAGAGCAGGTTGCACCCTCCGCGGCAGTGCTGGGGCGAGCACGGGACACCACCGCACCTGTCCTGTGCCACCTCAGACGGCGGGCTCCCTTCTCCTTCCTCGCTTCTGGGCAGACGGCTCAGTGCAGATCCCCACCGCCCGAGAGCAGGGCTTGGGAGTTGAAGGAAAGAGGGAAAAGGAATATTTATCAAAACTGGAGAATGGGAAGTGACCTCAGACAGAGGCAGGGGAGACAGCCAGGCCTCCACAAAGCAGAGAGGAAGCAATTTGACAATGAGGCGAAAATTGCCATCCCGTTCTCCCCACACCCTGAGTTTTACCCAGGGCTCAGGGAAACGTCTGCAAGGAACTGGTAATAGTTTAGTCATGGCCTGGTGACTCGGAATGAGACAGAGGAGACGGGAGGCTGCTGCGACACCAGGGGAAATCACTCCCGTTTATAACGCAAGATGATGAGATCTGGAAACACTGCTCTGCCCCACCCACTCCTCTGGTGGCTAAGCACATCGCTCAGGGAAGCCATAGGGACAGAGAGAATGCGGGGGAAACACAGCTAGAGACAGCGTTTTAAAAGTACACACGTTGTGGGGTGTGTGTGTGTGTGTGCGCGCGCGTGTTGTCTGGTCGGGTTCCCCACAGCTGCCTTAACGAAGGCACCTTCCCCTCGTGCAGCCTCCTCCTCTCCAGCATGTCTCTCCTTTATGGCAAATGGGTTTTGATTCTGAAGCAAATTGACCTTGAAATAAGTTCCGGGATCTGAGTTCTTACACCCCAGATGCTGGGTTTGGAAGGCAGACTGCTCATTCAGCAGATACCAGCTCCGTCTTATGGATCTGGAGGGGGAACGCTGCATCTTGTCAGCCTAACAGGCGGAGTTGGAGCTGTGGGGCCGGGTGCTGGGTGTTTGGCAGACATCGGTGTTGCCTGCTTCTCCTTTCTGATGGCACGTGTGTGTGTGTGTGTGGCCTGTGTAACGGAGGCCCTTTGGGAACTGTGCAGTGTGTGGTAAGGGCAGGGGGTTATATGGCGGCAAAGCTCTGATCCCAAATCTGTTGTGTCACAGGCAAACTGAATATATCTTATAGGAAAAAGTGTGTGCTACGTGCATGCATATGTGTATCCACGAAAGCCAAAATTTATATCGTGCCTGTGTTTAAGAAGATTATCTCAGTCTCAGCTTGGCTGAGCTCTAGATTCTACCGAGATCACAATGCAGGGATTTTGTTGTAACAGATCGAGAGACAGCACATATTTATTGAGCATCTACCACGTGCCTGGCAGTGGAACAGCTATCTTTAAAGTAGAAGCACGAGCTGACCAGAATCGCAGGTGACCGCCTGTGCTCGGCAGGACGTGTGTGCTCAAGGATGCTGTCCGAGTGCTGAACAGCACAGGTGACAGGTTTAATTTAAAGGCTACTTTAATGGCTTTAATATGTCCAAGAGCTACATCATTCCTGAACCGAACGATGCAATATAGGCGCTTAGTGAACAGAGCGTACATGTCCTCCACCCATTTTCAGCTTCCGCAACACAAACGACTGTTGAAAGTAAGTTCTTTCCCCCAGGGTTTTTGTTGTTGTTGAGGCTGAAGCAATGAAACAGATCACTGCAGAGACAAGCAGATGTCTTTTATAGATTATAGGGGTGAGTCTAGACCAGAAGGCAGATAGGCGGGAGGGTGGGCAGAGGGCTGTGCCATCTGACCTTGGCGTGGACAGCGAGGGAGGCGTCTGAGAAGAACTCGAGCCTCAGGGCTGCTCTGACGTGGCCCAGGACAGAGTGTTTGGGATAAGAGCTGGGCAGAGAAATACGTAGGGAGCTGGTGCCAAAAAAGCAATCCCAGGAAGGCTTGAGGCTGCTCATTTGCATGCTGCTCGTTTCTGTTCCAGGAAGGGAGACCTTTGGGAGTGATTTTTATAGAAGAAGCGGTTAGGTATAACTCTGGCTACAGCAGAAATTCAGCAGATCCAAGACCTCAAAAGGCCCCCAGAGGTGACTTGGAGCAGCCCCTTCCCCCAGGCAGGCCTGTGCCTACAGCCATTCCAGAACAATGGTACTTCATTTTAAATATTTCTCAGGAAGGGTATTTCATAAACTCCCTGATGCACTGGTACCAAAACAAAGCCTAGCAGAAAAAGAACCAAATTTTCTCTGGACTGTGGCCAAGTGCAATCCAAGATGGATACAGATGTTGCAAAAGCAGTCAGTTAGTCAGCAAATGTGCCAATATACCTCTTCCCTGTGCCCTTAGGTGACATGCTTTCCAAATTAAATTAGCTTGCTATTGCTCGGGGGCTCCTGTTTGACTCTGATTCATTCTGGTGGGAGCAAGATTTTCAGTTCAAAGAAGGGAGGTGGGCAGAAGTCTGCTCCCAGTAACATTAGGATGGAGGCCTTACTTTAAACTCCTCTATGCTCAGGTAAGATGGGGAAAGTGAATTTAAATGCTAGTTGCAAGTATTCTGTAATTAGTTCCCATTTTAGCAAATTCAGGGATAAATGAGTATGGAAAAACCAATATGTTCTAGAAACCAAACATGTTCTATGCACGGATACAAAGGAATGGGTTCCAGTGAGCTAGAAGTCACGTGCGGTGTATCATTGCCTATGTGTATTAGCCACCAATTATTTGTGCTACCAATGCAAGATGGTATTCCTAAAGAAGTGATAGTGAATAAGCAGAAGAAATAATTATCTAGGATGTTTTTAGAGCATATGAAGAGTAATTAGATAGGACAAAAATCCTGTCAATGAAAATATGCTGAGAATGGAAGAATTAATGCTAGGCTAAAGAGATATGCAACAAAAAGAGGGAATATTTTAAGATTTTTGCCCCTGGAGAGTGTAGCTGGAGTTTCTGAGATGCAGCAACACTCCATAGTGAGCAAACTCAAAAGAGCATGCACCAGCACACACCTCTCACGACAAGAGAAGATGTTGGGCAGTGGTTGGCCATTCCCTAAGAAGGAAAATGAAGGTGAAGAAATGGAAACCTGACATGGTACTGAGGAAGTTTCCTTTCTTCTTAGACCACAGAAAACATGGCGAGGCAGCCACGATTCACCAATCCCACAACTGCTTCCACTCTGATTTTATATAAAACACTTGACAACGAAGAACCTGGAACACACATATGTCTAGTAACATCGAGGGCTAGAACAAAAACCACAGACTGTGGAAGCACAGATGATGTGTTCATCCTTTCCAGCAGCTAAAGGTCAAGGGTAAAAAGCAGAAAGGAGTAAATTAAAAGTGGTTATGGATTTAGTGCCACAACACAGGATTTCATCTCTGAAACCATAGTTTGTCGGACAAAGGGGAGTGGACAGTGGGTGGTAGAGGGAGCATACCATGAAAGAGGGAAGAAAGAACACATTTGGCCACACAGTCAAAGGAGCATAATGCAAAATTTGCAGGGAAAGGAGAAAAGTGCCCAAATGGAACTAATATTTGATCTTAGGTAGAACAGCAAATGTGATATGGAAAGAAATGTGGTATATAAGGTGCCCAAGAAAATAACAGGGATGGATATAGGAGCACTATTTTGCCCACAAATACCATATACCAAAGCACAGACTACAGGTACTAAATAAAGGTAATCTAAGACTGTTTCCAAGGAGGCAAATCCTATGACTCTGATTTTGAAATAAAGCCTTCTTTACCGACATTTTCTCTGATCGCTTAGTCATTTCCACTGCACCAAGTGTCTCCTCACATCTGCCGCTAAAACCCTTTCAAAGTCACCATCTTCTTTAAAATCCCTCCCCGTCCTACTCACTACACATGAGGCATAGCGACCCTTTTAAAACATAGAGCAGATCATGTTATTCTCTGCTTATACTATCCTGGTGGCTTCTCACGGCCTGTAGAAAACAATGCAAATGCCCACCGTGGCTCATTCAGCCTGTGCCTCCCACTCGCCCTTGCTCGCTCAGCCCCAGCTACGTGGGGCTTCTCGCCGGGCCTCAGACCCACCAAGCATAATCTTGCCTCAGGGCCTTGGCCTTGCTGGTCCCTCTGCTTGAAATGTTCTTTCCCCAGATATGCACTTGGGCTGCTCCCTGACCTCACTCAAGTCCATGCTCACTTGCTACCTCCTGATGTGGTACGTCGACCACCACCAGGCCTGCCCTACCCTGCACGACACTTAGTGATGTCTGACTTCAGATCACCTATCTGTTTGTTTAGTGCCTACGATCTAACTCTTGGCCCAAGATGTACTTTCTGTGATAGCAGCAATTCTGTCTGCGGGTCCACTAATACTTCTTCCGTGCCTAGAAGAGTACTTGGCACATAGTAGACGTTCAATAACTACTTGTGAAATCAATAACTTAACGAATCATAGCTAGAAATTATGCTAACCAATGTAACACCCGTCACTAACAGTAACTGGATGCTGCCAGATACAGCAGGCAGCAGACCTAAATGATGTAACACATGAGCATACCAAGAGAATCCAGAGCTAATTAAGCCCACTCCCTGTTAAGATAATAAAACTCAAAAATGCCTAATGGCTTATTACTGTTCCCATAACTAGTAAATGCTGGTCCAGGCAATAACTTAGGTCTCTATATTCACTGGCCAGAGTTTTGCTTGTTTACACCACACAGCAAGATATTTATCCTCTAAAAACTAGGATTCCAACTGGGAAGACCAGATGCACTAATCTGACAGTAACTTAGGGACAGCTGTAAAGCATCGTTTTTGTGTTCTTGGCAAGGGCAGTAGACAGTGCAGTGGGTGATAAGGAGATATTAATAAAGAGGCCGAGGAGAGATGCTCATGGGACAAGTCTGGGGAAGCCTTGTGTATGTGTGTCTAAGGGAAACTCATGGGCAAACACAAGGGCGAGTGTACTGTGTTGTCCCCAAACACAGATCGAAGATCAAGGGCCCCCCCCTTGCACAAAAGGGAACAATAGGTAAGAGTGGAAAGAAAGGACTGTTTCTGTGTGGGGACTTTTGAGAAACACAGCCCATGTTTAGGGGCATACATAGCAAAGAACAATAGAGAGTCGGGGCAAAATGTCCTTCCAGTCTCTGTAGAAGTGCAAGAAAAGCACATGGCCAGGAAAGCCGCGTTCCCGAGAAGTGCGTCCGTAGCTGTTGTGAGTGTGTAGACACAAGACACGTAGGAATCCAAACCAATCCATTGGGAAGACGTAGCTGGAGATTAAGTTTCTGTAATTATGTAAAAATGTTTAAAAGCCAGCAAATTTTATCTATTAAAAATAACGTGACCTCCTGGGTACCCACAGGCTGGGGAGAACTGGAAAAAGATGAAAATAAAATAGTTGAATACGTATTTTATTTATCTCTTAGTTTGCATAATCGCAAGTAAACAAGCATGGAAGCTGAGACGCAGACCCTCAAGGCATGTCCATCGCAGACTCCACTGCACAGGGACAGCAAGCTTTTGTATGCTTCACATAGCCCGGCATTCAACAGTATTTGGGGAAAGAATGAACAAATAATTTATTTCTTGCTTGAAAAGTTAATTCATTTATATTAATATTCTATTTATTACCTCTAAATTGGCCATATTATGAAATTAACCATTATTTGGTGGCCAAAGTTTTGCTGTGTGCACAGAATATAAACTTACTGTATCTATTCTGCGACCCTGCAGTGAAGGAAGCACTAGAGCCAAAGGAGGAAAAACGGGGCATACGTCTGCTTCCGTTCTGCCTCCGGGCCCCTGTTTTCAGTCATGTTCAGTTGCAGACAGAATGAGATGGCAGGGAGGTGTCCTGATGTCCCCAAGACAAGGACTCCTGTACCCTGGCAACGCACGTGCTGGGCCCTGGAGCTAACAAGCCGAGAAATCACACTGACTCTCTGGAGGGTGTCCGTCAGTTGGCATTTGTCTGCTAACATCGTGGTTTTTGTGTTTGTCACTAAGGCCTCGGTTGCCTTCTGTCCAGGTGCTCTTGTTGGGACACTAGCCTTCGAATTAGAGTTCTCCAAAATATAAAAAAAGAGAGAAAGAGGGGAAATGGCTCTGAAGAAACAACTTATCTCAGACAATCTCAGAAACTCACCTGCTCAGAATACACACAGCACTCACAGGTGGGGCCCCATGAGTATGGGGGTTTCTCTACACTGCAAGTTTACTCTGTAAGTTCCTTTGACAGAACCCACAATGCAGTGGAGAGACTCCCTTAAGTGGCAGTGTGGGCACGAAGTTTGCAATCAGAAGATCGAGGTTGACTTCTGATTCTCCCATGGGATCGCTGGTTGAACTTGAGAAAGTCACCTTCCCTCTCTGGGCCTCTGCTCCTTCACTGTCAGTGTGGACGGCAATCTGCCCTCCAAGGACTGTTTTGAGAATCCAGTGGAAATATACCGGAGAAGGCTTTGCACCCAGTAAAACTTGATGCAAATACTGGGCATCACTAAAATGAGATCATTGTGGTTGTTCAATAACTAAAAGCCTTTGGCTAAAGTCCAAGGCAGACACCATGCTGTACACCAAATTCCATTTTATACCAAATCATGTTAGAGAGTCCAAAGTATTTCCATTTTAAAATCCCATCTTCCGCTGCTTGCATGTTTAAATGAAAATTCATTTGGATAGCAGCATGCTTGGAGCAAGGCAGCAGTAACTAAATAAACAACTAATCAGCGATGGATTAGGCCTCGCTCTAGGGTTGGGAACGGCGGGCACTTGCGGTGTGCATGCCTGAAATGACCCAAGCTGACAGTCGTCGGGCTTCAGTGTGTCCCCCTCTGGGCCAGGCCACTCTCCCTCCCTCACAAGAAAGCACACTGCCCAGTTAAGCACCTAGTGTATCAGGGAGGGGAGGAGGTAATGGTGTGTGTTTATTTTTAACTTATCCAGTTTTGTACCCTGCTTTTCTTCTGCTGTCAGCCAAGGAAAACCTCAGGACTGCCACATTTGGGGAGGATGAAATGGGGGGCCTACCTCGGTGGTTCCTACTGAGTCTTCTCATCAACTCTTACCCACAGAGGCAGCTGCTTTGACACAGGCAGCTAAAGACTCTTAATTCTTTCTGTGAAAGACACTGGTGGGGCCACGTCAGGATGCTTTCACCCCAGTTGTTTCTTGGGGCAGCTTGTGCAGTGCACAGAGGCTGTGTCCTCATGTGTGTGATCAATAGGCAGACAGACAGCAGGGCTCCATTTTCCTGGCTCATGGGGGCTATGCCCTGGCAGTACCACAGTGAGGTCCAGCCTGGCATCTCATCTATCTGTGCCCCACTCTTTTTCAAGGACCAACATTCCCAGGGCATCCTCCAGAGGCAGCAAGGCTCTGCGCTCAGGCCACCGAGCAGCACTGTGATCTCAGACACGTGACTTTAGCATTCCCACCTGTAAAATGGGCCCAGTACGATCCACCTCACAGGGCGGTTCTGCTTATTTAATGTGCTAACACAAACATAGAGCTAAGCCAGTGTCTGGAGCCACAGATGTCACAGGAGGTTTCTCCAGTGGTTCCCAGGGATCAGCCTGCCGGATATTCTGGACTTTTTATGAGCTTGTTGCATTATTTGCTATTTCGTTAGTACCTGCCTTTGAGGGTGGGAATCATGCCCACTCACGATTTTATATTACTTGCAACACCTAGCATTTTACTGAGCGTAGGATGGACATTTAATGAGTGAGTGGTTTGTTAGCACAGGTCTGTTTTGCTTTGTGGACAGTGGCATGTGACATCAGAAGCACCCATCCATGCCAATGACAGAGGGCTCCACGGCCCATGCAGAGGGCGAGCCACTCTGTCTGTGGTCCATGCTTCAGGTTGCTGGGCCCCTTCATTCATTCTCTCACAGAATATGACTCATGCACCTGCCATGTGCCAGGGACCCAGGAGGCGATGATGGACAGGCAGCCAGGGATTCTGTCTCCATAGGACATACACTTTAGTGGGCTTCAGTCATTGGCCTACTTTAAGTCATTTTGCTCTTTCAAAAATGAAATTATCAATGATTCAAAGTACTTACAGATCACCATAACCTGAAAAGCTTGATGGTATGTAAATAATAACCTGCACCTTATATGTTTACCTGTGAATGAACTGGAAACTGTTACAAAATCTGATGCTCTGCACTGACTATTGAGCTGATTTTCTTTTATACAGAAATCAACCATTTGGAAGAAACGCCTTCATTTTAAAAAAATACTCATGCTCTATTTTAAGTGCATTAAATGATCACGTTCTTTGGAGATGAATGCATCCCTTCCAAAACACATGACTACCTTAGAGACCAAGAAGCAGATGTGGTTGGTCACCCTAATAAGATCCCCTCCACACTGGTGGGCCATCAGGAGCCCCTTCTGCAGGGGTAGTCACTTTCTTGTCCCATTCCTGAAAGTAGCAGAATAAGAAACAGGTGCCTTCGGGATCCAGACTTGATCAAATGCACAAAAAAGCAATTCAGACACTTCTTGGGATTAATGGAAATGAGTCCTACAGAGACTTTTCCTAGAGAATTAAAACAAAACAAAACAAAACAGAGAGACAGAGACAGAGAGGCATAGAGACAGAGAGGAAAAAGGAGGGAAGGAGGGAAGAAAAAGGCCTCAGACACTTTTTGTTTGTTTTTGAAAAATTTTCTCCAATAACGAGCATACAGCCAGGTGCACAGAATGTCAGACCAATGAGCTGTCGCAGACCGACCACACCTCGAGAGCCAGCACACAGATAAACGGAACCGCCACGCCCTTGCTGGTTGTTGCTCTCCCCCTACTGCAAGTGAACCTCCGACTTGGTGCCTAGATCCTTGGATAAGTGCTTTCCAACTTCCGTGAATGTAATCATAAAAAATGTTCTCCTCCGTGGCTGGCTTCCTCTGTCCCACATGGCTTTGTGAGGTTCATTCGTGTTGCGGCCTGAATTTCCATTCTCAATGCTGTGTAGTGTCCCATTGTGTGAAAATGCCACGCACTATTCACCTACCGCACTTTCGAAGGGCAATTTGGGTGGTTTCTATTTTTTATCTGTTACACGTAGTGCTGCTATGCACATTTTTGTACAAGCCTGTTGGTGAATATATGTCTTTATTTTTATAAGGGGTAAAATAAAGCACGCTTTCATTTCAAGAATCCAAAAAATTTTACAAAATGTTAAAATTATTAAATCAAAGACTCATAGATGAGAAAAAGTTTTAAAAGTTCAAATACATAGTGGAGTATATGCCTATTAAATAGTAGAGAGGAAAATATCTAATTGTACCAAGGCACTTATACTTCTTTAAATATTTCTTTGTGGTAATTAGTAATTACTTCAGAATTACTAGCTTGTAATACTACACAGGGTACAAACTATTAATTATTATAAATACTAATGCTTGGTTGCTTGGGTAAAGAGTTCTATTTTTCCACCAGAATGAATGAGGAAATGTGTGACATACATATTTGTCATTGAATCACTCCTATAGGAAAGTTAGCTATTCATCCAAATGGTGGCAGCTTACCTTAGTTGCAGGTAAAGGATTCCTCAGTAGGAAATGACCAGCTTTTGAATGCTGGTCTCGCAACTTCCTACAGATAAAGCAACAACAAACATTGCAAACCAGGAGGCCGTGGGCGAAGGGTGTAAGGCAGGCATTAATTAGGAGGCCTTTCCTGTGGTTCAGAGAATCAGCCAAGGGGTGAAGGCTCCAGACAATCTATGCTTATTTCTCGTCTGTGGCCTGTGAATAGCCCTCTTGCATGGTCCAGTCCTCCTCCAGGAAGCAATTGTCATCCTCTGCTTCTTAGTTTGCTGAGAAAGCAAAAATAAATAAATCAAAGAATGAACAAATGAATGAGTAAAACAATAAAATACAACAAACAAACAAAAGAGCCTAGCCTTTGTTCCCCAAATCGCTTCCTCCACCTGCCTCTAACCAGGGAAGCCACCTTGTGAATTACAGCTGCCTGGGCAAAGCTCTGAGGAATCTCTGCGCTCAACTCACTTCCCTTTCACCCCGTGATAGGATAATGAGATGCAAGGCTCCGGTGTGTTTGACAAGCTGGTCGCTCCAGCGGGCTCAGAGGATGGGATGGGAGATTAATTAATGCTAAAAGACACAGTTTGATGTGGCAATGAAATTTCGATTATAATAATCTCTAATTATCTTGTACCACGAGTGCCCTGACTCTCCCAGGTGTTTCTTCTTGGTTGGAATTTGCTATTTGTGCATGAAATAAAACAGGCTGCACTGAGGAGGGGGTGGAAATTGAGGGGAGGATGTGAAGAAGAGAGGGAAAAGGAAAGGAACGTCTGAAGTACAGAACCTCTTGGGGAAAGTGTAGCATTTGAGGAAAGTGAAGTTGACATTATTTTATAGCAAGTGTAACTAAGACAAGATGAAGAAAATGCCATGAAGGAACCAGGCTGAACTAGAATCCTTATCTGCTGGCTATCGATGGCCACGCAGACTCCCTTTTCTAGACTATGCGTCTCTCTGATCGTGGGAGAAAAAAAGTATACTTATTGAAGACAAAATTAAGCCTCATTTTTCCAGGTACCATGAGAAGTCTTTCTTTTATTTATTTATTAATTTTTTTAATTTCAGCTTATTATGGGGGGTACAAAAGTTCAGGTTACATACGTTGCCCATGTACCGCCTGTCCCCCCAAGTCAGAGCTCCAGGTGTGTCCATTCTCCAGACAGTATGCATTGCACTCGTCATGTAGGTATATACCCATCCCCTCCTCGCACCGCCCTTTCCCCGATTCAGCACCTTCAAGCGTGACCATTCGCCAGATGGTGCGCAACGCACTCATCATGAAGTCTTTCTTATAGTAGGGATTCCCCTTTGGGAAAAAATACAGGACCTTGTGATTTAGTGCTTGAAAAACAGAAATAGAACTTCCATGGGGTGGGGGAAGAAGAATCTCGCATTCCTATCACAGACGGTTTATGCCCTAAGTCCCCCAAAGCTCAAATATGTATATGGCAACAGCCACATTTGCAAGGAAAATGTGGGCTATTCAAGGCTATGAAACTTGGGCTCTTATTCAAGATCACTTGGAAAGTTTGGAGGATCTGTTAAACCAGTAAGGGAATTGACAAAATCTACCTTCTGGAGGAACACATAGGGAGGATGGGAAGAGACACAAATCTTCCAGACTCAACATGCTCTGGAATCAGCAGGAAATTGCAAGAAAAACATCAAACTTACTCACAGATTCTCCCCAGGTGACCCCTTCCACTCAGTAAGTTGCTTAATATCTCTAAATCTGTTTTTTTTTTTCATTTGCAAAATGTGGAAAATAAAAGTTATTAATAGTTCATGAAGACTTTCTTAATATGGTAATAGATTTAGCACAGTGTTTGGCATGCAATAAATGCCTAATAAAAATGGTTGTTACCAAGAGCATTTTAAACATTCCCAAATCCCTTGCCCATGTGCACAGACATTTCAAAAGATTTGTGGCAGAATTCTGAGTGTGTCAACGTGTGTGTGTGTGTGTGTGCACACGCGCACACACACTACCATATATAAACTAATTGCCTATCAGTTTCATTTTGGGTGTGCCTGGTAGCAAGAGTCAGACACCAAAGTGGCACCTCTCTCTTGTCCTCTTTCCCAGCACTAGTTATCCAGCCCAATAAGGAAGTTACTGTGTTCATCTGAGTCTCATTACCTGTCGGGAGTAGCGGTGGTGCACCCACACCCAGGCTACCTGGGGAAGGGTCTTTCTCACTGGAGACAAAAATCTAAAAGCGTGGGCTAAAGGACTGTCCACGTTTTTTACAAAAATCAAAAGAGGACGCTGCAGGATCACTACATCCTTGGGGCAGAAGCTGGTGCTGTGCTGGGGTGATGAGCCATGTGCCCAGGAGCCAAGGGTGGGGAGCAAAGGCCAGCAGAGCCACAGGACATAGATGCAGGTCTTGAGAAGAGGCAGGGGCTTTGCCCACTTTGGGTAGTGTCCCGTGCAGGGTGTTGGGGGAGCTGGGACCAACCTGAAGTCACCTGATACCTTCAAGGTATCAGCAATAAAATAAGCAGTCTCTGTCTGTCGTCAGCTCTCTTTTAGATACACGGTTGGGGAGTAGAGAGATCTGGATGGTGCCCTTGTGAAGCTTGTGACCGAGCATTTGAGGAATTTTTCTATCATCCCTTTAAATGAAAATGACAGAGGTCTTCCCAGGGACTTAATAACAGATTCAATTAAGAATAAAGTCGTGAGGCTGCAAATACATTAAAGAATTTTTTCTAAAATCTGTAGAACCAGCACAGAATGCCTACATCATTTGAAACCTGACAAATACAAGTCTTTCTTAGTCTGATCATGTCTAGTTGGGCTGGAACGGAGACAGGCCTCAATCTAAACCCAAAGAAGCCGTATTGCTCCCCACCCACCACCATGCAAAGTTTGCGTGGCTGCTCCTCCTCTGGAATGGTCTTCTATGTGGCGGAGTTTTATATCTTTACACGAGAGACAGTTCCTTTCTGAGCAGATAGCTCTGTGAACAGGCAGCTACGTGGTGGGCAGCTGTAAGGACATGGGCATCCATATATTGAGAGAATGGAACACTCTGTTGCCTCTTACTCACACTGGCTGCCTAAAATTGCTTCCACTGATGGAAGCCCCAGGAAGAAGGCAGCTGGCCTGCAAAAATCACCCTGGAGGGTGCACGGATACATGCACACAATTGCAAAAGGAGAGTGTTTATATTTGGTTGGTTTAGCTTAACAGAAGACAAAACTTCACTTATTTCCCATTATACCCACAATTTGTGTGTAAGAATAAAGGATCCAAACTGGTATTTTGCTAAGAAAGTGTAATGTTAGGACTAGCTGCAAGTAATAGAAACCTCGAAGGTAATAGCTTAAGTAACATAGAAATCCATTTTTCCTGTGCAAAACCCTGAAGACAGAGGGTAGTGTGTGACTCTGCAGTCCTCCAACACCAGTGTCCTCTGCACCATCCACAGGGTGATTCTTGGCCTCTTGTTCTCAGCCAGGCCTCCAGCCATTCCATAATTCTGCTTCTAAGCAGTCAAAGCGAGGAAATGTCAAAGAGCATGATCTGTGTTTTAGAAAAATTCTTGGAAGCCCCCACACAACCTTCCCACTGGCTAGAACTTACTTACACAACTACATCTCACTGCAAAGGAGCTTGGACCACAGGCTTTACTGAAGATTGGTGATTTGATTCGATGGAGGTGAGAATGGATATTGGGATAGAAAGTCAGCAATTTCTGCGTAGGATCAGAAGAAATCTATTACATTTAATATCCTCAAATCTGATATTCCCGTGAGTAGATGCTTCTCAAATATTTTTTTTTCTTTCTCTGCCAAGCCCCAACTTTATCTCTTGTGACTAATCCTAGCTTCAAAGATTTGGGTAAGCCCTTTTAGATTGAATCTAAGAAAAACCTTGGAAATTTTCAGGTTTGTTTAACTCTTCCGTGTTATCGGTATTTCTTTTTTGCATTCTGCTTGAATGGAATAAGAATCTTTGCGTGATGGGAGTTTACCAACACTGATAATCAGCTCTGCCAACTATTTCCTCACTCCTCAGCGTTCATCCTCTATGCGCAACCCATGCAATCCCAAAGGGATCTACAGTCAGAGAACAAGTCAAACACAGGATTCCTTATACACGATCCAATAGTCTGCTTTCTTGGGTTTAGTCTTTGCTAGGGACCTCAGATCAGATCGCGATAATCACCACCTTCTCTGGGATCTCTCAGAGGTTAACCACTTATCTGTATTGCAGCTTGAACCTTTTATTGGATATTTTTCTATGCTTATCTTCGGCACACTACATGAAATTTTAACTAGGGTTTTAGGGATTTAGAATTTTTTTTCCCAACAAAAACTTAATTTTTAATGGTACCTTAGTGATATTATTCATGGATGAAAAACCATATTTTCAGAAACCCAAGCCTCAATTTTTATTGTGTCATATGTCCCACAATGACAAGCTGGCTTTCCTTTACCCTCTAGTGAACACTATTCTGTTGATCAAAGTGAAATCAAATAATTGTACAACATGGTGTTCAGACACTCAGCCATGGATTCGGAAATACATGGAATTCACAGGGCTCTGGCCTCTACTAATGATTTACTTAACCTCCCTGACTTTCTGATTTTCACCCATTACATGAGAATAATACCTCGAGTGGGGTATTGTAAAAAGTTAGCTTACTAGGTGTTCACTAAATGCAGTCTGTGTGAGTGTGTATGTGTGTGTGTGTCAGACAGAGAAAACCATCAATGACAGAAAGCATCTGAACTGACAAAATTTTTAATCAACCTACCTCTCAATTTGAGATTCTGTTCCCTGTCCACAGTATTGCTAGAAATTATCAAAGCCACGCTAGAATTTTAGATCACAATGTATACTGTTTTCTAAAAGTCCTGTCTAATGTTAATAAAAAAGATTAACTCCATTAAGAGATTAGAGGATTTTTTTTAAAACCCCATGTTTTCAATACAGACAGTAGCAATTGGCTCACAACGAAAGGGATGTGGAAATAAGCACTGTAATCCTTCCTCCCACATTCCCATTAATTATATCATTATTTTTTCATTGTCATTCACTTTCATTACTGCAATTTCCATAATTGTTTGGTCCTAATTTCGAATTTTAATGCATTCAAATGTTGCAGCCAAAGAAGCCCTTTGCCTCCCTTTCCTCAATTTCGATAGGATCCCACATTCTTGCATGTTTGTGAATGTCTGCCCGGTGCCTTTAAGGCAACTCTGTTGCCATAACATTTTGGGGTCACATTTTATTCTCCTCAAATTCTGGTAAACAATGCTCTACTATCATCTTGCATTCACTGTTACATTGGAGAAGTCTAAAACTATGTTTTGTTTATTTTCTTTAATTTTTTTTTCCTGGTGACTTCTCTTTTTTCCTAGATGCCAGAGAATTCCTACTTTATCCACAATGCTATATTACTTGTCAGGGATATGTCACAACACTAAACATTCTGGAAAAATTTTTCAAGGAATGTGGAGTGCTCTTTTGATCTGTAAATGTGGCTATTCCTTAATTTCAAGGCTATTCTCCTGTCTTATACATGTGAATATTTTTTCATTGTATTTATTTGGTTCTTTGCTTCAAGAATAGCACTTTTTCTTAAGTTGGATTTCCTCCCTATATCATTATCTTCTCCCTAATTTATTTAATCATGTTGTCTTTTTTCCTCCACATTGTTTAAGAATATCATGAGTCTTTCCTTTATGCCAATAGTTGAATTGTTTCTTATGCCCCCTCTTTTATGACTGGGTCCCAATTTATTAGTCCTGGAATGATCCTGACTTCAGGCCTTGGACCCATCGTTTCACTTCTTCATCTCAGTAGGTTGTTTTGCAAACTTTCTTCAAGTCTTGTTTTCTATTGCACTCATGGCTTTGTCGCATAACTGTACAGGACAAAGCAATCGCAGAGAATGTTCTCAGGCATTTCAAGTTAGATTTTCTTCCAAACAGGGTTCTTCATTTGACGTTTGCAAGCAAAGTCTCTTTCTTTATTTCTAATTTGTTCTTCCCCCCCTTTTTTTCTGTAATGTATTTGCAAAACTTCCCTTGCACTGCCTTTCATCTTGGTCATGCTTGGGCAGCTTTTTGTTCAGATCGTCTGTTTGTTCTGATATTCTCTGGCCACTGTACCCAAAAGCCATTCAGAGAGGCAGGGGTTTGGTGTCCTCATCCACTTCGCCACAGCCTGAGTGAAGATTCAGCAAGGGGGGAGATCAACTGAGTTTGTTTGAAGTATTTCTCAATAACTGGGCTCTGATTTACCCTTTAGTATTTTGTTAAATGGTAATTCCCAAAGAGCTGGCCTGAACCTGGGAGTATTTCCCCCATTTCATGTTAGAACACTGAAGATTCCACTTCAGTCAGCAGAAAACCAAATCTCCTTGAGAAGTTTTCCCCTTCTTTTTTCACTCCTTTCACCAATACCTCCTGTACCAATGACCCCAAATGGAATTTATGTCTGGTGCATTGAATTGAAAGTAAGGCCCTACAAAAGTAATTAGTATGGTTTGATTCAATCTCTGAAACTTAGAATTTTCTATAAAGTTAGTAAGATTGTCCTATCTTCCAACTTTTAAAGAAAGAGTTTAAGTTTGCTGTATACCCTTTTTGTTGTTTCAATATGGATTCTCTCTTCCCCCCCTCCACCTTTCTCTCTCTCTCCCCCTTCTCTCTCTCTCTCATAAGCATAGGCCCATGTGTGCACACACACACACACACACACAAACACACAGCCATGCTATTTAGAAGAGCAAACAGCTGGACATAAAACCTGTTTTAGTCTTCTTAATGAATCAGAACTCCTGCCGTGGAGAGCGATTTCAGAATCAAATCGTATAGGGAGGGATTCTGTTTCTCATGGTGTGTTATACTTAACCAAGGCATATTAGGGCAGAGGCAGAAAATGAGACAGCCCAAAGTCATGAATATCCAAAGCAGCCCAATTCTATCTCTTCAAGGCTATGTTGAACCAAAACCCCCCTGTGAGCTGTTTTGAGTTGCAGATCTGCTTGCAAATGAGCTTGGAGCACACTGGGTAAGCAAGGATGGTTGGTAAATTCTATTTCACTTCACCAGTGAGCTGAGAAAGCATTGGATAATATGTTATGAGTTGTAGATCTGTTTGATTGCATTGTTGCAAAGTGGGAATTGTTTTGCAACATAGATTCTTAATCACTGAGGCATCTATGATTGAATGCGTCGAAAATTGGCTGAAATTGAAAGTTAACTATACTGCAGACGGCTTATTCTGGTGTATAATTGAAAATAAATTCTAATAACTCTTCTTGAAAGAGCTGCTCAGAGGAAATTTCAAGCCCCCTTGGAAAAAAAAAAAAAAAAGCTTTCTCAAAGAGACTCTTTTTCTGCAAAATGCAGTTATGAAAATAAAGCTTTTTTCTAAGTCAAAACTAGCACTAGCTTTTCTGTGATTTGAATGCACTGACCAAAAAATGTCAATATTGAGCACTTGTAAATTTATTTTGTAATGTGTTTCTCAAGCCTTTATGCTGGAGAGGTCTTATCATTTCTCTTTGAGGTCACTTTAGGATCATTTTACACAAGGATAACCCAGCAGAAAAAAAAAAAGCATGAACTTTTTGAATCACACAGGCTTAAGTTTGAATCTTTATGCTCCAGTCTTTACCAACTTTGTGACTTTGGCAATTTTTTTTTTTTTCTGAGCTTCAGTTTCTATCTTTGTAAAATGGATTTAATAATGTAACCTAACTTTCCCAGCTTTGTATAGTTGTTGTAAATGTTACAAATAATATATTCATATAAACAGTACCTTGTACACAGTTGGCATTCAACACATTACAGAAGTTAGATATGGGTATGTGTATATATACATAAGCTGCATATTCACTCAGATATCATTCATGTATGCATATTCTTGCTTAAATACAGTCATAAGCCAAATAATGAGACTATATGCGGTCAATGCTGGACCACGTATAAGACAGTAGTCCCATAAGATAATGGAGCTGAAAGATTTCTATTGCTTAGTGATGTCATAATGTCATTATGACATCATAATGTTATAATGCAACACATTACTCAGGTGTCTGTGGTGATGCTGGTATAAACATTTCTCCCTAGAGACTGACTTCTACCTCTGGTTGAGATGGGGTTTCTGAAAAGAGTGACACCTCCTCAGGAAGAGCCTCAGGCAGGGCATTCAGGAGGTGTTCCCAAAGAAAGCATCGTTACCATAGGAGATGACAGCTCCAAGCAGGTTACTGCCCCTGGAGACCTTCCAGTGGGACAAGGTGTGGAGGTGGAGGACAGTGATATTGATCATCCTGACGCTGTGTAAGCCTAGGGTGTGTTTATGTCTTAGCCTTTAACAAAAAATTTAAGAAGTAAAAAATAAACAAATAAAAGATTAAAAATAGAGAAAAGCTTATAGAATAAGGGTATAAAGAAAATATTTTTGTACAGATGTGCAATGTGTTTGTGTTTTAAGCTAAGTATTATTACAAAAGAATTAGCTAATAAAAATTTAAAAGCTTATAAAGTAAAAAAGTTACATTAAGCTAAGGTTAATTTATTATTGAAGAAAGAAAAATTGTTTTATAAATTGAGTGTGGCCTAAGCGTACGGCATTTATACAGTCCACAGCAGTGTGCGGTAATGTCCTGGGCCTTCACGTTCAGTCACCACGCTCTCACTGAGCCAGAGCAACTGCCAGTTCTGAAAGCTCCATTCGTGGTGCTATAGGCGTGCCATTTTTATCTTTTATATCATATTTTACTGTAATTTTTCTATGCTTAGATTTGTTTAGATATGCAAATATTCATTCTTATTCGTGTTGTAACTGCCGGCAGCATTCAGTGCAGTCCCACGCTGTGCAGGTTTTCGGGCCAGGAGCAATAGGCGACACCACGTGGCCTCGGTGTGTAGTAGGCTGCGCCAGCTCAGTTTGCCTAAACACAATCTATGATGTTCGCCCAGTGGGGAAATTGCCTAAGGATGCATTTCTCAGAAGGTATCACTGCGGTTAAGGATGCATGACTGTATTTAAGCCCCTAATCTACATACCCTGGGGCAACAATCAAGTAGGAGAATCAGGAGGAGACACCCAACCCCACCCCTGTGAGATGAGAAGTTGAACACTCCAGTCCCGGATGCAGGCACCCTGGCCTAGTGTTAACCTCTCCAAGCCTCATTTTTCCACCTATAAAATTGAAATAACTTTATATACAGCCATCCCTTGGTATCTGCTGTGGATTGGTTCCAGGACCCCTACAGACACCCAAATCTGAGGATATTCAGGCCCAGCGGTCTTCCCTGTGGAACCCTGGGATGCAAAGCCAGCTCTGTTTCTGTGGGTTCTGTATCTGTGAGTTCTGCATCCCACAAATACCATGTTTTCCATCCACGGTTGACTGAATGCAGGGATGCAGAACCTGTGGCTATGGAAGGCCACCTGTATTTCACTGGGTTGTGGTAAGCGTTAAGGAACACAATGCACAGCACCTGTCACATATGAAGTTCTTTTTAAATGTGTACTTGTAGCAGCAGTAGCAGCTGCGGGTACACTACTTCTGCACTGCTCCACGGCACGGTGGCAAGAGAATGGGCTTCAGGATCAAACAGATCTGGACCCTCCCTGACTCTTCCCTAACAGGCTGTCGGAACTCAAGCAAGCGACTGCACTTCTGTGAGGCCATGTTCCTGTGCATAAACAGGAGATGATGACACTTTACAGTGGAACGAAGAGGCTTTCATGGGACACGGGATGCTTTCAGCATCACGGTAGTAGCACGCACACATGCTAGCTGGCTCTTTAACCCCTTTTTTGTTGTTGTTGGCCTAGTTTTGAGCAGCACTGGCCTTTGATATTGCTCTTTTCCCAGTGACTTCTGCTCAGGAGTGGCTGGAGAGATTGTCATCCTTGAGATCAGGCAAGAACCCAGATTGCCCAAAGGAGCTGGCTCTTTTTGTGTCCAAAGAAAGTCCCCTGTTTCCCTCTCAGCTTCTGAATGAAACATCTGTTTCTTTGTCCAAGCCAGCAGATGCCAACATGGTTGCACACACCATGCACCCCATCTCCTGGTGGTTCCAGCACTGCTGTGCTCACTTGCTCTCCAAGAGGAAGTCCAGGGGGTTCCGCCTTGGTCCCCCCAGGATAGCCGTCTCTGGCCGGCTGTGGGTGCTGCCCCTGAGCTTGTCTTCTCCATGGAAGGCCAGGGTCACTTTCCATGGAGGAAAAAAGTACTAAACTGCCAGGGAAGCTCTCTTTAAGGAACGTGGGTACACGTTGCATGTATTTCCAGGGTGCTCTGTGCACAACGATAGCACGTCTCTTTCCCTGGTTCCCAAACTGGGTTCACTCATTCCACCTGTATTCTCAGGTCCTTTCCAGTTGGCCCACTGCCCAGGGCACACTGTCAAGGTCATGCCTACTTTGATGAAGCCAGTTGCTTTACATACTAATCCTGTCCCTCCCACTTGTGAGTGAAGCCTGGCCCGCCCCCAAGACTGTCGAGTTGCAGCCATGTGTCTGGCCCCATCTTACCGTTATGGAGGTGATCTTACCTGCCCCTGCTAGCTGCTCACCTTTATCCCCAGCTACCCTCTTTCCAGTTCTTATGCCCAAGCCAAAACAATACAAAGATACTGTCCCTAAGCAGATATTCTGCATGAAATTTTATCTAGTGAGAGCCAAGCTTGCTCAGCAACCTGGTGGTGTACAGGAGAAGGCATCTTGCAGAAATGTCGTTAAGAATGGACAAAAATTAAAGTACTTGGAACAAATATGCTCTCAATAATGATAGAGTGTTCTATTTGCTTCCAAGACTCTGATTCTAGTCTCTTCCTATAACTCAACTTCTCTCTGGACTGTTAACCAACAAAGCAAAACCACCCTCAATGGCCCCATGTCCTCAACAGCTGCATTTAACCAGCTGGCACAGCCGCACCAAGCACAACACAAGCCTCATCAGTATGACTACAGTTATTTTAGGAACTCCTTATAGTCTGATCAATCCTAGTTCTCACGCAGCATAACCTTTTCTGGGAGGAAGAGCATAAATGTATCTGTTCATGAGACTTACCAATTACGGGAAAATTGTGCCCTATTGATAAACTTAGGAGCATTATGTTCATATAAGAGTCAGGATAGTCTATAGATTAATTTTCTTAGATTTAGGTTTGAAAAACTTAGAAAAACTTTATTTGAAAGCAGGCTTAGGAGGATGCCTAATGAGTAAATGAGATGAAAAAGGCATTATTCTGGAATTGCTCTAGCTAAAATGGGGTGGGCTAGCTTCAAGTCATACCTATTAGAATTCTGCATTCCTACCGACTTTTAAGGGTAAGGATAACATTCTAGTATCCTTGAGTTTAGTCCCAGACTTTGCCACTAACTAGCCAGGGGATCTTGAACAACTCCATTAGTTTCAGTTTTATTAGCTCTAGAACAGAAACAGTATAATTCTCCCTCCATGCCATATGAAAATATTTTTAAAAATTCAAATTTAGAATGATAATAACAACAACAGCAATAATAGCTTAAACTCATGAAGTGCTTATAAGCACTCTTCTAAAAATCTTTGACTGAATAAACTCATTCAATCTTCACAGCCACCTTAAAAGGCCAGTTATGAAGAGGTTGAGTAAACTAACTTGTCAGGTCACATGGCTGGTGAGTGACAAAGCTGAGATTTAAAACCAGGCCATATAAGCCCATACTGGTACTACTATAGCATATTGCCTCTCTACAAACATTAGAAGGTAGTAGTCATGGAAGTGTACGTAGAAGTATTCTAGAATGTTAAGATGTCTGTTAGCATAGAAATATTAATACTTGCAGACATATTAATATTAATACCTTTTGTAATGGAAAGTGATACTATCTTTTTTTTGTGGTTTGGGGATTTACTAAGAAGTTGCTGCCTGGACCTTCTTCTCTATGCTGATAGCATTTATTTTCCAAAGAAAATTGCTGTTTTTCAGATAAGGATTTGATAGTTGCAATGGAAACAATGCTTTCAATAAAGAAGTTTTAGAAGGCTAAAAATAATGTCATGAGCCACCTGTCATATCACACCACAGACATCCTACCTAGTAGGTCAGATAAATAGTTCCAGCATAGGTGGGAACTTCAAGACTTGATTATTTGGGAACTTCAAGACTTGATTATTTTCTCTGTTAAACTAAGAGGTGGAAGAGTCTTTCGGAACCACAAATGTTGCCCCGGCTCTACCATGCAAAGACCTCTCTGGCACTCTCTTGGGGGAGGCTGGCAGCCTTGCAGAAGGTAGGTGGCCCAGTTCCCCTCTGGTTCTATCGGACCAGGGAAAGATAGGAGTGACCATTCTGGGAAAGGGTGGAAGCAGAGAAGCTCCATTCTGAGAATGTCTTTGCTTTCCGCTGTGATCTCACGCTGGCTCGGGAACCTCCCTGCAGCTGGGAAGAACATAATCTTCAAAGGGTTTCTTTAAGCCTGAGAAAAGTATGCGGCCAAATGGAAGGAAGCAGCACTTCCTGATGCTGGAAGGGTAAACATATGCAATTTGTTTTCGTGACAATAAGACAAAGACTAAAAGCAAAAGCGAGTTCCAAAAAGGTTTAGATTATATATCTTAAAGCCAATTACTCATGAAGAAGGATGCATCACTTGGCCCATTCTCATCCATTGGAGGCAGAGCTCGGGGAGGAATCGTCCTTCCCAGCAGAGGTTTCCTGCAGGCTCTAATAAACCATATTTGGGTGTTGCCTGAACCATGACATTGACCTAATTTGCCATTTTTTTGTCTTGCTAATGAGGCTAACTCTACCCCACTGCTTTGGAAAAGATCTTGTGTTACTTTAGCAGTGAAATGTGAGACTGTGAGTCCAGAGGACAGACTTGCATGATGTCTCACTCCACAGGCGACCTCAATTAAGTGCTGTGACTCCTAAACCAGTCACCTCACCCTTTTTAATATGGAAATTACTTGTGGAGGTTTTTCAAAACCTATAGATGTCCTTGTACCACCCACTCTAAAACTACTAAATCAGAGTCTCCAGAGTCTCCTATCCATCAGAATTGTTTAAAATCTTCATAGGTGATTTGGATGCACAGCCCAGGTTGAGAACGACTATATCTAACATGTGATTTCTCCTCATGAGTAATCAAAGGTTACTGGTGTCGACCTTCTCGTTACCTGCCAGGCTATGCAAGTTACTAAGTTACTAAGCAAGTTACTTACATTTTAAAGACATGAAAATCAGCACTATGTGTTTACTGTCAGTACAAATACGAAGGAGATCGTAGGGTGATATTGCTCAAGAGACTTGAAATTGGTCTACCCAAGAAAATGTGCATTCTTAGGAGCAGTCCTCTGTCACATTTGCTACTTCAGGACTGTCAATGGATGTCCACACTGACACCACTTACTAAGTCCTCTGGCCAGACTTGCATTCTCTACTCAGGTCGATATGATGATGATGATGATGTTGCTTTCCTAATTCACCCGACCGAGGAGTTCAGTGAAATGGTAGGCATCACTTTGAAGGGGAAGTAGAATTTTGATATTCTACCCCTGTGATCTTGGACAAGTCACTAACCTTAATAAGCCTTGGTTGTTTTGTTTTGTTTTCATTTATAAAAAGAGGAGAGCTGGACTAGATTGGTGGGTTTCAAAAGCTATTTCACAATGGAACACATTAAAATAAACCAGACTGAAGGGGAGCTCTCTGGTTGCAGCAGAGGTCAGGTGGAAGGAGCTGAGCTCTGCTCTGTGAAGCCTTCCCGAGACTAGCATGAAGCTCTCGTCTCCTGAGCTCAGAAGGACAGGGGAGATCCGAAGCTCATCAGTTGGCATCTGCCTGGGTGCCTTGAGCTGTCAGCCTGCCTACCTTCTTCAAAGGGGGAAGCTACGGGTTGCCAACCTGCCTTTCTGAGGGGAAGGGAGTAGGGATGAGAGCTTGTAGTGGCGATGAGTGTGTACCTCACTTGCAAATTACCTCAGTAGATAATTTCTGAGTTTCCTTAAATCTTGGATGGTCTAGAGTTTAAGACTTTCAATCCTTAAAATGACTCTTCAATGAAGTGGAGAACAACAGGAGATACCCATGAATTTCTGGTAATGTTTAGAAGGGCCATTTCCTGACACAAACTGCAGCCACGTTCAACCAACCAACCAGGGTGAAGGAACATTGATGAGCAGACACAGTAAAGTCTCAGAACGGAGCAGGGGAAGCAGCTCTAGGCTGTGAAGACCCGCCAAGGAACAGCCTGTCAGGGTCCTCGGCACATTAGAGAGTCAAAGCAGTTTGTGGTGAGTCAGTATTCCAGTCTGGAAACTGCAGACAGCTCCAGATAGTTGCTTGTCAAAAGAATAACAATTTGGGGAAGTGAGAGAACTGACTTTGAAACAGATGACACAATATAAAATTCCAATAAACTCAGGTATCACTCTGGAATTAATGGAGGAAAAATTGGATCTGCTGTTAACTTAAATACCCATCTGCTCTCATTTCTGGAGCCCATAATTTGTGGGGCTAATTAGTTGTTGCCATCTTTAGCAGCAGGGGGCTAACCACATTCCCTGGAGTTTCCTGCAAACAATCCATCCCCTCTGCCTGTCCAGGCACCTGAGCTACAGGGGGAGGGACAGAAATGGAGATGGTCCTTCCCAGGTCATCTGAAGAATTTGGAGGACATACTGATTGTCACCCGTGGCCTCATCTTGACCTTTCTGAAAGATGGAGTGGAGAAATCGCCAAACCAGTTTCAATTTTCTCCCCTATTTTTTTGTCATCACTACAACAAACATTGCCTTTTCTCATCTATCCAATTATCGTCCCATCTCCTCCCTCCGTCCCCCTCTGCTGCCTGACTTGACTTCTCTAAAAGCAATTCTGCTTGTACCAGAAACGTGGAGCCTTAATACAGGCTCTTCAGCGTAATCGCTTCTTAATTAAGTCAGGCGATGGCTCGGTCTCCCAGAATCATTTCCAGAGGGCTTAATTTTACTTCTGCTCAGAATTAATATTTTACATTTTGCACTTAAAAGAAACAAAAAAGACTGAAAGGGAACTCCAGAAGACAGGAATGAGAAAATATTTGAGGGAAAAGAGAGATCATATTTCAACTCCTATTATAGAAGCGTTCAAGCCTCTGTGGTTATTTTCAGCAAGTAATACTCAATTTGTGACATCCACTTTAGCAAAACAAAGCATGGATCAAGGTAATTAAATGGCACAACTCAGAGTGAATTAAGGGATGATTCTATCAACAAGAGACTCCTGCTGATATGACACTTCCCATGTGCCTGCTTTGTCCTGGCCATGCCTGTCCTAGCCCAGAGAGAGCTGTGGGAAGCCTGGGACTATTCCAGCACCTGGGGAACCCGTGTTCATGGAGCAGCACAGTCCAAGCACTGTGTACTCATCACGAGGGTGGAAGACCCAAGAGAGTAAAGCTGTTAATGACATTAAATCCCCTTCCTCAAGAGCGGGCCAGCTACTGTTTGCTTGTCTGAGACCAAGCAGTCCCTAGGAGCTCTGCCCAGCTCTCTCTTGATTGTGTTGCACAGAAGCTTGCAACATTCATCCTGAGATTGCAATGAGCATAATCTTCTGTGAGAAGGTGTAGGACCCCTGGCCCTGCCCAACAACCCTGTCTGTCATCTGTTCAGCCATTCAAAAAATATGCATCGACTTCCTACTACGTGCTGTCTAGTTTCTGGAGATACAGCAGCAAAGTGCAGAAATGAGCACTGCTGTCACCAATCCTGCAGATCAGCGGGTCACAAAACATGGGTCAGGTCGAGAGTTCACTTAGTAAAAACACACTCCGTGTGTGCAGAAGAGCAGTAAAAGACGATTGAGAGGTCCTCAGACCTGAGGCCAGACCTGAATCCTGAAGGTATATTCTACCACCCCAAACTGGATTCTGGTTTGGATTTTTGCAGTATGGTCATAGTCACAAGTGTGCAAACATTCTGAACTTCTTTTATCATTGTTCATTATAAGACTACCTCTGCCGAATCTCCAAGGGGAATACAGAGTGGTAGTGGGGGGTCTATGCTGAGGCCATGGGGCTGGAAACTTGGCACAATGGCTTTGGCCAAATATGTAGGAGGTTGTGTGCAATCTCCCTGAGGATTCCTTCCTTCCTTGCTCAGCCTTCCCTCCTCTCTGCCTCCCAGCTGAGATTGATGCTGCCATTGGGGGAGGAGGGAAATGCAGAGGGAGGTTGAAGATGCTCACAGGGACTTGCTAGACTGAGTACCTAACCTATCCACATGGACTATGTGGATAACGTAATGATACCTAAATTTGTGATATATGGGGTCGTACCTGAACTTCTGGTTCCAGAAGAATGTGGTAGGATGTTCAGAAGCTTCATTCTAGGGCCTGTAAATGAGGCTGGCCATGAAATGGGAAACCTGTATGTAGCCTTCTGATTTCAAGATTGCTCTTTTTTAAGCACCAAAGGAGGCAAGAAAAACTTCATATTTTTCTGCTGCTTTCCTTTTAATAAAAGAATTTGCTCTTTAAAATTAGAATTCAGTCAAAAGGCTGCACTTAAGGACCTAGAAGGCCACATATGGCCTTAAGGCCATAGGTTCCCCACCCCTGAGTGGTTTCTGCTACTTAGCCTGCTCTGGCTGGAGGACTGCTCAAATTTGTTAATTGCCACTGAAGTTCATTGTCCTAAATACTATATAAACTATGTAAGACAATGGTGCAGTATGCCAGCAGGGATTGAGAAATCCTTTCTTACATGGATTTTCTCTAGAATGGTATATTACTCTCAGGAACAGACTTATTATAAGGGGCTTTAGGTTGTAGGATTTCTCAATTTCCTTCCCTAAATATTTTATCAACATGACAGATTTTTCTTGAGAAGATTGAAAGATACATTTTTCTTTGGCCAATTTGAGTATGAAGGGAAATTATTTTTTTCTCCTAAGAAAAGAATTTAAGATGGTGGCAATAAGCCCATGAATGTTCAAGGTGTTTTATAATGGGAACTAGGACTTCGTCATTTATCTCATTTTGTTACACTTGTTACCAACCAGTTACCAATGTCACCTGATACTCTTCCTCTACAGCAGACAAGTTTACACCCTCACCAAACGTATATACTGGGCTTCACTGGGCCCAGGTTTGGGGATCTCTCTACTTTGGGTCCACATAAAAAGGTACTTAGGATTGAGCCCTGCCCACACTCTAGGCCCTGTGTTAAAAGCTTTATTTATAATAAGTATACCTCAGGATAATCACATGAGGTCCTTAATACTCTTAGCCATTTTATCATTAGGAAAATTGAGGCACAGAGAAGTTAAGTAACCACCTCAAGGTGAGAGGCAGGTGGCTTGGTCTAGTTTCAACGACAAGGCCATGTGCTTGAAAACTGTGTGACGCTGCTGCTGTGTTCAGCCTCCCTGTGAAGAGACACCTGCTCTCTCCTCTCCAGCTGTTTGTTCTCAGCCTCTCTACAAAGCCCCCAGTCCTCCCAAGCAGACACCAGTGGTGGGAGAGAGGGCAAGGGCGGTGGACATTCTGGGGGAAGGAATGAAAGAGCATTGTGTTCCAAACATGCCTTTCACGTTCAGACCTACAGGCTAAACAGGGAAAGGAATTCTGTGTATTAAACCAAATGGTGCGAAACCTTCTCTTCTTTCCCGTCAGGCCAGGTTTTACTCGTTCCACCAACACCAGTTTTAAAATTCACCTCCTCCCTAAAGCCTTCATGAAATATGTACTTTGGCATTCTTCTTGTTCTTATGTGTTTAGGTCTACATAGATGTGCAGGTGCACTTGGATATATTTTTTTACTTTAGTATATTGTGTCTTTTAAAATATGTATGTATATATGTTTCCTGTTTTCTCCATTGGATTGGAAGTTCTCCTTGGAATTGCCAAATGTTCTGTCTTCCATACCTTCTTCCAATAGGATCTGGGAATCCTATAGCTTAGCAAACTATCTTGAATCCATAGCTTGGCAAACGATGTCCTGTAGACACCAGGTTACATGCGCATATAGGATGGATGCACAGCTAATGGTGGGGGTTCAATCATGACCCCAACATCATTCTGTACCATCAAAAATGTCTGTGATGTTTGGCCTTTGCAAAGAGAGATACAAAGTCCTAGATTTTAACTATAAAACTTGAGCATGAAACCCAATTCCAACCTTAGCTATAGATATGCATGCATATAGCACCCATGTAAAAGATTTGAAAAGTACATAGGTGAGTCAGCACAGAGAAATTGATAAGAAGTCTAGTCTATGGGCAAACTTCGGGGACAAATACACAATTGATCATCTAAGACAGGGCTTAGCAAACTATGTCCTGTGGGCCAAATCCGGCCCATCATTTGTTTTTATAAACGAAATTTCACAGGAAGACAGCCACGCTCATTCTGTCACACTCGGTCTGTGGCTGCTGTCGTGTGGCGATGGCAGAGCTGAAGGCTGGGGCAAAGGCTGTGGCCCACCAGCCTTAATGTCTACTGTCCGGCCTCTTTCTCTGCTTCTGTTTTTGATGCATGCAACTTTCTTCTAAACTTCACATTGAAAAAAAATCTCCAAAAGCCCAACTTATTCTCCCAGACCTTAACTCATTTCCTTTCTCTTCTACTAGTATCAATTTGAAAAGAAGATTCCGAAAACTTCTGTTTCTGCAAGTCAATTATTTCTCCAGAACATTCGGTACCGTGGTCTATTTATATACGAATCTTAGATGAGGTTCTACATTTTTTTTGTACTTTACCTTTTTAGGGTACATTTTAGCATAAATGGTACCAAAATTCTTTGCGTATTGTCTCACACTTAGAATCTCTTTTCCAAATCCTGCAATTTGGCCCAGAATTTCCGGGGAGATGTGATAACTATCAGACATCCCCATACAGAAATGTATCGTGGGAAATTGAAAATAAATGAACGCTGAAGGGGTTTTCATTCTCAACTTTATCAACATTTGGAGTTTTATTTCAATTTTAAACTATTCCCAGTAAGGTATGTTTCCTGGATTTCAGCACTGATTTTTATAGCAGAAACACAAGGACGTGTTCACTATTTCAGGGGCACATTCATACTATAACGTGCTCTCTAGGGAATGTGTAAAGTCATAAGTCCAGAATTAAATGGGAAGGGGGAAGTGAAAACCACGTGCTGCGGCAGCCCAGGCCTTCGGCTGCGCATGAAAAGCCTGGTCATCACACCCTGGCAGGACCACTTGGTAACTCTGGGTCAACCCATCTGAAATCCCACACATTTTATCAGTGGGATTACATCCCCCACCAACTTCCCTTAACGAAAGGTCAAGTGGATCATGGAGAGGGGGCCAGAAATAGCAAGGCAAGTCCTTGAGACTCAGAAGCATTTGATCAGGGAAAATATGAGCCCTGAGCAAAGAAAGAAATTCAGAGCTTACTTCGAACCTGAAAGTCTCACCATGAAGGATTTTCGTTAAGTGCACAAATGGACCTCAACAGGTTATCAAAGAGTCCTAGGGACGGGTCAGCGTGTCGCTAACCTTTGAGAATGGCTTCCCAAAGGGCAACTTCCACACCGTCTGTGGGCTACAATGTGAAATGTTACGGGAAAGAGATATTTGAGGGAGCCCCTTAGCTTCCAATACAAGGAGGGGAAAGCTATCAGAACAACTCGAGGGGGAGCAATCCAACACACAATGAGCCACGCGGCCTGCTAGGTATTTTTTATATTTGATCTCATCTGATTCTTGCCACATGACTGAATTCTATAAATCTTGCTCATTTAAAAATGAAGAAGTTTAGCCTCAGCAGAGTTAA
This sequence comes from Eulemur rufifrons, assembly GCF_041146395.1. NCBI lineage: Eukaryota > Metazoa > Chordata > Mammalia > Primates > Lemuridae > Eulemur > Eulemur rufifrons. The sequence continues at coordinate 8,287,152 of NC_090988.1, read as the reverse complement.
ATGATTTTTCCAAAGTCATATAGTTTGTGATGGATATAAATTCATATCTGATTTCTTAGTGTAACATGCTGGGTTAAAATATCATTGTCCCAAGCTCTTTCAGGGACCCCAGCTGGGAGGAAAACTAACCTATGTGTACCTTATAGATAATTTCTTTTAACACACTAGAAACGGTGATTTTAATACTTACTTCAGGTAATTTCCCTCAGGCATATATTGTACCCTAAGCTAAGTATAGCTTCCAACCTAGTTTCTTTCGGTAACACACACTTTTACCAACCCCACTTCTTTGCAATACCAAAATACCTTAATTATTCATACTGTGAAAAGGGAAGGGTAAAAGTGTGGATGGAGGAAATGTAAACCGTCATCACACTCTTGTCCCCTCATTGTGCTTATTAAATATATGAGGGCGTAGAACCTCACATATATCACACATTTCCCTTGGAGGTCTTCTCAAGAAATATTCACGGACTACTTTTTGTGGCACATCCAGAAAGAGGACATAGAGGAAGAAAAATCACCCTGGGTCACAAGAACTCAAATGTAAAGTAAAAGGACCTGACAAAGACCAAAGCATGAGCCAGAGAGAAAAGCGGGCCCCATGCCATCCACTGATGTTGTGTCCGATATTGTCATCGTGCTCGTGTGCCAGGTGCATGGAGAAGTGCTGGTCATACTAACCACCGCGTGTTCAGACAAGCACCACCACTCAGGCTACAGCATTGTAGGGGGAGATGGAAAGGTTTGATCAAGTGGTTCCTTTCCTTAAATCCTAAGTAATAATGACAGTGATTAAAGCACCGTGCATGGCAATGAGTGGTCAATGGGGGATTGACTTAAATCAATTAAATCTAAAAATCATTGTTTTGATAATCATATCCAAGGATAGGGTAGAAAGGGCTTGTGGGGCTTCTAGAAACAGAATGCAGTGCACGTGTGTGTGTGTGTGTTGGGAGGGAGGGTGGGAGTAAGTACTGAATGTGATAAGAAGTGGTCTGGACATTCCCAAGCCCCTTCCAGTACCTGGAGAGAGCTCTATCGCTCATAATCCTGAAATGCATCGGCTGATAATTGCCTTAATCACTAGAGAAACATGGCTGAAATGTACTAAAATAAGCCATAAAACTCATTACAAGATAACAAGATTCTATCTATTCTCTGAGGTCACAGTAGAGTTCTATAAGGTCAAGGAGTTAATCACCTCGTTCAGTAGAAGCACCTTAGATAAGGAGCTGTGTGTGTGTGTGTGTGTGTGTGTGGTTTAAACCTTCCTAGATTCTAGGCCAACAGAGATGGTGGCCAGGTAGGTGAAGGGAAAGTGGCTGATAGTCTGTGAATAACCCATAATTTTGTGGTTTCCTCTTTTTAACTTTTGGAGTGAAAACTTCTGGGACACGAGTCATTGCTAAATAGGCTGGCCTCGCAAAGTCAGCATCTGCAGAAGGAGTGCCCCCACACCTAATGACGTATGCAATTCCAGCCACCTGCCGGGGGGTCGACAGTGGTGCCACAGCTGTGGCTGTGGTCGGAGCAGACAAGCTTCTTCCCCACTGGCCTGATGAGGTGCACCACGGGCAGTGGCACAGGAGGGAACTGAGGCATCGCCACCTCTCCTACCTCCTCGGGCTCTCGCATGAGGGACCCAGGCCCAGGGAGGCACAGGCTGTCCACAGTCACAGTGCAGCGGGGACTGAGAGGCCGTCCAGGCAGCCCTTTCACTGACACGCCGTGTTCCCTGACAGAGACAGCAGGAGGCAAATGTCCTGTCTTGAACACGGCTCTCTTATTCCTCAGAGATGCTAAGGCAGCGCCCTCCTGCATGTGGGGGTGACCCGGGGTTACTTGGTTAGATGTGGCAGAATCCATCTCTGCAGGCCTCCCCTACAATGTCCCGCCTCGTGCTCCTCACTCCCCGCCACAGCTTCCGAGAATCCAGGGTGGCCTTCGGATCTAGACTTCCCTGGTTTCTCAATAAAGACTGAAAAACAGCAAAGAGAACAAATGAAATGAGAATGTGTGCCTGACTCGTAGAAAGTTCTCAATAAACAGCTGTCATCGTCTTCATCATGGTCATCATCATTGTCATCACCATGGTCACCTCGACATGATCAGGGCTGTGGGAAGGGATATGAGAAGAGTAATTGATGGGTTTCCATCACTGCTGTGGCCTCACTGGAGAAAATGAGCTTAAAATACAACAGGAAAAAAAATAATTTCTAAAAAAAAAAATTACTGGGAAATTCTGTTATTTAATTTCAAGAAAATATTGAGAAACCTCTCAGCTTCCTTCTTCTGGGGATGATAAATGAGTTCTTGTTTGGAGACAAGGGTGACTCCAGGGCCAGCTCCAAATGTTTTCAGGGATTTAGATCCTATTAATCATCAATAAATTACATATAAATTTAATCTGCTGATCAGGAATCTCAGTTTTTTGCTCAGTTCTCGTTTTTTGGGACATGTGGTTTACAATATCTAGACCAGAAAGATCAAGAAGGCTGTCATGTTTTTGTTGACTGAACAAGAAACCCTAGTTCCTGGCTTTTGCAACTGCCAACTCTTCTCGAAAGTGTTTTTTTATAGGTTTGCTTTGTAAAAACAATTTAAATTAAGCTCCTCGAATATGCATTTATTGAGGATTTACTTTGATAGATACTGTGTAGGTGGTTATTGCAGAATTAATCCTCAATAAATATGTTTTTAATAATCATTTGATTTTCATTTAACACACAGTAACCACCACATCCATTCCAGTTGTGCATAGGTGGTCGAAAAACAAGTTGAATAAATACCAACCAGTTATTAAAAACATTTATTGAAAATTAACTACTCATTACTATCTGCATTCGAATCAATTGGGCACATTTAGTAGTAAATTTTAAATGAGATTTCCTGGCAGATGCTGTAGAATAAAGCTTATTCACCAGCCTTGGTAGTTCCTGGATATACATTCAGCTTGAGACTAGTAAATTTAAATTTTTGCTTCCTAGGCTGGGGATAAAGAGAGCATAAACAGCAAAGTGGAGTCTACCAGGGAGGGGCTGCTTAGGTCAGCTCCACAGCCGTGCTGCTCCGAGGTCCGGGAGCAGCTGGAGACGGCCCAGAACAGCTGGAGGTGGTGCGCGGCGGTGCCACCCTCTCCCAGGACTCTGAGAACCCTTAGAATGTGGACACAGGAATTGGGGCCACCCGAGTTCTAGATCTGTGAGTTAACAGTTGGTGACCTCAAGCAAGTGGCAACCTTTCTAGCATCAGTGTCCTCTTCTGTAAAATGGGGGTGTAACAGAACATTGACCTTACAAGGCTTCTGCGAGGATCAAACGTAATAAGAATGGCACAAAAGGGTTTTGTACACGGTGAGACACACGGATAGCGACGTTGCTGTTGTGATTTCTTTGATAATACCGCACAGGCCCTGAAGGACGGGGCTTCCTGGGCAGTCATATATTTTTGTTGGGAAGATGACATGCAGGTCTCCAGTGGCCACAAACCAGAACGAAGCAAGGCAGTGTGTCCACTTCCAGGTCCCCTGGCCTGGGGTCCAGACCCAAGTCCACACAGCTGACAGAGGGACAAGAGGCTCTGAGGGCTCGGATTCACCTCCCCAAGTGTTCAACTGACCCTCACTGTCGATGTTTTTGGAAGATAGCTGCTCAGCGGTGTCATCAACTGCGTAGTCGTTCGACTCCGGCCAAGACAGCAACTGACTCACCTTCCCTCTGGGTGGAGGCAGCCGGTCCTGGCGGGGGGAAGGGGTCCTGGTGTGGGGAAGGGCTGCCTGGAGCCAGAGCCCTAGAGCACGGCTCCATCCAGCCTGCCCTCTGCTGCCTGCTGGGCAGCCTGCAGGAAAGAGAAGGGAACACACCTGTTTTCTCAGTAAAAAACAAGCAAACAGCAGGATGGGATTGCCCCTCCCTGCAGTGGGGCAGGAATCTGAGCAGGTCCAGGGGCTCCAGACCCTCGGAGCAGGGCGTAAGCCCTGGCACAGGTGGCCTCGGGTGATGCTCACAGGAAGCCAATTGGAATGCAACCTGCATAATTGCCTTCATCTTTTACTGCCCTGCCAGGCTGTTCGCTGGAGCAACCTTATTTCCAATCTCCTAAACATCTCCATAAAACCCATAGATCACAGGCCGCGGCGTGATTACAGCCGCCGGCCCACACTGCAGGCCGAGGCGACCGCTCACCAGGGGCTGGAGGAAGCAGGCCTCGCTCGCCAGGTCCCCGCTGCTGTGCGCTGTACGGACCACAGGACCAGCTCCAGAAAGAAGGACGAGATCTCAGTCTCTCTGTCATTTGCTGCCCCTTTACGGATCTTTGTCTGAAGGTGTTCTTTCCTTTCTCTGCCTTTTGTTCTTTCAGTCTCTCCTGTCTCCCTCCACCCACTGTCTCTCTTAGCCTCAAGAAACAGATGTGGCACATGGGAAAGACAGCTTCATAGTTCTCCGTGCTCCCGCTGGAGGACTGGCACCGGCGGAGGGCCCTGGGGGAGGGCGAGGCTCAGGCCTGGCTGCCTGCAGCTGCAGGAGAAATCTCTGATGAATTTCAAACCTGCCTTTGCTTTAGATGTGGTCTACAGTCACAGCGGGGCCTCTGTGTTTTACCACATGAACAAGCTCAGAAGGAGGGAGCTCCCAGCTCGCTCTCTCCCCTGCCGCAGAGGCTGCGTGGGGGGCACGGAGGACTGCACCTGCCTCCATGCCTTGGGCGTGTGTCTGCCCCAAACAGGGTGCTCCTGGAGAAGGCACAAAACAAGCCCATGTAATCAGCACGCAGCCCCCGGCAGCGGGGCCCAGCGCTGGTGTGTGCCACGTGTGAGATGTTTAGCAGGAGGGAAGGATAGAGCCAGCCCTGGGCTCCTCCCCCAGTGTGCTGGGCAGAGGGCGTGGAGCAGTCCCGTGTGTGGGGTCCCGGAGGAGCTTCCAGTACGAGAACGCAGCTGGGAGCCTTCGGGGGCTCACTCCCCCAGCCTCTTTCTGGGCTCTCCTCAGGAGTGGCTTGTGGAATGACCCAAAGGCATTGGTGGATAATGGGCTGAAAATTATAAAATTTTAAAAAATTATAAAATTTCATGCAAGTAAAATTCTTGTCTCAGGTTGCTGCAGCCTCCAGCCTTTTCAGAAAGTAGATGGGTGCTCATAGAAGGTGTTTGTTAAACATTTGTTGATTAAGTGAACAATGCCTTCCCCTTCACCAGAAATAGTGGGCCCTTTTCTTGGCTTCCCTGTCAAATGGGGAGTTCACTCGTTGCCTAATTGAACAGACAGAGAGCTCTTATGTGCACGGGACTGGACCGGGTGACGGTGGAGTTAGACCAGCTCCTGTCTGTCTTCGGAAGCGGTGGGTGGGATCATGGGATTCGTTTCTGAAAGTGTAAAGTCAAAACCCTCTTGCAGCAGCAGAGGCAGGAGAAGGGGATGCCACTGTCTCCTTTCCTTCTGGCTGGTGAGCTCCTTTCACGGGAGGCTGCCTGCCCAGGCGCAGCCCCAGAAGGCCACAGAGAAGCCAGGCTGCTCCCTTTCGCCATGGCAGGGCTGGTGTCCTTCTGTCTGTCCGAGGTAACCCTGGTAGGAAGTGCGGGGATCTCAGAGCCACAAGGACTGCAGTCGCAATGGGAAATAACTGCTCCAGGCCGGAAAGTTTTTCTGTTCAAGAGCCTCAGGGACTGTCCAGCGCAGTGCTTCTCAAAGGCTGGTCCCCGAGCAGCCACCACGGCAACAGCCGGCCACTTAGAAATGCAGAATCTCAGGGCACACCCCAAATCCCCTCAGTCAGCAGCTCCAGGCCAGGGCCTCAGCACCTGCGCCTCACCCAGCCCTCCTGTCTGACACGCACTCAGCCCCTGTCTAGTGTTCTAATAGTTCAGCTGCTGAGAAAGGGGGCTCTGATCCCTCCCCAACCCCAGAACTTCGGCTACTCTCCTATTTGCTTTCTGGAATTCTTTGCAATTTCCAGACACTTGCTCAACCATTACAGAGAACATGCTAATTAGTAGCATCTAATCTGCTACCTTTCACCTTCCCTTTTGAAGGCACCTCACAGAAAAGCAGGGAGCGTGCAGCAAAGCAAAGTCAGCCACAGTTCCCAGGGCTTCGGGGAACCCAGGGACATCTCTGGCTCGATTGTTTTTGCGCACGCAGCCGTCCCCAGCCACTTTGCTGTCAGAGACAGAGGAGGAGGCTGCAGGCTGTAGTCAGCTGGGGGGCTGGGGCCGCAGCCCCACTTGGCTCAGACCCCCAGGGCTATTCCCTTTGTAGGGGGATAGGAGGGTGGGCTGGCGGGAGGACACTCGAGATCCCCTTGATGTTTAGTTCTGGGCTTGCTGGAAAGAAAACAAAATCTCTTACCCAGCCAGGCTGTGTGTGAAGCAATGAAGGGAAGGAAAAGGGCTGCTCAGAGAAATTCTGGTCCCCAGCGGAAGCCTCAGAGCAGCACGGAAGCAGTTTCTTTCTGACACGCTGGGACCAAATCCACTGCCCATCTTGCCATCTGCCCCATCCCACCATCGTCCAGCTCCAGGGACACCCCCTCATCCCAGGAAGGACTGTGAGAGCAAATGAGGGACAGGTGGGATGGCCACCAGTTCTCCCCTGCCCCTCTGCCTCCCCAGAGCCCAGCCCACCATTTCCCTGGGCCTCAGTTTCCCACCAACAGAGTGTCAGAGCCAGACCGTCTCCCCAGAGCGTGGAGGAGATGTGTGCAGGAGGGTGGAGGGCTTTGCGTCCCGGCAGTGCTTCACCCAAGGGGAGAAGAGATCGCAGGGAAAGTGTGAGGGATTCCACCCAACGCCACCCCTTCAGCTTGGGGGGTCTGCCTGGAGAAAAGATTTTAAATCCACCCCACTGTTTTTTAAAACACTTGCTGGAAAATACTGTACCTTTAGATGACCCCACTTCCTATCTCCATCTAGGTAGACTCCGCAGCAATTCCTCACCTCTCTGCCTCCCGGCACGGCTGGGCTGTGACGCTGTTCTTCCCGACCGAGTGAGGAACTGCAGGTGTGTAGGTAGGGGCCATTCCCCAAGCTGCGACAGACTTGGGAGTTGGTGTAGGGCCTTGGTAGACGCTAGGAGGAGCTGGAGGCCTGTCGCAGAGACACTTTGGCTTTGCTCACAGGAGCCCCTGCTGACGGGTTTTCAAATTCCCAGCTTGGACAGAAGAGGGGTGTGGGGCCTGAGTGCAGGGGGGGAGCAGGAAGGGACACTGTGCAAAGGTCTCCAGAGAGTGTCTGAGGAGGGCTAGTCTTGGTCCCAGTTTGGAGTAAGTATGCAGCTGTCACTAGAAATGTGTCCCCTGCAAGAAGACCTATTTCTGCAGAAAGCACTGGAACTACATTTGGAATATGTACATTTCGAGTTTTCCCTGGTCCTTGGTGCTCCGTGAGCCACCGTGGTGGTCAGGCATCACTGCGCAGCCCTCGGAGGCCCAGAGTGTCCCTGAATGTGGGACCGAGGGGGTTAAGTGTCTGCCCTCACTGTTAACGTGAGCAGTGCAGGTCTGGAGAAGGACACCCTCTTCAGCTGAAACCAGTCCTGAACAGTTGGGCTTTTGCCACTTGTGGTTTTACCATGGCCCTATAAAGAGCAGACAGAATAGAATTACTGAAACAGGTGGGGCTTGCGGAGGCTGGAGTGGAGACCGAATGTCAAGTCGGTATGGCTCCGTCTGCCGGGTCAGCTCCCACCCGGGGTTCCGAGCCCTTCCGAGAGGCAAGCCTAAGGCTTGGGGACAGGTCGGTGGGGAATTCCATCGCAGAAAAGCTCCTCAGTGCGAGAAAGGAGGAGAAGAGGGCAAGCTGCCCCTTGCGGTGGAGGCAGGGCAGGCAGAGGGTGGACCCGGACTTTCCAATGCAGCCTTTCTGGGGATCCTGCAGCCTCTTTACAGTTTTCCCTGACAACCTCCACCTGACTCCAGGGTTTTTTTCCTTTATATTGTTATTAACACCCAAATGGAAGACGCCTCTTCTCTGTCCCCTCAGAGCACCCCTCCCTGCCCCTGTCTTGTCAGTATGATGCTGTGTCATAACTCGGCGTCTCTGCATCTGTTTCCTGTGCCAGTGTAAGAAGGCAGGGACTGTGTCCTTCATCCGTGTGGCCCCAGCGCCATCACAGCCCATCACAGCGTGTACAGACCCACGATCCCTTATCTACACAGCCCAAATTCACAAGGGTCTGGACACCCCGAGCTTTCTCATAACTCATTTTGCAGCAGGGTTTCCTGGTCTTGGTGTTTCAGGGCTGCAAAGTCGGAATGTACGTAGCAGAGACGAGACGGCCGACTCGAGTGGGCGGCAGCGTGGCAGAGGCTGCAAGGCCGGGTTCACAGCAAGCTGGTGGGCGCGCAGGGAAGGGTGAGACGTGAGTGGGACATTTGCAGATGAGACTGAGAAGACCGTGGAGACCCGGTGGCACTGAAGCAGGGTGTAAATCATAGATGACATTCCCAACGATAACGGGGCGGGCTGGGGAGATAACCTTGGGACAGCAGTCTGAGTATTTCGCTAACTTTTTAGAGACAAACTACTCTTTCCCATGAAGTTTTCAAGCTGTCTGAGGGTGGTCATTTTATTCCCATTTCTTCTCTTCTTTCCACTGTACACAGGAAATACAGTCATCTCCCCGAACTCTCCTATGCTATAAGAAGTAATTCTGGGACTTATTCATACATTGTGATTGAGAACATTTTCTTGAATGAATAAGGGGCAATGATTTTTTTAGGTTTAGCAGTTTTAGGTTTCAGCAAAGTCAGTGGAAAATGTAGTGTTCCGATGGGCCCGTCCCCGCACACACAACCTGCCCTACTGTGGACATCCTGTCCCCAGAGGTGTGTGTCCCACAGCTGATGAACCTGCACAACGTGCCACTGTGCTGATGGTCCTTTGACCCGAGTCCTCTCTGATCCAGGAGTAACGGTGGACGCAGGCGGGCACCGCGTGCCTCGCTGTGGGTCGTGGTCTCCCCTTCCCGCCCTCACTGAGAGGCTCCGTCTGCTGGGAGCGAGCCTGCTGCAAGGCGCAGAGCACTGTGAGCAGGATCACAGGCTGGGAAAGGTGCAAAGGCCGAGAAGGCAGAGCTGCCGACCCCCTGCGGTAGAGGAAGACTTGAAGGCACAGATATTAAAGATGGAAACAGACCTCTGGGATCAGTCCCCTCCCTCGGGGTCCAGAGCAGGGAAAGTATCAAAACACGCCAGCCTCCCATTTCTTGCTGGCTGGGAAAACAGAGACCACACATCCCTCACCAGCTCCCGGGCCACTGGGGCCCGTGCTCTCTTCTTCCATGAACGCGGCAGCCCCAAGGACGGCAGTACTGATAAACCCAAATCTTTAAAACTATTTGTTCTTTGCTGCTTACAAAGCACATTTGAAGTATCGTTGGAGTCTCCCCAGGTCCCCATGGTACGCGGGGTGTAGCCGTTGCCCGTCTCCCAGGTGGGAGCTGCGAGCAGCCAGGCGGTGGCTTCTCGCATTGGGTGGGGGACGGAGTCAGGCTAGAGCCCTGTAAGCACCTGCATCCTCAGCCACACTCCCCACAGGGCTAGGCTTTCAGGATCAAAACCAGATCAGTTCTTTTTAGCTTAATATCCATAACAATAACAATAGAAAACAATCATCCTTCTCAAGTAAAGTGTTTTCATCTGTGTGTGGGAAGAAACATTTCTCAGTCAAATCATTTTAGGAAAAGCTCAGGCGGAGTCCTGCACCTCAGACTCTGTGCAGGTCTTCAGTGTACTAACGTGGTCGGGGTCCCTCGGAGGAGGAGGGTGCGGCGTGTCCCGGCAGGATCTGACCACGATTCTGGTTTTGGTAGAGTGTCTTGAGTGGGAAACTCTTCACGGAACGAAGCATCAGAACTGGCCAAACAGGGGGGGGGGGGGGATGTGGCTGCTTTTCTACTCGGTGCTCCTCTCCGAGGTGTCCTCCACGGAGGGTGTCAGAGAAGCTTGCAGGAGGAAAGACAGAAAACCTAAAGCCGTAAGAAGAGGCTAAAGGGAACTGAATTATTTAGGCATTATAAGAAAAAGATACTGGCAAGCCACTGAAATCTATTTTCAAACACATGAGCACGTTCGGGCTTTGTGCTCAGTGCAGTGTGGCAAGGGCTGTTCTGGAAGGTGGGAGGCCCAGAGCCCAGCCTCCCTGCAGCCGGGAACCCGAGTTGCGGGCTGTGAGGGACTTGCTGCTTCAAGTCAGGGAGCCTTTGGGTCCAGCAGTCAGGCGAGGTGTGGACTCAGCATCACGGGGTTCTCAGAGGCTCCTAGGACTCAGATCGTCCTGCTTTGAGGCAGGGGACTGGCCAAAATGACCCACGCAGGTCATTGCTGGCCTCACAGTTGCTCGTTGCTGCAACAGCAAGCCCTTTCTGCAGAAGCAGGTCTGGAAGCTGGATGCTGTGAGACAAAGGGGAGACAAAGAACTTGGGAGAGTCCATCTAAAACTGAACCCGGAGAGACGGGGGCTGAGGCTGAGGGACAGAGAGAGAACAAAGTCCCAGAGCCACCAGAGCAAAGCCTCCCTGTGGGGAGCTGTTCTTCCTGCCTGGGTACAATAGCGTCAGCCAGCACTGACCCTGGGGCCCCCGCCTTCCTCGCCTGGGAGGAGAGAGGCCCCTTGCACTGGCAGCCTCGCTCCCCATATGTGCAGGCCCACCTTGACCTCTGGTCTGTGCCTGTCCCCTCATCCTTCCTGACCTTCCCTCCCTGCAGAGCAGGGGCAGGCAGTGTGACCAGGGTGGTGAGGAGCCACTGTCAGCAGAGAAGAAAAAAAAAAAAAAAAAAACCATGAAGGCAGCCTGGGCCCAGGGGATGGGCTACTTGCAAAACCCTGAATTTTATTAAATAGAGAAAGGTAGGATGAAAACATAATATTCCCTCATTGTTATGGTTTCAAAGTCAGAAGCTGGCCTTGATTTCAAAGAACTCGTACGTAATGTGATGCATGGCTTTCTCTCCTGTCTCTCTTTTTATAGGTAAGTGACATTTCATTCTGCTCATCCCCAAGGCAAAGTTGGATGTTTTTAAAGTGGAAAAAAAAAATTGAGCGGAAAAAGAAACGGGGAAGGTGGGAAGAGGTGGAAGTCGAGGGCCGGCGCAGGTAGGTGCCCACTGCTTTCTTACCCTTTGCACAGACCTGCGGGGCTTCTGCCCCCAGGCGTGGGGACGAGTCCTTTCCCAGGACGGGAGGTCCAGGTCGTGGCTGTGGCTGTTGAGACGGTGGTGCCTTTGCTCTTTGAAAGATGTCGGTCTTCCAGCACGATGGCCTGCGCTGTCACCGGGAGGTCTTTCCCGGGTGATGATTCAAGTTGGAGGCGATTTGGGGTCTCGTGTCTCAGCGTGGTGGGTCAGCTCCTCTGCTGTGGGTAGGTAGGTGCTAGAGGAAGATATGTTTACATCTGGAGAGGCGGGGTTAAAACATTCCAAGGAGGAAAGACAGGAACAGGGCAGACTGACATTCCTGCCACGGTGGGACAGTAAATGGCGTGAAAATTTCTGGGCAGAATGGTGTTTTGTGGGAAAACCGAGATCTGGTCCATTAAGAATTTTTAACTTATTTTTGAAGTCTATCTAATGACCGTCGGTGTAGGTGTATTTTTCTGTTCCTGCCTGGTCGCCGCGGCTCAACACCATTTCTTTTCTCTTTAGCACAAGGCAGAGTGGCTTTCTCAAAAAGCTGGAGGCTGATTTGTCATTATAATCACTGTACCTCTTCTTGGGCAGTCAAGGGAGGCATTTTGAAGTTCCAGACTAGTTTGGGCTTTCTACTGCTTTTAAATTCAATGGTGTCCCCTTAAGACTAGAGTGAAAGTGCTAGTTTTTTCCCTGTGAGTTACCCATGATCCACTGACACAACTGATTGATGGCTCTGTCCCACATGGATTTGTTATTTTCTTTGAGAGAGAGAGAGAGAGAGGGAAAGAGAGAAACGTGAAATATTCTCTTTAACAGTCTATAAATCCAGACTGGGAACATAAAACTCAATTCAATAAAAATATTTAAAATAATCAGTCCTATCGTGTGTCCCATTAAGGGAGATCAACAGAATGGTGGTGGTGTAGGTTGGCAGAAAGGGGAGAAAGACAGAAACGTCTTCAACTTCCACCTGCCTCCAAGACCTCAGAGGAAACACACACACAGAGGACAAGTCTGCGGACTCCAAAAATCTTAGAAAGCGGCAAAAATATCAGCATTTGCCATAAAAAATATTTAATTCTATTTCTAACATTTGGATACACAGATGTCCTTTACATTTTCTTTTCCTCACTTTCAACAAAGGAAAAACAGAAAGAAAACTCAAAATCCAATTTCCTCCATTAAATTGAGAAAGGTGTCCTTGTATTACATACAGAAAATCACAAAACATCTCTTTCATGACGTCATATCCCAATCCCGTGGTCTTTTCTTTTATTTCCTCTGAAGATCCCGAGACTCGTGTTACTTTTCAGGGCTCCAGACACACCTGGGAATGCTTCTTGGTATTTGCCCTGCATACTGGGGAAGATTAAGCTGCCACCTACCTGCACCCTAGCCCAAGCCAGGGCTCCACACCACGGCACCCGCTCTGAAAGGGAAGAGAGTCTGTAAGCGGGAAGCCCTGGGGAGCGGAGCCCACCAGGGTGATAGGAACATGAGGTTCTTAGCCATGGGGCTTCCCGCAGCCCCTTCCCACCATCAAGGGTTGTGAATCAGATTGGACTGAGTCATTGACTTAGTTGGAAAAAATCATGTCTTCTTGAATTTATCCCCAGACTAAGGCTGCAGCGTAATTCCTTACTGGTCTGGAGCTCTGCCTGCTCTGCACAGGGCAGGCCTTGCTGGGAGGGGAGGGAGCAGCTCCCTCTCCGGGCTCCTCCGGCGGCCGCCCAAGCCTGCCTTATCAGCCCAGAGGCAGGGACTCTGGGAGGCCTCGCTTATTGTGATGAATGAAGTTCGAACCTCAGAATTTCCCAATAATAAGGGGGTAATAGAGTATATGTTAATTTTACAAGAAAATGTTCCACACAGTATATAAGTACATGGGATATATTTGAATAGTTTTAATACACTATGATTCTCGGAACCATAGGAATAAAATTCTATTTGCACCTACCTAATAAACAGCACATTCCCCTGCACTACCAGGCCCTGGTGGGATAAGAGGGCCCAGGAGTGGAGCTGCCACGCACACGCGCACACACACACGCACAGACACGCTTGCACGTGCTCACACGCACACATGCAGATCTTCAGACGCACACTCACAGAGCTGTGATGCTGTCTTTGAAAGGTGACAACGAGCAAAGACATTTTTCAGAATCAGACCTGCCCTCTCAGTGTCGTTTCCCAAGATATATGTGTCTGTGTCATCTCCCCCATCCCTCACCAAGCCCAGCCCGTCACTGTGTTTAACTTCGCGGCTTGGCCGCTGCGCGCACCCGGTTCTTCAGTTGCCTGGAATCCATCGATCCCGCCGTCTCCCCAGCTTCAGCGCCCCGGGGTGGCAGAGTAAATCATTTTGGGTCCGGCATTGATCTTTCTCCCTCAATTTCTCTCTGCACCTCGGGTCTTGTGGCCTGCCTTGACCCTCTGGCTGCAGCAGTCCCCGCCTGGAACGAGGCCGGGCCACCTGAGGGAGTGTCTGCTGTCTGGGCTCTGGATCGCTGGCTTTTAGGAAGCGGTGGCAAGCGTGAGGTGGGCTGTGTGCTGTGGCTCCTAGCAGACACTGAAACAAAGGAATGTAAGCTCTTCAAGAGAAGCCGAGCCTTTGGCCGGGGCTCGCAAAGCCTGCTTTGGGAGCTGCTGGAATCCCTACCCTTTGGGAGAGGCTGATTTTGTTACATTTCTTTAAAGATAACCCTTACTGGGTTTCGGACATCTGACTGAGTTTCAGTCTCACACATCACACACTTATTTTATTTTCAAAACAATCCTATGATGTCGGTTTTATCATCCTCATTTTACAAACAAGAAAATCAAGGCTTAAAATGATAAGATAATTTGCCCAAGGTCACCTGACCTTGAAGCTTGAATTTGAACCTGTGTCTCTCTGACTACAGTATTTATGCTCTTAACTGCTTATTTACTACCTAGACTATACTATCCTGGAAAAGCAGAGAGTGAGAGGAGAGTAAGGTCTTTAGAATAGCGGTCCTCAACCTTTGTGGCACCCGGGACCAGTTTCATGAAAGACAATTTTTCCATGGATCAGGAGGTGGGAGGGGATGGTTTGGGGATGATTCAAGCTCATTACATTTATTATGCACTTTATTTCTATTATTATTACATTGTAACTTGCCACTCACTGGTAGGGTTTTGATATGAGTCAGCAAGCAATTGATTTAATTGATTTATTATGGTCGCTGTGCAGTCAAGCTCTCTGCTAATGATAATCTGCATTTGCAGCTGCTCCCCAGCACTAGCATCACTGCCTCAGCTCCACCTCAGACCATCAGACATTAGATTCGCATAAGGAGCTCAACCTAGATCCCTCACATGCAGTTTACAATATGGTTCACGCTCCCCTGAGAATCTAATGCTGCCTCGGCTCTGACAGGAGGTGGAGCTCAGGTGGCGATGCGAGGGATGGGGAGCGGCTGTAAATACAGACGAAGCTTCACTCACCCACCGCTCACCTCCTGTTACGTGGCCCAGTTCCTAACAGGCCACGGACCTGTATCAGTCCACTGCCCAGGGGTTGGGGACCACAGATTTAAAGCACTCTGGGTTTGCTCCTCTCTAGCTGCGCAGATCAGCCAAACTCTTGGTCACTAGGCCTCTCTGGACAGGGCTCTGGAGGAGCCAGGACAGGTCGGCGAGAAAGCACTGGACCCAGGTTTAAAAGAACCTGGTTTGGGGCCTGCATCTGCCATTTAGTCACTCTGTGCCCCATGGCCATTTATTTAATTCTCTGAGCCTCCTACACAATAACAAAGGCATATTAAGTATAATGCTGCATAAGCTTAATCAGAGACCAACAGGACACCAAATACCTATAAAAGGATACTCTAACAATACTTAATTGTCATCATTACCTGAAAACTCCCCTTTCACCCTGGCCCTCCAAATCTGAGTCTAGTTCTTGATTTTTCTGATGAGGTCTAGAATTTTTGCCAAAGCGAGGAACAGTTCTTGGCAGCTTTCTGAATCTTTGCTTCCTTTCAATACCAGGCCTAGTGGAGAGCAAAATTAGCCTGCCAATCACTCAGACATGTGTGGGCCCCAGGAAATTAAATTCCCCCTCTCCAGCTGTCTACCCTCAGTGCCAGGTACCGAATGAATGTGCATGCCGCTGCTCCTGCTCCCAGGTCTCTTCTGCTTCCTAAACGTTAATTTGATAATCTTAGTAAAACAAATCCAGTAGACTTGAGACGTAGTCCGTTACCTCCAAAGTCAAAAGGCTGCAGGATGCACAAAGAAGGTAACCACTGCGCTCCCTTTGGATTTGGACATTTCCTTTTTGCAGACACATGTAAAAGCCACCCTTTTATATCAGGTGTCGTCCTCCAATGACAGGCGGAAAGAAGAGTGAGCTGTGGCTCAGAGAAGCCAAACAAAGGGACCAAGTCCACTCAACACATCCTCGTGTGCGGCTGACTTTGTGCTCCTGGAAGCGATGCTCTTCAAGCACCTATTTGGCACCGGCGGCCCAATACCCAACCACTCCCCGCAGACCACAGAGGGCACGGAACGGGCAGTGAGGAAAACTGCTCTCTGAGTGCTGTTTGTGCTGCCGGTGGCATTCGCACGCTCCCTCCTGTCCCTCAGGGAAATTAAGAAGGGATCTCCTCTGAAGGCTACCACCTGGAGACAGCTGCTCCGCCTCACCTATCCTTTCCATAACTCAGCTCGGAAGTGAGTTATCTTAATCCTGACATTTGCCCAGCCACTCAGAGCGTAAAGCTTTCTGTACTGCAGGGTGAAAAATATTTTGGGTACACAGTGATTGCACTGATGTGGAAAGCCCGGTAGAGACCCCACAGCAGGTGAAGGATAAAGAGCTTTATCCAAATGACTTGGTCACTGTTATGGGCTGAAATTTGTCTTTCCAAAACCTCCAGTACTTCAGAAGATGATTGTATCTGGAGACAAGGCCTTTAAAGAGGTGATTGAGGCAAAAAGAGGTTATGAGGCTGGGCCCTAATCCAATGGTGTCCTTATAAGAAGAGATTAGGACACAGACACACAGAGGAAAGGTCATACAGAGGCACATCAAAAAGGTGGCCATCTACAAGGCAAGGAGAGAAGCCCCAGAAAAAAACAGCCCTGCCAACAGCTTGATCTTGAACTTCTAACCTCCAGATTGTGAAGAAATAAATCTCCATTGTTTAAGCTACCCAGTCTGTGGTGTTTTGATAGGCAGCACTAGCAAACCAATACGGAAACAAAATGAGCTCATCTAGACTCAGCCCAAGTGTCTGGGCACAGGCGGGGGCTCCCACAGACATGGGGACAAGGCAGCCTTGCCAGTCCAATCCCTGCTCTGCCACACTTTGCTTGACCTTGTCAAGCTACCAGTTTGATCCTCAGTTTCCTTACCTGTGTAATGGGTATGATGTACATCTCACCCCTGTTTTGAAAATTAATTGAGATAATGAATAACAAGTATTTTGAGACGCATAGTGCTCAATATCCAGTTTTTCTAACTCTTGCTATTTCCTTTAATAGTCATAGGAATAAAAATTAATAGTAAATGTGATGTCATAACGTGTAGTATATGCCAGGCATTGTGCTAAATACTCACTCAGGTCACTTCATTTAATCTAGTCTTTTTTTTCCTCCTGGTAATTGAAGATAACACATCTGGTATCAGGACTCCGTGATTGAATTCCTCACCCTATGGGTGACGTGTGTGAGCGAGGCCTGTGAACTCGCCCCTCTTCCCGCTGCCTGTCATTCCTTAGCTCCAGGCCTTGCTGCCTTGGATTAGGGCTCAGAGAGGTTCTCACCCTCCCTGGCCCCGCCCCCTCTCTTACCACTCCCAGAGTGCCCATCCGCGTCAAAGAACATGACAGTTACAAACAAACACTACAGTCAATCTAGAGCTTCACTTTAATGATTAACTTCAATGAGGATGAGATCAGTGACATGAACATGTGATGTGTCACAAACACACGAGACATTGAGAGTGTGGGAGGTCGCTGCTCTGCCCACAGCCTGGCCTGTCCCAGCTCGGAGCCCTGTCTACAATGTGCGCCCTAGAACAGCGGACCCCAGAATGAAGAAACACCCAGTCTGACGTCCTGAGATGAGAGAAGCCCGTGACCTCCGGGCAGAAGCTGACTCATGACACTCTCATTGTGCCCTCACTGACGACAGGGTCCTCAGCCCCTCTGGTCCACCATGGGATCAGTGCGACATAGAGGGCCAGACTCCTGGGGACAGACTCACAAAGCTACACTCACAAAAGAGTGGTGGACACTAGGATTCCCATGGAACAATTTCCCATGGAGGAGGACATTTCTTTCCAGTGGCTGCTGATATCCACATTTCTGGAAGCTGAGTTATTGATCAGTTACTGAACAGTGGGTGAAGATCTGGAGCAGAAGTTCTCTGATATTTCCTGCCCCAACATATCTGAGAGACTCAGCCCCACCCACTGCAGTTTTCCATAAGGGACTGACTATGGGGCCCAGAGGAGCTCAGCGAGGTCAAGTGCATGGACTGGTCCCTCATCTCATGCCACGGCCGAGGCCCTCACTGTCACAGTGCTGGGAAGTGAGTGGGCTTCAGGGATGGCTTACTTGCTCTTGCCACCCACCCACGTGCCCTACCTGAACATCCTCAATTTAAGAGCTCCCTTTGGCCTTAAGGAGGGGGACCCAGGTGCTGAGGGGAGCCTACAGAGCCCTACAGGTCCCCACCCCTGCTTGCTCCCCAGCTCTTCTCTCCCCCGGGCTGGCCTTGCTCCAGCCACATGAGCTTTGCACCGGCCTTCGCTCCTTCTGCCTAGAAAGCACTTCTGCTCTCTCTGTACCCGGGGGCCTCAGGTACCCTTTGTAACACAATCCCAGACCCTTTCTTGGGAAAGCCTTCCTTGTCCCCAGGCTGGGTCCCCACCCTCATCCACCCTTTTCCCTCCATTGATTGGTGATTTGGTTCCGGCTCCGCAGCAGACCTGCAGCCCCATGGCAGCAGGCAACGGGAACCCAGAACCGGGCAGGTCTTAATCCTGGTCTTGAAGGGACCCAGAGAAATTTCCCTGCCCCACAGCAGTGGACACGTTTTCAGTGTCACCCTTCTCTGGACGTGGCTGGCCCAGGAGTGAAAGGTCTCTGAGCAGATCTCGAGACATCAAGTGGTTCTCAACCCCGACCTCACCTTAGAACCACTGGAGGAGATTTTAAACACATGGATGTCCTCTCCCCGCTATTCCCCCACGACACCCCACCCCATGCCTGGAGATCCCAACTCAAACAGTCTGGGAGGGCCTGGCTATGCTCAGGTGTGTCCTTTGCGTGCAGCCAGAACCGGGAAGCCCGGCCTGGAGACACTCTCTACCCACTGCCTGGGGTTTGATTGGCTGAACCCCAAGGCCACGCTTCTTCCAAGTTCCTGATGGCCACAGTTGTCGCACACAGTGTAATCCCCTTCCGGTGCCTCACGCAGCTTGAGCCTGACAATAATGACAGATGGCTTTTGTCATTATTACTCTGTGGTTGAGAAACTGCAGCCAAGGGAGGTTAAGTGTCTTGAGGAAGGCATGCAACTCACACGTGAAGAGGCAGGATTCGAACTCATGTCAATGGAACTCCAGAGCCCAGGCTATTGGATAACTAAATCATCTTACGTTCTTGTGGTGGAGGACTTCGGGAACACTGCACAGCATTTACTACTGGTGGTGCCTGGATATCCTAAGGAAGGATTCCCAGGCAGCACTGCCAATTGAGAGTTGAGGTTAAAAAACAGAAAACTTGATTCACAAGTCTCTGTCTGCCTGGGCGATGTCCCCTCACCCACCGTGTATAGCTTTGAGCTCACAATGGCAGTGCCCATGTGGCCACCGCAGTGAGCTTCTCCTGGCCCTATTCTTGTTCAACAGGAGTGGGGTGGAAAGTATAATGAGGCTGAAGCAAAAACATAAGACGACTAATTTTTCCCCCTTCTAATCCCTAATTTCGGACAAACATTGGGCCCAGAAGTGAGTGAGGAATTAAATTAACGAACACAATTTCTCCCTGTCATTGAACTCTGACTAATGAGTCTATTTCTGGGTAATAAGAAGGAGCAGGAAGTGACAAGGCAGTGTAATGAATTAGTGGCCCAGAACCTCGTTAGTCAGAATAATCTTTCCACGAAAGATAAATGATGCAAACATTAATTATAAAGCCAGAGTGGAAATGCATCCATTATTGGCTCCCTAAGAAATCCATCCCAGTTATCACAAGGTACCTTGAACAACAATAATCATAATAAAGTTAAGCCTCAGTGAGAACTCCAACCCCAGGTGACTCGCTCCACCGGTGGTGGCCAGCCAGGGGAGAACGGGCACCAGCTCTGCTTGGAAGGGGCTGAGTCTCGGGGAAGCGGCCACGCCCTCTGGGTTTTGTGCCAGGAGGGACGTGGCTGACTCCCCAGCCCCAGCCTCGCTGTGCCCTGCAGTTAGCTGGCCCCCGACCTTGGTCATCCCGGGCCAGCCACTCTGGGTCATCAAGACCCAGGTGAGGTGCAAGATTCAACAAGAGCATTCTTCCCATCCAGAGAGAGAGAGACAGAGACATAGAGAGAGAGAGAGATAGAGACAGAGACACATAGAGAGAGAAAGAGACAGAAAGACAGAAGGAGGCAGGAAAAGACAAAAAGAGAGAGAACAAGGCTGAGGTTTTTGCCAGGAACTCTGGCATCTTAAAAAGGAATCAGAGATCAAACCCGTGGCAGAAATAGAGGTTAAGAGGTCAGGCTCTAGAGCCAGCCAAGCTCAAATCCAGGCTCTGTGTGTTTGGAAAAGTCCCTCAGCTGCTTCCTCATCTGAGAATTGGTGATGG
This sequence comes from Eulemur rufifrons, assembly GCF_041146395.1. Classification (NCBI taxonomy): domain Eukaryota; kingdom Metazoa; phylum Chordata; class Mammalia; order Primates; family Lemuridae; genus Eulemur; species Eulemur rufifrons. Next base: position 8,267,197 of record NC_090988.1, on the reverse strand, counting down.
CAGAGGTATCCGGTTACGAGGCTTGTTTATGAGCGTTAAGTGAGATTGTGCGCGTGAGATGCTGAGATGCTCGACGTCTATTAAGTGTTCTGTGGATGCCATTGGTGATTTTTCTTTTCCTGCAGAGTTAAGGCTAGAGAGCTGGAAGGGACGTTGGAGGCGATGAAGGCAGCTCTCGAGGGAGGGAGGGCCACAGTCCTGGCCAGCGTCACTCAGCTCCCAGGCTCCGGGCTCAGGTGGTTTTCTGCCACCTCAGGCTGTTTTCCGTATCCTGGACTTTTGATCTCAGCCCAGAAGGGAAGATAAGGGAAGGGAAGAGGCTGAATCGGTCACAAGAAGTGTGGTTGCTGAGATCGTTTCTCGGGAGACTAAATAACCAGAATTAAAAACCGTAAACAAGTCCCCTGCAGCGCTGTGGCGATCAACTTGCCCGTGACTTCACGGCTCAGAGGGTCCTCAGCTTCTGGAGAGTCTAGCTCGCTCTCGCCCACGGAGGGCTCGGGGACGTCACTTGCTGAAGGGAGAGAAGTTTGAACCAAAGATGCTGAAACGCTCTGGAGCTTCTTCCAGGTGGCATCTGATTGAAGTGGCGGCCCAGGGCTGCTTTTGTTTTTGAAGGCTTTGTTGGTGTCTGACTGGCAACTCCTGGTAATGAGAGAAGAAAAAAAACCCAATTAATTGGGAATGAATTTTAATTGTCTCTGACTTCTCATTTGTAGGCTATGAAAATGAGTTCCCTGTTAAGCTATCACGTCGGGCTGCCTCACTCTGAGACAGGGGGAGGCACCCACTTCCCCACTCCACCCTCGGCCCTTTCCGAAAAAGGGGGCTCTTGGGATTTAAGCAAAATGAACCAAATGGGGGGAAAGGTTTTAAATCCTGCTGTCAAATCTTTTTCTTTTCCTTTCTTTCTTTTTGCTAAAGAGCAAATGCCTGCATTGCTCTATTATTCTGTGGCCGTCCCTGTCCCTCCCCATGGGAGAGCTGCGGGAAAGCTTGAGCGCAGGGCCCCTGGCTGGGCTCCTGTCCTGGGACCTGGGCTCCAGCGCAGTGCGGCTGGGCCAGGCCAAGTGGCGAGGGGGCTGCACTGGGCAGGACGTGAGGGGGGCCTGGGAGACGGCAGGGCGCTGCGCCCCCTCCCCACCCACTCACCTCCGCCCAGTGGGGCAGTGGGGTTTGTTTCTCAGAGGTGGGCACTGCATGGGACACAGCCCTTCCCGGTGAGGTGGCTGTGTGACCCGGCCAGCCCCGCCCCTCTTGCTCCCAGCCCCTGCCCTGGAGGGCTGCAGGTGTTGACTCCTAGATGCAAAAGACCTGGGGGCCAGAGATGCCTAGGAATGCAGCCCCCAGCCCTCTCCCTGGCCAGACTCCTTTCCCTCCCCAGCTCCCCCCACCGCCCCCCAACATCCTGCTCTGGAGGCTCCCCCTTCTTCCTCCTCCCTTTGCCCCATCACCCCCATAATCTTTCTTCTGACCCGCCCTCCCAGCCTCACCTCTCTCTGTGTGAAAGTGCCAGGAATTCCCCCAGGCTCAGCTGGAGAATTTGCTAGGTAGCTCTTGCTCCTGCCTTTCTAGCTAAGCTCTGCACTCAGCAACTCCACGGCTGTCCATCTCCCTGGGGCAGAGGCATAATCAGCCTGGAGGGCCAGTTCCACCCCTCGGCCCGCCGGGTGCTGTCTGGCTTCTATCCTCACCTTCCCCGCCCAGCCCCATCCCTGCACAATTTATTTATGGGGGGCCAGGGACACCTGTCTCCTTCCATCTAAATTACCTGGACATTCCCGGGGATCATCCACAGCGCCCGCGTGCATGGCCTCATTAGCCCCGGGCTTGCAGGGGTGCGGTAGGATCAGTGCCAACTCTGGGCTGGTGGGCCCCCCTGGGCCCCCCGGGGCCCTCCCTCACCCTCCTGTAGAGCCCACGCCAGGGAGGGCGTATCTGCGACTCTGGGACTCGGCAGAGATGGCAAATGGCTCAGAGCTGAGGACTTGGGCACATTTGCAGGCCCCTGGAGAGTGACGGAGTGCCCAGCAATAAGAGTTGATCAAAGAGATGGCATCACAAATAGCAAAGAGCTCGCTCCAGAATGAGGATCTGGGAGCCTGGCGGAGGCCATGGTATTTCTTGATTTGGAGGTTGCAGTCCCTTTGAAAGTGAACTTGAGGCTCAGGGTCTCCAGAATTGGGTGTCTCTTCGCAGCAGCAGTGCTCTCTCTGGGCTCCACCCTCAGAGCCGGCTCTCTGGACTCCTGCCTGCGCCCCTCCCGCCCAGCCACTCTGCAGCAGATGGCCGGGCCTGCGATGTGCACTCTCTGAACTCCTCTCAGCAGGCCCTGTCCCTTCCTCTTTCTCTTTCTAAACACACTGTCATTTCTGGAGGGGACTGGGCTGCCCACACCATGGGTCCTGGACGATGGGCCTTCTGGCAGAGGCGGGGGAGCAGTGTGATCGCGCTGTCCTCTCCTCCCTCCCCAGCAGCAGGAGCAGGAACAGGAGCAGGACAACAAGGGGACCCTTGGACACGCCCCCACTCGGGAGGCCAATGCCTTCAGGATGCAGGCAGCCAGGCCGCCAGGCAAGTCAAAGAGGGTGGTGGCAGCAGGGAGCAAACTGGCCTCCCGTAAAGGCATTGCAGACTCAGGGTGGCCCTGGGCCCCCTTGGGAGAGCTGTGCTTGGGCAGCATCTAGGTGAGCACCTTGCAGCTTTGCAGCCCTGAAGACACTGCACACACGCGGCACATTGGCCACCCCAGACACCTGGTGTCCCCACCCCTGCTCAGCCTTCCTGGGAGTCCCGGCCCTTCTCTTCTGACTGGCCATGTTCTATTATCCTCTGAGACAGGGCTCAAACCACCCCCTGTTCTTGCTGCTCTATGATGACATTAATTAGATGGCAGGATAGTTATTTTTTGTATTTTTCTTTCCCAGTAGACTACTGGCACCTATAGGAAAGGGACATGGTCTTACCTAGGTGTTTAGTATTCCTGGTACGCAGCTGGGGCTCAGGAGAGGCTAATAGAATTCAAATACCTATGGACACCAGCCTTGGCCTCTTCTTCCTGGCCCCCAAAAGAAAGGCTCTGTGATATTTTCTCCCTTGGAAAACAGAGAAGACCCTGATGCTTTGGGGAAAGAAGCTATGGTGCCCCTGTTTGAAGCCTAAATATAGATCCAGACAGAGGAGAGGGCTGGGAAGGGCGGGCAGGTCAGACTCGCTGAGGTTTCTGAGGGTGAACTGTGATCACAGTGGTGGCACAGAGCGTAGCCCCGTGACCTTTGGCTGTCCACCAGGGGTGCCGCTGGTGAGCGGGGTGGAGGGAGGACAGCTCAGGGACTGTGAGGCCTGTGGTCGACCTGGTCGTCTCCACTAAGCTGTCAAGACACCTTCTCTTAGAGGACACAGGGGGGAGGACATGGCAGCCCCCAGAGGGGCCCACGACCCTGTCTGCCAGACGCACGCTAGAGCCTTTGCCAGGCTCCAGATCTGCATTTCGTGAGAACCACATCTTGTTTCCCCGTCGTGTGTGTGTCCCTGCGCCACCCTGGTGGCCTGCCCACCTGGGACAGAGCTTCCACTGCAGCATGGCACCAGTCCCCACACCATGCAGTTGGGGAGGGGGTTGCCTCTGTAATTTTCTCCTCTGTTGGGACCTCTCCAGGAACGCTCTTCCATCCTTCACCCGGGCAGCGCCTGACAAACGGTCCTGGGCCTGGTGGGGGCTGAGCGGGGCTCAGGCGACCCGACAGCCGGCCCCTCTGCCCGCTCCTTTCCGGGGCTGGCGAGCACAGGTGTTACATGTGCAGGCTACCTTTGACTATAAAACAAATACCAGAACAGGGATTTGACATCCCCCGTCAGAGAGGAAAAAAAAAATTTTCTTTTCCGCCCCCGCCCCCCCCCCACCCCTGCCCTGCCTGGTGGCGCCCAACTCTGATAGGTTGGAAGGCAGCGCAAAGAGGAAGACGGGGGATGTCGGCATTTCAGGGAGATAATTGACTTCAGGAATGCTATGTCTGAGATGTAGGAAGAAAACAAGTGAAAATATGTTATTTTACAACCTTGATCCTCCTGACCTCATGGAAAATAAACACGGAGCGAGAGGGGAGCAGGTGCACGCCAGGAGGGTCCTAGCGTGGGGCGCTGGCGCCCTCGCGTGGCCCTAAGGAGTAGTGCCTCACGCGCGCGTTCCCTTTCCCGGGAGCAGGCTGTCGCCCAAGTCTTTGGGCACCGCCTGAACTGAAACTAGAAAGAGCTCATTCATTGAAAAGGAGAGTAGTTCATAAAAGTCTCCCTTCTCTACCCAAAACGTCCTTGGCATTCCTAGGGCTGACATTTTAGAAGAGGAGAGTCCAGTATAGTAAGAAAAAACCTCAATCCTAAAGCTGTTGGGTTTTAGTGACCTATCTGCTACACATGTATATCTCAGTTTCATCACCTGTGAAATGATGAACATGAATTTGACCATGTTTCTGGGTCCTTCCAGGCGGGATAGTCCGCCCTTGAGGAATGCCAAGACGCCAGAGAGCTGGCAAATCACCGATACTAGTCTGGTGGGGGACTCTCTGTGTGGGATCGGGACTGCTTCGTTCCCTGGGAACCCACTCGGTGCTGTGGCTGTCTTTCTCTAGCTCCTGCGAGTCTGGCATTGTCCCAGTGTAGCAGAACCAGCTCTGTTGTTCCATTTGCTGTTACAAGAATATTGCCATTGTTATTTGCAAGCCTGACTTCTCTGTCGGGTTACCTGTCAGGCTCGCTGTGTCTCTGAAACTCTGAAAGAGAGAAAAACCTTTCCCTTGGGATGTAGGGTATCAGGCCCTAAACTCACTGCAGCCCTGAGATGTGCACCCACAGAAGAGTCGTGAGCAGATGATGCCCTGAGCTCTGGATTCGGGATCAAAATGTGGGGTTCACAGTTCACAGTCTTATAGTAATATTTTCCTTTTCCTCTGAGTCTTAACACACCCCACTCATTTGCTGCTAGAACAGAAAGCTCCCGGTAAGCTTTTTCCCAGTGTGTCCCAAAGTACCGTTTTCTGCATTCATCGGTCTGTATGTGTAGCCCAGGTGAGCAGACGCCAACCCTCACCCAGCACCCCACCTCTGGTCCTGGAGGGACTTCCAGATCTCCAGGTCCATCTTCACTTTAGTTCTTGCCCAGGACTGAGAGAGTCATTTATCTTTTCTGTTCAAGCCCTTGGGATATTTCTGTTAGGCAAGACAGCCACCTCAGGCAGCTACACCGTTTCATTAATTTATTAAACAGCAGAGGAGCTCATCTGCTGGCCACAGTTTGCAGAGTGGTTGTCTTGGCTCTATCTCAACATTTCATGGGTTGTTTTCCCAACACATTTTTAAATTCTTATTACTGACTATGATATGATTTCACTGATGTTATTATAATTCTTTTGTGCCTTGCATAGCCCATAATACAGACTAGACCTTTGCCAAATGCATCATTATGACCTTTTTAGGAATGGTGGCCACATTAATAAATAATTATTACTTTTTGAGTGCCTACTATGGGCAAAGAGAATTGAAATTTATTTCTTCCATTTCTCATGGTAGCCCCGGAGGAGAGGCAGTATAATCTTTTTAACTGATGAAGACCCTGAGGCTCAGGTAGGCTGGCCACTTACTTGAGTTATCACGGCCACCAAATCCTAGAGGAGACAAAATCCACACCCAGCTCAGACTCCACGGCCTGTTCCCTGCTCATCATACCCCTCCACCCACAGTCCTGTCTCTGCATGAAATTCCATTTGGAGCCTTGATTCAGAAGATCCACTGATCACCTCATTGGCTGTGGCTTTATACGTCTTCCTATGTGAAGGTGACTCAAAACTTGAGGCAAAGTATGGTTTTGGTCTGAGTCCCCTAAGAACAAATGGTCCTGTCCCTAGAGGAGAGGAAAATCTCAGAGCTGTGCTTGGCTCTGCTTCTAGGGGCAAGAATCTGGGGTCCAGACACACGATTTGTGAGGGGCTTGTATTGCATTAATATTTAGTGCTGGAGCCATGGGCAGGCAAACCACTAGGACCACAGGTTTGGCTCTTAGAAACCAAATCAGGAAAGTCTGATTCTCCCTGTCTGATAGGACTGACCAAATGTGGCCAAATTTTGAAATTAGAGCCTTGAACTTGAACCCTTGCCTGTCTCTTCTGGAGAATTTGGTTTTTAACAAGAGGCTACTGGAAGACACACATGTCCATGTTGTCTCTAAAATATGTGAACTTATGGAAGAGCAGCAGGAGACTTTGAGAACACATAACTGTTCTCAATTATTTAAATGCATCTTGGTGCAAAAGGAATGAGATGTTTTTTATATAATCGTGTAAAGCAAAATCAAGACCAATGGGAAGAAATTTCTTGGGAATAATCAGTTCAGTATAAAGTACATTTTAAGGCTTTTAGGTATCCAAAGAAGTAAAGGGCTGCCCTGGAATTTTTCCAGCACTGAACGAGTGTGTGTCCGTGTGTGCACATGCACATGTATGTACATGTGTGCACATGTGTGTGTGTGTGCATGTGTGTGCACTTGCTCATGCACACAGTGGAGGGGACAAACCGAAGAAAGAAAGTTTAATCAGATGACCTTTATGATTCCATATTCTCTGGCCATCTACTATTAAATTTTTTTAAAAAATGGGCCTGTAGCAACCACAACTAGTTATTAGAGAGATACATTTGCTCAAGAACTTTGCCTGGTTCACTTTTTATTTTCTGTGAAAAATTTCAAACCTTCAAAAAAGCAACAAGAATAGCATATTGAACAGCTTTCCTGCTTATTCACCATGCATCTTCCAAGAACAAGGCATCCTCTCACACAGCCGTGACACAATGACGAATTCCCGCAATTTCACGCAGATCCATTGCTGTGATCTGGTATCCAGTCTGCATTCAAGCAGCTGTCCGAATAACGTCCTCTACTGCATTCGCCCCCGCGACTGACCCGCCCACTTAGCTGCATGCACTTGTCACGTCTCTTTAGAGTCCTTTAATCTGGAACAGTGCTGTAGCCTTTGTCTTTCCTGACACTGACAGTTTTGACGATGACAGGACTGGCAGTGCTGGGCGCTTTTCAAATGTCGCTCACATCACCAGCAGATAGGTCCGTGCCTGGCACATGATAACTATGGAATACGTGTGGTAGGTTGGGGACTCTGTGCGCTGGCCCCAGAGCCCCGCCCCGCCTCCTGTGCAGGACCTACCTGGGAGGCAGCAGGTGCCAGGGACGGAGGCCCAAGGTCTGAGCCCTGTTCTACGACCTCAGGCCATGAGTCTGTGCAGCTGCCCACCCCCCGTGAAGGTCTGCTTCCTTCTCTCCGCAGTGAGGGCCTCCCACGGCAGTAATGAGAATCATGTGGCATATCATAGGTAAAAGTCCTTAGTAAACTATGACAAAGTGCTAGACTGCTGCAATATATTATTATTTATTATTAATATACCAGCAAGGCAGCCTGAAGCTAGAATAGCATAGTGAGATTGAAAAATCTGTATACAAAACACTATGGAGAAAGACAAAAGTGCGCTAGCCAGGCAGGATGGCTGAGGACGAGGCCAGACAGGGCCCTCAGGGTCCTCCTCCAAGTGTCAAAGTCACCTCCCCTCTGTGCTTACGTCCAGGGGCTCCCACACCGGCCATGGCCACGCCTTATTGAGCACCTACTCAGCGCCACACACACGCTTTTCCAAGAGAAGCCCCGCATCTCATGAGAGCCCAGAAAGTGCTTGTGACCTTTGTGCCAAGATGCAGAGACAGAGTTTCAGAAAGGTTACGTGTATTTACTGGGAGTCCCACAGTGAGGAAATGGCAGAGCTAGCAAGCACCTTCCCGAGACCCCTGCAGAGGCCTGGCCTGGGGTGGGGGTGGCATGGCTGTGTCCCTAGCTCCTGAGCAGTCCGTGGTGGCCCCATGACACACAGCTGGTCAGCAGGCCCTCCTCTGAAGCCACAGGGTTTATTGGAATCTGTAAATTATCCACTCTCTTTAAGCGGGACCTCATTTCTTCACTGATATGCAGATGTATGCTAATAGGCTCCAGTCCCACACTTCCCAGATGACCTTCTCAGCTCTGTTTGTTTATTGACTTGGGGAAGCGGTCTGGAGAACTCCCTAAGGAAGTCCTGAGGACTGCAGCTTCCCAGGACCCCTGGTGACACACTCCTCTCCCTTTCCCTGCCCAGGGCACAGCCCAGGATTCGGGGGAGGAGAGACCTGGCACCCTCATCACGTGCTGGCTGAGGCTCTGGGCAGCTTTCTGTAGGGTGCACCCAGGGCTCTGCTCACCTGGGTCCTCATGCACTGCAGCAGGGACAGGCAGCTGGGTTGTCACCTTTGCAGGGCTGGCGGTTCACCCCCTGGCTGCGCACACCTCCAAGTAGCATTGCCCACACCCGGACCCATGCTGGCCACGTGGCATCTGCTCCCTGGCATTTCTGCTCTACTCAGCATGGAAGCCACGGAGGCAGCTGGGCCCTCGGAGGTCTTCTGTGTCTGTTCTGGCCGTGGAGGAGACAGAGGAAGCGACGTGAGATGGCGCCTTCCTCCTCTGCGCTCCCACCTCACCCTGGCTCTGTGCACATGCAGGAGATGCCTGGCTGATGGGTTTGGGACTTTTAGATGTTCTACGGCCTGTTCCTATCACAGTTCTTCAGGGACATTGCTCTTCGTCCTTCTCTCTTCCTCCAACTCATCCCTCTCTTCCTTTTCTTTCTTTGGCAAGAGGCCTTGGGTCTCCTGTTTCTTTTCCAGTTTGGGGGAGAGGTTGTCACTGGCTCTACTCACCTTCTGTGACCAGAAGGACCAGGCTGCCTGGCTGGGCCTGCCCGTGGTGCGGGGACAGCCCGCACCTTCACGTGCCCCGCAGCCCCCCGCAGCCAGCAGCTCCCTCTGACACCCTTTCATGGTAGTCGTTACAGCTATCATGGTACAGAACTGCTTTCTAAATAGAAAATATTCCATTTTTACAGCAAGTGCTCAGGGAGAGCAGCCGCTGCCCCGTCCACCCTCTGCACTCACGCTCGGTACCTGCCAGGGCCAGCGCCCCTCGGAGACCACAGCCAGTGTCTCCCATCACCTGCTCACACGTGGAAGTCAGCCCTCCATCCCTCGGGCTCAGCAATCGGCTACCTCTCAGACCAGAACATGTTCCCTTCCAGCTCCTCCCTCCTCTCCTCCTGTGTCCTTGGGTCCACGTGGCCCCCTGCTCAAAGTCAGGGGAGGAAGTTTTATGCATGAAAGGAAGAAAGAGCAACGAGAAAAAGCAGGGTGCTTGGGAAAAGAGTTGAGTCCAAACTCCAGATCAAATAGAAGAAAGGGTTTCCACCTTGCCTGCCAATTCCAGTCATTCTCAGTGGCTTCCTGGAGTAGTAGGTTGAGAAGGATTCCAAAGCCAAGTCTGGGCTAGACAAGGAAGATGCCACGATCCATTACTAATGCCTGCCGTGGGCACAGACAGAGGCATGCTGGCATGCTGCATCCAGCTTCTAGTGGCTCCACCAGGAGCTGACATCGGGACCTCCGATTGTGCTATTCCTTCTGCAATTTGTGTCCAGTTTCTCCTTTCCTTCTGACAGCTTCTAGGGCTATTAGTTTCTCCTAGCAAAGTAGAAAGAAATGTGATAAAAATGTTACAGCATCAACATCACCTGCTGCTTCTTAGAAATGCAAAATCTTGGGTCCCACCACAGATATACTGACATCAGAACACTGGGGTGACAGCCTGAAATCTTACAGCCCTCCTGGTCAGCTTGCTGGCTGCATTCTAGAACCACTGTGTTAGGAGAATTAAGGGGCGTGGGAGTTGAACCGGAAAAGGCTAGCACTGGTTTTTGATTTTTTTTTTTTTTTTTTTTTTTTTAACAAAGTCATGGAAAGGTGAATCTAATGGTTTAGGATTCTGTGGGTGAAGCTGTGGAGAAAGGCCCATATTTTATAGCAATATTCAGCAGCAGGTTTTATCGAGCTTCAGTAAATCCCTCCTAGACAGGGGAGTGTGAAATCTCTGGGTGATAGCACGACGTGAACCCAAGGGAGACATTTCTGGGAACCTTGACCCTCCATCCCTCTCTGGTGTTTATGCCTCTGTCTCCACCACCGCACCACCCGGCCTCCCCTCTCCCCGGTCTGCCTGCCCAGGAGATTGGCATTTGGGATTTCAATGAAATGACTCAGAAGAGATACCTGATTTGGCCGGTTAGAGGGAAATAGGCATACCTAATGACACTTATCTGTGTGGGTCTGTGTGCACATCTGTGTGTGTGTGCATGTGTGTCTCTGTGTGTGTGCTTGTGTACATGTGCCTGGTGTGTCTGTGTGTGTCTGTGTGTCTGTGTGGGCATGTGTGTGTATCTGTGTGTGTGTTTTCTCACCCTGACCACTATGGCTAGAGAACCAAGGTAAATGAAACATGAGTATGAGTATGTTGAGCTCACCCAACCTTCCAATCTCAGGTGATATCTCTGGAAAAAGCACACCCTGGGCCCAGACCCCAGGGCTAGAGGCAAAACCTGTACCCCACTGACGCCTCTCGCCCACCTTCCATGGGCAGTGGCTGGACCAGCACTGAGACATCTCCCTGCCATGAGGGTGCTTGGGCTAAACCCTACCTTATTTCACCAGGTTTCTGATCTCAAATCCCTCCTCTGCCAGCTGCTGATAGGTGTATTAGTGTCGGCTTCCTATACATCTGAGGAGTCTAAGTTGTCTCACCTGGAAAGTAGGGTCATAGCTGTCTCAAAGGTTGTTGTGAACACTAATCTAAGACCCTTTGTATATAAAATAGGAACTACAATTTCAAGCCTCTAGGGGTCTTCTGCAAGTACCAAAAAGGACCAACTCAGAAGTTTCCTCCTCTGGGTGTTCCTGCTGTCTCACCTCCACCCGCAGCTGAGAGCCTCCCGTTCTCCCCGCTCCCTCCACGCTGACAGACACAGTCTGAGAGCAGAGGGCAGCACGCTCCCCCTGCCTGCTTGCTCAGGACTGTGCCCCTGTGGCAGCCACATGCCCTGAACCACTGCGAAGCCGGAGGAGCCGGGGTGCGCCGGCCTCTGCCCACTGACTCAGCGACAGACACTCTCTCTGCACTCCACTCTGAGTGCACCTCTGCTCCAATCTGCTCTGGGTGCCTACATTGAAAGCTCCCCAAATTCACTCTAGTTTTGGTAGCCATGTCTGAAGTCAGCGTCCTCTCACATCAGAGGGTGCCTTCCAGCTCTTTGCCCCTCTCGCGTTTCAGGTTTGGTTCCCTTCTGGCTCCTGGCAGCCCAAGAGAGGGGCAGCCCGGCACCTGCTGGGTCGCAGGGGCAGGACCTGCTTTCTGGGAAGCGCGTTGGTGCTCCCAGCTCTCTGCACACTCACCTGCCAGCCAGGACTGCAGCGTGAGATAGGGGGAGTTTAGAAAGGCTAGTAAATGCCGTGCGCACCCCGCCCGCAGCGCCCCCTTATCTCCTCTCACTCACACACACACAGGGACACAGGCCCATGTGATTTCCTAGAAATTCTGCTGCTGCAAATAACATCCCACACTTATCTGCACAGCTCTTATTCTTCATTAGAACTGAACTTTCCCTCTGAAGGCACGGCTTCCCTTCCTTACCGCAAGACCCAGCCAGGTCTGCACCTCTTATCTCTAATCACAAGAAGGATGCTGGTGACACCTCTCCTGGTGGTGCCTCACCCGGCGTGGAGGCAGCTCCCAGCCTCCACCTCCCTCAGAAAGGGACTGGGGCCCCGGTGTCCCAGGAGGCGCTTCCACAGGGCAGTCTGCAGCCGGGCATGTGCAGGGTGCCACGGAGGAGGGGAGACGACCTCTGCCCTCCAGCACGGTGCGAAAGTCTCTGTCGCAGGAAGTGACGGAATGACGAAGTGGGCTCCACGTGGAGTGCGATGAGGTAGACGCCTCGTGAGCCAAGACGGAGACATATCACGGGGTTAACGGAACCTGCTTCTGTATGGTAGGGTGGGTTTGTGGGTGCAGAACTGTACCCCACGTGTGTCAGAGGTTCACCTGGTCAACATGGCCACAGCAGACCTGCCCTGGGGCCGATTGGAACAAGAATCAACAAACTCTGTCATTATGGCCACGGAGGAGGGGTGTGACATGAATGGAGGTGGCCTGACCCCCACGCCAGCGTTAATGTTCACACTCTAGGGTGCTGCAGAGGGACACCCAGGACACCCAAGGTCGGGTGGCTTCGTGTTTTGGAGGAAGGTCCCTGGGGACGGGGGGCTCTGGGTTTCCCGTGTCGCAGAGCTGATGGTTTCTCGGGCGACCTCTCCCCTGGGCCTTCCCAGCCCTGGTGCCACCTGGCTGGGGAGGGTGGCGCTTAGAAAGGAAATCGCTGAAGGGCAGGCGGTGGCAAGAGGTTCCCGTGAGTGAAACAAGCCCCACTCGCTCTGGAGTTGGCAGCGCTGGGTTCTAATTCCGACTCTACTACTCCCCTCTCTGGCTGTCTGTGTGTAGAGCATTCAGGTTCATCCCACCTCGCGGGACTTAGTCTGTTCCATCAGGACAACTGGGATAATCGTCTGCAGATTTTGCTACGGGAATTAAATGAGCGCATGCATGTGGGGCACCAAGTCAGTGCCCTGCCCGTGGGGTGGGGGTGGTGACCATGGCGACTCTGGCTCCACCAGCCTGGCCAGGGGGACCCAGGGAGGGTCTTCCTGGCTGGCTGACAAGTGATGTCCCTGAGATGGCAAAGCTGCAGCCCGACCCCACTCACCGCCTGGGAACCACAGAGAGGCAGTTCCCCACACTCCCAGGGTGAGCGCAGCCTGCTCCTCCTTGCCTGGAAAACCTTTTCCCAGCACCTTCTGAGAAGTGGACGGCATTCTCCCGGCACCCTCTGCAGCCTGGGACAGGAGTGTTCCAGGGGCTCAGAGGAGCAGCATGTCCCTGTCCTCTGGCTGGCACACTGACTGCCTCGCACTGGGTGTTCCCTCCTCATGTGCTTAGCTTTGGGGCTGGACAAGTTTGCCTTGCCCCGGGTTGGAGGTGCCGAGAGGTCTGCCAGGTGTGAACCCTGCACCCGCTTCCTGCCTCTCCTTCCTCATCTCTCTGAGGAGCCTCCTTTCTCCAACATCCCCACTTTCTCAGAGAGCAGGAGGCATCTGGAGGCAGCAGGGTGAGCCCAGGGCTGGCGATGACCTACTAGGGAAGCCGGCTGTGCCAGCTCTCCAGGACTTGGCATCCCTGGCTGTGTAGGAAGCAGTGATGTCCACAGACACCCACACGCCTCCACTGTGGGGACGAGCCTGTGTCGGAGGTGGGGAGGAGGAGCTAGGGGCACGCGGGAGGCTCAGAGGGTGACTGAGCCCCCACGGCAAGGGGCAAGGCCGTCTCCTGCTGGCAGACCAGAGGGGAGACCTGCTCTGTGTTGCCGGAACAGGGCCCATCTAGGGGGGAGGCTCAAGCCAAGAGAGCGCTCTAGAAGGGATAAGGCTGGGGGACTATCCCTTGGTGCCTTATGTAGGTGCCTCATTGAATTTATACAAAATCCCAGCAAGGAAGGACTCACGGTGGCCCTTTTGGAGATGGAGAAATAGAAGCCCAGCAGTTGGGGGCCATCCTCACCCAGCTTGGGGAGACAGTAGGACTGCCCAGCCCAGCTCAGCCCTTTGAGCCACAGCTCCGGGGGACATTCAAGCCGCCGTGGAGGGCCCCCCAGCCGACACCTGTGGGAAGGCTCTGGGCATTGAATGATGACTTGGGCAGGCCACAGCTCCCTCAGCTTTCCCAGGACTAGCCACATGGTGACGCTGGTTCTGTTCCCAGCCTGCATGTCTCTGATGTCCTCCCCTGTCATCTCCTCTTCACTCTGCGGCAACCGTGTTGCTCCTCGTCTCTCACCTCTCCCACCCCACACACCAGGCACGTTCCGGCCTCCGACTGTGCACCTGCTGCTTTTCTGTCTGCTGCGCTCTGTCCCCTCACTTCCCTCAGGCCTGTCTGCAAATGTCCCTTGTCAGAAACGCCTCCCGATACCCTGTCTAGTAGAAACAGTGCCACAGCATTCTATCTCCTTACACTGGTTTGCTGTTTTCCTCCGGCATCTTCAGGAAGCATCTGACATATTACACATCTATTGCTTCGTGTCACTCGCCACCCCTCACTAACATACAAATTCCACACAGTCAGGGGCATTGTTTGGTTCACTTTTTCATCCACAGTGTCTAGAATATTGGCACAAAAAGACAATTAATACATAAATATTTGGAGTTTAGTCATGGTGACTAGAGGGGTGTTTCCAGCTCTGAGATCTTATGACTTTACCCTATGTAAGTAGCGCTGTGCTTGGCAGGGGACGTTTACAAAGAAGTCTAGATGCAGCCTCATCTGCCAGGACCTTACGTCGCAAAGGAGAGGGGAGGGGGGCACACAAGATACTGAATAGCCTGGGGGTGGTGGGAGCCCCCCAGAGCTCGGGAGCCACAGGCAGATGGGAGGTGGGCCACAGTGTCCCGGGAGGCCGCTGCTCAGAGCAGGCCAGGCCCGGGAACTTGCTCACTGTCCCGTCAGGTACCACAGTTGACCTTGAACAACCTGGGGGTTAGGGGCACAGACCCTCCCCCACCATAAAAATTCCTCCTATAACTTTGACTTCCCCAAAACTTAACTACTAATAGCCTATTGCTGACTGGAAGCCTGACCAATAACATAAACAACCAATTCACACGTATTTTATATGTAACGTGCATTATATACTGCTTACAATAAAGTCAGCTAGAGAAAAGAAAATGTTACTATGAAAATCATAAGGTAGAAAAAATACATTTACTATTCATTAAGCGGAAGTGGATCACCATAGAGGTCTCCAGCCTTCATGCTGAATAGGCTAAGAGGAGGAGGAAGAGGAGAGGTTGGTCTTGTTGTCTCTGGGGTGGCAGAGGGGGAAGGGGAGGCAGGAGGGGCAGGTGCACTCGGGGTAACTTTTAGTGAAGAAACTCTCTGTATAAGTGGCCCTGTGCGTTCGAGCCTGCGTTGCGTAGTTCAGGGTCAACTGTATCTGATTCAGGGACCCCTCTAGGTACCGCTAATGGCTCAGCCCCTCCCGACACCACCGCAGCGAGGCCAGCCAAGAGGTACAGACAAGAATGGGGTAATTTCCTTTGATGTTTTCAAAGGTAGAAAATAATTTCTGTCCTTTTCTGAGAACCACTTAGCTGTAGGCTGAGGCTGGGGAATGTTCCGTGTGCTGGAAATGCTAATTAGGAGCAATTATAACCCAGACTTGACCTGCCGGAGTGCACGTAGGAGCAGCAGCCCGCGCGGGGGCGCCCGGCGGGAGGGCTGCGGCAGGAGCTGAGCCGGTGCAGGCTTGTGCTGCAGGGCTGGTAAGGACAACCTGAGCCGCCGGGCTGGAGCGGTGGCGGGGACGGAGCCGGCCACGACTCGGGCAGATCGCGCTCAGTCTCGATGCACCCGCTTCCTGTGATGACTTGTCCATTGTTGTTATGAAATAGCAAGTGATTTAACGAACCCCAAGTTTCAGGAGAGAATAAAAATCGTACGTTCATCTGATATGGCAACACATGGAACACGGCGGTGCATGGAATGTGCCTGTTAATAGGGTGGGTCGCTGACGTGCTGGAAGCGCCAGGGTGGGAAGGAGCCGCCTCTCTCAGCGCCCTCTCCTCACCCCAGTTGCTGGCGTGTGACGTCCCTGCCCAGAGAGATGCCTACCCTTCCAACTGGGTCTCTGGGCAGGGACACAGGCTGCTCCATCCTCTCGGTGACTCGAGTGAGGGTTACCAGGGCAGGGTTTGTATCCTGCCGTGACCTGGGACTTCCAGGGTCCGGGCAGAGCCCTCTGCTACCCAGACTCCCCAGGCTGGTCGCCAGGTGAGGGGCCTTGCTGGCGTCCAGCCTGGAGCCGGCCTGCCTCTTTGTCTGTCTTCCCTGTCTCCCTTGGAGCAACTGCAGAACGGGGACTCGATGCTGCCCCTGTGCCTGGTGGGGGCGTGGGGGATCCCGGGAGGGGTGGGCACAAAGATGGGTGCCCCCCTCCTTCTGCTCGAAGCACAAAGCAACCTAACAGTCGTGTCCCTGGGAGAGGGGACAAGGCCTCGGCGAGGGCAGCAGCCACCTGGGTTTGGCGGCAGAAGGGCCGTGACATCCCCCTGCCCCTTCCTGGCCTCTGCTGTTGACCCTTGGGTTCCTAGTCCCCCACGTGTCCTCCAGACCCACTCTCACGTCCTCTCGGTGCGGAATGTGCCCTAGCAAAGCAATCAAGTGGAGGGATTTTTAAAAGAAAACTCATTTACCAAGCAGGCCTCTGGAGTAGTTGATGGAACAGCCCTCCTCTGGATGGAAATAGTGGTGTAATGGCCTCCCCGGGGCTATTATTGCGCCGACATTACGGCAGGCTAATAAACCCCAGAGGGGTGCGAGGGAGGGATGCTGCCAGGCAGCTCTCACATCTGGAGGAGGCAGCCTGCAGCTGCGGGGCCCGGGCTGCGTCTGCAGCTGCGGCGAGCGGCCACCAGAGGGCGCGGCGCTCCCCGTGCCGCCCCCGCCGCCCGGCAGAGCTCCCGCAGCAAGGGCGGGCTCTTGGCAGGGAGGGGACGAGGCCGGCCTGGTCCTCTCCCTGCACCTCTAGCGGGAGTTCTGTAAAATAACCCGCCTTGGATTGGAGGGAGGATGTGTATCGCTCATCACTAAATCAGAAACCAGCATGTTAATGATTACTTTTAAAGCCCATGAAAAACGCTCCGAAAGCACAACATGGGATCGAATACATCACTTCTGTTTTGGAGAAGTCTGTGAGTTCAGCTCCAAAAGCCTCAAAGGCCAGAAGCGTAGTCCCCCGGCCCCGGCCCCGGCCCCTCCTTCTGCTTGCTCCTCCTGGGCACACGCGGGTGGCTGTGCAGGGCCTTCTTCCTTCGCCTGCTGCCCCTGTTCTCCCCGGTTGCTCTTACACCAGGTTCAGCGACTGGCTTATCGACCTTCATAGCCCCAGGGCCTGGACTGTCCTCTGGCTCAGAGCAGGGCCAATTCAGGCTGTGAGTTGAGTGTGATGTTGCTTCTTCCGGGACGGGGTGATGCGCTTGCAGAAGACACCAGCTGCTCCCGGGTGTATGATGACAAACTTGTCAGTCCTGCTGTCAGATCATGGGACACCTTTTTGGATCCGGACAAATGGCCATCAGTCTCGCAGACCAGCGGGCAGATGCCCCATCACTGTCAGAGATGGTCTTACCCAAGCTCAAAGGCCTGTGAGCCCCAATACATCCTAGAGGTGTCTCCTTAGAAGTGCTAGGCGCCTCATGACTGCTGCAGGATACACTTTTAGATAGTTAGCTAGTTGGTTTTTAAAAATGTATTTGGTTGGTTTTAATTTTACATGTGTACACCCTTCAGTGAAAACGAGCGCTAGCCAATGAATGGGATGTTTGTTAAGGAAAATCCAAGGCACGCTCTCCGGGGAGCCTTCTGTACCCAGAGCTATGCTTTTTACTTGAGAGAACCGAATCCTTGCTCCTGTGGGCCTGCGCCCATAGGCTGTGGCTCAGAGTGGGGACTCCGGGAGGGCCCAGGCCAGGCAGGAACACAGGGGGCGGGGCAGGGAGAGCCCTTCTGGCCCTATGTCAGCCTCCCTGTGTGGCCTGGGCCCTCAGGTGCCCAGTGTCCTAAAGGGCTTGGCTCGGGAGGGGCTGCGAGGACAGAGAAGGAAGAGGGTGTCAGAGCAGGTGGAGGGTGAATCTGTGTCTCTTCTAATCACAGCCCAGGACAATAGCACTTTTTTTGGGGGGGGCGGGGGTCTTAATTCAAAGTCTCACTCAATCCCTAGGCCAGGCTCCTGAGATTTATCTTGAGCAATTCAATTTCCCTACAAATGCTGCCTTTAGCCCCACTCCCCTGAAAGCACTCCTTCCTTCACGGGTGCTGTGAAGCGGGGCAGAGGGGAGGCCCGCGAGGTGGGGCTGGCTGGGCCTGGGCAGCCTCCTGGGAGGGGCGGGACTGGACAAGGCTCTGTGCAGGGGGCTGGGGGCCACGTCGGAAGGGGGGCCTCAGCCCCTCATCTTTCCCCGCCCTCCCGCAGGTGGCAGGTGCCCAAGGCTCGAGGCTGCTCACACACTTGCATTCTTAGCAGCTCCATTCAGAAAACATCTCTTCTTCTATAGCTACCAGCTTCGTCTTCGTGCAGGACACCTGCCCTGATTTCGTGGCCCAGGCCTCTGCCTCGCCCGGCTCCCGCTGCCTGCTCTGGAAGCAGGACTGAGAAAGAGACGAGGTGAAAAAATTAGAAGAATTATAGGAGTCACCAGCACCTTGTACCCTGGTTTTCCTTCAGATCACGAACTCTAACACAGAATGCTGCTGCTAAAAATACCACTGGACACCGAGGGCTGGCCCATGCAGGGCGTGTGCTGAGAGCTCGCGTTCGTCCTTCTTCCCTTCCCAGATACCTGTGGAGCAGATGCCATCATGACCGCCATTTTGCAGATGAGGACACTAAGGGGTGGAGAAGGTGCACGTTGCCCCTGGTCACACGTCTAGTCTCACATCCAGCCCATGCCGTGACCACTCTTAAATAGGCAGAAATCACTAGAATCTCCCCAAAAGGCCTGGCAGGCTGGAAGTACATTCCTTGGCACAACTGCACCATTGTGTTGTGTCCCAGTGCCTTGAGAGATAAAGAAATACCGCTCTGTTGGGTCTCAGAGGTCCAGTGGTGAAATGTATATAAAATAGAGATGCCCAGGTCCCCTCTGTTCCACCCCCCCCCCCACCATGCCCCATCCCCGACAAACCAGGCTGGGACTGCACACCCCAGGGGCCTGGATCAAGGCTGCTCTCACCCTTCCTGCTGGCAGCTGGCACCGTGCCCCAAGCCACCCCTCTCCTGCTCACATTACCTACAAGCCCTCCAGAGAGACTTAGCACTGAAAAGGAATTATTTTGCTTTAACAGGAAATACCAATTATTTTTGGCCAAATGCCTATTACCTGGAACAGAGGGATTTTCATTTACACGGTTGGCTCCCTGGTCTAAACATGATGAAATTCAACAGGATAATCCTCTGCTGCTGTGTTGGCAATGACAGCAGAGAGGGACCCATGCCACTGAACTCTCACAATGAGGGGGATTCACTCCATGCCCAAGACTGGAGGCCACCAAGCCTTTCCCCTCACACACATCTGTCCCTGAGCTCATGTGTTTGCAGAACTGGGTGCAGGAGCACACCAAGCTGGCAGAGAAAGGGTCTGGATTCCAGATTAAAGAAGAAAGAAAACCATAACACACAGTGAGGCTTTCTCAACGCGCTGGTGCATTCCACACATTCACAGACATTTTATCTGGAATATGAGCAAAACTGCCCAAATCCTGGAAATCGAGGGGCAGGCATTCTCCCAGAGGAATGCATGTAGTAGGTAGAGATGTGCACCCCCGCACCCAGAGAGGTGAGCATGACACACAAATGTCCAGGGATCGACTAAAGAGAACCAGGCACAAAGCAGCCCAGTGCGCCTGGGCCCGCGGGCGAGCGGGCTATGGAGACGCATGTGCAATGCACATGTTGACACGGTGGTGGTGCCACTCGGGGAGCCCCTGCAGCCAGAGACCCACAAGAGAATGGTTGTTATTCTTACCTAGAGAAGTGAAAGTGGTCCCTGCCCCTAAAAAACCCACACTGACGTTGCTCTGTACTGAAATGCAGAACAAACCTCTGGTCTGCTAGTTGTCAGAACCGGGAGCATCCCGAGTTAGAGAACGGATGGTGGCAGCCAGAGGACAGCCTGGGGTCCAGAGGAAGGCCCCAGCTGTGAGTGCTAAACTGAGGCCATGGCCCAAATTAAGAGGGTTTCTCTTTATAGTCTGGGAAGAGAATGGACCAGGACAAGCCTGGGATGTGGGGTCGGGTGAAGATGGGGACCTGGAGCTGAAGCTGCGTCTTGTTCTTCCCACCCCTCTGCCATCAGCGCTCGGGGGCAAAGCCACAGCCACGCAAGGGAGAGGCTGCAGCCCAGAGGCCACAGTGCTGGAAGAACACATTTCACAACTGAACACAACATTTAAAAGATATATCCAATAAATGAACCCCCTAATAGAGACAGCAATGACTGTCCCCTCCCACCAATAAAAAATCAATTAGCACAGAAAGAAAAAATAACAGAGATTTTAATCAGGAACACTTCTCCCAGAGTAGGTAAATCTGGCGGGAGAAATCTTGGATAAGTATGACTTTTTTAAAAACTGGGGGGGGGGATTGGGTGCAGATACAGGCACCCCTGGGAGTGTTGGGTGCAGACATGGGCAGTCACAGCAAGGAGCCCTCCCTTGAGGGGATCCTTTGAGGCTCAGCCCTCCTGCCCCCACCCACAGGACGTCCCCTGAGCTCCTGGGCTCCCTGGGCTCGGATGCCAAGACCCCTGCTGGGGCTCACAGAGCAGGGTCCTGGGGGAGCTGGCTGAGGATGAGCTGGGGGAGGAGCTTGCACTGTCCCCTGTCTGCCCACAGACAGAAGGCTGCCTGCAGGGCCTCCCACAGCCCAGCGGGTGCAGACAAGACCCGTGCACTCCAAATACAGGGCCCCACCTCAGTAACTCCCTCCCCAGCCACGCAACATGCGATTGTGTCACGTCCCTCTTGTGGCAAACACCGGAAGGGCCTGGCAGTGTTCCCCACCCTCCCTCACTGGCCAGTCCAGGTGGGGACAAGAGTGGAGGGGTGAGAAGGGGACAGAAGGGGAGGGAGGTTGGCAAATACCCACCTCAGGCCAGAGTGAGAAGGTGGAGGGAATGCGTAACAGGAAGGTAGGGCCAAGGGAAGCGCAGCGGCCTCGGGTTAAACTCAGCCAGGGGGGAAACTGCCCCTCAGCCTCAGCGGGCCTGGAGAGGGGAGGGACAGCAGCCCCGGGGGCGGAGCTGAGCCCAGGGGACAGAGCTGCCCGCCTTTCCTCGGAACCAACGCTGAGCTCCGCAGGAGGCGCCACCCGCGGGCCCATGTCACTGTCCCCAGTGCACCCACTGCCCCCGGTGCACCCAGTGGCCTGGCCCTGCTTCCTCCTCCCTCGGTGCTGGGAGCAGTTTTCCTTCCATCTCTAACCTTTGCAGAAGGTTCACATCTGAAGGGACAGTAATGGCCCCCTCTGTCAGGTGGCCTGGGGGTACAGTGGTGCCAAGCGGTTTGTTCCGCCTCTGCCACTTTTCCCTGGGCCTGTGTGTAAAGCGACATTGCCTCCAGCCCCAACTCCGCCGCTCATGCGGGGGCGCTGCCTGGGGCGGTTCCTCCGCAGAGACTGGCGGCATCTTTTGTGGCTGCTCCGCCGCCGCTGCGGGTCTAGGAGGAGCGGTTTCTCGGGGAGGGCGGCTGTCGGTCCGTCTGTCCGTCTGTCCCGCCCGCGCCGTCACCGCTCCCACCCGCGCCCAGAGACGGTGCGGTGGGCGGACCTCGCCGCCCTGTTCTCTCGGAGTCTCCCCAGATTGCCCTCCATCTCTTCCACTGCTTTCCTTCTTCTCCTCTGTCGTTTCCTCCTCTCCCTTGGTGTAAGCCCCCAAAGGTGGGCAGGGTAAAGACCCCAACCCCAGGGCTCGGGCCACCCTCGGGACCGCGGGGCGCGGCGCGGCCACCAGGCGGCGCTGTGCGGCCCTTCCCGCCCGCTCGGCGGCGGCGCGCGCTCCCGCAGGCTGGGGAGGGCTGGCGGATCCCACCGAGCTAAAGATAAGCGCCCAAACTACTGTGCAAGGCGGATATCATGAACTTCTCCTCTTAAATGAAGGATTGAAGGTCATGACATTTGGTCGAGGGGAAAGGGGAGCCAGAACCCGCCTGGGTGGGACCTGCGCAGGCGCGTGAACTGTTCTCAGGGCCATCCAGGTGGCCCGGACACAAGGAGTGAAAAGTGTCAAAGGGAAAGGAAGAAAACCAGAAAAAAGGAGGGCAGGAAGTCACAGGCTTGCACTTCTGCAGTTCTTTACAACGTCCACAGGTCCCTTGTCCTTCCACGTGGGCCTGGAGACCTTCCCCAGGGCTTCACTCTGACCTGGAGCCTGGCTGTGAGCAGCCCACTGCCCAGGCAGACCTCTGGGTGGGGCTGCCCTAATGCTGGCTCCTTTGTAAAGAAACAGAGAAAGTGGATAGAAGAAAGGGAGAGAGAAAGAAAGTGTCTACCTTGGCATCTGGC
The DNA here is from genome assembly GCF_041146395.1 of Eulemur rufifrons. Classification (NCBI taxonomy): domain Eukaryota; kingdom Metazoa; phylum Chordata; class Mammalia; order Primates; family Lemuridae; genus Eulemur; species Eulemur rufifrons. The sequence continues at coordinate 8,245,066 of NC_090988.1, read as the reverse complement.
CAAGAAATGGGACATACGGAACTCTTCTTAGCTAATTTTTGATGTGGTCAGTGCTAACAGTGCCTTCCAGAGCTTCATAAAGGATGTCAGGTACATGCAGAGAATTGGGCAAGGAACCAAATCGCCCAAACCTCAGTGCAGCTCCTTCAGGGTTAAAGACCCTGAGAGGACCCTGAGAGGAAAGTCATAGGAAAAGAAGGGGTTAATACAGAAACTCGTATTAAGGACTAGACATTCCAGGAAGGAATCAAAGGGACGAATGTCACTGAGCATTCAGGGTTAGTTTTAGACGCTTCAGCCAAGAAATAGCGTGGCAGGTCATTAAATGAATTTAGTTGGGATTCTGGGTTTTATACTGTGGTTAATTAATCTATGTAAGTATTTATAATGGTAATGGCAAAGCCAGGACCGTCAGCCAAGACAAATCGTTATAAGGCGAAGTCAGGCAGGCCTGCGGATGGGGTGTGGGGGCGGGACTGGGAACTCCTATAGGAACCACTGTGTTTGAATGTGGGGGGTGAGGGGAGGGGGGCGGAGGAACTCAGCAACAATCTCAGAGCTCAGGGGTCACCGGCCCGGTCAGGCCGACTGTGAGTGGGACGGAGGCCGATCCAGGGCATTGCTTTCCTAGTTCTATGTTGTTCTGTCTCTATGAGGGATGGGGGAAAAATCTCCAGCTGAAAAATGTCACCTTCAACCTGACACTGGAGCCAGAGCATTTACAAATCTGCCTGTCACTATGACAGCCTGACAGATAGCAACCTTAGCCGGGTCTGAGTTAAATCGCCACTATAAGTCTTGCAAAAAGTTTTGGCTTTTAAGATTTTTATCATCGAGACAGGTTAAGGAATGGGGGGCATGGCTTCCAAACAGGAAGGAGACTGAGGCGCTGCGCCCACCGTCCCAGCAAATCCAGCAGCTGCGAGATTATCTATTACCTGAGAGGAGGTGACAGGAGAAAATTACCCAGCACCAGCCCATCTGTTGCTCAGCACCGTTTATTTCATCTTCACTAATTCACTCGGTTTGTCATTTTTCCTTTGTCTCAGTGTCATCCACCCAAACCCTACACATATACGCCCTGTGTTCCCAGCCGGGCATTGCGGCTGCGGAAACAAAGCCTCCGGTGTCTTCTCAATGAACTGCAGTCCCTCTCTGGAGTGTCTCCCTCCTCCCCTCTTCATTGTCATTTCTTCCATAATTGATTAGGAACTGGAGGGAAGAGAGGAGAAGCTGTGATTGCTTTTACAGCCTGGGTCTGCAGGCGGAGCACAATTCTGTGTTTGACTCCGTCTCCCGAGACCTTTCTGTGTCAGGAAAGGTGGCACAGTATTAATTAGGGACAGCAGACCTGTGTCACTGGGAGAGGTTGCAAAAACAGGGCTCAAGCCCTGGCTCTCACATTGTCCTTGGATGCTGGGTCAGACACCTCTCCCCAACTTCCATTTTCTCATCTGCAATATAGAGCTAACACTTGTTCTCCTCCCGCCTGCCAGGGTTGCTGTAAAGATTAAATGAGATAGTACATGCAGAAGCTCGCTGAATAATGTAGAGGCACATTAAATGAGAGAACAAATTTAAAACACTTAATGGTGTCTTGCGTATACTACATGCTGGGTAAGGACCATTATTAGTAGTATACAAATGTAAGTAAGTGTGATTATTCTTTGCTCTTACGGCATCTACCATTCTTCTAGTTCTCAAGCTAGGATTGTCAGTCAACATTTATTGAGCAAGTTCCTTGGGATGGCACTGTATTCTGTCCTAGGGCTATGGCGATTTTAAAAATGCAAGCAAGAATGTAATTGCTGGGTCTGGAAGCACAGAGTCTGGTGGGAACAACCTAACACAGGGTGCTTAGGCCTGCACCTGACTGGGAATGCGGGGAGGGGGTTGCCAGAGAAAGTGATGGCCCGCTGAATTTTGAACAGGTTAACCAGTAGAGTCAGGGGCAGGGAAAGGGCATTCAAGAGGCAGGTTGAGGACCAGGGCCCCCCTGGGGGAAGCCTGGGGCTGGGCTGGGCGTGGGCTAGGGGTTTGCGGGGGTGGTGGAGTACCTCCAACAGATGGGGCTCCCAGGAGCTGAGCCTGCCGCATGTAGACAAAGGAGCTCTCCCAGAAGGAGCATATTTTATTTTATGCGAAGACCATGAGCTTTCCTGAAGGGCAGTGAAACCATTAAAGGCTTTTAAATAGGAGTGATAGGATCAGGTTTGCCTAAAAGACCACTGAGAATTGGATGGGGCGTGAATGGAGAGGAAAAGTCAGCTGACAAGTGTAGGGATCCAGAGCCCGCCAAGAGACTGCCTGCCTTAGGGAAGGATGAAGAAGCAAATATTATTATACAATCCACTCCGCTGGACGCTTTTAGCCGGGAAGGAGATGCTTTTGCGGGGAAGAGCCCCAGCAGAGGGGCCGTTGGGGGAGCCCTGAAATTGCAAGCTGCTGCCACCAGAGGGCAGTGGCGGAAGGGCTAGATGCCGGCGCGGCTCCTGCTCCAGGTTCAGGGGAGGGAGGAGGGGCGGGAGGGCTGTCTGCGGGAGGAAATGCAGAATGTGTTATCCAGGACAGTCTCACCTTAAAGTGTTCTGGGCCACCAAGAGGCCAAGGATTTTATTCCCTCTTTCCCTCCCACCCCCTGGAAAAAAAAATCTCCATGACAAGATAGGCGCTGGGCTTGCATGAGAAGCCAGAGTGTTCCAGGGGCCTGCCACACGCCTCTGGCGCCCTGTTTGTGTTACCCGCTGCCCTGATCACCGGGCCAGCCCACCTGAGGCGGTGTTCGAGACCCGCCTGGGTTAGCCCAGGAGGGCTTCTTGAAAGAATGACTTTATAACAAACCTTCACGTTGACAGGTGTTTTCATACACACTGTCTCACTGAATTTTTAGATCAACCCCATGGGGCACATTTTTTTTTAATTTCAGCTTATTATGGGGGTACAAAAGTTTAGGTTATGTAAAGGAAATTGAGGGAAGGTACGGATTTACCAGGAAATGAGGTGGTCGGGTTTTTGACTTAAGAGGAGCTCAGGCTCTTTCTATTGTATCTCACCAAATGCTCTCGATCTCCGTTGTCCTTTGCAGTAGGGTGTTTTTCTGTCCCACGGGTGTCAGCTCTGTGAACGGTGTCTGTGAGAGGCCTGATGTGCACACAAACCTCCAGAGCCGTGGTGGATGCAGCAGCAGGTCCATGGGGAACAGGAAAAGTCTGAGTGTTGACTGGGACTAAGGCGCCTGCCTGGACGTTTCCCACTTAATCCTTAAGGCAGCCCCTCGGGTAGTTTATATCCCACTCTCAACTGAGGGAACTTTCCTGAGGCCGCACGGCCCTCTGCGCCCCTGCTCTCAGCTCTGCTCTTGCCCGGAGACTGCCAGGAGCTGGCGTCCGTGTGCCCACTCAGAGGAGAGGGCTGAAGTTCATGAGAAATGCCACATGTGTGGCCCAGAATGGTGCACGTCTAGTTAATGCTCCAGTAAACTCGCTTCTCAACAGAAAGAGTTGTTGATGCAACAGATCTGTGATAACCCAAAGCCGGAATAGCTAACTCTGTTTGGGACAAAAAGAGCTATTAGCCTTGGAGGCAACAAACACATTTCCACGGCAGTATGGAGTGTTGCCACGCTGTTGCGTGCCCGTTGGCGCTGTGATGGCTGGAGAAGGATGATAGTATGCTACACTGGACCCACCCAGGAGAGGGTCCGGGGGCCATTAGGAAGGAGGACGGATGCAAGCCCAGGAAATAGCCCTGATGATGCGGTTTCTTCTGGGAGTCTCAACAACGTTTCTTGAGTCAAGGTTATCCCGGTGACATGGGTTACACACTTACTTGCTAGGCTCCGAGGAGGCGAGATGCCGGGTTACGGGGACTTCCCCTTTGCCCCACCAGCCTGGATCAGGGCACGCGACACTGGGCTTCCATTTTACACACGGATTCTTCTGTCTCTATCTTACTGTTCTTTTCTTTCCTACAGAATTAGACTCGTAGCTAAGTGACCCTTCCCTGCACCTAACCCCGCTGAGCCTGATTCCCACGGGATAAGTGTGCGTGGTACTGCTCTCCTTCTCTGACTGCTGTGAGAACGGAAAGAATTGGCATAAATGATAGCAATTAGCTCAGGCAATGGCCCATGTTAAAACCAAATAAATATTGGTATTCTCTCTGGCTTCACCTTTGCGTCTCAAACAGGTACACTCGTGCACACACGTAGGGCAAACCGCAAACCTTGCCAATAAATCTATGCTACGTCAGAGTTAACTTAGAAAATCAACATGGTGCAGAGGCTTTTATAGGACTGACATTCCTCAGGTTATGGAAAACAATAATAATAAATCTTAAGGAATGTCACCTTGCCCCTGGCACTGAAGACAGAAACCAGAAAACGTTCGTGGGGTAGCATTGAGTACATGGCGAAAAGCGGCAGAGACAGTCTGTTCACAGCAAGGGGAGGATGGCAGTTTCTAGAGGAGGCAAGCTGGGGGCACAGCGGACTTGCCATTTAGTTGTCAGGCTCTTTGCTTATTAATTCCTCAGACTTCATTTCAGGATGAGGATGCAGGGTAAGATGGCTGGTGCATGTGATGAACACATAGATCACAGTCATTGAAATTTGAGAATGAACTTGAAAATGCAGATTCATCAATTCACACACAGCCAGTCAGACCGGGCTTCTCAGAGCCTCTTAAAGACCACCGGGACTGCTGCGCTGGTGTGGTGGCAATTTCCAGAGTCTTGCTGGCTCTGCCACTGCAGCCTCATCCGTAGACTGTACTTTTGGTTGTTTTACATGCTGGTTGATTACGTTCCGTGCCTAGGGCCTTTAGTAATTTCGGAAAATTATTAGTCATCCATTATCTCTCCAAGTATTATTTCCCAGCTTTCTCTTTCTGAAGCTTCTGTCAGGCATGGGTAGGGTCTTCTCATTCTCAACTGTTATTTCTTATTTTCCAATTCTGTATTTCTGAATGATTTCCCTAGATTTGTCTTCCATTTCGGTAACTTTATCTTCTCTGATCATGTTTAACCATTCGTTGAGATTTTTAAATTTTCATGTTTTACTTTTTATGTTCAAAAGCTCTATTTTAAGGCTCTGCTTTTTATGTCTTTTAATTTTATATGTATTTGATGCCTGCTTTTTAAAGTATTTCACAATGAATTATTCCATAGTCTCTGTTTTGTTACTTGATTACTTGAAGCCATAGGGGCGAAGAAGATGTGGTTTCTGACTCTTGCTCACGCAAGAGACACTTGCCTCGTATGTTTGGTGATGTGGATTATGAGAACATCTTCAGCAGGAAAATGTGGGAATTAGAACTCTTATGTGGCCTGGGGTGAGAGCATGTTCTTCCCAGAACAGTGTGTGCCTCTGCCAGGGGCCCCAGGGGCAAATTAGCGTAAGAAGCCTGTACTCAAATCCCAAACCCACTTGCAGCACAGGCCTGCAGTTGCACATTTCCTGGGAAGATACAGCTGCTCCATCCAGAGCCCAGGTCAAGACAGACAAAGTTTTTCGCTGTCTCTGTGCTCATTTTGATTTTTCTTCAAGTTCAACTTTTAGACACTTTCAAGGATTCCAATCTGGAGATGTCATTCAGTTCCTTGCCTCAGTTGCTGAGTTCCTGTTACAACCTGGCCTCCCAGGTTGCACCCCCAGAAGTTTTTCTCCCCCCTTTTCCTCAAGGCCCAGTGCTCACACACTCACCACTCTAAGTCTCCGCTTTGCTGCTGGTCCTTGGAGAGTTCCCTTATCTTCTCACAGTCATCATCATCAATAGCAACATAATCATGGCTAACATTTATTAAGCCCTTGTACCATGTGCAAGCTCTGCTCTAAATACTTTCCATGGAGTACCTCATTGAATCCTCCTAGCAACACTGAGGCAGATGCTGTAATTATCCCCATTTTGCAAATGGTGAAATTGTGATTTTTCTCTAAAGACCAGACATTCCCCATTGGAAAAAAAAAAAAAAAAAAAAAGAGTCCTAAAGATTCAGTTAATAATTGTATAGGAAGAGGAGGAAAGAGGAGGAGAAGATTATTATACATAAAGGAAAATGATTTTCCAAGGCTCACATCAAAGTCAGAACCAGCATCCTCTGTCCTCATTCTCAGCCCTGTGCCAAGTTTCCCTGTGAGAAGTCTTCCTTTTATGAAGTTGTACTTGTTTCTTACATTGTAGCCAAGATTTGATGTGCTGAGAGAAAAACTATAGTATCCTTTTCGTAAAGGGTACCTTTGACCACTTTTTCCAGATCTCTCTGTCATTCGTGATCTTTCTAATTTACCTTGGTGCTAGGAAGATATCAAAAGAGATTGTAGCAACTAAACACGTTATCAGAGGCTGGCTGTTAAATTTTATCCACCAAGGAGGATGTTTCTTACAAATACAGATAAATAAGACCCTCAATGAAAAGTGTTAAGGCTGATATAGACTCCCTCTCTTAATGTGAGTTGTTTAGGGAAAAAAATGATAATAATCTAATTGCCAAAGTGTGGAAGTCTACTAAACAGCATCTGTCTTGTGCTTTCAAATTATGTTACTGTTTCAACAGAGAATTATGGTTAAAAATTAAAAGCAGCAGGGAAACATAGGATTTCTCCTTCTGCTACCTTTTAATCCTGAGGGCTTCTCTCTCTTTGTTCCCAAGGAGGACTGGGAAGAGAAGGCAAGGTAGGGCAAGTCAGGAAGGGTGGGACTGGGGGTCCTGCTATCCTCAGGATGTGACAGGTACATAAGGCAAGAAGGTGCAGGAAGAGATCAGAAATAGGCAACCCTCTGAGTCTAAAAGCCGGAGAATCAGCAGCGTGGCTGGTGACTTCAGATCTCGGAAGAAAGCGCTCACCTCTCTGCGCTGCGATGCACGGCTTGCTGATCACAGCTGGCGAGGGTGCAGAGCCCATAGGTAACCTCAGCCCTCCCTGACCCGGCACAATGCCAGACCACGCCACCCCTTCAACGCTCCCCACCCGTGTGAAAATCACCATTCCCACCTCAGTCCATTCCCATCTCAACACCTGGGTTGCTTGCTCTCTGCTGACCCAGAACCTCTGCTCCAAATAAACTACCCCAAGTTCAGCTTACTGCCTGCCTAACTTTACCAATGTATGTTTTCCATCTGAAGTGTCTTTTTTCTCTTTTTTTGCCACCAAACTACGTAATTCAATTCCGACATTACAGCAGTCATTTTGATCAACGGTCATTCATTTCCTTCATAAAACTTGGGAGACACATCCCCATCTAGTCTATGTACCCAAACTTCCAGGCTGAAGTGTGGTCTTTGGGGAGCTGGGGAAACAAGGAGGGGGTGGAAGTAATCTACGTCTTGACTACGGTGAGGACTATACAAGTGTATACAATGTCCAGATTCATTGACTGGTCCACTTAAGCTGTGTGCATTCTAATGTCTGCAAAGTATACCTCAACAATGTCCACTGAACACAGAAATAAACCCAAATGCCCGTGTTGGACGAGGGGCCCAGAGCACCAGATCCTCACGGATTCCCCGAGCTCACTCTAAAAAGAGAAATGGGGTTGGACTATGCAGAAGATGCTGAAATTAAAAATGTACTTTCTAGCAATAAATCAAAAATGGTGTTGTTGAGCACCTACAATAACCAGGCACTGTGCCAGGTCCTACAACCAAAAAGAAAACTATCTCTGATATAAGTTTATAATCTAATAAGGAAGACAGAAAAGTAGAGAGATTAAATTCACTTAGTAAATGCTGTAATAGAGGCAAGAGTAGGGAGCTAAGGAGAAGCACCAAACACAGACGAATGGCACAGAAGGCTTTGCAAGGAGTCCATGCTGAGCCCTAGGGACCAGGAGGAGTCCTCCAGCATCACCAGTCCAAGCAGCGATCAGAAGATAACGAGCAGGTGTGTATTTCTATGTGTCCAGCATCATTGAACTAGACACAGTTCTTGAAGATCAGGCCTTTGACCCCAGAGAACTTAGATACCACATTCAGGCTGAAAGCTGATTGAGGAGCTGAGAAATTATCTTTGTATAAAGATGCTAAGTACAAACTCCGATGCCTGTCAGATTCAGTTGCTCAACAGAGCATTTTGGGTAGATGTAGTCCCCTTTCTTCAGGAGTTTGGCCTAATCTCAGTTCATTTGTTATTTCTGATTCTATTGCTTGCCATCCAAAGGACTGTCTTTCTTGGTCAAAGACTCAATGCTTTCTTATGAATATAAAGAAAATTTCTCCTTTTGTTGAAACTTCAGAAACTTTCTAATTACCTGTCTTTATTCAATACTTCAAAATCAATTTGTATATTTATCATGATGCTTGCCTTCCTAAAGATCTCTTCTCTTTTCATTCTGCTCTTTTTTTTTTTTTTTTTTTTTTTTTTTAAGAGATCCTCTTTTCTACCATGGCTTCACTTATCTATAAGTTCGCCACTATTGACTATGTATCTTTAGCCAAGATCTCTCTTCTTAGCTCCATTTGACCCAGTTTCTTATTGGGTCATAATCTTCTTAGCTCCGTGATGCCCTAGTTGTTTACTGGGTTACAATAATAGCAGACATTCACATATCACTTCCTCTATGCCAGGCACCATTCTAAGCACTTTGCACGTATAATATTAACTCATTTAATCTTCACAGCAACCCTTTAAGGAAGGTGCTATTATTCTATAGCATCCTCTTGGGTGTCTTCCAGGCACCTCAAACCCAGCATGTGCCATATGATGTCACAATCATTCCCTTAAAACCTGCAACTCAACCTTCTCTACTTCATGTTTCATTAATTGACATCATCTTCCAACCAGATGTTCAAACGTGAAACCTAGAAATCATGTTTGACCTTTTCCACATTCAGTCCCCACCTAAACACTAAAACTTTCCCCTCCATTTTTTTCTTAGGAGAAGTGGCATCACATAGCTAAAGGTTTAGGCATCATATATAATGGCTAAAGGTTTGTCATCGGAGTCAGACTGCCTAGGGCTGAATCCTGGGTTCTGCTGCTTAAGCAGTTAACTTAAAATTTCAGAATCCCAGTTTACCGTGAGAATTAAGTGAGTGAAAATATGTAATATGTTTAAAACAGTGCTTGGGACAAAGTAATGAAATATTTCTTCCTTTTCCTCAGTTTCCAGTCGGTAGACAATACATTACACTAAGACAAAGAACAAAATTAGCAACAAAGAACAAAGCAATTGGTGACATACAGACATGGGATTATGTCAATTTTTTGCCACCCATTATGTGTGACTTGGACAGGTTGGTTAATCCACTGAACCTGGTTTATCAAGTGAACCTAATGCCGCCCACCCACAGGGCCACCGTGAGCTGTAAATAGGAATAAATGTGAAACTGGATGTAAATCCCTCCAGCAATGCCTGGCATGTGAAGGACGATAAATGTTACTCCTCCTCTCCCCCAATCACTGCGCCAGTCTTCCCTCAGCCACTTCTAAGAAGAAAACAACCAGCTGCCAGAGCGGCAGCAGGGCCGGTAGGGGGCTGCGTGGCCGGAGAGGAGAGGGGCCCCTGGTAGAGTTGTCAGCTTTGCCGTGAGCTCCAGGGCCCAGAGTCACAGCCCGAGTCTGCCTCTGACGTCCTGCTCTCTAGCTTTTTATCTTTATTTTACTTTTTAAGACCTATCCAGCCAGCTTGTAAATCATGACTTATATTTTAACTCCATACCAGTGTTCAATACCTACATTGCTGAACAGGTACGTTCTCCAGCTCTGGCATCCCCCTCACAGCAACTCTACTTTGCACTCATCAAGGTTGAGTGTCTTTTTATTTCTAAGTGTACCGTTGCATCCCTGGCCCTAGGGGATGGGGGCCTGGACTAGCACAGGGCTTGCTCACGCGGTCAGATGCAGGGCCTGCCAGCCAAGGGAGGCACGGAGACGGGACAGACTGTGGTGCTGGCAGGGCTCAGAGCAAAGTGGAAATGCAAGACCCTGGTTCAAAAAGCATTAGGCGTTTCACAACGGCAGGAGCAGGGCATAAAGTTTGGGGCCCTAATGCACCTGTGTGTGTCACACACCCATAAGGCTGCCCTGGTGGGGAAGACTTGGCTTCTCCCCACAGGCTTCCTGCTCTTCCCTGGGTGCTCCTAAATAGCCCAAGCCCTGCTCAGACACGGCCCGGTCTCATCCCCAACCTGCCCAAATCAGACATTAGGAGATTACCTAGAAAAGCAAAGTCCGTGACACCTGGTCTCCCGTCTCACTGTCCCCAGGGATCAGTGCATCCCCACAACCCCCAGTTCCCACACTTGGCTTCTTCGGTGAGATTTCCTCTTTCTCTTTAAAATAAAAGATGGAGATGAGGAAGACTGTGCTGATTCTCGGAATGCAACAGAGAGTGCATTTCAATTCAGTTGCACACAAAGGGATTTCAACATAAATTTCCTGCTTAACTTTTAAAATCATCTCTTCAGTAGCTACTGTTATAACTCCATTTTACAGATAAATTTACAGATTTAGAAAGATTGAGTATCTTATCCAAGGTCTCACGGGGAGAAGGTGGCAGAGCTGGGATTAGAACCCACTCTCTCTAATTCCTGGGTGAGAAGAGAGTTTACAGAGTTTGGAGAGTTGTATAGTAGGAAGAAATGAAGACTGACAACAACAAACGAACAAAGAAGAAGAAAACAACTATATTCTTACAGGAAGATTAAATAATATTAAGATGTCACTTTCTCCTAAGTGACTTCGTAGTTTTGAGGCAATTCCAAATAAAATATTAATTATTTTATTTTGTTTTTTTGGTATGGCTCTCTAGGAAGAATAATGTTGATTTTTAGCCATAGCAAGAAAACCCTAAAATACAAAAATAATAGGGTAGGAGGAATAGCCCTGGCTATTTTAAAACATTTCACAAAACTACAATAATATAAACTGTGAGTTTGAGGCATAAGAACTGATAGATTGATGAGCATAACAGAATAGATTACCCAGAAACACTTTTATCAAATATGAGAACTTTGTGTATGAATATGACAATTTGAGATGTCAGTTAGAAAGAAGGGAATATTCATAAGTGATGTAGCAACTATTGATTAACTATTAGTGATAAATCTATACAGAGTCCAACTCTTGTATTATAGTTCAATTACAGAGAAGAAAATAAAATATAAAGCCATTAAAACTGGAAGTATTACAGTTAGATAGGAGAAAGAAGTTCTGGTGTTTCATCTTATAGGAAGGTGACTAGAGTTCATGATAATGTTTTATATATTTCAATATAGCTAAAAGAGAGTATTTTAAATACTCTCACCATAAAGAAATGATAAATTTGTGAGGTAATAGATATGCTAATTACTCTGACTTGATCATTCCACAATGTATACATGTATCATAATATCACTTTGTATCCCATAAATATAGATGATTATTATTTGTCAATCAAAAAAATTTTTTAAAGCCTAAAAGTAAATATAAAATTTCTATATGGGGATTCTGAATGGAAAGGTCTGTCTATGCCCAAAAGCAATGGCATAAATCATAGAGGAAAGATTGATGAATTTGGCTACCTTAAGATCAAATCTTTCTGTATGTCAAACATCACAAAATTTAAAAACGGTGATGTCAGCCAGATGGCACAGTAGGAGTTTCCAGCTCTTGTCTCCGCACAGAAACGCTGGTTGGAGCAGCAATGCACACACGAAGATACCTTCCCAAGGGCTCTAAGGGGTCTGGATAGGAGACCACTGCACCTGGCTGGAGCACAGAGCACAGAAATAAGAAAAGGCGCAGTGAAGCTGGTAGGAAGGACAGTTGCACGGAGCCCATGTCACACCTCCCCTAGCCACGCAGTCCAGTGTGGAGAGAGAGCCTTGTATGCACAAAGGAGAGTGAGTCCCTTCCTTCACAGCAGATCCCAGGACCTGTCCAGCCCCAGGGAATCCCAATTCCAGGCCCTCCCCTGCAGCTCCAAGCTCCAGGCCACCCCAGTGCCAGGGGGGTCTCCCTCACCCCAGCCTCTGGGCTAAGCCCCACAGAACCAGCCCCCAGACTCGCTTCAGCACCAGGCCAGCTCTGGTGACTCCAGATCCCAGACTGGCCCACGTGGCCTCAGGTTTCAGGCCAGCCCTTGCACCCTCAGGCTCAGCTTGTCCCTATGGATCCAAGACCCAGGATCAACCCGGAGGACTCAGGATCCAGGACCACCCAAGCAGCAAGCTGGTGTCCACAGAACCCAGCTCTAAGTTTGTCCTTATATACTTAGTCTCCAGGCCTACCCCGGTGGCAGGCCAGCTCTTGTGACTCCAGGGTACAGCACCACACCTGCAGACCCAAGCCCTGGGCCCTCCCCCCCACTGGCCCAGGCACCACTGTGTCAGTGAGGACTCCAGCAGCAAGCCTGGGGACGCCACCACCCAATACCACCCACCTTCTCCTTTTCCCAGATCACTCTCGTCAGCACACAAGTATTCCACAATCCCTCTTATCTATTTTCAAAAACTGCTTAATGGCATAGGAAACGCCCATGTTATCTTACCCAATGAAGTATATAACACCAAATAACATACTCGAGGTGATGCCACCATCCCCATCAACAGAAGCCCAGCCAGTCCACACCCCGTGGCTGCGGAGGGCAGGGAGGGAGGGGGAAGGGCTGCGTTCTCAAAGTCCACCGTGGCTGCAGTTTTATCCAGCCTCCTACTGGATTCTCATTCCTCATAACTGATTCTGGCAGTTATCTTATTTCTGTCCCCGCTACCTACTCAAACCTGAGATTCTGTCTCTTTGCTTTAATTCACGAATCTAGTGGTTTTCAAAACGTGACACCCAGACCAGCACCATTAGCAGCAGCTGAGAAGTAAGAAATGCAGATTCTCTGGCCCCACCCCAGACTCAATGCATCAGAAACGCCGGCGGGTAGAGCCCAGCAATCCATGGTTTCCGAGCCTTCCAGGTCATTCTGATTCACTACTCCAAAGCCTCCACACATCCAAGGCTGTAGTATGAAGGACATGTTTTGATAAAGGCATTTATGAGTTACCTGGAAGGATCGAATTGCATGCCACCCTGCAAACAACTTAAAAATGATTTATAGATTACTCTTTCTAGAAATCCTTTTGCCCACCCCCTCTGCCCGTCAAGGAGTGTCTGGACACTTCACTGGTTCCCTCCCCTCCAAGGCCTCGTTCCTTTTCCTTCTTCCTCGCACTTCTTGGTCCTCGGGAATAGAAACGACGCCTCCAGTTGTCTCCTAGAGCAGTTCGGCTGCACAGGCCTTTGCTGTCTTTCTCTTCCCAGCATTTGTATCCTCAAGATAGTCTCCCTGCTAAAGGCAAACAGTCCTTAAGAAGAGGAGTTCTGCTGTTCACTGCTAGGACTTATCTTAGCATATATTTGTGTGTGTATATTTATAAATGTGTATGTGTGTATATATGGCATTGTATACACACACCATAGATAGAAATCATCACGTGTATACACAAGTATGTATCAGTAAAACAAAAAGTGGGCAGTTATCCATGACTGATAGATAATAGATGGCTTTTGTCATCATTGTTCTCTGCTCCTCCTCCTCCTCCTCCTCCTTCTTCTTCATATTTTCCAAATTTTCTGCAGTAGATATATTTTACTTGTATGATAGAAACAAGTGAAAATTGAAAAAAAATACATAGACAGAAACAAGGAAAGGAAGAATAAAAAAGAAGGAAGGAAGGAAAAAGGAAAGAACAGAGAGGTAAACTAGCTTTTTTGTGGAATTTTGGGCATTGTGGTCTGACTGTAGCGCATTTCCCTGGAGTGGCAGAGAGGGAGCCCCGGTTGGTCAGGGGTGGAAGTTACGGCCTGTCCATGGCGGCGCACACGTCCCTGAGCACTCCATCTCATCCTCTGTTGCTGTCACGAACTACCTCATTAGAAAATTGTAAGGCCAGGGATGTAGTCTCTCTTTGTATGGGAAAGCAAGGGTTCATGCCACACACTGGGTGTGTAATTATAAAGAAATGCAAATTTGTAGATCAACAAAATAGAAAATAGTTAAGTCCGTGTTCTAAATATAAATGCACAATGCCATACATACACGTAAAAGAGAGAGAAAGAAAAGATAACAACCCGGCAAAGTACAAAAGGGTATTGCTGTCACTAGCTGTGACAAAGTCTGTTTCCAACCATTTACTTTGTCGTCCTCCCCTATCCACAGGGTTCAGCCTGGCTGTCTCTGCTTATCCTCTGCTAATAAGCCAAGTCCAAATGTTAAATGCCTCATTAACACTCCTGCCACCAGGAGCAATTGCGTCCCAAGTTATTTTCTTAACTTTTCTGGGCTCAATTCATTCTTTTCTAATGTTTGGAGAACTAGTGCCTGAAAAACTTTCCTCTTTTCCTTCTAGCATGTTTTCCTTTTCTCTTCTACGTCAACAAAAGTATGTTTCGTACTACAAGTAGGCAACATTGTCCTTTTTCCTTTGTATTTCCAAGTCTTACTCAGGCTAGCTCTCCTGATTTTAGAATCAAGTTAATATGCCATGTCACGGGATAAACAAGTGCACCATCAGGAGCAACACAGATGTAAGGGGTGTGTCTGAGCTCTTCGTATAGAGTTGTCCTTCTCTGGTTCACTCTAGTCCACCTCTACGCTATGTTGTCCAAGAAACATTTAATAGCACGTTGCTCCTGTCCCTCTACAGAGGCATGCACAACTTCCACAATCTTTGTTATTTCCCATGGCTAAAATACAAGGTTTGAGTGGTGCTATTTTACCTGATACATGCTTGTTGATATCTATTGAAATAGGTGCCTTAATTTTGCAAGCTGAAGCAGTTTTAGAATCACATTTGCCAAACAAATGCTTTTCTAATAATATAAAGAAGTGAGATCTATTAATATTTATGCATAAAACTATGCTGGTGCTTCAGGAATATTCACAATAACAAACATGAGGAACTTATGATATAAAACACAGAAGAGGATGATTAGCAGGTACATGGTTTTAGGCAGGGGACAGGACACTCCCAGACACAATGGCTTAAAGAAGATAGAGTTTTATTTCTCCCTCACCTGACAGCTTATAAGTAGGTGGGCTAGGGCTGCACAGAGCTTGTGTCATTCCCAATGCTTGATCTCTTGAGTGCTCTAATTAGGCACACCTTGCTTCATTGTTCTTCACTTGATTGTGCTTTGCAGATATTGGGATCTTTACAAATTGAAGCTTTCTGGCAACCCAGCATGGAGCAAGTGTATGGGCACCATTTTTTCAACATCAAGTGCTCTCTCCATCTCTCTGTGTCACATTTTGGTAATTCTCACAATATTTCAAACTTTTTCATTATTGTGATATCTGTCGTGGTGACCTGTGATTAGTGATCTTTGATGTTATTATTGCAATTGTTTTGGAGCACCACAAGCCATGCCCTATAAGACAGCAAACTTAATTGATAAATGTTGTATGCGTTCTGACTGATCCACAGACAGGTCGTTCCCCCATCTCTCTCCCTCTTGTGGGGCCTCCCTATTCCCTGAGACACAACAATATTGAAATTAGGCCAATTACTAATCTGACAATGACCTTCAAGTATTCAAGTGAAAGGAAGAGTTGCACATCTCACACTTTAAATCAGAATCTAGAAGTGATTAAGCTTGGTGAGGAAGGTGTGTTGAAAGCTGAGATAGACCGAAAGCTAGATTTCTTGTGCCAAACAATTAGCCAAGTTGTAAATGCAAAGCAAAAGCTTTTGAAGGAAACTGAAAGTGCTACTCAGTGAACACATAATTGATAAGAAAGTAAGACAGCCTTATTGCTGATGTGAAGAAAGTTTGAGTGGTCTGGATAGGGGATCAAACCAACCATACATCTGCTTAAGCCGAAGCCTAATCCAGAGAAAGGCCCTAATTCTCTTCAATTCTACGAAGGCTGAGAGAGGTGAGGAAGCTGCAGAAAAATGTTTGAAACTAGCAGAAGTTGACTCATGAGATTTCAGCAATGAAGCCATCTCTGTGACATAAAAGTGCAAGGTGAAGTAGCAAGTGCTGATGTAGAAACCACAGCAAGCTATCCAGAAGATTAAGCTAAGATAATTGATGAAGGTAGCTACAAGAAACAACATATTTTTGATGTAGACAAAACAGATTTATTTTGGAAGGAGATGTCATCTAGAACTTTCATAGCTCCACAGGAGAAGTCAATGCCTATATTCAAAGCTTCAAAAGGCAGTCTGACTGTCTTGTTAGGGGCTAATGCAATTGGTGACATTAAGTTGAAGCCATTGCTCATTTATCATTCTGAAAACCCTAGGGCCCTTAAGAATTAATTATGCTAAATCTACTCAGCTTGTGCTCCATAAAAGGAAAAAAACAAATTGTGGATTATAGCACATCTGTACACAGTGTGGTTTACTGAATATTTTAAGCCTACTGTTGAGACCTATTAAGATTCCTTTCAAAATATTACTGTCAATTGACAATGCACTTTGTTTGCTAAGAGTTATGATGGAGATGTACAAGGAGATTAATGTTGCTTATTTGTCTGCTAATACAAGATCCATGCTGCAACATGTGGGCTGAGAAGTAATTTCAACTTTCAAGTCTTACTATTTAAGAAATAAATTTTGTAAGGCTATAGCTGCCACAGATAGTAATTCCTCTGATGAATCTAGGAAAATTAAATAGAAGAGCTTCTGGAAAGAATTCACCATTTTAGATGTCATTAAGACTATTCATGGGAAGAGGTCAAAATATCAACATTAACAAGAGTTTGGAAAAAGTTTATTCCAAGCCTCATGGATCATGGATGACTTTAAGGTGTTTAAGACTTCAGTGGAGGAAGTAACTTCAGATGTAGTGGAAACAACAAGAGAACTAGAATTAAAAGTGACCCCTGAATATGTGACTCAAATGCTGCAATCTCATGATAAAAGTTGAACATGAGTAGTTCTTGAGATGGAATCTACTCCTGGTGAAGATGCTGTGAACATAGTTCTAATAACAATAGAAGATTTAGATTATTGCATAAACTTAGTTTCTAAAACAGCAGAAGGTTTGAGAGGACTAAGTACAATTTTGAAAGAAGTTCTACTGTGGGTAAAACACTATCAAACAGCACTGTGTGCTGCAGAGGATATTTCGTGAGAGGAAATGTCAACTGATGTGACAAACTTCATTCTTGTCTTACTATAAGAAATTACCACAGCCACCTCAACCTTCAGCAGCCACCACCCCAATCTGTCAGCAGCCATCAACATTGAGGCAAGACTCCTCAGCAGCAAAAAGATAATGACTTAGTGAAAGTTCAGATGATCATTAGCATATTACAGCAATAGAGTAGTCTTAATTAAGATATGTACATTTTTCTCTCAAAGATAATGCTATTGCACACTTAACAGACTACAGTATAGTGTAAACATAACTTCTGTTTGCACTAGGAAATAAAAAAATTATGCAATTTGCTTTATTCCTATAGTCACTGTATTGCAGTGGTCTGGAACACAACCAGTATGCCTGTATCACCCATTCCTGTTTAGCAAGAAGGAAGGAAGAATGTAAGGCAAGCAACACATGCCTCCTTGGCTCTGATGCCATTGGTTCAACTTTAGTCACATGACCAAACCTACTGCAAAAAATCTGGGAAATGTAGTCTACAGGTGCATACCTGGATGCCCTGTTGCAACTGGAGATAGGGAGAAGTGGTTTCTATTACTGAAAGGAACAAAGGAAAAATGGTTTCTGGGATGCTGTATTAGTTTTCTAGGGCTGTTGTAACAAATTACCACAAATTGGGTGGCTTAAAAGAATAGAAATTTATTCTGTCACAGTTCTGGAGACCGAAAGTCCAAAATCAAGGTGCCAGCAGGGTTGGTTCCTTCTGGAGGCTGTGAAAGAGAGTGTGTTCCAACTTTTTCCTAGTTCCTGATGGTTATGAGCAATCCTTGATGTTCCTTTGCTTGTAGACACATCAGTCTAATCTCTGCCTCTGTCTTCACATGACACTGTCCTCTCTGTGTATCTGTAGCCAAGTTTTTCTCTCCTTTCCCTTCTAAAGGTTCTAATTACTAGGTTTGGGGACCACTCTAATCCAGTGTGACTTCATGTATTAGTTTGTTAGGGCTGCCATAATAAAGTACCGCAGACTAGGTGGCCTAAACAACATAAATTTATTTTTTCACAGTTATGAACACTGAAAGTTCAAGATTAAGTTGTCAAATGTTTGGTTTATTCTGAAGCCTTTCTTCCTGGCCTATAGACAGCCTTTTCACTGTGCCCACACATGATCTTTCCTCTGTGAGAGCAATCTGGGTATGTCTTTGTCCAAATTTTCTCTACTTATAAGGGCACCAGTCATATTGGAATAGGACCCACCCTAGTGGCTTCATTTTAACTTAATCACCTTTAAAAGCCCCATCTCCAAATATAGTCACTTTCTGAGGTACTGAGGATTTGGGCTTAAACATGAATTTTTCAGGGACAGAATTGAGCTCATAGTACCACATCTTAACTTGCTTACATCTGCAAAGACTGTATTTCCAAATAAGGTCACACTCACAGGTACCAGGGGTTAGGACTTGAATGTATATATTTTTGTTGGGGGGAGACACAATTAACCCTACTACAGAGGCTATTAGATGCTTTCTGCATATTGCTTCAGAAGTAAATACAGTTTATTTGAAGGTTAGGTTCATACCAGGGAAAGAGTCAATACAAAGAGGGAGGCAGTTACAGAGCTGCGATTCCTGCATACAGCAAGATGGAAGCAGGAAATCATAAGTTCCTTGTGCAATGAGTCCAGCCATGCTTCCCAAAGGCAAGGCAGTTTGCAGAGGTTGGGGAAAACCTAGTTCAAAAGTAGGTATGGGACAAATAGGTGGATTTTTTTAGCATTTCAGTCTATTTCCTCCACCAGTCACTGTTTAGTATTTTAATGTATATGTTTAACAGTTTTATGAGGTATAATTGAGGTACAATAAACTGCACATATTTTAAGTGTATAATTTGTTAAGTTTTGACATATGTGTACACTTGTGAAATTATCGCCACAATTAAGATAGTGAACATGTCCACCAACCCAAAAGTCTCCTCTTGCCTTTTTGTAATCCCTCCTTCCTGTCAGCCCCCTCTCCTCCTACCCCACACCCCAGACAACAACTCATCTCCTTTCTGTCACCATAAATTAGTTTGCATTTTCTAGAATTTCATGTATTTGGAATCACACAGTATGTACGTACTTTTGTCTGACTTCCCTCATCAGCTTAATTATTTTGAGATTTATTCATATTGTCGCATTTATCAATAGTTCATTCCTTTTCACTGCTGAGTAGTATTCCACAGTGTGCATATACCACGATTTGCTATGCATTCACTGAATGATGCACATCTGAATTGCTCCCAGTTTCGGGTTAGTAAAAATCAAGATGCTCTGGGCATTCATAAACCATCATTGTGTGGTGTCTTAGTCCATTCATGCTGCTGTAACAAAATGCCATAAACTGCATGGTTAATAAACAACAGAAATTTATTTCTCACAGTTGGCTGGATGTCCAAGATCAAGTGCCAGCAGATTTAGTGTCTAGTAAGGACCCACTTTCTGGTTCATAGATGGCACTTTCTAGCTGTGTTTCATGTGGTGGAGCTTTAAACAAGCTCCCTTGGGCCTCTTTTATAAGGACACTAATCCCATTCATGGGGACTCTACCTACATGACCTAATCACCTCCCCCAAAGCCCCACCTTCTTACACTGTCACCATGAAAATTAGGATTTCAACATATGAATCTGAGGTGGACACAAATCTTCAGAACATAATATATGATCATATGGTTTTATTTCTTTTGGGTAAATGCCTAGGAATGGAGTAGTTGGGTAATATAGTAGGTACATGTTTAGCTTTTTAAGAAACTCCCAAACTGTTTTCCAAATGGTTGTACCAGGTTACATTCTCACTAGCAGTACATGAGAGTTTAAGTTCCAACACAGACTCTCCAACACTTGGAATTTTAGTTATAACAATTCTAATGGGTGCGTAGGGGTATGTCATTGTAATTTTAATTTGCACATTCTTAATGACTAATAATTTTCAGCACCTTTTTGTGTGCATATTTCCAACTGTATGTCTTCTATGGTGAAGTATTTGTTCAAATGTTTTCAGAATTTTTATTATTTTTAAAAATTTCTTATTGATATTTGAAAGTTCTTTATACATTCTAAATGTAAGTCCTTTATCAGATGTATGATCTGAACTATTTTTCCCAGTTTGTGACTGATCTTTTCTTTCTTCTGACAATGCCCTTTGAAGAGCAGAAATTCTAAATTTTGTTGAAGTCCAACTTATCAATTTTTTCTTTTATAGTTTAAGAAATTGTGTCATATCTGAGAAATCATTGCCCAACCCAAGGTCACAAAGATTTTTTTCTATTCTTTTTTCTAGACAGTTTTTACATGTCTTTGATCCATTTTGAATTGATTTTTGTATATGGAAAAGAGCATGGATTAAAACACTTTAAAAAAAATATGGACATCCAATTGTTCCAGTGCCATTTATAGAAAAGACTATCTTTTCCCTACTGAACTGCTTTGCCATCTTTATCAAAATCAGTTGTCCTTGTCAGTGTGGGTCCATTTCTCACTCCGTTTTGTTCCACTTATCTATTTTTTCTATTTTTATGCTAATATTATGTTGTTGATTACTGTAGCTATAAACCAACTCACTAAATCAAATAGTGTTACGCCTCCAACTTTTGTTTTATTTTTTCAAAATTCTTTCAACTATTCTGTGTCTTTTGCATTTCCATATGGATTTTAAAATCAGCTTGTCAATATCTGCTAAAAAATCTACTGGTATTTGGATTAGAATTGAATCTATAGATGAATTTGGAGGAAATGTCATTTTAACAATGTTAAGTCTTATGATTGGTTAGCTCAGTATACATCTCTGTTTGCCTAGGTCTTCTTTAATTTCTTTCAGTGCTGCTCTGTAGTCTTCAATGAAAAGACCATGGATATAGCTTGCTGAAGTTACCTCTAAGTATTTAAATTTTAAATGACATTTTTGAATAGCATTTTTTAAAATTTCAATTTCACGTTGTTCAGTGCTAGTATAGAGAAATACAATTGATTTTTACATAAATTTTTTTATCTTGTAACAGTGCTACACTCATTAATTAGTTCTAGTAGTTTTTATAGATTCCATCAGATATCCTATGATGGCAATTGTGTAATCTACAAATGCCAGTTTTGCTTCTTCCTTTCCAATGTGGATGCCTTTCATTTCTTCTTGCCTTATTGCATTAGCTAGAACCTAAGTACAACGTTAAATGGAAGTCATGTGAATGGACAGCCTTGTGCTGGTCCTCATTTTACAGGGAAAGCAGCAGTCTTTTATCTGTAGATATGCTGATAACTGTGGGTTTTCCTTACATGCTATTTATCAGATTGAGGAAGTTCTCTTAATTTGCTGAGAGGTTTTTTTTTTTTTCTTAAAATAAAACTTCAAGAATGGATGTTAGAGTTTGTCAAATGCTTTTTTCTTTACCCACTGAGATAATCATATGCTTTTCTCATTTTAATTAGTTAATATGGTGAATTATATTGATTGATTCTTTTTATGTTAAACTAACCTTGTATTCTGGGAATAAAACTTACATGGCCCTGATGTATACTTTTCACATATTTTTAGATTCCATTTACTAAAACTATGTTCAGAATTTTTGCATCTATGCTCATGGGAGACACTAGATCTGTAGTTTTAGTTTTTTGTAATGTCTTCTTTCCAGCTTTGTTGTTTCCAGATAATGCTGACCTGAGAGAATGAATGGAAAAGTATTCTCTCCTCTTCAATTTTCAGGAAGAGTTTGTGTATAATTTATACTATGTCTTTTTCAAATGTGTGGTAGAATTCACCATTGAAGCCATCTGAGCTTACAAGTTTTTTTCTGTTGTTGTTGTTGTTGTTGTTGTTGTTTTGTGGGAGGGTTTTTATTCACAAATTCATTTGATATTGTACCTTGCTTTTAAGATCTGTTAGATGAGATCAGAACGTTTACTGTTAGGCTCCACCACTGACATAAGATACTCACGAGGGCCCTACTCAATGCCTCATGAATAATTTGGTTTTCTAGTCTGTCTGGTAGGAACAGGCAATATTCTTGGCCCTGTGTGAGGGCGGGGAGCTATTCCCTCCAATCCTCTGGGAAGGTTCTTTGTGTAGCTTTGGGGAGTTTTATCACACACATGCGCGGATCAGTACTCTACTGAACACCCAAGGGGACCCTCTGCAGACCTCTGGAATTCTCTTTCTGAGCAGGTGTCTTCTCCCTGGTGCTCTATTCTGAGAACTGTAATTGTCTTGATCTTCCTGGATTCTCAGCTGCTCAATTCAGGGAGCCCTGAGATCTCCATCTAGTCACCCCTCGTGCATCAGGCCTGGAAACGCTCTCCAGGAGGTTAGCTGGGGCAACCACAGGACTCACCTCATCTGTTTTCTGTTTCCCAGGAATGACTGCACTTCATTGCCTGATATCCAGTGTCCCGACAACCTCTGATTCAGGTGTTTTGTCTCTCTGGTTGTTGTTCTTGTTGTTGCTTTGGGCGGGATGGTAATCAGGTCCCTGTTTCTCCCTCTTGGCCAGAAATGGAAGTCCACCCTTTTGCTCTTGAGTCCAGGAGAAATCATGCATAAATCCTCCAAGTTTGGCTCTACCAGCTCCATAATGTCAGCAAGAATGTTTGGAGACAGGAGTGAGGATAGAGCTCCTAATAACCCACAGCAGTGGAAGGCAGGGGGAAGCATAGGAAGGTCACAGGGAGGGTGCCCGTAACAGAAGCAAGAGGCCCCGTAGCCTTGCAGGCTCAGTGCAGTAGAGGGAACAGTGCCTCAGGAGGCCGAGGAGGAGAAATGATGAGTTTCAGAATGGTCCTCTGGGTGATGTAGGAACTTGACAACAAGCCGTTTCATGCCTGTGATTCCAAGCTAAACGTGCTACTTATTTGCTAAGTATGGAGGCATTTATGAAGGCCAAGGGGACCCTGCTTATTTTAAGCGTCCTGTTGTGCTCCATCAGTGGTAATGGGGGTTGAGCAGCCAAGTCATCAGGCGTTACATCTACGGGGAAATTCACACTCCAGGATCTAAGTGGAAAAGGAACAACAGCTTCAACTTTAGGCGAAACTCACAAGGGTGCAAACTGAAGATAATTGGAAATTACTTTGGTCTGACTGTGCCCAGATGGTGGACTTCCTTTGTTGCAAGGTGACACTGATGTTTGTGCTCACCATGCGTATATTTTTCCTGTATGATGCCTTGAAAACCTTTGTGGGAGGAAATAGAAGCCCACCACCCTGGTGTTTCAGGGGTGTTTTCTTAGAGCAAAAAAACACCATGATCCAAAAACGGAGATAATCAACACAGGCTGCTGACACTACTGTTTCACTTGATGTGTTTTTAGAAAGGCAATTGAGAAGTTAATGATTACTGTGTGCCTACATTGTTTCAGGTAGTGTGCTGGGTGCTTGAGATAGGATGTTGCTTCTAATTCTCTCATACAAGCATGTATGACAACGTGACCTCAAATTTATGGAGAATGAAATGGAGACTGAGGGGCCATGCACCTTGTTAGATGCAGTGTGTTTACCTGGAAATCCTTAGATCTTTGATTATGCTGTCTGAAGAATCCTTACCTTTGGACAGATCTATACTTAATTTATTCTGTGAGGCAGCCCTGAAAAACAGAAAGCTCTTGGGCTTTGGAATCTGACACACATAGTTGGGAAGGCTGGCACTACCTAGAAAAGTCATTCTTCATTCACTCAACAGATATATATTGTAGGCAATGAAGGAGGCAGGAGAATAAATCAGACTAGATTCTTATTCCTTGCTGGGAGTAATCTAGACACTGGCAATCGAGTGATGGTAGCAAGTTTGAGATTCAAAACCAACTTTGCCCACCATCTAGGCTTGAACTCCTTCCACCACACATTTCAGCATCCCCAGCACAATTGGGAAGCATGTTGACTGACATTAGGGTAATGAACTATTTTGACTCCCGAGGCAGTATTTTCTACTGGTTAAAAGTATGGACTATGAAACAAGCTGTCTGAGTTCACATCCTGTCTCCACTACTTGCTATCTATAAGATTTTGGGTAAATTACCTAACCTCTCTCTGCCTCAGTTTTCTCATTGATAAAATGAAGGTGATAATAAGTGCCTACCTGATAGAGTTTTTATGAGGGTTAAATGAGGATAGCACTTACATGAATGTTTGGTCCATGGTAAGTACCCACATTATTACTATTATTGTCATCTTTTTCTTCCTCATTTGAATCTAGAAATACTTTCTTATTTAGAGTTAATGGGAATTGTTTTACTTTCCTATTAAAAAAATCATTGTCCATTAAATCAATGTTTTAGTACTAGAAAGAACAATAGAAAATATCTTTTAAAATACCTAATATTGTTACTCCTCCAGAGAAACCTCCTGCCAAATTAGGATAAGTGACCCCAGGAAACCAGGGTAACTCAGCTAATTAGCAGCAGTATTATTATTCTTGGAACCCAAGAAACTACAGGATTTCTCTTTCCTTTATGTTATGATGCTACCCTTGTTCTTCTCAGATTTCATCTTAGCACAATTGCATTGGTGTCAAAAAGTCACAGGATAGATTCCTGATTCCTCTAGTTCCTGGCTGTATGGCCTTGTACAAGTTACTGAAACTTTCAGAGCCTTGGTTTTCTCATCTATAACAAGCGGATAACAATGCCTCTTTCATTAGGTTTTTTTTTTTTTTTATCACAAATGAGATAATGTTTATAATAGATTTAGCACATCAGCTGGCAACTTAAGTGCTTATTAAATATTAAATATGTGTAATGACTAAGAGCACTGGCTTTGGAGTCAAATATGTATGGATTTGAGTCTTACCTTCATTTGCCAAAGAGTCATATGACTTCAGAGAGGTTACTTAACTTCCCTAGACCTCATCTGCATCTTTTAATCTGTACATTAAGGATTGCATTGCCTATCTCTTGGGGTTACTGTGAGATTAAAGAAAATAACTCTTATAAGACATCATACACAATGACTGGCATACATTTAATGTCCAATAAATAATAACACAGACAAGTAAAATTATAATTATTCTAATTATTCTTTCATTTATCTGATCTCTACTGTGTCAATACCATTATGTGCTTAAATAATATTCTGCAAGGTTCTAGACATGCAAACCAGCTTGCTACACTCAGGGGAATTTTTCTCCCAAACCTCAGTCAGTAAGAATGAATTGTTTGGGCTGCAAAATGACAGGTTGCCTGTTTCCTGACTGCCAAAAGGAAATCTTTGGTGAGATTTCTTTCATATGGACTCATAACTATGCAGCGAGTTTCCAAGGTCACTCTTCAAGCACAGAAATAATTGAATCCATGTTTTATTTGGAAACATACAGAGCTCAAGATCTTGGCTAATCTCTACAGAGAGTCAAGGAGGAAGATGAGGGATAATCTACCGATGAGAGCAAATATGCTCTTGGTATTTCGTTTTCTGCTTTCTAATAGAGCCTGGTGATGAGGAGGACCATAGTGACAATCACAGTGAGATGCTTGAGCTTCAGCACACTTGGAGGGAGCTCCAGGGCACTCGAGAAGTGACAGTGCATGGCCACCTGAGCTGTTTCTTCTTGCGGGTCTGAAATACCAGCTTTTCTTTACCTATTGTTGGAGTCACACAAACACAACATCTACGATGTGCATCTTTAATCTCTGATTGTCCCAATGAGGAAATGATGACCCAGAGACATTAAGTGAAAGAGCCATAGTTTCTCAGTTGGTTAATGGAGAGGAGGGATAAGATTCCAACTCTTTGGCCATGACTTATATTATTACTTCCTTATAATTTCAGTATTGAGCATATTTCTTACTACTTCTTAAGTTTTCCAAGGAGGAACGGCTGTGCCCAGAGAGGTTAGATAGCATGCTATGCAGAGGGCCACATGGTCACTTACTGGGTGATCTGAGGCTGAGATCCACTTCTCCTGGTCCTCACTTTGTGGTTCTTCCCACTACATGATGGCAATGTAAAAATCCTCTTTTCAGAGTCTAGTATTTGAAAATTAGGAAGCATTATCTTCTGCCATTCATATTATCCAGTGGTGTCTTAAGCTTGTTTGCCATGGCAACCATCAACACATTAAGCCCCTCAAAGTGGAGCTGGCAAGGCGACTGCAGCTCTGCCGTCGTTCCTGACGATGGATGGAATAGGGCAGCCCTGGGGATGGGTGACCACCGATCCTCCTCCTCTCAAGTGGCTGGTTTGTGCAGCAGCTGGGCCCGAATTTGGTCTGCTCTGTGAAGGCTTTGCTGTGTGGTGTCCACCCCATGATGGCTTCACATTAAACACACAGCAAATAAAAGCAGGAATAAAGATGGTAGAATGGTAGACTAAAGACCCTTCCTTTCCTTCCTTCCTTTTTTCCATCTTTCTTTTCTTTCTTTCTTTTTATGCAATGGATAAGAGAGTCCTAAATTCCACGTTCAGTGTATTTCAGCCGAGCAGATAAACTTGAGCCATCGTACCCCAATCCTCTATGAGACCAGACACCGGACTTAAGGAGAAGTGTAATATAAATACATCCAGATAGTTTGCTTCTTGTCTCCCTCCTCCTTTATCTCCTTACCATCCTCCAATATATTTAGCAAAAGAAATACGTGTGTGAGTGTGTATGAGAAAGAAAGGGGGAGGAGAGAGAGTGATGAGGACATTGAGAATATCTGTTAAAGACACACGGTGTTGGAAGGTGGTTTGCTGCTCCTTGTCCCCCAGGTGGTGGAGTTCAGGAGGGGCGGGGGAGCTGGCTGGGCAGCGGTAGCAGCAGCTAGAAGGCCTAAGGGCCAATGCAATTTCTTCGAACCGAATAAAGAATTCATGGTCATGTGATGCTTCAAAATAGTTGCCAGTTTGACATTACTTAATCAGGCAGTGCATCTTTTTAAAAAGGTCTCTCCCTCCCAGAGGAGGGAGAGACTACATTTTTTACAAACCAATACTCTATTTAGCAATAAGTAGACAAGTGTGCCAGAAGTGGTGGGTGCAGGTATGTGGGCCACGGCTTTGTTCTCCCGTCCAGATGTTGTGCCAGCTGCAGGGTGGCCAGGGAGCCCACGGACCTCACCTTCTCTACTTGTCTGATATGTAGCTGGAGGCTTCTCTCTTTGGCTGCCCATCTGGCTCCTGGCACCAGGAAGTAAAATTATTATTACTTTTTCTAAATGAAAGGCTTTGAATCACAGCTGTTAATTACCAGATGATTATTAAAAACACATATTGCCTACTGAGGTTTGAGAAGACAACTCACGCGTACTGTCTGGCCCTACTCTCGGGAGCTCTCAGCCTTATCTCGTGTTCACATTTCTTCAAAGAACATAACGTGGTTTTACTATACGTGCAGGCAAGTGCAAATCAGAAGGGCAGTGGACACTGTTTAACACAATAAAGCACATTCCAGAATCTCACATCACTTATCCTACCCCTGTGCTGGGCTCAGACTACCTCCATCTGGGGTCCTTTCAAACACCTGCAGCCCCTCCGATGGTGCTGACTAAGGCCTGCTATGCCCCAGCCATGCCCAAGAAAAAGAAAGAAAAAAAAGGCCCGGCAGAAGGGCACCAATAAATTATGGATCTCAGCTGTCATGCTGGGTCGCTGGAACTGGGGTGAGGGACAGATGGAGGCTGCCTGAGCAGGCACAGCCTGGGGCTGGAGAGAGCAGCCAGGGAGAGGCAGATTCTTTGCACGTCAGGGGAAATGACTGGAAATTATGGCTGGGCCAGGAAGGGGAAGCAGGCGTAGAGCTTGAACTGTGTGTTGGAAAGGCTGGAAGGAGAAGCTCTGGGTGTCCCAGGCCATGGCATAGGTTTTCTGCCTGGGATCCCAAGTCCAGGGGACAAAAAGTTCAGACCTATAATCAAAGAGCATCTTGTCCTCTCTAAATTCTCAACATGACCCTAGGTACAGTGGGGAAAACAGACACTAAAGACGGGGTATCTCTTTTCACAGAGTTTACAACCAAGTTGGCAACAAAGGCTATGATGGATGGTGTCATTCACAAACAAGGAAGAACAGAAAAATCAGGGCTAAATTTATGCACTCAACACATTCATTGACTGCTTATCATGGCATGGGTCAAGTACTGTATCAATGAACAAAATAGGAAAACAAAATCTTTAATCTTGTGGAGCATATATTCTAACAGACAATATAAAATTTGGAGAAGTAAAATATGCACGATGATGTGCAATCCCATGGAGAAAAAAATCACCAAGCAGAGAAGGGTAGTCTTGGTGACAGTGAGCCTAGTCACAAGTCATAGGAGCAGGGCAGGCTCCAGAGAAGAAATGACTTGCAGGAGGTGAGGGAAGGAGCCATGCAGATGTCTTGGGAGGAGCGTCCCAGGCAGAAGGAGCAGCCCCCAGCAGTGGTGTTGAGACAGGAGCAAGGCTTGTGCATTCTAGAAACACCAAGGAAGCCACAGTGACTGGAGTGCAGTGAGTGACACGGACCCAGGGAGGGTAGGGTAGCGTCAGAGAGAGCAAAGGGGAACCAATGTACATGTGGGGCCTGGAAAGCCGTTGCAGCTCCTTCATTCTTAGTTGTGTTAGGAGTGAGATGAGAAGCACCTGGATGATGCTGAGCTGAAGAGAGTGTGATCTGACTCCCCTTCTAACAGGTGCCTCTGTCCCTGGAT
The DNA here is from genome assembly GCF_041146395.1 of Eulemur rufifrons. Classification (NCBI taxonomy): domain Eukaryota; kingdom Metazoa; phylum Chordata; class Mammalia; order Primates; family Lemuridae; genus Eulemur; species Eulemur rufifrons. The sequence continues at coordinate 8,216,421 of NC_090988.1, read as the reverse complement.
CTCAGACTTTATGTGTGTCAGAACCCCCTGGAGAGCTCGTTGAGACACAATCGCTGAGCCTCAGCTCGAGCTTCAGTGAGTCTGGGGGAGGCCTGAGAATCTGCATGACTAACAAGTCCCAGCTACTGCTGTGCTGCTACTGGTCTTGGGGACCACACTTCAAGAATTGCTCTAAGAGAAACAATAAAAAGCAGAGTGGGGTAAAGTGTCCAGGAGGCCTTCCTAGAAGAGGAAGACTGATTTTTAACCCCTGATTTTAGACTGGAAAAGGTAGGCCCATTAAAGAAAAGAGGCATTATGTGAGCAAATGCAAACTGTAGAGTTTTCCTCTCCCATTCTAGGTGCTGCTGCAGAGAATGTAGGGTGGCTTTGGAAAGCATGTAGAGGGGTTTATACAACATTTATCTACACAGTTGTCTGCCTACAGGTCTCTCTAGAGACCTTACCTTTGTTGTGGCAGGTTCTAGCCCCTCCGTGCACCTTTCAAGGCTCACCTTCTCATATTATACTTAAAGGACAAGAGAGGTCTCACAAGCCAATGTCTGCCCTTGGTCTCCCCCACAGTCCCCTTGTTCTGTCTCCCGGCACCACTCATGCTTAGAGTCTGTGGCCACCATCCTCTGTTGGCAACACATCTCCTTTGCAAGACACCATCCTTTTACCCTATTGCTCAAACCAGCCCTAACCCAAGACTGTGGGCGTGACAGGCTTTTCCTGAGGCTTGTTGGTTCTGAACAGTGACAGGACAGCATGGAACAGAAAACAGCTTAAAATTGGCTGCCAACCATCACAGCCCTAAAAATTCCTCAGCCATCCACGACTCTAGGAATTTCTTGTTGGCTATTGTTCCCAAGCCTCTGTCTCCTCCTTGTAACTGGGCTCAATCCTCTCTCCCCAGAACCCACCAACCCCTTGCTCTTAAAGCTGGTTCCCTTGTCCACATTCGAGGATGACCCCAGCCCCTCTCACACTGTCATGGAGGGAAGCATGGCTTTCTGCAGCGCCTCACTCTTTCCCAGCCTATACCCTTTAGGGCTTTGCATTTCACCACCCCAAAAAGATCATCGAGACCTTTCCCTAAAGAAAAGCAGAGTTCTCCTAGGAAGACAAATTCTGCAGTCCTCTTGGGTCCTCTGGCTTCAAAAGCAGCCCATTTATATAGAAACACCTTTCCCCTCCCTCTAATTACACACATGATGGAGGAGAATCAAATATATCTTAAACATACCTAAAAGCTGGGGGACAAGACTAAAATGGAAGTAAAAAATAAGGCGAAGCCAGTACACAAACACACACCTTTCCATCCGCACAGCTGCGAGGGGACAGCTACGGATGTGGCTTTCCCGGGGCTTTCAGGTAAGAGAGCACCAAGCTCGGGGCCTGCCCGTGGGACAGCCGGCGGAGCAGCCACAGATGAGGCAAGTTAGAGGGCCGCTCGTGAACACGCCAGGCAGAAGAGTTCAGACTAGGTAGGAAAGAAAACGGTCACCGTCTTAAGGTTTTTGGTCAAAGAAAGGGAGATTTTAAACAATATGTAAGGATAATCATTCTGGAAAAATTCTTCAAGACAGACTGTAGGATGGAGGGTCCGGGTCCGCGGCTGAGTCCAGGCGAGGCTGCCTCGCTGCCCTTGGCCACCCCCAGCCCGACTGGCTGGCGCAGCTGCTGCGTAAAGCCGGGCTCCGCCTGCCCGCTCTGAAAGTTGCGCTCTGTCCTCCGCTCTTCTACAGCATGTGGCACATGTCATTTATTACACCTGTATTGCAGGTATTTGTGTACATGTTTACTAGAAAATAAGCTTCCTGAGAACAGGGGCCAGCTCATCCACCACCTTGCCCATGTGGCGTCCGGGTGGAGTAATTATAATAACAGCATGAACAACATTCATACCAGCACCAAACCCTTTCTGGGAACGCCACTGCCCAGGGGGGCTCCCTCTTTCCGCACACACGAGTATGGTGGAGTTAATGGTGTGAGTGCAAAACACACACTCCAAGTGTTTTTCTGTTCTCTCACTCAACAATGGGTGCAGAGGACTTCTGTGGCCAAGTGTGGGGATTTCTCCTCACTGACAAGCAGCAGTCAGTCCTGCAGCGGTACCAGCTGGTGTCACCAGTTGGATCCCATCCTGACGCTCTCTGCTTGCAGATGGCAGCAGACCTCTCACAGGGCGAGGGCTCAGTCCCACGAGGCCGTCCCCCACTTGGAATGCCGATCGCCAGCTCCGGCTGTTTTACCTGTGCATCTGCCCGGCCAGCTATGAATCGGGGATCCCACGGCCCCTTCCTTGTGTTCAATTAATTTGCCAGAGTGGCTCACAGAACTCAGGAAAACACTTAGGTTACCAGTTTACTGTAAAGGATATTGCAAAGAATACAGATGATGACATGCATAGGGTGAGGTATGGGGGAAGGGCCGCGGTGCATACATGCCCCCTCCAGGCACAACAGCTTCCAGGAGCTCCAGGTGTTCAGCTATCCCGCTAAGAAGGGTTGGCAAGGATGTGGAGACCCTCCTACATTGCTGGTGGCAAGGTAAAATGCTGAAGCCACTTTGGCAAAAAGTTTGGCAGTTCTTCAAAATGTTAAACATAGAATGACCATACGACCAATAATTTTATTTCTACATAGATCCCCAAGTTTTTTGGAGTTTTTACAGAAGCTTCATCACATAGGCATGATTGATTAAGCCATTGGCCATTGGTGATCAACTTAACCTTTGGCCCCTTTCCTCTCCCCAGAGGTTGGGGGATGGGGCGGAAAGTGCCAACCCTCTAATCCTACCTTGGTCCTTCAGGTGACCGGCCCCATCCGGGCTCTGCCTAGGGGCTGCCAGCCACCAGTCAACTCATAAGCATACAAAAGACTTCACTTGGAGATTCTAAAGATTTTAGGAGTTGTACGTCAAGAAACAGGAAAGGGGATTGAAGACTAAACATACAAGGTCTGTCCAGAAAGTATCCAGCCATTGTCATGTTACATTTTCATATTGAATGGCTGGATACTTTCCAGATACACCTCATATACTTTACAATATCACAAATGGTAAATGGTATAAGACAATGCAGTATAGGGTTGGTAATAGTGTGTGATGCTAAAAAGTATCAATTTAGGAGTCAGATTATATGGATCTGAAATCTGAAATGTCCCAGCATTTACTAAAAGTGTGACCTTGGGCCCGTTATATAACCTCTCTGTCCTGAAGTTGTCATCTACTCAAAGGGGTTGCTAACGAAGATCAAATGAGTTAGTATATGTAGAGAATGTCACAGAACACCTAGAATGGCCTGAGTGTCCAATAGGTGTTAGCCGTTAGGGCCATTACACACAATGGACAGTTGAGAAACATTGGTACAGTGTGCTCTGAGCTCAAACCTGAGCACCCGAGATTACCATGTGTTGATAATGAAGATAGGATGTTGAAAAAAGACAATCATTTTGTGAAAAAAAGTTAATTTTCACAGTATATAAGTGTGCTTGTTTTAATTGAGATAGAATTCACGTTCCATAAAAATCACCCTTTTAAAGTGTACAATATGGTATCTTTAGTATAATTACAAAATTGAATGACCACTATTGCTATCTAATTCCAGGACATTTTTTATCATCTCCAAAAGAAACCCTGTGCCCATTAGCAGTCACTTTCCATTCCTTCTCCTTCTGGTCCCTTGAAACTACTAATCTACTTTCTGTCTCTATGGATTTGTCTATTCTGTATATTTCATATATACAAAATCATTCAATAAGTGGCCTTTTATGTCTATCTTCTTTATTTAGAATAATGTTTTCAAGATTTACCCACATTGTAGCATGAGTCAGTGCTTTATTTCCTGTTATGGCTGAATAATATTTCATTGTGGGGATGTACCATATTTTGTTTGTCTATTCATCAGTTGGTAGTTAGTAGAAATTTGGGATATGTCTACTTTTTGGCTCTCATTAAAAACACTTCTGTGAACATTCATGTACAGGGGCTTTTTTGTGGATGCATGTTTTAATTTTCCTTGGGGATCTATGTAGAAATAAAATTATTGGTCATATGGTAATTCTATGTTTAACATTTTGAAGAACTGCCAAACTTTTTGCCAAAGTGGCTTCAGAATTTCACCTTCCCACCAGCAATGTGGGAGGGTCTCCACATCCTTGCCAACCCTTGTTAGCATCTGTCATTTTGATTATCACCCTCCTAGTGGGTGTGACATGATGTCTCACTATGGTTGTGATTTACATTTCCCTAATGACTAATAATGTCGTGTATCTTTTCATGTGCTTATTGGCAACTTGCATATCTTCAGAAATTAATTTTAATATGGTATCTTTGAGATTGGGATAGCAGGTCTAAGTAAAATGGTCCAGGGGTAACAAATCCCCTGTAAAGACATGGACATATTTGTAAGCAGACAAGACTGGGGTTAGAGTTTTTGTAATAATGAGCATATAGATGGTTGCTGAAGTCATGAAGCAGAATAATATCTAGTAGGAGGAGAAGATCAGGGAATTCCTGGGCCACACTTAGTGGGACAGTATAAAAGGGAAAAGAAAGAGAAAAAGGAAAGAAAAATGATCTGCAAAAGTCAGGAATGGATCTAGGGTGCCTCTGTGAGAGCAAAGTTCAGAGTTGAAAGGAGCCCTGCTAGGATCAGCATCCTGCTGGAGGTCAGTGGTTTCTCTTTGAAATGAAAGAGTCCACAGGAAAGTCATTGCCAGCCCCAGAAACCAGATGGTAAGATCTCCTCAAGTTTTGTTATAAAAAAACAATCCTAGTTAGAAGACTGTTACCTAACGCTTCAGTATGGTGGACTACAAGCCTGCTTTAAAAAAAATCTGTGAAATACTTTACAGTTTAAGAATATTGAATTGTCTTCCCTTATAATTTCTCAAGCCAAAAAAATATATAATTTGACAGAACGCATCTGACCGTTGGTTCTAAAATTTTGCATGATCCACCTTCTCATCCTCTAATGTGGTTTCTTCCTTTATTTCTTCACGTCCAATCTCTTGACCCCAATTTTGCTCTACTTAGAGGACTCAAAAGGAAAATCACAAGCATTGTGAATCTCTTCATTATGTTCACCCGGTTTCTTTAGATCTAAGATATGTAGATCAGCTCCCATTTTCATGTTGCTTAAAATAACTCACTTCAGTCTCCCTGGGCAGGTCAACACTTAGGTTTAATGCTGAGCTTCCATTTGTGAGCAAGATCAAAGACTTTCCTTGTATATGATGTTATTTAATCAACTCCAAATACCTCTAGAAAAGGCCTGCAACTGCTCCTGTTTATCCCTCTTATTTCAGTTCATTTTATGCAACTTCAAACACAACTTATATTCATCCAGGTCCATTAATGGAAAATAAAGGTCATGGCTGAGGTGACAGTCATCACCTTTCTAGACTTACACAGGTCCTGTGCATGCATTTGTCAATCTTTTCAATTTTCTTCTTGATTTAGTGGAAGCAATTGGAGCAGAATTGGCTCTCAATGTTGGCTGCAAAGCTTCCTTGAAGAAATTCACCAACAACTGGCAGCTGGCTGGCTGGACACCATGACCCATTTCACCAAAATCCATTTAGAAAGAGTAGGGCCAGATCAACACTGTCTCAGAGACAGAGACTCCCTCTTCTCCAGAAAATATAATATTTCTCGGGCTGGGCATGCTGGTTATTGTTGGCATCTCTTCTGTGCCTTGGTGCTGCCTCAGTAGACCTCTCCCCCATGTGTCTATGTGTACCTATGCTTGTGCATCTGATGACCTTGGCTTCGCATAACACTTAGGAAGAGGCATGTGCTTTCAAATTCAACTCTCTCTACCATTTCTTAACTGGAAGATCTTGGGCTTATTTTACTTAAACTCTCTGGACCGCCATGTATTCATCTATGAAGTGAAGATAATTAAAGAACCTGTTTCATTGGGCTGTCATGAGAATTAATGAGATATGGTATAGCAAGTTCTTGGTACAGTGGAAAATACAAAATCTAGCTTGCATTTTGTTACTTATTAACCCAATTTTTCACCCAACTGTCCAAGCAGGAAACTCCTGAGCCTTTGTGAATATTCTCTTCTCTCTTTCTTCCTCCTCTCTGTATCTAGTTGGCCCCTGTTCCTGCTTATTGAGTCATAGAAAATCTCTAGCATCCGCCTCCTTCTTTCCATTACCAGAGCCGTTGGTTAATCCAGGCCTCACCGTGTCTGGGGGTTCTGCCCTCCCCACTACCCCCATCTCTCTGTCCTGTCTTCCTCAACCTCATCAGAGCTGTTTTCTGAAACACAGCATTGGTCACGTCCAATTGAACAACGAACTTTCTCAATGTGAGATTTCAGCAGGGGAAATTTTAAGACAATTTACTGACTGTAATTTTGATGAAATGTCCTCATATTTTGATTTTCTTGAATCTTTTTGTTCATAGAAAGTCTCATTATCTCAAGCCTGGTGTGATATTACTCCATCCTCTTTACATTGTTAGTTTTCTGTATTCTTAGAGGGCACCCACTGGAATAGTCCTTAGCAATGTCCATTGGTGTCGCCATTTTTCTTTTGCCAAGATACATGGTCTATAGATGATATAGATACATATATTTTCCCTATGCATATATACTTTCTCATGTGCTTTTGTCCTTTGTTCCCAATTATATGTCTCAGTTTATTTTTTGATCGATTTTGTGATTCTCTTGATAATGTGATGTTTTACATTAATATTGTAGTGCTAATAATCATTAATTTGTAGCATTAGCATGGTGAATATAATTATTAACCAAATATTTAAGTCTTGCTTTAATGAAAAAAATCATTTTCATGTCAACTGACAGTTATGTTACTCTCTAATATAAAAATGTTGCTATTCCTTCCATCTTCATGAGTTAAACCCAAATCCCCTTAGCATGGTGTTTAAGGTGAATTATAATGAATAATCCAGCCCCCTCTTTCATTGGTCCTCTAACAAGGACTTTGCTTTCTTGTTCCTTTCCTGGATTGTTTCCCCTTGTTTAACATCATGACATTTTCCTGTTCCATTAAAAATTATTCTAAAATGTTATTTTCATAGCTGCATAATAATCTATCATATGGATGTGCCATAATTTATTTCACATTCCCATATTGTTGATCATTAAGATAATTTCCAATTATCTGGTATTATGAATAGCATTGTTAAAATAGAGTTGTGCGTAATTTTTTGTCTACATTAGCAGTTTTTTTGGAATAACTTATTGACAACCTGAAAGTATGCTTAGAATAGCAACTGATGGCAGACTTCCTGTGGAGCACAGATGGATGTGACAACAAAGGGACCCTGTGACGGGGATGTACAGGGAGAAGATAAGGGAAGACAGGGAACAAGTCTATCAATCCACGACTTCCCATCCGTAATCCTCCTACTTCATCCCGCATCTCAGTAGCTGAGTTCCTAGGTGAACTGAGGCTTGTCATTTTGGTGGTCACTCTAGAAATGAGCCTGGTTTTGGAGTGGTTAAATAGCCACTACCACTGCAATACCGTTGGAATGCATAATAAGGCCCACTTACAGACCCAGTACGGTACAGTGCCCTGGCTCCTCTCTGCCTTTGATTCATGTTATTCTACTTTAGTGAGCCTTTTATCTTTCCCTTCCAGTCTTCTTCCTTCCCTCCTTTCCTGCCTCCCTGCCTTCCTATCTCCCATCCTTTCAAGGAGCGCAGACGTGAATGAGACACAGTCCCTCCGAAATGAGTGACGCTCATCATTCACAGGAGGCAGAGTCAAGAATTTAGATTTCCATCCCAGATTGTATTGTTCATTTAATATTGACTCCCAGTTATTCCTTGTGCTTGCATGGCCCTGTTTTCTTTCACTTAGGGTAGGTACACTCTGAATACCAGCCTCTTCATCTTTGCTTTCCTCCAAGATGAGTGAGTGTGTGCAAGTTAATATTTCTATAAAATGCTCTTAGCTCCTAAGATGGAAACCACTCTTATTATTGCCACTGTGAGTATGATTATTAATAACCCAAGTAACAATATCAGTGTCAGCGGCAGCACAATATCCCCCGTGCCACTATTCACAGTCATTATCATTATACCTCTTTTTATTATTTCTCCACCATCACCCAGGGGCTGTTCAGACAATTAAAATCCAATAATAAGAACAAAGAATAATTAAAATAACACCAAGAACAATAGAAATGCGATAACAAATACTGACAAAGCTAAGAAAACGTAACTAAGGGGCTAACTTCACTGTGACAGGTGCTAATAAGATCAACTAGGAATATGTGACAAAATCCTCCCTGAGAACTTGAAAATTCTCTCCTTCTGACCCAGTGGCATTTTCGCCACTGAGGTCTCCAGAGGTGCTAGATTGTATAACACTTATTTAGCTGATCCTGCCAAAAATGTGCTGCAAAGGGGGAAAAAAGATGAAGAAAAGAAAACTCTTTCATTATGAGAGCCACATTGAAGGATCTATCCCCTCTGGCTTGATGTTGGCAAAGCTCCCAGGTCTCTTCACAGCTGTCCAGAGCCTGCGGAAAGTTTTGTGGAGCTTAAGGTGGGCTTTCCACTCCATTTCCCCCATCTTCTATGCTCCCTTTCAGGTTTCTCCATCTGAAAAATGGATATAAGGTTCTAATGTACAGCTCATGAGACAAGCCAAGTAAAATATTTGTTTATATACAAAATATACAATAGGAATGTGACGGACATTTTAGTGAAGCACATAGATATTAAAAATCTGGGGATATGTGAAACTTTACTGTCTGAAACAAAATCAGGCGGGGAAAAAAGAGACATCTAGAATAGGCTAGTTTTGTTTCATGTGTGCCTTGCCAAGGTGCTTGACTTTGAACAAGGAACCTGCTTCTCAGCCTCACCTTTGGTATGTGCTAAATCGTCACCTGTGTTTACATGGTGCTCTGCAGTCTCGTTGGGCGCTTTCACGCTCCCTGGCTCACTTGCTCCTCCCATCGCTCTTTCAGCAAAGATCCGTGTTGTGAGGCCCTACCCCTTGTAACAGAGGGAGCACGGGAGTGGGGGTCAGAGACCCAGGCCCCTCCCTAGGCTTTCAATGTGAGATAAATACTTGAATGTTCTTGAGCCACTAGGGTGCACATACTCAAAGCAGCAGCATCTTCCACACATCACCCCTCTCCACATCTCACTCTTCTCATATTAAAAAAGAAAAAAAAAAAAAAAAAGGGCATTGGGCAGGATGCCTCTCCCAGCTCTGACATCCTTCCTTCATTGCACAGATAAGAAACTAAGGCCCAGGGTGAGTGACTTCTCCAAAGCTATATGCCTCAATGGATGCTGGACTTCTAGAACTCTCTACAGCTAGTCCTAGAATCCAGTCTTCATTCTGGGGCACCAAGCTACTTGTATCCAAAATGTCATGGTCATACTTACCCCGCTCCTTTACATGGTCATGCACTCCTTTACCTGTCTTCCAGTTATCTTCCGGGCCTCTTCTGCTGCTGAGGCCTTCAAGAGTACTTAGCAAATATGGTGCATTAGATGACTCTGAAGACTGCATAACCTGCCCGAGTCACAAACTCCTCTCCACTTACAAAGCTCTGTGGCCAGTGGGGAGTGCAGCCAGCCTGCCCACGCCCCTGTCCATGAGCCCAGCCGAGATGCTGCCTCAGATGCAGCTCACTTTCTGCTCCGTCTCATTGGACACTTTATCAGCTGCAGAGGGCTCGGAGACGGGGCTCTGCCAGTTCCATACCTGCCAAAAACCTCTCGCTCCCTGGCAATAAGGGAGACAAAAAGAGGTAGATGATGAGCTTAACTCAACTTCGGTAAAAACAGTGCAGAAATGTCCCCGGCTCCTCTTGGGTGGCATGTGGGGAGAGGAGGGAAAGAGGAGGAGGATGCATGAGGAGAGATCGTCATCCGGCTTCCATCCTGAAAGGAGGTTTGTCCATCTGAGTTGAGAATTCCCTGTTGATCTGTTACATTCTCACATGTTGTCGTGACATACGTGTACTGCAAAATACGCCATCCTTAATGGAGGATTTCTATGCAGGGGCCAAAGTCATTGCAAGATTCTTAAACACAGTGACTGTCCTCAGGGAGCTTAAAATCATATCTGCTCCGCATGACAGTGCTCTACATTTATTTACAAAGCTGCTACTTCTGGATGTCGAGCTGTCAGGCTAATGGTGACAAAGGCAGGCAAGGAAGGGACACTCACTGGGTTCTGGTAGATCTGGCATCTCGTAAGGCATCCCACATAGAGTAGTAGCTCATTCAAGGGGAGAGAGCTGGTCTTGCGAGATGAGCTCCAACCACTCAGCGCAATAAAGGCTGAGAGAGGAAACAAGCGACTGGAATGATTCCAGGTGAACTGGAAGGGCCCAGGCAGAGCTCCGGCTGTGGGAATGGTGGGTCTCACCTCCCCATCTTAAACAAGACACTCAGCCTGGGCCGCAAACAGCCGAGATCAAGAAGAACCTTTGTTCCGAAGTTCAGCTCACACATTTGTTCCACTCTACTTCTCAGGAGAAGAGAAACCACTCGTGCTATTTGTTTTACTGCACATCTATTTTTATCTGGTATAAACTGTGTTGATTTTTCAGCATTTTCTTATTTGTTATTTCATTTGCCCTCCAGAACTCCAAAGAGAGCACCAAACATCATTTTACTTCTCCCTTCCCGATCCTGGGGGGAAGATTAATAGATCTGGGTTTTATGATGTCTGCGCTCTCTGCTCCCTCTCCCCTTTCTCTTCCTCCTTCTTTCGGTGCCTCCTCCGGCTCCCCTCCCCTTGCCTCTGCACTTTTTCCACTTGGAGTCTCGTTCCTGCCCTGGAGTGCGCAGCGGTGTGGCGGGGGGCACACTCCCGCTCTCCTCAAACTCTGTCAAATATACGAATGCCCAGTACGAGGCTGACACCTCGGGCCCCAGGTTACCATTCTCCACATTTTCTTTCCTTTGTCAGACTTGGTTCCTGAAGTTAAATGGTCTCTTTTTTGATACGAAAATTAATTTCTGGACAAAAAGAAATATGCCTGCACAAGGGCCAAATTTGTGTTGTCTCCCAGCACGGCTGTAATTACACTGTAGATCAAACTGACGCCTTCGTTTTCGGTGGCTTTTTTCCTTCTCTGATGTCCCTGAAGCTGCCAGGCTCGCCAGGAGCAGCAGTTTTCATTAGCGGCAGAGCAGGGGCTGGGGATGGATGGTCAGGGTCAGCCATCACTCCTAGGTCTCTCTCCTCAAATTCTTTTTCTGGACGGACACGTGCAATCCAGACAACTGCAGCAGACTCAGGACGCAGGCTTGCAAGTCTCTCGTCACAGTGCGGGGGTGAACGGGGCTGCCGATGGGCTGGCCCAGTCCTGCAGGCTGTACCCCTGTGGAACAGGCACTGCCACATTCCTGTTTTAGGTATCAGACAGGAGAAGGGTCTGACACGTTTCCCGTGGTCTCTGCTCATTTCCCATCACCATCCTGCCTACCAGAAGTCTGTGTTCACCTGTTAAAAAGGGTCACTGTGAATTAGTATCAAAGCGCGAACCGATGAAATAAGGCAGAACCAACACAAAATTTTCCAGAGTAATGAAAGGGAAGTGGCTTTTATGCCATATTCAGTATTGTGAATTCTACAGGAATTTCCAGGAAAACCGTAGCCCCTTCATATCCTAGCTTTCATAGCCAATTCTAAACTGCTCATACAGGACTTCACTATTGTTTGTTTGGTATAATCAGACACCACGATGTGTGGCCCTAGCTGGACAGCTGCGCTTTGCCAATAAGCCATGTATTACTCTGCAAAGAAGCCTATTTGATTTTGACATCTACAAGGTGAACGCAAACTATTTATTCACAAATGAGACTAGCATTCCTTCAATTTCCCCATACTATGTTGGATCCCAGTGATTTATGTGTGGAGGGAGAAGTCATACTTTATATACTAGAAAGTCCGCCTGGGTAGTGTAGACAACTCCCAACACATGAGCCAAAGACCAAGAACGAAATTACGTGATCTCTCAGATTGAACTGGGGGCCGAGGGATATGGGCTTCGATCCCTGCAGGCTTGCCACTCGCTGGCCCCGACTGGCCATTCATCTAGTTTTCCATCTACCAAGTGAAGTAACAATCCCTTCCCATTGCCAAGCTTACAGTTGCATTATAAAGATGATTGAGATTCCAAGCCCTGATGGACTCTGGAGGAACAGAAGGAAAAGTGTAACCAAACTGAATTCTTTCTCATGTTCCCACCCCCATAGTTTTTTGTTTTTTTGTTTTTTTAAAGAAACCAGTGTCATAAGTGTTTTGACTGCTTTTGAAAAATCAAAACAGCTCATTTTGTTGGAGTGGAATAAACAAAAGAAGATGAGTTTTGAAATCAAGCATTTTCAGGTTCAAATCCCAACCTTACCACTTATTGGTGTTGTAAGTCAGTTACTCACCCTCATGGAAGTTTACTTTCCCAATATAAAAAGTGGGGATACTAATGGCTCCCTTGAAAGGCTGCAGGAATTATTAGCTGCCATTATGGTATCAGTTCAATTCCAACCTTGAGAAAAAAGCTTTTGTTTCTTAGCTGCCTTACGACCTTACGGCTAACGTCTCATCACCACACACTGGTCTGGTGGCCGTTTGCAAGCCTGTGTGTTTTCTCCTGTCCTCCTGGGACACCTGTGGAGAGCATTGGAAACCAAGGGCGTCCAGTGCCACGTGCTGGAACTTGTCGAGCCCCCGAGTAGCCTATCTATTTGCTTCCAGTGCACTGATGGGAAGACACTGCTGTATTACTCCAGGATTGTCCCAGTTAGGGTGGCAGTGTTTGCTGGGAGGAGCGTTACAGTGTCACAGAAAATTCCAGGTGGGAAACGGTGGTTGCCCAAGGCTGCCTGAGGCTTTGCTTTCTCTTCCCTCTTCAAATGCAGACACATCTATAGCAGCTGGTTGAAGGTGAAGACCCTGGAAAAGCCATGAGCAAGGGGGCCTCAAAATGACAGGGAAACACTTATAAATAGGAGGGAGCTAAACGCACAGTCTCTAGACCCAGGAGTGTGATTGACATTTTGGTTTAATGAAAAGATCAACAGTTTTGGAGCCAAGGATGGGTTTGAAGCTTCATTCTGACACCTGGCTGTGCAGAGTGCTGAGTAAGTTAGTAATACTTCCATCCCCACCGCTCAGCTTTCTTATTTACAAAACACCGCCCTCGTGGGGCTGGTGGGTGAGACCACAGTCTGGGCTCGGGAGTAAGACTGTTCAACTCCAGCCCCATTGGTTACACTTCTGGGTGTTTAGGAAAGTAGTTCGCATCTGTGTGCCTCAGTTTCCACACCTGTGCAATGAGGATAACAGCTGGTGCCCGTCTCCAAGGGTGTTTGGGGATTGACTATGAAGCACATGAGAAGCCTGAGCACACCTAGTGAATACTCGTGATGAACGCTCGACAAAGAGTACACTTTTTTCATTAATAAACGGCTATTGTTAACTTTATCATTTTATTGCTTATAGCTTATTTTCCACAAAAATAGATAGTTCTGACCTACTAATTGGACAAGGATAGGACACTAAACTCCGTGTGTGTGTGTTAGTGGCTCATACTAAAATCCATAGAAAACTTTCATTTTTTTCAGTTGTTTTTCCTGACTCTGGGATTTCCTTCTGTGTAATCCATGGGTGCCCCCCCCTCCTCGCTTTCTCTCTCTCTTCCCCCCTCCATGCAGTAAAACAGAGCTGCAGGCAGTCAATTTTGAGTCAGTGGGCTGTGAAAAGCGCTTAGAATAATAGTTTATTGACCCTGAATGTGGCAGCTGGAACTGAGGGCAGGCTGGGCTCGGGGGAGCATAATGGTCACAATAGAAGTTTGATCCTCTTTGATCATTTCCGTGACCTTTAAGAGACAAGGTGTTTTTGTGGAGCCTGGAGAGCATCTCCAAGCAGCCTGAGTCGGGCAGTGGCCTGAGCCAGGGCTAGGGGGTGCTGGGCGTGGTTGGGAGGAGACAAGGGGCTGCAGCCAGGTGGGGGCTTGCATTCTGCACACACCTGTGTAGTGAAGCTCCGTCATCCCTTCGTCATTCGGAGCTGAGAGTCCGAGCACTGGAGAGTCCTGAGTTCCTTGGTGTCACTGGTCTGCATTTCAAATGTGTTGGGATCACAGAGAAACATGAAGTTCTTTCAGATCATCTCTGGCAACTGGGATTTTTGCTCCTAAATACGGAACTGACTTGCCTTCTTCATTCACTCAGGTGATCGTGGACTTCCTGGTGGAAACATAATTATAAAATAAAATATATATGTCTTTAAACTAATTTAATATTTCAGTATTAGAAACAATTTCTTTGCAAGTGGCATTACAAATAAAAAGCAGAAAGTAAAGAATAAATTCAAAAAGAAGAGCATAAATGAATGAATGAACGTATGAATGCTGGCCTGCATTTTGTATAATTTGTGAAATAAATAGAGCCAAAAACATAAAAATGTATAGTCATAGAATACACAAACTCAAAATATATATATTCTAGGTAAATTTTATCATGGCCTATAGATGATATTTCTAATAATAGCTTGTTACTTTATTTAACAAGTCACATGTTTACTTCATTGCTTGTGTTTGGATTTATTCATTTTGTGATTCTTTGGTTCAACTATTTATATTGTGATAAAGACTATGGAAATGACTTTTTTTTTTTTTTTTTTTTTTTTTGGAAAAGTACCTATACAGCTAAAAAGTAATTGAACATTCTTTGGTATTTGTGATCTGAATTATGATTTGATTTTTCTCTTGGGCTGGAAATAATTCACAAATAACCTATGCGAATTACAAAGAATCTATGATTTTAGGCAGGCTGTTTCCAGTATTAGATAAAAGGGCACTTTTGTCAATTGAAAGATATTATGAGTTATTTTTTTTCATTTAAAACAGGGAAATTCTGGTAAACACGCTGGTCAGCTAAAAATCAAAAAAATTTCTTATTGAATAATCAATGTAAATAGAATCGATTGCTAGGGGAGAAATAGAAACAAAGGTCATATATTCAAGCTGAAAAGAATCGAGGTGAAGGGCAAGAACATAGGAATAAAATAATATTTTACTTTTTAGGGCAACAATGCAGCAAGCACACGTATTAAATTTGTGTGACTGCGTAAGCGCTGACTGTATACTGAGGGGATGTGTGAAGAGAGACCATCCAAGGCTGACACTAGAGCCCAGCAGATTCAACTTCACTTTTTTCAGTTGATTGTGCATTTATATGAACCATCTGAAGTCTTTAGTTTTGTTTGATTGTTCAGTTTAATTATCGCAAGAATGGAGTTCAGAAAAATCATCGTTGTTTATTTGTTTTTCCTCTCTCATAAAGTATGCCATCGTTTCAACAAAAGTTGGGACTTTGTGGTAACCACCTAGCCTGGATATACATTTAACAAAAGGCTTAACAAGTTGTTTTTTATTATTGACTCTTTCCTAATTTGTGCATTTCACTGGTTACTGTTAACTTTTTTTTTTCCAAATTTTAGAAGTAATAACTCTTGGTTAGGATATTTCTATTTCTAGTGGCTGGTAATATTTAAGAAATAATTTTATGGAGATAATATAGAAGAAAAATAAAATGTAAAAGCCATATTATAAGGTTTATGTTTACAAAATTTCCCTTAAAAATAATGTTATTTTCTAGAAACAGATGTGGCAAGTTTCTGCAAAAGTTATGAAACAAAATAAAACTAAACAAATTATACCACTAGAGCTTTCATAGTACTCCTCCTGAGAGGGTAAATTTGCCATGCAGATTTTAAGTGAGTTCAGCATCATAGATTCAATTACACTTAATTGCCATATGTGAGTTCCTACTAAGCACTTGGCCAGAGTGAAGTTATATCTGGCAGAATGATGACTTACCCCACTATCCAAATGTATTTACAAACCACTACACTTTTGCGCATTTTTCTTCCACATCTCAAGAAGAATAGACAAAAAACAAGAATGGGAGGTCAGGCAAAATAGTGGAAGCAGTCATTCTCACTTTTCTGAAATTGTGTGCACCCTTCAACATAATACACACAGAGTTTTAGAAGTATCCAGTATTTTAGGGAAGAGCTATCGTATCCAGTACAATTCCCCGGTCCATATGGGACTCTACCATCTAGTCTATTATTCTGATGCTCAGGCCAGATATACAGTTAGTGGTCATTCCATTTTCCTTACGGCATTTTCACACTCTAATAATCTGCCAGCATCTAACTGGTTCTTAAGATGAAATCTAAATGACTGTTTACACTAGAAACTCTTGATATTCCAAAATTAGCCTGTATTTGAGGAGCAGGTCCTACTCTGCTTCCTGTCTTTGGAGATACCAACTTTCTCTGTAACTTGAAGCATGTCTCTTAACCTTTCCTGATTTCCCCATTTGTGAATCAGAGGTACTTAGTACTAACTTTAAGGAGCCATTGAGAGGATTAACTTGTTAGTGTTTATAAAGTGCTTTAGATATGTAAAGTGCTAAGTGTTACTAAATTCCATACAAATAAATTGCAATTTAGCATATAAAGGAACTGAATAATTGCCTTTATTCTTATAAGCTTATAATATTTCAGTAAATCTACACACACATAGGGTTTTTTTTTTCCATCTAACATTTGTACAGAGATTATTATTGTTTGTAATACAGAAGATGCAAATCGACCCCTCCTGCCTATTCAAGTTAATAAAAACATAAAAGCAATGACTGCCATTAGAAACAAAGTATCCTGGGGGAAAGTGTCTCCCAATTTCAAAAATTGCTGGCAATTCCTTCTTCAAGCAGTCGCAAAAAGCCTGTCAAAGAAGGTCAAAGGAAGAGAGAAGTCTATTAAGGAATTGGATATGGATTAGACAATTAATGTTTTTTTTTTTTAATTCCTAATTGTGCTGTTCCTAGACTCTGGAACAATTTTGGTAAACAAGCTTAAGCATCCCCTATAGTTATTTAAGGACAGATTGAATTCTTTTCCTCAAGCCAACTTCAGCACACAGGGGTAGAGGATGAAACTGATGGACTCTCTTTAACCCCAAAGATGCTCAATTCCTAGTTATTGTATATTCCTATACATGACCACATCACGTTGGTGTGTCAACACAAGCACTTGTATCACATCTGGATCAGTGGATACTGACTACGTATTAGACAGTGGTGGGCTGCTGGCTGCACACATATTTATCTCCTGGGCAAATGCAAGGGCCTTGCGTACCGATGCAGAAGGGTTAGACAGGTCCCCAAATGATGATTCAGCTGAAGTCATTTCTGGTGTTTATAAAGGGATGGCATTACTAAAACAAACCCTGACACACCAAGGCAGGGACTTCCACTGGAGTTGTGAGGACTTGCTCTCTGATTGATGGTGCTACCAGAAACCACTTTATGGAGTTATAGCCTTGGGTGACAAAGATTATGGCTTGTATTACTGGGGCTGTATTTCCTAGAGCTCTCCCTGTAGGACTTGAAAGGATTCCTAAAGAGAACAGTGTCTGTACCCTGCACTGGGAATTAGGAGGCACCAACCAGGGAGCCTGGCTCAGGTTAAGGGCTCTGCCCCTCAGTCTCCACATCTTTCAAATGGGGAGAGTTATTAAAGTACCAGCCTTACAAGATGAGGTCAAAGTGTTATAACAACTAGGAAGGCATTGGAAAGATTAAAGGCCTTGTGCAAACATCATGGTATTAGAATCATGGTGTTTTTTTGTTTGTTTGTTTGTTTGTTTTTGAGACAGAGTCTCACTCTGTTGCCCAGGCAAGAGTGCCGTGGCGTCAGCCTAGCTCACAGCAACCTCAAACTCCTGGGCTCAAGCCATCCTCCTGCCTCAGCCTCCCAAGTAGCTGGGACCTACAGGCATGCACCACCATGCCTGGAGAATTTTTTTTTCTGTATATATTTTTAGTTGTCCATATAATTTCCTTCTATTTATTTTTTTAGTAGAGTAGGGATCTTTCTCTTGCTCTGAAATCATGGTATTGAATTGGTATTAGAATTACGATTTTTGCTGTGACTGGAGCCTTTTCCTTGGCTTAATATTGCTTTCGTACCTCATCTGCCTTAGTTTGCCAAGAGTCAATGACACATACCGAAAAGAATCAGAGGACTGAGGCTGCGGTCCTGACTCATCACTTACTGGTTTGCCTTAGTAGTCTGAGCCAGGTCACTTGATCTTAGAATCTGAATTTTATCACCTATAAAATTGAGATAAAAACATCTAACCTATAGTGTTGCGGTGAGGAAAAAAAGAGACACCTATTTTATTATAAAGCGTTATACAAATATTATAAGATGATTATAAACATTTCTTTGGAAACATTTTTAGCTTAGTGGACCTAACCAACCCCCTTACAGAAAACAAGAGAAGCTGTAGCACTAAAATACATCCCTTTCAGCAGGCAAAAGAACCTGCTTCTTTTTTTTTATTTAATTCACCAAAGGAAGCATTTCAAGGAAATGTGCTCATTCTCTAACCTGTGTCCCTCTTTCTGCTGTCCTCTCTAATACCTGGGCTTGCAGGAGGCTCCCTGCAGAAGAACAGCTCACTATGAGGGGGACCTGGGGGACCCTCGGCCACCTGTCCCCATTAGGAGCCTTTTCTTTTGCCCTCTCTTTGGGAGTCTTCATGCTCTCCTACTCCCATGGATAATTAGAAGGACAAGATAAGTATATATGGTGGAGAACAACAACAAAAATCTTCCCTCAGAAGGTGACTTTCAGGGCTGGTGAGATTTAATTTACTTCTCTGTGGCAACCATCAGGGACAGACATCTTTCACAGAGCTGGTTGGGTACATTTCTTGCACGCTGGCAGGATTTGGACGCACGCTGCTCTTTTTCCACCCTGGAAACGTGAAACATTGCTCAATGGGGAGCTCTCCATTGACTCATGTGTAGGGAAATGATGTAGCCAAATTGGTGTGGAAGAATTTTTGCAGACAGGAAAGGAGGAAGCTGCAAAGAGAAAAAAGACGGATGCTCATGAATGCATTTTTCCATTATGTGCCCAGGCACTAGGTTTGCCTTTCTTGATCCTTACGGTATAATTTTCCAAATCAGGATAAGCATTAAGCATGTTGTCTGTCTCCTCCTGTACAATTTGCAATTTCAAGTTGTGCTCAGATTGATAGAACTATGAGTATGCAGAGACATTAATAAGCCTATGCATTTAAATAACCTTTATCTTCCAAAGAGCTCAGTTTTATAAATGATGGGACACTGCTTTTTCTTTTTTCTGCTTCAAACACCCGGCATTTTAATAAAATTTTAAATCTCAGTATCATCCTTCATGACTCCAGAGTACCATCAGAAAAAAAAAGCAACAATAACAACGATGTCAACAAATTATTATAACAGAGTCACTGACATGTACAAGAAAGAATCATAGGTGTGCAGTTGAGGTCCTGTCACCATTTGCTGGAGTAGTCTTAGCCAAGTCACTTAATCTTAGAAATTCTATTTTGTTACCTGTAAAATTGGGTTAAAAATACCCAACCTATAGAGTTGTGGTGAGGAAAAAAAAAATGAGACACCTGTTTTATTATGAAGCATTATACAGATATGACAAGATTATTATAAACATTTCTTGGAAGCCACTGCATACCTTAGGAGCAGTTTACTTTTTATACTAATATGCTAGAGGGAAACTAAGGTACAGATGGAAAATGTATTTTTTCCTACTACAATCTATAAACTAACAACTCCCCAAACTGTACATGCAGTCAAAACTCTCCTATGAGCTTACAACTCACTTGTGGAGATGCTGGCTGAATAACTAACAAGCACCCAAGCTCAATCTCTCTTCTGAATTTTCCCTGCAGACCTGCTCCTCCTCCTGAGACATCCCTGCAGAAACTCTTCTTCCTTTCAGTTTCTGGCACAAATACCTGTGCTTTTGGATTGTGCCCCCTGAATCTTTTTCCCATGAGCCTTCTCCTTGTCATTCAGACTACTGACATCTTAACGAAGCCCTTCTTGCATCTCTACTAAATGCAACGGGTTTGTAGCTGGGCTTTCTGCCTCCAGTGTTTTCCTTCCATACCCCCGAAATCATCTTCCACATCTGGCCAGAGTAATGTATATAGAACGCAAAGCAAACCATGTTCTAAATGCCAAAACTTCTGGGGGTCCATGTGGACGATAGGATAATCTTGAACTCTTTGGCAGGTTGCAGAGGGCTTTGCATCTGACCTCTCAAACACCAGCCACGGACAGTCTTGCTTCTCCTTGGAACTCCCAGCGGTACCAAGGGAATTCCTGAAAGCTCCATGCAATTTTTCATGTTCCTGACATTGACATTCTGTTCTCTTTGCTTGGAACACCTTTCCCTGTTTCTTCGCCCAGCAAGCTCCTCATTATCCTGTGATCTCAGGCGTGCCTTAACCAGGACACAGCCAACACCTCACCACTCTGTCACCGTGACTAATGGGCCCCTTCACTGCACTCACTGAGCACCCTATGGCACTGTGGCTTCACGTGATGACTGTGGTCTTACCTGAGATAGCTTTCTTAGCAGAACCCCTTGATTGTGTTCAAGAAGTTTCCATTTTATTGTTTATACATACAACACTAAAGTGCCATGGGCTAAATTCGTCCAAGATTGGTCATATCTATCACGCAGCCAGCTCTGCTACTGGTTTATCATTTATTATGTGCCAAGTACTGTAGTAGTTTCTAGGTGCGACAGCAGGGAAGCGGTTCTTGGCTGGATGTTGAGTGTGTACCACGTGGCACATAAATGTGGACACAGGCTTGCCTAGTAGTCATCAGGACCGCAGACATTGTCTGAAATTAGAGGCGCTGAGCAGCAGAGACGGAGTCTCACCGGCAGGGGTCACTGCAGCTAAGCAGATGCCCCAAACACCGCTGACATGGAGCGGCATTAGGAGCTCTGTCTTGAATTAATGCCATTCTAAACGTTTTCTATTTATATGGGAAAATTCACATTTCTTTGCCTTTTGGGACCAGACTAGATCTATTCATTCTCCTTTAATGGCTCTGTAAACATTGTGCCTTCCACGGCCTGCTCCCCACCTCCGCGGGCCTGTCTACGCCTCTTACCCCATGAAGGGATTCTTATTTTGATTGTATTCATTTCCTATAAGGAGAGAGGCTCTGAGTGAATCGTACATTGGTTCAAATGACTTTCTGTTTTGAGAATGTTCCCAGGGGGATGCAATTCTTTTAATTTATTTAATCGGATGTGCTTTTTCAGAATGGCTCTCTTCTGCAAAACAGATGGGAGGGGACTGCCCGGCACTACCTCTGTCTTTCTCTCGGGCTCCCTTAGAGACGTAGGCTCTCTGCATAAAGCGTGCACGGGCCACGTGGGGTTGCATAGCGCCCCGATGCTAAGCAGACCTGCTTCTCCTGCAGGATGGGGTCTTTGACATCAGAGGGGTCTCTTCTCTTGGCTGTACCTCTGCGGCCTGCCTCCTTGTTTTTTTGGACATATAGTAGCATGTGTCCTCAGCACTTAGATCCGTGGTCCTTGCACATAAATAATAAACACTTTTCAGGCACCACAATAGACCAACAGTTGAAACAGGAGTGGGCCCTGGAGAAGGTGCAGGCAACTTTACTTCTCCATGAATTTATTTTGAATAAACTCAGCATCTAAAATCATAAAGTCATCAGGAACATGAGTTTACAGATCACAAAGACCTAAGTTTGAAGCCCCCAGTTTGTCCACTTCCTAAGAATATGACTCTGGACAGACAAACTAACATATTTAAGCCACAGTTTCCTGGCATTTAATAAAGGAATACTAATAATATCCACCTCCCAGGGTTGCTATGAAGATTAGCTGACATAGAGCTTGCAAAGTGCTCAGTGCTGTGTCTGGCACAGAGGCAGCATCCAAAAATGGCAAAAAGAATGCAAGTTATTATTATTAAATTTACATAGTTAATGCTATAGGAATAGCAATCTTTTTGTTTTGAAAATTGAAGGAAGTTGACGTGTTAGATGGAGGTCCCTACTTTGATCCCTTGGCCCCTGGGATGCACCTCTGTTCTAGACATATGTCCCTGCATCATCATGGCTTTACATACAGGATCACAGAACATTTTCCTGTCAGCTCTCCAAGGCAGACACTGAATCTTCAACATTCCTCTGTTTCTTAAATTTAGTAGGGTTCTTGGAACACAGCAGTGGATGCACTCATCCATGGCCGCAGGATGAGAGAAGCTGGGGTAAGGTGTCCAGGGGCCATGTGAGCTTTGGTTCATTTACTTAAGGTCCCCCTGACCTCAGGGGACAAGCTATTAGGCACCTGCTTAGACTGACAGTGAGAAAGCACCAATTTCTTTAATGTTCTCATTTCTCTCTTAATTTGTCTTTCCAAATCCCTATCTCTCATTTGTTTTTGAGAGAGACATCTTTTTATTTTCTTTTTTTTTTTTTTTTTTTTTTAGACAGAGTCTCGCTCTGTTGCCCGGGCTAGAGTGAGTGCCGTGGCATCAGTCTAGCTCACAGCAACCTCAAACTCCTGGGCTTAAGCGATCCTACTGCCTCAGCCTCCCGAGTAGCTGGGACTATAGGCATGCGCCACCATGCCCGGCTAATTTTTTGTATATATATATTTTAGTTGTCCATATAATTTCTTTCTATTTTTAGTAGAGACGGGGTCTCGCTCTTGCTCAGGCTGGTCTCGAACTCCTGACCTCGAGCGATCCACCCGCCTCGGCCTCCCAGAGTGCTAGGATTACAGGCGTGAGCCACCGCGCCCGGCCTTGTGAGACTAGCTGTTGCCAACTTTGGGGTTGTGGTATATGGTTGTTGTCTGAGCTGGGCAGTGCATGATTACACTATGTGGTGGCCCTATCTTCCTCAATGTCTAGTTGGAGACCCCTAAGTCATTACCTGAAGTCACATGCACACTGTCACATACTCATGTATTTTTACTGTCAGGAAAATGTCACTCTGGCAATAAGTGTCTCTCCCCTCCTTCTCTGGAGCTTGCCACATGAGCACACTGTACAAGTCCTGGAATAACTGCAGGGTCCCTGGCACCTCCACCAGTCCCTATTTGGTACCCCAACCCACCTAACTGCTCTAGCCCCAGGCCCACTAGTCTCCTGATACTCTGTTTCCTACAAGCCTGTGACCTAAGTCATTATTAAATCCTGTTTATTTCATCTCCAAAATTCATCTTAAATTCTTCCATTTCCACTCTTTCAACCAAGGCCCCTGCCTCGGTCATCTGTGTTTAACCGTACAAAAAGTTCACATGTCACACATTTCTTCACAGCCATTTCACATCTTGAGACAGATAAAACCATATGTGTGTACAAAGACTTGTACACAAATGTTAACAGTAGCTTTATTTATGTTAGCCAAACTTGAAAACAATCTATGTCCATCCACAGATGAGCAGATAAATAACCGTCAATCCAAACAATGAAGCATGACCCAGCAATAAAAAGGAATGAACTATTGAATTGATGCCTGCAACAATATGAGTGACTCTCAAACCATTATGATGAGCGAGAGAAGCTGGTACAGATGAGTACAGGTGGTAAAACCCTATGATTCCATTTATATTAATATGAAATTCTAGGAAACGCAAAACTAATCTATAGTGACAGAAAGCAGAGAAGCGAAGGTCTGAAGCTGAAGGGCCTTGGGGATTGACTGAAAAGGGCACAAGGTAGCTTTGCAGGGCAGTGAAAATGTTATCGATGTTGATGGAGGGGTTGGTTACACAGATGTAAAGATCCATCAAAGCTCATTGAGCCGTGCTGCTAAGTGGATACATTTTATTGTATGTAAATTATATAACAAAAGCCGGGCACCTCAATTGCAAATGTGTGTATACAGTGGATATATACATGAAATACACGGTATTTTACTCTTGACCCAGGAAGAATCCCAGTGACCCTAGGGGTGAGGACTGCCAACGCAGCAGAAGAGAGAACAATTAAATGTCCCTTGGAGGCATTTTCAGCATTTTGTGAATGCAAAGTGAAGCTGGGAGCTCAAGCCATTACGATACAGATGGACTGCACTTAGGTTGCCAGAAAAAAAAATACAGAATGACCAGATAAATTCCAATTTCTGAAAAAACAGTAGGTACTTTTAGTATAAGTATATCCCATACAATATTTGGGACATACTTGTGTTAAAAAATATCCATTCACTTGAAACTCAAATTTAACTGGGCATCCTGTATTTTTATTTCCTAAACCTGGCAACTCTTCCAGCATGCCATATTATCACCAGAATGTTTGAATTCGTAAGTAGAAGGATATTCTTTTGAACATGTTTTGCATTTTATGATGCCATTCACAGAGAAAATTGGAAGCAACACCATACAGTGCAAATAATGTGGGTTTTAGAGTGAGTCAGATCTTGAGTCTAATGCCAACTCTCTGCCCTAACTCATTCTGAGGGTTTGGCCAAATTCCTTAACATCTCTGCAAAGTGAACATTATAACATCTAACTCAATGTTTTATCTGAAGAGTGGCAATAGGAGCATCAGATATTTGTTCCCCAAATCTCGAGGACTCTGTGTTTCTTTAGCCACTGCCACCTTGCATTTGCCAGTGGAGATCACTGTCTTGACTTCCGGAGAGTGTTTAGCATTGTGGTGCCTGGATCGAAGGCAGGAGCAGCTTCTTGTCAGCACTAGATCTATTCCCAAAAGAGATCCTGGGGTGTCATCTTGGTTATCACCATCAATGGCCCACATGTTCACTGGTGTTGGAGAAGAGGTAGATGTTGTAGCAGTGGTGGTAGGAGGAGACAGGAATGTCATCGTCACTGTCTGCTAATGCTTCTTGCAGAAGAGGAGGAGGTGCAGAGGAGAGGAGTAATGGGGAGGGAGCTTGACCTACTCTGGGGAAACTGGAAGGGATCTCCTTATGTTAAAGAACTGCTACAATGGGAGATTATTTCATCGCAGGAAGAAGAAGAAATACTGTTCAAGGGGAACAGTGAAAACAGACTACTTCCCTGCCTTACTTTACCTGAAAATAACACATAGACCTGAGGGCACTGGGTGAAATTTATGGCCAGTAAATTCCCAGCCATTAAAAGGAAATACTTCTCTGTCGGCTGTGCAGTTGACCGCTGAGGCAGGTCATTGAAGCAGAACCAAGGGCTATGTTTAAAAAGGGGGAATCCAGCAATTTTATGATCCATAAAAACTTGGCTGGCAATACAGCTTAGAGCAGGGGTGTCAAGTGCCACCTCAGAGCCCTGAGCAACGTCCAACACCTTCAGCAGAAACAGGCTATCTTTGGGCCTCACCTCCTAGCCTAGTTCCACACATTCCTGGGCATTATCTCCTGCAAGGGAAGGGGGCATCTCTGGGAATAGCTACGTCTCCTTTGCGATCGCAGTTTCCATCTACAAGGCCCAGCCACTGTGGTGGCTCCAGCTTCTGCCAAGAAGCCCCAGCTCTTGGCACTGACACATCACTTCTTTCCTTGGCTCTTTAGTCCTAGGCCTGGTAGAGTCTTCCTATCATTGCTGATCCCTGTGCTATCTCAGCATCTCCTCTTTCTAATGCCCATTATTAGATTCCTGCTGTTGGAGTCCTGGCATGCATGAATTCCACCTAACTGGCCCCTCAACGATGCACCTAGGCTTGCCATTTTCCCTGGATTTTTTGCCTGTCACACCTCATCTAAATAGGACTGATGTGTTAGTTATGACCTGCGCAGCTACCTGGTCAAGGCAAACTTGCATGAAAGGAGCTCTGGATACTAACTCTCTTCCTGCTGTTCTAGAGCCCGTGCCCAGGGGTGTGCTGGGTCAATGCCAGGTGAGATGGGGTAGAGCCAGGAGATTTTCCCATTAACTTGGGGGAAGTGGAGGCAATGCCAGGGTGTGATGTTTTGAACCTCCACTGGTGAGATGAAGATAAATTCTCTGTGGTTATCGTTATTATGCTTGTTGTTTTGTTTTCTTAGCAGGATATTATCCCTAATATATTCATACAAAATCAGGATTCAAAGTAATCTAATTATTGTAGAAAGGAATTTAACCAGGGCAGGAGTAGAGGGACAAAGTTTAACAAAATGTATCCAAGTTAAGGAAAGGAAACCCACCCCAACATTAAAATGCAGAGAACATTTTTTAAATGCCATTATGAAAAGTATATTCTAGTGATAAAATGGCTAAGTGGATAAAAGGCTTAATGTTTAGCTACTATTCTGCTAGCTTCAAATTCTGAACAGAACTCCATTGAATAGCCTATGTTTTTAAATGGACCATATTTCGAAGAATCTCCAGATGGTGACTGGGCACTGCAGAATTCCTCTGAGGACAAGCAGCTTTACTTAAGCAACAAGCAGGAAATCCCAAGATTTTAAGTACAATGTAGACTTTTTTAGTCAGTTTCACATTACCTTAGTTGGTGGCCAAGAGTAGCTTTATTTAAATATATAGCTACAAGTGGTACCATTCTTTCCATTTTCTTCTTTGATCCTTTAATCCAGCTTGTGTCATTTTTCCCTCATTAGCTAGTTGCAGAAAACTCTGATGACGTAGACTGATAATATAGGGATACTTCATTTCTGGGAAATTGAATGTTATTTACTTTTGAAAAAATTGAATCATACTTCACATTCACTACAAATACTGTCTTTGAAGCAACATCCCCAAAGCTCTTTTAATGAGAAAGAGAGGAGGAGAGGGAAACAGAGACAGCCACAGAGACAGAGACAGAGACAGAGAGACAAAAACAGAGACAGAGACAGAAAGGAGAGATTGATTTTTTCTTTAGTAGGAAATTATTGTTCCCAAACTTACTAGTTTGGTATGCTTAGAGTTTCCTGCATCATATTCCCTTAAAGCATGTACCTGTCTAGATGAGTCCTAATAAAAGCAGTGACTCTTGGAACATGAGTAGATCACCCATTTTTGCTGACAGAAGAGTCCACCTTTAATAACTCCAGGAGTTTCATTTTTGAGAAGTTTGATCTAGGGCAGTCCAAAGAGAACCCTTATAGCTACTGTTTGCATTCAGTTCTTTGAAAGCCTCACACCCTTATGATTCCACTAGAACATGGCGAGCATCATGAGAGGTTCACAGCTCTCCCACCTCCGTGCTTGGGAAGGATTGGAGGCACGAATCTTACCATGCCCTCTACCCCCTGGTGCTATTCATGGGCATATTTATAAGCCTCTAAAGAATTGCTTCAGGCTTTTTAGGGAATGAGAAAATAATTCCATCTCCATGGTTCCAAGAGAAATATTCCTGGGGCTGCAAAACCAATACCATAGAGGCTGAGATTGCCTGGCGTTCTGGAACCTGAGAGCAAACAAAAGGCAATATGCAATTTACACAGCTTTGCAGGTCTTATTCAAACATGCACTGGGACATGGACACTTTCATTGGCTCACCAACTTTACTTTCATCTCTCCCCTTTCTTAGGTCTTATCCCTTCCTCCTTTTATCCAACTCATTTGTTTGGGAAACACACTTAGTAGCAACAATTCTACTTTCCTAGAGTAACAAATTCACAAGCATGGGAAACAAATTTGTAAGACACTAGAAAGAAGGCTGCTCTTCCATAGGAAGCCTGTTGCCTGAAAATATTCAAGATCCTTTTTATGATTTTAGTACTTGGCTTGTTAGGGCTTATTTTCATAGCTGCTACCTAACTTTGTGGGACAGAATATGTTTTATCCAGGTCATTAATTTACCTTCCTGAAATTGATAATATAGGAAGCAAGAATCCTTGATCCCAAATGGATTTCTTCCTCCAGGAAAGGATCCAAGTTTCACTTTATTTTTAGTGCTTTTTAAGGTGTTCTTCATAGGAGGGAGAGGGCGATGCGAGAGTGTTAATGAAAAAACTAAATAACTCTCCGAACATGAACCCATCATCTGAAAAACAGAAGCTAATTTTGAATTATTAAAGGAGGCTGGATCACAACTCACCACTGAGAAATAGAGGGAGGGAAGATGGTGTTTGGGAAGTCCAATTATTTCTGAACCAGAGACAGTCTTATTAAGTTGGGCAGAAAATTAATTAGGCTAATTAGAAAACCTCATTGGAATTCAGCAAGGAGTTATGAGAAGAAACATGACAACACTGGGTGTGTTGAGAGGGAGAGCGTTCTGGGGGAGAGTGAAATGAGATTTTCAGGAAGCAATCGGAGGGTGATGCACGCATATTGCGGTTGATCATCGGGTCACTTCAGATGGAAGCAGCAGCGTTTTATAGACTTTCTGTTCCCAGTTGTGGGTCTTCACTGAGTATTAAAAATGATGTCTGGTGTGTGTTATAAAGGGAAAAAGAAGAAAAAAAACCCTAAGATTTATTCCAAGGCTTCAGTGGGATTTTATATTTATTTTGGTATTTCCGATATGCTGGTTCATCAGCATGGCGCATTGTTAAAAAGTGCTGGGTGGGTGGTTTTTTATCTTCACAGATTTATGGAGTCCTTAAAACATCTGTTCCGTTCTGATTCCCCTGCTCAGTACAAAGACGTTAGTCAGGGGAAGCTTCTCACACTGCACCGTTTCAATGCACTGACGTCGGCATCGGTTAATAGAGATAAACCCGCTGAGACAATCAGTGGCGTCCCGGGGCTGGGGGAGGGCCAGGGGATTCCATCTCCAAGGAGAGACTCATGGGATCTGGGCTCTGCAGCACAAGGGACTTTGAAGTGAGGCAAGGAGAGACCCCAGGAAGGGGTCACCCAGGGGTGCTGAGGGAGCTCGGGAAACCTGTTTCAGGGGAAATCAGAGCATAGGAAGTCTGAGCCCACGAGAATGGAAAATGATCTCCACCTCTCTCCTGAGCCCCCATCACAGTGACCTCTTCCTTGCCGGGATTCCCAGGAGAGAAGGAGCCTTCCTAGCTACTGGGGGATAATTCTTATGGTTGTCATTATCAGGAAAATAGGTGCAACCCAGGCAAATTGACCAGAATGGAGGGAGCAACAGGAGAGATGTTTTTCATGTGGGGTGGCGGTGGAGGACAGAGTTTCTGGTGAAAACTGAGGCTAGAATAAATCAGAGACCCCTTGGAAGGGGCAAGAGGGAGAGAAGAGAACAGACCTTTTGAATACCTAGTACATGGAAGGCTCTTTCTGCGTTAGCACATCTTAGTCCTCATAGCAGTTCCCTGTAGTAGGTATCGTTAGTCACATTTTACAGGTGAGATAACTGAAATTCAGAGCACTTAAGTCACATGGAATCCACACCCACTAAGAAGGGGAAGCTGAAATGCAAACCCAGGGGGTACAAACTGAATATTTGTGCTCCCCCAAATTCGTATGTTGAAGCCCTAACATTCTACATACAAATGATGATATTTGGAGATTGGGTCTTTGGGAGGCAATCAGGGTTAAATACAGCCATGTGGGTGAGGCTCTCATGATGGAATCTGTGCCCTTATAAGGAGAGAGAGAGAGAGAGAGAGAGAGGTATCTCCTCTGCGCGAGTGTACAACGAGAAGGCAGCTGTCTGCAAGCAAGGAAGAGATCCTCAGCAGAACCTGGCCATGCTGGCACCCTGATCTTGGACTTTTAGCCTTTGGAACTGTAATAAAAGTAATTTCTGTAGTTTAAGTCACCAGTCCATGGTATTTTGTTACGACAGGCCAAGCTGACTAATATAGCAGATTTGCTTGTTTTCAAAGCCCCTGGACTTTCAATGGCACATGGTACCTCCTGGAGCACCCTCGGTGGCACCTGATGAAACTGGAAATTGTCTACTTAGGTTCCCACGTGCCTCAATGTGGCAGTGGTGAGAAGAGCCTTTGGAAAACTGCCTATGGTCCCAAGATCCTAGGAATTTGTCCTGCTTGCCTAGAGAAGGACCCTATCTTTAACCTCCTCTGGGGCAAGGTGCAAAGGATCTTAATCACAGGATTTAAAGGCGAGTTATTGGCGGAAGGGAATGAAATGATGCCAAAGGTTTTGAGTTCTAAGTGTCCTTCATCATTGCAGCTCAGGGACACGGGCAGATGGGCAGCCCGGTCTCCGTGTAGGTCAGGGGCAGGTCGATGCTGCATGTTGGAAAATGACGACGCGAGCTTGTGGGGCTGACACTGGGCAGTCTGCTCCACCTCCCCCAGGCCCAGCAGGTGCCATGGCCTCCCTGCCCTTTCGTGGCGTCAGCCTCCTCTGAGGCCGTCCTTTTCCAATCATCAGCTTTGCCTGTCAAGCTGAGCCAAGTAATGAGACAGGAGTCAATTTGTTCTCCCCAATAGACTGCTCCTCTGTCTGTTCCCAGCCTCCCAGGTGACCCCATTATGATAATGGCCCAGCCTGGCTGCTCTCAGAACGGGCCTGATGGAGAAGTGAGAACTTCCTTGAAATGTGAATCACAGAGAGGCTGGCAGACTACGCTCTGTTCCCTGCTGGCTCTGGACAGGAGCCTTCTGCCTCCCCATTGTCACTGCTGAGTGATGCCATGTGCTTATTCGTGCTTCATGCTGCTGGCATCCCGGGAACATCCCATCGTGCCATCCATTTCAACAACGAACTCAATTCAGCTGACACCCAGGGAGACAGGTGGATTCAGAGTGCAAAGTGTGTTGCTATCACTCTGGCATCCCAACCTGAACTCAGGCTTTAGAGCAGGTGCCGGTTTTGTGTCCTCAGGTAGATGACAGTGTTCCTCACTCCAGACCTCAATAAGCATGACTTTCTATAAAACTGAGGCAGCCTGGCTGCAGAACTTTGGTATAAAAAGATTAGCAAGTCAGTCAGTCATCTGGATATTTGATTTGATATCAAATATTCTAGTCCTTCCAAATATTTGGGTATGTTAATGTTGTGATAATTCATCCAGAGAAATGTCATGATGCAGTGATTGAGTGTTTCAATAATTTTCAAAACAGTATTATTCTCCCCCTGCATGCATTGCATCCCACATGCGTCCACTAGTCATTGAATCAAGGCAGGTAGCTGAGTAGTTATATAATGTTCAGGCAAGACTAAAGCTAAATTTTGAGATAATTTAAAACACAGAGATTAAATGTATGCCACATGTGATAAGCTGTTCAGTTAAAGGGATTATATTATACAAGTGATTTATAGCCTTAGACAAATTACTTTGTGTTCCGGGGGTGATAAAATCCGCATACATGTCTGAATCTAGAATGGGAAGTTGAAGAGCTCTGGGTACTACAAACCCCAGGGCTCGTCATCCCCAGATCCATGCTGCTTTGCTTCTCATCCATAGGCAAATCTCGTGCTCTCTCTCTCTCTCTTTTTTCTTTCTTTCTTTTCCTTTTTTTTTTTGGTATTGCTTAATGATTTCCTTTTCTGCTCCATTCGGTGAGCTTCTTTATATACTGCATGTCCCTGTAGTTCTGGGATAATTTATTATTTAATTATGTAACCATTACATAATTCTTCAGCGTTAGCCTTCAGTGTTTCTATTGTTGTTAATGTAACTGCTATCAAGGCATGTAAGTTTTATTTATTGTTTCCATTGAGGAGCAATAATTATGTAACTCTGCAATTCTGCAACTATTATTTCTATTTGTTTAATTACATAACTGAAGCGATATTAAACCTCTAAAACATTGGGTGATAGATTTATAGGGCAGATGCTAGGAGACAGCAATAATAATGATATATCAGAGTAATAATAAAACTAAATAATAGTATTAATATTAATATTAATGGTCATAATGGTAATAAGCAGCGACATTACTACTTGCTTTTTCTTCATGCTGTATTTGGTCTCTTTAATGGGTTTCTTCCCAAATTTCCGTGGTTAATTAGCTATATAACATTTGGTACTCAGCGGTGGGTGCAACCTCATTTCCAGGCTTTACCTGGCAAAGCTGTGCTTTATAGAACACCAGATGGAACAGGTCTGTTTTGTCCTTCTTTATAAGGCTTGGAGTGGGCAGATTTCTTTTTTCTTCATGCCACCTGGGGACCTCGCCTAGATAGGATACCCTGTGTTGAGAGACACAGATGTTGTAGAATCCCAAGAACCCAAGGTGTGTTTGGAAAGCGGGTGTTATACTATTGATGGACTGTTACGGTGGGAAAAGCGTGGGATTTGGATTCCAACAGATCTGGATTGAATTCTGGCTCTGCCACTAACTAGGTGACCTTGAACAAATTACCTAACCTCTGTGGACTACAGTTTCCTCATATCTAAAATGGAGATAATTATATAATATAATAATATCTGTATTGCAAGACTATTGTGAGAATTAAATGCAATAATGTACGCAGTTACTTGGTGTGTAATTGATGCCTATTGGCAGCTATTGTTTGGGAGCTACCAGTTGATGAGATTAATGGGGAGAACATGGCTTGAAGTTGCTCTTTTTCTATCAATCACCTTGTCTTAACCTTCTCAGCAGCTCCCTCCCTCACAGACACCCAAAAGTCCCCATAACACTTCACAAACTACATGCAGGATACCTTACACATGTTATCTGATATAATCCTAAAAGGGAACCATGATTGTTACCCTCTAGATGAAGACCGAGGCACGGAAGTTTAAGAGACATGCCAGCGTGCTTGCAGCTCACTGGCAGTGTTGGGTTGGGGGTGCCCAACCAGCCTGCCTGCACCCCTGCCGGGTGTTCCTTCCAGGTGCACGTCTGCAGCCACTTAGGGAAGGGGCCCTGTGAGGACAGCCCCCTCAGATGGATCAACTCCTGCTGCCCCTGATGCCTCCAATCCATTCTCTGCAGACCAGCCAGCCTCATCGTCCTCAAATACAAATCAGATGCCATTATTGTCCTTTTTAAACCCTACAGTGGCTTTCCATTACTTTAAACCCCACCCTCCTGTCAGGGCCTAAATCTAAATACCTTTGTGATTTGAGCCTTGCTCACCATTGCAAACTCTCCTCCTCCCACGCTCCATCCCAGGCCAGGCCCTCAGACTTCCCCTGACCATGCCAAGTTCAACCCCCATCTCCCCCAGGCCTTAGCACTCAGCTTCCTCCTCCCGGAATTCTTTCCATTCCACATTCTGTAGGTCTCAGCTTACGTAGGGTCTCTTCTAAGGAATTTCCCCCGCAAGCTCTAGCTCTTAAATTGGCCCCAGCCCCATGCCTGATATTCATCAATACATGTCCCATTTGTTTCATGTATAAGATGCACTATCCACACAGTTGCTTTCTTTATTTTTCTGATCATTTGGTTTTTGTCGTGTGCTCCCACCGAGATATGATCCTCACGAGGACAGGCACCGTGACTAACATGTGCACAGTTGTACCCCCAGCCCACAGCTCCGCATCTGGAGCAAAGCAGGCAGCCAGGAAATACTTGCTTAAGGAAAGAATGACTCTCTGCCCTTGTGTGGCCATGTGTGCCCCTGGGGTTTCAATAGTTCCCATGTAATGGGAGAAAAGCAGGATGCATTTTCTCAGGAGAAGTTGACGATCAGGATCCAAGAAGTTGTATAGCACCATCTTGGAGAGCTCAGATTTGGAGCAGACGATGTTGGGTGTTGGAGGCCAGGAGCTGGGAGCGCAGCAGGACCGTGATGTGGTCAGCCAACTGCAGAGGGTGTGGGGAGAGGATGCAGCTGAATCAGATGCACGGGGAGGGGCTGGGGGGGGCGACAGCTCCCCATCACTGTGTACACAAGAGGGCAGTCAGGGTGCTGCTCTAAACTGACATCTGAGTGGAAACTCTGGGACTCATAAAGCTGCATTTCCAGGACTCACCCTACAGGCCCCCCTTCTGCTGAGATGATCTTTCATCTGTACAATTATCAACCAAAGAACTCAGACAGGCCAACCTCCATTCTTCTACCTGTCCTTGAGCTATTATTATTTTATTGAAGCATTTTCCTTCCTTGGGTTATATATATGTGCAATTTTAAAAATATAAATGACATTATTTATAGCAATGCGTTCCTTCTCCTTTCCACTGACTATTTTCCTTTTCAATCAGATTCTCTTCATTCTTACACGTCCCATTTTAGTCCCTGCCGTGCGAGTAACAGGGCACATAAATATTCCCATCCAGCCCGCGGTGCCCCTTTCCTGTTCCCATTTTTCTTCTCACTTCACCTTCATAACCAAAGTCCTCTCCCTTTTTCCCAGTGGCTCTGTTACCATGACCCCATCTTTTTAAAGAGTCTTTGCCCCCATTTCTTTTATTTTTAAATTAGTCACCAGTGTGACCAAGTAAAAATCAGTTAACTATTCGAGTCAGCTCTCTGTATGTGTTTGCCTTTATGCCCAGAGCTATGGGCAAGGTGGCAACTGCCACCTAAGGGTTAACAATTCAGGCTCCTGTCTCAGCTTCCTGATCCACTAAGTGTCCGGAGATAAGATACTTAACCTTTTCAGGCCTGGTTCTTTCATCTCCAAAGAGATTTCAACCTTCCAATTGTTGTAAGAATCAAACAAGAAAATCCATGTGTTATGCACCACATGTTTGTGTCCCCCAAAATTCACATGTTGAAACCCTAATCCCCAGTGGGATGATGTTAGGAGACGGGGCTTTTGCGGAGGTGATTAGGTTTGGATGAGGTCATGCGGGAGGAACCCCCATGACAGGATTAGTGTATTCATAAGAAAAGAAAGAGATTAGAGCCATGTGAGGGTACAAGGAGAAGAGGGCCCTCTGCAAACCAGGAAGTGCACTCTGACCAGACACAAACTCTGCTGGCACCCTGGCCTTGACTTCCCAGCATCCAGAACTATGAGAAATACATTTCTGTCTTTTAAGCCACCTAGCCCATGGTATCTTGTGGTAGCAGCCTGGGCTAAGGCACCATGTAAAATGCTTGGTAATTTCTCAATACATCTGAACTCTGTTATGGGGAATGGACACGCTTGAAGTTCTGACTAGGGGGGATGGGGGTGGGGGGAGGGGATGGGTGCATACCTACATGGTAAGTGTGATGTGCACTGTCTAGGGAATGGACACGCTTGAAGCTCAGACTCGGGGGGATGGGGGGCATGGGCAATATATATAACCTGAACTTTTGTACCCCCATAACAAGCTGAAATAAAAATAAATAAATAAATTAAATTAAAAATAAAAAAAATATATATTATTATTATCTGTCGTAGCAATGGTGGAAGCATTTATAGTACTTGTAGCACCAGCAGAGAGTAAATCATGATTTTCAGTCTCCGGGTCCAGACCCCAGGCCAGTGTGGACTGGATAAATGATACGCCCTCAACTTCTTTGTGCTATTTGTGAAAGTGTGTGGTTGCTGTTATGCTTAATAATATAAAATGATTTAAGTGCCACTGAGTTCATCAAATAAAAGTAAATGTTAACCTAGGAGGTGGAGGACTGTGATGTCTGAAGGAGCTGGCAAACATTGACATAAGTTACAAGTCCAGAGACTAGGCTTGTACCCTGTGCTCCAGGCTGTCCTCTCAGAACAGGCAATTAAGCATTTAAAGGCTTCCTTTCTGATGCGGATGTTCTTATCTCCCAGAGATTCTCTCCTAAGGCTTTTCTACATGTAACACTTCATTCCCAGCTCAGAATCCTTTATATATATGCATATCTATGTATATTATTTCCCCATTCTATGAGTTCTTATTTTATTCTCCAGTGATTTGGTATTTTTCATTTTTTTAAGGCTAAAAAGTGTCCTACTGAAACTACTCTTTCAATTAGGGAGAAAAGCCCTCAAACCCTCTCCAAGCTTGTGCCTCTGAAAAGGCTAGCAGAGAAGCTCCAGTGTGAAAACAAGATAAGAAAGAAAGCAAGCAAGGAGGAGGGAAAGAGAAAGAAATTTAAAGAGCATAGAAGAAAAATAATGTTCATTGGTAATTAATTCTCCTGGTATTTATAAAGCATTTGCTATTTCCTTTTTTTCTAAAAGATCAAAATATGTTGAGCTTATTAACTACAGACATTTGGATGATGCTGTCCTGCACGAGTGGCCACACAGCCCTGCCAGTGGACCGGACGTCATTAACTCTCTTTACAAGTGAGGCAACAGTGAGATTCAGAGCATTGGTGAGAAGTTCTCCAGGTGACACAGCCAGGGACTTGAATCAAGTCCTTTGGTCCCAAATGCTGTGTTCTTTCCACTTGTCCTTGAGGGGAGGCGGCTTGGGGGCGAGGGGAACACCCATCACACCTCTGCCTGCATCTTCTAAGGCCATTTGAGAAATACAGCAGGAAGTCACAAGAGTGACAACATCAGCTTTGTCACTGGTAATAAATTCCATCCGTTCTTAGGCAGACCTGTGCAGTACAAGCTCAGGACCCGTTCAGTGGCAGGCTGCTCACCGCCCTGCGCCCTGTGGAGGGGAGACTGCACCCTGGGGCACCCTTCCTGCCAGCACCCAGGGCTCCCATGCTCAGGAAGTTTGTCCGGCCGGCCGCCCAGGCAGGGCTTTCTCAGTGAGCACAAGATGGGCACCAGAGTGACTCAGGTTCCCTCCCAGACTCAAGAGCACTGAGCAACAGGCTCCTCTCACATAGCTCACATTGCTATTTTGTGTGTTCATTTATTTTTAATTAAATCCTTTATCCAGCTCACCAGGTAGCAGGATTCATGTTCCTGTCACCTGATTTGCCCCTTCCCTGCCAGAGGAGACCAGACAGCCCCCACCCGCCCCACCCAGGCTTGTGCTTCCTCCTCCCTTTGCACAGAAGCTGGACACTCAGGGTGTCAAGGTCGACAGGCGGAGGAGGCTGTAGCTCGGGAGCATCCCAGGCCTCGCCAGCTGGAGTAACCTCCACAGTGGGAGCTCTCTCTCCTTCCATCAAAAGTACTCAAAGTTTCAAATGATAAAACACAAGTTTCGGGCTTCCAAGAGCAGTCAGTGCAGCTCTCCTTGGATGAGTTCTTGGGCAAGTCTGAGAGAAATTGGGTATTTACTTTCCAAGCTGCAGGGTTATGACCGCTTCTGAGCTCTGCCTTCACTGAGCCGTGAGATTTCTTTAATAAGAAATAAGTCTGCTAAATTAAATCAATAGTCTGTTGGTGGAAATGACAGCCTGCACTTGCAGAAATCCCCCAATTCTGAGCTGTGTGAAACCGAATTACAGCTTCCTGAAGTCTGCCGCTGCTTGTTTCCTTCCCAGCGCTCCTCTGCCACCGTGCCTGAAACAGGGGGAGCACGGCCCTTCCAGACCTCGCCCTGTAGTTCCACAGTCAGCAGCGTCAGCACCGCCACCGGCGTCCTCCTCCTCTTCTGCCAAGTTCTTGCGTCAGGGTCAGATCAGAAAGGTCAACCATTGAAGAGACACCCTACACGTCTGTCCCTCTAGCCAAAGCCTGCAGCTTTTGGTGTGGTGCACCTGTTCTTCCTGCTGCTGTTCTGTGCGCTAGACTGGTCTTTGCAGATGCTCAGATTCAAGACAATGTTCCCTCACTTTTATTGTAGCACTGGTGACTCACATGAAGAGTCCTGTAAGCACGTGCCTAGCAAAACTGAGACCCATCTCTCAGAACAAACTGTAAAAATCAACCACCAGTGGCTGTAAAACTTATAAAACCAAGTCTAACAATAAAAAAAGTAATTTCTTGATACATGGCATCTTGGAAATTCTCAAACTCCTACCTCCATCTCACCGTAAAGCCTTTATCAATTATGTTACTCTTGTTCATGGCTATAGTAAAATGTAGTTCAGTTTTTGTGTGATTCTGCAAGTGTACTGCTGGACAGGAAGGTCTCAGGGTTCATGCTATGATCTGTGTCCATTACATAGATGATAAGGTTGGAAATGAAGATGCCAGGGTTTTAGTCATGATTGCCCCAGAATATGACTAGGTCAATTGCACAGGTTTACCATTCAGGATTTGCTGGGGCATGTTCTGGGACATTAACTTTCTTCATCACCTGATTAAATCTGGTAGCAGTTTAAAGTTACAAGGCCTCCTTTGGGCCCAAATCCATATTACTTCTAATTTTCTCAGAAAATTGTCAGAAATTGCAGTAGTCTCAAAACGGGAGTTCTGTGATTGAATCACTGAAGGTGATTGTCTCCGATCCGGCCGTGTCCAGCACCATCTGTGAGCACACTGGAGCTCAGACATCCTTCTCAGATGTCTTCCTTATCAGAGATCCTCCTTCTAGCTCCACATCTCCCCGGGGAAAAGACTCAAGGCTCTGTGACCAGGATGGAGTACAGTGTAGAGCCTGACTGTTGCACTTCTGAGATAGTCATGTTGTTTCTCTTTGATTTAAAATTATTTCTGAAAAAATGGTACAATTCAGTAGTAGTATAAAATAATATGTTTTATTAAGGAGTCTGGGATGAAACATGGCAGACTGAATTGGACCCATTGCCAGAGGACATCTTCCATAATCCTCAGGAATTTTTTTCTATTCTCTAACTACTTATGCCATTTTCAAATACATTTCTCATTATTTGCCCCCAAAACAACTGCAAGTTTCACTGTTGTTTGTTTATATGCTGCTTTTCTACTGCTACTTAACTTAAAAGTTATTGAATTTCTACTATATTTTTGGCTTCATGTTAGTTGATCATCACGTTACCAATTTGAAAAATGCACAGTCTCTGCTCTTAAGGAGCTCCAGCCATAGTAGACATGATTGGTACACCACACGCTCGCTGTCACACAGCATAGCAAGCAGAATTCTAAGATGACCCTCTAGTTTGTCCTCTCACCCTAGTACACACCCTGTACAAGCTCCTCTCCTGAGAGTGGGTGGGACCAGTACGTATCAGGGGATAGCACCCCTGTTATCAGATTACTAATTGGTCGACTTTAATCAAAAGAGAGATTACTCAGGAGTTCGAGACCAGTCTAAGCAAGAATGACACCCTATCTCTACAAAAAATAGAAAATATTAGCTGGGTGCAGTAGCACGTGCCTATACTCCCAGCTACTCTACTCAGGAGGCTGAGGCAGGAGGATGGCTTGAGCCCAGGAGTTTGCGGTTGCAGTGAGCTATGACAATGCCACTGTACTCTAGCCAGGGTGACAGAGCAAGACTCTGTCTCAAAAAAAAAGGAGGGTGGAGATTATCCTGGGGGCCTTGACCTTATCAGATAAGCCTTGATAAGGGGAAGTATCAGGGAGATACTCTCTGCTGGCCTGGAAGAAGGCTATGGAGGGGACATTGTGTCTAGAACCAAAGGACAGTCTCTGGGAACTGAGTGATCCCTGGAAGACAGTCAGCAAGAAAATAGGACCTGTCTTACAGTTGCAAGGAAATAGTTGTGCCAGCAACCTAAGAGAGCTTGAAAGTGGCTCTTTCCCTATTTTCAAGTCTCTAGATGACGATGCAGCCAGCTCACACCTGGACTTCAGCCTTGTGAGACCTTGAGAAGACCCGCCAGCTCAAATATAAGGACACCCCCGGTCCCCGTCGCTTCTCGGCCTTTTGGCTAAGATCAAGTGAAGTGCAAATATAAGGACCCCAGATCCATGGAAACTGTGAGATGATAAATTTGTCTTGTTATAAGCTGTTAAGTTTGTGATAATTTGTTTTGCAACAATAGAAAACTCACGTATGGAGTTTATACCAAATAAAAGGGGATCAGAGAAGAGGGAACAGGTAACTCTATCTGAAAAATGGTAGGAATATTATAGGAAGGAGGTGATATCTGAGGTGAGACTTAAGTGAAAAGTAGAGGGTTTTCAGACAGACAAAGGGCAGAGATGTTTATGGCTGTGATAGGTACAATATGCGTGTAGAACATGTGATAGACTGGGATAACTGAAGGGTAGATGTTTGTTCCTGCTGCTATAACAAAATACCTTAGACTGGGTAGTTTATAAATAAAGAAATTTATTTTTCACAGTTCTGGAGGCTGGGAAGTCCAAGCTCAAGGTGCTAGCAGGTCAGTGTCTGGCAAGGGCCAGGTCTCAGCTTCCAAGATGATGCCTTGTTGCTGCATCCTCCGGAAGGGACCAACACCGTGTCCTCACCTGGTATAAGGGATGGAAGGGCAAAAGAAGGCCAGGAAGCTCTCTGAAGCCTTTTGTAGAAGGGTGTTAATGCTATTCACAAGGTAGAGCCCTCATGACCTAATCACCCCCAACTCACCTTCTAATACCATCACCTTGGTAATTAGGTTTCCAAATATGAATTTGGGAGGGACACATATGTTCAAGCCACAGCAGTAGGGTGCGTATGTTCACAGGTCTTTTTTCTTAAGACAACAATTTCACAATTATATTTATGGACTTTTCCGTGGGTAGAAAGTGAAGTTGCCTTCATCCTAGTTTCTCATGTCATTAATGACCCACATAGATGTTGTTGTCCAGCATTTCCTGTATCCCTTTTCTCAACATTAGTCTCGTATGGAAGCATTTCAAAATCAGAAATCCATTCTGATGCACACAGCAAAAAGTCAAACGGACTTCTCTGCCCAGCCTTCTAGCATTCTCTTCTTTCTGACCGCCGCGTCCTTCCGTGGCTCATACGTTGCTTCAGACTCATGACCTGAGCCATCCAAAGTCACGTACTGTCTTGTCAGATACAGCGTCCTTACCCAAGTGGTTAGTAACCTGATTGTGTTCCAGCTTCTCTGGATGACTAAGCAGTGTGTCATCTTCCTCCCTTTTATTACCTGGTGGGGGTCCTCGTGCATCATCTTGTCAGCTACCATTGCTGGACTTACTGTACAATTCCCACAAGTGTGTTAAAACCCGAATTCAATAGTGTTAAGGACCTCCAATTCCTGATATCTTCTGTGGTCCCATTTTTAAACAGAATAGTCAATATCTTTGGTGTCATTGACTTTGCCTTTGTCCATTGTTCCAAAATTGCTCTGAAACCTTTCACTGAGCTTACAGTACTTAATCCTCAGTGAATTCTTCATAAATGTCAGTGGGAAACCCATCTATTCTAAGAGCTTTCCTTTATTTCAATAGCTTTTATTAAGCCTCCTACCCCTCAGGCGCTGATTTTTGCCCCTTGCAACCTCAATATCTGCTGGTGCAGCGGCATCTGCGGGAGAGCACAGACGCGTCCTCTCTCGCTGCCTGTGCCTGTTCCCCTCGGGGAAGTCCATTCTTGTCGCCCAGGCTAACTCTTGACTTTTCACACATTTACACACACTTCCTTAAGGAGCTAGAGGAATCATTTCCAAAAGTCCCTTCACCATAATTCTTTTTGGTAGAATAATATACATTTCCCCACCGTCTGCTTTCTGGAAGAGTCTTCACTTTGTGTCATTCCACCTCGGCCAACTGAGCATCTATGTGCTGCCGGTTTATTTATCACATGCAGAATATATGAGGAGTCCAGATTTTTTGGCTCCAGATATAATTTTCCTCCTCTCTTTTAGGTAATTGTGAGGTTGCAAAGAGTTGTAGCAAGAGTTTTATTTTGTTTTGGTTTGGTTTGTTTCTATAACTTGCCATTAAGGAACGCTCATCAGAGCAGTTCTCTTTGTCATTTCCAGGAATGTATTTAACTTAAGGTGCAAAGACTTTGAGCATTCGCTATGAGTGCATCATTAATTCTCCGAGTGCTACTGTGAGCTCCTTCCCTCCTAGCCTGTGGCTTTCAGAACAGACTCAGATTACCAGCCTACTGGAGAAATCCTACAATGTCTCATGAAAAACAGAGTGCACAGGTTCCCTTCCCCTTTATCTTTCTCTCCTTCCCCTGAAATAGTCTCCCTAGGCTCAGCAAATGCACCCCTGTCTGGATGTTGTGTTTTTAGAGGAGTTGGAAGTAATCATTCCACAGATGAGTGCTTGCCAGTTTACAGTCAGACTCACCATTGCTTCTATTCCTATGTCCCTGGATTGTGACTCAGCACAGGCTTCCTCCAGGGGAATGCTGTGATTTCGGCTAATCTACAATTTACAATACACAATTGGCTGCATCTTAGAAAAAATATGTAGAAATGCTTTGCACACGACCTGTCTCCTGAAAATGTTAAATTTGGCGCACTATGACTCAACTCTCAAAGGTAGTTGGCACCTTTATCTATTAGTTTGCTTGGTTTAGTCTAACACCAGGTCACTTTTTACTGTATGTAGCAAGGGAAAAGATCATGTGTTTTCTCCCAGGAAGTGACCTTCTCTGCCAGGCTAAGACAAGATGAAATTTTGGTGATTTTTACACAGCAGAAATCAAGATAAATGAAAATTTTGTCATTTTAGTTATTCTTACTTAATGAATCCCCAAAGGAAAATGTCTTCCCTCTGCTGATACCAGGGAGGTACTCATTTAGGGAACATATCTTTGAGATGCTAGTTTTGATCATCTCCTCCATCCAAAAAGAGTAGTCATTAAGCAACTCTTGGTATATGGTACATATTATAGCTCTGTCTAACTTAGGCACAGCATGAAAAGAATTGCCCACACTTCGTCTATTCCTTGTAAGAGCTTTTAATTCAAGATATACAAAGGTATAGGAAGATCAGTCAACATGATGACTATGGCTAAATGAAGGTTTCTGTTCCAAAAAGCCCTGATAATGTGAAATTTAATGTGGAACCGGAGCAGGCTGTGATGGATGTGATGCATGGTAACTATTTGGGATGGTGCATTCATTAGGGCAGAGTGAGCGCTTTGGCCAAGATAACTCATGCTCT
Organism: Eulemur rufifrons; assembly: GCF_041146395.1. Taxonomy (NCBI): domain Eukaryota; kingdom Metazoa; phylum Chordata; class Mammalia; order Primates; family Lemuridae; genus Eulemur; species Eulemur rufifrons. The sequence goes on along the minus strand of NC_090988.1, from coordinate 8,174,079 downwards.
TCACTGTGTCCCCAGCAGCTCCATGCTCCAGGAAAGCTACCTGAAGTTCTGTTCTGGAACAGTAGTGGGACCTGCTTTACTTCTCTGCTTACACCTCCTGGCCTCTGTGTCCCTCTCTGTCAAGGTTATGATGGGTCCCTTGAGGCCATCTGGAGCAACAGTCTGGAGTGGAAGCCCCACTCTTAATCTGGTTCAAGCTACAGAGCTGTGTTACTTTGTTTAATTGAGGTGTTTTAATCAGCATCTGTGGCTCAAAGGCTTTGCAAGCCTTATTTCACATTGTTTGTCCTCTAGAAGCAGTTTCAAACCCACATCACTCCAAATTTCTGATACTTTCATTCTGTTCCTTTTTGTGTGCAAACCAGTTGATTTTATCTCGAACTCTTCTTTCTTGAAATACCTTGCCAAACACAGTGAGGGAAGATCAACATATGCCAGCATTCTGGCTCTTTTCAGCCACTTCCCTGAGATGCACAGGCACGGTAGGCACTCGTCTGCCTTCCGAGTTAACAAGGGTGACAGTTTTACCAAATGTTTCACTACAGCAGAGCAGGGACTTCCAGCTTGCTAGGTCTGTTTGCTCACTGTCTACCACAAAACGGCTAAGCTGGTGTCAGATACTTTGACACTGTGTGTGTGTGTGTGTGTGTGTGTGTGTTAGCGTCTACTTCAAGGCCCTGATTTCTGTCTTGATTAGGGTAATGTTAGCTGCTGCAACAAACAAATTCCAATATTTTAATAGCATAATAAAATAAACGTTTGTTTTTCCTGCACATAAATTTAGTGCAAGTGTTCCTGGCACGTGAGGGCTAGCTTTCTTCTACAAAGTGATGCGGGCATCCAGGCTCCTTCTGTTCTATGACTCCGATCTGCCTTATGGCCTTCAAGGCCTCAGAATCCAGAGAAAGGAAGAATATGGGGCATTAGTGGACCAGTCTCGAGAGTGGAGCATGTAACTTCTGCTCTGATTCTATTTTGCTGAAACTCAGTAAATGGCTGTACCTACATGTAAGGAGACTGGTAATAGGAGTTTCTGTCTGGGCATCACTTCCCAGCAACAGCAGTGTATGTTCTAGGACAGGTTGAATCAAAAAGTTTTGGTGGTAAAAAGCTGCTTCTGCCATACATGGAAAAACTTCTGGAAGAAATTGTTGAGTTCTATAATTGAGGAAAGTATTCAGTATATTTATGTGTATTGAATATAACATTTCTACCAATGCCCACTACTCCCTTGGTAGGATGCCCTCTCTTTGCAGGCCTGAGTTAGACAACCTTATTTGGGAGGAGTTAATGTTAAGGAGAAACACTAGGTTTAACAAAGAAAGCACACATTCAAGCACATGCACACACATACACACACACATATATGTATATATATCTTAAATGAAGATCTCTTTTGTGAACAATATGATTCCAATTATATTCATCCTTATTATACATGGGATTTTTAAGGTTGTGAGATATATAAACCATGCATCTTTATAAGTAAATTTCTCCTCCTTATGCAATCCTTGTATTAGTCTGCACAGAAACATGTAGTACCAGGTCTTTCTCTAATGCTACCAGACTTTGAGATACCTACTCTGCAGTGTGCTCTCATATTCTATGTTCTTGCTTCAAAATATGATATTTAAAAAATCTTTACCCTCATTTTTGTAAAAATGACTTTCAAAAGTATTGCTAGTAATACTGCCAGTTCTCTCTAATTTCTTGGCAAATTAGCATGCTCAGATACTACAGTTGCTACCAAGTTTCTGGTTGCTTCAGGAACTTGTACATTATATTAGTGTAATGACAGGGTTTATCTACAGCATATGAATGTGACTGCTCCAGCATACATTTCCATTAATAGAAACACTGTAGTTTTTACATTAATCATAAAGGGAATTGATAATTGCCTATGGGAGTTTTTACCTATGAGCAAAAATGTTTGACCCAATTATGCTGGCATGGTGAGGGATGAATATATTGAATTATGATACAAAGAACATTGGTGTATTCCAGACGATGGAAGGAACTATTCCAAGGGAATAAATAAGCCAGAAGTGAGCAAGTGTTCAAAATTTCAAAACTAATAATACTGTCATTACAGCACCCATCACAGCTCAGAAGTTTAACCCCATTCAATGAAGATGAAAAGGTAAGCCTAGGATGTTCAGTAAAGTTAAGCACCTGTCATTCAAAGCCCGGTATCAAGACAGATTTGTAGAGCAGAAACATACAGCCTCTACAAGGAGCCAAAATCTGGAATGGTAGTTGGTGGATGGTTTCCCAAAAGGTTAAACTGCAGCTAACACTACAGCCTTCTGCAATCGTGTGCTTTGCCAAAAGATAAGCTATCAGTCTTACTTCAAAGGCCATCAACTATATTCTTTGAAACTTTAAGATTCTATTTGGAGTTGATAAAGTTGAACAAAAAATTTAAGTGTGATTGATCAGACTTAATTCCAAAGTAAAGTCCCTCTTTATATATTCAACTTTCAAAAGGCTGAGGACTCTTTATTTGTTGTAAGGAGTTGGAATAGAAGGCAATTATGCAGCAGAAGAAAGGTCACTTTAGGGTAGTGGTCAGGATTCTGCATCTACCAGAAATTACAAGTCCATCTAATTTTATGTTTATTTACAAAAAGAATTTAAATGTAAAAAGGTAGCTCTAGCATATAGTGATGGTAAAACTTTTATCGAGTATATGCGCTTAAGTCTCATTTAATCTTTCTCTTCAATATTGGCTCCCTTTCCCATTTTTTGCAAAACTTGTGATGAGTACTTGAATTTTTTCATTTAACTATTATAGTAGGGAGACTTCTAAGATGGCCCCCTCAAGATCTCCACCCTTTGGTACACATGTGATATAATGTTTGATCTTCGAGTGAGGGCAGAACCTGGGAATACGATGGGATAGTAGTGTGTGATCGACCCCCAGGCTAGGCTATGCTATGTGGCAAGTGTTGATGGGGTAGTCACTCCTGTGATTACACCAGATCATGTAAGTTTTTGTCAGAGCTGACTGGGGAGCTGTAGGAAGTCAGCAAGTCGAGTTCCTGCTGGCCAGGAAGAAAGCAAGCAGCGTGGCTGTGGCCTGCCCATGGGGGCTGTGTGGCCAAAACCTACAGTCAGCCCCTAGGAGCTGAGAGTGGGCCTAGCCACAGCTGGCAGGAACACGAGTAGCTCAGTTCTGCAAGCACAGGAAATGGAACCTGCCCACAGCCAGGGAGCTTGGAAGCGGAGTCGAAACCTCAACTGAGAATCACAGCCCTGGGTGACACCTTGATTTCCACCTAGGTAGATTCAGAGCAGAGGACTCATGGAATTTGACCCATAAAAGTATGAGGTAACAAATGTCGGTTGTTTCGAACTGCCTAGTTTGTGATAATTTGTTATGCAGCAAAGGAAAACTAATACAACTATATACAAAATTTTAGATCAATATTTGATTCATTCTTATATTTCATTGTATATTCATTCTTTCTCGCAAAAGTATTTATTAAGTAGCAGCCATGTGACAGATGGTGTGTGAGGTGCCAGTGAAATGACATAGTCTATGCCGTTAGGTTTTATACACTAGGAAGGAAAACAGGTATATAACAAAATCTGTTAAGAAAGTATCACACGTGTGCTAAGAGCAGCCTATACCTGACACAGCCAGGGCACAAGGAGGAAGTCAGTCAGTCTACCCATGGGTAGGGGAGACAGAAGGACAGAGTCTATTATAAATGCAGCTTGGGGTAAGGTTGCAAGAGGAGTAGTTGACGTTCTTAATTGGAAAGGGGATACAAGAGAGACACTGTAGGACTAATCAACAGAGATGTTTTTCTAGAAATTTTAAGTAGGTAAGAATAGTGAAAAAATAGGAGTGCAGTGGAGGGCAGGGAGAAAGACGAGCCTAGCGGTACCTGGGGACAGGAAGACACAGCTTAGAGATGCGCTACTCCAAGTATGGTCCAAGGGGAGGCTGTGAACTGCACGGGGAACCTGTTACAGGGGCAGAGTCTCAGCCCCATGCTCTCCACCGTATCAGAAGCCCGGCCCTCACCATATCCCTAGGGGGCTACAGGTACTTTCATGGGTTCGAGAATCTTAAGGGTAGGAAATCTGGATGCCACCCTTCAGAGCAAGGGAAGATATTGAGATGATTTAAGTCTGTTGGTAACGTAGTTGAACCTGTCTTTTAGAGAAAGCACTGGAAGAAGGAGGAAAGACAGATTAGAGAGGCACGCATCAGAAAACAGAGAAACCAGTTGGCACAAGATTCTAATGTCCAGACAAGAGAGCCAAGCAGGGGTGGTAGGCACAGAGAGGAATGGATAAATAAGACAGGTTTTAAGGAGGCAGAATATCTAGAATTGGAACTACAGGCTAGATGAGCTTCTTGAGGAATGGTCAGTTGTCTAAGGCTTCGGTCCTGAACCCCAGAGCTGCAGACCAGTACAGTCTGTGGCCTGTTAGGAACCAGGCTGCATGGCAGGAGGTGAGCTGTGGGCTAGTGAGCCAAGCAGCTTCATCTGTATTTACAGCCGCTCCCCATCGCTCGCATCACCACCTGAGCTCTACCTCCTGTCACATCACCAGCTGCATTAGATTCTGCATTATGGTGAGTTGTGTAATTATTTCATTATATATTACAATGTAATAATAGAAATAAAGTGCACAATAAATGTAATGCACTTGAATCATCCCAAAACACTACCCCACCCCTGGGCCATGGAAAAATTGTCTTCCATGAAACTGGGCCCTGGTGCCAAAGAAGTTGGGAACCACTGGTCTAAGGGGAAGCTCGTGTGTTTGCCTGAGATGGCATGAGGGAGTGGTCATTTTCACATGTAGGAAACAGGAGAAATGATGCATTTCATTTTGGACATGCTGAGTTTGAGATGCTTGTGGGACTGAGGTGAGGTTATTTAGGAGGAAGTCAGTGTATGGGTCTGAGGTCACTAGAAAGGTCTGGATCATTAAATCCAATGTTGGGGACTTCCAGGGTATGTACATCCCAGAAGTCATGAGAGTGAAGGGGAGATTCCAAGATGCTCATTCCTGTTCAATGTTCTATTGTAAAATTCTTGAGACTTCCAGATTCAATATTTCCACTGGTACTTGATTTTTCTTCTTCCACCTTATTAAATGAATATTTATGAAAATACATAAATATATCCAATGCTAAGTACATGAAGCAGCCCTTGTGATTCTGCTGTGAGACGGTTCTGATGGCTCCCAGGTGGAAAGTGATGCTGCCGTGGAGGAAAGCCCACCCACCCATCAGCTTTGACGTACCTTCCCCTCCTGGATAAATACAAAGAAAGCTGGTAACCATGAGAGACTTGTGAAAGATCTGGTAGAATCCCTGGTGCACTCACAAGATGAATACCATTACACCCAAGAAGTAAGGGAGAAAACAGACATTTAAAAAAAAAATGTGTACTATAGAAACCACAAGACAACTTTAGAAAGTATCCTGTATGTAATTTCCATAAAGGAAAAAAAAAAATCTCTAACTGTGAGAAAGAGATAAAATAGAAGGTGATGTAACTGCAGACTGAGTTAAAAAGAGAGTTCTATTATGTGCAGAAATATTTAAGGAAACTATAAATGCAAGAGAAGGAGTATAGGACAGAAATAGCAATCTAAAAATTAATCAGTGATGCAGAGAACACATTTTAGAATGGTTTTCTTTTCTCAAAATTATAAGATAAAGAACAAAGAAATTAAAAAAATTAAAGCAGAAAGTATAACCATTTTGACCTAAGGAGAATTTGTACCATGTAAGAACAAATCTTACCAAATGGGAGTAATATTCAAATAATACATAATTGTTTCCTCAGTTGAATAAACATTTTAATTTATATATAAAAAAATTTAGTAAACAGGTGAAATAAATGGAAAAAAAGAACATAGCGATATGTGAAACCAATTTCAATGTTATATATTAATTTAATATTGTTAAATATGTGTTACCATAGCAAATGCTAAATAAGATACTGTTGAATTGATTAATAAAATATAGTAAAAAATAAACATTAAAAAGTTAATAGTTTTTTTTATATTTTTGTACCCATTAAAATATAGTTAGATAGAGTGAACAATGTTTGATAACACAACAAAATTATTATAATCAATAATAAGTTAGGGTATAGTTTTAAAATAATGAAGAGTGGAACTGGAATATTCCTAACACAAAGAAATGATAAAGGCTTGAGGTGATGGATACCCCAGTTATCCTGATTTGATTAATACACATTATACGCCTGTATCAAAAACATCACATGTACCCTATAAAATATACAACTATTATGTACCCATAATAAAAATAAAAAAATTAAATTTTTTTACAAATTAATAGTGAGGATTCCAGAATTTTGCTTCTAGTCATAAAATTAATTAGTAACAAAATTCCCTCCTGCTGTAAGCAACTAGAAAATGGCACAAAAAATATGAATCAATGTTTTTTAGACATTGGACAACAATCAGTGAGGATTGTGATCCTTGAGAAAATGAGAACAGATGAGCGGAAAGCTATGATCCACTCCACTTTCTGCCTAGAAGCACTTTCTGGAAACATATTGGTCTTACTGAGTTGGGTAGACAGAGATCAGTGTTCAGTGAGGCTGAAGACACTGGGGATGGAGGTAGAGCAGAAGAAATTGACATGGGGTCCCCTAGGCTCTATTGGTGCAGGCTGGGGGACACATGCACTGGGTGAATATGCACACAGCCAGAGAAGATCTGTCAGGGAGCTTTCAGTTGTATAATGCCTGGAACTCAGTAAGCTGAGAGATGTTTGAGTTCTGACCAGCTGGAGTGGAGAGACTTTATTGGGACATTCCCTGAAGACAACAAAAGTATTACAATACAGGATGGGGAAAAACCACAAAAGTTTATTCTTTGAAAAGATCAATAAAATTGATAAGTCCCAAGGAGACTTATTAATAAAATACAAGGATGATAATTAGCAAAAATAAATGAAGGAAAGGATACCACTAGCTTCTGCAGATATTAAAAGAACAGTATAAAAACTGTATGTCATTAAATTTCACAACTTAAATATAATGGAAAAATTCCTTGAAAGACAAAAATTACCAAAATTGCCACAAGAATAAATAGAAAACCCAGATATACATATACGCATACACATATATCTATTTATGATTTAAAATGTTTTTTTATGTATACATATATAGAAAGTTTAAAATGTTCCCACATAAAAAGAATTCTAGGCCCATATGTCTTCAATGGTTAATTATATAAAATAGTTAAGGATTAAATAATAACAAATATATAGAAATAATTTTAGGAAATAGAGAAGGAAAAAAATCTCAGTTAATTTTATAAAGCCATCATGACACTTTTATTAAAACCAAAGAAATTACAAGAAAAAACTTTATAAATCAAAATTACATATAAACACAGACAGAACAATCTTTGACAATGTATTAGACAATTGGATCCAGAGATATATTAATAAGATAATTCATAACAAGCAGATTTTATTCTAGGAATGCAAGGTTGGTTTAACATTTGGAAAGCAGTCAATATAACTATACTAATAAAATTAAGGGACCAAAAATCAATAGAAGTGGAAAAAGTATTTGATAAAAGTTAGCATCCATTTATGATAAAAACTCTTAGCGAATTTATCAAGAAGGTAACTTTCTCAACCTGATAATTGCCATCTGCAGAAAACCTATAGCTATTATCATACGTAGTGTGGGAAGAACTGAATATTTTCCCCCTAAGACTGAGAACAAGGATAGAATGCCTATTCTCACTAATCCTATTTATCACTGAGGTAAAGGTCATAGCTAGTGCAGTAATGTAAGAAAATGAATAAAATGCCTGTAGATTGGAAAGAAAGATGTTGAATTGTCTGAATTCACAGATAACATGATGGTATACACAGAAAATTTGAGAGATTCTACAAAAAAACCCTAATATTAATAAGTGAATTTAACAAGGATATATTGACCTAAACGGAAGACGCTGAGGCAAATTAATATAAGTAGAGAGTTTATTTGGGCTAAACTTGAGGATTGCAACCTGGGAGCATAGATGCAACTTGCCCTGAATATACATTCTGATTAGTAGCAGTCACAAGTGAATTTTTAAAAGCTAAAAAGGGTAACAGAGAGTGGGCTGATATGAAGTTCTTTGTCAGAAATTCTCATTGGTTTACAGAAATAACACTGGTTAGTAATTGGCTATACATTGTTAAGCTGTAGGGTGGGGTTTATAGTCTCTACTGTGACATCGTTAGGTTAATTTATAGCTCCTATGGCAATACTAAGAAGTTTTAAGAGATGAATACATAGCTCAAAGGGAGGGGTAGGATATGATTGCTGTTTGATTTTAATGCCTGTCTGGCCCTAATAATTTGAAAGGGCTCACATTCCTCGTATGAAAGTTCTTTTCTTTCCTCAGTTATATGATACATGACCAACATACAGAAATCAAGTTTATTTCTGTATACTAGCAATGAATTGGAAAATTCAATTTAACAATCCTATTTACAAAGGCATCAAAAAAGCATGAAATATTTAGGAATGAATTTTTACAGATATATATGACTAGTTCATTTGAAACTACAAAACATAGCTGAGGAAATTTAATGAATAGGTGAATAAAAGAAAAGAGACAATATATCATATCCATGGACTAAAAGACAATATTCTTAAAATGTTAATACTTTCCAAGTTATACCTAGGTTCAACAAAATTCCAGTCAAAATCTCAGCATTTTGATGAAGAAATTGACAAGCTTACTTAGAATAGCCATACACATATAGTCAATTGATTTTCAACAAAGGGTCCATGGTAATTAAATGGGGAAAAGATTGTCTTTTCAATGCATGGTACTCAAAAGATTGAATACTCATACAGAAAAGAATAAACATCCGTCTTATCTCATGTCATACACAAAACTCAAAATGGTTCATAAATCTAAATCTAAGAGCAAAAACCATGCAATTTCCAGAAAAAAAAATAGGAGGGAATTTTCGTGACCTTGGGTAGATAAATATTCCTTAGATCTAACACATAAAACACAAACCAAAGAAGAAAAATTAAGAAATTGGACCTCATCACAATTGAAATCTTTTGCTCTTTGAAAGTATAAAGAAAATGACAAGGCAAGCCACAAAATGGAAGAAAATATTCTTAATGCATGTATCTGACAAATGACTTATATCCATGAGCTACAGACCAATTTTAACAACTCAATTGTAAAAGTACAAATGACTCCATGTTTTTTTAAATGAGCAAAATGTTTAAACAAATTCTTCACAAAAGGTCAATATGAAAGGTCAATAATCACATGAACATATGCTCAGCATCAAGCAAGTCATCAAGAAAATGCAAATTGAAATCACAATGATTATCTCTCCTCACCTTCTAGAATGGATAAAATTTAAAAGATTGAAAAAGAAAATATTAATGAGGATGTGAAAACAAGTAGAACTCTCATATATCGGGAGTAGGGATGTTAAAATCATACAACCATTTTGGGAAACAATTTGGTAGTTTCTTATAAAATTAAAAATATACTACCATATGGCCTAGTAATCCCTAGGTATTTAACTAAGGCAAATGAAAACGTGCCCACACGAAGGTACATAGCAGCTTCATTATTAATAGGCAAAAGCTGGTATTAATTCAAATGCACATCAGAAAGTGAATAGATAAAAATATTATATTGGATCCATATACCAAATATCTATTCAGTAATGAAAAGAAATTCTGATACACAAAACAGAATAAATAAATCCAAAAAACATTATGTTATGCTAAAGAAACTAGATACAAAGGAGTACGTATTATATGATTCTAATCACGCAAAGTTCTAGAACAGGCACACCAAGCTATAGCAAGAGAAAGCAAAGCTGTGTTGTCTGAGGTCAGGGTGTAGGCTGTTGGGGGTTGGTGAAATACACTGGAAAGAGACATGAGGTAATTTTGAGGGGTGTTGGAAATGTCGTATGGCTTGATTGCAGTGGTGGTTATATACACATATATATGAAATTGTCAAAACTCATCAAATTGTACACTTTAAATGGTGGCACTTTGTCATACACCTTAAAGCTGATGAGTGAGTTTACAAATGGTTCTAAATTTCCCTTTTTGGCCTTTCTGTGTTTTCCAAATTCTGCCCAAATTTGTATATTGATATTTTTATCAAAGATCAAAAATAAACTAATTAAAAGATTATTTTTATCCATTTTTATTGCTCATGCAGTAAACCCTATCTAAGCACTCTTTGAAGCAACTTAGTTAACTTGACCTGATATAATCAGGATCTATGAAAACTATAGTCTTTAAATCTTCCTTACTATATATATATATATATATATATACACACACACACATATGTGTGTATATATATGTGTGTGTATATATATATATAGTAAGGAAGATTTAAAGACTATAGTTTTACACATATATGTGTGGGTGTGTGTGTGTGTGTGTGTGTGTAGGTTGTCTTTTACCAAAGGCATACTGGATTCATTGCTTAAAAAAGAAAAGAAAAAACAGCAGGAGATGATGAGCCTTTGCATTTATAATTTTCCTCATCAGTCTTGCCGGAGCTGACCTGTACAATTTCTGGTCTGGTGACATAAGGGTGTGGGCAGTGGCAGATGGGAGCCTGGCAAACTGACCACGGACAGAATGAGAGCACCTGAGAGCTCCTGAGAGCTCCTCAGCTTTAATGAGGCCAAAGTCAAATCAGAAGCAAAAATCAAGATTATATGAATTTTAACAAGTTAAACATAGTGTAAAATGAGACAGAGATAAAAATAGATCAGAAATAGTCTCAAAAGTGAGAGTTGATTCTTCCAGATGCCCAGGAAAGCTAATTCTACAATTGGGCCCTTGGCAGCCAAGGCTAACAAAGAAATTATGTAGTATTACTTCATTATCCCTTTCTGCTGAAAGAAAAAGTGTGCTGGTTTTCTGATAGAAAATATGTTCCTTGAGCAGAACTCGCAGAACTCAAGACAGAATTTACTGTGAGGACAATGAACCTTTGGTAATGAGGTAAATGGTATCTTCAGGAGAATTTTTAATAAGACAGAATCCCTCTTCAAAGACACTGTTCTTGTGCCCAAGATTGCAGAGGAGATAACACTGAGATGGAGACCTGATAAAGACTGTCAGTTTGGGACATGAGGTTACAGCATTTTGCTTTCTGGTAATCTAACCACAGAGTGCCAGTAGGACTAGGATGGAATAAAAGGAAAAAATAGTTGATATCCCTATTAAACAGTCTTTCTCAAATGTCAGATATATTATGATAGCCTTTGGCTAATGCTGGGACACAGACAATTTATGATTGAATTCTCTAACAGGTACCTGTAGTGCAGGCATTCTATGTTGCCGTGATGGCCATATGCTTTAGATACCAGATGGGAAGGAAGATGTCATTCTGCTGTGAAAATTGAGGAGCCAGACAGAAGGCTATCTCACTTCAGAACAGGTGGGGACAGCAGGGTTTCTTTCAGGGAGAGCCAGCATTTTCTTCAGGGAAGAGCTTTCTAACTTCTAAAGTACTTAAGCATGTGTTTGGTTAAGACCTCAAAGTTCCAGACAACCTGGAAAACACGGCGTTAGCTTGAAGTTTTCATAAGACAAGTCTTATGGCTGACCACCTTGTCCGTCAAAGGAACTTCAGTGCTACCACAGTGGGACAGCTAGCTTTCAGACAGACTACACCTGGACGTGTTTGCCAAGATGAGTGAGCTACGAGGGGAGCTGAAAACATCAGCTGTGCGTTATGGGTTATGTATGTTTTACCATGTTTATGCTCGTGAATGCTTTACATATGTAGTGTTTACAGTTTGGGTCAGAGTGATATGCTGAGATGCTCAAGTCCAAATTCTTTTTGAGACTAACCATTGCTAAAGTCAAGCAGAGACTGGAGGAATGCAGCCCTTTGATTCAGCATTATTTAATGACCCAGATAATTACTAAGCATACTGCAAGTAAAGAATGAGTGCAGATGTTGTAGAAGACCTTTAAAAAAGTAAAATATGCTCCAAGAACTCCAAATATGCAAAGACATGATTGATTGATTTTTCAGATTTATCATGATACTTAAATATGAAAGGAGAAGTAGAAAATATGTTAAAGTCTAGCTCCAATTGATGGCATTTAAATTAGAGATTATATCTGCAGGAGGCCATTCCCATCATCAACACTGGTTAGTAAAAAAGTTTAGATATGTAAGTCTGAAGAAGCATTCATAGAGTAGGGTCTGTTGACTACAGGTTATTCCTGTCCATTGAGCTAAATAAAGGCTGTTTTAATGAATACTAGAAATAGGCTTTAATTAATTGTCAAGTGCGGTTTTTTATGTGAGGAAATTACATAAATGGGATATATAAACTCTGGCTTCCTGTAAATATGCATGTACTAAATCTCCACTTTCTATTGTCTTTGATAGCAATGACCAAATCTTTGGTTATTAAATATAGAAGCTAAACTCATTAAGGTAGAGAGATTACTTTTTAAAGATCCTGAGTTGAAATATAATACCTCTTCACTAATTCTAATTTCTAGTAATCTCTTCTTAATTCTGTTGCAGTTTTCCTTAGATTTCCTCCACCCCAGGATAAAATCATTGTTTATTATAATATAATATTTTTTAGTTAATGCTCAATTCTATCACTAATATTTTAATGAGATATTTATATCTATATGCAAGAGTGAAATTAATTTATACTATTTTTACTAGATTTTGGTGTTCACATAATATTGGATTTATAAAAAAATTTGGAAGTTTTATTTTTTCTATGGCCTGGAATTTAAAAGTTAGTTGAACCGCAACTGTGAACCCCTCTGGTCCTGGTGCCTATTAAAAATGGCAGGTGATTGATTTGATCTATTCAGCATTTCTACTTCCTGGATGAATTTTGGTAATTTGCATTTTGTCTATGCTGCTACTGAGTTTCATGTAGTATTTTCTTAAAATTCTTTAATCTGTCTGGAGTCTGTGATTCGTTGTGAATTTTTTTCCTTTCTTTTCTTTTCTAAGTCCCAATTGTTGTCTATATTTGTTTTCTCTGCTTTCTTCTTAATTAGGGTTTTCAATGAACTGGCTTTTGAATTTTTTCCCCTAGTCTTGTTTGTCTGTTTTTAATTAATTCTTTTTTTTTTTTTTTTTTTTTTTTTTTTTTTTTTTGTTGAGACAGAGTCTCACTTTGTTGCCCAGGCTAGAGTGAGTGCCGTGGCGTCAGCTTAGCTCACAGCAACCTCAGACTCCTCGGCTTAAGCGATCCTACTGCCTCAGCCTCCCGAGTAGCTGGGACTACAGGCATGCGCCACCATGCCCGGCTAATTTTTTCTATATAGATTTTTAGTTGTCCATATAATGTCTTTCTATTTTTAGTAGAGACGGGGTCTCGCTCAGGCTGGTCTCGAACTCCTGACCTTGAGCAATCCACCCGCCTCGGCCTCCCAGAGTGCTAGGATTACAGGCGTGAGCCACCGCGCCCGGCCAAATCTTGATTGTATCCATGTTAATCCTTTTTTTCTAGGTCTGTTTGCTTATTTTTTGTTCTTTCTCTAATTTCTTAAGGTGAATATTTAATTCATGTATTTTCATCTCTCTTCATTAAGAATAAAGACAATTAAGAATACACTATTTTTCCTAGTGTTTCACAGATTTGATGTGAGATATGTTAATTTTATTTGCTTCTTTCATAACTTGCAATTCACTTTTTGATCAAATGGTGATCTGGGATATATTTCTTATTTTCTAAGTACAGGTTTTCCATCATGCTTTTATTATTTGTTCTGATTTATAGACTTTTGATCAGAAAATGTTACCTGTAAAATATTTAATTTTTAAAATTTTTGAAGTTTCCTTGAATTTAGTGAAAGATCAGTTTTAAAACTATCCTTTCTACATACACATTAATATTCTATATATACACATTTGTAATATAAGAATATAAGATTACATGTGAGGTCAGTTTTATTAACTATATTCTTCAAGTCCTCTATCTGCTTATCATTATTTTTTCCACTAAATATGCCAAACTTTAAAAATTTGAATTACTCTTTCTTATTATGACTATTTTTGTCAAGTTCTACTTTCATTATAAATAATTTCATTTTGTATAATTGACTACATATTGTATAGGATATAGAAATTTATACCTAGCACATCTTTTTTTTTTTTTTTTTTTGAGACAGAGTCTTACTCTGTTGCTGGGGCTAGAGTGCCATGGCATCAGCCTAGCTCACAGCAACCTCAAACTCCTGGGCTCAAGAGATCTTCCTGCCTCAGCATCCTGAATAGCTGGGACTACAGGCATGTGCCACCATGCCCAGCTAATTTTTTCTTTATGTATTTTTAGTTGTCCAGCTAATTTCTTTCAATTTTTTTAGTAGAGATGGGGTCTCACTCTTGCTCAAGCTGGTCTCGAACTCCTGAGCTCAAACGATCCTCCCGCCTCGGCCTCCCAGAGTGCTAGGATTACAGGCGTGAGCCACCGAGGCGCCCCGCCCCACCCCTATCACATCTTAATCCCTAGTCATTGTGTGGCTCTTCCTTTGGTAGCTTTAGAAGTTACATTCTACATTTTTAGCAGTTATAGCCTTCTCTGCTGAAAAACAATCAGACGCGTATTTTCTCTCTATTATTTGAAAACAATATGAAATAGAATCTCCTCACTAAGATTGACTTTCGCCTACCAAAAGGATCGCTTTTCCTTCTAATCCTCCCCAATTATATGTGATGTTTGGAAAACGTTGCTGCCTCCTCCCCACTCAGCTCACGGCACATCTTGTGTACTCTCTAGGGTGCTACTCCCTCTTTATTTTCTTCCCACCTGAAGTTCTAGGTTAGGATTCAGTGTTCCAGACAATTTTGAGAATTTCTTTTTGGGTACATGCCTTCGTTCTCAAAGGTAGGGTTAAACACATTCCTGGTCAATCTCCCCTTTTCCCCATGGGAAGGGAGACAGGGAGGTGTTCCTTTCTCACCCGAGTTTCTTCCTCAGCTTTCCCACCGTGTGGTCCCTGTTCTGGTTCATCCTTTGTTTGCTCTGAGCTGTTCTTGAGGGTTTCCTTCCGGTGGGTTATATGCATGAAGCACTGCCTCAATGATTGCCTGCTCTCGATATCTTTCTTTTGCTCTGACAGGTGGGTGATATCCTGACTGAGCAGAGGATCCTAGTATTGGAGCCCTTTTCTCTTAGTCATCAGTGGGTACTAAGTTGTTGTCTTCTAGCTTCTTATGTTGCCAGTGAGGTCAGCACCAGTCTGCTTCTTTTTCCTTTGTGAGCAACTGGTTACTTCCACATGGGAATTTGTAAGGTTATATATTTATATAAAATTCAGGGATTTCACTGCAATGTGCCTATGCAATGAAACACGTGCAAAACGGCATGTGTTTTTTCTCGTCAGTCCAGCCTGGAATAGAGCAAACTCAGACTCATTCGATATTCAGACTCAGATCTCTTCTCAGCTTGCCCAGATTTTCTTTTACTATTTGTTCAGATTTTGCCCCTGTCTTCTCAGTTTTTTTTTTCTTCCACATGAAATCATTTTTATTTGCGTATTAAACTTCTGTGTCTGTCCTCATGATTGTCATCTTTTTAGCCTTTTAATCTGTACTTTGAGATATGCTTTGCACTGGGTATTCTAGGCGACTAATTTGGTTCTCAACAGTGGCATTTTCTCTTTCATTCAATTACATTTTTTTCCTTTTGGTTGAGAAAGCATGCAATTTTTTTTTTCTGCAGAAATACTTCTGTGCTGCACTTAAATCTCCTTATTTATTACTATTACTTTTTATTCACTTTGTCATCTCCAGCAGCTTTATCTTACAGGACATGTGTTTTCTTTGTTTTGATAGACTCTTACTCTCTAATGCTGGACCTTCTTAAATTCGGGTCATATTGTAAAATTACTAAATAGGTGGGAAGGGAAGGTGATCTCCTCCTGGGGATCAGTGGTATAAAAATGGTGACACCCACCCCAACATACACACACATCCTTTACCCTCCTGGCCTCACTGGGAAGAGGGACAGGATGCCTCCCATTTATTCAGCTCCTTCTAGGCTTCCTGAGGACCTGAGAGGAACAGGCCATTTAAACCAGGGAGGTATTGAGATGTTGCTTTTCACCTGAGGTCTTACAGGTTGCTGCTAAATAGGCTTGCCCCAAGATCCTCCACCTTCTGGTCCTGGACAGAAACACCCTGAGGCTAATTTCTAGTTCTTTTCCAGCTCACAGATGAATCAGTCTTAGAGAAATTCTCTTCATAGCAATTCCAGCAGAGTGGCTAGCATCAGATGTATGGGGCAACAGAGATCAAAGTTGGAAATAAGGAGAAAAGAGAAGCATTCAAATCTACACTGTGCTAAGTCTGTGTTAATCATTCAGAAATATTTTTGGAGCAATCGCTGTCAAACCCAGAATGCAAGCAGCAGCAATAACAACTACAGCTAATTAATATTAGTGCTTTAAAGTTTACAAAATACATTTGATCCCTGAAATCACCCTATGTTACGGGTGTTATCGTGAGAAAACAAGTTCAAAGTGGTTTAGTGCAATGCCTACATTAACAAGTTGGTAAAGAACAAACAACAAGACCAAGGCTTTGTCTCTCCAAATCCAAAGATTTTTGCACAAATATTTTAGCAAGCAAGAGGAAGTCAACTTTAAGCTGAATTATATAATAAAGTAAGGAACTTTCAACATTAATATGAATAAAGTGCTTTCAGATATTCTAAGGAAGAGTTATTTTTTTATTCAGTACAGTGTTATCTTTCTAAAGCCAAAAACAATATCTTTTTTTTGTGTGTTTATGCTTCTATTAAGTGTAATTTGTGAGTGTGAGTATACATACATAGGTATGTACATACAGAAAAATCTACATGTCATGAGCATGCAACTCATAAATTTCCAAGCTGAACACCCAGACTACCACTCAGATCAAGCAACAGAGCATTGCCAACATCTGAGAAGCCCCCTCATTCTCCTTTGCAATCATTGCCTCCCCTCCCAAGGGAAACCATGACCCTGACATCCAACAGCCTAGAAGACTTTTGCAAGGACAGACTGACTTGCCATTCTATATCTACCATTTAAGCAGAATGTTTGCTGTATTTTAGAAATATTTTTTTGGTTGAATAAATGAATGATTGCATCAACGAATAACTGAGTGAGTCAAAGATCAAGTGAAAAGACCCTTGGGAGGGTGAAGCCATGCCAAACGTGGCTTTGGAGCCAGAGTGTGAAGTGAAGATCGGAGCTTAACTGGTTGTGTAATTTGAGGCAAGTTATTAAATTCCATGGAGCTTCAGGTTACTTAACTAAAAATAGAAATGCCAATGTCTACCTCATAAGGCTGTTTTTCGTAAGCCTTGAAGTTAATACATGTAGGACCAGTGCCTGGCACTAGGAGGCTGTTGTTGATACCTAATAACTGTTGTTGTTATGAGGCGAAAAGGATCCAGCCATCTGCATTTGGGGCATGACTAATCTCTTTGCCTTGATCTTTTCTGTTTTAAATAACATTCAAATCCTTTCCAAAATGACAAAATTTTAATCTAGTGGAAAATTTTTAACCATATTTAATATCCTAGCAAAATAAAAATAAAAACAACAACAAAAACACACAAACTAAATAAACAGAAAATGTTTGGAGAGCAATGCAATTAGTTTGTGTCCCGAGCAAGTTTAGCTTGAGATCTGGCTTTCTACGGCCTTGCTTGTCGTACCCTCTGGTCATGGCACATTTGTGTGGATTTCTGACCCTCCAGGCCTTGCCTACTCCTGGTGGTGGTGGCTCATCAGCCATACCTGGTTGTATTTAAGCTGGCATCAGATGAAGCCTAAATTCGTACTCTATGCTTTGGCTGTTCTAGTTCCCGGCTAACCTAGCCTCACGCGACCTCCCCTCCTAAAGCTCCTGTTCCTCACTCCTGTTTATTGCTGCCACCACTTCTTCACAAACTCCCTCTTTCTGACCGACAGCCCCAGCCTCCTTGCCTCCCACCATCTGCAGCTTCCCCTGCCATCTGCAGCTTAAAGGATGCAGCTAAGACATCCCTAACAAGCAGGTATGGCGTCTTGACACCGTTCCTCAGAAATGCCATGTGCAGTTGCAGCCCTTGCTCTTTGAATCCATACTGCTTTCATCTAGTTTTCAAGTTAAGAAGCACATGCATAGAGGCAGCTGGTTTCAAATGTAAGAAGAAAGATTAGGCTTTAAAACATTTTGCTTTCTGCAGATCTAGCCAAATATCTGTTTGGTAGATAAATACTGGTGGAATGAATCATATTTACTTTAGTTACGTTGCTTAATTTCTCTTACTACCAGTTATCTCTACTGTAAAATAGAAATAGTCTGGATTGGATTCCCCGGAGCGCATCTAGGGATGTGCACATTTGGAAGTTCACTGGAGAGACTCCCATTAAAATAGAGGCCCTGGGACCTCCCCTTCGTGAGAATCGCCGACGTGCTCAGAAGGACTTTTCAGTGTTTCCATTACCCATCTACATCAAAAAAATCGCAAAACATTGAGAGCCACCTATGAATGCAGTCTGAGAGGTTCACAGGGAGCCTCCTGTGCTCAGAGAGTGATTTCACATTAGCAATAATGGTAATGCTACTACTACTGGACTGCCACCATTTCTTTGATTGTTATTATTATTAACAACAATAAGAATAACGATAACTAAACAAAAGTATCTTTTGAGCTTTATGAAGTGGAAGGACCATCTCTGTCTTTTTTTGCTCTCCATCCCCAGCACAATATCCGGCACAGACTAGAGACTCAATGCGATTGAGTGACCGGATAAAGGCAAAGCAGAGACTGTGCCCCGCACTTCACTGCGTTTTCTCCTTTAACGTGAAACGGCTCCAGGAAATAGGAACTACTATCTCCACTCTACAGATAAAAAATCTGAGTAGCAGAGACGTGAAACAATTAATCAAAGCCAGAGCACCTAAGTGTTTCCATCGCAGATCAGTCTGGTGTGAGTCTACACAGCACCCGCCACTGCTCTGCAATGGAGCAGGTTTACCAGGTGGAAGCGTCTTTCGGATCAGCCGGAACCCCTGTATTATGCAAACCTTATCCCATCACGTTTCCAGCCTCCCACCCTATTCTTTTAAAAAAATGGGAATTGGTATGCTAGGAAGAGACCCTGGCAGAAGATTCCAGAAGCCGAGGTGGAGCATGCTGAGGCCTCTGCCTGGGTTAGAGCAGCAGCACGAGGGCCCGAGGGCCACCTCTACCTTCCAGCTGCTGCACTGGGCTCTGCTCAGGTCATCTCTGTATCCGAGGAAGGTAGGCAGATTGGAAGGTCCTCACCATGGAACAAGAAGAATGATTAAAGAACTAGAGGGATTGACTGGTGCGATAAGGTTAAAAGACCTCAATATTTATCATTTGTCTGAGCTGTGACCGTAGGATGGGTGGGATAGCCATCGACAAATATTTGCTGGGCATGATCACCTCGGACTGCTGAACGCAGAGATGGCTCTCCAGGCAAGGAGACGCTGCCAGTCAGAAAGGAACGAGCTGGGTCGGGAGGGTGTGGAGCTCCGTGGAGTGTGCTGATCCTCTCTGATGCTGCCCGAGGGGTTCAGGGCCTCTTGCACCTCCAGCCTGGGAGGGTAGTGCCGTCTCTGCACCTCTTCTGTGGGCAGCGCACTAGTGTTTTGGGTACAAGCCAGTCTGTAGCACCAGGGTAAGCATTTTGCTAGGGCTTAACTTAAGGGAACGGAGGAAAGGGAAAAATCCTTTAACTCAGTCATATTTGAAGTCGTGGAACTCAGGTAATAGACTGGCAAGAGCCGTGAGCCAAAAGCTCCCCCACATCCTCGTGCTCCATAGTTTCTGTATTAATGGACACAGACGTAGTCTCCCTTTAGTCCTTACACGGCTCTGTTTCTTGGAAGTTATCCTAAGGAAGATAGAACTTCTCTCCTTGCTACTATTTACCTATCTATTCACTGAATTCCACAAATGCTTGAATAAATAATGACAATAAATTGATACAAAATAAGTACTTGATGATGAGTGAACGAGTGAATAAGGCATATATATATAGTCAAAACTGTATCTTTGGCAGTCATTTTTAAGACAGTGCCCTAGAATGCATGACGTCTTAACAGAGATAGGTTATGTAGAATTTAAAACAACAAAAAGTTCCACATACCATGTGAAAAGCATTCCTAATTTTGGAAGCCCCTATCTGGATTGTGCTACATTAAGAAAAAGCCCAGCTCAGAAAGCTGTGGTAGGTAATGGCCTCTGTAGAGAGTATCCTACGAGCACCGTTGGCATCGGAGTCAGTGCTGGAGAATTAAGGATTTGGAGTTGGGAAGTCTGAGCTTGCATGTCAGCGCCTCTCCCGCCCTCCCGTGTGGCCACCTGGGACCCTGAGGCCAGAGGGGAAGACAGTATTACTGATCTGGTCTTTACTTTAAATGTTCGCATCTTGTTTATCATCAATTTTTTCATTGATTTTGATTTTTAAAAATATTGCATTAAAGGATGCATCTCGATTCCTGAGTTTTTTGTCGCCCCTTAAATTTTGTTCCCAAGGTGACAGCCTCACCCACCTGAGCCTAATCCTAGCCCTCTCCGTGTCTCTTTTTCTTCATTTGCAAAATAGGATAATGATTTCTGCCTACAGCATTGTCGTTAGGATTTAATGACATAGTTCAGTGTCTGGATGCTCCTAATATGGACTCAGTAAGTAGTAGATATTATTATTAGCTATTTGCTTAGCATCACTTAAGAAAGGAATAGTGGTATTTTTGGACTGTGTTTAAATATACTGTTGGTATAAGGTCAAATGCTTGATATGTAACTTGAGGAAATGCTACCAGGTTGCCCCTAAGCTGCCCTTGATTATTCCCTTTCTATAATTCTGTCTCATAGCAAAACACGGCCCTGTCAGGACACTGCGAGGACATTGTCTTGCTGGGATTCCCCATGAGAACCGTGGCCCCACCAGTGCAGAGGCATGGGGTGCACTTTTAGGGGTTCAATTCCCACTGAGGCCAGGACAGTGCCAGTGGGTGTGAGTTCAGGGAAAACAGTAGATATTTATGGGATTTCTTCTGTGTGTTGAGTATGGCCCGAGGTGGTAGGGAGGCAGTGGTTCATATCATGACACTGGCCTGCAGGGGCAGTTGACTGGGGACACAGGACCACAGAACTCTCAGAGGGATGGAGTAATGGCCACAGTCACAAGCATGCACAAGGTGCTCCTGAACTGCAGAGAGGGGCTGCCTCACGCAGTGTGCAGGGGGAACTTTCTTGGAGTAGGGGTGCCTGAGCTGCATCGTAGAAGTGGATAGGACACTCCAAATGGGAGGGAGGGGAAGAGGCATTACAGACTGAGGAAGTCACGAGCAAGGGCACTCAGCTGCAAGCTAGCACCTGTGTATTGGGGCCTAACAGTCAGTGTCAGGCAGGAAAATGTAAGCCATGCTAGTTATTTTAACAGGGAGCATCTAATTCAGGGAACTGGGCCACAAGGTGTTGGAGGATTTGAAGGGTGGAAGGAAATAGTGAAGCCCTCCCACTGTTGAGGAAACCAAGGAAGAGGTTAGGGTTGTTGGAAACCAGACTTTGTAGGACCTGTAGAAGAAGCGTTGCGAAGGGTTCCTGCCTGCCTCTGGTGTCTCAGGAGCACAGAGGAGGTGCCATGTGGAGCTGGAAGCTGGACCTCTGGGGACAGACATGGCTGCAGCTACCAGTTCTCTGAGAATGAAGGGTGAGTGTGGAAGGAAGCTGGAAGTGGAACTCTCTGCCCCTAGAACTCACCGCTGCTCCAGAGTGAGGATGCATTGCTGGGAAAATGCCAACAGGAGCAGCAGGCCCACAGGAAGGGGCAAGTGTCCCCTTCCCCGCCTTCCGCCCTGCCTTAGTGACCCTGCTGAGGAATCTAGTGGGAAACCAGCTGGCAAAGAAGACGTGTAGTTTGTAGAGCTCTAGTATCAGCAGCATGAGGCAGAATACAGTGGGTGCCCCTGGAGCTGAGACGCAGGGACACACAGGTTATGTGGGAGGCTTTGGCGCCCACAGATGGATGGGCTGAGGCTAGGGAGGGCCCAGGGGAGGAAGGCTTCGTAATACCCGCCTAGCGCACGGCCCAGTGACGACAATGCCTCATCCATCTGGAGGATGAATCCCTGCCTCCCTTCCTCCTAGAGAGGGTGGCATTAGCAACTCAGCGTAGAAGGAGTTGAATTTATTATACTTACAAATAGTTGAAAGTGATCCTTAGCAATTCATCAAAAGTATTTAGCAAATGATTAAATAGAAATATCTTTCTTACTTTTGTTTTCTCTTAGTAAAGCACTTTATTGTTTAATGAATAACTGAAGGAAATACTTAGAAAGCTCTAATAATATAATTCTAATTAAATGCTTTTTAACACTAAAAAAAAGATTCTGAATAATGTGTTTCCTAAGTAATGGTGTTCCTGAGTAATCTTTACAGCAAGCAAATGACTTGAGATCATTTATTAGAAGCTAATAAGATATTTTTTCATTGTGTTTCTTCTTTGTGGCTTCCAAGAGTGAGCAAAAGAACACCAACAAAACAGTGAGAGCCATTTTGTACGGATTGACAGCTATCTCTGTTCCACATCTTCAGCCACACATTTTCATAGAACGTTTGCTCTAGGTGTGATTCCGTAAGGAGGACATGCTGCAGCGAGCCATGGAAAAAGACCCGGTTCCTGCCTTCCAGGAATTTATAATGGAAATGCAGACACTAAGTGGGCAAAGAGCATTTGTATATGACTCTGGCAATGCATTTGTTTATTCTGGGTAGAATCTAAGGAAATGAGACAAATGGGGCCGGTTCAAATACATGCCTTTTCCTCCAGTTGATGACTCACTCTGGGAGTTGCTGCTTACTTTTATGTTCTTTTGCTGACGAAAGCAAGAATCCCCCAAATATTGAAAAGTAATAACACAAGTATGGTAATATGTATAAATCAATAATGCATTTTAGAACAATTACTAATGTAAGTCTCAGGTGTCTTTTCTCATAGATGGATTTTTATATTCGCTGAAAAATAACAATTACTTTAGTATGTATCTCTAATTAAAAACTGTTGAATAATTTCCAACAGATATTAAGTAATTATTGGCAATTCCATGTCAGCATCAGTAAATAATTATCTCACCTTGTATTATGTAATTAAAACTACAATGCTCCCCCCAACAAATATTAAACAGTCATAAATAATTCCACTTGTGCACAAGTAGTAGCTAAGCATTCGACTCGGTTGTGTTTGTAATTTAAAATGACATTTTTCATTTGACTGCTGATTTATGAAATTTTTAAAAAATCAATTTGCCTTTCTTAATGGGCTAATGCCCTTTGGGGATATACCAGATGTTCTACTGCCCAAGGTTGGCAGCTGGGCAGAAAAAAATTAGCCAAGCATATTGATATAAGACCTAAACAAGAAAAGGGTAGTGATTATGGGTGTCAGGGTGAAATAAACTCACCGAAGATTTGCTGTAATGTGGTCCTGGTGATCTTCATCTTGACGCTGCATGTGGGTGCACAGGCTGCAGTCTGTGGGCTCCCCCAGCACCTGCCCATCTCTCCTCCTAGCTGTCATTGTCATCATGACAACTAGGGTGTATCAAAGAACTGCCACAGTAGTGCAACTCCTTTTCCTCCTTCTGCTAGAGAATAACATCTAGGGAGGAGAGAAGATAGACTCCTCCAAATGATTCATGCATCTGCCCTCCCACAGCTTAGCTTCCACCAGCAGAACATGGCAGTGGGGTGGTAAGAATGAGGAATCCAAAGCCTTATTACTGTAAAGAAGATAGCAATTCTTCAACTGATTCATTTAACAAATATTTATTGAGCACTTACTATGTGCTAGGTACTATGTAAATGCTGATTTAAAGGCTTCCTAACTTTTAAAAGCAGAGGCAATACACTTCCTTTATTCCTTCACCTTAAACAATTTAAAGCCTATTGATTTATATCCATAGAGCAGCATGTGGTTCTTGTCCATTTCTGCTAAGGAGTGAATATCAGATGTGATATGGACAGAGCGTCTCCAACTCTCCTGATTCCAAGATATTGTTCTGGGTCATTTAAGGTATCTGCAACCTCCTTCCCTGTAGATGGATAACAACCATCTGTACTGGCACCTGCCTTGGGTTATTTAGGTGCTTTCAGGAAGCAGATGGTAACGCCCAGTGAACTTCTAACTACTTGTTCAATGGTATCTCCCCTACTCGATCCTTAAGTTCCATGACAGCAGAGTCCATGTGTGTATTAATCAACAGTGCATTCTCAGCAATTAGCTCAGTGTAAATATTTGTTCAATTAGTTGTTGATTAGAATTCCAAAACAGTAAAAACAGCAGAGAGCAAAATTGTCAGCAACTCTTTTACTAAAGCACTTTGTTGTTTAATTGTTACTTGTTTACTTAATTGTTTAGTTAAGAACTGTAGTGCTCATAACTAATACCTCCCCCCTTTATAATTAATTAAGAATATTCTATTTTGATATTAATTTTATAATCAATTGAGAAAGACAAATCGGGGCCGGGTGCAGTGGCTCACGCCTATAATCCTAGCACTCTAGGAGGCCGAGGCAGGTGGATCATTTGAGCTCAGGAGTTTGAGACCAGCCTGAGCAAGAGTGAGACCCCATATCTACTAAAAATAGAAATAAATTATATGGACAACTAAAAATATATATAGAAAAAATTAGCCGGGCATGGTGGCGCAAGCCTGTAGTCCCAGCTACTTTGGAGGCTGAGGCAGGAGGATCGCTTCAGCCCAGGAGTTTGAGGTTGCTGTGAGCTAGGCTGATGCCATGGCACTCTAGCCTGGGCAACACAGTGAGACTCTGTCTCAAAAAAACAAATAAATAAATAAAGACACATCAGGCTATACACACTATATCCCACCCCACCCCATCCTAATTTGGCCCCATCCCATATGATCCATCATTAATGGAGAGTGAGCATCTCTGCTAATGTGCAGAGAACCTGTGGCCTCAAGCCCACATGTGGCCCTCCAGATCCCCAAGTGCAGCTCCTCAACCAAATCCAAACTTCACAGAACATATCCCTTTATTGAAAGGATTTATTCTGTGAAGTTTGGATTCAGTCAAAAGGCTGCACTCAAGGATCCAGCAGGCCACATGTGGCCCCAAGGCTGCAGGTCCTCTATGCCTGTAAGACTCGGATGCTCCGGGGACCACATCAGTAATGGTCTCATTTGGGCTAATGAATATCTGCACACTGTTCATCAAGAAGGAACCCTGTAGGTGCACAAATCAGATGGAAAATGATTTATTGGTTCTGTACCTTTAGGGCACATATGGACCATGCATAAGGTAGGTTTCATGAAAAGGTCTAGGCTGGAGAAGAGGGGAGGAAGGTAAAGGCCCCTGAAGACAGCAGGGAACCAGAGGCCTTTGGGTTTGGCGGCCAGCCTAATACATCCCGGCTCAGCTGGTTTCTACCGGGAACCCAGAAGTGGGGAGGCAGGTTCTGGAACTTTGAACCTGACCCAAGCAGTACTTCCAAGTAGAATGTGTCCCCCAGGAGTCCTCCTTCTCTGGGGTGGGCACAGAATACGTGTCAGGAGGGAGGAACAAGAGAAACAGAAGACCAGTATGACCAACTAGTTGTGTTCTCTTCCCCACTCGAGTCCTAGTGCCTTTGAGTTGAGCATAGCAGGAGCCCAGAATGATGGAACGAATTTGGACTTTGGCGTCAGGGTGGTTTTCAGTTTACTTCCTAGTCTACCTCTCACCACATACAAGACCTTGGCTAGTTTTTTCTAACTTTTATGGAACTTAATACCTTTATTTGAAAATGGGGAAACAGTAGCCATCTCTAAAATTATCAAAGAATTTAATGAGATGATATATGTAAAGCACCTGGTGTGGTTCTTAGCACATTCTAGATCCTCAGTAAATCTCAGTTCCCTACACACAATGGTGAAGGAATTCAAGTGTTGTTTTAAAGTACTTTCACTTAAAAAGTGAAAAGATTTACCAACATACAGGGTTTATGACTTTTGGATTCTGAGGATGGGGTGTGAAGAAGTAATTACCATCCCACTGCTTCATCCGGTAGAGCTTACCTGAGGAAGTGGAGTTTCCATTTCACTGAAGACAAGTCAAGCAGGCTAATAGGTCTGACTTCCATGTAGCCCAGCATCCTGTGTTTGTTGCTGGAGAACGTGCTGTAAAGCTGTGCACTTCAACTTCTAGCCCTTTCTGGTCTCCAGGCTCTCAATGGGACTAGTGAAACACAGAACCACATGTGTCCCCAAAGGAAATGACATATCTTGCCTTCTCCCTACAAAAAGATTCCTATGGGCTGAAGAAATTGGACGAGTACCTTTAAGCTTTGTTTAAATACCACTTGGTTTTGCTGCTTTTAATCACTGGTTCCCCTGAGCCTGGCATGCTTTCTGCAGCACACACGGGCTGCATACCTAACAGATATTTTGAATACAACAGCTTGACTCCCCTGCTGCTTGGATGATAGCAATTGGCTAGGTGTTCCATCCTTTTCCTTCCCCCCCCCCCACGGTTGCAAGGAGATTTCAAGTGCAATTTGGCCTTGCACATCAAACAGCAATTTTCCTGCAGACATCACAACCTCCAAAAACTCTACCCTAATCAAATCTATCAAGCCCAATTTAGGGGTGAGCTTGTGTCTGTTTATCAAGGAAATGGAGTTGAAATTGCCCCCTTTAATGGAATCGTAGCTGCCCACCATAATCTTTCACATGGAGGTTTGAATTAATGGCAGGACGTGGCCCACGCTCTCCAACCTTGGAATTTGATTCTGGTTATAGGAAATTGCTATAATTTCTGTTCTGGGATTCTCAGGGATGTTGGGGCACTTGGGGCTGGGGTTAGAATTAATGTGTCAAAGGAATTTAAGAATTCAGAAGTGGTTGGGGGAAGATTAGCACTTTTACACAACACCCAACGAGTCACCTCGGCATCAAATCAAACCTGCTGTGACCCGTGTGAACTCCTTTTACCAAGTCAAGGAGAAAAAGCAGAGGAACGGCTTTTTCTGAAGTTTGAATTTTAAATCAGAACACAGTACATGTGGGTAGGCTGCATCTGTCCTTCTGAAGCATAGGGCAGCTCACTTGAATGGCTTGCGTATTTGGAGTTGCCAATAGCCCAGATATCTGTGTCCTCCCCAGCCAGGGAACAAGCCAGTAGCTGATGCTGTTGCTCACCCTTCTCTTATTTGTTCACTTCTGTGGCAACCTCAGGCCATTTCACTTTCCCCAAAGAAGCCTTAGCGTCCCCTTAGAAATTGTGTTCCATGCAACACATGCAGATAGATCCTATGGCAGATTTGCCATAGCGCAGAGTCATTTCACTTTTAAAAATGTCTTTACTAAGAGACATTCTATTCCTCTTTCAAACATATTAGCGTCTTGTGTTTATATTGAGCTATTCTGACCATTTAATTTTCTTGCACATTTTCATGTTTGTATCCCATTTTGTTCTCACACTACAGAAGGGGGGTGAACCATTCCCAACGCAGTGTCATAAATGAGGAAACCAGAGTTAAATGACCTGTCTAGTTAATGGTGGCACTAGAACGAGGCCACCTTGTTATAAACTTGTGCTCTTTCCATAACACTTTCTGACATCTTGTAACCTTCTCCCTCCCGGCCCTGCGCACCCCCAGGGCCTCCTGCTATACCTCTGTCCTCCTCAAGGAATTTCCTCCTCCTCTTACCCTCCCCTCCGGAACTAATTCTGGACTTTATAATACATAGGTAAGAGAGATCCTCTTTTCGTGAAATACGCACCTGAAGTTTTCCATCTTTAATTGAAAACGAAAGACTCCTAAATTAGAGAATCATAGACATTTAATAAATGTGAAGAGAAAGCCTATTCATTTTCTTCAAGAGTGGCTAATGCCTCTCAGAAAATTCTCCTATTTAGACTTAATTCACTCTTTCTCTTGCATCCTTTTTTTGTTCCTTTCCCCCTGCCTGGCCTTGCTTCTTTCCATTTTACTTAGGGCCATTTGCATGAAAACAGCATTTCAGCTACTTGGGGTTTTATCTGCTGTCATTTATTCTCCCGCAGAATTCATAATCCCCTGATAGCGCCTCCATCTCTGCACCCACCCAGCTTGGAGGTGCCCTCAGATAGGAGGGGACACGCTGCTGGTGCCCCTGAGAAGCAGCCTCTGCAGGACCCTGGGGGCCTGGCTGTCACCGGGGTGCCCTGGCCAGGACAGAAAGGTGATGGGTGGGAAAACAGGTCATGGGTGAGCCGCCACTCTCTTCCTCTGTGCCGTCAGCAGCTCTGCTCGCGAACTGTTAATCAATGGTCGTGTGTGTCGGGAGTGCAGAAAGCAGTGGCTGGTTTCCCCTGCCAAGAAAGTGCCGCGCTAACCTTCCTTCCTGCGCTTCCTACGGCTAGTGAATAGCCAATAGCCCGAGAAACTGCAAAAAGAAAGGGAAAAACAAAAACGCGGTATTATTTTCCCCCACTTTATAAAATTGCTCATCGGATTATTGATTGAGGTTTATCCGTTATGCTGTGCAATAGCCTTTGCTGCTGTTGAGAATTGCAAACTATGCTTGTTACTCAGGAGGGAGTCTGGTGGCTTGAGTGTGTCATTGTGAGCGGGCGGGTGCAGTCGGCTCCGCACCGCTCAGGAATGGCGTGGATCACAGACGTCCACTGATAATTCTAACACGTTACCTACGCGGCACCCTCAGTTTCCAAACACTTCACAGAGCTGCAAAGTAGCAAACAGGCACATTTAAATACGGAGAAATTTTTTTTCTCCCTGTGGCAGGAGGGTGAGCTTAATTCTGTGGGGTGTTTTTCTTCCTTTCACTGACAACAAACCAGCATCTCTATGCGTCTCCATATTTTGCCACCTGTTTTCTTCCTATAAACGCCTCTCTTGAAGTTTATCACTGACTTATTAATTATCAAATAAACTGGCTGAATCTCAAGCCAACCTGCTCCCTTCTGCAACACTTGCTCAGGGGCATCTCCTGCCCTCTGTGAAACCTGCCTTCCTGCCCTGCAGACCCGCCCTCCTGCCTTCTCCTCCCTTTCTGGTTGCTCATCCTCCACCCTTGCTGCTTCCCCTCCTGTCTCTCCCTCCCAGGAGAAGGTATTCTCCATAGCTTTGTCCTCCATCTTTTTCTTTTCTTTTTCTGCATTCTTTTCCTTGGTGTTCTCATCACCTCCCACTGTCCAATTATCACCTCTGTGGGAAGGATGCCTAAATCTGTTTCCAGCCTTACTCCTATCCTGAAATCTAATCTTGCATCTATAATTGCCTTCAGAATATTACCAGCTCTCTCCCCCTTGCCCCTGCATAAAATCTGTCACTCGGGTCTGCTGATCTGTTGATTTTAACTTCATAATTTCCCACTGCTCCTTTTCATCTCCACCACCTCCATCCTAGTTTGGTATTTCATTACTTCTCACTTGAACTGTCAGAACAACCCATTAATTAATCTCTATTCCTTCTGTCTCTTGCCCTTCATATCTCTGCTAGATTAACCTTCCCAAAGCACAGCTCTGACCCTGACACTCCCTGATCAGAAACAATTAATGATGACTTTTTGGCCACAAAGTTAAGTCTAACTTATTTTCTCAGGCCTGGGTGGGAAGGGTAGGCCATACTCCTAGGCTGGACTCACTGTTGCTTGCCTGTGCTTGCTACGGTCTACAAGCCCCCACCTTCTTCCCTTTGCATGCACCAAGCTTCATGCCCTATCACACAATAGTAGTTTCCTGAACATGCCATGCTCCGTGAGGACTCTGAATGTGATCATGCTCCTCTCTCTGCAGGATGGTCTTCCCCTCCCCATCCTACCCACTGTGCTTCATCCCCTTGCTGACCTGACAAACTCTTTACCTTTCAAAACTCAGTGTAAGGGTATGACTGCAAAGTCTTCATTCACCCAACCTGACAGCATTAGCCATTCCCTCTTTGTACTCCCAGGGTGACTTGTATATCTCTACTGCCGTGGGTTGGTTGAATGTGTCTTCTCCAAAATGTGCTGAAGCTTAATCCCTAACTGTGCTGGTGTTGGGAAATGGGGCCTTTGGGGAAGTGATTAAGTCATGAAGACTCCACCCTCATGAATGGATTAGTGCCTTGTCAAAGGGCTGGAGGGAACCAGCTGAGGCTGTTTTTGTTCCCCTTCCATCCCTCCTGCCATGTGAGGACACGGCATTCCTTCCCGTCTGGAGGATGCAGCAACAAGGTGTCATGTTGGAAGCAGAGACTTGGCTCTCATCAGACACCATACCTGCCAGACAGAGCCTTGATCTTGGACTCCAGGCCTCCAGAACTGTGAGAAATAAATTTCTGCTCTTTATAAATGACTCAGTCTCAGGTGTTTTGTTATAGCAGCACAAACAGACTAAGATATCTATGTTATAATATCCGCTTCTATAAAGCACAGACCTTTACGATCTAATTCATCTCTGTAGCCCCAGCACCTAATACAGAATAAACACAAAGTCAATGACCAACCCTCACCTTCCAACCAAGCTGAAATGCTTGTTTTTTGCGTGAGCATATACTATGATTTCCTCCCTCTTTACTTTTGTTCTGGTCCTTCCTTCCAGCAGAAATTCCTCCTCTGTTATGGATTTACCAAAATTTTACCCATCCTTAACAAAGTTCAGTGTAAATATCTTTTCGCACAAGAAGCCTCCTGTGATCTCTTCTTACCAAACCTGCAAGTGTGAGAATGTATATGTGTGTGAGAGAGAGAGGGAGAATTCCAACTCATAGAAAGAGCCTGATTTATAGTTATCAGACCCATATTAGAATTTGGACCCAGATAAATAAAATTTTATTCCTTTTTAAATAGCTTATACTACTCGAATACTATAACTCACCATGCTGGGACAATAACACTGTGGAAGATCTATGATAGCAACTTGAATATAGCAAATAATCAATAAATGTCAATCCATTGACATTCATTCTTCCTTCTTTAAGGCACTTACCATTTCATGACTTTTAGCATGTTCATGTACTTTTTTTATTGTCAATAATAGAACAAAACTCCCAATGGCAGAACAATATGTTTTTCACATTTGTCTTCCCAGCAGTGAATATCACAGACCCTTATATAATTGTATTACTTAGAATATTTGTTAAATTTAATGGAGCAAACTGATTTGGAAAGCTTTAAAAAGAATATATTTTTATTATTTGTATAAAATTAAATCTGGTGTTTATGGTCATGCCTATAAAATGTTGGACATCACACTTTGGGTGAGGAATGTAACCTACATGACAATATAGTATCTCTGGGTAAATCAGATTAGACACCCATCATTTCAGTTTAGTGTCTTTAACAGAAATGTTGCTCACTCTGTCTGCTGTATCTTTATATAAGCATGAAAACATGAAACAGCATTGACTTGACAACATTCTTTTAAAAGGTGGTCAATGAGTTAAATTAGATTACCTGGTAAATTTCATGTGATAATTGAGTTTTTCTATAAATTTAAGTGCAAATTCTTTGAGGAACTTTTTCCCAACTATAGGACAAATTATAATTGTTTATATGCAATTCAACTACTATGATTCAGAGTCTTAAAAATATCTAGTAATCATAAAATATGAAGCTCTCCGAACTATAGTTTTTTTTTTCATTTGAAAAAGAGAGGTTAATGATAATTGCCTTGATTAGATCACAAAGTTGATATGAAAACCGCATCGAGCTTCTCGATTCCAGTTTGTCTTTGTTCCCACATTCCTGAAGCCTAGTAGAGTGTCCAGAATAGAGAAAGTGCTCAACAAATATCTATTAAACACATGAGGAATATGAGGAAAATTGCTGAGGATTTTAAAGTGTAACATAATAGAATTGACATTGTCTAGTGCCACTTTCATTTTAGATGAGGTAATGGGGCTCAGAGAGGACAAGGATTTTGCCCAACATCACACAGCAAGCTAGTGGCAGAGCAAGGAGCAGATTTCATGTTTCCTGGTCTAATGCTCTTCACACACTTCACACCACATTAGCCATGTCACTTAAGCAATATACTCTCTGATACCAGAAAGAACCAGTTCAATTTAACTAATATTTGTGAAGCTCTTATTAGGTTCCGGGCATGGTGCTAAGCATTGTAGGATTGAGATAAATTATACAGTCTCTGCTTTCAAGTTCACAATCTTAGATGGAGAAGAAAAACACATAAACCACTACCAAATACTTTTAGCAGATAAATTCTGCCATAGGGATATACAGAAAGTGTTGGGGCTCACAGTGGATGGAGTTCTTCAGTTGGATTATAGGACGGGCAAAGTTGAAGGCTATGGGGCGGTATCATGGGAAAAATGTCTTTAGGCTGATCTCTGAAAGAAAGATCACAGGGCTGTCCTAAACTAAGAAAAGAAGGGACAGTCCGAGCAGAGGAAAAGCACAACGAAGGATGGCCCTGCTTTCCCTAAGCTGGTGACTTGGAGGGGTCATGGTAGAAATTAGGGAATAAAGATTGGGAATGTGAATTTGTCCAGGTCACTGAGGGCCAGGAATGCCATGCTTGGGAATTAGCACTTTAGTGGATAGGCAATGAAGTAATAAGGAGCTTGTGAAGGTATTTGGAGATGGGAGCTATTCTTTTTGGAAAACAATTCCAGCTGCAGTAGCATTAGAGTAGAAGGGCTGTAGGCAAGGGGGGAAGTTACAGTGCCACTTTAACATCCGGAATGAGCTCTCTTTAAATAGGAACGTAGCGCCAAGAAAAGGAAAAAAGCAGCAAATAGGAGAAACATTATGGAGAAGAATTAGCAGCTTGGGCTCTGGATCCAGATTGGCTGTCCCTTTTGTGTCCTTACACCAGTTCCTTAAATGCTCTGCACTCAGTTTTTTAATCTGCAAAATGGGGCTACAGTGTCCAGTCACAGTGTTTCAGTTATAAGGTGCTAAAAAACGGTGACTGGCTCGTAGAAAGGTCTTGATAAATATTTGTGGTGGTTGTTGGCATAAAGATGCTAATTTGGAATGCGAGTCTCTCGAGAGAGCAGGTGCTTCGTTCCACTCACCACTGTATTCAGTGCCTAGAAAAGTGTCTGGTGCATATTAGGCATTTAATAAGTATTATTGCTTTTATTATTATTATTGTCAATGTCTTCTTCTTTGTAGCTTCTCCCTTTATATCCTTCAGATATGATTGTATATGAAGTTATTTGCATAAGAATTACAACTGGAATCTTCAGATAGTGTGCATCGATATGAGGAAGATTATTAATGATATCATAATCTTCTCTAAAACAGACTATCACTTTCAATATATTTAATAGAGGGCTCAGGAAGCAGAATGTGACTAGAGATGTGAATGGAGACGTCTCACATGTTTTATATACTGGAAACTAAAGGAATTAATGCATACATATGTGACATGTAGATATATTAGCATTACCATATGCATATAGACAATTCTACACTTATGAGTTGTCTGCAGAGAGAGATACTGATTGATTGATTGATTGAGTTGTTGATAGACTCTAAATGGTTAACTTCTTTAGTTCCTTCCTGGATTTCTAGAAAAGACTTTGAAAGAATAGTACAGTCACCTAAATCACCATACAGCAATGGCACTGTTTGGTTAGCAAATAAGTGGCCCTCCTCCTCACACTGCCAGCTTTCTTGGGACACCCTGCGTAGCTGATTAACACTGTCAGTGCCTGGTTAGCTGTTTCAAGTCCAAGCGCTGCTGGTGCGTCCCCACCCTGCCCTGTCCCAGGGCATTTGCTGGTGCCAGTCCATGACCACGCCTCGTGTGACAGTCAGTCCCTGCGATGGCCCTGTTCAGGCCACCCATGTAAGGCCGGGGTACACGGAGCTCAGAAAGAACAACGGGGTGGAGCTCACAGTTACAGCCAGCACTTCAGATTGTGTTTGAACACAGGTTTCAGGATTTCCTAGATACGCTCCCCATGTTCCCTACTCCCCCAACCTCTTTTTTTTTCTTTCTTTTGGTTTTTTTTTTTTTTTTTTTCTTTTTTTTTTTTTTGGTCAACTGCTATCTCAGTTTTGTTGCTGTGAAATCTCCTTTCTCCTTTTTGGAGAACTCTTCCTGATCTGCATCTGAGGCAGCTGTCGTCCGGTGACAACGGCAGTTTCTGTTAACGGCACCAATATAAATCCTCAGCTTGCCCCTCAATCCTTGTTGAAGATGCGGCCGGGGTGCCAAGTGAGACGGCAGCTTCCTGACTGTGTGGTGGGTGAGCTATGGGGCTCCAGCAGCTGTCCTTCGAAATCACCTGCGAGATTTGTTTCCAAACTCCTGCCTGGACGTCGATGTATGTTTTGATAGAAGGTTAATGCATACGTGAATACACAACTTTTTGATTTATTGTCATTGTGAGCTCATCACTCTTTCCTTTAAATTAAAACTCCCTCCAGATGGGGATCTGTGACACAGATTTATTGATCTGCAATAAAACCTCACTCATAATCTCTACAGCTGCCCATTTGTCTTCTCCAGAAAGAGGGTTCATTACTCTGGGTGTCCCAAGAATGAAAGCAAGAAGCTAACTTTCTCCTTTGTTCCCGGCCTGCCCCTCCTCTGCTTTCTGTGTCTCTCCTCCTCTCTCTCCCTTGCTCTGTCTCTCCCTCCCCCTCCTCTCTGTTGCACTTGCGCGCGCGCTCTCTCTCTCTCTCTCTCTCTCTCTGCCCTCTGGCTCCTTCCACTGCATGGGACTGGCGAGTCCCCTAAACAGAATTACTGACTTCCCCCATCTCGGTCATGTCCACTTATATTTCTCTTCCCTCCCTTGCCACCCACCCCAAAGATGCCCTGACCTTTTTGTGAGCATCCTGAAAGTGTTGTTACATTGAATCTGATCTGTGGCTGTGTATCAACAGCACAGCCCTCCACTCTGCTTCTTCCAGATGGGTCATACTCCCTGGTCTGGACAAACCACTGTGGACTCTGATAGATAAATGAGGTCATTAGAAAGAGGAGACCTGAGCAGCCAGACTGGTAGAAATCAGAACGAGTGGCATGTGGGCAGGTACCAGGGCTGTTGACTGAAGGGGTTAAGCATGGGCAAGGATTGCTTACCACTCTGCGTTCTGTTGGGTCCAAAGAGCCTTCTGATTTATTGCCTGGGAGATGTTCTGGTGTGCACACATGATCCAGGCTGCTTCCACTGGTCAGCAGATGGCTTGGTCAGTGTGCCAGGACGCAGGAGAAGTCGCTGCTATCTCAGACTCAACAGAAGGAAGGGCAAAAGGACTTTTGGAGTGATCAGATGGATTGCCTAGTCAGTTCAGTGGAGTAGCTCCTCACATTGCTAAAATTCTTTTGTATTTCCTTGCTGGAAAAAAAAAAAAAAGCATGGGTATCATCTAGTCTTGTGGATTTCAAGGGGAGTGCCATGGTAGATATACTGGTGTGTTGCCATCAGCCGTATGGTGTGATGCAACTTCCCAGCAGTAATTTGTTACCTCTAACAATAAAATACTGAAGTTTGCAAATGAAATACTTTAAAAAATCAATTAGAATGGATTAGAGGTTATATTTATATGAATGCCATTTTTACACACATGAATTCCAATATGCTTTCTTGAGTAGGAGTGGGATGTAGTTAGAGCTAACCTGCCAGAAATCATTCATTGTATTATACGTAGGGGTCTGACGGGTATGTGGCCAGTATCCACCACTGGGAGTTGAGAATTACTGTCCTGGTCTGTCTCTCCCCAATGGCAGAAGGACTGTCCTTAGAAGAGTTCTCAGTTCCCATCTCTTATGTCCTCACAGCACAATGAAGGATGCAGCCTCTCATCATCATGTTAACACAGCAAAATCGTAACCCAGAGCCAAGCAGTGATGGCCAAAGTCAGAATTTGAACCCCAGCGTGCAAATCAGCATTTCGGTGTGCACTTCCTATTGACCACCACTTCCTCCAGCAGGCAGGTACGAGGAGCCCGGGCAAGGAGCAGGTGGGGGAAGAGTAAGTTGGAAATGCATCATCATTTATCACTGTAATCAGGAAGCTACCCCAAGCAGGTTTAATCACCCCGTGCAGGGAGGGCTGCAGAGCAAGTTTATGGTTTACAGTGAGCAGGCTGACACAGCTGATTGATGTCAAATATGTCATGATGTATATTGTAAAGCAGGGAGATTTAATGGTGTAACTCTATGGCAGGCTTAGAAATGAGTTGCTGCGGAGTAAGGAGTGATGGATGGGCTCATTTACATGTAAAATTGCCAATGGCATTGACAGCATTGGTATGTGAAGGGAAGATAAGAGGCACATAGCAAGATTCACTCTTGTCCTAGTACTGAAATATTAAAATACAGCTGTGGCAGCATCTGGAATTTGCAATGGCCTCTAAAGATATAATTATTTTTTACCTTTTAGCCCTAAGATAATCTACATCTTTTATAAGGTTTTCTAAAAAGTCACCATACCGTCCCTGGATCAAGTGTTTACTGTAGATGATGCCGGTGTGAAATTAGGTTGCAGGAGGTTGTTAGCAAACCTAGACACTCCATGGACTTTATCTATCCCCAGCCGTAAAACATGAAAGACTAGAACGCTGACTTTAAAACTTCAGTCTGCCTCCCCCAACTCTTGCTCTCTCATGGTTTTCTCTGCCCTTTGTCAGAAGAGAATTAGTCTCTCTCCCCCTCCCCCTTTATTTTCTCTGCTAATAAGGCTGCCATTATCATGTGTGGGCCAATGTCTACTGCATATGAGAGTATGGGGAATTGATTTATCCTTTCAACAAATAGTGATGTTTGGATCAACTCCAATTAAATATTCAGGCATGAGGATAAACTCCTGGACTTAAATCGGCTGGCAGGAGAGTGCTTCATTTCTGCCCCCTCATTAGAAAAATGAGAGTACAGCATTGGCGTCTGCCTGCCTTTCCTCCCTTTGTCCGTCCCTCCTTTCTCCCTTTCCTCCTCCATACGACGACGACGACGACGTACACCAGGCATCGAGCTAGGTCCTGGGGACAGACACAGGGGCGAATGAAAACCCCAGGTTAGAGCATGGAGTGCAGAGGAGGAGAGATCCTCAGGCCGGTACTTTGGCTGGCTGCTGGAAATGTCAGACAGGAGCCAGGGGGCTGCACGGGAGAGTTCCCATGGGACAAAGGGGGTCGGGGGCTGTCAGATAAATAGGGAGGACTTCTTAGAGAAACTCGTGTCTGAACCAAGACTGAAGGAAGGGACTAGAAGGAAGCAAGGCAAAGGAGGGAAAAGTGGGAAGGAGAGATTATACCAAGGAAAAAATGGTGCACATTTGTCCATTTAGCAAATTTGAGGTCCTGCGGTGAGTATGAGGCAGGAGCAAAGGAGCATGTGAGAAGGGACAGTTGAGAGATGAGGCAAAAGAGGCATCAGCATCCTTAAGAGCCTTGCTACACCTGGTTAAAAGGTACAGACTGTTGCACAGTGAAGGATCCTTTGGTACTTATGATCATGTTTTAGATTTGCCTTATCTATGTATTTACCTTTAATAAGATGGATCTTATTTCTGGACATTAGCATCAATTGTGGTAAGGAAGATATGTTGACAATAATAAAAATTACCATCAAAGTCATGCCTTTAGGGGTGCTCATTGGTAATTAGCACATAGTGGTAAGTACTAAGGATTTACCGAACATAAATTCAGTTTAATGTGTTTTATATACTTTTTCAATAGTCAGATCTTTGCCCTCATGACACCAAATTATTTTTATACATAAGCTAATAGCAACTGTACTTTATGATCCAATTATTCTTGCATTCCTTCAAAACGGATTTACTGAGAACCAGTAAGTTCAAGGCACTTTGCTAGGTGCTGGGGATGCAAATAATAATAGAAGACTCCTTCTCATAAGCCAATGAGCAAGGCACTCGCAGAATGATGGCCAACACCTCATATCAGAGCTGCTATAAAGAATGGACCACGGCTTTGATGAGTCAAGGCATTGACACTTTGTCCAGGGGAGTCTAGGATGCGCAACAGAAGAGGTGTTTGAGCTCTATCTTAAAGAACAGTTAAGAATTCTCCACAGGCAGATTCCCAGATGGGGAAGCTGGGGAGTCTTGATGCGGATATCCCATTTACATAGAGTTTCATTGAGTTTTCCCAATAAAATAAAAATAGTGTTAGAATTACTAGATTCATTCAGCTCTACAGTTAATGTTTTCTTTCTTCTAGATGCTGTGGGCAGTATTAGGTAGTGGTTGGGACCAGAACCTCTAAAAC
Organism: Eulemur rufifrons; assembly: GCF_041146395.1. Lineage (NCBI taxonomy): Eukaryota > Metazoa > Chordata > Mammalia > Primates > Lemuridae > Eulemur > Eulemur rufifrons. Next base: position 8,135,864 of record NC_090988.1, on the reverse strand, counting down.
CAGGGACACTTGGCTTCTGATTTAATCTCTCCCACCTGATAGCCGTAAGGCCTTGGCACGGTCGCGTCACCCCGACCTTCCTTCTCCTCGTGTCCTAGTGCCCACTTCACAGAGTTCATAGAGTATGCACGAGGTAAAGGACTTAGCTCCGTGTTGAGCCCATAGTAAGAGTTAAATCAATGTTAGCCATGTATGATTAATATTATTATTATTATCTATCATTTAACACCTAATGAAGCATCGAATGAACCACAACCTAGTGACTTTATAGAGCTAATGTACCTCCCAGAGACCTTAATAGAGCACTCTACTCATCTCTCCTCGGAAAGACTGTGGTCTTATTGTAATAAATCACCAGTACAAAAGTGGGTACACATGGTCTCTATCCTCTGCTTGCCACTTGGGTTTTACGCCAATTATCTTGCCATTTCCCCTGGTGTTTCCCTTTTTTGCTTCTCAGCTGAAAACGTCCTGAATGAACAGTTTGCTTCCTCTTCCAGATCATTAGCGGAGCCGCTGTGAAAGCCCACACCTGGCTCCCCTCCCCCGCGGCCCGCTAGGTGTCTCCCCAGCTGCTCCTCCCCCGAACCAGATTGTGAGTCCACGCAAATATGTTCTTATCATACACAGCTTTGCCATCCCGTAAACACAGGTTCTGGAACCTTTTCAGCAGTTTCAGATGGCAGTACGTTTTCACTTCTCAACTCCCCTTCCTGCTTTAAGAAACAAAACAAAACAAACAAACAAAAACCTTATCTATGGCTTGGATCCTAAACAGAAGACTAAACATGTCCCTGTTCTTAGTCAATCCAGAGAAAATAAAATTAAACACACAACTAGAACGGGGAAGTGAGAGGCACCCCGGTTGAAACCACCTTGCTAAGCCCTCGGTGCCCGTCCTGCATTCCACCCCCACTGCCCTGAGCCGCTCGGATGCCGCTTCACCCGCAGCCCTCGGCCCCAGCTCCTCCTTCTGCCTTGCTACACGTCCTGGCGCCCAGTATGGAAACCGGGGCTTTAATCTCGATTCCTCTTCCTCGGCCATCACACCCAAACAATCCCCAAGCAAACTCTGCCAACCCAGCTTCCTAAATCTCTCTCGAAACCAACCACTTCTCCCCAGCTCTGCAGCCGGCTGCCCCGTCCAACACGCTGTGTGCAATGAATTTTGATCTTCCTTCTTCCTTTTTGGTCTCTTCCAGTCTTTTTTCTATTTGGCAATCAGGGTTCTCTAAAACTGCTGAGGGGATCGTGTCCCCTCTCCAAATAAAAATACTTGTGTGGCTTTCTGTCACCCTCAGGATCCAGCTTGAACTCCTTTACCTGGCTTAGGAGGATCTTCCGGACCCCCAGGACCCTCTGGTCCCCAGTGCCCACTTCCTACCCATTGCTGCTCTTGTGTCCCTCCTTCCCCAGCCCTGCTTTTCTGCTTGCCCCGGCTGTGATTCATTTAAACACGACTGCCTGCTGGGCACTGCCCCTTGGGGGACTTCCACGGTTTTCTGAACCCCTCATCACAGCCCTCACCCACCCTTCATCCCGTCCTAGCTGCTTATCGGGCTGGCTGTCTCCCTGGCTGGCTGGCTGTCTCCCTGACAGCAGTCTTCCAGCACAGTTCCGAAGCACAGTAGGTGCTCAGATACATGTTTGCATTGGTTTCTTAAGAATTCTTTTGAAGAATCCTTTTGAGAGGGAGATTGAAGCCAATGAGGAATGAAACCGCAATTATCCTGGGAGTGGGGAGGAGGACCCCTCTCTGCACAGACAAGTGGATGGCTTCGCATCCCCCTCTGCCCCCCTGCCAAGCATCTCTTCCCTGCCCCGCCTGATCAGATCCAGCCTCTCACTTCTCTCAACTTGACAGTCAGCAGAAGGGCCTAAATTGGGATATTTTCCAGAGGCGGGTTGAGTAAGCACTGACTGAGCTGACCTTGATAGAAATGCTTAAGAAGCTTTGCAGGAGGATTAAGCAGCTGCCTTTAATCTCGCCTCCTTCCGGGTGGCAGCGGTGGGAGCGGGTTCCAGCGTGTGGGCAGGGCTGTGTGCGCACGGCTGCGCCCCGTGTCTCGGAACCGCAGCCGGTCTCCACAGGCCGCGGGGGCTTGCAAGCTGGGGAAGCCCGGAGCTGGGAATGGAGAATGTGCTTTCTGTCTCCACATTTTAAGAACTTAACAGAATCATCTTCTCTCTTCTCCCCCTTTATCTTCAAGTCAGAAAGCTTTCATATTTCTAAATGTGAGAGCTGCTCTCATTAGTCCCTGGAAAATTCTGCATTTTTGGATTATATAACAACCAAGGCTGAACCAGAGATGCAAAAGCAGAAGATTTATTCTGTATCACATCAAGTGAATCCATGGAAGGAAACATCTGAGGACCAGTCACTCATCGTGAATGCATCTCAGATGCAACAATCCGGAATCACTGTGCTATTTTCACAAGTGTCATGTGGTATGGCCTGGGGGTAAAATGTCCATCCCTCAGTCCCCTGGGCTCCCCAAACAGAAAATAGTCACCTTCCTAGATTACTTAGCATGGTAGTTACTTAAAAGCCCTGAAAAGAGGAGTTGATATTTTTACCAAATCTAGGTATATCCATTCTTGGATTCCGCATGTCTTAGAGGCTTTGTTAATATGAAAGACAAAAGTACTATAGTTGACTTCTGAGTGGGGGAACAATTTCTTTGAATATTAAACAGGAAACAGAATTTTAAAATTATTTAGTCCAAGACCTCATTGACAAGTGAAAAATCTGAGTCTTGGAGACTTGCCCCCAAATCATGCAACTCTATATAGACCCTGCTGGATTAGAATTAGAACCTGTGTGCTTTCTGCCATACCAAATTCGTGATTTTAGAAGTTGTGGTTTTATAGGTCTGTGTCTCTGATAGGAGCCCTACGTACAGCTAAACTGGGCCATTCATCATTCAAGCCTCCTTTCAGCTTGAGAGCTTAGAGTTGAAGTTTTAGGTCAAGGGTCTGTACTTCGCATAGCCTAAAACATAGGAGGCACTCAATGCACTTTAATTGAATAAATGTTAAATTCATGCTGTCTAGTTTGCATGTACTCTGAGTGGGTTTCTGAGTGTTTGAAACTTCCAAACATTTTATCTAACCCTCCCTGAGATTTTTAACTACTTTCTTTTTTTCCTGTGGCACAGCATCTGTTTCCAAATATTTCCAACTCAGGCTACAGGTTGTGTGGGCATTTTGAAACCCAGGGGCATGTGAGGCTCCATCTCCTAATTTGGGTTCAGCTGGGTTTATTGTTTTAGGTTTTAATTTCAGTATGTTGAGATGAGTCTCTGCCTGAATTACTCAGCCTTCCTTTGCATTCACATCCAGGCTGTTCGGAGTGCTCTGTATCCCTGAAGGATTCAAGTGTATCATCGCACTTGTGTATTAATAATGTATTTGATTCATTACTACTGTACCCCAAGCAATGCGACTTCAGGGCATATACACGGCATTTAACACTAAGGATTATTTCACATAGAACAGATCTGCTTAAAAAATAAAATCATCTTTAGGGATTTAGGGAGAGTGAGAATCTAACGGATGGTACTGATTATTTTTAAAACAAAAACCTGACCCTAAAACTGTTTATTTCAGTCTTTTGCCTCAGCCTGACCTCAAAGTAGACTCAACGTTCAGTGGCCATCTCAGTGGCTCCTCCCTTCACATTCACGGCTGCTGCCTCTCTTAGCCAATGTTGGTGTTCCCTGGCAAGGAGAGCCAACCTGAAAACCCAGGAATACTCAGAGTTTTATGCACAGCATGTACCTGGGTTTACAAAGGATGTCCTGGGAGGGGAGGCTGAGCTTCTGTGCCCGTGGTTCCCCAGCTCCACCTCCCTGCGCCCCTCAGGCCCTACCTTTCTGAGCTAACACATTTTCCAGCGCCCAGTTCTTGGCCACGCCATCCCAATTAACAATAATTACCAGCCCTTGTGTGCACTCACTTGAGACTCACTGCTGCCCCTGTGTCATTGGGTTAAACCAAATGACTTCCCACAGGAGCCGAGAAGGCCCTGGGGCTGGTCCCAGCTGCTTTTCTGGGTTTGAATTGCACCACTTACTGTCTTTGTAAATAAGGGTAATCCCGTTGACTGCACTTTCTTCCAAACAGAGTTTTCACCAGCAGCAGCACTGAGACGATAGGATTGGGTGTTGACAGCACACACATTAGCGGCTTTTGGCACCCACCAGTCATCAGCTGAAGGAGTGTGAGAGGGACAATGGCCGGAAATCTTTCTCCTTGCTTCAGAACCCACCTTCACGCTGCAGTGCATCCTTTGCAATGATTTCCAGGGAATTAATTTAAAATTGCTTCCTTCAATCCTGTCGGTATCTCTTCAGAGGGCGCCTACTACCCCAGGCCTGCCTGATTGTAACCCAGACTCCTTCCTAGTGACTTTGGGAAATGGGTAACCCATACTTAAACAAAATACAATAGAAGACAATGTTTCAAGGAGTTACAAAGATCTTTACTTAGTGACATAGACTAAAATCTCACCAGGTATAAACTTAGCTTTCCTGGAGAAAGAACCAGGCTCTCATGACATAGATTTGCATACTGATAGAACCCATGGGTTTGTATAGCTGGGTTGGGATATTATAATAGAAACCATTGAGCACAGTTCAGCACAGCAGTTTGCCTCTTGGAAAGTTGTGAAGAGGGTGATTATTTAACATCTGGTGAGGCAGAAACAGTTAATTTCCAAAGAATAGCCACCTTTGACTCATGCGTTAGAGGGATACCGTTCATTCATTCATTCATTCAATGATTCAGCCAACAGTTATTTTTTTTTTTTTTTTTTTTTTTTTTTTTGAGACAGAGTCTCACTCTGTTGCCCAGGCTAGAGTGAGTGCCGTGGCGTCAGCCTAGCTCACAGCAACCTCAAACTCCTGAGCTCAAGCGATCCTCCTGTCTCAGCCTCCCAAGTAGCTGGGACTACAGGCATGCACCACCATGCCCGGCTAATTTTTTTTATATATATTTTTAGCTGTCCATATAATTTCTTTCTATTTTTTTTTTAGTAGAGGTGGGGTCTCGCTCTTGCTCAGGCTGGTCTCGAACTCCTGAGCTCAAACGATCCGCCCACCTCGGCCTCCCAGAGTGCTAGGATTACAGGCGTGAGCCACCGCGCCCGGCCAACAGTTATTGAATATCTTCTGTGTCAGGCATTTTCAGTAACTGGAGATAATGGAGGGAAATTATAAGTGTCAAAGGAAGTAGCTGTAGTGCTTATCTATACGACTTATGTACACTTACCAGCTGTCTGTGCGTCTGTCCTTCCGTCCAACGTCTACGTAGAGTATAATGGGCATGACAGGGTCCTCTCTCTATCTCTTATTGGATGCACATCTTTGTGATCTCCCCACAGAGATGCAGAACACAGAAAATGCACTCAGTAAGCATTTATGCTGTTGTTCTACATGAGTTCTGGGTTATGAGGCTTCAAGGTCACAGAGCTGTCAAACCCAAAGAAACCACAAAGGTATCTAGTTATCACCTCCCTGCTTTCTAAACCGTTGAGGACACTGAGATTTGGAGAGTTTAGTTTACTTGCCCAAAGTCACAAAGCTAATTACTGGCAGAGGTGAGCTCAGACCCCACTTGTCTTCATTACCTTCTGTCTGTACTTTCTCCTCTGCACGTTCATGATAAAAACCTATAAATCCAGGTGAAGAAGAGTATTAGAGCCATCTAGTCCAAAGGTTCTCAACTTGGGCTGCACATTTAGAGCCTCCCAAGGGAGTATGCAGAGCGACCTAAGCTTGAGTTCTCCCAGAAATTTTAATTTATTTGGTTTGGGGTCAGGTCCGGACATCCAAATTTTCAAAAGATGCCCTTGATGATTCTTTGCTGGTTTTAGGGAAAACTGGAATGGACCGCTCATCTACATGTCCTGCTACCCTAGTCACTCATTCATCCATCAATCCATTTCTCATATTGCCTTCAATATTACTTTAGCAAGAGAGACATACATAAAAACATCTCCAAAGTTATCTGTATCCTGCATCAGGAGGATTCTGCCAGGCTCTCAGCACACCACAGACGCATCCCGGCACCTTGGCCGCTGCTACACATCCCTGACCAGCAGGATCAGCCAGCACGCCCGTGACAGTCTGCAGCTCGCCCCACTCTCCAAGCTGGCCTTGCACAAGTCTCTCCAGAGCACTGCCACTGTGGGGTGGAACCACGTCCACATTCAGGGGCATGACAGAAGGGCACTAGGAGCTTGGTTCCCTTTATTTACTTTTAATTATAATTTTCCTGCGTGGCTCTGCCCCTCCCTGGGAGAGCAGCAGCATCCTGTTAATGGGCTTACGTGGTCTGGATGCTGCCGTGTGCATGGGGGCTGCTCCTACTGTCTCTGAATTTCACCCAGATAATTGATTCTGGTCTGTTCCCTGACACTCGCCTTTGCGGCACAGGGTGTTATTAGGGCCTTTGTTCCATTTTTGAGTGACAAAGCCTTTACAAGCCAGCCAAGCAAAAGCAATTGTTGCATCTCTCACTTTTCTTATTAACTAACAGAGAATTGCAGGCAGCTTGAAACCCGCTGAGAGAAATAATAACATAAGCGGCTGCTTGGGAGCAGAGTGGGTCCTTTCAACCACAACAGCCTGGTGAGATTAACAAGGCCCCCTCCCCAGCTGCCGGGGCTCCGGCGCTCCATCTTCCCTCTTCTGTCTCCCTCTGTCTTTCCCCCACTACATCTCTGTCTGCTTCTGGACACTCCGCCGCGGCCCAGAGCCGCACAGTGGGCTGAGGAAGAGGAGCCGTCTTAGGTCTGCCATGTGCCTCCACCCTGTGGGGACTGGCATTACCCACTCCAGTATCGCTGCTGCTTGGTGTTTCTGTGTTTCGTGCTTGCTTGTGCATATTTTCCCATTAAAAATATTTATTATGAAAGATTTTAGGCATACAAAATAAGAGAGAAGAAAATTCATAGTACTGTCCATCTACTGCCCAGATTAAAAAAAAAAAAAAATGTCGCTAACTTCAGGCCTCCTGGGCATCCTTCTCTGATCAGCTCACCCTCTCTCCCACAGACTTAACTATTGTAAACTTGATATCTATCCCCCCACACATTCATTTCTATTTCTACCACATATGTGTATCACTAAACAATATGAAGTATTGCTATATTTTTAAACTTATAAAAATCTTATTACACTATGTGTATTCCACAATCTGAGGGTTTTATCTGTGCTATTTTTCCACTTGATAAGTGAGATAATGTGTCCTATGATAAATCACAACGATGCGCTTACCAAGCCCTTTGTTAGAGGACGTTTAGGGGCCACCATACATTCTACTATTACAAGCATTGTCGTCATGCATATTCGGATTTGCACCTCCTTGTGCGTATACACAAGCCTTTCCTTAGACACAAGCCAGAAGTGGAATTGTTGGGTTGTAAAGATGTGCACCTTCAACTCTAGTAGGTAACACCAAGATGCCCTAAAGGGATTTTTTCCTAATGGTGTAATAAAATGAAACAGGGCTTGGGATTCCCATCTCACATGACAGCACGGATTAATGACTGGCTGGGAAAACAACAGCAATGGGGAAAGGAGAAGCATCCCCCGGGTTTCCATTCTCGGTCTCTTAACTGAAAAGAAGCACCACCATCATCTTAGTGGAACTGGGAACTCATGCCTGCTCCTACTTTCCCCGGTGACTTTGTTTTCCAAACTTGAGCCATTGACAGGTGAGATCCTTGGTCATGACCTGTTCTTTGCTGTGGCCCAGGCAGGGCGATTCCTGCTCTGTGAGGGATGTGCGGATCCGTTACCCAGAGCTCCAAGCCAACTGGCTCACTCCGTTTCTGTGAATGCTTCAGCATGTCACGCGGTCACGATGACAGACGTTTGGGCTTTGTGTTAAGACTCTATCTTGAATTTGGGTTCTTCACCCTCACTGATTTTGTGACCACAGTCAACGACTTGACTTCTCAGATCCTGTTTCCTCACCCATAAAATGGGAATAATTGTACTTACTGTGCAAAAAATTTGTGAGGATTAGGGAAGCAAAGCAAAGAAAGTGCAATGCTTGGCAGACAGTGGCTGTCCAGTGAAAAGCAGAAGTGACTTCAAAATGTGTACTTTGCTCTTCACGTTTGGTGTGAGGTGGCCTGAAGGCCTCGCGGAAGGGAAGACTCCTGGGGCGACGGGAGAACTCTGCCCCCACTGTCTCCCTTCGTTTGGACCAAGTAGCAGGGTTGGAAGACACTGAGGGCTTTTCCACCATTGACCCATCCATGGCGGTTTAGGAAGGACATCGACCTCACAGGGCTTTCTTAGGCCTGGCAGGGGTGGGGAACCTGTGGCCTTCTGATTTCAAGATGGTTCTTTTTCAAGCACAGAAGGAGGCAAGGAAAGCTTTATCTTTCTCTGCTGCACCCCTTTTAATAAAAGGATTTGTTTTGTAAAATTTAGATTCAGTCAAAAGGCTGCACTTAAGTACCCAAAAGGCCACAGGTGTCCCACCCCTGCAGGGACACTAGTAGAAGTAGTTTCTTTGGGACAGAAGAGTCACATGTGTACGTGAGCCTTCTGCCTTGACCCTCTTCCTCACCTTTGTGCAATTTCACTTGAAGAAGGTGGAGGAGCAACTTCCTCCCTCTCTGGATAAAAGCTCAGGCATGCCAAGATGCCCCCAGAGGTCCTATAGTGGCGTACAAGAGAGAATGGGGTTCAGAATCCATCATATGCATAAAGCTGTGATACTTTTATATTGTTTCTTCTTCACAGTCCTCATTTTTCCCTCATGTAGCTGTCACCCCATTTAATTATTCCTTCTGTCTTTGTTTCTCTCTCCGTCTCCTCTCCCCCCAGCCCCATGGTCTTCCTGCGTACCCTCTCCTCACACTTTCTTCCTTGTTCTCATGGCCTCCTGGCACCTCCACAATTCACCCTCTGTCCCCAAAGACTCTCACGCAGCGTCCTTGAATGAATGATTACTGGAAGGAATAGAATTGTTGAAAAACAACAATATTTTCTATGCACCAGTGTGTAAAATGTACAATAATAAAGCAGAATGGCACTAAATGAATTATGGTTTTTTAAAAAAACAAATTACCAACCTGTCAAATACTATTAACGCTTGAATCTGTAGGAAGAATAAGCATGTGTTACAGAGGGAGCTTTTCTTCCTTTGTAAAGCAAATACCAGCCCCTCGTAACAGCTGGTTTCAGTGTCTTGAATGAGTAACTGATAAAGGAAAGGAGAGATCTCTCCAATGCATTGTTCTTCATGGTGTCAATGTAATGTGCTACTTTTGTGTGTAGTTCAGATGTGTTCTTATATTTGAGTGAAGGGTTCATTTCCTTTCCATGGCTTAATGATATTCCGTGGAATAGGGCAAATGAGAAGGGGGAAAATGTGAAAATGAAGGTGGGAGCAGATGTGGGTTTTCAATGTTTGAGGACTGATTTGCCTCTCAAAAAAGGAAGATTTGAAAGGAAAGCCAAATACATGGGGAAATACAGTAGCTTTTCCCTTCTTCCTTCCTTCTGTCTTTTTTTTTTTTTTCTTTTTTTCTTTTCTTGTTAATGCTGAAAGGCAGCAGACAGATACACTGGGTCTTTAATCCAATGGGGTGATTCTTGCACAGATGTGTCTCAAAGTTAGTGTAAGGAATGGGAAAGAAAATTAATGTAAGTGAGCCACATTAATGGTGATCATCACAGACACCATGGAAATTCCTCATTGACTCTTAGAGGGTTATTTTCTTCTGTAACTTTGGCTAAAAGAAAACCCAGCCACTGGGGACAGAGCAAAGCCCAAATGTGTCCTCACCCTTCAGGCACTCACAACGTCTTTGAATTCATCTAAGTCTCTTGGTTTTGTCCTTCACAGGAGGGTTAAATGACCAAAGCAGTAAGAGCACATGAAATGAGAAGTGGAGAAACTGTATTATAAACAGATTTAACTCATCTGGTCCACTGGAGATGTATATTACATCTTGGCTGAATGAAGCAATTTGCTATGAGCCATCTGGATGACCCCTGGCAAGACTTCTAATTAATAAATACAGTATCTGGTTTTTGTTATCTGTTAACTACAGATAATGCTTCTTCCTTGACCTTAATATAATAGGATACAGTCTTTAAAAGTGCTTTGGGAACTTTGAATCAAAAGAAATACAGAAATAGAAGTTACTATTAATGTTATCATTTCCTAACTGAAAAGAGCATGTTCCTACCATATTTATATATTTATAAAATTTCTACATCTTCTAATTACCTCAGCATGCATTGCTTAACATAATTTTTTTAAAAAAAAACCAAACTTTAGGTTAGAGGAGTAATCGTGTTTATAGTATTTCAACTGGAACTAAATGGATTTCAATGGCTAACCTGAAACGTAAAAACATTGTTACTTTGGCCTACGTTTGCATCTAAAGTGTCCAAATACAAGGACTTAAGTCAGAAAGACATGAAAGCACGTGGAGTACTTTCCAGTTTCTGTTTGTTTCTTATGCAGTTCAAGGCTGTGTATGATTACAGTGTTAGTTGCATTTAAGTGCTTTGTTTTCCCTTGGGTTACAAACATCTAAGAGAGGCAGGAGGATAAGAGGATAAAGAGAATTGAAAAGAATTCTCAAAAGGCATTGTGAAGCCCATCAGCTGAGGAGTGAGTTATAAATGTATCTAAGGAAGAGACATTTAATTTCCTTCCACATAAGCTTGAGGCTGAATAGAAGAACTTGCCCGGCATAACTTTACTTACCAGGAAAAACGAATTGTAACAAGTTCTTGGTGAAGGGGAGAATAACTCAAGCCATTTGGTAGTAATTATCCCTTACCTTTGTTCAGCATGTTGCAGTTCATTATCCCCTACAATTTCTACATAATTCAGTTTCACAAATATTTGTTGAGTGCCCACTAAGTTCCAGGCATAGTGCTGGGTGTAGAAATATAAGGGCTCAAAGAAGTCATAGCCCCCACCGTCAAAGGAGTCGCAGGGTGTGAGATGGACCCATAAGATAAATGAATAGAAGGTAATATGGCAAATTATGTAATAGCAGAAAGCATAAATCACTAGGAGAATGTAGAAGAGTAGGCGATTAATTCTGCTTGGGCTTGCATTTAAATCAGCCCAGAATGTGTATTCATGTAAGCATTCATTCCTTCATTCAAACAGCAAATATGTTTTGCTTGCCTACACTGTGACAGACATTACGCTAGTCAAAGAATGACTTGAATGATACACAATTATAAGCTGAAACATGCCGAATAATAAATGAACCTTGCTTAGGCTGTGGTCTTCCTCAGGGGTTCTGGCCATGGAACTGGGGAAACGGTAGGACTTTACCAAAGCGAAAGAGAGAAGGAAAGTATTCCAGACAGAAGGAAGGGCGCGTGCAAAGTACTGTGGCAAGAAGCAGAGCTCAAGTTACCAGGAAAAGGAAGGCCGGCACAGCTGCAGCTCACAGAGCAAGGAGGAGCATGGTGTGTGCATTAGTTTGCTAGGGTCGCTATAATAAAGTACCACCAACTGGGTGGCCTAGAACAACACAAATTTATTGTCTCACAACTCTGGGGGCGAGAAGCCTGCGATCACAGCACTGGCAGTGCTGGTTCCTTCTGAGTGCTTTGAGGGAGAACCTGCTCCATGGCACTGGCCCAGCTCCTGGGGGTTTGGGGCCAATCTTTGATGTTTCTCGGTTGTGGACTCATCATCCTGATCTCTGCCTTAATCTTCACAAGACGTTCTCCCTTTGTGTGTCTGTGTTCAAATCTCCCCTTTTCATAAGGACACCAGACATACTGGATCAAGGGCCCAGTCTATTCTGCTATGACCTAATCTTAATTTTACTAATTATATCTGCCATGACCCTATTGCCAAATAAGGCCATATTCTGAAGTAATGGGGGTTGGGATTTCAGCATATGAATTTAGGGTGGTTGGGGGACAATTAAACTTCTAATAATATTGGATGAGGCTGGAAAAAAGGCTGGCACTTTATGCCTTTGACTTGTCTGAGAACTGATAGGTCATGTTAGGGACTTGGTTCTTTATCCTAAGATCTTGAGCAGAAGGATGCTATGGACAAATTTGCATTTCAAAAGGCATTCTTGCCTCTGCATTTGATGATTTATTATGGGAAGGTTGAGTGTGAACAAATCTATTGGAGACATTGCAGTTATCTGGGTGAGAAATGATGGATTAGGGTGTACTAGGATAGAGAAAATGGGAATTAATAGATTAAGAAGATGTTTAAAAGGTAAACAATTAATAGGACCAGTTGAAGGATTTGGGTGGTAAGAAGAGGATAGGGTCAAGGGTGACAACTGGATGGAAGGCAGTATTATTTACTCACACAGGGCCATATTTAATAAAGAAAATCTTGAATTTCAGCTTGGCTATGGAGACTTCAAAGCACCTTTTAAATATCCTAGAGGAGATGTTGAGTATGTTGTTGGAACACTCTGTAGCTCAGAATAGAGGTCTGTGCTAGAAATATAAATCTGGGAGTTATTGCTTTGTATTTTAATTCATAAATTAAACTACGCATATGAACCAAATGTCTTAAGGACAGGGTAGTATAAAGTAGAAAGGGTCTAGGAATGTGCTTTGATAAACTCCAACTTTAAAGTCCGATAAGAGAAAAGTAAGCACACAGGAGAATGAGAAGGGGAGTGGACAGAGAGGTAGAAGGCAGCCATACTTATCAAAAGAAGAAAATAGTTCAAGAAGGGATGAAGTCAATATAAAGTGTTGGTGGTTGAGGCAAATGAGATGGGGTAGAAGAGGTGTCCACTGGACTCCACAGCGTGAAGGATAACAGAGCCTTGGTGAAGTGGTGTGGACAATGTTTGCAGTGGGACGAACAGTAAATGAGAGGAGAGGAAAGAGACAAAGTGGACACAGTTACTTTGAGATATTTGATGTGAAAGCAAGAAGAGACTTGGGGCTCTGAATGCAGAGGGATATGGACTCAAGGGAAAGATATGGAAGATAGAGAGATGAGCACATTCGCGCTGATGCAGGAAACAGCTACTTGCACAAAAGAGTGGAGGGCAAATCAATGCTACCATGTCTGGAGAAGGCTGGAGGAGACTGGACCCAAGCAAAATAGTGAAAGAGAGTTAATTCCTATTTCCTAAGTAGGGAGGAAAAACTATGATTCTTCTGGTGTAGGTAAGATAGAGGGTATATCCATTTTGAGTAAAAACACAGAAATATTTTCTAGTCACTGCTGTCAACTTTTTTGAAAAATTAAAATCCCCTTCCTCCTATGGCCATCAGGGACTCTTAATAGTAAGTGTTTAATTCCACACTTTTAATCAATTTCATTCTAAAAATTTGACCAGTGTGATTTCTTATTATAATTTCATATTTTATTTAGAGTCTTCTTCCCCACAAGAATTCAGGTTTTGGTCTGCATGGCTTGAGATGTAGATGGGGTTGTGGATATGGTCTGCTCACTCATTCTTTAAACTCTTCCATCTTCCTGGAATGCGTGATGTTCCTGCAAAGAATCAATGGCTTCTTGGAGCTGACCCTCATCTCATGGCAATTCACCACCTTTTCAATGCTCTCGACCTGTGGTCCCCAACCACCAGTATGAGGACCACTACCAGTCCGTGGCCTGTTAGGAACCAGGCCGTATAGTAGGAGGTGAGCAGTGGGCAAGCAAATGAAGCTTCATCTGTATTTACAGCTGCTCCCCATCTCTCTCATCACCGCCTGAGCTCCGCCTCTTGTCAGATCTCCAGTGGCATCAGATTCTCATAGGAGCATGAACCATACTGTAAACTGCACATGTGAGGGGTCTAGGTTGTGAGCTCCTTATGAGAATCTAATGCCCAATGACCTGAGGTGGAGCTGAGGCGGTGATGCTAGTGCTGGGGAGTGGCTGCAAATTCAGATTATCATTAGCAGAGAGGTTTGACTGCCCAGAGACCATAACAAACCAATTGTTTGCAGGCTCATAGCAAAACCCTATCAGTGCCTGGCAAGTGACAATAATAATAGAAATAAAGTGCGCAATATATGTAATGCACATGAATCATCCCCAGACCATCCCCTCTCACCTCCCCACCCTGTCCATGGAAAAATTGTCTTCCATGAAACCAGTCCCTGGTGCCAAAAGCATTGGGGACCTCTGCTCTAGACATTTTCCCCCAGTGTGCTGAAGTCCACAATAAGCTTTGACCTCGCAACCATCCATTTCCACTCCCCGACAGCCCTTAGCCTCTGCTAGGTAGATCACCTGTGTATCTCCAGGACTGGTGGGAACTCGAGAGAATGGTTCATGCTCTGCTACTCTCGTCATACAGCATTCTATTTCTCCTCAGTGCTCATCTCTCCGCTTCACTAACACAAGTCAGGTCAGCAGGTTTTGCAACTCCACAGATATTAACTGGGTGACAACTGTAAGACTCACTCTTTTATTACAGACAGGCACCAACTCCATGAGCAATTCTTGCAGCAATCCTCCTCCACTTCAGAAAGGGGAATGAATCAAGAGACATTTTCCCTCCCTTGCCTTCTCCCTCACAAATCCCACTTTCCTCAAAAACATGGCTTCCCCCTCCTGCCTGGCCTTCTCTCTCAGATCAGGACAGAGGTTTGTAGAAAAGCAGACACCTTCTAGTCAATCCCTTGAGAAGGTGATTGGAACCACTAGAACTTTATCCCGTTTTACTACATGGGTACAGTAGCAGGCGGATGACGATAGGTGAGAGTGAAGGCTTGGAATAGAAGCTGGACAGGTAACAAAGGAGGATTTCCCAACATTAATGAGGGTTCACTAGACATCAGTGATGACAAGTTAGTAGAGGGATCACCTGTGGTGACCTTCTCCACCACACTTGGCTGCACAGATGCAAGCATGGATACAACATGCTGCCCAATTCAAAATGCAAGAACAGGACAAAGGGATCATCGAGGGGCAAAGTAGTTTGAGCTAGTAGCAAGACAGTTATCAACAAGTAGGGCCATGGGATCTAAATTTTTTAGAAGAAAAATGTGCTAAAAAAGTGGATGATAATTTTGGAAAAAAACAGAATGATCTTTGGACTGAGATATTAGTGGATTTGAAGAATGTTTCTAGTGGAAGTTATTGAAAAAGAAAACTGGATAGTGAGGATGTCATGTCAAAAAAGTAAATGTTCAAATCAATAATTTGAAGATAGATCAGTTGCAAGTTATGACAAAGATGGAGATGCTTGGGCTGGGGTGAGGGAAAGAGTCACTCACAGTTAGGAGGTCAAGAACTGAGAAACCAGAGTTCTGTGTGCATTATGCAAGTTCCAACGTCTTTGATGGATACAGGAGGGAAAAGGAGGTTAGTTAGATGACAACAAGGAAAGCTGGAGGTGAACTTGACACATGGCATGAGCCTGAAAGAAGTAGTTTTAGCAAGAGGGTGAGTGAGTATGGAAGTGCCACCGAGGATAATCAGGAAGGACACCTCCAACCTCCAGACTCTGGAAGAAGTGTCAAAGTGAGAGAACACAGAGCTAAGGTTGCACAGAGAGTAGGATCCTCAGGAGACACACAGGATCAGACAGTCAGCTAAGCCAAGGAATTGGTCATAACATTCTGAACAGTTTTTGGAGGAAATTTTCTCTGCATCAAGCACAGGAAGGCCTGATGGATGAGAGAAGAATGGGAGACAGAGTAGCAGAGGCTCAGGTGGGAGGTCTGGGTGTGGAGGGGCCTTTCATTTTCACAGTGACAGAGATGAAAAGGGACAAGAACCAGGTGGTTAGTGGTTCAGTCTCAATAGTCTCTTTGAGGAGGATGTAGGAAAATATGTGTGAGTCCCAAAGAGCCAGAGTTGGCTCTCCGGAGCTTTGCTCATGTGAGCTCCAGAGTCTGTAGTCTCTGCCTCTAGGAGTAGTGGGGTTGTAAACCCGGGTGTGCAGTTTGTGAACTCACTCCACATGGGGGAGTGGCATTTCAACTAGCTGGAGAGCAGATGAGATGTGACAGCCTCTGTCCCTCCAGTTCATGGCTAGAGATGGTGGTGATCCCAGGGAGTGCTTTCATTCATTGACTCATGCACGCATCCATTCTTTCCTTTATTCATTCAATAAACATTTTGGGGTATTTACCTTGTACCAGACTCTGAGTATATATTGATGAAGAAAGATATTATTTCCGCCTTCATAGTCCTAACATCTACTTGGCAAGGAGAAAATAAATAGCAAACAAAAACTAAGAAACATAAAATGTTAGAAAGGGGCTATAAAGGTAAAAGGGCAAGATGCCATGATAGGAAATAAAAGAAGAAACTTACGTAGACACTTTGACTCTGTAAACCTGAGATTTTTAAGAATCAGATGGACCCAGCCATGCAAACAGTTGGGGACCAAGCATTCTTGATAGAGATGGGAAAGGACAATGGGGAGCTCTTGTGGGGCTGCATACAGTGGGGTGACAAGGGATCACTCTGTGCTGTGGGGACAGAATTGTAGAAGGCAACAAAGGGAGGTGTGAAGGGTTAGGTGGATTCAGAACTCATGCATATCAGTTCCTGGGAATGCTACTGCTATTTAAAACAACCTGCCTCTCATTTTGTCCTTTGTGAACCCATTTTCAATGGCCTATGTTTTCTCCCAAATCTGAACCCTGGAGCCACATGACTTTCCCTTTGTCCCTTCCCTCCACAGTAATTATGCAGCATAACCCATGACCAGGGAGTCAGCTAAGATGAAAGTAAAAGTCTATTTTCACACTGAGTAGTTACCTTGAAGTTCAAGTTATGCATAGGCAGGTAAATTACAAATATCTGGTGTCATTATTCAATTTGGCTTGTCATATTCTAACAAAATGATCAAATTTTATGGACAGTTACCTCTTTAATTTCTAAGTCCGTCCTTTTCTACCCTAAGATTATGCTCATCTGTACTTCCAGCTCTCTCTCACCATCACCAGGTCACAATACTCTCCAGGCCTCCTGTGCCCAGGCATTGGCATGCAAACCAGTCTCCTATTGGGACAAATTGTTCTGAGTGTCCGATTCTTACTTTTCTGCATTTTCTAGGCAGACCCGTAAAGTGGTTAGGCTCATGACCCTGGAGTCACACTGCCTGGGTTCAAATACCTTCCTCAACACATAGTTATATGACTATGAAATGCTGCATGCCTCATTTTCCTCATCTGTAAGATGAAGAGTGTACAAGTAGTTACTTCACAGGGCTGTTTTGAAGCCTAAATGAGATGATTCAGGCAAAGCACTTATCACAGCCTTGCCCATAGCAAGTGCTCAACGTCAGCTGTTACTGTTTGCAGGATTGTCACCACCACCATCACCATCACCACCACCTTCACTGTCATTGCAGCATCACCAACATCACCATCACCATCACCATCACCACCACCTTCTCCATCACTGCAGCATCACCACCCTCACCATTACCACCTTCCCCATCATCACCAATGTCACCACCACCACTGCCACTGCTATCGCATTGTGACCGTTCGCTCTTTTCTTTCCACGTTTCGCAGCATCTCTCCAAACCAGATCAATGTGTACAAGTTTTACTCCCCCAGTTTCTTTTTCCCTCTATTCTTCTAAGCTAGTCTCTATTATACTTTAAAAGTATTACAATATCTAAAGCCCACTTTTAAAATTGAAACTCGTTATTCAATGCAATTGACCATAAAAAATTAAAGCTATCAATAAAGTTCCTTTTAGCCTCATGATTATGACCCTACCATGACCATGTCTGTCTCTGTCCCTTTCTCATACACACAAGCAAATGCTCACACTTACATCCAAAGTTCAAGACCATGCAACCTCCTTAATCACCCCTTTACTTAGATTTAGATCCAGTGATGAGAACTTCCAGAGCACCAATGTTCCCTATCATTTCAGAGAAAACCTCTTCCTGTTTGGGACTCACTTTTTAAATTGAAAACAGTAGCTTCCAAGACATTGGAGGGCTCTTTTCCAGGTCTACATCCATAAAAAATATAAATAAACAACCAAATTGTTGTGGTTTGCCATTGTTTACAAAGCACACTAACAAATTTGATCTACATTGGAGCCCCAACATGGATATGAAAAAGCACTAGCGTCCCCTTTTACTGATAAGCAAACTCTGCCATGAGATTAGATGAGGTGCCGAAGTCCCCACAGCCAGGAAACGGCAGAACAGAGCCCTGAACCTCAGGCTATGCTGTCCACACATGCTGGGCCCAGGCCACGTGTGAATTCCGACAGGATTCCCAGCCCCAGTCTGTGGGCTCCAGGTAGTTTGCACAGGGTTCAGGCCACTGCTAAAGCCATCACACTCCCAAACGTGTAAATGTGTAAATGTGTAAACTTTTCCCAGCGTGTATAGAAAATAACTTTCTCCGGGAAAGCCCCTCCTTAAATTCTGGGGGAGAGCATTCTGGAATTGTGTCCACTTATAGCTTTTCAGAAAAAATTAAGTAGCAGATAGTCTGACCCTAGCCCTAAATTAAAATGATTGGATTGTACTTGACTATTCTCAGGCCAGCCCAGTGTTCAGACTTTCTCAGGGCTTCTAGGAGTCCCTTAAATATTCACAAAGGCATAAAGGATCTCAAAATCAATCTACTTACTGCTGAAGGTTGAGAACAAAGAAGGCTGGTTTCCATACACACACCACACACACACACACACACACACACACACATATACATTTGAAAAGCCTAGCACATATATATGTGTGAAATAATAAAATCGATATTTGTCAGTTTTCCTGCCGAGGACAATTTTTCTGCATACAGATGGATAAATGAAAAGAAAGCACTTTGTTCCAAACCTACTCAAACTCCCAAATCACCCATCAAAACAAGACACACACACACTCAAATATAAGCAGAAACACTCAGGGCAAATTCTAGGCATTAGAGGAGGGAAAAAGCAGAGGGCATATGTATGCACGACGCTTGCTTCCTCTTCTCGCTTGTGGGTGCAGAGTAATTTTTTCACTTGCTAACTCAGTGTCAGAGTCTGAGACCAAATTCAGACTCAATGGTCAGGGGACTGAGCATGTGATGTTTGGCAAAGCAATCATTACAAAGAAACCTCACTTCTAAGGAAAAAAAAACCATGGGTACCCAGAGGAGGCTTTGACCTGTATATTTGTTCTTTGATGGTAAAAAGGAATCATGCTTCTATAAACTCACTAGCAGTAAAGAATTTACTACAAGCTTTAATTTTAATCCCAGTACAGAACACATTTTGTTGTGATAAATCCCAATAGCCTATAAAAATTAATCTTGACTTCGCCCTCCGCTTGGTTATGAGGCAGCTGAGCCCAGGTTAACTCAAAACGGGACATGGCATCAGAGCTTGGGTCCAGCACTTGCTCCTTCCGTGGCCTCACATGAGTCACTAAGACTCCGTAAGCCCCGGCTTCCTTGGCCGTAAAGACAGGACAATGACAGGAACTCCTTCTCAGAGTCACTTTGGGGATCAGCTGAGGGAACTGGTGTGTATGTGTGCATGTGTGTACATGCATGTAGGTAGTTATGCACTTAAACACACACTTACACATATAAATACATGAAAACACTCTTTGAAGACTGTTAAGTTCTAGCCAAGTGATAAAGTAATTTTAAAATATAATTCAGGCTGCCCTGTTGTAATGTATTTATTGTAAGGAGATTTGTCCTTTAGTAATTATGGACTAGTTTTGCTATTGCTCATAGGGTGAGTAAAATATTTATGAGATGATAAGTTCAGAATTGTCATTAATACTCATAAAATAAAGTTTTTCTCTTTACTAATAACTAGCCCAGAAAACATTAAGCTCACAAAAGTTATCTTATTGGCAGTATTTTGAATAGAAATTTATAATTCTTACCACTTATATCAGATTCTACCTGTTCACATATTTTCCTTAGGTATCTTTCTTGGTTTTGTATTAAGAGTTGTGGTGCAGTGGAAAGAATGTGGGCTTTGCAGTTGCAGAGGTCTGAGTTAGACTGCTCACTCTGACATATCTCAGCTGTGTCAGTGCAACAAATTCACTTTCTGTGTCTATTATTGCTGTCAATAGCTAACGCTGGCTGACAGTATGCTCCAGGAAATGTGCTAAGTGCTTCACACACACTATCTCTTTTAATTCTCCACATACCTGATGAAGTAGATACTAATTTTCTCCATATTTTATAGGGAAGAAAACTGAAGTGCAAAGAGGTTTATATGACTTTCCTAAGGTCACACAGCCTTTAAGTGCCAAAGGGATGTTTTGCACTCAGCTGATCGTAGACCCATGCTCCTAACTGTAAAGAAGGTGATGATGTGCCACATTATACAATGGCTACCGCTTCAGCCACTACTACTAGTGACTCTCACCACTGTAAGAGTTGCCTACATCTAGGCACTTTACTCAGTGTTTTATATACAGCATATCATTTTTGATCCTTACATCAACTTTATAAAATAGGTACAATTTTCATTTATTTATTGAGAAAAGTGAGAGTTAATAGGTTACTGTCAAAAACTTTGCCCAGCTCCCACAGGTCACCAAAGGTAGAGCCAAGATCCTGGCCCAGATCTGCCTAGATCCAAACTCCAGGCTTTTCCAGTAGGCTTCATTTATGAGTAAAGTTCTTGCCTCTCTGCAACACAACTCAGTTTCTGGTTAAGCTGGGTCTGGAGCCTTGATCTGACCTGAGATTCAGGTTCCAGGCCCAGTAATGCGGTGAGGCAGCCAGTGGCAGGGAAGCTATGGGAGGGGGGATCCAGGCTGGGGGCCGGGCTTGAAATGTAAGCAATAGTCTGTAGGAAGGAAACCCGGAGACCAGCAGAAGGTGCTAACATCAACTCAGATGCACAGCCCAGGGCGACCAGAGAGTAAGTGCTCCTCGAGTCCCGAGTCCCGATAGGCAGCGGGTACAGGGGCATCCCTCAAACACACATCGGGGGAGCTAGCTCGTGAGACTGAGGGCATCTCTCACTTACATGCGAGTCAGAAGGTGGCTGTCAGGGCTAAACGAGACATTTCTCATGACTTGAAGTCTTTTAAAATAAATCCAGTGACAGGAGCCCATAGTTGGTCCTCTTCCCCACCCCACCATCTTTTCCATTCACCCCTGTGTCTTAAGGGAAGGGGCTCTGTGTCCTTTCTCCTGAGCTGAGGAGACAGTATAGCCTGGTGGTTAAAGATGAGGTGATGCAACATTCAAGGGCCCAGACTCTGCTGTGCAAAAAGGATCATCTTCCTTTTCCTGCTTATAACCACTCAGGTTCTGTTTCAAGCCTCCATTTTGCTCAATGACAGAAATCTTCATCTAATTATTTCCAAGACTTTTTCTCAGAAGCTTTATGAATTCCACCTTCTCTCCTCCCCACCCTGCGGTCTTCTCCCTTTCCATTTGGGATTAATCTAAGTTCTGGAAACCTTCCACAGCCTCTTGGCAGAGGAGGGGATAGGCATAGGAGAACATCTGGCATATGGACAGTCTCTTTTAATCCTGATATCCTCTGTCCTGTCTTTGTCCCTTGGCCTCTGTCTAGTCTCACTTTTATTTCTCTGTCTTGGTGCTACTCAGAGTAAGGGGCTCAGAGCCCACGGTCCTCATGATCCTTTGGCAAGTATTTAAAGACTGAAATTCCTTAGGCTCAGTCTTAGGGCTTCCTCCCTTCTCACTCTATATTTTCTCACTATCCATTGTCTTCCACACCCATGGCCTTAATTATAACCTATAGGCCACTTCTCTGAGTCAATTTAATGATTTCTGCATCTAACTAATCATTCATATATTTTACTCAGACAACTGTTTGTGGAATCATTACCATGTGGCAGGCACACTGTGCTCAGGGCTGTAGCTTTGAGTAATTAGGATGAGGTCTGACCACATGGAGCTTCTGTTCTGATCCCCATCACCCTATTATCATCATCGTCATCACTACTTAGTGAGCTCTTACTCTAAGCCAAATACCCTTGAAATAGATTACATATATTTATTTATGTTATCTGTGCAACACAGTGGGATAGGTAGTATTATTATCTGGACTTTACACATGAGGAATCTGAGGCACAGAGAGATTATGTCACTAAACACAGTTCGCACGGTTACTTAGTCCTAGAGCCAGGATCCAAACTTAGTTATTTTTGCTCTATAGCCCATGATTTAAATCACTTAACTACACTCCTTTCTACTGGATGTGTGACCCAAAATATTTGATTCTTTAATGTCTAACAAGTAGAGTGGAGTTGATGTTCATTTTAGGTGGATATTAGGCAGCTGAAACCCTCTGGGAAAGGTCACTGCCATTGTAACCCTAGTCGTTGGTTCATTCAACAAACATCTTTTGCATTCTTACCATGTGCTCAGTATTTTTCTCAACCCTGAGAAATACAGAGGCAAACAAGATCTGCAAAGACCTTTCCCCTCCAGGGGCTTTCAACCTGGAGATTAGATGTATTACATGTAGAATAGGAGATTTTGGGGCCGGGCGTGGTGGCTCACGCCTGTAATCCTAGCACTCTGGGAGGCCGAGGTGGGCGGATCGTTTGAGCTCAGGAATTCGAGACCAGCCTGAGCAAGAGCGAGACTCCATCTCTACAAAAAAAAAAAAAAATAGAAAGAAATGATCTGGACAGCTAAAATTATATATATAGAAAAAATTAGCCGGGCATGGTGGCGCATGCCTGTAGTCCCAGCTACTCAGGAGGCTGAGGCAGAAGGATTGCTTGAGCCCGGGAGTTTGAGGTTGCTGTGAGCTAGGCTGACGCCACGGCACTCTAGCCCAGGGAACACAGCGAGACTCTGTCTCAAAAAAAAAAAAAAAAAAAAAGAATAGGAGATTTTGGGAATGGTAGATACTTATTTTTTGTTTTCTACTTAGACTCAGCATATCGCTTTGGGCTCAGATCTGAAGCCATTTCTCTGTTTTTAAGGTGATAGTACAAAGCTTAATGCACAAGTCAAATCCTAACCATTCAAAATGGCAAATTGAAATTGCCAAATACATGTGTGTATCTGTGTCTTGGAGGCTATGCCAGTACATATATCTCATCTTGAATGTTGCTGGGGATTAATTTTAAGCTTTCTGGTCTGGGATATTCACTGTACACATAACTGACAAAAGACTTATTTCTAGGATGTATAAACAATTCCTACAAATCAAAAATAAAAAGACAGACAACCAATAAAATGGACAAAAGATTTAAACAAGCACTTCACAAATGATCAAAAATTGAAAAGGGACTCAACCTTACTAATCATTAGGGTAATGTAAATTAAAACACAATGATATATGACTGTATACCCATCAGAATGGCTAAAATTAAAGTGACTGACAATACTAAGTGCTGGTGAAGATGTAGAACAAATAGGACTCTAATGCCTTGCTGCTGGGAGCCCAGCTGGTACAAACACTTTGGAAAATTATTTAGAACTCTTAATTACAGAATCTCACATCATTCCTCCCACGCATAGATATACATGCACCAGAGATATTTTACAAAAGTATTTATAGCTGCACTATGTTTTTAGTCCCAAACTGAAAGTAACACAAATTTAAGCAGTCAGATGGACAGATGAATTGGGATATATTCATCCAGTGAAATATAAACACTAAGACTAATGACATATACAGGAAATGGGAGAATTTTACAAATATAATGTTGAACAAAAGAAGCCAGACACTGAAGAATTTGTAACAAGTGATTCTGTTTATATATAGTGTAAAAATGAGCAAAACTGACCTACACATAAAAGTCAGGATAGTATTGGATAGTTTGATACTTTGGGAGAGTAGAGACAGAGTGGGGGGAGAAGGGACTACAGAGCACAGGTAATGTTCCATGTCTTCATCTGTTGGTGATGCCATTGTGTTCACCATGGATATTTATCAAGCTATGCACTTAAGGTGTGTTCATTTTTCTATATGTATGTTATAGTTCAATAAAATTGTTCTTAAAAATAATTAGGATATTTACCACCCTCCATTTCCTGCTTTTTAATCTGTTTTCAAGGTTTCTCATGGAATTCTAACTCATTTCAACTAGCTTGAGAAACTTCTCTAAGTCAGAATTCTTTCTTTTTCATCTTGTAAACCTCCCTTTAAATCTTTTTAGACTTAAACGGGGAATGAATTAAAAGTTTTTTTAAGGAAATTCTCAATTTTATATGCCATCGTGCAGCACAATGCTTGGAACACAGTCTGTCGACAGTGAATACTTGATGTACGAAGGGCTAAATTAATATGTTCTAAATCACATTAATGAGTTTGTTTAGTATTTATACCAGTATGCAATTTATCTGAGCCTGGACATTCAAACTCATTTACAATGGTTTTCCAATGAGCATGTTCTCTTTGTGGTTTTCTCCATGTTATGAATGGTTGGATCTTTATTGAGTTGCTGTAGAAGTCAGTTACCCAATAAGGGATTCTTTGTTTACTTTAACTATGTGAAAAATGGTTTCGTTCCTCAGGGGATTATTAATTATTGGTTTACTAATTACTCTGGAACTGTTTTTTTAAAAAAGGAGTCTAGGCAGTTGTTTGAATGAATTCTTATTTAAGTGAGTAATTAGTTGGATCAAAATAATTGACTAAATTAAGAAATTCTTTAATAGACATTATTTAGGTGTCAGTTTGATTTTGCTAGTGGTGATGCATAACAGATTCATTGTGTGATTAGTAATAAATCTGTCACTCCTGAAGGTATTCTTTTTGAAACCAAAGGGAAGTCTCCTGTGAGGCCTAAGGGGAATCCAAGAATTCCCTACATAATAGCTACGAACCATTTTGCATTCTGTCTTTAAACTTTAGATTACTGACAGAACTTAAGACAAAAGAGTCAAGGTATAGAAGTACATATGTGCTAACATGAAAAATACTCTGGTGGGGCAGGAAGAGAGTTTCTTTTGAGCCACATCAGTGTCGAGGCCGAGACAGGTGGTAGCCAGGCATGACGTGCATTTCTCCATGTAGGCTCCTACAAAGCTTATTCTTCCTTCATGATCATTTCACAGGGCACCTCCTCCGCTGCCATGCCTTCTCTCGCCCTCCCCCTCCTCAGTTAGGCATTTAGTGACTCCTGGTGCTAGGGCTTTCTAATATACTGGCACATTTTAAAACCCTCTTCTCACTACAGACTGTGACTTGCTTGAGTGATTGTCTTTGCAATCTAAGAAAGTAGGCTAGTTACTGTAGAGTGAATCAAGAATACAGGAACGAGTGAATATTTAGGAGATTCACATCCAACTGGGTCCTTACTGAGAGCCCTTTTTCTTTTTTGTGCTTAATACAGTTTTCCTAATGGTGAAACAGATCACCCCTAAGTCTTAATAATTCTACTTCATTTGCCCCGGAAGGTCCCTAATCGTCAACTTGAAGGCCAACCTAGACAAGCCCCGCTATGAATTTTTAAACTGGCTCCAACTCCTGCACGGAAACGGTTCCTGTGCACCCAAGGGCCACGTGTAAGGCTGTAGGAGACCCATCCTCGCTAACGGCATGACGTGAGGCCCCTTCCGGGAGGAGTAAGGCCGGTTCCTCACCTGGAGATGCGACTCTCGGTGGTAGGCCCCTGACATCCGAACACATGTTCCTACTGGAGATGCCTTTAATCGCCTGAACTAGAAAGAGGTTGTGTATAATACTAGGTTTTATATTAAACAAAAATAAATTTTCTCTAACGCGAGTTTTCAGACAGGTTGTCCTAATATATTAACTTCTGTCTGTGTTTTGAATAGTCAATTTCACGGTGAAATGAGTTCTTAATAATATATTTACCACCTGGGAAAAATCTCCCAGCCATCTGGAAAGGAGAAGGGATTTAATGCCTCCAAACAGAGATTGGATTTTTTTTTCACAGTTATTTATTTATTTTTGCATCAGGTAAAAAGTGGGAAGGAAGACTGGGCTCCAGCACTGCCGCCGCAGGGGGCGGGTGTAGACGGCTCCGGGCTGTGCGCATGCTCAGTGGCCGCTCATCGCGAAATAGGGTTCTGTCATCTGGGTCCGCAGTATTCCTTATTATATTAAGTACTGCTGGGAAATACAAAAATAATAAAATTGAGTGTCCAGTCTCCTTGTGTTCTGCATTCTTATGCGGGTAGCGGCACATTGAAGGTCAGAGCTATGGCTCTGAATGGAAACTACCGGATTCAAATCCTGACTGTCATGTATTCCTTTAGAAACTACTAAAGTCCCTCTGAGCTTCATTTTCTGCGATGTTAACATGGAAATAGTTATGTCTACCCTTCAACGTCATTGTGAGGTTGGAGATAGTTTTGTAAGGTGTTTGATTCAGTGCCAGTATCAATGACGTGTATGAAAGTGATTGCTAGAAAATATGGAAAAGATGAAAGATGGGGAAAAAAATGTCATTGTGTGTGGGTGTGTACAATACAATATGCACACTCAAATTAATCTAATGGAAGATATTGGAACTGGGGATAAAACAAAGAGGGTTTTATTAAATTTTGGAAAGAGTTTTTAAGAATACAAAAAAATCCATTGTTTATTCATTCAACAAATATCTACTGAGCATCTACTATGCACCAGGTATTCTTGGAGGTGCTTTGTATACATCTGTGAATTAAGCAAATATTCCCTCCCTCTTTGAGTTTAGATTCTTATGCGGGAAAGTGGACAATCAACGATAAACCTAATAAGTCAAATAAATCATGTTGTATGCTTTAAGGTAAGTGCTTACATAGAACAACAACAAAAACAACAAAAAGACAGAAAAAGATTCAGGAATTAGGAATTTCAGGGCTAGGGCAGTATGCAATATTAACAGGGTACTCAAGGTCGGCATGATTTATAAGCTGACAGTTGAGCAAATATCTGAAGGAACTGAGGAAGTGAGTCAGGTGGCCATCCGGGAAGCAAGAATCCAAGTGAGGGCCGGCCAGCGCGCACGCCCCGGGGAGCAGGCTGGCATGTGCAGTGCAAGCAAGGCAGGCAGTGTGGCTGCAACCGAGGGAGGCAGGGAGATTAGTGGGAGATAACAGGACACTAGAAAGGAGAGGCTTACAGGTCATTGTGAGGACATAGGCTTTTACTTTGATAGAAATCGACAGCACTGGGGGGGTTTGCACAGAGGAGCAACAGAATTTAACTTACACTGGAAAAGAATCATGAATTATTAATATTTGGCTGCTATGTTGAAACTCCATTTGGATGGGTGTGAGCAAATGCAGTTGCAGGACAGTAAGGAAACTACTGTAGTAACCACGGGAGAGCCGATGGTGGCCCGGGTCCGGGCCAGGACCGTAGCATTGAAGCCATTGAGACGCAATCATTTTCTGGATGTATTTCCAAGATAGAGACACATGATTATATCATGGACTGAATTTGGGGTGTTAGAGAAAGGGAGAAGGCCGGAATAACTGAAAGTCTTCTGGCCTGGACAACTAATGAATGGACTTGTCATCAGCTGCAATGGCAGAGGCTGTGAGTGGCATTGTTTGGGAGTGCAGGTCTGGGGTTCAGTGTTGAACATTTAGTGTGCCTGTTAGACATACGTGGAGTTGAAGAGCAGGCAATTCCATGTACACTCCTGCAACTCAGGCATCTACCAGATACATACATTTGGAAGTTGTCATATAGATGCTATTTAAAGCCAGGAGACCAAATCAGATCCCCAAGGAAGTGAATGAGAATAGGAAAAGGGCTAAAGACTGAGTCCTTGAGAACCCCAATATTAAGGAGTAGGTGAGGAAATGAGGACACAGAGCAGGAGACTGGCCCGGACAGCCAGTGAGGCCGGAGAAAAATGAGAGCATGGTCTCCTGGAAGCCATATGAGGAATGTGTATCAACGGGGGTGGAGTGATCAAATGTGTGAAATGCCACCAATGGATCAAGTAAGGCGAGGCCTCAGAACTGACCATTACGTTTGGAAATAGGGAGCTCACGGCAACCTCAAGACCATTTTCAGATGTGTGGTGGGAGCAAAAGGCTGATGGAAGAGAATTTAAGAAAGAATCTAAAGAGATGAATAGGACAATGAAATAGACAACTTTTTTTTTTTTTTTTTTTTTTTTTTGAGACAGAGTCTCACTCTGTTGCCCAGGCTAGAGTGAGTGCCGTGGCGTCAGCCTAGCTCACAGCAACCTCAAACTCCTGAGCTCAAGCGATCCTTCTGTCTCAGCCTCCCGAGTAGCTGGGACTACAGGCATGCGCCACCATGCCCGGCTAATTTTTTCTATATATATTTTTAGCTGTCCATATAATTTCTTTCTATTTTTAGTAGAGGTGGGGTCTCGCTCTTGCTCAGGCTGGTCTCGAACTCCTGAGCTCAAACGATCCGCCCACCTCGGCCTCCCAGAGTGCTAGGATTACAGGCGTGAGCCACCGCGCCCGGCCTAGACAACTTTTTTAAGAAATTTTTTTTTCTTTTCCTACAGAGGAGAGCCAAAAATGACAGAAGTCAGGTCCAAAAAAAAAAAAGGATTATTCTTAAAAAACTGAAATGGACAAGAACATGTTTATATATAGATGGGAATGGTCCAGAGGGGAGCAAAGCAGTGACCTGCAGGAGAGAATGTGAGATGAGATGGAGGATGTCTTCCATCCTACCTTAGGCGGCGCAGGACCTGGTGCCTATTGGAGGCAGGTGTGGGTGCTGGTCCTGGCAGGCAGGTGCAGGAGCGGCAAGTCCAAGGCATTGCCCTTCTGAACAGTTTTAATTTTCTCAGTGAAGGAGGAATCAAGGCCATTAGGCAAATCTGAGAATGGTGGAGGGAGTGTTGGGGGGAAGAAGAGAGGGGAAGGTGTGACACGATGGAAATGATTGTCTTGGGGAGTGGGAGAATATGATTGTCCAGCAAGCAGTACGAGACCCATGTGAGACCTTTGATGATTAGTGTAAACTGAGATCATTCAATATATGGTCGGTTAAATAGATGAAGTACATGTTTTTGAGACATTTTGTAGGTCATGCACCTATAAAAATGAATAAGATATTGTCCCTGCCCCCAAAGAACTCGCAGTTCTGCAGAGAGAGAGAGACTGAAATATGAAACCAGTAACTCTAATAAATTGTAATAATTCTATAATTGAGTTATATCTATTGTTTTAGGAAGTACTGCCAAGTGCTGTTGCCAAATATAGTGACACAGTAAGCTGGTGGTATATTTTGCATCGGGATCAGAGTGTGGTTCTCCATAGTGACCTGCCATGTGCTCAATAAACATTTGTCAATTGTCCAGCACTGTGCTCAGTGTCAGTGCTACGATGGCAAGTAGGATCCCTTCTGCACTCCGAGAGCGCACCAACCACTGCAGTGATTTCCAACCTTAGCAGCACGCTAGAATCACTGGGGTGTTTTTAAATATCCAGATAGCCAAGGCATGCCTCATACCAATAAGTCAGAATTTTTAGCATTCCCCAGTGTTTCCAGTATACAGTCAGGGAAGAGAATTGCTGGCCTAGGCTGAGAGACAGATAAGAAACAGAAAGTGGAAATATAGGTGTGCTAAATGCTGTCAGATAAGGAAGCACGAGGTAGGTAGTAGGGGAGCCCCGTTGCAGGTCTACCCCCTCGGGCAGAGGGGCCAGTGAAAACTTGCCAGAGAAAGCCCCTCCTGAGCTGGGGAATGATGGGGCGTGGGGGAGGGGAGGGTGTGGTGCAGAGGCAGAGGCTGAGTGGTGAAAGAACACATCCCATTCAGAAGCCTGTGAATGGTGTAATGGGCCCAGAGTCAGGGTGAGAAGTAGGAAGAAAGTGGCCAGAGATGCTGAGCGACCATTAGGCAGGAGCCACACTGGCATGGACAAATTCCATATTCGTTCCCACACTGTTGTCAAATCCCCATTCAAATACAACCAGGAAACCAACCGATCATATAAATTGGTTAACTCAACTTGCTGAGCATGCACGAGCAACACCTTGAGAGCATCTCAGTAGGGTCAGAAGTTAGGAGGGGACAGAGGTCCCCGAGCAGGGACTGGTCAGATTGTGTAAACCAGTTGAATCACTGGAACAGTGGGTGGTCTGTTCTTTGGAATATGTGAGTCTGTGACAAGTTATTGTTAAATCAGTTTGTCTATTGTCTTATTTTGGTACATAAGAGGTTGAAAGAGCTGGTAACTAAAACATTTTGAGCTTATATTGTTCGTGTTATGTGTCATGGTCCCGAAGAGTGTATCTGTTGCGAATCACAGCACAGTTTTGCAAGCTGTGGTTTCTGTTTCATTTCTTACTGTATTAAGAAAATACAGCATGTTAAGTAGAGCACAGAGAGGCAGGAGTCTCCCATAAAATACAGTGTCCACAAATCTTCTGCCTTCTGTAGGTGACCTAAAAATGAACACCACCTGCTGAGCATGTTCCAGGCATCCAGGGTGGGGGGGAATCATGATCTGACTTTTTTAAAAAAGACATTGCAACAGAAGTACATTGACTGAGTATATCAGCCATTGGTAAGAAAATTTGCATACATCTTAGGCAAACACTATCAAGTTAACTAGCAACATTTATAATTGAATATTCCAAATATATAGGAAATTATGGGGAAGAATAAAACCAAAAAATTACTAAATACCCACTTTTCTCATATCTTAACATTTTTGCTAAATTTATTTCAGACCTCATTGTTAGAGAAATACAACAACATACATATACACTGAATCCCCTGTTCATTCTTTTTGAAATCCATTCTCTTTGTCCTTTCTTCTCTCCTCAGAGGTACCCACAATTATGAAGTTATCAGGTTTTTCTTTCCTAATGCATTTGTATGTGTGTAAATAAAATATAATACTTTTCTCCATGAATTTGAACTACTATAAAATGATCTCAGTCTGCTTATATCCTTCAGTTACTTGCCCTATTTACGCAACTTGATGTTTCTGAGCCTTAATTTATCCCATTATATAAGATAGATCGATATAGGTAGATATACCTATCATTCACTCATTTTAATTACAGCATAATATTCCGCTTTATGAATATACCACTGTTTGGCTGTCTATTGTTGCAAGACATTTGGGTTGTTTCCACCTATCACAAATAATTCTGCAATAAACATTCTCGTATGTGGCTCTTTGTGCACATGTGAGAGAGAATTACTGGGCGTAGGATAAAAGCATCTTCAAAATTTCTAAATATTGCCAAATTGCTTAATAAAATGGTTTTACCAGTTTACAATCTCACTAGGGTGCATGAGAGTAGGCAATTTGCTGAGCATATAATGATATCTTATTGTTGTTTTAATTTGTATTTTCCTGATTACTAGTGTGGTTGAGCATCTTTTTATATATTTATTGGCCATTTGGTTTTCCTCTTAGTGAACTGCCCATTTTTCCTACAGTTTTTTTTTTCTTTATTCCCTTATAGGTTGGTAGGGTGTTTTTTTTTTTTTCTTGTTTTTTTCCCCACACTTTTGATACTAATTCTTTGTTATATGCATTGCAATTGCCAATTTCTCCTCCCAGTCTGTGACTCATGTTTTTGCTTTGTGATGTTTTCTGTTTTTGGTAGAGAAGTTATTTTTCTTTTAATAAAGTAAAATTTTATTTTCCTTGATGAGTGTATGTGTGTGCATGTGTGTTTGCATAAGAATAATTTCTTACTTGAATGACATAAAAATAACCTCTTATATTTGTATTCTAAAAATTACAAAATGTTACTTTTCATTTTTGTCTAACTGCAATTGATTTTTGTGTCTGATATAAGACAAGGGTCCCAGGACCATTTATTGATTACCCAAGAATCTGCAATGTAGTTTCTTTCCTAAAACCAGTTTCCATGTGGTTCAGTTTTAAGAGTTTTATCATGTTCCACTGGTCCATTTGTCTATTCTTGGACCCATACCACACTGCAGTAATTACTGTAGCTCAGAAATGCATCTTGCTATCTGGTAGTATGAGTCTTTCCATCTTGCTCTTCAAATTCATCTTGGTTATCTGTGACCATCCGTTCATCTTCCTAAAATTAATGTCTAGTATCATGCCAAATTCTCTTGGGGTTTTTTCTGGAGTTGTATTAAATAAAATATATAGAATAATTTTGTGTGAATTGACATATTTATGACAGTGAGTTTTTTCCTCCTATGAACATGTTATATGCTTTCATTTATTGAAGTCTCTCTTTTTTGGCTTTCAATAGAGTTTTGTAATTTTCGCTGTAAATCTTACACATGTTTTGTACAGTTATTCTCACAAGCCCTATTTTTGTTGCCATTGCAAATAGTGTCTCCTTTAATTAATTTTTTTATTTGTGTGCAGCTTGTGTTTTAACATTTAATTGATACTTCTATATTGATCTTATATTCAGCAACTTTTCTAAATTTGCATATTAATTCAAATTAATCTTTAGATTCATTTAGATTTCCTACATAGATAATCATATCATTAGGGAGTTTTGTTTTCTTTTCTAATCCTTATTATCTTAACTCTTTGTCTCATCTCACCCTGCTGACTCTGACCTCAGACACACAGCTGAACTGAAGCAGGGAGAATGAGCATCCTCGCTCTGCTCCTGACTTTAAAGTGATTACTTCTAATATTTTAACTCCTAAATATGATGCTTGTCATATATTTTTGGTGAATTCCCATTCTGAAGTTAAACAAGTCCCTTGTATTCATGGTTTTCTTTGAGTTTCCATGATGGATGTATCACATTTTATTTATTAAGAGTTGTTCTCTATTCTTTGAAATACAGTGATTTTTTTTTCCCCTCAAAGTTGACCAACCATGCAAGGAGTTCAGTGAATAAATCTACATCCGTAATCTGGCTCAAGGAAAATACCCCAGGCAAAAACAAATAGAAATGGGGTGAGGATGTGTTCCTATTCTAGTATCTTATCTAAAATGGAAATCTGCTCCTTTGGTACCAGTCCTTGATGTTGTTGCTTCTCAAGGTATAGTGGGCAGACCAGCAGCAGCAGGACCAGGGAGACTGCTAGAAATGCAGATTCCCAGGCCCCACCCCAGCCTCACTAAACCAGAATCTGCATTTAACCAGATGGCCAAGTGCACTGCATGCACATTCAAGTTTGAAAAGCCTTGGTCTACATTGTCCTTCAAATCCCAGAGGTGAATTCATTTAGGTTATCTAGTGTACTTAATACATTTTCTAAAATTAAACCAACTTTGCATTCCTGAGATAAAACAATTTGTTCATTAAGAAAAAGATATTCCTAGGTTGTTTTTTTTTAAATATAACTTTGAGTTGAATTTGCCTATATTTAACTGAGGATTTTTCCATCTCTGTAGGTGAGAATGACCTGTAGTTTCCCTTTTGGTACTATCCTTTTCTGGTTTTGAAATCAAGACTATTTCTAGCTCAATGATCTGGAGAGTGTTCCTTATTTTTACCTCTCTAACACATTTCATTTAACTTTTGAGTTGTCTATATCTTGTACTATTGTGAGAACTTATCTGTGAATTCTTCTGTGCTTAATGGTGGTCATTAAGTTTTTGAACTTCTGATAATATTTTGTTTTAAACACCACATGTGTTATTTGATGTTCCATGCTTTTAATAAGTTTCTTCATATATTTTTTGTTTTCATATTTACCAGCAAATATTGGTCCTGCTAATTAAAAGACTCTGCTGAATTTATTGCCATATACCAATTTGTTATATTCCTAGCATTGCTTATTTATGCCTTTTCTCTCGTGTGTGTGTGTGTGTGTGTGTGTGTGTGTTTTGTTTTTTGTTTTTTTACACCTATATTAACAGAAGCTTAAGAGTTTTTGGTCTTTTCAGAGAACTACTTCTCAACTTTGTCAGTCCTCTTGAATTTTATTTGCTTCTTCTCTTATTTTTCTTATTCCTTTATTTTACATATTCTTTGGGTTTACTTTGTTGTTATTTTCTAACAACATTAGTAGATGATTGGCTCAGTAATTTTCAGTCCTTATATTTAAAAAAAAAAATCTCCTTTAAATACTGTCCTATTTTAATGGTATCCATTTTGACATTTAATATTTCATTAACATTAACTCAATATGGTGGATATTACCTAACATTTCATTAATATTTCTTTCCAAATATTTTTTGGATTTCTATTTGTATTTCATATACATAAAATTTGAGTATGAATGAAATTTGAATTTGAAATATATATACTGTGTATGCTATGACTTGCTGCGTGGCCTAAATAGTAATCTGTGGTAAATATCACATGTGTACTTGAAAAGAATGTGTATTCTCTAATTTGCAAGACACACATTTCTATAAATGCCTAGTAAGGGTCTCTGACGAGCCCACGGACAAACAAGAAACAAGGAACCAGGGCTTGCCTGAGAAGGCAGAAGGATTGGCAGTGCCTCTCAGATTGGGAGCTGAGCCCTCACCAGGGGGTTGGGGCTGAGCAACAAAAACCTAGTTACCTAGGAGAGGGAAGATAATAATAGAGAGGTAGGAAATGGGACAAGTAAGGACAAGATATGGGACCAGAGCTGGAGCGATCAGGAACTGGACTGTTTAGCAAACTCCCTTTGGGGAAGGGCTAGAGATGCAGTATTGAGACCCAGCATAAAAGCAATAAAGTAGGAACTTGATCATGAAGGGAGGGCTAAAGTTTCCGGTGCTGTGATTGCAGATTTAATTTCAAATTTACATCTTTCTTTTCTATAAAATAGGAGTAATAGTAATATGCACCGTATAGAGTTACTATGAAAATTAAATATTAAGTAATAAAGTGTTTAGTTCCAGTCTCTGAAGTATAGTGATTATTAAATGGCAAACTCAATGAATTAGCTACTATTATACATTTAAATTATTTTAATTAGATAAGTTTCTAATAAGAATATCTGTAATTGCTAACAACAAGAATTATAACGCAAAGTGGGAAGCAAGATGAGAGAAGGTACAGAAAGAGAAATCTGTACCTGTCCGCCGGGCAAGCAGAGGACCTGCTTTCAGAACCTAGACTGTGGCCAGTCCTGCAGGAGGAGTCAGGAAGCTGTGGCTTCTTCTCAGGCGAAACAAATGTGTAGGAATCACACAGTTCCTTGAGGAACAGAAACCCAGCAATGGTCTTCCCTCTTCTCCTCAGTTGCTCTGGCATTGCCACCAGGTCAGAAATCAGTCCAGAGTTGATGAAACATTTCTTGGCTCTAGAATCAGTCCCCTGGTCATGCTCAGAGCTCAGCGGTAGGGAAATACCCAACAAGAACCAAAATTGCAAGCGGATGGGGAGTGGTTTTCACGCACCATGATGGGTGAGGGGAGACACGCATCTAAAGAAGTCCTGTCCCTTCACTGTCAGCCCCCAACATCATCCTTCAAATGCCGATACTTCAAATACTCTAACTGTATTTCAGACCAGTTAATGAGATTTACAATTATTTTGAGGCATGTCTTCTATTTGATGGCCTATTGGGACGTCTTGGAGGCCGGCTACCACACGTGGGAAATGTCCATTATGTATTAGTAAAATATTTAATGAATGAGAGAAATACTGTTCTTTTTTTTTTATTCTTTTATAATGGAATTTGTTGAGTATCAGACAGATGTGTCATTAAATGGAATTTTGTTAAGGGGTTCTAAACTTCAGGTATAAAATTGATATGAAAATGAAAGACACACTGAATATATTTTATTTCTTACTCTCACCCAAATTCCTCTACTTAGGCAGGCCCAACTTGTATTTTCCCCTTGGATTGCAGCTAAATAGTTTAATAGCTCTAGATGAAGACATGGGACCTCCAAGTAGCCATAACTTTCAAGTTGGCGCTTTCTCCATGATGCTTATTAAGTATCTGGTCTCTATTTCTTCTCATCTGATAAGGTTAAACTGTGGCCATTTGGAATCCTTTTCATCTACATAAAAGGCGCTTTGCTGACGATGTGGTAATATCAATGGTAACACAGCGTTCAGCTGCCTGAGAGGCTGTGGGGAAGGTCACCGTGGATGTTATTACAGAGAACACGTGCCTCCCCTGAAATGTGCACGCTGTGTGGCAGCCTCTGCTTCCATGCTTCGTGGAGAGGTCCACTTCCTTCTGACCTTTGATAATAGCATTAATGCACATGCTCATTTCCCAGATACTATTAATAACGAACATTTAGATAGTCCTTACATTTTACAAAGAGCTTTCACATACATCCTCACCCTTGGTTCTCATTCTAGCTCTGGAAGATTGGCCCCAAATCATACACCTAGGAAACATCAGAGCCAGAACTAAAACTCAAATCTTCTCTGAGTCCCTGACCTTTTAATTACATCACAGTGCACTGTGCGTTTCAATAATGTTTTTTTTTTTTCCCCACAAATTAAGGAGTGTTATTTGAGCCAGTACCTTATTATATTACTTTTCTATGTCTCCAGGAAAGGGCGCCTTAAATAATTCCTTACCATGCTATTTTGCTGCTTAGAAAAGTTTTTTTTTTTTCATTTAGAAAAGAGGTATATAATCATTCCTCCTAATAATAATGACATGAGGCTAAATGACCTCATTATAGTTAGGATTTTTAAGCTTTCTTATGTTGGTTTACCAATGGCATGTTTCAAACAAAGCTCAGTATTAGACAAGTGAAGAATTTAGAGGGAGATGGTGACATAGATCCTGTTACTGGGAAAGATTGTGACTTACAGCAGTTGTTCCTAATATCTTTTGGGTCAATTAGAATTTTTGAGTCTTTTGAGAACAATGGCCCTTCCCAGAGAAATCCCTACTGACAAAAGTTACTGCATAGAATTTCAGAGGCATTTATAAATTAGCTAAAACTCATCTTTGGATGCAGTTAGGACCTCAGATCTGGAGGCAACTTATTTGCACTCGAGTTGAGAAGTGTAGGTTACAGTGACCATTAATAGCAGGCTGATGCCGGGATTAGTTTTAATGGCTTGCTAACATTAGTGTAAATATAAATCATTCCATTGACAGGTAAAACGCATCTTTACATTCACAATTGCAGCTTTGGGTATTTGGGTTAGCAATCAAACTGTTTGAAGTAAAGGATTGCCACACAATTAGTAATACACCATGGATATTCACTTAGTCCATTCATCGGGTTAAATTTGCATACTAGCAGATATAAGACATTACCCCATTGTAACCACAAGAAATATAAAGCTAGCACTATCTCCTTGCCTTCCCCACTTCTCTTGGCTCTAAGCTTAGCAGCTCTGACTGTTCACTTCTAGGAAGTCATACTTTTTCTCCTTGTGGGTGGCTCTTGAGCCCTGCAAAGTATGCATTTCTACTAGGGGGACACAGAGTAGGGAGGGTGCTGGGAGACTGGGGCAAATCTCCTTTCCTAGACAGGGAAGTTTGGCTTGTCCTTCCAAGCATAAGGTCATTGCCCTCCATTTGCTTAAAGAAAACCAAGAAACATACAAACAAAAAAAAAAGGGCTTAGCTGCAATTCCTTTGGGTTCGCAGTGGCTGCTGAGGAGAAGGTCTAATGAGGTGAGCAGCAGCAATCAATGTTCAACAGAGGTGGCCGCAAGGTCAGCAGGTCAGGCTGTGCCATCGGATTTGGCTGGGATTGTTCAGTTGATAAATGTCCTGGCAGGAAATTACTATAAACAAACTGCACCATCTTTAATTCAGGTGTGGGCTGAGGGGAGGGCACTGACCCACAGGATTTCTCCATCAGAATAGTCGGCGCGTTATTTCTCAGATTCCTCTCAACAGATATGTCTATGGGCTGAGGTGTGTATACAGACATGTCCCCTCTGCCCACCAGCTGTGTCTTGTCTTTGCAGATTGTTACCCATACCACTGTTGTCTTGATACTGCTAGCGGCTGGGCATGTGCCCTCCTGAGTGTTCACATCTAACCCGCGTTGATACTTGCTTTGGGCCATGGGGAATCAAATGCTTTGATAGTCAGTTATCGTCACCAAGTCCAAAGGAGGTATTATGAGTTCAGCCTGTATATAATGATGGGTGTCAAATGGATCCAAGTAAGTTATTAAATAAAAGTAAAACCTATAGCAGAGATTCCAATATTCAAAATCTTTGCTATCATAGAACAATAGCATCCTTAGAATCATAGATCTATCAAAAATTGGACAAGGAAGGGTGCTTGGGAGGATGTCCAGTCCAGCACCTGCATTTCACAGACATAAAACTGAAACCCTAAGTGAGTAAATGATTTTCTGTTTGCAAGTCAGGCCTCCTTCTAACGGAAAAATATTTTTTATTATTTTTGTTGTGCAGCTAACATTTCCATTCGACAAGGTTTTTATCCCTTAATAAATATAAGGAATGACACTTCAAATTTAGATTTCATATTCCAGCTGGTCTATAACCTTCTGTGCTTTGGTAAAAATGCACATTGCATGTCTGGTACCTGGGGAAGGTGGACTCCAGGAAGCCTTTCCTTCTCTGGGAGGCTTCTTGCCCTTTATGGCAGCCTGGGCATCTTTCTTTTGTGCCACTTATTTTTATGCAAATGCGAACACAGCACCTTCTAGGACATATTGTCATTCTGTCTCACCAGGCAGTGGGCTGCTTGAGGGCAGGAATCCTAAATTAGCAATTAAAAATAACCGCCAATGATGGACCTAAGAATGGCCCCTAGATTACCTCAAACTTTGGCAAAATAAAGGGAAGGGAAAAATGGAGGGAGATTGAGAAGAAGGAGGAAGAAGCAAAGAGAAGAAAGTTGTCGTTTTGATAGGAGTCCTGAGGAGGATTTCTGTCACTTTTTATTTCATCTCCGAAATCAGTTTGCCCGCCTGGAGCCGGGTCTGGGACGCTCACCATGTTGGGGATGAGCTGGCTTTATTTCCAGCTGCTGGACTTGGGGATAGAATTGTCCTTGATGTCCCAGAATAGAGAGAAAGGCAGGGACTGACAGAGAGGGAGTGTGAGGAAGGCGCCAGCAGGGACAGAGTGTGACAGCCTGCTGAGGAGGCTCCCCATGGAGCCCTGAGCTGTGTGCTAATGGCAGTCAGCGTGTGCTTTGAAGCCTCCAGCCTTGGGAACTTCAAACAAGGAGAGGACAGACAGATGATCTACGGGAAATTAATATCTAACAGGTCTAAAATCTGCTCTTCCTGTCACCTTAATCTCCTGCCTGCTCAGTGACAGTATTTACTTTCTGAACATCCTGAACATTTAATACAACAGAGGTTCCCACACCTCTAATTTTTCTAAAACAGGAAGCCTTACATTTCAATAAATCCATTTTAATTATTTTCTTTCTTCACTTTGAACTGTTCCTTTCTCTAGGTTTTAGAAGGTTCCCTAGGGAGCAGACGAGTGAATGAGGTTTGAGGAGAGAGGGAGGCCAGTACAGTGAATCTTCTGCCACTGCCCTGGTGGCTGAGCCATCGCCCTGGGGGTGCTCATGGAATCATTTGAGTGACAGTGCCTGCTGGGTCAGGATCATGTCTTCTGCCCCTTACCAGGCTTTAAACCCACATGCTCTAGGATCTTTTGATATGATTTGATTGCTAGAGTGGACAAGCTCATCTTAGAGTGTACCTAGGAGGGAAATATGATTTACTTCCAGCCATCCATCCACCCATCTATTCATATACCTCTCCAGCCATCCACCCATTCATCCATCCACCCATCCACTTATTCATTTATTTGTACACTCAGATATTCAATCTGCAAACATCTTGAGATTACCCACTGTATACCCAGAACTATGCTAGATGCTAGCAATAATAACAGGAGAATAATTTTTGGTCCTGCTCTTAGTAAGCATATATTCTACATAGGCAGAGTCCTACAAGCAGATCATTCATTTATTCTTTTCCTGGTTGTAGCACTTACAGGATTATTTCTTCTGAAATCCCTCAGTCTCAGGCAAACCAGGATGCTTGGTTGCCTTACTGCCACCCTCTAAGATTCTAAGCCAGCGGTTCTCAAAGTGTGCCCAGCCCCACCCCCATCCATCCAGGAAGCCTCAGCATCACCTGGGAATGTGTCAGGAGTGCCAGTTCTAGGGCTCAGACCCTGACTCCCTGGATCAGAAACTCTGGGGGTGTCCCAGCAATCTGTGCTTCAACAAGCCCTCCGGATGATTCTGAGGCACACTAAAGTTTGAGAACCACTGTTCTGAACTGGTTCCGACCTCTGAGCCATCAACATTTTTTCACCTTAAGAGGTTCTCAGAATCCCATTAGGTGACTGGCTAGCTGATTTGATAAGTTAAATAGAGCCAGGTGCTAATGGTGAGAGTATAATCACTGAAGTAGTAATAATACCTATGGAAATAAAGGCATAAATATCAATACATAAATTAGATAATGAGGGTTGAAGTACTCAGCAGCAGAAAGCTGAGAAGCCACAGGTGATGGCTGGGGTT
Source organism: Eulemur rufifrons (assembly GCF_041146395.1). Taxonomy (NCBI): domain Eukaryota; kingdom Metazoa; phylum Chordata; class Mammalia; order Primates; family Lemuridae; genus Eulemur; species Eulemur rufifrons. Next base: position 8,095,723 of record NC_090988.1, on the reverse strand, counting down.
GATTCCCCTTGAAAAGGCAGTGTGCCTGAGAGCAAAGCAGCGTCAAGCCCTGTGTGGGATGCCCAGACAATTGCTTCCCTTTCTAGATGATATTTTTGCAGGGTTCAACAATGCTTTTGTATAGAGTCTCCACAATATTTGCCCTGCTATATTTGGAGCAAATATTTGGAAAACTGTCTACATTGCCTAAATATAAAGCCAATTTCTAAGGACCAGACTGGAAGCTAGAGAACTGGGCTGTCGCTCGACTTCAGCACTACTTGATCTTGCATAAATAATTTAGCTGTTCTGAACTTTTCTTTCATCCTCTAATTGGAATAATAACTCTGCCCCTTCTTCTAAGATATTCTGAAGCAGGTTCTTTTGAAAACTATGTCATTGTCATCTGCTGTTTCTTTCTCAATGAATTATATACTCTCACTTTGAATAAATAATATGTTTATTTTTGCCAGAATTATCTAGAAAGCTAGTAATACAGATTGTATCAGAAGGGCCTATAGTAGATGCAAGCTACCAGGCCTTTTTTTCTCTTTTCTTTGTCACTTCCAAATCTCTTGAGGTAGCTGTATACACTTGCTAGCCTTCATTTTCTTGCCTTCTGTTTTATTTTTTATTTATTTATTTTTTGAGACAATCTTGCTCTGTTGCCCTGACTAGAGTGCTGTGGCATCTGCCTAGCTCACTGCAACCTCAGACTCCTGGGGTCAAGCGATCCTCCTGCCTCAGCCTCCCGAGTAGCTGGGACTACAGGCCAGAGCCACCACACCTGGCCTTCTTGCTTTCTGTTACTCCTTAAATCAGTGCCTTTTAACTTTCATCCTAACAATGCTATTTAAATGTCTTTTTCAAGAGTGGTCAATATTCCCTAATACCCCATGCAATGGGTCAGTCTTCCGATCCCTTCTGTCTTGTTTGCAGCACTGAGAGATCTTTGAGCTCCCTACGGATCTGAGATCGTTACCTCCCTCAGTGAATCTTGGCCTTGGGGTAGAGACTGTGCTCTATTCATCCTTGCATCCTCAATAGCTAGCTTAGTGCCTGACACACATCAGATGCTTGTGGAATGTTATTTAAGGGATTAGGTTTAAAATGGTACGAGAGGGTAGACCCCGTTCACTGCCGGATCCCTATACCTGCAGATGGCGGGTGTCCAATAAATGTTTCTCGAATAAATGAAAGAAGAACCTCTGGGACCAACTGGACAGTCAAAGCATATTTATTGATCTAGTGTGCAATGCTGTGTTAGGGGCATTGGTGCTTGTAGTGGTGGATAAAGTGAGAATCCTACATCCGGGTTCTCAATTTCTTCCTCATCCATTCACTCCTTAGCAGTTATGATACTAATTTTTCCGCATCTCACTGTTACTGTGAAATTTCCATCTCTAAGAGTATAGCAATGTACTTGGAAACATCATATACAATGACTTTTTCTTTTCTTTTCTTTTCTTTTTTTCCAATGACTTTTACTTAGGTCTCCAGAAAATCATATGTCATATAATTTTATAATTAAAAACCATATTAGAGATCATCTCTTTCAACAGTTTTCAAATTTTTCCACAAATAACACACATTTCTTAATCCCATGACACCATTTTCAAGAATGTCTTTTCAAATTTATATTCAGCAACAACTCATTTTCTCCTTCAACTAAAGGCATATCTATATCTATATCTATCTATAGATAGAGAGATATCTGTCTGTCAAAGCTACTGACCAGCATTTATTCGTAAGCTGAACAAATATGTATTGAGTTATTATGTCCCCAGTGCTGTGTTAGGTGCTAGAAATTAAATGATGAAAAAAAGCAGGTTCCTTTCTCCCATAAATCTTATGATCTAGTGTAGGACATACCCAGTATTCCCATGCTGAGTTTATGTGATACCAGCCAAAATAAAAGAAATATTTTATTTAGATTCAACTTCCCTTTGCAGATAAATGTATTCTTTTATGTGTATTTTTAACATTTTTTGAATATGTGTGACCAACTTTTGGAGGCTTTCACACACGGGGGGAACGTGCAGGTGTTAAGCCCTTCCCCAACCTAACAGCCCATTTGCAGACAAGGATGGTAAGGGGCACCCAGGGAATTTTCAGCGGCTTGCTAAGGACCACACGTCTAAGCAACGACAAAGCTGGGGCTAGAACCTAGATGTGGGTTTCCAATTCTGTGCTTTTCCTTTTGATTTCTCTGTAGCCTTTTTATTCTTTACTCCTCTTCACTCTTCATTGTTGTATATAATATTGAAATATCTAAGAAGTCCATTTGTAACAGAACCAGTTTAACTTTGTTTAATCCAGCATTTTCCAAATGTGATTTGACCACTGTCTTCTCATTTCACAACACAGTTGCCGACCTCTCCTGGGACACAGGCTTTGCACAGAACAGACTTCGGGCCTCACTAGTCCAGATGAGAGGTTCTAACTCCTTACTTGTCATGTAAATCTCTTATCCTCTGTTTTTCCATCTTTATCTTTCATGCTTCCATCTATGCATCCTCTTCTACAATTAAACTGCTGAGTTATTTTATTCCCTGCTCAGAATATGCCTTGCTTCCCACCGCTGCACCCGTTCTCTCAGGGTTCCCTGGGCTGCCACGGCCGTGGCTCTCCGTGGCCCTTCCCAGCCCTGCCCATCTTTCCAGCTGCACATCCGGTGCCCTCCAGTGAGTCCAGCTGCAAGTAGTCATTTCTCCTGCCCTCTCCCCAAGCCCTTACAGGATGTACCTTTCATTTGGCAGCGAAAAAGCGTTGCTCCTTGCTGTTAGTTATCTTTGCATATTCACACGTCCTTTCCTAAGGATAGGAACCTTGTCTTGTGCTTTATAGCTCCCACAGGGCAAGCAGTCAGTAAAAACGGAGAAATTTGAAAACCAGTCAGGATTTCTCCTTCTCCCTCGCCCTCACTAAATGACATCTCCAATTTGTACATCTTTTCTATTCCCATTGCAAAAACCTTAATCCGGGCCTGTTATTTCTTGTCTAGTCTGTGTGATTGTCTCCTAACTGGTCTCCTTATCTCCTGGCTCCCCTACCTCCAGCCATCCTCCCCCTCCCTCTGGATGACCTTTCTGAAACAGAAATCTGATCAAGTTATTCCAGTGGCATGCCACCGTGCAGGAGTGAGCCCAACTCTTCATGCAGCATAAAAGGCCCTTCGTTGTCTGCTTCCTGACAACTCTCTCTCTCTCTCCCCCTGCCACCTCCACTTCTCCTCCCCAGCCCCACCCACATACGTATCTTTAGACACATTGCATTGCAATTGTTGAGCTATTTATGTTTCCCCAGTTGGGCTACAAGCAGATAGGGTTGCTGTTTGGATCATTATTGTATCTTTATCATCTACAAAAGAACCTGACCTATATAAGGAGCTCAGTATTTGCTGAATAAATCAATGAATGTGTTGAATAAATCACATTTGTTATCCCACAGTTCATGGGACCAAGGAGGTCTCCTGAACACGGGTGGGTTAAATGAATATAAAACAGAAAGCCATGTCACGTGAGAAGAGCCCTGAGAGGGAGGCAGCAGGTGCTTTTTCTCACCTGAACGGACAAGGATTAACCTTTCTTTGCAAATCCCCAAATCGTGTGAAATTTTGGCAAGAATCCAGACAACGCTATTCCTCTGCCCACCAAAGTGCCCCCAGCCCTGCTTCCACATGGGGCACCTCAGACACTTCAAATGTGGAAGGGGACAGGACAGTAAAGAACACCCTCCTTCCTCTAACCTAATTCATCCTCAGCCCAGAAAACTAGGGACATAAAGATCACCTCAGCCAGTCAGGGGTTTGCCACACTTCAGGTCCCAGGAAATCATTTCAATTCCTCAAAGTCTATTTTCCCCTTCAACGTCCATCCATCAATCACCCATCCACCCATCCATCCATCCATCCATCATCTGTCCATCCATCCATCCATCCGTTCAATAGACATGTTAGTTGCCTGCCTGGTACCAGGTATAAGTTTCAGAGAATACAAACGTATGTTTATACAGTTCACAATTTAGTAAATATTTTGTGTTGTGTTTAAGAGTATTCTAAAACTGTATAACACTGACCAGTAAAACAAAATTTTAAAAAATAAGGTTTCTAAAAAAGCTCTTATTTCTTTAAAACCATACGGAGGACTGAAAATCTGGAGCTAATGGAAAAAGTCCTTGGTGTGGACAGCTTTCCCCACATGTGCTCCTGGGGCTCCAGGTGCCCTAAGGGACAAATAGAAGTAAGGTTCCTCCTGTCCCTTTCAAACTGACCTTTAGGGACTGTCTTATCTTTCCCCATTTCTAACCATATTTTGCAAGTCTAACAATATTGAGAGGATATCACTCTGTCTGACACTTCCCTGCTTTCTGAAGAACACACCTGAATGATATCACAGAACTTGGGCTCATTATAAAACCTCTCTTTTCCTTGGTTTCCTCATCTAAAAATAGGAATAATTCTGTTACCCATCACCTACCACATCCCATTGTGAATGCTAGCTGAAGTCATGGTATATAAAGGGCTTTGCAAATGCCTAGTTTATCTGTAAGCGCTCAAAAAACAGTTTTGCAGAGGGTGGTGGTGTTGATCATGACAGTAAAAATAGATATTTTTGTGAGATATTTTGTATTTCCACATTGGAAGTTCCCTTTTTTCTTTCTCTGTTTCTGAGACTATTAAAGGTTGTTCTCATTAGCAAGGGCAGATTTTTTTCCCCCCTCACTTCCTCCCCACTCCCCCATCCTCTGTAGTTTCCTGGGCAGGAAGAAACGTGTGTTTCTTATATATGAGTAACTTCAACGTCTATTAGAGTCTCTGAGCCCTGGGAGAGCTTAGTCACTGCTGGGGGAATGATGTGTCTATTAATACATTGGGCCACGACGCACATCCACAGCCTCCATCAATGTCTGGAAGAAATGTCAGCAGCAGGTGGGTGGTTCAGGATTGAGGGAAGGACAAGAGCTCCCTGGAGAGCTCTTATTGAGAGGGTGAGCCAGGGGTGCCCAAGACCACCTTACATCTGGAGATTCTCTAGAGGGACCCACGTGACTCAGAATACAGTTATCCTCGTGGCTAAGTGTATTGCAGTGGCGTAGTAAAGACGTGCACCTGGACCGTAAGGGACAGACACAGGCAGAGTCTGGGGAATTCACACTCAGGCTTCCTTATGCCGTCTCCCTCCGGGGGGGGGGGGGGCACACAGAGCTCTCTCCTCCCTAAGCAATGGACATACAGCAACACAAGCGTGATGGTTCCTCCCAGACACACCCATTACAGACTCCGTGCCCAAGGTCTTAACTTTCTTTTTGACATTGAGGGAGGCTGGTCACATCAGCACCCTCTGCCTAACATGCACCAAAATCCCAGATTCCCAGAAAGAAAATAGGTAATCAGCATAAATCATGTTGCTTGCACAAACATGCTAGGCACAAGGAACCCCCCTTATTGGTGAAAGAACAGTGGGAGCCCTCCACAGATACAAGTTCCCCGAGGCCAGCCGAGGGCCAGGCTTGCAAGCAGGCCGTTCTAAGGGCAGCAGGTCCCAGGATGTATGCTTTGACCACCTCCTGCGTTCTTACCAGCTCTTCCTTGGTGACATGATGATGGAGCTGCATCCTTTTTCTGATTTTCACACCCTTCATGAACACACACTTGTCTCCCAATATCTCACTGGCTACGTGCATGTGAGAGCAACCTGGTGCCAGAGGCCATGCTGAGGCCAGCGACTGTGATTTGACACCACTTAGAATTGAGCCCAATTTGCCCTGGGCTTTTGGACCCTGCCCATTGTCCCCTTGCCTTAGGCTGTGATCTCAGTACTCCAGGATTTCCTTGGCCCTACCCCTGGCTTTCTGCTCTCCCATGGGTGCCCTGTTGCTGAGAACCGAGCATGACGGGAACAATGGAGTCAGAAAGAAGATGCGTGTCCACTGCCAACCGAAGACATCATTTTCTATTCCGTGTGAGCACTGCTGCGTGGAGCTGGGAAGGGCCTGCACATCAACACCAAAACATTAATAAAGAGAAGGCTGTATGGTTCTATCCCCAAGTGCTAAAAAGACTTCAGACCACTGTGACCTGGAGTGTAATTGCGCGTTTTCAAACAGCCTTTCTAAATTAAAACGTAATCCCCCCGGGGTGAGGGGCTTGAGCTGCCCACCCCCTCCCCGGCATTTCATTTCTCTTGTCTCTTCCCATCTTTCCCTTGCTTTAAATCTCTTTCCTTCTGTCTCTCTGTCTGTTCATCCTTCTGTGTCCTCTGTCTATATTTTCCTTTCTTGATAAAAATTAAGAAAAAAACAACTTGATAGGTTTTCCGATAACCTTCTGGCAAGTCTCTCCGGGTTACATTTTGCTTTAATAGCATTTAAGCCAATCTGCTTGATGTTGCTGTAAAGGTCAATTAAATTCACCCTAAAAATTTCACTCCTGGCTCATTATACAATTGGAAAATGAATTAGAAGCACATGCTGCCCCTGAGGTTTCTGATATTTCACTAATGAATATGTCTTAAAATGCTAAAAAAAAAAAAAAAAAAAAATGCGTTGTAGGCCACACAGCTGCCTGCAGTGTTGCCGGCCTGGTGCAGATCGATGCCACAGGTAGTGGTTTGGGAGCTTCGGATGCTAGTGAGTCCTGCCTCCCTGCAACGTTAGTGTTCGCACTGCTCCAGCGCCCCCGCGGCTGGTCAGCCTTCTCTGTGCCCCTCTGCACGTTGACAGGCCATTCTTTTTTTTTATTTCAAAATATTAAGGGGGTACAGATGTTGTAGGTTACATGGATCACTTTTGTAATGTTTGAGTCCTGACTAAAAGTGTGCCTGTCACCAACCCAACTCCCCGTCAATTCATGAGTGGATTGATAAAATGTGATACATGCATTCCGTGGAGTACTACACAGCCATTAAAAAAATAGATGAATTAATACCTTTTGCAACAATCTGAACGGAACCAGAGACGATTCTCCTAAGTGAAATATCTCAAGAATGGAAAAATAAACACCACGTGTACTCACTATTAAATTGGACAGCCCATTCTTAAACCCCAGGCGAGGCGTTACGCTCACCTCACTCCCCATTGGCTGCTCTTAGTGTGGGCTCGAGGACCACGGGGCCAGTTTGATGTTAGCCTAAACAAAATGGGATGCTGAAGGTAAATCGCCAAGGAACTTGGGGGACGGGGGCACATGTATTGCAAAACCAGGTCTCAACTGATCTGAGGCTTCTTGGATTGTGGTAACATTACAGCAGTCTAGCAGAGAACAGCCATGTGGAGGAGAGAACCTGCATTTCTGGGTCACTTTGGGGACACAACTGGGGCCAAGGGTACAGGGAATGCAAAGCCAAGTTTGAGCCCAACTTAAGGAGGTAATTTTTAACTGATCTTCTATCTCCACCCCCTGCAAAAAAAGTAAAGCCACCAGACAAGATAGAAAGTTCTTTGTCCCTGGGGAAGTCTCCAGCCTAGCAGAGCACGCCTCTGATAGCTCTCTGTCCATGGAGTCTGTTTCGGGTAGAAGGCTCATTCATTCACTCACTTCTTTGTTCATTCTGCATATTTATCACTGTGTCATAGTCAGTACTGGTCTCAAGAATGAATACAAGCCCACACTCTGAGTGAACACACAGCCTAGTTATTATGTATGAAACAAGGGTGTTGTGTGTGTGTGCGTGTGTGTGTGTGTGTGTGTGTGACAGTGTGGGCAAGTTTACTTATTTTTTAAAAGAAGATTCCATATCTAAGCACCAAAAACTGTCCTAACATTCTGATTTTTGCTCCCATTGGAGTTTTGAAGGACTTTCATGCCCCCCAGCCACTCATACAGCAAAGGCTATGACTTTTCTGCTTACATGAAACTGCAAAATGGCAAGATGACTCCAAACCTGGAAATAGGAGTAACTGGATGTCTGCCTTCAGGTTTAAGTATAAACCTAGCTGAATTAACTAAAATGTATAGAGACAACCTCTGGAGTCTTTCCGAGGGGGAGAAAGGAAAGCTGTGAGCTCATCCTCCACATCTCACAAACACTCACACAGGGTTTTAGAATTCCAGAGCTAAAGGTACATCAAGGTGATCACACCAGAGTTTTCCTCTTCTAAGATGAGGAAGCTGAGGAGGCTTCTGGCAAGGAGCTAGTACAAGAACACGACATTCTTCCCCTTGGGTCTCTGCATTCAAGAGCAGTGCTCTTTCTTCGTACCATATTGACTTGCTCCATTTGTAAAACCACGCTTCTGTGTATACAGCATTTTGGAAGATGGAACCAGAATTCTAAGAAGAGTGGGATTGGAAGGCCATTGCGATGTGTGTTGGGGGTGGCCAATCAGGCAGGGGGACAGGAGGCCTGGCAAAGCCTGCCGTCTCTTGACACGCTGCAGGTGCTTCTCTGCTGCGCCTGTGCCCCACAAAGCCTGCCTCTGGGGAAGATTTCACCTGGCTGCTGTCCACATTTCCATTTCCATTTCTTGGGGTATCCATGTCCTTTATTTCAAACCTGAGCTTCTTGGTGTCCTCTTGACTCCACCATGCATCAATCTGGGGCTATTCAGAGTCTACTGAAGCACAGTGATATGAGTCCAGGAGGTGATGATCACAGTTACCTGGCCCCTCCTCAGCATCCTTGACACTTAGCATTCTAACCTTGGAACTGCAAAAATATAAATTGGTGTGAAAACCAATGGGTGGAGATTAGTGAAGAAATGAGGGAAGGGTTTTCCCTTTCCTTCTGCCTAAGCTCAAACTGCAAAGCATAACTTTGAAGGCTGAGTGCCTTCCTGTCTGACGTGCACAGGGCCAGGATGTGGGGCAATATGAGCACAGGCTCAGGTGCCTCCCTCTTTCCTTCTGCTTCTCTTCCCTAAAAACCTTCCGAAGGTTCAGGATCTCCTGCTGCCAATCAAATACGAGTTCAGCCCGCTACATGGTCAGGGAGGCCGGCCAGTGCTTGTGGATGTGGCTAAGTTGAGGAAGCATTTGGATTCACTCATATTTAAAAATCAGAGCTAGTTATGATGACATACTGTGTCACCTAACACAATCAGATTTCAGATATACCAGTGCAGGCCCTAAGAATGCACCTGATGAATTGGGGGAACCTTGTATACACGGGGTTGGCAGAATCAGAAATGAAATGTGTGGTGTGCCTCACTGTGTGGCGTGCCCAGCCTAGCAAGCCAGAGGGGCCAGAGAGGGAAGGAGGGAAGGAAGACAAGTGACAGGGAATCAGAGCAGAGTCAATCACACAATTACCCCAGATGCAAGGCCTATCTAGTTGAGGCTATTATATATCCTTCTTGAAATGCAAAGGGTTAGGGAGGAAAGGGAACAAGGGAGAAAACGAATCCAATGAAAGATAAATCAATAAATCAATCAGGGCAGAATACTCAGGAGGGAAAGAGCATCGGAGGCTCCTCTGCCTAATGCAGGGCTTCTGGTCAGTCACTGGAGTTTGTCACGTGGGGACATTGTTCTCCTGCTGCTGGAGAGCATGGGGCAGGATTGACCCAAGAGATCCTCCCGTTGGACTAACCGGTTTCAATTAAGACTAACTCAAAAGCTAATTATCCTTTTAAACTTGACTCTCAGACTCACTCTCCCTCTTGCTGTAAATGGATTGCTTAATGGTCCCAGTGCAAGGCTCTGAAACCCTGGAGGTTCCCTATTATTTCTTTGCCTCCAGCAGGGACCAGGGACTTCTAGAGTGTTAGGTTTCAAGGGAAAATAAGAGTAGTAATACTCTCTGTCTTTTTCACAGAAACAAAGACTGCTAGCATTAGCGGAATGTTCGGTTTTGATTCTGATACAGTGGGACCTTCGACTGCATGAAAGAGTTTCCCTACATGCCACCTTTGACCAGGATTACCTGGCATTGTTTGAACACAACTGGTGACAGGGAGCTCATTACTTCTTGGTCTTTTGTTGGACAGCTCTCATAGTCAGGATGTCTCACCTAATGTTGAGCTGACATCTGCCCCGTGCTAATTTCTGTGCTTTTGTCCCTGTTCTGCCCTGTACTCAAAATTTCTGGGCTTGGACAACCCAAGGTCGACTGAACCAGCAGTCACCTGAGCCTGGGAGAGAGGAGAGCTAGTCCGCCCCTCCCACACCTGGCCCAGCAAATAGCCACCTCGAGAGCCACTAAGCACTGGTGTCCTAGGTTCTGAGGCTCTGCCTCACATTGCCCAGCTTTTGTGAGATGAGCAGGGAGGCACACGGCCGTACACATCATTTACTATGCTATGTCATGTACTTGCCGTGAGACGGTGCATAAGTACCCTAAAGGCAGGTATTAGGATCACCGTGTACCAATAAGAACATTGAGGCTTAGAAAGATCAAGTAGCTTACCCAAGGTCATAGGGCTGACAAGCGGTAAAAGCCAGTGTTCAAGCTCCTGTCTGTTAGACTCCAGTGTGTATTTTACTATGTCATACCAAAAAGCATTTAGAATACACAGCCTGCCAGGTAAGAATGTGCTTGTGAGTGTAATATAAATCAATATTTGAAGTTAGGAGTGCCCAGAAAAACCCCAAATATGTTGTATTTATATGGACTATGTGGTTGGTTAGCACCAGAGCTATTCTAAAGGTAATCACTATACTTTGCTCACCCAGCCTAATAATTCCCTCTTGCTCTGCACTTGATAGCGGGTTTAAAAATCACAACCAAAAACAAACAAACAGAACAATGCTAGCAGATTCTCAGTACGGTTATGTACACGTCCTTAGCCTGGCCTGGTGGAGCCCGATCCCTGCCCCTACCCCTCCCTACTCCCATTCACACACACACACACACACACACGCACATGCACTCACTCACACACACACACACCACACACACCATACAGCGCCCCCCCCCGACACCTCTGCCTTTTTACCTGTTTTTATTCAGTCTTGTCCCACATTTACATGGAGATAAACAAAACATGATAAAAACAGGCGTGCCCATTGGCAGGTTGCTGGCTGGTGCGTTCAACACAAGGCCGGCCAGTTGCGACAGGTGAGGCCTGTTTCTCAGTCTGGGCACCTGGGGGCTGGGAGCCTGGAGCAAACCCAAGGGCAGGCCTTCAGCTCCAGAAACCTGGACAGATTCGTCTACAGGGATAGGTCCGCTGTGACTTCAGAGCTCCAAATCCCAAAGGAATGTATATTCAAAACTAAGGACCTACCTCACATTAATTTAGTGGGTGCATATGTGCCTCCCCCCTGCAAAGATGTATGGACTAAAAATACCTGCGCCCTCCATGGCGCCGAGACCGCTGACAAAGGAATTTGCATTTGCAGTCAGAAACACCCTCGGATTACTTTTGAAATAACCTCCCTTACATTTTAAACAGGTTGGTGGATTCATCATTTAAGCTGCCGCCAGGAGGCAGCTATTAAGAGATGTGGCTGGGAATTGGCATTTTTTTCTTAAAAGGTTAAAAAAAAGTGGTTATTTTCGTTACAGTGTCGTGATTTTTCTGGTTTAAAAATAAAATCCGTTTGAATTTAGGATTCTTTTAGACAAACCTATATCTTTAGGGAAAGTAGGTTAATAGAAAATGTTTTTGGCGGAACCAGGTGTCTCCCAGTCCTTGTGGAATGAGAGCAGGAGACTGCGCTGATGCCAAGAACCAGAATAGGAGGCAGGTGTGGGGGAAGGGCCCGGGGCCTCTCCTTCCAGGCCTGTTGCACCAGGGGAGGGGGCAGAGTGCAGTTGCTGGATCAATTAGCAGCACAAAAGTAAATTACCCAGCAAATTAGCTTTTCAGATGTCTAACTGTGCCTCTTCTCAAATACAGCGGTCCTCCCAGTCTGCTATTTACACTGTGCACAGGGCTAGGAAAGGAGTGTGGTTCACTTACACACTGGGCCTGCCAGGGAGCAGGGCTCAAGCAGAGAGCCGGAAGAAGCAGAGGTCTACCGAGGCTACAGCGGAGGCTGTGCGTCCGCAGCAGGTGCATCCAAGAGAGAAACAGCCCTGTGTGGTGGGGGTCCTGCCTATGTGTGTGTTTGTGTCTGTATGCATGACTGTGTCTGTGATTCTGCCTATATGTGTGCCTGTGTCTGTGTATGTCATATGTGTATGTGTGTATAACTGTGCGGATATCTGTATGCATGTGTCTGCGTGTGTGTTTGTGTATCTGTGTCCTCCTCACGTCCGATGTCTGTATGTATGTCTGTGTAGGTCTGGGTGTGTGTGCGTGTATAGCTGTGTATGTGCGTCTGTGTATCTCTGTGTGCGGTGTGGGGCATGAAATATGGAGAAAGGGTGTTGAGCGCACAAGATGAGGACTTGGTTTCCGCACGACCGCGGGCCACGGGACCCCACCGCCAGCAGATGGAGCTGTAGGTACAGGTTTGCAGGAGGCCAGGCTGAACTGAAGCCTGTTGGGTTTGCCGGGACCTCAGAAGAAATGACCCTGTTGAATGGAGGTGCTCAGGGAAGACCACACCCCACCCGCAGGGAGCCCCAGGAAATCCAGAACATACCATACCGCAGAGGCCCGCTTGCTTCTGCCCTGAGCAGCCAGAGCTGTTTGGACTTGTTGATTGAATTGCAGGTGGAACTCAGTACACAATGCCTCGTTTCAGTTCAGTGTATGATTGTGGGATAACCAGACCTTCCTCCCACGCCTCACCTAGAACTAGGGCTCTATAGTTTGGATGAATCCTTTTGTTTTACAGATGAGAAAAAGGAGCTTCATTCTCTGGTGCTTTCCTCTCTCTCAGTCTATCCCCCCTTTTGGGGGGGAATGAGGGCAGGTTTGTATGAAAACATCTCTTCCACCCCTTATTCCTTCCTGTCCAGGATAAGCCCCTCTTACCTACCACCTGAGCTCATTGCGTCCCTCCCTGGGCTTTGCCTGCGGACTTTACCCGCTCCGGTCCATGTCCTACGCTGCTGCAGGTCGGTCTTCCCGGCACAGTCCTGATCCCATCAGAGTCTGCCCAGGCGCTTCCGCCGGCCTCGCTGCCAGCTGCGGAGTCGCGTCCAAAGCCTGCAGGCTGCTCCGGTTTGGGAAGAATACGCCTCTCCAGCCACGGCTTCCTTCCCTCTTCGCTCTCCCTCTTTTAGAGCCCGCTGAGCTTCTGGCTATTCCCACACACATCCTGAGCTCCTTTCCTCTCTCTACCTTGGCTAATGTTTCTGGGTTTTTTTATTTGCCCTTATTTTATTTCTTTTCCAAATGCCCCAGTCTCCTCAAATCTCCACCTTCACATGCTACCTTTCCCCATGAAGCCGTCCTGGTAAGTAAGGTCAGCTGGAAAGATCTGTTCCTGCTCTGGCCTCTCCAGACAGCTCATCCGGACCTGTCAGCTATAATCTGCCCCTGGCCCTTGACACTGTGATTGTTTGTACACACGTCAGGTCCCCTACCTTGGAGGTGATCACCTCTTCATAGTCCCACAACTGTTGTGCATAGGAACTCAAAAAGATTTATGGGCAGATGAATACAAGTATTTGACCTTTTGTACGTTTTTTTCTTGGTTAAGCTTCAATTTGAGGCATGGTGATCTTTCCCCCCTCTCAGAAGCAGGAGATGAGTCTTTACCACCCACATGACCACGAGCGATCACTCCCCCATCTGGCTTCTGTTTTTCAACTCTTAATTGAGAGCATTAGTAAAAACTAGTGGACTTCATCTTTTGTTAAATGAATCTATACACTATGCCATGGTGGCAGGCAAGCTCACCTTCTGGGCCCTCCCTTTGATGGTGGCTGAGAGCGTGAAGGTGGCCCGAGCTCACGGCCACCTCTCCTCTCCCGCAGCTCGTTGGACAACCATTGTTTCAGAGGAGTCCTTTCCAGGCCTGCCCCTCATTGTGTGGGTCTAAAATGACTCTCCCCACCTTTCCTAGTCTGAAGATTTCCCCGTTCTCCTTTGGGGGGAACGTGGAAGCAAAATGAAAGGTGAGAAGTTGTGCCGTCTCTGACATCTGTTAACACTTCGCTGCTTCCCGGGAAGTCGGCTCGTCCTTTCCTCCTTTAATGGCTCATCTTTGGTCCCAAATAAAATGAAAATGATTTCAGATGGCTTCGTCGATGCCAGCTTTTAGCCTTCCAAATGCTATTTCTAAAAATTTATGCTCTCATTTTATTTTATTCTTAGTAAGATGATAGACTTTTAGAAGCAGAGGGAAACTTCAGTGATAATTTGGGAGACTCAATTTAATTGTGGCTGACAGGTCAGCTACTGCTCTGGCATCACTTCCACCTTGTCCCTGTCCTTCCTCATTCAAGATAGCCCCTGGACTTCTCCTTTAAATGCGAGCAAACCCTAAGGCTATAGCCTGGCCCCTCCTGCTGCAGACCGTCACTGTTGTGGGGGCACTGCTATGTGAGCAGGACTCTCACTCACCCCCTCCTCCCTAAGGACTTCATTGTTACTGCAGCTTTAAGTCTTCTGGTGTTTACTGATCCCAGACTATGTGCTATGCAAAAATCATCGCACTAATTCACACCTCGACTCTACAGAATAGATACCAATTTTATAAGATGAAAAAATGAGACATAGAAAGTTTAAGTAACTTGACTAATGCCCTAGCCTTCAAGAGGTGAAGCCAGGATGTGAGCCTGGAAATTCTGACTCTAGAGCCTTTGCTTTTATCTAGTCCATTTCCCTGCACATTTGTGAGGGCAAAATCCTAGTGGAAGGAAAAATGGGTCCACAGTGAGGTCATTAAAGAGAGTGGATGGGCTTTGGATTTAGACAGATGTGAGCTGAACCCTGTTCTACCATTTACTTGTTGTTGTATGATCTTGAGAAGGCTATTTTAACTTTTTTGAGCCTTTGTTGCTTTATTAGCAATGTGGGATAACACTATTGAAAAAAGTAGCACACTAACTGAAGTTCTAGGTGTTGCATGCAATGCCTAGCAATGGTGCCTGGTGAATAGTAAGTGCTCTCTGAATGATGGTTTCTTTCTCCTGAGTAGAAAGCTCGGAAGCCCTTGCTTTGCTTGGTGGATGACGCAGTCCTGGTCATTTGTCTGGAGCTCAGTTTGGGATCTGACTGCAGGCTGTGAGACATGAGGGTTTTGTAGCTTTGAGCAGGTTCTCTCTCTCCTCCCTGCTAGGAGTGCATTACCAAATCCTAGGCTCGAGGCATTCTATTTCCCTTGAACCTTTCCGGGGAGAAAATGCCAATAGAAAGACACCAAACTGCAAAATTTAGAAGCTAATTATCAGAGAGAAAATGAATGAAATAAGACCCTTTCTGTCCAGAGTATGGCATTTCTGAATCAAGAATGAGCATAAGAAATGGCCTGCCTAGACTGCCCAACACTTAATTAAAAAAAAAAAAAACACTTCAGTTTCCCTTACCTCCCCCGGAAATCCAAAATACTTGAGACAGAGACTCGGGTATATCTTTTAAAAATATCCCTGCTTCAGAATCACCATGCTAGGTGTAGTAGAAAGAAGGTGCTAAGATTGGGCCTATTTAAGGACCTAACCTAACCTAAATACAGAATCTGCAAGCTGCCAGGCAGAAGGAGCAAGCGGGAGAAAGCCTATCTGAAAGTATTATTATATTTTTATAAGACTGTAGCTGAATCTATTGTCAGTATATTATCTGTTGCTGCACATGCAAAACACTACCAAAAAAGAGTTTGTGTGATCGTGTGAGTTGGTATGCTTGTGTTTTAATCAGGGAGAACATGAAAACCAACATACGTTGTCCCTCTGAGTCTTGGCAGCTCAGAGCTAAATTTAGAGCTCAGTGGTGCTCAGTTGCCCAGCCCAGGTGGTGCATGATACATTTCTTTCCTTGTTCATTTTAACTGGTTTGTGTTCCTATTTTCATTTGTAGCTATTCTGCTTCATATATATTTTAACATCACAAGCTGTCTCAGACCCTTTTTTCTAAGTAGGTGGAATATAAATCACAAGTAAATAAATAAGCTACCGAGGCAATGAGTGACTTCTGAGAACGTGGAGGTATCACAGGCAGACAGACCCAGTGCAACTGAATATTACTATGATGAATTTTCATACTATGATGAAAAAACTATAGTTACTAGCTATGAAATGTAGTTTATACATAGTTGTCTCTTATGTTTATTAATTGATTTGTATTAAGTTACATAGTTTATCAATATGCACACTTTGCATTTATGGGCTTGGTCTCTGCCTGTGAATCCAAATCCGAGGAGAAGCCTGGTGGCAGCATTGCACCCTTAGCTCTTCCTTCCTCCCTCCCTCTGGAGACCCATGTGCCCTTTGCCTCTCCTGCTCCTGTGGGCCGCCCTGCCCTGGGCTCTCTGGGAAGCCTTTCTCACTTTTCTCTCTGCATTTGCGACCGTTGGTCTCCTAGGTCTTTCCTTTGTTACCATGTACCTTGTCTCTTCTTGTTTCCCTGCAACTTCTGCAGTTTCTCCCAATTAAGAATGAAGAGCGTCAGCCAATTTCAGTTCTAAAACTTGGAAAAAGTGTCAGTGCCCTCAGGGGATCTCAAAGCTCTTTGTGAAACCAGGCTGCGCTCCCATAAAGAACTCCCTTGGCACACTCACAAGCTTCACTCATTCTTCCACGCAAGGGGATTGCATTTCAGTGCACCTGAGATATCTGCTACCAAATCATTCCCTACTGGGTATGATTCCACCAAAGCCCAGCGTCCTCCAGCAAGAGTAGGGTAGATTCAGGAAGATCTGGCACAAACTATTCGAAAGCAGGTGAGGAAGCAGAACTCAGCAGCTTGGGCCAGCCCTTAATTAACCTTGAGGAAGTCCTCTCTTACATTTTACTGTGGCTCAGCAGCAGCTGGCTTTTGGGGTGGGAAGTTTCAGAATGATTATGCACAAGGAGAAATGGATATTGACATACTCAGGAATACTTAGATTCGTCAATTTCTTAGTGTCCTTCTACCTTGTTGTTTCATTTGTCTTGATTCCCCAAAAGGGCCAGTGGCTGCCTCACATATTGGCTTGTGCAGCCAAGATCTATGATCATCAGTTCTCCTTTTCACAGCAGCCATGCTATTCATATTACCGAATAGTCAATTATTATTTTCTGGCTCTCTGTCAAATTTTGGTAAATTTTGCAAAAGCCCAGGGAGTCAGTCTATCTGTGTGCATGTGTGCACATGTAGTTGTCAGAATGGGGATGATGTGTTTAATGAGTATAAAAAGTAATTGTAGTATTTTAAGAACACATTCACTTTGGTGATTTATGTTCTTCCATCAGTTGATAGTGGCTGGATTGAAAGCTGGTACCCTTAAGATTTTATTAAAGAACCATACAATCAAACTGTTGGGTGTTGGATCAGATGTAGAGGGGACAATGTTGACACTTAAAACCAGCAACAGAGTGTTCGTACCAAGGCTTGGTGGTTGCTTCAAAGTGAAGAAAATAGAGATAAAGGCCTTCTCAAACTCATCTAGGCTCCCACGGTTCAAGGTCTGGAAACATGTAGTTGTAGTTTGAGGAAAACGTGGCTCTTCACCTCTCCTTCTGCACAAAAATGATATAATCCGCTTTGACTGACAGTCCAGCAAGGCGTGGAGTGAGAGCTACAAAACCGGGGTACGTGGCGTGCTTCATCCCATCGTGCCTTTCATCCTGAGCTGCAGTCGTTTCTCTCACGGTGGCTTGTGTCCATCATGATGCCTAATTTTCCCAATTGTTGTCATTAAAAATAAAAACAATCGCAGCAGCAGCAATATAACAATAAGATATTCTCCATTACAGAAATATGGCTCTGCAGCCTTTTAAACCAAGTTTAAATCTAGAGTTTTACATCTTTCAATAGGTCCTAAGTTCTAATATTCAAATCTTATAGGATCTGATTTTGAAGATTGTAGTTAAATCTTTACTGCTTTATTATTTCTTGTGTGTTCTCAGCCAAGGTCTACCAATTAGTTTGATGCAAAATTTGTCTCTTGGATAAATCCTTCTCCATTCTTTCTAAAACTGCCTAAATTATGCTCTAAGTTAGTTCATCTAAATGTAAGAAATAATTAGGATCTTTTTGGTTTGGCTAATCCAAGTTCACAAAGTGATTAATCGAGGTCTTTGTGATTGCTGAAGGACTCCTTCTGATCCAGGGATAGGATCATAAAACCAATTTTCAACCCAGTTTGGATTTTCTGTAGCAGGGGTAGGTATGCAGAAATGGAAAACTTGCTTGTGATTTGTAATTGGGAAGAATGTTGACACTAGTTAACTATGCAAAGAATAAACTCAATAAGGCAATGGCTGAGGTCCCTTTCCTGGCGCCCATTTGTATTATGGGACCCACTGGGGCAGCAGCAGAATAAAGGCAAGAACAGGGACTTGCGCTCCGACAGAATCGGGGCCACACCCTGGGTTTTCTGCCTGTTCACTGTACCTTGAAAAAAGTCACTAAACCTGCCCCCTCCAGCCTTATGCCATCACACATAATACTTTCCCCTTTATATATCTCTCCTCACTGTCCACCCTTTCCCACTCAACCAAAAAAAAAAAAAAAAAAAAAAAACACCACAGTTTATTTTATTGGTTTTAATATATTGGACTTCTTGGAAACATTTTATGTAAAGAAAGTGTTTCTTTCTACATAAAGTTTCCTTGAGGGCAAGATCCGCGATCTGTCCATTACTCTGTCTTTACAGCCTGACTGAGAACCTGGTATGTAATACAGTAGGCTCTGAAATTTTAGAATGTCGAATGAATGAATGAATATATAATAATGCAGAAACCTCTTATCCCATATCCTTCAGCCAAGCACTGTTGTGATTGCTGTTATAATAGAGGCATAATAGAAAATTAAAAAGAAAAAAAATAGCTCTATGGAGTAATCAGAGGAACCTTTTGTAGGATTGTGAAACGTCATGGATTTTAAGTTACGGGAAAGCAAAAGTATCCTTATATAGTTCTTGTACACAGCCTTGCACAATTAATCATCTAAGAAGGGCATTTGATAATGACCACATTGAAAATGACGATAAACCTCCCTTCTGTGGTCTCTCAGAGCCGTTGTCCTGGAGTGGAAGGGGCCGGCTGGCAGGGAAAGGCCTCTTCCCCACGTATTTCTTTGTCTTTTGTTTATTCTCTATTGTTCCTTTTGGCGAAAGGGTTTCTGAGGGCTATTTTTCCATTCTTCCTCCTTTGAAGTCCCCAGAAGTGGCATCCTAAGGGGTAAACGGTGGCCCTTAACGGGCGGGGGCTGCGTGCAAGGCAGAGTCAGGCCGAGGGAGCGACACTTGACAATTTTGTTTTGAACTTCTCTGTTATTTCCAGTAAAGTGATATCCTTGACATTTTCTTGTGGCATTTGAAGGGGGGAGAAAGTAGATTCTTTTTCTTTATCATCTTTTTTCCTTCTCTCCCTCTCCAAAGTGATTTATTTGGTCTTCCTCCAAAAGCTGACACTCCTCCAAGTCTAATAAGCAGTGGGAGTGTTGGAGAAGGATGCACATTTGTGCTTCTTCTTCTGCGTGGGTGCCTGTGTACATGTGTGTGTGTGTGCGTGCAGTAAGGCGTGGCTGTGGGCACATGAGGCTGAATACTGTCACACGAAGCTTGTGATGAGGAGCCCCGTGAATAGACAGGCGCTGCAGACCCACTCAGCCTGCCCCACTCACCTCTCGCCACATTCGGACCATGTGGCTCGTGGATTGTCCGCAACCAGCCGCTAACCCCTACCCTGTGCTCAGGTGCCTGGCCTGACGACTGACCACGAAAAGACCAGTTAATAAGCAAAACATAATTAGACAAAAGAGGAATACCATATGAGGCATTTCAAAGCCAAAAGCAGGTCAAATTCTGCCACTGGGAAGGCCAGGAGATGACGTCTCATTTTCTGTCTGTACACTAGAACCACCTTTAAAGAGAGGTTACTTTTGAGTGCAGCAGCAGCAGCAGCTGACAAAGGCCAGGTTACACGAGCCAGACATCCTCATTTTCTCTGTCTGTAGAATAAAAATAACAATGGCTATGCCAGAGGGGTAGTGCAAGATTTAATGACATAACATGTGTGAACTGTAAAGTGTTATATGAACACAGGAATAGTTTTTATTGAACTGGTGCCTGCTGTACTGGAACTGTGCCTAGCCACCTGAGCTGCAATCGCCGTGCTTTCCGACGGTTCGCGTCACGCCGCCCTTCCACTAAGGATCTGCACTGGGCAGGGCTGTCTGCTAGGGCCAGGGGAGTCTCACCACGTTGGTGTCCCTTACTTTGCTTCTAGCTTGTCTTGGTTTGGGTGTTTGGAGGGACAGGTGATCTTCAGGTGTGCTTCCAGAAGGAATCTGGGGACTACAGTGACTTCAAAAAATCTACTAGAAAGGTTTTTTCTAGCAATTCATACTTCCTGGCCCTGAGAGGGTCCTTCTGTTCTCCCCACCTCTTCCCCACCCAGGACGCAGCCACCGCAAAGCAATAATAAAATATACCCATCTCAGGCATGCTTAAATCTCTGTTGGGTCTCCATTTTTCTTTTGTAAACGCTTACGGAATAAATGGAATTTATAATCAGAAACCATAAAATGTCTGATTTATTACTCATCCTGTTGACAATATTTAATAACTCGTGTATATTTTATCACATCTTTCTAATGCGCTGTTGTGGAATCTTACTTAAAGGGATTCCATCCTTTACATCAAGCTACTAGAGCAGAACAGTCTCCTTTCGAGTAAGGGGTTGTGAGAGTGCTCAGCCCCCTCCAAAGGGTGTGGGGAATCTCACGTTCTCAGGGCAGGGCTAACCTCTTCTCCAGGGCGAGTGTTCTCACGACATCTGTGGTGCAGGGCATGTCAGGAATTCATTGTTGACTTCAGCACAAGACATTCTGTATTTGGAGATTGATTCCTTTGGTTCTTAAAGCCATTTCCTTTCCAAGTATTCCCTGTCACAGTTCAGTGAAGTGACTTATCCTGTTGAGTTCCTGCTCTTTTCTTCTGGATCCAGAATCAATTAAAATAAAGAAAGGGAGACAGAGATCTTTGCCTGATATGAGTCCCCGTCATCCCTAAATACTCCAGTGTTTACATCCCCCAGGTAAGAATTCTACCTTCCTTACCACTGTACACCCTGCCAGTCAGGAAGTCAATACCGATGCCAACACCGCCATCCACTCCACAGACTCCGCTCATCTCCCACCAACCATCCTGGCAATGGCTCTTTTTCCTTTCTGGCCTGGGGTCTTTTCCAGGCAGATTCATTGAATTCAGTTGTCATAACTCACAGTCTCCTTCCATCGGAAGCAGTTCCCGATCTTCCCCGGTCTCTCATGGCCTTATCAGACCTCAACTGTATCCACACCCTCCATGCTATAGGAGGACCCTGAAGCTGGGTTCAGGGGTCCAGCGTTTCTCTGTGACCAGTCCCTAGCCACGCACCTTGGCAGGAACAGAGGGTTTCAGGAAGGTGGAAAGGGAATTGTCTTACATGACAGCTTGGTACATTGTAATGTCATAACGAATGACATGGCTGAAAATATACTCAATTTTATTTTTTCAAAAAATAATTTATTTGAAAAATACTTATTTAATTTTTCACATCTGAATCACAAAAAGAGCTGAATCTGGCTAACTGAGGTCTTACAGACAAACTTCCACAAAGATCCTTGTCTCAAGCTATAGCTCTTCTCTTGCAGTCTTAAATAGTTGTCCCAAATTCCTTTCCTCTCCCTGGATTCCATATGTGGTCCTCTTTATGGTTCAGTGATCTGTGGACTTAGAATCTTGAAAAGCTGAAAGAATTATCTTTGTTGCAGGGGGAATGTTTTAGGATTTTTGTGTTTGTGTGTATAGTATTTGTGATTGGTTTATTTTTCTGTTGTTGCCACCTTCAAGAATTGCCATAGAGAAGTAGGGCCATAGTGGACCAGAGACGGAGCATTTTCTCTCTCTCTCTATCTCTCTCTCTCTCTCAAACACACACACACACACACACACACACATGCACACAGCCAAATGGGTAAATCTCTAAATCTCTTCCAACCCAACAGATAAATCATAAAACTTTCAAAGGAAAACCAAGAAGACCAATTCTGAGACTGACATTTTTCTCCCTTTTGAACCACTGCTAAGCCTTAAGGAGGCTACAGCTCTTGCCCGCACTAGTTCTGGCAGCAGAACTGCGCAAGCTCAGTTCTGTGGCTAACAGGCCTGGGTCTAATGCTAAATTATAGTCTAGAGAAGCAGAGGACTCAGGAGGCAGATGATCACAGGCTATAAATACCTTCAAGGTAACAATGCAAATGAGGGAAGGGAATTATTCATTTGCTCAGCAGGTGCTAGGACCAGGAGCCACTAGCCTGGAGCTAAGGAAGAGAAAGTTTAAGCTGGGGATTAGCAGAAGAGCTCCTCACACAGAGTTTCCTGCCCAGGGCTCTGGACTTGGCAGTCCAGTGCCAGGGACCAGGGACAGAAGCATGACAACAGGCATCAGGAAGAATTCCTGCCAGATTCAAGGGTCATTAAGGTCACCCACAGCTTTCTGGTAGCTATCTGTATTCCTAGGATGGCGTCCACACACACTCCTTTGCTTCAGGCATTTAATTTATAGCCTGGCTGTTCACGAAACAAATTCTTCCTGTTCAATCCCCTGTGGCATCTGGGAAGACAAATTCCAAGTCTCACTCTTTTCTGTTGCCTCGGAAGCTGGGGTTATCTGTAGTCAAGTCATGATAACTAGTGCCAAGCCCTGATAGGTGCTAATCCCATATGCAAAGATGTAGGGCTCCTGAACTACATTTGGTGGGTAGGGAACTGATATTGTCAGATGTGTTAAAGATATCAGGAACAGCAGAAAGAACATTCCAGTGATAATTGTTACTGCTTAAATTATTTGACTGCTTTCTGAATGTGTGTCTTCATAAAACTTGTTAGGAGCTGACCTCTGGAAAGGAATCTGTATATTCCCATATGATCTGCTTTCCTACACAGACGTCCCTATTTTCCAGCCCTGATTTCATTACTAATTTCCTTCAAAGGCCCTTGCTCAGCTGTCCAACCGAGTCTGGGTCTCCATTGTTAAATTGCCTTCCATCCCATTGTCCTGATGAAAATGCATTGAGCACCTACTATAAGAAATTAGGACCACAGGGATATAGACAATGCAACTTTTTTTTATAACCCTACTCTCCACAGATTGAGGAGGCACTGTAGCAGTGGAAAGCACATGGATTTGAAGTGAGAAACACTGAGATTGAATCTCAGATTGCTCACTTTTTAGCTGTATGCTTTGGTAATTTGGATCATCTGCTGAATTTCAGATTGGGGATAATAAAACTTACCTAGTTGGCTCTGCACACACGGGGTAAGGATTTCTGCATTTTCTGTATTTTCTCTCTAAATTCTCAACTCTCCTTTCTGAAATAAAGAATTAAAAATGGGAAAAAAATAAAGCCTACCTAAAAGGTAATAGTTAAGTTTCACTTACACACACACACATAGAATCTCTGATGCGGGAAAGCAGCCAATACATAGTAGAGAAAAGTATTAAGAACACACTGGATATCATATAGAAATAGGAAGAGTATCAGGCAGCATTTGAACCCCATCCCCACCAAGAAAAGCTGGAAAATGCTCTAAGGAAACTTAGAGGAGGGAAATGTTACCCCCCAGCACTCATTTAGAAAGTGCCAAGAAGACTTTAGAATTGTCATATTTTTAACCTACAATTTATTTATTTCCACTACTGAGTACCTTGTCTATGTACTGTTCACTACTGGGGTGAGGTGGGGGATACAACAGGTGACAATGAGAAGCCACCTGCACCCTCAAAGGGACAGGGCTGTGAGATGAAATTGAAAGTCAACTACAAGCACAGCATCATGGGACAAAAGTTGCAGGGTGCACTATGCCCATCTCCATCACTGGCAGAGAACAATGTCACACAGTGTCCTTCTCTTTGCCTAACATAAATTAATTGAGATTTAGAAGATAAGGTAAAATACAGGAAAAAGCTTCACAGAGGAAGGATACATTCCAACAAAGTGCATGAGAGAATGTCTTGCCTATTGCAAAACGGCAACATTAGACTACAAATGTGTATTAGTCAGAGTTATCCATAAGGACAGAGTCACCAGCGTGTGTGTATGTGTTTGTGTGTGTGTATGTATGGGAGAAAGAGAGAGCAATTTGAGGAATTGGCTAATGCAATTATGGAGACTGGCAAGTTCAAAATCTGTAGGGTGGGCCAGCAGACAGGAGACCCAGCTGGGGCCCAAGGCCTTCAGTAGGAAGGCAAGGATGTACAAAAGCACACGAAGCCATACTCCCCAGGACATATCGTCGGTGGCACATCCTGGGTGCACATTCCTACTGAGCATGGAAACCGTGGCAGCACCTACAATAGGAACTTTTCTGTTCCCTAGCCTCACACAGAGAAAGTGGCCCAAGCAGTCTCCAGAAATGAGAAAATCAGAGATTTCTCTTTGGCTGTTTGCTGTTTGTCAAGACCTACATATCAGCATATAACCTTTTCATGCCAATTATAGTGCATCTCAAATAATTAAAAATGAAAAGTCAAAACATTAATATTTCATATCCAAAGGTCATGGTATCTCCCATCTCCTTCCTAAAGCTGGAGACAGAGAACTTGTGGGTGTCCCCATCATAATGCCACAAAATCCAAACAGAAATCACAGCCACATGTGTACAGGTAAGTCACACCTTCCCTCTCAAGGTATCAGGAAACAGAGCCTGTCCAGATTCTCAGAGACCTTTGAGTTATGATTATATTCATAAAGTCTCTGCATTGAAAAAGAGGAAAAAACTCAGTAACTCGTACAGCCCCATCACTGTCCAGATGAAGAAACTGGAGTCTAGAGAGAAGTGATTTTCTCTGTTATAAAACTAATATGTGGTAGAATGAAGTTTGTGTGACCCCAGACAGTGGGGTTGGCTTAGGTCAGGAACTCGATGTCTAAATATTAAAGTAGAAAAGGGGTAGGGAGAAGATGACAGACCAGTGCCAAAAGAGGCCTATTTCTCCCACTCCTTCAAAGATGCTTGGCTGTGATGGGTTTTCAAGGTAAACCTCATTTTCCCAACCCCCCCCCCAAAAAAAAAGAAAAGAAAAGAAAGAAAGGACAGCATCATATATTATGTATTTGTACAGGGGCACAACCTGCTATCCGTAACCAGATGACATTGAATGGGAGGGGTCTCACCCTAAAATTAAAAGGCTGCATGTTTGTGTGTGTTGTGGGTGGCCATATAGTGGCTAAAATAAAAATATTTAATATTTATTGAATACTTAATATGAGGCAGGAGCTCTTCTAAGCCCTTTGTGAGGATAAACTTATTTAGTATTTACAACACTCCTATGAAATAGATACTGTCAGTGTTCCTATTTCACAGATGAGGACACAAAAGTGTGAAAAGTTTTCAGTATTCCCAGGGTCTCTTAGCTAGAAAAGAACAGAGCTGAGATCTGTAGCTCTGGGACCAGGGTTCTTAATTCCAACCCCATGGTGGTCATTTAGCTTTGGGCACCTAGAGAAAATACCACCTGTGTAAAGGATGACCTTCCACGAATAAACAATCTTTGGGTCTAGCACAGGTAAGCATTGGGGTTTAAGGAAAATGACAGAAAGCTCCAAGGAGAGTATACAGTGATGGGAGATCGTGGCGAGGTGGCATGAGAGAAGAGGGCTTGCAATCCTGTCTTGAGCGGGTGACAGAACTGTGCCTCTGAGAGATGGACTGACAAATCCTGAAGGAGCTACATCCCCGGTGGCTTCCTGGGACAAAACCCTCGGATACAGGGAAAGAAGACTTAGGCCCTTTTCCAGAACTTGATAATGGTTTATAATTATTTAATGCTCTCGAGTGCCAGGTGCCTTTCCTAGCCTTTTATATGCATTATTTCATTCCACCTTCACAACAAACTATGAGGCAGGTGCTGCGAGTGTCTCTATTATACAGAAGAGGACATTGAGGCACCGAAAGTTTCAGAACAGGAGCCAGATTTACAGCTGGGTAGCCGCTGAGCAACCTTGAGGCTGAGACTCACAAGGCTGGGTCGAGCTGTGTGATCTCTTGTTCCAACGTGAGGACTAGAGCTCAGAAGTGGAGAGGAGTTGATGAGAGCCTGGCTTTGAGGAATAAGGAGCTCTGCACACACAGGGCAGCGTACATCACAAGGGAAGAAGAGAGGGTGAAGTTCATCCATTCATCCAAGTGGGGGACCTGCCATGTTCCAGACACTGGGTGTGCAACAGTGAACAGGCAGAAAGATCCCTGCCTTCATAGAGCTTCCAGCTTGAGAGGAAAGGCCATAAATAGAAGAGAGGGGATTGCTGGCATATCTGTGACGATCAATGTAGCATGGTAGAGCCAGTCCCTCTACCAAGCCCTTGCTACACTACTCCAGGCAGGTGGGGCCTTGCAGAGAGTGGCTGACAAATAAAAATGGCCTTCTGCATCTTTGCTGACACGTCGTCTGTATCTGATGGAGCAACATCTTCATTATGAAATTAGATGAAAATCCCGATGCACAGACTAATAGATAGCATCCCACACGCGTCCCCGGGAGCCCAGCAACAGAAACGTCAAAGAGCAGGGAGCAGAGCCAGAGCTGCGCCCACCCCATCCGATTCCATTTTCATACTCACCTGTCATCTCCCCACAAACGTCATTAGCTCACAGAGGGGACGGAGTCTCATTGCATTATCAGCCACCGAAACAAAAGAGCTTTTTGTACTCTGGCTGCAGGTAAATTAGGGAAGAACTAGACACATTTTATACAAGAAGTTCCCTGGTGGGACCGTGCTCCCTGTGGGCCCAGGTCTCCCATCCCCAGCACAGGAGTGAGCAAACTTTCCGTTTAAGAAGCTTGCACATGGTGGCCAGGGAAGACCAGAGAGATAGAGTTGACAAAAAAGTGATGTAGGGCACCCTGGCTTCTGCACTAGAGGCCTCTTGGGTTCATTCTTGCCCACCCAATGGGGGGAAAGGGAGTGGCTTATTCCCTTGAAGACTAAGCACCTGACTCCCTGTCTTTCCTTCAATCTCCTAGTTTCTCCAGGAGACATCTCTCTTCCCTGCTGTTGCTGCCCGCCAGTGCAGCTTCGACCTCGCGCTACATGCGGGCAAGCCAGGCACCAGCAGAGCTAAGTGGAGCCAATGCATGAGTTTGATTTAATCCTGTTCAGTTTGCTCTGTTCTAGTTAAAGGCTTCCTTTCCTTCAGTCCCTGCCATGTGTTTGTTTGTGCTAATGGTTCACATTGTGAAAACCACCAGTTTCCCTTCAATAAGCCAAGCCCCCACACTCTCACTGGCAATGCAGAGGGAATCTCCACATGGGCAGAAAGGGCTGCCTACCTCCTGGCTGCCTCTAATTCCCGAGGCCTTACTCTCTCTGACTAGCTTCTCTGCCCAGGTGTGTGGGGGGATGGGATCTGCCCTTGGCGAGGGCCCTAAGGGGGCCTCTCCACTGCTCCCTGCTCCGGTTGTCATTGTGTAGCTGGGTGGCAGACCACTCTCGTTTTTCTTCATGTTTGGACTCTGCATCTGAAAAGATCCTTTCTGCCTGGGTCCTAGGCATGTCCCTTGGGTTTATAGAGTAAACTGTGTTCGTTTGGTACCTGCTTCCTCACCAACCCAACGGGGATTGCTGTTTGCTTGTGGCTCCTCTGTTTCCCAGGTGCAGGGCTGAGCTGGGGATTCTGGTAAGATCTCTGTATCTCAAAGTAAAACGGGCAAAAAGAGGTCAGAGAACTTGAGGGACATTTCCTACAAAGCTCTGACCACGACCATGGCAAGATGACAAAGCCAACCCTTGCTATGAGTTGTTTTTATATTTTTTTTTAGCAAGAAGGGCTTGCACGGGCCCCGGGCTCTGTGTTTCTACGCATCCCTTAGGGTGGGCCTGCTGGAGACTCGTCCCTTCTCCAGAGTTTATCTGCCCTCCTAGGCTGATTCCAAAAGCCTTCATTTACAGAGCGCGTACTGTGTGTTAGCACTTTTCATGTACACTGTCTCAACCCTCACTCTTATTCTCATTTAACAACTTACCCAAGGTCAAACAGCTGGTAAGCCCCCGTGAATATACTCCACAGTCTCTGACTTTTCGGCTATGTTGCAACAGTGTTACCCTATCCACCTCCTGCCTGTTACTAATTCATCTCAGTTAATTCTCTTCGGGGCCAGCCGTACATGGTGGCTAAGATTTGGGGCTATAGGCACATTTTTCTCCATAGGCTAGGAGATCTATGGCTAACATCTGACAACAGAGAGAAACTTAGGTTGCAGATTACTAACACGCCAGAAACACCGGCGAGACCCGGACTCTTTTTTCCAATTGCCAAAGGGAAACCCATTTTACCTCTCATGTGTCAAACAGCTGTGGCTCAGTAGCTAGGCATGTTAAAAAAGAAGGCACCTAGGCATTTATCTACATGAGCAC
The DNA here is from genome assembly GCF_041146395.1 of Eulemur rufifrons. Lineage (NCBI taxonomy): Eukaryota > Metazoa > Chordata > Mammalia > Primates > Lemuridae > Eulemur > Eulemur rufifrons. The sequence continues at coordinate 8,067,421 of NC_090988.1, read as the reverse complement.
CCTGGTATCAGGGACGGCATCCCACTGGAGATGACAGAAACCCAAGTTCAGAGACTTAATCACAGAACGGGAAGCCCAGCAATAGGCAGTTGAGGGCTGCAGAACAGCTCCGTTTTGTCATCAGCAGCCCACGGGCTTCTTATCTTTCGTCTCTGCACGCTTTACTGTTAGATTCTTGCCCTGGCGGTTGAAAGATGGTGGCTTCATCTCCACCCTCACTTTGATTTCCAGGCAGGAAGAAGAAAAAGATGTTAGAAGGGGGAAGACATGGTGCCAGATTCAGGAAAACAACACTGTCTTAGGAATCCCTAGTCAGTTTCCGCTTGCGGATGGCTGGTCAGGCCCTCAGCATGCGGGCCACTCCTCAGCCCATTGGTAGCTCTTCACTTAGGCCCACTGGTGCCCTAACTGTTTGAGTAAAAGGCTGGCGAGAATACATATTAGGGATAGCAGGTTCTGCCATAGTCAGATATCTTCTACATAGAATGTTCTAGGGTAGAAAATGAGCAACTGGGCGGAAACACTGACACTTCATGCTGCTCTCAGTGCCCTCCGTTGCCTATCCATGAATGCAATTATCTAATCTAATCAATGCAGTCTCCCAACAGGGTCCCCTACTTCGTGTCACCAACCCTACCAATGATCCATTGCTGCTCAAGACACCTGTGTTGGTCTACTGTAGTTTGGATCACACCTCTCTACCCTTCTTTAAAAGTTCCTGTGAAATTGGGCAAATGTTGGCCAAAGGGTACAGGCTTGCAGTCATAAAATGAATAAGTTCTGGAGTCCTAATATACACTATGGTGACTATAGTTGATAGTAATGTATCATACACTTGGAATTTGCTGACAGTAGATGTTAAGTATTCTCACTACACACACTAAAAACAGTAGTTACGTGATGCAATGGATATGTTAATTAATTAGCTTGATTGTGGCAATCACTTCATAGGGTGTACATACATCAAAACATCACATTGTACACCCTGAATATATACAATTTTTATTTGTCAACTATTCCTCAATAAAGCTGAAAAAAGTTAAAAGACTTTGAGTACCCAGAGAAGAAACAAAAACAAAACGAAACTTCAGTGAATCTCTATTTCCAACAAAATGAACCCCGAATTCTCTAGCAGGCCTCATGGCTTCTTTCTAGCTTCAACTCTGGCCACCCCTCAGGCACAAATCACTTCTCACTATTTCTTACCAAACAGGCCATGACCTCTTAAACCTCCGCTTCTTTGTTCTTTCTGTGCTATGCTAGAAAAAACCTGATCCCTCTTCTCCTATTTGTAGAATAGGTAACTTCCTACCTATTCTACAAAACCCACAAAACCATCTCTTCTGCCACATGTTCCCGACTCCTTTGATTTTTAGATGTCCTGGTCTTCAAAATTTCTGACTTGTTAGATGCCACTGTCTTCCCTCCCATAGCTCTGGGGGGAATGTGTATACATGTCAGTTTCCCCCATTAAGTTATGAGTGTGTATACATGTCAGTTTCAACCACAGGACCTTTTATACCATTGTAGCCCTGGTATATAGTTTAGTATTTGCCACATTGTGGTTACTTATTAAACAATTCAAATAGCACCCTTCTAGGCACTTTGTATGAAGGAGGTACTATTATCATCATTCTCAATTTACAGATGAGAAAATTAAGGACAGAAGAGAGTAACTTGCCACATTTATACTTTTAGCAAGTGAAGCAGCCAGGATGAAAACCATGGCTTCCGGCTCCATTGCTACTCGATACTGCTTCCTAGTAAAATATTTGGTTAAAGAATGAATGAGACCATGGGTATTGCCCAGCCTATTTTAAAGAAGGCTTCTCATACTGCAGAGAAATGTGTTGTTCATTCACCTCCAGTCTATGAGTCATCTTTGACCCATCTGCCAGCCCAGCCCTCCTGCCTTAAGCAGTGAGCTTGGCACAGGTTGGGGGCTGGGGGACTGCCCTCCTTTCCCTTCAGCCCTGGGGTTCAGTTCCTTCAGGTCAAAGGTCACATGCAGTATTCTGACATGGCTCCCTGGTGGTGCCTGTAGTCTCTCCTCTCTCTCTCTCTTTCTCTTGCCCCCACCCTCCTTGTCACAGATGTAAAATCCTCGCAGCCATTTCTGACGCTAACCACAGGCATTCGGAACAGTCTTGCTCCAAATCCTGCCTCCTATTTTCATATTTCCTGTGGCGTTTTATAGAAATAGCAGAACAATTGCTCATCCACAGGGGGTAAAGGGAGCAGGATTTTATATAATTAAATTTTAAAGTGACAAAAATTTCCAGCATATGCGGGGAGTGAAAGGAAGAAGAGAAGGGACGCAGACCCTCTGGGGTGATGAAGCCCAGTCTTGGCATGGGCCACGCAGAATCGACTTTAATCCTCTTTTTCAACAGGGACAAGGACCGTGGACATAATTTGTGCCCTCAGTTCTGCCTCTCTTTTCATCAACTGCAGAAGCACCGAGTGGTAAATGAGTCCCTTGTCAAAGGCTGCTTGGAGTCCCCTGCATCCAAAGGGAGCCTCTGGATTTTAGGATATGTTGATAATTTATTTCCATCTCCTGCATTGGTGGAAGAGAAAAAAAACGATGGTTCCTCTCCCAAAAGCAACATTCTTAACATGATGAGGGACAGAGATCAGAAACATCTGTCTACAGCAAGCATGCTTGGAGTTTCCCCATAAACACAGATTTCCACGAAAACCAAACAAAGGCACATAAGAGAAAGGCCAGGCAGATTCCACTTCAGCTCCCAGATTTGAGTGAGTCTCACAGGCTCCTCGTTTTTAAGATAGGGGACAAGAGGGCAAGTCGGGGGCCCCCGTGGTCGCACCCCCAGCCCACGCCTGTGGGGCAGTCTGGCCTCACACGGGCACGCAGGGGTGCACACGCACGCACGCTGCTCTCCAGCCATTTATTCCTTTGATGTGTGCTAAGTGAAACATAATTACCCACTTTGTCACATTACATGTGACTTTGACGGCCCAGTGTGTGGGTTTTTTTTTTTTTAAAAAAAAAAAAAAAAAAAAAAAACGACATTAGAAGGTCCTCAAGGGGAAACATTGTTTCTTTGGGGGTTGTTTCTGGACTTTTACATGGTTCTAAACAACAGACTCACCGGAGCCTGGGTCTCACAGTAAGGAGCAATGACTTAGTCCCCATTCCCTGTCACTTACAAATAAAGAGAAAGGAGAGAAAACCAGGGTGGGAGGGGCAGAGAGAGGCACATCCAGAGGTTTTCATGAAGAAGGTGGGGGAGGGAAAGGAATGGAAACCAAGAGGCACAGTGCGCTTTTGCATGATGAATTATTTCCAAAACCAAGGAATCCTCTCCCCCACCTTCAGAAACTTGCTACTTAAGCATGCATTTACTACACTTCCCAAATCCCTCATACTCAAAGTCTCATTTCTCTTGCTCATAGAGACTCCTCCTTCTTAGCCCACCCAGAGCTCATCTCTCCAGCAGTGTTCTCATCCCTGACCCAGTTCTCCACCTCCAAAGGAAGGCGCCTGTCCACTCTAAGCACACGTGTATGCATGTGTACATAAATGCATGTATGTGCACACTTGCATGCACACATGCGTGTAGGCACACACAGACACACACCCACCATGCTCCTGACCCTCAGAGCCTTCACCTCTTTGTGGAGACACACTCCTTACCCACTGGAAACAGAGCTTTCTAAACTCATTTTGAGCCTACAAGTACTGCTAGGAACCGGGCTGTGAGTTTTCTTAAATGTGCAGCCTGCTCATTACTGCAATTAATTGGCATTGCTGTGCTAACGGTAAGGTGGCCTGTCTATAACAGCCACCAGCAGCCTGCTGAGTGCAGGGGGAGGCTGTGGCGGGTGCAGAGCCCTGTGCAGTGTTCTTAGTACAGTAGACAAGGAAATCCATAGCTTCTCCTTTTGTGTAAGACACAGTTGCATGATTGGGTTGGTAGCAATTTTCAATCATCTTTTATTAGTGCTAGATTGATTTTCTTGGTTTTTTATACATAAAAACAGAATTATCTGAAGAACTTTCATCCTTGGTCAGTTGATTAAAAACCACATCACCACCCAGTTGCTTATGAAGAAGCTCAGAATGAGTTCCTCATGGAAACCCCTTTGGATGGGAATGGACACCGTGCGTTACTGTTGCCGCCGCCCTGGACACAAGCTAACTGAGATGGTTACCTTTGAAACGAGGTTGACTTGAGGATTCCATATCCATTGTCTGTGTCTAAAGGTAGGCCACTTTTGGCAGTGGCATGGCAGGTTTAAGAGATTTGTCAGAGTCATTCATTCATACAAGCTTTCCTTCCATCCTCATTCTAGGCAAGCATGTCCCTGAACTTAGGCTGTGCGAATGAATTCCAGCTGTACTCTGGCCTAGACATGTGAACTTGTCCAAACTGCGTAAGGTCTCTAGACCTCCATTTCCTCATCTACAAAATGGGCACATTGACCCAGATGACTTCCATGGGTCTTTTCATCTATAAACTCAATTAATCTAAATAAAATGACAAAAGCCTTAGAAACAACAAGATTATATTCTTGGAGGGAAGATACCATAGGTTTACACCCAACTTTAATACAAGGTAGTGTGTTTTATGTGCTATAGGAGATACAAAATGTTACAGAAATTCGGAAGAGAGATCGCTTCCTTCTGGAATGACCAGAGGGGACTCTGTGGAAGAGGGGTCAGTGGAGGTGTGTCTTGAGGGGTGGGTTGATTGGCAGAGACGGGGTAGAAGACAGGGCGAACCACGTGATGGCTGTGTCACAGTTGGGGAAGGCACAGACTGGGGAGATGTTGTCCAGGAGGATGGAGAATCTGAAAGGTGTCATGACTTGAATTCCAAAGAAAGAAGCCTTTCCAAGATGGAGGAGGGTATTTCATAGGGCCACATGCTGCCAAGTGGTCACAGAGACTAGCTGTCACATCCTGAACAAGCCCCTTTCCAGGTAACAGGCCTCTGGTCTTCCTAATGCACCCTGCAGGCTCTCACAGTGGCCACCTGGGAAACCAGGTGGGGCTCTTTCTGGTGGGAATTGTGTCCTGCTCCTTGAGCCTGGTGGTGTCTACAAATCCCGTGCGTTGGTCTGTGGACACTAACACTGCCTTTTCAGATATTCAGGAGTGAGATAAATGGCAGGCCTTTTACATTGCTCAGATATTTTGGACTTTCTTCCTTTCTCCTCTGTGTCTTCTGTGTGCCACATTTTTTTACTGGGCCTACTTCTTGACAATGGTTCTGGTCCTCATTCCGTCTGCTCCACAATTGTAGTCCTCCTTTTGCCCTTCGAAAATTAGCCCTATGATCCTTTCTAAGTTCCCCTCATTCTCCCAAGTGCACCACAGCACAGGGGTTATTTCTCAAGTGGGGGTGGAGGGGGTAGCTTCTTGCATTTATTAAACTACAGCCCAGTAAAATGGGTCTTGGATTTGGAGTTAGGAGACTAGATTTGAGACCAAGGTCTTTCACATTCTACCATGGGAACTTTGTCAGCTTTCTTTAGCAATATGAGCCTTGGTTCACTCATCTGTCAAACGGGGACATGGTTCTGCTACACAGGGTGGCTGGGGAAGAATTAAATTATATGACAAAACATAATTTATTGTGCAGATCCAACATTTTGATATCAATTATGGTTATTTTAACTATGCAAAGAATCTTTCTCATTTTCAAAAGTTTATCAGCCATTTCATAAACAAAGAAATTTATGTGAATTAAAAATGTGTGTACATATTGCATAGCTTCTCTCAAGAGGTGCATGATGGCCCATATTTTCCTGTATGCATTTTCCAGTGGATAAGGGATTCCTCCGGCACCTCTACTGGGCATTTGGCTGTGCAGCTGTTGTGAAGTCCAACTACATCCTGTCCTCCTGTGAATGGACTTGGTGGGTGGAGGGAATTTAAGGACCTTGTCACGTCCAAGCTCAGCTTGTTCTCCTCCCAACGAGTAGGTGACATTGTGGATGGGAGTAGCAGCCAGACCTTGGTCCTTGTCTGGCACTGTCGGTGGTGCCCAGGCCAGCCCAGCACCCTCAAGGAGCAAGAGCGTGTTCCTCCTGACAAGAATCCACAGCGAGGCAGGGAGTCTCCCTGCAGGTGGCCCACAGCAGGCACCGGGTCAGCACTTCAGCTTCCAGACATGAAGCTTCTCTCCTGCTGCCTGCTGTTCTTCTTTGGGAACAGCCTCAGCATATCCTTTCTCTCCCCTAGGGCAGAGCTAGGAGTGTCATTTGTGGAGCTTAGAAGTCACTTTGGACCTTTGAGCTCTTGTTGGGGTTTTCTATCTTGTCCAAAAGGGTACAAGGAGGCAGAAAAGGCCAAGAACATCAGAGAAGGACAGCATATTCAATGCAAATTTAGCATATGGACTGTGTGGTCTGGATCATTTGTAGGGATTGGAATTAGGGCTAGAGGCTTACAAATACATGCTTATGTATCAATTACTTTGGGGGCTCAATTGTTCAGGTGAAGGGCATTTGAAATCGCAGCACGGCTTGACTAAAATATATTTGAAAGTGAGAATGTAGGAGGAGGAGAGGGGGAGCCAGAAGCCTACTCGTGCAAATATAGGGATATAAATGACTCAGTTTCCTCCTTGGTAAAGAAGATAATGATGTGGAGTTGCTTTGTTGGCACGTTAGCTAATGAGTGGGTGTTGTGTTAATTAATGTTGCAAAGAATTGTGAAAGGATAAAACTTTAGAAATACCCTAGTACTTCTAGTAGTATGATTCTTGGTGCATTAACCAGCCTAGGTCTGCCAGTATTTATGGGAGTGAGGAAATAAGAGAAAGCTGGAGCAGAAGGCAGAAGGCAGGTAGACACAGCAATATCAGGTTGGGGCTGAGTAAAGGAATCTCAAAACACCATCCTCACAAAGTTCAAACATTTTTATCCTAAGGAAATGGGAATGCAATACTTTGAATGATTTTGGCTGCAAATAATCAAGGCCCTTACTTACTAGCAGAGGCTTAAATAATAAGAGCGTCAAAGAAGCCTGGCGGTCCACTAGCTCAGCGATGGCCTTCAGGCCCCAGGGCCTCAGAGCCAGTTGCCATCATGCTAGGCACGTTGGATCTTCATTTCATGAGTGGAGGGCGGCTGCCTTTCTCCATTGCTCACACCATCAGCTGACCTTGATCACAGACAGAAATGAAGGGGGCCTGGAAGAGGACATACACTTCTTTTTGATTAGGGAGGGATATCTAGTCCTACTACTGAGTAAATTGGCCATCCATAGCTGCAAAAGGGACAGGAAAGTGAATATCTGACATTTTTAGCCTCTGTTATAGGAATGCAAGCTTTCCTAGTAGGAAATAAGGGAGGGGAGAAAAGGGTATTTTATGTAGATGTGAGCACTGAGCACCTTTGTAAACAACGGACTTCTAGATAAAGATTTATTTTTTGTTGGGAAACATTCACTCTGAGCACTCGGGCAATTGCATAGCTTCTCTCTAACTGCTGGTGCCATGCTTGTGTAATTAGGAGACACAGACCAGTTGCTTTGCAGTCCAGGCCTCTTTATGTGTTCAAGGCTTGGTTTATAAAGCTTTGGCATAACAGTGCCTTCTTCCACCCAAGGACCACCCCCACCAAAAGACCGTCTCTCCCCTGGATATGCATATAGGGTCTTCATTGTGGCCCTTCCATGGAAGAGAGCGAGGGAATGAAGACTTGGGGACCTTCCACTTTGCATTCCTGTGAGGTTTCCTAGTTCTGCAAAACTGGATATGGCAAAATATGTATGTGGCAGCTCTGAAAACCGGTACTGAGCCTCTGCTTGGGGCCTGAAAGAAACAGAGGCAGTTCTAGTGAAAAACCAGGCAGAGGGCCTAATGAGAAATTAGTCAGATGTTCAGTGGCACTGCCTAACCCACAGGCTTCCATCTGCTTGCACCCTTCTCTTCCAAACAAAGTATCGGTTGTGTTTGTTCAGTAACCAACTGGCCACCCATCCCCTCTCTTCCTCCAAATTGCAAACCAGCAGCAGCAGCAGCAGAGGTTTCCTCCCTATCACACCAAAGCAGCACATGAAGGTTGTTCATTCTCCTCCCTCTTTCCTGATGCATTTTTCATCATTAAAGGGAAAATGTCATTTTGGTGACAGATATTAGTATGATTGGTGTCAGGAATGAATCTTCCTTTCTCTGTCAGCCTTGCTTCACACAATCCTAAGACAATGTTCTGTTAAAAGGCCACTTCCATTTCCAACTCAAGCAGTGTGTGAGAAGGGCAGGCTTCGACTGTGATGGATGAGTTTAGTCTAGGCTGGAGCTGTGCCAAGGAGCGCAGCTGGAGCCTGACCCTTCCACCACCGGGCAAGCCTGGGGAAGTTTCTGGGAAACTCACATCTTATTTCTAGCTGAATTCTGTTGAGAACACAGTCTTAAGAAGAGGAAACCTGCAGCTCTATTTGGTGATTAAGTTTTAAGAGGTAGAAGATTTCTCATAATCACTAACATAGTGAGTCCTATAAATCCAGATCCTTATATTGGATATCTGATCTAGAAGTGGAGATTTTTGTTTTCTTTCAGCAAAAATGTAGGCCCATCTCTCTAGGTCTTTTCTAGGTGCAGATCTGGACCTTGCATGAGCTGGAAGTAATCATACATTCCACCTTTACAACTGCTTCATCTGATGCTCTGCATAAAATAGCCTCTCCGGACTTAAGTAGAGCTCAATTTTCTCATGCATGAAATAAAGATAATAGTGCCTAGACTATCTTTCTCAATTACTGAGAGATCAGTTCAATTCAATGAATATTTATCGAACTCAGGGTCAATACTTTGCTCAGCTTTGGGAAGGTACAAAAATGAACCAGAAATGGCACCTGTCTTCGGAGAGCATATAGCCTAGTTGGTAAGATCAGACAAATATACAGTCAACCATAATGCAAATGCACAGACATATATAGAGTTCCAAATTGTGGAATATATATCCTAAAATATGGTTGATTTCAACCAACGAGAAAGAGGGGAATGGGGAGCATTTGTTAAAGTAACATTTCATGGAGGAAATGGAATTTGAACTGGTCCTTGAAGTCTGAATGGGATTTAGAGAGCCATGCATGGAAGGATGGCATTTAGGCAGAACTAAAGTCTGTGCAAATACATAGTTCATGACATGCAGAACAACTTTCCCAGAAGACCGGCTACCTAGGTTGATGGCATCATAGGATGTAAGGTGAGAGTGGAAGTGGTGCCATCACAGAAACTCATGCTGTTGAGTTAGCTTGGGAGATTTCTTGACTGGCAAAAGTGAGTTTGGACTTTTTGTCATAGGCAGAGGGAGCCATTAAAACTTTCCAAACAGGTCAAGGGTATTTTGGGAGCTCTGCTTTAGAAAGACAAAGCTGGCTTCTGTGGCTTTTGTATGTGGAATTGTTTATATTGGCTATTATTTACTTTTTCTAACTTAAAAATCATCTAAAAATATTTTCTAATACACTCATCCCTGTGCAAAAATTAAGTTCATAGATAAAATATGCTATCTCTATGTGTACTTTAAAAAATGACCTATGTAATGCCCTATCTGGGTCTAAAAGAGAAATAAATAGGAAATGATTGATAATAATGTAAGTGTAAAATACATCTTCGGGTACAACTACATCATAAGTTGTAATAAAGTACAGATGCATCTCTGCATAGAATCACCACGAATGCCAGAGCTAAGCTGCAGTACAGACCAATACAAGGATGTAGAATTATTTGGTAACTCAAGCGTGATGAGAAACATTCCCATTGGTTACATGATTTTCCAAATTAGTGAATGCTTCTTGGTAAAGATCTGAAGAAATCAAACACAATATTCCCTTGACTTGCAAGGTAGTTACATTCCTGAAGAATTAGTGAACATTAAAACCTTGCAAGAATATTTGTGTTTATATGTCAAATGGAGTATATTTTAAGCTTATGTGTAAAGAAAAAGAAAAAAAAGTTTCACTCACCTAAATGTCTGGCAGGCATTTGATGTCCATGACTGAATAGCTGTGCATTGCTGAGTGCGTAACCTTCCTGGTCCCTGTACACTAAATGGCAGCAGTACCGCTCCAATTATGGTGACAACCAATCTCTACTCCACTTTGCAATCTCACCCCTCGAGGAGTCTGCCCTGCCCCTGTTAAGAAGCACTGGTTCAGGCAGTGGCAGGGGTGGAGGCAGAGAGATGAATTAGGATTTAATTAAAATAGTAGTGAGAGAGAGTGAGAGAGGAAAAAAAAAGAGAGCCTTGGTGGTAGCAGTGGAGTCTGGAAAGAAGGGAAAAATGAAAGAGGCACCCATCCACCAGTGAGATGAGGGATGGAAATGTCCTCGGTAAAGTTTACAGCACTGTGCAAATATTTTTGCAGTTGGAGTTAAATGTCATCACACTCACTGTACTGAAAGGAAATACGAAGCACCAAAAAGGTGCAATGACTTTTGCAAAGACACAGAACAGGTCAGGAATTGCATCAGATACTCAACGCCTTCGAACTACACTTTCTCTACTATTACTAATGCAAAGGAGCTTTTACTCAACATGGAGAATTACAAGCAGAGAACCTGAGCAGAGCAAATACAAAGATGGAAGTAACTTCTGGAAGTCATCAAATTCCAAGTATTCTATTTATCACTTCTTATGTTGTGGAACACCTGGAAAATTCTAGGATTCCAAAGACCAAGATTCCATAATCCATTCCCTTTCATGGTTGCTTATGACTCTAAATATTCATCAGTAACATTTAAGACAAAGGAAAGAGATAATTACAAGGGGAGAGTTTTTAAAAGATATTAAAGGTTAACAGAATTCTTGGCATTTGTGCTGTGTCAATTTCCATGTAATTATACTCAATTCCCAGAATTCAGAGTCAGTTATGCCTGTTAATGCTTAAAGATGATATCCTTGGAAAATAATTTATAAGATCGTTTCTCAAATTTTTCAGATTACAACCAAGCACCCTGGCTAATAGTCTGATTATTATTAATGTTATTCTTGGATGGAGAGTGCTAGGAGGTCGTAAGTGGGACGTTGGGATCAAAGTGGATTTGTTACGAGGGTGTGGTTAGCTCTCTCTCTCCCAAGAACAAAATGACTGTGCTGGAAGTATTTATAGAATACGATTTATAACCTCTCATATTTTGGTTTGATAAATAATAAGAACACGGGAAGGCACCCCAGTTCCCTAGAATTCTACTGCCTATAGAAGAAAGCAAGGGGCCCACTACAGATGTCTGCCTGCGAGAAGGTACAACCAACTAGCTTCATGGAAAAATATTGAGAGGCAAGAGTCTAGAGTTTTTTACTGTTATTTGTTCATTCATCCTTCTCATAGTCATTTATTATTGAATATATTTTTCCTGTTCTGTGTTGAGATAGAGTGATTATGAATAAGACACCGTCCCTTCCCTTTTCTGTTCTCTTGTAATTGTCCACATACCCTTTGTAAGTTGATTCTACTTGCAATTTGTTGATTATCTGTGCAATTATTTCTAACATTCACCTCTTGTAGCAGTCTGTAGTTGGACCCAGGGTACGGCAGTCCCTGTTGTATCACATCACCTACCCTAGTCCATACCTGTTGAATAAATGTGATACAGGTGCTCTCATCCTACCTAGGCAATCAGAAACAATCTTTTCAACTAATTTACTTCAACTTTGATTTGGGGGAAAATTTTCCGAAGCCTTTCTGGTCTTGGGCTTACCATTTCTTTGAATCTCTGGGGCCCTGTCGATGTTACACAGCTGCGTCTTCAGGAAATGAAAGTGAATACTGGCATAGTTTCCCGAGTGAAGTTACAGTCAAACGCCTTGTGGTGAAGCAAATCACGTGAAGCATAAAGTTGAGAAGTCAGGCTTGTGCATAATCTATTGTCTTGGACAACTGCGATCACAATTCTCTTCCACAAGAGTGAAAAATGGAGAATTCTACAGAAAACCAATTTCTTCCCATCATGCCCTGGAAAGCAGGCTGACACAGAGAAGCAATGAAGTGGAGAAGAAAGGACACAAGGCCAAGAACTGAGAGACTTTGTTGTAATCCAGCACTTGCAGTTACTGGAAGTTGAGCCTTTGGAAGGAGGGAGCCAAGTGAGGCGAGGGGCGTGTCCAAGGTAAATCAGGAGGCAACGTCCAAGGATACAGTGAGTGCAAAGTGGAACAGGTGTCCCCAGACATAGTTCAGAGTGAAGTTAGGGGTCAGACACCAAGGAAACGGCCCAGAGAGTAAAGGATAGAAACGGAAGTCAGTCCAACTAATCCTACCTAAAGGGGGCTCTTCTCCTACTCAGCCTTCATTTTCACACAAACCACACATGCACACATTTTCTTGCAGCATTTAAAACATGCTGTTACCAACTATACACAAATATTCTAGAATGGGTTGCAATAAAAGGTATGCAGGGGGGAAGATAAGCATAATTCAATTATCCCCAGTCATGTAGACAATAGAATTACTGGGTAGATGGGACATGACATTAGAAAGGTCACACTGGGTCACGTCAATTCAGATGTCCTAGTTACCTGTTTTGGACAGTGGCAATTTTGCAAGAGAGTCATACTTCAAAGGTTAGAGATATATCAAAGGTTTGATATATATCAAACACCCCTAACCAAATAAACAGTTTGGGTCTGTCACACATTAATTTATCCCAATCTTCTCTTATCCTATTTAGATATTATTTTTGCCTATATAACCGTTTATGCAGATATGCTTATTCTTATCCTCTAACTACTGTCTTGATTTCTTGGGGTTCTTTTTTATTTTCAGCTAGAGTTCAGTCATTAATTCTGTGTTCACCCTATCCTCATACTTCATGAATACCAAATGTCTTCATTTTTTTAATGCTCCTTAATTTGGAAGTCCCTATAAGCAAATTGTTTTAATTTTTGCATTTTCCCCAGCTGTGCTATTCACTTAAATTCAACAAATATTTATCAAAATCTACTATATGCCAGGCATTGGGTTAGGTTTGAGGAATGTAACAGAGAAAAAGACAGAAATCAAATGATTGTTAATACAAGTATGATGCGTGTTAGGAGTACCAGTGTAGTGGACATGCACCAAGCCGGATGGAGCAGCACAGCAAGGCCTTTATGAGGAAGTTGGAACCGAAAAGGATGCACAGAAAAACAAGGAAAAACAAGGGGACAGGATGCTAGGTAGGAAAGCAGACTATGCAAAGGCCCACAGTTTAATTTAGGGAATTAAAATAATAATAAAATAAAGTAAAACCTGCCATGGCTCCCTAAGGGCAGAAGGGCTAAAAGGTGAAGCTGAAAGTGCACAGAGGCCACATCCAGGGCTCAGAAACAAGGACTTGGGGCTTTATTTGAATAAAGCAGTGTGGAGCCACTGAAGATTTAATCAAGAGAGTGGCATCGTCAGATTTCAGGAAACCTTCCCTTCAACGTGGAGATTGAAATAGATCCAGCCACAGAGATGCAGGACATCCGGGAATCTCAGCAATCCAGATGAGAAGGTAAGGAGAGACCACAGCTTAGGCCAGGTAAAGCAGTGGGCTTTGAGAAAGGTGGAGGGATGTGAAAGATATTTGGAGGAAGAACAAGAGAGAGAGAGAGAGAGAGAGAGAGAGAGACGCTGGGTTATGAGGGGCAGTGGTGAGAAAGGAGAGATTAAAAGTGACTCTTGATTTCTGACGTCAGCAATTGTGTGCATGAGGTTTCTTTATTATTTGTGATTTACAATGATAGCTATTATAAGTAATATTTGAGGAATTTATACACAGGAATTTTGAGTAGAGGTAACATTTCTTTCTTTGTTTCTAATTTTTTCCAATGCCTTTTTAATATCTTTCATAAAAATATTTGGGCCCACACTTCTTTTTTGGCAAAAAATCCTGATATCTGCAGAATGTAATCTATAGCATCATACTCTGATATGTGCTGTAAGGACCATTGGGAATAACTGGCTGTGGCTGATTCCAAGGTTATTTTCCTGGGTTGTAAAAGAATAATCACCACCGACCATTTGTGGAGTTGGTACTCCATGCCAGGTACTTCACTGGGTACTTTACATAAATTATCTCATTTAACCCTCATAGAAAATATAAGAGGTAGATAATATTCCTTTTTAATAGAGGAGAAAATTGAGACTGAGAGGTAAGAAAACTTTCCAAGGTCAAGCTGGTAATTTGGGGCGCTTAGACATAAAATCAAAGCCATTAACTTCAGCATCCGTGCTCAATCCCCTACACATCACTGTCTTCTAGTTATTGCCTGGAGTCCAGCATCTTACAAGCACACTTTCTATTATTTTTCCTAAACCATCTTATACTGTATTTTCCCACTTTTCTACATAGTTGTATAACTTTCTGGATTATTTGTACTTCATCTGTGCCAGCTGAAAATGTAATTACCTAAGGGAACTTAATGTCTTCTGCAAACTTGGGAGAGTTCTCTATGAATTCTCTTTGACAGATCATTGATAAAAATATCAAATTTGATTTGTCCTAGCAACTCTTCCTTGGGGAATCTAGTATTACTACTTCTCCCCATAGAAACATGTCAATCTATCCTTGATTTGGATTAGCTTTAAGCTAATTCTCTGCCTTTGAAAAAAAAAAGATAGTCTTCTCATTATCTACCATTTTAAAAGGTATCTTTGATTCTGACACCTTGTCAAAACTATTGTGAAAGCCTCAGTAAATTATTTTCACATGTTGTGCCTTATCCACGTGCACACTCACATTTTCCTCATTCTCCCTCTCCCAGCTTCCAAGCCACCTGAGTACCAGGTTAAGTCCACTCTCCCAAGCCACTCACAGGTTGCTCTGATTTTTCCCACTACCTGTGCACCACCTATAGCTTGGTGGTAAGCTGGAGGGAAAAAAGCATACAGAAGATTTAGGGAACTCATCCTTTCTGGGAGGGAAAGCTCATGTCAACTCCCAGGCGAGGAGGGAAGCTCAGGGCTGCGATGTCCTAACTTCATTGTGAAAGCCCTGAATTCCCAAGGCCAGACGGTATGGGGAAGCCAGAATGACGCACAAGCACACGGAAGTGCCCCTCATTGTTTCTTGAATTAGTAAAAAGCGTCGATAAAGTAAAGGATAAAGATGCTATGAATGTGGAGGATTTTTTAAATCTAGGGTCACTGTAAGAATTGAGTAGTGTCTTGTCTAAATGGACAATGATTGAAGGAGAAACAAGGAAGTGAGGTGGTTCACATATGAGTTTGGTTTGGAAGCTTGACTTCTATAGCGGTAGAAATTCAAGCCTTCCACAACCAAACAGTTGAGAATATGTTTGGTCCTCTCCACCAGGAGCAGGGTGCCTTCCCAGCTGCCTACCTTCTCCCCACTTATGCTCCCTCTTCCCCAGCCCATCCCTACTCCTGCCCCCTCCCCAGGCCCTGCAAGGCAAACATTTATAAACCAAATTCAGTGACACGAAACCCTTAGAAAGCTTCGAGTGAATGATTTTAGTCTCATCCACTTCCCACTTCCTTGAGGAAAGTTCAGATTCTGCTCGGCCTTAGTGTGTTGGTTTGCAGCTAACTCATCTTCGACACTAACCCATCTGATAGGTGTTTGTCTGAAATCCAGATCTCACTAGGCAACCCACCTGATGAAACCAGGAGTGAGTGTGTGTGCGCATGTGAGCGTGTCTGGTGTGGAAATGTAAATGGGTTATAATCCTAGCAGAATAACATCACAGAAGTTCAGCCAGGACCACATTTATAATAAAAAAATATTGATTGATTTCAGGCATAGCAAAGATCAGTTCTACCCAATTACACTCTTGCTGCCCCTTCTAAAGCAGTGTGACTCAGGGATTATTTCTCAGCTTTTAGTCTTTTATACACAACTGCTATTATAAAATGTTATTTGTGACATGTAAAATTTGTATATGTATATGGGTGTGCATAGAATATATTATGAACCCTATATGGCTTATTTAAGAAACCCTGAAGACTCTGAGAAAAAACACAGCAGAATGAGTATAAAACATGAAGTCCAAAAGAAAAATTCACTAACCGAAAGGGGAAGGGTTGGGGAGGGGAATCAAACTTAAAAGAAGAGGGGAAGAGAGAGAGAGACAGCAAACACAGAATAATCTCTTACCGGAGAGATGAAAAAATAGGCCCCAGAAAGTTAAAGAAGACAACATATGTAACTTACTGGCCCAAGTGACCTCCAAGTCCCTTCCAACTATGGTATTCTAATAGTCTCGTCTTAGAAGGAGGGTTTAAATATTCTCTTTATGGCGGGATGCCTGGCATAGACTATATCTAGACAGCCAGGTCCCAGCTAGGCTTTAGGGGAAGATTCCCAAATGGGCAATTAATTTAGATTTAATAGAACAGTTACTGTAAGTTTAAATAAATGCCAGTTAAATATTAACAGCATATTTATTGAAGATTAACATTGCTGGTTGCATTGTGGGATTTTCTTTTCCTTAAAGAAACCCTTTATTGGAAGACTTTTAATCATCTTGACTCTTCCATCAGCTTGCCTTAGATCCAGAGTGGCTCATTAATTACTTTGTACAACAGTTTTCTGAATTCTGAAGTGGATACCTGGGTGAATGAGAAGAGTGGAAGAGCGTAGGAGGAGGGATATTTCTGTATGCAGGAACTGATAAGTGAATCTGAAGGCTAAGCTGCTTTTGGTAGGGAGTTGAGAAGCATTATAATCATAGGATATGAGAATTGAAAGGGTTCTGGGAAGTCATCTAATCCAAACTCCTCACTTAGAAGGCAAGGAAAAGAGACCAGGGCAATTCCACACAGCCAGTAAGTCGCAGGCTTCAGGCTTGAATTCAAGACCCTTGGCCCCAGCATCCCTACCTAGTTGTCATCGTACTCTGGAATGGTTCTTTTAATTTTTCAAAAGTGCCTGTTTGAGTGAATTAGTCTCAGTGACTCACAGATCAGGAAGAAGATGCTGGTTCAAAAAGAGCAGTGACGTACCTAAGGTGACGAGAGGATGGGCTGAGTTGAAACTAGAACCCAGGTCTTCCGGTTTACAAAATGATGTTTGCACAAATGTCAACTCGAATAAAATATGCAATTGAATTCAGATGTTGTTGAGCAGATTCTTAAGTCATTAAAATTGACCTCTTCTGCTGTTGCTATTGGCTGGGGGACAAGGAGTACAACCTCTAAAGAAAATGAGGGGAAAAGGTCAAAGAGAGACACAAGTACTAAGCGATTACTTAAGGCTGAAAGGGCTGTAGGCACAGAGGAAAGCCAAATTCCTCTGACAGTGAATTTGGGGTTTGAAACTCCAAGTTTGGAGCTGGTAAGGTTGCCATTCACAGGGCCCTTTCTACTTGAGAAGTCACTTCCTGGTTGGCTGGGCTGCCCTTCCTACGCATTAGAACTGGTGTCTGCATATGGTGGAGGTGAAGGTCTGCAGGCAGCCCTTCCACTCAGGGGAGGAGGCTGATCCTGAACACGGCCTGGGGATGAAGAGATTAGGAGAGATGAGGCCGGCACGGGAGGTTAGTGTCAAATGAGTCATCTCAGATGGAGACCTAAGCATGTCAGGCCTTGCACAGCTGAGAAAGCTTTGCGTTTATTCAGCCATCGCCCTCAGGCACATGGGAGCAAAGAAGGGCTTACAGGTTCCTGGATGGAGGCCAGAGACTGTGCTCACTTTGTGAGGAGACGGAGGCGTTTTGTCTTTTTTTCGGGTTCTTTGGCTTCCTTTCCCGTGCACTGGGGAATGTGTCAGATCAAGGTTCCCAGGCTGCTACAGAAAGAGAAAGCCGTCCGCTCTTTCCCAAGCGC
Organism: Eulemur rufifrons; assembly: GCF_041146395.1. Taxonomy (NCBI): domain Eukaryota; kingdom Metazoa; phylum Chordata; class Mammalia; order Primates; family Lemuridae; genus Eulemur; species Eulemur rufifrons. The sequence goes on along the minus strand of NC_090988.1, from coordinate 8,049,687 downwards.
GGCTGTTTCCCACGGCCGATTTCCGTGTGCCCCTGGAGGACACCAAGGCCCCGACAGCGGGCGGCGGCCGGGTCGCCGCTCTTCCTCCCGCGGGTGGTGTAGCGGCAAAGCTCCTTCCTCTTTCTGACGTCTCAGCGTGGAGCTTCTGCTCTTGTCTGGAAGGACGCTCTCTCCGGATGTGAACCCTAGGAGTACTCCCAGGGCCTGCGCTCAGCAGGTTGCTTCCGGGTTCTCTGAATGAACGTCACCTGTGGGCTGACTCAGAATGCGGGACGCAGGCCACCCCACCACCGATGGCAGCTCCTTCCTTCCCAGCGCGAGAACCAGGGAGCGGCCAGGCCTGTGCTAGACTCTCCACACCGGCTGCCTCACTGCATCCTCACGCCACCCCTGGGCGCTAGGGGTCGTGAGCACCACTCTTTTACAGATTAGGTCCCACAGCAGGTAACGGAGGCGGTGAACGCCTGACTTCTGGACTGTCCGATTCCAAAGCCCACGGTCATGGTGATTCTCAATGCATTAATAAGTACTGAATGAATCGATGAATGCATGAACACAGAATGCTGCAGTTAGAGGTTTATCGATGAAATGCAGAGACGTCAGAGGTTGCTGTCCCTAGCTTAAGTGAACACCACCCGAGGCTGAACCAGGCAGCTGCTGCCCACTCTCCTTCCTGTCTTGGGTCCTATACAGTCTGTGCCGTCCTCTGCCTGCTCCTCCATTCCTCCCCCTACCTGCCCGTCCTTTCATCTCCTCCTCTCCATTGTCTCAGTTTAACATCATTTCCTTAGGGCAACATTTCCTGATCTTCCAGATTCCACGAGAACATTCTGTCATATGCCTTCTTCCATTTCTTCTTCACAGCACTTATCACACTTGTATCCACTATTTTGTAAAATTCTTTGTTTAATATCTGTCTGCCCTGCTGGTAGAGTGTGCTTTATGAAGGCAAGGCCCATGCTACTTTTGCTTTTGTCTCTCCCATTCGCTGCTTTACTGGTCCCGAGTGTGCACGACATACATGTCTGATCCAGTTCTTCCCTATATTGAGGCATCCTTGAGATACCCCCCGAACAAGGCCCCTTTATATGAAGCTAGAAAACCAAGGTCAATGCCTGGGAATCTGGACAAGCATAATGAGACAAACTTCTGCCCAAGGGCTGGGAAAGCCCCAGCTTATTTTTCTCAGCAGTGAGAAGGTTCTCAAGAGCTTGTAGGGGAGTGCAGGATGGCGTTCGTTATAACATCAACCTTCATGAATGCTGAGTTACATAAAACCACTGACAAACCCAATGACACTAGACTACAAGCAACCTGAGGGCAGGGCCAGGTCCTTCCTCTTAGTCTCTCTAGGTCTCCACACAGCTCCTGGTACACAGGAGGAGCTCAACCTCAACTTGCTGGTCAATGAAATAAATTGAATTCCACTGAATAATTGGATGCCCAGAGGTAACTGGGCAGTAATAGTATCATGTTCTTTGTGGTTCTCTCTCTTGCTCACAGATGAAGCAACAGAAGGAGGTATTTTCTTATTTGGCTCTTACATAGTGTCCTTAGCTGAGGTATAGTGGAAAGAGCCCTGGAGCAGGAGTCAGGAGTCCTGAGTTCTCGTCCTGACTTGCCAGTTATTAACTTATGCCCCATGATAATTATTCCTCCCTCCTATGGCCCAGTCCTTCACTTATGAAATGTGTGGGGTACACTAAAGAGCTTCCAAAATCTCTTCTTCATGTATCATTTTGGGATTCTGAGTTCAGGGTCTTATTATGACCCAAAAACCTAGACAGAAAGGAAAGATTCTACCCAAAAGACCCCTGACTCTTACGATGTCCCCTCTGAGCACCTGCCTTTTGCTTTATTGGCACTTTGATTTTGCCTCACTCATCCTGATCTACTTGACTTTTCTATCTACCTCTGATTGTTCTGCCAGCCATCTCTCCACTTTATGAATCTCTTATAAAGTTTTGTGGGATTCAAAGTCCATAGAGAGCTCACCTTTGCCTTTCCTTCATATCCTCCTTCGTGCTTCTCTCTCTTCGTGACCTCCTTTCTCTCCCTGAATCCTTTTCCCCTTTTCAAGTTGCCCTTTTGCTCTTCCTGCTGAAATCCTAACATGCTGGACTATAGCCCAGATGAACAGTGATTTTATTTTGATCCTATATTCATAGAGGAGCAAAAAATAGCATATATTTTTCCAGGACCCAGCTTTTCCCTACTCCCCTAGAGTCATCTCTTTATCCAGATTTGTGCTGCCTTTTCTGATTAAATCTTCCAATATCTATTTGATGTCACGCCACTCTCTAACCATCCTGCATTTCTCATCTTCTTGCCTGTGCTCCTATTTAAGATCTCCACCAGGAGAGGGGGGCCTTTAGCCTTTTTAGAAAAGGAGAAGCAGAACCGGCATTTGTTAAGCTAGTACTCCTCTTTTGGTCTCCTGTGTGTGTGAAATAGTGACGACTCTTTAGCTAGCTGGGGCTTGCTGTAGGTAACACAGTGTAAAACAGAAACAACAGCTGATTTCCCTTTCATTGGAAATTCTTCCCTGCTCCAACCCTACTCCAGTGTATAGAGCCAGGGGCTGCCTGAAGTCTCCATTTACTGTTTCCTCACCTGCCTTCCAACCCTCTGGAGTCTGCACAGCAAGCCCCTCCCCACCCCCCCATGCAGTCCCAGGAGCACTAGAGGGAATAGGATTGTTTCCTTTTGCTTGGGGGGGTATGTGTGTGTCTGTGAGCTTGAAAGGCATTGTCCCATAGATATTTTTATAACCTGAAGCAATTACAGCTGTCAGCACAGAGACAAGCTGTGACAAGTTGATTTATGTGTACAGTATATGTGTATGCAAGAAGGAAGGGAAGAAGGAGAGGGAGATGGGGGGAAGACGGTGGAGGTGGGTGCTCATTAGGAATCTGCTTTCAAGGAGGCAGAGAGGAAGTTGTTTCTATAAAGAACACAAATAATGAAATTGCTCTGACTGTCATCCCTTTTTCATTAACTTGGATATGCTGGGAAAAATAAAATAAATCCAGCAGTTTTTATGAAGCAAGAGACAGGATATAAGATAAGCCACTAAGTGTTGGTTATATTTAGGGATTAAGGGATGGGAAGGAGTTGACATAAGATTTTGATCTTCATTTTTTCAAACCACTTCAATAGCAGGTTTGAATAAAGTGGAGTCTGTCTTGTTAATTATCGGGGCATCTCTCACCTTTCACCAGTTTCTAAACTTCTATTTTTAAATAAAGTTTGGATCTCTGTGCCCACAATGCAGGTATAAGGTTGCAAGTGGCTTTTCTTTCTCCACCCTGAGAGTCACCTGAGCTTTGCTGGGTTTTATGCAGGCAACTGCTGGGATGGTACAAGTTAGCACTGTCCCTTCACAGCCAGAGACAAAGATGGTTTTACTGTCTTAGATCAGCTGCATACAGACCAGTGTAAACCGAACATTTTAGAGAGCCTGTAAGAATTATTTTCCTGCCCAGCCATAATAATGAAGCAATGGCAGGAAAAAATGTATTAATAAAGCATCTTCCATCGTAAATGGATTTCTAAGTATTTTCCTGTAGAGTTAATCATGTATGTAGGCCCCTCGGGAAGGCCTGTTGATGTCATTATCCACATTCCTAGATGCAAAAACTAATGCTCATTTGTACCTACCTGGAAATTAGATGCAAGAGCCAGGATTAGAATTTATCATAAAGGGAATCATCGCTGCCATTCTCAGACCTGTAGAGAAATGACTTCAAAACCCAGAATGAGTCCTTCTCCCTTCCCTGTGACTAGCATTTATTCCCACTTTGTGTGGTGTGGATGTGTTGCGGGGAGGAGAGGATGGGGGGTGGTTGAAATGAATGGATTATTATAGGTGACTCCCTGGCTTCTGGGAAAAAAAACCTTAAATTCAGCAGACTGAAAGTTAGAAAACATCGTCTCATGCCTTATGTCTGCTATCATACTTTACTTAGTGAAATCATTCAGTTTCCTATTCCCGCAATTTCCCATTGGAAAATGGAGATAAAATAGAATCTTGCAAAAATGGACTGGTGTGGAAATAGGTTAATTCTTCTCCTTTGCTTTCAAAATATAAACAAAACTCTTCTGCTCCCCATAGGTGTGATTGTTTATTACTGATAGCAAAGTTATTTGTTGCAGCCGTAAGTTGACAATTGATATTTTTGGTTCTATATGTCAAATGATCCCCAGTGGCCAAAAATAGCAGATGAGTTTCCCTGAGTATTTAATATCGAGAAAAGTCACCAGAGGTGATCAGGGAACAACTGGTCTAATGATGAGTTAATGCAAAGTATTTTGAGATCATCAGTATAAAGTTGCTCTACCTTCCATGGCCGAGCACTTCCTAGTCCACCATCAAAATGGAAATGCAAAGCTTCTCAATCTTTCTTGGTTATCTTGGAGTTTGGCTTCTACATCTCCAAAGCCTACCTCCATCCTACCTCTCTAAAGCCATTAATGTGAGCAGGATATGATGGGTGAAATGTCTGCATCATCTCTAACATGTTATCTATATAGAAGTCATCTGTATTGCTTGAAAGTTGCAAGGATTTTTATGGCAGCAGGTCCCTTACAGTTATAGTGATTCAGTTTTAATAATTCAGTTTCATTGGTGCTGGATAGCTTTATGGAAAACATTTTTCCATTTTTTAACAGTTGTTTAAAAAATATCTTCCTGGTTGGGTTTGAAAATCTGGAGGGGGGGGGAATAAAGCTATTTTTGCCTACTGTCCATCCCCAGGGAGAATGGGGGTCAGCGCTGGAAGCCCAGCTCTGGGGATCCTTGAGAAGAGTGCGTATTAGTGTCACCGCCACTGTGCCTGCTGGGCTGCTGTGCTTCCCCTTTGCACAGGGACTAGGCCCGCTAAGGGAAATATACTACATTGCGTCACAGCCCATCAGAGCCTAAGTCAAGGGAGAAATAATAATGTAAGCACAGAGGGACCAGCAGCAGCCCGAGAGAAGTGACAGGAGCTGAGGCAAAGCTTGTCTTTTCCTGGGTTTCAAGAATTCAAAAACCACCTCTTAAAGATGAAATCAGCTGTACAAAACTGGGTAGCCCAGAAGCTGGCTAAATAAAGCATGTGGCTCACACTCATCCACTCGAGTGAGCACTTCTGCAGGGCTAGCATCTTTTAATGTCGACAAAACAAGAATAAAGAATGTAAGTCAGTGTCGGAACTTGACCAACATTTTGATGCGATTTTGCCAGTTTCGTACACTTAAGAGGCTTCTGTGATTTTGCGTTTGTTTTCTGTGTGGAATATCTCTAGAACAGTAGTGTTGAGTCTCCGGGTTTTAAGTAGGTTTTGTGGGGGCCGATGAGGGGGCTGTTGTACTATTGAATAAAAAACGAGATCGTTCTCAAACATCCCCCCAACACTCTAAATTTACTCTAAATGCTAATGGAATTAGTCTGATCATTTTGAAGGTGCATGTATGCATGCTGCGGGGTCTTCCTCTCCCAGATAATTAGTTTGTGACCCTTATTAAGATGTCTCATGTCTAGTACTTATCAAGACCGCATGGTAACTTTGTCGTCGTCTTCATCTGCAAGTGCCCGCTCCTCAAGAGGGGGAATGGTTAAGCTCCCGGCCTGGGCTGGGCTGGTGCACTGCCTGGGCCCGGCGCGGCGGGGGTTAAGGTGGGCGCCCGCGCCCCGCGCCCGCCCGCCGGGATGAGCGCGCAGTCCGAGCCGCCCGCCCGCCCGCTCGCTCCGAGGCGGCTCCGGGAGAAAGTGGCGGTCAGGGATGGAGCTGCTGCCATGACAACCCCGGCGGTCGGGGCCCGCGCGCGTCGGGGCTGCTCCCGGGAGGAAGGCGGCGCGGAGGCCGGGGGCGGCCGCTGAGCTTGGCGTCCGCGCGGCTCCGGTGCCGGCTGAGCCTCGCCTTCCCCAGCGAGCGAGCGAGCGAGAGAACGAGCGGGAGAGCGAGGGGCCGCCGCGGTCCGCTCCTGCCTGGCCGCGGCCGCAGCCCCTGCCCCGCAGAGACCGGCCGGATCGCGGCGGCTGCAACGCGCTTTTGGGCTGCGAGGAAGTTGACCGAGGCGGCTGCGGCAGGATCTCCGGGGCCGGATTGCACGAAGCCGGCGTGGCCATCTCCTCGTCGCGCAACCTTGCCGCCTCCTGCGTGCTCTACTTTCCGCCTGCTATTGTTACAGACTGTTTTCCGGTGGCGAGCCTTCCTCCGAAACTTGCGACGAAAGTGTTAGATTGCCGCTTTTGGAACTGAGGAATTGCAGACCACCTCTGGGTAGCTGGATGGAACCCACCCCCGTCCCCTTACGGTACCAAAGTGCTTACTCCTCTCCAAAGTGCCATGTCTGAACTGTTAATGGGAAGAAGCGGCTCCTGAAACGTGCCCACACCTTTGCACCTGCTTGCGCTTCCCCTTTCTCGGCCACCGTCCCCGGCCGAGGCGGCGAGGAGACAGCCCCCTTTGGATGTCCTCCGTGGAAACTGGTTCTCCGAGGCTGGCAAGCTGAGGCTGGATTTGGGGGAGGAAGATTGGACTTGGAGGAGTCTGCGCGCTTTCCTCCTCCCCGCGCCTCGCGGTCGCCGCTAGTTCACCGCTCTGTCCCCGTGCTCGCTCCTCCACCCCACCCACTTCCTGTGCTCGCCCGGGGGGCGTGTGCCGTGCTGCTGCCGGAGTTCGGGGAAGTTGTGGCTGTCGAGGATGGGGGTCTGTGGGTACCTGTTCCTACCCTGGAAGTGCCTCGTGGTCGTGTCTCTCAGGCTGCTGTTCCTTGTACCCACAGGAGTGCCCGTGCGCAGCGGAGATGCCACCTTCCCCAAAGCTATGGACAACGTGACGGTCCGGCAGGGGGAGAGCGCCACCCTCAGGTAGGGAGCTGCCATTCTTCTATTTGAGAATGATTTGTATGGGGTGGGGTAAGGGGCAGGGGTGCAGCTGTGTGCCCTGGAGCGGGCAGGGACTGGCGGAGAGGTCGCTGGTTCCCTGGGCAGCACAATTAATGGGTGAGCTGGGTGCTCTGCCTGGGGATGTGGTACTCATAGGGGAACACCCAGAGCTTCTGGAGGTGAGCTGTTTCCCCAAAATGGGCCTTCTGGCACGTGGTAAGGGTGAGGAGTGGCTGGGCCAGGGTGTCGCTGAGATTGAGGGATTTGGCCCTGGCACTGTCTGTGCCTAAGCCTGGTGGCCGTGGTGACTGGGGCCTGGCTGGGGCTCAGTGAGAACAGTCTACTCTGAAGTTAGCGAGTCCTGAGGGAGGGGTCTGGCTGGGTGTGAATGCCCTCACTCATCCATGCCGTGGGGAGTTGCCAGCCCTGGCTCCTGGACTCTGTGAGAGCTACTGTTTTGTGCTGGGCCTGACTGTGCCCAGGCTTTCCTGGGCTGCCTTCGTGGCATGAGCTGGTGGGCACAGGGAGATGCTTTCTCCTGTCTGAACGTGGCTTTCTGAGGCTGAAGTCATGGATTCTGATTTGTCCGTGGAAAATGTCATTTGAACTGTGCTCTGTGCTGTCCACCGAAAGAGAAGGTGCAAAACTCATCTGCTGAACAGAAACCAGATTTCAGTGTTGGGTCGGGTCCTAATAGGCTTCTGGGGTTGAGGCTTACAGGAACTTGGGGAGGAGAAGAAGAATCATGGCTATGCTTTGCATCAGGTGGGACGATTCTATCTCCCTGATTACCTTGCATGCAGAAACTCCATTTCCACTGTTGATGAACCACACCACTCACATGAGGGCACCGCACTTAATGATTCAATGGGAAATTCTAATCTCTGGGATTCTCTAAGAGAGTAAACATGAGGCAGAAGTTAAGAAGCTTCATGGGAACGATTTCCCTGCGTTTCTTTGCTTTAGTATACTCCCCTAAGTAAAGTTTTCCAAACTGGGTAACTGCACTAACCGCAAGCCAACATGGCAGTGTTCTTGTCCTCTGCACGTGAAGATTCTTGGAAAGATAACCTTGGTGCTGGTGTCCACTGTTTCATCCCCTGATGACTGTTCTTCTAAGATGGGATTGTTGGTGGACTGTCTACTTAAGGCAGTATCTACAGGATAGAAAATGTGGAGGAGGGGCACTGGCAATACCGAGATGAATTAACAGCACATTGCCAAGGAAGTGTGTAATTTAAGGACCCATGCAAGGCTGCAAGCATCCCATGATCCTTTGTCTTTGGAGAGTGAACCCTCATGGCTCCAGTGAACTCCTAGTTGCTCATTGGTTCATGAACCCCACCTTTTCCACTGAAATCTTTAGGGACTATTTTGGACAAAGGTGAAACATCTGGCTGCCCTGAGTCCAAAATAATTGTGTGTCTGTTTTATAAAGGGATATGATGGGACTTGCAAATATGCAGTGATTTTAAAATGAACCTGTCAAGCAATGTAATCAAGGGAATTTAGTATTCTCTGGATGCCCCCTTTGTCCCTAACCCTTGGCTGCAAGGAGTCCCTCAGGGTCAAAACAGAGATGTTCTCATATGGGGTACATTTTAGATACAATTTTTTTTTCAAGGAGGAGGTGGAAGGTAGTCAGCTCTGTAGTGATTTGAAGATAAAACCATAGCAAATGGGCCCTGATAGACAGAGACTCTCACAGTGGCCAGGATCTGGTCTCCAGAAGGTAGTCTTCAAGGCTCATGAGAATGGGCCCTGTCCGAAAGGGTGGCTGCATTCAGCATGTCTTGAACCACAGGGCAGGCCTAGGAGCAGCTTCTCTTTCAAATCGCATTATCGTGTATGGGCTGGCTTCTTTGTCTTTGTCTTTCCTTCCATGTTTCTTTTTTTCCTCACTCTGGAGGTCCCTCTTTGTCTCTTTTAGGAGTAATGTTTGTTTGCATTTTCCCACATACTCTCAGCACAGTGTCTTGTTTGGGTGCAAGGGAAATATGGTGGAGCTTCCTTTCTAGAGCCTTGAATTGGGCCCAGCCCAGCCAAGTTCCTCTTGTAACATCTCCTGCCATTATGTGCCAGCCTCAGGGGCTGAATGTTCTTCCTGACGTGCAGGAGGATGATGCTCACAGTGAATAGAGCTCTACAGGGCAGGGATTAGATGAGGTAGGATCTCACTGACACCAGCCAGTGGCTACAGGCCTGATTTAGCATATGAATCAGGCACGAGGTGTAACCAGCAGTCTATACGGAGGACACTCATTCCTTTCAGAATCACCCTCATTCTTCTCAGACTCTAATGCACTAAAACAAGGAAGGGCTACCTTCTTGGGGATGTATTATCTAGAGTGGAAACCCTTGAACTCTCAAACAGGCTCTGCCTTTTCTAATTATATGCAGAGAGAGGCAAGTAGGAATTTCAGAATTTATTTTGTGTGCATAAAAATTGCTAGATTTTCATGGACCCTGACTCTAGGTTGTGACAATCTAATAGTTCAGGGTTCTGGGCTATTTTATTTTTGCTTTTTATTGTGTGTTTGAGGAGCAGGGTTCTCTTCTTCTTTCCTTCCTTCCTTCCTTTTTTCCTTATTTCTTCTTACTTTTTTTTTTTTTTTCTTTTTTTGGCTTGATCATATGACCAAGCTACAAGGAACCACAACCAGAGGAGGTCTGAGCACCTCTGCTCTGCCTTGGAGGTCCACCCTGTCCCCTTTGCTGTGGGTGACGATGTTGATGCTTGTAGTTTTCTTCACAACCAGCAGAGGACTTTTTGCTCTAATTTTATTTTATTCTGCTTTGTTCTCACCAGTATCATTTTTTGAGGATCTTTTCCAGTCCCCAAAGTACAAATGCTTCAGCCAGCAGATTCTAGTGTTAGGAAACTTTTAAAAAGTGTTTTATTTTATCCAATTAGTTCTAGCAGTCCTTGTGGAGGTATTGGGCAACCTTTCACCTAACATGGCGTTAACAGCCTGAAAAGAATTCCAATTTGAAATCTACTCTTTCTGCTTTCCTGCTGATATTCTGTGTGCATATTTTTAAGGGATCAGGTTATGTAAAATGGAATTTGCAATAATAATACCATTAGCCAGGGTTTATTGAGTGCTCTCTATGTATTAGGGAGTATCTAGGTGTCTTATATTATCTAACCCATCTTTCAACCTCACAACATTAACACATAACCCTAAGAATAGCCCTATGATGTAAGCACTGTTATTATCCCCATTTTATAGATGAGAAAACTGAGGCATAGAGAATTTTTATCCTTTGATTTAGGTGGCACAGCTAGGAAGTTTTGAAGCCAGATTATGAGTCACTAGTAATAACAATGTTAACTAGATGAATAGTGCTGTCAATCATTGTCAGTTACCATGTTAAACATTTTATATGCACGGTAACATTTAATCCTCACAACTTTCTGAAATAAAGTTAATTATCCATCAATTTATAGATGAAGAAACTGAGGCCCAGAGAGGGAAACTTACATAAAAATCACACAAGCAGCAAGTGGCAGAGCTGTAATGCTGACTCAGGACTTTGATCCTTGACTTTGTATTAAATACATCAAGCTTTCCCCAGACTACGAAGGATCCTCTGGACTCTGTGTTCCCCTAATTCCTCAGTGGCACTTACTGTCTGCCCCATTCATTTTGGCTTAGATCCTGTTTTGCAGTGTTGTCTAACTCTCTGACTTCTTTTTCCCTGTGGGCTACAGAGCAATTCGTGGAAAGCAGGACTCATGCCTCATCATGCCATGAGCACTATGTGCTTGCAGATGTTTACTAAACAGATGCAATGAATGAAAACAAAACAGAAATCTCCCCCAGCTTATATTCAATTTATCTCTTTCCTGCATTTCTCTATCATTTTATTTTAAAATTCAACTATGACCAACCAAGAAAGGTTTATTGAGTGGTTCTTTCAGGAAGGGCACTGAACTGGATGTTGGGGTGCAGAGAGGTGTGAAACATGGACATGGCTCTCAGGGAACTGGGGTCTAACTCAGAAAGGTGACTGTGGACAAGGATGTCATGGACAGCGTGAGGCAGAATGTGCCCATTAACACGCAGGCGATGGCAGCTTCACAGCCAGAGAAAAGCACGCTCGGTCTTTCCCCAGTGGAGGCTCTCGGTGGGCGGGTGAGGCTGGCAAGGCTGCGGCCAGCTCAGCCTGTGGAAACGCAGGGGCGGTGGCGAGGAGCCCAGCAGCCTGAGATGCCCAGCTGCGTGGGTGTCATTCACTTAGAGACCTTCGCTAAGCATCAACGTGTCACTTGGCAATTTCAGTGAATGCTTTTCATGTTTCAGAGATTCCCTGAATAAGGCAGCAACTAGTAAAGTGAATTATTTCCTGAGGATCATCTGGTAAATGAGTATCAGAGGCTGAACTATACTTTCTGTCATGTAGGTCTAGACAGTAGGCTTGGGGACTGAATCATGTTGTTTTTCAAGGATGAGTTAGGAATAAAAGGTCTGAGATATGTATAAGATTTAGGTTGAGTTTTGATATGCAACTCCACAGAATAGCACAGAATAATGTGGTTTTGATACTTGAGAGGACCCAGAGAGTCCTCTTTTAGATAAAGGACGCTGGGGCACTCTGTTCATGTCATGTAAAGCACTTAACATTTCATTTTATAAGCAGATGGATTCTCTGTTAGTCCCTCCAGCTACTCCATGGCCTCTGTGGGCAGAACCATGCCTGCCTTGGATTTGCATGCTAAAACCGAGCACAGGCCTTGGCCCATAGTGTTTGCTAATAAAGTCTGAATGACTGTCCTCCCACCCTTCCCTTCACGCACTCTGCTGTAGACACCCTTGGCCTTCCTTCTGTTTCGTGAACACAGAACACTTATGCCAGCCACAGAGTCTTTCCTCTCATGGTCCCCCCTTTTGGGAATGCCCCTACCATGGGCCCTCCACGGACAGCTGTTTCTCATCATTTTGGCTTATACTTGCATGGAACCCCCTCACTGAGGCCCTTCCTGACACTCAAATCAAAATAATTCCCTACAGCCACCACTGGTCTTATGTTGGCTTACCATCCTGGTTTGTTTCTGCAGAAGGATGCTCTCTGTCTGAAGTTCTCCCATTCATGTGTTTGGTGATCTGTGTATGGTCTGTCATTCCCAAATGCACTGTGAGTTAGTTCCTTGAGAAATAGGTAGCCTCTCTGTTTTATTCAGCACTGTATAAACAGTGTCTGGCATACAGAAGGTGTTCAATAAATATTTGTTGCATGAATGAATGAAGGAATGAAGGTCTGACATCATTGTCTTCTTCTCCTTGCCTGTGTCCTCTTTCCTGGATTGTCTTGTGTTGTCCTGGCCTTGGACATGGTACTGGCTCCCTGTCATTTCTGTCCAGGTCTTGCAGCTGTGAGGTTGCTCTTGCTAGGGTGCAGGTGGGCAGTTTACAAACACACATGAGTCACTGAGCTGGTGTCTGTCTGTCCAGGATGCAGATGGGCTGTGTTTCTTGTCCATTTTTTCGTAGCTACATCCATGATGGCAATGCCTTCAGCTGGGTGTCTTCCCTACCCAGTCCTTAAGCTTTTGAAGAAATGATGTACTCAATCCCAGGTGGACCACAGAGAAATTAATGCTTTCAAGATAAGAAGAGGCATAGAAAAGCACCTCTCTGCCCATTCTTCTCTATCTATTTTTGGAGTGTGCTGGCAGTGGCCGTCTTGTGGTGTAACTATTGATCCATTGTTTATGAGTTCACCCGTTCAGAATAGCAATGCCACTCAGGAATCATGTGCTGTTCCCACTGCCCTGCCCCTCCTGGGACTGGCCACAGTACGCTCACCTTGGGGGCTTGCCAAGCATCTAGGCAGTGGCCCGTGGCTGTGAGGAGCATGGACAGATGGGCTTGCAGAGGGAGGCTCCTGGAAGCACATTCAGCCTGTTGAGGAGCCAAAAACTAAAATGGAAAAACTAAAAACTCAACCAACCATGGGGCAGAAGGAGTAGGAGTATGTGCCAGTTGTCACTGGAACCCAGAGGAGGCTACGGAGGGACAGCCCAGTCAGTTCTCTAGCAGCTCTCATCTACACCATAGATGCTTTGCAGAAAAGTTTCTGCTTTCTTCCTCCTTTAAATGCCTAGCGTTTTTGAGTTTGCAAGGATTGCAGAGACTGGAGACTTCGACCCCTGTCTTACAGATAGCGAGAGTCGTGATAATCGATTCTTCCCGCAGAGGGGCTGATGGCCAGTGTGTGCTCCATCATGTGGCTGTGAGCCCTGGCCTGGGTCTACAGGACCTGAAGGAAGGGCCTCCTTCTCCCTCTGAGTGCAGAAGCATCTTGCTGACCGTGAATGCTTCTCGTGCAATTAGCTGACTTTTATCCCCATGTTCTCTCCTAACTGCTGGTTTAGTCTGGTTCCAGGGCCGGGGTTCTTATGCTCCAGCTCTGACTCAGTGTGGAACAACTGTGTTTACTGTGTGTCAGGCCCTGTGCTGAGCAGTTCACCAGAGAGTCTCATTTCATCCTCATAGATGCTCCATGAAGTAGATGCAGTTGTTATCCTGATTTTACTCATTGGGAGACCGAAGTGCTGAGAGGCCACGTGAAGATCACACACTCAGACGTTGTGAGCTGGGTCTCAGGATCAGCTGTGTCTGACTTCTAGGCTCTCTCTCTTGGCACCATTGCGCTGGTCTCATTCCATTTCTTCTATTCTTCATGGCCAATTTTCTCTTGTCCTGGAGACCCAGTGTGTCTGTGGTGGTGCATGAGAATCCCCCCTTCCTGACGTGTGAGGAGTGGGGCATGGGAGCAGGGGAGTTTTCCCAGCATATGGCGTGGAGGCTCAGAGACCTGGCCAGCCTCTAGACGTCCCTTTTCCTCAGAGAATCCTAGCATTTCCCCAGTGTGTTCAGACGTTTATTCCAGGTCCTTCCACACTCTTTTCCTTCAGATATCAGCACCTAGACTCTCTCATGGAGAGTGTTAACAATCCCTTGGACGTTTCCATGTATTTCTCTGGAATGGAGTACTGAGCAAATCTAGGTGGACGCACCGTTCCACAAGCCAGAGCATGTGGATGCTGTGGCATTGGGACCCGCACCTGTATGTTTCTTTAATATTATTTTTTCTTGTACTAGTGATAGGATCATTGGCATCTCTCTTGGGAATTTTGAGAAAAATAATAATTAATGGCAACAGCCCATTTGTTCTCTTGGATTGAAAGTCTCCACTGATGAGTAAAATAAAGCATTATCCTTGCAGTATTTGAGGCCATTTTGTTTCCTTGGGAGCAAGTTGCTGGGTTCCCACTGTGTAACAGATAACTAATAATAACTAACTAGGACTGCCAACATCATATATAGGGCCAAATAACAGTATTTTTAGAAAACCAAGAATTTATTGGGTTTAGGATGCAATTTCAAATTGTATGAGCTGAGGAGAGAAGGAAGCAATAGGGAAGTTTAATGGGATTACACACTTGGTGGGAACAAAGGTCTTCAGCAAATGAGACCTTACAGATTCAACATCGAAGCAGGAGTGGTATGTGGGAAAGAAAGCTGTGGGACAGGGATCTACTAACCCTGGCTCAGGTACTTTCTCTTTGTTTGATCACACAGGCAAAATTTTTAATCACTCTGTTTAAAGAAGACAGTTATTACCTACCTTAAAGTATTGTTTTATGCTAAAATGAAATAATGCATTCAAAGCTTAGTGCATAATTATAACCATAGTTCTTTCTCTCCATATGTGTACACATATACACATGCATATATATGTATGCATATGTACATATACATACATATAATTTGCACACACATAGTAATTTTTATTATAAATTATTGTAGCTTAAACCCCATATAGCTTCGCTTGGATAGATAACACAGTGTCTTGCTTCTGAAAGGTCTATAAAGAGAGAAATCCCTCTTTGTCCACCTGTAATTGTGATTTTTTTTTTTTGTGCCTGTCTTACACATCTGTTTAGATTCTAGGAATCTCTTTCAGTTCAAATAATTTCTTGAGATATTTTATTTGCAAGAGGGAGTGAGAAGAAAGGTATTTCTTTATTTCTCATAACAAGAATGTTGCATAGCAAGCTGTGACAGTTCATGACTCTGAAGATGAATTTCTCACCAGAAAAGGCCATACGGAAGGTTCTGTGGAGCAGGTTATCTGTGAATTCATGCACGGATTTAGGATTGGTAGACCTTTTTTCCTTGGAGGGGTAATTTTCCTATGATAATTCCACTGGAGTCATCTGGCAAAACAGAGGTTAGGCTAACATCTGTGTTTAAGGTCCTTGCAGCATTAAGTTTCTCTGATTGGAATTATTCTCCTCATTTGTATCTCCTGGTCATTGGGAGGCAGGTTCAGGGCTTGCGAGGCGTCTTAGTCTATTTGCATTACTGTAATATAAGGGAATATCTGAGGCTGGGCAATTTATAAACAAAAAGTGATTTATTTGGCCCATAGTTCTGCAGGCTGTACTAGAAGCATAGCCCCAGCATCTGCTTCTGGTGAGGGCTTCTGGAAGCTTCCACTTGTGGCAGAAGATGAAGGGGATCTGGCATCACATGGCAAGAGGAAGGACAAAGGATATATACAGAGAGGGGGTGGAAGATGCCAGGCTCTTTTTAACAGGTCCTGCGGGAACTAATAGAGCGCACTCATTACCGCTAGAGTCACACCAAGCCCTTCCTGAGGGATCTGCCCTCCTGGCCCAGGCACCTCCCACCTACCTCCAACATTGGGGGTGAATTTCAACATGAGATTTGGAGGGGCCGAATGTCCAAACTGTATCACAGGGTGATGGTGAACATAGAGAAGGAAGCCTCTTTGCACTTGGTAATTTTTCTTTTGGGCAAGTCTGGGCAAGACCATTATCTTTGGCTTCAGTGACTGATCTCAGGATTCCATGATGGGACCACAGAAACAGTTCTTCTGCTTTAAGTCAATGCCAAAGGTCTTATGTTAGTTTAAATTTAGTGAACTATTTATATATAGCAGTCTCAATCTTTCATGATCTGTTTTTCCCAAATCTCATTTATTCACATGGTTGAGTTATTTGGGTTTATTTGGGCATATTTGGCTAACTTGCCATCTTGTCAGTGTGAAATGTTTTGGCTTCAGAAGCTTTTGGGGGGTTAGATTTGCCTGATAAAATAAAGAAATAGATTAATCTTGTAATCTTGCTGAGGAAATTTTTAAAATAATAGAATTTTTAATGAAAATAGCATCAACCAACAGACTGATGGAAAATTAAAAAACAAAACAAAACTGAAATCAACCTCAGACAAAGCTTTGTTGGCCCCATGAAGGCAAAAAATGATGTATTTGTGTGAAAATAGTTTCTTGATCTTCTCTGGCTTTCAAACAGGCTCTAATGTAGTGAGTAAGTGGAAAAGTGCTCTCACATTCAGAATAATCATCTTTGGACAAATTTGCTTGTCAGGAGAGCTCAATCCAAAATTCTAACCCATCAGAACCTATCAGTAAGAAAGAATATATGCAAATTATTTTTAATTTAGTGCAGTTATTATGCATAAAAACTGGAAATAGCAATTCTGTGGTGTTGTGGGTTGAATTGTGCTCCTCTCCCTCCAAAAACAGATATGTTGAAGTCTTAACTTGCAGTACCTCATTGCATGAATTTATTTGGAAATAGGGTTGCTGCAGACACAATTAGCTGCAGGTCATGCTGCAGTAGGGTGGGCCCCTAACCACTGTATCTGGTATCCTTATAAAAAGATGACAAGGTGAGACACAGAAGGCAGAGAATGCCATGTGACAGTGAAGGCAGAGGTTGAAGTGATGCCCCCGCAGGCCAAGGAATGCCAAAAATTGTCAGTGAGCAACTGGGAAAAGACAAGAGAGGAATCTACTCTACAGGTTGCAGAGGGAGTGTGGCCCTGCCAACACCGTGACTTCAGGCTTCCAGCCTCTAGAACTGTGAGACAACAAATTTCTGTTGTTTTAAGCCACTCAGTTTTGGTACTCTATTACAGCACTAGGAAACTGGTGTACTTGGGTATTATAAAGAAAGAATTTGTTAAATAATAATAACCATATATAAAGGACCACAGAAAGACCTGGTTGGACCACCTGATCTCCAACAATGACAAGAGCCACTGCAGTCCACAGGGAAGGCCTCAGAGCTTGGAATGCTCTCGGGATGACTCTCTCTGTCTCAGTCATGACCTCAACCTCTCTGTTACAAACACCAAAAAGGCTGATCAGGGTAGAAATATAATTAGAACTGATTGCCCTCTTTTTCCTAAGAAACTGTCTGGAAAAACCCTATTGTGTCTTCTTAGTTATCTCAGCCACCGACCCCCAACCCCTGGGCCATATATCATCTTCTCGAGATTCTTATCACCACACGCATGGTCTTGTGCATCCAATAATCTGACCCGATGTAAACCTCTCCCTCATTCCCCAAACCTTTCTACTCTCTGGACTTCATGATCTGCCAGCAAAATTCTTATGTCTCCATTCTCTTCTTTGAATGTTCTTTTCTCTCTCTCTCTCTTTTTTTTTTTTTTTTTGCTGAAGCAGAAACCTGGCCGTTCCCTGGGTTACACTGGGCAGCACTCCCAGAGTCATCTCAACAGCGGCTGTTTTTTCCTCTGCCCCTGCTTGCCACAAGCTGGGAAGATGTCCTCCTTGCCACCCATTGTGGCTTCTGGACATTTCCTTTTCCGTCTTTCTCAAAATTAGGGCAGAGCACATGTCCTGACCATGCTGTATTGCCCAGTGTCCCTTTCTTGCTGCCGTTGTCTGCTGTCGGACCTGACCATGAGCCTTCACTCTGGACCGTTAGACCGTCTGTCCTACTGTTCATCTACAGATCCCATTTTAGGACGAGCTGACATTCAACCTGGATGCCTCCCAACTAGCGCCCTTGACCTAGCCCCACTGGACCGTTGCCAGCCACACTGACTTGCGCTTCTCTCGGTCACTCTGATTTTAGGAATGGGCATCACCACCCAGCCGGCTGCCCGGGCCAAAAACCTAGTAGAGCTTTTATCTATTTTTTCTTTCTTTCCTTTACTGTATCGAACCCATCAAGAAATCCTGTTCCTGGACTGTTCTGGTGGCATCTTATCTGATCTTCCTGCTCCCTGGGAGTCCATTCTCTACCTGGTAGCACCAGTTAGTATTTAAAAACATGAATTACATGACTCTCTGTTCAAAACCTTTCAGTGCTTACAGCTGCATTTAGAATAGAACAGCACATGTCCATGGAGTGAGAGGCTTTTTAATCCCCTGGGGCCTGTCTACCCCTCAGCCCTCTCCCCCATCCTTGACACCTCTCTCCTGCGGGTGCTGCACGCTGGACTCTGCTGCCCCTGGAACCGCCCAAGTCCATTCTTGACTTCAGAAATGTTCTTCCCTCTGCCAGGATCTGCTACAGCCCCGTGTGGCTGGGCCCCTCATTGAATTTGCCCGTCTGCTCCAGGAGCCCATCCTTGGAGAAGGCGTTCTCGACCACGCTATTTAAAATAGCCACACCTGTAGCCCACCTCCCCCTACCCCATTATCTAGTTTTATTTCCTTCCGAGCCCTTAACACCTAGAAAGGTCTGTTATGTATTTATCTGTTACTTATTTATTGTCTCTTCCCTTAAAATGTAAGATCCGCCAGGCCACTGGGTTTATTGCTCTCATTTGCGTTGACTACATTACTGCCCGGAACACGGCATATATATTAAGGGGTATTTGTTGAGTGAATGAAACGTTTGTTAGGAGTAGTAGTAAGTTATCAGTAGTGAACATGCTATATCTTTTATTAGAAAGAGGAAACTGGTCTGTCTCTGTAGTGGCATGGGTTTGGGTGTTACTAAACAGCGTGCGGATCGGGTGTGTGCGCGCCGGCCTCGGGTTTGTTTTCTAGGTGAGTGAGCGGAATGAGACGGTGAAGAGGAAATCGTCGGGGCAGTGTGACACACTTCATAAAGTCTACACGTGTGGAATCTAAAGGGCCTTTAAATATCTACTTTTACAAGGAGTTTTATGGAAAATCTAATAAACACTGGAGAATAAGGATTATCTAGCTCACGGTCTACAAACGTGGGGGGAAGGGAAGGACGTGGCAGTCAGACAGAAGTCAGGCTATGAGCCTGAAATTTAACGCATTATTCAATGTCCAATATTTTATGTTCAGTTTTCTTTACTAAGAGAATTCTACCTTAGCGTGTTAGAGGATAATGATTAAATGCAGGGTGTGGACCAGACCCCTCCTGGGTTCAAACCCTGGCTCAGCCTCCGGCTCTGTGACCTTTGTCACATTGAATCACCTTGCTGGGCCTCAGTTTGTCCACAGCCGAAGGGACTAACAGCATGGATCCCCAGCCAGCCCTGATGTGTGAAGGATTCCGCAGTGTCTGGCGCTCTGAACATGCTCGGTGTGAGCTTTATAAAGCGGGGGGTGGGGGAGTGGGGGGGGAAGGACCCAACCTGCAGGGGGTCTGTGGTGGGCAGTTGGCATGCTGCGCCCCTCGTAAGCCTGGTGCCGTGTGTAGAGGTGCACAGCACAGAGCATGGGGCCGGGGCTGTGGCTACTGCTGGTGCACACCCTATAGCTACATGGCCATCCTGGCGTGGGGTGGGTTTTGAAAAGTCACAGCAAGGTTCGTTAGTTTTGGAACGTGACTAGTGGTCCAGGGCCAGGATGACCTAGGTTTTAGTCCCTGCTGTGTTCCAACTCACTGTGTGAAACTGCAAAGAAAATGAGTGTGACCAGACTCAGGTTCCCTGTGTCTGAAATGAGAAGGTGAGTCCTGACCCACACTGCTCAGCTCAGTTCTTTACTTTTGAGGGGGACATTGCTAGCTGCTCAAAACATTTATGAGTTGTTTATTCTTCTCCCTGGGCACAAAGCTGGGCTGCATTTCCCAGCCTCTCTTGAATTTAGGGGTTGCCCTATGACAGCTCTACCCAAAGAAGTGCGAGCCAAAGTTATGTGTAGATTGCCCCATCAAAACCTCCCCTGTGAAATTCTTCATGCTCTTTCTCCTTAGGCCATCTGGATGTTGATGTGCAAAATCACCTTGGAAACCCCTGTCCTATTTGGCAGATGCTCCATCAGCCGAGTTTGTGAGCAACTGCAAGGGGCAGGGCTCCCGCTCACCCTGCCAGCTGACCCGGAACCTTGTTAGATTACTGCACCAAGGAAAAATAAACTTCTGTTTAGGCTTCTGAGATTGTGGAGTTCATTTGTTACATACAGTAGCTAGCATTATCCTAGCTAATTCAACACTCAACTGTTATAACTCATATTTTCTGATTTTAACTGCACAGAAATATACAGATTTTTTTAAATCTAAATCTAAGCACTTATTAAAATTTCTTGGCAAGCCTCTTGGTGATTTTTGCATGTGTCTGAAAGTGAGAACTATGGCCTTTTCAAACTGAAGCCTCAAATGTTTGATGTTCAGTTGCTTGACTCTTTACAGCTCTGGTCCAAGTAAAATGTCTGTTTTATTCCGCAGTTATGTGAAAACCAGTGACAAAGAAAAGTTTTACCTTGAGGCAAATTAGCACATGCCCATAATGAATGTAACTCAAGATATACTATAATTAGTGAAAATACCTCTTGGATGACAAATTGCTCATGAATGGCTAGAAGTTTCTTATTTTGGTGTAACCTTTTGTGCTAGAGATATTCTAACATTCAGTGTTTGAATTGATACGCAGTAAAGAGACAGATGGGATGATTTGTAGACTTGTTCTGAAAAATGTTGATGAGAAAGCCACCGTGAGAGGTCTGGTCTTGGAAGAGCAACCTGGTGGTGGTGTGGTCAGGAGTGAATCTGAGTGAAGGAGACAGGAAGGTGTGGAAAGGGAAGAGGGTGGGGCGGAGTCCAGGGTAGGCGATCTATGAGAATGGAGGCATTGCAGAGAGAGGGTGAGATTCAAGGCGGCTTGATTCCAAGATTTTGTAATTCAGGGGTCAGGGCAGGGATCTCGTCTTAGTTTCCTTGTTGCTTCAGTGTGCTGCACAGTGCCTGGCACATAATAGGAGCTGCATGTATCCCTGGGGAATAAAATGGACGAGCTTTCATGTGTCGCTTCAGTAGTTCTTACTGTGCATCTCTTGTGAGCCAGGCACTGTTCTAGGTGCTAAGTTCTTCTCTCACAGAGTGATTTTTAGTGAAGAGAGACCAGGGCTGCCACTGGTATGCATTAGAAAAAAGGCATCTTCTCGCAGCATACAACTTGCACAGACCAGTTAGGATGAAGTCATTCACTAGAGGACCTGGTTGGACTAATAGAGCACCAGCTGCATTTTGTTGGCTTCTTTAGCATCCTCAGCCCGGCATCTTTGAGTAGCACACAACCTGTGCAACTGTACCTAGCAGGACCCAGCTGTACGTTAATAAGTAAGTACATGAACAGTATATCACATGGTGGAAAGTATTGTGACAGAAAGTAAACTGTGGGTGAGGGGCCTGAGTAGCCTGGTGTGTAGGGAGGGACAGGGGCAGGCTGAGTGGTCAGAGCCACCAAGCAGGCAGAGAGCCCTGCAGGGATCTGCTGGAGGAACGTGCTAGGTGGAGCAATCAGCAAGTTTGATGAACAAGAGAAGAGCAAGATGAGGAGGAGGAGGTCTCCAAACTGAAGGGGGAAAGCAGGAAAAAGAGGGATCTGGGGGTCTCGAGTGTCTGTGACAGCTATGATAACGTCAGAGTTAAGGAGTGAATGAGGACAGGACCACATATTTTAGGAGATGAGGATTAAATATTCCCACATAAACAAATAATCCCAGCACCTGTGTCGATTTTATTTGCTTCGCACGGATGCCTGGTAGTTTCCACGTGGATACTGACCGGGCTGTCGCGGCTTTGTGGGTTTGCGGCAGCCCGTATTTGATGCTCCGCTCCCGGCTCTCACACATCCAGCCATGAGGGTCTAGTGTTTTCTAACTGAAGTGTCATCCATCGTGGGTCCACTCTTCTTTGTCATTTCCATTTATCACATCTGAAAATAATAAACATTTAAAATATGCATAATATCCAATCTGACGTTTTACCTGTTGCCATTTCCAGGATATTACATTGTGAAATTAAGCTGGCATTTTACGATCATGTGTGGCTGTGTGTACGTTTAAGCAGGCCCATATTTGGAATTAATAGACTCACAGAAATCAGAGATGGATTAAGCCTAATGAACTGTTCAGAAGAATTATTTAGCACATATTTCATCTCTCTATTCAGTAATCAACCCTATGCACTGTGTATGCTAAGAAAGTGAGGTTTTTCCCTTTTTTTTCCACTCCTTGGATTGTATCCATTTATGGCTGAAAATTTAACATTTCAGCCCTAGAGCATTTTGCACCAACTTTATTAAGCATTGGGTTTGACATTTCCCTGCCCTTGGGGTTACCTTTCTTATTTAAAAAGTAGTTGCTTTGCTAGTTACCATTAATATATAATTAGTACTTGGTACTGGGCTCCAAGGACCACACCAGGATGCAGGACTGGCCTCAGAGCAGTCCGCAGGTGCAAAATCCCACTCCTCTCTCCATTTCCTCCCACTCTTTGGGAGAGGCAGGCCTGACCTTCAGAGTGTAGTGATTGGAAGACTTGGAGAGTTAAGCCTAAATGGGAGGTTTATACATTTTGTTTGAATTTTGTCCACAGCAAAAGGCTACTGCCTTATCTTTTTAAAAAATTTTTTTTATTAATACATTGTACATATTTATGGAGTACATGTTACATCTTGATACAAGCACACAACATACAGTGGTCAAATCAGGGTAACTGGGACATGATTCACCTGAAACATTCATTCATCATTGCTTTATGTTGGGAGCATTTGAAAACTTCTAGCTATTCTGAAATACAATAAACTACTGTCAACTATAGTTGCCCCATTATACCACTGAACATCAGAACTTCTTCCTTCTATTTAACAGAATTACCCCTTCACGAACACCTCTTCATTACCCCTTTTCACCACCCTTACCAATCTCTAGTAGCCACCATTCTATTCGCTACTTCCTTGAGATCAATTTTTTTTTTTTAAGGTATGTGGGGACCCTCCTCTGGAAGCCAGACACATTTTCAACAGACTTTCAGAATCTTGTTCACAGCATGGGTTTCCCTACTAACTAAAGGGAAGAAGAAATGGAAAGGTGGGATACTTGGTAGTGTAGAATTTTACCCTGATAAGCGTTGAGTTTTTGATGCTGTAACAGAGACATGAAATCATGGCCCTTCAAGGGTGCATTGGAGATTGGTTCACGCAGAACTTCAAATAGCCGAGTGCTGAACCTTCTTTTTAGTGTGGCAAGATATAGTATGTAAATATGTATCCCAAACATACACACTCAACTCTTATAAGTCTACATAAAACATGTTAATTGAGAATGTATTCTGTAGTGGAAAAAAATGGACCATGGAGTTGGGACAGATTTAAACTGGGCTTTACCTTGAGCCGTGAAATTATTAACTTAATCTCTCCAAGCCTATATTTTCTTATCTGTGAACTGAAGCTAAATAATACCATAAATACTAAATACCTACCTGACAGAGTTGCTGTACGGATGATAATAATAATAGCAAAACCAACAGCAGCATTCAGTGAAGACCTACTATTACATGATAAATGCTTTACATGGATTAGCTCATTCAGTAACCATAATTATTTATAATAATTAATAAGATAACATGTAAAGTCTCAAGTTTGTACCTGGCATATATTAGGCCATTAGACATTTTGTTTAGTGCTATGAACACGTTCATAATTAGCAAAAACAGAAGCTAAAACTATTTAGCGTGAGTGGACAATGGTGGAAGATAGGTTCTCCCATCCATGTTCTGGCTCTTGCCAGAGTTTCCAGGTATAGACCTCTTCTGTAGTCTCTCGTCTAGCGTTGGTCTCACCACAAACCCTGGAACACACCACTCCCATGGCTTGCCTAGCCTGGTTGCATTTTCCATGTCCTTCAGCTGTGCTCTGCCCCCGCCCCGCAAATCCAGTGGAAATCCTGCAAACAGCACAAACCCCACCCTTACCTTGATCTTTCCGATCGGCACAAACCTCTTGTTCTCTCATGTTCCCACACTTTGTCGTTTATAACCATTCGGTTATTTATTCAGGACGTAATTGTTCAACATCTGCTAAGTGCCAACACCGTGCTAGACCCTGAGACGTAAGAAGATGATGAACACATAAGTGGCTGTACAGCGTGAAGCCAGTAGCGATGAATACCCTGAGGAGGAGGGCACGCGGGCCTGGGAGTGGGAATTGAGGAGGTAGTTCTGATTTTGGACACACTGGTTAGGGGAGGTCTCTCTGCAGCAAGTGAGATCTGATGAACAGGGGAGTGAGCCTGTGCACATTTGGGGGAAGATTTTCAAATATGCTGTGATGGGAGAATCTTTGGTTTGGACAGACCGGGGAGATGAAGCAGGAGCTCAGGCCAGGCCATGTGGCCCTGGGGACCGCTTTGGATTTTATGCTTAGTCATATGGAGTAGTTTGACTGTTTTGGCTGCTATATGTTAGCATTTTTATTTTTACTTTTATTTTTCTGTAACTTACTACCCTTGTAAACTTTTTAAGCTCTTTAAAACCAAAGGCCATATTTTACAATATTTGCATCTTTGCATTGCAGAAAGGGCACAGTGCTCACATGGAAACTTCTCTGTGCTCCTACAATTTCCTATGCTACTTCCATCTTATTAAAACTTACCCAAAAGCTCTTTTTGGGAATCTCTCTTTTTTGGGCTTACATTGATCACAAAGTATGAAGGCACTTCCAATGATTATATCCTAAAGATTTCCTCGACTGGTCATGAAATTCCCCAGGAGTAGAAGTCATGTGGTTTTCTTGGGTGAATAAACAGTATCTGCTGCCTGGACTTTCATTGTCATTAAAGGTCAAAGGCTCAGCCACATTGCCGGGCCCTCACTGCTCATGATCCTACGACGGCTGAAACTGATGAAATGCCCAGAAAGAATGATTTGTCATGAATGCTTCAGCAATGAGGCTATAAACTGCTGTTCTTATTTTGTGACTTAATTTTAAAAACTTTTTCATTGCTTCAAAAAAGTAGGTAATTACTGTTCATTTAGCTTTGTTATTGCTGCCTTGGTTGGTGCTGGGTTGTTTGCTAACCATTCAGTGTATCATCAGTGATTTTTTTGGTCTGTAGTTTCTAATAATTACACTGAGTTGCAGATAAAATGTTAATTAAGCATACCCTTATTTTTAAAGACAATATTAATATATAATTTCTACCAGAAATGCATTGTTAACTTTTTTATTAATTCTTTATTTTTGTCACCAAGGTCTTTCCTGTTAGACAGTGGGCGTGAGTGGGATAGGTAGCAATCAGTTCATGGTCCAGGCAGGAGGGCAGTGAGGAGAAATGCAGATTACTTGTTGCCCTGTGGTTGGTCGTCCTTCCTCTGTGTTTGTTTTGAACCTGCTAGCACCTCACACTGGGCCTGGCTCAAAACAGGCACTCAGTTAATGTTTAATGAAATGTCTGCTTGAGGAACACACAATATTTTATGTGTACTAGGAGCCAAATGTGTATTATTTCCCTTTTATTATGAAATATTTTATACATCAGCATGTGTGTAACCTATCTATGTATAAAAACATAATAAATCGATCACGTGTGTTCTCGCCACACAATCTGAGAAATACAAACCGTCCATTACCTGTGAAGTTCCCTGTGTTCCCGCCCGTTTCATACCCTTTCTTCCCTGAGGAGCTCACCACTGCCCTAAACCTGTTTATTAATTCCTTCTTTCCTTTAGAGTTTTACCAAATACATAATTATTCTTAAACAACATATTATCTAGTTTTGTTTGTTTATGGCCCTCTATAGGAAAATAAATTCTATATGTTATCCTGCAAATGATTTTATTTAGCATGCATTTTCTAATAATTTGAAATTAATATAGTACTGAATATGAACAAAGGCAGAGCTCTAGGTAAGGCATTTCAGATAATTAACTGGTCTACAACCCATCAATCAAAAATGGTTTGATGCTCTGTAACTGTGAGTGTGTGTGAGCATGCAAATGCCTGCTAAAAATAATAAAAGGAGAAGGGCTCTTTCTTACATCAACATAGTAGTCCCCATATAGTTTCTGGGTAGTGGAATTACAAGTGACATTGATCTTCTTGTATTTTCTATAATTATTACATTTTTAAAAATTAAAATTGGGCTTTCATAATGAAATAAAATGAGTGTTTGTAAAAATAGGTTCCTTTGGACCCCACACTGCTCTGTGGAGGCCTTGGGTCTTTGCACACATGCTCCACGTGTGGGGCATTGTGCTCAGCACTGTTTGGGCAACAAAGAGAAATAAGGCACATGCTTATCTTCCGCAAGCCTGCAACCTGGCTAGGGAGAAGGAAGCAAGGCCTCAGAAAGAGACTGAAAAGGAGCCACTGCTGGTCTGGAGGCCATCTTGTCATCTTGGATAAGGGGGCTATGGGGACGTGGTGGAAAGGGGTCTGAGCCTGTGAGGACTGAGGGTGGCTGGGCTGTGAAGGTCAAAATATAACACGGACTGAAGCGGCAAGAGACCATAACTGTGGTTGACCCATTCCTGGAGGGAGAGGGGACCTCCGAGTCCTGGACTGCCGGGGCTAGCATTTCCCCCTGCAGCCAAACTTCAGTCCACTTCCAGGTGTGCCCAGAGTAGCTGGAGGTTTTCAGAACAGAGAAGACTGATAAGTGCATGCTCTGGGCAGTTATGATAGGCTCGCTTTCATTCAGCAAGTGAGGACTGTATGCCAACTGTGTGCTGGGCACTGTTCCAGGCTTTGTGGAATGCAGTAATTACCAACATACTAAAATCCCTGTCCTCACGGCACTTACCTTGCAGTGGGATGAGACAAACAGTGAACAAAATACATACAGAATATGGAAGATATTAACTGGTGACACGTGCCATGGAGAAGGGTAAGGAGATAGGAAAGGAAGATGAAGCCTACAATTCTAAACGACATGTCTAGAGAAAGACTAATTATCCTTCACTTACCTATATATGTTAAACTGTCAAAAAAACATGCATTATTTTGACATAAGAAGAAACATTGGAAAAAGACTAAAGACAATAGTTTATGGCAATATGTGCTTTTTTTTTTAACATTTGAGGAAAAGAGATTATACAAACTGTATCAGAAATATGTTTTCATGTCTACAACTCTGTAGAGCCATAATGTTGATTTTCATTTATCGTCCCAATTCTTCTTCCTCTATCTTAATTGCCTCTGTCAGGAAGAATAAAAAATGGAAGCACTCTGTCCAGCTTCCTCACGGAAAGCCTGTCTCTGATCAGCAAAAGAGGAATAAAGAGATGGTGCTGATGGTGATGATTATTCATACCTTAATGAGCATACGTTGATCATCAGTATGAGGCAAAGGGATTCTCTCCCTGCCCTCAGGGGACCTTCCAGATGCTTCAGAGCCTGGGTCTGAGCTGCAGGAGTTACGGAAGCTAGTTGGAACAGCCAGTCCTCAAGGCAACTGTTAGCCCAGGGGCCTTTGGAATCCATTGCATGGAGCAATTTAACTGCCCGGACACCCAGAGCCTCTTAAAAGCAATGGCTGGTGAATAAGCCAGAAATCATAAATAGATACAGTAACAAGCAAATAATGGAATTAATAAGTAGATAGGGGAGCAGAGCCAGGGCTGTGAGCTGAGCACCACTAGATCAAGAAATGTCAGCTTTGCTCTCAGCTTTTCCTCCACAGCGCCAACTGTCAGTAATTTAACTAACATTTTGTAAATAAATGTGGCACTCGGACAGCTGTCAGCGCGCCTGCTATGAACACTCCTTTTGTCACTGAAAGCTGGCAGTGCCGCTCTGTTTCTCCTGCAAGTGCAGCCGGCACTGCCAGTTGGCTCCTGGACTCGGGACTGTCAGGGAGCTCCTGGGGACCCTGGGTGGGGAGGCTGGTGCCTGCCCTAGGGCCACTCCCCTGCTCCAAGAGGCTTTGCATCGTGGCCAGTCTTTCTGGTGCTTTTGGCAGTTTGTAAAGCACTTCATTTTCATGCCTATCCTGTTGTCAGAGTTAAAACTGAGACTCTTGTTTTCCAAATACCTTTCTGGGTTAGCTGGGAGTTCCATGTCCCTGATCCTCCAGTTTCCCCTAAGGGATTTGCTCTTTCCAAATAAGACATTTATTTATCTAGGTCAAAGATACTAAACTTGTTGTTTTCTTCTCTGGCTGCTAGGTGATAATTTAAGGTTATGCAGCCAGAGTCCCCCTGTGCTGTAGTTTCCTCTTGAGTGTAAAATGAATGGCTCTGGACTACGCATTCGCTCTCCCAGGTTTAATCACTGAGTTTTATTAAGTTAGTGCTTTAGTGCACCCTCTTCCCAGAAATACTATCTCTCAAGACTTCTTAACCTATACCCAAGCAGAAGCGCAGGGAGAGGGAGAATCCGTCTTAATATCAAAGTCCCATGGGCAATGACTTTGGGTTACTGTAAAATATGTAATCTAGCTAGGTGAGGGAGAAGGTGTGCAGAGTAATTAAGTGGTGAGAAGTATATTTAGTAATAATAAAAATTCTAGTGGCCATTTACTGAACTCTTTTTTTTGAGGGGGAGGGGGCCATGTTGCTTTTCAAAGTGATTTACATATTAACTCATTTAACACTTAGAGCTTTATCTTCGCCCCTATTTTAAGAATGACAGCCTGAAATACAGAGCCCTTGAGAAATCTTCAAGACTGTGCATGAGTGAGTGGGGATTTGATCCCAGAAAATGTAGGCCCTTTGATTCCAAGGGCCTGTGCTCTTAATACCTGCACTGGTCTTCCCCATTTATAGTTATGTGCACTGGGTATGAAATTACCATTTTTTAAAGAAATTTAAGCTATTTATTCTTCTTTACAGTTACATATAGCAGTATAATTAAATTACCAATTTTTAAGAAGCAAGAACACAAAAAAATAAACCCTACATAAAAACTGAGGAATCAGCTTTGATCTTTTTTTTCCTATGAATGAGAAGACTTTTTATGGTATTGTGGCAACCTATCAGGGACTATTCTATAGAGCATATCACAGTGTAATATACAGAGAATATAAAGGAATGATTAAGAGAATGGACTCTGCAGTCAGTTGGGAAATTTACTTAGCTTCAGTGGTCAAATAAGAATAATAATTAATAGGAAGTACCTTGTCGGGATGTTTTGAGGATTAAATATAATAATCTAGGTAAAGTATTTAGCAGTGCCTGGCATAGAGAAAACATTCATTCATTCATTCATTCACTGAAATTTTTATTAAGTGCGTGTGATGTGCCATGGATTCCGCAGTGAATAAGAGAGACAATATATTCTTGGCGTTTATGGTCTTGTGAGGGGTTCGGTGAACAAACAAGGAAACATGTACAGATATATCAGGAAGGAGGGAGTGCTGAAATGGAGGCCACCCAGGAGGCGGGTAGGTTAGTGAAAGTCTTCCTGCGAGGAAGTGACATTTGAGCTGAGATCTCAGTGGAGAGAAGGAGCTGGCCAGGTGAGGAACAGCGAGGAGAACATTGCAGGCACAGGGAACAAGTGTCCTATGTTGGAGGAAGAGAAAAGAGACCTCTGTGTGTGCAGCAGAGTAGACAAAGGGGAGAGGTAGAGCAGATAGACCTGCTGAGCTCTGTGAGCCAGGTCATAGATTTGGGTATCTTTTCATTATTTGAGAAAGTCATCAGAGCATTTTAAATGGAGCAGTGACATGGTCTGAGGTACTGGGTTGCACCAAGATGCTGCTGGCTGGCCCTTTGGAGACTGGCTTATAAGCCTGAGAAGAGGGCAGCGTGCAACCTTCTAGAGCTTAGGCAGAATCCAGGTGAGCGATGGCAGTTGATTTGACAGTGGTGAAGGCAGTGATGATTGAGAGAGAGTTACAGATATGTTTGATGGTTAAGCAGACTCAGCTGATGGAGTTAATAAGTTAATATGGGTTGTTAGTGACCGCAATACTTGTACTCTGGGCTATTGTAAAGTAACAGAATACTAGTGGTTTTGTTGTATTAGCATTGTTGTGGTATATACATGATGAACTATTAATATCTGCATCTTGAGATGTACTCAAAGAATTCTTTGCCACATTACTACTTTCAATCAAACATGGACGTCCTGGTTCAGAAAGCATCACTACTCACCTCCCCTACTTAGCACCCATTCAGGGTGTCTACTTTTTGTTTTTACTCTCTTTTCCTACTTCACTGATGAAATTTAGATTGATTTATTGTGTTTATTAGTCATAAATATTTTCCCTAATAACCGGTTTGTCTCCAGGTCCACGTCCAAAGTTCCCTGGTGGATGGAATTACTTTGGAATTGGAGGGGTGCGTGTATGTGCGCACGTGTGTGTGTGCTGACCACAGATCCCTAAGGAGAACAGTGGGAGCATGAGCGACAGAGGGAAGAGGTGAGGGGAGGAGAGGATGGAGGGCTCCCTGGCCTATTCCATCAGATTCCCTCTGCAGGCCTCCCATTTTCTCCCTGGGCCAGATCCATTTTCTGTTGCCCGATTTCTTCATCCAGAGAATAATATTTTTTTAATTAGGGCCTCTTTATCTAGTCTTCTTACCTGTAGAGTTTTAGACCAAAATGACAGAGGAATCTCAGTCCAGGATTTAAGGCCCGTCTAATGTAGAACAAAGAAAAAGAATACACAGAGGAAGACAGTGACAAATATAACTTTTTAATAAAATACTAGCATTCACTATCATTAATGCTGATGTGTTGTGCTTATGTTAAATCAATGTTAAAGTACTAGCATTGTAATTTGCTCAGGTATTGCAATAATTGGGAGTGATAAAAAGAGAGGCATCAAGGGAGTTTTGTGTGTGTGTGTGTGTGTGTGTGTTTATATATTCATAAAGAGAACAGATTCTTAAGTATCATATTAACTCCTAAGAGTATCAATATAAAAATTGGTGTTCAGAATGATGAACCAGAGACATCAACATTTTAAAATATATTGAATTACATTCAGTATTCTCAGTCTCTCAAGGCATTCAAGTGAGCCATATATTTTAAGAAATTTGTCATCAAATTTGGTTAAAATTAAAATGATAATTTTGAGCATATATAGGATTAAGCTTCAGTTTGCCTTGAAATTCATTTATGTGCTACATTATATTCCTCTGTATAATACCAGAAGACTGAGAGATCACTATAAAATGCACGTTTTTTATCTATCCTAAATTTTGAGAGTTTTCTAAGAAACTGCTGTTTTCTCAGATGCCTTTTTATCAAGCCTTGGACATTGCTAAATGTTGGCTTATCAAACCACTGGCCAAAGGGAACTAGTTTTCTAGATCATCCACTGTCCTGGAAGAAAGGTTCTATCTGTGATACATTGATAGATGGAACTGAGGCAGACATAGATATTATACAGTATGATAGTGGGATTCTCAGTCACTTATTATGTGTCAGACACTGCTCCAAGTGCTAATGTGCATCTCATAACAACCCTGTGAGATTCTGTTACTGTTCCCACTTTACAGGTGATGTAACTGAGAACAGTTAAATGGCATGCTCAAGGAAACGTGACTGGTAAATGGTCCAGCAAAGTTTCCTATTCAGTCCCAAAGGTGAGCCTTATCTTAGTTCTAGTAAAAAGTCCAACCCCCACTTGCTATTTTAACTCCTTCCTTTTCGGTGTGAAAATATGGAGAGCAGAAGCAGGAGAGAAAGTACTCCCTGTCTATAATGCGTACCCCACACGTCTCCTCTATTATTCCTGCAGAAACAGAAGCTCTGCATTTTCACTCAGGAGTAGAGTCAGCAGTTTATGTGTGTTTTTTTAATACCCTCTTAGCAGTTAATTATTCCTTTTAATAAACGCAATGAAAAAGAATTGTTATTGGACTCGTACTTTAATTGAATTAATAATTTATTCTAGCTATTAATGTTTTTTTAATATTCTGTGTATTATTTCTTGTTCTATTAGACAGATATGGCAGGGAGATAAAATGTGAGGCTGCGCAGGGGCTGTGTGGATGGCGCTCTCTGTATAATGCATGGACCGCTGACAAGTATTGGTATTAAGTGAGGGTACGTGTTACAGGGAGAGGCTGTGAGATGCGGTGATGCCTTCTCGTCATTGAAAAAGTGATTGAAGTCCTTTGGATAATTTCTTAGACAGAGGTGAATGAAATAGCAAAGTCTTTCATATATGACACAACATTTTTCATCAGAAAGTGACTTCTGGAATCACCAAATCTGTTCCCCTTTCTCTAGTTTCAGACTGATCTGGGCATAGGTGTACTTTACACTGAATACCATGATAATCTGGTTCTGGGTCTAACTCTGGCAATAAATCATAATTTCTTACATCTAGTAGAAATTTACATAGTATTCCATTTAGAGAGGTGGCCCCTGTGTTAGAAGTTATAATAAAGGACATGAGGTACGGACTAAAGTTATTCTGTAGGGCATGTTCAGCAAAATGTACCCAAGGACAGATAAAGGACGAGGTTCTTTCAGGTTGCACATAGCCAGTCCTCGGAACTTGACTGGTTCTTGAATAAGATTACTGAGCCAAACCTCAAAATAATGTTGTTTGCTATGTCTGGATAATAATAGGCATGCTTTTAATTAATTCAGCTGGCGCACATTATTTGTTCATTCATTCATCTAACATGTATTGAGTGCTTACTGTGTGCTGGGGGTTGTCTAGGTGGTCAGGGTACACAGGTGACCAAGATAAGGCCCTTGCCCTCACGGAACTTCACGTTTTAGTGGGAAAAGCAGATGATAAACATATAATTAAATAAGGAAGTTTTGACCACAGGGCTGTGAAGAAAAAGGAGCGGGTGACGTGATGGAAAATAACCAGAGTGGGGTGGTCAGGACTGTGGAGCCGGGGCCAGTGGCGCTGAGCCTTCAGGGATGGGCAGGAGCCAGCCTGGAAGGACGGACGGAATGCTGATGAGAGAGAAAACAAGTGCGAAGCTTGTGTGGCTGGGACCGTCTCGGCATGTTTGGGAAAGCAAAAGGAAGTCAGTGTGGCCAAGCACAGGGCCAAGCGTGAGAGCGCCACAAGACGAGGTCAGGAGGGTGGGCATGGACGGCTCGTGCCAGGCCTTGCCAGCAGGGTGAAGAGTTTGCATTTTCCCCGAGGACAATGGGAAGGATTAGAGGTTTTAAGCAAAAGCATGGCTTGGTCATGTGCATGTCTTTGAAACACCCTGACTGCTCTATGCTTAATTCAAAGTGGGGGCGGTGGCAAGGAGAGAAGACTGCTCTGGAGGTTCTGGTGGCCGTGCCAATGAGAGATGGCAGTGGTGGCTTGGAGGAGGGTGTGCCAGTGAAGATACAGAGATGTAGAAACAGTGGGCATATGTGTGTTCCAGGAGCCCTGCAGGACATGATGTTGGAATTTGTGATGATGAGAGAATGGAAGGCATCAAGGGTGGCTCCCAGGATTTCACTTATGCACCCGGTGGGTTATGGTTCTTTAACCAACATAAAGGGAAATGGGTGGGGAAGGCGGAACGAGGGAGCAAGAGGGACATCCTAGATATACTCAGTGCAGGATGTTTGTTTAGAGTAAGAAAGAGTGTACAGGTGGATTCATGAGTGTGAAGCTGGGGAAAGAGATGAGACCTGGGAATATAAGCATGGTGGGATCAGCTTATATTTGCTAGTAAAACCTTGAAATCAGGTGAAGTCCCCATGTAAGGAGAAGGTGCACCTAGAGAGCAGGCTGAGAGATTGGAGTCCCAAGGCCCTGCAGTATTTAAATGTAGAGAGAGGAGGAGCCCACAAGGAGTGTGGAGAACTGGCGCTAGGGCAGTGGGAAGCAAGCCAGGACAGTTTGGGCCCAAAGCAATACAAGGGAAGGAATCAGTTTCAGGAGGGAGTGACCGATTTTGTGGATTGCTGCCACCACTGGAGTCCTAGAAAATGAGAAGAGAGAAATATCCTTGGGATTGGACAAGATGAAGGCCTGGTGATCTTGTCAATAGGGATTTTGGGGAGGATCAGTAGGGAAGCGAAAATCCAAAAAGAAGATGGTGGCAATTGGGGAGCTAAATCGAGTCAAGATAATTGTGTGTGTGTATGTTCAGACACAAGCTAACTAGTGACTGATTGCATACGGATGAGAAAGTTCTAGTAGACATGGAGTAATTATGATGCAAGAGAGCAGAGATGAGGGGCAGAGCATGAGTAGAGGGCTCGCCTTTGCAGGAAGCACAGTGCACCTTCGGGATGGAGGTGCTGCTGTTGCTTCCTACATCTTTCTTCTGGTAAACCCCCCTGATTCTTGTAAACGACTCTGTTGGAACAATCTGATTACATGCTTTTACAAATTTTCCAACAGGATAGTTGAGAGCACGAGGAATTTATTAGCATATGCAGAAGTGGATTTCCAAGATTCCTCTTTTACCCCCTTGAATGATTGGATGCCATGTGGACAGGGGACAGTTAGGAGAATCATGGGCAGGGATGCCACATTTGAGTGGATGGGAGGTGCTGTAGTGTAAGGGTAATATACGGTTTGATTTGAGGAGACCTCAATACGGGCTCCTTCCTTATCCTTAAGACTTTTATCTGTATGTTCTCTCTTGTATAAGTTGTTTTGTTCTAGAGATCTGAGCTGAACCAAAAGGAAAATAACACAGAGGAGATATGTTTTACACTGTGTATAGAATAGAGAACTCTCCTCATTATGTGTGGTTTCTTTGTAGATGATCTTGATATGGGATGGACGATTCTGCAGAATTCTGGTTTGTTTCTACATAAAATCTTAGACCTGAAGACCTTGAGGAAAGTTGCTCAGTGTTGTGGGTTCTTCGTTTTACTCCTGACCTAATGCAAAGTGCCACTGGCAGCTCATGTGAGGTTCTACTACTATGTAATATAATAGAATAGCAACAAAGTATAGTCAGCTACTCCCAGGTTCTGACTCTGGAATAAGAGGAGAGGATGGTAATTGATGGGCATACAATTGTGAGATAAATTCATAGAGTTTACTGCAGGGGACCTGTATTTACTTGGTTGTTCCTGTGTTTTACAAATAATATGGAGTATACATGCAGGGAAATTTACATGCACAATGTACATGTAAATGTCATTTTATTAGCAGGGAATATCTACAGACACAGTCCAGTTAACCTCAGCTACAGACACTTTTGTTACAAATGATTGTCCCAAAGCTTTCAGGAATGTTTCCTTATTTTCTCTCTTTAAGGAGTACACTATGTGTTTTTCAGGGTGAATACATCCTTCATCTGATTCTAAGTAAAATGGAGTGTCTGTGTATTCAGCAAATACTACTTGTAGAAGAGGGATTTATTTGTAGCTAAAAGTTGCATGTTCTCCTAATGTTGCCACATCCCTGAATCATGATAATTATTTAAATAAATTGGTCAACCTTGCTTTGATGACATAGCTTATGAACTGACACAATGAGTGTTTTTAAAATGTCATTTCTAAATATGGGTACAAATGACTAAAATATTGTCTCAAAGTGAACCCATTCCCCGAAATACATTAAAGGTTTTCTCTTAGTTGATTCTGTTGGTTGGAAGGGCAAGTCCCCATGGCAGGGTGAAAGGGGCATGTGGAAGGGTTCAAGGGGAGAGGAGAGGGAGGACGCTCTGGAGGGTAACAAGGCCAGGGGCACATTGTACAGCTTGTCCCACATCTGATTTGTATTTACATAATTTAAAAAATGGCCACTAAGTCCTAAGTCTGTTGATTTGATGCCACTCAAAGTTGGTGTTTTTCATTTTGTGTTTATGGGGCTTTTAAGCAGCAGAGTAGAAACCTGTTACCCTGTAGCAGTTCTATCAGTGGGAATTAAAAGCCTAGAGTTGCAGTGTGGACTGCTCTTCCCTGCTCTGCCATCTGCACTGCAGCCACTACCATTTTTGGGGAAGTTAGAACCGCATCAGAAAAAGAGCCATTGGGATATGGATTCAAATCATCTCTCACGATCCATATGACCATGGGTGATTTACTTAATGACTTAGGTCTTTACATCTTGTCTGGTGCTGTCCAAGTGACAAAACATTTCCCCATATTC
This sequence comes from Eulemur rufifrons, assembly GCF_041146395.1. Taxonomy (NCBI): domain Eukaryota; kingdom Metazoa; phylum Chordata; class Mammalia; order Primates; family Lemuridae; genus Eulemur; species Eulemur rufifrons. The sequence continues at coordinate 8,013,821 of NC_090988.1, read as the reverse complement.
CGTCTACTTGTCTCTCTCTCCCCTCAGACCATAAGGATCTGGAGGACAGGGAGTGTGTCTTCCATCTCTGTATCTCTAGAGCAGAACGTAATGGGACAAAATCATGCTGAATGAATGATATAATTTTATTTGACACCTATCACGTGACTGTGAGGCATCGGGAGGATTGGGATAAGCCTGCAAACCACCTAACACAGCTCAGTAAAAACATATTCTTGTTATTATTGGGGAATAGGTATTATTCAACTTGGAGTGAGTGATCAAAACAAAACCAAAACACTAAATAATGGGCTTGATCTCTCAACTCAATTCTTCTGTCTCCACTCTACTGTCCTTTAATCTAGGTGAAGTGTAGGTCCATTCAAATGGGCAGGTGTTGTCAGTGTAATAATCCAGGTGAAAGAGCACACTTGCAGTTATGGAACATCATCTCATACCTGACTGATTTTTCCATCCTTTATTTCCATTCCCCCCTTCTTTTGCTCCCTTCTGCAGACATTCATTGATTATCCATTTTATGCCAGAGTTTTATTAGGTGATGGGGGTTAAAAAATGAATAAAGTGAAAAAAGCTATAATGTCACGGGAAGATGGGCACTTAAACAGCTGACGGTAATGTAAATGGAACATGGTGTAGCAGAGGCAAGTACAAACTGCTTTGCAAAGACAGAGGGAGAGTGGATTTGTAGGGTCCTTACTGTCCGCTGCTACAGTAAACAACCCCCAAATCCCAGTGAATCAACCATGATACACATTAATTTCTTACTCATGCAATGTCCATGCATGTAGTGGTTCTCTTGCCTGACTTCCTCCAGGTGATTTAGGGACCTGCCCCTTTTCCTTCATGTGATTGATATTGGAGTCCTTGCTTCCATGCAGGTGGAGAGAAGAGAGAATAAAGAATCCTGCAGTATCTTTTTGAGTCTAGAGTGTCCATGTAGATGCAGGGGGTTGGGAAAGCATCCTTACTCTGGGTGTAGGAGGGGACCAGTTATGGTTTGGTGGGTACATAACATCATCTCTGCACTAGCAACAGCCATATGGGAGTGCAGGGATCCAGGAAGACTCTCACAGAGGGATTGCTGTTTGTCTCGGCTCTTAAGGAATGCGTAGGGCTTAACCACGTGGGGATGTTGCAGGGCTTTCCAGCAGAGAGACTGGCAAAGTAGGCATGCAGCTGCAGGTCTTTGGAGCGTGGTCTGTGGGGTGGAGTCTTCAGCTGGAAGAGGTGTCTGAAGCAGCACTGCACGGTTACTTCTGTCCTCTTCTCATCCCTCCTTCCCACCATCCCACCTGGTGGTGGCTACTACTCAGCATCCATACTCCTTTCCTTTCAGAGGCCCCTCTCTGCTAAAGATGCTCACCTCCCACTGGCCTTGCTCAGTCACTGGCAGCCTGGGTGTGGGCATACAACCCAGGCTCAGCCAAACAGAAGCCACATCTAAGTCATCAGCTCTGGCTGGTGACACGACAAAGAAGGGAGGGCTCGAGGTCAGGCCCAGAGCCAGCCCTGATGTCCAGCAGCACCCTGAGGGCAGGGCCAAGTAGTCTGTGCTTTCGGAATCTGATTCTGATGCACACTGCAGTTTAAGAGCCATGGCTTTACCTGTTTCTCCTTGCGGAGCCCCTCCTCCATGTCTGACTTAATAGGTCTGGGTTGGCGCCTGAGGCTTTGCATTTCTTACCAGTTCAGGTGGTACTGCTGATGCTGGTCTGGGCGCTTGGACAGCCACTGTGCTACTGTCTGACCTTATAAAGAGTAGAAAAGAGAAGAGAGAAGGGACATACATGGATAGACCCTTCCCTCCAGAATGAAAGAGATCAGAGGGAGGCTTCCAGGCTGCCTCTTGTCTGGTCTTTTTCCCTTTGCTCTCTGAGCACCTACTCCCATTTCCATCCTTACTTCCCAACTGGTTGGCCCACTTCGCATGGGTAAAGAATTTGAGAAATGCAATTTCCTTTTTTTTCCTCCCTCTCTGCGGGAGCCAGTTCCGTCATTAGAAATGTCTTGCCAAATTAGACCACAAATAAGCCAAGAATATCCTTCAAAATGAAGATAATCAAAAGCACAGCCTCGGAATCTGATCATTCCTCCACACATCCATGGTGACAGCCCCGAGCTGCTCTCTTTACAGCCTGGCAGACATTCTAATTCCGAGTTACATTTTTCTAAAAGGAAAAAAAAAATTACCTGTTAGACTGATATTCCTTAAAGAAGATTCTTTCTTAGAGTAACTTTATAAAAGCCATATTTGGGCATTATGTATATGTGAAAATTGTGCTCTTCTCGCTCATAAACTTTTCTGAAACATTCTTTTTCCTTTTCTTGTGAGAGCTTAGAAAAGGGCTGGTAATTTTAAAACAACCTATGTGACACTGAAATGCTTTTGGTAGCAAATAAATGCCACTGGCAGGTATGAAGACAGTTTGCCTGGAAAATATGAAATGCTTTATATCCAGAATTACTAGGGACAGAGTAAAATTCTCCATTTGCTAAAGAAAATCTCCAGACACTGACTTGCAGTAGTGAATTCTATGCTGTGCTTTATTAATCTGTCTACTCATAACTGCATTAGACACAGGAGGCAGGATCTGTTGGTTGGAGGTGAACTCTTGATGAATTACATTTGGGAGGCCCCTGTTTTGCAGGAGGGAGCTCAGGCAGGTGTCTGGTTCATGCACAAGACATAAGGAACACAGGCGGCAGTGTAGATGTGCACATCTCTGTCCCAGCTCTGCTTACACATGAAGAACAATGATATCAGTATGTAATCTCAGCATTTTGCCCTTGAAATAAAATTCTGCCCGCCACACTGATATCCAGTAGCTCATTCCTCACTAATTCTAAATAGGTCCCAGTGGATTGGCATCCCCTCCATCTGAATTGCAACATGCACTTCATCTCCTCCTATTTAAAATGAGGATGAGCATGCTTAGAGTGTTTAAGAGTTGGAAGCTGCTTCAGGGATAGGTATTTGTAGTTTCATGAATTATTTATTTAAGCAAATGTATACAGCACATTTATGTGTTGGAGTATATGCCTGATCACACTCGAAGGGGTGTCGTGGAAATGTATCATGCCATGGCATCACCATTTTGACATATGTAGTGTGGAGAACCAAAACACCGCTCCTGGGATAGAACAGGATTAGTTCAGTTTGGAATCATTTGGCTCTCATGATGCAAGACTAAGTAAATGCATTTTATCATCTTCCCTGTTGTGTAAGGATAAAACCCAGCCTGGATCTATTTGGGCTTCATGCCTGGAGTTTTGAACTAAACACAGTCCCATTGGTGTGTAGTCAGAATTTCATTGTTTTTGGTTTTGTTTTGTTTTCCCCTTTCACCAAGTGCAAATTCAGAAAAACAGCAGTATGTGTTTTAAAGGTTTGCAGCATTTTTCTTACAGAGAGATTCACAAAATAGCATAAATCAAGTCTAATTTTTAACTATTTGTGTAAAACAGAGGCTCTCTTTCCCTTATTTTCTTAGCATCTCGCATCTCTGTCATGCACACATACACACGCACGCACACACACACACACACACACACACGTGCATGTGTACACATGTAGCTAGAGGTCTGCTGTAACACTTAACAATGCATTCAGGTGTTTAACTTGAAGCAGTACAGGAAGTAAGATGCGCTAATGCTACAGTTTTCTCATATATGGGCGTACCTAGCCTGGAGTTTACGTAGAACCCTTTACCCCACCAGATGTGGTCGGGGGCAGCTTCTTGACTCCCTGGTGTTTTCACTTCCTCTTTTCTGGTCCATTTGAGGTTAAAGTTTGAAGAGAGGGAATCTAGAATTAGCCCTTAACACATCCGTAAGCCTATACTCCTCTTTGAAAATAGTAAAAAGTGAAATACCCAAACTTAACAGTTTAACCAGCTTCAGGTTTTTACCTAAATTGTCAGTATTTCCAAAATCATTTAAGGAACTAACCCCAAAGTAGTCATCGGCCAGCAAGCATTTGTTAAGAAGAAAGGGCAAACTGCATACATAACTTGTTAATTTCCCGCATGGGGTAGCCTCCAAACATGCAGTGACCTCTCACTGACATTCGTGCACCTTTGCTGAAACCCTTCCGAAGTCCCACTTAGAAGAGGAGATATAATTGCTCACTATGATGCGTCCATTCTGAAATCTCCAGGAGACAGAAGTATTAAAATGAATAGCTGGCGTCTGGAAAATCTCTTCCTGCCAGTGATAAGCAATCTTGTCTATTAAATGTCTCCCAGTGCAGGCAGATACTATATTCCATGCACGGTCTGTGGCAGGGAGCGGGCGGATTGATTGAATGTATCTATACATCGTATACAGCTAATGAACTGGGGATAGTTATGTAAGAGGAAGATTGATAGAACCCAGACGTTATGGCCAGATTCAGGAGGCCAGGAGGAGAATGAGAAAGCGATCCAGGGAATCGGGGTAGAGGGGAGATAAATCAGGTGGATGGACTTTATAAACAGGCCTGGGAAGCCGAGGCATGCAGGCCGTGGGAGAGACTCGTGGGAGCCGAGAGAAATGAGGAAACGGCCGCTGATGAATGCTTCATGCCTTCTGTCCTTAGTGCGCTTGGGCTGGACAGCCATATGTGCTTTTTAAAAAAGAATCTTCTTTCTAAATCGTAGAAGCTTTCCTCCAAAAGGATATCAGACGTGTACCAGTGCCCTTGTTTTAGACAGGAGAACACACCTAGGTAAAATAAATTGCCTCAAAGGTCAAGTAGGCAATTTCTTGATCTTTGCTGATCTTTAAAAGAAAAATAAAATTAAAAAAATATATTGTTTAAAAAATAAAGAAAAGGAAGAATGCCTGTTGCTTAAAGCGAGAGTTCAGTATTTTAAGAAGTAGAAAGGAAAAGTTTCCTTGAAGAGACCTTTCTCTTCCTTCTCCAGAAGAGTTCACAGTCTGGCGCAGGCTGTTACATTGATTTCTAACCGTGCACAGCACACACGGTATAAATCTTACACAAATACAATGTGTCCCACTTAGTGATCTGTGATTTCTTTTATTTACAGGCAGTATATTAGCAATATGTTACGATGTCTGTATGTGTACATTAGCCTTGTTTCTTTTACCTAGCTGAATAAGATTCTATTTTCTAAGATTCCATAATTTATTTCATTACTTCCTTACAAATTTATGTGCCAGTTATTTCCAATTATTCTGTTCTGCAAAACAGGCTACTATGAACATCTTCTTGTATAAAGATGTTAAATATCTCTGAAAGCGAATTCCTGGCTATAAAGTTACTGGGACTAATGGCACACAAGTTAAAAGTTTGTGAAATATTGTAACATTGCCTCACAAGAAGGTTATTGGAATGTGCAATCCCACAGATTTGTATAGAAGTTTCCAGAGAACCTGGCCAGTAGTGGGAGGTTTCCAAACTTTTGCCATTTGCCAAATGGTAGGTGAGAAATGTAATTTATGAAGTTTAGCATCTTTTATATCTTTTCTGGGCACTTGTATTTCATTTCTAAATACGGGTTATTTATATTATTTACCTTTCTTCTCCCCCTCATCTTTTTCTTACTGATTTGCCAGAGTATGTAACATGTTAAGGTAACTTGACCACTGTTGCATATGTTATAAATTACTTTCCAGTTGGTTGTTTGTGATCTTATTTTGTTTATTATGTATAACAAACATATTTTTCTATATAAAATGTTTAATTTTATGTAGTCAAATTACTTTGTGGCATCTGAGCTTATGCTTAGAAAGATCACCCCATTCTAAGATTTGAACAAGATGAATTATTTTCCCAATGGTTTTTATACTTTGGTTGTTATGTTCACATTGTTGATCCATCTGAAACGTATTTTAAGGCAGGAAGGGGGACCCAGCTGTTTTCTTCTGTATTGTTAAGTAGTCTGCCTCCTCCCACTGATTGGAAACCCCCTTATTCTAGAACAATGGCCCTGTGTGTCTGCATCTAGTCCTCTTTCTTTATTTCTTGATTGACCAGACTGTTGCTGGGTCAGTTCTATGCTGCTTTCAAGTATTTTAGCTTCATAAACTGTTTTAATGCTGGTCAGAGATTACTGCCCCACATTAACTGCACTTTTCAGATTTTCCCTAATTGTTAATTGTTCATTCCCTAATGGTGGGAGACGGAGCAGGAGGAGAGGAGGGAGGCCCACCCCACAGGTGACTCTGTGTGGTTCTGGTGATGCACTCGACTCTGGAAACTTGCTCCCCTCCATCTGAGATGGTAGACGTTCACCTGGTGAGCCCCAAAGAACTTTCTTGGTAACACAGCCATCTCGTTGCCAAAGCTGCGGGAGCTCAAAGAGCCATGTTCCATTCTGTGGCTTCTCTTCTATCTCCGGACTCCAGACAGCTGGCTGGGAAGTGGCCTCCTGCTCTGGAGGATGGTGGTCTTGATGTGTTTTTACATGATGCTGTATTATATTCTCCCCCGCCCCCGACATTGAGGAACTGGGTTTACCTTCCTACCTGATTTCATTGTCCATCCCCTTTAAGTTACACATTAAGTGTGGGATGACTTCTGGGTCTGCCTGAGGAACTCCCTTGGCCTGTGGAGTCGTATCTACTCTAAGGGTCAGTGAGCTCTGCACTCCCGCTGGCCCTCATCGCCACGGACTGTATCTGCCCGTCCTCACTGAATCCCAGCACCTACAGAGCACCTGGCACGGACAAGCTCTCGAAAAGTGGTCGATGAAGGAAGAAAAGAAGGAAGGAAGAGAGGGAGGGGGAAGCAGGGATGATAGAAGTACATAACAAGCATTCAGAGTGAATGGAGCATTTGTGAGGCACAGGCCCTGAGGTATGTTGGGGGCACTGGTTTTATCAATTTATTTTAGTGCTTTAGCTCCCTGGGGCCTTGTTTCCTCATACATGATGCCAGTCAGTACCTAGATGGGGGCTGCTAATATTCTAGTTAATAACAACAACTTTGGCATCGGTCAGATCTGAATGTGAGTAATGGCACTTCCACCTACTGATGTGGTTGGTCTAATTTACATCTCTAAGCCTGAGTTTTTCTTCCTTAGGTGAGGTTCAGGTGAGATAATGCGTTGAAAGCACTTGATACAGATCCTGATATAAAGTGAGCACCCAAGAAGCATTAGCTACTACTGATATTAATTCTGTTATTATTATTGTTATTACTGTCTTGTTATTATTAAATGGTAAGATGATACATGCAATTATATTTTGGCAATAAAGTGCTACTCCAAGCATGATATCATAATAAAAGTTAATTATTAAGCCCAATCATCATTATATCCAAAAGTTTATTTTTGGGAACTCACAACACTTAGCCATTATTTTTTTTTTTTTTTGAGACAGAGTCTCACTCTGTTGCCCAGGCTAGAGTGAGTGCCATGGCGTCAGCCTAGCTCACAGCAACCTCAGACTCCTGAGCTCAAGGGATCCTCCTGTCTCAGCCTCCCGAGTAGCTGGGACTACAGGCATGCACCACCATGCCCGGCTAATTTTTTCTGTATATATATTTTTAGCTGTCCATATAATTTCTTTCTATTTTTAGTAGAGATGGGGTCTCGCTCTTGCTCGGGCTGGTCTCGAACTCCTGAGCTCAAATGATCCGCCCACCTCGGCCTCCCAGAGTGCTAGGATTACAGGCGTGAGCCACCGCGCCCGGCCCACTTAGCCATTTTTGTTTACCAAAATAACGCTATTCCTCTGATGATAGATTCTTGTTGACAGACGAGGAAGTGTTTCTCAGAAAGTTGGTTTGTTTTTGCCTCCAGGAAGAATTGTTGCTTAAACTAAAATTAGTGCCTTTTGAAGCCACAGGGCCTTTGCACTTGCTATTTCCTCTGTCTGGAAATCTTCCCATCTGTACCTCAGTGGCTCCTTTTCTTACTTCTTTCAAGATAGCAACATATCAAGGGGGCCTTCAATGACCCCCAATATGAATGACCCCACCACCCCAACTTTGGGCAGCTCCTTAGCTCTCACTACCACCAGGCATGTTCATATATCTTTATTTTTTAAATTTTATTTTATTGTAGTCAGAATACCTAACGTGACACCTACCTTCTTAAAACTTTTTAAAGTGTATAATACAGTGTTGTTAATTCCAGGGACATGGTTGTACAACAGACCTCTATAACTTAGTCTTCTTGCATAATTGAGACTTTATGCGTATTGAACCGCGACTCCACATTCCCCCCCCCCCCCCGCCCCGCCCCCAGCCCCTGGGAACCACCATTCTGCTTTCTGATTCTATGACTTGATTATTTTAGATGCCACAAATAAGTGCGTCATGCAGTATTCGCCTTCAGTGCCTGGCTTATTTCACGCAGCATAATGCCCTCCAGGTCCGTCCATGTTGTCACATATGGCTGAATGAATTTCTTTCTTTTTTAAGGCTGAATATTCTGTTGTATTTATACACTACATTTTCTTCAATTATTCATCTGTTCGTGGACATTTAGGTTGTTTTATATCTTGGGTATTGTGAATAGTGCTGAAATCAATGAAATGGAGCGCTTATATAGTCTATATATTTATTACTTACCTATATATTGTCTATTGTCCCCCCTAGACCCTGAGCCGCACAAGGGTGGGAGCTCTGTTTTGTTCACTGCTGTATCCTCAGGGTCTAGAGCAAAGCACTGTCCTAGACTCAGAGCCCAGAACCTGTTTCTTTGTCCTTAATTATTTACTAAGATAGAAAGGCAATCTCAGTTAAGTTTTAGATATTGTGAAAAAGAAACTCCCAGTGTGATTGGAGACATTATGGGCTTTGGCATCACTGGGGATTCGAGGTCTTGTTTCTGGTCCATGCTGAACACTGGTCCTGTACCTAGAGCAGTGACTCCCCACTCCCACTGGCATCACTGGGTCTCCGAGGCCCCTCCTCCTGAGTCAGGAAAAATGTCCGGTATTATTTGGAGGTCCAGCCCCACTCAGGGCTAGCACAATCAGCCTTTCAGGTCATTTTCAGAAGTCCTGGAAGGGGAGAAAGCTCTGTGTTAATGTTTGATGGCCATTTCCTCTTCCTTCTAATGCCTCTGTCCTCCCAGCCTGTGGAGGCTGTCCTGGCTACTTTCCTAGCACTCTGCACACTCACCGTTACTTACTTTTGTAATTATCCTGTAACTGTTTTCCTCACTGAAGTGAAGGATGCTGCCCTGTTTGCTTTGTCACCACCACATCCTGACTACCAAGCTTACTGCTTGAGCATAGTCAGAGAATGTTAATTGAACATTGTTGGTGGATTGACTTCATTTCCCCGCACTGTCCACACCACGTCCCAGGAGTGGGTACAATAGGCCGCCCACCCCTTTAAGCCTACCTCCTGTGCCACGTGCCTAGCTTGCTCTACTTGGCATTTTGCCTCCAGATTCTTCACCCTGCAATGCACCCCCCACAGCAGGGTGCCCAGAAGGAGGCTCCTGAAGCCCGGCCCAGGGCACCTTCTTTCTGCCTTTCCGAGGCTCACAACGGCATCCACATTCCCTCGCCTGGGTCTCCGGGCCGTGGCAAGCTGGCTTTGGCTTTCCTTCCCAACCTCCCTCCACTGTCTCTGTGCTCTTGCTTCACCCAAACCACACAGCTCGCCCTCACCATGTATACCCTGGCTTTTCTCTCGTACACCTCGTTCATGCCATACCCTCTGGCTGAAAATCTCGCTCACCCCGCCCTCTTCTTGGCATGCGTAGGTCCTGCCTAAGCTTAAAAAGAACACAGGATGGGGTCACATCCAATGACCGCACTTGTCTAAGCCTCTGTTTACTAATCTGTCATGGGGAGGATAATGGCCCCTACTGTATCAGGATACTGTGAGAGTTAAATTAGATGCTGTATTTAGCCTGTCTGGCATATAGTAAACATTCCATAAATATAAGCTAGTTCTCCTCAAAACCCAACTCAAAAAATTCTTCTCTGTGACCCTCCTCTGATCATCCCAGCCACGGTGTCTCTTCTTCCTTGTAGTCCTCTTGGATCTCCTGATGAAGTTGGCCACGTGTTAGAACTCCTCAGGCTCGTCCTGGGTCTTCCTTTCTATCTGAGATGGCAAGTGACTTGAAGTCAAGAATCCTTTCTTGTGCTCTCCACAGTGCCCTGGCCATTGCTGCTGGTCTGTAACGTTGGTAATGGGCTGGCTCACTCCGCTGCTGCCCAGACGGCTCTCCACGGCAATGTCCTGTAGCATAAGCAAGGATAGGCGATTTTCACTCTGGTGATGGCCCAGAAGCTAGGCCCTGATTTTCAGTTCTTAATATGGTACCATGAAAATCACTAGTGTTGAAAGGACTAAGATCAGAGGGGGAATAAAAAGGCATTTGATGAGGCTCTTAGTGTGACAGTGTGTCTCACTCATCTTTTTTTCCTTAGCCTTTGAAATAGACAATGGCCTGGAGCCTTCTCGGCAGATGGACCATGTTTGTGCCGTAGCCACTTAACAGCCATTAGCCTAATTCCATACACTGCAGCCAAATTAAATGATAAGTAAGAGCCTATGAAAAGCTAGTTTGGAGACAGTGTTACTGCCTTTCACTTGACGGCCTCCTCTGAAGCAGATGCTCCCTCTCCAGCCTATTAACCTGCTTGTCCAAATAAGGAGCCTTCCCCACAGAAACAAGGAGAGGGGCCTGCGGGACAGTGGTCTGGACTCCGGAGATGCAGGGAAATCCCGATTGTAGAAATCCAACTTCCACCCGCTACTCCCGCCCTCTGTACCACCCACCAAGAAGATAAGCGCTTCTACCCAAAGTCACAGTCATGCGATTTCTGCTTTGATCGGTCAAAAGTTGTAATTTGTATTAGCGGATAGTACATGACCTATAAAAGTTCACAATAAGAAAGTGACACCCTGGCCTTATTCCTAACAAGTCTGACGATAAATTATCTTTTATCACCCTTGTTTTCTTGCTTATAGATCCCTCCTCTTCAAATACTCCCTCTCCCAAATCCTAAACATCCTTCAAGGACGGCCTAAATGCCCCTATCTCCATGAAAGCACCTCTGATTCTCTGTCTCATTCTCTGCCTCCAGGGACCTCTGAGCACACTTCACACTTAATCTGCTCACAACTTTTAGTTGTATTTACTACCTTCAAACTTGTAAATGTTTGTATGTGTGCCTTACTACCAGAATCTAGTTTCCTTCAGAGCAGGGACTCCGTGTTCATCTGTGTACTTCCTACATGTTTAACCTTATTTGCATTGTATTTGTGTGTGTGTATATATGTACATACACATATGTATATCCCTGTATACATTGTATACATACACTTGGTAAACACTTTGAGTGCTTTGAATCAATGCATGCAAACTCATGGGCCCTTTAACTTTATGGTCACCCTCTCTCTCTCTCAGCTACCTCTTGACTTAGTGGCCTCAAATTCTTCCTGCGTGTAGTCAAACAGTCTCTGTATTTGTAAAATGTCTCTATCAACTGTAAGTACTCATTACCTGGCTGCTAAGGGTTAAGATTCAGAGATCTTCTAGATGGTGTGGCTGCATTTTTTTGACACTTGTTGCAGTAGGTTATACTTTATAAAGAAGCAAACATGGTTTTCGGGTTGTGGTAGCTCTGACTGGTGGCCAGAGCTTCTCTATTTCCCTCTTTCTACCTAACAAATTCTACCGTGTTATTAGGTCTGGAGCCTTGAGAGTACAGAAAGGAAAGGCAGCTTAGAGTTATTTTGCTGTTGTTATCCTGATCTTGAGTCGGCGTGTAGATTTAAAGGGCTCACACTGAAAACACTTACCAACTGGTTTGTTCGGGGCCAGTTTTAACAATTTTGAAAAATCAGAAGGTAGCCACTCGTTTTGGCTCCAGGCTAGAAAGCAACAAGTTCAAGTTCCTCCAGCTGCTAGCAAGGAAGAGGATGGGGTGGAGAAGTCAGGCCCTGCTTGGTTTTCAGACATCAGGAAAAGACGGGATGGTCTGTTGTGGCAACATTTCTTTGATTTTGTAATAAATGTGGAAAATGAGGTGCTATGCCTTTCCAAAATAGAGACATACTCTGTTGTTTTCGTATTTTTGTAAGGTATTTTCACAATATATCTTAGGACTAAAACTGAGATCTACCTTCCTGGTTACAGGGGGGGATGTGGTATCCAAGACTTTCTGAGTGTCGGAAGCCAGGTTTGTGTAATGTGTGTGTGCATGTGTGTACATGTGCACAGTTAGTGTTGAGAACAGGCCTTTGAAGACCACTACATCTGCCTAGAAGGCATGAAATACAGTGAAATGTAGCATTAAAATTATGTTAAAACGTTTGGGAAAAGAGACAATTCTACCACCTAGTTTGAAGGAGGGAGCTTTTTCTAGGCGAGTGATGTCCTTGAGTTGGTGGCTTTCTGTGGTCTGTTTTCTTTGGTATTACTGGTCTGGGCAGCATTAAATCTGGCTGAGGGTCAGTACTGGGCAAAATACAGAAAGATCACAAGTACCCAGGCTTTTGTAGAGCATCCATTCACTTTCTAATGAAAAAAGAGGAGAAAACAGGAGGGGGAAGAAAAAAGAAAATTGTTGGTAGGCTGAAAAGAGTTTAATAAACCAAGAGAAGAAAAGATAAAGCAATCAGAGGTGGGAAAGAGAGGAAGAGACATAAATGGTGTGCCATAAAGAGAATGTAGACCTTGCAAATGAATCTCATGAACCAAGCCACTCTGCAGAGACGGAGAAATCCAGCCTGTTCCTTGCTCTCCTGAGCAGCCACTATCTCTGGTAATAGCAAGTCCATGTGTTAGGTAGATGAGGTGAATTGCTTTTACTTAATAGCTTGCAATGAAATAAATCAAGTCAGAGGGTTGCAGCAGCATCTTCAAACACTATTCCTTAGGGTTAGATTCTAGCAGAGCTGTGATTTAGGGTAAGACTTCCTTTTCCCTAAAATAACGACCTGACAGGGTGCTTCCTGGCACGGGCTGCCCTCAGAATCAGAGATCAGCCGTTTTGGGAACTAGACACAGGCACTGCAAATAGCACAGGACCCTTCACTCACCAGACAGGGCAGGGGGCCTCAGTAGATGTGCAGGAGTCGGGGAGAGGCAGGACCTGTCTGCTGCTCTGACGTAGGCCTGGAAGGCAGGGGGACCATGGACACTGCTTAGCTTCCTTCGCATCACAGCACCAAGGCTGCAGGCCAAGCCTTCACCTGGATGTGTTCAGAGACTCTGGCTCCCTGAGGAAGATGATCTGTTTTCTAACATACTTCACTGGGTCCCTGCTGGGCCAGCAAGTTGGATTCCCCAGGGCTCCGGATAGTACAGCAGGACCGTGGACATCTTTCCTTTCTCAGCACCTCCCAGGAACCTGCACGTCTGATGGAAGTAATGGCGCCCAGAGTGCCTGGCACAAAGACTGCTCAGTCAGCTTTTATAGAATACGTTCTTTTTTTTTTTTTTTTTAATGAAAGCATAGTGTTTGTCGTGGAAAGTTTTAGGAAGTAGTGATAAACAAAAACAAAGCAGAAAAATTAAAACCATTTGTAATTCCCCATCCAGAGTTAATCATTGGTAACATAGAAGTATATATGCTTCAATCATTGTATTATACAGTTACATAGTTAATTATATTTTTCATTTACAAAATGAATATATTGGCCGGGCGTGGTGGCTCACGCCTGTAATCCTAGCACTCTGGGAGGCCGAGGCGGGTGGATCGCTGGAGGTCAGGAGTTCGAGACTAGCCTGAGCAAGAGCAAGACTCTGTCTCTACTAAAAATAGAAAGAAATTATATGGACAACTAAAAATATATATAGAAAAAATGAGCCGGGCATGGTGGCGCATGCCTGTAGTCCCAGCTACTCGGGAGGCTGAGGCAGAAGGATTGCTTGAGCCCAGGAGTTTGAGGTTGCTGTGAGCTAGGCTAACGCCACGGCACTCACTCTAGCCCGGGCAACAGAGCAAGACTCTGTCTCAAAAAAAAAATAAAATAAAATAAAAAAACAAAATGAATATATTGTGCAATCTTTTGTTACCTCTCATATCACTTACACATATATATATCATTATCTGTCCATGTCATTAACCATTTCATATTATATTTTAATTGCTATAAAATACTCTATTTTATAGATGGGCCATCATTTATTTAAGTAGTGATCCTGAGTGGTTGGAGAGTTAGGGTCTTTCTGATTGTTTTGACGTTGTAAATACTGTTCAAATGAACATCCTCGTCATTACGTCCTCATTCACAACCATGATTACTTCCTTAGGATAGATTCTTCCGGTGCCACTGTGGCAGAGAATATGCAAACAGCGGTGCTTTTTGACGCCTGCTGTCAGACTGCCCTTGAGACAGGTGCCCTGTGCACTGCCAGCCGCAGCCTCAGCATCGGCCTGCCGGGTTCTTCACGCTGTCACCCCCTGGCCAATGCTGCCTGTTGTCATTTTGTTGAGGTTTGCTAGTTTGATAGGTGGAAATGCCACGTCATTGTTTTAAATTGCATTGCTGGGAATGGTAATGAGGTTGAAATTTTCCTTGCATGTTGATCGGCTACTTGATCTTTTGTCCCAATTACTAGCACGCGTGGATCCTGGCTGGGCTCTGCAAAGTGGCACCATGGCAACTTCTAGGCATTCCCTGCTCCTTGGAGAGGCATCAGGGAGAAAACATGCTTCCTCAAACGTATTTTAAAAAAGTGTTCAACTCTATAAAGGGAAAAATGTAGATGACCAGAGAGATAAGTTACAAGTGAAGGACAATTCACTTGTTTCTAAGAAAGGAAAAAAAAAACCCTCAAAAGATACATACATACATGATAAAAGAACAAAGTGTCTTAAGAAACCCTCTTTCCTCGGGGCGGATGCTGTGCTGGGTATGTTCCATCAAGACAAGCTGTAGGAGCAGCTCCACCTCCCATCCTGCCAGTCCTCCGAGGTGACTTCCACTACTCTAGCCCACAGACTCCAAAATATCCTCCTCCTAAATGTGAAGGCCATGCTTTGGCTTTTAAAAATAACAGCAGAAAATGACCAGAGGGTCTCTCTGTGACATCTAAGAGTCCTGGGGCAAGGCAGCCCCCGAAGCCTGTTCTTAAGATAGCTCTGTCCTTGCCTTGCTGAATTATTTGCAAAGCCTGCGGGGGCAGAGGCTGAGTGGATGCACTTCCTTGCTGAACATGCTCAGGAACTCCCAGGGCCAGGCGGGGAAGCCAGCGTCTCTAGGATGTCTAATACCTGGTGTCAGGGAGTCTGCCATTGATTTTCTTTAGAACAAACCTCTCTGCACAGGCCACAGACGCACTTTAGCCAGCACTCCGGAGGCCTGGCCAGAGCCAGGCGCAGAGAACAGGGAAAGGCATGTGCTGCTTTTCTGCCCCCGACGGTCGCTTCTTTTCATTTCCATACCTGAATGGCAGGGAGAACCCGGTGCCCCCACACCTACGGCGGAATGGTGACCTCTAGCATTTGAAAGTCCTAGTTATTAAAGATACGATTAGAGCCATCCACATTAAAAAGGCATTTGGGAGTTTGGGGAGAGGGAGAAAGATGACAAGCTTGATGTTTGGATTGATTTCTTCTCAGTGAGGGTGGTTTCGGCAGGCTTTCCCGGACAAGTTATGATACTTCATCATTATGTTGGGTCTCTGGGTGGAATTTCCAGTTGTGTTAAGCAGGGACGCTCCTAGGAATGTGGAAACCTTGGGAAGTCCCCTCTAGGCTTCAGGCTATTGCTGAATGCAGAGTCCTCTTCATTTCTGTCTCCAAGACGCTGTCTGCAGGGGCCCTTCCCTCCAGGCAGGACAGTGCTCTCTCATCCGTGTTTCCACTCGCTTCCAGGAGCTGGGTGGGTCGCCACTCACGGGTGGGCACTGCACGTGAGGCCGTGGCCTCTCCTTCTCACCAAGGTCAGCCTCTGGCTGTGGGGCCCAGAGGCCAGGCCCTGGGTCACGGAATAAGGAGTGTTCAGGGATCAGAATCAGAAGACACGTTGAATTCAAGGCTCCGCCACAATGAGCTCTGTGTCGTCAGATTCCTTAACTGTACAAAAGGCTGAGTGAACATGCTTTATTCCTCAAGCGTCTATTTTGTGCTGTCTGTGGTGTATCCTGCGTGTTATCTCATGTAATCCTGTTAATCATGTTGTGGGTAGGGAATAGCATCCCTAATTTACATGTTTGGTAACTGAGGCTTGTAGAGGTCTAAGGTCATACAAGCTACATGGTGGCCATGTTAGAACCAATTTTTATTTTAGTGCAAATCTTGTTTTCTTTCTAAGATATTACAGTTGCCTTACTTCACAAAGTTGTTCTGAGGATCAGATAATTATAATATATATGAAAGGTAAAAGAAAAAAGTCTACCCGATGTTTGGTAGTGCTGTTATTGCTTCTATATTCTAGTCACGTGTCTGTTATGAGAAAGCAAGTTTCAGCGGCCCTGGCTGTGAGAGGGGAAGTAATACGGCTTGGTAGAGTCTGTCGCTCATCCCAGGAGACCAGCCCCTTTCCAGCCTCCCTCCCACAGGTGCATTTGTCCTGGACACGCAGCCACAGCCTGTTCTCAGTCCCACTGCTCCAGACTACAGAGGTCAGGGCCACTGTGGATGGGGATCGGCTGCCCTTTTCCTAATGTTCACTTGTGCTAAGATCGTTTTGAAATGTCTCCCTGTACCATACAGGACTAGAGCATTCTTAAACCCTGGAGCACAGTTGTTACCTGTGATTTATTTTATTGTCATTTACTCCCACAAATAATATGAATAAAAATAAATGTAATAAATGTGAGAGTATTTAATTGCCGTCCCACTAGTCTTAAATGCCCACCGTTTCTATGTATACCTCTCCCACTGTGGAGCATTTCAGAATATAGAAGATTAATTTATCATTTTATCCTGATTTCCTAATCTCAAAGTGGAGGCTAGGAAGTTTTAATCTCAATATAGACTTTTTTAGAGTCAGAGAATTTTTCTGAGGGATGTATAGATGAATGCATGGATAGATAGGTGAATATATGTGTGTGTATAATATATATACATATAAATATTAATAGAGAAGCTTCTCTTGTGGCTTCACGCAGAATGCTTAAAGATCCTAGAAATTTTGCTCTAGGAATGGAAGCAGAAGAAGCCACAGGCTTCATGGTTGATTGCTTTTCTGATTGGTGCCATAAAAAAAATGCATTAGAGAGAGAATGTTTGATTTAAAGAGCGCCTAGATGCCGACACCACCTCTGTTTGTTTTCCTTCCTTTAGCAGAAACCTTGTAAAATTTTTATGAAGCATTAATGGATCTGAGATTTTCTCAAGCAAATTTTATGAGGTGAGCTTAATCCCACACATCCGACCCAATTTAGCAGTCTTTAGAGACACAGAACATAAAAAGAACTCAGGGAGTGTCTTGGGTGCCTCAGTGCACAGGGAAAGTGGCACAGGCAGGGAAGGGAACTTTGCTCCCCCATGATGCTTTGAGACAAGTCACAGACTCTCACGGGTGGTGGAAGGATGGAATGAAGAGATGCTCTGGCCACAGAGAACACCACGCAGGTGAGCCAGAACTGCAGGTATCAAATCTTAGGTCATAATTTAGCACTGGCTTCAGTAACTTCCTCTGTATAACTCTAGTCATTGATGAGAAAAATCACAGGTAGGAGAAACAAAAATTTATTTGTATCAACAAATTTTGTGATGTCAACTTGAAATCAGCAGCTTTAGTCTGAGGGAGACACATGCGCACCCCGCCCTCCACCCCAATTTGTTTTTTTATCTGAAACAACAGAGCTTCGAAGAAGATAAATTAAACATTTGTGAATGTTGATGAGTGAAGCTGCATTTTGAAATGTAAGGTTTGGCATCCCCACAAATCAAGCAGCTCCATGTGCCTCAGCACACAAGTAAAAAGTGGGCATTTAGAGGATTCCTGTCACTTACCTGTTTATGCTGATTTTGTCCCACTGTGGCGATTTCTTGTCATTTAAAGCAGGCTTTGGATTTGATTGATGGTCAGCACAACAGGGGCAGAGACGTCTTTTGGAAGAGAAACAGGGACCCTCACCTGTCAAGACATCACAGTGACCTATTCAAGAACAGTGAAGAGTCTGGGATTTTACCCTATTTTTGGGCCAACAGATTGGCCTGCCACTGCTTCAGGGAAGCTGGCAGAGGACAAGAGACTCCAGGGTCAGAGACAAAGGTCTTTATTACTCAAGGCCTGGCAAGCACCATGAGCTTCCTGTTTATGTCAGCACCTTTTGTCTCCCAGGTCCCAAGAGGTTGATGTGTACGGTCCAGGTGGATACTGTAAACTCGGTTGGCACCACAACTGTGTAACCCCAAGTTTGGCAAACCCAAGTCTTTTGTAATGGGCTGCTAGCCAACTCCATGTTCAACATTTGCCCGGGAGGGAGGCATTCTCTTTATTACACTGGACATAACAATCTTCCCTGTGCCATGGAGGGAGACACTATCTGTGTCTTAAAGTTCTTCACTATTCAAACATCCTTGAAAGATAGTCTGTGCTTATGCTCACGGGATGTGCAAAGATACAAGACACCCATAAAGAATTGCCTCCCAACAATACTCATCCTTATTTCTCTCTTGGTGAACGTTCTCACGAATTCACTCCTTCATCGGCCACTCTTATTAATCTGACTGACAGAGCCTGGTGCCAAATCCATTCAGTTTGTCTCATACAACATTTAATTAAAGGTACTAGCATCATGACTCCATGCTTCAGGACAAGGCTATTCTACGGTATCGAATGACCTCAACCCTGCTCTAGGGTGTCAGACCTAACTAGATGAATACATGCTATAATGATCAGAGTCCACCTGAGAAATAAGGGCAAAGTTTTCCTTAAGTTTCTGTATTGAGCTTTCCACTTGTCTGAGGCATAAATGCAGGTATAGCAGTATGTACTAGAGATCATACAGACTTGCCTTGCATGCAGAGGGGCAGTCTAGGGCAATTCTCTTATCTGTAGCAATCTTGGCCAGTGAATTGCAGCTGGTCTGAATGCCTTCCAGTGGTGTCTCCTTAAATACTTGAAGGTTCTTTTTGAGCACCCCTACAGTGTAAAAGTCGCAATGTGTTCAGAAGTGGGGGAAATGAAGGCCTGGCTTCCACACGAGAAGTATAATCCCAAGGTTTTTCCTGGTACCCCTGTGTGGAAAGTGTTGTTTACAATTTTGGGGTCTCCTTAAGTAAGACCTGCATCAATCCAGTATCACAGGTTGACAAGTATCTCTGATGTAGTCCTCTGGATGGTGATTACAACTTGGGGTTTTCAGTTCAGTTTGAATAATTGAGTCTAGTCCCTATTTTTTGAGGCTATATCCATGTCCCCTGCTGGTGGTGTTAATCTGTCCCATGGAGTCATGGAACAGAGGCTATGGGAGGGAGTGGGGAAGACAATGGCAGATGTTGGCAGGTGTTTTGTGATGAAGTTCCGGGAACTGTGGCCTGTTCCTGATAAACTGCTCAGTTAGTTTAAGGAGAGCTGCCACCAAACTGCAGTGAGAGCTGTCAGCAGATGGTGGCGAACCCTGCAGTCAGTCAAATGAAGGTGTTTGCAACAGTCTGGGAGAGCTGTACCAGGTCATTTTCCTCATGATGAAGGTTTCTGGGGTGATGCTAAAAGACAAAAGATCGGGCCGGGTGCGGTGGCTCACGCCTGTAATCCTAGCACTCTGGAAGGCTGAGAGAGGTGAGAGGATAGCTTGAAGTCAGGAGTTCAAGATCAGCCTGAGCTGACCCTGTCTCTACTAAAAATAGAAAAAATTAGCCGGGTTTGGTGGCATGCACCTGTATTCCCAGCTACTCGGGAGGCTGAGGCAGGGGGATCGCTTGAGGTTGCCTTGAGCTAGGCTAATGCCATGGCACTCTAGCCCAGGCAAAAGAGCAAGACTGTCTCAAAAAAAAAAAAAAAAAAAAAAGAAAAAAAAAAGAAAGAAAAGAAAAGAAAAGAATAAAGATCAGTCATATATATCCCCTCCTGCCTGTACCTTCCAGGGCCTGGCATTCCTCCCTAGGTGCCTGAATTCTCAATTTCTTCAAAATTGATTTGTCACATCCAGTGGCTCTAACTTCACCTTTTCCAATCATTTCCTACTGATATCTGGACCTTTCATCCAGGAGGTTCAGATACAAGAGGGTCAAGGATATTTTTTCTAAAACTGACAGAGATGCATTATGTCCCCCATTTTGGCCTGTGTGGACCACTGTAGGAGGATTTGGGCAACTCCCTTGGTGGACTCAACAAAGTGGCCAGTTTTGGATGTAGGATCATGTCATTCCAACAAGAGAAGTCATATGGCTGAGCCAGAATTAAGTGTGAATCCTCCGGATCCTTTTTGGCTCTGCTGCCACCCAAAAGGTGGACCAACGTGCCAGCCTGGGGATGCTTTTAGGGGAAGGAAAGAACATCATACCCAGGAATGGTCAGGGAGAAATCCTGAATTTTCAGAAAAAGCTTTTCTATCCCCCCCCCCTTTTATTTTTTCCTGCTCATTATCCAGGAAGTTTCTGAAAGGAGAGGGTTTCTTTCTTGAAACAGCCATACTGAGGGACCAAAGTGCCCTACTAAGGCGTATGGACTGGGAGGAAGCAAGGGAAATAGAGTAGAAATCTTTCTGATTCCATGTATCAGAGGCTGTTCCGATGCTCATTAGCACCAGATAGCTATGGGTGATAGGGAGAATTAAAGCCCCTCAAATACCTTGGCCATCAGCCCATTGCCGAGTTATTTTTGTGATGAAAAGTTGTCTAGATTGAGCTAGACTGCAAATGTTCCAGAAAGCCCAAAACATGACCCAGATTGGTTTCAAGGGCCACAATAGTGCAGATAGAAGAATCTTACTACACTGGAACAGCAACACTGTTCCTGCAAGAGTGTCCACAGCAGTAAGGCAACACCCAGAGCCCTGAAGCGGGGTCGAGGGTCAGATGGAGTCAGCCTTGCAGGAGTGGGCAGGGGCAATGCCCCATGCAGTGTGGCTTCTCCCACTGTGAGACAAACAGGTCAGCTTTTGGCAGGAGTCACCGAGTCTGGAATGTGGTGGTAGCCCCTGCTTTGGAAACATAGTCTTTTACTGTGTGCCCAGTCAAGATGGTGGACATACTGCCACATCTAGGATGATGAAGCATCCACACATGAGCGGTCAGTCAGGTTGGTGTAGGTTCTACCAGCAACTTGATTCTGGTTGGTCTTATGAGAGAACAGGCCCTTGTTGTGGGCACCTATATGAGTGACCCAGATTTGTAGGTGCCTGTATCCAACAGATTCATATTGTTTTGAGTTCCAACCTTCCTCAGGGTTCCTTAGCACACTTGGATGGGTGCATAAGTCCTGCAGTCCCCCTTGGGCACCAAGAGATCTCAGCCCCACCCCTAATCATCTTTGTCCTTATAGCAGCTGAGGTCATAGCAGAGGGGTGGGAAGGCTCAAGAGGTGTGAATGTAGGGAAGAGATCTGTGTCAATAAGCAAAGCCCAGTCAACCAAACACATCTCTGACTGCCATGGACTGCACGTTGGTGTCCTTCCAGAATTCATATGTTGAAGCCCTAACCCTCAGCAGGATAGTGTTTGGAGATGGGGCCTTTGGGAGGTAACTGGGTCATGAGGTTGGAGCCCTCATAGTGGTATCAGAGGCCTTTAGAAAGGGACACAAGAGAGCTCCCTTTCTCTCTATTCTCCACCATGTGAGGACACAAGAAGGCAGCCGTGTGAAAACCAGGACGCGCACCCTTACCAGACACTGGATCTGCCAGGGCCTTGATCTTGGACCTCCCACCCTCCAGAACTTGAGAAACATGTTTGTTCTTTAAGCCACTCTGTCTGTGTAACGTGTTATAGCAGAGTGTTATAGCAGACTTAACTGGCCAAGACACTCATGTGTTCGAACCATTCAGAGTTCTGTATTCTCATTGCTGATACCATTCATCTCAGCTCTGGGACTCCTGGGCTCAGAGCTACAGCTATAGTGCCAGCTGGTGGCTGCCTCTGTGTCATGATGGCATCCCTTCCTCCTCCCACCTCAGGGAGTGGAAGCAGCAACCAAATTGTCTTTAAGGGCTGTTTTAGCCCTGCCTCTCACCACTCAGCCCCCAAACCTTCATTAATAGGTAGGACAGTAGGGACGCTACTCACTCCCCCACCCACCAGGGTGAAGTAGTATTTGCTACAGAATCCCACGGAGTCACATCATATCCTCTAACAGCCTGTGAAGACCACATCCTTTCTCTTCCAGAAAGCTGTCCTCTGTCAGTATCCTGTTTCTGTTACCAAAAACTGTCAGGAACTATGGGGGAGCTGAGATTTTATCCTATTGTCAAGCTAACAAATGAAACCTGCCGTCATTCCATGGATGTTGGCAGAGGACACAAGATTCCTGGGTCTGAGAAAAAAGACTTTATTACTCTGGCACAGCCAGTGGCATGAGCTTCAAGTTCACATAAGCTCCCCATGTTTCCTAAGCACCCCAAATCCACAGAGGAGACCCAGAGCAGCCCACACAGAGGTCAGAAGCTCAGCATTGGGTAACTCCAAGTTTAGGGAACCTGAATCTTTTATAATGGTCTGCAAGCAAAGCTGCCCAATCTTTCCCAGGGAAAGGGATATTATTAAAGACACTGGACATTAAAGAAAACATGTCCACTGCTCAGCAGGGAGACACTATCTCTGTCTTCCAGAGATAGTGCTTTACAAACATCTGTAAAAAAATAGGTCCTCTACCTGCAAAATATGCAGCACTGCAAAACTGTCATGGAGAATTTCTCCTGTGACCTTGCTAAAAGGATTCTAGCCAGAGGCACTGAGTAGATTACTGCTGGGGCTGTACTCCTGTCTTGAGAGCATCCCTGGATTCAACAGCTACTTACGGGAATGTGCCAGGCTCTGGAATAGGCACAGGGTATAGAATAAATAACATAGTAATGGTTCCTGTCCTGACAGAGCTTGCACAGGCAAAATAATAATGATGACAGCTATACTAATATAGTGCTCACTATGTGCTAGGCCTTTTCTAAGTAATTTATATGTGCTTGCTTATTAAATCATCAACATGACACTTTGAGGTAGAGACTATTGCTATCATTCCCATATTTACCGGTCAGAAGACTGAGAGGGCAGGTGATAGAGTCACTCTCTATCCAGGTGTTTTCTTGAATTTATGCCTCTAACCTGTCTTAGTATAACTCAGTATACTAGTTATACTCAGTATAACTCTGTCTTATACTGCTTCTAGTGGAATTATCACATAGTATCATAAATTTGGTGATTTTATAACATAGGAAGAACTGGGATTATATGAAAGGGGTTTCTAAGCCGGACTGCAGGGCTGCCCAGAGGAAGAGACATCCAAGGATAGTCCTGAAGGGCGAGGGGGTATTATTCAGGTGAGGGCAGGGAAGAGAGTTTCCAGCAGGGCAGCTGCCTGTGCAAAGGCCTGGGGGTGAGTTGGACGGGCTCGTGATAACTTCGACTTGGATGGGTCATTTATTTCTTTGGAATGAAGAAGTTGGTGAGATATTCCCTAGACTTCTAATTCATAGCCGTTTGTTTCTTGTGTATTTTTAACTAAAATATTCCACTGTTACTGTTGGAATGGCACAGGAGCCTCTAACATGTCAGCAAAATAAGCCAGGGCATAGTGGAAGTGACAAGTGAAACCCACCGTCATCTGAATTTATTATGATTTATGTAGAACTCACAGGCCCCAGGTGCCTAATTATTAAGCAAGCAGAGAAATTAAGGTGAGCTACATGTGGGATTATGGGAGATAAGAAAAATAATCAAAGCCTAGAAGATTGTTTGGATGTGAACAGCTTCTTTGATGGTCCCTCTTCATTATGGGACTGTATTAGGCATCATTTTCCCGTGGCCAGTGGCCAGCTCTGGCCACGACTGTCAGCTTCCAGCAGGACCGGGAGGTTCCCTGGCCATGAGTGCAGCCCAGTCACACGGGTCTTCCCCACACGAACCCTCCTTATGACTGTCCCACACTTTCCTGCTCATCGTGGCCAGACTGCGAGCGCCCTGTGATCTGACAGCTCTGAATAATTGATACCTCCTTCTGCTAAAGGGGAGTTTAGGTTTTGTGGTTCAGCAGGATGCTTTACTCTTGTTGACCTTAACCTTCAGAGGCACTCAGGCATTACGGGGAGATCAATAAAACTTCCCCGGGCTGGTCTGTGAGGACAGGAGCCTGACAGAGAGTGATGATCAAGAGGCCAGGAGGGGAGGGTTGTGCTGGAACCCTGGGAGGGAGAAGAGGGCTGGAGGCAGTGTGGGGGAGGGGCGGGGCCAAGGGAGCAGAGTGGAAGAGGGAGGAGTTCTAAGGCAGGAGCACAAAGCAGAAGAATGGTAGAGGGGGGCTTGGACTGAGGGCGAAGAGTACTGGGGGGATCGTACACGGAAGCCAACAGGGCAAATGAGGGGCATGCAGGGAAGGAAAGGGGACTCGTTCCTCAGCTCTCCTGCATCGCAGCCTGCCCTGGCAAAGCTGTGCACTCCAGGGAGGTCTACAGGGACTCCACACCTCATGGGAAGCAGACTACTAAATAACATGCAGAGTGAGGCGGAGTAGGGTGCTGGAGGGAAGGGAGAGGGACTTCCATGCTTGACTGCCAACTGCGTGCTAAAAGGGCATTGGCGCATCATTTATTATTAACTTTTTAATATATTGTATATAATTATTGTTAAATATTATTTAGACAGATTATCAAATGGCAGTCTCAGGTAGGAATTATTATGCTCATGCTATAGATGGAGGATAGGAGCTTGACGAGGCTGAGCTTGACGAGCGAGCCCGTGATCAGCGGTGGAGCTAGAACACACACTCAGTTTCTGGTAACTCGAGACCCCCTGCTCTCTTCAGTGTCTCAAGCCACCACCCAGAAGGAGAAGCATTAGAGTGATTTATTTATATAGAGGCACTGGAGAAAACTGGAGTGGACTGTCAGCTAATTGAAGGTGTGAACTGTGTCTCATTTTTCAAATGAGCCATGGCTGCCGTAGTAAATAGTGCATGAAAGTTGCTAAAATGTTTGTGGAAAGAAGGAAGAGATGGAGGTTAGGTAGTGTAGGAGAGAGGGAGAAAGGAAAGAAGAAAGGAAGGAAAAGAGAGAAAGGAAGGAGGGAGTGAAGGAATGGTATTTAAGCTGAATCTAGAAAAATAAATTGCATTTTTTGGGAGGCAGGTGGGAGGAAGAGTATTGGAGGCAGCATTAGTAGCATAACCAAAAGTACAGAGTTTGCATATGTGTGATAAAAGAATGACAAATAATTCACTCTAGCTATATTCTAGACAGAAGAACATAGTGGGAGATAAGGTAGCTAAGACAGCACGAGTCCTGATTTATTCATTCATTCATTCAACAAATATTTGTTGAGTACCTGCTGTGAATAGGCACTACTAAAAAGGTTTAGGCAGTGCCAGTGAACAGAACAGAACAATACATTTGCCCTCACAGAGCTTATGTTCTACTGAAGACAGACAAACAATAAACATGATACATAAATCAATTATGCAGTGTGCAAAAGGTGATGCATGCTTTGGAGTGAAAAGAAAAGTGGAATAGTGGACCAAGAGATACAAAGGCAGGTCTAAACAGCATATTTAGAGTAAGGCATTAGGAAGATGACATTTGAGCAATATCTTGAAAGAGGTGAGGGAATGATTGATGCATTTTTCTAGGGAATGAATTCCAAGCAGAGGGAACAGGCTGTGTAATGACCCTAAGACAGCAGTGAACCTGGAGTGTTCTTGGGCAGTGTGGCTGGGCTGCAGTGTGCAGGGGTCAGGTAGGCAGTTGGACTGCAGTCTTGATCAGGTAGGGTCTCGGGACAGTGTTACCATGAGAAGATAGGGAGCCAGAGGGTGGTGTTCAGCTGAGCAGTGGTAGAATGGGGCATGTTCTGAAAGGATGCTCTGTGAGGGCAGGTGTGGCAGCAGGCAGCCAGGTGGTGGTGACGGAGGTGCCCAGGTATCAGAGGCATCAGATTCTGGCTACCTTTAGAAGGAAAATGCAATAAGACTTGCTGACGGGTTATATTCAGAATGTGAGAGAAATAGAGCGGTCAAGAGTAACTCCAAGATTTTGGGGCTGAGCTGCCAGTATCTGAGATGGGCTATATTGTGGGCCAGGCAAGTTTGTTGAAAAAGACCAGGAGTTACTTCGTGCACATTAAGATGAGATGACTATCAGACATAAAAGTGGAGATGTCAGGTGGGCAGGTGAATGTAAAGCAGGCTGGAACTTAAGGGAGATGTTGAGGTAGGAAATGTACACTGGGGGATCATTAGCACATAGGTGTTATTTAAAACCAAGAGATGAGAAGAGATCACCAGATGGAGAAGAGCCCAAACAGCATATGACAGGTATCCTCAAATGCCAGACCCATGGTTTGAAACTTTATTTTGTGGCCAGTGGGGAGCTACTGAGACCTTTTGGAGAATAGGGGTATCAAAATCTCAACTGGGCTTGGTTTGTTGATGCTTTTTGTTTGCCTGTTTATGCAGATGCCACGCTGAGGTCATTCGAGCAGAACCTGGGAGACCAGTTAGGAGCTGGCGCACCCAGCCGTGTGAGGCGTAATGAAGAGGGAGCCAGGACAGTGGCAGTGGGATGGGGAGGAACAGGGAGGGGATGAAGATAAAGGTAAGAAGGGAAAAGACTGCAAAACCAACTTCCCTTTCACTCAGTTCAAAGCAGAAATCTCTGTATCAATTCAATAGAAAACATAATTCAAACCTGAAAAGAAGATTTTTAGTGTCTCTCTCTCTCTCTGCTTCAGGCATGAGGCAAGGCTATGGTTTATAATGCTTTGCTTTCTGGGAGCATAGCTACCAACAGTAGGGAAGGAGATAGAGACACAGTTTTCAGTATTTCAGAAACCCACTTTCTGTCTGAAACGTGTAGTGTGAGGAGCCTGCTCTCCTCATTAACTGCTTAGCATGTTCAGAATCCAGGAGGGAATTTTTTGAGACAAACAGATCTGAATGCTTTCGATAGAAAGATGAAAATATTTCCACTCCCTCAAATGCATTGGCTTTTTAAATAATTGCAATCATATTGACCTTATATAGGAATAGATTAGAAATAACATATATAAAGCATAGTAGCTAGCATTTTACCAACAAGAACGGGTACAGTTTAAAATCACCTTTCTGCACTTTATCACAATGTCCTCTCATGATGATCCTGTGCAGTAAATAAGGATGTTCCCTCCTATTTTACTTGGAAATAAAGAAATGAAGGCGTAAGCAGTCGAAGTGACTTTCTTGGATCAGAGAGAAACAGAACCAAGAATCAAAGCAGTGTGTGAGCTGAGTCTGCTTTTCCATAGTGTGTGCTGGAAACCCAGGGACCGTGCCACTGAGTGCCTTGGAGCCTGGTGTCTAGAGCGTCTTCAGGCCCATTGTGTGCCACTGGAGAGTCCGTGATCCTCCAAAGTCAGTGCCCTCTCCAGCAGGTGTTTTTTGAAAATATTAAGGTTAAAGAGCGGCAGGAACCTGCCACCATTCAAAATCTTACCCAGCCAAAGTAGGCTCAAGGGCTTACAGAAGGGAAGGACAATGACTGCCCATTCTGTGTCCCTTCTGATGAGTGGCCCATCTGGCTTGGTCAGGGTTTGTGTCTTCCTGACTCGGCGTGCTTTGCTTCTGGGCTTTGCCGGACCACCCGTGTGTTATAATAAAGGTATGGTAGGGGTTTGAGCTGTGGGGTTATTGCTGGGATATTTTACCTCTAACAGGCACAGGGGTGATAATTCCTCTTTCAGTTTTATAAATCACACATATCCTCCCCAAAAGGCATTTTGAATAGGGCTTTCAGGAGACTCAAGACAGTCTCCCCCCACCTTAATACTCCTGAAGATTATTTCAACTATTCCCCCACTGACTTTCTCTGCTGCCCTTTGTGTCTACTGTAGACCAGTGGTGTTTGGGAACTACCTGGCGTATTCGTTTGTTAGCAGGCGAGGGGACGCTACCTCTATACCTGACACATCTGTCATCAAACACAGTTAATTACAGGGCAGATACTATACAGCAGCAGGACTTTTAAAAATCAATTAGCATTCAATTCAAGATTAAAAATGGAGAAGGCTAATTTTATTTTTCCTTTGGATGGTAGGCTGCTTAAGGAATAATAGTACAAAGACTGAAGTCTTTGCAGGAATATTTCATCAGAAGAATAGAACGTTTACCCAGGTGTCTTTGTCAGTCATAAGATGTGGAGGCTTTCGTGAGAGCGGGAGGTGTTAGAAGACAGGCTTCATTCTTGCAACCATAGTCTGTATAAGTTCTATTTACTTTTTCATGTTTTTCTGTAATTACTCAAAACGATATCTTCTTGATCTGTGTTCTTTGTGCCTTCCCTCTGGAAGGCCGGACCTTTCATCTGTTGGCTTTGGAGACTGGGCGAAGGGAGGCAAGGTGAGTCCGCCCTGCCTTTTGCTGCATAACAGCCACGCAGTAGACGCTGGGGCTTCGTGGTTTGGGATTTTGTGGCATATCGTGTGAATAAAAGCGCTTTAGACACTGGGCAGATATATCTCTTGGAAGTTATCTTATTATATCTAATTTTGAGTACTACACAGCATGGACACTCTGTATAAATTTTGAAAATGCTAACCTGCCCTCTAGGCTGAAATTCTGTTCTAACCCCAAGCAACCCACTCCCTTTTCCCCTGTCTGTGTTTTCATCTTAGTATAAGGAAAGAAAGATGGTAATTTATATATAAAGGCAATGGAAGTAATGCAGTTAGAAACTTCACCTACACCTTATCATGACCAAATCATAATTGCTCTTATCTATCCAAGTCAAGAATAACGGTGTTAAAAGCTACTCATCACGGCTCTGATTTCCCTGTGTTGACCTTAACTGGGTTTATGCTGGTCATGGGATTTGGTTCTGTGTTTCCTTTTCCGGTGTCCGTGCTGTACCTGCCAGCGAGCTTAGGGCGAAGCTCATTTCCCCTGGGTCTTTAACCGCTTCTGCATCTGGTGAGCTGTAACTCTATGTGGCCCTTCTGGTTTGGCAGCCCCAGTTGGCATTCACTTGTCAAGCCTGCTGTCACCAGTCCTCTCTTGGAAACTTTGCCTTCCCCCAGCCGGGCCACCTGATTCCTACCGGAATATCCCTGTTGCTCCCTGTTCTGAGCACCTGCAGACTGAGGTGGCAGATATTTAAACTGTCATAGTCCTAGCTTCTGGCATTCAGCGGTGCTTCAGCCTTAGAACTCTTCCGGCCTTGATTAGCATTCCAATTCTTATACCTGGGGTCTTACTTCACTCTTTCTCCCTGGTCCCACTCATTATTCTTCATTATTTCTACCACAGATGCCGGGTGGTTGGGGGTTGAGTTAATCACATTCCTCAGTTCATAGCACATCATCATCCCTGACAAGGGGATCATTGATTCCCGAAAAGTGCTATCTTATTTTTCCCCTTCATCTCCAATTCCACTCCTATTCCCCTTCCTGTACAGTTCTCCACACAAATGTGTTTCATAAATCTCATTAAATGTGCATGTATCTTTATAAAATGTGATGGTGTATTGTATGCACATGTTACTGATTTATCCATTTCTTTGATTTAGCAGGACTGTCTTTCCCACTCCCCTCTATCCTAAACCATTCCATGACAAACATCCTTTTATAAATCAATAAATTTCCCTGGGAGGTATAGCCAGTGGTGATACTGCTGGGTAATGCGACTTCACATACTTAATTGTGCTGATGGCTGCCATATTGCTTTTCACTGTGGCTTCACAGGTCTGCACTCCCCAGTGGGGTGCAAGTGTACCTACCTGCACACATCTTACCTTCGACAACTCTTAGTTTCTTCTAATTCCTGATTCCTATTTAAAACCATGTTCATGGGTGTAAAGTGATACCTCGTTTTTATTTTCATTTGCATTTCTCTGATTACCAGTACGTGTGAGTTCTTCATGAATTTGTTTGCTTTCTGGGCTTTTTCTTGTGTGTATTGCTGGTTCTTTGGCTTATATTTTTGATTGCACTGCCCATATTTTTTTATAGATTTGTAGGAGAGAATTCTTGGTATATTTTAGATGTTAATTAATTATCATTTTTAGATATTGAAAGAAAAAGTTTTGCTTTGTTACCTGTTACCTTTGTCAGGTGCTCTTCTTTGAACAACATAGTGTAGTGATTAAGGAGCCCACATGCTGGAACCAAACTGCCTGGGTTCAAATCCTAGCTCAGGCACTAAGTTATCTGACCTCAATCGTGGTCCTCAGTTTTTTGTCTGTAAAATGGATATATTAAAGTTTCCTTCTTTATAGAGATTTACTAGGATTAAATGAGTTAAAATTTGTAAAGAACTTATAGTAGCATCTGGCCAAATACACACACACATACTAAGTTATACATATATTTTCAATGAAAACAAATAATGTTTTTTTTATTTTATAATTTTACTTTTTCCATTTAGATAATTAATAAGAAATTCACCTTAACATATATGAAAAAAACCCTAATACAACAAAAGATGGGGATCTAGCTTTGTTTTCTTCCATGTGGTGAACCAGTTTTCTAATATCATCTAGTAAACTATCATTCCCCATTGCTTTGTGGGGCTACTGTTTTCATATGTTGGGTTCTTACAGATACCTGGTTCTTTTTGTGAGCTTTCTTGTTGATTACATTGGTCTTTTCTTCCTGAGCCTGTCCTATACTGTTGGATTACGTTTTAGTAGCTGGTAGGATAACTTTCCTTCTCCTCTGCTTTATTTCTTGTAATTGTGTTTCTGCCTGGGTCCCTACATCATTTTTCTGTCCACCTGTGCCGACCGAGCATCCCATAATGTGGCTGTCAGGGTTTCCATAAGTCTATTAGAAACTACCCTGTACCAAAGGACTCTTAACGTATTTTCCTCCTCCATTTTTATATTATAAACCTCTAGGAACTGGAACATTGGTACATCTTTTGTTTCTTTGTAAATTGCCAGGCATAGTGTCAGGGGCATTGACTGAAGATGTTTTTAAGGATAAAATAAAGCTCCACTTACAATCTCACCTATAATTTTAAATGAAAGGAAGTCTGATCATTTTTGTATGTTGTACACTGTTGAGTGAATTGTGAGTCAACTTTCCCACTTTGAACCCATCTCATTTGGAAAGGTCTAAGCTGAAACAATTCAAGTCAACAAATAATCAGAAAGATAAATAAGCAAGCATACTAACAATGACAAATTAAAAAACGTGTGCTTAACAGTTTATTTAGCTAAAAGAAAGATTTATTAGAATGAACTCCAAGTTCCCTAAAGAGTATTCCCCTGACCAGGGATGTCTCTTTCCTCTTTCCACTTATAACATGTCACCAGGGATGGTTACACAAAAGGCAAGTAGAAAAACAAAGCCCAATCTCATATCCCTTCTAATACTTTAGGTTCATCCAGTGCTTACAGTAGAATACAGAGGGAAAATTTGAACAGATCTGCTGCAGCAACTGAGCGATTTCAAAGCCTAGAATTCTAAATGTGAGGCCTCTCACTCAACTCTTCCTTCACAGCATGAGGATTAGCTCAGCTCCTCGCCGGCCAAGAAAGACTCCTATGCCTCTGTTAGTGCTTCTGTGAAATATCCACACTTGCCCCTCCAGTCCGCAGAAACCTCTTAAGGGCAGGAGTGGTGTGCTTTGTTCTAAATCTTGTGTTTAGAAGAGTAACTGGCATAGAATAGGCATTTAATATGTACAGTTGAACCTTGAACAGCACGAGTTTGAACTTTGAATGATGTGATTCACTTGTAAATGGATTTTCTTCCACCTCTGCTATCCCTGAGACAGCAAGACCAACCTCTCAGCCTACTCAATGTGGAGATGATGAGGACCTTTATGATGATCCACTTCCACTTACTCAACAGTAAATATATTTTCCCTTCCTTCACATTTTCTTTTCTCTAGCTTGTTTTATTGTAAGAATATAGTAATAATACACATGACATATAAACTATGTGTTGATTGGTTAAGTTACAAGGCTTACGGTCAACAGTAGGCTATTAGTAGTTGAGTTCTGTGGGAGTCAGATAGTATATGAAGATTCTCGACTGTGTGAGCGGTTGGCTCCCCTAAACTCCTAGTTGTTCAAGATTCAACTGTATTTAAATGGATGAATAAGTGGATGAATGAATGAATGGTGATAAAATTATGTGTGTGATAACTTATTACTTAAAATATGTATTACTTAAACAAAATATGTTTGGCCTAGCACTTTGAAAGACAGGAATCATTTCTCATCTTCCTGAGCATTGCACAATATTTTCCCTATAGCCACCTTGAAAGGTGATCAGCATTTACGTGTTTATCATCTACAGGTGAGCTGTGTTCTTTGCTCTCATGTTAATTAGCTCAACAAATATTGATTTAGCATCTACCATGAACATGGTATAACATCTGAGAAGTGCATGAAAGATATGAGTAATGTGAAAAGAGAGGAAAAGGTGTGAGCATGGGCTCTTGGGTTTGGTTGCCTCAAATTTTGACCTTGTCACTTATAAAGAACATGACCTTGGGTACATCACTAAGATGCTCTTTGCCTTAGTCTTTTCATCTGAAAAATCTTACTTTTTCTCATAGAGTTATTGTGAAAATCCAATGAGGTCACATGTATGCAAGTCCTGGCACATTATTAACACTATATAATTATTAGGTACTATTGTTTTTAAAGTCTAACCTGCACAATTTTCAAATTTAGATGGGTAAATAACACATAATCTGGAATAGTTTAAACTTTTGAGAAGGCTGACACACATCACAAATATTTTAGATTATGTATGCCTATATTGTGTCCTTCTCTGAGGCTCCACTCTGTTTAGTTTGCAAACTCCTTAAAGGGATCTCTCTGCATTGACAGATGAGTTTTCATTCCTTCATGGTTGCTCTCCAGACAAGGTAATCTGACCATCTCTACTGACCTAGAAACTACTCAGATACAGTCATATGATTCGCTGTTCCCCTTTTGTTTTCTGCTTCCTTCTTCTTATCTTTTGCCTTTTCAGATAACAGGTGAGACCAAAATAAGGATCTTGCCTTCTTATGGAAAGTCTTGTCTGCTAGCTTTATAAACTCCAAAAAGTTAGGGGAAAAAAATCAAAGCAAATAAATAACAAAAGCATAAATAGGCCCCTACATGAATACATTTGTCATCAAATTTGTTGGGGTTGCTTGCCGCCCTGTTTAATACAGTGTTTGTTTTGTGCCTTTTCAGCCTGAGTCAGTGTGAATGTCTTTTCTTAACAGTTTCCTTCTTGAGAGGGAGTGTGTGGGTTGGATCTGAGAGTCCTCAGCTTGCTGCTATTCCACTTGAAGGGAAGAGGGTCATGAGAGGAGTGGATGTCTGGAGTGGAATTTCAAGTCTGTCATCATCAGGAAAGGGAAAATGCTCTGCCCAGAATTTCCTGTAGTCTATGTTGGAGAGCGTTGCGATGTGCTCTGTGCGGCATCAGAGAAGTGGGGAGGTCGCCTTGAAGGCTGCAGGCCCCCTCAGAGAACACAGTAGCCCCAGCACCGGAAAAGAGGTGTCCTTAGCGAGGCCGAACCCAGGTTCCCCAGAGTCCTGTTACTCTTTCAAAAAGAACTGAGTGGCCTTTGAATGCATTTCAAATGTGTGATTGGTGTGGTTTGGTTGCTGTTTGTTTGTTTGTTTCTTTCTTTCTTTCTTTTTAATTTGGACATTTTTGAATGTGGTTTAACTCAGCTTTTACTACGTTTAATGGGATAAAATTGAAATGAGGAGAGGTGAAGTGACGAAAGGGGACCCTGGGAGGGCGCAGACCCGAGAATGGGTGAATGCAGGGGATGAACCGTTCTGCATGTTCCTGTCCCTGTGTTGGCTCAGCCACCGGTTGGCTGGGTGGGGCAGTGTGGCCTACTGGACTACCGTCCCTCAGCTCTTGCCTCTAAGTTGCCTTTTTACATTTGATAAATTTCCAATGTTTTCGTCATGTTTTCTATCTTAGGGAGTTGTCTAATATATTCCTGTTTCCTTTCATTCTTCCTTTCTTCCTTCCTGTTGTCTTTTTAACTATGGAGATAGACACACTGGTTAACACACAGATAATTTGGAGGACGGTTTCAGAGTTAGTTCTTTCTCCCATCCCCTCCCACCCCCAGTTCAGAAGTAACTGCATTCACAAATGAATGAATCCAATTAATAGTATAAATAACAATGTCTAGTGTGCTCTCTGGAGTTCCAAGATCCATAGGTC
The DNA here is from genome assembly GCF_041146395.1 of Eulemur rufifrons. NCBI lineage: Eukaryota > Metazoa > Chordata > Mammalia > Primates > Lemuridae > Eulemur > Eulemur rufifrons. The sequence goes on along the minus strand of NC_090988.1, from coordinate 7,979,685 downwards.
AAGGGCAAGCTGGCAGACTCTCAGAATACGAAGTCTTCCTCAGGCCCCTCTTTCTAATTTGCAGAGGAAACAAGCTGGAGAGTAGTATTTTGCATTGAAAAGAATCCCAGCGAAAGTGCCACATGATACCATGGCACTCATTTCCATAATTCTACTCCCTCCAGAGCGCAGGTACATTTAATTTCTCACAACTGTTACCTAAATGAAGAGCAGCATGAGGAATACACAGAGAATGAAAAATACCCATGTGTGGGGGTGGTACACGGCCACTAATCTTTCCTGACATTTACTTTCACTCACAAGCACAGGGGTGACCAGCCCCACCAGTGCTAGATGCCGAAGATAAATGTCAGCGCCGTCCACTGGAAGCTCTCTGTGCATACAGGCATATTGGAAATCAAATACATTTGGCTCCTCACACACTGAGGAACCCATCCCTTTAGAAACACGTGGATTGCTCTCTGCCACCCCACTCACCACTGCCATTTGCTAGAGTTGGGAATGCTAGAATAGTTTGCTGCATTTTTAATGGAAGGGAAAAACAAGAAAATAAAATTAAGCTTAACAGTTTTCATACTCTATGCCTTCAGTGCTGTGCTTTGTCTCCCCACGTGTCGTACTGCCAAATTTCCCAAGAGCATCTGCTGTTCCTATTGTGAAAACAATGAGCTGGTGTATGTCATGCAAGGGCTATTCTACCCATGCCAAATAGCTCCGTACATTTTAACTGTCCTCAGACTGGGCTGTACCAATCACTCAGGTGCACACCGCTTCTTCAGCCCTAGGCGATGGAAGTTACAGCATTCATAGGCAATTGCTTTCCTCACATAAAGGAAAAAAAGGTTTTGGTTTTAAGGTCTTGCCAGCTCGTTGACTAATTTACTCCTAGCCCTGAATGTATAAAGCCACTTGAACATTGTGTTTGTATGACGTGGTTAAAGACCCACATAAATACAGCCTGGTAAGGATTGGGGTTGTAAAAATAAAGTCAGAAAGAGGAGATTTTGTTCCTTTTGACTAAGCACTGTAAAATCCTGATGTTGAATTAAGATATGAAGCAGAAACCTTTTAAACTCAATGCAATATGAGTTGTTTTTTAAAAAAAAAGGAGGTGTGGGGGGGCAAATCTCCTTTGTCAGGGAGCCATTAACAGTGCAGTGCAATGACTCTTTATGTGGCCTTTGATATTCAACAACAGCCCGGACTAATTGATGGAGAAAATCAGTCATGAACTAAAGTGAAAACTAAAGTTGTTTAGATTAATTACAAAGTCAGGAAGGATGTCAGAGGGAGCACCTGGAGGGACATGCGAGGAGGAGGCCCTTCGTCACGGCCCCCACGGTCAGAAGGCCCCGGGCTCAGAAGGAGAGAAGGGGCCATGTGACATCAGACAAGCTTAGCCATAACTTCTGGGATGTTCAGAATGAGAGGCCACGGCATTTGTTCAGTGAGATAAAAATGCTGCTTCAGAAATAAGGGTGTATCTCATACTCTTAAATATGAAGTATAAACTGACAATGGGTAAAACAATAGTGTAGGCTAGAAAACCTGGAATAAAATCATCACAAATTGAATCTAGAGAACTTCAAAAAACTAATGATGTGAATATTTTATGTTATTACATATTTATTCAAAATAGTAATAGACTCATGGGATGTTTGCAATGGGGAGAGGGTTTTAGAACATCTAGTTTGGTGGGTTTCAAATTACTTTGATCAGATTACCTGTTCTTTTGAACAAACTGTATTCATTATTAAGAAATTAAAGCAAACAAATAAAATCAGAAGGAAAAAAAAAGTAGACCTGCTCTGGCTAATGAGCTGACGAAATTTGGGGCTCTTTCCTGACTGCCTATGTCTGTTCCCGAGGCCCCCACAGCAGAACCCCAGGGCTCATGGAGCAGGATTGGAACCCAAATTTCCTGGTATTAGTTCTCAAACTAGAACTATGCATACTCTACCAAAATGTGTTTCCTTAGTTTGATAAGTTTGTTAAATGCTACTTGTATAAACCAGAGTTTGGAGAATAGCAGTGCTCATTAGCCTTCAGTGGAAGGCTGTGGTAATCCCTCAGTTTTGAAATGCATTAACATGTGCTTGACCTGGTTCCTCACCCGCACACCTGAGTGTACCTGACTAGGGAACCCTATCAGCAGAAACACCTATTAACATTCTGTGGCAAAATGTCCCCCAGAATACCATTAGACAACATGAATCCTGTCTGGGTTCTGGTCTAATTCCCTTATTTTTTCAAATGGGGGTACAGAGGCTCAAAATGATGTGTTTGGAGCCACATACTAGGAAAGCATAGTTAGGAACCAGACATAGAACTTTGAATCCATGAAGTTAAGGGGCTTTTCAGATATATTCTCTTTAATATTTCCACATATCTATGGGCAGGGAGCAGTCAATGCTGTGCAGTGAAACACAGAAAGTCAAGGTTACCCAGTCCAACTCAAGTATAATTCCCCTTGCGGTGCCCTGGTCTGCGTGATGGGTGCTAAATCAATCCTTCTCTCTGATGAGTGGGAATGGGTAACGCTGTCCAATTTTTAGATCTTAGACAGATTTAAACTAAAGAAAGTGTGTGATGGCATCATTAACAATTGGCACAGTGATTTCTTAAGGTTTAAAGCGACCAGTTTACATTCAGAACCCTTGGTAATGATTTAAAGTGTTTTGCTATGTTGGCATTCACAAATTGGGCAAACCTCTGGCCAAGGTGAAGTACAGCCCACATGAGCTCTGGAGATGCAATTACAGGGAGTTACAGAGCCCTCTCAACTGCCCATGCTTAATTAAGATATGATCAGCCAGTCTCTTTGTGGCCATTAATTCATTGTCTGGTAATCCAATAAGGGGTTATTGTTTGAAGCTGTTTGAGAGCCACTTGCCTCATTATTAACTCAAAATTGCCCAGAAGGCAGCACTACGATGTCATTCTCCCTGCCCAGAAGAGGACATGACATTGAAAGACACTTGACATCCACATTTGACGATACTTTAAACTCCAGCATTATGGCTCAAGCGTTCACAAATCTATGGATATGATAATGGAACTGGTGACATCTAATTACTAAATGGCAATTAATGATAATAGCCCGTTTTGAATATGTAGGGCCATTCTCTATAAGGAGCTTGTTGCTCTTTGCACATATTAATTAATATAGACAGACAGCTGAGTGATAAAAAGGTAACTTTATAACATTATTGCTTCTGAGTAAACTGAGTCATGTCCAAACTGACCCTTATATTAATAGATGCACAACAATAGCTTGCTGATTTGAAGCCACAATTTTTGAAATAATAGAAGAGAAATGAGAACTGTAGGAAAGGGAAGGGAATGGATGTCAAAAGAAAATTCAAGGTATTATTAACTTTTGTGAATTCCTTAGTTACTTCTGTTCACCCTATTTCTGAAACAGGAGTTAGTAATTTTTCCTGAATCAGTAGCCATACCTGAAAAAGCAAATAGGCTTTTGGGAAAGTATAGTATTTCCGGAATAAGGCTGACTTATTATCTTCCCATAGAGCCTCAAAGATGCTGAATTTTTGTTGTCAAGTGGAATTCAACCTGGATGTTATGATCCCATTGGTGTTGCTAGACATAACCAATGTCTTTTTTCCAAACACCCACTTGAAAATGGAAAATTTAATTAAAGATAGGAAACTGAATGAATTATCTCTATTGATCTCCTTAAATTCCCCAAATGGTTTCATTATGGCTTACTTATAGAATTAAAAAAGTATTAAAAATAAATGGATAATTATCCAAATTTTACAGTGTTGTATGTAGAAATAGAGTGAGTTTTCACTAGATTTTCAAAAGCAAGTGGGAGACTACCCCATTAATTTATATACTTTTTCATTTGCAAGCATTTATTGAGCACATATGGTTTGCCAAATACCTTGCTGAGCTCTGGGATGTATTAACAGAAAAAAGCTTTGATGTGGCACTTAAGATATTCAGTCTGGTGGCACAAAGGAAGATATAAGTAAGTACAATCCAGAGTGATCCATTCTACAACTGAAATATGAGCAAGTTATGGAGGGTTGTGAGGGCAAAAAAAAAACGTGTGAGTTAACTTTGGTAGTAGTCTATGCCTGGCTATGTGCTAGGGATTCAGATCAGACTCCACATCATTTACGGTAAGTACTTTGTTCTACAAACCTATCTACCTGTCATTACTTTACGTTGATTTCATAGTTCTGCAATTTGGACCCGTGTGTGTGTGTGTGTGTGTGTGTGTGTGTGTGCGCGCGCGCGTTTTAAGTTTAAATATTGTTATCCTTTTACAACCTCACACATCCATATTGGGATCTGTTTGTTTTGACAGAAGGGAGGAAGATGAGATTTGGCACATAGCAGGTGTTCCCCAAATATGGCTTCAGCCTTAAGAGTAGGGTGGACAAATCCTGAACAGTTTGGATAATTTGCCAATGTTCTGCATTTTTTTCCCTCTGAATTGTATAAGGCTACCTGGCGAGGACTGGAGAAGAAAGAATTAAAGTGTCCCGACACTGCATCCCAGATTGCCTGTATTTTAAGGAGGTACCAATTTTCCCACCTGAGAGCCCCAGATGTGGCTCTGTTTGACCAGGTAGCTTTCTGGTTAGCTGTGTGCCAGCTGGAAGGCCCTGCAGTCCTTCCTCTCCCTCTCCAATCCCGGGCTGGAGTGGTCTTGATGAATCTCCGCAGGCATTTCTTCCTCAACTGTGGAATGATTCATTGGCATGAAGCTGTTAAGCGATTAAAATAAAACACTTTTATGGAAACGTTCTGCTTACCCTGTGTTCCCAGGCACCTCTGTAGTGTGTCTGTGGCAAAAGAGGACCACAGGGGACACACATCATCTTATTTTTTTCTCCTCTGTTAGAATTTCCAATATTTCTGTGGTAGGATAGGATTTGAAAATTGTTTTAGTTCAATTGAGATCACCCTGCATGTGCTTTAGGGCCCTGGAAAGGAGACCAAAAAAAAAAAAGAAAAAAAAACAAACCCCAAAAAACAAACAAAAAAATAAAAAAACATCAAAAGAAAAAAAAAACTTTGCAGCTTGAAATTATGTCCTAGACTGCCTCTGTGCCTAAGGGGAAATGAAGTCCAGGAGAAACATACTGAGGGTGGCAGGAACTTTCAGCAGCATGCTGTCCCCATGCACAGGGGAGGCTTTTTGTTTGTTTGTTTTTGTACACAGGAACTTGCCCTGATTGGAGAAGAGTTTGAGGTCCTCCCCAGAGTGGGGTTTCTTTGTTACAATGATCAAGAGAAGGCACAGAGAGTAAGAGAGTGCAAAGAAAAAGAAGGGGCAAGAACAAGGACAAAAGGAGCTCGGGGATGGAAAGGAACAGTGATGGCAGGGACAGAGGGAAACAGGGGTCCGCAGAGTAGACACATCTGCTTCTCAAACTGCTGGAACAGCTGGGAGGGAGGGTCGTAGGAAAAGCAGTTTCGCTTCCCTAGTCTGTATGTGCCCTTTAAAGCAAGCTGCACTGGGGACATATAAAATGAAAGGAAGGGGGGGTAGAATAAAGAAGGGAATTATTATAATTCTTAGAAAGATGATTTTAAAAAGCAGTGATTTAAGTTCTTTTATTCATTACACATCATAAAGGACCCAGGCTGTGTTGCCCATGGCTTTAAAATCTAGTACCCTATTAAAACCTTTTCTTGTTAGTAACTCAGAGCTTTGGAAACTCACTAAGAAAAAAAGCCAATTTAATCAAGGCAAGATTTAACACAAAGAAAGGACCTGATCTTGCCTTTCTGCAGAAAAACTTTCAGGATCAAATGGCTTATGATTTTCATTTACCTAGAGAATCCCTGTGGAATCAGCAGTTGGAGAGGGGAGGGTGTCCTTCATTAGCTTGCAGGGCACGCCCAGATTTGGTTTCTTCACCCCGATTCCTCACTGCTGTTCAAAGGAAAATAATTTTTTTTTGGTCATGCTAATAGAAGAAAACCCATGACACAAAGAAAGGGCAAAAGTGAATCGACCTAATACCAGAAGGTAGCAAAAGGGTGTTTGGTCTATCTTGATCCCAATAGATCCAGTTTTCAATGACCCATAATATATATTCAATTCTCAAATGATAACATGGTACAATAAAATGTTGTCCTGGAGTTGGGGAGATGTAGGTTTGAGCCCAATCTCCTTCGTTTATAATCTCTCCAAATTACATAAATTAAGTTCAATAAGACTCATTTCACATTTATAAAGTGGAGAGTATAGTATTGTTGTCTACTATTGTCTACTGTTGCAAGCACAAAATTTTCTGAGTTAACTCAATGTAAGTTTATGTCTTGCTTACTTAACAGTCTAAAATTGTGTTTCTGATTGTTGGTGAGGAGAGAGGTTCTTCCCCATGTAGTCACTCGGATCCAGGCTAACGACGCCTTTGCCATCTTGAACACGTGGCATCTAAGTATCCCTCAGCATTAATTTTCAGCACACATGGGAGATATTTGAGGGTCATAATGGTCCTTATTGCTTTTTCTCACATTCTTTTGGCTAAAATACAGTCATTTGGTCTATCTGACTGTAGAGCCAGAGAAAAGGAATCTAGCTTAATGCCAAGACAAAATAGGCCATGGATTTTGGAGTCCAGCTAGCAAACAGCTATACCGTGCATTTCACCAGATATCCCTTTGCACCTTTTTTCACATACTTAGAGAACACACAACCCCAAGCTAGAAAACTCCAAGTCCAATCCAACCATTGCATCCAGGTGAAGGTCCAGGATTATTTAGTGGTATTTACTTCTTTTCTTTGTGATCAGCTATGGCTTTTCATGGAACAGTGACCTATAATTAAAAATATTGCCACCCCTTAATCTCATGTCCTTTTTAATGGCGTAGCAGGACAGGATTATCACAATAAAATACCTAATTTGGAAAAGGGAAGCATTAAAGATACAAAGCAGTTAGGAGTTCATGGTAGTGGTGATATTTTTATCCTGGCAGTTGGAGAAATTCCATATTTATGCTCTGATTCTGTTCTCCGGGAGGAAATTTTTTTATCTGTTGTTCCCTGTGACCCCCTGGCTTCACTGGCTGATAGTTCTCTGTTCAGTGTCCTCCGTGGCCACATCTGAAGAGGCTGAGTTTACTCTCCTTGGGGGCTGAACGACTCATGTAGCCCATTTTCTGCTAGTGCATGTTGGGGTGTTTGGCAGTTGTTTGAGAGTCAGAGGCTCTTTTAAAAGAGAATCATAATTTCTTTGGCTATGCAATTCCTTCAAAAGTGTCATAAGCTTCTGCTTTAGCTGTTTCCAGGAAGACTGATTTGCCCCATGAGAAATATCAAAGACATAACTAGATAGAACTCTTAAGTCTACATTATTTCCTTTTTTTCGTGTTCCCATGCCCCTCTTTCTTAACTTCATGTGGCGACATTGAGATCATCTGAAAGAAAGGGCTTGGTAAGGAAGGTAAAGGTTTTGATTTGATAATTGCCACAAAGTTGAGTCCTTTTGTCCAACTGAGAAGTTTGAATGGGGCTATGCTGCTTATAACTATTTTCTGTCTTCTTCCTGATGTTTGGGATCCAGATGCAGTTGGCTTTTCCAAACCTGGAAGGCCTCAAATTTCTGGAATCAATCTCTCTCTCTCTCTCTCTCTCTCTCTTTCATTTGCTTGAAAACTAGAGAATTTTGTTTCTGAGCTCATCTCTTTCTTGTAATCATTGTTTTAAACAAAGAAGAGTGATTAATACACAGGAACCTTCTTTCTGTTTCTTCTAGAACTATAGGTTCATTAGGCATTTGTTTTGCCTTAGAAGTTAAGACAAATGACAATTTTACTACATGTTTTATTATTTCACAACCAGGATCTCTGGCCTTCTAGCTCATTCTATCTGTTTAATTGGTACCCATTGCCCCTGCCCCACTGTAATCTATTAACACATTTTTGGTTTAGTTATGCCAGAACCCTATTCCCAGTACCCATTTCAATATTAATTAAGGACACACTAGATATTATAACAAGTAAATCCCTAAATCTTTGTGGCTCAGCAGTAGGTATCCAGCTCTCACCTGTGTCACAGTTCGATGTGATGCTACTGGTTACTAAGGGCATCAGGCTGTGCCTCACATAATTATCCAGGGATGTTGTGTTATGGAGGGTTTTCTAACTTCAGTTTGTGGTTTCCAGGGTTGCCATGGCTATCAGCATCTTGTTGGGAGTAGCGGAAAGCATGGAGCAGCAGCACATGAGTTTTTAAAGGGCCAGGATTAGGAAGTATGCATGTTTCTTCTACTCTCATTCCATTGGGTAGAATTCAGTCACAGCGTCACACGTAATTCCAAGAGAGGATGGAAAATGGCATCCAGTGGGGTGCTGGAGAAGAAAGCAAGGTTTGGTGAATAGCCACCAATCTCTCTGACAGACACCTGCCATATGTGATTGTGGTGGGGATTGTGACAGACCTGTAAAGCATCCGTCATGATGAACACACAGAGTAAGTACGTGATGAATGCTAGTTCCCTTCACCGTCCTCCTCTCTCTAGATAGTCCCAGAGTACCCAGTAAGCACTTAATAAACAGAGAATAAATGGGACGGTATTCATAGTTATTTCTCCTCTGAATTGGACACCTTTGAAATCTGACCCTGTTTTGGACTGAACTAGCTGGATCTCTTTGGGTCTGATTTTTCTTTGAATTAGAAACATCTCTCAGGACCTAGACTATTTTTCAAAGAACCCCATCTGGTCTATTGGAAACTGTTTCAAAGTTGAAACATCAACCCTGACAGGTCCTTTGGCCGCTAAAGATGCAGCCCCTAGGGACATGTCTCTGCTGGCTATTCACATGAAATAGCATAGCAGAGACTGGATGACAGTCATCTGCTGTTCTGGATTTTGCATCCTCTTTAAACATATTTGCCTTTAAACATGCTTTTCACAAAAGCTTAATGTTCCTTTCCCCGGATTTTGAATCACTTTGCAGCCTACAGAGAGAACTATAAAGGGCTGTTTCTGTTCCATTCCATTTCTACACTTGTTTATAATGTTTGCTTCTTTTGCCCACCGTTCCTGTAATTTTTTTCAGTTGATTAATTAATTAAACATGGATTGTGTCATGGAATGAGTGGGACACACTTATATGCAACTTGGCCAGAGTTAAGACTTGCGCCAACCACGCTATCTAAAATTGCAGTGCCCCCATCCAGCATTTTCTATCTCGCACTCCGATTTTAATGTTTTCTTTAACACTTTAGCCACTGGTATATCACTTATTTATTAATTTTTTGTTTGCCTTCTTCATCTAGAATACAAACTCCATGAGGGCCATAATTTTTTAATTTCTTTTGTTTATAACGCTATCCCCACTGCCTACAATAGTGACTAACCATAAAAGAGGTTCAATAAGTATTCATTAAATGAATAAATCATTCTTATTCCTTGGTCTTAAGGAACTTAAATTCTAGTAGGGGAAAATCTGACACATTTCAATGTATTTATAAGGCACAGAAGATTGTAGATGTTACCTTGCAATATGTTGGTGTTAACCAAAAGAAAAAAAAGGAAGAGGAAGAGACAAATAATTTTTGTTGAAAATTTTTTTCTTCCAAGTGAACTTTGATTACATTATTTCATTTATTTTAAACCATAGCTTAATCCTAAAAAACAGGTTGTCAAGCTCCCATTTTCTGATGAGGAAACTGATACTTAAAAAGGCAGAATTATTTGTGCAAAGCTACATAACCAGCAAGTGGTGGAAACAGGTTTCCCTCAGATCTGTGTGGCCTTTTTAAATCTATACCAATGATTTGCAAACTTCTTCTTATCCACCCATAGAAATAAGCATATTTTAACTATAGCGCAGTACAGACAAGCACACACACATGCACACATGTGCACACCTCCCCACCCACAGACTGAATAATTTACTTTCCAGTGTGCACAGCATTCTATTCTATTCTGTCCCGTTGTAGTCACTCCCATTCCATCCCATTCTATTTTGTAATTTGACTTCGACTCGATAACTGTTTCTGCAACAAAGCACATGGATTGCAACTCAGACCTTAAGAACCTTTTCTCTTTGGCACGTTGCCTGGTGTGGAGAGATCTGGTGATCTGGACCACGCACTAGGGGCTAAGGAAGACTTTGTGGAGGAGGCAGCGTGTGAGGTAGGCCTTACTGAATGGGCTGCATATAAAGAAAACTTTAAAATTTATAAAACTTTCATCCTTTCAGGAAATAATACTCATTTCATTTATACTTCTATCATATAATCCAGAAGCTTGGTAATTTATGATCAGGCGGATAAAAAGTCAAAATACTCAAATGCGTTACCTTATTCACTTGGACAGTTGGTCACTCAGTCAACAATTAGTCATGGTCATTGCTCAGGAAGTAAGTATCAAGCACCTGTTACATGCCAGGCTGTGGCTAAGTGCTGGAAACGCAGAGATGACTCAAGCACACCGTCTACCTTTAAGGAGCAAGTTTGTTGCCTCAGTCCATTCAGGACGCCATAACAAAGCACCGCAGACTGGGTGGCTTATGAACAACAGACATTGATTTCTCACAGTCTGGAGGCTGGAAGTCCAAGAGCAACGTGCCAGCAGATTGGGTATCTGATGAGGACTTGCTGTCTTATAGGTGTCACCTTCTTGCTGTGTCCTCACATGGTGGAAAAGGCAAGGCAGCTGGGATCTCTTTTTTAAGGGTTCTAATCCTGTTCAGGAGGGCCCCACCCTCTTGACCTAATTATCTCCCCAAAGCCCTACTTCCTATTACCAGCGCCTTGGTGAGTAGATTTCAACATATGACTTTTAGGGAGACAAAAACATTCAGACTATAGCATTTGTATTTCACGTAAAGGTTGTTGTCTAATGACATCTTAGCCTTTCCTTAAGATGACTTGTTAAGTAACCCGCCTCTGTGTCATTGTCCCTGAGGAACTGGTGTTCTTACTTGGCTGTATGTGGGGGATGCTGCATTGCTCTCTCTCCTTTATTCCATCTTGAAATGGGATTTATAAGTGAAAATGGAGCTACTGCTTGTGGCCTGGTGACATACTGACCGGCAGTGGTGGGTTTCTTTATAAAAGCATTCCACGTGAATGATGGTTGTAGACACGGTGAGGTGAGTCTATGGATTTTGTCATCACCTCTTTTGCCTGAGATCAGGTTTTCCCCCAAGGCAGAGAAATGAACGCTGCTACACCCATTTAAATCAGGGACTCTCTAGAGAAATTGATGTGTGTGGCTCCATGGGCAGTGCCTGCATTTTGACAGTTTTCTGGGTCTGATGAATTGATCGCTGGCAGAAATAATTACTAATAGTTAAGCAGCTGAGCTTATGCAAAAAGGCCTCTGACAAGAAGGCTTTAACAGGAGCCTCCCATTTAAGTAGGCTTTATATGACTAAAACATGATACCAAAAACATAAATGTTATACTTCCTTATTTTAAGCCTATAGTAATGACCTTATATTATTTTGGAATGGATACATAAGTGAACTAAGGTGTATATATATATAAAGACCAAATAAAATAGAAAGATATATCACCTTCCTGATTCTGTAAATCCAGCTCTAGTGGGCCTGGAACCTTCTGCATCAGTTTTTGTTTGTTTTGTTTTGCTTTAATTGATACATTAGAGATCACTGAGCCATGTTGTTGAATATACTGCACTGATTCCCTTTTAAAATACTCTGGACTTAAAGTCTTTTGAGGATAGTTCTATATGTCTCATATTATCCCCAGCATGTTGTCTTCTAAAAAGTAGGTGCTGAAAAAATACTAATTGACAAATTAGTATTAACTAATATTTCAACACAGCAATTTTTAATATGTAACATACTCTTGTGTACATTTTATCATTTTTTAATTCAACAGCAATTTATCTAGTAATTTGTATAAAGTCATTTCAGAGTATTTGACTTATCATAGAATTAAACTACAATATGATACATGCAATAATGTATATTGTGTAATACATGGTAAAAATGAACTGATTCTTGGTAATTATTCACTTAACTTTTGGGATCAGAAAATTGCTAATGTCCTAAGTATTAGTCTAATAACTATGGGATTTTGGAATGTTTTTCAAAGGAAATAATATCAGTTAATCTGATGAGGCATCCAAGTGAAAAGTAGTTGAGAGGTTCTAGGTCATTAAATCTGAAATGTCCAACTTCGAATCAAAAGTGTAGTTTATTATATCTCAAACAAGAAGCAGTCCAATTAATCAAAATATGCACCTCAACTATCATCAGAGTTTTGCCATCTTAATGGTAGCTTGTTTACGCCAGCAGTGAAGAAGCCTAGAGAGCTTCTTGGCGATTAGATCATGAAAGGCGTTTTCCACAGCTTGTTGAGAATTGGATGTTTTTCCTTGTAGTTTATTATATCTCAAACAAGAAGCAGTCCAATTAATCAAAATATGCACCTCAACTATCATCAGAGTTTTGCCATCTTAATGGTAGCTTGTTTACGCCAGCAGTGAAGAAGCCTAGAGAGCTTCATGGCGATTAGATCATGAAAGGCGTTTTCCACAGCTTGTTGAGAATTGGATATTTTTCCTTGCAAGAAGTGGTCCAAAGCCTGGGAGAAGTGGTAGTCAGTTGGTGCAAGGTCTGGTGAATACGGTGGATGACAGTTTCCAAGCCCAGCTTCTGTAGCTTGAACAACATTATTTGTGTGACATGTGGTCAAGCATTGTCTGGCAAGAGGATTGGCCTGTCTCTACTGACCAATCTGAGCTGCTTAATTACAAGCATCCTCATCATTTCATCCAAATTATTGCAGTAGATATCTGCTGTAATCGATTGATCAGGTTTCATGAAGCTGTAGTGGATAATACCAGCACTGGACCACCAAACAGACACCAGTAGCTTTTGTTGATGAATATTTGGTTTTGGACTGTGTTTCAGCACTTCATCTTTATCCAACCATTGTGCCAAATGCTTGTGATTGTCAAAAAGAATCCATTTCTCATCACACATAACAATATGATGTAGAAATGGTTTGCCTTCATGTTGTGACAGCAAAGAAAGGCAAGCTTCAAGATAATTTCTTTTCTGATGCTTGTTTAATTCATGTAGAACCCATCTATCCAGCTTCTTTACCTTGCCAATTTGTTTCAAATGGTCCAGTATTATTGGAATAGTAACGTCAAACCTTGCTGCTAATTCACACGTAGGTTGAGATGGATTCACTTCCACTACAGCTTTCAGCTCATCATTATCCACTTTGGTCTCAGGTTGCCCATGTGGCTCATTTTCAAGATTAAAATCACCAGAATGGAACTTCTTAAATCATCAACATACTGTGAATTTGTTAGCCACATCCTTCCCAAACATTTCATTGATATTTTGAGCTGTCTGCATTGCATTGGTTCTACGATAGAACTCATATTAAAAAATAACACAAATTTTTGACTTACCCATGGTTTCACAAAAATTGCTCTAAATAAAAATAGACAGATAATCACAAGCCAAAATGTGCATTTGAAAGAATGAGGATGTACCTTCACAATAAAAAACAAACAAACAGAAAAACCAAAACCAAGAAGTGTCGAAGTGAAATGTCAGAGATATCAACTGTCAAACTTAGTACTTAAAGAAATCAGAGATTTCACACTTAATGACCTGATATATCAGTCAGCTTTGGCTAAGTTATGCTGCAATAACAAATGCCCCCAACATCTCAGTGGTTTACAAAGGTAGATTATGTAGACATGCATATTCATACACACACACACACACACACACACACACACGCACACACATTTATTTATTTATTTAATTCCTGGACCCATGCTTATAGGAATGAGTTCTATTTAGGACCTGCAGTCTTGCTTCGGAATGGTAGAACCACATGAATGTTCTTAAAGCTTCCATTTTGTAGTAATGCATGAGATTTCTATTTCTTTTTCATTAGCCAAAGCTAAGTCAAATGACCAAAACTGATGTCAGTGAGGTGAATAGTATGAGAAGCTGCAAATATTTGGAGCAATAAACCAATACGTCCCACACTGTTATTATATATAGCTGGAATATTGAAGTCCGTATAGAGGAATCAATCTTATAGAATATGATCCCCCAAACAACCAGTAAGTTTGCCAGAATAAAGTTTATTCATTACATTTTATGGATAAGAAAACCTATGGCTGGATTTTTTTTTGTTGTTTGTTTACATTTTCAAGTTCTGTATCTCATATATGGAAAAGTCTAGATTTGAACTGAAATCTAAATCTGACTTTGTTTTTAACCTAAATCTAAATCATATACTTTTCCTAACATAGTCATGCTATATATGTGAGTGTCTGTATGATGCCAGAAGCTAGAATGAAAAATGAAAATGTTTCAGGTATAGGATGCTGGAGAATTTGTGTTTAAATTTTCATTTATATATTTCATATTTTTAAGGTGGTCAATATTGAACATTGAAGGTAGTTCTCACTGTCCTTAGGTGTGATAATTATTTTTAGTATTAAGTTTCTTATTTTGGTATATGCGTGTCTGTGTCTGTATGTGTGTCTGTGTGTATTTGCGTGCGTGTGTATGTGTGTGTGTCTGTATCAATTCAGCTTCTTTCAGTCTTACACAGGACCTTAACAAAATGTTCTAATAGATCCTGCTAAAGCTACTGAGTTTCACATTAGGAATTAGTTCTGATTCTGTTGATGTAAACCTGAACAGCGAAGAGAAACATAATCCACCTTCCTGCATTATTAAGATTTCAGATATACAGCTTTTATAAAAGCTTGCAAGTACAAAATTTGCTATCAAACCTAATGTAGCATGGAGGATTTTGTCTGAGCTAGCAAAGGATCACATTTTCATCTCCTGTGAGCCAGGGACTGAGCTTTATAAACTATTTTCACATATATGTTCTATTAAAAAAAGAGAGAATTTCATTTTGAATCTTAGTCTAGTTTTATAGTGAGTGGGCCCTGAACCTAGTTGTCTGATAAATCACATTCTATATGGGTGAAATACATACTTTCTAGCCTGAACAAGAACATTGACTTCAGGTACAAAGAAAACCAATACTGCACAATAAATGGGCTAGGTGACTCATTCAGTTCGATTCGCGTTTACTATACATTTAGCACTGTAGTGTGTACTGTAGGGAAGATAAAATACCCTTCCAGCTGCTGAGGAGCTTTTTACTGAAGAGATGAGTTATGTAATCTTGGACAGATGCTCTGGAAACAGGATTTAAAAGAGCCTTTTTCCATCTGACCTTTCTTCTCCCTGTGATGGGAAAACAAAACAAAAGAAAAAGAAATCTGTCTAGTGTGTTGCAATGGTTGAGAACATCAGTTCCGTAATGGGAAGGTCTTGTTTGGAAGTTAGAGACTGAGTCATTCTAATCCACTTTTTGGTTCTTTATTTCCTTTGACATTTTCTTCTGATGAAGTAGTAATTAAGAGTTGATTAATTAGTTACATGATAAGTTCAGTCCTTCATTTAGTAAACATTAATGTGGTCATTCTGTTTCCAGCACTGTGCTAGGTAGTAGAGAGCTGCTACTGTAAGAATATCCTTTACCTTCATCTTAAAGTCCAATGAGAGAGACAGAAGACAGTCATCACCTTCAGTACCATGTGACAAACACCATGTCAGATATAAACATGAGCTGTTTTAGGACACGGGGAAAGCATGCATTTTCTATTAATAGGCTTAAAGGGCCTGGTAAGAGTTTCTAAAGGAGGTGGTACTTGAAGTGAGTCTTCATGGATGAGAAATCTAATTACCCAGATAAAGAAAGGGGAAAGGGCATGCCAGACATACTGTTCATGTTCTAGCATGCACAGAGGAGGACAGGCAAGAGACAGCAGGTACAAGCACTCATGATAAGTAGTTAAGTAGAGAAGTGGTGTAGGAAATTTGGAAATAGGAGAAAGGCTGAGGACAACAGTGGACACGCAGGTAAGATATAAATCAAATTCACAAAGCACTTACAGTCCATGTTTATTTATCTGCATGATTTTGGGAGTATGTATGGAAACCAACTCAGTCTAGCTTGGGCAAGAAAGGAAACTTGCTTAAAAATATACACTTGATCCTTGAACAACATGGGTTTGAACTGCAAAAGTCCACTTACACACAGATTTTCTTTTACTTCTGCTACCCCTGAGACAGCAAGACCAACCCTTCTCTTCCTTCTCCTCAGCGTACTCAACATGAAAACAATGAGGATGAAGACGTGTATGATGATCTACTTCCACTTAATGAATAGTAAATATATTTTCTCTTCTGTATAATTTTCTAAAGAACATTTTCTTTTCTCCACCTTACTTTATTGTGAAACTA
This sequence comes from Eulemur rufifrons, assembly GCF_041146395.1. Taxonomy (NCBI): domain Eukaryota; kingdom Metazoa; phylum Chordata; class Mammalia; order Primates; family Lemuridae; genus Eulemur; species Eulemur rufifrons. The sequence goes on along the minus strand of NC_090988.1, from coordinate 7,963,413 downwards.
TAATATCTGATACATATAACACACACAATATATGTTACTCAACTGTTTGTGTTGTTAGTAAGGCTTCCAGTCAGTAGTATGCTATTAGTAATTGAGTTTTGAGGGAGTCAAATGTTATACATGGATTTTCAACTGTGCGGGGTGCGGGGGGGTTGGTACCCCTAACCTCAGACTGTTCAAGAGTCAATTGTAGAATGATCTCTTGGAGTACAAACACAGAGCTATAGCTCTACTGCAAAAATAGATTGGCACCAAGCACAGGAATAACATCAGGGACTTCAATTTGGCTGTCTTCATGGGTTTTTTAATTCTCCTCATTATGCAGGATTGCGTACTCTTCTTCTCCAAGCTATATGATGAAACACAGAAGGTAAGAGTGCCTAAGGTTATAATCTTACATACACAACCACTTGGAAAGATAGAACCCTCCCCCCGCCCCCCGCCGTGCTCCATTTACAAATTTTCTTTGAAAGGAAATCTACATGGTCAGCTTGGGTCTGGTGTCTACACTCGTACTGCTTTGACTGTGGCTGGGGCACGAGTTGTATTATGAAAGCATTGCTTCTGCGACAAGAAGGAGAGGAGTAGTTGCATTGAATATTCCCAAAGAAAGAGGCTGGGAATATACCCATTATATAAGTGGTGCTAAATGCCAATTCACACATAAGCTACATCATACCAACATCTGGGATTTTTGGAAACATAACCAGTATATTTCTGGGGTTAACCCACTAAGTGGTTTCATAGATCTAGGGTGGGGTCAGGTAAACTAATTTTAAAAGTTCAGTAAAGGACAGGAACAGAAACTTTTCAAAGAAGACAAACTAATGGCCAATAAACATATGAAAAATTGCTCAACATCTCTAGTCATCAGGGAAATGCCAATCAAAACCACAATGAGATATCACTTAACTCCAGTGACATTGACTTTTATCAAAAAGTCCCAAAACAACAAATGTTGGTGTGGATGTGGAGAGCTAGGAACACTCATACACTGCTGGTGGGACTTCAAATTAGTACAACCTCTATGGAAAGTAAGCTGGAAATACCTCAAAGAACTAAAAGTAGAACTATCATTTGATCCAGCAATCCCATTACTGGGTATCTACCCAAAGGAAAAAAAGACATTCTATAATAAAGACATCTGCACTCGAATGTTTATAACAGCACAATTTACAATTTCGAAGATGTAGAAACAGCCCAAGTGCCCGTTAATACATGAGTGGATTAATAAAATGTGGTATATGTAAACCATGGGGTACTACTCAGCCATTAAAAAAAGGTGAACTCATACCTCTTGTATTGTCCTGGATGAAGCTGGAGCTCATTTTTCTAAATGAAGTTATCACAAGAATAGAAAAACAAGCACCACATGTACTCACCATTAAATTGGTACTTACTGACCCACACTTACATGTACACATGGAAGTAACATTCATCGGGTGCTGGGCAGGTGGGAGTGGGAAGGAGGGGGATGGATAAATTCACACCATCCCCTAGACAGGGTGCAGTTCGTGCTGTCTGGGGGATGGGCATGCTTGTAGCTCTGACTCGGGGGGTGCAAAGGCGATATATGTAACCAAAGCGTTTGTACCCCTGTAATATTCTGAAATAATAATAAAAAAAAAGTTATAGTGGTCTGAGTTGTAAATCAGAGTTAGGAAGGGTCTGATAATTTGCCTGACAGCTTCTATCCATTAGGGAGTTTAGGAAGAATGGGTTTTTTCTTGTACTGTTAGGAATTTAGAAATGTGCTGTGCTAGCTGGCCCTGAACCCTCCACCCATAGGTAAATTTTGTTTCAAATTGTTCATCTCATAACAGTCCCTAAAATATTTGAAAGCTGCTATCATATGCACATTAATTGTTCTCATTTCCTAACTTAAAAAATATTTTTAGACTCACCCCCGCAACACATTTGCTAATGCCACTTCTACACTTACTCTCTCCATTTTGAAATTACCTCACTTTCCAAGGTTGGTTCTCACAGTAGTAATGATACTGGGAAAAAATACTTAGGGTCCACCTTAGTTGATAAGGGGGGTCTATTCTTGTCTCTCTGATCACAAAAGAGAAGTAAAAAAAAATAGGGAAAGTGTTAATCTCTGATGGAGGTATAAAGAGAGTATTAGGGGTGCCCACTGGAGGGATATCTAGCACTCTAAGGAGGCACTCAATACATGTCTATTAAATGAGCGCAAAATGCATGCTGGTGCAAAAATGAGTGGTATCGTCAGGAAGTGCAAAGAAACAGGGCCATCTAATGTAGGCTGGTGCGTAGGCAAGAGTTTGCTGAGGAAAGCAACCTCCTTGTCTGTGTTTTTATAAATGCTCATCTTCTGCAGAATTGTGTCATAAACCCACTAGCTTCTTCTGGCTCTACGCAGACACCTAGGACTATTTCATCCCATTTCAGCAATTTCAGTCTTTGGGCCACTAACTCTCCAATTTATGTTTCTGGCCTTTCGGGGACACCAGATCTATTCTCTGGCTGCCTGTTGGCTATTTCCCTCTCTAGGTCTCACACGTACCTCATATTTAACAAGCCCCAACTGGACTTTATGTCCAGCTTCACATTCTGAATTCCCACTCCTACACCTGTTATCCACATGGCCACCAGACACCTGGCCAGGTCCCTGTGAGCTGTCCTAGATTCCCCCCTCACTTATTCCTCATTGTCTGCCAAGTTTTTATTTAATGCCTTTTATCTGTCATCTGCATTTATGCTGCCACCATGGTAGTTCAGACCCTTGTCACTTGTCACCTGCATTATTGAAATAAGCCAGGCTCCTTGCCTCATATGCCCTGCTCTCTGGTGCACCCTCACAGCATGGCCATGGTGACCTTTCTGCCTCCTTTCGGCCAATGCCCCGCTCCAATCATGGGTGGCTCCATGTTAAGTATGGGGACCACTTCAACAGTTAGGAGGTCATGGAGAACCTTCTTAATCTGCCTTCAGTTTATGTCTGTTCAGCAATATTTAACAGAATTATAATTTTTAATAATATCTGCCAGGCCAAGTGCTAGGATCAAAGTGTCTTTGCTGCAATGGGGCTTCCGTTCTAGTGCAGATGGCAGACACGGAATGGGGAGTTGAGGACCCAGTGTGTTTGAAAGCAGTGCCTGCAGGGATGGGACCATGTATCTCTGTGTCTGGGTTAATCTGCGTGGAAAAGGTATGTCAGAGAGGCTTCTCAAAGCAAGCCATGCTTAGGGTGCAGCCTTAGGATGAGGAGGAGTCAGCTAAGTAAAATCGGAGTGGGGAGTTGAATCTTGGCACCTGCCCCAATCCCGAGTGGAGGAGAGTGTGACGTGGGGAAGATGATGAGTGGCTGGTGTGGCTGGGGGACAGTGAGCAAGCAGAGGGGCCTTGGCTAAGGGAGCCCGGTGCCCGTGGGACTGCCTTCTTAGGGAATTTGGACTTTCTCTTATGGGTTGCAGCAAAAGCCTGAAGAGTTTTCAGGGAAGGTGACATGGTCAATTTGTATTTTAAGAAGAGGATTCTCAGTGCTGGAAGAAGAATGGGTTGGATGAGACTAGGAGTCAAGGCAGGAAAAGCAGTCACTCTCCTGTCCCCCAGATTGCCTGCACTGCACCTGCCACACCCAGCCTGACACAATTGTGGAGCAAATGAGTTAATGTGTAAGCATCCCATGCAAGGGACTGATGCGCTAGGCAGAGCAGATGTCTGACCGCATCTGAACTGTGGGTTGTTCTTTAGGGGCGCTGCTGCTGCGCTGTTCCCTCCACCTGAAATGTCAGCCCCTCCCTTGGGGCACTGGCAAACCCCTGCCCCTCGTTAAGATGCTGCTCAAATCCCACCTACACACCTTGTAGCCTCTAATCCTCAGGGTGGCCATGTGAGGCAAATATTTTATCTCCACATTACAGATGAGGAAAAAGAGGCTCAGGAAGATTAAGGACTTGCCCAGTGACACACAGAGGTGTCTTGGGCTTCACGGCTGGGTTTTGTCGTCCTCATACTTGTTTTCCCCACCACCCTTTAAGATTCCCGGAAATACGAGTGAGGAGGAATCATTGCTGCTTTGTGTCACTGCCACAGCCCTGAGGTCAGCCTGGCAGCCCCGTGTGTGTCTGTGCCCTGCCAGGGCCGACCCCAGCCTGCGTCCGCTGCAGCTCCTGCCTGGCTCGGCCACGCCTGTCCCACTAGAAGGAGGAAACCGCTCCCGTAGATGGGGATGCACACAACCATAACTCATCCAGATGCATCCCTGGTTTCCTATCTTTCTCTCCTCCTCAGTCTCCATGATCAATCACACTTTACGAACACAGCCTCACCGTGGTCTCTCTTGGCCCGGATGCTTGGCTGGGTGGGAGGCTGCAGCCAGACTCTACCCAAGGCATTTAAAGCACCATCACCTGTGTGTCTTTGATATGCTCCGAGGTCTGTAGTCAACATCCATCACTTCCCCTGCCTCCTTACCTCTGTGTTTGGGGGCCTGAGGGCCAGAGTGGCCTCGCTGGGGAAATGCAGGCCCCTGCCCCACCCAGCCCCTCGCTCTGCCTGGAGAGCAGCGCGTCCCTCGGCAGGGGACTGGGTGTGCAGGCACAGCATACGCTCGGGTGGGTGGAAAGGTTCTCATCCCCATTGACAAGTTTTTCTGAACTATATGGAACACTCTGAGCTGTGTTTTTGGCCCCTTTTCTTTTTCTTTTTTTCTTTTTTCTCTCTCCCATTTTTTCCTTCCTGGAATGCAGGTATGGCAATAAGAAGAAGATGCCCTTGAAACAGTGCTCTGGGGCCTGTGATTCCCTGGCAGCTTCATGTTTTATCTTTGCAGTGAAGGTGCCTGCTGGCCCAGCCCCTGTTAGCTATGAAGCTCCGGGCCAAACCTTCGACTCCCGTTGTACATGGTGGATAGTATAGTATCAGGGGTTTGGCATTCCGGTGCTCTGAAATGCTGAAGAACCCTAAAGCCAGACTCATAGGCACTTGTCCCCTACCCCCTACCTCCCTTTGATTCCTCCCCTCCCCTCCTCCCCCAGTCCTCCCCCCCACAACCTGCCTTTGCTCAAGGCAAACCCCCTGGTGGTGTTCCCTCCATCCTTCCTGGAGGCCTTGTAAATGTACCGACCATTTAGACTTTAAGACAGTGGGGCCACTTTTCATCTCAGGCCAGGCTGCTGCCTGGTTTTACGGGGTCATAAAAGTCCTGACAGGAGTCATAAAAGCCTCCAATTGCACTGCAGAAACCCTTGGAGTATATTTTAAGGGCCCCTGAGTTTTCATTTTGCTGCTTTTATGGGGACTCGTAAAAGCTGCGTGGAGCGAGCCCGCTGATTGGCTGCTCAGCACGGAGGTAGTTAAAATTACAGCTTTAGACAAATTGTTCCAGTCCCAATAAATCAGCAATCCGGCATGTGGCGGGGGAAGGCTTCCAGCTCTGTCTCATCCCTCTGGCCTCCCTTGTCCCACCACGCAGGCAGGGCTGTGCTTGGGGACCCCTGGCCAGCCCACCACCGTTCCCTGAAGCCACTCCTTGCAAAGGGAGCACTGGTTAATCAACCAGGTGTTTTTATGCATTTTATCAAATAGCTGGTTGACTATCTTATGTCTGTAAACCTGATTTAAAAAAAAAAAAAACAGACAGATTTATTTTTCAACCGATTGGAGTTGGAGAGACACAATCTCCACCTCTGTGGGCCAGCCCGGGTGCAGCGTGCCCGCTGAGTACAGCCCACTCTCTCCCTGTAGATCCCTCAATCCCATGTTCCCATATGTGACCTACTTTTCTTTACCTTCTCCTAATGTCATCTTGGCATATCCGTCATACCCCTGTGGTGGACCAGTGTAGGGTCAAAATGATCACTGGGGATGTCATTCTCTGGACCCATCCCCATCCCAATTTCTCACTGCCTATACTTGGTAGAGAACCAAACCACCGTGGGTATGATGGGAGACTGCTGTGTTTTGTGCCATTATGTATTTTTAGGAGCTTGTGGGTCAAGTGTATCACCAGTTTAGAGAATTCCCAAGACATCAATTGGAGAAGCAGACTTTGTTTTTTCTCCACTTCTTTCCAGACCCCGAATCAGTCAGTCCCAGCTGAATTACCACGCTGACAACCTGAGGACCAATCGAACTCTTCATCTGTAATTTGGAAGTTCATAAGCCTTTTGGACTGTCTTCCCTTTCAGGTGAAGAAAGCCTTCAGGAGAGGCTCTGCGGGTGGAGGGGCAAGGAGGAGTCCCTGCAATGTGCTAGATGTGCTACTCCTGTTTGTGTTTGTCTCTGTTCCCATGGCAACTACCTTTCTCCCCTGCTGTTTCTAAAAAAGCACGTGCTCATGGGAGTATCATTCTGAAAAAAATGATGCTTACTCCTGCCTTTCTGGAGATTAGCCAGATCAATATCTCCAGCAGCACGAGGTATCTTATTACTTGGGAAATGCCCAGCTAATGTAGCTTGGTGGGCGAGCCACCTGAAGTTGGGAGAAAAGCTTGGGATAGGAAGGAATAAAAGCCTGTGGATTCGGGGGCAGCCTTAGCCTGAGAAATAAGACCAAGACACATGTGAGGAAAATTCTACCACCATTAGTTCACTTTCAGAGTCATGGCTGGCAGATCAGCCTTCCAGCGCGGGGAGGAAAAGGGATGCAGACTTCGCTGCAAATTTCCTGCATAAGTCAGGGGAGAAAACAGGTTCTCTCCTGACATATGCCTCTGTTTTGAAGGGCCTTGTTCTTTTCTTAAATAAATGAACCAATCACAAAGGTTACAGGCTACATGAGAGAAAAACACATCTTATTTCTGTCTTGCTCTAGTTTTATATAATTATTATATCAACTGTGGCTGATCAAAGCATTCATTAAAGAGAAACTATCTCTCCCATGCTTTTGTTACAGTTTGGAGGGATTTGACAGGCTTTATACATCTCTGGCTATATTTCCCTTTTTCTTTTTCACGCTTGATTTCGCCCTTCCTCCCCTCCTCCTCCCCTTTCTGCGTATTGGTGATTTCTAGTGTGACTTTTTTTTTTTTTTTCTTTTCTCCCCCTCCACCTGGCTTCATCAAATCTCTTTTCTTTTTTTATGTTATTTATTTTTTATTTCAGCATATTATGGGGGTACAAATGTTCAGGTTACATATATTGCCTTTGCCCCACCCGAGTCAGAGCTTCAAGCGTGTCCATCCCCCAGACGGTGCGCACCGCGTCTCTCTTAAGGCATTGAGGGAAGCATGAGCCAAAGCAGCTCTGGGATTATCTGTGGGTGTGCAGGGGTGAGCAGTGTGGTGACCTCCTGCTCCAGAGGAGCCGTCAGCCCACCTGCAAGTGCAGTGGGCCCTCCACCGCGCACTCCCGGCCATTTCCTCCCTTCCTCATTGTGTCTTTCTCAAGGACTCTGGTTTCTGTGCTGAGCCTACTGCTCTGCCCAACACCCCCTCCCACAGACAGGCACATATCTGACACTCCTTTGTCAATCCTGGGGGAAATCCTAGGCCAGCGGAGGATTTCCATGTCATCAGCTCCTTGTCTTTTTGCAGACGCCCATCGCCAGTGTGGTGTTGCTGCCCCTCCTTTCGTTAGTCCCACACTGTCCTCTGGAGGAGGCGGTTTCAGTGTATTTACTGTAAGCATTTCCCCCGGGGATTGCAGCCACACTAATGAATTATGAAGGATATGACTTAAATGTGCAAAGCATTCACAGGGTAACTGTGTACAAGTACATTTTTCATATTAACACGCCTCTGTATCCCATTGTATGGCATAATTTTATCTCATTCTCCACTGGGCTGATAACAGACTCCTTCATCAATTTATAAAAGTCTGCTTTGGTCTTTCGTCTATATTTCATCATTCATTCATTTACTCATTCAGCACACAAAGCGTAGACTGTGTGCTGGGTACTATGTTGGTACCTGGGGACATGGAGATAAATAAAAAACAATCTCTGTCCTCTTGGAAATCATAAACAAATGGGGCAGGGAAAGTGTAATCAATTATTTACTAAACATTGTGGAAGATGCATTGATATATAAGGAAGAAGTAGGGGTAAGAAAAGACTTTCTGGAAATGTTTAATCTTACCTAGATTTTCTCAAGACGAAAGAATAAGCAAAGGGGATTTTAGGTAGAGGAAGCAACATAGGAAATTTACAGAAACAGAACAGATGGCATGTTTGCGGCATTCCTAGTCATCTGCTAAAGAAGAATAGATGGGAAAGGTCTTAAGCAGAAAAGAGACTGAAAAGGAATTCAAGGATAAGATTTTGAGGGGTGTTTGTATTACAGGATGCAAAATGTGGATTTTTGATTACTAAAGAAAAAAGATGCATTGTATGTTTCCGCATCAGTGTGGGGCATTGCGGTCCCTTCAGTTTAGTAAATACTTATTGAGTGCCTGCTGTGTACAAAATAGTATACCAGATGTGGAAGAGACATAAATATGATGCAAAGATGTATCTTAGTACCAGCTTTCTAAGGATCAGAAATTTTGTTGCAGAGATAGGGCACATACATATAAAAATGCTGATTTATAGTAAGACACATACACACAGGCACACACACAACATATACACACAGACAACAATGTAAAGTGAGATGATAAAACCATGCAAGAATAATTGCCAAATGATATTAAGGACAAACAATTATGGAAATAGAGGAGAGAGTAATTACATAGACATGGGTGGGCCAAAGAAGGCTGCAGAGAGGAGGTGAATTTAAACTAGACCCAAAGGGTGAATAAAATATGGAAAGATGAAGCTAGATGTACAGAAAGATTTGAATGAAAACGTAATGGCAGGAAGATCTAAAGAGTAATTAGATGACGGTGAATGCATTAGGTTTGCAGAAGTGGCGAGTTGATGGGTGTCCATGGTAGCTGGAACTGGAGGTGTGCTGCCTGCCGACGGTGGAGGGTCTTCATATGTCAGCTTAAGGGTACTGGACCTGTTTCCATTGGCAACAGGGAATCCCTGAAGTTTTTGAGTAGGAAGTGACATGGTATTGATCAGTTTTTCTTATGGGCTGTTTGTGGCAGCTTGATTGTACAAAAGCTTTCAAATTTAATAACTCTTCCTTTATTTGGAATATTGATATGTAGGATATCATATATTTTAATGGGAATTCAGAAACGGGAGTTTGTTGATAAGCAACTGAATTAGAAGGATATCAGAAGGGAAAATTTTGGTTGAAGAAAATAAGAAGGGGAGTTTTGAGCAAGGCATAAGAAAATAAATTAATACTTTGCAAATACTAAACAAAAGAATGAAATGGTGCTTTAGTGTTTGTCTTGCAAATAGTAGGATTTCTGGCCATTTTCGCATAACTTTCTACCATTAGTATCCACAAACTTTTGTTCTGTTTTTCTTTTTTCTCTAAATAGATATGCTTCTCCTGAATCACCCCTCTCCCCAAGAATCTCAATCTATTACATTTTATGCCCTCAGCATGCCTGGGTGTGAATCCAAGCTCTGCCTCATCCTTGCTCTCTGATCTTAGACGAGTAATTTAAATTCTCTGTGCCTCAATGAACTCATCTGAAAAAATGGGGAAAACCCCAGTGACAATTTTCTAATGTTGAGGGTTAAATGAGTTTTACACATATACTTGGAACAATGCCTGCACATTGTAAATCTTAACCAATGTTAGCTGCCATTAATGTTTCCTGTTAATAACAGAAATTACTGTTTTGTTTTTTTTTAAAAAAGAAGACAGGAAAAGCTTTTGCCTTGAAGGAGCTCTTGTTGTCCACCTTGTCAAAGTTCCTGAGCGAAGGGCTGGTTTCTGGCTTGGAAGATAGGATTAGGAAGGTACTGAGTGAGAGCAGAGTTGAAGGTGAGGGAACAATGCATTACTAAACAACAAAATATCCTGCACAGTTGTATATGTAATTGACTTTTATAGTCAATTCTGCTTCTATTTCTTACTTTGCCCTAATGCTGACCCCATTCTGAGCCAGAGTTACTTCTCTCTGCAAGTGGTTCTCACTTCAGTGTGTATCAGAACCACCTGCAGGGCCACTGGGCTCCCACGCCCAGAGTTTTTGATTGAGTGGGTCTCGGGTGGGGCCTCACATTTGCATTTTTAACAAGTTCCAGGGTGAAACTGATCCTTCTGGCCTGGGGACCACACTTTGAGAAGCCCTGCCTTAATCTATACTGTTCACTCAAGAAAAAAAAGCCTTTCCTAGTAGGTTTGTCTCTAGATCAATCCCATATCTCAGACTGAGTCCACTCTTTTCACAGCGTCTAAAATCTACTTTAATTGCTTTCTTGGAACCTACGTAGAAAAATACCCATTTTCCCTGGATCTACCATTTACAGAGCCAGCTTCACTGAGGTGTTTCTTGCTTAAAATTTATTTCTCATGCAGCCGCACAGATTCTCTGAAAGCTCAGGGTCTCATGTGACCTTTTCCTTGAGCACTGCTTAGCCCCTGGATGGCCCAGAGCCATCCTTTCCTCATTTCTCAGGTCTCAGAGTCTCCTTAATCAAATATTAGCATAATGTATTAGCATATCTATAGCACAATTATATTTTGATTACTCTAGTCCCAGTCAGGCTAAAGGATGCCTTCAATCTAGATATAAATAATTTAGAATGTTTACACCAAGGGGAATTACAGGGGAGGGGAGGGAAGAAAGGAAAGAGACTGTGTATGTGGGGGGGAGTTGTTTGGGGTGTAAGGAGAGTGGCAAAGATGACTTGAATTGTCAGTTTATACTGCTTCTCTGAGCTATTCTCAATAAGAAAGCGTGGATGTGTGTGTGGTGGATGTGTGTGTGTGTGTGTGTGTGTGTGTATATATATATTCAAAATAAAGGTATCATTTTGAATTGTTTCAAATTCTCTCCTTCCTTTTAATCTGTCAAAATATGTCTCATTTAGCAGGTTAAAAAATAGTGGGTGGTTTTGAGCTTCTGTTTCTTCCTGGTGGCCAGATCTCTGCATAAATGCATCCTCCTATGGTTCATCTTTGGAAGCTCCCTCTTCCCCTGTCCAGTTAACTTTCTCCCCTGACCATCGATACTGTATATCTTTGTGCTTCTTTATTGCCAGCTTGGAAACCGGATTTTCCTTGATTAGAATTCTCTCTAATAGGCTAGCAGAAATCTTCTTACAATTCGGTTCTAAGAAAGCTTCACACACATGCAGATACACACACAAGTGCGTTGTATCAGCAGGAGCGTCTGCGTATCTGTGGTAGGACCATAGTCATTCACAGAATGTGAAGTTCAGGCTACCTTGGGGGTCGGCTCAGCTTTCAAGTAGCTGTGGACGGTAAGATTAAAAGGACTGTTCTCCCTGGGGACTTTTAAGTAATGACATTATTGGCAGCCTGGAGAGATGTTTTGGCTCTGAAATGCAGACAATTTCAATAGTCACATTTAGAACAGGTGATATTTGTATAAACCCACCCACAACAGTTACTACTTCTTTGCCTTCCCCCGCCCCCCCCAGAAAGACAATGGGATGCTGGGGAGAAGCAGACTTCAGTATCCTTTGGCATCTGATGTGACAGTGCTGTAGCTGGTGGCTGGGGATCAGTGTGGGGATGATAAAGGGGCAGGGAGTGACCCTGTGGAATAATAGTATTGGCGCAGCTGGGCATTAGACTAGGTCTAGCAAGAGAGTTTAAAAAAAAAAAAATACAGGTTTTCAGGCCTCATTCTCAGAGATTCTGACTCTGCACATCTTGAGATGGAATTCCATCAGCTGATGCCCATAGCTGGCCAGATTTGGGTCATTTGGGTTTAGATGGTGTCATACAGACCTGAGCACAAATCTTCTCTTGGGCAATTAATATCTATAAAACCTTAGGCAAGACACATTCTCCCTGAATCTTAGTTTTCTCATTTATGGTCATTATCCTCTAACCTATCTCCTTACTAGATGGCAAACAACTTGAGGGCAGGATCTCTGTGTGTTTTCTCTTTGTCACCAGCTCCTTGTATTGTGCCAGGCAGTAACCTAGTTAATTGGTTGGGAATGAATGAATGAGTAAATGAATGTTAGAAGGAAGGGATATATGATTAATATCCCATAAATCTGTTGCGTGTATTAAATGAGCTAATCGTGTGTAATACTCCTGATGGGGATTCTAGGACGTTTCTTTGCCCTTTTTCCATTTCATATTCTGCAATCCAGCGTGCTCACTGTGTGGTGTGTTCATATCCCTTTGCCTTCCTTTCTCTCTCTGAAAGATGAAAGCGGTGCTCAGTATACATGCCTTCTGTTTCCCATTTCACTTGCGTCTACCCACAGCAGATTCTTTGGCATCCATTATTAGCTCATAGAGATTTACAAACCACCTTTCTAACTCAAATCCTTCTTGTTTCCCTAAAGAAACTGCTTCTTTTTTCTTAGAACATTTTAATACAACAATAAAGAAGAAATAAAAAACAAAGATTTTAACCAAATTCGTGTATTTCAATTACTAGTGTTCTCCCAGTGCCCTCGTTAATGTAGATAAGTGAGACATCTCTGCGTTATTATCTTGTCAGAAAACAGCCCCTTTCCCCTTCCCTCATCTGATTAGGCATTCCCTTCTTTCAGAAGCCTCATCCCATTTGGCTAATGCATCTTGACAACTCCTTTAATAAGAGTGTTTGGTGTTAGCATTCAGGGATGTGTAGGAGTTGACAAAAATCTACCTTGCAATCTTTCTATGGCTTGAAAATAAGACACTTCACCCAAGGAGACCCAGCACCTGCATCTCTCGACTCAAAGTGGTGAGAAAGCTCCAGGGGAGAGGGATGGCCATTGATTTAACAGAGACTGTTTGATTTGTTTTTGTTTCTTTTCCTCTCTTCCTTGTGAAAAAGCTAGTGGAGGGAGGAGAAATTTGGGAAGCAGAAAATGTTTCAATCTACCTGAAAAAGAGGAAAAAATTGAACAACAAGAAGAGCCAAGAGACTATGAGAAGGCAGCCTCCCTTTGAAATAGATTAAAAGCTTTCCTGCAAGAACATCATAGGACAAAAGCATCTCTGCAGGACTGGAAACCTCAGCAAAGCACATAAAACCTGACTCTCACACTTAAAGACAGCCGTGAAGGAGGCGTCCCAGAAAGCAGGTGTGACCAGGCACCTATTCTTCATTCAGGAGAGCTCTGCAGTCATTTCCTTTGGGGAAAAGGCTTATGGTTCTGTTGTAATCAGATATACAACTAGGAATCTCTTTCCTCTGAAGAACTAACATAGACCAGGTCACCCAGAATTCCCATGACGCCTTTGTCCCCCACAATCTCAAGATTTGAAGCTCCTTGTTCTCTGTGGTCATAGAAAAGTCTCGGGCCCCACTGTGGGCCTGTGGCAATTATTAGTGCTACTTACTGAATATTTTGGGCTCTTTGCATCCTGAGCACTTCCCATGGTAGGATTGTACTTCCTCCTTTGTGGGGGAAGCACACGTGACTAGTGCTGGCCAATGAGAGGCAAATAGAAATGATGGGTGTCACTTGGTGGTAGGCTAAGCATGTCATTTCCAGTATGAGCCTCCCAGAGCTCACTCTTCCCTCTGTCATGACAACCAATAACTTTCAAGGTTGTAACTGCTCCACTGGGGGGTTCCTGAGTGAGTGGAGAAAAGACGCCCTCCCTACCTGTGGTGGATATCTATCTTGAGTGAGAAATAAACTTTTGTTGTTTAAATCCACTGAGATTTTCAGGCTGTTGGCTAGTTCAGTATAACCTAACTGATTATCCTGACTGTTACAAAGTCTGGTGCTAATGTAAAAAATAACCAGGAATTGAAGCCTTTTATTAAGTGCTCTTTGATTAATATTTTTGAAGGCAGACATTCTACAGGGTAGTTTGGAGAAGTGGTAATAAGGGGAAAGTGATAATTCATCCCAGCATCACTGTGAGCACAGATGAGACTGTTAACCTGATGCCAGGCCACAGAGCAGGATACGAGGTTGCCAGGAAAGTCAGGAGGACGTAACTCCTGCGAAACATCACGGAGCACAGCAACACGTGATCTGGGGCCTGGCAACAGCTGAAGACTGAATGAACGGCTCCAAATATGAGGTCTAAAGGCAGATATTTCTGAAGCTGTCCTTTGTTGCAGTCTGCTTTTCTTTATTTATGCAAAGAATATATCCCTGGGGGGAAAATCAAGTCATATCATAAATGCATCAGAGAAGTTTACTATTTAAGGAAGTCTATGGTGAATCCTTTTGTGAAGGAATAATCATCCACCTGATTTGCATTTGCTTTGTAACTTTTGTTTGTGTATCAGGTTTTATGAATTTGGGACACATCGTAATGCACAGCATAAAACATAGAGTCCAACAGAGCTGAATTTTAATCTTAGGTTAGCCAAGACACCTAGCTTGACTTCGTCATGGAGGGCAGGGTGAGAGGGACAACCGAGTATGAATTCTTACCTAGAAAGTTCTGCGACTTGAGCATGGAGGTACAAGGTAGATCATGGGAAGAGCCTTGGATAGGATTAGATTTCATATAAGAGAGGTTGAGGAAGTGAAGGAATATGGGGAATGGAAAAGAAAGCATTGAATTGACCAAGCTTAGATTTTAGACGAGACCTCAGCATTGGAATGAGGAGACTGGGGAAAACACACCCAGTCCTCTGTTCAGCCCTCAGGGAGGCAAGGCAGGAGAGCGCATCTGAACGTCCCAAGTGTGCTGACGCAGGGAACTGAGATTAGATGTGCTCAGTCTGCCCGGGACTCCACTGTGTGCTTGTGACATAGTAGGAAGAGAATGGCCTGTTGTCTAAGACAGATGGGAAGTTAAATTCTAACTTTGCCACTTGCTACTTACTAGATGCATCCCTTGGGGTAAGGTTTGCTTTTTTAAAAATTTTAGTATCATTATTTTAATCTTTCTGAGCCTCAGTTTTACATCCATACGCTGAAGATCTTAATCCCCCCTTGCAGGACTGGTGTGGGGATGGAGAGCCCATGAGGGTCAAGTATCCAGTATTATAGCTGACCTCAGATAGGATGCAGGAAATTAAAACTATCAATATTGTTGACTGGTTATTTATGTTTCCTAAGATTCTAAATGTTAGAGTGCTGGTATAGTGTGGAGTCCATGACAGGGCTTTTGTAGATATTTGTGGGAAGAATGAAGCATGCAGCAGGCCGAGGAGGATGGGGAATGAAAATCGGAGGTAGTGCTGAGGGGTATTGAGGCTGTATCTGTGAATCTTTTGCTTTGCCTCCCCAGCGTTACAAACGCCCCCCATTTCCCCCTGAAAACATGTCTGTTTCACAGAGTTCACATTGATCTGGAAGATTAAAACCATTTCAACAATTCCATGTTTTTTTTCTTTTATTATTTCTGCCTTGCCACATCAGGTTCTCTAACCATTTGATTTCAAAAACTCAAAGAGCTCTCCCTTTTTTCCCTTTCTTTCCTTTTTCCCCTGCTTTCCTTTCTTTCCTTTTTTTTTTTCCCCTCTGTTATCAGAGCCCTGGGAGTTTCTTTTTCCTTTTTAATTAAGAGTGAATGAAGGTAACAAAATGTTTTATAACTGGAGTGAATTCACCAGCAGGACACCGAGGCAGAAATCCACGTCGTGAAAGAAAGGCAGGCAGACCGCGGCCAGCACCGTGGGGAAGGTGTGCTGCACGCGCTCTGCGCCCCGCTGGCTGACGGCCCAGCCCTCCCTCTCCCCATCAGCCTGGAAGCTTTACCTCTCGTGGAAGTCTCCCTGTCTTTTGTTAGGAAAAGCTACAATTGGTTAAAATGTCTATATAGCATTTTTAAACACACAGTGTGCTCCCCCGAAGTACGCCTGCGCCTGCAAGAGTCCTGCAAGTTAATTCCTGCCACCCAGGGAAGTGTCCCAATTTTCCCTGACTTTCACTGACCTACTCCTCATTGTGTACCTGGCCGTCTTTAAACTCGCGTACACACTTTGGCACCGGCACAGCAAATCCCATGGAAGAGTCTGTCAGATGCATACGCGTGTGCTCATGTAAAGCAAGATCCAGGCTAAGGAAGACAGTGTAAGCTCGAGAATGAAGCTCCAGAACGGAGCACGGGCCCCCAGTGACGTCCCTGCAGCCTTGAGTCTGACTCACTGCTTTCCCGAGCTCTGTTTTGCACGCCATACTTGGAAGGTGGCATTATGAGACTCCTTCTGAGGAAAACGTGCTTTTATTAAACTCCTGGACCAAATTGCCTCCCTGTTGCCCTCTTTCTTTTTCCTGAGACATGATGGGTTATTACATTTGTGATTAAAAAAATCCGTCATCAGCGCGGTTTGCTTTTTCAATTTTGTTAGAAGGTGATCCTGATGCTATTTCTTAGAGGAACAGGAGGGTGGAGAACAGAGAACATATCTTGATATTTAAGGAACTCGCCCTGTGGAGAGGGTTGACTCTTTTTTCTGAGTTCACTGCTGTGTGGCTCAAGTGGCTGTGGAAGGTCACTGAGCTGACCACACACATTTTGTACCAGTTGTGCACAGCATGAGTGAAGAAAATGCACGGGCTGATTTCTCAAGCCGGTGACTAGATTGCAGAGGTCATACAGATAATTCTGGAATTTTTAGAAAATCCAAACGCTTATCTTCACCCTGGCTTGCTCACATAAGACCTATTCAGTTTTTGCTTCATATTAGCTTTGTACCTACACTCTATTTGAATCAAAATATTTCAGAAATGACTTTTCCCTTCTGTTAAATATAGAGGCCACAAAACTGAGCACTTGAGACTGAACTAATGTGCGGTAGCCCCAAACTTCTAGCTCACCTCGGGGACTCAGATGCCAAAGAAGACAAGGCTAAGGATTCTGTTTCTCTGCGGTTAGACCATCCATTTCAGGACTCAGATGCCAAGTTACAGGGATGACCGATACCGTCCAAAAGTCAATTTTCTTCAGACTCCCTGACTGAGCTTCCCAGTGCTCCCCAACTGACGCCACACTGCTCGGGTGACCCCCTAACTTCTTCCTTTCCAGTCTCCAGGATCCTGTCTGCTCTGAACTCTGGGATACCTCTTTGTGGTAGAGGAATTCCTCGATCATGAGTGTTTTGTCTTTGAGCAAATTTTAATGAATTTTTCCTCCAGTGGCCAGTCCTGTCTTATCCTGGCATTTCAGGCTTTGAAGTGACCCATTTCTGTTTTTTCTTTCTTTGGGCTTATCTTCCACTAGACTCTTACGTGAACTCTTCGCAGCAACTGAAGGGTTCTGCTGGCCTTCCTGGAAGGGCCTCTTTCAATTTATCCCCAGTTTGGGGACTTCTCCAGTATCTTTCTGTGTCCCTGGGAAATTTTTCCATCCCTCATTTTTGCCTATCAAAATTGTACAGTTTTCTCAAGACACAGCCATGTGCTATTTCTTTTAAGAATTCCCCGATGGAAGTATCATTTATTTGGTGTCAGCTAACTCAGGTTGTATTTCCAGCTCTTGAACCAAGACTCTTGGTCCCAGTTGTTTGTGTTTGTGTGTATCTATGTCTGTCTGTCTGTCTATCTATATAAAAAATCATTAAGCACCCTTCATCTTAACCCTATGATAGGAAGTTGCCTGATACATATATAGATCTCATAGATCTTATGTGGTCCTTATCACAATGTATACTCTCTGGCACTGAATTGTTTGCAAATGTGTTTAATTATAAGCTCCAGCAAGCATGGAACCATTTCTTACATAAACACCATCCTTTGTAGCAATGAGTTCTATAATATGTAAAATTTGTTGCATAAATACGTGATTGAGGAACTGAATAAAATCACCTCTAGTGAAAACTTAGTTTGTTAATGATACTATGGTGTGGAAAAAAAAATAAATTGAAATGGGGAACTCTTGGCAACAGTTTGTTATACTGTTTCTAACATTTAACTTGAAGCTCAAATAAATGGATTTTGGTAAATCAACCTCTTTTTGAAGTTATCTGAATGCTAGCAGTGCCCTGGTATGAAAGGGATCATGCACCTCTGTTAAGACATGCAGAGCAGATGGTGGCAGAAGAGTCAATGAAGTCAGCGCCTCATCTTGGACTGGATGAGCGGTTGCTAAACACTTGCTACATAGTTTCTCCAGCAGAAGTGTTTATGTCTAACATGTTATTTTTTTCTTGAAAAAAAAAAGATATTTGCATTTGTGATTTACAGTTTTATTACCTACCATGTGCCTGACCTTTACAAACATTATCCCAATTAATTCTCATAACAATTCTCTGACCTAGATCTTTTAAAACACATTTTAAAGTTGAGAAAACTAAGCTTCAGAAAGTAAGTTGGCCTAGGTCGCACAGCTAGTGACTGGGAGAGTGACTGTTTCCAAGCCAGGCTCATCCGATTCCAGAGCTTACGTTCTTTCTAGCAGAAGCGGTTTCTGTGTATGCTCTGCATTCCCTGCTTCTCAGCATCCGTGCATGCTCGTCCCCACACCTGAGTGCCTTTTCCCCATCCCATGTCTCTCAGAGCGTCCCTCCTTATCCCTAACCTCTGCTTTCTATGGATTTGGAAGTAATCACTCCTTTCTTGCAGATTCTCACAGCACCTCAGATTTTATCTCAAGCTCCTATATGTAACTAATTACTTTCTTCCATATAGTGATGCATACATTTATGTACCAATTTCCTCTTCCCACACAGGAAGCTCCTTGATGCCCGTTGATGCCCTCTGATTCATCTTGCATTGTTCGAGAGTGACTATAACAGTCAATGCATAGTGTAATCACTCTGGACACATGTGCGGTAGATGGGGTCTGGGAAGAAAGGAGGGAGAGAAAAAGGAAGAGAGGAAAGAATTCAAGAACAATAGAAGACAGTATATAATTAAGTGTTAAATTGTGTGGTTCAGACTAATTATAAATCCTTTTAAAAGAAATGTAATTTTATTACTTTCAAGAACATAAAGTTAAGTTAATTAATGAGCTAACAAAGTGTTGTCAAGTAGCTGTCTTGTCATTCCCACTGTAATTAATCAATGCTTTTTGCATAAATGCAAAAGTGGACCTAAGCCCAGCCCATCTCTAGATTACTTAGAATTTTTAATTATCACAGTCTGAAACAGGAGGTTCCTCCCTCTCCCTTCAGAGTTAGACAGAAGGGCAATGATGAAAAAAAACTTGTATTGATAAAGAAGACATTTAAAAATTTTCTAAATGTTTTTTCTCTTTAACAAATACTAACAAGGGCTTCTATAATTGTTGAAGCATACATGGGACCTTATTTGCCAAAATTATAGCACATTTGCTTAGAGCTTTGAATTATTTTTTTCTTCCCCTTCTTTCGATTAAATGAATGATGATTCATTCATTCATTTTTTTTAAAACAAGGATCTAAAATGTCTATTTAAAACATGCTAAACCTATACAGTAGTAAAGACACTGGTACTAGTAGTAGAGGGGTGGAGAGGAAGCTAGAATTAGGATTTGGGACTGACAGTCAGGGACTGGTGAGCAGGCTGGTATAGGGCAGAAGGAGAAAGGTCTAGTGAATAGCTTCCAGGTTTCTGCTTAGGCGACTCTTTGGAAAGGATTAGGGAACACGGGGAAAAAGAGATTTGTGAGGAAGAATATGGAGTTTGGTTTTGGACTTGTGTTTGAGGTGCCTGTAAGATATCTAATTAGAGTTAATTGACTGCTCGGTTGACATACAGATCTGAAGCTCAGAAGTGAGAGTTACTTGAAGATTACCAATTTTGGAATTATTGGCATATGTAGCAAATGAAGCTTTCAGAAAGGAGGGGTATGTGAAGTCAATGGAGAATAAAACAAGGAAGGGTACCACAGAGATTTAAGGTAAGGCTCTGAGAGATTTATCTAAGAAGTGGTTTTGCGAGGCAGGATCTAGAGAAGTCAGAGAAACACTCGAAGAGATTGATGTCAAGGAACCTAAAAGGAAAGATTGTTAAGAAGGGATCTATTAAATAAGAGCTGAAAAGAGTCTATTAGATGTTGCATTGAGACTGTCACTGATGATGGCAGGCTTATTGTCGTGGTGGAAAAGGAAGCCCGACTGGAGCTGCTGTGGAATGAGAAGTGAGTAAGTGGCAATGTCTATCACAGATCATTCTTTAAAGAAACTTAGCAGTAAAAAGAAGTAGCTAGTGGAGAACTTGGGAAAACAAGGGGAGTTGGGAATAAATAGAATCCAGAATAATGGTGATAGGATTAGTCTTGAACAGGGACAGCACTATCTCCCCAGTGAGAGAAGAGAGTGGAATAGTTGTGAATGCTTATGACTTCTAGATAGAGCTGAGGAAGAGTTCACCTTACTATTTCATTTTTTAATATCTTTGTTAAGCCATAATTTACATGCCTTAAAATTTATCTACTTTAAGTATACAATTCAATGATTTTTTGGGCGTTTTTAAAATTTATACATAACATTTATATATATTCACGAAGTACATGTAATATTTTATTACATGCATAGAACGTGTAATGATCAAGGCAGGGTATTTAGGGCAGCCATCACCTCAAGCATTTATCATTTCGATGTGTTGGGAACATTTCAAGTCCTCCCTTCTAGTTACTTGGGAATATACAGTACATTTTTGTTAACTATAGTCACCCTACTCTCCTATCAAATATTAGAACTTACTCCTTCTATCTAACTGTGTGTTCGTACCCATTCACCAACCTCTCTTCATCACCCTCCCCATCACACACACACTCTTCCCATCGCCTAGAATCTATCATTCTGCTCAGAATCCCCCCTTGGTATTCTGATTTCCTTTCCTTTGGATAAATAATCTAGAAATGGGATTGTTGGATTATAGGGTAGTTCTCCTTTTAGCTTTTTGAGAAATTTCCATATTGTTTTCCGTAATGGCTGTACTAATTTACATTCTTACTAACAGTGTACGAGTGCCCCTTTCCCCACATCCTTGCCAGCATCTGTTATTTTTTGTCTCTTTAATAGCAGCTCTTCTAACTGGAGGAAGATGATATCTCATTGTGGTTTTGATTTGCATTTCCCTGATGATTAGTTATGTTCAGCATGCTTTCCTATATTTATAACTGTTGGCCATTTGTATGTCTTTATTTGAGAAAAATCTATACACATCTTGTTGGCCCACTTTTTATTTATTTTTATTTATTTTTATTTTTTTTATTTATTTTTTTTTTTTGAGACAGAGTCTCACTCTGTTGCCCAGGCTAGAGTGAGTGCCGTGGCGTTAGCCTAGCTCACAGCAACCTCAAACTCCTGGGCTCAAGCAATCTTTCTGTCTCAGCCTCCCGAGTAGCTGGGACTACAGGCATGCACCACCATGCCCGGCTAATTTTTTCTATATATATATTTTTAGCTGTCCATATAATTTCTTTCTATTTTTAGTAGAGATGGGGTCTCGCTCTTGCTCAGGCTGGTCTCGAACTCCTGAGCTCAAACGATCCGCCCACCTCGGCCTCCCAGAGTGCTAGGATTACAGGCGTGAGCCACCGCGCCCGGCCTGGCCCACTTTTTAATGAGATGATGATTACTAGTATTTGCTGTTGAGTTGTTTTGAGTTATTCATATAGTCTGGATTTTAGTCCCTTGAAAATATTTTCTCCCATTCAACAAGTTGTCTCTTTATTGATTCTTTTCTTTGTTGTGCAGAAGCCTTTTAGTTTAACATAGTCCCATTTGTCTTATTTTTGGTTTTGTTGCCTGTGCTTTTAAGGTCTCAGCCATAAATGTCCTGGAGTGTACCCCCTATGTTTTCTTCCAGTAGTTTTATAGTTTCAGGTCTTACATTTAAATCCTTAATCCACTTTCAGGTGATTTTTGTATATGGTCAGGGATAGGTGTCTAGTTTCATTCTTCTGCATATGCATATGCACATTTCCCAGCACCATTTATTGACGAGGATGTCCTTTCTCCAACGTATGTTCTTGGTGCCTCTGCCAAAACTGAGTTGACTGTAAATATTTGGATTCATTTCTGGGTTCTCTATTCTGTTCCATTGGTCTATGTGTCTGTTTTTATGCCAGTATCATGCTGTTTCGGTTATGATAGCCTTGCAATGTATCTTGAAGTCAGATAGTGTGATGTCTCCAGCTTTTTTCTTTTTGCCCAGGATTATTTTGTCTATTCAGACTTTTTCTTGGTTCCATGCAAATTTTAGGATTTTTTTTTTTTTCTGTGAAAAATGTCATTGGTATTTTGATAGAGATTGCATTGACTCTGTAGTTTGCTTTGGGTAGTATGGTCATTTTACCAGTGTTAATTCTTCTGATTCATAAACATGGGCTGTCTTTCCATTTGTTTGTGTCCTCTTTAATTTCTTTGTCAGTGTTTTGTGGTTTTCCTTGTAGAGATCTTTCACCTCCTTGTTTAAATTTATTCCTAGGTATTTTTTTTTTATAGCTATTACAAGTGGGATTGTTTTCCTGACTTCTTCAGCTAGTTCATTATTGGTGTATAGAAACACTACTGATTTTTATATGTTGATTTTTGTATCCTACAACTTTGCTGAATTTGTTTATTAGATCTAGAAGTTTTGGGGGTGATGCTTTAGGTTTCTCTAGATATAAGATCATGTTATCTGCAAAGAGGGAGAGTTTGTTTTCCTCCTTTCCAATTTGGGTGCCTTTTCTTTCTTTCTCTTGCCTCATTGCTCTGGTTAGGACTTCCAATACTATGTTGCATAGAAATGGTGACAGTGGGCACCCTTGTCTTGTTCCAGTTCTTAGAGGAAATGCTTTCAGCTTTTCCCCATTCAGTATGATGTTAACTATTTGTCATATATAACCTTTATTATGTTGAGGTATGTGCCTTCTATACCTAGTTTGTTGAGAGTTTTTATCATGAAAAGATGTTGAATTTTATCAAATGCCTTTTCTGGGTCTGTCAAGATGATCATACGGTTTTTGTCCTTCATTCTGTTGATGTGATATATTTATTGATTTGCGTATGTTGAACCATCAATCATTTTTTAAAGTAAATTTATAGAGTTGTGTAACCATCACCACAATCCAGTTTTGGAACATTTCTATTTCTCCAGAAAGTTCCCTTGTGCCTACTTACAGTTAATCTCCATTTTTACTCCCAGCCTTAGGCAACGACTGATATTTCTGTGTCTATAAATTTTCCTTTTCTGGACATTTCGTATAAATGGAATTATACAATATGTAGTTTTACATCTGGCTTCTTTTTAAAATTCATCCATGTTGTAGCATGTATCTGTAATTTATTTCTTTTTGTTGTGTAGTGATACTCATTGTAAAAATATAACACATTTTATTTATTCATTCACTACTTGTTATACATTTAAATAGTTTCCAGATTTTATCTGTTATGAATAATACTACTATGAACATTCACCTACATGTCTTTATGTGAACATATGTTTTCATTTCTCTTGTGGAAATCCTAAGGAGTGGAATTGCTGGGTCATATGTTAAGTTTATTCTTGAATTTGATAGAACCTGCCAATTGTTTTTACAAAGTGGCTGTAACATTTTCCATTTTCACCAACAATGTATAACTTCTCTATCTTCTCAAGACCTCACCAAAAGTTGTTATTGTTTGCTTTTTTTTTATTATAACCATTCTAGTGGGTGTATAATGGTATCTCCTTGTGGTTTTAATTTGCATTTCCTTAATGGCTAATGATATTGAGTGTCTTTTCAAATGCCTATTACCATTCACACATTTTTTTGTGTGAGGTGTCTGTTCAAATCTTTTGACAATTTCTTAATTGAATTGTTTATCTTCTTAAGTTGTAAGAACTCTTTATATTAATATATTCTGGGTACAAGTTCTTTATTAGATGTATGATTTACAAATATATTTTCCCAGTCTGTGGCTTTTCTTTTCATTTTTATAATGGAGTTTTTTTTTAAATCACAAAAATTTTAAATTCTGATGAAGTCCAATTTATCAGTTTTCTTTTCTTTTGCAGATTTTTTTTTTTGCTGTCATATCTATGAACTTTTTGCGCAGTCCAAGGTCATGAAGATTTTCTCCTGTATTTTCTCCTAGAAGTATCGTAGTGTTACCTTTTACATTTAGATCTGCTATCCATTTTGGTAAATCCTTGTGTTTGATATGAGGAAAGGACATATGTTCATTTTTATTCACATGGATGTTCAGCTCTTCTAGATCCATTTGTTGAAAATAGTGTTTTCTGTCATTGAGTTGTCTTAGTGCTTTTGTAAAAATTCAGTTGACTATAAATGGGATTTATCACTCTTCATTTGCTCCTGTAAATGGGATTTATTTTTGGAATCTCAATTTTATTCCATTGATCTAAATGCCTATCCTTGTGCCATTACCACACATTCTTGATTACTGTAACTTCAGTCTAAGTTTAAAATCAGCTAGCGAAACTCCTCCAACTTTCATCTACCTGTACAAAATTGTTTTGAATTTTCTACATCTTTTGTATTCCCATATATAGTTTAGAAACAAATTGTCAATTTATATCAGCCTGATGAAATTTTAATAGGGATTGCTTTTAGTTTATAGATCAAATTGGGGAAAATTGCCATCATGATGATATTGACTCTTCAAATCAATGAACATGGAATGCCTCTCCATTTATTTAGATCTGTTTTAATTCCACCCTGCATGATTATGTAGTTTTCGGTGTAGGCATTTATTACTAAGTACTTAATTCTTCTTGATGCTACTGTGAATAGAATTGTCTTAATTTCATGTTTGGCTTTTTTGTTGTTAGCATATAGAAATACAATTGATTTTTGTGTACTGATGCTGTTTCCTGCAACTTTGCTCAATTGTTTATTTGTTCTAATATTAATAGTTCTTTATGGATCCTTTAGAATTTTCCATATCCAGGATTGTATCACCTAAGAAGAAGACAGTTTTATTTTTTTTCCTTTTCAATTGAGAAGCTTTTCTTTCTTCCTTCCTCCTCCCCTCCCTCCCTCCCTTCCTTCCTCCCTTCCTTCCTTCCTAATAGCGCTGGGTAGAACCTGTAATACAGTGTTGAATGGAAGTGTCAAAAGTGGACATTCTTGCCTCTTTCCTGGTCTTAGGAGAAAAAGATTCAGTCTTTCATCATCATTGTATGGTGTTAGCTGTGGATTTTTCTTAGATAGCCTTTGTCAAGTTGAGACTGTTTCCTCCTAATTCTCTTGGTTGAAAGTTTTTATTTTTTAAATCATGAATGGGTATTAAATTTCATAAAATTTGTTTTCTTCATTTACAGAGATCACCTGTGGTTTTTTTAAAATTCTATTATATGGTATATAGTTCATTAATTGATTTTTCAGAAACTAACTCAAGCTATCATTTCTGCAGTAAGTCTCATTTGGTGTTCATGTATAATCCTCTCTAAATATTACTGGATTCGGTTTACTAATATTTTATTAAGCGTTTTGCATGTGTGTTGATGAAGGATATAAATCTGTAGTTTTATTCCTTATGATTTTTTGGCTTTAATATCAGGTAATAGTAGACTCATAGAATAAGTTGAGAAGTGTTCTGTCTTTATATTTTGGAAGAATTTATGAAGGATTGACTTTTCTGTCTTTAAATATTTGATAGAATTCACTTGTGATGCCACATGGGGCTGGGTTTTCTTTGAGGAAGATTTTTAATTACTAATTTAAATGCTTGATTAGTTAAATTCAGATTTCCTACTTCTTCATGAGTCATTTTTGGTAATTTTTATCTTTCTAGGAATTTTCCTATTTTATCTAAATTGTTGGCATAAAGTTGTTAATGATATTGTCTTTTAATCTGTTTATAGTCTGATGATGTTAGGGTCTGTGGGGTCATGTTCCCATTTCTGTTTGGCAATTTTTTTCTCTCTTTTCCTTGTCTAACTAAAAATGTGTTAGTTTTGTCAAAGCATTACTTTTTGTTTTATTGACTTTCTCTGTTTTTTTCATTCTATTTCATTGTTTTTTTCCTCTCTCATTTTTATATCACTTACTCTGTTTGATTTGGAGTTAGTTTTCTCTTCTAGTTTTTTAAAGTGGAAGCTTACCTTATTGTTTTACAGCTGTAAGTAAGTACCCGTTAAGCACTGCTTTAATTGCATCCCATAAATGTTGAATATATTGTCTTTTTATTTCCATTCAACTTAATTTTTTTTATTTCTTCTTTGACCCATGTACTATATATTAAGTATGTTGTTTAATTTCCAAATATCTGGATATTTTCCAGATTTCTTTCTGTTGATGATTTATAATTTAATTCCCTTGCTATTAGGAACACGATTTCCATGATTTCAATCCTTTGAAATGTATTGAGACTTGTTTTGGCCTACCATATGGTGAGCCCTAGGGAATGTTCTATGTGTATTTGAAACAAACATGTATGTTAAAGGCATTGGTTGGAACGTTCTAGAGAAATCAGTAAGGTCAATTTGGTTGATGGTGTTGCTCAAAACTTCTGGTTGTTCTGTCATTTATTGGGAGTGGGATATTAAAATCTCTAATTCTAAATGATGAGCAGTCTATTTTTTCTTTTAATTTTGTCAGTTTTTGCTTGCTGTATTTTTAGATTGTGCTTTAGGTAGGTGTGTATACTTTTATAAGTATTATATCCTCTTGATATATGCAACTTTTTATCATTCTGAAATGTCCATGTTTGTCTTCGAAATATTAAAGTCTATTTTGTCTAGTATTAAAATTCTTCCTTTCCAGTCTAGATGCCTTTTTTCTGATGGTTGCTGTTTGCAAGGCGTATCTTTTATCCTTCTACTTTAAATCTATTTGTAGCTTTGACTCTAAGATATAGATACCTGAGATTATAAAATACTTTAGATTTTAGACAGCTTGTAAATTGGATCTTATTTTTGTATTTGATTTAACAATATCTGCCTTTTGATTGGAGTGTTTATACCATTCATATTTACTGGTAATTATTTTTATGATTTGATTTACATTTGACATTTTGCTATTTGTTTTCTGTGTGACTACTGGCTTTTAAATCCCTCTGTTTCTTCTACATTGACTTCTTTTGTATTAAATAAATATTAATACTTTTAATTCTTCTATTGACATTTTATCTATGTATTCGAGTTATATTTTTATTAGTTGTTCTGATGACTATACCATTCATTTTATACTATCACAATCTACTTCAGATTGTTACTAACTAAATTCTGGTAAAATGTAGAAAATTTCTCTAGTATAACTATATTTCCCTCCACTTTCTTTGTATTATTATTGTCAGATTTATTAAATCCATATATGTTATAAACCCCAAAATATAATATAATTTCTGCTTCTTGAATTTTATGTTTTAAAAATGTTATGAGAAGAAATTAGAAACAAATATTTACATGAACTTTTATATGAATCTGCATATTTGCCATTTCTTGTGCTCTTCATTTCTTCCTGTGAATTCATGTTACCCTCTGGTCATTTTACCTGGTAAGCCTTTCTTTAGCATTACTTACAAGGTAGGTCAACTAGCAACAAATGGATAATCTGGGAATGGCTGTATTTCCCTTCATTTTTTAAGGGGAGTTTTTCTGGAAATAATGTTCTTGGTTAGCAGTGGTTTTCTTCCTTTATAGCACTTTGACTATGTTATCCTATTGCCTTGGCCTAGATTATTTCAGATGCAAGGTCAGCAATTTTAACCTAATCACTGTTCGTCCCTCTATAATTTTTCTCATACTACTGTCAGATTTTCTTTTTCATTTTGGTCCTGAAATTTTGATTATTATGTGCCAAGGTATGAATCTCTTTGTTGTTATCCTACTTTGGATTTGTAGAACTTTTTAAATATGTAGATTAGTGTTTTTCATCAAATTCTGGAAATTTTCATTGTTATTTCTTTGAATATGTTTTCCGCTCCTTTCTCTTTCCTTTCCTTATGGAATTCCCATTATTATATATGCTGGTGCACTGTTCATTTTTCTTCTATCTGCTCTTTTCTCTGTATTTCAGATTGGATAATTTCTATTGATCGATTTCTAAGTTTATGGATTCTTTCTCCTGTCTTCTAAAATCTGCTATGGAGTCTTCCAGTGAAATTTTTGTTTTTTCATTGTACTTTTTGTCTTCAGAATTTGCATTTGGTTCTTTATTATATTATACTTTCAGTTTTCTTGTAGAGAATCTCTATTTGTGGATTTATCGTAACCATATATTAATTTTAAAAACATGGTTTTCTTTAGTTCTTTAAACATAATTATTAGAACTGCTTTAAAGTTTTCATTGCTAAATCCAACATCTGGGGACAGTCAGAGAGTTTCTTTTGTCTACTTTGTTTTGTGAGTCTGGGTCACAATTTCCTGTTTATTTGCATATTTCATAATGTTTAAATGGAAATTTTAGATAATATGTTGTAATATGTTATAGCAAGTCTGGATCCAGATTCCTGGCCTCCCTTTTCCCTCAAAGATTATGTTTTATTATTTGTTAAATCTCTTTCTTTGTTTAGTAAACTGACTAGGCTAGTCTGTGAAATCTGTCTTCTCCTCTGTGCAGTTCACAGTCCCTAATGTTTTTGTTTTCCCTATTTGTTTGTTTAATATCCTTGTTTTAATGTTTGAGGCTAGAGTCCTGTAGGTTGCCCCTGAGTCTGCGTAGTTCAGTTGTCAGCCAAGGATGAAACAGAGGTTGTGCCCAAACATCTTCAGCCAGTCAGTCCTTTCTGATAGATCTGTGTGTGGGGAGGGGAGCACAAAGTTCTGGCCATTTTCCAACCTACCCGGCGGTGCTTTCCACGGGGGCCTTTCATGTCCCTTCTGCTTGTGTTTGCAGCCTCGGAGTCGACTGAGAGCCTAGACTTGACTTGAGCCCTTTCCAGGCTGTACCGTGTGTGCAGATTTATGGTTGCCCAACCCTGACCAAAGCTGGACGTAGTCACTGGCCTTTCCCTCTAGCCTTGGAGAGTATCACCTCTATCCCCACCACGACGGGAGGTGGGCATCACCCACCTTCCAAATCTAGCGAGCCCTTGAACCTGGGCAAAGATGCTGCTGGTCCTCAGGACTCGCCCTACCCTGGGAGAACTTTCACAGCTGGGATTGGAGTCAGACCCCACAGGGCCCACAGTTCTTAACCAAATTTCGGCAGCTTTGCTAGAAGAGATATATGTTCCTCAGATTGTTGTATGACTTTGTTCAGTTATCACACCACTAGAATGGTTGTTTTTGTCATTTTTATTCACTTCATTAGTCTCTGGCTTTTTTTTTTTTTTTTTTTTGGACAGAGTGTTTGCCAGTCTCCTTTCTTTGCCATGGTAGAAATAGTAGAAGTCACTGGTTTTTATTTAATTCTGTCTCAGACATTTATATTTGTAGCTTTGGGTGATGTTTCTTCAGAGTCCCCAGGATATTATTATCACGGCTCTCTCAATTTGTAAGTAAACTCTTCGTCCCACGTGGCTGGCAAAAGACACTGCCACACTTTGCTAGTTGCCATGAGCTTACCTGGGAATACTCTAATACTTAGCTTCAAAGATCCTACCTCTGACGATGAATAGATTTTAAGCTCTTATTTGTTGAGTAAAGTAAAGTCAAATGGCAGTCCTCAATCCAAGCTTCTCTTGAATTCCCTGGTTAAACTCAGGGCAAACATTCCATAGGCAGCTTTAGCCCTGAAATTGCCATGTGTGCTGGATGGCTGTAACTGCACGGAACAAAATACAGCAGGAGGAATCTGAGAAAATGTGCATCGTGGTCCTTTAAGATTTTAAAGGTGCAATTCAAGGGCTGTTAAGACCTTCAGCTGGTGATAATTGGATTTGTAAGACAGTGCAACATGTGATAAAAATGCTCCTGTTGGATGGGATCCCAGTTTCTATCCTTCCTATTAATGTGATAAATGTTGCTGTCTCAGCTGATAGGGCCATGTTGGATAATCAGATTGGAATCAAGTTTGAGTTCCTTAGGCTGGCTCCATGTGAAGCTCATGGGAAGACTTTAAAACATACTGTAGAGAATACAAGAGGGACCAGGGTTTGCAGAGGGAAATTTTACTTTGATTAGGAGGCTCTGCGGTGCAGGGAAGACTCATTAGCCGTAGACCCCGGTCACGTGCCGCTGCCTCTGCAGGCCGTGTCTCCTGGGAGACCGTGGGACGTGATCGCCAGTGCTACTGGGCACGTGCCATCATGGAGCCTGGGGAGAAAACAACAGCTTCTCTCGATGTGGGTGTTGGGGCAGGGAGGAGCCAAAATAATGTTGGAAAATTAAACCTCTCTTAATTAAAGCTGATGGCAAAACAAATGCAAGCAAGATGGCACTGCAGCTGGGAATACAGGTACAGTTTTGAAGCTGAGCAGCTGCGAAATTGGGCCTTCTGGTCACACGGGGGCCTGAGAGAAGGCCAGAAACCCTGGCAAAGGTGGTGCTCTGGCTGGAGGACTGGCTGGGCTAGGGACAGGCAGCTAGAGGGGCTTGATCTCCTGATTGTGTTCGGAATGGTTTGCCCCACCCGATGCCTAGCTCTCTCTGGGTTTCCAGACTCCTGGGATCTGCTCACCAGAGCACCCCTGTGTCCCATAGGCTGGCTTAGGGCTCTTGCTGAAGTGACAGCATCACTGCCAGCGCTGGAATCGAAGACAAGAGACACAGAGAGGGAGGGAGGATAGGATATGTTTGTTTTTGTGTTTTTTAAAGTGTTTTCTCTATGCATTTTCCCAAAGACCTCCAGGCTGTGCCCTTCACTGTCAGTACGGCCCTTTGGTCAGTTCCTGACGCTCTGCTCCTGACCATACAGTCTTGAAAGGTTTATACCGTCATCCTGTCCCTGGGTACCTGAGGGGGACTGGTTCCAGGACCTCCTGTAGACACCAAAATCTGCAGATGCTCAAACCCCATATGTAAAATAGTGCAGTATTTGCGTATAACCTACTCGTGTCCTCCCATCTACTTTAAATCATCTCTGGATTACTTATAATACCTAATACAGTGTAAATGCTATGTAAGTAGTTGTTATGCTCTGTATTTTCCTATATTATTTTCATTGTATTTTTTTTTTTATTTTCATTTTTTAGTTTTGAGCATTTTCAATCCCTGGTTGTTTGGGTCCTCAGATTTGGAACCCAGGGATACTGAGGGCCAGCTGGCCTCTGTAGGGCCGATGTAGGGCTGCTCCCTCTCCTTTTTAAAGTTATACCTCAGGGGTGTACAGATACAGTCCGGGTGCACTTACGCTGGGGTGGGTATATTCTAGGCTTTCCCTGAAGTCAACTTTCGATTCAGTCACATTCTTGACCTCTGTGGCATGTGGCTATCACTTTCCTTTGAATATTTGCCTTAGGCCACTTTCCTACTTACCTGTCACATTTAGTTGACCTTTAGGGAAGGTAAGGAGCACACGCCCAGCAAGGTTCACTGAGCAGGATGGGATAGACGGTGCAGTAGATGCACAGAAGCCCTGAGCAGCTCAGAGGCTTAATGCAGTAAAGTTAATTCTTACTCCCTTTATTGCAGTTTGCACAGACCCAAAGATTCTCTCTCCACTCACTGGGGACCTCTGAGCCTTAGTTCTTTCCATTGTGTGGCATGCACCACCGCCTTGGAGCCACGAAATTCAGCCACACGTGGGAGCGAGGGAGGCTGGGAGGCTGAGCAGTGGGGTAGCATGGAAGACTGAGCAGGACATTTTGTGGCCAGGCCTGGGAGTGGCCTTTTTCTTTATATGCCATTGTCCTGTAGTCATTCACGTGCTGTCAGCCTCATTGGAAGGGAAACTGGAGAATGAGGCCTTTCCACATGCTCAGGATTTGGTGAGCAGAGGGCCAGTCTCTACCACACTATGGCTATCAGTGTTGAAGTCTTTGTGCCTGGGCTTGAAAGGCTCTTTGAATTGTTATTTCATAGTTTTTCTATCTGTATCTAAAATACCTTAGACAAGTGCTTCTGGAAGTGTAGTCCTGGGACCGGCAATGAGCATCACTCAGGAACTTGTTAGAAATGCACATTTTCAGGCTTCATTTCTGACCCAGCGTATGGGAAATTCTTGGGGTGGGTCCAAGCAATCTGTGCTTTAATAAGCCCTGTGATGCTCCCTACAGTTTGAGAGCCACTGTCCTAGACCACTAGTGCTCACTCCACTGTAGCTACCCATTGGGCTCACCTGGGGGGCTTTAAAGAGTACTGATAGCTGGGTCCACACCTAGGAGATTCCGGTTGAACTTAGCCTGGGGCTGTGGCCTGAGTGGAGGTTGAAAACCATTGCCCAAGAATGAATATTGAGGAATGTCTTTCACCCATGAAGTTCTCCATGAAAACAAATTTCATGTGGCTCCAGTGGCACTTAGTGATCACTCAAAGGCTATGGGAGTTGGATTTTCATGTTCTAAATGCTTCCCTTTCCCTTTCAATGGGAAGCAGCTACACAGCTTTGCATAAAGTGCAGAGATTTGGGAACTTGGAAATGGAATCTTTATTCTGTCACTGAGACATCACATGGCCTTGGACAAGCCAATTAATTTCTCTGTGTCTTGTGTCTGTAATACAGGAGTGGTAACACTTGCCCACAGATGTTGCCAGCATTATCTAATTAATAAGCACAGAGTGTTTGGGAAACACAAAGTACTGTACAAATGCTAATCATTATGATGAATGCAGTGCATTTTTCAGATACAAAAGTGCTGTGTATATGCTCATAATTATTATAATTATTGCTAATACCAATAATATTGTTACTACTAATATATTTCCCTTGCAGTGAGAGCTAAGTGTATTCTTTGGGTTAACATCTTGCCCCACATTATCAGAAGTCTCGCTCAGCAGCTGTTAGATGCCCATTGCTTTCCACCTCCCAAGAAAGCATCAGTCATCAGGAGTGCAAATAGTCACATATGCAAACCATTCTGGGGTCCACTTACATGAGGCGTCCCTGACTGTGGGGTCACTGCCAGATGATGTTACAGTAGCTCTTCTTTAGGTTAAGGAAGTGCCAAGGATATGGAGGTCATCTGTTCTTTCTTGTATTTTCATCAGAGGATTTTCCCCCCTTCTACTGTTTTTTAATCTACAATACCTTTGTCATCGGCTTTCACATGGTGCTAAATGCGGTGAAGAAAATTCTAATGTGTGTTGGTGAGTGTTACTAGGTTCCAGTGCTGACAGTTCACAGATATTATCAGCAGCAATTGGTGTTGAAAACAAGGCAATTATTTTTTGCTGTGGTTTTGCTTGTTCAGTTTTAGCTTGGATTTTTATTAGGGCAATGTTGGGTATGGCAATTGTTTCTCTGCTTTCACTCCTCAAGAAGAGAATGGTATTGGGTGTTGGATCAGTTTGAGCAAAGCAGAGTAAATAGATGATTTTGAGATGCAGTTAGCAGTTAAAACAACATTGTTCCTATGTTCATGTTCCTTCTGACACCCTGCTGATCATAAGATGTGGACCTCTGAATTGCTCAGACCTTGTGCACACTACTGCCTTGTGATTTATTCACAGCAAATTATGAATGAAACTTACAAAAGAAACTCATCCTGAGAATTATCCCAATTTAGCACAAGGCCTTGGAGGAAAAAAAAAAAAAAAAAGATGGAGTTGCCCAATTGTGCACACCCTAGATCCCTGCTGGCACTCCAGCTTTTGTCACTGTTTTGAAAGCCCTGAGGACCATTTTCCTTTTCCCCTTGTAACTGAAATGTCAAGTTTCTTTGCCTTGGGCTGGAAATACATCAAATTGATGGATTAGTGCTGATTGTCTTATGCTGATCTGAATCTCTGATTGATAGTTACAGATGTCTCTAATAAATAAAAATGGGAAAACAAAATAATCATCACTTATATATAAATGACCTATATCATTTTTCCTCTCTCTGAAGAATTTCTTTTAACATTTCTTGCAAGGCATCTCTATTGGCAACAGATTCCCTCAATTTTTGATTATCTGAGAAAGTCATTATTTCTCTTTCACTTTTGAAGGATAATTTTGCTGAATACGGAATTCTAGATTAGTGGTTCTTCTGCTGTTAATGCTTTAAATACTGCACTCCACTCTGTTCTTGTTTGCATCGTTTCTAAAGAGAAGTCCAATGTCATTCTTATCCTTGTTGCTCTATTGGCAAGCCCTTCCTTCCTCCAGTTCTTTCAAGATTTTCTGTCTTTGATTTTCTGCAGTTTGGATGTGCTATGCCTAGATGTATATTGTTTGGTATTTATTCTGGTTGGTATTCTCTGAGCTTCTTGAATCTGTGGTTTGGTGTCTATCATTAATTTGGGGAAATTCACAGTCGTTATTGCATCAGACATTTCTTCTGTTCCTTTCTCTCGTCTCCTTCCAGTATTCCAGTTACATCGTATCCTACACCCTTTGTAGTTGGCCCACAATTCTTGGGTATTCTGTTCCATATTTTTTTCCAGTCTATTTTCTCTTTGTGTTTCACTGCTGGAAGTTTCTGCTGATATTTCTTCAAGTTCACTGACTTTTCCTCAGCCATATCCAGTCTGTAGATCAATGGCCTTCTTCATTTCTGTTATGATATTTGTGATCCCTAATATTTTCTTTTGATTCTTTTTGAAGTTTCCATCTTCTGTTCAAATTATGTGTCTATTCTTACATGTTGTCTGCTTCTATTAGAATCGTTAATATGTTAATCACAATTGTTTTAAATTCTCAGTATGATAATTCCAACATCTCTGCAATATCTGAGTCTGTTCTGATACTGTGTTTTTTCAAACTGTATTTTTTATCTTATAGTATGCCTTGTACTTTTTTGGTTTAAAGCTAAACATGATATACTAGGTTAAAAAAAAAACAAGGTAAATAAATTTTTAGTTTAAGGTTTTATGTTTCTGGCTAGGGGTTAAGCTAGGCTTATTGTTTACTATAACTGTAGGTATCAGAAGCTAAAATTTCTTCTGATGTCCTTGTTTTTGCTTTCCCTGTTGTCTTTTGGTTTTCCTAGACACTTCTTTTTAAATACCATCTGAGATACATAATTCTTTCACTTGCATTTCCTGTTATTATTACTCAGCACACCTACTGATGTGGCAGTAAGGTGGTAGGGGAGGTGTTCTAGAGTCCTATGAGTAGGTCTCAATATTTCATTGAGCTTTTGCCCCTGGGCTATGAGCTTCACAAGTGAGTCTCGATTTTATCTTATTTTTTCCTTTTCAGGTGAGACAGGAAAGGTAGAAGGGTCTGGAGTTGGATGTTTCCCTTTCCCTGGACTGTTAGGCTCCAGTAAAATAATTTCTTGTGTGGGCAGGCCTTGGGAAGAAAACCCAGTGTGTGAGGCATGTTTCAAAATGGCTGCCCTGGCTCTCCCGCTGCGGGAAGCCAGAGGGGATTTTTCTGTCTTTACTGTGAGAGCCTCGTAGGGCTCCTAGAAGTAAAACTTACTGAAGTGTGGAGTCCCCCTAGGTCTGGACCCCTCTGGAGTTTGTACCTCTGACTTGTGCACACTGAGCCTCCAGCAGTTCATCAATTACACTTAAAGTTTTCTGATCCTGGTACTGGTTCCTACAGAGCTTTTTCTGCTACTGGGCTTCTGATCCTCCAAGTTGTGGCTCTCTGTATCTGCCTGCCTAAATCTTCAATCTGGGGGCAGCAGTTGGCCCTGTGACCTCTCGGAGGGATCTAAGAAGAGGTGCTGATTTCCAGCTTGCTCAGCTTTCCCCATGTTGCATGGTGGGAATGACGCCTTCCAGGCTTTCTAGATGCTGGCCTGGAAACCGGAAGTTGTTTGCTCCAGTGATTATCATTTAATAAGGTCAGTCCATTGTGTCCATCAGGCAGAAAAATAATCATATGAGCGTTTAGTGCTAAAAAAAGTGGGAAACAGAGTAAACATTACCTTGTAGCTACTACGATTTGTTTTTACAAACAGACTTTTTAAAAGGAAAAATAAGAAAACCATATAAGGGAAGGAGGGGAGGAGATGATGGTCAGAGAAGAGGAGTGGATATAAAATCCATTCTGCCTATTTTTCATGGGGGAAAAATAATCAGAAAATTCATTACAAACCCTTGTGTTTATATAGGGAAGTCTTATTTATGAGGCATCAGCAGTGTTCCGCATGAATGGATTTGTCATATAACTAAGCTATCATCCTTTAAATTGAACTTAAAACATTACAATCCTTTTTGATAGAGTTCTTTTTCTAAAATATATTATTGTTCTGTCTTATTGAGCAAAGCGTAGAGAATATCATTTATCTTATTTTGTTACTCAGGTCATTATTGTAAACATCAGTCACAGAGCGACTCAGTTATAATGCAGAGCAGCTCTCAAGGGCTGCAAAGGTGACTGGGGCCATTTGCACCTAAACACACTACCTGCCTGGCTTCCTAATGCATCTCTTTATCTCCTGTTTTCACCAACCACTCTTAAAGCCCACCTACTCCACCAAAAATAAAATTAAATATATTTTATTTATGTAAATGTTAGTTCACTTACCTCCTAAAACCATCTTACGTATCACTTCATGATACACGTACAGCAATCAGAATAAAATAAAACAAAACAGCGTACTATAGGATAGGAAGAATTGAATCTAAACTATTGCTTATTTAATTACTAATCATACTTTATGCCTATAGGCTAAAAATGAATAAATCTATAATATGTCATTTGTACTATGGAGACAAATAAACCAAGGCCGAGGGTCTAAAGGGGGCTAGAGATAGGGACGGTCATGGGAGGCTTCTTTGTTATGATAATATTTAAGTAGAGACCTAAAGGAAGGGAAGAAAGAGACCATTTGGATATGTGGCATAGGGAGAAGGAACTGCATGTGCAAAAGCCCTGTGTCAGGAATTTGCTCAGGAGCAGGAAAAATAAGAGCCACATGTGGCTGAAGTAGCCTAAGAAAGGGAGAGGAAGCAGGAGGTGAGAGCTGAGGGATACTGGGAAGCTAGATCACTGAATTAGTGGGCATGGCATGCAAAATAGCATTTTTTTTTCTCATTTTTGGATTTGTGGATTGGCTGTGTTGACTATATTTTGCAAATTAGGCTCAGGCCTCTTCCACATGTGTTCATGCTAGAGCCCAGGCTGGAGAGCCAGTAGCTATTTTCCCAAACCTCTTCTCCTGGTAGATGGAGCACCAGGGAGCAAAATGGCAGCCTAACCCCCAATGCATGTCGCAAGCCTCAAGCCTGCTCACGCGCTGTCCACAAACCTCCTGGAGGCCAAAGCAAGGCACGGGGCCACACCCTAGACAGAGAATGGAAAAGTACATCCTGCCCACAGTGAGAAAAGAGTGAAGAACTGTGTCCAGTAATCCAGTCTGCCACACACAGCCAGGGAGACCGTGGTCTTTGACTTTTACTCTTTATGTGGAAAGTCTTTAACTCTTACTCTTTTTGTAAAGAGGAGTCATTAATGAATATTGAGTCAAGGAGTGACTTGTTCTGAATTTTATTTTCAAAGGGTAGCTCTAGGAACATGAGGAGAATCGAATCTAAGGGTCAAGTTGGAAGCAAGAAGGCCAGTAAGGAGACTGTTGCCATGCTCCAGATGAGAGAAGATGATGGCTTTGACCATGGCATACAAGTGGGGATGGTGTGAAATGTCATTTTCAGGATCTGTTTTCCAGGTAGAGCTATGAGGATTGGTTGGTAGATTGGATGTTGGATGTGAGAGGAAGGGGGGGTTTGAGGAAGACTCCAGGGCCTTTGTTGGAGGACGTGAAGTGGTAAGTAGGGAAGACTGGAAAAAGATGAGGTTTGAGGGTTTGGAGTGGGGAGCCTGGAGTTCCGTTTCCTCTTTTAAGATTCGAGATGCCTGTTAGGCTTTCTGGTGGGGATGCCAAGTAGACAGTTCCTTATGTGCATCCAGTGTTGGGGAGAGATATATGGGCTGGTGGGGGATAAGGGTCGATGAAAGCTCGTAATAGACTTAAATGTGTTTGTCTTGGATGTTGAAAATAATATTTTACTTAGAGTCAGAGATAATTTTTCATATAATCTCTTGTGTGTGGAAGTATCTAAATCCTATTCTTCTCTCCTGGGTTTTCCCTCCAAAACATAACACGGCCAGGCATCTCCCACCCCTTCGTCTTTTCTTTATCTGTCTCTATCTTTAATTCTTAATTGACATTTTTGAAGACTAGTCTACTTCTTCATTTCCATTCATTCCTTAATCCATTGGAATCTATATTGTGATTGCCGCAGGTATGAAAACTGCCCTGATGAAAGTTCCCAAACTTTGCACACACCCCAAGTGCACTCAACCCTGCTGATTTCGCTGCTGCATTCAGCTTGCTCCACCACTCCCAACTTCGGAAGCTCTCCCTGGCTTCAGCTTCTGCCACGCTCTCCTTGCCCGGTTTTCTTCCTGCTGTTTCAAGGTGTTCCAGTTTTGTCTCCTTGTGCACACTAACTCCTTATACCTTGGTTCTGTCGTTGACCCAAAGCTCTGAACCCTCTCTGTGGGAAGTCCCATCCATTTCCCAGATTATCACTGCAGTTTGTATGCAGGGACTGCACACATCACCGTCGCCGACCTTGACTCTTCCTTGAATATAATGGAAGTATTTCCAGCTCCATGTGGGACATGTCCAAATCAGTGTCCAACAGGCACCTCAATCTCAACATAGCCCAAATGAAACATCCACAGGTGATTGGGGAGGTAGAGGCCATCCCTCTTCCTCTAAGCTGTAGTGACTGGGATCTTTTTATAGGTGGCACACTCTTCAGTCCCTACTCCAACACCTGTTCACCTCTGAATTGACTTGTGACGCTCCATAGTGGCGTGTCCTGCAAGCCATTCTTTCCTCTGTTTTCATTTACTCGTACTGTAAGACATCTGATCCAGTAGTTACCTCCTCTAACAAGGCTGCTCTGGGTTTATCCCAGGATATAGTACTCTTCCTCAAAACTCTGCCAACATCCCATTCACATGTTATGTTGACATTATGTGTACATATTTTTGCCTGACTGTCTAAATTAAACCTCTCCTGGGCAGAATGCTGTGTTCATCAGTGTACCTCAAGTATCTAGATTGGTTCCCAACACTTAATAGGATCTCAGCAAACTTTTTGAAATTAACAGAAAAGACATTTGGAAAAATGAATCCAACCTAAGATAAGCAAGGTCCAGATATAGCCATAGACACATGGTCTTCTAAGCCTCATAGCTTCACCTTTGGGATTCATAATAATTTTGATCCATTCAAAAGCATTTTCTTCATGGCCACTATATACAGATAATGAGAGTGTGCTCATGGCTGCAGGCAAGTAGCCCTGGATGATTTACATGAGGTCTGACAACTCCTCAGAAAGAGAAAGTAGCCCGATCATCCCCCGGCCAGATGATGAGTGTGTCTCATGTTATTTTCAGGCAATGTATGGTTTTATTTTTGTCATGCACCAAATGGACTTGGTGTCAGGCAGTCAAACGTCTGGCAATCTGCCTAGCTGAAGAGATAACATGAGTGGTGAATAGAACATTATTGTGTGATAATGATTTCCAGCAGCTATTGGAGATAAATTCCAATGCAAAGTAGAAAGCTTTATTTCCAGAGGAGGAGGTATTGATCCTGTGGCCACTGTAAATAAAATGAAAGTTGCAGGTGTAGAGAGAAGTCCAGGCCTGTCACCACCACTGGGACCTGACTAGCAGAAGGGGCCGCCTCCTGAAGGCAAAGGAAGGCTCACCTGTATATGAGGAGTTTGGTGCCCCCTTGATACCGTTACTTTCTTCTAGAAATGTGTTGTGTGAATCAGAAGTAGCGTGAAAAGCACAGGTTCTGCCCGAGAACAATTGCCAAAACAGTTTCTAAATGTGAAATGGAACGAAGACCTCTTCAGACCAACCGTAATTGGCTACAGCGCTTGGTTCATTGAGAAAAAAATGTTTTATGAGTCAGACTTAGGTTGGGAGCCTGGATGACTGGATTTCTTTTACAGACTTAATGGTTTGTTAAAACAGGAGTCTCTTATTCTTTATATACAGTTTGAGATTGAGGATGTGATTACTCTTCATTAGGTTTTGAACTGGTCTATTATTACCTGTCTAATTCATATAATATTCAGTCTGGGAATGACTTTAAGAATCATCTCAGCT
The DNA here is from genome assembly GCF_041146395.1 of Eulemur rufifrons. Taxonomy (NCBI): domain Eukaryota; kingdom Metazoa; phylum Chordata; class Mammalia; order Primates; family Lemuridae; genus Eulemur; species Eulemur rufifrons. The sequence goes on along the minus strand of NC_090988.1, from coordinate 7,923,626 downwards.
AATCATTTTTTATTTTTCAGCAAGGAAACAATGACCCAGAGATAAATAACATATACAAGATCCCATAGTTAACTTGGGCATTTTTTTGACGCATTATTAAAATGCATGACTCTTTTTAACCTTACTAGAGTTCTGGCGATTGTATTAGTGCAAAGATATTTTCTTTGGGATCACGCTAATTTATTCCAGAATAAGAAAATCTTCACTGAGACTTTGCAGATGCTTAAAGATCTGAGGAATGCTAACCCTCTTTGATTTCACAGGCTAGAACACATATTTCTACAGTCCTTGCATGGATAAATGCAGACTACCTAGCACTCGCATCTTCCTCCTCCTCGCTCTGCTGCTGTTAATAGTAGGCACCACTACTCCTTGATTATCTTACCAAAGTTTGCTTCACCCAGGTCTCAGGGGAGTCCTGAACTTCAATGTGACAAACTTCAGGATTGGTACTCAGTGTGTCTGTGCATCTCACAGCAAAGAGCATTTGCAGGGTGTTGGAGATCTGTGGCTGGAAGTTCAGCCAGTCAAAAGCTTGCTAGAGAGGGTGACTGGGTGACTCAGCAGGTTGACATTCAACCCGGATGAAACCCCAGAGGCCATTTTGGTTAATCCTCAGCCATAGCTGTGCAGTAACTCTTGTTGTGTTTCTCTTTCCCTGACACCTGGTTTTGCCATCAGAGGTGGGGAATTTAGGGGCAAAGAAACTGGAGAGAGTGACAGACTTTTTTTTTCCCTCCTCATAGTCCCAGAGAAATGACTCCACTGCTTCCTCCTGGGTTGTGCCCCAGTATAACTGCACTGTGGCCGGACACTTTGGTGAAGCCTTCTGCAGTTTCTTGAGTTGATTATAATTTTCCACATTGTGAAATCCCTGTGTTGCTGAATCTCTGTGTTGCTCAAAAAATGTTCTCAGTACTGTGGACACATTATCTACATATACATCCAAATTATAAGCACTCAAACTCTAAGATGTTACCATTCTTAGTATATTTCTGATCTTCTAGCATCTTGACCATATATAATTTTAAACTTTTTTATGTTCATATTTCTGATGTTTTTCTTCCCATGGTTTGTTTCTGTTTTTCATTAATGAAAAAAAAAAATCTGTTTGTGTTGTTTTTGTTGTTTGCTTTTGGATAACTGAGAGGCCTGTGGACTGAAAGAAATTTGAAATGTCCCTTTCTAACAAATCTTAAGTGAACTCGATACTCAGGCCCCAGTAGATCTTCATTTTAGTACATAAGAAGCTGTATTTATGATTACACCACAACAAAGTAAGCTCTCTTTTTCCTCTGTTTCTAAAGCTTTCATTGTCTGTACCAGTCATTTGGCAGTTAATTGTATACTGCCTTGTAGCGTTATAATTTAACTTTTTACGTATTTATATCATCTGTGTAAGTGGACTCAGATCCTTGAGGGAGAGAATTGAGAGTTATGCTTCTTTGTTTCCTCCCTAACACCTAACAGAATGCTGTATGCATAGTCGGCTGTCAAACAACATTTGCTGAATGATACACCACAGCATTTCTTAATGCCTCTGCATAATGGTCCCAGAGAGAATGTTGCATAAAAAGAGACAATATTCTTCCCAGTATTAAAATATTCGGTGAAATGCCACAATAGTGATGTTTCAAAAGTCTGCAGATTAAATGTTTCAGGGAGTGGAAATTGGCTATTGGAGTGTGTGTGTGTGTGTGTGTGTTTGTGGGCACACTCACGCGTATGTGTAACATTTTGTGTGCATGAGGTCTATTCCTTTCATCTAGAATTTTGGAAACCTTTGTCAATCCCTCTGATTAAGGATGGAGGATGCTGGCTGGGTAATGGATGTCTTGCTCTGGCTGGCAAGGCAGTAATGCTTCAACTGGAAAATCATTAAATCCCAGATTTCAGCCTGTCTCCCTGCCACCTCTCATCAGCAGCAAATCTGCTTTAACAGCCAAGAATTCCCTTATCTCTCAGTGACTGTGGACCGTGTGCTGCTGCTCTCTGTAGATGGGAGATAGAGCTGCATCATTACCCGGGGGTGACAAGGATATAATTTACAGGCTCAATCAGTTTTAGTTACCATGTAATTACAGAGTTATTACATGGTCATTTGTTCCTGATAGACACCGGCGATTTCTTATCCTGTTCTACTGTGGCCTGTTTCTTGTCTTACTCTGCTAAGGATGTTTAGTTTCTTCTGCATGGAGTGTTAAATGGTGTACTATGGAGGAGGGACAGAAACGATTTGGGATAAGATGCTGATTATGCTGAGATGCGATTTGTTCTCCGCAATTGGCCTGGTGATAATAACAGCATCCTGTGGCTTTCCTCCCCTAGGCTCCAAGTTCACATTTTCTCCATAAGAGAGGATGGAGACAATATTGTCCTTGGCAGCATGGGGGAAATTGGGTGCGAGGAATATTCTGACCCATCCCACTCAGTGATGAGATGACAATCTCAACTCCAAGATTATGTCACTGCCTCATGTAATTTGAAACTCATGTTAATGCAGCCCCTGTTGGAAGAAAAAAAATGAAAGAGGAGAGGAAAGCATTTAAGTGTGTAATTCAGTATCACGGAGAAATTATGAGTAGGTTCAGTAGCCTGCCCAATGTCACCAAGCACATGGTATATCTGGAACTCAAATGACAGAGCTTGGCTCCTTCCCCTCCAACACGTTTAAATGAATTCCTGTCATTAGGAGGCGAAGCACTTTCAACAGCACATGTGCCAGAAACCATGGAAGAAATCTGAATGTTACCTCATGTTTGCTTGAATGACGTAGGACAAGCCCCTTAATTCTTTGTTTTTGCTAATGAGGAGTCGATGTGTTTGATACTATTTCACAGTCTGAGGATGTCTAATATGTGTGAATTTGTAATCTTTGGCAAAGGGGACATTTCTGTTGCCATTTGAAAGTGGGACAGCCACGCAGCGATGCAGGTGGTGTGCTGCGGGCGGCATTGGACAGCGAGTCGGGCCACCTGGGTCCCGCTCTCAGTGTTTTCAGTACACTGTGTGATTCCGCGTCCTGCTCTGCCTGCTTGACTTCGCTTGCCTTCTCTGGATGCTGCAGTGTGGATGTTTGTCCTTTCTAAACCGCATGTTGAAATCCCATCCTCAGTGTTGGAGGTGGGACCTAATGGGAGGTGTTTGGGTCCCAGGGCCAGACCCCTCCTGGACAGAGTAATGCCCTCTCTTGGGGGCGAGTTCTCGCTTTGTTAGCTCCTGCAGGAGCTGGTTTGTAGAAAGATCCTGGCACCCTGCCCTTTCCTCCTCACGTGATCTGCACACGCCGGCCCCCTTCACCTTCTGCCATGAGTGGAAGCAGCCTGAGGCCCTCCCCAGATGCCACTGCCAGTGCCACGCTTCTTGTACAGCCTGCAGAGCGGGGAGCCACAGAGAGCTCTTTTCTTCATAAATTACCCAGTCTCGGGTACTTCTTTATAGCAACACAGAGAGACTAAGACACTGGACAAGAGTCAGATGCACCCGACAATGGCCGAGGTCCTTTCTAGCTGACAGTTTATGACTCCATGACTTAAGTCTGCCTGCAGAGGACAGCTGGAAAGCAGCGTGGCATCTCTAAGGCAGAGAAACACAAGGTCATGAGATGATAATGTTCAATATAGTTACAAGAAAAGCTTCTTTCCGCAAGGGAGCAGAAAGGTGGTGGCGTGCACATCACATTGCAGTTGATGGAATGCTGTGAACCGTTGACGCACTCTCCCACTTCTCCCCATCAAAACACCTTGCTGATTTAATTAAAATACCTTTCTTTCCCCCTTTGAATGGCTTAAAATGGCAATAATTATAATGTAACTGCTATGTAACTAATATGTGCAGGTAATATTGTGATTATGTATAGACAGCCATATGCTACTACGCAGCCACTCTCCATACTATTAAACTGCTGAAGCAGATAACTCCATGTCCGTGCACAAAGTAATTGCACCAAACTAATTTGTGTTTGCAAACAGATCCCAAATTAACTATGTAAATAGGCAGATCTGCAAACAAGATATTATACTGTGCATGTGTGCACACACATGGGGTGGAGAGGAAGTGGGTTTCTACCTGCATGGATGATGCCGGAGAAGTAGGGCTTGGCCACGGCAGGTGCTGCCTTTTGGGCCTCCTGGCCACTCTGAATTCCTGCCCTGCATTAGTACTTCCCAGTCATTCTGTTTGAACATAGGTGAGTGAAGGTCATCTGAATTTGTTCTCACTAGGGGTAGAGGGATATCTCACTCAGTCTGCCTTTCTTGATCTGGCTGGCTCCTCTTGTGCGTTCCTTCACCAATGGTGTTTCTCAGACAGCCAGCTCTGGCTGTGTGTTGTGTGTGGACTGAAGATATTCTCCTTGTAAAGAAGCTAACGTGTGGAATTGAGGAGAGTCTGGTCCCCTGTCCTGGCAATCGGTAGTGCCCTGAGGACTGTGTGGTCTGAGTCTCGCAGGGATTTTGGAATCTGGCTCCACTTTGGGCAAGGCATGTATCCTTTGCGAGCCTCTGTTTCCTCAGCTGTGGGTAGGGGGCTGGTACTGGACTTGCCTTACGGGGCTGTTTAGAGGATTCCGTGAGTGAGCGGATGTATGTGGTGTCTAGCGCAGTGCCTGGGACGAGATCGGTGGTCTGTCGGTGCTCACTGCTGCTGTTCCATGCTTAATGGTGCCACCATCCCCGGCCGTGCCGGCACACCTGCCCACGTGCCCTGCCCAGCTGCCTGCAGTCAGGTTCCAGGTGAGGGAGATCAGCCTCAGAGAAGAAAGCCCACTTTGACCAGGCAAGGTGGGCCCCCCAAAAGTCACACCTGTCTGCCTTGCTCCTGTCCTTGGTGTCCCTCTGCGTGCAGCATCTCCCTCCCCTCCAGTGTGCAGTCCATGGGCTCCACCACTGCAGCCTACACCCAGACAGACCTCCCATTCTTGTTCTCTTTTCTGACACTCTTCTTGTTTTTAAACCTTACTCTCCCAAGGCTCATTCTCTCTAGTCTTGTTCTGTGTCTGAGCAGTTATTTTGAGTGAGGGCATCAGTAGGGTACAGCGGCCATGCAGGTCTCCTTGGGGTGTTTTCTCTAGCTAATCCCTCTGCCCAGAACACCATGCCCAGGGAAATCCACCAGTCCAGGTCCTTCGCTCCTTCTGGAAGTCTGTGCTCAAACCCTGCCTTCCCCAGCAGGGCTGCCCCCACCCAACTGGATAGCAGCTGTGCCCCCACTCCCACGCACACTCTCCATGCTTCTTATCCTGCCAGGTTTCAGTTTTTTTTCATAGCCATCATTACCTTCTAATATGTGGTACATTCCACTTATGCATTGTTTGCTGCCTGTCTCTCCGCACCAGCTTGTAAGCTGCTTGAAAGCAGGGTCATTTGCTCACTGATGTTTGTCAAAGACCCCAATCCCTGTCTATCACTAGGAGGCCCCTTATAAATTCTAACCACAGAGTCCTGTCTACATCTCTCTCTTGCACTCTCAGAAGCCACATGGACTGGGGCAAGAAGGAACTTGGGGCCAGGGTGTGGAGCAGCACAGCCTTGGCAGAGGCTGTCAGAGGAAGTGCACCTGAGGGACCAGATGGAGCTGGGGCCTATGGACAGGGAGTCTCAAAGGGGGCTTGGCCCAAGAGAGCAGAGGCAAACCTCAGTGGCAGCAGCATTGGAACAAGACATCGGCAGGGCATGCAAATCAGCCCGTGTTTATGTTGCATATGTGACCAGGGGAGTCACTTCATCTGTCTGTGGATCAGTTTCCTCATCTATAAATCATAATGAAATCTACCATTTTCACGCCATGGGGTTATTGTGAGGATCAATTAAGACAACCACCTCAAAGTAATTTGCAAAATATATGGATGGTGTGGTATGGGAAAAAAATTTAAAAAACAAACAAAAAATATATATCATTACGTAAATGTTAGTGGCTTCTAATTAATTCTGTCTGCATCTCAGTTTGCCAGTCTGCGAAATGGGCCATAGCAGGAATGGCCTTTAATTACAATGGAGATTGATAGGAAGTAGGAAGTAGGATATTTCTGAGGGATTCTGAGTCCCCAGTATTACTGATGGGTTGCTTTTATGAGCCAGCCAGTATAGACAGCATATGTGAGATGCACTGGCCAGCAGCAAACCAGATAGTCCCAAAGACTTAGCTCTAAGGAGTGATCAGTATGGGAGCTGCATGCACCAAGAAATGGGCCAGTTTTGGTGACACATTTTAGTAGAAGAGCTTTCACTTTCCTCAGCACACCTGGAAGCATTTCTTATTTCATTAACCTAAGATTAGGAATGACCCTGTGACACAAAATGTTGGGGATATTGATCTGAACAAATTACTGATCCCAGGTCCTACCCTTTTCTCCCAGGTCTCCTGCTTTCCTCTTCCTTATACTGACCAGCCTTGCACACCTGGCTATAGGACAAGCAGTAGGGAGCAATAGGCAGCCCATTATAAAACCTCTACCCATTGAAATTGGAGAACAAATTCCCCTGTGGCTCTCCTCTTTTTTAACCTTTTTGGAATCCATATCTTCTGCCAGCAGGTGACCCAATTAACCTGTTCAAGTGTTGATAGAAGGAAATGGATTTTTTTTTCTGTGCATGTGCTTTGATTTCAGATTTGGATTCAGATATCAACTCACCGCTTGCTACCACATGACCATGAACACATCACTTGAATAGTCCATTTCCTTATTGGTGTAGAAAAGAGGATACTAGCTAGCCCCATGGGGTCACAAGGCTTGAATTAGTTAATATATGTACAAGTACCTAAGACAATTCTTGGGATATAGTGGGCATCTGGTAAATGTTAGGTTTGCCCTTCTGTTCCTAAACAAGCTAGAGTCATTCATATCCAGCACTGAAAAAAGAAAATACATTTACCTGAATTGGTGCTTTTCTTTGTGTAAAATACATGCCATCCTGCACCTCTTTGTTATTTTTGCTCTGCCTTTCTGGGGTCTGTGTGCATGTTAGAGCAAGAGCAAGAGCAAGAGAGATGGTTTGCTTTGGGGATATCATTTTTTCTTTTGATTTTCTTGTTTTTTAGATTTATAAGCAAGGGGATAAGGGAAAACTACAGGAGGAACCAGGTGTATCTGAAGATGAGAGTGTGGAAATGAAAGATGTTCATGAGACTCATTCTAAAGTGCTGATCGGAAAGGGTTTTTGTCAGATTCCCTCAAATGTATTCAGAATAACCTAAGCATATTTAGACAGTCATACATTTTATTTTTGTCTCTAGGCATTAATGTGCTGACTTGTGGGATTATTAAACTATAATTCCCCAAGATATGTTTCTGTTGCTCAGTGGGTACGAATGTGCAGTCGTTAGTGAACCCGAGATTTAGGAGTCTCCCTTCTCCATGGTGAGTGGGGGCAGAGTGGGGAGTGTGGCTGCACCAGGCCCCGAGCCAGGCCCAGCACCGCACCTGGGGAGCTGCACAGTCCTGAGTGACAGTGGATGACTGTGGCACTAGCACCCAGAAGACACGAAGCTCGATTCTGGCTCTCACGGGTATGAGCAGTTTGACTTTCAGCAATTCTCCGAACCACTCTGAGGCTTAATTTCCTCATCTGTAAAATGGGGGGAGTATCTGTCATGTTTTGTAAAGATCAAGGAAGTTACATGCATTAGCATAGTGATGAGCTGTAAACACTAACTATTGTAATGTTATTTGTCATAGGTCCTCCTGAGTGATTTCTTGGATTTCCAACCTGGTGAGTGAGCACCAGGATTATAATCTAATGATTAGGAGGGCCTATTGTTCTGCCAACCATGGTGAACTCATAGTTGTGCACTGTTTTCAGTGAGCGTAAGTGTAGATTGCTCACACGGTGATCTTCCTGATCTCCCTCTTACACTGCAAAGGGCAGATGCATGTCTACACATTGGGCTCTAGACCCAGAATGAGGAATTCGGTTGGGCCAGAACATAGAGAGGGTTAGCTGCCAAATAGCACGCCCCTCTTTCTTGTTCTATAGGAGAGAGCCATCACCCGTGCATTAGCGGGGAATGGTCCTGTTTCTAGAACAGGTAAAGTGGCTGGAGCTGGAAATGCCCACAGAAGGTTTATGCTTCCTGCTGGTCAATCTCGTCTCTGTACAGGCTCCAGATGTGTTGCTGAAGAGGAACAATTTGACAAAAGAAAAAAAAAAAAAAAGCTGATGTGAGACCAACCTTTTTAACGGCCCAGATGCTAGGATTTTCCACGGCATCGGTCTTTTCAATGAATGCTTTTAATGTTGTGCTGAAATTTCCCTGGACACCTTCAGAGAAAAGGCTGCTCAATCTCACTGTTGGCCACTTCTATTGTCCCCACCCAACAGAGAAAAGGATTTTGCCTTCTCAAACAAAGAGGCTTTGAGCTTGGAGCTAGGAACACAAAATTGAGTACGAGATGGGTCCTGCTCTCAGAAGCTCACAGACATCATGGTAAGAAATATCTGTTCACAGTAGTATACCCTATTACTACGGTATATTATCTACAGTATAAGAAAGGATAGAGTAGATAGGCTAGTCAAAGTTAGGTTACCTTAGTACACACCTCGTAGCTCTCTGGAATCTTTTAATTCAGCAATTATTGATATAATATCTGCTATGACTTTATATATAATGTCTGTCATCTCCACTACATCAAATCTCCATAAAATGGGGTGCTTGTCTCTCATGTTCACCTTCTTTCTCTAGCATGTAGGACTCTACCTGGCCAATAGTTCATGCTCAAAATAAATATTTTTGGACAATATTTTTATTTTCTGAGCTTATTACTATTGATTTATGCCTCTGTTGCATAAGTGAAAATATGAGGAGGTTTTGGTCAAAGTGAAAAAGTTCTAGAGGCAGGGGCAGCTCTTAGGATGCTATAACATAAAGGTAGACTTCAGGAATCATATGATTCTAATGGCCAAGGGAGAGTTGAAAGGGCTTTCTTTTGGTAGCAGTGTGTCCGCTCTCACGCTCTTGCTACTGCTTGGCTTTGTTTTGTATCTCTCCAAACTCTTATATGGGCACTAAGGATCTGAGCTCGGTTTTAGGATTTGACCTAATTCTTTGTCCTCCAAACAATGTGTGTTCTCATCAACAGGTTTGCCAAAAGCAAAAGGGACAATCCTAACCACCTGTCACTTAACACAGGATACTTTATAAAATAAGAACCATGTACATTTCAGCAAAGACGAGGAGGGTGCTGTCAAGACCTCATCAAGCTCTTTCCTTCGTCCTCCATCTTTGCACAGTTACTGATTCTAGGGTGCTGCAAAGTAAGAGATGCAGGCTCATGAGTGGCCCTACATGCAGCCATAGACCTTGTCTTGGGCAATTTCCACAGACTGTTGATTTGGCTTCATTTATAGTTTCTGAAAGATTGTAAAGTACTCACCCAGCATGGCCCTTGGCCACTACTTCTGGGGTCAGTTCAAGCATGTGATTCAATTATTTTCCTCATATCCAGATGGCAGGGGAAAAGCAGTCACAACACCGGACATTCAGGGAAAGTCTGGGGACTTAACTTTTGTCCGGTGCTATCAGTTGTTGTCTATAGGGGAGAGGAGAGAGTTAAAATTGAAAAATCATGTAAAAAACACAAAGTTTTGGTCTAGGGATATATATCACCTGGCCAGTGTCACTTGGTCCTGAGAACCAGGCCCAATCTTATTGGGGTAAATAACAGTACGGCTATCCCAGCAGTTTAAAAAGGCCGACACGAACTGCGTGTGTGTGTGTGTGTGTGTGTGTGCGCGCGCGTGTGTTAGCATTTGCAATGGGCCTTAGGCACTACCCACCACCAGACTGTCCTATAAGTTATCACCACTGAGTCTCAATAATCTCTGCCTCTGACAGGGTTCAAGTGATAATAACTTTGTCTGTGTGACTCTTTCTTGTTAAAGTTTGCGTTTCTCCTGCAGTATGTGGAAATCAGGGCCCATGAGACACTTTGTGCTTCAGAGTTGAGAAATCTGAGCCCCAAACACAAATGCACTGATGAGTTCAGTAGGTGTGTCAGTTCAAGAGGGAGGAGGCCTCTCTCGAACCTTGTCATCCAGTAGGACCTCTTGGTGCCTCTTCTCATGAATCAAGGTATCTGCTTGTTCCTGAGGTGGCCCACGATGGAGACAAGATGAAGACACGGGACACACGGGGCTGTGAGAGACAGGAAGCCTTCCCGTTGCTGCGGTGGGCGTGTCCTTGGGCATAAGGTCAATCATTCTCCGTGACAGGATTCTCACCGGCACAAGTCCTCTAATGACATTTTATTCCAGAGCAGCCTTTGCTTTCCCTGAGCACAGCTGCACGGAACGCTGCCCGGCAGAGAGTGGAAGGAGGGAAAAGATGGGTTTCATTTTGTAGTAACAGCTTCAGCGTTGCTTACCGGGTTGTCGGTCGCGTTCTGTTTATTCCTGGGATGCACTGTTCCCGCGATAAGCAGCTAACACAGCTCTTTGTGCTCATCAAATGGTTACGTGCTGGCCGTGCTGGGAGGCAGTTGCAATGTAAAGGAAGTGGAGTAAAAGGTGATGCAGGGAAGGAGGAGAAATCGAGAAGGGAAAGAAGTCAAAGGATAACCGGGTGGGGGCGGCGGTGGTGGCAGAGGGCGGGAGTTGGGGAGCTTGGCAATTGGACCATGCTCTTTAACATTTCATGACATTTGTTTTTTTCCACTTATAATTCTATACCTAGAGATATCTGAAGTTATTATTCTTGTGTATTTCCTTATATTCAGTGTCTTTTTCAAACATGCTATTATGATCTCCTGTGAGAGTATTTATTTTTCATATGAATGGCTACTTAATATTCTATTCCACGAGTCATGTGCCATTTCTTAGGTATAATTCAACAAGAAAGGTCGGGGATGTACTTAACGCCCAAATCTGAGTGCAGCTAGATCAGAGGTGGCTTTCCTTGATGCGTATTTCTTGGGCTCAAGCAATAGTAGTGGCGTGAGGTTTCCCTTCTGGGCCTTCTCTTGTCCCGTGTCACTACCTGGCGTCCCTGCTTCTCAGTGTTCCTGGCTCATCGCTCACTTTCCTGGAGACCCTGGAACTGGTGACCTTTTTTTCCCTGAGCTCTTTCTGAACTTCTGCTGTCTCTGGGAACCCATCAGAGGATCCACAGCAGCGCTGCGGATGGGAAAATAAAAGATGAGCAAATACTGCTGTCCCGGTTCTGCACAGGTTATGTGTAGAAATATAGTTGCTTATGTAAAGTTAAGAATCTAAGATGGGATTTTATCTGTACAGCTGTCGTCCCTTCTAGACTACACCCGTCCTAACTATGACCTTGGGCGAGTTACGCAACATATTCAAGCCAGAATTTCTACAAAACGGGAATAATGATAGTGCCTGCTCACAGGACGGTAATGAGGATTCAATAAGATAATGTGCACGAAGTGCTTAGCACAGAGACTGACGCCCAGTAAGCGCCCAAGAAATGTTGACAATTCTTGCTGTTTCCTCATTATTGTATCGTTCTGAGCTTTTCCACAAGAGAGACCATATTGTATTTATTTTTGTCAAAGGCTTTCAATAAATGTTTGTTAAATTGAAGTAACTGTTCTATGTAAATAAATAAGAAGTAAAAAAAAATAAATCCATTTACATAACGACACAGTACTTCCACTGGCCAATGGAGAAATCATACATCCTTACTGCTGTGAGTTATTATACTCTTGGAATAAACATAAGCCTTTCACATGACCTAATGATTAATGACCTATGCAAAGAAATTTTAATACCATTAATAAAAAATTAAGCAGCAAGCTTCCCCCACTTTTCTGACAGTGTCAGGCTTTCACCTGTTCTCCTGGGGATGGCAGGTTTCCGGGAACATGCTGAGTACAGACCATAATACATCATTCCCAGACGGTGCTCCCCTGTGTTTTCGTGTCTTCCTGGGCGGCATGCGGGGTGGGTACAAGGCACTCTTTAGAGAAAGGAGAGGGGTTCTTTGTGGCACGGAGCAGAGCGCAGCTGGGCACTGGCTCTGCCTATCCACTGTCTGTCCATCTGTCATCAGCTATCTATCTGTCATCTGTTGCCCAGTTGTTCCCTCATACTGAGTATTTATTCTGCGTCAGAAGTTACACTAAGATTTTCTTTAGTCCTTATAGTAACCCTAAGAGGTTCGTAGGATTATCTCAGTTTTACCTAGGGGATCTGGGCCCAGAGATTGTTTCCTGTCCGTGGTCATATGAAGAATAAGTAATAGATCTGGAACTGGAATGTAGGTTTGCCAACTTTGTACGTTTTTGCTTTAACCTCCTTTGCCTGCACCCAGTCTCTTGTGATCTCACGAGCTGGGGCCTGACTTGGGCGTTGGTCATTCCAGGAAGAATGGGCAGGATTCTGATGCTGAGCACTCAGGAAGGAAACCTCAGCCTATTAACTACATAGTCTATCAAGGTGGAGGTCAAGTTTCCAGCAAAGGCTCCAGGCCAGCCTGATGCTGGATTCTGAGTGTCCTTTATGAGTATTTTGTCTCCAGGCCTTTGGTCGGCTGTGCTTCCACCTCCGATGCTGTTTTCCTTCAAAGCCTTCATCTCAATATGTATTGTTTATTTTGAAGCAAAACTCCAGATTTCCAAAGCTCAGATTCTCAGTCTGCAACCCAGGAGAGTCTGCCAGAGCCCAGTCATTGCCGGGAAGATTCTGGCTGCGTAGCCACGGCTCTGTCCTTGACCCCCGAGACTGGCCGGACACTAAGCAAGCTCAGCTGAAGACACGTGTCTGCCAGGGCTTCCTTCCTCGTGGCCCCACTGTGTCCCCACCTGAGGTACTGAGGCAGAAAGGAGAGAACTCCCTTTGTCTTTCCTGATGAAGCCCTGTTCCTCTGTATGATCTTGAGGACTGGTGTGGCATCCTTGACCCATGTGAGACTTCCCGTTGAGGTCCAGGTTGGGCAGACAGCCTGAGTGATGCCTCACATCGCAGCTGGATTGCCCTCCTGCCCCCAGCACCCTTGCTTCCTGTGCTGACTTCACATTTTAGTTCATTGTAACTTCTTACGTCTGTGCGTGCCTGTGCATGTGCACTCGGGTTTATGCCTGCACACTTGCTTTGCTTAGCCATGTTTGAACTCCTAGAGGAAGACACCATTTCTTCTTTGTCTGCCTTTTGCGTGAGTTCAGAGCCTAGTGGTGTACACGAGAGTGTCAGAGGCCAAATCTGAAGACACAAATTGTTGAACAGCAATGCACCCCCAAGGGCATGCCTCGGCCCCTTCCCCTCTCTGTAGGCCAAAACAGAGCCCGAGAGGCTCCTGGGAAGGGCAGTGACCGATTATTATCTTCTGTGCTTTGTAAAGATCTCTGGGTCCGCACCACAAACATGCACTTGGCCTCTACGCGGGAACGGTTGAGCCATTCTTTAGCACCGAGAATAGAAGTTGCTTTCTGGGGATGAATAGGAGGACATGAGAGCCCTTGAAGCTGTGCTCGTGTTCACCTCTGGAAACAGAGAAAGAAAAGCCTGTTCTCACCCCTCAGCGTGCAGAGAGTTCTGCATTTCTTGTCATGATTCCAGAGTTCCCCTGAAGTCATGCGTGAGAAAGCGTGAGCATGTGTGACGTTTGTGGGTGGCTCAAGGACCCCAGGAGTCGGGGATCCCAGCAGGAGTCAGTCTGGTCTCAGCATCCGCACCCTGACACACTCGGAACAGACTGGCGGACCACACCGAACAGCGGCAGCAACAACGACATGCAAAAATAACTAAAACCATAGACTCTAGAACTAAAGAGCTGTTTCTTTTTGAGCAGATGCTAAAATATACAAGGTCCATGGGCCGTTTATGTCAGCACCTGTCTGTGCACGGAGCTAGGTTGGGAGGCATGTGGAGAGGCAGCCCCTAGCCTGGTGGAGATTCAAGGCTGACTTATCCAGGACTTCGTCATTGCTTCTCAGGATTTGTTGTTAATTATGAGCCAAGAAGAAAGAAAATCTGGTTTTATAGGTATGACCAGGTCATAGGAAATATAATTGAAGGAAAATATAATTGCAGGGAGATGTAGCCTCCTGGCTTTAAGGCTATACACCTTACACACCTTACAGACAAGAAAGAAAAGAATAACACAGACACATCTGACAAAAAAGGAGACAAGTCAGAGCATGAAGTGTCTGAAAACAATAACAACAGCAACACATCCTAAGTGACTCTGGAGGAAGACCAGATGGCCAGGTGGCCACCAGATGGCCCAGGTGGGAAGACCCTGGGACTCACATCTGCACGGGGCATTTCCACGGGGGAAGGAGAGTGGGCGTTCTCCCCTTCACTGCCAGCGGGCTGCTTACACCTGAGACGGTAGCTGCACCCTTTCATCCATGCCAAGCTCCTCCTTGGATGCGAGGCGCTTTGGGGAAGGGATGGGAATTGAGAAGCTGAAGAGGAGAAAGGAGGTGGCACTTGAGCGAGCAGAGGGTCAACTCCTCCCTGAGAACGTTGGTTTTGAAGTCAGTAAAGTCTCTTGCAGCCACTGTCCGTGGGAGGTGCACCTCCTTGGCTGTGACCTTGGAGTTATCAGCACTGCTGATGATGCTCATTGCCTCGGTCACCTTGCCTGGGACCAGGTTTTGCTTATGTCGATGGTGGCATGACTGGTGGGATGTGACACATCTGGGGAAGCAGAGCAGGCCAGTGCTGTGTCCAGCCTGGGGTGCAGGAAGGGAACGTTCAAGGGAGGACAAGGCAAACCAAGGAAGAACACACATTTCAGTTTGGCTCAGTCCGGAGGGCAGCCACGAAGGTGTTTGTCCCTCAGACACATCTCCTACTTGATGAAGAAGGAGTTACTTTGTGGTGAAAACTGATGCCGCATTTCTGAGATTCTCTTGCTGGGGAGGCCCTTCCAGCAGTTTCTGATGCACAGGATGTCTGTAGCCGCATGACAAGGTGATTCTGAAAGATGCAGCGTCTCCCTCCCAGCTTTCCCAGTGACCTTTTCTGAATTTCTGAGTTGGGCTATCCCAGAAGGCAATCGGAAATTTGCTCAGTGGCATTTACCTAAGTGAGGCCACTGGCAGCATGACACAGTTGGGTGACTTTAGGGTTTAGAGAGAAAATACTGGCAGGGGACTGGGGAGGCACGGACTCCTCTTTCCTGTAATGCTATGAATTGCTCGAAGACAAGCTGGCTGGCTAAAAATTACTGGCCAGGGGCAGGCAGCGGAGAGCCACTGCCCACGTTGGGGAAGTCTGAAGGAAACACAGAGCCAGGGTCTGCAGCTGGCAGACCTTGAGAGAACGGCCCGTGTGTGCAGTCCCAGTCCTCTTGGAGCAACAGAACGCTCCGCAGCTGGTCCTCAGAGCAGGTGGAGCAGCCTACCCATGGGAGGGTTTTCTTGCTCTGGAGATTGCTGACTTAGATTCATAGCAGACAAAGAGGGGAGGAAAGGTAGTGGGCAAATGATGAATTTTGTAAACCAGGCTTCATGCTCACTGTGGGAGCAAGGAGACACTGCCCCTGCCTTCATGGATCTTATTGTCAAGCAAGGAGACAGGCACAGACACGTAGTGACACAAATACTTGCTTACAGTTGAGATCCGTGCTTCAAGAGAAAAGTGCCCTGAGAGGGTTTATGAAGCTCCACGGGGAAGTGTCTTTTCAGCTGAGACTTAAAGGACGAAAAGGAGATGTCTAGGTAAAAGGCAAAGTGGAGAATTGCCCATGAGCAAGAGGTACCAAGGCCAGAGGACACTGAACACACAGACACCCGATAGGCCAGTGTGTCAGCAGTGATGGGCACAGAGGGGGAGCTTGCAGGGCTGTCAGGTGGCTCTTCTCTTTCAGCTTTATTTGCCTGCTTCTTTGGTTTTTCTTTTCATATATATAAGTATTGCCTCCCCATGGATGCGATAAGCAACCTGCCTTGTCTTGTCTTTCTGTCGCATAACTATGCCTGCTTCGTAGCAGGAACTCAGTGAACAGGACCTGATGAATTCTCAGCCTTGCTATGTGTCGGGGTGGGAAGGAGGGATGTCTTGGTGTCAGCTGGCTGGCTGCCCTCGATCAAGAGAGGTATCTTGCTTCATGGTTAAGGGTTTTCCTTCTGGAGTCAGGCATGTGTCAGGTCCAATCCTAGCCCTGTGACTTTGGCCAAGTAATATAATCTCTCAAAGTCTCAGGTGCATTGGTAGAAAAATACAGATAATGCCTACTTTTCTCATTTGAAAAATAATATTAATGATGATGACAATGATGACACTTTTTATGCCGGCTACTGTTCTACGTGTTTGACACGTATTAACTCATTCAATCCTTAGAGTGACCCTGCAAAGCAGAGACTCTTATTCCCATTTTATAGATAAGGAAACTGAGGCACTGAGAGGTGTGACCAGCTAGTATGTGTTAAAGCCAGGGTGGGGACTCCATGGACTCTGGATCCTGAATCTGTAGTCTCAAAGCGTATGTTTTCTTTATTTTCACTCTGTGTTAGTTCGGAAATTTCTGGAGGTCCCGAGTCCCTGTAGTGACCAGCGGGCAGGAAGTGAGGCTCTGGCGACAGTGAGCTGATCCCCCCTTCATGTCCCTCGTTGCATGTCATTTAATATATTCCTGTGATTCTTACCCTTGTGTAAGCCCCTGGGGTGAGGACAGCGGAGCCGAGAGGGAAGGCTTTGGCTGCCTGCACCAGCAGCCCCCAGTGGTGGCCAGGCTGACGAGCTGCCCAGCCGGGTGGACAAACTGCCCCAGGACAGGCACCGGAAGCCAGGGGCCCCAAGGACCCCGTAGAGAGCAGGTGTCAGAAGCATGCTGGCTAAGCCCCTGCCACTCCTTACTGCTCACCTGACTATCCGCATCAGCAGTTCTGATCCGGAATGTGAGCAGCAAAGCCACGCATGAGCCTCCTCAAGTGCTGAGTCTATTTCAGAAATGAGAGTGGGGAACTTGCCGACGCTGCTTGCTTATTGCACTGTGATCCCTGCAGACGGGACTCAGTGCCGTGGAAGCTGCAGGATGGTGGCCCGGCCTGACCAGGGCTCGCGGGCGGATTGCTACCGTTGGCCCAGTGCCTGTCTCCCAGGCTGGAGATAGGTGGGAGGCAAGAGGACTGACTAGATTGGTGGTGGACATTTCAACTTGAAAATGTGACCTGCCCCAAAGAAAAAAGAGAAAAGCAAAAGAAACCAAAAGCAAATACCAAAAAAACCGCCAACAAACCAATCAAACAAACAAAAAACAGGCCAGGGCTTTTGTATAGAAGTTAACTTCATTATTAAAGGAAAACAAAATTTTGTCATGTTAAGAAAATATTAAGAAAATATCCAGTCGGTTTTGAAAAATGTTCTTAAATCCTTAACAGATACTTATCCAGAGGAGGAATAGTCACAAAGCCAAATTTGTTCTTAATGATTAACCCACAAAGCTGTGATCCCAAGATTTCACCAGTAAGAACTACCATGAGTGCTTAATTGGAGCCCTCCCTCCATCCCTCCCTCTCTTTGTGCATTCTCTGACACCAGCATTCTAAGTTGGGGAGTCCTGGTTTATTGTCCCCATGGAGGGCAGTGTTTGGACACCACCCCCTCCACTCTCTCTGGCATTCATAGTGTAAATGGCACTTTATCAGTTGAAAATGAGAATCTGGTCACCAGCCCCCACTCTGCCATGCTCGTCAGGGCAGGGGAGAGGGAGAGTGAGATTCAGGGAGATGTAGCCAGTCCTGTTCATTCCAGAAGAGTGATAGATAATAACATTTTCAGGCAAGAAACGGCAGGAAATCTGACGGACAGGAATTAAGGCACCAAATGGAAAAGTCAATCGCTTATTCTCTCCTAGTTTTCTATTTGAAGGAAATGCTATGTGATTTGGAGACTTCCTCCTTCCCCTCCTCTTCCTCCTATGAGGCAGGCAGAATAGCAGAATTAATTCTGTCTTCACAGTTATATTTTTCAGGCTCAATGAGTGCACGTGTATGTGTGTGTGTGTGTGTGTATGTGTGTCCTCATTAAACTCTTACTAATGTTCCACAAGTGTATATTTCTCAACTGTGTTAGATATTTCAAAGCTCCACATAAGTAAAAGGAGGAATCTCTGTGATTTCTTTTCTCCTGGTGTCTCTTGTTACCTGTAATATGGATCTAAAGCAGAGCTAAAATAATAACAGCAAAAAATAATACTGCTTCTATAGCATTACCTATCTTATTTGTGCAGTGTTTGATAGCTTTGTGCTGCATTTGCATAGCATTTCACACAAATCCTTAATTGCAGTGGCTTACCAATCACAATAAAATAGTGAGCAACTTAACACTAGCCATGCCTGATTTCAGTGCATGCTTGCCGTAGCCTTATGAGGGAGGAGCTGACATGGTCTTCATTTTCCAGTGAAGGAACACAGGCTTAGAGGGGTTCAATAACGTGCCCAAGATGATCACCCACCCCACAAGTGGTGGAGATAAGATTTGATCCAAGGCTTACCTGATGCCAGGGCCTGATCTTAAGATGGTCACTCTCCAGGTGATAGAAATGAGGCAGAGGACTTGTCAGGTCACAAATAGATGAAGAACAGATCCAGGCAGGGCACTCTGGTCTTGTCAACTCTTCTAGATACTCTTCTTACCTTTCCAAGGCCAAGGATAAAGAGTATCTAGTCACCAAGCCAAACTAATTCCTATGGGATCTCTTTGGTCTCTTTCCCAGTGCAACAGACAAGGATTCTGGAATTCTGGACCAAGCTGATAGATGTTTTCCTGGAATTGGGGGCATAGAGACGATTAACGAGGAGCGGAGGAGAAGGGTGAAATAACATGACAACAGGAAGATGAACTCTGTCCTCCACCTCCCACACAACCTCTCAAATAAAATTCTTGCACAATTAAGTAAATGCTTGCTTCAAAATCTCAAATAGAGGATTAATCATCTCTAAAGCCATCCAGGTGTTTCCTAAAACAGAAGGCACTTAATATGTGTTCTTTCTTTTCTTTGTGCTGATTACTCTAATTGGTGAGTTCCTTTCCAGTACCAGCCACCAATTCCCCATCAGAGTAGCTACACTGAACATGAGGGTCTATTTACAACAGCAAATATAGCACTTACCCAACCAAAAAAAAAAAAATCAACCACAAAAATAAAATACCCAAACAAAATATTGTGACCACAGTGTAGCCACAGCCTCCTGCTGTGCAAAAGGCCTGGGATTTGATGCATGGCTGTGTGCACTCCAAACAAGACTCAGGATTAGCGCCCTATAGTCTGGCCTTTTTAAACTTCTTTAAACGAAGCTGTAGATTTAGCTACAATGTCGTTTGTCTACATTTGCTACTGCATAGACATGGGCAATTCCAATTTGGAGTCATATTCACTGAAAATAGCCAAATAATTTTGAATAAACTTTGATCTAGAACCCTTTCTCTGAAGTGCAAATTCCCACTGTAGGGAGAGACAAATGGATGGGGGCACAGTTAGTTTGCAATGAGTTAGAGGAATGTTGGCATCTCCTTGATTATACTGGTGGCTGGTAAACAGACTAAATATGGAGTATTCGGACCAGACCCAAGAGAAGAGGCAGGAGAGGCAGGAGTGGATGTGGACACATTAACTTATACACTTGAGACTTATAAGCATTATCAAATCTGTCTTGAATTGAAAAAATGAATCTCTTTAAGTAGCACTGGTGACATTCCAGTACTAAACCAAGTATTTACATAGTTTATGACAAACCTAAGCAAATAATTCTCTTAGATTATGAATTGAGATGGAGGACGCCCTTCCCTCCTGGGGTGAAGCTCGGAATGAATTATCCGTGGTTCCAGAAAACGCCTGGCCTGGTGAGGCCCTCGGCGGGTGTGGTGTGGGAGGCAGAAGAGAGTGGTGGGATGTGAGCAGGGAAGAAGCAGAGCCCACCGAGAGCCAGCCGGTGCTGGAGTGTGGTAGCAGGGCATGTACGGGGCTCTGCCAGGCCTGGGGGATGCAGCTCCCAGGGCCCTACTGCCGTGGCCACGTAGGCATGTGGCTTTCTGCTGGCAATGCAGATGCAGCGATGGTGTTTGAGAGCTGGAATCCACACAGAGTGAACGTGTGGCGTGGGTTTGCTCTTGTTTTGCTGTGGCTGGGCTCCCTCTCTGTCTGCTGAAAGGTCTCATCAAGGTTAATGCACATGCAGTGATGGCGGTTGCCGATAACAATAATAATGAGGGTGACATTTGCTGCACAGGACAGGGCACTTGTCACTGTGTCAATGGCCTGAACTGCATTACCTCATTTACCTCCACAGTGTATTCTCAATGCCCCCATTTTGTAGATAAGGACGTCAGGGCTCTGAGAGGTTGAATAACTAATCCAAGGGCACACAGCAAAAAGTGAGTGACAAAAAGTGAGGGACTCAGCCACTACATCGGGTCTTTCCTCACTAATTTGTTTAGGAAGGGATTGGAAATGCCCATTCAGTGGCCTCTTGGCCTCAGCACACATAGAAGTCTGCGTGGGTCAGTAGCCGGCGTGGCCTTGTGGTCAGCTCCTGGATTCGTGTCCTGGATGCCTCACCCCCGGCTGTGCAGCCGTGATCGAGTCCTGCCAGTGCTCCTCATCTGCGAAAGGGGAAGGAAGACAGGAATGTGTGGCTCACAGGGTTGATACAAGGATTCAATGAGCTAATATTTGTAAACCGCGTCAAACAGTGCAGTCAGCACTATTTAAGGGTTTGATAAACAGAAGCTGGCAGGCCCAGGGAATTAAGTGAGAGCAGGTCTGAGTCCCCCACTGAGATCTGGAGCAGAGCGAGGTCTATTGCAAAGGGGAGGCCAGTCTTGAGGTCAGAACAAATATGGCTGTTTCTCTGGCTGTCAGTCTTCATTCTCAAATCATCTCAGTTGAACACCTTTTATTGGCACTAAATTTGTTTTAGGATAATGAACACAGCTGTTCCACTTTTGCCGCTCATCCCACCCACCTCCAGGTCTCACCTGTCAAAGACACTTCCATTCCCACGGGACCAGCTTTGAGCGTGGTGAAACCCACGTGCCAGGGCTGAGGCTGGCACTTGGAGCTCCACTGCCTTGCAGGGGTTAACGCATTATCTGGGCATACTCAAATGGTATGAGCCCAGCAGATAAACAGACACACCAACTTGCAAATGAATAGAAACATGTTTATTAGAGTGGAAGAAAAACAGCTTTTTGGCACACGAACACTATGGCATCAGGAGTGGCAGCTGCAGCCTGGGACAACAGGCAGGGAGAATGAGAAAGTAAACATGTATTTTCAAAGAACTTAGTAGTGGGTATGTCCAAGCATAGAGCGGGGTGTGTGTGGGACAGAGAGAGAGACACGGAGACACATCAGAGCAGCACAGAGGCCAGGAGGTGATGATCTCTCGAGGATGAGACCTCAGTGCATCTGGGTTTGAATTCTCTCTCTTCCAGGGATTGGCTGGTCTTGGTTCCTTTACTTAACCTCTCGGAGACTTTGCTTCTTTCTCAACAATCCCATCATAATCATCCTTGGCTGGCCTGTAAGTGAGGATCAGATGAGACAATCTATGTTAAGCATATAGCACAGAACTTGGCACAAAGAAGGTGCTCAATAAATGCTAGTCCTCACCATAAGTCTATGGGAGAATATTCAAGAAGGCCCTCTCAGTCTTCCCTGGTTCCTGACCATGATTAGGAAGAAAGGTGAGAAGTGTGAGGCATTGTGGAGCCAGAAAGAGCAGATTTTGATCTATAAATACTAATTTTTGCAGTGGGTGGAGAAATAGGAAATGACAAACTCCTCCATTGTACAGTTAAGAATTAGAAATGTTCATTTTTATTCAATAAATGGCAAAATATTACTAAAATAGACCTGTGTTCCAAATTTTGACAATTTAAAAAGGAGAGAGAGAGAAGAGGGAGGGGAAGGGAACAGGGAGAGTGGATGAATGGCTGTGAGAATGAACACTGGACCACAGTCCTGGGCTCCTACACATTCCCCATCCCGTCCGCAAATAGCAGCTCAGTTCTTGTAAGTTGACGGATTTCCAATGTAGAATTTCATTGGCAGTGAGGATTTCACTAACCTAAAAAACTGTTTGATAGCCACTAACATATATCGTCTGTAATAGCATCTGATACCTGTTTTTCCCCACTAAATTCAAGCTCCATGAGGGCAGAGATCAATAGTGCATACAGTAGGTAATCACTGATACATAGACTGAGTGAATGCATGCATGCATGAATGAATGGATGGATGGAGAGCCAAGCAGAGGTGAGGACAGCCAGACTCTTGTATCCAAGGAATGTTCTGTCTTTGAACATTAAAATTATTTTTCCGTCTTTCCTTGCTATTCTTAACACCTCCCACCCCACAATTTTTTAAACCAGTAAATTCTATCATTTCTTCATTTAAGGTACTAATGTCATTGTTAGCCAAGTTCCTACACCTACATGGATGGTCTTCAACCTTGGTATGCTCAACTCTTGCACAGTCCACAAATCCTCCGGCGTACTCCCTGGAAACCCCTTTGCAAATGCCAAACATGGACGTGTGCGCCTCCCTGATGAATGGGCGATCACCTGGCCCTGCTGCTGACCAGCCTCCTGTGTTTTCAGCATAGTGTGTTTGTACGATTGTTTGAATATTTTATTGCATTCTTCCCCCACAGAAGAATGAAAGTGCTGATAGCAGTGATAAGAAGCATAGGTTTCCTAAACTCAACACAATCGAGGCAACGATGGAAATCATTAGGAGTGCAGAAAAGAGCAAATATTTAGCCTCGATCGGGTGCTTATCACGCTTGGGCTATCTGTGTGTTCAGCTGTGAAGGAAAAGAAAAAAGGGAAGAAAGAAAGCAGACACAATGCAGTAAATATTGCCAGAGATTAAGTTGAAAATATATGGTATATTTTGGAATTGCATGGTCTTTTTTAGGTTTCTAGGAATGTAGATGTAAATCTGGTTTCTTTTTACTCTCAGGCATGTTTTTAGCAAGGCTGCCTGGTAGTGCAAGAACCCTCTTCCTGGTTTCCTTGTCTTACTCTGTCAAATAGACTCAACTGGTTGTTTATATTTTCAACATTTTTAGTAACGTTCTCTCACTTGTCCGGTTCTCAGGAAAACATCTTTGGAAAAAAAAAAATACTTGCCATTTTTCCTACATCTTCCAACATGAAGTGTCCACCTACAGTGCTCTTTCTCCAAGTACCGCAGGTCGGTCTGTGCCACAGTTCCTCTCCTCTCCACTCTGCTTCTGGGTCTACCGGGACATCATGGTCATCTCTGTAGGGGATGTTCGTGACGCTTATTTTGAATGTGGCCACCATACATATGTGGTAGGTCCCCTAAATAAACATTTTAACTGAATTTTACAGTGGGCCTAGAATGCCCATATTCTCTCTCAACTTCTTTCATTTCCTTTACTCACAATGTCCTGCAGCCAGGGGCTTCTCTCACGTCACCGTTTGCTTGTTTGTTTCTCCTCATCTCCCGCCGCCTCGTCTCGTGATCATTTGGTGAATTACCTAAGACCAGTGCCCAGTGGCTTCTCCTTTCCAAGATCTCTAACTGGGTCCTTTTCCACTACCCTCTGTGGTCACGTCGTAACTCCTGTTCTCATTTATGAATGCAGTATCTTTTCCATATCTTTCTGCAGATATGAAGCTTATAACGTCCTGTTCTTGTTGCTTTTTTAGCTCTGCTTCCTCTGATTTAAATTGTTCTGTCTGCTGAGCCCTTTATTTAGTTTCTGTGTTTGATGTTCATGGTATTGGTCTTTGTGGCGTGTTTGGTGATTCTTGACCGAACTCCTCCTTGTGAGGGTGAAGGCGCATTCAGCTGCCTGGAGCCTGCCTTGGTGCGTCCTGGCGGGGAGGCCGGCAGGAGGTGCCGCTGGTGGGGTGGGCACTGTTTTTCATGGTGACAGGGAAGGGCTGGAATGTGCTATGGGGCACTTTAGCTGGTCCTGGCTGTGGTGGATCTCTGATCCTCCCAATGTCACCTTTCTGGGGAACTCTGCCCTGCATATTGTACTCTCTCTTCGAGCCTTAAGTCAGACACTCCATGTCTTGCTGCTGGGTGTAGAGATGCAGCCGGTCTGGCCTCTCCCCGTGCACTGGGATCACTAACGAACGCCCTGTGGCTTCAGACCTTGTCCAGACCTCATCCCCGCTCTTGGCAGGCACACTTGCCGTGTTGCTTCTCTCTGTTTTATGTCATTCTGGGATTATTCAAGTTCCTGTCCTAGTATGTTTCTCTCCTCTCAGTGTGTGTGATTCTGGCTGGGGCAGGGGATTCAGGCAGGGAGAGAAGACAGCAACAAGCCATGGGAAACCGTAAGTTGCCGCCTCCTCTGCATCTGAACACCAGCAAAGCAAGGGGACCTAGGGCCTGAGTGGCCTTGCTCCAGCTTTGTCGTCGATGTGCAGTGTGTGCATTGCACATGAAGGAGGCAGGGTGAGCGTGGATACTTGCTCTCCATTGGGTGAGATTAAGCCAGTACCCCCGCGATTCATGTGGCAGACGCTGTGGAAACGCGGAGGAGAGGAGTGGGGGGATTGAGTTGTGCTGGTGGAATCAAGCGTGCCAGCTCTTTCATAGGACTCTTCACAAAAGTTTAAAAATTGTCCTTCCTAGCTTAAAAACCCACGGTAGCAACACATGGATAAAAGAGCCCTCAGCCTGGTGTCTCCTCCCTGCTTCCACTCCTGCCCTGGCTGCCCCATGTCGCCTCAGAGTCAGTGAGCTCGGAACTGGCCTCTTGATCCCTTCCTCCCATCCTGGTCGCCTACTGACCCTTGTCCTGTTCTGGCCTCTTCGTAGACACGCTCACGGGCCACATGGTTCACCCGCCTGATGGCAGAGCGCCCTGGACCCTCTCTTCCTCACAGCTGCCTCTGAGACTCGGCTGTGACCCTCGGAAAGTCTGGGCTCCGCAGAGGAGGACGAGACCCTGGAGTCGCCTTTGCTGCCCCCGAGCAGCTTCAGATGGTCCCCCTTCCTCAGGCTGGAGAGCTGGAGAGCAGGGCATGGCCTTAGGGACTGTGTGTGAATCATTTTATATACACATTTTTGAAACGAAGAAGCTGGCACTAGACACATCAGGTGACTTCCCCAGCAAGTTACAGGCACTGGCTAGACTAGAGCCCAGATCCTGTAGTTAACAGTCCTGTAAATTGGTAAATTGAGCCTGACTTCCCAAGCCAAGCTGTTGGCTGCAGAAACCAAACATTCAGATGTGCCCTGGGGCAGATGCTTTGTGACCAGCTCCTGCGGGGCTCCATTTCCCAGCCCTTGAGGACTTTACCTAAGCCTCGGAGTCTGGTTTATTTCTTCAGGGTGTTCCTGTAAAAAATGCCTACCTTTTTCATTCCCTTCCCTCCACACTGATTCCCAGCTCCGTTCCCAGCCAGGCTCGAAGCTGCACAGCAGCTCATGGGCTCTCTTTCTGCCCGGGTTCGCAGGAGCCCCTGCTGCAGCACTGCCAGGTGTCCTGTCCTCTAGACACCTGTAGCTACCCAGGGTCCCCAGACAGGAGCCCCCAGCCTCATCCAGGCTCCCCCCAGAAAGGCTTGTAGCTCCAGCAGCGTGGATCCAGGATGGGTTTCTTCCCTCCCCCTGATACACAGGCCTGGTTCAGCGGCAGAACTGCCTCCACAGGCCGAGACCCAGGCGGCTACTTCTCTTGGGGCCCGCACCTTGGTGGCAAACTTCTCTCCAAAGTTCCAGCCACTTGGCTTTCTGTTCTGGTATTCTCTCTACACCTCGGGGTCTTATTACAAGTCTCCACCTTGTTAGGGAAGTTGGCAATGGGACTGTATCGGGGCGACTCTGTTTACCTAATGCAGGAGTCCCCAACCTATGGTGACTTGTCTAATTATTTCATTATATATTACAAGTAATAAAAATAAAGTGCACAATAAATGTAATGCACTAGAATCATCCTGAACGCCCCCCACCTCGGTCTGTGGAAAAATTGTCTTTCGTGAAAACAGTCCCTGGTGCCAAAAAGGTTGGGGGCCGCTGAAAATGCGTTCAAGGCTGGTGACCTGAGAACGCACAGAGAAGGGAAACATTGTCTTCCAAATTCCCGTTATCTTAGGCAAGTCTACCTAGAATAAAGGCTCCTAAATTTTAAATGCTAATGTGCTATGGATGGAGGTCATGTCCACAGTTAATGGAATACAGATGATGAGAAGCTGAAATATACCCCCCCCAATGATGTAAGGCAGATAGAGATAACTTATGCAATTGGTACATAGGTAAAGGAAATGCAGAGATGGGGAGCAATGTGAAAAACATTTCACTCTGTCACATGTTGTTGTTGGAAACTGCTCATAGGAAACCAAAAAAAGACTTTGACTTCCAGTCACAGAAATAGTATACTACATTGAATATACAATCTCTATGCCATTGCAGGCTGCTGGTATTTTTTTTCCATGAGGGTCTAGACCTGAGCTTGCAGAATGATTTAGAAATCAGTGTATTGCCTGCTTCATATGGTGCGATTAATCTTTTTTGATTTTACATGTCTACAAATGGTGTTAGTGGTCATAACTGCAAACTATTGCTATTTTTATTGGTCTGGAATGTGAATGTTTGTGTTAGAGCATCTGCAAAAGCAAACACTTTTGCTATGTTGGAAAAATAATGAAGATCTAAGTGATTTTAAGATGGCATTTTGTGAATGCACACTAAAATGCTGCTAGATTTTTATTTGTTTTACTGTTAATGCCGCATTGAAGATATAGTCGTGCTGCAGCACAATTTTTTTCCTATTTCTTCTTTTCCTTTGTCTTTTAAAAAATACCCGTTCTAGTTGTAATTTTTATTCAAAAATCAAGATAGCCATGCATTAAGATAAGTTCATTATCTAAGAAGCAAATAAATGTAAAAATAAAGCATCTCATAGCACTATCAGCTATTTTGTATCACACATAAATAATATTTTGCTTAGCCTTGGCATATTTGTTCTGCACATTTTAATAGAATGGCCAATATATCAAAGTCATCAAATGTCCTTATCAACACCTTAGGTGTTATACTCACTGATGTTTAGCATCCTTCATATTGCAATTATAAGGTCCCTCAAACCCTGGATGATAAATTATTTTAGGTTTCTTGTGGGGAAAGGTTGGGTTTAACTATTAATTTTCATACCAGCTTATACCTAATAGAATGTGTGGCTAATGAATGTGTTGAATTAAATTGAGTTAGATTGAATCAAATTGAATTGAACAGAAATAAATTGAATTGTATTGAATTATAAACCAGAGAGTGAAAATGCATGGTGATCTAATAGCATCTGATAATAACAGAGTACTGAATTTATATGCCAACTTAGGAGATATTTGATAACTCATGAGTGGGAAAATTGCCCTCCTCCTATGTTCTTGGGCATCCTTGCCAAGTGGAAATGAATGTCACATGAGACCCCAGGCAATTATACAGTTCAAGTATCTTCTGTATATTGTGCCAGGAGGGTTACAAATGCGTTTTATTTTTCTATATGTTACCAAGCAGGGGCTCCACTTTTAAAGAATTTTTTTAAAATTTTTCTTTTGTTCAGCAGCAGCTGGCTTTGCAAGCACTTAGGATAAAGTGATGTGAGTGTGTGTGTGTATCAGATAGGGGGTATCATTTGCTAGTTTTAATTGGTAGATTCAACATCTTCCACTAACAGTGCAGAAGCCACTGGCTGAGACGTTACCATGGTAAATCAAACTCTGGTGTTTGATTGGTAGACTTTTGAAGCAGGTATAATCATTTTAATCAACTCTAGGAAAGTTGAAGCCATCTGGTTTTGCCTCACCTGGAAGTAATTTACCACCCCAGGTGCAAAAAGATTACCCTGAGGTCAGTAACAGTAAACCTGCCTCAAAGATGTCCTAGCAGAGTGTGAAAGAGGAGCAGTGTGACATAGCAATCTTGATCTGTTTGTTTTTATGTTTTCGAGCTTGGGAAAGTGAGGGGCTAATCATGCAAACCAGACCCATGAATAGATTTGGCAGGTGCTAACCCAGCTAGTTCCAAACAGCAAAGTGAAAATCCCTCAAACACATTCTATAGCAACTGCTTTAAGGGTCCAGTTCTGAATGTCTAACTAACTTGGATTTTATAAAAGAAACTTTTGCTAAGAATCGAGTTGCTCAAGAATGTGGCTGCAGATACTGGCATGTCTTGGAGGAGTGAGGAATGAAATGAGGACTATTTGCAATGAGAGGAATCCTTCAAAAAGGCTCCTCCCTCCAAAAAATGTATTTTGGGCATATAGATTTTACATAGCAGTTAGTGTTGTATTGATATTAATAGATATTCTTATGATCAGATAGGATGTAACCAGCCCTAACAAAATATAAATAGTGAGAAGACTTCAGAATCATTAGCTCTTTGGAGTAGTTAGAAGGATTTATCTAGCTCATGTGACATTGATTTGTTTTGGCTGCACTTGAAATGTGTGGTCTTTGCAAGTCAATAGAAATGAAGTCCTTTATTGAATAGGAAAAACTCCACTGAGTGAATTATAGAAAGAAACAGAAGACCAAAGTTCTCAGTCTCTTGTGTATTTGGCAAGTGGATGCCAGGCAGGATGGGATGGGCTTTGGAAAAGAAAGCTCAGGGGCTTGGGAGAGAGGGGAAGGGTAGGTGTCTGAGTCTGTTTGGGCTGTCATAACACAATATTATACATTGGGTAGGTTAAAACAACAGACATTTATTTCCCACTGTTCTGGAGACTGGGAAGTCCAAGACCAAGGTGCCGTCAGATTCCATGTCGGGTGAGGGCCTTACTCCTGGTTTGCAGACGGCTGTCAGCTCCCAGTGAACTCACATGGTGGAAAGGGCAAAGAAGCTCTCCTCTCCCTTCTGGGAGGCTCCAGAACGTTCCACCTTCATGACTTAATCACCTCCTGAAGGCTCCACCTCCAAATACATTCACATAAGGGGTTCAGTTTCAACGTATGAATTTTGAGGCACACAAACATTCAGTCTATGGCAGTAAGAGTGTCAAAACCTACTTAAGGGGAAACATGGAGAAGCTGAGTTTGGAAGTTGAGAGAACGAGACGTGTGGTCATGTGAAATCACTGAAAGGCTTTGGTTCTTTCAGAAGTGTCATAATACCAAAGGGCTAAAATGGAAGGTCCTGCCAAGTCAGTCAGTGAGACTCTTCGTTCTATCAGTGAGGGGTGGAGGGCCAGAGAGTGGCCAAGGGCAAAAGAGACAAGGAATAATCAATGCAATGGTGGATCCCAATTTCACAGTGCCCTGTCCAGAGACATGCTGATCCAGTGGAGCATGATACACTAACAGAATCGAGTGTCTCCCCACCCTCCCCAGGCCCTAACTGTGCAGTTATTTCAGAGCAAGACTTTAGTCCTTTGACGTGACTTTAATATTGCAAGGATTGAAGTGGAATTGTTCTCTGTCCAGATTCTCTGTGATCATTAGCTCACTTCTGTAGGGGCTGGTGCAGGTGAGGAATGGAAGTGCCTTTGTTCTCCTGATCCCCCAGCCTGCCTGGGCTTTGTGAACAGGGAACACAATTAGGAATTGCTTAGGTGAGTCAGTCTCCATTTCACCTCCTTGGCAAACATAGCACTGGAAATAAACCAGCCCCTGTCACCATCTTCACCCTCTCTAAACTTCTGGTCCTCTCTCCAGGGAGTCAGCTTCTGATGGAACTCACTGAACTGGACCTGCAAAGCAACACAAGTTTAAGGAGCAGAATGCTCTGTCCTGGGGCACAGTGGGCACCACACAGTGAGCTCTGCAAGCCAGCTAAAACACAGGGGAAGCTGAGGAGGGCGATCATGTTGGAAAAGCAGCGTGAAGAGAGAAGAAGCTGCAAGGGCGTAAGAAAGGGGAAATCTAAGAGAAAGAAAGGATGAGGAGAGAAAGGTTGTTCCTAAACGTGCAAAAGTGAGGGTTAGTCTTTTGTGAGTTGCATGTCTTCTTTAAGAATTTGATAAAAATGATCTCTTCCTCCAGAAAACAGAATGCATATGATGACATATGCATTGCAAATAATTTGGGGTTCAGAAGTCCATGTGTGTACCTTGGGTTAGGAGATTGATCTATTTCTCTATCATCTATCCTAACAACTGCAGTTTAGCAAAGTTGCATACAAACGTGTGTGTGTATGTGCATGTGTAACTTAAATTGCAGTTAAATTAGGTACAAGTCACATACATGGAAACACAACGTACATATCAAATACAGCCGCTCATTATCCAAAAAGGTACAAGAATGAATAATGAGAGGGAAGTGAGCAAAGGCAAATTCAAGGTGACTGTCAGGAATGAAGAGCTAATAGTGAGGCCTCCTACAATGTAGTGACTTCTTTAAGGCAAGGGTTTGAAGCCAGGGGTTTATGGATGATTTAAAATGAGACTCACTAAAGCCCTGGATCACACAGTGCAGGAAACAAACCTGAAAAGAGCTAAAGGAGCAGGCAGAAAAGACTAACTGATCTTTGCTTTCTCTTCCACTTAATTGTTCTTCGGGCTAACAACTTCACTTTCCATGGGGAAGACAGCTTCAGTGACTGCCACCTTGGGTTATGGGTCAGAACATCATACTCACTATTTTAAATGGATGAACATTTCATAAAGCCACTGCATTTCATTGTTTTTCTGGAACATGATTCATTGCATGGGTGTCTGCATTTCTGCTTAGTTGTGAAATCCAGTGTAACATTATGGATTCATTGTCACACCTGCAAGGATGTGCACGTATGCTAAAATTCAAAGACCATGTTTGTCTTTGCTTTCACAGGAAGAGGTTAGGGGAATTGTGTGTTCCCTTGGGCTGTCCGTGCACAGGCGTGCAGGGTGTATGACTCTTGGAGAAACTTACGCAGCTGGCCATCTGGGTCACTAGGAATCATGAAGGCAGGCTTTGTACACATAGCACGCATTTCCAGCCATTGAACATTGTAACATTCAGTAAGCAGTCCCTCAGAAGAGATGCCAAGCTCAGATGTCTTTTCTGGAATATCCCTGCATAATTAGAATGCCCCCAACTCTTCACCACACATGCAACATTTTCCTGCCATTGAATAATCACACATGCCTGGTTACTTTTCTGCCTGCTCAAAAATAGTCTCAATTCAGAAAAGCATAGTATTTGAAATATGCTTCTTGTACCATCCTGAGCCAGACCTCCTTAGCTCATTACTGGAACCTCCCGCAGCAGGTTCCAAACTGGCTCCTTTCTCACCGATTGACTGTTCATATCCTTTCACCATCAGATAATGATCTTGTCCAGGACACAGATAAGGTTATGACATCCCATAATTTATAATCATCCCATGGATTCCAACTCATAAAGTTTTAAACCCTTGGCATGCTATTCAAGAACTTCAAGCTCTGATTGGAACCTAAAATTTCTATCCTCACAGTGGAAAACTTAAAGGTGAGAAGTCCCAGGTTGTAATCCTGACTTTTTCCACTTGCTTACTTACTGTTATTGAGTACTTAATTAAGTAAAAGGAACTATGTAGGTATGTGACAAACATCAGTTAACTGTCACAAATGGGTGAAGCAGATGCACTTATCTCCATTGCTTGCATTGAAAGGTACAGAAATGTATCTGTGGGCATGTGGAGTTGCCTCATTTGAATTCAGGTACATCTGACAACACCCATCTTTTATCTATCATGCTATACTGCCTTTCTTTGCTTCTGCCTGTGTGTCCTTTTTGTTTTCCTGTAAAGTGGGGTGGTGGGGAGTGTAGACTAGACCAGTGTATTCAATATTTTTATAGCCCTCCATGTCTCACATAAAGCACAACTTGAAAATCACTAGAATACCTCTAAGAGGATGCCAGCTCTGACATTCTAATTTTATCTCTTGGTCATCAATCGCCTTTCACTCCTTTTCAGCACCATGAACCCAATGGTTCTTCCACTTGAACATCTTATTCTTAAAACATACTGGTTGTTTCCATGCCTCTACTTCTCCTATGTGCTCTGCTCTCTGTGAATCCTGTCTCAGTATGCTCCACCCAAAGAATTGTTCCAAGGCCTTTGCATTTTGTTTAAACCTTTATTGTTGTCAGTCCTGTACTAGAGTTAGCTGGATACTCATCCAGAACCTTCCACAGGTAGATTCATAATTTTTTATGGGGGAGATTTATAACTTTTTCATTTTAGTTTTCTGTAGGATCTATATTATTTTCCTGTGGTTACTCTAACAAATTACCACAAACTTGGTGGCTTGAGCAACAGAAGTTCATTCCCTCATAGTTCTGGAGCCCAGAAGTCTCAAATCAATCTCGCTAGCCCAAAATCAAGATGTTAGCTTAGCCATACTCCCTTCAGGGGTTCTAGGGGAGAATCTCTTCCTTGCCTTTCCCATCATCTTCTGGGGGCTTTTGGCATTTCTTGGATTTTGGATACATTGCTTCATTCTTCAAGGCCAGCATTTTCCAATCTTTCTCTAAGGTATCTTCACATTTCCTTCTCTTCTATATGTGCTGAAATCTCCTATCTTTTTCTTATATGAATACATGCGATTACATTTAGGACTCACCTAGATAATCCAGGATAATCTCCCTATCTTAAGATCCTTAACTTAATTGCATGTACCCCCACTCTAATATATAAGCTAATATAGACAGATTCCAGGGATTAGGATGTAGTTAGCTTTGGGGGAACATTATTTAACCTTTGACAGTCTGCCCACCTCTGGTTCCCAGAGATTTACATTGTCCCACATGCAAAATACATTTACCCCATCCCAATATCCCATCCCAATTTCAGCCTATTACAGTATCAACTGAGATCCAAAATCTTAACTAAATATCATTAGCCCAAAAAGTCCAAAATCTCAGTATCTAAATCAGGTATGTGTGGTACTATGGGTATGATCCACCCTGAGGCAAAATTCCTCCCCATCTGTGGACCTGTGAAACTGGAACACAAGTTATCTGTTTCTAAAATTCAGTGGTAAGGAAAGCATAGCATAACAGTTATAGGCACTCCTATTCCAAAAGGCAGAAAATGCAAGAAAGAAAAAGGTCACCAGTCTCAACCATCTTCAAAATTCAGCATGGCAAATTCCGAGAAGTACAAGGCCTGGGAATGATCCTCTGTGACTCACGTCTCTAAACTCTGGCCTCACAGTTCCGGCCTTGGGTTCCAAGGCTCAGCCCTCAGAATCACCCTGCCTTTTTCTTGAAGGGTAGCACGTGTTTGCAACTCAGTATTTTTTTTATCAGCTTGTTTCTTTTCTGTGGAATTTTGTGAGTCCAACAGCCTTCTTTCGTTTTGTTATGTCCCCATCCCTTTTCTTCTTAGCTGGAAATGTTCCTACCGATAGAACATTCTCAAAAACCTTGTGAGTCTCCTTTGTTTGTCATAGGGATTCATACTATTAGACAAGAGGATCCTCCACAGAACTTTCCTGAATAATCCCATCTTTATTTCTGACTTCTGCTGATATTCATGAGTCATACACCTAATCTTTTCAATGCTAGCATTAGGTGGTCCAGACATACACGTGGCCTTTTCTCCAGGGCACATTTTGCTAACAGTAGATCTCTTAATTTTAGCATCTGTTGCAATTTAAATAGGCTGATAGTTTCTCAAATCATAAGGGCTGGGTTCTTTTTTTGCTTAACGCTTTTCTCTTCATGTTACATTTTTCCTCTCACATTTTACTATGGCAGAAAGAAGAAATCAGGCTGCACTTTTAACACTGCTTGGAAATATCCTTAGCCAAATATCCATAGTCATTGCTTAGAAGTTCTTCTTTCCACTAACTGTAAGACACAAATCACCTAAGTTTTCTGCCACTATATGACAAGGATTGCTTTTCTTATATATTCCCATAGCATGCTCCTAATTTTCTTCTGAGACCTACCTGAAGTGCTTCTATGAATAATCTGTTAAAAACAATCTAGCCTTTTTTTTTTATCATACACTTACAAATTCTTCCAGCCTCTACCCTTTGTCTAGCACCAAAACCACCCACACATATATTTAGGTATTTTTTACAGCAACACCCCACTACCCTGTACCAAAATCTACATCAGTCAGGGTTCAACCAGAGAAACAGAACCAGTAGGAGACATCTTAAGGGGTTTATTGCAGGGAATTGGCTTATATGATCATGGGGTGCTGGCTAGGCAAGTTTGAAACCTGTAGGGCAGGCCATGAGGAAAGGCAGCAGGAACTCTCTGGCGTGGGCTGAAGCTGCTGTCCACAGGAGGCATTTCTCCTTCCCAGAAATCTCAGTTCTGCTCCTAAGGCCTTTCAGCTGATTGGATGAGGCCCACCCAGATAATCTATGATAATCTCCTTTATTTAAAGTCAATTTGATTTTGAATGTTAATATCATCTGCAAAAATATCTTCATGGCAATGACTAGATTAGTATTTGATTGAATAAGCGGGTGTCACAGCCTAGCCAAGTTAACATAAACTGACCACCACAGGATGTACCACAGTGCTTACCTGTGTTAGGTCCTCAGTGCCTGTGTATGGATCAGAATTAAACACTGTGATAGTAGACTGTTACCCTCACATCAGTGAGGAAATCATTTGATTGAAGTACAGAAAAATCAAAGAGCCATTAAAATCCATTAAACATGGTTATAATGGCAATGTGGGGAAGGGCGTGCTCAACATTTAGAAGTCAAACTTCTCATAAAGTGAGATCTCTTGTGCTGGGGCCGCTGGACCCAAATGAGCTTCAGGCCCATGATCCTCCCAGAATTATATGGGGGCGGGGTGTGAGAGTGTGTGTGTGTGTGTGTGTGTGTGTGTGTTACTGAAATATGTCACAGCGGGAAGGGCCTGAATAAGAAAAAAGTATTTTCTGTCTCTTCACAACTTCCCCCACTCTTTTGGGGAACTGCTGCCTGGCCTGAATCCCTGAGGCAGGTTAAGTCCTTTGTTAAAAGAGAACTCAGCCATCCCAGGTGTGTAGCTGGTGGAGGTCACAGGCTTTGTCTTTGGCAGAGATGGGATGATTAGAATAGTTAGCAACAATAGCCTAGAACGGAGGGGCCCTCCCTGTAGAACCTCTGTATTTCTGCTAATGTGCAGGAAGAAAATTTGGATTTTGAGACAAGAAGGTCTACCATTTTTCCTCCTCTGCTGGCAAAGTAATAAACTTCTCTTTCTTTCTCCTCAACCCATGTGTTCTCGTTCTTCTGCTGAGCTTTCAGTAGCAGATTTTCTCTGCCAAAGACAAAGCCTGTGACCTCCACCAGCTGCCCATCTGGGGGGCTGGCACTACCTGGGATGGCTGAGTTACCTCTTTTAGCAAAGGACTTAACCTGCCTCAGGGATGCAGCAGGCCAGGCTGCAGTTCCTCAAAGGAGTGAGGGAAGTTGTAAAGAGACAGAAAATATTTTTTTCTTTGTCAGGCCCTTCCCTCTGTTACGTGTGTGTGTATGAGAGAGAGAGAGAGAATGAGAGAGAGTATTTTTCTGGAATTAGAGTCCATAGCTTTTATCAGATTCACAAAAATAGTTTGCTGTTTTAATGTTTAATAGACAATAAAATACTACTCTATTTATATGATAACCAGGTCATCCATCAGTAGCAATAGACCAGTATTAGAAGCCCTGGACAATGGATCTAAAAAAATCTTCTGTGCTCATAACCCACCCCCACCTGAATAACCTAGAGACAAGCCTTGGTGGACTCAGAGGTAATGCTGACAGTGGTTCCTACAGGAATTGGCTCCAGCACAATCAGTAGAGGCCTATCATACCAAAGCCTACTAGAGTATGTTTCCCACTAATAAATCATACGTGCTGGCCCCAAATCAATGACTGGGTAGAGCAAGAGAGTGGTAAGACAGGCACTATAACTCCATGAATGAGCCAACCCCAGCCTTTCCCCTGACTTAGGAAAGGGTTAATGCACGCAGATGGCTGCAAACCCCCCAAGCAGTCAGCACACTGTAAAACAATATTAACATCGCTGCCTTTTGAATACCATGTCTTGTAAACCCCAGGATATGACAAGCCTCTTTAGAATCTTCTATGATTGTGTTACTCAGACTCCCGTAGGGAAGTAGGGAGGGGTAGGGGGTAGATAGCAAAGGAAACATATAATTAGGAGTCTCTTAGAACAATATGGGTTCTCAAACACATAGGCATGCAACTGATTTGTTGCCCTTGGTATTTCTGTTGGTGAGTAATTAACTAACCAAGTTTTGGGGGAGTGTGTGCTAGTTGGGCAATCTGATTGTTGTGAACCATGGGGAAAGCATAGTTCCCTTTAGCTATATTTTCAGAGAAATACGAAGTGGAGATGTGAATGGAAAGGAAAGAACAGACTTTCTGGAGAGATGCCATTATGGTAATGTCAGAACTTCCTTTCCGACTCAGATAAATCTTTCTTGTTATCGTCCTTATTTTTAGTTTCACGGAAGACAGGAGGCCTGGTTCAATGGGAGAATGCCGTGTACGCAGATCCCCCTGTGGCCTCCCCAGGAGAGATCTGCAGAGGTCTCCCTGGGACTCTGGCTCCTTCTCTTTCTGTTGAGATTCTCCAGCACTGCGCCGAGGGTGTGTGGGTTGCGGGGAGGGGGCTTTTGATTGTACTGCTGCGAGGAATAGAGGTTTTCTCCTGGGAACTCTTCTCAGGGAAGAAGTTTCTGACAAACACTTTCTGAAAGTTACTCCATGGCCAGATCCGGACAGATCAGAAGACGGTGTCATTTCTGAAAAATGAGGCTGGCGTTTGCGTCTGGCTCTCCTGCAACACTGCCTGCCACTGCAGAGTCCCTCCGCTTGGAGATGTGCGAGCTCCGCCTGTCCTCAGGGCCACTGGGGCTTTGTGTCACTGGCATCAGAAAACAGAGTTTGGCGGTTCTCTAGCCTAAGAGTTTCCAAATTAAGTGTCTTTCTGTATGAAAAATGAGGAGCCAAAATGGGCATTTTTCTATTTATGAAGAGAATCCGATGAACAGAAACTATTTTGCTTTACTTTGGAGACTTGGAGCATGAGAATTATCATCCCTGGTCTCAGTTTATCCAACCAGAAAAATGGGAGCAGAGGTGCTTACTCCCCTTACGAGTGCTCTGTGACTTAGTGAAGCGATGCTTATGTGATGATTTGGTGATTTAAATGGCCCCAACAGTGCCTTAAGTTGGTTGTAGTAAGTTTGCAAAGTTCCTGGCTCCTCCAATAAAAATGAGCTTTTAGAAACGGCAAGCTGTGAATATTGTTAAAAGGACAAATGGCTTTACCTTCTTTCCATAAAGGTGATTGAAGAACATAGGGCCACTTAAATAGCATGGGAAGAAATTCAAAGAGCCCTGACCTGGAATAATCCTTAAAAACTGCTGGCCAAAACTCCACTGTGAAACTCACCACGCTTACCATTAAGGCCAAGTCTGTTTTGAAATAAGACATCACTAACTCATCTGTCTAGTTGTCCAGGCTCCTCTGTGGCCTAAGGTTGCATTCAGAGGCCAAAGTAAATGCTGCAGCTAAGTAGCCAGTCCTCCTACCAAAAGCTTTTAAATGTCAGCACTTTCTCGATTCCATTCTTTGGTTCTTTCTCTGTCCCCTCCCGTTTCTGGCCCCAAACTCATTTTGGGCCTGCTTTGCCATATACCGACATGCGCACCTGCTCTCCCATCAAGTCACAGACTGCAGCAGACACTGGGTCTGCTAAGGGGTTTCTTTGAGAACTTCTAATGTGTGTGCTACCAGGCCGCCGTCACAGTGGCAGGTCTAATTGGCTGAGGATGAGTCTTGAAATGTCAGAGAAAGATTTATCTCTCCACACAGATTTTCCCACAACTGATTTTGCAATAGGCCACTGGATAATGGGTTGTTTAGAAAACAATGCCCAATCTTGGGTGCCTTTGTGTGTTAGAATGAACTTGGTAGGCTTTTTAAAGCAAAAGGGCTCATGGGAAGGAAACTCATGACCTACTGAAAGGACATTTGGCACTGAGGACGGCAGACCTTGTCACAGGGGGCTGGCTGTCCATTTATTTCTCAGGGTGCACTGCTGTTCTTCTGGGGACTCCACAGATAGGTGGGTGGAGAAACCTGTCTCAGAAGGAAAGCTTATAACGAAATAGGGGGATTAAAGAGCTGGGTCCTTTTCTATCAGCGGGAAGGATTAATTTCAGATAAGACATTTCATGAAACGTGGATTCTTTGCTACTTCCTTTTGGTTCTTCCCCCCCCAAATATATTTGTTTGATCTGAAGGTGCCACCTACTTCTGTAAGGTGCTTGTTGATGTAATGACAGCTTTTTAAGGTTAGGATAATTAGAAAGATGGGTACTGTGTTATATGCACATACAGATTATAAGATAAATTTCTATTTGAGACATATTGCAACACTGTTCACAACAACCAAGATGTGGAAACACGCTAAATACCCATTGATGGATAAATGGATAAAGAAACTGTGGTATTTATATAAAATGAGGAGATTCGTTAAAGGATACAAAATTACAGCTAGAAGGAAGATATTCTAGTGTTCTGTAGCACTGAAGGATGACTACAGTTAACAATCATACATGACCTGAAATAGCTAGAAGAAGGATATAGAATATTCCCAGCACAATGGAGTGTTTGAGGAGATGGATATGCTAACTACCCTGATATGATCACTATACATTATATGTATCAAAACATCACTGTGTATCCCATGAATATGTATAATACCTATGTATCAGTTTTAACAAATATATAAAAATACATATGATGGAATATTATTCAGCCTTAAAAAAGAAGGAAATTCCACAATATGTGACATCATGGATGGACCTTGAGGGCATTATGCTAAGTGAAAAAAAACAGTCAAAAAGGACAAATACTACATGATTCCATGAATACGAGGTATCTAAAATAAGCAAATTCATAGACTAAAAGAGTGAAATGACGGTCTCCAGGGGCTGGAGTGAGAGGGAAATGGGCATAGTCCCTGCTTTGCAAGTAACTGGATGAGTAAGTTCTAGAAGTTAACTGTCTACCTACAGTTAACAATGCTGTATTAGTACACTTAAATTTTTTAAGAGGGTAGATCTTATGTTAAGTGTTCTTACTTTTTTTTTGAGACAGAGTCTCAGCTAGAGTGCAGTGGAGTTGTCATAGTTCAAAGCAACCTCAAACTCCTGGGCTCAAGAGATTCTCCCTCCTCAGCCTCCGGAGTAGCTGGGAGGCGTGAGCCATCTCGCCCAGGTAATTTTTCTATTTTTTTTTGTAGAGACAGGATCTCACTCTTGCTCAGGCTGGTGTCCAACTCCTGTCTTCAAGTGATTGATCCTCCTGCATCAGCCTCCTAGAGTGCTCAGATTACATGTGGGGGCCACTGTGCCCAGCCAAAATTTTTAAATTTTTTTTTTTTTTTAAGAGTCTAACAGTATATCTTGTTAGATACAGTATGTCCTCATAATGTATACATTATTTCTTGTACAATGATATGAAATAATATGGGAAATATTCATGATAAATTATTAAGTGAACAGTGCAAGTTAAAAACAATAGTTTCATATTTTTTTCCCCACCCCCCCTTTCCCGAGTCAGCACCTTCAAGTGTTACCACTCCCCAAACGGTGCGCAATGCACTCATTGTGTAGGCATACCCCCATCCCCTCCCCCACCCCCCACCTCAGTCTGATGTCCAATTGGTGTCGTTTCCAGATTTGTATTTAGGTGATGATCAGGGAAACCAATTTTCTGGTGAGTACATGTGATGCTTGTTTTTCCATTCTTGGGATACTTCACTTAATATAATGGGTTCCAACTCTCTCCAGGAGAACCATAGAGATGTCGTATCTTCATCATTCCTTATAGCTGAGTAATATTCCATGGTATACATATACCACAGTTTACTAATCCAATCATGTATTGATGGGCATTTGGGTTGTTTCCACATCTTTGCTATTGTGAATTGTGCTGCTATAAACATTTGGGTACATGTGCCTTTGTTACAGAATGACCTTTTTTCCTTTGGGTATATGCCCAGTAATGGGATTGCTGGGTCAAATGGCAGGTCTACTTGAATCTGTTTAAGATACCTCCATAATGCTTTCCACAGGGGTTGCACTAGTTTGCAGTCCCACCAGCAGTGTATTAGTGTTCCTGTCTCTCCACACCCACGCCAACATGTGTTGTTTTGGGTTTTTTTGATAAAGGCCATTCTCACTGGGGTTAAGTGATATCTCATTGTGGTTTTGATTTGCATTTCCCTGATGATTAGAGATGTTGAACACTTATTCATATGTTTGTTAGCCATTTTTATATCTTCTTTTGAAAAATTTCTATTCATGTCCTTTGCCCACTTTTTGATAGGGTTGCTTGATTTTTTCTTGCTGATTTTCCTGAGTTCTAAATAGATTCTTGTTATCAGTCCTTTATCTGATGTGTAGTATGCAAAAATTTTTTCCCATTCTGTAGGTGATCTGTTTATTCTCGTGACTGTTTCTTTGGCTGTGCAGAAGCTTTTTAATTTAATCATGTCCCATTCATTTATTTTTGTTGCTGCTGTGATTGCCTTGGGGGTCCTCGTCATAAATTCTTTGCCTAGGCCAATGTCTGTAAAAGTCTTTCCTACATTTTCTTCTAGAATTCTGATTGTATCACGCCTAAGGTTTAAGTCTGTTATCCACTGTGATTTGATTTTTGTGAGAGGTGAAAGCTGTGGGTCCTGTTTCAGTCTTCTACAAGTGGCTAACCAATTCTCCCAGCACCATTTGTTGAATAGGGATTCTTGTTCCCAGAGTATATTCTTTCCCGCTTTGTCAAAAATTAGGTGACTATATGAGGATGGTTCTATATTTGGATTTTCTGTTGTGTTCCACTGGTCTGTGTCCCTGCACTTGTGCCAATACCAGGCTGTTTTAAGAACCACGGCCTTGTAGTATAGTTTGAGGTCTGGCAAATTAATACCTCCCATTTTGTTTTTGTTGCTTAAAATTGCTTTTGCTATACGGGGTCTTCTTTGATTCCATACAAAGTGTATAATTATTTTCTCTATGTCTGTAAAGAATGATGTTGGTAATTTAATAGGGATTGCATTGAATCTGTAGATCACTTTGGGTAGTATAGACATTTTAACAATGTTGATTCTTCCGATCCACGAGCATGGTATATTTTTCCATCTATTTGCAAGTTCTGCTATTTCTTTTCTCAGTGTTTCATAGTTTTCCTTATAGAGGTCCTTTACCTCTTTAGTTAGATATATACCTAGATATTTTATTTTCTTTGTTGCTATTTTGAAGGGTACTGAGTCTTTAATTTGGTTTTCCGATTGACTGTTATTGGCATATATAAATGCCTCTGATTTGTGTATATTAATTTTGTAGCCTGAGACTTTGCTGTATTCGTTAATCAGTTCCAGGAGTCTCTTGGTTGAATCCTGGGGGTTTTCCAGATATAACATCATATCATCAGCAAAAAGTGAGAGTTTGATCTCTTCCTTCCCTATTTGGACTCCCTTGATTCTGCTCTCTTGCCTGATAGCTCTCGCAAGGACTTCCAATACTATGTTGAAAAGTAATGGAGGCCGGGCGCGGTGGCTCACGCCTGTAATCCTAGCACTCTGGGAGGCCGAGGCGGGTGGATTGCTCAAGGTCAGGAGTTCGAGACCACCCTGAGCGAGACCCCGTCTCTACTAATAATAGAAAGACATTATATGGACACCTAAAAATCTATATAGAAAAAATTAGCCGGGCATAGTGGCGCATGCCTGTAGTCCCAGCTACTCGGGAGGCTGAGGCAGTAGGATCGCTTGAGCCCAGGAGTTTGAGGTTGCTGTGAGCTAAGCTGACGCCACGGCACTCACTCTAGCCTGGGCAACAAAGTGACACTCTGTCTCAACAAAAAAAAAAAAAAAAAAGTAATGGAGACAATGGGCAGCCCTGTCTGGTTCCAGTTCTAAGTGGGAGTGCTTTCAGTTTTTCCCCATTCAGTATGATGTTGGCTGTGGGTTTGTCATATATGGCTTGTATCATTTTTAGGTAGGTTCCATCAATGCCTATTTTGTTAAGCGTTTTTATCATAAAAGGGTGTTGAATTCTGTCAAATGCTTTTTCTGCATCTAATGAGAGTATCATATGGTTTTTGTTTTTGCTTCTATTTATGTGGTGAATTACATTTATAGATTTACGTATGTTGAACCACCCCTGCATCTCGGGGATGAAGCCCACTTGGTCGTGGTGGATTACTTTTTTGATAAGTACTTGGATTCGATTTGCTAGTATTTTATTGAAAATTTTTGCATCTATATTCATGAGGGAAATTGGTCTGTAGTTCTCTATTTTTGTTGTGTCCTTTCCAGGTTTTGGTATTAATGTTATATTGGCTTGGTAGAACGTGTTGGGGAGAACTCCATCCTTCTCAATATTGGAGAATAGTTTATGTAGGATGGGCACCAGTTCTTCTTTGTATGTATGGTAAAATTCAGGTGTGAACCCATCTGGACCAGGGCTTTTCTTTTTGGGAAGGTTTTTTATTGCTGTTTCGATTTCAGTTCTTGATATTGGTCTGTTCAGGTACTCTATTTCTTCCTGGTTGAGCCTGGGAAGACTATGTGTTTCTAAAAATTTGTCCATTTCCTCCACGTTCTCCAGTTTGTGTGCATAAAGATTTTTGTAGAATTCATAGATGATATCTTGTATCTCTGTAGCATCGGTTGTGATTTCTCCTTTCATGTTCCTAATGGAGGTTATTAGAGATTTTACTTTTGTGCTCTTGGTTAGTCTAGCCAGAGGTGTGTCTATTTTGTTTATCTTTTCAAAGAACCAACTTTTTGTTTTATTAATTTCCCTTATAGTTTCTTTGTTGTCCTTTTCATTTAGTTCTGATTTGATCTTAGTAATTTCTCGCCTTCTGCTGGGTTTGGGATCGTTCTGTTCTTCTTTCTCCAGCTCTTTGAGTCTATTTGTTAGGTTGTCTATTTGCATGTTTTCTGTCTTTTTGATATAGGCATTTATGGATATGAATTTTCCTCTCAGGACTGCTTTAGCTGCATCCCATAGATTTTGATAAGTTGTATCTC
Source organism: Eulemur rufifrons (assembly GCF_041146395.1). Classification (NCBI taxonomy): domain Eukaryota; kingdom Metazoa; phylum Chordata; class Mammalia; order Primates; family Lemuridae; genus Eulemur; species Eulemur rufifrons. The sequence continues at coordinate 7,880,753 of NC_090988.1, read as the reverse complement.
CATTGTCATTTAATTCAAAGAAATTTTTGATTTCCATCTTGATTTCTTCTTTTATAGAATAATTATTCAGGAGAAGGTTATTTAGCTTCCATGACTTTGAGTAAGAGTGAGGGCTTCTGTTTGTGATCATTGTTACTTTTATTCCGCTGTGATCTGAGAAGATGCATGGTATAATTTCTATTTTTTTGAATTTTTGAAAACATGATTTATGTCCTAGGACATGGTCAATCTTAGAGAATGTCCCGTGAGCTGATGAGAAGAATGTATATTCTGTGGACTTTGGGTAGAATGTCCTATAGATGTCAGCCATGCCCATTTGTTCTAGCATTCTATTGAGGTCCATTATGTCTTTGTTTATTTTCTGTTTAGAGGATCTGTCCTGTACTGTCAGTGGGGTGTTAAAGTCTCCAGCTATTACAGTATTGTTATCTATCATTTGGTTGAGATCTAGTAGGGTTTGCTTTATGAATCTAGGTGCACCTAGGTTGGGTGCATATATATTGAGTATAGTCATGGCTTCTTGATGAATTGTGCCTTTAATCAGTATGTAGTAGCCATCTTTGTCTTTTATTATTTTTGTTGGTTTGAAAGGTAAGTTATTGGAAATTAAGATTGCCACACCAGCTTTCTTTTGGTTACCATTTGCTTGAAATATCGATTTCCATCCTTTTATTTTCAGTCTAAATGCATCTTTGCAGGTTAGGCGAGTTTCTTGAAGACAGCAGATACTTGGATTGTATTTTTTTATCCATTGGGCCAGTCTATGTCTCTTGAGCGGGGAGTTCAAGCCATTCACATTTATTGAGAAAACTGATAAGTGAGACAGTTTTTTGTTCAGCTTGTTGGGTAGAACTTCATTGTGATGTTTTCTCTCCTGGGCCATTGTGGTATCTGGAATTTGATCTTTAGCTCTTGAGTAGTTTTACATTCGTGGATCTTTCTTGTGCTGATCCGTGTATAATTCTCTTTTGAGTACTTCTTGGAGGGCTGGTCTTGTCTTGGTGAATTCCCTCAACCTTTGTTTATCTGAGAATGTCTTGATTTCTCCTTCATATAGAAAACTTAGCTTAGCTGGGTACAAGATTCTAGGCTGGGCATTATTCTGTTTCAGAAGCGTGAAAATGGGGCCCCAACCTCTTCTTGCTTGTAAGGTTTCAGCTGAGAAATCTGGCATAATTCTAATGGGTTTTCCTTTGTAAGTTACTTGTTTCTTTCTCCTTACAGCTCGGAGAAGGGACTCTTTAGTGGATATTTTGGTCAGCCTGATGACTACGTGGCGTGGTGTTTTCCTATTTGCTATGAATCTCCCAGGGGTCCTTTGAGCTTCTTGAATCTGTATGTCTAGAGTATTGGCAAGGCCTGGAAAATTTTCCTCGATTATGTCTTCAAATAGCTTGTCCAACCCTTGCTTGTTATCTTCTTCACCCTCAGGAATGCCAATAACTCTCAAGTTAGGTTTCTTCACATAATCCCACATTTCTTGAAGACTCAGATCATTTCTCTTACTTTTTCGATCTATCTCTGTGACTGACTTATTTAGTTGGAAGGAGTTATCTTCAATTTCTGAGATTCTTTCCTCTGTTTGATCTACCCTGCTCTTGAGACTTTCCACAGTGTTTTGTAGCTCTCTGAGTGAATTCTTCACTTCTAGGAGTTCAGTTTGGTTTTTCTTCAATATTTCAATTTCTTTAGTGAATTTTTCCTCCAAATCCTGTATTTTTTTTGTGTTTTCCTTGTGTTGTTTATCCATTGATTCTTGTATATTATTCAGCTTGTTTATAATCCATAATTGGAATTCTTCCTGTGACATGTTGGTGTTTTGAGTCTGGTTTGTGTCAAATGGTTGGGAGCTGGTATTTCTCTTTGGGGATGAGCTTTCCATTTGATTCTTTGTGCTCTCCGTGTTTTTTCGCTGGGCCCTTCCCATCTAGATTTATCGTTGGATCTTTACTTATAGGTTTAGTCTGGTTAACAGGACTCTTTGTGCTCTATTCTTAGGCTGTGAAACAGTCTAGGTATGTTGCTTCTTTTGGCAGGAGGGGGAGACTGTTGTGTATTGTTCAGAGATTTTTCTGTTTCCGTTGGGGGACTGCTTCCGATGGGTCCAATCCTAGAGGATTGGAGTGATCCAGGACCGCTTTGGTGAGTTAGGACACTGTGTTGTGGTCTTTCAGAAGGCAGGCAGGGTCCACACTAATAGTAGACCGAAATTCTCTTTGTTTGTTTGTTTGTTTGTTTCCCTTTGGTTCTTCCTCTATAGGGGAGGTTTCTGACTCTATCTGCCGGCAAGATACCAGCTATGGGGAGAGGACGGTGACTTCGCTTGCTCAGCGCCCCAGTTGCTGTAGCTCCCACGGGCAAAAGTCTGTCTTGGCCCAATGTCCCCAGGGATCAGGTTCCACACTCTCGCTTCTGGAGAAGTATTCAGTGTTTACACTTGGGCGGGGATCCTATATAAGGTCCGTGGACCAGGGGAGAGGGCCGTCCAGGGAGCCTCTTGGTACCCTATTGCTCCGCAGTGACTTGGCTGTGGGCCCTAGAGTGGCGATTGTGTGCCCGCAGATCTCCGGCCCTGGGAGTGACTGCTCAGGATCCGGTATGTACCAGAGCCAGGGACCTGGCCCGTTTCGAAGCTCACTCAGATCTCACTCGCTCTGTTTGTCCCACGCTGATTCTCCGTGGATTCACACCGCTGTTCCTGTGTGGGAGCGGTCCTCCAGCGTTGTGGCAGGTCCGGATCGATGCCTTCCTTCCCGGGAGCGCAGATTCAGGCCGTCACCACCACTCCGCCATCTTTGATTCCTCCAAAATTTTTAAATTTTAAAAAAGAAACATTAAAATGTGAAAACATTTTGTAAAAGTGAGGTACAACAATGTTTTTGGTGGCCCACCATTAAAAGTCCCACAACCACTTGCTCTAGAATCCTATTGGGAGATGGTTTGCGTTTCTCCAGGTGGTGTCTTCTCTTGGGTGTTTTGTACGTATGTATATGTAAGTAAGAAGAAAACTTCTGATGATCACGGGGTTCAAACAAAGCTCCTGTCATCTCTGAACAGCTCTAGATTTTTCAAGCTATTATTAACCTGGAGAGTATAGATAATTGCAATCTACACAGAATTCTAAAAATAAATGTTTATTCATTTTCTCTAAAGATTTTTTTAGCACATACCCTCTTCCCAGAAAGGTTTATAAGTGCTTAGATTAAAGGATGACTCTTTACTTTCTCTCCCTACCACTCCCCTCTAAAAGTATGAAGACAATGTGAAACAGCCTAAAGGCAGGAATCAGGAGAGAAAAGGAAGTGCAACAATGGTCTTAATCTATCTCAGAAGGATTGAGAACTGGCTGAAAATCTAATTCTTCTTATGCAGTAGGTAACCTTTATCTGCCAGCCTTTACCTGAGCTAAGGTAAATGTTGACAGTTGGTGGGCGTGTAATCAATGGCATACTTTCATCATTTATTTATTTTTTACACAATAGTCACAATACTATTGATTACACCATACAGTTCATGCTAAATAGCTGCATTAATCTGCCTTAATGAGTATGTGTTGTTGAAACAGCTGTCCTCCAACTGTAACCTGTTTTTCTGTCCTGCTTGCTAAATATATGTTTTTTATATATTTTATCTATAACTTCTACTTGATTCTTGTGACCAGGGGCCAGCAGACTTTTTATGTAAAGGACCAAATAATAAGTCTTCTAGGCTCCGTGGGCCACACTGTGCCCCTGCAACAACTCACCTCTGCCCTGGAAGCACAAAAGCAGCCACAGATAATATGCTCTTGAACAGGCATGGCTTGGTCCCAATAAAAATTCATTTACTAGAACAGTAGGTGGGTGAGATTTGGATCATGGCTGTATTAGCTGAACCCCATGGTGGTCCAAAGTTGGAGAAAGAAACCCAAATCAACACCATGGCTTGCAGAGGGCCAGCTGTGCAGAAAGCATGGTTTAACTCTGTGGCACACAAGCTGGTCAAGTCCCCTGCTTTGCTGGAGCTAAACATTCTCATGGGGAGTGGGGAAACAAAAAAGCTAACAAGTAATTAAGTTAACAAAGTAACTTCAGTTGGCATTAAGTTCTATGGGGGAAAAGGTGATTTGATAAAAATCTTCCCCTTAAGAGTTGGGAAGATATAATTTGTAGTGGGGAAATGATGGGGTTTTGAGCATGAACCCATGTTTCTCTTCAAAACATAGAAAATTTTTAAAGACACAAGGTGGACTACAATACTTTGCCTTTTGTATCCCCTAAGAGGATTTCTCTAAGTCTTCGACAAGTTGAAGCATCTTTCTTCATTCTCAGCTGACGTGAGAAACCGTGGTTTAATGTCCACACTTCCCCTTCCCCTGCTAGAATATCAGTCACGTTAATCAGCCATCCCTGTGGACTTGTTGGCAACACTTAAGAAGACATTGGGTGAGCTTGTCTAGACTCTCAGATAAAGAGTATGAAAAAACTTAGAATTCGATCTTGCTCTCATTGGAGGTTTTATAGACATCTATTGAGAAAGGTGATGAGTGACAAACTTAGGTAATTAAGCTTTCTCATCTTCAACTTTCTTTCTGATTTGAAATCACAATCTGAAACATGTATTAGGTTATTGAGTATGAAATGTCTAATTTCCTTAAGTACTAAGTTTGACAGTTGATACCTCTGACATTTCACTTTGATATTCCTTGTTTTATTGTGAAGGTACATCCTCAGTCTTTTAAACACATGTTTAGACTTATGATTATCTTTCTCATTTTTTAAGAGTAATTTTTGTGAAACCATGGATAAGTCAAAAATTCATGTCATTTTCCAATATAAGTTCCATCGTGGAACCAATGCAGCACAGACAGCTTGAAATATCAGCGAAGTGTTGGGGAAGGATGTGGCTAATGAACGCACAGTACATCGATGGCTTGAGAAGTTCCATTCTGGTGATTTTAATCTTGAAAACAAGCCACATGGGCAACTTGAGACCAAGATGGATAATGATGAGCTGAAAGCTGTAGTGGAAGTGAATCCATCTCAACCTACACGTGAATTAGCAGCAAGGTTTGACATTACTATTCCAACACTTTTGAAACAAATCGGTGGGGTAAAAAAGCTAGATTGAGCATCAGAAGAGAAATTGTCTTGAAGCTTGCCTTTATTTGCTGTCGTAACATAAAGGTGAACCATTTTTACACCATATTGTGATAAAAAATGGATTCTTTTTGACAATCGCTAGTCTTTGCCTCCATGGTTGGACAAAGATGAAGTGCCGAAACACCGTCCAAAACCAAATATTCATTAAAAAAAAAAAGCTACTGGTGTCAGTTTGGTGGTCCTGCACTGGTATTATCCACTACAGCTTCATGAAACCTGGTCAATCAATTACAATGGATGTCTATTGCAACCAGTTGGATGAAATGATGAGGATGCCTGTGGTTAAGCAGCCAAGATTGGTCAATAGAGACAGGTCAAAGCTCTTGCAAGACAACACTGCTCAAACTACAGCAGTTCCACTTGGACACTCTCTGTCATCCACCGTATTCACCAGACCTTGCACCAACTGACTACCACTTCTTCCAGGATTTGGAACACTTCTTTCAAGGAAAAATATTCAATTCTCAAGAAGCTATGGAAAAAGCTTTTCACAATTTCATTGCCACCTGCTCTCCAGGCTTCTTCACTGGTGGCATGGACAAGCTACCGTTAAGGTGGCAAAACTGTGTCAATAGTTCAAGCCCATACTTTGACTAATTATACTGCTTCTTGTTTGAGACATAATAAACTACTCTTCTGAGTCAAAATTGGACATTTCATATTTAATGACCTAAATACTACTCTGCTTCCACTTACTGGCGGAATATTTCAATAAACGTTTGGAATTATTAGGAAATACATGCCTACAGAGTAGAAACAGCACATGGAAAAGACAACAGCAGCTGTCTTTTGCTGAGCCCTCATAAGCCAGGAATTTTGCCAGGGTGTTGGACTCAAATTTTTCCTAACCCTCACTATATAGCCCCCACCACGACCTTCAGAAGTCGTAAAATTCCCATTTTCCATAGGAGGGAGTGGAGATTCAGAGAGACTAAGTGTCTTCCCCAAGCCCTTCTGGCTGACAAGGGTCAGAGGCAGAATTGAGGCCTGGATCTACCTGCTCCACAGCCAGTGGTGTGTTTAGCAGACAGTGGTCTCTAAGGTTTTTTGATTGCTTATATCCACTGATAGAAAATCAAACTGTATAAAATAAAACAAACAACAAAAAACTTTAGAGTTTCACCCATAATGTACATATATTTGTTGATGAATTAAATCTCTGTACCATTATACTAATATATATTGGGCAAAGTATCCAACATTCAAGCATTCAGAAATAGAAATGTATGAAAGGATGCACCAGAACATAGATATGAATGGAAGAACTCCTATTTCCCTGCCCCATGTGAGCAGGTCACCACCTGCTTCTTGCTGTCTGCTATGAAGACCGTGACACCAGACCACTGGGGAAGGCCAGATAGACACATCAGGTCTAACGACATTTTGTCCAACTGTCAAGTCAGTTTAATCTCTGTGTGTAGCTCTCCCTCCCTAGGCTTAGTTTCCCAAGAATCCCATGTGAGAACTGCACTGCCTGGGGAGGCTGGCTCAGGCCGCTGGGAACTGACATGCTCACTGATGTAAGGCTTCATCCCTCAGCAAATTGGTGGCATAGGGGTTAGCATGTTGCCAAGAGCAGGGCTTAGCCTCCCTGAGAGTGGCTCAGGCCATTGCTGCGGCACACTTATCACCAGGGTACCTGGGTGAGTGCCACGGCGTGACCTAAGTGGTAGGCTCTGGCCATTTCAGAAAAGGAACGGTTTCTTCCAGCACACAAATATCTTGCTAATTAGCAATTAACCATTAAGGGAGAAGAAACAGAGAGGAACTGGAAGTCTGAAATAGTCTCCTAAGAGACGTGGAAAAAAAAAAAAAAAGAAGCACTTAAAGTGAGCCAGATAGAAACGGGGAGCTGACTCATTTGGGCAAGATGTCTCAAGCCGTTTTTCTAAATGTTTTAGATTCAGCAAAGGACCCCGATGTATTCTGCCAAGTGCTTTTCCCTTTAATTTTTAAATGCATTCAGATTTCAAGGGGAATTTAATCCGTATGTTTCTGGTTCTTTTACACTTAACTCATCAAAATGTTGTTCTTTAAGAGCTGTTTGATCTGTAAGGCTTATGAGCCTTTGTTATAAGCCTTTTCAAAACCTCCTTCCCCTTTTTGAGTCAGCAAATGGAATTTTGCCAATTCTGAATGGGATCTGAATAAAGAGAAGTCCAACTATAGGATTAAATCCAGAACCTCAAGGGTATCTGACCTGACTCTGCAGAGACACACACTTGACCCTTGCATAGTAGCAGGAACAACAAACAGTATCACGGGGTAGACCCAGTGCTTGGAGCACTGCATGGTGAGAGGGAGCCCAGAAAAGGCAGGCAACAAGGCTCAGAGGGCCCGTGCTTCAATTAGAGAACCAACAAACCTTAGACTTAAACGTCGTCTAGCCCATCCTTCCACCCAAGGATGTCTGTGATGTGTGATAATGAAAATACTGATACTAATAACAATTACAGCCAATATTCACGGAGACCACCCAGACCGCCAGCTGCTTTTCTAAGTTCTTTGTATGCATCATCATCAGAACTCTGTGAGGTAGGTGTGGATATAGTGGATATGGGTTTAGGATTAGGATTACTATATTGTTAGTACAATACAGTGGATATGGGTTTAGGATTTAAGATCAGCTGACTTTGGGTTTGAATCCCGGGATCAACATCTGTAACCTCTAGCACCTGTAGAAACTTATTTAATGCTCCTTAAACTGTGCTTGCATTTGATGTTGGTCCTTTTATTATTATTGTTAATGATGTTGATGATGCTGTTGTTCCAGTGAGGGGAAGTTAGCGTCTCATGGTTCAGCCATTTCTGCTGCCAGCTACTATGATCAAGAGGCTTTCTTTTTCTTTCTGTTTATGTGTGAAAATCTTCTATCTTACAAATTGTGCCCATTAGTTCTAAAATAGTCAGTCTAACTCCTCTTCTACGTGACAAGCATTCACATTCTTGAAGACAATTATGATATGCCTTCTCCTTTCCAGGGTTAGTTTCCAGGGTGATTTGATCAGCAGTTCCTGAGATGAGCCTGTGTCCCGACCTTTGTCCTACCCTGGGTGCTCTTTTCTGATGCACTAAAGCTGAGCACATTGTTTTAGATGAGGTGTGAGCAGTGAGAAGCACAGTGGGGCTGTCTCTCTCTTGTTTTATATTTTATATTCCTATTAACATGATCTTGTAATCCATTAACTTTTGGGCAGTCACATTATATCTTTTTGTTCAGCTAGAGTTAATGTCAACTAATGCAAGATTTTTTACATGAACTGTCTTTAAGGCAGTGCTCCGTCTCCTGTATTTCAGCAGGTGATTTTTAAATTTTGAAACTATGGCACTTTCCCATGGACTCTGTTAAATTAATAAAAGATGAATATGGATTTAATGGGGAAAATTTACTTTTTACAGAGTGCTTTGATGTTAAGTGGGAGTGTGGCAAATTGAGACTTTCTGCAGTCCTGTTTATATTTTAACTAAATTCATAGCCCCAAAATTCCAACCCTTCAGAGCCTCATCTTGAAGAGTCATTGTGAAGCTCAGGTAGGTTTTATCATGAAAGAATGCTGAAAAAAATCAATGGCCCTTGGCCCTCTCATTGCGTAAGCAACTGAGAGTGAGCTTACAGCCTGTGCAGGACATTTTTTAATTTGCCAAGCGACTTAATGTGTAGTCACTGCAGCAGGTGTCCACCAGCTGTGCCCACATGGCCCACGCGGCTGGATTGCTTTTCAAAGAGCAGACAGGGCTTATCTTGGTACCAAAACCCTACACCAAAAAGATCACCACTGGGTTTGAACATTTGCTCAAAATCCCCAGCAGCCAAGGGTAGAAAGCTTTGCTTGATAAAGGCAGCTCTCATCCTCCGGGCTCCACGGGTAACTGTGGCTACTACTGGACACTGTGCTAAAATGGCTGGGCCCAGGGGCTGAGTGTCAGCCCTGCTGGAGACTCCAGCCATCTGGCCACTTAACTTTTACCTGCGCTTCATCTCTGTACTCCCATGGGCTCTGGGAAGCACTTTAAGCTTGTGAGTTAGGCAGTGCCTGTAGGTTCTTACTTAACCTGAGAGCTTTTTAACTGCATCTCCATGGAAATTTCTTCTCTTGCTAACTGTCTGTAGTTTGGATTTTTTTTTTTTTTTTTTTTAATTTTTTTTTTTTTTGAGACAGAGTCTCACTCTGTTGCCCAGGCTAGAGTGAGTGCCGTGGCGTCAGCCTAGCTCACAGCAACCTCAAACTCCTGAGCTCAAGCGATCCTCCTGTCTCAGCCTCCCGAGTAGCTGGGACTACAGGCATGCACCACCATGCCCGGCTAATTTTTTCTATATATATTTTTTAGCTGTCCATATAATTTCTTTCTATTTTTAGTAGAGATGGGGTCTCGCTGTTGCTCAGGCTGGTGTAGTTTGGATTTTAATCTCAGAAAATTGCAAAATGTACTTGTTTCATATGATACTTTTCTGAGAGGTTGCATGGAGATGTAATAGTTGGGCAGCTATGGCAAGTGGGAATGAAGAGAATTGATTAAGCAACAGCACTTGCATTCCTGATATGTACCCAGCGCAGGGCTAGATATAGGAAAACTATGACACTTTAGGACAAATTTCCCATCCTCTACACAGTCTTGAGGACTGTTTAATGTGGTTGAAGGGAGAAGATTCATGTAAAGGAAGTAATATAAATATATACAAAAATATGCAAGCAGTTGCTAAAGGATGGATTTGGCACAGGCTATAAATGCTGTGGTCACTCAAATGAGGAAGAGTTCACTGTCAGCTAGAATATTCCGGAAGAGGCAGGACTGGATCTGGGCTTTTGAGCTGAATAGGACTTAGATTGGTGAAGGAAAGGGAATTAGGATGGATCATTAGGAAGTCTTGTATGTGGAATTCAAACACACACACACACAGACACACTTATATACACCCCTGAAACAATAAGCCAAGATCATTTCATCCTCATTTAATTTTCTAGTAACTGAAATAAAGCCACATGACTTGCTGGTGCCAGCAGTGAGGTACATTGGCAGAATGTAAGACCTTCTTTCACCTCCCACCAGACTGGACAATACCTTTTCAAAAGACAGGGTGGCTCTTTAAATTTACTAGTGCTTGTCTGACATAACAGCCTCCAAAATAGTGTGTGAACCAGCTACTCGGGATGCTTGAGGCAAGAGGATCTCTTGAGTCCAGGTGTTCAAGTCCACCCTGGGCAACATAGTGAGACCTCATCTCAAAAAAAAAAAAAAAAGTAATAATAATGATAATGTATGAAATAGCACAATGGCTGGCACAGAAGAGCACCCATATTGTGAGAAGACTGCAAAATGTTTGTGGAAAAATAGAATTAAAAGATGGAAATAAAAATATACACTTTATTTCTCAACATAAGCCCCAGCAAGTTCAAGGTACTTCATCAGTGCTGATGCCAGCCATTTAGTTCAGCCCTGAAGAACTGATGGTCCTGGGAATTCAACCATGTCAGCGCAGTCTTTTTTATATTATTAACCGAAGAAAAACGGGTGCCCTTTAAAGACTTTTTAAGAAACAAAAAGAAGTCATAAGGAGCCAAATTAGGACTGTAAGGTAGATGCCCAGTGATTTCCCATAGAAACTCTCACAAAATTTCCCTTGTCTGATGAGAGGAATGAGCAGGAGCATTGTCGTGGTGGGGAAGGACTCTCTAGTGAAGCTTTCCCAGGTGTTTTTCTGCTAAAGCTTTGTCTAACTTTCTCAAAACACTCTCATAATAGGCAAATGTTATTATTCTTCGACCCTCCAGGAAGTCAACAAGCAAAATGCCTAGAGCATCCCAAAAAACTGTTGTCATGATTTTGTGCTTGACTGGAATGGCTAGTCAAATGGCTCCCAGGGCTCCAACTTGATAGCCACTGCTTTGATTGTGCTTTGTCTTCAGGATCATACAGGTAAAGGCACATTTTGGTTCTTCGAAGAAATGCTTCAGGATCTTGATCCCACTTGTTTAATTTTCTATTGATAGCTCTGCTCTTGTCTGCAGCTGATCTGGGCACAACAGTTTTGGCACTCATTGAGTAAAGTTTGCTCAGCTTTAATTTTTGTCAGAATTGTGTAAGCTGAACCAGTTGAGATGCCTATGATGTTGGCCATTGTTTCTGCTGTTAACTGTTGGTCTTCCTCAGCCTTCCTCAGGGCAAGAAGAAGATGAATTTTTCCCTCACAAATTGATGGGGATGGTCTGCCACTGCAGGCTTCATCTTCAACATGATCTTGTCCCTTCTTAAAACTAGTTATCCATTCATAAATTGCTGATTTTGGGGGGCACTGCCCACCTAAGCTTTTTGAAAAGCATCAGTGATTTCACCATTCTTCCACCCAAGCTTCACCATAAATTTGATACTTATTCTTGCTTCAATTTTAGCAAAATTTGTGTTGCTCTGACAGGGGCACTTTTTAAACTACCTTATCCTTCTTAGTGCCTCAAACTAGATCTTGTTCAGATATGTTATAATAAATTAGTATGAGTTTATTTTGGTGCAAAAATTCTTGAAGCTCATGCATAGTTTTTTCATAATATGCATTTTCTATGAACTTTTTTGTGAGGAGTTAGTTATGTTCCCAGTAAAGAACTGGGTTTTTTATGCAGGGGTCATCACAAAGGATAAGGAAATAATAGAAAATAGAAAATAATAGAATATAGAAATAAAAGAATATATAGAGATGATAGTATAGTTTTATAAAGAATAGATTTATAAAAATGGGGGGAGCTCGGGAGACCCCACAATATTTTTGTAAATTGTGAGGCCCTGAGTGAAGTTTTATATTAGTATTTATGGGTATAGTGATTGGTTGTCAAGGGTAACAGATTTATATAATAATAGGTAGGTTGCTTTATGTTTAAAGTCTCCCAAAAGGCTTCTAGTGATCCCTTAATTAACTCTATCTATGTGGGTAAACAGTTATAAAAATTTTTAAGATAAATTTTTAAGTTTTAAGATAAAACTATTACTTTAGTAGAAAAGTTAAATAGAGATATAGTGGTTTTATATTTTTTTATTTAGTTATTATGGATTGAGGCAGGTAATTAGGAGTCAAGTATTAGCTGTCCCTTGGGTTAATTGCTTTTAGTCATAGGTGTCTGTTTCTTGGGTGGGCACTTTTTTGATCAGCTCTCAACTCGTGGCTCCATGTAAACTAGTTTTGTCATTCAAAGTAGGCGAAAGCCACAGGTTTGAGACTGTAGTGTCACCTTGGAAAGTAGTTGGAACTGAGACCTGTGAGATGTTTTCTTGAGGTGAGGTATCTTTTGATATGTAAGCTAACATGTTTACATTTTCTTTAAGGCAAAGCCCTGAAAAACTTCTGAAATTATTTCTGTCTCTAATATAGCAATAATAATCTATGGACCAACACTTCTTGAAGACCCCTGGTATTAACACTTTGCTCCTAGATGTTGCAGTCTTCCTCCCTGCTCAGACCTGCTGCTCCCCTATGCAATGACTCCCCCAGCACCCTGCACATTCAGTGTTGCCTCCCTATGTCGAGTGAACTTCACCTCCCTTCCATGTTAGCATTCCATCCCATGGTTACCCACGAACTTCATGATCATGCCGGTGCATCTTCATCCTCAGTCACTGAATCAGACAATTGGATATCCTGTGCTTTGCTCACCACCCTTGTCCTTGCCAGCTCACTGGTTCAGTTATTTCTCCTCTGTGACCTCACTGGAACCTAAGGTCCTTGAATGTTCCACTTTTCCTTCATCCTTCAGCTTCATCCTTCTTCAGTTCCTTCCCCACCCATCCTGGATGTGGCAACCTATGGATTCACCTACCGCTGTTGATATCTCCAATTTTCTTACCTCACCGTCCTTGTGCCACACTCTTTTGGAAAAACTCAACTCCAGAAAAATTCACATCCTAAGTTTACACCAGGTGCTGCTGGAGAAAATGAATTTCTTTACAGTGGTGTCTCCACAAATTCATGATCTCTAACCTCACCTAGACCCACCGAACAACCTGGCTATTCTGTTTCCCTGTTTTGTCTTACTCCTATTTTCTACAATGGCTGTTTCCAGTCTTCTCCATTCTACATAACCCTTTTCATCTTACATTTTTCTCTTAGTCAGGAGGATTACTCTGCCTGTAAGTTGGCCTTTGTTCCTTTGACAAACTCCTTCAAGGTTTCAGCTTAAACATCATATTTTCAGGGAGGCTCTTCCTGATACTATATCTTTTCATGGTTTCCTGTGCCTCCCAATTACAACGCATGCCACATATTTTCATTACTTGTTTAACTTTACCATTATCTCTAAGGTCTGAGGTCAGACAACATCTCTTGTATCTCCATCAGGTACACATTTTAGTAGGTGCCCATTAAATATTTTTTGAAAAAATGGATGAATATATAAATTAATGCAGAAAAGTATACATAAACCATCACACAAGAGCTCTCCTAACTTTCTGCTACCAAAGCTGTGAGTCCCCTTCCCTTCTGCCTTTGATCCTCTTAAGGAAAAGCTATTCCTCTGGTACCCAAAGCTAAGCCTTCTAGCAATGCTGTGGGCCTCGTTTACTCCCATATTCTCAATAGTTCTGTTTTATAATTACCCTTTTCTTTCCCATGCCTTCAACTTCTTACTTTCTACTATTTCTTTTTTCTTTGCTTTTTTTTTTATTTCTGAATATTACGGGGGTACAAACATTTTGGTTACATGAATTGCTTTTGTACCATTTGAGTCAAAGTGTGCCCATCACCCAGATAGTGTACACTGTACCTGTTAGGTGTGAATTTACCCATCCCCTCCTCCCCCCTCCCATCTGCTTGGTTTCCTATGAGTGTTATTTCCAAATGTGTACATAGTGTTGATCCATTAGTTCCAATTTTTTTTTTTCAATTCTTGTGATACTTCACTTAGAAGAATGGTTTCCAGTTACATTCAGGTTAATACAAGAGGTATTAGTTCATCATTTTTTTAATAGCTGAGTAGTACTCTGTGGTATACATATACTGCATTTTATTAATCTACTTATGTCTTGATGGACACTTGGGTTGTTTCCACATCTTTGCAATTGTGAATTGTGCTGCTGTCCACATTTGAGTGCAGGTATCTTTTTTCCCTTTGGGAAATACCCAGTAGTGAGATTGCTGGATCAAATGGTAGTTCTACTTTTAGTTCTTTGAGGTATCTCCATCTTAACTTTCCACAGAGGTTGTACTAGTTTGCATTCCCACCAGCAGTGTATGAGTGTTGCTGTCTCTCTGCATCCACACCAGCATCTGTTGTTTTGGGACTTTTTGATAAAAGCCATTCTCACTGGAGTTAAGTGATATCTCATTGTGGTTTTGATTTGCATTTCCCTGATGATTAAAGATGTTGAGCAAATGTGAACAAATCTATTTCATATTTAAAATCCTTTCTTGATTTCTTGATCAAATTCTATTGTCTCTGCCCCATTGCAGCCATAAAACATTCTTAGGCATAGTTTATACGTGGTGTCTCTACATTTTTGGCTCACATTAGTCCTTCTTCACTGTGCCTGGCCTCTGCCCACCACTCCACTGAAAGTGCTCTCACCACGAAGACCACCAGCTCTGTAGTTGTTCCCTCCAAGAAGGGCTATAGCTCTAGGCTAGTTTCTCCCTGATACTGAATCACGGTCCTCTGGGTGTTTCCATGTGAAGACCCACAGACACCTCAAAGTCAGCAATCCTAAACTGAAAATGTTATGTTTGCCCCAAACTCACTTCTCATATAATAATCCCTCACCCAAAGGAAGAAGCCAGAAACCTTGGTATCACCCTAAGTCCTCCATTTCTAGTCCCCAAATCTCCCTCAAAACTGAGCCTTTCTCTTCATCCCTGCAACTTCTTGCATAATTCAGGCTGCCTTGATCTCTCACGGGGATTACTGTAGTAGCCCCAAACTGGCCCTCCCAACTCGGGCTGGCCCTGATCCAATCCTGTCTCCTTGCTGCAGCTAGAAAGAGCCTTTGAAAAGGAAATATGATTCTCTCCTTTCAATTGTTAGAACTTTTCATTGGTTCTCTCATTACATTCGGGATAAAGTCCCACATTCTTACCTTGGCTTAGGGATATGATTCTATCCTTTCAATTATTAGAACTTTTCCCTGGTTCTCTCGTGATGTTCGGGATAAAGTCCTACCTTCTTAACTTGGCGTAGGGGTCCCTAATCTTTCCATCATCTGACATCTTTATGTCTTTCATTTCTACCCTTGAAACTTTACCTATTCTGTCCCTCCCCACCTATTCCTCGGGACGCACATTCAACTCTGGCAATACAGAACTAATTACAGTTTCCTTCCACATTCTCTCCTGTGTCTAGACCTTTGCACGTGCTGGTCTCACTGCCCAGGGCACTCGTCAGGTATATCTTAGTAACACATGCTTCTGAGCCCACAAGAGCATGGCACACTAGGAAGAGCACACGGTTTGGAACCAGAGACTCAGCCTGTCAACTTATTCTTCCATCTGTCTGTCATCCATTGATCCATCCAACAGATAATGGATCAAGCACTCTTCTCCTGCCTTCCTCCAAAACACACTTTCCCTGGCTATCTCCTGCCAGCCTTAATGCTGCATCTTAGGTATCAACTACCCCAGAATGCTTTCTTTAACCCCCCCGCCCCCCCCCCACACACACATACACATTCAGGAATCTCTCTTTGTGGATGTTGCATTGTACCCTGAAATTCCTCAATCATAGCAGCTTATTTCTGTCAACAAATACATGCTGAATGCCTTTTTGTGTATAAGGCATTGTGCTGGGCACTGATCACACCATATATTGCTTATTTACTTGTCTGTGTCACTAACAGGATGGCATGCTCCATGAAGACTGTTAAAGTCACTGTTTCACAATTGCATTGATCTAGTAGCTAGTGCTGCTCCTGGGTTATGGTAGATTCTCAAAAATGTGGTGGATTCTCAAAAAATATTTGTTGGTTGACTGGCCAGCTGGCTGGATAGAAAGATGGAGGGATAAGCTGGCAAGCTGGGTCTCTGGTTCCACATCGTGTGCCTTTCCTAGTGCACCATGCTCCGTGGACTCAGAAAGCTTGTGTTACTGTGACAGACCACGTGATCTCCCACAGGGAGCAGCAGCTATTCTCAGCGGGTGCAGCGCTTCCTATCCGTGCCTGCTCCACCCTGTCTCTGTCTCATTGCTCCCTGTCGAAGTCTCAACCCTCAGAGATATTAGTCCTTCTCTTTAGGAAGACCCAAAAAGAGACTTAGGGTGAAATTTACTTGAAGGCTGAGGCTGGGTCAGGAAGAGCTGACTTATTGGTGAGAATTTAGCAGGCCACTGAGGACACTGGACTCCAGGTGTTGGTAAATAGAAGCCCCTTTCAGCAGAAGAGCAGCAGGCTTTTCCTCCTCTTTCATTATGATGATTATTATTATTTTTGTGGTTCCCATGGAAACAACCAGAGAGAGAGAACAAAAAAGTCAGGGAGGTTAGAGTGATGAGACGGCCCCCATATGCTTAAGAAGACTGTGTGAGCCAGTGTGTGTGCCAGCGTGTGTGCCTGTGCGCTGCCTTCCCTTTCTTCTGCAGCGCGCCGCTGGGTCAGGGGAAATTGTGATGTTTATTCACAGCATTTGTTACAATCGGGCTCAACAAGGAGACAACTATCAGCTCTTAGCAATTAGGGAGTCTTTGTAATGACAGCTCCATCAGATTAATAGCAGGGGGAGGGAAGACGGAGATGGAGACGTTCCGAGCGTGGGCCAGAGGAGTGTCAGACAAGAGATAACTCAGAAGTGGAGGCGCCGGCTCGGCACTGCCCTCCTCTTCTCATCAGAGAGGGATCACTCCGGTGCCTCCTGTGGGGCTGCAGTGGGCACGTCAAAGGCAGCTGCCCGCAGGTCTGAGAGTCCTTGAGCTCTTCATCTGCTGCTCTCGCTGTCGCTGCCCCCCGCCTTTCTGTTTCTTTCCCTAATTTGGGAGTTGGAAGAAAAGCCAGCCTCGGGCCCCTTGTCAGAATGGTCCAGCAGAGTGTTAACATCTAGAGCCACCAAGAGCGAGTCACAGGAACCTTCCCGAAGGAACTCTTCCTTCTACTGTGTCCGCTGTGGCTCTGGAGGGACTGACCGGCTGCCTCTTTCACATCACCTGTGGCCATGATGTTCAGAAAGCACCAGGCTCTAAGGGGCACCTCAGCCACCAAAGCCATGGGAAGAAACAGGCTTGGAACCCCTGAACTGAAAAGGAATTCATTCTCACTGGCTTCTGAGGAGAGGACACAAAAGGCAAGAACCAGAGAAAGCACCATGACAACGGCGGCTACCTGTTTATTTCAGTGTGTTCCCTCTTCAGTAGTGTGCACCTGCACCGGAAGTGCTCAGGACTTCCTTTCCCAGCCACCCTTGTGTCTAGGTGTGGCCGGTGTCCAACCGTCACCCGTGTGGTTATGTGTGCCACTTCTAGACTTTCCACCAGCTGTGTATCAACACTTTAGAAGATACATGTTAAAAAGGGAAGAAACCCCATGTCCTGGGCACTTAAGGACTACCCAGAGCAGAGCCCACCCCACCCTTGCCCCATGTAATGACCAGGAACATCCACATTGGGCTATACCTGAGCCAAAGAGACTCTTCTTGTGTGTTTGCCACCAACATTTCTGAGTTTATCAGTTACAGCCCAATTGCTGTCCCAACTGGCACAGCATCCCCCTGTGCAGGGAGAGGCGTGGGATGTCACTTCCCACCCCACCCCATTGCCCTGAGGCCTGAGATCTGCCACAGCTCCTCTCCCAGCAGGCGCAGCGGAGCCTGAGCCGCGGATTCTGTCCCATAGGCCGTCCTCCCTTTCCATCAACACCACTGCCGTTGACTTGCCCCCCATACTTTTTAGCCTTTTTTTCTGAATAATTTTTTTCTTCCTATCTTTCTGACCGGCGACCTTTGATTGCTAGGAGCAGCTCAGTTTCACATTACTAGAGTAACAGAGTGTGTTGTAATTGGCCGAGAATCGGTCTTGAAATGTCAAGGCAAAATTTATTTCCTAGTGCAACCTCTCTAGGTGCTAATTTTGCTATAGGCTGCTGCATAATGGTTCCCGCTCACAATGGGCGAGAGTTCCTAATCAGAATACAGGGCTGTAATTGGGTTGAAGGGATTTTAAATCATTAAAGTTGCATTTAGAATGGGGAATAGAAATAGAACCCCAAGATTGAATGACTCACTTAGTATTTAATGAGGGAGTCATGGAGTATTACTTATAATATTCTCTTAATGACCTTACAAGCAATGTAACTCCCCCCGCCCTCCAGGGCCTATTCACAAGGCACGATTCTGCCGTCTCAGACCCACCACTCTGGAGCAATTAATTACTGCCCCATCAAGGAGCAATCAGGCTCTGCTCGGCCAGCAGAAGCGCTGATTTCTTTCCCCACTGTCTCCTCACTCTTCATCTTCCTGCCTGCCTCCTCCTAGGGCCTGCTGGGAGGGGAGTCGACATTTACCAAGCCATAAATCATCGTGCTGTCTTTGGAAAGCACAGCTTACCATGAGTGCAACAGGGTGACAAAGAGTACCGTTTGGAGAGTCTGGAAGGAGGCGGTATCAGGAGGTTGTGCCGGCTCTGGGAGTGCACTATCTCCAGGGCTCAGAGGACATTCTCTGGTGCTTCCATCTGGGCTGGAATGTGCCAGTTTGTCTAATCTCAGTGGCTAGTTTAGTTCTTTAATGACTGGGTCTCCATGATACTAGGTAAACACACTACCAACCACTAGAATTACAGAGCAGATGGTAGAATGGAAAAAACAGAATATCGAGTCCTATGGATCAGGCTCTGCCTCTTGTGAGTAATGAGGTCTTGGGCATGTGACTAAGTGTCTGGCACACAGTAGACACTAAATGGTAGTTTCCCTTCATATGATGTGACCAGTAAAGTTGTTTCAGGTGGTGTGCAGCTCGAGCATTTATTGGGAACTTCATCTCCAGGTAGACCTGCAAGGCCAATGCTCCTGTAAATGGAATTCCTTAGAATTAGGTCGTAGAGAGGCTACTAAAGGCATGAGTACTTGTTCCTTCTGTAGGTTCAGAAATGGCCCATCCCTCTGGAGATTGCATTGAGTGTTGTGTGCATACTGGTTGCTTCCTTGCTAATGGGCCCTCCTGCTGGGTACACACTTTTGGAAATGTGATCTCTTGTAGATTGACCTGGCTGAGTGGCATTGGAGTCACAGCAGGCCACTGATCCTGAGTCTGCCTCATTTGGCCATCGGTTCCATGTCAGGGTGAATGCTGGGGAGACTTGTGCCATGTTGCCCTGGTGGCCAGGATGCTCCTACATGAATGGCTTGTGTTTCTAATTCTCATCAGGGAATGTCACTTGTTCTACCCTGAGTCAGGCCCTTAGAGAAACGACTTTTGTCTCTTATAGTACTTAAAAAAGAAAAAAAAAGTCTGCAAGTTTCTTTTATGATACCTCAGTTGTAATTGCTATAGTCTTGGCATAAAAATTGAGACATCATGATGAGTTAATAACACTTATATGGCCTCCCCAATTAGGCCTCAGTCTGGGAATGTTGTCTGTTTGAGAATGTTTATGAACATATAGCCTGGAAGATGGTAGAGACTTCATAAAAACCCGTGAGAAGAATGAGTAAATACATGACAGGTTTTTCTCTTTAAAAATTTCAGTCTTACGTGCTTCACTTGGGTAATTGTGGTGAGGACCTTCCTCCACGAAGGACCAACAGGGAAAAGGGTCTAGTATTTGTTGAGTTCCTCCTGTGGGGCAGATAGCAAACTGGTCATCATACAGAAATGAACTCATTTGCTCTGCCCATTTTGCAACTGAGTCAAACCTTACCCAGCTGCACAGACTTGGTGATAAACAAGAATTTTTCCTCTACCAGTTCTGCCTTCATCCAATTAATGCAAATAAAGATGTGTGGCAAGTATTTTGTTTTAATGTTTGTTGTTATTTCGTATCCATTGATCCTACTAGAAAGGAATGTGTCATGATTTGGAAAGTTAAAATATCTAGAATATTTTTTAATTATAAGGTGTTGACTGACTTAAATTTAGTAACTGTGAAAATATCAGTAGTTATAGCATTAGTTTACCAGAAACTAAAGATGATAATGCCCACTTCATACAAATCAAAGCCCAAACAGTGTAACTTTGTGCATGAAAGAACATGCTGTATTTTATGTCATTAGTCTCTTCCCCCCCCAAATTGTGACTCATTTATAATAAATTTAATAGATGTCTTAAATGTGAAAAGGTGATCCGTTATTTTAAAAACTCCTACAGAGAATCTTTTGTGTAAAGAATCTTGGGTACCGCAGCCATCTCTGTTAATTCATCTACTTTGAAACTTCCAATGTCTGTGCTTTTCTTGTGAAGAGGGCCACCTCTGTGCATTGTGAACTGGGCTATTAAAAAAAAAAAACCCTTGTGGGCTACAGTTGTTACTTACTCAGATTCTAGAATTACTGAGACTTAGGCTCCAGACCACATATCCTAGTTGCTCCCAGATGGTAACTCCAATGCCATTACTTTGTCTTTGTCTTTTCAATCTTCAATTTCCATTCCAGGCAATCTGTCTGCTGGTTCATAGGGCACCTTTTAAGAAGTGGGAAACTTGCCCCTTGTGGGCAAATATAGCTCTACAAGTGCAGGGCTTGGGGAACCTACTGCATCTTCTCGGGAATTCCATCAGGACATGTGGTCCCAACTCTTTAGCCAGCAAAGAGTTCTACAGCCTCCCATGGCCTCGGGCACCCTTGTGCAGTGGACAACCCGCACAACCTTATACACATCGGCCTTGCTCTCCTGTAACCTGGACTGTTTTTGATCACAGCCAGAGCAAAGTCCAAGTAATCTGCCAAATATTCGTGCGAACATTATGTTCATGTTTAATTGGGGATGATAGTTTTGTCTTCTTTATAAAAGCAGCAAATCCCCAGGAGCTGGTCAAGAGCACCAGCTGTTTACTGCCTGCAGAAGCTGCTGCTTATCTCCTTGAAACCACCTGCCTCTCAGAGATCATGTCTTAATTAACTCAGTGTTATCGAAACTGAAATTGTAGCAACATTGTAAGATCAAATTGTAAATGAGAGATAAAGGGGAAAGAACTCTGCTGACCAGGGAGTGGAGCATGGAAGCTCGCGCTGGAGCTGCAGCTAGTTGGCTCCAGGCTGATTGGTGGCAGCCGCTGAGATTTACAATAATAAAGCCATGCATTGTTCCACGTGGAAGGTGTCTTGGAGGTCTTCTAATCCGGTGGTGGTCAAATATTTTTCATCTCATGACACACAACTTATTCTTCTGATGTTCAATATATGCTGATCTGTTCTATTGTGTCTTATTTATTTCATTTTAAAAATTGCTGGCTAAAAATCATTCAATTGATCTCATGACCTACAACACATTCACAACAGGAAGACTGGGAAACAGCTATCTAGTTGAATTCCTGAATTTTAAAGTTAAAGGACTAAGGTACAAAGAGGTGAAATGACTTGCCCCAGGTAGGTTATCAGTGGCTGTTGTTCTTAAACCCTTGACTACTGACTTCTTCCCAGGAGTTCTGGGCCCCGAAATCTACCAAATCCTGCCACTGCAGGGCAACTCCGACAAAAAAAAAATTAGTCGTAGCCTAAGAAATAAGACTTCTTGGGACCGTGCTACTTTCAGGATAAGGCTAGCTGAGCGCCCGTGTACTACACAACGTGCCCTCTGGGGAGGTAGCAGGCACTTTCTCACATAAAAAGTGTCACTAGCAACTGGGATTTCAAACACTGCTCTGCATTCCCATAATTGAACAGTAGGGGGCACCATAGCACCCGGTCTTTTGTGCCTCCTTAAAACCTTCCAACCCGTGTCCCGCCCATCCCTTCCTTTCTCTTGACCAACACCCCAGACTGCATCTGCTAGATCAGTTTCTACTCATGTCATCTTGAGCTTCTCTTCTGAGCCACTGCACTAAAATGGTAAATTAAACAGGCATTCTCATGGGACACCTTGAGAGACATTTCTTAATTTCTCTGCCTGTGTTTGCATATTTTTAAAGTATTGAAAGAAGTTTTCCAAGTGAAAGCCCATCTGCTCTTGGCTATCACTCTTTGAAGCAGTCTATGGACCAAAACCGAGTGTGTTTAGTACCTTTCTATGACGTTGATTGGCATCATTGATAAAGTATGCACTGGGTGCTGTTTTCCCAGAGTGGGGATGGATTCAGAGGGTAGTTACCACCCACAGTGGTCCAGCCACGGGCAGACAAGTAACCAAAGCGGGGGATGCGCAGGCCCAAGCGGTAGACAGCAGATTGAGTTCATATCCGGCAAGGCCCCCTTGAGCTTCACCCACTTAGCACGTGCTTCTGTGACAATCGAATTACAAGATAGGGAATCAGGGTGGGGGGCTGCGGGCGATGTCTGTTAACTTCTGGCGCGTCCATTGCTTCATTGCCTTTTGCCCCAGGCACGTGGGCACAAACTCACTTGAACAGCTGCATTCACGGAAGCACAACCCTCTACAGCAAGCTGCTGTCAGCTGTTGCTTTCTTCTCTTCTGGCTGAGGGAATCCCTCCTTTCTATCCTCTGAATGTTCACCACCAGCCCCCCCACCCTCGAATCCGTATACAGACACTGAGCTGTGTTGAGATAGGTGAGGTGGCTATCAGCTGTGATTAAATGACGAGTATCACTGTCAGATTTTACAAAACAGAATTTCATGGGATGGTGAAGGAAAGCTTCTGCATAGAAACTACAGAGGGAAGTTTGACAGCTTTTTCAATTCAGTTATCAAAGCATTTGCAGTTCAAAGCAGGTGAAACAATAATGTAATCTTAGCACTGAATGCTCATTTGTATCTGAGTGTTTCAATAAATAAAATGGTCAGGGAAATGAAAGCAGACCTGTTGTCTCCAATCCACTAAATTTAATATCCAGGGTATTGACTGACAGCTTTTTATCACCATAATTAGTATGGATTGTTCCTGAGGCCATTGATCAATCTTCCCTACCTCTATGGACTCGAGTTGCTGTTTTCTTCCCCTCTTGCTCCCCCAACCCTTTATTTTAATATTGATCTTGCCAGTTGTGTTCCACCGCAGAGAGGCTGCTCACTTAGACAAAAGAAAACTCGGGATGACAAGAGATGACGGAGCAGCAGCCATTTCTAAGTGGCATCCACCTGTGACGTTGCTCTGATTCATCCGTGTTGACCTGGGGACTTGATCCTTGGTGCCAGTGACCTTCAGCTGCTCAGTACTGTCACCAGGCACACTGTCTAACCCACTGGATGGATGCTACTCAGAGACAAGCCATAGAGCCAATGGTCAGTAAATATCTGCTAAATGAATGACTGCCTCTTTTTTAATGTCATCGAGCTAAATAGAAGAGTTTGGAAACACTGATGAGTTCAGTCACGCGTGTGTGTGTGTGTGTGTGTGTGTGTGTGTATGTTTGATTAGGTATGGCTGTGATGTAACCTGTTGCATATAGTGCAAGCCAGAAACCTAAGACCTTCTTATTTCTTATTTCTCACCAAGTTATTCCATTTGATATCGTCCCCTTCTCAAGCTCTCTCTCTGTCTCCAGGGATATATAGTATCTGTTGCCTTAACTATTGCAATAATTTACTCTCTCATTCCCCTTCCTCCTGTCCTGTCTTGCCCGACCCCAACCTTCCATCCTTAGGTCCTCCACACAGATGATGGGCGGGTTTACATGGGATGCGCACTCTCATGGTACCACCTGGTGTTTCCCATCCAGGCTGCTTGCCATAGCACATAAATCCTGCTGGAAACCTCCTCCCTACCTCTCAGCCTCATCTCCCCACCCCTACTGGTACATCACATTCCAGGAAGACAAAACTGCCACTAGTGCCTCTTATTTTGTCACCTGCCTCACACTAAGTCTTTGCTCATTCTTGATTTCTCCTGTAATAGCCTTTCCATCCTTTCCCCTTCTTTGTCCTCCCTCAGGAATTCGCTCAGATGGCATCTCTTTCATGAAGCAGTCTTTTCACCCCCAGAGCACCCTAATTATGTCTTCCTCTCCCTTCTGAGATTTTAATGGAATATATGTATATACTTTCTTTTTATGTGCCTCTATTTCATACTAGAGGGTAAACCCATTGGAGACAGGGGCTGTGTGTTTCTTTCTCTATTCTGTCCCCACTGCAAGGCACAACTCTTGGCAGCTAGGCTGTGTTTGTTGTACCAGAAAGAAGTATTCCTAAGAAGAGAACCAGCGGATCCCAAGAGCTGGGGCATCCTTTATGTCGAAGTGGATATGTCATGGTGCACACTGCATGCTGTGCCCTAGAGCTGTGCCGCAAACAAGAGCTAGGTAGGGTCTCACTTACTCTCAGAGTGTGGAGAAGAAATGGGAAAATGTCCCTTATGCAGATAAGGAAGTAGCAAGGTATCTTTTTCCGACCCTAAAGAATTCAGGTGATGTAGACTGGCACATTCCATGGTATGGAAGAGTTCTGCAGCCTACACTCTGAAATGAAGTTTTCTCATTGGTCTTTCTAATGGAATTTCACTCTGCTCCACTTGGTAGTAAATATTCACACCATCAGCATAAATTTTCTGAAGGACATTTCCAAAGCAGTGAATGCTATGCATTTCCAGAAGTGCCATGGAGCCCACTGTAGCTGGAAACAGCCTCCCAACCCCCAGGCCTGAGGGCCCAGTGGAGCCTGTCTTCCTGCATCCCTGGCCCTACCGCCTGCCCCTACAGTCACAGGTGTTTGCACACAGCGCATGCCTCTTGCTGAGGCATTAAACCAAGTACAACTCTTCTGAACTAAGCACAGCAGAGCCAAATTGGACTGGAAAGGCCACAAGTTCCTCAGGGCCCGGGGGAGCCTGTGGCATCTACAATGCAAATTGGCCCCGTAGACAAGCAAGCCCCTGCCAGGGCCAGCCTTCATTTCATCCCCACCATGCCTATTGTGGAAGCGCAGCGGCAGATGTTTCTGGAGGTGACCCCCTGGATGCACACAGGCGCAGGCAGCACCTCCTCCTCACCAGCCTCTCTCCAGGCTTATATAAGACAGATTTGACAGACTGATACCAATTGGCACATCTTCCCTGCCAGATTGGAATCGGGCCCTTCTACCGTCTTTGGGGTCCGTTGCGGCTCCAAGTAAAGCGTACAGAAGGAATGCGATGCTTAGCTACACAGCCAACTTTCCCTTTGCTACCGTGCTAGCATTTCTAATCTTGGGCACTTGGTTGCTGTGCAGCCCGCCACTACAAATGCAGTCTCCAGCTTGGGAACGTTGATATTTGCAGGCATGTGAAAATGCCTTTCATGTTGCTACAGTTGGTCTGGTTAATTTCTTTGTTTTGTCATTTAAAGCAAAACTATTAGGTGAGCTTCAGGTTGTATTGTTATATTCTTCCTAACTCGACTGCGTGTGGCAGGGATGGGTACCAATGAGGAAAGGCACACACCTCACCTACCATCTTTTCTTACCTGGGATTTCTGCAGCTTTTACATGTAGATGCTTTATTTAAAAGGGATGCCAGTTGTCTTATTTTGCCCCCCGGGTCCATGTCTTGACTGTGCCACTCACTGGCTGTGAATTTAGGCAAGACACTTAGTTTTTCTGAGATTTCATTTCCTCATCTCTGAAGTTCTTTCCAGATTGGCTTGAGGGTTAAAAGAGGTGACATGGATGAAACAGCCCAGCAAGGAGCCTGACACATAGCAGAGGTTCAGTAAATGCCTTTACCTTCCCTCTCTGTCCCTTCATGTGGTCTTCCCAGACCCAGAGTCCGCAGGGCCTTTGAACTTCAAAAAGTCTGTTAGTAGTATAGCCTCATTTTATGTTATGCATATCACATACAAACATGTATATGTATATTGCTTATGAAGGTGTGTGAGAATATGTACTGAAATATTTATAATAGATATTTCTGTATGGGGAGATTATAGTGTAACCTTTCCTTCCTTCCTTCCTTCCCCCCTTTTTTTTCCTTTCCCTCCTTCCTGCCTTCCTTCCTATTCATCTGTTTTTTTATTCTATAATAGTCATTTTATAAAATAGTAAAGGATATGAAAATACTAGAGTTCTTTAAAAATTGATTTCATGGGAAGCCAAATGAAGAGGACAACCTCGAAGTCAAACAGGGAAGCCCAGCTGTGTCCTGTTTTTCACTGTGTCCCTCCTGCTAGCATGGAGAAAGATCAAGCTCTCGGTGTGAAGCTGACCACTTGTCTGACCTAGATTCCCATCACCTTCCTCCCAGTGTTTGGAAGGACTCACCCAAGGCTCCGACAGAGCACAGCTGAAGGAGCATGATTTGGGACCAGAAGTCTGAGCACAGCTTAAGGAGTAATGCCATTTCCTGACACTGTGCCCCACTTATGAGGATGGATAGACTTGGAACGTATTAATAGAATACTCCCTAGTGGATGGAACACTGTATGTTCAGAATAAATAAATGTGTCTGCTTATCAGTTTCATAGTACAGTTAGACCAGGAACCCCTTTGTATTAGTGCAGAAAAGAGAGCTATTAAAATTCCTCTATGAGGAGAGAAGCATGAGAAGAGAAATCAAAAGAAAGAGAACGGGAACATGTAAGCAGAGGGCCGCTAGGAAGTGGAGGAAGAAAGAAGAGACAGGAGGATGGAACTAGTGGAAGGCTGTAGGAAGCAAGGAGAGTGGGAAGAGAAAACCAAGGTGCTCAGCAGGGAAGCTGTGATCCTAAGTTTCCAGGGTCAGCATAAAACTCAGGGCACCGCTGCCACCAGACCACATGGCTAATTGTCCCTAATTGTCATGAGCTGGCTCTCCCAGGTGGGGGTTACAGGCAGTTTCTCTGGTTGGCTGGCTGACACAGCAGGTTTCTGTCATCCAGCAGCCTTGATGGGTTGGCCACCGAGTGCTGAGCTGATTGCTTCATGCTGGGGGACTCTGGCTTGGGGCCCACCTTCATTCTACTCATCTTTTCCTTTTTAACCTAAAGATTTTTTCCAGACCGAGGAGAGGGTGCATTCTAGATGGCACTTGTGCGTGCTTTGGAGGAAGGTAGGGACGGGTGCCTGTGACCCCGTGCACCAACCTGCCGAGTCCCTGCTGTAAACCCGGCCGCTGCTTGGCAAGGGAATCTTAAAACGGAGTCAGTTTGAGGGTGGCCTGAGGTTGTGTGTTCTCTGGCTACCAGGGTGGATGTTGGTGTGTAATAAGTCAGTGAAATAGTGAAGTTCAATTACTTACATGTTCCCTGAAGCTGAAACAATTGCCATTATCCCACATAATATTGCTTGACCTACATTTTTACTTGAAAGCCTTCAGCTAACAATTAGTTTGAATGCTGAGTTATAAATGAACACATTCATATTCCAGAATTGAAAGGGGGTAGGGGGTGAGACCGACACCGCCCTCTGTCTTCCCACCCCCTTTCTCTTTTGCCTTCTGTGTGGTGTTTCAACTTAACTTTTCCAAGATGGCGGTCACCGGAGAGTTCGTCTAGGGGGGACTGTTCAGAAGTAATGAGGCAACTGGGCATTATCCGGGAAAGGACAGCATCATCAGTGCCAGGGAGAGTGGAGCCATCTGGATTAAAAGGGTCAAACTATCCGCTGGCAGCAATTAAGCAGCTCCGTGTGGAGAAGCCACGTGATCCGCCAAAGGAGCTGCCAAGAACAGGAGATTAGTAAACAAAAGTACCCGCCAGAAGGTGTCCAGGTTGGTCACTGCTCCGGCCACTTGGCATTTGCACAGCTTCCTCTCTCTCTGGCGTCCCATCTGTCCGTACCCACAGCCCACCTACAAGCTATCTGCAGGGTTTAAACAAACTCAGGCAGAGCGGAGTTTGTTTAAAATGTTAAGAGTCCAGAGCCGAGTGAATGGTGATGGTAAATCTTAGACATCCACAGCATCCTTTCCCAAATGTGCTGGCAGTGCCTCGATGTTTTTGCTGAGCCTTCACTGCCTCACTGTGACAAGCCTAGAGGTGTGCCACGTTGAGTGCTGATGCTTAGTGCCCTGATGGTGACTACGATAGTTTACCCGTAGACATTTCCACTCGGTGAGGAAGCATGTGCCCAGGTTATTTCAGCACAGGTCTTTGTGGAGGCCTGAGAATAAACCCAGTGGCTTTCTGAGTTCTTTGAATCTGGGAATCTTATACTAAAAAAAAAAAAAAAAAAAAAAAAAAAAATCCACAAAAGGCAGGTAAAACTCCCAAATGGATGCATTTGTTCATTCAACAACTATTTATTTGCCAGGCACTGTTATTAGTCCCTGTGGCTAAAGTAGAGACCCATTCTCATGCATGTTACTTCTTGGTAAAAAGAAAGATGCGCAGGCCCTACCCCTGCATGGAGTCCTCTTCTGATAGCCGGTGAAGTCAGTTTCACGTGATTCCAAACTAACTTCCCTCAAGGGTTTGTAACACCTGAGGCTTTCCTGTCCCCTGCACAGCACCGATGTAAAATGGTAGCTGAAGTAAAAGATCTATACTTTTTCCACGAGTTAAAGGCAGCTTACGGGGCAGACATCTATGACAGGAGTAATCTGTGATACTGCTTGCTCCTGCTTTTCTTAGTTTCCGTGAGGTAGTAACGCCTTGTTTTCTTTGTCCTACTTCTCTGGGCTTGTCTGGGTCCCCTATACCTGCAGTCCCCAACACCTGGGGCTGCAGACTGGTACCAGTGCTCAGCTTGGTCAGGACTGGCCGCAGAGCTCCACCCCCAGAGTAAGAACGTTCATACCTACTGTGAATTCAAAGGGTTATTCCAACGGGTCATTGTATGTTCCTGTGTCAAACAGAATTGCTGATTCTTCTACCCAACCCTGTTAATTGTGCCTGTTCCGTCTCAGTAAAGGACACTACCTTCCATGGTGTCCTTCACACCAAAACTGCAGAATTCACGCTCTGCCGTCTCCACCTGCCGTCCCCGTTGTTTCTAATCCATGCACATTGTTTGAATGTACTCCCCAAATACATCCCCACTCCGGACTTTTATCTTTGTTTCTGTAGCCCTTAGTTCAAGCCACTGTCATCAAAAACGACAATAGCTATGTGAGCTTCCTAAACTGGCCTCTCTGTTACCTTGATTTTCCCTTTACATTCCACTGTCCAGGAAAAAGTCAAAGATATCTTTTTAAAACATAAATCGTATATCACATTGCTCTCCTGCTTGGAACCTTTCAACCGAACGTCACGCTTAAAATCCAGTCTCCTTACCAAGGTGTGAAGACCTGTAAGGTCTGGCCCCCACCTTCCTCTCTGACCTCAACATCCACGGTGTCCCACGGGCCACTTGGCCCGGCCATCCTGGTCTCCTCTGGACTCCTGGACCACAAGGGCACTGAGCTCTTCTCCCTCAGCGCATTTGCACTGTCCTTCCCTCTGCTGCCTTCCCGGTCTGCACTTGGCGGCGTCCTGCGTGCTATTTAGATTTCAGGGCAAAAGTTACCTCCTCAAAATGGACTTGCTTCAAGATGTAGCACGCCCACCCCTGGCTCAGCGCTAGCCCATCACCCTGTGTGTTGTCTTCAGAGCGCTTATTGCTCTCTGAAATAAACTTGCACCTTTTTCCCTGTCTCTCTCTCTCTTTTCTAATTAGCATATAGTCTCTGGGAGAGGAGGGCCTTGTCTTTTCTGTGCTAGAACCGTGCGTGGCACGAACTTGGTGCTCAGCAAGTATTTGCTGGATGAGTGAGTGAATGATGGCATAAATGAGCAATGCACTCCTTTCCCCATAATTCTGGTTTTCCTGACACCGACGAACTTAGGAAGTAATGTCCTCTTCAAGGTTTCTGCATGTCTTAGCTCTGTCAAGGACAGTTGTCTCTCTGGAGAGCTGCATGATTGGCATATGGCTGGAATGTGATTGGGGGACTACAGGCGTGCGCTAGGTGTGTGCCTTATAGCGCATGTGCCCTGCGGCATGCGGTTTAATGCATTTCCATTTTTGGCTAAGTGGCTACACAGCAAATGTTTTTAATCATATCCATGTTTGCTTGAAATTTTGTGGCAAGATATAATTTAAAGAAATATGGATTTTTAATTTCAATATTACATTAAAACATACTGTTATTTCTAGATATAGTTTAAGATTTAAATGAATCAACATAGAGTTGTTTCTTGAACTTCTCTATTCACATACACTTTCGGTTGTAAGAGAAGTAAAACTGTGGTCCAAAGTTTAATCTCTGTTTGAAATAGAATAAGCTATTCTCCTGATAGCATTGAATATGTCAGGAAGTCCCTAAAGGTTTATGTGCATGCCTGTGAGTTAATCTATATATGTGTGTGTGTATGTGTGTGTATAAAAATATATATACATATATATATGATTTCTTGACTTTTTTTCTCTTTTCTATCTCTTTGTATTGGAAAAATTTTAGAAAACAAAAACGAAAAAATCTTCAAACAAAAAATTCTTTAGCTCAGGGTAAACAAACAGAAAAGATATGTCATCCTGGGCTATTTTTAATAAGCTTAAATATAGTTTTCATGCAACTTAGATATTTGAACATAAGGGTACACGTCAGGAATTGGTGAGCTCAAATTCCAATTTTTAATACTATAGCCCTCTTCAGTCCTAAGCAGGCCAGTAGCCACTCAATGTCCAGTTTCCCATGTGTTAAATGGGAATTATTTTAGGAAGATTAGTGAAAGTGTAATGAAACTGACCTTCTGAAAAGAGTTGTAGATTCCACAGACATCAAAGTCACTAAAGAAAAACAAGCACCAGGCTTCAGATTTATTCCACCAACTACTTCCTATCTAAATTCTTCAACAGGTAAAATAGAAAACATTTCATCCAACTAGTCAGCACCCCCTGGGATTGGAGTCTGTCTCCATAATCATGATTAGTAATAAAGATGCTTCACTGCAAGTTTGCATTTTCTGGCGAGGTTGTCAGTGATTCGTGCTCGAGGCAGAAGGAAACCAGTTTTATTCTAACTTAGGCGTTCTGGCAAAGAAAGAGGGAAACTTTGCTTTTCTCAACTAGGCTAGAAATGACTCAGACTACAAATAGCTACTCTATCATACAACAAAAGGTCACTGGCTCCCTCTCATTTTTCCTTTCTGGATTGTCCTGAATGAGGGCCAAACCGTTTTCCCGCTTCCCTTCTTTGTCATCTCGAAATGCAAAGCCTTCTTTCTGTGGTGCATTCTAGTTCCTGTGTGACCCAGGCTCAGACAGTGTTATGCAGATGGGTGCATCTTAAACAGACCACAATTGAAGCAGTCTTGCCTCATTTGTCCTATCCACTGTGAGGCATTGAATGGTCAATGAAAGAAACCAGTGTCCCTTAACATTGAGCCTCCTTAGGCATCTTGAAGACCTTGCGTAGAAGGTTGCAGCTCAACTCTTAGGGGAATAATTATCAAAGAAGAAAGGAAAAAAGAAGGAAGACATTTTCAGAAACCATTCGCTTACTAAATAATGGGACTTGTTGGAGAATGGCTTGTGTGTCTTTAACTTGATAGAGAATGATGTTTCAGTGTTGGTATGGGGCATGGCTGGTGAAGTCAGCAGCAAGAAAACCAGACTCCCACTGGGAGAGCATGGACGGCTAAGTGTGTGGGCAACACTGAGCCCAGCCCAGGGTCCTGCCGTCTATTAGAGAAGGCATCCTTCTCTCTCATCATAACATCCCCCGGCTCTCTGAGGGCAAGATTTGGACGGAACGCCTGTGTTGGCCTAATAAATATTTACTGGGTCTGTTTTCTTCCACGCAATACACACATGATGCCACGCCAGTCCCTTGGTTTAGGGGGAGGGGCTGCTAATCAAATGCATCCCTGGGCTTCTGTTCAGACTAGCTTAGAATGAAAACAACAGCAACTCTGTTTTCCTATTTTAAAGATTACAGAGATAATCTTCCTTGGTCACAGATGGGGAAACAGCCAGAGGGGGTCTTCTTACCTCCAGAAAAACCCTGGAAGACACTTGAATTCATGCTGGGCCTATCAGACCATCTTTATGTTTTTAGACAGGAGTAAAAGTTACCCCAGTGAGATCCTGAAAGGGACTCCTCCCAGTCATCCTCTCCTGGTTAGTGTTTACCTCTGGGCCCAGACCTCAGAGTGGTTTTTTTTCTTTTTTTATATACATTATGCAGACTACCTGACTGCCTGGATCAGGTCAAGGATAGGAGTGGGCTCTCCGCTTGTCCTGCGCTCTGTGTCACGTCCCCGCAGCCTGCGCCGGGCCTCCGCAAGGCACTTCACCTGGGTGGTTGGTAAAATATTCAGCTAGCGACCTGCTTCTTAAATAACTTTGGAATCATAACCATGGTTGTAATAAATGCCTCTGTGATTTGCATTTAAATAGTATTTTCATCCACAGATCACAAGGAGGAAAGCTATCTTAACTCCGCATCCTCACCTAAATTCTCTTCGTCGGAAAGCCAGCCTGCGTGCACCAAGTACACGTTGCCCCTCCATGTCTCATTCCGGCCGGTGCGCCCTACTGATCAAAGCAAGTGTTTGTTTGCATTAGGACGGACGCCCCCCGACAGCTCTGGCACGCACTGGGCTCTCTGCCGCACACCCGCATCGTCACCCCAGATCCCAGCACGCCCTAGCCCCAGCGCCCGTCCCGCTGGCAGGGATGTGAGAGGCAGGAGATGCAGCGTGGCCTCCCCACTCCCAGATGGTGCGCTCAGCACCAGGCAGTTAACATAATCGTCCCTGGGTTGTCGATGAAGCCAACTGGATCAGAAAGTGATTGAGAGGCAGTAAATATAGACCCTCCCCTGAAAAGTCACCTTAGCAGGTACTTCCCAGAGTACTGTTTGCTTTGAAGGACTCCATGCTATCCTCAAGTTCACTGTCAAAGCCCTGGGAGGATGGAAGGGGCAAAGGCTGGCCGAGCTCGGAGGCAGGAAGGGAATCTGAAGTAAACATCAGGCCCAAGACTCCAAACGCACTGATGCCACCTCCATCTTGACTACTCCGTTGACCCACTGCCAGGTCCGTTTCCACCAGGCTCCAGCCTTTTTGTCTCTTTCACAGCATTTTGTTTTTCATACTGTACAGTTAAACTTATTTCATCATCAACACATTTTTCTCTGTCCCATGGATTCTTTAAAAGGTTTCCTTTGAAGATGTGCTTTTATTCAGATGCAAGCTTTTGTTTAAAAAAAAAAATAAAAGAAATGTAAATATGGAATGTTATTGGAAATGTTTTATCTTGCTTTCGACATGACATCTAAAAATGTGTTTAAAATAAAGAGCAAGTGTTGTACAAGGCGGGTGTCAGGGCGGTTGGCTTCCTGGAGTGGGAGCTGGGTAGTGCTGCAAACACATCTCTGCTCCTACAAAAGCCTCTCATGTGTGAGGGACCTGTACCCCCAATTCCTCCTTTGTAGTTGTCCCTCTCTGCTCCTCCGTGAGGGCAACGCGGGGCCCTTGGCATGCTGCCCACTGTGGATTGCCATCGTTACACCACCCCCAGTGAGGGAAGCTGCTCAGAGTGTCTCAGTCATGACAGCATCCTCACAAAAAGTATGTTCTCCCCCGACTCACCGAGGCCGCCCTAGCCTCGCTGGCCCGCCCTTGCCCACACCCCTGGCCGTTTGCTCTCCCTTGGCACGTAACACATTCATGATCCTGTAGGGCAGAGAAGAGTATGGGAAGTTAATGTTTGCTCTTTAAACCCCGAACTAGAATAATAGATGGTTTCTGGGTGGAAGGATCTTGGAGACCATCAAGCTTAGCCTCTTTAAGATGAGGAAACTTAAATCCAGAAAGGTAGTCTGACTTGTCCAAGGTCACAGTGGCAGCTTCCAGGGGCACAGACATTCTACAGATGTCTTTATCCCATCACCTGTCGATGGACATTTCGTTTCCTCCACATCTTAACTACTGTGAATAATGCTGAAATGAACACGGGGGTGCAGACATCTCTTTGGGATAGTGATTTAGTTCCCTTTGGATATATACGCAGAAGCAGGATTGCCGGATCCTCTGACAGCGTCTTTGACAACACGGCTGAACAGCGGACATTAGGCTGAGTGAAATAAGCCAGACACACGGAGACAAATACCGCAGGGTCTCACTTATATGTGGAATCTAAAATAGTCAAAATTGTAGAAACAGAAAATAGAAAGGTGGTTGCCAGGGGCTGTGGGGAGTCAGGGGAGAGTGGGGAGATATTGGTCAGAGGATACAAAGTTCCAGTTACCTGGAATAATCCTGGAGCTCTAATGTATGCATGGTGACTGTAGTTAATAATACTGTATCACATGCTTGGAATTTGCTGAGAGTAGATCCTCAGTATTCTTACCACAAACAAAAGAAATAAGAAAAAAAAAAAAAAGAGAAAATGGTAAAGAGTTGAGGTGATGGACATGTTAATTAGTTTGATTGTTTGAACTGGTCATTTCACAATGTGCACATATCAAAATATGTACACACAGGTGTACACCTTAAAAATATATACAAGTTTTATTTGTCAAATATGCATTAGTAAAGCTGGAAAAAAAAAGATAACAGTGCAGGAAAAAAAAGGAGGAGTAGGCATAAGTAACATTTTCCTGTCAGGAACACCCAAACTTCCAAGGCATTTATGGGAGAGGAGAGTGACTCTTAAGAGCAGAGGAAGGGGACACGGTGACACACCAGCATGGCCGGTAACTGTGCCACACAGACAGCTGCGGTAACCCGCCCTGGACCTGCTTCCTATTGAAGAAGCCATGACTCAGTGTTTCCGTGACCACCTGCCCTTGTTGTGCTAACGCTTACTCGACTTACAAAATGATGATGCTGCGTTCCTCTCCCTCCATTGATTAGCGCTCAAACCTTGTAGGAGTCTCCGAGTGCAGATCATTCCAGACACAGCGCAGCAAAAGCTGGTGAGCTCAGCTCCTGGCCAGGCTCTGGGGCTGTGAAGATACTTTCTCTACTGGGGCAGTGTGCAAATAAGCAAAATAACCCAAAATGCCTCTGCACATGCTAACATCATCCTTCTGGTCGTGCTCTTGCTCCATTCATCCTTTGGCTGACTGCCATGGCTGCTTTTAAATTCAGTGGAGGTGTGGTCTTCCAGGTGCCTCTTTCTGCATTTCCCCTCTCTCCTCAGTGCCCTGGATGGGGTGCCCGTATTAGCCAGAACCCACTCTGGGTACATCAGTAGACAGACTTGGCTACTCTGGTGATGCCAGAGCCGAGAAGCTGACCTGGAAATGGTGAGACAACCAAGACAGTAGCCAACAGGTGATGACAGTCCTCTACTCCCCATCTGCACATCCGCAGGGCAGAGGGATATGGGTCAGCTGCTGCTGTCAGGCACGGGCCAGGCCAATCCAGCGGGAGCCGGGGCCATGGAGGTAGAGGCTGGAGCACTGGGGAGATGCAGCCACTGCCACAGATGCCCCACAAGCAGAAGCAGGGGGATCGCCTTCTCCTGCCCTTCCACAGGCCAAGCTGATGCTGAAGCCTGAGGGCAAGGGGGCCTGGGAAATGCCGAGAATGCAGTTCTCTGGATACAGGGCAGGGCACAGAAGCTTGGGAAATGAACCGGAACACAGATCCGTGAATGGCCACGCCTCTTTCCTGCACTGTCACAGCAGCCTGTACTCACTGCCCTCGTATGAGTCACCACATGGCATCCTCAGTGTCACTAGGGGTTACTTCCAGGCAGGAGTGTTCCTTCCACCCCGAGTACCTAGTGCAGTGCCCGGCACAGAGAGGTACTGAATGAACGCTGTGTAGGTCTGGGGAACTATGATGTGCCACAGAAACGCAAGTCATTATTAGTAAGATCATCCAGAAGGATGACCTCTGCTGAGGATGACTGAGTTAGAAACCTTTCCTCACCACATGTAGCAGACAGATGGCTCAACCCTTTTCCCTGGTGCCATCCTCATTTGTAGACTTGAAAAGTAGTGCAGTTAATTAAAGTAATGTGAACGAATGAAACAGAGGTTTGGGGAAGACAGAAAAGTGCTGTGAGGAGCCCAGGTTGAAGGAGAGTGAGAGGAAAAGTCTCAGTGTCCATAGAGGACAATACAGAGTTTATGCTAATATTTTCTCAAGAGGTGACACTATTTCCTGGCATCAACTGATCTAGACAAAATCTTGCCAGCCTCCACCAAAGTCATAGAAGTCCAAAGTTCCTGAATGACTCACATTCATTTCTAATTCTGCATTAGAAAATTTCTATTAGAAATCATGAGTGTTCATTTGAAATGATTGTCTCTTTGTATTGCAACTACATTCTACTAGTTTAGCTAACCCTCTAGCAATGCAAATGTTATTCAGTCTAGCTACAGGAAGACAAAGAGCATACTTACCAAACTCTCCATAAGGGGAGGGAGCATAGTTTTTGTTCTTTCTCTTGTTGATTGAGATCGAAAAGGTTAGAAAAGTGCGCCAGTTTTTAGACAGGGGGCTCTGAGCATGGACTCCTCTCCCTGGCCTGTACGTGCCTCTTTTTTTGACTTACTAGCCATATCACAGACCATCCTTTGGCTCTTCCAAGCTAAGCTTCTACTGGTGGAAGGAGTGACAAGTCATTACTCTCAAAAGTGGAGGGCTGTGATTTGGCAAAGGGCTTTGAAAATACCCTGATACATAAAGCATTACCTTCATTAGTGTAATTGATGCTAAAGAAATAGACCAACTAAGCCCTTTGATTCCTCCCAGGCTCAAGTCTGCTTGGCCAATGTGATGCACTAATAATAAAATAGTACCCCCATCCACACTCCCTGCCCTCCTTACATGGATTTATTGGTCTGCATTGGACTTACAACCCCATGTATGTGTTTAGTTTATGTTTTGTTTGTATAAGCCCCATGAGAACAGGGGCTTTGCAGTTTTTTAAAAATTTGCTGCTCTGTCCCTGGATCTAAGAACAGGCACACAGTTGGGTCTCAATACATAAGCATTTCACAGAATAAAAAGTGTCCCAGACACTCGTCCTACTTCAGGACAATACTTAGTCATTAGTTATAGCTGTTCCTTGCCTGTCTCCACACCCTCCAGTACCTAATTCGAAACTGAAGAACTTGGGCTGCTTTGGAACCAATGACTCTGGACTATTCTTGACTTAAATCAATCTTGTCACTCCCATCTGCCTGCCTCCATGTCATTGTAGATTAATTACAACATAATATAAAAAACGTTTATGTAGCATCTTCACAATAGTTCCAGGGTCCTTTACAGTCTTACAATCTAATTAAATTGTAACTTCAAACATGAATTTCTTTAGTTTAAATGCATAAATTGAGCAGACAAGATTTTTTTAACCTCCCTATTCTAAAACTAAAAGACCAGCTGATTCCAAAGTCCCTGAGTATTATTAATTACCAGTGGCTCGAATCAATGCACAGTGCTTGTCTATAAAGCCATTTCCTCCTTAGGTGAATGGCTGGGAATACAATATGTAGTAAGCAACAATTTGAGAAAGGTGAGCATAGATTGTGGCTGAGAAAAGGCTGGGACTTGGCATTGCATCTCCCCCGTGCAGATGGCAGAGAATAAATCTTCACTTTGCAAGGGAGACAAAGCAAGGTGGAGTTTTTTTCATCACAATCACACACCACATAAATGGCAGAGAAAAGAAAGAAACCACAGAACTAGGGCTTTTTCTCCAAGGAGAGCTACTTGTGGTTTTGGAGAAAGCTGATCTGCTCTTATTTCACCGTGGGAGAACTTCTGTCCTGAGGAGCTGTGGATAGGGGACCAGGCATAGATGAGAGCCCACCAACAAAAGGAATGATGAAGTGGCCCTTTAAATATAAATCTCTGGAGCCCCCAAACCCGGTGGATGTTCCCTTAAGTATTCAAATGAGATTGCAGCATCAGATTGGTATGCATTAGGCTGGTTTCAATGAAAATTAACATGTAATTGCTTCAAATGAAGTAAGTGAGGAGGTAATCTGTTCTTAAATTGGATTCCCAGGATTTTGTGGTACCATAATGCAGCTGTGAAATGAAATATATTTTAAGGATGATGTCCTCAAGGGGGTGAAGGGGCTGGGAGGGGAAGGAGTAGAGATAGTAGTATATAGTAGAAGCTCCTCTCCCCCAGTCTGCCTCATTCATTCTCTGTCTCAGTCTCCAACTGCCATTGGATGAAAAGATGTTCTCCCATCGATGGGTGGCTCTGATGCTCTACGACCTGAGCAGACAGTCTCCCCGTCATAGGCAGCGGCTGGTCTCCTCAACTTCTTACTGTGCCTGGAGCTGATTCGCAGAGGCTGTAGGTCCCCAGGGCTGTAGCTCTCTGGTCTTCCCTGGAGACTGGATTTGCAGGGAGAAGATGCTCATTCTGCATATGGTGTTGACTGACACCAACCATGCCTGAAGGGTGCACTGTGGCGGTTGGTCTTGTTGTCCAACGCACACTGTGCAGTGACAAAAACCATTGCTTCTTGTATTCCCGGTATCTGAAAATGGAGACACACGTGCTT
Organism: Eulemur rufifrons; assembly: GCF_041146395.1. Taxonomy (NCBI): domain Eukaryota; kingdom Metazoa; phylum Chordata; class Mammalia; order Primates; family Lemuridae; genus Eulemur; species Eulemur rufifrons. Next base: position 7,842,261 of record NC_090988.1, on the reverse strand, counting down.
GACCTCATGACTGACCCTTTGATATCAAAGAGTAAAGCTGGAGTAGCAGCAGCGGCGACAGCAGCCAACTCCATTACCACCACCAGCCTCCAACGCCTGGGTTCAGCCAGACCAGGCCCCCCCTGCCAGCAGCAATGATATGGTCTGTGAAGTCCGAAGATGAGCCTGGGAATAATTAACCTTCTTACCCTTCAATCAAGATGGGAAGCAGCTGGGTGACGAGTCAGTGCAGGTTAATGCATTAAATTGTTTGCCTTTGCCATCCTAAGCTAAATGGGATTTTCAGTCACGATGGAAATGAGCTGGCATCCTCTGGTCCAGTGGCATCACTACTCTCTACCAAGAGCCATCTCTGATGGGCTTGGGGGACCTTCTGCAGCAAGGCCACAGAAGGGCAGAGCTGTTAAATGAAATGGAATTACCTGGCAATGCCGGGTGAAGGTTCAAATGGCCAGGCAGTGCTGCTGGTCTGGACCAAGTCCCCATCAAGGGCTAGAATCAGAATGGCATGGCTGCCTGTGCGCCAGCTCCTGAGGAGACACGGAGGATTTATCCTGTGCGCTACGAGGAATATATATTCCAGTAAAAGAGCCCCCATCAAGCTATAGAGCAGGGAAATTAATGGCGAATCTGAGATGCGTGAGATTTGGGCATTCGCTGTGGCACCGCGAATCAGGCCCCTGGTCTGAGCCCCACTTGCCTTTCTCCCCAGTGACAGCCTGGTTTTACAGCTTAGCTGATGATTTTTTTTTAATTCCTGTCTTTGTTTCCCCCTCTGTTTATGTTGCTATTTTCTTTCTGCACATGTTGAGCAGCTCTGGCTTTAAAACTGATCAGAGCTAATGGCTTCATCAAATGTAGACGTTGTATTTCTGGAGAGCTCACAGTATATGGGTCCAAGATTTTTTTTTAAAGAATTCCAGTATATTTCTGCTCTCTGCAGGGATTGGTGGACTTAGGAATTCAGAGATAAAAGGGAAGACAATGAGAATGAGAGATGACAAAACTCAGCTTACCTGGCTGAGTTTAGGTCTCCCTAAAAACTGAGATCCTTAAGATTCTGCCTGGAGGCTTTTATCTCCTCCTATAGGTATGGGTCCAAGGTTGCAGAAGAACTGCACAGGGTCTTTGCTGTAAGCAAGCAAGGGACCAGACTATGCATAATAATAAAATTTTTAATCACTCCATATAAGGAATGGGACCACATTGGGTAAATCATCTAGTTCATTGCCTCCTTTCTTTCTTTATCTGGTATGGGCAAAATAAATAGTATTTGCTTACATGCTTAGAGTTCTGCAAGGATCAGAGAACATTATATCCTCAGGACTCCCCAGAGAGAGGCGTGCCAATAACAAGAAAAGAGAGTTTAACATACTTTTCTCCATTGTCCAAGGATGTGGAGTCTACTTATAGTTTATTTGTAGCCTAAACCCCATGGCCACCCCTTGATAGAGTCTGAATAGGGCTGCCACAAACTGAACTAGGCTGGAAGAGGTGGGATGAAAGTGGATTTCGTGGCACCTGTGTGTGTGTGTGTGTGTGTGTGTGTGTGTTTGTGTATGTACACTCATCAGTATTTTTTGATCTGATATCTTGCATTAATCTTTTCGATGCTCTTTTCTGCTATCAAAATCTGTCAAGTGATCACCTTGATAAAGTTTGTAGTGTTCACAGGAGAAAAGTAAAGAGGCCAGTGGTTTTATTCCCATTTTAGAGATAGAGAGGGAGGGTTTCACTGCAGGAGCCTGAGGATGTGCAATTGATCTTAACCACTAAACTTGTCTCCTGCAATGACCTCCATAAGCCCTTCTTCTCTGGACCTCATTTGCTTCGAATATGAAATCAGGGTCGTAGTGTTAATTTCCTGCTCTTAAAATGCAATCCAACATCAAGGCCCAAGGATAAAAAGTAAAATATGAAACAAAGTGCATAAAGTTGTAGCAACAGTAGATACCACTGTCTAACATGATGAAATGCAGGAGGTGAGGGACAAATGGAAAATGCCCTGGCTCCATTTATTTAAGTAAAAGGACCATGAAGTACAGAACATACAAGTGAAAATCTGGTCCATTATAGGATCCTGTTCTCAGTTCTATTCTTGACTGTTTCCCTTTGACCTATGAAATCTCCTCCTGTTTCTCTCTTAAATTCTACTTCGAAAGCTTTCATTCTCATTTTATTTTCCTTTCCTACTGGAAATCTACAGCCTCACACTGCCGGACAGACACACCCCTCTGCTCATCCTCTCTCTTTTTCTCTCTCTCTAATGAGCCTAGACTGACAATTTTGCCAATAGTTTTCATACATAATAACTTAAGTGCATCACTTTTCTACAAACATGTTATCATTAGAGTTCAATTCTTCTGCTTCTAGCCTTTGTGCCTGGTAAATACATTCCTTTGACGTGTGTTTTGGAAGATGGCTCCGTTTTATGCATGTACCATTAGTGCCAATTGCACAAAGCAGAAACACAAATTACCTGCATTCTGCAGACATATCTAATAACCTAGACACCATGGGCTGGCATTCATTGCAGCCGCCGTCTCTATACACAGCCCTGAAAGGGGAACACCTAAACTGCCTATTAATTTGAAATGTAGGTAAAGTGCTGTAGGCGCTGAATGGCATGTGTGGGGAGGCCGGGGCGCAGCATCGTGCTGGGAGCTGTGCACTTGGCGTGGGCCCTCGCTCAAAATAGACAGATGCTCCCAGGCTCTTTGGGGCATTGTGTGGGGCTGGGGAGCTAGGACCCTGTCAAGGTGCTGGAGACAGGCGCAGGGATTTGATAAACAATACGGGAGGCCAAAGAGGGCCGTGTCCTGTGTAGGGGGCACCAGGAGAGGCAGATGTGGATTTTCCCAGTATAGGGCTCTAGCATTTTGTAAGATTCTCTTCCAACTGGTTTTATTTAGGCAACTCTATAGTCAGCAAATCAGCCTCCCCCGGGGCCGTTAAAGTCAAATCAACAGGGTTTTCACAGGAACAAATATTTATAACTAAAATCCTTGGCTCTGCCAATGCCGCCTGTTGTCAGACTTCCCGAGTTTATTAAGGCAGCCTAAAGATGTGCCTCGTCTGCCCAGGGGCAAAGGCAAAAGGGCCCCTCTCTGTAAATGGGCCCTTCTGTCTGCTGAGAGCTGCTGGGCACAGACGGCAGCAGTGCACCCTCAGGGAGGGAAGGGGCACATGGGAGGCCCACAGGTGTCCTGCACAGAGGGGGCCTGTCCGCACCTGCTTCACCTGGGCAGCCCCTGGCACGGTGACTCCTCCACCCCCCTTCAGTCTCATGAACCCCTTAGTTGGTGTTTCTTTAAAGATACTTAATCTTATCCAGCTCAGAATTTCTCTGGGTTCGGAGCTTGTCCCTGCGCTGCGTAGAATGAGATTCCTGTTGCCTCGTCCCTCACACACAGTCCCATCCGTTCACCCGATGCGGGGACCCAGAGGAGTGGGAAAATGTGTCTGGATTTTTTTCTCCTTTCTCCCTATTTTTGACATCTTCCCTTTTGTTCGTCCTAGCTGGCCGTCTCCTGCGTTTCTCTTTCTCTCCTGTGCGGTGTCCCCATCAGCCTCGCCGTCTCTCGCTCTTAACTCCCTGCTCTGCTTCTCCGTCTGCCTTCCTCTCGACTGTAATGAGGAGGGTCAGTGCTGTGCATCACCAAGGGGTCAGCGTGAGGGCCACACTGACGAGGAAAGCTGTCATCAAGTTTTACGGCTTTGTGTAAAATGCACCGTCCATGGCAAGGACAGAGAAGGGACTGGAAGGTCACTGGGCATGGTTGGGGGAGAAAGGGGTTGGCAGAAGGGAGGCTGCGTCCTGGGTGGGGGGGACGTAAATACATGTGCCTTCCACAGAAGGGTCTTCGTGGAGACAGATCTGCTACCTTTCTAAACGCAGACGTGTTTCCAGAAGCCTCACTGGGAGAGCTGGCGATTAATAGCCGCGTCAGTGACGGGGTGTCTGTGTGGTCCATTGCATAGAGCCATGGAGGGAGCTGGTCTGAGCTGGCTGAATGCAGAGAAGCCCTGGGCAGTGACATGCACGTGACCTATAGCCGTTCTTCCTTGTGCAGAGATGGGGAACTGTCCTGCCATGGCTGGCATGCCACTCAACAGGTCTGACCTCCTGCCATCAGACGACCCTGTCCTAACGGAGTTAACAACCTGAGTGGACAAGCAAGACCAGCCCACAAGAATCAGTCAGGGAGCCATGTGTATGTCAGTTCTTGACCAAGAGTTCAGTTCCTTCATGTACAAACCCTTTCTCCAAATTCCATGCTTGCTTTTAGGATGCTGCACCCATCCGCTTAGCAAGCCAGAGGCCAGGAGGCAGAATAGCACCTTGCAACAGAGTGTGGGTCTCCTGGAGAAAGAACACTAGAGTTCGTTCAGTCCTTGCTCTGTAATTTATTAACTATGTGACCTTAGGTGATTTATTAGGCTTCAGTTTCCTTGCATGTGAAGTGGAGATCTTTTTGATGATTACCACCCAGAGTGGTTGTGCGGATCAAATAAGATAATGTGTGTGAAGTGCTTAGTGTATTGCCTAGTGCACGCTAGTGATCAAGGGGTATTAGTCATTATTATTATTGTGCCGTATGCCTTCCTTTCCATTATCGCCCCTCCCACCCCCCAATTTTCAATCTGGTTCGTAGGTTTTGCCTCCTAGCATCTCTGATCTCTGCTGCTTCCTCCCCAGGCCCCACCTCAGACCCCGGCAGCCCTGGCTGGGGTGGCCACTAGGCAGTCTCCTGAGTGCTCTTGCTGCTTCTCCCCAAACTGCCCCCTTACAGCGAGAGTTGGTCTTTCCAGAACACAGACCTCAGCACAGTACCGCCCTGTTTGAAACTCTGTACCCACCTATTATATTCCAGATGCCTTAGTGGATCTCAGAAGGCCCTGCACAAACACACCTTTGCTCACCTGTCCGCGTTTCTTACCCATCACTTCCCCACGTCCACCCGAATCCTACTCACAGTAATGGTTTCGGCTTTGTACATCAGAGAAAGCTGTGAAACTTGTTTTGAACATTGTGTGTATGTTGGGGAGGTACTTTCTCAAAGCCCCACATCTGCATGTCAAGCCAGAAAGCACTAGCTGCCCCAAAGTACGTCTTTGCCTTTGGCCACACAATGGGCAGGGACCCTGTCATGTTAATCTCTGTGTACCCAGCCCCTAGCACACTCACTGGCACACAGCAGGGGTACAAGACATTTGGCGATTGAGTGAATAAATAAATAGAGGATGTTTTCCATGTTACCAAGCGAGTGAGTTAGAGTAAGTCACGTGCTCCCACAGAGTGTGGGGAAGTAGAATATAATATAGTGTCCTGGTGTGTGTGTCTGTAGGAGAGGGAGGGATTGATTGGGGTCCGTGGTGGGGAGGGACATGTGGGCCACTGGCAGGGAAGGAGCAGAGTCCAGAAAAGGTGCAGCGTCCCTTTGTGTAGCACCTCAAGTCCTCCCGAGCACCCTGTGACACGTGAGGGTGGGAGACTGTGAGCCAGGGTCTGGCCACCTGTGTGTGTGAGGGAACGTGTGTGGATGGGAAGAGAAATACAAACAGCCCGATTCCATCACTTCTTCACAGAAGAGAAGTGTGATGGATGGAAATTGTCAGTGCGAGAGCTCTGTGAACGATAGCAGGGGGAGACTGTTTCTCTGCAGCCCAGCTGTGGCAAGTTACTTCTTAATGGCAAGGTAGGGGGATACACACCACGGACAATGCTGAGGGTGACAAGAGATGCCTGTGCCAGTTATTTATTATGGGAGAGGAAGGTGTTTCTTCTACTTTTTTTTCTTCCATCACCCCTTCTTTTCTGTGATAAATGGGGGCTGAGCTGTTTGTGTTATGCAGAGGCTGACAAAATGAGGCGATCAGATTGGAAATCAAAGCTCTCGCCATAGCTGGCAGTGTGCCGGGACTTCGCAGCTACCTCCCGTGGCGGGGGCAGAGGAGGGGGAGGAAGCAGCTGCTGTCATTTTCCCCTAGGAGTTGTTTTTGGTTTTACTTTTATTTCTCCCAAGACGAGAGGAGCTGGAGAGGGTAGCCAAAGCAACACAAGAAAGAAAAGGAGAAAAAAGCAAGAATGGAAATGCACAAAGAGAAAAAGCCCCATCAAGGGACACAGGCAGAGGGAGACAGGACAGAGGGAAGAACTTGCCTGGCTGTGACCTTGCAGCCTGCCTCTTTGGCAGCTGCCCCTCCTTTGCTGTGACAGGTGCTCTCTATGATCTGTAAGGCGTGGTTTAATTTACAGGGTACTTCGGAAATCATTCAAGCATCTACTCCTTTCACATATTGGGAAACTGAGGCACAGCACATTAAGAACACTTTAATTTGCTTCTTTTTAGTCTTATTGTCAGTCTTTTGTCCTGAAAGTTACAGAAAGTATCTCCACCTCCAGGATGAAGAATTTATTCGTGACTTTGCTTTTCCGGCCCCTTCTCCCAGAACTCCTTCTGCAGCCACTGCCCCCCAAGGTCCCCAAGCCCGAGTCTTATGGGTTGACTCTGCCCTCTGGTGGAGTAAAAGGTGGCGAATGAGGCAGAAAAGGGAATTCATTCCAGAAAACATACCCTGGCAGGCTTCCCAGGAAAGTCTTTGGTTAAAGCAACCCGAACCCTAAATGAATACAGCTCAATATGCCTGTGATGTATTAATATCCTGATAAGCTAGTCAGAATGTGTTTCCAAATAGACCTATTACATAAGTGGCAATAAATACCAACCATCTCTCGCCTCTGCGGTTTGTGCAGAGGGGATGTGTAGTGTGGGATCCCGGGGCCATGCAGGCAGAGTCTTGGCAACGCTGACCTTCTGACAGATGGGGAGTCCTGAGCCCCTCCACACAGGTCCCCTGTGACATGCACATCACACACCGTGCCCTTTGCCCACGTTTTTAATGACTTTCTATTTTATTTTACAACCTCCAATCTGCTGCACGTCCTGGTCAACAGTCGCTGTCTTTTCTGCTGTTGATGCTGCCTTGGATGCTTTTATGGGCATTGATTCCCTTCACTGGTTCCCCAAAGAGGTTCTTTTCCTTGAGCCAGAGCGGCATTCCAGCGGATTACAGTGTCTGCCACTCTGCACTCCGATTTATTGCCATCCTGGGTTTTATTCTCTCCTACACTTGCAGCCAGGCCTCATTCATTTTGTTTTCTGGGGCGAGCAGAATGGAAGAAGTTGCTATTAATAGAAGAAAGGATGTCATGCCGGCAGGCTTAGTGATGTCTGAGTTTATAGTCTGCAAGTTCCGAGCCTTGCTCTGTTCTTAGAGCTGCCCTTCTCCACGCAAGAGCCCGGGCAGAGCAGGGTGCTGGCATGGGCAGTGACCCTTGGAAAGGTTTACACTGTTGTCGGGCTTTTGTGGACAAAGGGTATTCTTGTATTTGGGACCCTTCATGCAGATGTTCTCTACTTTTCCCTGCCGTGTGACTGTCAGTTTGCATTTGGCAGAAGGCTGGCTGGGTTATAGATGCACTCTGAGGGCAGAGGGCTGGGTGAAAAATAGGTGGAGAAGGCATCACGTGGCAAGCGGCACATCAGGTCCTGCTAGGATGGTTGGCTTCTCAGGTTTCCCACACGCTAAAGTATGTGAATCCAATTAAGGTTGTTCTATGAGTCTTTTTTTTTTTTTTACTTTGATAAACATGTTTACTAATCATTTAGCACAAATTAAATAATAGAACAATTTCTAAACAATGTCCTACAGATAACAAATGCCTTTTTAAATATGCATATAAAATGTTGCATCTCAACTGTTGCTAGTTCTGCCTACTTTCTCAGCTGTGGAGTTTAGAAGCTGCCGAGGGACTCAGAGAGCAAAACATCTGATGCTGCCTCTCCAGGGACCATCCTCAGTTCATTGTGGACTGGCCCCAGGCTGTCTAGATTTCTGTCTTCTTCATACGCCAACAGGAGCCATAGAGAATCTTCCAGTGGGTGATAGTTGTGGGTGTAGGAGCTCACCTGACCAACTTAACTTGCCAGGAGATCACACAGGTACAGATAGCTGGTAAGGTCAGAAATCACCATGGACAGTATGGGAATTTTTCTTTGGGATGTTATTAGTCCCAGAAGGTTGTTGTATGAAGACTTCTCTTTACAAAAGCCTCCTAGGAAAGTATAGTTTGCAAAAGTAGCACGTGTACGTGGGTGGGGTGGGTTCTATTGGTCATATAGTCTAGAGGAGGAGTTCAGAGGTGGTTGTATAGGGACTTGGTATCCAAAATTGTATGCATTTTTGGAAAGAGCAATGTTGTATAATGTATACAACTATGTATTGTTACTATTGAGTTTCTGAGTGGCAGTTTTAGAACCAATGTAGACAATAGTTTACCGGCATCTTGCATGTGTATTGACTGTACTGCACAACCTCAGTGAGATAACAAAGGGGCTGCAAACAGATCCCAGGAGCCTGAGTCCAAGTTTTGCCATTGCCAAGTGATCCTGTATGTGAGAACTTTGGGAAACTTGACCCCATGGCTTAGGCCGTTTGGGTTCCTACTCTTGTTTTTAAGACAGGAGAGATACATTTTAAGATGGAATTCCTCCTGAAGACAGACCTCCAGTGGATTTTTCGTGCCTCTCTAGAAGTGCAGTCATCTCTGGTTAATCTATAGCTTCTTGTGTGCTCTACTTCATGGTCGTAGAAGGAAAGACTTCTTAGGAAATGAAAATTGTATTTTTTCTGTTATTGCTGTTATTTTTCTTGAGTGCACATCAGAATAGTTGCCTCCCTCCACCAATCATTTCACGTGACTACGTTAGAAAGACAAAAAAGAAGATACAGAGTACTGGAGGCACCAAAGGACAAGGTCTCAATGTTGTAAGCTTTGCCCAAATTGTGTGTCTCTCTACTCCCAACGTTTCCTGCACTTTATTTCCTACTTCACCTACCTCCCTTTTCTTGAATTTTCTGGTGCAGTTTGACTCAGGCTTTTTATTAAAAACAATCTCAATTCCTGCAAATAACTGTATTGCCTGTCCCTTTCTCTTTAGGTGTTTTGCTGATCATTTAACATTCTTAACAGGCTTTGATGAAGCTAAAACTTAAAGTGCGTTCTATTCTTAATTAGAAGGACCTAGCTCCAGAGTCTGTTAGGACTTTGGGAGTAGGAGATTTGCTTTGGCACTAAATATTCTCAGAAGGAGAAAGGAGCCTAGTCTGATATCCCCAGGGTGACCAGTAATAGGAAATCATCTTGACAGATGAAACTACTTGCGTCTAGAAATCAGTTGATTAGTGGGATGGGGAAAAGGAAGCAAAGCCTCAAAAGTGAGAGTTGGTTAGTTTTGTTAGGAAGATGCTAGCAAATACCGTGTCAGTCATATAAAGTTATAAGATTAAGAAAAGTGGAATGTGGCTCCCTCAAAGAAGGAAGGGGAAGATACTACATTTTCATCCCTTTGACTTTTTTGTGATTTCCTTGACAATTATAATGAAAGGACCAATCATGTTGCTGATTTTACTCCATGTATTTAAATTCTAATTAATACTATTTGGTTCTTCTGTGTTCTGCTGTGATGAAATAAAGCATGCTCTTTTGCACTTAGACCTTTCTTTCTCCCAAGGATTTGCATAAGAAGTAAGGGCATGTTTGCGTTTATTGCATTTTAGTAATTGGCATCCCTGCCTTCACAGTTCTATTCCACTTTCTAGTCTAAACTCCTACACCTTTCCTCTCTCTGTTCACATTGGCAAAAAGTGGAACAGCTAAGGATTTCAGACAGCCCTGCCCACCAGAGACCAGGGAAGGGGGATAGAGGCCCAGGCAGCAGACCTGAGTGGCCGGCAGGCTCTGCACGGATCACCCGTAGAGCAAGGTGGGGGCTTACTATGGTAAGACCTGCACAGTTGGGACCCCTTAGACACCATCCTTGTCTTGTACAGATGAGGAAACTGAAGCTCAGGGAGGTGAAATGACTTGCCCATGACCACACATTATATAGCCTTAGATCTGGGATTCAAGATGCATCTTTGCCTCCAGCTTTGTTTGATGATTCTGTGATATATGAATTATATGTGGAAGGGTTTTGCATGCTGTCACGTGCAAGGAAAGTTTGAGCTATTATTTTTCTGGTTAATTAACAAAAACATTTTCATGAAATGTCTGCTGCATCCTCTCTTCTCATTTGATAAGCGTTTGTGGAGCACAAAACGTGGCTTTGTGACTTCTCATAGCGTGGCTCACATGTGCTACAGATGCAGGCATGTTTGGCTCTTGGCCGCCCAGCTTGAGTAACCATGGAGAACAGTTGGAGAGATTCCAGTATTTGGGCTGTGTGTAAGGCCAGCTATTGTCTCAGAGCCACCTGGTTTAGGACAGATGCCTGCTACAGGCGACAGTGTGTCTTTGCTTCAAGCAACTGGTACTTCCTGACTGCCTGAGATAATGAACTGAGTACCCTGGAAAGCACAACAGGTCTAGGAGGGTGGAGATTTAAAAACAGATAGATAAATAAAACACACAGGCCCTGCCCTTTACAATTGCCAGATGTCCTGGTCAGGGCTATGGTGGGGCTGTGTAAGTGCAGACCTGAGAGGGAAGGGGCGTGTAGGAGAGAAGCGGGCAGTGTGGGGACCAGGGGACCGGGTCTGGGTGTGGAGGAGATGCCACGTGGAGGGAACTACAAGCACATGGTGTGATACAGCTCCCCTGCATGGCAACAGGTCTGACCAAGGCAGGAGGATCAGCATGACCTCGGGATGCTGGTGTGGTATTCTCAACTGTTTGAGCTTCGTTCTGAAGGCCGTGGGAACCACTGAAGGCTCTTGAACAAGCGACTCTCAAACAGATTTGGTAGGAGGCCCCTCTGGCCAAAAGAGAGGCTGTGCTGGAGTGGGTGGTAAGTCCGGAGGCCAGAGACCAGGCAGGAGAGGCCGCCCACTCCCACCGCCTGATGTTCGGAAGATGGCCAGTTGAGGGAGATTAGGGAATGATTTGAGCTTGTGGTGGAAGGTTCAAGACCAAGTGAACGTATGCAGGAAAAGAACTAGCTCTCCTGCAGCCCAGCTAGAATTCCTTCCTACGGAGCCCAGTTAATGGAGAACGTTATCGAAGGCATCAAGAGTTTCCATAAAGGACTTGGATAATTATCTGCCCAGTGTTGGTTGAAGGAAATTGCTTTGGAAGGATGCAGCTCAGGTGCCCGGAGGACTAGCTCCTCTGGCTGGTTCACCCAGCGCCTCAGCCCTCCCTCCGTCTCTGCACACCCACCCGTCTGGGCCGCACCTGCTCCTTCTGCCTGGGGGTGGGGGCTGCGGTGCCCAGGCAGGGGAAAGGAAAACAGCTCTCTCTTAAGGGCTTCTTGCTTGCATTCAGGGTTGGTCATTGTACTCTGAGGGTTAAAATCCGGCCTGTTTATTTCTGTATCCATCTGGTGTTTGTCATTCAATTGCCTGTGCAGGTCCCCTGCTTTCTTTCATTTAAGTAGCTGTTATCTTCTTTGTATCATAAGCTCCTAAAATATAGAGTAAGGAATGCGTTTTGTTCTGAAGACTGAACACTGCATCTCCACAGGCATATAAGCACAATAAATAAATGTGTAATGTCGAACACGGTGATGGAGGCATGAATTTGGTTACTTGGAAAATAATAAGGAAGAGAGAGGACAAAGGCATCTTCACACAGAAGGTTTGTAAACATGAACTCCTACATGCTCCTGCACAGTCCTTAAGACTCTTCCCATGGACACTACTTGGACCCTCATTACAGCTGTAAGAACAGGGCGGGGCAGACTGTCCCCATTTGACACATGTGAAAACTAAGTCACAAAACGTCTAGGGACTCAGGGTTGCCACAGCAGATCACATAGTGAAACCAGTACCCAGCTACCTGGACTGCGTGGAAATCAGCCCCGAAGTGCTGGGCCTGGTTGCTGCCTCTCGCAAATATGAACATGCTTAGCTGAGGTGATATCAGATAAAATATACTACTGCACGGCAGCTTCCAGATGGTAGAGATCTTGTTAAAATCTGAATAACACCCAGCACATTGTCAAGCTTTCAGAATGTTCATTACAGAATCTCTTAGAATCCACTCACCTCAGGAAGCACTACTGTTTTATCTTGGGTTAAGGAATTAGGAGATGGAGACTCTCATCCCAAATCTTTTTTGAAGTAAATAGCCAAATAGCCTTAGGTTTAGGAAAGAAATATTAACAGCTGCACAAACTTAACCTCTGAAGGCTTCTTAATGATAGGTTATCTCCCAGGTGTCTCCAAGCACCAAAGCCATACTCATTTGTAAAGTTCTCAGCAGAAACACCGCTTCTACAAGACCTTCCCTGACCCATTAGACCAGGGTAGGGTCCCCAATGCGGTTTCCTGCACAACATCTGTAGTACCCTCTCATGAGAGCCACCTTGTGCCTGCATTAGGACACTGTATGTCTCTCTCCTGCATCAGTAGAATGTCTGTGTCTGTCTTGCCCACCTCTTTATTGAATACCTTAAGTGCTTAACACTATGCATGGCACGTAGTAGGTGCTCAGTGAACATCTGTGAAACAAATGGAGAAACGAGCCTATTCTAATACCCCTCAGCTTATCCACCTCTTTGCAGATAACCACGTGAGGTGGAGTGTGAACGGTCAGTGAGAATCACAGGCCCTGGGGACAGCTGTGTGCGGAAGGGTAACCCAGTGGGCCTGAAGAATGGCCCATGAAGACCCCTTGCACTCAGCCCCTCCTGTCTGCTTAAGAGCGTGCCTGTTTAGAGATCTGATGATGTAATAAGATCTAGCATATCTGGGAAGGGCAACCCCCCGGGGGAAGGCGAAGCCTTAGTGTTTCCCACGTTTCTGGCAGTGACTGGCTTCCCTGTCCACACTCCCCCACTGTCTTCTCTCCGCTGCACACTGCTTCATTGCTTTTAAATATGATTTTCCTCATGTCATTCGGCCACCACAGTCCCCCTGAATAGCAGCTCGCTGCTGCCGTTGGGCACACGCTCCTAGGCCTGGCGTTCTCGGGCCTCTGCAGGCTGACTCTAGTCTTCCTTCCTCGAGTTCTCCCTCTGCTCCCTCAGGCCAGACCCCGAAACGTACGCCCCGTAGCAACATTCATACCCTCAGACACCGTTTTCTTCCCAGGGAGAACACCCTCTCACCTGTTCTCCGTCCACCCAGGTGCACGTTCTACTCGAGGTGAGCTCAGGACTCACTCCCTTCACTGGATTTCCTGTACACCTGCCCCTGCCCCACTGAACTCGGGAATCTTCTCCAGGTGTCCCTCTTCAGTACTCAAGCCTGGCTGGCGTGTGTCCCCCTTGGTGCCAGTGTCCCAGAATCCAGAAATGCTCTCCTCCCGGCCCTCCATGGCCTCTTTTTAGTCCAGGACAGCCCCCTGTTCCTTCCGTGCTCCGTGGCTGCAGGCTCCACTCCACGCCCTCTCCTCTGTCCCCAGGCGGGGGACAGCCCTCTCCCCTGTGCCCAGTGCCTGACTACAGAGCAGCCTGCGTCCTTCCCGTTCCTGCCCCTCTTTGCAGCCCCCGGCATATGTCGCACTCCCTCTCCTGAAGGGTTTGTGCTAATCACAGAAGTTTGGGAGAATTACAGGCGGGACTGTCTTTGTTCCGGTTCCCCAGAAGCAGACCCTGAGCTGAGGATTCGTGTGCTGTGGGCCGGCAGGGAGGTGGTCGTAGGGAAGGGCAGACGGTGTGAGGGGAGCTGGGCAGGGTGGGGCCGGAAGCCAAGGGGAGGCTCTGTTTCAGGTGCAGACCTGAGAGGATGGCCCAGGCCTTTCAATCTCCCACACAGGCAACTGCTCATGGCTGCCTAGGGGGACGCGAGCTCCAGGCTCTTGCGGCTCCCTGTGAGGGGCTGTGAAGGGGCCCATCGCTGCAGGGCAGGCCTCCAACAGAGCTGAAGGCTGGGCAGCCTGGGGAGCAGCACAGAGAGGATACCAGGGGCCTGAGGGAGCTGGGCTGAACGCCTACTGACTGCTGTGTCCGCACAGGCAGGGCCGGGCCAGGGGATGTGCCATGATGAGGTCTCCCACCCAGGTGTGAGGACAAGCTCTCAAAGGTAGCGTCTTCCCACTGGGAGCGTTCCTCTTCCTGGGGGATATACATCCTGTTCCCCTTGTCATCCAGATTAACTGTCTGGGGACATCCAGTTCCCCCTTCTGCACTTAATTATTCTTCCCCTTCCTAGTCTTAGGGAGTGCTATTTTTCCAGACCCTGGGACCCCTTCCCCCGTCCTCCTCGCAGGCTGAGAGGAAAGGCTGCGGTGGGCTTCACAGGACAGGGACAGAGGACGAGCCTCCAGCCACTCCAGGTGCATCTGCACCTGCACGTTGGTTCTGTTCTGTTCTTAGTCTCAACCTCGTAGGTGGTAGAAATGGCGCCGTGCAGTGGGCGCCTCTCCTGGGAGGACGGCAGCCTGCGAACCAGCTGTGCCTCCCCCCCACCTAGGCCCCGGGCAATCATTTGGGCACAGTGGCACCACCAAGAGGTGAAATGGTGTGTGGCCAAGGTCACTTAGAGGGCAGACAAGGCCCACCTCTAACCCAAGCGTCCCCTTTGTCACTCTGGAGTTCTAGCTTGGCTCTGCCAGCTCTTCCTTCCTGTGCACTATGAGGGTTTTGATGCAGCAGAGACTGTTTTTTTGGCCATGAACCAGACTACTTTCTTTCCACCCCCCGACCCCCACCATACACGGTCACATGTGTCCACAGTCACGGGAATGAATACCAGGTGGACAGTAGTTTGCACACTGACTGATCAGGTCGGCCCGAGGCTGGGCCTCACATGCCCTGGCTGGAAGGGAAACGCCAGCTGCTCTTGGTCTGAGGTATGGCTGGAGTCTCCTGTGGATGGTGTCCAAGTCCTACATGTGGAGGTTGCTGGAGGCAGGACGCAGGCCGGGGGTGGGTGGAGGTCGGAGGGCAGTTATCCCAACAAGGAAATGGAGATGGAACTAGCTCCAGAGATGGAACCAGGAAAGATACACACACTAGCCTTACCAGGGGCACATCCTTCTTAGCCACACCAGGCCCTGGCTGTGGGAGGAACAGGGTGTCCGCACCCCTTTTCCAGTGCAGTGCAGTCTGCCTGGTATGTGCACTCCTGGGTCACCCAGCGTAATTGCAAAGGTGGCTGGTCTGGACAACAATTGGTAGTGTTTCCCCTACAAATATCCTGCCAGGTGGCCTACCTTGTCTGGGGACTGGATGAGGCCCCATCTCAGGTGCAGGCTGGACACGTTCCAGCCAGTGAGGACAGCACTGAAGACAAAGCAAAGACGGGGAAGCCTGCAGCTGGATTCGTTTCCCGGAATCCTGTTTCTTCTTCCCGGCCCTTCCCTGCCAGGGAGAGCTGCCCCTGCAGAAGAAGGAGACAAGCTTCAGCTTGGTGCCATTCATAACCATCCGGGCTTCTCTGAGCTGGCGTTTGCGGAGTCTTCATTTTGGTTCCCTGGCTGCTCTTTGTCTCGAGGATAAAGGGAAAAATCTTCCACAGGGCATGTTGCACAACTACCAGTAATAGTGTTCCTGCAGGGAAAAGATGGCATCTCAAATTGAGTAATTTGAGCAGAGCTTAATACAGGGATATTTACAAAGGTACAGCCAAGGTGTTGGAAAACTACAAGAGACAGCCAGGACCCAGGGGCTGGAAACAGGAGGGCATTGTTAACACTTCCAGGCCTGGAGGGAGGAGCGGAGGAGGTCACAGCTCCCAGGGAGAGAGGGCTCTGTGGAGGGGTCACCGGCCAGGTGATCTTTGACGGAGGGATGCAGACAGCCTGTGGCTGCCCCCGCCCCAATCTCCTGCCTCCCCCGACCCCAATCTCCTGCCACTGCTTCCCTTTGCCTGAACCCAAGGACAGGAAGTAGGAGCACAGAGAGCCTGGTGATGTGACCATACAGGTCAGCCTGTAGTGGATGTGAGGGCACACGGGGACAGCAGTACGCTCTCTCCTTGGCTTCATCGTTGCTGTCTGTTCTCTTCTACCA
Source organism: Eulemur rufifrons (assembly GCF_041146395.1). Classification (NCBI taxonomy): domain Eukaryota; kingdom Metazoa; phylum Chordata; class Mammalia; order Primates; family Lemuridae; genus Eulemur; species Eulemur rufifrons. The sequence goes on along the minus strand of NC_090988.1, from coordinate 7,826,299 downwards.
GAGCCTTCTCTTCCCCACAGTCCACATTTCCATCCTTCCACAGACTCTCCAGGAATTTTTCCCGGCTCCTCTGTGCTTTTCTCACGTGCTTTCTCATCCTGCTCCTGGAAATGCCTTACCTTCCTCCCCTTTCTGTTTCATAAGCTCTTTCCAACCTCCACAGCCACCTTAACGCTCTCCAAGATTCAGCTTGTCCTGAAAGTAACCAGGAGTCATGTGCGAGGGTCCTTGTAATGGAGACACAAATTGTATGTACTTCCTGCCTCCCCAGAGCTCCACATGTCATGAGAGGTAGAGCCTGGACATTGGTCCCAATATACACCAGGATAAGGTGTATCTGGAGAATACTCATGAGGGGATAAAACAGTTTTTGCAGAGAAAAGGTAGTTGGGATATGAATTAATGTTTGAACTTGACCTTGGCGGGGCATAGGAATTTGTCAAACAAACAATAGAGAGCATTCCAGACAAAGCAAGAAGTCACTGAATCCCAAAATTGAACACAGTGTTCAGGCGACAGTGAGTAGTCATCCAATGTACCCAGTGCATGTCATTCCTGCAGCAGTGTGGGGTGGGAGGTGTGTTAGTCTGGGCTTTCCAGAGAAACAAAACCAATAGGTTCTATCTGTCTATCTATCTATCTATCTACCAGTCAATCAAGAGATTTATTGTAAGATTGGCTCATGTCTGTAGTGTAAGTTTCAGTCTGAGTCCAAAGGCCTAAGAACCAGGGGAGGCAATGCCCATGGGCAGGAGGAGACGGATGTCCTAGCTCAAACAGGGAGTGGGTTTTCCCTCCTCCATTGTTGTTCTATTAGTGCCTTTAGTGATTGGATGATGCCTGCCCACACTGGTGAGAGTGATCGGTCTACAAATTCAAATCCCAATCTCTTCCAGAAACATCCTCACAGACTCACAGCCAGAAATAATGTTTTACCAGCTATTTGGGCATCCTGTAGCTCAGTCGAGTTGACACATAAAATTCACATCACAGAGGGCGAGGTGGAACTTTGTAGGGATCACTCACGAGAGCCTACCAAGAGTAAATGACAGTTGGGTCCAAAGCAAATTTCCACTGAACTTTCTCTCCCCTCTAAGGAATGTTGGTGTCCGTGAAAGGATTCAAGAGATCCTCATCTATAGTTGGAAAGTTTTGCATATGCTAGGGAAAGAAATGGAAAGAAAATCTTCCAGGTTCCTGGCTTTGGTCACCTAGGGAAAAAGACTCCACTGCATTTGCCTGTGGGCTTAGGGTATGATATGATGGAGGTGTCCACTTTGCCCAGGTTCTCTCTCTCTAGAGTTTAGAGTTGTTTCTTACTGCATGCACATAGCAGAATTATCAAATAGAGAAGTGGATTGTGGGACCTATGACTTACAAATGTGATATGACCTATGAAGCAACCCCATCTTTCCTTCAGCATTTAAATTAGTATTGGGTTTTTTGTCATGGGTACAAACCAGAGTTCTGTGCCATTCATTTCAGAAAAGTCATGGCCTACCTAACTCGGCAGAGTTTGTTTTGAGGTGATGCTACTGCTATTTTATTTGACTTGGACAGGAAGGACTGATGGGCAGGTGTACTCATGGAGAACCTTTCTGGAGGTCTACAAGCAAAACCTTTGTGATTTATCCCCAAGGCACTAGAGAAGGGAAGGAGACCGCTCCTTTGCACTGGGTCCCACACATAGTGACCAGGTATGGAGGGAGGTGTGTGCCTTTGTGTTTGTGAATGCAGGTTGGCGAGGACATGCAGAGTCATTATCCTGCCAGCCTGGGCCTTGGTTGGATCTTTTACCTCTCAGGAGTTTGTGAAAGATGGGAGATTTTAATCAAATAATTAGTGGACAGATATTTATTGTGCATTGACTTTGTGCTCTATACAACGTTCTGTAGGGGCACGAGAGAAAATAAGGCATGGTCCTGGTCTTTCAAGAACTTACAATCAAGGCAGCAATGTAGCATGCATATATACCTAAGATAAGAAAGCAGTATGTAGAATAGACTGTATAATAGGATTATTTGTTGGGTTTCTCCAATGCATTATACAAAGCAGTGCATTCCATGCGTGGTTCCATTTAATCTTATAATTAACCCCATGCAGAAGGAAAAGTTATTTGCACTGCAGATGACTTAAATGAAACTCAGTAAAGTGAGATAACCTACCTGAGGCCTGAGGGGCAAGGAGAACAGAGCTGGGACGTTCATTCCAGCGGTCTGACTTCAGAGCCTATTCTCTTAACCTCTTGCCAACCCGCCCCCTGACTACAACCATCTACTAACCGTGTGGGATTCACAGTGCAGTGTGTGTGCTGCTGTTTTTTTGTTTTGTTTGTTTCTTTTCCTCTCCCCCTGGTTTTCTCGCCTGTCTCATAAGCGTGCTTTCTGCTTCTACCCAGGCACTGCCAGCCCTGTTATTATTTTCATAGCTAGGAAAGATTTCATAGTGCACATCCTTTTTTTATGCAAAACTGGTAATGTCTGTGAGATGTGAGACCAGTATGAGCCGAATATAAGTTTAGTGTTTTTGTCTCTGTATGCCCCAAACCAATTTTGTAAATATCAACATGAGTTTAGACGCTAAAAAATATCCACTAGGGTCAAAATTAGCAACCTCGCTAGTGACGCCGGCTCTAACAGGAAGGCACCGTGGTGCTAGCTGATACCTGAATGTTCAACAGATCGGTGATGAAGCAGCCCGGTTTGTTGATTTCTTGGTTTCCCCCAGAGAACAGTTTCGCACAAGAGCAGATGCACAGGCCAACCTCACAGAACAGTGTGTGGGTATTTCTGAGCGGTTCACAGCGTCCTCTTCCGCTGTGGTGCCTGAGGGGAGGGGTGGGGCACAAGCCGAAGGAACCAAACTTTGGGGCAGCTGGAGCATTTCTGTGCGATAAGAGGCCATTATGACCAGGTGCTGTGAAGGGCAGAAGCTCTCATTTTGCTGTGGTTTCAAGCATTGCTTGAGACCTCTGCCTTCTTCAAAAGCAGCCGAAGGGCCATTTGAAAGGGGGGCCGGTTGCGCTGCACACTGTCTGGAGCCATTAGTGCCCTCAGATCTTCAGGCAGGGGTGTTTAAGAAAGGCCAAGCCTGGACTTTTCTCTCTTTCTTCAATAATCCTTCTTCTATTTTAGCACTCTCTTTGCCTGTCTTTAGAAGGTTCCAAGCAGTCACCTTTGCTTTATTTTTCTTCCAATTTCCAGGTTCTTATTTCTTTCTTGATTCTCTCATCCTAAATCCAAACATACAACAGCTTGAGGCCTTGAGTCCATACCTTTATGGTTCTATTTCTGCAGTGCACATCCTAGGCTTGCTTAATCTGTTTTGTTTTGTTTTGTTTTGTTTGTTTTTTTTTGTTTTTGGTTTTTTTTTTTTGTTTTTTTTTTTTGCTCTTCTTCTATGTATAAATGCACCACGTGCAATAAAGCCACTATTCATCAACATAGAGGGCTGCATTTGTACAGTGTTGGAACAATAGGTGCAGCTGCAGAAAATTACAGGTGTGGCAGCTTTCCCTACCCTACCCTGCGTTCCTGTGCATGGCTGGCAAAGTGCACATGTGCCTGGGTCCGCTTTTGGCCGACTCTGCATCGAACATCCATGCAGGCAGAACACCCTCAATAATCCCTGCTCCAAACGGACAGGCCTGTTCTCTATTAGAAGACTCTTCTCCAGTAAAGGAACAAAGTGCCCACAGACGCACATAGACTAAGAAGGGCACCGTGGCTCAGCACGGAAATGGGAAACAAATGTCCCTCCCGGGCATATTCTCTCTCTCTCTCTCTCTCTCTCATTCTGTCTGCCAGGATGCTGGAAAGGCCAGGCTACGGGCAGTCTGTAGGGGCCACATGAGGAGGGGAGGGCTGAGGACTGGTGGTGATGGGAATGCCATTCACAGAAACACGGAAGGCTACGGCCACTGCCAGGGCCTGGGGTGTGGAAGGACTGGAGGGCAGGCATGCAAGCTGGGAGACAGAAGGCAGCTGGCCTTTCAGGGCCCAATCCAGAATCCTCAGGTGTGCAAGGGTTGTTCCTCTGTTCTTCTATATATGGCAGCATGGGCAGAGTGGATGCTGGCCGTGGGAGGGTGGTGTGTCTCGAGACTGTAGGGGGAAAGGTAAAAGGCTTTGAAGGTTTGGTTTGGACACATCCCACCTTTTCTTTTTCTTTTTATTTTTCTTTTCTGTCCTTCCTTCCTTTCTTTCCTTTCTTTTTGGCAGGGCCTCACTCTGTCACCCAGGCTGGAGTACTATGGTGTTATCATAGCTCCCGGCAGCCTCAGACTCGTGGGCTGAAGCAGTCCTCCTACCTCAGCCTCCCAAGTAGCTGGGGCTACAGGTGTGTGCCACCACACTTGGCTAATTTTCTTTTTCTATTTTTTTTTTTTTTTTTTTTTTTACATAGATGGGGTCTCACTATCTTGCTCAGGCTGGTCTCAAACTCCTGGCCTCAAGCAGTCCTCCCGCCTCAGCCTCCCAGAGTGCTAGGATCACAGGAGTGAGCCACCACGCCCAGCCGCTTCCTACCCTTTCTATCTCCCGTCTCCTTTCTCTCCTGGCATGCATCGTGCTGACCTGGGACTCTTTCCCAATATCTGAAAAGTGGTCATCTCCAGCCACGCTCACCTGGATCAGTCAGGAATAGTTGAGTTTGAAACCTTACTCATGCCTACTTATTCCTATAGTTAATCACCTTCCCGAGGAAGGTGAAATACTGTGGTGTATTCTAGGAGTAATTCTGTAGAAGAGCTAGGTTAAGGGCTGTCTCTGAAAAGAGGGAACCTGTTGTCTGAATTGCCCCCCTCCAGCCAGCCTTCACTCTGGCTGAGAGCAATTATGCTCATTTTCCCTTTTTTTTTTTTTTTTTTTTACCTAGGGGAAATATGTCCTCGGCATTGTTGTGGAGACTGGATAAATGAGACAGATAGAGGGGGGCAGGTATGAGGAGGTGACAGAGTTGGCTGCAGAGCTACCTCTGTGATCCATCTCTGCAGAAACCAGCGTTAATTCCGTGGAGGCTCAGCAAGACTGATATCCAACAGTGACAGTCTGGACATCTAAACATGACCTTGGATGTGCGCACAACCGCAGCTGAAACTATGCCAACTTCTCAGAGTCGTATATCACAGGGGCCGCACAGCCGTGCTGGAAATTGGCTGTGTTCGGAGCGTTAGCGTATCTGCAAACGAACCTCTTTGGCCTGTGATGCAGTGCTGTGTGCTGGGACAGCTTCCGTTTCAGTCCATTTTCAGTAATTGACCGCTCACGAGGAAGCCCAGGATGGTCCCCTCACATCCATCCGGAGGCTGCGAGATGCGCTGGTGGTGGACAGCAGAAACAGTTACTCAAGCAGTTCAGTGTGTGTTGGGCAGCACTTCCTACACCGTGGCCGTTCACCTGCGGTCTGGTCAGATTTCAGCCTCTGGAGGGAAAGGTGAAGGACTCTGCTTCTGGCTTCCCAGAACATACCGCTTACAGGACAGTTCTCTCCTGTAAAGTAACGGAAAGCTGTTTCAGACGGGTCATTTCCTAGTGCCCATTCACTCCGCTACTCTCGTCTCAGAAACCGCGTGTCTGAAGTAGTGGTTCTCAAGGAGTGGTCCCCAGACCAGCAGCTCGAATGTCACCTGGGTCACATCAGAAATGCAGATTCTCGGGCCCAGACCTACTGAATCAAAAACTCCGGGGCCAGAGGCCCAGTTATCCCTGTTTTATCAGGTCTTCCAGGTGATTCTGATGCACACTGAATTTGAGATAACTGATTTGGATGTTTTTTGGGGAGTCCCCATAAGGACATTCAAGAATATCAAATTAAAAAAACAAAAACTGGGGTGAATCCTGGTGCTGCAGGTTACTATTCATGTGATGTTAGTCAATGTGGATAATGTTTCTTAGCCTCAGTTAAACCCATCTGTAAATTGGCACTTATCGTTCACTATTATAGTTTTTGAGATGATAAATAGTGCATATGGTGGGCTTGCACGGTACCCAGCACATAGTAATAAGTGTTCAATAAACATGGGCCATGAATGTGAATTTCTCCAGTTCTACTTGGATCCACCCTTCAGGTTACTAATATAAACCGTATCCCGGGTATATAAATAGCAAAGCAAGCTGTGGAGTGTTGTCCTTCTTGAGGGATTTCAAACCCATGTGGTTCCAAATCCAGAGGCAGCCTGAGATGACAATCATCATGTCTGCAGGGGGCATACAGGAAGGTAGGACGTCAGGTGTGCCCTCTGTCAGCTGCACTTCTCTCCCCTCGTTCACACCCAGAGCCTGTTCTGGATAGTGTCATCGAAGCCAAAAGGAAAGCTTAGAGTGCAGGCTAGGCCTGTCAAATCTTCACGTGCATTCGAGTTACCTGGAGATCTTATTAAAACGTTTCGAATTCATTGCATCTGAGATGAGGCCTGAAACTCTGAATTTCCAGCAAGCTCCCACCCGGTGATGGTGATTCTGTGGTTTTGCTGACCATACTTTCTCACAGCAAGTGCTAAGTCAGTGCTTCTCAAACCCTAATGTACATGTGACTCATTTCTAGATATTTGCTACTGAAGGAGTGGTCCAGGGGCCATCACCATGGCCATCGCCTCAGAGCTTACTAAAAATGCTGACTCTCAGGCCCCAACCCAGACCTACTGAATCAGCATCTGCTTTTCAGCACAATCACACGTGACTCGTGAGCACAGTCAAGCTGGAGATACGTTTGACACTGGCTCCATGGCTTTGTTCATTTGCACAGGAACCTGCACTTGGTTTAATGCTCTGCTCTGGCCACCGTGAAATTCTTGTTGATTCTTGAACAGAGGATATTTTCATTTTTCACTGGGCCCCACAAATTATTTAGTTGGTCCTGGATACACACGTCTACACCAGTGGTTTTCAGACTTTAGTGTGTATATGACCCAATTGGGATATTGTTGTAAATTCATATTTTGAGATTTTCCAAAGATTTTGAACTAGTAGGATGGGGGCTGAGACCAAGAATCTGTAACAGATCACTCATGTGATTCTAATGTAAGTGGTCCATGCCCACTTTGAAAAATAGTCCCCTGATCTTTCCCTAGTTAGATCTTCTGTCGTTTTCATGCTGTGTCAGAGTGACACCAGAGAGACCCTGCGTCTCTCCTGCATTGCCAGAAAATGCAATAAGCTACTCAAAACTTGCTGGACGCCAGAGCAAAGGTGCTTCTGGTTGGGCAGTTTTCCCCACAGGAGCTCTCAGCAAGGCACCCACCTGTGCCTAAGTGGCCCTGCAATGATGGTGTGACATTTACACAAGTAAAGCAGAAAGGATGCACAGTACAGGATGTCTCATCTGGAAACGGACTGCCTGAGGAAGGAGCTGTGTTTAGTAGCAGTCATATGATGGTCACAGATCATTTTGAGAATCCAACTGAAGCAATTGCCCCTCGCACTGAAAAAATATTCTGAGATGCACACAGGACCAGGAATTAGAAGACCTGGCTGAGAGGTCCGACTTTAGCACTTAGCTCTTTCCTTGGACAAGTCTCGAGACCACTCAGAACCCCAGAGTCCTGATCTTTAAAGTAAAGCATAGGCAAGAGCCTCTACCTCACAGATTTATTACAAAAATCAAATGCGACAGAATGTAAAAGTGCTTTGTTCACTGCAAGAGAATGTATACATTTGAAGCATCATTGTACATACAGTGCTGTGTTGCTATTTCGAGCACTGTCGTTAGGATCAGGACACCATTTGTGGACTTAGCCCAAGGCCATAGAGCATAGTAGTGTAGTGAGAGCAGGAAACAGACAGGAAGACGTGATGAGGACTTGGCGAGACTTGCTGGGAAATTTGAAAGGGTGGAAAAGAGAAGGGAGCTTCCACAATTTGAGGACTCCAGATGCAAAAAGAAAAAAAAAAAAAAGAAAATCTATTTTTATACATGCAGACGGTTTTGAGATTTTGGAAAATGCCTTTAGTCTAGCAGTAACTGCACATTTCTGCCCCTGGGTATAGTGAAGATAAATAGCAATGGTGTGGTCCATATTTAGTTTTGACTTCAGAAGCCTCCTTTCGGAATTCACTGTTCTGAGATGAGAGGAATGACAGTTGGTGGTTAAAAGCTGGGTCTCTGATCTAGCACATATTAACTGTGTGACTTGGAGGATTATTTAGTTTCATGGTTCTTCAGTTCCTTTTCCAGTAGAACATTCCTCATAGGGTTCTTATAAGTGTTGAATGACTTAGTACACCTCGGATACCTGGAAAGAAATGTGATGGGTTAGTGCCGCCCATATCATGGCAATCCCTGAGCAAAGGGCAGGCCGGTGGTATTTGAAAAGCCCAGCCATTCCGGGTATGCAAGATGCCTCCAGGTTATAGTTGGGAAGTTATTTGAAGTAGTCCTGTGCTCAAGTGGTTTGAGAAGCACTGGACTTCTCAGGACTCAGAAGTCTGAGACAGCCAATGTTCTGAGGCTGTAATCCTATACGGCTGCTGCTGTGTTCCACAAAGTTGCATAGTTGATGAATCACACAAAGGAAATGTATATTCGTATCCTGGGGGAACAGGGGAAAGACAAGGCATGGTGACAAGACATCCTAGCCTAGCCACAAAGACCAACTCTGATGCCTCCTATCTTTTCTCTTGTCCCTTGACTTTTCTGTCTGGTCTTCCCTTTAGGTGCACAATTGACAACCGGGTCACCCGGGTGGCCTGGCTAAACCGCAGCACCATCCTCTATGCTGGGAACGACAAGTGGTGCCTGGATCCTCGTGTGGTCCTCCTGAGCAACACCCAAACCCAGTACAGCATCGAAATCCAGAACGTGGATGTGTATGACGAGGGCCCATACACCTGCTCCGTGCAGACAGACAACCACCCAAAGACCTCACGGGTCCACCTCATTGTGCAAGGTAGGCGGCTGGGGCTTGGCTGGCAGGGCTGGCTGGCTGACTGGGAAAGCCTGTATTAAGATATTTTTCTGTGATCCCCAACAGAGATGAGTTCTACTTGTTCTATCTGGCTAAGATACCTTTTTGGTTGTCATTTTGCAGTTAGAACCTGAATTTTCCAACAATTTGTCCATTGAGTGGGACTAGATTTTTTGTTCTCTTTTTGTTCCAATAATAAAGTTTCTCAGAAAGTTATCTTTTAATTGTTGCTTTCCTTGGCGTTTTTCTCCCCTAAGCTTTATTTTTTTTGCTTGTTTTTTTTCCCTAAGATTTCATTCAACTCCAAGATTGCTTTATTTTAGGACAAGCATTTTAAATGCACTCCTGGCAGTGCACATATGCCGTGCCCTAGCCCAGCCTTGAAAGAATGCAGAGCCAACTAGAATGTTCTGGGCACTTCACCCCCCAGTGACACCCTTCACTAGCACCCTGCTGCTTCCTGCTCCCTGGTACCTCTCTCCTCTCCCAGCCCAGGGTTTTGGATACCATGCCTTCCCTTCCATACCTGCGTCTGTTTCTCCCTGTTCTGGTTGCACCCCAGCTCTCCTGGCTTCTTATGAACCCCCAAGGCCAGTTTGTGAGGCCTTGTGTGTTTGCTTGTTTTGTTTCTTGCATTTCTCTTGGTCCTGCTCTCTGTTTCTTAGCCGCTGGGAACGGTGCTCATCTCTTCCCATGAAGCAGAACTGGTCCCGGGGCATTCAGACAGCACTTAACCAGGCAGACAGCTTCCTAGTTAGTGAGTAAGAGCTTAGAGTCAGACTTGGCTGCTTTCTAGCTGTGAGGCCTGAATCAAGTTATTTCCATGCCACGGGGTTCTCTTTCTGTAAAATGGGAACAATGTGGGGATTGAATGTCTTACGTACTAACATAAAACCTGCAGAAGAGGGCGTGGCACATGGAAGTGCTATTTAGGCGTTAGCTATTTGGGTTTTCTTCTCTCTCTCTTCCTCTCTCTTTAGTACTGTTGTTGTTTTTTTAGCTTTTTAAACACCTTTATCAGTGGCCCAAATGCCTCAGAAGCATAAGCCCCTGAGCGAAGGAGTGCCGGCTCCTCCGTTAGACTCTCTTCCCAGCCCGCCTCCAGGCTCCCTTCATCCGGCTCATGGCAGCCCCCGGGCAATGAACCCTCTCCTGGGGGCTCCTTCAGCGGCCCCCGTTGTCAGCATGCTCAAGACAGGGGTACAGAGCTGTGGGACTACTGGTTAGAGACATAGTGGGAAGGAAGGTGACCTGAGAAGAACCCCTATGCTCTGGGAGAGGTAGGGGAGCTGGCTGCGGGCAGCAGGAGAAGGGAAAATGCGGGTCGCGGATCAGCACTGAGGAGAGCGAGGCAGGCTGAGTGGCAGCGAGAGGACGTCCCAGAGTGAGAGCAGTGCTGGCCTGGCCCTGAGAGTACCAGAGTGATGCCAGCGGGTCATTGGAGCCCCTGGCGCTGTGGCAGGGTTGGTCTCACCAAGTGTTTAGTATTTTTTTGCTTACTCTTTCTTCCCTGAAGAAAACTATGACGGCTTTTTCTTAATTGGTTCTATAAATGAATACTTTTCAAACTGGTGTGTGCATATCGCATTTTTAAAGGAAATAGAATTAACACAGACGGTACCAGAATGTATTACAAATAGCAGAGTAGGTATTGCTATGTGAGATTTTTTGATTCAGTGTGTATGTATATTTTTAATATAAAATGCATTTTTTATTATGGATAAGTAGGCCAAAATATGCTTGAGAATCCCCCTTCCCTGGGGAGGCCTGTCGAATGTCCCAGGGCCACCGCACACTCTGTCCGGGGGTGCTCTTGAGGCCCTCCCTCCTGCCCCCCCACGCACACAGATCCTTGAGAGCAGAATACATAGCAATGGCAATGAGAGACTCGGAATTAGGAATTATTACAGACATTTGCTTTAGAGAGCAGGGCCTTCACAGAACTTGAAAATGGAAGGGATTGTGAAAAATGCCTCCTTGAAAACCAGAACCATGTTTTTGTCATTTTTTTTCTTAAGCCACACAGCCCCACACCCCCACACGCCCCTGCCCTAAACATCTGGCAGAGTGCCTTATACAAAGTCAACATTTAATAAATGCTTATTGAAGCAAATGGCTCGAATTATAGCCCGGCGATCTTACATGGGCTCCAAGAGAGAGGGTTGGGTATTTGTGGGGGCAGGGTGCTGGGAGAGGGTGAGAGGATGGAGTTGGCATCAATCTTCACTCACGTCCAGGCTAATGGAAAATGTCTAATCCGCAGCTAGGTGTTTACATCTGTGACTTGGCTAGGTGCCCTCTTAGCATGACACACCACCTCAAGTATTGGAATCTCATCTTGGGCTAATTTTCGAATGCTGATGGGTGTATTGATCTGGAAACAAGCTGGGTTAAAAAAGGCACTGGTCTTGTACACAGACTCAGCCCAAGCTAATCCTCTGTCGATATGCCTGCACTGAGTATTATTGACACTTTAATGAATAGAGGACCATAGTTTTCTCAGGCCCAACCTGACCCCCTCTTCAAAGCAATCAGACAAACTAAATAGAGCCAGAGCCAGACTCCTCTGTTTCTGTATTGGAAAGAGGATGCACCACCGTCCTGGATTAAAAAAAGAAATATATTTATCTTGGGATCGTTTATTATACTGAACATAAACCCTAATTCCCCTAGCACAAGCTGACTGTTTGGATTTGAACTTGCTATTCAACCCTGAGCAGAATGCTGCTGGAAAACAGTTAGGTATATTAAGTTTTCAAAATGGTATTATGGTCGTTTAAAGAAAGAACTAAAAACAGCAGCAACTAAAAGGAACTAAATTCTGCCCATGAGAATGTGTACTTGTGTATATGTAGTCGGCTTCATATATAAATAAACCCATACAGAAGGGAGGTCATGGCGTTTTCGCAGTATTGTGCAAGCTGCTTTAGGTCTGGGGCTGTACCTTTCCCTTCACTGTCCAATACCCCACACCCCGTGGCTGGTGGTGCTGGCTCCTCTTCTCTGGTTGCTAGTCAACATGTTTAGTTCTTGCAGACAGCCGTGGTCCCCAGGCCATCACACGGGGCAAGTCTCTGGGGCAAACTAGGAGCAAGTGCCATCCTTGGGGAGGAGGGTGACCCTGGGGCCAGCATGGGAGGGAGGTGGAGGAGAAGGCAGCACAAGGCGGTGGGTGGGTGGGGGAACAAGAGAAATGAGCTAAGAAGCTGCTTGCCAGAGTGTCTATTTAAAAGTGAATTTAAATTAGCTAAAACCAAATAAAATTAAAAATCGACATCTTCAGTCACACTAGCCACATCCCAGTGCTTTAATGGGCATGTGTGATGGAGGCTCCTGTGTTAGTCTGTTTTGTGTTGCTATAAAGGAACACCTGAGACTGGGTAATTTATAGAGAAGAGGGTTATGGCTCACGGTTCTGTGGGCTGTACGAGAAGCATGGCACAAGCATCTGCTTCTGGTGAGGGCCTCAGGCTGCTTCCCCCCAAGTGGAAGGTGAAGGGGAGCCGGTGTGTGCAGAGATCACATGGTGAGAGGAAGCGAGGGAGGGAGGGAGGTGCCGGGCTCATTTTAACAACCATCTCTCACCAGAAATAGGAGAGCGAGAACTCACTCACCTCCCCCGGCACACGCACATATTAATCTATTCATAAGGGCTCCAGCCCTGTGACCTAACATCTTCCATTAGGCCTCACCTCCAACATCGGGTTCAGATTTCAATGTGAGGTTTACGAGGACAAACACCCAAACTCTGATTTGGAAGGGTCAGGCGTAGACCATTTCCATGAACTTCCATCATAGAAAGCTCTCTTAGGCAGGGGTGTAAGTGGTTACCATTAAGGAACAGCAGGTGTTAAAGCAAGAATGGTTTTCCGTGACCTGAAGGGCCAGGTCTGGTGTGAGAAGGAGAATGGAATTTTGGAAAGAGGATGGGCATTAAAGAAAGATGGTGGTCATTTACAAACGAGAAAGAACTGTTGAAAAATTGGAGCAATGGGGTTCATACGGTAACTAGGACAGAGAAGAAAGTCAAGAGTCCAAAGAAATATCTGAAGGAGAATAGGCAGAGTTCAGGGAGGGGCTAAGTGTGGAGGGAGGCGAATCTGCCAGGACGCAGATTTCTGCTGTGGAGCCCTGGGGGGGGGGGGGGGGGGGCGGAGGTCGGTACCAACATAGCTGCAGCATCACGTGGTCAAACTGACTCATCAGCAGAGGTGAGTGGGTTCACATTTCTTGACTTTGAGATGTTTTGAATACTCCATTCAAAATGTGAAAATTAAGAGATACCACCCATGGATTTGCATGTCCACCTAAGCAACCACAGCATAATCTTTCAGGCCAGAGTGAGGGAGAGACAGCTAAGATTTATTAAAACTTGAGTCTCATGATTCCCACCCCTTTGACCTTAGGGTTTTCTGCTTTCTGAGTGTCATTAACAGGTGGCTGCTTCTGGAGTGGAGCTGAGTGTTTTATTCCTTCCACCCTCTTCATCCTGCTGCCACACCAACCTTCTTTTACATCTGAAATGTCCACACCCCTGTCTCTATTGCTACCTGGAACAAGGCCACCTCGTGGGAAACACAGAGCAGATAAAACATGCAGTGGGACTCAGTTGTTTGCCAAATTAAGGACATCTTGGGAAGCCGTCACAAAAGCCCTGTTTGTATTCCTAAGAACCTATGAATGATGGTTTAGCAAAACCGTGCTGTGGTTATCTAGAGAGCATTAGGAAAGGTCCTTCGTATCCAAGCATGGAAAACTTACTTCTCAGCCTTGACTGGTGTACCTGCAGGACTTTAATCTCACTTAGAGACACATTTGCATGATAGAAAATTGTAGAATACAGTGGTTATAAAAACAGGGACATTTGTGTAATAAAAATAAAAAAGCTTTTAGCCTCTTTATCTGTTTTCCAGGCCCTATCTTGGTCTCTCTTTTGTCACTGGAGCATCTAATCACCCCCTCCCTTTTGTTTGGTGAAAATGAGTTTCCCTATTTCTTCTTGGGCAGAATTAATCTGAAAATCCCTGCTATTGTTTGATAGTTAATTACCTGCCTTTGGAGTCAAACAGCTCTGAAGCTCAGGTGAAGGGAGGGAAACACTAACATCTATGGAATGGGACAGGAACAGGGAGAGAAGCCAGGACATTGCCATCCACTCCCTGTGTTAGTGCAATTCCAAGGAGAAAGGAACTAGGTTGGGCAGACGTCCAGCCCAGGCAGTTGACTTGCACAAAACCAGATCTTTGGCTGTACCAGTCCTTTATTTACCTTTTATTGTCTCCCTGTTCCTAACCTTCTATCTTACCTGCGTCTTATATGCAACTGTGTTGCTTTCCAACCCTGAATAATTAATTGACCTTGTCAAGCCACTCGTTATTGTGATTAAGAGAACAGGAACAATAACTTTTAATTTCTAGACACCCACGCCCCATAGATGCCCCCCTTCCCCCCCCCCCCCCCCCCCGCGCCGCCCCAAACCTGAACAAAAGGAAATTTGAAACACAAAATATCAAAGGAAATAATATGATCTAATCCTTACTTTGAAAGCAAAGTTTAGATTTTCTCTCTGCAGACTCGTCACCATCCAGAAGGCACCAGGCCCTCCTGGCACTGCAGGGCTCCCATGGCGCTCTGAAGATCTTTGCACCCACGCTGTCCATCCCAGCTGAGCCCATGGTGGAGGAAAACATCGTGATACAATTCTGAATAGACCAAAGTCCCCTTCCGAGTGCATCTGTGTTCTCCAGGTGTCAGCAGACCCATGTGACAGACAGTGGGCACACTTGACTTTCCAAACGACCTCTCCTTTTCCTGTCCCATTCAAGAAATAGTTGAAAATGCACATTTGGTTTGGTCACCTAAGACCATGCATCCAAATTTGATAGAATTGTGAAAAAGTCAGGAAATTAAATTTCACTACAAAATTGGAGTGCTCCTCAAAGCACCCTGGAGAATGGCCAGAAAGTAGGGCATTTTACCTGAAATTGATTTACAAAATCTAGACAGCATGCAGATGAGGCGATTCAGTTCTACCTGGTGAGTTTCTAAATTTCCTGAAGCAGTTACTGACAATGGAGGGACAAAATTTGTCGGAAAGTCTAGACCAATGCTAACATTTCAGTAAGCCCACTAGAAGCAGTATCTGTCTGCTAAGCCAAATAGAGCAGAGTGCGTAAGACTAAAGTAATGTCAGCAAAATGCTATGATGAAAGTCATACTGGTTTAATAATGGAATTTTCTGTGTCTTCTGGTATGGCTGAGGGAGAGGTCCTCACGTTTTCTAAGCAGTTGGGAAAACTTTGTTTCTGTCTCGGAACAGTAGATAGCATTAGAGTCCCCCTGTCCAAGCCCCTCATACCCTCTTATGGCTCTAATGGAGCAGAAAGTCCAGCTGACCCTTATTGCCCCACAGCAGACACTTGCAGGAGCCAGGCAGCGTCTCTCCAGGTGAGCAGCTACGGCTCCCTGGGGAAAGCCTGGAAGCAGCCACCGCCTTCTCATCCCCCAGCTGTCTTTCCCCAGGGACTCAGACCTGCCTCTGAACTGCCTCAGATTCCAACACCACAGAATTGAAAAAGTGGCTCTTATTCCGTCTGGATCTTGATTCCTTCTGCAGCCTCCAAGTGAGAAATGTTGTCATTTTATTTTAGGGAAAGGACAAACATCAGATCTTGAATAAGCAGCATTTGCAAGATACATTCCTTTAGACTTCCATTCCCATACCAGAAGTGCTGATTTATTCAAGCTGAACTTGAAGCAAATGTTCTTGATTAAGGGTTGAATGAGGTCTCTTTAGGGTCCCAGGACCCACCAGTACAGATGTGGCTAATCCTAAAATGTGTCCAAAAAGACCCTCATTACCATATCCCTGAAGGTTTCAGTAGGTCTAAAGCGATATCAAGGGCAGCATCATTGATCTCGATGACATGACTGTCACAAGAAGACTCTTAGGTACTCAAGAGATGGAAAGACTCTGACTTCTCTTCTTGATGAAATTAAAATACTTAGCATCTTAGGGCCTGGGGAGAAGCTAGTGAGAAAGGCTCTCAGTCCATCTGTTGTCAGATTGAGGATTTTCATTTGACACCTTTCAATTCCATTTAACAGCATTTTGAAGCCAGATGCTGGGAACATGAAGATTCCGACAGAGCTTCTGCCCCGTCTAGCAGAAGAGACCACCATAATAGCAAATCACTGTTTTGGAAGGTAACAGGAATTAGGGTGTTTGTGCCTGTAGATGCACTGAAATCAAGTAATTGAGTCTATCTGGAAAATTAGGCAAAACTATAAGGTTACATTTCACAAGGGTCTTCAATGGTGAGTAGAGCTTTGGGGGGCTCTGGAGAGGAGACAGAACCCCAGGCAGGAGCAACGTGCAAAGCTTGAAGCTGGAAAGTCTGAAAGTGAGTGATGTGTTAGAGGAAGGGTGGGGACACTAACATGGTAACAGAGCTGGTTTCCCAGGGTGAAATCACTGGATATATGGCCGGAAAGGTAGGCCGCATCTCAGTTCTGGATGAAGCGCTGTAGGTTTTCAGCACAGACTTGGTTTTTCTTGGTGTTCTGCAAGATTGCCACTTCTTTTCCTCAGGAAATGTGCCTTAGGTGGTTTTGGCAATGGACAAATGCCCAAAAAGGCTATCAATGGAATGAACATGACAAGCATTGGGTCAATAAATCTTGGGAGGAAAGGAGAAATATTGGAAGGAAAGAACATGTTCAGTCTCAACTGGTTCTATGTCCCTTGCATGGTTAAGATACAAAGGGGAAAGATTGCCAAAGACTTTTCTACCAACAAGTTAATTTTTGAAGGTAGTAAAATATATGTTTTATAACTGCAGTGGCAGTAATGATTATTTTTCCATAGTATCGTTAAGGTGCATGTCTTTGTGTACTAGCAAATAGACTACAAGGTATTCGGTTTTGCTCTGTCACTGGGATGGTCATCACAGAGAGGGTGAGGATGCTGCTAGGATAAATGGCAGCTGCAGGAAGGGTCCCCAGCCCTGGGGTCCTCAGCAGCCACCTGGGAGCACATGTGCAGATGAGGAAAAGAGTCCCTGTTTTAGATGTCTCCGGGATAATTTAGACTTTGTGATGTCACCACTTGGAATATACATTAAAATTTATATTCCCATTGAATATCGCCTGGGGTAAATTAATGCCTAACATTGGTATAGAATCTAATTGGCTTCTGCTGGAGTTCGGCTTAGTGGTGGAATTTGCTCCTGGAGTTTTTGGAGCACCACGCTTCTCTTTTGAGAGATCTTCATTTCATGTTATTTGAGAAAGAATTTATTGATGCAAAATTAGGGCAGTTTAATTTGGTGGCATGTTTTCTTTATGTCTCAATTATATATTCATGTCTTTGTGGTAAACTCAGCTGGTGGGGGGATTAAGAATTCAAAATAGAGGATTTTCACTTGGCAAGTAGTGCTTTCTACTGTGATTAATTGGGAGTCTGCACAATGAACCTGGCGTTGGCTCCGTTGGGGATTGAATAGCTTAGTAGAAAGAAGTAAATTTCAGGATTTAAGAGTCTTGGGTTCCAGTCTAAATTTTGATAATAATTACCTTGAAAAATGACCTCCTTACTTAAGCTATTCCAAATTAGGTAATAGTGATTAGACATACTTTATAGAAATGTTTTGATATATCCCACAGTCTGATTTGGAGCAAGGTGCCAAGTAGATGCAGGAAGCAGAACATGACTATATAGCAACACCCTTCATTTCTGTAATCATTTACTATCAGTAAAGGTTTCCAGTTCTTCATCCATTTGTCCCATCCTGGCTCCTCGAAACAGACCAGATCCTCTGTGCCAGAAGTGCATGCGCCTTCCATGGCTGATGTGGGTCCCCGTTCCCAAGAACTAGTTTGGATGGCGTCCCGTTTCCCCACCCCAATCACCTTCCCTGAACTCGAGCATTCTCAGTTTTCTGGCCTCCTGACCTGGTGCTGTTCCTCGGCTCTCTTGCCACCATCTCCTTTGTTCTCACAATTCTGTTTGGGCACAGTGCATGGTGGTCTTACAATCCTAAATCCAGGGCTTCACAGAGGGGACACTTGTGCTAACACTGTCCCTCATTCTGAGAACCAGGCTGGCCAAGCCCTTTCTTCTTACTCTGAGAAAGGAAGATTGGAAATTTTGATTTTTTTTTTCCCTTTCACACATGCAGAGACTACCATGTGTCAAGTACTGAAATAGAGGTTGGAAGAGATACAGAGATGAGTGAGATCCATCGCTAACATCAGGATGTAGAGTGGGGTGGGACAGCAATTAAGGTGCAAAAGGGAGCTTCCAGGACAGAGCCAGCCGGGAGAATCCTGGGACTGAGAGAGAGGCGCCTCCGAGCCTGGGAGCAGGGCTTCCCGTCCACAAGCCACACAAATGCACGTCCTTGAAATGGATGGCCTGGCGTTTCGGTGCCTGACTGCTATAATAAAAATAAATAACTAGTCTGTACACACCCACTCCTCTCCCCTCACCCACCCTTTCTGCACTTGCAACCAGAGCGATCTTCTCAAACCCGCATCTGGTGGCACCTCAAGGACTTCTCCTTAGCTCAGGAGAGCAAGCTCCTTAGCAAGGAGTGGAGAATCCTGGGGCTCTGGTTCCTGGGGCCGCGACTCCTGATCCATGCCATGCTGCTGCCTCACTGTTTTCATGTTAGTTTGTTTTACTTTTCTTGTTCTTTCTGGGCACAGGCCCTTTGTACATTCCTGCCCCACCCCCTGCCTGGAGTTCTCTTCCACTTAATCCTATTTATCCTCAAACATTGACTCCTCGAATGCCACTTCTACAGGGACGCTTTTCAGATCCCTCTCCCCCCGTGTGGGCTAACCACCCCACCACCACACTCGCCTCCCCCAAGAGGCAGAGCATGGTTCTTGGCGATTCTTGCCAGTTAGAATTTGGCATGTGCTTGTGTGACTAGTGATTAAGTCTGTTTTCCTGAGGGCGTGGGGTGTGGAGGGGGCATGTCTGTTACGCATTCTATACCCAGTGCCTGGAACTTACTGGGGGCTCAGGGACAATTTGTTGGATACTGAATAGATCTGTAAAGTTTCTTTTTTAAATCATTAAACAAAATCATTCACTTGCTGTGTTTTGTTAACCACTTGTAGTAGACTGAATAATCCCCAACCAAAGATACCGGATCCTAATCTCTGCAACCCATGAACGTACCTTATAGGGAGGAGTCTTTGCAGATGTGATTACATGAAGGATTTAGATAGGGGCATTGTCCTGGGCCCCAAATGCAATCGCATGCGTGCTTACGAAAGGGAGGCAGAGCGAGGTCTGACAGAAACACACACAGTGGAGACAGCACTGTTAAGACAGGAGTGGAGAGATCTGAAGGTGCTGACCTTGAAGATTAGAGAGATGTGGCCACATGCCAAGGCATGGCAGCAGCCAGCAGCAGCTGGAAGAATCAGGAACAGATTTTCTTCTGGAGCCTCCAGAGGAAGCCACGCCCTCTTGATTCCTTGAGTTCAGCCCAGTGAAAGCAATTTTGGACTTCTGGCCTCCAGAATTGTGAGAGAATAAATTTCTGTCGTTTTAAGCCAACAAATCTATGGAAATGTGCTATAGCAACAGGAAACTAACACACTGGCCTTCAATGTTTTAAGTCCTTGATGGCTGGAAGTAGAAAATAATTGGTATTTGAAAATATGCCAAAAATTTAGGTTTTGTCACTGTGAGAGTTGAAGTAAGACTCATCTTTGGGGGCAGACTCTATTTTATTATTTCTTTTTTAAAGGAACCTCTTTGGAGATCCACCCTGCTCATGCACATGCAATGAAGATATTAGCTCTTGACCTGGGGGTATCCATAGGAGTTGATTAAATCATCCAAATTTCAAAACTAAGACTATATTTTTTGATGTTAAAAATTTCTGTCCCTGGGACCTGAGGGAAGAGGAGCAGGGAGAGAAGGACACCTCAGCCAACTATGATTTAATGGAGGAGACTGATTGTGTTGCCTAGCATTGGGCTGTGGGACTTGATTTGGGGACATGGAACCAGAATTGATGATAAAATCATTAAATCTTCTTTCTGTTACTGGGAGAGGGGCCTAGTATTGGGCCTTTCTCTCCCCCATTTGTCCGAGAGACATCTCAAACACGACCTGCACAAGAGAGATCTCTTGAAGTCCAGCCTTCTTTCCTGACTGTCCCCTCACCCTGCCGCCAGACCTGTCCTCCTGGAGTCTGCCCATCAGTCCATGGTAACTCCATTCTTCTAGGAGCTCATTCCAGGGACCTCAGAGCAGATCTGATGCCGGGCTGTCCAGAATCCTGCCTCTTCTCCCCACCCGGAGCTCCACTGCCCTGTCCCAAGCTGCCAGCATCTTTGTCTGGAGTATTCTACAACCCTCTGCCTCACTAGTGGTCTTTTTCCACTTTCCTTCCCTCTCCCCTGTTCTCACACTCAGCCAAAGCGTTTCTTTACAGGCTTCATCATTCCTCTGTCAAACCTCCTAGTCACTTCCTGACTCACTTGAAGTGGAGCCCAAAATCCTTACTGTGGCCTAAAAGGCCTTACGTGGTCCAGTCTCTGGTGTCTCTCTGACCTCCCCTCCCAACCTACTCCCCGCCTTGCTCTGCCTCTACGCCTTTTCTTTTAGGACTGTAGCCTGGGACACGTTTCCAGCTTGCCTTGGGAGTGAGTGCTCCCTGTACTCATGTTCCCGAAACACACTTCAGGGCCTGGTAGCTCCTTCTGCTGGTGCCCTGAGCCAGGTGTCCTTGGCGCTCTGCTCTCCTTAGGTCTCTGCTCACAGTCACCTTGGGAGAGGCCTTCTCACCACCTGTGTAACACAGAGCTCCCCACACTACCTCCTCACACCTCGGCACCTTCCTGCCGGTTGGCATGACGTCTGTTTACGTATATGAGAGTTGTAGTCTGTTTCACCCCCACTGAAACCTAAGTTCCCTGAGGGTCAGGGCCTGGCCTGCTGTGTTCACTGCTGCTTCCAAGTGCCTAGAACAGGATCTGGCGCATAGTGGGTGCTTAATAGACATTTGTTGAGTAAAGAAACAAATGAAAACAAAAGCCTGCCACTCAGTGGACTTGATTTTTTTTTTTTCCAGCTTTTACTTTATCTCTTTGCTCAGGCGTGAGAGCATGAACTTCTCTATCTGTTATTTCTATCAAAATGATCTTGTCACCCTACTCTCAGACCAGGTGACACTTAGCTGAGTTTTGCAGGGTAGATTTTCTCAGCAAGGTAAAGCAGGGAACTAGTGTCACAGACTGAAGGAATGACTCACACAGTGGAAGGGACTCCAGGAGACTGCGGGTGGGTTACACCGGACAGCAGGCAAGACCTACAGCAGGATGGGGGCTCTCCCGCAGCCCTCAGGGATGGGAGGGGCGCGAGGGCCGGATCTCTGCCACGCCACGAGGTGTGCATTGCACTGTGGAAGCAATGGAGAATCACAGGAAGGTTTGAAAAGAGAAATTATATGAGTTGTGTTTCAGAAAAACTTTTGGCATTGGAACGAAGGAGGGATTAGAGGGGGAGTTTTGAGGCAAGGAAACAGAACGAGAACACGGCTGATCCGAGTTACACTGTGTTCCTGACCTGGAGACATCCCCTCACTCCTTGAGGGGCTGGACCGCTATGTGGCCAGGGCGGGGTGTGCACATGGGAAGAGTGGGTGGCTCACCAAGCCACATGTTCCCAGTTTTCCTGGGTGATCCTGCTCCAAAGAGACATGGCATCTTCCCCATATTGTGTGATAAAGTTGAAAGTCAATGGAATTTAACGTTTACACCTTTATAAAAGTTTCAGGTTTATGCATTTATAAGTAAGGGAAAAACTGTGCCAGATTTTGTTTCTGTTTGGAATTCTGAGAATAAGGCCTTTGAATTATTGAAATGAAGTCACATCACCAAGAAGAGACGAGGTTTGTGTGTGAGGTTTTGCTTTTTCAAGGGTAAAGCTTGAAAAGAGGTAGGATAGACAGGATAAAGAACTGGGAGGACCTTTTAAACAAGAGACAATATTTGGAAATAGGAAGCAGAATGGGTTCAGAGAAACCAAAATCTGAAATATCATAGAATGCCTGTAGACCACGCATCCTTGCTGCCTGTTCCCAAATCTCCAGAGGAACTCTCTAGAACAAAAAGAAAAGAAAGTTGGAGCCCTCTGCCCACCCTGACTGGACCTGAAGTGCCCAGGTGCAGGTGTGGCCCGGGAACCCTGTGTGGGTGGGTTTGGGAATCACAGGTCTAGGACCAGTCGAGCTAAGGGTCAGAAGCAGCAAAAGGTCAAGTTTGGAACATTTCTTACATCCAATCCTAAATTACGTTCATGCTCGTTAGTCGAATGAGGTGAGTGGGCGTGTCCCACCTTTCTAATTAAGGTGTGGCTGTCCTCTCCCCGGGTTCGTCTCTGTACTGTCGTTCAAATGAAAAGCAGTAGACAGAGACACAGAGAAGAGCTGTTCACCTAAGTGGGTCCGTACAACCTCACTCCGTGCCCTCCGACTTTGGGGGCTTTGCTCCCTCACTGCTGCGCACTAAGACACGCAGCCTTTCCTCCTCCCCCTGCAGGCAGGGGAGCATGTGGCCGTTTGGTGCCCATTTGATGTGGGGTATTGAAGACATTCTTTCTACCTTTTTCTGGAGCTCATATGACAAATGACTTTCCCGTGCTAAAAAGCTTCTTGAGATCTAGAGTCGGTTTAGCCCCACAGGTGACAGCTAAGGCACGTGCTGGCCCTGAGCAGTGCAGGAAGCTGGCGGCCTGGTGGGAGAAGGGAGCCGGGGTCACCCCTCTCCTGCCAACACACAGAAGCACCTGGCTCACCTTGCAGCCCAGGGCTTGGCTGAAGGAAGAAGCATCTGTAGTGGAACTCCTTCCTTCCTTCCTCCCTCCCTCCCTTCCTTCCTTCCCTCCTCCCTGCCTCCCTCCTTCCCCTGTCAAGGATTCACTGAGCTCCTCCTGTGAGCCAGGCATCATGCTAGGCTCAGCAGAACACAAATGCCATACCTGGCCCCATGGAAGTAGCTTGCTAATGGGCGACAGGAGAAGTAAGTAGTCCACTGTAATATAGGGAAAGAGGTGCAGCAAGTACTAGTGGCTGTGCCAGTGCCCAGGGAGGCCCCTACTCCTGAGGACACCAGGGGACTTCCAGAGCAATCTCCGCATAAGCTGAGAGCTGAGTAGGATTAGCCAGGTGGTGTTGGAAGGTGCAGTCTTGGAGACAGTAACCACGTGTGCACGGGCTGGGTGCTGGACGGGACACGGCCCCTTTAGAGAAGGGAAAGGTGTCCCCCGAGGGCGCTGAGAGGAGGGAGGAGGATGCAAGGTGAGACCCAGAAGTGAGCTGAGGCCAGATCGCAGGGGGAAAGCCCTGCTGTGGGCTGTGGGCTTTGGAATTTTTCTTAACAGGGAAAGGGGCCCAAATTAGGGCAGAGCAAGCCCCATTCAGGAGGATTTCGCACGTGGTTTCATCTTGGAGCAATGCAGGGAGGCTCCGTGCTTGGTCACCCCGTCCGGCCCGGCGCTCGGCCCTGCCTGTCCAGAGCTGCTGGGCTGAGGGAGGCAGTGTCCACGTGGAGCTCACACTGCATTTCAGCTGCTGACTGATTCCCCCGCTTGGCTTCCGTGAGCACCTTGTTGAGAGCTCAGCAGGATCGCTGCAGAGTAGATGCACTGTTCTCTCCCCTTCCTCTCTTCCCATCTGTCTCGCAGAGGCTGTTTTTCATTCGTTCTTACCTGCAACTCCTTTTTTATCTCGCTGCCTGCTCCTTTTGTCATCTCTTGCCTATCGCTGTTTTTCATCGTTTTCCTCTTCGCTTTTATCGTGTCCTACTTCCCTCTTCCAGGCACTCTCTCATCTGTCCCTCCCACTCTCGCGTGTCCCCAGCACCAGCTTCACTTTGACCTTCTGTCTCGGTGCCGTGCACTCTCGTTCTCGGGCTCTCTAGGCCCGTTTTTGCTGGGATCTTTCTCCCTATGTCCCTTTTCGTCCAACCCCGCTTCCGTCTCTCCTCCCTTGGTCCCCTGTCCTTTGCCATCCCTTGATTCTGTCCCCCAGGGCCCAGCTCTGTGCCCATGGCTCCTTCCCACCCTGCAGGCCACACTGTGGCCACCACCGCAGGCCCCTGGCACGGGGCTGGTCCTCCTCCGCAGGGCCCCGTGGTTTCGCCTCCGATATGCAGAGGGAATGAGATAATCAGATGTGCTTTTTGATGTATTTATTTTTCATTTCACTTAATAAGCACATCTGGAAATTGAGCTGCACTTCCACTCATAATGTATCATTTCCCCTGGGGAGGCCCATCCAAGCCCAGTAGAAATTCTCTCCCTGTGCAGCACAGGAAGGAAAGATGGTACATTTTAGGTTCCTTTGTTGAGACTCAGACGTGTGGCATCTGTGTACTTTGTCCCTAATGTAATGTGCATGGGTCTGCAAGTGTTAGTGTGAGTGTGTGTGTGTCTATACAAAGTGTTAGTGTGTGTGTTGTAGAGTGTGTGTGTGCATGTGTTTGTGTGGGAAGGTTTCCATCTATGTCTGAGCCACGGGCATAGTGGACATGCAGTATTTACCCAGAGCAAATGTGAAGGCCATACAAGGAAAGGGGCTCACCTGGGCAGGGATGCTTTGGAAGAGGGGCCACTGCAAAAGGACTGATGCTTTCCTAACTCTCCCCTGGTCCACCCCAAGAGAATATCCCATTGGGAAAGTACCGATCACCAGAAATGTGATGGCCACTCCACTAGCCACTCAGAAGCCAACAGAACAGGCATTTCTCCAGAGAGGCATTGTCTGTCATTTGTCCTGACTTAGCCATGGGCAAGAGTCTTAGGAAGAAGGGATTTCCTGAAATGGTGTAGCAGCCATGAGGTAAAAACGTGTCCTGCGCCCCAGGGGTCTGCTCTGCCCCTGTTATGCCCAGAAGCCTCTTCTGCTCCAGGCTGGGTCCTGCACTGGGGCACAGTGACCCCCAGGGTGCCCCTAGCTGGTCTAGTCATAGGACATTATAAACACAGCTTCTCATCTCACGGAATTATTAGAGGCAACAGTAGGAAAACAATATCAGGCAGACTTTCATCATGCAATGATAATATTTGTATCTGTAGCTTATTGAAACCTTATTATGTAGTGGCCAGGAACTAGGGAAGCTCTTTATGTACACTGTCTCATTTAATGTTCAGAGCAGCCCTGGGCAATCGATGCCATCACTGCCCTCACTTTAGAAATGAGGGGGCCCACTAGCCTGGGTAAGGGTGCACATTAGTGAGCGGCAGAGCCGGAGTCTGGACTCGGGAAGTCTGACTGCACAGCCCGCCCAGACACTGAGCTTCCCTTTATGCGTACAAGCCCAGGTTAATCTGACGCAGAGGAGTGTATGCCAATTCCAAACGGGCTGCACAAGTACAGGCGTGGGTTTGAATTGTTTCAGGGCTGAAGCCACCTCGGAGGCCACCTAGCCAGTGATTCTCAGCTCTGTTGCACATTACAATTACCGGGGGTATTGTTAAGCAATGCCAATTTATTGGGGATAATGCCATGGTATCATTATTTTTTTAAACCCCTGGCTGCTTTTTATTGTCCACCCTTTTCTAACATTACAGATGGGAAAACATGAAACTCGAGAAGTTAACTGGCTAATCCAAGGTCCCACCACTGGTTAAGGGCAGCAGTGGGGACTAGTCCCAGCTTTCCTGGCTCTCATGCGGGGATCTCTCCTTTGCCCCTGATGCAGGACAAATGTTCCCTTATGTGTGTGAAGGAACACAGTGGGTACGAACGTGGACAGGGACACAGCTGGGTTAGAATAATAGCTGTGTGATCTTGGGCTTCAGTTCTCGGTGCTTCCATTTTTCTCATCTGAAAAATTAGGATAATAATAAACCCTGTCTGATGGGGTGGTTATAAGGTGATAGTGTGAGATATGCCACATAAAGGTGTCATAATCCAACCCAGGACATGGCCATTGTTTTTACTGTGTGGAAAGGACCACTGGTTAAACGTTGGCCTCACCTGCCATTCTCACGAGCTCTGGTGGCAGTCTTCAGTAACAGCGACTCTGGAGTTTGAAAAGTAGTCTACAAGTAGAGTATGTTTCTTTCTGAGACTGTAAACTCATGGGAGATGATGTGTGCTCTGAAATCGTAGCCTGTGCGAGTTGAGACCACCTGTGGAGCCTCAGTGACTGTGACTGATGGATTATCTGGCCACTGGTTTGGCTGGGTAGAACCCTCATCCAGATCTCATGTGCCATGTTGTCCCTGTAGCATTTTATCACAAATGGGAACATTGTATGCTCTGCTTCCCCAGGTTCTCCTCAATTGCATCATCAAGGTAGGTGTAAAGACATTCTTAATGCTTACCACGGGGAAGAGCATTTATACTTACCCTGTAAACTAACTAGGCCTTTTCTCTATGTGGAATGATTTCTATCAAGAGGCACAATTTTTTTTTTTTTATCTTTCATTTCAATTCCATCCAATAAACAAGGAAGTCATGGTAGAATGGAGTTTACTCTCTACAGATTTTGCCCCTTACCTGATGTAACACTGCTCTTCCTCAGTTTCCCCTTACCTTCCTGGACCCTTTCTGTGTGGCTTTTCTATTCTCAGCTCCCCTTACCTACTGGTCTCCACACATGAGCCTTCTCTTCTTCTCACGTGGGCTACGTGACATCCAGTGACCCTGCTGATTTCATTTGTGATAGCCACGTCTTCATATCCAACACTAGCAAAGCTATGTCTGTATGGCCCTAATGGAATTTCCTCTTGAAAGTGTCACAATATATTCAAAAGTAAACAAATCATCTTTCCCCACCTCCCTTACCACCCCAAATTCCTTTTGCTTCTGGATCATCAGTCTTGAGGAGTGGTAAAACTGTATCTCCGGTGCTCGGGGCAGAGAACCAGAGGTCATCTCTGGCTGTTCCCTTCCCACAGGGGTGCCGCATGCAGTCACTGGATCCTGTCCGTGTCTCTCGCTCATAACTTTCCATCTGCTCTGCCGCTGCCTTGCTTCAGGCATGTATCCCATGTACCTGACTGAGAGCCTTCATACAGCCTCTGAGCCCCACTGTGCACCCTGTGTCCAGTGGCCACATTAATCACAGCAAACATTTACCGGGTTTTTGCCTTGTGACAAGTATAGGCTTAACTTACAGAAACTCATTTAAATCTCACAAGGAGGTACTAGTATGACATCTATACTTCGTAGATGAGAAAACTGGGGCGTAGAGGGGTTAAAATCTTGCTCAAGATTATCCAAATGGAAGATGGGGCTTTTGAACCCTTATCTGCTATTGAAAGAAGCCAACAGTGAGTCTGTCCCCTCCCTTGGAGGCTGAGCTCTCTTTCTCTCTGCTTTCTCAAAAGCATCACCCTGCTAAGTGCTCCTTCTTGCAGAGAAGAGTTTTTTTGTTTTATGTCTTTTTGGGTTTTCGTGTTTCCTCGGCAATGTTGCTTTCATTGCATTTTCATAATATTTCATGCTTTAATTTAATTTATTTAGTGCTATTGTACAGTGCCCTGAGCACCTCAGAAAAAGTGAGAGTTTTATAAATAAAGTTATTATTACAGCTGCTCTGATAGCAGCCCATAAGCTGTTTAGAAGGTATATCAATTATTCCCAGTGTTGAAAATTTTCACCCAAAACCCTTATGGCCCAATTTTCCTTGGCTTTGCTACTCTATCCTGCTTGTTGTGGTTGTGACACAGTTGTGTAGCATTTCTCCTTACTGTCCCCATCAGAAGTGAACAGACAGCACCTCAGCAAAGTTCCATGTAATGTACTCTGGAGAACATGACCTAGTTTCCTTAACCTTTTTGAATCACTGAGTTCTGAGTCTCATTTGCTAGACCTATAATGTCAGTTTTGCAGTGAGTCAGCCCTCCTTGCCCACCCCATGGTCTCTGTTAGTGAGAGCTCATTATCTGTTAGTCTGTGGCAGAGACCTCTCCCAGGATAATCTAGAGCTGAACATGAATTGATCGCGACACCACTTGGCACGCGAGATTTTAGGGCTCTAAAACTACGAGGTTTATGCAGACAAAATTTTTATCATAAGTTTGAAAGGAAGTGAAGCCCAAATGAGGGGAGTAGGGTGAGAGTCCTGGGGTCTTGGCCCTCATTTCCAGCATCAAGGCCACGTTCTGGCTCGTGCCTGCTGCCTCACACTCTCATGGCACTGCACTAGCAAGAGATGCCGGGGGACTGCTGGCTTCTATTTATAGCATGTCAGTGATGTGTTGAGGAATTCACAGGATAAACCAACAGCCAAGCTGGGATTTCTCCCTGGACACCCCCCAACTCACACTATGGGACTTGACCTCGTCTCTCCCACCTCCCACATGAAATGTTTCCTATTCCCTTACTTTTGAACATGCTCTTCTATTCTATTGCACTCTATTCTTCTCTCCTCATCCTTCGTTCAATAAAAATGAACCACGCACTGCTTCACACCAGTCGGATGACGGGCGTGGACAGTGATGAGCACGCTGGCATTGTGCTTCACTTCTTCTGGAGTTCGAGTTCTCCACTTTTCCTTTCATGTTGCCTTGCCTCCCTCTCACGAATCTACTCTCTTCATAATTTAAAGTTGTATTAAGGATTTCTGAAGAAGCTTCATCATTAACCAGGAGCGATACACTGTGCGTTCTACATTTTGTGTTTTTTAGCAAACAAATGGGAGTAGCCAGTCTGTCCACTACAAATAAGTCCGTTCCCATTCAAGGGATGGCCGTCACGTATCTTGCCTGAGGCTTCTTAGGTTATGAGCAGCATATTGGCTCTGGTTTCTGTACTTCTTCCTGGCTACACTGGGACCCTTAGGTGGAAGGAAGGTACAATAACGCAAAAGAATTTATGGTATTATCCATAGTGGTCATGGCTAGTTCCAATAACAGGAAATAGTGAGTGTGTTCAAGGTGGATATGTGTAACCCTCTCTCCTGACCAGGTAGAGGTCGTTAGGTATCTAACAATTATTCTTCCCTCAAGCCAAATAAGAATCTGGAATGAACTATGAACCAGATATGTAGACCAGCAAAAAACAGATGGGATGAAGCCTGTTTTGCCCCCAAAGGGAAGAATAACTTCCAGTGAAAAATGACTAAGCAGAAATATTTAAATTGCTATAGAGGATGCAGTGGAGAGAACTGTCTAATGAAATTCAGTTTTCCTGCAGCTCAGAAATGCTTTGCAATCCGCACAGTAATCAGAGAGAACCCAAGTAATTTTGCATTCCTGAACCCGGTATCCTCAAGATCCATTAACCAGTCAGTGACACTTTGTATTCCTACTAAGTGCAAGCCATTGTTCAAGATGCTGCTTGTGCTAAATAGGTGCATTCCACCGCGGTTCCTCATTTCATGGTGAATTAGGCTGGTACAACTCATCAGATGTCACCTACCTCTCTGGAATCCATCTAAAGAGGTCCAATTCTAGGCCCATCCTTCCCCTGCCATTTCCCAAAATAGAGTGTGAACTTCGGTGGCCCTTTTGCATAAGTCGGGACAATCCTCGGTTGCTAATCGAAGGTTGGCTTGGTCCATTTGCCCTACTCTGTTGAGTATCTCATATCACTTTCATTGTAATTCTGTGTTAGTCCTTTAATAAAAATGGTCAATGAGCCCATGAGATGAGATAACAGAATAGGAATCAATGGGACCTGCAATTGTCTGCATGCCATATTCTCTTGTCAGCCCGGTCTCCAATCCATCCTGCCAGCTCAGCCTCCTCTGGGACTGAGACATTTGAAAACAGTGCAGCAGCCTCATCTCCCAGGCAGTGTTTTTCTCCATCATTTGCTTTATTAAATATTGATTTTCTGTTGCATTATTAAACCTTAAGTCCAGAGCATAAATTCTGGGCTGATACTTTAATCTGGCTCTCCTCATTTTTTTGGCTTTTTGAACTGATTTTCAGGCCAACTCTCCTGGGGAATCTTTAAGTCAACTTAGGGACTGAGACAAACCTGCCTGCAGGAAGGGGAGGAGCTCAGGGGTGACAAGGAGCTCGCCTTGCCAGTGTCCTACAAATAAGACTGTGCCTGTGTCAAGCAGATCTTCATGTACACATCCCAGACACAGGAGCTTATCCTTATTGGGATTCAGGTGGTTTTGCAAGGAAAGTCTTTTGCATTCCCATGACCAAAACTATTGAGTAAGCAAATGGTACGCCAAATTGATTTTAGCTCTTTAGACATTACCTAATCCAATGTCCATCCACCCACCCCCAACACACACCTTTTCTTTTGGTTCCTGTTATTCCTAGGATTTGAGTCAGAGGTTACAATCACATAGGCCTCTGGATTTTCACTTACTTTGGGCCTCTGGCTCATTCTTACTTGCTATTGCTCTTTCTTAAGGGCCAGTGGTTAAGTGGTCAGCTACAGCAATGTGCTGTAGGACAGAGCCATCCCACACTGTTTGAAACTCTTTCTGAGACATCCAGACATTTCCAGCCAGCCCTATGAGCCAGAATTATATCTAGGTTTAATTCCGCCCCCACCTTGAATAGCTTCCTAGACTGGCACTGGCATTGGATAAGGCCAGAGGTGGTATTTCTGAAGATAAAAAGCACAAGGGATCATACTTTTGTCTTCAACACTGACAGACAAACAAGAGAAAAAGTGAAAGTGAGTATTTATGGAGTTGCTCTGACAGGGCTGGAGCATGTTGCTGTCTACATGGGTGTTCATAGAGAGCTGTACCCATCTCCCTGTCTGACTCTAGTTCATCCCATCCTTCTGTCTTTGCCTGTTAGCTCCGGCATGTCTAGAAATCTAGTGGCTGGAAATTATTCCAGGACCTGGCAGAGCCTCTAGTGAGGAGAACGGTAAGGAATGACTGTGGTTCACTGTTTGCTCTGGGACGGAGAGGGAGCACAGCCAGCTCAGGCTGGCCACTGTCACCTGCCACATACAGACCGTCAGGTGCCATGGGCCAATGGCTGACTGAACCTGTGCAGACATGCCAGGTACCACTGAGAAAATGATTCTTGGGGAATATTTGGCAGAAACGATGTGAAGGCCAAGGTAGAAGAGACTGTCTACTCCATTTCTGCCAACACCCTCTTATCAACTTAGGCCTCCAAAGAATAAGAGATGTTCTCTTGAAGGTCATAGAAATTCCAGGTCATGTATCTTCTCACAATTCCATTTCCCAAACCAGAATCCCCTCCATAAATAGATATGTATGTAGGTAGGTAGATAAATAGTACCTACTACTCATTTAAATGCTATCAGTAAGGCCTCACTACCTACCTACTCATATAGGTCCTACTTCCTTTAGAAAAGCTCTATTATGTATATTTTCATATATCATATATATGAAAACCTAACCATCTCTAATGTCTACCTCTTGATTATTTCTGCTAGAACCACATAGAGTAAGCTGAATCCTTTTCAGTCATAAAGAGCGCTTGGTATTTAATTAAGAGCTATGAATTTTGAATCATATTGTCTATGTAAATGTCTACAAGTTATAGGTCAAAAATAGCTGAATATTGGCAGTTGAATATGTTTCAAGCTAATATTGAATCTCTCAGAGTTCCACCTTTCTCATTTATAACAGCTCGAGTATAACCACTCAGCAGTTTATTGTAACGGGGGATTGAAATTCAGTGAAATATCTAGCATTAGGAAGCATTCAATGCTTTTTAAAATTCAATTTAACAAATATTTGCTAAACTTCTATTGTGTATCATGCACTATGGCAAGTGTCTGGGGTGGGAAAATGGGTGATAAATGGCCCCTGACCTCATGATGGGATTATAATATGTGAAGCCTCTTATGTTCCTAAGTCTTCTCTTCTTCCTCTGCCTAAATAGAGCAAGCATCGCCTACATCTGTCTTTAAACTCACCTCATTATATTGTAATTATCTCTTCACCCAAAAGATGTAACTTTTTTGGTATAAGAATCATTCACTAAATATCACAGATTTTTCTCCATAAATGCTGGGTTGTTGGGTGAATTTCTAATTTTTCATTTTTTCCTTTTGTGCTCGACTCTAGTGTCTTCACTTATCTGCGTAGGTGTTAGCTGACTTTTTCCCAGGGTGGCACCAGCTCACAGAGGTCAAACAAGCCTGCTGACGTTCGCCCAGCCCCCCCTGCCTGTCCTGTGCTGCTCCCTTATCTCCTGTCTAAGTCTGTCGGGGCTGCTGTTACAAAATGCCATAGAGTAGGTCGCTTATAAACAACAGGAATTTATTTCTCAGAGTTCTGGAGGCTGGGAAGTCCACAGTAAAGGTGCTGGCCAATTTGGTGTCTGGTATGGGTGTCTGGTATGTTTTATGTCTATAAACCTGCTTCCTGGTTTATAGACAACACCTTCTCTCTGTGTCCTCACATGGTGGAAGGAACAGGGGACTCTCTCAGGCCTCTTTTATAAGGACACTAATCCCATTCATGAGAGCTCTGCCTTAATTACTTGCCAAAGGCCCCGCCTCCTAATACTATCGCCTTGGATGTTCAGATGTCAACATGTGACTCTTGGAGAGACATAAACATTCAGTCCATTGCATTGCTCTTTCAGCCAGTTGGAATGCCTCTATTTTCCTTCACTATTTCTGCCTACTCAATCTTTGTCATGGTTAAAAGTCCATGTTTATTGCAGAATTCACTAAAATATTTCAAGAGTTATTGGAAAGATGGGGCAGACTTTGTGGAAACAAGCACACAAAGAACAGCCAAGCCCTGCAGGAAGGGGCTGGCCTTTGACAGTTTGTCTCTGCGTTTCTCTTGTTGGGGCTGCGTGGTTTCCTCAATTGTGCTTCTTTCTGTGCGACTCCTACGGTGGTTTCTTGAATCTCTTACTTAGAGTTTCTCTGATCCCCACCAATTTCACTTCCCATGTAGCCTTGGCCTGCCTTGGTGCTTATTCAGACAGCTTGATAGATCATAGCTAACTAACTTGTTCTTGCCTTAAATCCAAAGTAGCTGCAAAGTAAGTCAGACTGTCTTCATTTGAGTAAAGTGATCCCTCTTGGTCCAGTCAGCTATTGTTGGGTTAAGCATAGAGATCATGTGATATAGGATACTATCTGTGTCTATTCAGGGTTCTATTAAATCAGAAAGTTGACAAGGATAAAGTATTAGCAACTGGCAGAGTTATTTTTAATGTCCACCAGGTCTAAACCAAGGATGGTCTGCTCAAACATACTCTGCCTCCTCTCTGGCTCTTCTCCTCTACCTACTCCTTTTCTAGATATGTCCACTGCCAGGGATGTGTCTCTGCTTGAGAAACAGTCAGAAAATGTGTCCAGAGCAACAGGCCTTCTCTTTAAAATACAGGACTTCGAGGCAATGTGTTCAGTGGCTACCCTAACTTGAAATGCTTTGGCCTATGGAAGATGGAGACTATTAAAATCTACTGAAATGCCAATAATTAAATCAGGAACAGTTATTGGAAAGGCCAGCCATGTTCCAACTCCCCAATTCTCCCAGCCTCACAAGATATATAATTTCCCATTTGTACATGGGGGAGGGGCTCCAAGTCACATAGGAATATTGCAAATGGGTTGAGGACCCAGCGTCTTCAGGCTATTTCTGTCTTGAGTTATTTTGATTTTTCTATTTGATGCTGTCAGAAGCTCAGGAACTGATCATTTGTGTTGGAAATAGCACAACTTCTGCCCTTTGTTTCGGTCGCTTTTGCCATGTGTGATTGGTGAATTTGATTGCTGGCCACAGTAAATTGCATTTGTGTCAAGAGCACTCTGAACAGATCAATGTAGGAGGAAACCAGGCAAGATCAATTGCAATACCAAAGGACCAGTGTAAAAAGTCATGCGACTCACATGTCATCCTATAGCTCTCAGTGTCTAAACATCACACAGATTCTTCACCACAATTCATTAGTTAAACCTCACAATACCCCGTGAGATCAGTTAGTGTCTGATGCTAGACATCTAGAAGAGAGGGAAATAACACCATGTCAATCCAACTGTCTTTACACAGAAAATTTACAAAAAAGTGAGACAACCTGTAATAATACAAATAATTGTTATAGTTGTTCCTTATATTTTCCAGGGGCTGGTTATGTCCTCTATACACATTTCTAATTTAAACTTCAAAAATAATGTTATAGGTTAATTCTCTTTATCATTCCCATCTTATAGCTAAAGAATTAAACCTAGAAAGGTAAAGTAATCTCTCTTTGATTATGCGTGAGTGAAGTGGATCTTTGGACCTCTGTTCTGACTGACTCCAAACATTATGCTGTTAAATATCTACAGTTGTTGCTTTTGTATTTTTAAACTGCAAAGCTCTACACTAATAAGAATAAGCATTATGATTACTGCTGCTATTCTTACTATTTCAGTAATTCTTCCAGATGTATAGTAGACAAGGCATTTCCTCCCCTGCACAAAGGGACACTAAGGTCCTTGGAGGACAGTTATTCAGATTGTTACCTCTGTAATTTTTGCATGCATCTGATTTTATAAAGTAGCTTCCCTGTCCTGTATCCCAACCAGCCTGTGAAGTAAGTAGGGCGAGTATTATCAACTCCAGTTTCTCAGTGAAGAGAGTGAGGCTCACAGCATGTGACTTATGCCCAAGAGTGGAGAGTGGAACTGAAAGGAGAAGTCAGGCCTTCTGGCTCCAGAGCTGCTGCTCCTTCTACTGTCTTGTGTTGTATACCATGCAGCATTTGCTTTTGAAGATATCACTGCTTAAATGGGAGTAAGCTTTTTCTTAAACATTGGATTGTCTCTACCACCCCATACGTCCTTAAAAATGTGGAAAACAAATAAACAAAGACCAGTTCAGAGTGCTCTAGCTGAAGAGTGTGTCCTGTACTCGTTGGGGTTAGACCATGTCTTGTGACCCTGTCTCGTCCTACCCAGTCCCTAATGGACTGCCTGCAACAGAGGGAAGCAGTGAAAAAAGCCCTTCAGAGGCTGCCAGAAGGCCAAATTCGTGACTTTAGAATATTTAATGATTTAGTCTCAGCACTGTTTATTTGCAAAAAAAAAAAAATGTTTATTGATGGCCCCCTGCATTCAAGGCCATCATCTGAACATCCAGTAGTTGGCCAGCCTTGGACAAGTCACTTCACTTCTCTGGGCCCCGATTCTGTCACCTGCAAAATAGACCTAATAGTGCCCCTTTCCCTGTTTCAAAGAGTAGTTGTAAGGATAAAACTAAATCATGGATGTGAACTGGTTCTGTAAACTAATGAACTCCGTCCTATGCTGTTGTGATATGTTGTTGTAGGACTCTCAAAAATGTTTGTAAATGAATCAGCACATTAAGAATGTATTTTGTTCCATGCCCCAGGGGTAACAGAAACGATACTAAAAGAGTGACTGCATGGACTCAGGTGCGTGGATGAGGAACAGACTGAGAGGGGTGTTGCTGTCCCCTCGCTGTCCCGGCTCTGTGGAGAGAGTTGCCTTTGGCAGCATTGAGCTGCTCATCTTTGCTTGGTCATCCTCTTGGAACTGCTTGCTCTGAATGGTGTGATTTCTGTGGCATTTTCTTATTTTTCTTTCTGTTTCTGGCAATGACTCCTTGAAATATTATTTTTACTTCCTCGATGGCTGGGCTGTGTAATTGATGGCCTCTCTGGGTTGCTGGAAGTCGTGCATTTAAACCACGATCGCCTTGGCTCCAACGCCTCAGAGTTCATTACTTTTTGAAAAGCTTCACGTCTGTTTGTGTTCAGATTATTGTTGCTCTGGAGAGGGAGGTTATTTTCAGGCAGGAAGAGGAGTGTGGAGCAGAAATCACCATAATCAAATTCTTTTCTCTTCTTAGATTAATATTTCTGGGTAACAAGACTTCACATTTATCTGATATGGCTGTTCTGAACCGAGGGACCAAGGACCTTCACTTTTCCCCTGCAGCCTGCTGGAGGGAGTTCAGCAGCACTCAGTCTTGGGACGTGGGAGGCTGCTGCTTTGCAAATAAAGTGGGTAATAAAAGTGCCCAGCGCTGGTACTAGAGAATGATTTAGTGCAGAATGTATACATGTAAGATTTTTAATTAAAGGTTTGACGTATACCTGATTCTCAGTGACAGTGTGGGTGGAGGGTGCGTGCTGTCTCCACTGGAGCCCGAGATCTCTCATCTCTGCAGTGGTCATCCCATCATTCCCAACCCTTGTCTCTCTGTCGGCTGTCACAGTCCACCCACACTGTTGTCACCATGTATGTCCACACTCTGTCTCCTGCTCTCCACCTGCACCAGCTCCATAAGCTTTAGCACTCCAGATTTGGTAGACCCAACCAAACTTGTATAAATGTTGAATATGTCAGAATGTAGCTTATGTGGAAGATGAAGAATAACTCCTCTAGTTTTCCAGAAATGCATGCTGAGTGTCTGGAGTTGTTGGTACTATAACTAAGAACATGTAACGTGAATTCTGCCATTCTTTGCATCTTCCTTTTCATCCTAAAAAAAAAAATCTGACTTCATTCTTTAAGACTGAAATTAAGCACCTTCTTTAAGAAGCCACCCTTAGACATGCCCCCCCCATTCCATCTCAGGAAGGTTTCTGGCTTCCTGCTTGAACTTTCAAAGCTCTTTCTTTGCATTATGACTGCAGCATTCCTGACAGTGTTTTGTGATTGTCTATCTCATGTCTGTTCTCTTTTGCCCTCATTGTACCCCTTGAAGATAGGAGCCAGGTTTTTCATTGGTTTCCTTTATTTCTGTATCATCGTCTAGTGTGGTCCCAACATATGCTTGACACCAAAAGAAGGATTGTTGAATTAATTCCTGAAAAGAATGTGTTTGATCAAAGCATATTTCGATTTTCTCTTTAGTTAAGCGTGACTGTATACAGAAGAGAATCTGTGTGGTGTGCAAGGGTGCTCATTTACCTTTTCATTTGGAAGCACACTTAGGTCCTCATTCTAGAGGGAGAGGTAGTCAGTTGCAGTACCTCAGGTGGGCCTATTTACACAAGCCTAGGTGATAAAAAAGTAGGCATTGTAAAAGATAAGTTTGGTGCATTTTGGTCAATTACAGATATAGAAGCAACTTCTGAGAAAAAAAAAAGACAGGAAAAATCTGGTTCAGAAAGAATTTTCATCTCTATAGGAGATGAAACACTTTTAAGTTGAAGGCAGTTTCTTTCCCTTTTGCAACATAACAAGTAGAAGATATTGTCACATCTTGTCATTTGAAGGGTGCAAAAGTGGATTATATATGTAACAAAAGATATGAGGCATATGCTGGTGTTTAACAAAAATAAATATTTGAGGGATTGTTTTCTATACATTTCCAAATAAGACACCAAAGGTAGATGTCCTCCCAGATTATGCTTGGTGTGTGGTATTATATCTATATATTCCTTAGTATTCTGGGGATGGGGAAGGGGGATGGGGAAGGATTTTAGCTTCTGTGAATTGTGGTCAAGTACATATGCCTAAAGTTTTTATTGTTTCTTTGTAACTCAGACTTCTCCTTGGTGCATTTCAGGAGAATACTGGTTTGTGTGGATTATAACAGTCTAAAGCTCAGCAAAGTGCAGGTGATTAGCAGAATTTTAAGTGGTATGACATTTTGCTGCCAAAAAGTAATTGATTTATTAGAGACATTACAATACATTCATGATTCGACATAAGAGGTTCTTTTGAACTTGCTTGGTACCAAATCCTGTGGGAGATTATTTGCTTTCAGCACCAGGGACAGAAACTCTCCTTTATTCCAGATCAGTTGGCCTTACACAAGTAAATATTACAGCTCAGCAGTAGCACTCCAATCCAGTGGCCACAGTATGATCCAATTTAATAGCTTTAACAATTCCAACTGACAGGTTCCTGAATATTGATGCATTGTTTTGCACTTAGGTTGCCACAAAGTGGAACAAGGAACAGGATTAGTTGACTTTATAATGTGTTATTATTACCTTTGCTATCTCTATTGTTGCTAAAAATAAGGATGCTAATTCACAACATCAATTTGCTTAATATCCAAACTATGTAACATTTTGGAAGACTTTTGATGTTTTCCTAATAAGCAACTTCTTAGTAATGCCATACTTCAAAACTCTAAGCAATAAGCCATAATTAAGTTCAGTGATTCCACACCTGAGCAGTGAACCAAACAGACTAACAAAACGCCTAAAGCTAATAAAAATCTTATTGTTGGAAGCAATGAAACCCCAATGGGGTATGGTGTAAAATACTGAGAGGATAAGGCTCTCTGCCATAATGGCTGTGACTAATGCACTTACCCTGACTAGGTAAACCTCTAGTTAATTCCCACTGCCTCAAGCAACTGGCCGAAACTTTAAAAATAGAGACACGGTCTTAATCCAGGGTACTGTTTGCTTCCTTATTCAGTGTTTATTGATTATAAATATTCCAAAGCAATTTTATTCCTCTTCATTCACATGACAAAAGAAATGAAAAATAATAATGGATAATTCAGGAGCTTTGCTGAATAACTCACATTAGACTGAATTCTAGAATACATAACCCACTGATGCCTGAATTAAAAATATTTATAGAACTCGAGCTGGTAGAGATCTTAGATAACATGCAGTCCCAGCCTGTCTTCTTACAGATAGCTCCTCGGGGTTATGTCATTTGTCTGAGGTCACAGAGATAAACACATGGTTGGGAGTGTCTTGTGCTTATTATTGTTAAAAAAGAAAGGAAAGAAGGAAAGAAGGAAGGAAGGAAGGAAGGAAGGATAAACTTTAATAATATTATTTAAGTTCTCCTTCTTTCCTTTGTTATCCAGAAAAGTGGCAATATTTCCTTCTTACTGAACAAAATGCCATATGCGTAAACATAATTCTCACTTTGCCCATCTCTCAGGAAGCTAAAAACGACATATCAAGTTTAACATCAAAATTTATGTTGACATTTATGGTCACCATAAGAGATATTCTCTCTTCCCTTGGACTTACTTTCTGTGTTTTCTTTACTCTTTTATTTTGTGTTTTTATTATAAGATTTCTCAAATTTATTGGGAAATTTATTGGGAAAATTGTGAAATATAAATAATTATGAATAATTTGATACACAGCTTTTTAATATATAATTTA
The DNA here is from genome assembly GCF_041146395.1 of Eulemur rufifrons. Classification (NCBI taxonomy): domain Eukaryota; kingdom Metazoa; phylum Chordata; class Mammalia; order Primates; family Lemuridae; genus Eulemur; species Eulemur rufifrons. The sequence goes on along the minus strand of NC_090988.1, from coordinate 7,787,399 downwards.
ATCTTGTATCAAACATGACCTGGACAATTAACGACGTGTGTGTTTTTATGGTTGTGGATCATTTGCTCATCTTAAAAATTGCTCAAGAATGCATGATGAGGGTAATTGAAAGTTAAATAAAAAATAATAAGAATTCCATTAGTATAGATGTAGGTCATGTACGCGAGGAAATATTTTTATTCAGAATAAAATGTTTTTAAAATATTAAGTGAAAATGTAGGTTACCAAATTTAGCATTTAACTTGTCAGTTGGATTAATGGATTCAAGGCAAAGAAAAACTTGGGCGTTTTAGTTATCCAGTTCAAACAATTACATTAATTAAGTAAGCTGGATTCAATTTTTTATTCCTGATTTTATTTGTTTTTCCATTCATTTATTGAGTAGCTGCTATATGTTTCAGGAACTCTGTACCTTCCGAGCATTCAGAGATAAAAGAGAATCGCTCTTCTCAGAGAGTTTACAAGAAGCTCCTCCTTGTGCTCAAACAGAGTGCGATTAACTGCTGTAAGATGCTAGAGAAACAATAAACAGGGCTCAAACCTGAACTGGTTCAAGGTGGAGTGGAGCTTTGAGGAAGGCTTTCAGATTGGAGTCCAGATTTAAAGGGCTAAGAAAAAGCAGTTATGTAAAGATTGAGAGTCTACCAATGCAAGCAGCCAGAGTGGACGCACAAGAGAGTTCTGGGGAGACAGGGGCAGGACAAAGACCCTAACCCAGTCCGCAGGTAACAGTGGCTGAAAGATAGGAGAAAGCAGAGGCCCCGAATGTGTGTGTGTTGGGGGCAGGCGGGGATGAGAGAGAGAGAGAGAGAGAGAAAAGAAAATTTGGGTGTGTTATGGTAAAAGATAAGATTGGAGTGGTGTAAATGGGCCCGTCGTGAAGGGTTTTGCTGGACACACCCAGCCGAGGATTTTATGTACTGGTAAAGTGGGTGAAAATGAATACTTTGAAACATTATAAGCATTTGATATTTGCATTTCTGAAAAGAGTCATTTTGGAAGGTGGTTTGGAGGGGGACAAAGCTGGTCTACTCTGTTACAGTGATGCAGGGGAGCAGTGAGGTTGGCCTCAATTAAGACGATTAGCCTCAGTGATGGAGAAGATACAGAGTTGAATCCGGCAAGGCGCTATGGGGACCTGTACCTGGTATGGGGGGCTGGAAATGGAAGAAGAATGGGAAGTTTCATTGATTGGGGGGTGGCATGGCATGGTGGTTTAGCATGTGGACACCGGGAGCAGACTGCTTGTTTTACAATATTGCTTTTTGACCGTGACATGTTCCTGAACCTCTCTGTGCCTCAGGTTCTTCTTCTGAAAGTAGGATGATGCTAATGGTAGCAATGTTATTTTGCATACACTTTCAGAAAATTGTTGTAAAATTGTATACCCTTTCTTGAACATCTTTAAAGGCCCATGGGCAGCATTTTAAAAGCCCTTGAAATACACAAAAGGGATTGATTGGCTATGGAGAGAAAAGTGATTCATTCAATATGGGACTTCGCATTCACTTTGTACCGTGTATTCATGGTCTAATAAATTATTACATAATTTGTGAAAAGATGAAAGAGAATAAGAACATCCTCAAAGGGGATGAAATAATCCAATAGAGAGATGTTGGAGATGATTAGTGAAGACATTCAGAAGGCAGAGAGAAATTGACAGTCATGTTAAGTCAAACATGACTTTTAAAGAAGCTACTAAACAGTGAAGGATTATTATTAAAGGCAGAGATTAGCCAAGAGGTAAAGCAGGCAACTTCAAAGGAACAAGAAAAATGGGGGGAAAAAAAGTTTAGATCCTTAAAGGAAAAGGACAATTGATAGAAATTTTGTACAACTGAACAACTTCTCATAACTCCCAAACTCTCAGACTTTTCTATGATTTCTACCCTGGGCAGCTGGGTTTAAATTACACAAACACTGGGACCCGAGTTACCAAACACCATGAATCTGATAACATTTACAGTCGCCATAGTTGGTAGCGCAGCTCTCCACCTCTACTCCTTCATCTTAGAGGATGAAACATTAAAATCTGGGGAGGCTCTCTTATCAGGTTGCCTTTTCGTTGTTTTCTGCTGCCAGCCCCAGACTCACATAGGCCCCTTCCTGGCAAAATATTCAGGGGAAAAAAAAAAGGGGGGAGAAAAGAGGAAAGAAGTGATAATTTTGGTTCATCATTATATAGCTGATTAATCATCCCACACTGAAAATTAAAGCCACTTATTTAAGGATCTCAGAATAAGTTACAAAAAGTAAGGCAAGCTATTGTGCCAAGGACAGCGGCAATTGCTTATTGCCAGATCCCGTGACATCCCTTCAGTCCACTTTCTGTTGAAATTGATGCAGCTGTTACCACTCTCCTTATTGATAGTCTTTCTTTCTCAACTTTTCATGAAACTACTCTCCCCTGACTTTCAGCCAATTCTGACCACTCCATCTCAGTTTCTATTATTTACTCACTTTAATCCTTCTCATGAGTCATAAATTCTAGCATTGCCCTGGATTCCCTCTTTGAATCTCCTGCCTTCATGTTTTTCCCAGCTGATGCTACTCAGTCCTGGCATTAGCATGAAGTCCCTGCTTTGAGCAGTCATCCAGGCGTGTTCTGCCTCGCCTCTTTTCTAAATTCTCGAAGGAGTGCAAGTCATCCCCTGAGCATCCAACTTGTGTGTCCTGCAGACAACTTGAACTCAACATATTCCAAATTATTCTTATTATCCTCTGTACCTAACTAGGTTCTTGATTTCAGTCAGCAGAGATTTATTTAGGTTGACTTAACACAAAAGAAGTTGACCGAAAATATATGGTAGAACTGATGGAATTGACAGAAGGTTGATTTAAACATGGAAAGAAGGGCTATACACAGAAAAAATCACAATGCAGGGAGAGCCTTGCTGAGACTGCAGCCACCACAGCTTAATAGGGGCACCATTGTTGACACCATTGTAACGCTGGCGTTTGATGCCTCTTCTGCTCTCCTGATACCTCTGCATACTGGCTATCCCAACAAGAGTGAATTCCAATTGTCTCTGCCTCTTTACATCACTAACTGTAGAGGCAGATACCTTGGCAAGGGCATCCAGTAGCCAGAGACCAGGTGACATGCCCATGCTGTACCTACTAGAGTACAGGAGGGTGAGTCTTTGATCTTACCAGATTTCACAGTGGACTCACTCTATCTAGGGTTGTTTTTTTTCCTTTTATATAGGCGAGTGGTTCAGATTCTGGGTAGTGGCTTAAAAGAGTGTCAAATGTCCATTGTATCTTTTGTGAGTAAATCTTCTCTTCAACCATTATTTTCCATCTCAACAAATGACACCAACATACAAAGTCAACCAAGCTAGAAACCTCAGAGTCATCTGCAAGTTTGTCTTTCGCTTCTTGTTACACATCTGTTTTGCTGGTGATGTGGACTCAAGTCACTAAACCTTGCAATTCCCTCTACCAAATAGTCCTTTCCTCTTTTCCATTCTGCTCTTTCCTCTTTTAGGTCAATCTTATATCATGTCTCAGGAGGACTTTTGTACTTTTAAGCAGTGACGTACTGGATAAGGGAGCAGGCTCCAGTGTCAGACCACCTGCGTTCAGGTCATATTTCAGATCATACTCACTAGCTGTGACCTTGGGCATGTTATCTGATCTCTTTCTATGTCATATGTTAATGTAAATAAGGGGAATAATAATACCTGCTACTGGGGGTTGCTGAGAAGATGGTTTGAGGCAGGGGGTTTAAAGCATTTTGTATGCTCACAAACAATAGGAACTCAATAAAGGTAAGGTAACACTGAAACGGAACAGTAGTGGTGGCTGGTGAGGTGGTGGCTTGGTAGTGATGGCAGTAATGATCATAATGGCTACCTGGCATCAGTGCTGTCTCCAATGTGCAGTCTATACTGCTGCTAGCATTTTTTTTTTTTTTCAGAACAAAGCTGTTTAGAACCCTTTGATCAATCCCCACTTCCTATGAAACAAATCCAAACTTTTTAGTAAGGCATATAAACTTCTGCAAAAATAGTACCCCAAATTATCTTTGTACTATCAAATTCTACGACCCACGTTATAGTAGAGGAACACAGATCAACTCATTCCCCAACGTTTCAGAGATATTACTTCTAGCTTTCTCACATGCCTTCTGCTTCCTGTAACACTCTCCTTTGATGCCTTGGAATGCCCACATTTTCTCCAAGACCCAAACACATGGCAACTTTCTTTGCATTTTCCTCCCTGCCACCCTCCCCATCTTCCTATCACACTTTGTATTTGCATCTCACGTGGCATGTACAGTAATTGTTGGGTATATTGTCAACTTCTCCACCTGCTGCTGTACCCTTGAACTGGAATGCTCGTATCTTATTCATTCTGATCTCTGTTACACTGGACCAGCACATAGTAGGTGCTCAGGGAATGGTTATTCGACTACTGCAGTAATGAGCTTATTTGTAATGACTCTAGGAGGACCCAGGATCCTGGAGAGACATGCCCACTTGTTCCAGACGAGTTTGCTGTGTCCCACTGGCCACATTTGGCAGTGACATGAACAGGCACAGCATTTGAGGGCCTCAGCACTATTTTAATCATTTCTAGTTTGTACTTGGCACCAGGCATCTTGCTAGAAGCTTTAACATAATACTGGGAAGTCACAGTCCTTTTTTCTGAGGGGATTTTCATTCCAGTAGAAACTCTAGATTAGCAGCCATCATAGTTATGAGACTCTGGAGCCAAATTTGCAATCACCATTAAGAGAAAGAGCCAAAGGACTGTTCATGTCCTAGCAAAATATTCTAAAACAGAAATTACTGCCTTTAAAAACACAGGTGTCATTTGAAAAAGCTTCATGTTCTTTGAAAGCACCAGGACAAGTATATTTTATCTAAATCTAAGAAGTCATAGAAACTTTAGACTGCCCCCTCCAAAAGTCACAAGTTAGGCTAAATGCCACTGTCTTTATTGTATTTGAAAACAAATTCACTGCTATAGGATGAAACTAAGGTGTCTAATTAGGACCAAGAAGAAGAGAAACGAACCGGTTTCAGAAAAATAATTCTCACAAAATTAATTATTGAAAAGGAATAAGATTATAAAATTCCATGAACCTTCTTCCTGTTTGTGGAATGTGCCGCACCACCTGGAAATCTCCCATGGAATATTAGGTTCTGGAGAGCAGGGTTGGGAAAATACCAGTGTAAACTATTCCCATTCCAGTCCCTGTTCTCTGATTCAAGAGTAAAGGATTTAGTGGGCACTTTGAAATTATGAATCATTAACTGATAAACAAATGAATGCGCACCACCAACGGCACAGCACTTTCCTACCACTGGTCTGAAGGCTTACACTGGCTTCCCTACAGTCAGACCAAACAGCAATTTCTCCATTCCCAAACTGCAGCCTTTATTGCTTTATGATCTGATACCGGCACCCTTCGGCCTCCTGCAATGCCGGTAGCCTTTGCTTAGGAGCTTCTTGGAGAATTACCTATGTTATTATTGTGGAAAATCATTTCATCAGCTAAAATATGAATCAGAAGGAGTCTGTATTTTAAACATTTTATTTTTGTTTTTTAAGAGCCTCCCTTGAAAGGATTGAGTTTAAAAGGTATCCATGGTTCTTCCTGTTTCATGGCCTCTGTCCACCCGCAGGAGAGGGATATTCCACCAGAAGTTCTGCCTGCTTGCGAGGGCTGGTTTCCTCCCTTTCCTCCACCCCTTTGCTCTCTTTTCCCAGGGTGGAGCTGGGGGATGCAGCTGGTCCAGGGGATCACTGACTGCCTCCCAGACAGACCGCTCTCCCAGCTCATTCTCTTTGCACCCTCCTTGGTGCAGGTGTGGAGGGTGCATGCTCTGCCTCGGGGCCTGCGGCACACATGCAGGTGTGTGCGCTGCTCTTCCTTTTAGGACTCCTTTATCTGCCACGGCATAAGTAGATAAGATTGGTTCCAGGGACAGAGCTGCTTCTTTTCCCTTGAGACAGAAGGGCACAGGAGTGCTTTCCTGCAGGTCCCCACATTCCACTTCTGTCCTGGCGATTAAGCTGGTGCAGCCCTCTGATTCCCCTGGAAGCTTGGCTCTGCCCCCCAGTTGTTCACACCTGGAAGGAAAGAGCAGGGAGGGATTAGCTCCCTAAATTTGCAATGCTGTATTTTTCTGAAGATAAATTTAGATTATTTGTAATTACACCAGATGACTTTGATGAAGAGCTGTCTACACAAAGTTTTCTGGCAAAAAGAATATCCATTTTTAGGCAGTCGACCTTCAGTCTGGTTAACAACATTATTAATGTACCATGTCACTGCAAACATATACTACAGCATCATGGGTTCAGATGTGCCATCTAGAAGCCAACGTTTTTATGAAACTGTATGGCTGGGCCTTCTGCTTTCAACTCACCTTTTTTTTTTTCATGTTCTAATTTTTTTTGATTCAGATTATTATTGTACTCTGCCTCAGCACACCAGATTCTTTTGCTGCAATTGTTTATATATAGTGACAACCTTATGATCGTATCTGATTTGTTATTCTCCCACCTTCTCTAAATAAAGCACCATATCTATGTTCAGTGCACTAGAAATAGGAAAACTTCTTAACAAAAACGAAAAACAAAACAAAAAACTCAATGTTGGAAGATAGTCCACACTGAAGCATCAAACTCCCTGCCTGTCTTGCTCTCTGTTGCTCTCACTCGCCACCAGTATGTGTGCGTGTGTACACACATGTACACATGTGTGCGCACGTGTCTGTGTACGTACACACAGGTGTATATAGACATCTATGCACACTTTTCATTGCAAGAGACAGCAAACCCTTTTTGTTCCCTACAATGTTCTCCTCTCCTCTTACTTTTCTTTCTCAAGAAAGGAAGTTTTGGCCGGGCGTGGTGGCTCACGCCTATAATCCTAGCACTCTGGGAGGCCGAGGCGGGTGGATTGCTCAAGGTCAGGAGTTCGAGACCAGCCTGAGCGAGACCCCGTCTCTACTAAAAATAGAAAGACATTATATGGACAACTAAAAATCTATATAGAAAAAATTAGCCAGGCATAGTGGCGCATGCCTGTAGTCCCAGCTACTCGGGAGGCTGAGGCAGTAGGATCGCTTAAGCCGAGGAGTCTGAGGTTGCTGTGAGCTAAGCTGACGCCACGGCACTCACTCTAGCCTGGGCAACAAAGTGAGACTCTGTCTCAACAAAAAAAAAACAAAAAAAACAAAAAACAAACAAAAAAAAAAAAAGGAAGTTTTCTTCCATCGGAGTAGCACTCTGAATTAAGCCCTGCATTTGTTATAGTGCCCATGAAGACTTTTTCTAGTACTTGTCTAATGAGAAGTGATGCTCGAAATTAGAGCTTGGTGCCTTCCAATTATCCCATTGCACATGATTTTGTTATACTGCAAATAGTCATTTTCTTCCTTCCCCAATAGCTTCGTAAGTGGGCCATGGTAACCCACTCCAAAACAAATGGCTCAGCATTGCTAACTTTGCTGTATATAATTTACATGTCTACATTATTAAGAAAAATGACTACTGGGTCATTTAATAATGATTTTTAACATTATGATTTTAAAAAAAAATCTGTTGGCCACAATCACTAAAATAAGCTCCAGGTCTTTGTTGTGGCAGAGCGTTGGAAGTTAGTCCTCAAGAGCATAGCTTTTATGACACCTGGGAGAGAGCCCAGCGTGGAGTAGGAAGGGGCCCACAGGGCTCCGTAGTGTCACTTACTTTCACTTTATTTTTGGACTTGCATTTTCTAATGTTGACCCTGCTTTGTGCTCAGGCAAATAATGGGTCAGGGCACTTCAAAGCAGACAGCTACACTGGACTTGATTCATCCTAATCAAAAATAACTGCTGCCCTTGCCTATTAATCTCTTTTCCACCCTAGAAATGGAAGATTAGGGGAAGAATGAAGTCACATCTAAAGAGTTCTGCCTTAGGTAGTTAAGAGGATGATTGAAATCAATAAATCCAAGGCTTTTGGGAAGCCCACTTGATTCCAAATTTACTAAAGACAGAAAGAAAGAAACTCCAGCAGGAGCCTCTCGTGACCAGAATGTGACCACTGAGCCATTGCAGCAGGTCTATCTTCATGGGGACCTCCTAGGAGAAGCCTAAGTTTGACTTGATCCACCTCGTTATGATGTTCTATCCATGAGGAGCGTCAATCACAATGAAGGAAACCGTCACTGCCCAGTGCCCCCATGCATAAACCAGCCCTCTCCTTTTACTCTGGACTGTGACTGGCATCCCTGAGGAACCTATAGGCCACTTGAAATTGCTGATAGCAGCAGCAGCTAGGGACGCCATCGTACCTGCACATGGCCACTGCACCGGACAGCCTGCTCTTTTTCCTTTATTTCATTTTTTTTGTCCTGAAATATTCTGGCTTTCAGGCCATAGTGTTGCAGCCATTTCCCATGGTATTTTTCCTTATTGATATGGAAACATTTTTTTTTTTTTTTTTTTTTGAGACAGAGTCTCACTCTGTTGCCCAGGCTAGAGTGAGTGCCATGGCGTCAGCCTAGCTCACAGCAACCTCAAACTCCTGAGCTCAAGCGATCCTCTTGTCTCAGCCTCCCGAGTAGCTGGGACTACAGGCATGCACCACCATGCCCGGCTAATTTTTTCTATATATATTTTTAGCTGTCCATATAATTTCTTTCTATTTTTAGTAGAGATGGGGTCTCGCTCTTGCTCAGGCTGGTCTCGAACTCCTGAGCTCAAACGATCCGCCCACCTCGGCCTCCCAGAGTGCTAGGATTACAGGCGTGAGCCACCGCGCCCGGCCGATATGGAAACATTTTTATGGAAGTCATCTTATTTGGTTTTCACAAGGACACTATAAGGCAAGGAATTGATCATTTTCATTTTATAAATGGAAGAAATAAATCCTGAGACATCAAACCTGTGGCCCAAAATGACTCCTGTGGATTTAGCCTTGGTCCACTGCCTGTTCCATGGCTGCTGCAGGGCCCCTGGCGGGGACCCTGTGCTCTCCTCAAACACTAGAGTTTCAGTTCTTGGGCGGCTCCCTGTGGAATATCTCTGGGGTCACTTTTAGGGAGAGTTTTGTGGTAGCAACAGGTATGTGAACATGACCACTCCTACAGTCTGCACCCAAATTCCAGGATCCATGTATGTACAATCGCTCTGTCCCCACTGTGTTCACGAGGGCCGGTCCTGTGGCCTTCTAGCCTCACTGTGCAATTTCGTAGGGAAACATGCTACTCTGAGGACCTCTTCAGAGTCTTGCTTCTCTTCATCCTCAATGGAAAGGAAGTTGTTCAGGTGTTTTTTGTTTTTTTTCTATTTATTTTTTATTTTTTTTTGCCTGAGTGCCCTGAAAAAACAAAACAAGATGAAAGTCTAGAATTATGTTCAACAGCACCATATCTGGCTTCTCTGCCCCTTACGCTTCATATTTTTCTTAGCTGTTCTGTTTTAGTTAGCACCAATATAGTACTCCCTCCTACGTATCCCTTTAGGGTGAAATGCCTGCTCCGTATGCTCGGGAAAGGCAGTATATTTTAGGCAGCCCGATAAAAGGCTCTAATAGCCCCAGATTAACGCATTCATTCCTAGCCAATTGAAGGATTCGCTGCAGTCCTCAGGCGGAGGCTCCTTTGATGAATTTGCCCTGGGTAATGAGCCATTCAGCAGCTGGGTACCCTGTGTCGCTGTGATCTGCGGAAGGGGACCATGAGATGGCACTGAGTAGACAAAGGTGAATATGAAACAGTGGAGAGCTGCAGGCACCCCGGGGTGCTGGGGAGTAGTTGTAAGAGCAAGAATGTGCCTGTGTCTCCACATCTGCCTCTGGACCGCTGACACAGGTGCATGGGATGGAGGGTGCTAAGGAACGTGATAGGGCGCGTGGTACCCCTGTACATTTTAGGGCTAAGGAGTGAGGTTCAGGGCAAGATGATGTACATCTCTGCTTTGAAAATTAACCCAGATTGGGCAACTAAAAACAGAGTGATATGTAGGAGGAACTTCCAAACAATTGTACTCTGTGCCTCTGACTAACATCCTACGTGGAGATTTCCAAAATGGGAAAATGAGACATAGCATCACAGAAAGCTAGAAGACATCCTGAGGATAAGCTAGCCCAGTGGTTCTGCAGCATGTGATTTTACCCTCCAGAGGACATTTGGCAATGTCTGGAGACATTCTTGGTAGTCCTAGTTTGTGTGTCTGTGTGTGCGCAGGTGTGTGTGTGTGTGTGTGTGTGTGAGAGACGGGGAGGGGTTTGGTGTAAAGATGCTACTGGCATCTAGTGGGTAAAGACCAGGGATTCTGCAAACATCCTGCAGTGCTCAGGACAGCCCCACACCACAAAGAAACCCCTCCTTTTACAGGTGAGAAAGGTGAAGCTCCAGGTAACACATATGGGGGGGTAGAGGGCTGAGGTGGGGAGAAGGCTGGGTCTTATCTCCCTCAAGGCCATGTCCTTAGAACTACCAGGCCTGCTTTCAAATTCTCCTCTGAAAAGTACTTTCAAAAATGAAGTGGTTCCTTCTTCCAAACTCCAGAGCACCCTTCCCAGCCCACATCTCTAGGAAGGAAAATTCTACCGTCTGCCTTAATGAACTCAGGCTGGTCTCTACCCACTTTGGTCTAGGCAGGTCTCCTCTGGGGGTTGACTTATTATCTTTATTATGCATTTTAGAAGTGGATGGTACTGCCGATAAAAATAGGAATTGCCAGAGGAGCCAGCACCAGGCATTATGATACGCTATATGTGCAATGTTTTTGCAAACAGTTCCCCGTGAGGGTGGAATGGAGACCCCTGTACATACGCATAACTGTAGCTCACAATTATTAAATATTGATTCATCTCAGCAGGGGCCCGTGTCTGATTTAAAATGAAGGCAAGTGTATTAACTTGTGCTAATCTAATCCAGACTCATGGCAGGGCCCCCTGGGCTGTCTCCACTGACCCCGGGTCTCTGATTGACAGTGTGGATGGGAGCCGACTCCTTCGCCGACCATTTTGACTCTAGAAATGAGCACACGTGAGTTGATATCTGGAGTTATAGGATACGTGGGATGTGAGCACTAGAGCTTAATAAGAAAGAAAGGAAGCCTACATGATGATGAATAGCAATTACAGGGAATTAGATTAGTATCGGTGTCTGGAGTAATCGTAAACATTTTCTGGTGTTGATGTTTGATAGTGTTGGGAAGGGGCGGGGAGCGGGGGATGATAGAAGGGAAGAGAGGCCAAAGATAAGAACAAATATGCAAGTCTATAGTGTGTGCTTAATGGAACTGAGATTTATTTTTCTGTGTGTCTTTTTAAGCCTCTAGATAGATCACAAAAAATACAGCCAGCCAGGAAAGAAATAGCCAAAATGTAATTTAAAGGACAGCTTTTTAACCAATACTTCAGCTTGGAGACACCTGTCCTGTGTTCCTTGAAGATTCCCAGCTCAGGGGAGGAGTATTAAAGTTGCTGATTTATCTTCAGTAGCACAGACCTATTTTTTAATTTATTGCCCAGTGACAGGTTTTTTGTTTAGCTTTTCTGTGTTACTCAACACAACCTTCTCAGTAAAAGAAGATCAGCCTGTAGGCCGTTGTTTCCTTTGATGTCCTAGTGCCTTAGAAGAAGAAAATGAACTTAGATTTTTTAGAAGCACGTTGACACTTCCTCTAGGTTCACCACAAGCAGCAAATTCTTCAGTAGAAAATATGGCTGCCTGGCCCTCTGATGCACAATAGATCCGTGTGTGCACAAACACGCACACATGCACATATGAAACACCTGTGTGGCTTTTGATGTGGTGTGGTAGCAACAGTTTAATCACTCCAGGGTCAGTATGTTATGCCATGGAAACTTTTGCTAGCAATACATCTTTTAATATTTTAGAGACTCAAGTAAGATAATGTGTATGTGTGATTCAGTTCAAACACACAAACGAACAATCAGGAGTGGTGCCCCTAGAATTTGCAAAAAAACACTATTCTTTGCTGGGGGCATAACGGTGAAGCACAGAAAAGATAAAAACATTCTAGACTCTGCCTTCTCGAGTCTCATGTTCTAGTGAGGTGATAGGTACATATGCCAATAGTTGCTAAGGCAGAATGTGATTTGCTCTATCAAAGTGATTTGAACAAAGAACTGTAGGAGGACAAAGGAAGGATAAATTAATTCTGGCCAGGGGAGTTCATGTACTCAGAGAAATGTATTGAGCCCTGACTATGTGCTGGGCACAGTTATTAATGGCAAGGGCAGAGTGGGGACAATATAAGGTTTGGTTCTCGTGGGAGTTACATTCCAAAGAGAAGAGCGAGACAACAGACACTAAACAAATAAATGAGCATTTCAGAGTGATACATGTCATAGAAATAACTAGAGTAATCGGTGAGGCAGGAAGCTATTGGAGGTAGTATAGTCAGGAAGGACGCTGAGTAGGGGACATTTGAAGTGGAAACTAAATGGCAAACAACTAAGACCATGAAGATCTGGAGAAAGAGCACCTCAGGAGAGCAAATGGAATCTGCAAAGGCCTGAAGGGGAACCAGCTGGGCACCTTCAAGACATAGATAACAGATCAGGAAACTGAGTGGATTCTGGGCAGAATAGTCCGAGGTAAAGTCAGAGGCTTCCTCCTGGGGCCAGCTGTGTAGCACCTTAGAGCCCACCCAGGTATGAGCTTTGTATCCCATTCCAAGTGCAATCAGATGCCTTTGGAGGTTTTTAAGTGGGGCATGATATGATCTTATTTACGTTTTTTGGTTTGTTTTTTTTTTTTTGTTTTTGTTTTTTTTAATTACTCCAGAAGTGATGCAGAAAATGAAATGTCTTTGTAAACAGTAGAAACAAGAAGACCAGAAAAGAAATGACAGTAGAATAGACTTAGGTAGTAAGAAGGAAGAGAATGATAACAAGAGGGGAAAGAATGATATCTAGTTAGGGTGAGGATCATTTTTGAGATAAAGCCAGCAGAACTTAGTAATTCATTGTAGAAAGTGAGAGAAAGGGAGAAATCAAGGCTGACTCCTGTTTCTTTGTCTGGAGCATTTAGGTAGGCGATGGTGTCGGATAGGGTATACTGGGGAGAAGGAGGTTTTAAGGTGGGGAGAAGAAGAATCCAGAATTCTGTTTGGGACATTGTAAGTGCATTTACCTATTGAACAGTTAAATACAGATGATACATAGGCCCAAACTCTACCTTTTATTGAGCACACATTATATATTCAGTATTATTCTAAGCTCGCTATATATATGAACTCAATGTCTAGGGTAGCCCTATGAGAAGGGTCGTTATTATATAAGAGGAGAAACTGAGGTCCATGGCCACACAGTGAAAAAGCGTTGAATCCAATATTTGGTGTATGAGAGTGAAGTTCAAAGGAGAGGTCAGGGCTGAAGGCATGAATTTAGAAACTATGAGTTGCTGCTGGTAGTTAAAGCCACAGACAGGATGGGAGAAAATTTTAGTTGGAGAAGAAGGCCAGTGGTCCAGAAATAGAGCACTCAAACATTTAGAGTTTGATGTTGAGAAGGAATAGCCAGTAAGGTCAGAGCAAAACAAGGACAGCATGATAGCCTCAAGCCAAAGAAGAAAGGATAGATCTGGGTCAAATGCTGCTGAAAGATGAAATAATAACAAAAACAGGGAATCAGCCATTAGATTTGGTAAAATGTAGATCTTTGGATTTTGTTACTCAGAGATTGGGGAAAGTGATTCTAGTGGGAGTGGTGAGCACATGTTTGTGTGTGTTTTTCTATTTTAATCCCTTAACACATGCTAAATACTATGTGAATTATCTAAATCACTTGCGGTAAGCACCCTATTAGGTATTATTTTTATATGCATTTTGCAGATGAAAACACTGAGAAGTTAAACGACTCTCTTAAACATATGTGGCTTTGTGAATGTATTTAATACCACTGAATGGTAGACTTAAGAATGGTTAAGATGGTAAATTTTATGGTATGTGTATTTTACCACAATAAAAGAATTGAAAAAAAAAATTATATATATATATGGCTAGTCCCTAGTAGATCCAGGATTAGAGTCTGAGTTTAGTTGGCTTTAGAGCCTGAACTGTTGGCTACCATGATATTCTGGAGACTTGCAGATGGCCTTTCGTGCATATTAATTTATGCAGATAGAGACAAATGTGTGCCATGTGGTCAAGAATAGTTAGAGAGAATAGTAGAAGGTAAGTGTGGAAGTAGGGGTGGTCTGAATTCTCAAACCAAAGACTTTAAACTTTATTCTCTGGGTAGAAAGAGACAACGCATGTCTAGGCTTTTGAACTCATTCACTCATTTAGTATCAGCCATTCAGCCTGGTGGACAAGGTGTTTTTATATATGACCGAATGATGAGCAAGATTTCGGAGCAGTAGAGCCGAAAAGCAAGAGCCTTGTAAGGCAAAAGAGACGTCATCACCCAGCAGGCAGTCAGGCAGGTGGCGGCAAATGCTGTGCTAGGACAGTCACGGTGTGCGGTGGCAAGAGGATTAGCACTCAACGGGAAAAGGCCTTGAATGGGCTTTCAAAGTTATTCTGTGGACAACTATGAGTAACAAAAAACAAAAGATCACAAAATATCAGCAGGAGAAATCTAAGAAAGGCGGTAACACTGCACGTGGGGATTTTCGATGATTGTAAAGCATAATAGAATGGAGCTGTTTGCCTAATTCACATGCGGGAAGATTATTACGTGGTTAAAGGTATCAGTGGACTTAGATTCTGAGTTTTTGTCTCCGCAAAGGCACAACTTGTGCACCTATATGTTTTTCTGTAATTGGACATATTTTGGGCTGAGTGGCCAGGCTCTTTGATCTGCGCAGGTCTGTTCAGAGACACACATCTTTTTCAGCTCTCAATAGTCAGGGAAAATGCTGGCATGAAACCCGTACAATTGCACTTCCCATAGTAAGCGGTCAGGTGGCCTCTACCCCTCTGCACCCAGAGAGAGAGGAGAAATCCCTTCCTGAGCGATGCCGGGGAGCAGATGGCCTCCTGTCAAGATTCATCGACATCCTGATGCACCCACTTTCGCCTGCTGTGAGCTGGTGAGGGAGAAAGAAGAGTTATTGTCAAATTCCCAACTTGCCCTTTTCGATATAAAGTTCACTTGTAATTTTTTTTTTTTTTTAACTTCGGTTGCTAATGCATTTTGTTCTCCGGAGTGTGAGAGACCCAGCTTCCTGCGTAGCCTTTAATTAGTTTCTGGATGATGACATCTCTACTGAGAAGCAACTGGCTGCGTCCCTCCAATCTCGGGGGGAGATAAAAGAATCTAATAAAGACATTCGGTATTTCTAGGTGATGTGTTTGACAAGCTTTGTATTAACAAGAAGTAATGTTGAAACTTTTTCCTTTCCCCAACTGCACTCCCTCGCTAGCTCCGGCACTGTGACATTTCGCAGGGGGATTAACGGAGCTGCCGCGCTCACAGAGAACTTGTAGTGTAAAACAGGCAGGCCTGCATCTCTAGCTTCATGCTGAAGGGAAGGCAGCTTCGTCCTGATCTGTTCCTCGACCATAACCTTTATGAGGGATTTAGTGGCAATAAGGCCTCAGAACAAAAATTGGTTTAAAATCAAGTGATAGGTTACCTTGGACAGCAGTGGGACCACCTCTCAGGCCTAAGGATTCGAAGTCAGATAATGAGATATGTCTTCCTTCCACTTGCCTCGGTTATTCCCAAAGACAGTGGTCACAGGAAGTGTGGGCTTAACTCAAGTTTTCATTCTATTATAAAGAATACTGGTGCCCTAGTGCTGGAGAGAGGAAGAAAGCCCTCTTCCGGGCTAACTGTCATCCTCTGCTGAACTTGATCTTGCAGTTACTCGAAGGAAAAGAGAAAACTCTGGGGAATAATTTGTACCCTACTGCAGCCAAGAAGTAGGGTGTGGTGAAGACTTCTTCATGACCTTCCTACTGCAGTCAGCATAATTCCCTGCTGCACACAGTTTTATAGCTCGTGTTTGAAGCGCATAACTACCAGTGCTTTTAGGCAATTAGGAATTAAAGTGCCGATGACGCCATCAAGGCAGCTGAGAATGTAAGTGAGCTTGGCGCTGTTGGCAGCCAGCAGATTGACAGCTCAGAGACACAGCTTCTGCAGAGCCAAGAACTGGGAGCGAGGACCACCTGGGGACAGGGCCTTGCGGCTCTACCTGGTTGGCCTCCATCTGACCTGAAGTAGGGCGGCTAGGAGAGAGGGCTGATGATTACCTGAGCATCTCTTAAGGACAGGAGAAGAATATGGCAGAGTCCAAGAGGTTAGTTACCATGACCTGTACTTACTCATTTTCACATTTGCTTATTTATGTTATATCAGCCCATCCTCAGGTGGAGGATGGCACAGCCCATTATAGAAAGACCATTTTTTCTCTCTGTGAGGTGGGTTTCTGAGCACAAGCCAGAACGTCCAAGGGGCAGAGTTAGCTAACATTTTCCTGAATTTGGAGAAAAATGACCCCTATTAAAAATGAAGAGACACCATAGGCACTGCAGTTTCTGGAAATGAAATACACTGAGAGAGTCCTTCCAGCTGAAGCTGGGGCTGCCTGGGGTGGCCCCAAAGAATTCTCTAAGCCTGAGGGGGTCTTGTCCCTTTCCTATGAAGATCTTTTAGAGCTTGTGCAAAAAGTCTCTTTAGAGGAGAGGAGCACCTGATGAGGTCTGGGAGATGATCACAGTGGCAGTCACCACTGTGTACCTAGCTTACCTTAACTGGTCATGTGAGTTTCATGGACATCAACAACATTCTTGCCTTTGGAAGAGAGAACCATGCTAAGATGCCAGATGCCAAGAGAGCAAAAGAAACAGCTTAAAGGAGTCTTGCCCTTGAGCCTTAAAGGGTATGGCAAGGCTGTGGCTGTTGGGAACTACAGGAATAGAACTCCTGGTGAGAAGAAATTAGAAACAGGAGGGATCAGGAATGTCTTGCCAGTGCCTGTCTCTGAGATGGATGTGAAGAAACCGTGCATGCCAATTGATGTTGCTAGGCGCTATAAAGAAACCCTGGTCAGCAAGCCAGGGTTGGTTTTTACAGCAAACAATTATGCTGTTTACCGCTAATTGATTGAACTCTGCATTGTCTCAATCACAATAGCATACATTTGCAGAACCATTAGTAATTCACTAAGTGCTTTCAATTATACCTACATTTTTCATTTGATCCCCAAAACACTGTAGAAAGAGCTTGGGTCTGAGAGTGGCCACTTTGTAGCTCAGTGGCTTTGAGCATACCATTAGCTATTTAAAGCCTCAGTTTCCTGGATTAAATGGGAAAATATATGGTAAGTATTTAGTCTTTATTAGGTGTTCAACAAATATTAGTTTTATTCCAGGAGGACTAATAACAAAAAAGTAATAGTTTCCTGGTATTTTTTCTTTTGTTCTTGTCCTCATAAAATCATGCAACAAATTGGATTAATTGATTCTCTTTGGTGTGGCATCATTTTAATTTTTGAGGATCTATGGCTTGTGTAAATTCTGGCTGTTAGTTTTTAGAAGCATTTTATTAGAGAACCTGCAATGTGTCCACCTCCTTATGATGGTCTTGGTTTAGTTGTTTAACCTCTCAGAGCTTTGAATTCTTTACCACCCAGTGCAGAGATCATACCTTGGGACTTGCAGTGACGATCTGTTGCAAAGTAGAAAATCAAACACCTAGCAGAGTGCTCAGCATAGAGCATGCTCCGTGCTCCTTCTCTGCCACCCCGCTCCTCCCTTCCTGCGCTGGTTCCCACAGAGCTTGCCGGGGCCTGGTGGTGGAGGGCAATACAGCCGGCCTGTGCACTGCACCTGAGGCACACGCCATTGTCCTGGAAGCTGGAAACCAGCCAGTCTTGTCAGGATGGCAGGTCCCTGCCATGATTAGCAATACTTCTCTTACGTTCCCACGTTAAACAATTGATGAGGAAACACTTCTTAATAATTTCTCAGATGTTGCCCAATATAATGGGGCACTTATGGTTACAGGTAGGTTGCTGTGAAATTCAATTTGCACTAATATGCCCAGAAGCAGAGAAGCGTGGAGTGATGAATGAATGGTGTTTACTTTCCTCTCCTACATCTCCATCAGGAATGACTAAAGTGGGTCAGGCAGTGGAGCTCATAAAAACTTCCTTCCACATTTCAGTTGATGCTGAAAGGAAAAAAATCCCAAACTTCAGAACCAGTGGTTTATGACTAATCCCGAATAAATCACCCACTTTTTTCCCAGGGTGTCATGATTTTCCAGCAAATGTGGTTTTAATTTGGGGAGAGAGAGAGAGAGAGAGAGAGAGAGACAGAATAGGATGTAACAGATGACTAAAGGATTCTGGCAAAAGAAACAACAGTCCACCAGAGGTTATGCCATTAAGGAGCTTTGCACATTTTCAGACTTTCATTTTGGATTCTGAGTGTCTGTAATCTGACCTCCCCTACTTGAAAATGAAGGCAGCAAGCACACTGCTGGCAGGAGCGTGGCGTCCTGTTGTGCATCCCAGGCTGAATCCTGGGTTCTCTCTTGAAGATGCTGTTTATCCCAGAGCCGTGAGCACATGTGAAGCAGTGCTCAGCAGCTGCCTGCGGGGGAAGGCGATGGTCCTTCCCAACCCCCTAAACCAAAACAGTCCCCCACTGCCCCAACGCCTGTGTTTCTCTTCATACTGGGCTGTTGAGGTACACATTTTTAGTAACACTAAGAAATCACATTTGAATATCACTTTATGTTTAAAATGTGATTTTTATCTGATCCACAGAACGTCTATTTTGAGGAAGCAAGGCAGGTATTAACAGGTATTAATATAATTAATATAATCAGAGAGTCAAATGATACACATGAGTATATAGAGCTAGTAAATGATTCACACGAGTATATAGAGCTAGTAAATGATTCACATGAGTATATAGAGCTAGTAAATGCTTCACATGAGTATATAGAGCTAGTATTGTTGGGTCCAGGCTTACAATTTGGTGTTCTGATGTGAAGTTTAGGATTCTTTTTATCAAAAGGGATCCTACAGATCCCACAATACTGGAATGCACAGTCTATCATGCAAATATTTTTAGGAAGGAAGGAAGGAGAAAAGGAAGGAAGTCAGACAATCAGAGAGGAAGGAAGGAAGAAGAGGAGGAGGAAGGTGAAATATTTATGCAAATATGGGAAAGTCCAAAAAATATATTGATGAAACCTCCCATCCACTCTTGTGGTAGAGAATAACACCTTACAGATAGCACTGGGGTGGGTTCCCTTTGCTAAATATACTGTGGGCGTACAGATGTTCCCTTGGAGATGTGAGAGAAATAGGACCTCCTGAGGGTGGGTGCATTCGGCAAGACCCAAGGGGCACTCAGTGGGATCTGCATTTTCCTGGACTCAACTCTGTGTGAAGAAAACATAGTCGGGATCGTACGTTACCTGCATTCAGGTCCCAAATTCAACCCTTGTTAGCAGGATAACCTTGAGCAAATTACTAAAATCTCACTAATCCTTAGTTTCTTCATCCAATGATAGGAAGAATAATAGTAGTGCCTCGTAGGATTCTTGTACAGGATAAGATTATCCAATAATGGAGTCAAGATTCCTGCAGTGTCTAATGCACAGTGGCTTCACAGTTTGCAGACATTCTCAATATATAGGTGTTGGCGTTTCTGTTTATTTTTGATGCATGCACCCATGATTCCATGTGCATTTGTTATTTTTCTAACTCATATTATCCCTGCTTAAAAAAAAAAAAAGAAAAGAAAAAGCTGTAATTTTCAGTGGTATGTCCTTGAACAAGTTCCTTGACCCCTCTGAGTATCAGCGCCCTCCACTGTAGAATGTGGGAAATAATTAGCACTGTTTGCCTGAAACTCTTGGGAAACCCCTTGATTCTAGGTAAACCCAACCAGTTGTTCACCTTAGAAATACTATCTACTCGTGGGGTTAAAAAAATGTAAGGAAAAATAAAATAAAAGGTAATATATGTAAAACACCTGTTATATGGCAGGTATTTAATAAATGGTATCAACATTATTATGTACACTAAGTGTCCTCAGGGTTTATTTATAGATCTTGAGGAAATTCAGTCATTTCAATTTATTTGCATTCGCATACAGCCTTGAAAAAACACAACCGTTCATTCACTCAAACATTGTTTGTTGAACACAAACCACGCCAGCCATTATGGTATGTGCCAAACACTTCAATGAACAGGACAACCAGTGGAGCTTACATTTTATTTAGGAGAGTTGACAATTTTGCAACAAATGGTGCAGCATGGGGGTTCTCTTTCAGAAAGGGTGGTCAAGGAAGGCTTCTTTGAGGAGCTGTGAGTGAAGGAATAAAACGGAACCAGCGCCATGCAGAGCAGGGAGACAGCTGGGCAGGACAGACTCAGTCAAGGTGAGGCGTTTCAGGAGAGGTGGCTGTCAGAGTGAGAAAGAGGGGATGACTTGGAAGGAGTGTGGAGAGGGAGGCAGGATGCAGAGCAGGACAGGCCTTCAAGGCCAAGGAAGGAGTTTGTCCTCATGCTCCATGACCGACTCATCTCTGTTCAGTCTGGGTGAGAGAGGGCATTGCGCCACAGCCTGCATCTGTATGTGAACTGCCCCCCTTTGCACTCTACTTTACCTGGGCACACAATGGCCTGTGTGAAATGACGAATTAGTGTACAAACCAACACCCACTTGATTACATCTTCAAGAGCTTCTCTTGAGCACTCATGCACCAGGTTGCTCGTGTAGGCCTGAGGGCCTGAATGTTGCTGTGTGGAGTCTGGAAACCAGAAAGGTCGAGGGCACGCCAGATTTGCCCTTTTAGTTCTGCAAAGACAAAAGTCCCAAGGCTTTAGCAGCAAAGCTTGCCGTGAAAACTGTCCTGAGTAGGTGTAGGCACCTCCGGTTTTCACTGCAGAGCAGAGGGAGGAGGTGAAAGGCCCCCTGGCAGCGAAGGAAGCCATCTGAGACACATAGATCTGCACATGCTGTGCACAGTAACCAGGTCCAAGCAGCTTAAGTGCATTCTCAGCCCCACAGGACCCCACGGTGCTTAATAAAGCATCTTAATTCGGATTTAATAGGATATCTACTGTGTGCTAAAAACAGCAAATTGCTATTTATTAATGACATAATTATTAAAACTCAACACCTGGGCAGTGGAAGCTAAACCAAGAGTAGGGCAGTTCCTCAGAATGCTGCTTTAATAATTATCTTATTTAATTATTTACACATTTGGATTAAAATTCAATAAGAGCCAGATTAAGCCTTAGCATCATGTATTAAATATGGACTGTATCCAGAGAGTATGGCTCATTTGGCTTCTGTCTTTCTTCCTAAGCATATCCTAACCACTTTGTGATCTTTCTGTTTCTATAATTGGTATGTTTTCTAGATTCAGATCTCAAAAGCCAGCAGACATCACATACGTGTCTGTGGGAAAAGGGAGCCATCAACTCTTACAAGATTTAATTTACTTTTGAGGCTTCAGTTCTCACCCCTCTGCCAGTTACCCTTCAGTTGGATTCTCAGACTGGGATCTACACAGGATATTTCTGCCTGCACATCCCTTGTCATCTCACCATGAGGATGTCTAAAGCAGAGTTAATCAAATTAATGTTCTCTCCAAAGGTGGTTTCCCGTATAACATCCAGGGGTTCTCTAGTGCAGTCGCCCAGCTTCTGTTGAACAAAAGAGTGCGCCTGCTTGACTCCGTGTCCCCTGTCCCCTTCCAGGCAGTCAGTAGTAGCCATGCACTTCCCTGGGCATTGCTCTCAAATCCATCCCTTTTTTCCCATCTTTACAGAGCCCACAGTTTAATCCAGGCTTTGAACATCACTCTTAGAGATTGATTCCACCAACTCTGATTTTTCTCTGTTTCACGTCATCTGACACATCGCTAACAGACTCTATTTCTTAAAATAAATTTTTAAAAATTATGACATTCCTTTAGAAAAAATCAAATGCTTGCCATTATCTATGGGATAGAGTTAAAATCCAGGACCTAGCCATTCAGGCTGTTCCATAATCTGGCTCTAGCTTACCTCATTGATCTTGTATTGTGCTTTTCATTGATTGTGTTAAAATGTCCTGACCGTCCATTCTGTGTTGACACTATATATGTGTGCCTGCCAAACACAGACAATGTTACAGCTCATTTCTCTTCACATCTCCTCTACTCTCAGCATATTTCATACATTTACTCTTTAAATCCTCAGAAGACCCTCATGAGGGCCGTAAAATCATTAGCTCCATTTTATAGATGAGGACGGTGAGGCACTGATAGGTTACGTAGCTTGGCTAAGTTGCCCAGTTAGAGCATAGCAGAGCCAGCACTGAAACTCCTGGTTCTTGCAAGTGCACTCTGTGTCTTCATTTGGTTCATGGATTTCTGCCTTCCCATCTGTACCCATGTAATTCTGTCCCATTTGAACTAGCTTCACTTTTTCTGCCTAGATGACTGCTTCCCATTTGTTGATATCCAAAACAGACTCCCCACCGAGGGGAAGCCATCCCTGACACTCCGCTCGCTGTGATCCTCCCTCCTACCAATGCATAGCACTTAATGTTCCCGCCATTCATTTCACTTTCAATCACACACAATTTTCTAACATATTTTGCTTTATTATCCAACTCTCTGGAATGTTTATTGGGTACTGTGTCCCCAAACAGATTGTAAGTTCATGGAGGGCCAAGAAAATTGGAATATTTCCGTATGCCATTCATATACCTAGCACACGATTATGTATATAGTAGGTGTTTACAAAATGTCTGTTGGATGACTTTACCCAGCTTCTAAAGTCTTCTATTAATGATTATGCCTGGATACAACATGTTTTGTTTTTTTTTTTCCACTTTTTTGAGACAAGGTCTTGGTCTGTTGCCCAGACTGGAGTGCAGTGGCATCATCGTAGGTCACTGGAACCTTCAAACTCCTGGGCTCAAATGATCCTCCTACCTCAGCCTCCTGAGCAGCTGGGACTAGAGGCGTGGACTACCACAGCCAGCCATTTTTTTTTTTTTTATTTTCTGTAGAGACAGGGTCTCGCTGTGTTGCTCAGCCTGGTCTCAAACTTTTAGCCTCAAACAATACTCCTACCGTGGCCTCCCACAGTGCTGGGATTACAGGCATGAGCTACTGTGCCCGGCCTTATGTCTTACTAATAATGCTTTACTTATGTTGTCTCCTTTGCCTACAATGTCTTTCCTTCTCCTCTCCCCAGACCTGATTCATGTTTACTCATTCCTAGGGTTTACCTTAGGTGTCACATGTCTAAGAAGTTTCCCATGGCATCCATCTCCAGGCTGATTTAGATGTCTGTCCCTTTTGTTCCCATAACTCCTGATTCATCCTTCTATGTCACAATACATTAAAGGGTTAGTCTTCTCTCTCTGTTTCTACATCTCTAGACTGCGAACTATTTGAGGACAAAGATGGTGTCTTATTTAGTTTATGTTCCCAATGCTTAGGACAATGGTAGTATATGAAAAGTGATCAATGAATATTGATGAAGGATTGAATGAAAAAGTGAATGAATGAAATGAAGAAAAGCAGTCCTAGTATGTCTCTAATGGCCCACATGATGAGAATAAGTTAGATACAGAATATATGCATGGAAACAATATAAAAATATAACCCATCTCACACTTAGCCAAAAGCTTCCTTATGAGCTTGGATTAGTTGAAACCCATGGTGCATCCTTATCAATTTCATTTAATTTTGAATACTGACAATATGCTAGAAGTTGACTCCTAGAAAATGTTACTTTCAATCCTGTAGCATCTTACACACTATGCAATTTAGTTCTGATACTTGGGATTTCACCTCTGGTCAGACCACTTCAGCTCTACGCCATGGATGCTCTGCCTCTAAATTCACCCAGGGGCAGTTTGCCTCCCACAGGCTGTCCTCTTAGGCAGGATGGAAAAGGGCAGCAAGCATGTCTCCAACTTGTACCTCATGAGTTGGATACTTTCCAATTGCTAGTGGAGGTAGACAATTCTAGATGATTCTTCCAAGCATGAGGTGCAGTTGTCTTATTTAATATACTTACTATGCTGACAGCTCTGGCCCAAACCACCTTCTATCCTACTTGGGGACTGTGCATTGTTCTCTAGTGTATGATTAGCAGATTAGCTATCATGTAAGGAGCCAGGAAAATGAACTCCCAGTAAGCCCTTCCAAAGCAAGAGTAATTCATTACCCAGTCTGATTTCCACTTAAAATGTACTTTAAGCACACTTCCAACTATAAACCCTAAATCACCCTGTATTCACAAAGTCCATCATTTTTTATTTTATTGCATGGCGTTGGCGTGACATAATCCCTTGCAGAGCATCTCGGAGTGCTTTACAGATCAATAAATTACTTACCTGCACAGTTGAAGCAGTGTCTGCAAGGCCAGCAAAGACATTCTGCAGGCAGCTTGTCCTCCAGGAAGCAAGCAAGGCTGTGTGGGTGCCAAGAACGGGCAGGAGCAGGGACCAGGCAGAGGTATGGGTTGGGGAGCGATGCATGAGAAGGGAAGGCTTCAGTTAATACTCCGGGAATAAGATACATCAAAGTGTTTATTTCTGCAATGATCAGTTTAAATGATTCTAGAACTAAGAAAATTCAGAAGTTTGTACCCTTCAGGCAGTCAGCAAATCAAATTCTCAGTCATTAACTCATCAATTACCTTTCTGTCCTGGAAGGCTCAATCTAGCTTTTAAAACGATATAACCATAAATTGCAATGTTATACCCTAAAAGTCCCAGATGGTAGAGCCAGTGGTCTCTCTCCAACCCTCACCACATCCACTCCTCATTATTTCTGTCCCACTAGATACCTATGAGAGTGCGGGTAAGTGTGCATGTGCACACACACACACATACACAAACACACACACACACACACACTGCCTGTCTATCTGAAGCTCAATGTGGATTGAAATCTTAAAATGATTAATTGGTGCTTTCTCTGTGAAAGGCACCCTACTTAGGGCAGCAAAAAGTGTTAATAGAAAGATGAGTAAGGCTCTTATTCCATACCTTATCTTCAGGCAATTTATAGCATAGAAGGGAAGGTGGGACACATGTACCATAAGGGAGTTTAGTTTAAATGCCATAAAGGAGGTACCACAATGCCATGGGAGCCCCAGGAAGGAGAGGTCACATCCTCTTGGAGATCACCTGGAAGGCCTTATGGAAGGGGGTGACAGTTCACCCAGGCCTGGTACAATTTTAATGGGTGTATATAGTCAGAGAAAAGGGTCTGAGCACTAAAGTCAGCAGTGAGAGTCTGGGTATAAGGACACAAAAGGGCAGCACATGCTTATTAATAATGAGTACTCCAGCTGGGCAGATGCAGGGCATGAGTCGAAGATAATATTGGAGAAGGAGGGAAAGGAAAGAAGGCTAAGTATCTTCATAATGCCCCCTTTTCATGGAGGACAAGACCCGACACAACTAGGAATGAGTAATGGTTCAAGTAGAAGAAGGCCAATATCGAAATTTCCAAACCCATCTGATTTTAGTGTGAGTGTCCCATTCTGGCCTTGGAATGAGGAATAACGTCATCGTGCAGCTTCCCTGGGTTCTTCGGCAGGCCTGATCACACTGTGTCCTGGGGGGGCGGGGGCGGTGATATGCCCTGGAATTGCACAGAATGGCTCTGAGGAATATGTATTCAAGGAAGGAACATATCTTGGACAAACAGAAGAGTGCTGCATGGAGGGGCCACTTTATTTCCCAAGAACTAATGTGTCAAAACCATTTTTGGAAAGACTGGAATAATAAGAGCTAATGACCCAACTCCGAGGTTGTTATAAACATGGCACAGGTTGGGAAGGTGGTTCGCTTGAATAACCATTATAACTCAATCTTATAAATATTTGCTGAACTCTTACTGTGAATACTGGCCATCAGTAAGCTGGCCATCAGAAAGCTCGTGGTCTGGTGGGTGAGTGACACTGAGCAAATAACCATAACGTAGTGGGGTAGGTTTTAGAATTGGAGTTTAGGGGCTGAATAAGTGACACCCTTACTTTATCCACTTGAATTATGAACTATTTGACAAATTAGACAAGTGAGTAGCCACATAGAGAACCAAACATCACATCGACTAGTGGGAGAGCTGAGACGGGAGAATCAGGCTCAGATGTGCAGCAGCAGGGGGGTTCTACTGCCGGACCCTAGAATGAGACAGGTGTGCACGCACAGTGGCTGGCTGTACTGCAGGATGTGGCCGTCCCTGTGGGGTGCTGCTCCTGTAGAGCACGCACACAGAGGAGCAGAACAGAATGAAAGCTTCCAAAGGGAAGCCTGGCTCAAAACAAAAGACAGAAAGAAGTGAAGGTCCTGCCGTTAACTTTACCCATTAGGATGAATCCTTCCCTCCTTGGGGGAATAATTTAGGGGACAGAGAGAGAGAGGGAAAGAGAGACGGTCCAAGGAGATACTGAGTGTGTTTATCGCTGGTGTTGTTTTGAGTCCCCATCAGGTGTATATAATGTGCTCTGGGCACGCAGATGAAGAGGAGGCAATACGTTTGTTGTCAAGGATGGCAGAGAAGTGTAGAGTAGGGAAGATTGCAACAAAGAAACTGGCATTTAATTCAGGCTGGCCTTAAAGGATGTCTGGGAGTGTCCAGGAAGGATATAAGGAACAATATTGATCCAAATGCGTGATGACCAGACATGTGCTGAGGACACAAGGGGGTCAGCAGAAGTGGAGTCACTGGGGAGGGCTGTGGAAACGTGGGTTGATTCCTGATTCTGAACAGCCCCTACCCAGGGGAAGGAGCCTGGGTATGATCAGTGTGGCAACGGGAGCAATCGGGGCTGTTCAGGCGGCGACGTGATAGGATCAGAATTGCATCATCTGAAGATGCAGAGGCGTGCAGTATGAAGGGCTCGCAGGCATGTGTTGGGGGGGGTGGTGAGAGTGGAGGTGGGCAGAGGGTGGAGGTAGGAGGTAGGAGATAGTTATGGTAGTATTGCAGTGGAATTTATCCCCATTTGGACTCGCTGACTTCGTGTTTAAGTAGGAGCAAGTGGAAGCTAGATTCAAGGTGAGATATTTTTCATGTTTAAGGTAATTCCCCCAATTCCTCATCGTTAACTTACTATAGTCCATATATTTCAGTCTCTGGGCTCTTCTGCCAACTGCCATTGTAAGACAACAAAGAAATCTTTCAGCAGGATCTTCATTTCCCTCCTGTCTGTTTTGTCTCCACAGTCTCTCCCAAAATTGTAGAGATTTCTTCAGATATCTCCATCAATGAAGGGAACAATATCAGCCTCACCTGCATAGCAACAGGTAGACCAGAGCCTACGGTTACCTGGAGACACATCTCTCCCAAAGGTAAGAGCAGCGGTTTGGTATATCATGTCATAAGAGGAAGTGGGAGAATCGCTGGCTGTGGGTGGGGGGTTATGGTACCGGTTACCTGGCCCACTGGGTTCTACGTTCTTGGTAACCTGATCATAGGCTAATGGCTCTGCAGAGAATTTTGGTGTTCTCTGTAAGACAGGCATATCCTCTAAGATTCTGGAAATCATTCTTGAGTATCTCTTCAATCCCTTGGAAATGAATCCCACTTGTCTCTAGGTGAAATGGTGGTAAGATACTCAGGGTGAACTTTTGCACATCAGGTTCGATGGTGGAAGGATCTGCGTTGGTGGCATTGCTCAGCTGGCTGTTTTAAGAGAGAGAAAACACAAACACATAATGATGGGTGAGAGCTTTACATGGCCATATTCCTAAAAGGAAAATCTCCAAGTCTGTGCCTCTTCAGCGTTGCCAAAAATCTGGTCATTAGCTGGTTTTGTGGTTTTGTTGTTTTACTCTGATTGATCCTACATTACAAACACAACTTAATGTGTGACTAAATTGCAAAATTTACTTTATCTAAATGTTCGGATTTTATGTAGACCAGACTAAGTGTTGTTTTGCGCTTTCATGGATAGGGCATTAAAACCTTTAGAATTTAAGACCAGATGCTATTTATGATTAAGTTAGCTTTCATTTGGGAACAAGGAACATAAAATTATTTTATTCATTCTTAAATGTTTATTGAGTGCTTGCAGATTCCAGGCTCTCTTCTAGGCACTGTGGGACATAGCCATAAACCAAAAAGATATATTCTCATGAGACAGATGACAAAAAAAAAAAATGTCCACAATATAACTGATAAGGGTGAGAAAAAGGAGGGTCAGAGAAGGCCTCTGAAAAGGGGACATTTGAGCAGAGACATGGATAGCAGTCCTTAATTCCATTGCTTCTTGCTGGGTGACATGAACTGTACGTATGTAATTGTGAATGTATATGTGTGTTTGCATGGACGGGTGGACGAAGGCATGCGTACTGCTGAGTAGTGCAGGTTTAAGGATTCTAGAGGAGCCTTAGTGGTGATGGTTGCTTGTTGCAGGTTGGCTGCCTCCAAAGCAGACTCCGAGAAGGTGACTGGTGTGAAAGAAGCTTAGGGGATGCTATCGGATCATCTCCGGTGGGAGGGAGGGGAGAGAAGCAGGGTTGGACGGAGGCAGAAGCTAACTTGTGATGCGGTTCAGTGAGACATCTCAGCTGACCCTGTAGGGAGCTCTGAAGCTAGGATGACCTTTGCAAAATGTCCTTTACTGAGGCAACAGGGCTTGTTCTCTATGTCAGCACGGCGGTCTGAATTTAGGCTGTCCCAACAAGGTCCAATGTGACCTTGGACCAGGCGACTCTCTTCACATGAGAAAATCCACACCAGGGGCCAACAGCTGAGGGCTGTCCACCAGCAGCACGTGTGTCCGCTGGGGCATACGTCCTCTGCTCCTGCAGGCGGCCTTGTACTGCAGTAGCCACTACATTTGGACATTTAAAACAATCAGGATAGGACTACAAATGGACCCCAAATACTGAATTTCCTCTCTCAAACAGTGACGATTTGCCCTGATCAGTGTTCTCAGAGAAGACATGAAATCTTCAGCTGGGTGTGGCCTGAATTCCTGAGATCTGTCCTGTGCTGCCATTGTTGACTCTGTCACTGTGAACAAAGGGATCAGGGAGAGCTGCTGACGTCTCTGCCGATCTCTCCATTTGAGATGACCTTCCAAGTAGACTGGCCCAGAATCTGGGAGGAGTCTTCAGCGTGGAGTGAGCTCATTAGTGAGGGAGAGTGGCCCCAGGGCACTTCTGCAGGAGGGGCCACCCAGATGGACAGACTTTCTGAGTCCGAGGTGCACGCCATTCATCACTGCTGAACGGGGTCCCCAGTGCTCTCGGACGCCAGGGCAGTCTGTGCCTTTAAAATCTGCAGAACATTTGTCATCAGGATAGACTTCCTTTGCCTCATGTCAACAGGCCCTGTCTCCTGTTTGATGTCTTTTCTCATTCCCTCCTCTGGCCAGTCAGCTCTCTGTCCTTTTCCGGCTGTTGCTTTTCCCCCTTCCCCTCTACTCATCTCCTTTTGTCCTGCCCCCTTGTGCCTCTTCGGTCCCTGTTTTTGTCTGTGCTTCCCTTTCTCTCACAGCCTCCTCAGTGCTCCTGCTTTAATTTCATTCCTTTCCACATTCTCCCTCTCCCCTCATCGCAGTTACTTGTGGTCACCCTCTGATGTCTGAGCCTCCCCGGTTCATCTTGCTGCTGTGCATGCTGCCGTGTCTCAGAGTCCTTTGTTTCCCTTTTTGTGGCCATGGAGCAGCTGCATTTCCCCAGGGGACCTTTACCTGAGCCTGGGCCAGATGCTCCCATTTTACTAAGGTTTTAGCTGCTATGGAAACAGAAGATGGATCAAGGCAAGAAGAGCAGGATAATCAGAGTCTACCTGCAGATTAGAGTCATTTAGATGAATGGCGTTTTCCAGATCGCGGGTCCAGATTAGCTATCCCAGATTCAAACTGATGAGATGAGCCAAGCGATAACTAATCACCTCGGAACTCACCAGGGCGCTGTTTTCTTGGTAACTGATTATGTGGAGATCAGAGATGTCACTGGGCCACTGCCAAATCTGAACTGAAGCTGGAGACCCTTAGCTGTCACGCCTTCATCTTTCCCCACTACGTATTTCCAAAAGGGTGCTCATTTTAAATATGCTAGGACAGGCTTGGAGCTCCTTGGAGAAAAAGATGTGCACCTTAGCCGAAGCTCCAAAGGCAGAGAGCTATTGTCATCTTTTGTTTCGCTCTGTGAGGGTAGATCATGTTTCCATCAAGATCGTTCTTACACAGATACCCATTAAACTCCTGAATGAACAGTTGATTGGGCTAAGCTCTTTTGGCAACCACGATGACTTCATTGCATTTTCTCTCCCTAGACCGATCCATTTGTTCCGTACATCCTCATTCATATGGTGCTGCTTGCAATAAACTTATATAAACCTCTTTAGAATGTGTATTTCTAGCCTTGACCACCTTCCGTGTGGAAAAGGAGTGCAGAAATGTTATCTATTTTAGTAGTGGTTCATGTATTTTGATATAGGGAAGCCTAGGAGTGACCACTGGGGAGAAAGAAGGGTGAGGGTCCTTGTGTAGCACTTTGCATCAAATGGAGAAAATGTCACTTGTCAGTATCCAAGACGGAGAGGGAGATAGGGCTCCCTTGCTACCTCTTGAAACTGCCATTGATTGTATGAAATAATTTTCCTTATATGATAACTGGCTTCATGTTTTCTTTAATTCTGCTTATGAACTTATAACTCTTAGAGTTCAAGGAGAAAGTGCACTAGACTTCTTAAAGCTGTCCTGCTCTGCACACCTGTCTTGAGGTGTTGTTTGCACCTGCATGGGCTTTGTTCTTTTCAGGAGGAAGAGACCCCATCTCACTGTCTGACAGGAAGAGCCATCTCTGTCTGCATGAAGCTCTGTTGACCCTCAGCCAGAGTCCCTGCAGTGTCAGCATCCTACTCCAGGGGCAGATGCGCCGTCGGTGGAGCCACAGCCTCCTGTAGACATGTTCCCACTCCGTGCCTCGCCTTTTGTCTGCATCTAGGCATGCGAGGATGTGTTCAATGCAGCCCTTAAACTCTCAGCTTTCTATCTTCAGCAGAATACCCGTAATGCCATCCTGTTCCTCTGTGTTTTCCCTAAGTAAACAGAAATACAATCTTTCGGTGTCTCCTAAACATGACAGTGTGTAGGACCTCACTCTTCATAGAAGACTATTTTCAAAGCCCTATTTTGATGTCACCAATTTCTGTTGGATTGTAAATGCTTTAGAGAAAAGGCTGGGCTTCCCATATTGCCACATTCCTGGGGTCCCAAAATGAAACTCAGGTGCAGGAGTGAGTTCAGTCACTAATCTGTGGGTCTCACTATACATTTGGAATCGGGGACCACTGAGTGCCCTAATGGACATCTCTTGGGTGCACCTACCTCACCATTCTCTCATCAAATAAAACATTGACAGTAGAAACATCACCTAGGCTACCTAAACAACACTTCCCACCAAGATATTGGTGATGGAATTCAGTAAAGCCTATGACCCGTCCACAGAGATATCCTGATTTCTGATTTATTTATTCAATGCCCTGGGAGTTGATAGGGCCTGTGTCACATTTCTCTTTGGTTCCTCACTTTCTTTCACAGTGCCTAGTACCTGGGAAGCATTCAGGAGATATTTGTTGATTCAGTGAACAAGCACTGCCATTTGCCAGTGCCCCAAAGGGGCGTGCCTGTTCTCCCGGTTCAAAGACTTTATCCCAATCCTTGAGGAAGTCTCCTGCACTTTGATGTTCCCAGTGGAGACCTGGTGTGTTTCCTGCTGCACCTCCCTGCTGGCAAATCACCAGGACACTTTCTCTGGCCTTCACAGGCTCTCCAGGCCTTTCCTGATGTCCCCTAGAGGGGACTCGGCTGTGGCAGGGCTTGGCTTCTCCTTGAAGGAGAGAGTCCTTTTCAAGTTCTTGCAAGAGTGGAGAAGGCTCACAGGTGGCTCCGGTGGTGAGTCTCCTGTGAGCTCCCTTCTCCTGTCGTCGCCGCTTCACTATGATCACTTTTCTGATGTGTGTGCCTGTCTGACAGGCTCTTCATCTGGCCCTTCTGGGGGACAGCTGATCCTCCTGGCACCTCGCTGTTCCCAACACTCCTGTGCTTCATCTCCCAATGGCTCCCAACCATGGTTTCCTAAAGCAATCCTGGATATTGCAAGGGAAGTTTGGCTCAACTTTATGTGAAAATTTGCTACTCCTTATGGGTTAATGAAAGAAAAAGAAAAGATAAAGAAATCAGTAGGAAAAAAAAAAAGAAAGAAAAATGTTGTATAAAGCTCATCTCCTCTTCTGCCTATCTGTCTCTCTCTCTCTTTCTCTTACTCTCACTGTCTCTCCTGGTGTGTGATCCGAGGTGAGTGAGGGATTGAACATTGTCCCCTGGGTCACATAAAGACCCTGTGGGCAGAATCAGAGCAGAACCACATGTCCATTGGATTTCAAGCCGAGCCCTGTGTTCCGGAAGCCTTTCTCTTTACACAGCGTGGAGCCTGTGCTGCTGCGTGCCCTCCTCACCCTACCTGCGGGACTCAGCAACCTTCCTCAGGTCCAAGTCTCTGCCTTCCCAGTCCAGTTCTCCTGCTGTACTTGAAGAGGCCCAGTGGGCCGGGAGTTGTCCGCTCCTTGCTTCTCAGAGCTTTCAAAGACACCAACCTGGTGAGGCAAAGTGATCCTTGGATGAGAGCTCTTCTCCTTGCCGTGTCCCGAGCCTGGGTCTCCCTCCCCGCCCCCACTGCCCTCGCCCTGCCACCCGTCCACCTATTTTCCTGTTTGTCACACTGACAAGGCTTTTCCCCAGCCAGGCAGGACACTGAAGCACTAATTGGCACTGGAGGTATCACAGCTTGAGTTCAACCAGAGCTGGCAGGCGCCATGACTCCGGTGACAGCTCTGTGAAAAAGTGTCAGAAACAGAGCTCCGGCGTGCCATCGGCTGACTGCAGCACCCTGGCACTAATGAGCAGCCTGTCAGCACCAGCACCAGGGGCCCCGTGTGGCACAGAGATCATTAGAATGGCAGACGGGGGAAACTTCCTCAGCAAAGAGGTGCTGGGGAGGCCGGGAGAGGACAAAATGGAACTAAAGACACCACTTTACCCACAGATGGCGACCACCCAGCAGGAAAGGACCAAGAGAAAAAGAGAGAGAGATGGAGAGAGAGAAAAAGAAACAGAAAAAAAAAAGACATTTTTAAAAGATCTACTTTTGCCAATTCTGGATAACTCTTGGAATCTCTTTTTTGCTGGGTGCTTCTTTCATTAATCGATGTAGGCTGTAAATCTTTGCAGCAATCCGAGAGGAAGCCTCCATGATTAAAGTAACTGTCCAGTCGTGGCTGTGCTATGAATCCAGGCAGTAGCCTAAGTCCCTGAGAAGCAGGAACCTGAGGAAGAAGGGAGGACTTGGAGTTTGAGTCTTTTTGCAACTTGTCAGGGCAGACTGTCCAGCTAGGGGGTCCCCTGAGCTGCCAGCTGCCTGCCTGTCTTGTGCCGGGGTATTATTGTCCAGGAGAGGCAATTACAAGAAGTGCCCTTTGCCCTGCTAGTCCGTCCCAGAGGTGTGTGTGGGAGCGGCCAGTGTGTCTGCTCTGTCTCTCTGCTTCTTGAAGGCAAGTGTGAATTAGCCAGCGTGTTCAGACTTCTGCTTCAGGCCCAGGACTGGGTGGTTCTGAGCTTTACGGAGTGTCTGGCCCTTCTCCCAGGCTTTGGCGACCCACAATGACTGTGTTTCCATGCCAGAAAGCAGTGATCTGTCTGAAAGAGATGGGCTTCCAAGGCAGGGCCAGCTAGATTTGAATTCCCATCCGCTACTCCCTGGCTGGGCCTTGCTGGGCCAGGGGCAGACCTCTCTGAAGAAGTTCTTCTTCATTTCTTTCTTGCTTCTTGGCATGGCACATAGAGTCCCCATGATTTGGTTCCAAACCCCTTTTGGCCCTCACATTGCAGTGACACTAGCAACCTGACATCTGCCCAGGTGTCCTCACCTTTTCCCACACTATGGTCTCTCCTCCCATCACCCTACCTCCCACTCTTTTGGCTCAAGTTCGAGTTTGAGTTCTACTTGACCTTGCTCAAATGCTGCCAGTTTGAAAGCCTTTGATGACTTTCTTCAGGCAGAGTGAGTCACACCTTTCTCTGAGATCCCACAGCACTTTGCATTCATTTCCAATTATGGCTCTTCTATAGGTACCCAAAGGCCCCTGACCCACCCCTGTCACGCGAGGGGCCAGGAGGGACCATCCTTATGCTGTTTTGTTTTGTCCCTAGCGCCTGGTACTGCACCAGACGTCTGCAGGCCCTGTAAGTGATTGTTGAATGAGGAACAATCCAATACTGTAAATACAGTCTTGTTGGTCCCTAGTTAAAATTAAGTCTTTCTGGTGCATAATTTGAAACAAAATCAATTTTAGTGAGTAAAGGGTAAGATACAAGGGTCTCATCTGTTTGCATCCATTTTGACTGTTGATCATCTCAGTTTCCCAAGGCAATCAAAGGAATTCATCAGAAAAGACCACTGCCTTTCTGATCAGTACTCAGGTCTGAGTCTTAGACTCTTAGATTCTTCCTCTGTGAAACAGAGATAATAATGCCTTCCCAACACGGATGTGACAGGCACTGAACATGTGGAACAGTGCAAAGCAGCAGGCCCCATGGCAACACACAGTAGGGCAGCTTAGTTAATGCAGTATGTTGGCTTCTGACCTTCAGCCAGCTCTTCCTCTTCACTCCCACTCATGAACCCAGAGCAGAAGGTGGGGGGAATTCAAATTCTTTTCCCTGAAAAGGTTGAATCTTTACAAAGGCTCAACTCAGTCAATTGCCAGAATTGATAGGTATTCAAAGATGCTTAATCAGCACCTCCCTCATCCCCACCAGGTTCTAATTAATGTAGGTACTCGATTAAAATTCCTAAAGCACCCCAAGTATCCATCCCAGGAGAGCCAAGTAATGGCTATTGCAAAAGATACTGCAGTGGTCACTGATGGTGGAAGAGCAAAATATAATTGCATCATAATGGAAAGTGACCAGCTTCCTGTTCGGAATAGCAGTGAAACATATTGCATGAGGCCCAAGCTGTGCAGAGGAAGCGATTGATTATGATACAGATAAACCGGCAGTACAGCCTCAAGTATGGGGAAAGGCATCCAGGAACTTGATAGGCAAATGGTTTAAATGCGGACAGGCAGACCAAGGTGGGAAAGAAAAAAATAGAGGAAGACATTTATAGATCACTCTTTAACTCTCTTTAACTATAAAATTATAGCTAGATAGATATAGTCAGGGTAAAATTTGCCAGTGTCAATAAGGGTTTTTGTAAGTTTAATATTTATGATCTGGTTTAAAGCATTATTATAGCTGTGTGACTTCCTACTTCAAAGAAGAGAAAAATCATAAAAAGACTAGTGGGGAAATTAATGAGTTCAATGTGCCTGAATTGAGAACATATGAAATCGAGCCTCAGTCTAGAGACCAAGGGCAGGAGTGCATACCACAGACACTGTTTGTGGTTTTACCCAATTATTTAAAAACCCTTGAAAAATATTGTAGCATCAGGAGTCTGCTGAATACAGACATTGCTAATAGCATCCTCCCCCACACTCTCTGGAGTCTTAAGCTATTTAGGCTTGTACTTGGTGACTGTTACCATGCAGAACTGTTTTGATGGAACAAATAAAGGAAACATAATAGCAAAGAGATTGTATCATCTGCCCTACAGATGCCAACCAGCCATGGCTCACTAAGATGCAAAGTCTCATTAAAACGGCAGCCCCTACAGGACAGGAGACCTCATCTCTGAACACATGCCTGTAAGAGGCAGCGCCACTGGGAGTGCAGGAGGGCCATAGCAGGCCCTCTCTCTGCCCACCACAACCAGAGTAACCTCCTACCAGCACACTGCTGTAGACCAGCTAAAGGCTCCGGGAATTCTGTGTCTAGGACCCACCAGGAACTGCCAACTAAGCTTGGAGTAAGTTCAGTTCAAAATATCCTTGTCACTAGGACTTCAAGTGTGTTGTTTTCACCGTACCTACTTTTGCATCCTGAATCTTGTCTTGACTTATGATGACTGCATTTCCCCTGATAACGACTAGAGTCTCTATCATTCAATCGTAACAATGGCTAATGGTTCGTGATGCTTAAAAATGTGCTAGGCACTCTTCTAAACGTTTACTAATGGTAGTTTCTATTCTTAACGACAGTGGTATGAGACAGGTCTTCTTGTCAGCCTCCCTCACCAGTGAGAAAACTTAACATGTTTCCCATTCGGATGAGGCTTAAGAAGGTCAGACAAATGGGCCCAGGTCACACGGCGCCAAGTTGCAGAGCTGGAATCCACGTCCAGGCAGTCTCTCTCTAGAGCACATGGGCTGAATCGCTGTGCTGTGTAGCGTAGTTCTCGAAGGGCGGGCTGTGAACCAGCAGCATGGACGTACCTAGTTCACGCCCCAGACCCACAGCATCACACCTGTAAGGGTGGGTCCTGGAAGCCAGAGTTGCAGCACCTCCTCCAGGTGCATGTGATGCACACTTAAGTCTGAGAACCGCTGCTGTGTGCACTACATCCTGGGCAATCGTCGTTACATGCATTTATCACTTGATTCTCACAAGTGTCCTAATTAATAGGCATTATTTTCATTTTAGAGATAAAGACATGAAGATCGGGGTGGGGGGAGGGTAAGATTTGCCCACAAATACTAAATGGCCAAGGCAAAATTCAAATCCGAGTCTTCTTTACTCTAAAATCCAAAATCTTAATGAATATTGATTTCCTGCTTCGTTTCTGGCCCATTGCTGCTTCTAGAAGCATGTCTATTCTCTGCTTTCATGCCTCCTGTCAGCCGGGGCTTCTGGCCCTTGGGTGTCCGCATTCCCTCGGCATTCTTGCCAGTTTGCCCACACACTTGTCCTCACGATAGACCCCAGCCTGGGCTTTGTGCTCGGCATTCCATCCTCCCCAGTAACCCAGGCTCCTTTCAGTGGACATCGGGAAGAACCCCTCTGAGCAAAGCACGGAGCCCCAGCGTGGAGGTCAGACCTCTCCTCCAGCCGCAGGCGGCGAGTTCCCTTCTTCCAGCGGAGTCTGCCTGCTCCATCTGTGTGCTTTCCTTCCCCCCACCTCCATCTGGGTGGCCAGTGCTCGCAGGATGGTTGCAGCTGCTCCCTGACTTGATTTATTATATTTTTTGTCATGTTGAATCCTATCATTCACTTGCACAATGGTATGTCTTCTGCTTTGATTGTTATTATTGGGTGGTTTTACACTTTAACAGCTTTGGATTTGAAAAGAAATCACCAGATTCCAGCATATCATGTTCTTTAGTATCCTACCCCATTCAGTTTTCCTACATGCCCTTGTGGGATTAGGCGTCCTTCATCTTCCTAGTGGTGTGAACCTCTTTTTCTACCAGAAGCGGGACCGTTGAAAGGAGCTGAGCAGCATAGC
Organism: Eulemur rufifrons; assembly: GCF_041146395.1. Lineage (NCBI taxonomy): Eukaryota > Metazoa > Chordata > Mammalia > Primates > Lemuridae > Eulemur > Eulemur rufifrons. The sequence continues at coordinate 7,750,071 of NC_090988.1, read as the reverse complement.
AGTTCCGTTCCTCTAAGATTAAGGACCCAGCCTCCATCCTGGCTGGGTCGTACAGGCTCTCCAAATACTGCTGCACAGCCAGCGCCTGTCCCCTGCCTTGGAATTTTGAGTCCTGAAGAGGTAGCCCCTTCCTTCCTTCCGTGGGAGGATCGTCTTGGCTTCTTACTTCTCGCCAGCAATGGCTGCTGCTTCTCTGCTCCATGCTCCTCTCACCCTGAAAAACAAATCCCTCTTCCCTCTTCTTACACAGAGTTAAAAAGGATGACTTTGGGCTCTTTGGTTCTTCTGTAATAGATTCAGGACTACCCTAATTCCCTGCAGCGCTGCATTACCCTTTGTGGAGTGGCCCACTGGGGTCGCTGTGGCTGAAGCTATCTGGCTGGTTATCTCAGTGACAGAGAGAGATAGATGCTTTCTCCCCCACTGGTTTCTTTATTCTGACACACACCATTCCAGAAAAAGATTTAAGCTTAGAAAGTGGTGTGGATCTTGCCCCCAGCAAAACCCTTTAGTAATACAATTTTGATTAATTAATGTGTTTATTCAACAGTTGCTTATTGAGCACCTATTGTGTACTGGGCAACTGTTTCAGGCACCAGAGATTCAAGAGCAGACAAAGCAGACCAGAGCCCTGGCCTCGTGAAGCTTGCATGCTAGTGGCAGAGACAGAAAATCAGCCCTGGGCAAGCCAGCCTTATAAAGCTGTTGTACGGTAACTGCTGTGGGAAAAAAGCAGTCAGGTTAAGAGGCACAAAGACTATCAGGTGTGTGTTTAAGGAACCATAGTGTTAAATAGAGTAGCTGGCAATGGCTTCATTGGGAGATGCCCCAGAAAAGCTGGGGCAGGAGATGTTTGGCTTCTGACAGGGCTAGCAGTGACCACAGAGGCACAGAACCAGGACACAGCTGGCATGCTAGAGGACCATCAGCGAGGCCACATGGTCAGAGACATTTATCTAACACCTTCCCTGCCCTCACTAGACCATGAGCTTCCTGAGGGCAGAGAACATGCTTATCCTTGCTTACCTCTGTGCATGCCAATATTTAGCACCAACGTGTCTCTCAAATTGCACATTTTAATATCCAGTAAATATTTGTTTAATGAATGAGGGAATAACGTCAACGTGGAGTTATCATTTGAGTTCCTGAGCAAACATGCTGGAAAGACATGTGGTTCGAATCAGAAATTTTGGTCCTTTAATTAGTGATTTCAGGTTCCAGAGAAGGGCAAGTTCAGGCCGATGACAGGGGTGGCTTATGGCCGAGACAGAGGAGAAGGCCCATGAGAAGAGGAGGCCAGGTCACTGACCGTATGGGTGTCACACATGTCATCAAAGGGAGCATTGTGGTCACCCCAGGTAGTGGCTGAGGTGAGCGACAAGAATGGCTGTGAGCCAAGTGTCAATGCTCTCAATGAATCGTGAAGAATCCAGGAAATCAGTCACTGGCAGAAGGGGGGCAACATTGCTAGGTGGCGAGAGCGTCACAGGAGCAGGGTTGTGCAATGAAAGTGTGAAAGAGGGCAGGTCTTTGGGTGGTCTTGGGCAGTGAAGGGGACCATTGCCCCAAGTCTGAACGCCAAATCAAACACCCCAGCGGTTTCTTGGGAAAGCTGCCAAGGAGGAAAGAAGCACTGTCCTCAGGAAACAGCTGGGTTTCAGCTAATCAAGGCAGGATCTCGGGGAGCGTTTTGCTTAGGCAATGGGTGCTCCAGAGGCGGGCGTGGAAGGTGGGGAGGAGTGGGAGATTGGTTGGAGAGAAGCCCTCCTGCACCCCAGGAGTGGAAGGGCTGTGCTGCATGCATGGTGTCCGGGAGGGGAAGGGACTAGTGGCGCTGCGCTCGCCTGGCGGTGAGAGATGAGGCACGCTGGGTTTAATTCCAGTTGTCCCTAGTGGGAGACGATGCAACCTTGCCTTGCAGATCTCGGCTGCAGCCTTTGTCTGTGGTTAAGACCAGAAATCCCTTTTCTTCCTGAGCCTGAAGGTAGGGTAGTGGGTAGCTGTTGATAAAATCAAGTCTTCTTGTAGTCCAAAGCAAGGAGACTGACATTTAGGAGGCCATTAACAGGTCAAGGTGAGAGGTCATGAGAACCCGACTGGAGAGTAGAGGGCAGAGTCTAGAGATATGTAGAGGCCAAATTGCCAGAACCTGATGCTGGGGTCAGTGTAGGGGAGGGGTGAGGGCAGGGGCTAAGTGGAGGAGGACTCCCAGGTGCCTGGTTTGGCCTCCTTTATTTCCTGTTTGGAGGGACTAGGGGTCTTCTGTCTGGCTTTTCTCCCACGTGGCAGTAGGTAGGAGCTGGTTTCTGATTTATTTCTGCCTGTGGATCCATGTGGGTTAGCACCCTTTTCTCCAAAAATGATCATAGCAGCTCCAGACTCATTCTTTTTTAGAGAAGAGGGATTTATACAGGAATGATAGAGTATAACAGATATATGATAAATAGGCAGAATGAATCATCTTTTATTCAATGGATATTTATTGAGTACCTAAAGCACGACAGTGTGTATCTGGGTGCCGGGACTGTGTGGTGAACACAGCCTCTGCCCCATGGGGCTGCGCGTGAGAGTATCGGCAATACCGAATCAATAAATATGCAGCCTGATGCCAGGGAGAGATAGTGCTGCAGAGAAAAATAAAACACAGAGATGGATAAAAAATGATGGGGGGAGCTACTTTAGTGAGTGAGTTACTTTGGTGTTGCAAGAAAGCAGGGCAGAGAGAGACCGAGAGGCCCACGGGAAGTGAGGCAGGGAGGGGGCATCTCCGGGGCAGTGTTCCAGGCAGAGGGAGCTTCGAGGACCAAGGCCAGGAGTCAGGAATGCGTTCAGTGTGTGTGAAGAACAGCAAGAATTTTTCGATGCAGAGAGACGTGATGCAGGCTGTCCTGACAGCTTAGATTTGGCTCGGGCAGGGCCTTAAAAGCCATGTTCAAAGCTGTAGGATTTGTTCTAATTTAAAAAAAATCACTAGCAAGATTTAAGCAAGAGAGTGAAATGATTTCATAAATGATTTTAAAAAGTCACCTTTACTGCTTGAAGAGAAGGATGGGGAGAGGGGGAATGAAGTTAGCATGTGGGATACCTTATAGTTAGGATACGCCGGCTGTAGACTCTCCAGAAACAGTGCGGGTGTAGACGGCAGTGCTAAGATTGGAGATGAGAAGTCTGTGTGTGATCTGGGATCTATTCTGAAAGTAAAGCTAGAAAAATTCGCCGATTGATTAGATGGCGGTTGTGAGAGAGAGTTTAGCATCAAGAATGAGTCTGAGATTGGTGGGCTGGGCCACTGGTGACCAGTGATGTCATTTCCAGTCATCACGCACTCCAAGAGGAGCAGGCCTGCAGGGGGAAACAAGGAGTCTGGTAGTTAGGAGATACAGGTGGAAATGTTGAATAGACAGTTGGCTTTGCAAAGGGACGGGAGCCAGAAAAATGCATGCGGGAGTCATAAACACAGATAGAACTAGAGCCAGAGGCCATGGCCACCCCCATCTACAGAGTGAGGCAGACGACAGCTCTGGGGACCAGAGCCGGTGGCATGCTTATATTTAGGTATCAAGAAAAGGATGGTCCAGCAAAGACAGTTGTGAGATGGGAGAGAAATCTGAAAACCAAGTGAAGGAGCACACTTCATAAAATGAGGGAGTGATTAATAGCATGGGTGTTGCTTAGAAGTCCAGGGAGATGAGGACTGAGAATGGACAAAATGCAGTTATAGGTATGACACATTAGCAAGAACGGCTCTGGTGAAAAACAGTAAGTAAAAGATTAATTAGAAAGGGAGAGAATGCCTTGAAGAAGTTGGGAGAGTAATAAACTTTGTTGAGAAGTTTTACTTTAAAGGGTAGCAAAATATGGGTCAGTGGTTGGAGATGAGTATGATTTCAAAGAATTTTTTCCCCCGAAAGTCCAATCTGCAGCCTAATACCCCTCAACAAGTTCTTGGCTATTATTGCTGTGAAATTACTTGTCTTAGGGTTCTCATTTGTCCCTCTTCCTTGAATAAAGTAAGAGGAGTTGGCCAAGAATGACCTCTGCTTTCTGAACAACCTATAAGTTATGATCTTCAGCCAAGACCCCAGAATTTCTTTTGTGGCTTTTGGATGGCTGGAAATTTGGAGCCAAAGTCCCCGTGTTGCTGAAGCAGCTGACAGTCACTGACACTAGGTATTTTGCCTGGAGGGTGAGAGTGCCACTGGGGACCGATGGTTGCCCTCACAGGAAACAATGCTTGGGGTATGAAGCCACTCATGAGAGGGGCTGTGGGACAGAACGTGATTTCTGCTTATCCCCATTCCCTCCCTGGGGACTGGGGGAGAATTCTCAAAGACCTAGATATTTAACCCTCCATGACCAGATGCTCACCTCAAGCAGGGATGTATTAATTTATTTTTTTTTTTAAATCAAAACCAGAGCAAGAGCCAAGTTAGCCTTGGGAAGCTACCCCGTCTGGCCCATGGATGACTATCCAAGTGAAGCCCATTTCTGCCCAGAGGATGCTTCAAAAGTATTGAAAGGCCAGATCCAACCAGACGCCACAGAAATGTGGACAATCACAGCCCAAGTCCTATTCTCGGGGGAGAGGCAGGGCTCTGGGGCACATACTTCAGCTCCACACAGGTCTGTGCCGCGGGAATTCTGTAAACATCCGGCTGCCTCAGTGTTGCTAGTCTGCATCAGGGAGGACAGTGACAACCTCACTGTTCAGGCTTGAATAATGTTAGAGGTGAGGGAGAGCTCGCCTGCCCGGAAGAAAGAACATGAACCTGCTGCGCATCTTCCCTGCCTGACCCAGACCTGCAGGCCTGTTCCCAGGTATCCATCCAAATTGCTTTGCTTCAGAGTCCTCATACACCTATTCTCACTGTCCCCATTACCCTAGAGTCACTCCTGTCCTTGATTGATAGGGCACACTGTGTAAGGGGGGGAGGGTTGGAAGAGAATTGGGTGCACCCCGCTCTGCATCTCTGTTTTCTACCCAGAACCCCTGGTTCCTGAGAATCTGGAGCAACTTAGTGAGAGTGACCGTGATATTTTCCTCAGCATCATTTTGCTTTATTTGGCTTTGCTTTCAAGCGCCCACACTGGCCAGTCCCCGGGTCCCTGCTCTGCTCTTGAATGGTCATATTCCTCGCTGTGTCGATATGTCTCCTCTCTGCCTCACAGCACTCTCCTAGGCCTCTTGGTTTTGGTCACTCATGTGTTGTCATGGCGATGACATCTTCAGTAGAGTGGCACTGCTCTTGTTGTCATGGTTATAAGGACCTCTTAATGGGAGCCCCACTTCATTGCTGTCACGCGGACAGCATAAGGAACCCTGAGACCTTTCGGCAAGCCTGAATTCTCAGACCGGGGGATAGTGGTTCTGTGCATGAAAACACGAGTGGCCGTAATTAGAGAAATGGCAGCAGCTTAAAATGATTGAGATTCTAACTATGAAAACTGGAAGACTGGAGGAAGGTTCATCATCCTCCTCCTCTCAGATCATCTCATCCTCCACCTTCTCCTCATAGGGTCTAATATTTCTATCGTGGGCTGGCTATGTTCCAGGCACTGTCCTAAGTGTCTTACAGGGGTTAACTCTTCAATTTTCTCGACAACCTTATGATGTAAGTGTCGTTACTGTTCTTCTGCAGATGAGGGAACCAAGACATTGACAGCTTGCGTAGATAAGTTGCTCACGGATATACCAAGACTTAACCAGGCAATATGGTCCAGAGGTCCCATGCCGAACCCAGTACTTGTTTTATTTTTTTAATATATTAACAATAAAGATGAATCTGCCCGGCTGCTGAAGGATTTGCTAAATTAGAACACATTTTTTGCTAGAATTTGTATACTTGATATTTTTACACCACTTTGAAGTTTTAAAATAATTCCATATTTTCATTTGATTCTCCAACAACCATATGAGGTTCGTATGACTATTAACTGTATTTTACATATGAGAAGACCAAAGTTTGGGAGTCTGTGATGTCCCAAGGAAACTTGCCTGCCAAACTGTGTTAGCCCAGATCTGAATTCACGGCAGCCTATAAATTCAGAATCTGGTGTTTTGTTATGCCCTATTGCGTATCATTTCCTGTTACATGGCCGGAAGTCTGGCTCTGGGGAAGGAGCAAGGACCAACCATCTGAGATGAATGGTTACCAGCAATCAACTCTATTGGTGATAGAAGGAATAAATGGCAAATCTTGGCATGTCATTCAAGTAGTCATTTGCCCTCTTTTGTCCTCATTATTCTATGCCTAAAAACTCCACTATCAGAGCAACTATTGTCATCTACTGCCGTACGGACAGGAGGGCAGCCATCTTCATTCCATGCCGTCTGTGACAGCCATCATAGAATCTGTGCTGCTTTGAAAGTCATTTAACCTGTATGGGAGAATCCTAATGGAAGGTTAATTACAGCTCTGTGTCTAATTTAAATGACAATTAAACACAAATAAGTTACTTAGAAGCTGGCCTTTAAGGCAGAGGAAGCTCAGGCCCAAGCGTCAATGTGTCTGATGTGTCTTCTCGCTCTAGTACAGGGGATTGATTGCAGAGGGGTGTGCTGAGTGGGGGACAGCAGAAACTTAATAAAGATGAAGAAAACAGGAGCAGCAAAGGCTCGTCACGTTCTGTGATCTGCCAGCACTTTACCTCCATTGGCACATTTCACCTTTACAACAGCCCTATGAAGTAGATAACTATTATTATTTCTATTTGACAAATGAGGAAAGTGAGGCTCAGAAATGTTAAATAACTTGCTGAAGATCAAGCAGCAAGTCAGAGGTCGAGCTAGGCCTTGAACCCCAGTCCCCCTGCATCTGTCTGTGGACATTAGCACAGTCTGTCCTGGGCGCGGACTGCAGCTTAGTCAGAGGCAAGATGTGACCAACTTCAAGACTTGAGTTCTGATTACACCACTTTCTAAGTAGTGGCCCCTTTGGATACTTTGCCACCCTCTCTGAGCCTTTGTCAGCTCATCTGTAAAGTGAGGACCATGACAGGATGTATGTTCTGGGCTTGCTGTGCGGGTTACAGGAGGTGACCCATTTAGTATAAACACATGCCCTAGGCCTGGTATACAGTAAATGCTCAATAATGCCATCAGAGTGGTAACATCCAAGGTGGTGGAGAGAGTGACCATTAGAGTTGGTAATTATCCCCGTCTTTAACAATATCTCATCTTAACTCTAAAGTTGAGCACACTGCTCGTAACACTGAGTAAGCGTGCGTGTGGCAAGCAAAGGTACAAGTGACCTTCTCAGAGCCTTTCCAAGATACCCCATGTCCTCTAACGCAGAGCTTGGCCTATGCTACTCTTAATTGACCTCTTGGCACAAGGGCTACCCTTTTCTTGGGACAACCCTTCCCAGAGTCTCAGTTTCCCTTGTAGTCAAACCCTCTTGGAAGGCACCAGTGGATATGGGAGGCTCACAGTTATGTTCATTGGATGCACATAGGGAATGACTGCTCATTGTTTTTTTTTTTTAAATCGTTTCTTTTACAGGGAAATGGATAAATTCACAATTAGCAGCATCTGATTTGGATAGACACAGAAGTTTAATTAAGGTAGCAAAAAATGACTGAATTGTAACTGAAAGTAATACTATGATCTAGTTTAATAAACCAAAGCACAAATGACCCCATTCTTATTTCTCCTCTAAAAAGGCACTTTCTCTGGTGTGTGATGGTCCTGTCTTGAATTGAGATATGCTCTTGTCATTTCTGGGTAAGTCATGTCTGGCCACACAACACTAAGTGGACTGAGCTATGAGCTGGGAGCTGGGACACAGCCTGCCTGGTGGGGAGTGTCCTCCAAAAACAAAATTTAAAAAGGAACTTGGAAATAGGGTCAGTGTTGTCCACGGGCCTTGATAATATCAAGATGCTGCTGTCCTCGTCTGATACTTAAACATCAGCATTGAGGATGTTTTCATGCTCCTTTCAAACGAAACTCCTTCCTCTGCGTGGCTAATCGATAGGGCAGCCCAGTGGGAGAGGCCCGTCTGCCGCCCTCCTGGGCTCCGTGGCTGCTGAGTGAGGGGAAGGCAAAGGGAGAGGGCCAGGAGGTTCACAGCAGTGTCTCTTTCAAGATCCAAGTGAGATACAAAAGGGAATTAAAAACTTCACGTTGAGTTGTTGTCACTCTACCCATGTCTCGCCTCGGAGAGCTCTACAGCTGGAGAGCCCTGAGAATTCAGCCCGTTAGAGCTATTACAATTCATATTGACTATAAACTTCCCACTGTGCGAATAAAGGAAAGGAGGTGCTTGCCAAGTGCTCGGAGGGGCGAATGTAAGTTATTTCACCATCTGATGATATACACCATGTTGGGAAACATTAAGGGGGAAAAAAAAGAAAAGGAGAAAAGAAAGTAAAGAGAGTGCCGGGAAGCTGGCAACTGATCATCCAGCATTCATGTGTGGAACGTGGGCGGAGGCAGGCTCGCCGGTGGAGCAGGACAAGTCACCTTCGAGCCACTGCTGCAGCTTGATAGTCTACAGTCTGCGCTTGGGGAAGGAACACTCGTAACCTGACATCCCGGCTCATGCATAAGGCGAGGAGAGGGCAGGGAATATTGGAAAGTGAAGAGCACTTTGGTCGGAACACTCGGTTTGCCTCTTTGCTCTGCCAATTACTAACTGGGTGACTCTTAACGGACCAATTAACCTCTCTGCACCTCTGTTACCTCATCCGTAAAATAGGATCAGAATATGAAGATTAGCGAGAATACATTGCAGGTGCTTTGTAAACAGGAACACGTTACGCACATTGTCCTTTATTAAAAGTTCCATATTAACCATGCATATTCCCCGGGGCAGTGCCAAGAACATCAAAAAGGCAGAGAGGAGAGATTTGAACCCACTACAGAGCCGTCTTCTAAGACAAAGACTTTTTTACCCTTTTTTGCAGCACAAACTCAGAAAAGCAAATAATGTAATCAGTGTTTATGACCGTTGTTATAACAACAGCAATTATCATTTGTTCTCATTATCTTTTGTTAAGTCTTACATTTATTTATGCAGCACAATTAATTTGAAAGTTCACCTAAGCATTTCACAACTGCTGCTGTGTGGAATGGAGTCCAGGAGAGAAGGAGGGTTGAATGTTGAACTGGTTTTAAAGGAGCAGAGCACGAGGACACAGCCATGCAGCGCAGGAATCAAAAGGGAAATCACAGGGCAAAGGGAATATTTGGATTGGTGCTAGTTTTAGAATTGGGCTGGGATCTTTAACTTCCAAAAGATTCCAGGATCTCAAAGCCAGCGTAAGCTCTCATTGCCTTATTTTCTGACAGTAGGAATCAGCAGATAAGGGCAGGGAGGCCAAATCTGACCTGCTAGCTGCTTTGGAACAGCCTTTGAGCTCAAAATAAATTTTGTATTTTAAAATGGTTGAAAAAAATTAAAGAATAATAATACTTCATGGCATGTAAAAATTATTTGAAGTTAAAATGTCTATACATAAGGCTGTATTAGAACATAGCTACACCCATTTGTTTATGGCTGGTTTTGTGTTACAATGTCAAAGTCGAGTAGTTGCAAGTAGATCCTATGCAAGGCTGGAAAAGTCTAAAATCTTTCTCATCTGGTCCTTTAGAGAAGTTTGCCAGTCCCTGTGCTACATGAAGACTGACTCCTGAAAGTTCTGATCATTATTATTGAAACTCTTATTTTTATCCATACTGCCTCCCTTGGTATTCCTTCTCGTCACTCTGGGAAGTTGCAGTTAGGGTAGTTCTCATACACGTTTACAATGGCGCCCACCTCTCTCTTCCAGTAGTGGCCCTAAGGGCTCCACCCGTGTCACAGGTGCTGGGCTCTACCTGACAGCTACAGCTCACCAGGTTTTCCACCTGTCCTGCAACAAGGCCCTTTCTTGCCTAGCCCCTGGTGAGTACTCCCCTGATCTTCAAACTATTCTATATTCTATCCACCTCGCCTTTTTTGGAGTCGCTTCTGCCTGGGGGTTAACGAAAATCTAGCTCTTGCCCTGGATCTTTGATCTTGTCGACTTAAAGCACACTCAGTGTTGTTGATTCTGGTTCTACTTATGGGGAAGGTTGTTTTTGGATACTGTTGCTGTTTTATTGTTGTTGTAGTTGTTTCTGTGGCATAAGGCATTTTGTGATGGTACCTGAACCTGCCCTCACTAGTACTGCCTTAAAGGTGGGCGTCATTTCCTCTGGGGAGCATGTTTGCATTAATCAGCACCTTCCAACCAAAACTCCTAACTGCAGACTCCTTACCTCTGCTGGTTTTAAATCGCCAGTACTGCTCTCCACCTCTTCCACCCCTTTCTTTGTTTCTGTCTGGAATATGTCTGCAGCACTGGATTTATTTGTGAAGCAAAGGTGGCAGGCCTTAAGTTCACTAGAAAATCATGGTCAAATCGGTCTTACTCAATTATTACATTCCTTTTGAATTCTTTAGGCATCTCCTAGATACCTTTCAGAATTCTATCATTATGATTGTATAGTTTCAAAAGTTCTTCACACATTATAATAATAATGACTTGAACAATGCAAGAAAAGCATTTTGTCATAGAGATTTCTTTTCTATTGAGATGGACTTTGAAATCCTGTTATTCACTTTCAAAAGTCAGTTCCAATTTTTACATCAAAAAATTAATTAGTGGTTATTGCGAACTGTTGGGAAGTACAGGTGTCATTTGTATTCTTCTTCATAACTTTGCTACTTTTCAAAATGTGTAATACGTGTTTTCAACAGTCTTGCAGTCATAAACTTAACCTTTAGAAATAGATTTTCAATTTTCCATTCCAGTAAGATATGCTTGGAAGAGACAAGATAATAAATTAAGAAAGACTAGGCCTTTGGTAAACTACCAGGAAACATGCCATATCTGAGGCAAATTCTAACCTTAGGACAAAGCCTGTTTATTAATGCAGTTGCCCCCTTTTTGTGATGCATAGTGCTCCATGTGGTCTTGAGACTCCATTTTAGCAGAATTTAGAGGCATGCCATTCCCGAGTTGTTGTCAATAGGATAAATTCCAGAACAAGGCTCAGATCCTAAAGTCAACCCATGTGAGTTTTCTAATGCAAGGTAGTCATCTCTGCTCCCATCTTCATTAAATACCATTAGAATAATCTTCTGACCTCCGAGTGAGATGAAAAATGTGGGCGTCCTTCTATGCAGCAGTAGGAAGCAGAGTGTTATCAAACACCCATCAGGCTGTAATTGTCCAGCGTGTGTGTGTGTGTGTGTGTGTGTGTGTGTGTGCTTAGTCTCCATGCATCTCTAGCCCCCAGACTGTTCTTATTCTTGGGCTGTAGTAAAACTGGATTAAAAGGTGGTGACATTTTAGAATCAGCAGTTGTCTAGAATTTAGTACTTTTGGTGGCACTGAAATGGGAGGAAAACTATTAGAATGAAATTCTATCTTGTCTCTATTTGTTTGTTTTTTTTTTTTTTCTTGAGACAGAGTCTCACTCTGTTGCCCAGGCTAGAGTGCTGTGGTGTCAGCCTAGCTCACAGCAACCTCAAACTCCTGGGCTCAAGCGATCCTCCTGACTCAGCTTCCCGAGTAGTAGCTGGGACTACAGGCATGCGCCACCATGCCTGGCTAATTTTATGTATATATTTTTTTAGTTGTCCAGCTAATTTCTTTCTATTTTTAGTAAAGACGGAGTCTCTCTCTTGCTCAGGCTGGTCTCGAACTCCTGAGCTCAAACAGTCCACCTGCCTCGGCCTCCCAGAGTGCTTAGAATTACAGGCGTGACCCACCACGTCCGGCCTTTTCTATTTGTTCTTTTGTTGTTTCTTCCTATGTACCACTGAATAACTTTTGTGCCCTATGAGAGTCCCTTGGGCTTTTTGTCGATTAGCTGAGGTGATTCGTGCTGAGCCACCTGGGGCTGGGAGACTGTCCCCACTGGAAAAATCAACATCTGACAGAGTCAAGCGTTGGATGGATTTTCCAAGATAGTTCCACGAACTATCTTGGGCCTGTTTCTCATCCCATCATTAGCGTTTTGAAAACTGAATCCCTTGGGGAAATTTTTAACTAGTTAATATTCACCTCCACGTACATAGTCTATTTGAACAATATGGTGTTTTTGACGTATACAGGAACTGCTTAGTATTCCCCTATCAGTCAGGAGAGGATTCTCATTGCTGGGAATCTTTATGAATTGAAATACATCTCATAGAAATCCCTAGAGCTAGTTTAAAAAATCATCCATCAAATTTTTTACTAATATATATATATATATATACAATTTTTTTATGTTATTTCAAAATATTAAGAGGGTACAAATGTTTTTGTTACATGGATCACTTTTGTAATGCTTAAGTCATGGCTATTAGTGTGCCCATCCCCAGAATAGTGTTCTTATACCTGTTAGTTAGGTTTTTGTTCCCTTCCTCGCCTCTCCCCTGCTTCAGTTCCAATAACTTTTACTTCCCTCTGGGCACATGTGTGCCCATCGGTTAGTTCCAATCTATTAGAAAGTACATATAGTGTTTGTTTTTGCATTCATGAGATACTTCACTTAGGATATTCCATTCAAATTGCTGCAAAAGGCATTAATTCATCCTTTTTATGACTGAGTAGTACTCCACCATATACATATATCACATTTTATTAATCCACTTATGAATTGATGGGCACTTGGGTTGATTCCAGGTCTTTGCAACTGTGAACTGTGCTGCAATAAGCATTCGACCGCAGGTGTCTTTTTGATAAAATGACTTATTTTCCTTTGGCTAGATACCCAGTAGTGGGATTACTGGATCAAATGGTAGGTCTACTTTTAGTTCTTTGAGAACTCTCCATACTGTTTTCCCCAGGGGTTGTACTAATTTGCAGTCCCACCAACAGTGCATAAGCATTCCTTTCTTTCTGCCTCCATGCCAGCATCAATTACTTTTAGACTTTTTAATAATAGCCATTCTAGCAGGGATATGATGATATCTCATTATGGTTTTAATTTGCATTTCTCTGATTATTAGTGACATTTAGCATTTTTTTATATGTTTCTTGGCCATTTGTCTATCTTCTTTTGAAAAACTTCTGTTCATATATATAAAATAAAATTTTATAACTCATTTAATTCATAATAGTTTGATTCAAATGGCTGTTTACAAAATCAAATCTATGCTTGAAAAATGATTGTGTTCTCATTGAAGTTGTTGAAAACTATCATTAGCTAACTTTTCTTGAACATTTATTCTCTGCCAAGCCTGTGCTCTACATTTATGATCACACCTAATCTTCACAGTGAGGGAAGTACCATTATCATCTCCATTTTCTAGACAGAGCAGTGAAGCTCCGAGAGGTTAGGTGATTCTTCCGTAGTCACATAGTAATGACTGTTATGGCTGTGTTTCACTAGCTCATATGGTATCTAGAGAAGTTGATTTTGCTTAGAAGGAAGACAGCACAGTGGAAAGAGAATAGACTTGTCATCAAACAGACCTGTATTTGGATCTACTGAACATTTGTCAGTCTGCTTCTTCATTTGTAAATTGGGAACCATATATACCTCTAAAAGTAAGACTGCATAACTGTTCTATATCTGTGAGAGGCGTAATGGAGCATTTAATCAGCAGCAGCAATGATTGCAAGTGTTACTAGGATGACGTGATGGGGAGAGACTTACCTGTGCTTGAATCAACTTAGGAGTGATCAAAGCAATGAAAAGGTTTTGAATCAAAATCAGAGGCAGAGAAACCATGACATTGCCCTGGAAAGGCAGAGAACAAGTCAGATGGACCAGAGGGCTGTGATAGTGTTCAAACATGTCCAAGAACTCTTTGAGAACCTTCCCACCAGCAGCAGTCTAATTTCCCTGCCCTGGACTGTGGGCAGTGACTCCCCCCTAGAGAATGGAGTGGGATGGAAGCCAGGCAGTGTGGTGTCCAAGTCCAGGTTACAGAAGGCCATGCAGCTTCTCATGAGATACTCAGTGGGGAGTCTTTGGCCACCACATAGGAAATCCAATTGCCCTGAGGTTGCCCTGTGGAGAGGGCCATGTGGAGAGACCTCCAAGAGCAGGGAGGCCAGGGGCACAGCTGTCACAGTCTGTGTGTGAAGAAGCCCTGGAGAAGACCCCAGCCCCAGCCTGACCTGAAACTTCATGCAAGACCCTGGCAAGATGTGCCTGGTAGAGCCAGTCAACCCCCAATTCATGAGCAAGATAATGTGATTTTTCCTGTAAGCCCCTGCTTGGGGGTGGTTAGCTCTGCAGCAAGAAATGATTGGTACACGGGCACATCACAGGAGGAAATGACAAAATGCTCACTCAGATATCATTTTGCCCTTTTGCTCCTCCCCTCAAGCTTCCCCTGCCCTCTGCACTTCCTTCCTCTGAGCAAAGTCAAGGTTGACCCAATGGTCGTGGTCACACTGGGGTCTTTCTAGTGCCTGCAGTTTACAATCATCTATCCCAGAGTTTTCCTTTCAGATCTCAGTACATTGGGGTGATCCCAGAGTTTCTATCAGACTTTGGGTGGCTCCCAGAATCTCAGAGCCCTGAAACTTTGCCCTGAGAATTAGCTCATTGCTGTCTCTGCCTTTGGACCATTGAAGCCATCAAAACGGGAGCAATTTAGAGAAGCCCATCTTGTGAAGGGTCTTGTTTTTCGGCCTGTGTGTGGACATCCTCCCTCCCTCACAGAGCCCCTCTCACTCTCAGCATCTCAGGCTGTGGGCCACCCCGTGAAGGTGGACACTGGGCAGATCCATGGCAGTCCCTCTTGCTGGAACCTGCAGGTGGAGGCCTGAGCCACTGACCCTGTCTGTCCCTATGAATCAGAGGCAGGACAAGTGGAAGAAATCTCTGTCTCTCTCAGCCAGTCCCAGGCCTCAGCTCCGAGGAGACTCACTGAACCCTTTCAACAGGCTTGAATTCTGTCGGCAGCCCAACCATCCCCTTGTTTACTGTTGAAATAATTACTACTTTGCCATAATATTAGCTCTGAGCCATGACTCCATTACCATTATCACCGGAATATTACCCATTTATTATCTCCCAGCAACCCTGGAAGATGAATACTGGGCTTCAGAGACCAATTGTTTTACAGCAGACAGGATCTTGGTGTGCATTGTTTAATGAGGTAAACTACATTACAGCCAGCATTAATTTGGCTGCAGTGCACTCCACTAAATCACTCTTAACCTGTAAATCTGCCACTGTTTTTGATGTGTCCTTAATCAACGAGGATGGGAGACATCCTCTGAGAGGAGCTGGCGTAGAGGGGAGAGGACAGCAAAGGGCAAAAGCGAGCCCACGCCACCAGGTATGTGTCCGGGAGGAGGGGAGCCGTGGCGGTGTGAGTGGGCCCCAGGAAGCAGCAGGAGGAGGCAAGCAGAGGGCAGGCATCCTCTGTTCCCTTGGTCCAAGACCCCTGAGAAAGCACAAAGGTGATGTGATGGCGTAGACACGATTTGTGGGCTCCTCGCACAGCACAGGAGCGGCAGATCCATGGAGTCCATTTTCCGACCACGTCCAGCTTTGCTCTTCCATTTGGCATCTTCAGAGTGACCACAGCAAGCCACAGCAGACAGAGCAAGAGAAGCAGAGGGCAGAGCTAGACAACGAGATTGTCTTTCGACATGAGAGGTAGGAGAGCCTCCCGGAAACACAGAGCTCTGGCCATTTGCTGAGCACACGAGAGCCTGCATGTAGGCCCAGGGAGCTCATGGCCTTAGATGAAACACCACTGGAAATGCCCCAGGGGAACAAGAGAGCAGACGAAAGGAGTTTCTGCAGAAAGCCTCCCTGGTCACCTACATCCTTGCTTCTCAAGCTTTAAAGTGCGTACAGTCACCTGAGGATCTCGTTAAAGTGCAGACTCTGATTCAGCAGGTCTGGGGTGGGGCTAGAACGTCTGCATCTCTAACCAGCTCCCAGAGGATGCTGATGCTGCAGGCGCACAGATGGGCCACACTCTGAACAGGTAAGACCTACCTGTTGTAGCAGAAGGAGTGTTGCCTTTCCAAGAAACGTCTGTACTGGCTTGTTTAGGAGCATGCTCTGAGCAGTCTCATAAGACAAGAGTGTAGTGCCCATTTGCAAGGTGGGCCAGTGGAAATGTGTTGCTTTTGCTCCATCAAAGGCTGACTACTTCCACACAGGTCCTGGGGTGAATGAGGCCTGCAAAGTTCTCATAAAGAGTACCCCAGGTAAAATAGAGGCATAGGCGCTGCCGTCAGTTGATGCCTTCAGTTTCTAGGGTGGAGAGCATTGTGGTCCTGAAATGTCCTAAGAAATTACTTTTATATTACCAATCAATCGAGAAAGAGCCTAAAGGACTTGAATAGAACTTTGGACTCTTGGAACACAATCTAATCTTCTTTAAAGAGAAATGTATTTTCTGCTACACTACTTGTGAGTTTCCCCAAATCACCTATTTTCCCGATGTTGAAAACCTTCTTTCTATACAGCCTAAATAAGTTTGAAACCTAAGCAATCATTCCACACATCTAGCCCAGGTAATCAGGGTTGAAATTAACAAAATTGTTCCCTAGAAAATTCTAAAGTTCCTTCTTTGAAAGCTAGAGTGGAACTGTCATGATTCTCACAGCCTTTCTCAGTCACCCTTGTTTCTATCTTCCCAAGCACCACCATTGAATTTTACTGAGAGAGAGAAAGAGATAGAGAAAGAAAGAGAGAGAGAAGGTCTTTGTGATTTAATAGGTAATCTCAGAAGCAACGGAACCTGGCAGACGGTATAAATTGGGAATATCTTTTACTGCACATCTTCCCTCCCAAAGCTTTTTATTGTACCCATCTTGAAAACTTATTATTTTGATCTCAGAGCATACATATGAAGAATAAGGTTTGTGCATGTGCATGCTCATATGTGTTTGTGTGTTTCATTCTCTGTAACACTAGCAGACCAATAATTTTTCTTTTCAAATTTAATTATAATTAAAGGAAAAGGGGATTACTACTTTAATTTCTAATTGTCTACCAAACTATTCCACTAGTGTTTGGGTAACATTCATATGGTTTGGGAGCATTATGCCTTTCCTTGTTCATTTGTCCATCCCATCCATCCCTCCATCCATCCATCCACCCACCAACGTTTACTTAGCATCTACGAGACTCCAGTAAAGCTGTAAATATAAATAGATTGGAAAAGTAAAGATGAATGAGACATGGTTCTTGTCCTCAGGGATTTCATAATTTAACAGGAGTGATGAACACATGAATAATTTTTTGTGATACCATTTGGTGTATTTTAGTCCTTCTTTCCTTTCCCCAACCCTGCAATCAATTTTCTTTGTGTAGATTATCCCTAACTCTTTTCATGGAACCATAGATAAGAGGAGGAGTGGAATCAGGCAGAAAGCTAGGAGTGTAAGCTGCATGTAATTTTGAAATGTGTCATTTTGAATTATGTCAGTCTTCTTGGGTGAGTCTCCAATACAACTCAAATCCAGATCTTTTCTGTAGTGTCCCCAGTTTAAAACTGGACATTACTAACTTGACTGTTTCATCTCAAGAAGGTCTTTACACATTCCAATGAAAGATGGTTTTGTTCCAAGTATGGGTAGAACCCTCAGCTTAGCTTTACAGAGCAGCTGTCCACTGGTGACTCTGCCTCATTCAAGCAACAAAAAGTGAGAGCTATACTGGAGAAAACCTGTTCAAAAGAACTTGAGAGATGCGGAGGTGAAATCAGATAGAGAACAAAAGTTTTCAACACTGATATATCATCAATAAAACGAACTTTGGCATACCAAAGTGGTGAACTGAGGCAGTTACAGAAATACTGGGGATAAGGGAATCTCAAATGTTTCTACAGGTTGAGCATTCCTAATATGAAAATCCAAAAACCCAAATGCTCCAAAATTTAAAACTTCTTGAGCCCGACATGATGCTACAGGTAGAAAATTCCACACCTGACCTCTTGCGATGGGTCATAGTCAATACTTTGTTTCATACACAAAAGTAATAAAAATGTTGTGTGAGATTACCTTCAAGCTATATGTATAAAGTGTATAGGAAACATAAAAGGATTTCATGTTTAGACTTGGGTCCCATCTCCAAGATATTTCATTATGTATATGAAAAAATTGTATTGCAAAATCTGAGGAAATCCAAAATCTGTAACACTCTGGTCCCAGGTATTTCAGATAAGGGATACTCTGTATTAGATGTATTAAGATATTTGCCTTATGGAAACTTTAATATAAATTTTTCATATAGCACACACTTATATGAAATATTTTTCTCTTTTGGCACATGAACACAGCTTATTTGGCTTATAATCAATCATGTGGCCAGTGTTCTGATGCTGATTTAACCATTTTTATTGAATAGTACCATGAGTTGGATACACTGCCATGTAATAAAATTTAATATTTTTTAGTCCTCATCCCTGTCTAGCAATACAATTCAGTGATGTCCAGTTTTACATGAGCCAAATGAACTAATGGGATGTTTTGACTGTTGAGCAGGGACACACAATCAAAGTCATTCAAAGTTGTAAACACAAATGGCACCCTTTTGGTAACTAGCTCTGTCCAGAGGTCATCACTTCTTGCTGTGACCTATGGCATGTATCTCTGTAAAACAAAGATAATAATGAATTGTTCCCTACTCCTAATACTCCAAATATTTGTGATATAGATACAGCACTCTGGAGCCTTACTAAAGAGCTATCGTGAAAATGTACAATTATTTCGCATGTGTTTGTGTACAAGCCCGATATCCATGAATGCGCTTGGATGCACCCTCCTGTCCTGCTCCCCAATTTCTAGTATATTCATCAAGCCCAATTGCCCATACACAGTAGCATCCTCTGTTAAGAGCAGCCTTTGGGAGGGAAAATGTAAACTAGCTTTTGTTGTGATGGTCTCAGTGTGTGCGTGCTGTGCTCTCTCTCCCTCAGAGGCAAATTGCCGTGGGTAACACCTGTATTATGCTATCAGATGCAATTCCAGCCTTTGCTCAAGTGCACTTTGGAGCGACACAATAGATTGCGGTGGTTTGATACCATCTCCTTTTCATGTTTGTTTGCTCTCAGCTAATCGGCAGAACTCAGGAGCTGTCAGGGGGTCTCTCTGTCCTCCAGCCCCAAATCTACTAGCCCAGCCTTCACCATCCTGCAGAATGCTCTGGAAGTCAAGCTTGCTTTATTTGCATTATTATCTTTATTTATCCACTCTCAAGGGAAGCACTATCTTAACAATTAAAGTACATACAAGAAAATGACTGCAGTTTCCTTTTGGCTTTCCTGGAAATGGAGGATCAACCTGAGTAAATTCTCCAAGCTTCTCAATTTATAAAGATAAATGTTACATTTAAAAAAAAAAAAAAAAAAAGGTCCGCTTAGTTAAGAAAGGGAGGGGGGCAGGATGCAAGTAGGAGACAGAAAGAACAGTAAAGAGGGAAGAGGATGTCATTTGGGTGTCTCCCTGGCCTTTCTTCCGTCCTGGTGATCAAGGCCATCAAGCAGGCTGGGTCAGTGCTGGTTTGACTGGGTTTCCCAGTGGCCGCCCAATTTGGAAGTGAAGCAAGAGCAGCCACAGAGTATCTGAGATTCATGAGATCACTCCACAAATTAAAACCTTCTATCAGCCTCTAATAGCTGTGCAAACTAATTATACTTTGGCCAAACTTTGCCAATGCCTCCCCCGAGGTATTATTATAAAATTTTGAGCTTGGAAATGCGTCCTCATTCTGTCAACATCAGGTTGCTGCAGCTACAGGAAACTTAGCTCAGGCTGATTTTTAGCTTCCATGATGTGCTTTGCATAAACGGTGGCGTTTTGCACTGGTGCGGCAGAGAGGGGAGCAGAGGGAGCATGGCTGCGTTTGGAAACACCCAGGAGATGTTTTCTAGCAGTGTGACTTCAGACACAGGGACCGAGTTTCAGGAAAAATCCATTTTACTTGCCACGTTTTAGGGAGAAGCTGCAGGGTTCTCAGCTCTAGGGGTAAAAGCACTCATTCAGCATCAGGTTGTAACAGCTTCTAGTTTAGGGGGCACGTCACTTCCCTCTCACTGTGTCCGGTTCTCCACGTGCAAATGAACAGCACCTGCCTGCAGGTCACTGCTGAAATCCTTGGTCAGCCTTTACAGCAAAATCTGGGAGAAAGGGTCTTTCTGGAAGAGCTTGGTGTGGAGTCAGTAGACCTTGATTTTTCCTAGAGCATTTAGGTTCATAAATAACAAAGGTACAAACCCCATGTGGCTTAAAATATTTTTTAACTTGTCAGTCAAAAGGTATTTATCACACACACACAGGCTGTCGGGCATTACGAGAGGTATACAGTGGCGTTCACCATGCAGTGCATGCCAGTGGATTCCTTCCCTGCTATTGCACATCTTCAGAATTCTCTGCATTAGACTCGGGAGAGCAGAATCCCTCTGCGGGAAACACACCCTTTGGCACGCACAGAGCCCTGTGACACCATCAAAATCAAAGGAGAATGGAGGAGGGGAGGGTTTTCCCTCCCCTTAGCCCACCACTGGAGCACAGAGCCGGGGGAAGGGAGCTGGTATTCATTTCCTTTGTTGGCTTCCTGTGGTCCAGGAAGGAAAACTGAGTGAGATGACCTTCCAGTGTACCCAAGCAGCTTAGGACAGTATGTTTTGACCACTGCCCAGGACTGACCATCTGCCCAACTTTTTGAGCAATCCTGGTCCACCAGTGAGCCCAGGAAGCCTGGAGGGTCAAGGGAAGAGGGGGCTTTAGCCCACGAGCGCAGAGCAGGGTTATGCAGCTGGCATACTGACCCACAGATCCCCCAGCCCTGCAGTGTGGCCCAGAGCCCTCCCTGGCTTCCAGCAGAGGCAGGACTTGTGGAACCAGGAGGCTGCCAGGGTCCAGACCCTCCTTCACTAAAGGGTCCCCGGGTTCATTTCTGTCTCTGCCATCTGCCATCCCATCTCATGGGCTCCCATGATGGGCTCATCAGGTTCTTGAATTCTTTCCAGTTGTCACTAATTACACTGCAGATCCGTAAATCATCCCAGGCTACAGCTGACAGGGAGAGGGATGGGCCCTCTGCCATGCTGAGCCTGGGGCTTCCTGCCACACCTGCAGCCAGTGCCCCTAAGGCAGCCGCCCAATCCGTGCCCCACGCAGAAGTGAGGCATGGCACGTCACTTGGTCCCCCATGCTCTGGGTCCAGCTCTGTCCCTGGCTGTCTCTGTATAAGTGTGCTCACCCTGCTACCAGGTCTCAGGCAATGCAACCCAAGAATGTAGGTATTGTGTCTCTGACTGTACGTTTTCATTGCTGTTTGAGTATTGAAGGCAGCTGAGGGGGAAGGTGGTGTTATTTCATTTGGAATTCGATGAAGCTGGGATGGCACTTGTCAAATTTAGTTAAATAATGCAATAGATGATTCACTAATTCTGGGACGGGGTCTAGAAATCTGCATTTTAAATGTGTACCCCAGATGATTCTTGGGTGGTGATTCAACTCCTCCCTTTAAGAACTACTGAGCAATGAATTGTACTTTACCTCTCTCTGTCTGTGGGCTCTAACTGAACTTTCTGTTTCTGGTGGGGTGGAGACCTTCTCTTTTCAAGCTGGCTATTCTAATAAGGCCACAGATTCCTTCTGATTAAAACCACACTAGCCTCTCTATACATGGGAGCTATGTGCAGCCCACGTGCACAGGCCCATACCTGTCACTCCTGGAAAACCTGTGACCTCTGGGAATTCTGCAGCCGTGGTGTGATGGGCTGGGAGGGCGCCCCTGGCACCCCCAGGGTCCCCACTGCCCCCAGCCCACCCGTTCACTGCACAGATTGCTGGCTAATGGGGCGGAGCTAGCTGAAGTGCCTTCTATTAATGGAGCAGAATATAAACAGAATAAAGCCTTCATTTCCCAGGCTGTGGTTTCATTATTAATATACTTTACAGTTCACAGGTTGTACGTTTGCACCCGTGTTTTCTCAGCTGGTGTAATCTGCAGCTCCGAGTGAGAACAGTCATAAAATTTTCATTTCCAGTTGAATGTGCGTCCAATTCGCCGTGAAATGTTCTATCTGTCGTGAATATTAAGTGCACTGAAGCAATGGCTGCTGGATTAGGCAGAGAGGTTTCCCAGCCCCTCCCAGGCCTGGCAGAGGACAGAGGTTTGCTGGGTCGTGGGTGGAACTTTTCTTGGGAAGCTGCGTGGCGTAAAGTCTGTTTTCTTGTGCCGCTCCCATGCTGTGGAGGCTGCAGAGAGGGCAGGAGTAATGGAGAATGTGCACCTCGGGGCCAATAGCAAGCAATCAGACAGGAGAGGAAAGGGGACAGGAAGTTCAAGTGCAGAGGAGAGAAGTGCAGGGCAAGGTAACCCTGGGGCAGAGGTGAGGAGGGAGGGGATTGCAGAGGAGAGAGCAGGCTTGCAGGGAGCGCGCACAGGGGAGGCTGGTTGTCAGGCATGATATTAGAAGGAGCAAGCGGAGCATTTTATGCACAGCGCCTTTTTAGACACATCAATAAAGCGCTCAGGAGAGAGTGTGATGGAGGAGGTGCGGGGACAGGCTGGGAGCGACAGCAATTAGTCTGATGGCCTGCAGCCCTGGTGCAGGGCGTCCAGGGCTCTGTCCTAAGAACAAATGTTGGCTGCCTGCTGCCAACTGGCCGGCAGCGGACGGTATTTGCTTCCCAGCACTAACTTATCCTTCCCTCTCATGCCACTACCTGTGCTCAGCCCTTACAACTAGTCCTTCCCTCCAAATCCTTATCTCCTTTCTTAGGTGTTGCAGAATCGAATCATGCCAGTTGCAGGGCTGAGACCCCTTAGTCCCCCCAGAGTGCCAACGCGGGCTGGGGTGGAGAACATGAAGGAGTCTGTGGTGCCCTGTTGCACTTAGTCACCCCAGCTGGTGTGTCGGCACCTCCCGGGGGCCAGGTGCCCAGTGACGTGTCCTGCAGGGGTGTGCTGTGAGAGCTGCCCCAGGCTGGAGGGTAATGAGAGGCACAGAGGAAGACTGAGCCCTAACGCGTGGAGTCTCATCGCCTGGGCCCACAGCCTCCTTTGCAGTTGTGGGAGAAGTTGACCGTGCCCTGCAGGAGAAGCGGGAAGACAGCAACTTTGCTTTCCTGGAGTGAAAGTGCTGATTCCGCAGAGGGCCCCAGCCCGCCTGCCCACCCAGGCCAGGCAGGGACTCCTGCAAGTACCGCCAGCTGGCCCAGGCACGGGTGCGTGCATGTGTGTGCATGTCTCTGTCGACACGATCACACAGCAGAAGCCCAACAACCCTTGGCTATTGACAGTTAAAGCTCACAACAGCCAACAGCACAGTGAGAGAGCAGTGGTGGTTTCCCTTCTTTACGGTTAGGGAACATTGCTGCCCAGCAACAGGTTAAGTGATCTCCCCAAGGTCACAGAGGTGAACTCGTGGTGGAGACAGAACAAACCCCTTTATTCTGATTTGGAACCTTGTACACCCTCCCCCTCCCCCGACTATCGATGGTTGACTCCCTCTCTGTGGTTTCCAATTGTTCAGCTTTGGGTACTATTCAGATAATTTTGTGTGTCTGAAACACATGCCAGTTGGGAGGGAGAAGCTGAAAATGAGCCGGGCCAAGGTGGTAAAGTGGTCGAAGATGAATAATTTACCAAGTGACAGCCTAA
Organism: Eulemur rufifrons; assembly: GCF_041146395.1. Taxonomy (NCBI): domain Eukaryota; kingdom Metazoa; phylum Chordata; class Mammalia; order Primates; family Lemuridae; genus Eulemur; species Eulemur rufifrons. Next base: position 7,726,514 of record NC_090988.1, on the reverse strand, counting down.
ACACATGCAGTTATAATCCAGGGACAGATTGTCTGTTTTTTACTTAGGCCATCTTTTTGCACACCAGTCACATACCTGCTCACCTTAATTGCTAACTGACGCCTCCAGAACAAAATGCAGCCTTGTGCCTACGGCCTGCAAGAGCATCCCGTCTGGCCCGGCAATCTCTCTGGCCCCAAGCTTCTCCCCTATCCTTGTTCACCTTTGTTCTGTCTGCAGTCCTCCCAGGGCCCACTCCAGACATGTAAGACTTTGAATGACGTTGTTCCCTCCTCTCAGAATACCATCCCATTCTCTTACGCCTCCCCCAACCTGGTGCCAGCCCTCACAGAGTCAGTCAAAAGGCCCTTCCTTTGGGAAGCTTTCCAGGGCACGTGTTTTCACCCCCAAATCACAGCTCCTCCTCCTGGGCTTACCGTGAACTTGACATGGACACACCTGAGTCCTAGCATTCGTCACCAGCTACTGGTCATCTATTTGCATGTCGAGCCCACAGAAGAGACAGTGAGATGTGTCAAGACAGAGATTGGAGAACATCCATCCTTAAACACATATCCGGCTCGGAGCCGGGGAGCATGGGCATTGGAATTGGACAGATTTGGGCTTCAACCCCAGTCTTGCCACTTAGGTGTTATGAGTTTGGCTGAATCACATAAACTGCTTAGGCCTCGGTTTTCCTGTCTCTTAAATGGGGATAATACCTTCCTCAGAGACAGGTTGTTAAGAAATTAGTGAGGGGATATACATGCAATATAAAACTTAGAAATATGAGAAAGATACTTAACATAATGTAAGTGCTCAATGTTGATTTCCTTCTATTTTATGAATGTCTCTTCTCTCCAATAAATGCTTATTGAGTGGTAAAGGAATAAGGAAGAATATATAATTAAGTTCAAAATTGTTTTGTTCAGACTCCAATCATACTGGGGCTTCAGAAGGAGAAGATGATGGGGAACAGGTGTGGGCAGGGTCTCCCAGGAGGAGGTGGGCCTCGGGCTGATCGTGGATCTGGGGCTAAGCACCGCTTAATTCTAGATCTAGCAGATTAACCCTCTGCCCGTTTGTATACCTTCCTCCCTTTCCTCTCTTCTGTATTTATCTGTCTTTCTCTCTCCTTCTCTCTTCTCTGTTCTATTCTCTGATTTCTTTCCTTTGTTGGACCTGAAAATTTAGCTGACGCTTGCTACCTCACGGAGCTTTACCCCTTGTGTTTCTTTAACCTTGAATTTGGAATAGTTAACCCCTGAGAAAGGTCGTTTCCAACTCTTAAATCCTGGGATTTTCCAAGAACCTCACCTTCTCTCCACAGACCCTAGCGCGAGCGCCTGAAATGGCATTAAATGGTCAGAGCCCAAAGCATCTAAACATGTGAGAAAGTAGAGAAATTAAGAGGACGTGCTCTCAAAATATGCATGCCTGCCGCATCTTTAATTCTAGCCCTTGCTGCTCAGAACCCTTGCCCTGAAACTGCGTTCACAATGAATTCCACCAGTGTCCCATTCTCGGGAGGGATGGGGAGAAACTGTGCATCCTTCTCCTGCCTTGTCACTGTAGAGTTGAGATAATAATAGTCTTTTTCTGATCCCCTGAACTTTCCCATCTGCTTCATAAAACAATGGCAATTTTTTTCCCTTGCTCTGTCTTCCTCTCTCTCTTTTATTTTTATCCTCCTACACTATAATTTAAAACTGTGGCAGTGCTATAGCCCTTGAGTTTTTTTTTTTTTTCCTCTCTCTCTTTCTTTTCCCCTTGCTTTAATACAGGACTGTTATTTTAAATGGCCTTTCATTTGAGCACCGCGAGGCTGCCTGAGCAAGCTGCCTCCTGCTTTTAGAGAGGGGGGAGGCCCAGTGTGGCCCCCCTGGTCTAGCCCAGGACCTAGTTCCCTTCAGTGCTACCATGCAAATCAGAATTGTTGTTTGTTTGTTTTTTCTGAGTGCCATTTTTGTAAGAAGGCATTGAAGCCAAGGTCTGGAAATGCCCCTACCTCTGTAATGGCCACGATATCTAACTGGTGGCCCTCAGTGGTCCGCCATGAATCAGGTCCAAATAGAGCAATTTCAGCTGAAGGCAGTAAATTCAGGGTGCCCATAGATGCCAGGGGAGGGGGAGGGGAGGGCAGTGGGGGGACTTTGTCGGCCGCCAAGCGCAGAGGCTTTCCGCTGTCGCTCTGCAGACTTTTCCTCGGCTCCCCTACCAGTCACGCCGTCCGAGCATACCTCTGCCTCAGCTGGCTGGGCAGTGCGCAAGGAAAGGTCATGGTCAGAGGCCTCTTTCCCAGGGGAAATGTCGTCTATTTTAGGGATCAGAAAGGAAGGCGTCTGACACTGGCGTTTCCCAGCCCAGCGCCACAGCAGCCCCTGCCATGTGCGTTCAGCTGCTAGTCTGGGGCTCGGGCTAGTTATTGCTGCTGGAAATTCTCCGCACACTCCCTGTGTCTGTGTCAGTTCAGTTCCATGCATGCACCTGTACCTCCAAAAGTGATTTTTGGCCTTGTCTTTCCTCTCCACGCTCTCTCCAACCCCCTCTGAGCTGGCATCGGCAAAGCAATCATATTCTAAATGATCTTCATGAAGGAACACGCTGTTGCCATAAAACACCAGGGACAGGACAAGGCTGCAGGCTAGAAAATAAATAGTGTGTGTGTGTGTGTGTGTGTGTCTGTGCGTGTGTGTATGAGGCGGGGTGTGTGTGGTGTGAGTGGGAAGGTGTGCCCCAGCCCTCATGGAGATGCTCTTTGCGCTCGTGGGCTACACAGCCCTCTGCCAGCTGGAGAGGGAACCCTCCGGGGAAGACAGGGACTGCCTGTCCCCAGCTGACCTTCTGGGGAGGCCACACACCTGCAGGGAGTGGCTACAGTGGGTTGTGTCCTTGGCTGGGATGCCCAGAAGGACTGGTGGCAGGAGGGAGTTCCTGCAGATCCGCCCCTCCTGCCAGGTGGTTGGATTTTAAATCCTAGATGTCATTGCTTCAGTTCCTCTTTCTCTTTGGAACGCTCCCCTCTCTTAAACATTGGAAATTACCCTAAAGCCACATAGAAATATAAAGACAAGAGGGAGGCTGGGAAGTCAGGAGCTGGGATTTACTCCTGAACGTGGTCTCTCTGCCTGACGCGGTGGAGGTCGCTGCACATAGGCAGGCGCCTTTGCTTGGTTTCCTCTTCAGCTTTTCAAGGGGCCATTTTGATCACTATCTTTTCCTTCCTCTTAAATCCAGTCATGTCCAAAGTATTTTAATTTCCTCTATCCCCATTCCAACTTCATTGCCATTGCTAACATACGGCTTAATTAACAATACATTTTTAAGGAATTATTTTATACGATTTTCATTTCTCACCTATTTACCTATTTATCACACTCTTTATTCCTTCCTGCATCTCCCACCTCCCACCTGGGATTATTCTCCTTCTGCCTGAAGTATCCCTTTAGGATTCCCTCTGGGATAGCTCTGGTGGTGGCATATTTTCTCAGTTTCTGTTTAGTGAAACTGTCTTATTTTGCCCCAATTCCTGAAAGGTACTTTTTCTGGATACAGAATTTTAAGTTGGAAGTCCTTTTATTCCAGCTACATAAGGGACTTTTCATTTCCAGTTCTGCTGTTGAGAAGTCATCTGTCAGCCTTACTTTGTTTCCATGAAAGTTATCTGTTTTTCTCCTCCACCTCCAACGGCCCCTATTGCTTTTAAGATTTTTTTCTTTATCTCTGGCTTTTTGCAAGTCCACTATGCTGTGTCTAGGTATAGATTTCTTTCTTTTTTCATTTATTTTTCTTGGGATTGGTTGGTAATTTTGAATCTGTAGATTGATATTTTTGTTTAGTTCTAGAAAATTCTTAGCCATTATCTCTTCAAATATTGTCTCCTGTCCCTTTTCCCTTTCTCCTCTTCTTCTGGGACTCTTCACTGCATGTGGGCTAAACTTCCTCCCTCTTATGCATTCTTTGGCATTTTTCATCTCTTTCTCTATCTTACTTAGTGGATAATTCTTTTCTTACTTATTTTAAAATTAATTTGTTTCCTCTTTAGCATATTCTTTCAAATCTTTCCAGTAGTATTTTTAATTTCAGTCATTGTATTTTCCTTTTCTAGAAGTCCCATTTGAATTTTTTTTCCTCAGATATGCTAGTTACCCTTTGTAGGTTTATTTTCCATGCAGATTTATCAAGTTTGTTATTTATATCATCATATAAAGTAAAAATAGTTGTTTTGTAGTCTGTGTTTCATGATTCCATTTTCTGCCATGTGTGTGAGTCTGTTTTTGTTGTCTACTTTATCCTGTTCTCACTCTTTGTATCTTATTTTCTTGTGTGCCTGGTTACTTTTTGTTCTGTAATGGCCATTGCATTTTTTTAATGGAATAATTTGATCCCTAAAATGAAAGCAACTTCCTTCAGAAATGATTTATGTTTGTTTCTTCAAGATGACTGAAGGTTCTCTGTTCAGAACCAAGTTGAACTGTAAATTAAGGACCAGGTCATTCAAACCATAATACAATCTCTAGAAAGGATGTTCAACTTTCAGTTCACTCTCATCTTGGGGCTTCAGCCTTGTGAAGTCTTCACTCATTGTAAAGAGGGTTTTCTATTAGACTCCCTCACTTCAAAAGGGTCTCGGGCTTTGATTCTTGTTCTGCTGCACTTTGGGGCTGTCAAACAAAGGCCTGCATTTGCCTGACTCAGCAAATGCCCTCAGGTCAGGAACCTGCTGTCTCTTGGTTCTTGTTTTTCCTTTAATTTAGGGTTTGGTAATTCTGTACCAGAAAAGAAGCTCTTTGATGCTTTTAGGGAAGATGTAAAATCGCCTTATACAGTTCTTTTAGTAGTTTTCAGTGGGAAGGCTGGCCTGAATAACCTAATCTCTCCATTCCAGAAATAAGATGAGTACCTTTTTAACCCACAACTCACATCACCTTCCCGTCCACAGACTGAAATTTCCTTGTGTGAAGATAAGCGCACATATGGGGGAAGAGCAAAGCATGAGGAATCCGCTCCACTACTCACTGGCTGTTTGTAAAACGTTTTTGTCTTTCTAAGTCTCAATTTCTGTGGCTGTGAAATGGTGAGACCAGGAACCTGCACTGCCTTCCTCACAGGGCTACTCTGAAGCCTGAATGTGATCACAAAGGTGTGTTTTCTATGGCATGTTTGGAAGTGCTTTGGGGAATGCGGGGCCTATTGCATATGTATGGGTCTTGGAAGTTGCTGCCCTGCCAGAGGCAGTGGGGCCAGAGGACAAAAGCAGGGTGGGGAGGAGGGGCAGGCCCCCTGCTGCCTCTGGCTCCATCCAGGAGAAGAAAGTCTTCAGGTTAAAAGTGACAAAGCAGGGCACCAGGACAGCCCAGATGCCACACTGCCCTTCTGTCCAGGCAGAGTGATGACTGGCAACCCCAATGGCCTTCCCATTGAAGCATCTTGAGAGCAGGTTTGTCCTCAGAGACCCTGCCACACAGAGCCCCTGGGCCACCTCCTCTCAGCTCCTCCTCCCACCCCACCAACCCCAGCCAGGGTTGGCTGCTTGGCCTCAGTTCTACCTGGCAGACCTTCTCTTCCTCATACTTATTTCAACATTTGTTTCCCATCCTATGAAAAATTGGAAATTTATCTACAGTCAGCCCTTAGACTTGCCTCCATATCAGCTCCCCTGCTTCCCCCTTCTCATTTATGTCTGCCAGGCATCATGTACCACGTTCTCCTTTTGATGAGCTCGACTTAGCCCACAGGCAAAACAGCCGAAGTCAGGGCTGGCTGCAGGGATCCAGTTAGTCCTCTCAGATGTCCGAGACTGTCCAGCCGCCCACTCTCCTGACAGCACATTCCCCAGAGAGGGCGTGGGAGTGGGGAAGCAGTGATGCTGTGAGCGGCCGGGCAGAAGGAAAAGAAAGCCCAGAACAGCAGTTTCCCAAGAGGAAGCCCGGAAGACGGTGTTGGATGTATGCCCCTGAGGCCGGCGTGTGGGTGGGTAGCTGCTTATGAATGAGAAGTTGGTTGAAAAAAGAGAGAGAAAGACTATTTGCAGCTTTGGGATATTCCTTGACAATTATCCATGGGAAACGTGGGCTTGGATATATGGATACTTGGGTCTTTTGTCACTGACATATGGCTGGGTGAGCAAGGCAAGCGTCTGCAGACACCACGATTTTTGAAACTGTTCAGGATGACGCTGATAGTCTCTGAGAGGTTAATCGGTATTTCTGTAGGCAGGAAAATTGTACCTTGTTCAAGTAGGTTTAAGCAGCCGTGTGTGCTCTGTTCCCCATTTAGAGATCCATGCAACATAAGACGCGATCAAAGATTCCGAAATGTCCTGCATGTGTACCGAGCCCAAAGGGTCCCCAAACTTGTTTGATAAAATTTTTCTTTTCATAATACTTATTATGGTAACATTTTGCAGGGCACTTAGAATTAAGAGAAAACATTCATTCTAAAGCAACAGCTGGCTCGATTTTACCTCTGCTGTTCAGGGATTTTCTGTCCAACCATGTTTCCAGAACGGTTAACCGTAAGAAAAATTCTCTGCCTGGAACACATGCCATGTCCTAGGAGCTTACTATCTGTGGGTGAAAATGACCCCCAATTATCGAGGGCCTTTTACATCTCCTATGTGCTTTTTCCATGTGTCACTGCTAATTGTCAGTCTGACCCCACAAGACAGATCACATTGTCCCTATTTCACCAGTGAGAAAACTGAGAGTCAGGCTTGTCAAATAATGTGCCCAAGACAAGTGGCTAAGCCAGGATTTGACCGAGGTCTGGCTGACTCTAAAGTGATGTTTGTTTCTACCACACTACACCCGTGACGAAAAGGGGGCACATTTACAAAAACAAAGTAGAACAATTTAAAAAGCAAATAAATTTAGCAACCTGTCTAGTTCTATAAAAGGACTACTTAATTTATTTATTGAATGTTGGCTCCAGAAAAAAAAAAAAAATCTGAGAATAACCTGGCCCTATTATTAATTTTTTTCCATGTGCAAATAAGAAAACTGAGATCCGGATAAAGTGAAATGACTTGCCCAAGACCATGTATCTAGCTGGTTTCAGAGCCAATGCAATCACTTTCAGTCACCCTGACTTCCAGTCCAGAGTGATTTCCACCTACGGTGACGTTTTCTTCCTCTTATCGGAGACGTTTTGTCAGGCTGAGTCTCACCAAAATGTTCAACGTGCACTGTGAAGATGAAGGTGAGGACTCCCCCTCCACGGCCCCCCAAAACAGCTCTTTCCTTACATGAGGAAGCGTCAAGAACAAAGCCTGTCCTTTTCATCTGGGCACATGAGGACCTAGCACAGGGGAGAGTGGGAGCTGAGTTATCCTCTCAGATGCTCCTGAATTCTCCTCAAATGTGGAGTGTGGAATGTGGAGAAATGAGACAGTCTTTGCAGATTTAGCTGGAAACTCAAGCCAAGGAGAGGCTGGAAGGCGGCTCCCTGCACCCTGCCCAAAGCCTCATTCTCGCCTAGTGTCCTTTGCTTTGCAGACACCCTGCCTCCAGTCCACCAACCAGTCTGGGTTGGAGCTGCTAAGCAGAGCTGGCAGGGACGCTAGCTGACAGACGCGGTGTGTGCAGCTACAGATGGATGCCATCCTCTGCCCGCCCGTCCCTGCGGGGCTTCCTCCCTGCCTCCCCTCACCCCTGCTTTCTTCATTCTCCTTCTGGATCCCTTGTCCAGCAGTTGCTCTGCCTATTATTTCTATGATTTCTCTCTTTTCCTTGGCTTTGTCTGGAACTGCTGCTTTGTTTTCTACTCGCTGTTTCCCGTGTTTCTTAGAAGACCAATCTCATTTTCCCCACAGCTCTCTGACACCTCCACTGTAAGACAGTTTATTTTCCCTCTCTCCTGAGCAACTCCACCGCCTACCACGCTCCTTCCCATGGCGCCGCTTCTACCACCGTCCTTCCCTGGGCCACGCTTTCCTCACTTCACTTTCTTCTACCTCCGTATGTATTTTTCCCTTCCCCAACGTGCTCCTCAGCCCAACTGCAATTTGTATGGGAGCCCCTTTATCTCTCCTAGCCTATGTCATTGTCTTCCTTATTACTGGAACACAGCGGCACCTTCGTGTGCGATGGTAGTAGCTGGTGGGTTAGAGGAAGCCAATGCCTTCTCTTACCGATGGGTGGGGATGGGTTTCCGGTGAGGCCAGTGCCCTGCCGCCCCTGCAGCCTGGGCTTCCTCAACCTTGACAGTGTTGACATCTTGGCCTGGGTAATTCTTGGTTGTGGGGGCTTTCTCGAATATAGTTGGATATTTAGCAACACCCCTGGTCTCTACCTGCTAGGTACCGGTAGCGCTCACATCCCAATTGTGACAACCAAAAATGTCTCCAGACATTGCCAGATTTCCCCTGGGTGGCCCACAGTCTTCCTGTTTGAGAACCACTCCCCTGGCCCACAGCCTGCAACCTCACTTCTGGAACCAGGTGCTGAGGGGTGATTTCTGACACCCATCGGGTAGGCAGGAAGCAGATAGTGGAGGTAGTGGAAGTTGGCAGTGAGGACACGCAAGAAACAGATGGTTGTCAGGTGAAACGAGCTTTTTCTCGTCTCTTTGGCCCGGCTCTGATCTTTTTTAGTCCTTTCTTTTATCTCCTTGCTCATGTCTTCTCCTTCGTCTTCTTTCACTATAATCCAAACTTCTTTCTCACATGACAACATGACGCTCTCGAGTTCCAGTCTGCTAAAAATGGCTCTGATTAAACCCTGCAAATGATCCTTGCAGAAGTGGCTCTGGTGGTGTTCCATCTGCACCTTCAGAAAGGTCAAGGTGTCACTTGGCTGCTCGAGGGAACTCAGCGTCTGGGCTCCCAGGTGGTTAATGCCTGTTTGATTAGCTGTAAAACAAAACCCAGAAAATGCCAAGAGGCAAATCTCAATTCACCTTTCGGAATGAAGCTCACTGCCCGGTCAGGGAAGACAGTGCAGAGCGGGTGGTGAGATCCACGGCTGTTAAATCTGCAACAGGTGAGCCAGCAATGAGACGCAGAGCTAATGCGGTGCCCTCTCTGCCCAGCCACCTGAGTCACCTTCAGCTCTCAGGGCTGACTCTGGGCTGGAAGACAGTTCAGTCCCACCCGCTCCGCTTTCTGCTCCGCTCTGCCTTCCACGTGGGTGCCCACCTCCATCCCAGCTGGCTGCCACCTTCCCTGTTCCACTGCCGCCTGGTTGCTTTCCTTCCAAGTTCTCCTCCTAAGCTCACCTCCACAGCCAGCAAGCCGGCCTCTAGTTTCTCATCTTCACTCCACTTCTCTCACAAATGCGTCTCACTGACAAATCTGCTGCAAAAAATCAGAACCAAAGAATAAAAGAAACCAAACAGACTTACCCAGTGAATCTTCCCCTGCATAGAACACCTCCCACCTTCTCCTCTCTCTCTGCATTGCATCTGTGCATATTCCCTCCTAGGAGGCAACGTGGAATATTGGGTGCCGAACATTTGTGGGGTGGGCTCTCCGTAACCTGCACACACACCGTGGTTCCAGCATGTCCATTGCCTTGCCTGTCAACATCCTGTTCATGTTATTTTCCAAATCCCAGCGTGGTCCTCCCATGTATGGCCCTTCCTTTGGGAAGACGGCACCACTGACCTAATTGTGACTACAGCTTCAGGAATGGGTAACACCCACCATCCAGAACTCCCCTCTGCTGCTCTGGTGATCACAGAGGCAGCAGGCAAAAGAAGCGGACCAGGACTTGGAATGCCACCCATGGCCCAGGCCCAGAGCCAAGCTAGCCGCCTGCCCCGTCGGGCCTCTGTCACAGGCACACGCACTTCCGTGACCAAGCCGGGCAGGTACCCTCCGCCTTTGAGCTACCTGACTTTGCCTGCTTGTTCCTGTCTTCTTTGCCCTTCTTTGCATTCATCACTCGCAGGTCGTTTTTCACCAGGTCCTTCTATTTAAGAATAGTGATTCTGGATCCAGCCTGGCTCCCACTGTATTGGTTACTATTATTATTATTATTATTATTTTCTCCCGGACCTGTATTGACAGGCAGGGCTGCTCTAGGGTTGCGAGTGTGGAAGTGGCGTAAACGGTGCATGGATGTGTCTGCACAAAGCCCTGCAAACGGTTTTCAGTAGTGACAAAGGAGGCCAAGGCGGGTTCATCAGCCACAGTCTGGGAAGCCCTGAGCGCACACGTGCCCCCTGCAGAGCGCAGCCTGGGGAGAGGGGCCGCCTGCCAGGGACCCGTGTTGTTGTGGGGGCCCCAGCTCCCACAAACGGGGTGTGTGTGTGTGGCTGGCTGCCTTTCTGCAGGAGCATCTGTCACTCTCCAATATTTCCTTTATCATTGCAGCAAATTATTTAAACACTACCCACTGAACCCCATCTGTCACTGCGCCCCATCGCTGTCAGGGCCCTGCCTCCCCAGGTCTGCGAAGAAACTCGCCGGCAAAGGCTCCGTGCCAAACAACAGGGCAAATTAAATCAAAGCGCGCTCTGGCACCCAGGGGGAAAATGCACATCAGCTTTGACTTATTGCGTGGAGCACGCTTACAAGAGAGAAAGCAGCGGCTTTTGTCACTGCAAGGGGCCATGAAAAATGAATTAGGGCCTCTGCTGAGAGAGGGCATGGAGGAGAATCTTTCATTCTGAGACGTTGTCCTCTCTCACCTTGCAAGAAGGAAATAATAAAAGGAGAACTTGTGGTGGATCTAAGTCTCTCCAAGCTTTGACTCTGTCCTCCAAGCACTGCTGGGTGTAGAAAGGCAGTGAGGAGTTGGGGAGAAAAGGACTTCGAGAGGCTTGGAAAAAGAACTTGAGCAGGCACCGCGGAGAGTGAGCAGCATCGCACCCTCCCTCCGTGGGGAGGTGGAGCGAGGAGGGGCAGAGGGACATGCTAGGGCCTGGTTGTCACCCTGCCAAGCTGTGCATCCCAGGAACTCCTGCAGAAACCAGCCGCGACAAGGCAGCGGAACTCAGGTTACCAAACCCTCATTACATACAGGTCGCTTGCTGGGCTGACTGTCCTTCACACTTGATCTCTTTCAATCCCCACGTTCCCATGATACAGGAATTATTTTTGCCCATCTTACAGATGAGAAACCTCAAAAAGTTTAAAGCAATTGCTTGCGGCCATCCAATTTATGTGTGGCAGGACCAGGATTCAAAACTACATCCATCTGACTTCAAAGCCCATTGCCTCCCCTTACAAAAGCATTTCTCCTCTGTCTCCCTGCTCCCATGAGACACAGCTCATTTGTTTTCCTATAATGAGGGAGGGGCCTTCGATTTCCTAATAGATTGCTCACCTGCCATACTAATGGAGCTGGCATTTACTGTGGGTTTAGCTGCAGAGCCTTACCCACCAGACACATTTGTACTTTGTGACAGCAGGAACACGTGAACTGCTGCTCGGGCATTTCCAATGCAGCCTTCCTTCTCAGCAGAGATCCTGGCTGGGAACAGCATGGCTCCATCTTCCAGGAGAAGACAAGCCATGGACCATCTCGAATCACAGCCCAGGCTAGAACACTCAGCCTCATGCGCTGAGAGTTGGAATTGCTCAGCTGGGTATTATGGGTCTGGCAGAAAGAAACAGGACAGAGGGACACTTTCCTGTGTTCTGTCCTCATCTCAGTTGTTAATCATCTTCTGTCCCTGTGTGCACATCTGTGGGTCATTACACTCTGTTATTGTACATTTTCCTCAAGTTCAGGGCAGGGATGGATAAAATATATTGAGCATTGGCTTAAATGGCTGGTATGTTTCTGATAGTCTGCTAGAGGGGTTGCTCAACGTCGCCAAATATTTGGGCAGTTCTTGGACAGCTGACACATTTCAAACAGAGCGTGCCACCCTAAGTAGTGTGTTTGCTTTGCACTCTCGCCAGCCTGGGCAATTCTCAGCCCAGTGATCATGGTTGTGGGCTCTGTCAGTGTGATTTTCCCACCTAGGGCCCTTTCTACATATTTCTTAAGAGTTTGAACTTGTATAACTTTGTCTGTCTTTCAAAGATTGTTGGCCACAAGAGGAAAAGCAAACGACTCTAGACCTAGGGCCACAGTGTGAAGATACCACTGATATCTAAAATGAGCCTTTTACATGATCCACTATTTCTACTCAACATAAGAAGCACAGGGGAGAGAATAATGCTTATGGCTTTGTCAAAAAATCCGTAAGCACATTGTTGTCATGAACGCGTATTCGTCTGTAAGACAGTGACAGACACCCTTCACGCATGTGACAGTCAAGCTGAGTGTTCAGTTGAACTCAGTCAAAATAGTTCAAGTGAGTAAATATCTAATAGTTCTGTTTGGAAGCATCTTCTGTGCTTAATTCCGTGAGTTTCCTATGTGTACACTGCCCCGGATTTAACTGCTAGGAATGTCACCCATCTCTTTGTGAATTTGACTTAAGCGCTGTCCCCCTCCCGTGGCTCGTGGCTCCCGTTCCTCCAATACGTGCTGTCGAGGCAGCTGTGGGGGCAGGCACATGAGATGGGATGACACTGTATCCATTACCTCTTTCCCCCAATGTAAGATTTTCTAGTACAATCAGGCCTTTAAAATCGTTACCATCTTAAATGTGAAGGTAAGTTTTGATGGGATTAATATTGAAAAGAGACTTAAATTCTGGTACATGAATTTAAAAGGAAAAAGAAGAACCTGAGGCAGGGTAAAGACTCTCTAGAGAACACTCAGATTAAAAAAAAAAAGAAGAAGAAGAAGAGGAAATATGTAATGGGAACCGCAGATTAGAAAGTGGTGCCCCTGCAGGGCCAGCTGTAAAACAGCCCTTTAGTTGATCGCTGATAAGTCAACTAGGGCACTTCCAAGTAAGGGAGGTGGACCTGAAGAAAATGTGGGGTCTTTTGTGTGTTTGGGGACTCTCTGATTAGCACCGAACTCAACCTGGCCCCAAACTCAGACTTAAAGCCTGGATTAAACAGTCTTTCTTTCTTTAGTTACCCGGGGATGCATGGATGAATCAACTGTTAAATCATGTGTGATTTAAAGGAGCTTTTAAAAAATCACACAATCTAACCTGTTTTTTTTGGTTGTTTGTTTGTTTGTTTGTTTTTGATAAGAGAACACAAGTTCAGAGAAGTTAAGTGAATTGCTCAATGTCACACAGTCAGTCAGAGCAGAAGCAAGGCTAGATTCCAGGGAGTGTGACTTTTATTGCAATGGTCTTCCTAAAACAGCACGCTATCTCTTTGTCTTACCGTCAATAAACATCTTACCGTCAGATGTTTATTTTTTGTCTGTTTGTTTTTAAGAATGTTGTATACTTTTACTTTGGACAAAGGTGCTTCAAAATGTGGTGATGTTGGCCGGGCGCGGTGGCTCACGCCTGTAATCCTAGCACTCTGGGAGGCCGAGGTGGGCGGATCGTTTGAGCTCAGGAGTTCGAGACCAGCCTGAGCAAGAGCGAGACCCCATCTCTACTAAAAAGAGAAAGAAATTATATGGACAGCTAAAAATATATATAGAAAAAAAATTAGCCGGGCATGGTGGTGCATGCCTGTAGTCCCAGCTACTCGGGAGGCTGAGACAGGAGGATCGCTTGAGCTCAGGAGTTTGAGGTTGCTGTGAGCTAAGCTGACGCCATGGCACTCACTCTAGCCTGGGCAACAGAGTGAGACTCTGTCTCAAAAAAAAAAAAAAAAAAAAAAAAAATGTGGTGATGTAATTAGAAGCAAGAGAAACTAGAAGGTGAATAAAAGATGCCCATGAAATATCACTAATGTGACACTCAGTGTTGAGCAGAAAGTCTGGTACAAACCTGTGGCCTCAGGTTTGACTTGTCTGTAGTTTGCACAACTAGGTTATAAAGTATTTCAGAAAAATGATTTTATTCACAATCTGGCCAAACTGGCTTGTTTTGCCTGAAGATCTACAGCAAAAGAGGGTCACCAGATGGGAAAGCCTTCATCTCCGGGGCATGGCCTAAAACACAGCTGAATTTTTAGGTGTTGGCAGTGGAACACCAGGGAACCTTCTGTTCAAATGTGCTTGAACCCATTAAGTCAGAAGCCTGAGCCTGGTTTAGAAAGTGGTTTATAGGAGTCTTGCCGTTATTTTCTCCCTAGCACCATTTGCAGAACCACATTCTTTAGGAAAGGAAGGCAGAGAGCCTTTTGCAGCTAGTGTGGGAAACGGTGTCATGGAAACAGTGTATGCTTAGGAGTCGGAGGGTTTGGAAGCAATCGCTGGCTTTCTTCATCTTAGCTGTGTGGTCTTGGGCACGTTTATTAGATAGATGTGAAGGTGAGGTGGGTCGCTCATTTCATTTAGAGGTGGCCTGTGTACTAAGCCAGTGTCCCCTTCCCCATCTGTAGGAAAGGTGGGCTTTCCATAGAGAGAGAAACCATTGCTTGGCTGAGGGAGTACAGGTAGCTTAACTTCCTACCAGCACTTCCAGACAGTCTCTCAAGGGCCTTCATATATCACCTCCTCTCTCTGAGCCTCAGTGTCCTCATTCTTAAGTCAGATGGTCGTGACACCCACCCCACTGCGGTGAGGAGGACCACAGGAGGACTGAGTGGGAAGCGTGGGCATGTACTGGAATGCCAGGTGTTAGTACACCTGGGTGCACAGACACATGGCGCACAGCATTGCCGCTGTATGAAAACCAGCTCCCTCGTCCCATTTGCAGTAGTTATACTACTTCGAAGAATGGGGCACAGCACCAGGCGAGCATTAAGGAACAGGGAAGATTTGGGGTCTTTTTCTTTGTTTGGTCAGAACTGGTTAAATGCAGAACTGGTACTTCACGCTGCCCAGCTGCCCATGTTTCGGGCTCTAGGTGTTAGATGGAGGCATCTCTGACATACCTTTTAAGATTGAAGAGGGAAGCGTAGAAGGCCACGCGAGCACAATGGAAGACAGAATGCTCGTACCTCATTGTCTGGAGAACAGATGGGCTGCAGGCGCCAGCAGAATAGGAGCTGCCAGTCAAACCAACTTAATAGAAAGGGAGCAGATAGATTTCAATAGAGGAAATGAGTATAAATATTGTGAGTGGAGGAAGGGAGAAAGAAGACAGATCACGGTTGATGACTCACAGTGGGAAAACTTTTCTGGAACTTTAAACTGAAAACTCATAGAGCTGAGGCAGGTGACTGGGTTGAGTCCACAACAGCTGCTAATACAGGGCTTGCCCTATGGGCACCCATTAATGAGGCTTCAGCTTCAGGAAGGAGACTCCAAAGCACTGGGTCTTGCCCCAGATCGAAACCCACCCAGTCAAATGCAGTGAGCATCCAGCTGTCTGTGTCATCGGCCCCTCCCAGCCCCCATACCATACAGAATCCAGGGGACACCGCAGGCCGAGGGTCTGCAGCTGGCGCCTTACTGGCTGGCATCCTTCAGAAGTAATTTTCTCTATGAGTCCCTCCAGGGAAGCAGCCCCCACCACTGAGTCCCACAGCATTCTTTGTTAGCAGTTTCCTGGTTTGCCCCCACATTTGCAAACCTACCACCTGCCCCTGTCCCATGTCCCCTTCGCCTCCATGTGCCAGGCTCCCAGGACTTCTGTGCATCCTTGCCCCAGGGGCAAGACTTTTGTCTGTGTTATTCACCACTTGCCATAGTCAGCTCAGGCTACTATAACCAAATACCGTAGATTAAGTCGCTTAAACAACGGCCATTCATTTCTCACAGTTCTGGAGGTTGGGAAGTCCAAGACCAAGGTGCCAGCAGATTCGATGTCTGGGGACGACTCTCTTCCTGGCTTGCAAGGGTCTGTCTTCTTGCTGCATCCTCACATGGCAGAGAAGGAAAGACCGTCTCTCTTTTACCTCTTCTTATAAGGGCACTAATCCCATTTATGAGGTCTCCACCTCCATAAACTGATCACCTCCCACAGGCCCCACCTCATACTAGGGTTCAACACATGCATTTTGAAGAAACACAAACATTTTGTACATAGCATTCTTGCCCTAGGCCCCCAAACTCATGTCCTTCTCACAGGTACAATATATTCATTCCATCCCCACATTCTCAAGAGCCTTAAGTCTGCATCCCCAACCCCCAGGCTGTGGACCAATACTGGCTGCTCCTCATCACTCACATCAACACCTGAGCTCCGCCTCCTGTCAGATCAGTGGCAGCATTAGGTTCTCATAGGAGCACAAACCCTACCGTAAACTGCACATGCGAGGGACCTAGGTTGTGTGCTCCTTATGAGAATCTAATGCCTGGTGATCTGAGGTGGAGCTTAGGTGATGCTAGCACTGGGGAGTAGCTGCAAATACATATTATCATTAGCAGAGAGGTTTGACTGCACAGCGACCGTAATAAATCAATTGCTTGCTGACTCATATCAAAATCCTATCAGTGAGTGGCAAGTGACAATGTAATAATAATAGAAATAAAGTGCACAATGAATGTAATGTGCTTGAATCATCCTGAAACCATGCCCGGCCCCCACCCCAGGCTGTGGAGAAATTGTCTTCCATGAAACCAGTCCCTGGTGCCAAAAAGGTTGGGAACTGCTGCCTTAGCTCATCCCAGAATGAATTCTAGTCAAAAGTCAGAAGTCTCATCTAAGTCAGGTATGAGTGAGACTTGAGGTATGATTCATCCCCAGACAAAATTGCTTTCCAGCTGTAGACCTGTGAAACCAAACACGTTACATGCTTCCAAAATACAATAATGGGACAGGCATGGGATGGACATTCCTATTTCAAAAGGGAAAAATAGGAAAGAAAGAAGGGATGACAGGTCCCAAACAAGGCCAGATTACAAGACAAATTCCATGAGATCTTAAGCTTAAGAATAATCCTTTTTTGTTTGATGATCTGCCTTGTGGATCAACTGTGGTGGGGGTCTCACCTTCTTGACCCACTGGGGGTCTCACTCCCATAGCTTTGCAGGGTAGGGATTGCAAATCCATGGCCCTGGGCGGCTCCAACCCCAAGACTTTGCACGGGGGCCATCTGCCTGCTGAAACTGAGGCAAAGCTCCCCCTGCCCTCATTTGAAACCGAGGAGGCAGCCTGGTGAGCTCTGAGTCGCCTTAGGGTTCTTCCCTTGTCCTGAAGAAGTGCACGTGCTCACAGCTGAGTAGCTCTATGGAAAAGTCCAGGAAGTCAGGCAGCCTTCCTCCATCCCATCCCCTTCAGTTCAAACTGGCAGTTTTCCTGCTGGGGGTGGAGGGCTGATTAGGTTGTGGTTGGCACCCACGCTGACCTCCTTATCAGGTGGTGGGGGGGTCTGCCATGCCCTTAGTATTCTTCTCCAAACACACTTTCTCATGTTTTATCATTTGGACCAGCTGAGTATTTTTCAAATCTTTATGTTCTGGTTCTTTTTTGCTGAACAATTTCATCTTCAATCCATTTCTCCTTTCTCACATTTCGCTGCAAGCAGTCAGGAGGAACTTTGCTCCTTCAACATGGTGTTTGGAAATCTCCTCAGCTAAACATCCAATTTCATCACTTGCAAGCTCTACCTTCCACAAACACTGGAACACAATTCAGCCAAGTTCTTTCCCATTTTATAACAAGGATTGTTTTTCCTCCAGTTTCCAATGACATATTTTTTATTTCCGTCTGAGAGCTCATCAGAATGGCCTTTACCATTCACATTTCTACCAGCATTATGGATGTGATTATTTGCGTGTTCTCTAAGAAGATGGAAGCTTTCTCTCCAGCTCTCCTCTCTTCTGTTTGAGCCCCACCAGAATCACCTTTAGAAGTCCCTTTGCAACAACGGTGGCTTTTTCTAGCACAGGCCTCACAACTCTTCTAGCCTGGGTAACCATTGCCCAGTTCTAAAGCGGCTTTCACATTTTTAGGTGTCTGTTACAGCAACACCCCACTGTCAGTACCAATGTACCAATTTCTCTACTCCTCAATATCCAGTATAGTGTTTGGCACATAATAAGTGCTCAATTAATATTGGATTAATTCATGAAAACCCTCATTTACCTGTATTTACAGTTTGACAACTGTCCTTCTAAACAATTTTTTGTGCATATTTACATACATAACATGTAGGCCCTATGTCATATGAATGGCATTAAAATGTACTTGAAGTTCTGTAACTACATGTTTTAAACTTAACAGTGTATTATTTACTTTTTTTCATGTGCATCCACATAGCTAGATGGCATTTAGTTTAGTGCTACATAGGTCATACTATGACCATATTGGAATTTATTAACATTCCTGATACATAGTAATTCATAACGTTTTACTCTTTCAAAGAGTACTTCCTAGAATAGCCTCAGACATACAAATGTTTGTACTTACCTACGAGACATATTTCTGTAGGCTGGGTTCCTACAGTGGAATTGCTTGGTCACAGGGCATGTTTATTTTAAATGTTTATATTGCCAGGCTGATTGCCCTCCAAAAAGGCTGTGTCAATTAGCAATCTGACCTACACGCACAAGTGCCTATTTTTCCATCCCCTTGGCCCATAACAGATACTTTCAACAGTTCACATTTCTGCCAATATTCTAGCCATGAAATTGCACCTATCTTAATTTGCATATTCCAGTTACTAGGAAAGTTATTGTGCATATTTTTTCATACCTGATACGTTTACTGGATATTTGTATTTCTTCTGTGAATTGCTTGTCCATGTTCTTCATCCATTTTTCTATTGGGTTGTTTATCATTTTTAAAATTGATTTGTGGAAGTGTTGTATGTATTATAGATGTTAACCCTTTGTTATAAATGTTGCAGATATTCCTCCCAGCCTGTCTCTTGTCTTTTACTTTATTTTATAGTATCATTTGTCATACAACAGTTTGAGATTTGTATGTAATAAAATCTGTCAATCTTTTCCTCTATGCCTTCATCATTTCATGCTTTGCTTAGGCAGGCTTGAATTCATACATACAGTGTATTGTGTATTTTTGTAAGCCATCTTAAATCCCTTAAAAAAATAAAGGCAAGATATAAAGAAATGAATGAATTAAAACAAGAAGAGTTCCTCCCAGGCATGTCACATGTGAAGACAGTGGTGTCTTATATTTACATACCACTTTTACTTCCCAAGTGTTTGCAACTTTATTATCTCATTACTCAGGTCTCGCAATGTATCCAATACTGCCAACGGCAACCTCAAGCAGCTGCTTGTGTATTTACCTCCCTTCCTTCTGCTGCGCCCCTGGAGGAATGTGCAAGCCTCCTGAGTTTGTAACTTTGGGGACACAGCCTTGTCTGCAGTCCCTGACTCCCCCTGGTAGGTCATCAGCCCAAAGATGCAGATGGAGGTGGGGCACAGAGCCACCTGTGGGGTGTGTCAGAGTGTCCCCCATTCATTGATACGTCACATTGATAAGAAGGTCACAGATCCTTCTTGTCATTGTTTGTCCTGGTGCTTACAATTCCCAGATCTTTTGCCCCCAAGATGGAAGGCAGCATGAGATGGTAGGAGGTTACGAATGCTGTTGTGAGTGGGCAGCTGAGAAGCAGGGAGTGGGGAGAGGGGCAGCGAGGAGTGGGGGGATCCAGTCCAGGCACCCCACACGACCCGCCTGCATGCTGACGGTCTGGGGAACATGTTACGTGTTAAAGTGAGGGCACTTGGAGGAGAGGGACAAGCTGGGTCTTGAAGGCTGAGGTGGGCAGTGGTCATAGTTGTTTTCTGCTGCTACAACATGATACCACAGACGGGGAAATTTACAAAGAAAAGTTTATTTGGCTCATGGTTCTGGAGGCTGGGCAGTGCCATCATGGGGCCATGCCCTGATGACCTTGTCTCATCCTGATTACCTCTCAAAGGCCCCACCACCAATCAACATATGAATTTGGGGATGAAGTTTTCAACACAAGGAATTTGGAGGACACCTAGCAACGGCTAAGGTGCGAACGCTGGCTCCACTGCGTAGCAGCCGGCGGAGACTCTGCTCAGGGAATTTTCACTTCCCTAGTACTGTTGATGTTTTAAGTGCTGTGACGTCAGAATCTACTCCTAATTGTTAGGGTGGTTCTTTGAATTAAAGAAAATTACCCCTATCAGGCATTTTAAATATAGATAACACTAAAGAAAAGCCAGATATTTTTATTGAAAAAATAAAAACTTGAAAAACCTCTGGTGTGGTAGAGAGGAGGTGACTGTTTTAGGCAATCCTAGGTTTTACTCCTGGCTCTGACATTTGCCGTCCTTGTGATCTTGGGTACATTACTTAAGTTTTCCGACAGGCTAAAATGCTTTCCTGGCACGGGGGGAGACATCAAATCTATTCTGATTTTATTCCTGGAACCACCCAAATTTTCCATTGCTTCCTGAACCCCAAATTGGTAGCTGTGTTGTACCTGTTGGGATTCTCTGCTTGAGAGAGAGAGAGGGAGAGGAGGTGGGGGGTGCAGAGAGAGGGAGAGAGAAAGGAAAGGGAAGGGGGGGAGGCGAGGCGAGGAAGAAGGAAGAAAGAAAGAAAGGCAAGCAAGCACTGACTTTAATATAAGCCAAAGGGACTATATTGTCAGAAACCGGGGAGCTCACAGACTTCTTGGACAGCTGGGCAAAAAGCAAGACACATGACAGCTGAGGAGGAAGACAGAAAGCAGGCAGCACAGAAATGATAATTGTGACGATGATGATGGTGATGACACCAGCCACTGACATAGTGTTTGTGCATCAGGCACTATCTCAGGCATTTTTCATGTATTAACTCTTTCAGTCTCAGAACAACCCCAATGAGGAATATACTATTCCTCTCCCCATTTTGCAGATGAGAACACTAAGGCAGAGGGATTAAGGAGAAAGCCCAGAGAAACACCCAGCAAGTGGCAGAGCTGGGATTGAAATCTCGGCGTGGCCCCAGTTGTGACTCTTCACCACAAAGAACACTGTCAGGATTCTCCGCCTGTCCTGGCTCAGGGTTCCTAGAAAACAGAACCTTAGGCCAAAATTGTATCTGCTAAATCCCTGTCATGAGGTGCAATCCCAGGGAGGAAGAATGAGGGAAGGCGTGAAGGAGGACAGCAGGAGGGAGAGCAAGTACAAGGGGTGGCCTTGCTGAGCTGGTTACAGGCTCACAATGATGCTCCTGCTGGTTCGGTCTCTGGGATGACTCAGGAGAGTCAGAGGAAATGACCGCACTTCAGGACGGTCCCTGTCGGGAGGAGAGGCAGTGGTGGAGTGACAGGCTCCTCCCCATCTCCAGCCGCTTGCTGGTTGAAGCCCACCCCAAGGGGCGTTAACTCCCCGTAAATCTACCTGTGTCACCCAGTCTCCCAGGCGGCCAGAGCCTGCCTGGGGAGAGTCCAGCCAGGTGCAGGCACAGCCATTTCTTTTGTCACCAGCATAAGGCATGGGATCTTGGACCTGTGCTAGCTGTGGCCCCCAAGGCCGCCACACCCCAGCCGCGGAGCAGCGTGAGCGCCAGTGATGGCTGCTGCAGCTGAAAGGCACAACACAGGGCCCGGGCAGCCAGGGCTGAGGTGGAGACTGAGTCCCATCCTCCATCTAAATATTACTTTACATGAAGATCACTCTAGTTGTAGCCAAACAGAAGCCACATGAAATGAAGAGAGAGGCCTTTAATCTCTTCCTCTGAGACAGTAGCATGATCTAAGTTTTAAAGATAGGGAACTAGAGAGCCAAGGGGATTATGTGATTCGAACGAGGTTTTACAGCTATTTAGACATGGAGGTGAAAAAGAGAATCCACATGCCCTAGATCTTCCTGAATTTCTTATATTTGTTGGTAATGTGGATCTAATATGCTCATAGCATTTTGGGGACAGGTGGGAAGAGTTGTAGAGAGGAGAGCAGTGGATGTATTTGTAGATGGAATTTGACTATCTGTTTTGGAATAAGCACATATAGTGGTTGAATGACTTAGTTAACATTCTGAACCAGAGAAGGCTATTAATAGATTTTACTGTAAATGTTTCATTTGAAAGCAAATGATCTTTTTAGAGAGTGCAAACATTAGGGGCTGTTAGTCCTTGTCAAGGAAGGTTGGCATATCCAATTGTGATGGAAATAACCAACGCTGATGCTGCAGTAACAGAGGGAAAGAAGGAAGGGAGTACCCACCATTTATCATCATTTTTGTGTGCTAGCACCTTGTAATAAGGGCAAGCAGTGTCTTACCCGAATACACTGTACTCTCTTTCCCTGGAGTAGTTAGATCAAAGCAGTTTTCCTCATGAAAGCTCATTTAGTCTCATAGCAAAGATTCAGTAGATGAAAGACTAGAAGTGTGGTTCAGGAGCGCAAAATCAATTAATTTGAAAAACACAGTGTAATATATTACAGCTGGTTACTTAGAGATGCTGCTTCTAAAATATTGTGAAGATCATTGGGAGGCATGTTATCATTTAGATATATACATTTCTCACCCTTTGGTTACATGACTCTTTTTAAATCTACTAGAATTTACATAATCTCCCTCCCCAGCACATTCTTAACTCATAGTCAGTAAGTTTCAAATACACACCCAAGTCCTCATCTTACGCATTTTTCTATCTTTGCCTAGATGTCTGTTTTTCTTTACTTAAAAACTCTTTGGAAATCATACGTTATCCATGAAGCTTCCCCAGTGGAGTCCAAGTGGGTGCTTTCTTTGGAATTCAGGAAAGAAACTAATAGGAAGCACCGCAGTCAAACACATCAAGAAGAAAACTCTTTGTCTTCCTTGTTTCTGGCAGGCACAAGCCTCTTAGAAGTCGAGAACTGGATTGTAGAATCTTAGCTCATGTGTTCACACCTGCAATATTACCAAATGATGAATTTAACTAATTTTATTCAGTGCTCACAACGTGCAAAGTTCTGTGCTAACGTGGAGTAAGAGCTACATAAATCGAAAAGGTGTAGACCACGCCTTTCAGCTCACGTCCACTTGCTTCCAACAGGGTTTGCCTATGAGGTAAACTTCTGAAATCCTGTTTTCCTTAATATAAGCCAAAGGAACTACAATAATTAAAAACTTTAAGGCATGATGTCTCAGCCTCAGGTTTGTGTGAATAAAAAGAAAAGAAAAACGTAGTGAGTGCTCCTTCATGCAAGGCCCGGTGCTAGCTACCTAGATAATATTATTTTATTGTAATCTACACTGCAACCACACAAAGTCGACATCATCCTCATTTTTCAAATGAGGAATTCAGACTCTGTGAATAGTTCAGTAAAAATTTAGCAGCACACATATAATCGTCAAACACCTTCTGCATCTTGTTTTATTTTTGTTTTAGAAGTTTGGCATAGGATCTTGTTTGGTGAGAGAAGAGGCTGCCCATATGTTTAGGGTTGGCTGATGGTTATGATTGGGAATCCGTGTGTGTGTGTGTGTGTGTGTGTGTGTGTATTTGAGATGGAGAGATGAAATTAGGATGAATTTGTATCGTTTTTAAAGGTAGATCTAAACTAATTCTAATTTTATAGTTCAAACAAAGGGGAAAAGTCCAGTTTGGTGTGAAGGCAGTAACATTGGCTATCTCTAGCAGAAAAAAAAAATAACGGGGAGTCCTGATGGGCAGTCTAGTGAAGGTCAGAGAGCTGCAGTTTATTCCTGCGTGGCCTGAGTGGTCACAGAGATGCAGTCAGTCATGATATCTCTGCTTCAGACATAATCGAAGGATCCTCTCAGTCTCTGCTCCCCTAATGCCTTTATCCCCCTGTATTCCAGAGCAAAAGGGAGAAAAGCAAAATTGAATCTGAAGGTGGACTCCACATGACCAGTTTAATTAAATGTAGGAGTGGTTGCTGTGTGAGGCAAAAGGAGAAAACTCCGGAGAAAGGATGTGACATTGTTTTGAAGCAGGGAAGCCGAGGACATTCGATAGAACAAGACAATAAAATAAGGGAAAGCTACGGACTGCCTCACATGCCAGAACATCTGCCTTCCATTTGGACTTAAACTCCACTGCAGATGTATTTAACAGAGATCTGGGGAGAAGGACAAAGAGGGCAGTACTAGTGTTTTTTGTTTTTTTTTTTAAATTAGTGACCAAAGGTAATTAAATCTTCCCTTTGTGCTTCAGTGGAAGGAGATGAGCTCCAATGGCTGGGATGACTTGCTTCCTGGGCTAGACCACTGTGCCATCGACCCCACTGAAAATGTTCGGTATTTCTTTGGAGTGTGGTACTTCTCTATGTTGACCTGTGTTAACAAAATACTTAGCAATAACAATCCCATTTATTATGGCTGTATTAATTAACGTATAGGTCTTCTGTAGTTCCATCTATGCAAAAGCCTGGAGAATAGGTAATTCACAGGCCCGTCTTTATAAAAAAATTGCTTAGCCCACACGTGACCGATCCAGGGTTAGAATCAAGATTCTCGACTTCAGTTGAGCGTTCTTTGCATGGCGCAGCACTGTGCTGAGAATCACCGCGACACGGCCGCTGGGCGGGACGGCGAGGGAACATAGTCATTGTGTGATTGGAAGGTGCCGGCAAGCCAACAATTTAAAAATGTTCTGGAAATGCCATCACTCAGGAACCAACCCCGAAAGTACATCTGAGAGAGATGTCATTTACCTCATCAAGTAATTTGTGGTTTTTTTTTAAAAATCAACTTTACTGAGCTATAATTTACATACAAAAATTTTAAACATTTCAAGGTTGATGACTTTTGACAAATTGTACACAGTTATGCAACCACCACCTTAATCAAAACATAAAACCTCTCCATCTAGCAAGAACATTTCTCCACGCCGCTGTATATCCCTTTAGTCATTCTCTCACCTCGGACAACTCCAGGCAACCACTGATGTGATTTCTCTAACTACAGATAGGATTTTATATGTATGAAACCATACAGTGTGTATTCTTTGGGGTGAGGCTTCTTTCACTTAAAATAATCTCTGTGAGATTCATCTGTTGTTATACATAGTTTATATTGCATTAGTGGACCATAATTTTTTAAATCCGTTTGTCAAAGGAGATTGAAGTTATTTCTAGTTTTAGGCTATTATGAATAAAACTGTTATGAACATTTGTGTACATGTCTTTTTATAGATATATGTTTTTATTGGGGGGGGTAATACCAAGGATTAGAATGGCTGTGTCGCGTGTTAAGTGTATCTCAAACTTCATAAGATATAACAAGACAGTTTTAAAAAGTGGTAGAGCCCCCTTTGCCACCAAAAATATACGAGCCTTCCATTTGCTCCACACCCTTGCTCTTTGGAATTGTGTCTTTGTGTGTGTGTGTGTGTTACAATTAATTAAAATGTAATAAATGAAAATAAATAAATGCAATTGTTAGCATGCTTGAGATATAATTAACAATTCATTTAAAAGTGTGGGTTTTGGTCTCGAATTGTACAACTACGCCTTTTTTATTGTGCAACACAATCCATTTTAGAAAAATTTTATCCCCAAGAGAAGCTCACACCTTTTGGAAGTCACCCTTCTTCTCATCCTCTACTCCACGACTCTCTAAGCCCAGGCAACAGCTAGTCTACTTGCTTCTCCTATGGAATTGCCTATTTGGGACATTTTAAATAAATGGCATTATATGATACGTGGTCTTCTGTGATTGCCTTCCTTGACTTAGCATCATGTTTTCAAGGTTCATCCATGTTGTAGCATGTATCAGTACTTCATTCCTTTTTATGGATGAATAATAATAATAAGTATGGATATATCACATTTCATTTATCCATTAATCAGCTGATAGATGTTTGGAGTATTTCTACTTTTGGGCTGTTGTGAATAATACTGCTATGAACATTTGTGTACCAGTTTTTATGTGAACATATATTTTTATTTGTCTCGAGCATATAGCTAGGAGTGGATTGGTGAGTCATGTGGTAACTCTATATTTAACCCTTTAAGGAACACAAGACTGTTTTCCAAAGCTGACACATCATTTTATATTCTCACTGCAGTGTGTGACATTTCCAATATTTCAGCATCCACATCGACACTTGTTATTATCCACCCTTTGTGATGAGAGCCATCCTAGTGGGCGGGAAGTGTCAGCTCATCGTGGCTATGATTTGCACTTTCCTGATGGCTAATGATGGGAGCTGCTTTTGATGAGCGTATTGATCATTCTTATATCTTCTTTGAAGAATTATCTATTTAGAACCTTTGCCTATTTTTAATTGCGTTGTCTTTTTTCAGTGAGTTGTAAGAGTTCTTTATATTTCCTGTATATGAGTCCCTTATTAGATATAAGATCTGCAAATATTTTTTGCCATTCTGCGGGTTGTCCTTTCACCTTCTTGATGGTGTTCTTTGAAGCATAAAACTTTTAAATTTTGTTGAATACCAATTTAGGTATTGTTTTTTCCTTTTGTTGCTTGTACCTTTGGTGTCACTGAAGAAACCAAAATGGTTTCAATGAGAAACCATTCTTAACCCAAGATCACCAAATTTACCCTTCTATATTTATCTAAGAATTTTAGATCTTACATTATTTATTTTGAGTTAATTTTTATATAGTGTATGTGGTGAGGTACAAGTTTATCCTTTTGCATGTGGATATCTAGTTTTCCTGGTATCATTTGTGGAAATGACTATTCTTTCCTCTATAAATGTTTTTCAAAAATCAATTGATCATAATGTGGGACAGGGGTGTTGCTTTTGACACTCAATTCTATCCCATTGATCTGTATATCTATTCTTTTGCCTATCACGGTCGTGATTACTGTGGCTTTATAGAAAGGTTTGAAATCTGGAAATATGTGTCCTCCAGATTTGTTCTTTGTTTTCAAGATTGTTTTGGCTATTATGAGACCTCTAAATTACCATATGAATTTTATCATCACCTTGTCAATCTCAGCAAAGAAGCCAGCTGCTATTTTGATAGCAATTACCTTGTATCTGTAGATCAATTTGAGAAATACTACTATTTTAACAACATGAAGCCTTCCAATTCATGAACATGAGTTGTCTTCCCAGGTATTTAAATAGTCTTAATAATTTTCAACAATGTTTTACAGTATTCAGAGTATAAGTTTTGTACTTTTTTGTTAAATTTATTGCTAAGCATTTTATTCTTGTTATGCTATTATAAAAGTAATTGTTTTTGTAATTTCATTTTCAGATTGCTCAGTGAGAGTGTAGAGAGATATAATTGATTTTTGCATTTTGATCTTGTATCTTGCAATATTTCTGAACTCATTTATTAGTTCTAATAATTTTTTGGTAGATTCCTTAGGATTTGCTATATACAGGATCATGCCATCTGTGAATAGAGACACTTTTATTTCATCCTTCCCGATTTTAGTGTCTTGTATTGCCTTTTCTTGCCCAGTAGCCCTGGCTAGAACCTACAGTACAATGTCCAATAGAAATGATTGAGAGCAGACATCCTTTTCTTGTTCCTGATCTTAGGGGAAAGCATTCAATTTTTTACCATTAAGTATAATGTTAGCTATGTTGATTTTGAGTTTTTTTGTTTTGTTTTTTACAGATCCACTTCATCAGATTGAGAATGTTTCCTGCTATTTCTAGTCTGTTGCCTGTTTTGTTTTTTTTTTTTATCTTGAAGGAGTGCTGTATTTTGTCAAATATTTTTTATATATCTATTGAGATGATTATGTGGGTTTTGTACATTATTCTTTTGAAATGGTGTATTACATTAGTTGATTTCCAGATTGTGAATCAATCTTTCATTCCTGGTATAAATCCCATTTAGTTGTAGCATATAATCATTTTTATATGTTGCTGGATTTTTTTGCTACTACTTTTGTTGAGAATCTTCACATCTATATTCGTAAGAGATACTTGTCTATAGTTTCCTTTTCTTGTGATGCCTTTGCCCAGTCTTGGAATCAGGGCAATACTGGCCACATATTATACAATAAGTTGAGAAGTGTTCTCTACTGTGTTTTTTAAATAATTTGTGAAGAATTGGTATTAATTCTTCTTTAAATGTTTGGTAGAATTTACCAATGAACCCATCTGGGCCTAAGTTTTCTTTGTGAAGAAATTTTGATTACTAATT
Source organism: Eulemur rufifrons (assembly GCF_041146395.1). Taxonomy (NCBI): domain Eukaryota; kingdom Metazoa; phylum Chordata; class Mammalia; order Primates; family Lemuridae; genus Eulemur; species Eulemur rufifrons. The sequence goes on along the minus strand of NC_090988.1, from coordinate 7,698,708 downwards.
TAATATTTTTATTTGTTATAGATCTATTCAGATTTTTAAAATTTCTTCTTAAGCCAGTTTCAGTAGTTTGTGTCTTTTTATAAATTTGCCTATTTCACCTAAGTGATCTAGTTTATTGGCATGTGATTATTCATAGTATTCCTTTATGATCCTTTTTTTCTGTAAGTTTGACAATAATGTTTTCTCTGTAATTCCTGATTTTAGTAATTTGAATTTGATCTTCCTTTTTTTCTTCTTGGTAAGTCTTGGTAAAGTCTTGTCAAAGAATAAAACTTTTGATTTTTAAAATTATTTTTCTCTTCTTTATTTCATTACTGTCTGTATATTCTTTATTATTTTATTCCTTCTACCTGGTTTAGGTTTAGTTTGCTCTTCTTTTTCCAATATTTTAGGGTGTAAGTTTAGGTTATTGCTTTGAGGTAACTCTTCTTTTGTTAATGTAGACATTTACAACTATAAATTACTCTAAGTATTGCTTTTGCTGCACCCATATGTTTTGATATATAGTGTTTTCATTTTCATTCGTCTCAAGGTATATTCTAATTTCCCTTTGTCCCATTGTTATTTAGTGAGTTCTTTGTGTTCACATACTTGTGAATTTCCCAAATTTCTTTCTGTTAGTGATTTCTAATTTTAACCCATTGTGGTCAGAGAACATATGTTTGTATCATTTCAATTCTTTTAAATGTATTGAAATTTGCTTTGTAGCCTAGCATATGATCTTTCGTGGAGAATGTCCCGTGTGCACTTGAGAAGGATGTTTATTGTGCTCTTGTTGAGTGGAGTATTCTATGCCAGTCTCTTTAAATTTTAGCTGGCCCCATGTGTATTAATTGCTGATTTGTTGTGATGTTAATTCATGTCTTTCTGCTAACTAATGATGTTGAATATCTTTCATGTTTTTATGGGTCACTTGTTTTATGAAATTTTTTCAAGTTCTTTGCCCATTTTCAAATAAAATGCATGTTGTCATTATTGAGTTATAAGAGTATTATATATTTGAGCTACGAGTTCCTTGACAGACTTGTATTATATATACATAAAATTTGTCTTACCTTTTCATTTTTATAAGCTGTCCTTTGAAGAACTAAAGATTCACTTTTTTTTTTTTTTTTTTTTTTTTCTTGAGACAAGGTCTCACCCTGTAGTCCAGGCTAATGTACAGTGACACAATCATAGCTCACTGTAACCTCAAACTCCTGGACTCAAGTGATCCTCCTGCTTCAGCCTCCTAAGTAGATGAGACTATAGGTGCATGCCACTATGCCCAGCTAATTTTTTTATTTTTTGTAAAGACAGGGTCTCACTATGTTGCCTAAGCTGGTCTCAAACTCCCAGCTTCAAGCTATCCTCCACCTTGGCTTCCCAATGTGCTAGGATTACAGGCCTGAACTATCACACCTGGTCTAAAGGTCTACTTTGATGAAAACCAAATTACTGTTTATTTTTATATACCTAGTTTTTTCTTATATATAATGTTTGTGGCCAGTCTAAAGATCATTGGCTACCCCAAGGTTAGGGAGGTGTTCTTCTCTGTTTTCTTCGAGATATTTTATAATTTTAGCTTTTATATTTAGATGTACGATCTATTTGAGTTATTTTTTATATGATGTAAGGGAGGGATTGAGATAATTTTTATTTTTCTGATTCAGATATCTAGTTATTCTAGAACATTTGTTGAAGAGACTATCCTTTTTCCCATTGAATTACATTGATGACTTATCAAAAATCAATTGACTATATATGTATTGGTATTTTGGGACTAATGTTCTATTCTATCAATCTATGTGTCTATACTTATGCTAATGCCACAATGTGTTGATTATTGTAACTTTCTAGTAAGCTTTAAATTAGATGGTGTAAATCCTCCAAGTTGATTCCTCCTTTTTCATTTTTTTGCCCCTTCTATATACTTTGCTTTTCCATATATATTTCAGGAGTAAGTTTGTCAATTTCTTTTAAAAAATAAGCTACAGTGTTTTTTATTGGTGTTTGGTTTTTAATGTTTTAATTTAATTTAAATTTTTATTAACACATTGTAATTATACATATATGTATACACATATCTATGTGACGTTTTGATACATATCTATGTTGCACTAAAGTATGCCCTTAGCCAACAGACAAAATGGACTCCCCATGGCTAACAGAATCAGGCAGCCACGGCTGAGTGAGAGGGAGCAGTCATGTACTCTGTTCTCAGAAAGATCTGAAAGTGTCACAGGACCTCCCTTTCTGCAGTCAAGCCTAACCAGTTCCTGTTGCTGGTGCTGAGACAGACTGAAGCTGGAAATTTCCCAACCGACCCCAAGAGACCACTTGATGCCAGCTGACCAAACCCTGCCTCCCACTTTGCAATCCCACCACAATTCCAGTCAGACCGAGGACTAACGTTATAACCATTCTTTTCTGATAAGCAGCTGCAAACCTCAAGCCTGTTTCGGCTGGTTGAAGAGACTGAGCACAAACAGTCTTTATGCCCTACAGTTTACCCTTTGATGGAAAAAGCCAAATTCCACCTCATTTCAATGCTAAAACCCCATCCCAAAGTGATCATGGAAGGTATGTTTCGTATATGTTTAACTACTGCACATGTGCTTAACTCCCCTCATAATTATTCGTAAGCTTTTCCCAAACCCATTAAATGCATATGCAAGACAGACCCTGTAAAGCACAAAAGCCAACTTCCACACTCTCTTCTTCAGAGAACACTTCTATGTTATACGAGAGGCTAAGCCTCCCCAATCTGCAGATTGTTATTCATAGAAAACAAAGCTCTCCCCCTTTTTCATCCGCAGATCTCGTGGGCTTTTGTTTTTATTAACAGTTGCGCAATGATCCAGTTAGGGTAGTTAGTCTATTCATCACCTCATGTGTTTATCATTTCTTTGTGGTGAGAATGTTCAAAAGCCTCTCTTGCAGCTATTTTGTTACATACAACATCTTATTGCTAATCCTGGCCACCCTACTATGCAGTAGAACACCAGAATGTATTTCTCTTATCCACTTGTAACTTGGTACCCATTGACCAACCTGTCCTTATCCTCCTCTCCCACCTCCCCTTCCTAGCCCCTGCTAACCACTATTCTACTCTCTGCTTCTATGACAAAAAAAAAAAAAAAATTTTGGAGATGCCACACATGAGTGGGAACATGCTGTATGACTCTCTCTGTATCTGGCTTATTTCACTTAACATATCTTCCAGATTCATCCATGTTATCACAAATGACAGGATTTCATTCTTTATTTATGGCTGAATAGTATTCCATTGCGTATATAGACCACAGTTTTTTTATCCATCCCCCCGTTGTTGGATACTTAGGTTGATTTCATATCTTGGTTATTGTGAATAGTGTTGCAATAAATGTGCAAGTGCAGATATCCCTTGGACATACTGATTTCATTTCCTTTAAATATGTACCCAGTAGTGGGACTGTTGGATTATAAAAGTGAACATAGTAGACCTGAGATGCCTATCTTCAGAGAGGACTGCTTGCAAGCTTGGCTTTTGGGTGGTGTTGGGAACTTGATTCATAAAATTTCCCTAAATTTATAAAAAACTTTGCCTAACTGACAAGGGTAGCTCACTGTGCCTAGACCCTTTGTACAATTAATGTGGTTTATGCTGAACATCTGCTGTCTTTCCAAGAATCTGGAATTTCAGTATATACTAGGCAGAGGGCACCTATGTAACCACCCCCTTCCTCCAATTAAAAAACTGTCCCCTGAGTCTCTAATGAGCTTCCAGAGGTAGAAACATCACATGTGCTGCTGCGTTTTGTTGCTGGGCAGAAGTGTGCTCTGCGTGACTCGTCATGGGAGGGAAAGAGTGTGAGGAGGCCTGTACCCAGATTCCTCTAGACCCCGCCTGTGTCTGGATCCCTCAAGATCAGTTGTATGTCCTTACACCACTATCATGGATCCTGGCCACCAGTACAACTACATGCTGAGTCTATCCGTCCCTCTAACGAATCTCTGAGGTGTGGGGGTGGTCTTAGGGACCTGTGACACACTATTGAATTGTTCTATTCCAATATATCATTGCTGAAATATGATTGATTTTTGTATATTGACCTTGTATTCTGTGACCTTACTACATTCACTTATTGGTTCTAGCAGTGCTTTGTTTTTACATAGGAAATCACATAATCAGTGATTTAAGATAGTTTTACTTCTTCCTGTCTAATCCGTGGTTCCTTTTATTTACGTTTCTTGCCCTATTGCCCTAGTAGGACTTCTGTTGCATGGGAGTGGTAAAAGTGTACATTCTTGCCTTGTTTCTTACCTAAGGTGGAAAACATTCATTCTCTTGCTATTAGTTTATTATTGATTTATTGACTTACTTATGACTTAATGACTCTATCATTACTTGATATTTTTCTAAGAGCAGGTTCTTTCAAACAGGAGACAGGAGAAAAACACATACTGTGTAGGTACCAGGTGACCAAGGATTGAGGGAGAAGGCCTTTACGGTGAAAATAAGAAAAGATGAAAGATGACATTCGCAGTATCTTAAAACTACTTGACATCCTTTACAAAATTTCCTCTAACTTGCTAACAAATAACAGCAATAACTAAAATGAGATTGTCAGAATATTGATATTTGTGAAAGCTCACTGCTTACATATAATACTAAAAATCTTTTAAAAAATTAATCCATGTTAGAGTTTTATGAAAAATAGGTAAATTCTGATTTGGGGACTCTTATTTTCTATGTTCTAAGCAATTAAAAGTATATTTGAAAAATTAATTTTTTATAATAGGTTATTGAGAAATGATACTAACAAATCATCAGTCACTGCAAGATAAGAGAAATGCTTATAGAAAAGAGAGTCTACTTTCATTGTCTCATCTTCCTTGGGCCACATTCACTGCTTAACTCACTAGGGTACTCAGATCATCAGGGGCAAATCCATGGGGTGCCAAATCCAGCAGACATGCCTTCCTCATCTTACCTAAACATTCTGCTTCCTTTTGTATTGCTCACAGACTGTCCACAACTTGTGAGGAGTTCTGCTTCTTTGCTTGACCTCTGTTCCATTTAGCTCATGCTGTGTAAGAAACCACTCCCAAGCTCAGTGGTATAAACCATCATTTTATCATGCTTACAGATACTTTGGGTCAGGGATTTGTGTCAGACACAGTGGGATCACCCTGTTTCTGTCCCATGATGTCTGGACCACAGTTGGGAAGACCTGAAAGCTGGAGGTGAGTTAACAGCTGGAGGCTGGAATCATCTGGAGGCGTCGTCACCCAGCTATTTAATTGTCTGTAGTGATTGCTGGCTGAGACTTCCACTAATCTGTCGGCCAAAACACCACCTATACCTGGTCTCTCCAAGTTGTCTCTCTGCATGGCCTTGTTTGGGCTTTCTCACAGCAAGCTGGCTGGGTTCCTAGAGACCAGGCAGAGACTACATTACACTCCTACAGGTACAAGGGGCAGGACCATATCCTCCAACTGTTGACGGGAGGATTGTCATGTCATTGTGGTGTGGGAGATATTGCCAAAAGGTCTTTGGCAAACACAGTCTGACTTAGCCTCATGGTGCTACTTATGGTTCTCCCTCTTTGGAATTTCTTAACCTTAATTTGGTCTTTTTATTTACTTTCTGCTTAAATGTCAATAATCTCTAGGGTGGCTCTGACTTGGATCCTTTCTTTCCTTTTGTCACTCTACGCTCCCTCCTTTATGTCATGCAAGCCCCAGCTGTAACTATCACCAATATGTGGCTGCAATAAACACATAACAGGCAGATCTGTATGGTTTAGCCTGCACTCCTGATCTCCGCTTCCAATCCTTATATTTAAAAGGCACTCCCCTTTTGAATGCCCTGCAGCCATGTTAAACTTATGTTATCCAAATGGATTCATTATTTCTTCTGTCTTCCATGTTATATTCTTCTTGCACTGCTTATTACAGAGAGTGGGACCGCTATCCTATTGCCCCAAACAGAAACTTGTAAGTGACCTTACGTTCCTTCTTTTTATTCCACATATCTTTTCAATTTCCAATTCCCACCCATTAATTCTTCCAAATTTCTTTTCAATGTATTAAGTTCTCTCTATTCCCACTGCACTGCCTACCTGAGGCTCGTATTATCTCTTGCTAAAATCATTGCACTATTTCTCTTACTAATCCATCTGTCTTTGGACTTGTCCTCTACTTCCTCCTCCATTCTGCTGCTAGAGGGCACTGTTTATCACAGATGTCTGTATCTGTTCCTCTTGCTCAAATTCTACAAATGACTTCCTGTGATTCTCAGGAATATCTTAAAGCCCTTTTGCTTGTCTTGCTTAGGTACTTGCCCAATGTCCACACTTAATGCTCACCATAATTTCCACTACTGCCCTTTAAGCCCCAGGCTTAACAAATTTTGTATAAATACCTGTTAAAACACCGCATTTCATTATGCATCCAAGCCTTTGCACATGCTAGTCCACTTACCTGAAATTTTTCCCCCCTCTTTGGCCTCTTAGCATCTCAGGTGAAATGCCGCCTCTTCTCTGTTTCCCTGACGAGTCACCCCACCACCCACACACATGCACATACCCACCAAAATGAACAAACGCCAGAACTCTGTGAACTTGTGAACTTAACATTCGGCATTGTTTCCTCTGCATAGCTCCCATATAAAATATCACATTGTGTTATACTCTTAATAGTTGTTAATACATAATTCTCTGTAGGCTGTATGCCTCTTAACGATGAGGTGTGAGTCTCAGTACTCATGTGTTTATTGATTCATTCAATAAATAACAACTAGTAACTCTTAACTATATGCTAGTCATTGTTGTCAGAACAGAGCGCCACGGTAAACAGGACTTCATTAATAGTCTACCTCTAGCTCATAGTATGTATTCAGAACATCTGTGTGGAATTTTTAAATAAACTATAGAAGGTACTCAATAAGTGGTATTAAGTGGTTGATGAGGGCAAAATCCCCCTTCGTGGATCTCAGCTAAGGTCATTAGAGAAATCCTTCTGTACATGTAGGGCAGGGATTGTGATTTTCCAGTTTGCATAATGCAAGGAACTATACTTGGGGTTTGCTAGCAAAGCGCCCTTGATTTATCTTGAAGGCTGTTAACATTAATATCCCACAGGAAAAATAGTCCTGTAACATCGTGAAAGTCCGGAATGCCCCATCAGACACATGCTGTCTGCTTCCTGAGGGTGAGCCAGCTCTTTCGTTTTCCGGGAGACACTAGCTCCAGCACCCCAGAGTTTGCCTGGGAAGTCTCCCAGGCCTCGTGCTGTCCTGAGAGTCCTCTCAGCGTGTGTTCTCTGGATAGCTTCCACTTGTTTCTGGTTATTTGGTCCCCATCCCGATTTCAAAGAAACAAATACGAGTTCTTCCTGCAGCCATCCTGAGAGTCAGCGGTCGCTGCCCACAGGGCAGTTATTGGGCTAAGAACTCTCGGGAGGAAAATCGTGTTTGAGGAAAATAACATTTTCTCACTATTAGTACCTTTTATCTTTTTTAAAACCTCATTTTCTTTTCCCAAGCCCCTATGGCATTGTAGACATTTTTATAATGGGCATAAATTTTCATTTAATTTTATTTGACGTGTGCTGCTTTAACAGTGCCACATCGAAGCCGAGCATCACTCCTTTATTGGCTGAATTGTTCCAGCAGCTGTGACGGAACAAGCCTGGGTGTGACCAGTGGTTCTTCAGAGCATGGCCACACCTTGATCAGTTAAATTTCCCATTAATCCAATTAGTCCATACACCAATTAGTGAATCATGATCACAAGCCTGAAGGTTGCAGGAGTTTTCTTATAGGGAAGTAACATTGGTACTTTTCTTAATATATTATCATTTTTAAGTAACTATCTGACAGTACCTAGGTAAGTAAATTCTGTGCATATAAAAAGAACAATGTGCCTCCAAAAAGAAAAAGTTGGAGAGATATATACACATATATATATATACTTATGCTATGTATTTTTCACAATTCTACTAATGCAGAGAACACAGAAACATTTGTTCAGCTTCAACATGGGGCTGTTTATTGTCCCCTAAGAGATTTTTGGGGTCCTTGTTCATCCAATCTGCAATGGCTGTGGAAGGACTTTCTTTCATTAATAGAACCTTGGTCTCTAAGAATAGGCATCTGGAAATAGCGACGACTGATGCCCGGAAATATCCCTTGAAGCTGATTCTAAAGCACAAAATGTGAAACCCAAAGTGTGACCAGACAGTAAGTTTTCACATCACATGTAGGTCAAACATGGACATTTTTTTAAAGGTTTGGACAAAGGTTAATCACCTAATCTAGGAAGTTTTCAAGGATGTAGCCTTGTGAATTCTCACAGTTATGGGTGATATGAAAAATTAACCTCACACACGATGAAAAGAACACGAAATCTGGGAATTTGTTCAATCTAAAAAAAATATTGTGATATTAATAACATAGCTAAAATTTATTTTTATTAACTCCTACTTCCACAGTTTCAACCAGTGTGTTTTAGGCCCACATGTTATAATATTGTTATGTTTTATTGCCAGAAGCAACTATATATCGATATTTCAGAAATGCCAAAGGGCCTTTATGTAACTGGTTGCTATTTTACCTCAAAAAATAAATAATGCTTCCTGTTTTTACTTTTACTTATCTGGAATAAGTAGCTATTGACATCTGCTGAAGTCAGTATAAAGATTTATTTACCTGAGTGCAAATATTGACCAATAGGGAGCCTGGCTCAATGTTTCTATTGAAGCACAATAAATTGTGATATTGACTGGGCTGAGACATCAATATTTGCATTGTTGTAAACATTTTAAAAAATCTCCATGAAATATTCTTCAGAAATTCTCTTGTCGTCAGAGTGGCTGAGCTAGAGCTGTTCAGGGAATAGCTTGTGTCTGGAAGCCAGTGGGTAACTTGAAATAGCTATAAATTGTTCTGGTTTCGAAGTTTACACAAAGACACATTTTTTATGGTGATGTATACTGCTGATCATTAGGAGCTTTCAGATGACAGTCTCAACCCCCACCCCCAAATAGAGAACTTTTGTCTAAAACAGCTCCCTGAGCAGAAATATGCTCCATGATCAGCTTGTGTCTTGAGAATCTCATGTTTGCAAAAAAAAAAAAAAAAGAAAGAAAGAAAGAAAAAGATTTCATTGCCAAAACAGTGAAACATCATTAATTCCAACTAGGCTAATTAAAATTATGGGATATTTAAACTCAGTAGGAATGAATTTTTCCTTTGTGTCTACAGTGGAAAGAAGAAGATGGTTTATAAAATTTAGGACAAGTAAAATGATAAATTGAACATTTAGCCCATTTAAGAGAGACATAATCTACACAAAATCTTCTCACTACCTATGAATACCTAATGTGCCCACTTTTAGCTTCTTAAGCACAAGTGATACATGTCTGTGTTACATAATAATGTCGTTTTAAATGAGTTTTTTAATAGATAAGAGGTGATATAACTTTGTCAACATGTGTTCATATAATTTTATGTACTTGAAAGAAACACAACAGGAGAAATTCCTATTCTGTAGCTTATGAGCTAAACTTCTGGCAAATTCTTAATTCCTACGTATTCCCAAGTTGGTGAAATCATGACCTATTTTAGCCAGCCCGGTAAGTCTAGGTGAGTGGCTCAAGATAATTAGCCCCGCCTCTTGGAGAAGCACAGAGTCATTGTCCTAGTGCAGGCGTGGTACCTCCCGGCCTTTGCACAGGAAGGCAATTCCCACAGCTTGCTGAGGAATTGAGTATCAATTGGATGGAAAATTTGGCATTTTAAAAAGTATTTGCACCTGATTATATACCTAGAGGATGAAGGGAAAAAGGTAAAGAAAAGAAACACTTAGTTCTTCCTGCAGCTGCAGAAATCTCTGTCTAGGCTGTGCTCACAGCACCCTGTTCTCCGTTGGTGTCAGCGAAGCAGGCTGGGAGGGAGGCAAAGCTGAGCGAGGCTCACACGGGCCTTTCCTAGAAAATGAGGGGCTTCGAGGGAAAGTGGAGATTTTCCTGCCAATAAGACTGGCTGCAAAAGAAGCAGAGACCCAGACCCTGGGGCAAGCCCCTGTCCTGCCTCCACCCCAGAGGCTCTCCTGCCTCCAGCCCCCTCCCAGCCTCTCCCCAGCCCCTAGGCTCCTCACTTTCCCTCCTCCCTCCCCTCCAGGCTGTCCTTGCAGGCAAGACATGCTGGCTTTTCAGTCCAGGTGACCAGCCCCACCACTTCCAAGGGACCGACCTAACCTCCCCAGGCCTCAACCTCAGGATCTGTAAAGGACAAATTTGTGAGGATTAAATTAAATAAGGTATGTGAAGTACTTCACACGTAGTAGGCCCTTAAAAAGGGGACCCCCCCCCTTCTCTTGGCTTTCTCTTTACCCCAGGGAAGAGCAGGTAGACGCCCAGTATATTGGTCTGCTGGGGCTGCCAGAGCAAAGTTATGAGCGGCTTAAACAACAGAAATGTTTAGTCTCACAATTACGGAAGCTAAAAGTCTGAAGTTTGGTTGTTGGCTGGGTTGGTTCCTTTGGCCTCTCTCCTTGGCACGCAGGTGGCCGTCTTCTCCCTGTCTCCACAGGGTCTTCCTTCAGCATCTTTGTCTCTTGATCTCATAAAAACACCAGTCATATCAGGTTAGGGCCCACCCTTGTTATTTCATTTTAACTTAATTACCTTTATAAAGACCCTGTCTCCAAATACCCTCACGCTGAGGTGCCAGGGGTTAGGACTTCACCAGGTGAACTGGGGTTGGGACACAAGTCGGCCCGTAGTACCCGATCAGTCCCTCCCATCTGCCTCCTCCAGCTCTCAGACTGCAGACCCCACCTGACTCTGTCCCCAGTGGTGCCAGGGACAGGGCAGGGCCTGAAGGGGCTGGCCGGGGGTGCCACGCCTGCCTCTGGGAAACAGCCTCAGGTGCCCGGCACCAGGGAGGTGTGGCGTAGACATCAGGCCGACGCTGTTAGGAAGGTGTGCCTGTGTGTTGGCGACAGCTACATGAGGAAGGAAGCTCAGCTCAGAAATAGGTGAGGAGCTCGCCCGCCCGGGGAAGCCGTGAGGAGGAGGGAGGCTCGCCCTGGGGCTGCTCTCCCAGAAAGAGCAGCATAAGGACAAAGGAAGCTGCTACTGCAGGGGCCTTTCCGTCCAGCCTCTGGGCTTCCCTGCTCCCTGCCTCCTCCCACCCAGACTCCACCTCTCTTGAGAGCCAGCTCCGGTCCTGTTCTCTCAGCCCGCCTGCCCTTCAGGGCATGGGACCCCATCCTTGCTCTCTGTGGCTTCACACTGATGTTGGCTGGGAGCTGTCCTGACTGGACCTCACCGCACCGGCCATCCTCTCCACCCTGTGGTCACAGGAATATCAGAAGCCCCACTCTGAGCTCTCTTTGTACCTCTCTCTCCTCATCGTTTTTTAAAATAATTGTCACATGCCTCTCGAGGAAGGAGGAACGCAAGGTTCCCCGGCCTGGCCAACTCTGTGTTCCTGACTGTCCTTCTCCTTGGCGGCCTGAGCCAGCTGGCGCCTCTCCTCTCACTGTCACCCCCGCTGCCCACCCTGGGGCACACTCCTTGCTGTTGAGAAGCACCCAGATGTGGCCCTGGTGGTGCGCCAGGGCTCGCTATGTCACATGGCACCATCCGCCACTCTTACCTCTGCTTCTTCTTGAGTCATATTTACAGCGGGTCCCCGACATCAAATTTGCAAAACAGGTTTAGCTCTTGGGACTAAAGGACACACAAGAGATTGTTTATTCTTCACGTCACTCCCCCTTTCTCAGGGAAGACATGAATCTTCCCCGTCCCTCCTCCAGCCCTGTTTGCTGCCAGACCCCACGCTGTCTGCCTCTGTGCTAGGCTTGACGGATGAGTCTCACTCCACTGGGGTTTTTACAATTCAAGGCACAGTCCACCCTCTTGTAGATGGTAACCTTGTTAATGTAGCCACTCTGGCTTAGCCTGGCCGCATCAGGAGAAACATGGAGCTAAGCTGAGGACTGGCTCCATGGCTAGGCAGAGCCAGTGGACACCTGCAATCTAAGAGTTTCCGGCACAAGGAAGACCCATCGCCCGAGGATTGGCCTGTGAGGCGTGGCTACTGGCTGGCATGCGATCATCAGTGTCTTCAGTTTGAGCCTCTGGTTCCTACGAAATAACGTCTTCTAATAGCTGCATGGTAGCGTGCAATTTACAGAATGCTTCCGTATATTAAAATATTTAAGCTAATTTACAAACTTCATGGTAGATATTATTTTCTTCCCATTTTAAAGGAACCACATATTAAGTAACACACTCAAAATGACACAGTGTACGAGTTAAAACGTAAACTAGCCAGGTGTGTGACGCTTCAGGCTATTTCTGTCTGTTACGGGGGCTGCCACTCTACACTTAATCTCAAGAGAAGTGTTGTAAAGTATTAGCAGTTCTTCTCCAATGGGATTGCGTTTCTGGTTCTTTCTTGGAAGAAGGCCTTGGATGAAGGATTGAGAGAAGATCCAAAGCAAGGAGATTTAGGCGTAACACAGAAGTTACCACTTAGGCAAAAGCTAGAGAAATAACACAAAGTTGCACACGGTTACATTCCCCACCCCCAACCAGCTCTGTGAGCAGTTTCCGCCCCCTTGTGCTTGCTCTCTACTCTGTTGCTGCTCCTAGAATGTCTGATATTCCATCGCTGTGTCTGAAGAACCTTCATCCTCAGTGGTTTTCAACTGGGCGTGAACCCACCAGAACTACCTTCTGGCTCCATTGTCCACCAGTGGGAGAGGGTCCAGGATAGCTAAACACCAGCAATGGTGGGTACTGGCACAGCGTTGAATTCACCTGACCACTGTGCCTCTGGTGCAGCCACTGAGAAACAAACCAGAGGGACCGTCAAACAGGAAGCCCTGCGATCTGCTCACGGGCTCCCTGCAAACCCAGACTGCTCTACCTTTCCTCACTCCTCTGCCTGTTGGCCCTTCTCTTGAGATGGTTTTTTCTTTGGTGTCTCTGTTTTTCTTACTTTTTAAAAAGTTTTTATTTTAGTTTTTTATTTTTAATTTGTATGGATATATAACATTTGTACATATTTATGAGGTACATGTGATATTTTGATACAAGCATACAATGTGTAATGATCAAACCAGAATAATTAGGATATCCCTTACCTCAAACATTTATATTTTCTTTGTGCTAAGAACATTCCAATTCCACTCCTCTAGTTATTCTGAAACGTACAGTAAATTATTGTTAACTATAGTCGCCCTGTTATGCTACCGAACAATAGATTATTCCAACTATATTTTTGTATGCATTAACCAACCTCTCTTTATCTCCCCCTCCAAATCAATAACTGTGATACATCACATCAGCAGAATGAAGGGCAAAACCATATGATCATCTCAATAGATGCCCAAAAAGCGTTTGATAAAATTGAACATCCCTTCGTGGTAAAAATTCTCAACAAACTGGGTATACAAGGAACACACCTGGACATGATAAAGGTCATGTATGACAAACCCACAGCTGGTATCATGCTGAACAGGGAAAACCTCTCCTCTAAGATCTGGAGCAAGACAAGGAGGCCCACTTTCCTCACTTTTACTCAACGTAGTACTGGAAGTCTTAGAACAATTAGACAAGAGAAAGAAATAAAGAGCATGCAAATTGGAAAGGAAGACGTCAAATTGTCCTTGTTTGCAGATGCTATAATCTTATGTTTAGAAAAACCTACAGATTCCACTAAAAAACTATTAGAACTGATAAGCGAATTCAGTCATGTCCTTCTTTCTTGTGAAATGACTCAACCACAGAAATTCCTTTCCCCGGTACGTGAACAAGGACTCCCTCGTTTAAATTTCTGCTTAGTGTATATTTATTCTGCAAACCATTCTCCAGACCATTTGAGACCCCTCAGGCCGTCGATGACAGAGAATGTGTGTCCAGTGCTCATCCGTCATTCCGTCTTGTCACATCTGTCCAGCCGGTTTTTAAACCCATTAGGCAAGGCCAATTCAGTGCTGGCGGGTGGAAAGCTGAGTGCTTTTCTCATGTACAAATAACGCTGACATAATGACGGTCACAGTCAGAGTTGTGATTGTAGTAAGTGGAGTATGCTGTGTTTTCTAAATGCTAATTTTTCATTATGTATACAACGAAGAATGGAAGGAACATGGAGATCATGAGCCACATGTTCTGTTTGGGTGCATTTCCTCCTAATAATTTGAGAGAAGCATTTTTTTATCCAGCACTGGGCGTGTGTATCAGGACAGGTGAGCACGTGACTGAGCAGAGGACCCTTGAGCTGTGCATGTGTCAAGTCATTTGGGAGTGAAGTTCCGTGAATTGATGGGGGAAAAATCTGGCTTATGTGGGGGTTGGGGGGGGCCAAATGCTAAAAAGGCTTGAGAAGGGGAGCTGGGAGACTGAACAACCCCTAAAGAATACCGTTTCAGGGCCTCAAGTGCAAATGAATCAGGGACTTGCGATTCCATGAATGTTTCCCAATATAGAACATCTGAAAAATGGATTTAAACCTGAAATAAATGATGAATCTAAGTAAATAGAGAAAGATAAAACTGTGCTAACATATATGCATGTGTGCACATGCACATGAGTGTGTCCCAAATAAGCTTACAATTTGGGTCTGTGTGCATGTCCAAATACAGCACCTGGGTGTCCGTGGATAGAAGGAAAAACACAGTGTGCTGAGGATCTTTGGTGTATATGTGTCTATTTTGAAGACTGTTGAGAAATAATTGAGGCTTTTCACTTAATAAATATTTATGGAGTTGAAGGGGATAGCATATATTGTCCCTAAAGACAAAAATGGTCAAAAGTAATACTTTATTTACTTTATATGCTTTGTGAAATATAATCTCTTTTCACAAAAACTTTAATACTACATGCTCTACACAGAGCCTAGATTCAGTAGTTCTCTGAGGATTGAAGCAGACAGTTCTACCAACCTGTGTGGGGGGAGTACAGAACCGAGAGGTATGGAAGCCAAGATGCACGTGAGCTAACCAAGACAGTCCTAGCTATTGGAAGGAACATTGAGTTTCTCAGTGCATGGAGGATTTGAAAGATTTACTTAAAGGACAAGTAGACCGTAAGAAACTGTAAAACTTGAGGACATCCAAGATTCTGACATATGAAATACAATTTCTTTGGCACCTAGTATTTATCATGGCTACTAAACTTAGCTACTTTTTCAGTGTATATTTCTGATTCATGTATGTAATATCACTGAGCTGAACAGAATACGCAACAGTTCTATCACTCCAAAACATTTCTTTTGTTGTTCCTTTGTAGTCAAACCCATACCCTTCTCCTTAACCTCTGTTGTTCCAATTGGATAATTTCTATTTATCTTCAAGTTTACTGGCTTTTTACTTTGTCACCTCCACTCTGCTATTAAGCCCATTCCTTTAATATCTAACGACTCAGTTCTATTTTTTTTTTTTACTTGTTTCTTATTTATGGCTTCTAGTTCTCTGTTGAGAATTTCTATCAACATGTTTGTTTCAGAAGTGTTCACCTTTGTTCCACAGGACATAGTTTTACTAGCTGCTTTAAAATCTGACAATTTGTAGCATATAGGTCTTCTCAGGGTTGGTATGTGTTAAATGCCTCTTCCCTTGTGACTTGTTTACATTTTGTTCACTGTATGATGAGTAATTTTGAATTATGCCATACAAATTTTGAAGATCATGTTACTAGAATTTAGTTCCTGCTAAAATCCACCCAGAATATATCCAAGGACAGAATCAGCTATTTTATCAGCCAGTTAATCCATTGAGACTGTGCCACAAGTCGTGACTCTTCTTCCATGGAATGTGGTTCTAACACCAGTTCCGTTTGCAAAGCCTTTGCAGTGTCGCCCGACTAGGACTCTGGGTGCTGGTTTACACAAGAGTTCAGATCTCAAAGCCTTTGGTGTGCTGTCGTGGGACCTTCCACATTGCTTTCTGTGACCCCTTTCCTGAGCTCCTCCTTTCTGCAATTTCCACTCCCTCTCCCGCTCTTGTAGGCCCCCTTTCTTTGTCCTCTGCCTAGAAAACAAGAGTATTATCACTACCCTCCCCCTAGCAACCTTAATGTTACTAATTTCTTGTGCCTGAATCAAACTCCAGGGAAAAAAGTGATGAAAAGAAAGAGAAGAAAAAATGTAAGAGATATTCCTCCGTAGTTTTCAGACCACAGGAGCTCATTTTTCCAGTTGTGCTGGTTATAAAGAAGGATTTCTCTTTCAAGTTTTGGGTGCCTTTGTTGCTGCTATCACTACTACCATTGCTGCTGCGGGAGTACAGCATCAGGACTGAGGCTGAGCTAAGGGCGGGGCCAAGAGAAAAAACAGGGACTGTGCCCCACCCCCCCATCTTGCAAGGTTTTCCTTTCCCCATCCTCAGATCAAAAAGAGAGTTTATCTTGGGGTTTGGTTCTGTTGGCGTCTGCTATATAGTTTCAGGATTCTGGCTGCTCTAAATTTAAGCCAGGAAAGGTAGAAGGAAAAAAACAAACCCAGGAAATTAACCACTACATTGTTTATTCTTTAAGTTTTGATTTGTCACCATCATCTGCCTGCTGTTGTTTAAATTTCTGTATGTATTTCGTCACTTGTAACGAGCAGAAGAGACAGGGTAAGGTGTGCTTACTTCATCTTAACTGGGACTGCAAGTCCTGTAGACAATCAAAAATAATAATAGTAAAACTGACTAAGAGTGTTTTTTTTTATTATTATCGTGATATACATGCAATTTTAAACACTGCCAGTGAGCAGACATCTCCTACTGCCCACCTCCTGGGAAACCACTGATACAGAGATGTCGGGGGCTGGGAGTAACAGATATGGCACTACAGGGTCAGGTATATGTGCCCTGGGTTATTAAAGAATTAATAAAGATAGGGTCCTTCATATGGGGGCTCTGGATATGCATTTGAATACCAAGTAGATTGCTTTAATAGACCCTGTGAATAAAAGCACAAACAGAATGAATATTTACCTAGTAAACTATGACTCTATTGAGAGTATGGGACATACCAGCTTTACTTTTATACATTCATTCATTCATTTATTCACTCAACAACTACATAGTATGTATAACTACATGCTACAAATATGGGAACATTAAGTGCCCTTAATGGATCTTTACCCTGAAGGGAGAGAAAGTTAAATGACAAGACCATTTCAATGTAATGTAATAAGTGCTATCATGAAAAAGAGCATCAGGCAGTGGGGTTGTGCAGTGAGTGGGGTCAGTGGGGGCATTATTCCAAGGAACCTTCAAAGGTTGAGGGAAGGGGTTAGGGAAGCATTCTCCTCGTAAGAGACAAAACTAAGCTGTGACCTGAAAGAAAAATAAAAGACAACCTGAAATAGAGGGTGGTTCTAGGTAATAGTATGAGTAAAGCCAGGAATAAAAGATACGATGACACTTTGACCTATACGTTGTTTGAGTCAGACCTGAACCAAGTGTGGAAAACTAAGAAGGAGGAATGATAAAGAAATAAAGAGGGGTTAGATCATATAGGAATAGGAATTTATTGGAATTGAGCATGGGATGGTGTTGGTAGAATATGATATGGTATGTGAGTATGGATCAGATGTTGATGCCTGCCTAATATTATTATTTAAAAAATTTAAATACATCATATTGGTAAACAAGTTTTGTAAATTAGAAAATCCAGAGGCTATTCTTACACTTCAGTTGTCCTTGAAGTGTAAGATGATAGAGATAGAAACAGAGACAAGAGGATAGATTCAAGACATATGTTAGAGATAGAACTAATAAAATTTGATGATGGACTTGGATTTGAGTCAGAAAGACATAAGTGCTGAGCATGACTCCTGGAATTTTGGTTTAACCAATGGGGACAATAAAGGTGTCATTTGTTAATAAGAGAAAAAACTGAAGGAAAAGACAATTTGAAGAGAAAAATGAAGAATTTCATGTTGGACATATCAAATTTGGATGCCTATGAGATATCCAAATGACCCTGTTAGGTAAACCATTGCATATATGAGCCTAGGCCTCCTGGAAGAGGAATAGGGTAGAGATATAAATGTGTGAGTCATTGTCGTAAACATGGATGTTTGAAGACCCAGAATAAATTAAATGGCCTGGGAAATGGTTGAAGACTGAGAAAAAGAAAAAAAAAAAATGCCTAGGACCTATCTCTGAAGAATCCCAATCATAGAAGTTGGATAAAGTAGGCAAAGCCATCAAAAGAGATTTTGAAGGACTATGTAGACAAGTAGATGGAAAATTAGGAGATTATGACATTACAGAAGCCAAGAGAAGATCATTCAAAGGAGTTAGTTGTCAACTGTGTAAATTGCTGCTGAGAAGTCTCAAGAAAATACATGCAATAAATTTGGAAGCTTGGCAGTCATTCAGTGACCCTGGTATGAGTAGGTTCAGTGGAAAGGTGTGAACAGAGGCTAGATTGGACTGGTTGAAATATGAATATAAGGTGAAGAATTTGAGATAGCACATTTGGACAATCATTTCAAGAAGTTTGACTGTGAAAAGAGGCTGTGAAATACAGGGTCAGAGGAAAGTAGCAGTGTTAAGGCAGACATTTAAAGGGTAAGAAAAGGACATCTATGGAAATGGTCTTGTAGAGCAAAAGCAGGTGAAAATGAAGGAGAAAGTCCAGGTAGCTGACAGGGGGGAAGTCCTTGAAAAGGTGAGAAGGGAAAGAATGCCTAGAAGAAAAGGATAAATTGGCTTTTTGATAGGAGGAAACTAAGATACTTGTTCTGTTAGACCCCTAGTGTAACACGAGAATAGAAATGAAGGAGTTGAGGGCATTTTTCCATGAGAGATTGCAATGATGGCTTATAAAATCTAAGTTTTCTGAAACTTAGGCAATGAGATGAGAAGGACACATGGGGAAGGTTTGCAGGTTGGATCATGAGAAAATGAGTGGTTCCTGTCTGATGCCTTCTGGGTTCTCCTGCCCACCCCCTCAGTGAACCATGAGACAAGACCATGGACAGGGGTAGCTGGGATGGAGACAGAGGGTGGTGAGGTGATGAGATATTTGGAGAGAATGAAGAAGGAAAAAGTAAACTTTGAGAGTGGTAGGAGTCCAGGGCGGTTATGTGTGAGTGGTGATCATGAAGGTACGCATAAGCCAGTCGGCTTGTTTTCCTGATGTTACCAGGGCAGACAAGAGGATGCAGACATTCAGATCCATCTAGGGTGGGGTTTTCCCAGGCTAGTGGAACAAGAGGTAGAAGTGAAGAAGTTGACAGTATTTTCCAGTGAGAGATTACAATGATGGGTCATAAAATCTAAGTTGTATCAAAAGGGATATAAAAATAAAAATGACTGAAAAGTGTTGGGTCAGGAGATTTGAGACCTCAGTGAAGGAAAATAACTATTCCCATCAAGTCACTGAACAAATGTTTTAAAAGGTAGGAAGTCGTGGGTAGAGTGAGATGCTCAAATTCCTGACTTCAGAGGCAAGACAGTTTCTGACAAGTTCCAGGTAGAAATGTGCAGTAGGTCACTGGAGACAGCAGAGCAAAAAATCATAGTGATAAGATCAAGACTGTGGGGACTGGGTTTTTGATGGATTATATTTCTGGACACGGAGGTCACTGAGAATGGTAGTAGGAGACAGGATGAACACGAAGACTGTCCTTGGTTATTTCTTTGCCAGGAGCAAAGATGTTCACTGAATGGACAGAAATAACCAAGTAGTCAGTAGAGAACAGAAATGTGATAGAAAAGGGAGGGGTGTGTAATTATTTAGATTATAAGAGCCTAAGAGGGGCAAGATTTGAAAACGATGTAGTCTACCAGTTTCATTGGGCAGCAAAGACACCAACCAACAACAAAGTATGTCTGCAATTTGCAAATCAGCAGCTCCCACTGGACAGGACAGGTCCACAGGAGCATCCACACTCCCAGACTGAGCATGACAGTGAGGAGGAGGAATCTGGCCAAGAAATATCAGAGGCGATATGGGAGCTACTGATCAGGCAGTGGAGTCCCAAGTGAGGATGGAAGGCTTGTGAAAGCAGAAGAATGTGGCGTTAGCCAGATGGAGGTTTGTAGGAAACAGTGAGACATGAGACTACAGGGAAGAAGAGATGACTGAAGAAATTCAGATGTCTAGCAGAGGAGTCAGTAAACTACAGTCCACGGGCCAATTCAGCCTGCTGCTCTCTGCTCTTTTTCCTATGGGCTGCAAGATAAGAATTTTTTTTTTAACTTTTAAATAGTTGAATATCAATCAAAAGAAGAATACTATTTTATAACACATTAAGGTTATATGAAATCACAATTTCTTTTTTTTTTTTTTTTGAGCCCAACTACTCAACATGATATGGAATCACAATTTCATTGTCCACAATTAAAGTTTTATTGGAATGCAGCCACACCCACTAATTTATGTTTCTCCAGGGCTGCTTTTGCACTACAATGGCAGAGTTTGATAGTTGCCACAGAGGCTGCCAGGCCTGCCTAGCCTAAAATATTTACTATTTGGTCTTTTACAAGAAGGATTTGCTGACCCTGCTTTAGAGGAGTGGTTATGAAGGTCTCTCAGAGAAGAGCGTTTCCTTGAGCTAATGCTGGGGTCTTCAAGGCGTCCTAGCATGCCGTGGCAGTGTTTGGGCTAGCTGTTCCTGCAGGCTTCCCACAGGAGTGTTGTGGCCAACTAATCCCAGAGCTCTGAGCTTTGATGAGAGCACAGTGGTCGTGGGAGCAAGCTTCTGACTGACCTAAGCAACATAATTGCCTTTAGCAAACCCTTGCATTCTGTTTGCTTGCTTTGACGTGTAATTTTGTCATCTGCCTGTGCTCTCTGCTCTCTCACATTCTCTCCTTGTCGCTCTTATTCATTCCTTCCTTCCTCTCTCTTTCTCTCTCTCTTTCCTGCTTTTTTTGCCAGCTACTACTTCATTGGTTGACTCAGGAGTCCTGCCCACTCCTCCATTATACCACGGAAGGTGCCAGTCAAGTCTTAGATGTGGAAATTAGACTCCTGAAGTTGAGATTTAGAACAGAAATAAAAATAAGCCTATTATAATAGTTAAGGTTGTTTGTTTTTTTCACTTAAAGGAACCAAAAACATTTTGAGTGGTGATTAAGTGAAATGTTCCTTTATCTCATCTCTTGGAATTTCTCTGGAAAAGGACGAGTTACTAGGTTTGGAGAAGACTAGAAAGTTGATGCAATTTAAACAGAGCAACTGAGGACAGGACGAGGCAGAAAGGACACTGTCAGTGGCAGAAAAAGCCCCTTGATTCTGAGAAGGAAGGAGGGGCCGGACAGTCACATGAGCATATGTGTGAGATAGTCTCTTTGTGCATTTTAGGACTCAAGCGTCTTAAAGCAGGTGATGGGGAGTGCTCAGGGTGGACTGATACGCCAGCGTTGTATCACCCCATTTGGCTGGGTTCAATATTCTCCCGTTGCCAGCAGCTGTGGTTTGGACCCACCTCCCCCCTTGCCAGCTTCCATTTCCTGCCCAGTACTGTTGTGTTGCTTGTTATCGTGTTTCGACTGCATAGGTTACCCCTTCTTCTATCCAGGCCCATTTTATGTTGATGGCAACACTTTTTTCCCTGCCTATCCTAGGAAGGTAAAGAGCTAATCACATTCCCTGCAATCATTCCACTGCTAATTACAGATACACAGAGCTGAATCACCAAGCTGATTCCTCTTGGAAAAAAATTCAGCCGAATTGATGATGACATAAGAAAGCTCTCTGAGACACTTCTGATTAGGGCACGCTGCATCCTAACTCATTCAGAGGAAGCAGGGACATTAGCTACAAGAGCTTTTAACTAAGGATATTTGTGGGGCTGGCCAAACCTGGCTCTTTTCTTACTCACTCCAGACCTAGCCTGACGAAGGCGTTTTTATTCCCCTTTAGGAAATGTGGAATAACATTCTTTAACCACAGGAGATTTTGAGAGGTCTCTTTATGTGTCCAGACTTGGTTTTTTTTTTTTATTTCAGCATATTATGGGGGTACAAAAGTTTAGTTTACATATATTTCCCTTGCTCCCCCTCCCCCCTAAATCAGAGCTTCAAGCGTGTCCATCCCCTAGACCATACGCATTGCACTCATTATGTATGTATACACCCATCCCCTCTCCCCCACATCTGCCCGACACCCAATTAATGCTATTCCTAAATGTGCTCTTAGGTGATTATCAGTGAAACCAATTTGATGGTGAGTACATGTGGTGCTTATTTTTCCATTCTTGGCATACTTCACTTAGTAGAATGGGTTCCAACTCTATCCAGGAAAATACAAGAGGTGCTACATCACCATTGTTTCTTATAGCTGAATAGTACTCCATGGGATACATATACCACATTTTATTAATCCACTCATGTATTGATGGGCACTTGGGTTCTTTCCACATCTTTGCAATTGTGAATTGTGCTGCTATAAACATTCGAGTGCAGATGTCTTTTCATAGAATGTCTTTTGTTCTTTGGGGTAGATGCCCAATAATGGGATTGCTGGATCAAATGGTAGGTCTACTTGTATCTGTTAAAGGTATCTCCATATTGCTTTCCACAGAGGTTGCACTAGTTTGCAGTCCCACCAGCAGTGTATGAGTGTTCCTGTCTCTCCACATCCATGCCAACATTTACTGTTTTTGGACTTTTTGATAAAGGCCATTTTCACTGGGGTTAAGTGATATCTCATTGTGGTTTTGATTTGCATTTCCCTGATTATTAGAGATGTTGAGCATTTATTAAATCAGCTTGGTATTGGTACAAGAACAGGGACACAGACCAATGGAACAGAACTGAGCATCTAGATATAAAACCATCCTCATGTAGCCATCTAATCTTGGACAAAGCAGACAAAAACATACACTGGGGAAAAGATTCCTTATTCAATAAATGATGCTGGGAAAACTGGATAGCCACATGTAGAAGATTGAAACAAGACCCACACCTTTCACCTCTCACAAAAATCAAATAACGGTAGATAACAGACTTAAACCTAAGGTGTGAAACTATTAGAATTCTAGAAGAAAATGTGGGAAAAGCTCTCATAGGCATTGGCCTAGGCAAAGAATTTATGAAGAAGACCCCAAAAGCAATCACAGCAACAACAAAAATAAATAAATGGGACCTGATTAAATTAAAAAGCTTCTGCACAGCCAAAGAAACTGTCACGAGAGCAAACAGACAACCTACAGAATGGGAAAAAATGGTCGCATGCTACAGATCTGATAAAGGACTGATAACTAGAATCTATTTTGAACTCAGGAAAATCAGCAAGAAAAAATCAAACAACCCTATCAAAAAGTGGGCAAAGGACATGAATAGAAATTTTTCAAAAGAAGACAGAAAAATGGCCAATAAACATATGTGTTCAGCCTTGTATCTCTCAATCTTTCTCTCTCTCTGTCACACACACACACACACACACACACAGACACACACCTTAAAAATAACCTACTGTTTTCTTAAAAGTCAGCAAAGAAGGTTTAAATAGTTCCTTATGATAGGCTACAATAGCCATCAAAATTATAGTCAGTCAGTTCATCCATTTAGTCTTTGACCATGTCATCATGCGATGCCTTCTGTGTGCTAAACGCTGCCATGGATATTGGAGATCCAGAGGTACATAAAAAAGTCTCTTCTCCCTTGGAAATTAGAGTCCAGTGGGGTAAACATATATAAATATATAACAATGCAGTGTAATTAGTGCAAAAGTAGAAACAAACAGATACATAAACTGGGTGTTGAGGAAGTCAGGAAGTTTAGTGTGAAGAAAGGGCTCTCATAGCAGTGGTAGCTGAGATGGTTTTGAAGGTTGCATAGACATTTGAAAGTGAGTAAAGGAGGAGCAGACACAAAGGCACAGGTAAATCACCACGTAGCTTTTTAGGAACTTTGCCGGTGTGTCCCATGGGTGTAGGGGAAAGAGTTGCTAAGAGAAGAACCCAGACAGGCAGACAAGGGCCGCCCACAGGGGCCCCTGCGCGCCAGGCCTAGGACAGTGCAGGGCAGTGAAAAGGCTAAAGCAGGGAGTTGGGGGGGGGGCGGCACGGAGGTTGGCTCGCCCTTTTGGTAATTATTTTGGCAATAATGAAAAGAGCAAGCAAGATGCATGAAGACGGCAAAGAGGATATTGTAATACTCCAGAGCAGATAACGAGGGCCAGAACGGAGACAGTAGCAATGACAGGGAGGGAGCAGGTGGAAGGAAGCCTGTGTGGGGAGTGGAAACAACAGCGCCTGCCTACGGAGGTGAGGAGTGAGGGAGAGACCGCCCACCCCGGACTCTGGACTATCTTGCTTGTCTTAGGAGATGGGGAGTTGACAATGCCACCAAGAGAGATGAGCAGGCAGGGGTGGTACTGGGATTGACGGCAAGATGGTGAACTCAGCCCAAGGTGTCTGTGACACGCAGGAGAGGCACTCAGTGGCCAGGTGTGGGCCCAGAGCTCTGTACATCCTCCCGGGATGGTGACGCTGCCGCGTCCATCATGAGCACAACTGGTCATCTACAACGTAGGAATGGGATCTGAAAGTAGGGATTGACCCGGGAGAGGGGGGAGAAGCAGTAGAGGAGTGGACCTTATGAGATGTCGTTATTCAAGGGTTGAGTGTCCCAAACGCCTCCTGTAGTCAGTTCCTCCTAACATTTACCTAGTAGCTCTGTGTGTCCCCCACTCTTCCATGCATTTGCACAACATCTCTCATGTGAGTCTCAGGCCCAAGCAATGAGTAATAAAAAAAATAGCCACATTTTACTAAGGAGGGAACTTAGGCTCAGTGACTTACTCAAGGTTACCTAATTCCTAAGAGAAATAGCCATAATCAGGATCCAGGAGCACTGTTTATTTTAGTCTTGTTCTAATAGATTGCCCCGGGTGTGTGCCCGCAGTTAGAGTTTATGTGAAGAGGAGTAGAAGGGACCAGTAGTAGTGTAAGCAATGGAAGAGTAAACTGGCTCTTCTTTTCCTCTCCATACGCTCTTGCTTTTAATAGATTTTGTGTGGGTGCAAATTCCACCCCAAAGTGGAAAGCTGAGAGCAGAGGGGTGAGGCATTCACAAGCCAGTGTGCAGAGCTGGGCACGTGGTTCAGGGGGTCCACTGCGGTAGGAGGTCGCAATGGTGTGGGGAGGTTTTGAGAATGATTCACAAAGATTCTGTTTTTTTTCATCATCAACAGCTATAAATACGACAATTACAAAGGTTTTCGCTCATGTCTCCCTTTCTCTCTGGGCCCAGACGGTCTTACCCCACCCGGCTCCCTTGGGTTTTCTGTGGGCTTCCAGGGGTGTCTGTTTGGTTTCCCCGTTGTTCTCTTTTACACGTGGGCTGGTGTGTCCCCTCCATGCCAGCTGGAAATACACAGATGGCATTTCTGTCTCTAATATTGATAGCACTTGTGTAGTATTCTCTCAGAGCCTGATCTGAATTTATTCATTAGATTATCTTAACTATAGATTTGACCCATCCAAGGTTTTCTACTCCTTCCCTCCCTCAAGTGGTCACCTTGTCAGAGTTTTGCTTGGTACAGTCAGTAATAAATGGAATCCTTCAGGAAAGCCCGTGTTCTGGCCTGCATCTGAGGATGCTGTTTGCAAAGGGAAAGCCTTACCTCCCCCATCCTTCCATGCACGGGAAGGTTCTGGTTCATCTCCTGGTGGGCATGGGCCTCCGTGGGCATGGACAGCACCCTGCACACTCCATGCCTTTCAACCTAAGCTTTGGTGGGAAAAGACCTTCCCCCTTTTAGTGAAAAAAGAATTCCCCAGATCAGTATTACCTGTTCTTCAAAAGGATAATTTATAAGTTACTTCACTTCCCATCCTCCACAAAACCCCTAATGAAACATACATAAGGCTCTGCTTCACCCCGAGAGCGATGTTCTTCTTGCTATCACTAGCTGGATTTTAAAGAGTTGTTTTTTTTCTTTGCAGAGGTATGGGCTGGTTATGTACCATCGCTGCGGATGGTGCAAAGGACCATGGCAAGGTGGACATCAATCTGTTTTGTCAGACCCCTTTTCAGAAAGGTGTAGAATCTCTCCTTAGAGAAAACACACACACACACACACGCACACACACACACACACACACACAAAATGTTATTTGCTAAGGTTCAAAACCCCTGGGGTTGGAGTTCTAAGATTCTCAGATTAATAATCCCTGCTCTACAAAGTGCCTCCCTGGGTAAATCATAGGCTGCCCTACTTCCCAAGGCTGTTTGGATCCAGGCAGTTAAGGCAGCTTCTTATCTGAACATGGGGTGATGGTGTCAGAAGAACCTTAACCCTTTAGGGCCCTCTTAGGTAAATAGAATTCCCTGAAATTAATCTGGACAAGGAATTTCAAAGCAATTACATCCTTCACAATTATCAGCACTCAGCACTGGATTATATCACTAGAGATTTAGAAAAAGAGAAAGCAAACAGCCAAGATATTGAGGCAATATGACACCGCAGAGTTCTATATTTATCCCCTATCAATGTCTTTCAGATCAAATTGGCTGAGTTTACAAATCAAAAGCTGATTTATTTATTTATTTTTTCATTTTTTTTTAGCAGCCATCAGCTGCAGTACTGCAAATACTCAGCTTCCAGACATCAAGCTGCAAACTCCAAACATCCAGCTGTGTACTTTCTGACTTTGACAGCATCACCCGTAATAGAGGGCCTGTGCGCAAAACTGAGCTAGCTGCCAGGCCTCCCAGAAAGCACCCAGCTCCCAGGGCCACGCCAGGTCCTGAAGCCTCATCTGCAAAAAAAACTAATGCCCTATCATTATGGGAAGGGATCAACCTCAGAAATGCACAGGGCCTGGCTCTGTGATGATCACAGGGTTCATTTTCATATAATTACATTTTAGGCTGCAGCTTCTCTATATTATAAAGCTAATTATTACTCCAAGAAAATTTCCCAATCAAAAAATAAAGGGAATTCCTTTTCCCTTTCTATATATCTATAAAATATTACATTTTATATATGCATAGTTATCCATATTCAAACATATATGTATGTTCAGCTCAAACTATCTAAGTCAGTTCTTAATATATGCCAGTTCTATGATAAATGTTTTGTTGATATATATGCATACATGTATACACACACGCACGCCAAAGCAATTTATAATTGGCATCAGTTTGTATATTTTTGCTGAATCTATATTTATTGCTTTATGATAGAATCAGGTTAATAGATTAATTTTAGAACTATTAGTTTGCATTTCTACCTTAAGCAAAAGGTATAGTGAGCATAGAATGAGTGGAGAATGTTATCCTCTGTGTGTAGGACTTGGCACAGAAGCTATGACGAGATGGAGGAGCTCAGTGACAAGCGATGGTTACGTAGCGACAGAAAGGGCACCCCGAGGGAATGGTGAGAGAAGCGGCCCAGGCACAAAACAGTCCATGTGAAACAGAAATCTGAGACCAGCAAGGAGACCACGTCTTAGGGACATTGCTGCATGGACACTCCATGACGTTGGCTCCTGGCTCACTAGCAACCAACAAGAACCTGTTTAAGGAAGATTCTTTTTTATAATGGGAGCCACCTATTTAGAATAATTCGGCCTGTCCCATTGCCCAAAGATGGTCTCTATGTTTGATAGCAATTGTTAGAAGCCTGTACCTCAGTAGGTTTGGGCCCTCCAGAACTTTGCCGAAGAAAGACAGCTTTTAAATCTGTCCGTTCGTGGAGAGAGCATCAGATTCTCCCTCCTGTCAGCTATGCTATCTGTATCCAAAAGAAAAGCCAAGCAACTATGTGTAATATACATATATGTATACTACATATATATATGTGAGTATATAAATATATTTATATTCGTTTATTTTTAGTTGTGAAATAAGAGACATTTCTCAAACCCTCAGCAGACCTCGCCTGGGCTCAGCAGCTATACCTGCTTTTGTAGAAGAAGTGATCCTGAGAAATTGTATTTCTTGTAAACCAAATCCTATCTCAAGTGAAGACAGTAGAGCTTTCTAGTTAAAGGATCTGTGGTGAATCCTTTGTAAAGTTTATTAAGTTCCTTCTGGCAAAGCCTAGATCTGATTATTATTTCATTTCTGAATCGAGAGTTTCTTGTATGAAGAATCTTGTACATAAAAATGTGTTCAAGCTTAGTTGGGGTTTCAGTAATGGTCACGATCGCTACCATTTATGGAGAGCTTAAGGTGTTCTAAGTACTGTACATATATTACTTATGTAATAATACTATAAGGTAATCTTATGTCCCCCGTTTACAAAAGGGGGCTCCGGAGCACGGGGAAGGGAACCAGCAGCTAGTGCGGCCTCAGGCCCAGAGTGCGGGATACTGGGCTTCCTCACCGCCCCGCGGTGCAGCCGGAGGGAAGTGACCGGGACAGCCACTGTCGACTCCTCCGCCATCCATTTTCCTCCAGCCTAGTACCAGGCCCTCGGAAGTTGTTCCACGTAGATCATTCAACATATATACGACTTTGTGGGAACGCTTTTCAGCATTGCTAGTTCCGCCTATTGCAGCAGATGCTGCCGTGTGGGTCACGTGTGTGGCCACATGTCCCCGGCCTTGTCCGCTTCAGCAGCACAGGACGCCATTAATGCCACCTCACTGCGGCTCCTCGGGCCCATCGCCTGCCTGGAAACCCTCAGCTTTCCCTCACAGCTTCCTCTGGGTGTTTCTTGGAGTCCCGGTTACGTGCTTAAATGCAAGTCCTCTGATTTAATCCCCTCGACAGAGCCCTCCCCACAGCCCCCACTGCCAGCGTGGGTCGGAGGCTCAGCTTGGGGGGCGCTAGTCTGTGCACTGGCGCTTCCAGGCGGCTCTGAGCCTTCGGGCGGAGCGGGGCGAGGAAGCCTTCCCCGTTACTTCGCCGGCAGGCGTTGACACCGGATCTCACAGCAGCTCCATCCACCTCTAAAGTCCTTCATAAAAATGTGAAAACATCTTTAGTTTCCGGCCCTAACTGCATTCTTCATCAGACCTCAGAATCAGTCCTTCGGGCCTGCAGGAGTTGGTGCTGAGGGGCAGGAGTCCCACCTCTACCCCGTTGCTCTTGTCCACCTTGTGGTCCAGCATCTGAACAAAACCATGCCCCCTCCAGCCAAATCACAAACCCCTGCGTGCTCATCTGCTGTCATAACTGCTCCAGAAGGGACACCAGCTGAGCTGTCCTGCAAACTGCAGTCCCTGACCCTGATGCGACCTGACAGGACAGAGATGCACCGTGGCTGGGGCGCCAGTGTAAGACGGGAATGGTACTTCGCTAGCCATAGTATCAGAGCTAAATTTTAAAAATGACTCCTTCCAATTCTGGGATTCTATGTTATCTATTTTTTTTTCCACTTTCTGACGCCCAGTGATTTTATCTCAGCTGGTATACATGCCATAAAAATATTAAGCAAGCAGACAGCTGTGTCCTCTCCTCTGCAGGAGCCACAGCTGTTCTCCTGACGAGCTTATTCTTGGGTAAGATAAAAATGATAATTGTGGCTATTATTATTTTTCAGTTATATAGATTTTAATGCCCAATCTAAGAACTCAGAAATGTGGGGTTTTCTTTTCCAAAGTGGTGTTACATACCTATGGCAGTCTTCATCCCTCAATTAGTTACCAACTGCTGAGCTCAACGCTTTGGACAATAGGAGACTCCCCTGGGGCTTTGGGGACACTTGTGGCCACATATCCAGCTTGCTTCACTGCACTGCCCTGGCTGTAGTATTCCACTTAATGAAATAGTTGTGCTCCTGCGAAGTTGGCTGTAAAACAAATTTCTGTTACATAAATCATACTTCCTCATTGATCTACATTTTTAAATTAAGGATGCATTCCCCTGAAGAAATAATTTGCCCCAAGACTAAACGTAAATTATACTAAACACTCAATAAACCTTTTAAAATCACATATTTAAAGAAAATCTTTTTTGTTAGAACACTAATAGTGATGATATTTTTTAAAGTCAGGAAACACAAATACCATGCCAGGAACCAGAAGTGGCATTGTTGGGACTAGAGCCATTGAGGGTTAGGAGAGCGACAAGGAGTTCCTGACTTTTTTGGATTAAATCTAACCTGTTGTTCTGGTCTGTCAGTCAGTCAGTTAAGCAATAAGAAGGTGCCAAATTCCCAAATTATGTGAACTACTTTCCTAGGTTCCTTGAGAGCCAGAGACGTCCAAGACCTCGTTCCTGCTACCGAGGAGCTTCAATCGCGTTGGGAAAATATGACCTGTGAGCGTAGCACAAGACAGCTATTAGAAATGCTATTACAGTTGCAGGAGCAGTGGGCTGACATCAGGAGACCTGGGGTACTCTGTCACTAACCAGACGTGTGACCACTGACTCCTCTAAGTTTCAGGTTCCCACATGAAAAACGTGAGGATTGAGCTAAACCACTAATTCCCAAACTTGCCTGTACATGAGAATTTCCAGCTTTTCAGGAGCACAGCTCTTTCATTATGTGGAATATGCCAGCCAGAGCAGTGCAGTGAAGCAAGCTGGCTGTGTGGTCACAACTGTCCCCAAATCCCCAAGGGAGTCTCTTATTGTCCAAATTATTAAAACTCATCACAGGAGATTCTGACTCAGTAGGTATGGGTGGGACCTAGAAATCTATAATTTAAGCAACTATTCTAGTAAATTCTACTGCAGTCAAACTATGTCCTAGTAGAGCAACTATGGAATTATGTAACCATTAATGTCCCTTGAAGCTCGTTAGTTTCATTCACTTATGATTTTGAAGACTAGATGAATTGAACATGCAATGAGGGACCAGGACATCCCGAGGTGCCACGAATTAGGTGACAAAAGGGCCTGGGTTAGTGTCCCAGGTCTGCTGTAACAAGGTACAAAAACTGTGTGGCTTAGAGTGACAAAATTTCACAGTTCCAGAGGCTACAAGTCCCAAATCAAGGTGTTGGTTGGTCTGTGCTCTCTCTTACCATTATAGAGAAGAACCCTCCCTTTCCTCTTCTGGTGTGCACCAGCGACCCTTGGTGTTCCTTGGTCTGCAGAGCCACCACTCCAGTCACATGACTCTTTCCCCTACGTGTCTGCACATTGCACATGCTCTATGCCTGTCTGTCCCTTTTTACACGACACCGGTCATATTGGATTAGGACCTACCCTACCTAATACTTTATTTTAACTTGATTCCCTTTGTAAAGACCCTTTGTCCAAATATGGTCACATTCTGAGGGATGACATCGTGATGGTTAGGACTTCCAGCATATCCTCTTTGGAAGACACAATTTAAACCATACTAGGGAGGTTTCACGGAAAAGTTAAACTTTGAAAGAAAAGTGGTATTTTCTTAGGTAGACAGGAAGGATAGAGCTTTCCAGGTGACAAAAACAATCTGTGAAGAAGGAATCGATGTGTTTGTCCAGGACGAGAAATAGCACGGCCTGGCGCGAGGGCTGTGGTAGCCGTGGCAGTGATGTGCGGCGGCTGACTCTAACGGAGAAGTTACCCCGCAGCGCTCATCACACCACCGGCTTCCACGTGCTGCGTGCAATTCACAGCAGCCCTAGAAGTGGGTGGTATTCTTGTGCCTCGCGCACCCGGAGCCATGGGGCCGCAGAAGAGTCAGGGGACTTCCCTCGCCGTGGAACTGGAGGGTAGAGAATTGGCCTGTCTGGTCCCAGACCTTTGTTCTTTACAACGATGAGCTGCTGCCTCCTCCACATCACGGAGACAAGATGAACTTGAGCGAGTAGCTCAGGCTACTTTACGGAGGGCTTTGATAACAAAGCAGGGAGTCAGTGCTTGATGTGGCAGAGAAGAGGAAGCCACTTTTAATGTCAGAGGTGTGCCGTGATGAAGGGGGCATTTTAGGAAGATGAGTGTGTCATTTCCACCCAAGAATGCATTCTCTTTAGAAAAAGGGAAGGCAGGCGTACAAATGAGAAGCTGTTGACCAGGAAGAGCTGCTTTTCACGGCTTGCCTCCTCCTCACTGGTGTCTCTTGAGCAAGAAAGTCCTTCAGCACGTCAAAAAGTCTCCTCGGTTGGGTTTCTTTTCCTCTAATATGCCTTGTAGGTTCTTCACACTAGTGATAAAGCACCAGTCACTTTACAGCCATGGCACACATGCTGTTAAATAAAAACTTTTCCTTCATTCATTAACTCTAGAAATTTGGATTTCAGTTTAATGTGTTTTGTTTTGTTTTGTTTTGTTTGCTTTAAGTGGCACCTATAGGGACCTCGTTTTAGGTGGTTCAAGATTTAGTTTGTTATGTATATACCAATCTACTGGTCATCTTTCTACTTTTGCCACACATGCCTCTAGTGGAGAAAAAAATGTGTGAGAATAAGCGGACAATAATGACAATGATAGCTAAAAGTTACAAAGCATTTTACTATATACAAATTACTTTTCACATTCCTTAGCCAATCTAATAGAAAGAACGCACGTAAGAACCGGTGAGCAATGGAGTCACTGCGGTTTCTCTATAGTGGACATTTGGTCCAGGGAACACGTCATGCTAAGATGAAGCCTCATTAGTTCTTGCAGAATGACTTGAGTGTAAATCCCCTCCCCCTGGGTGTAGATCTGGATCAGTGGAGACCACATGCCTGCTGCAAAATGTGAACCATCCAGCTGCCTTCCCTACAGAAGGATCAATGCCACGAATATGCAAGACTGCACATACATCAATACGCCTATGTGCCTTCACATGACTTATTGATTTTGATTGCCCTAATATTTGTGTACTTGACTTTCAGTCTAGGACAACGTGCTTCTCCACTTGGATGTCTCTACATCAAGCTCATCAAAGGATGGCCCCTCTAAACCTCACGGAGGTCACACGAGAGCATATCTGGGTAGTGGAATTAAAACACACGCATGGACTTTAGTTGGAGAGAACAAGAGACCCAGAGAATCTTTTCTTTTTGTCTCCCTGCTTTGGTGATGTAATACACAGCCTCCCAGGAGACCTGGGGTCCTACCAGTCACTGCTCCGACACTGGAGCTCAGTCCAGAACAGCTGTCCAGAGCTAATTTATTTCCTAATGCTGCAGCACTGTTAATTTATAAATTACACTGGTAATTCAAGCTATTATTAATTTCAGATGGTGTAGGGCAAGCCTAATTAAAATATGACACCAATTGCCACACATATGTACCAAGGACTACCATTTAAAATTAATGGGAATATTAAGTGTGACACTGGTCTCCGAGATGCTTTGCACAGTAATTATAGCATTCTAGCAGGGAAAGATCTGACACATGTAGGCTTGTGGTTGGTAGCAAATAAACAATGACAACATAAGAGGAATTGCAAAGTCTTCATTTAAACCTCTTCTCATTTCTTCCACCCTTCTTCAAATCAAGGTTAGTACTTTTCCCCCTGAAAATGCTTATGAAACAGTGATAATAAAGGCCACTGAGACAATTAGAAGTTTCTTACTGGTAGGAACTAGGAGTCTGTTTGGGTTAAGGTTGTTTGTCATCCCCATGTCTTGGACTTTTGGCCCTTGTTTTGTACTTACTAACATTTTCCTTCTTTGTCTTGTGAATTTAGTATTTTCTTGCTTGTTATAATAGATAGAAACTGGATTTTTTTTTCTGCTGTATGTAACAGAGGTGAGAAAGTTTCTGTACATATATAGTGTAGGTTCTATATGGCACGAAGATTTATGAGGTTGTGCTGCGGTTGGGCTTATTACAGATGGTGGTACAGACACCATGACCAAGTCCTGTTAACAGAGTGGGACAAGGGAGCAGCCTTTCTTTACCAGACAGACGTTTTGCTATTGTTGCTATTGGTGTTGTTACTGTTGTTATCTTGACAAAAATGGGTGACTGTCTTGGAACAAATACAACCATACCTTACATACCACATATATCACTCTTTGCAACATAGTCGTGTCTAGAGTTATCATTGGCATGTGTTGGGTCAGCAGAACTTGTCACTATGGAGGGGTTTTGTAACTTGGAGAGAAATATCTCTTTGTTTCCCTTTCTTGGGACACTCATACTAATATAGTTTCATTCCACCTGAATCTGTGCCTTAGGCAGATTAGAGGATTAATAACTAAATCAACAGGTGTGCAGCACATGACTGTTTTTGAAGTGCTTTCATATATATATATATATATATATATTTGTTGTTGTTGTTCATTTGTTGCTCTCAATAGCCCTGGGAGGTATTAGGAATTATGACTATATGTGTATTATACCTGAGAAAATGTTTCTCAATTGCTAGGGATGGTTTCAATTTATGCTTATTGTCCCATAATAATTGTTAATAGTGCCCCCTTGTACCCTGGTTTAGGATATTGTCATCCTAATTATCCTCATTTTACAGATGAGGGAGGTCAACCCAGGATGTAAGCAGCTATTTTTGTTCTTCACTGTATTTGCAAGGATGTTAAGACCGAGGTGCCTCTGGGAGAGAACTCGGAAAGCTGCCTTCTGGACGCACCTGTCTCGGTTTTTCCCTCACTGAATGCTCATGGCCAGACCTCAGGCATGGGGTCTGGCAGGTGGACGATTGTTATTATTACTGATACTTTTTCACGAGAGAAAACGAGTCTCAGGATGATTACGTGACAGGGTGAGATTGCAGCCCTGTCTTCTGGCTTCACTTTCTGCTGTGCTTATGGTTAGGCATCCAGCACCGAGTCCCACTGTTGGTTTGTATTTAGGATCTCGTGCCTAAGAGCTTCAGCAGATCGAAGTCGGGAAAATTGATTTCTGCCTATCCACTTAATTGTCTAAATCAAAACACAGAAAGTTAAATTTATTTTGTTAGTGTTTCCATTGCCTTTGTGGCTCCTGTGCATGTGTGTGCACAGTTCTAGTGTGGCATTTTGAATTAATTCATGTTCAGGGATCCAGTCATCAACTCTGTACTCAAGGCTCTGTCTAAATCATACCTTGAGATCAGAAAGAGTTAAGGTGTCTAACTCAGATCCCAGAGCAGGACTGCTTGGTAAGATTCAGGCAATGTAAATGTCCAAATTATTAATCACCTATCAAGGACCAGTAACTCCCTAGGCAGTCTGCTTAGTTCAGTGAGGAACACAGACATTCCCGCTGGTCCCCTGGGATCCCAGGAAAAGGTGGTGGTGGAAGGGGCGACACAATTCTCTGCAGACATAACCATTTTACAATTTGTTTTCTAAGTTTATGCTTCTGGTCTCTTTTCCTTGCATTTCACCACACCTTATTGCTTCTCACGCAGCTGTTGGCTTTGTGAGTGAAGATGAATACTTGGAAATTCAGGGCATCACCCGGGAGCAGTCAGGGGACTACGAGTGCAGTGCCTCCAACGACGTGGCCGCACCAGTGGTACGGAGAGTGAAGGTCACCGTGAACTGTGAGTGTCCGCATCCCCATCCCCCCATGTGAGCATGAGGCTGGCCTGCTGTCATGGCCACAACCAAGAGCCAGTTAGCAAAGCCAACTGCTGACTCTGGGCAGGAAATAATGCATCACGATTTTCCGTGCTCTGCTTTCCGGAACAACAATTCCAAACCCTCTTTTTTGACATCTCAAGGTGCCACAGGGTCACCTTTAGAAAAAAAAAAAAACAGTAGCTGAAAGTAATTTAATACCAAACTTGACTTACATGGCTGAGAGATCATTAAATGGCATTCAATGCATAATTTATATAAACCTGTCTTCAAATCCTAATTTTTCCCATAATTTACTCACACGATGCAGTTGTCCTGGAGCCTCTCGGTCTCGAGACCAGACATCTCCGTGAGGGAGAACAAACCATGTGTTAGAGTATGTGAAGGCAATACTAGAACTCTCCTGTTTGTAGTATGTTTATTATATTTCATCTTTTTATGGTTACAGATGTTGCTGTCCATCATATACATACACAATTTTGATACAAATGGATACACATACTGATATTTGAGAGTGTATCAAAAATTTTGACTTTTGCTAATAAAGATGCAGAATCCAAAACGCTGGAGGCAACTGCCG
Source organism: Eulemur rufifrons (assembly GCF_041146395.1). Taxonomy (NCBI): domain Eukaryota; kingdom Metazoa; phylum Chordata; class Mammalia; order Primates; family Lemuridae; genus Eulemur; species Eulemur rufifrons. Next base: position 7,662,847 of record NC_090988.1, on the reverse strand, counting down.
TGGACCCTCATTCTCCTTTGTCAGCCACCCAGGCTCTGTCTGACATGGATCCTGCTCCAGCCTCCTAGCTTCTTTTATCCTTTTCCCTCTGGGCTCCTCATTAGGTTCATTGACTCAGTTCTGGCCACGTTCTGGAGGTTTTCTCAGCTGTGCATATCCCAGGAAGTCTCACGGCAGAAAAAAAACCCAAAAACTAAACCAGCAAACAACAGGACTTTCCCCCTCAAAACTGGGGCAGGGCGGGAATGATACCATGTCTAGGTGAATGCCCATCCTTATTTTTATTTATTTATTTATTTATTTATTTTAGACAGAGTCTCACTCTGTTGCCTGAGTTAGAGTGCTGTGGTGTCAGCCTAGCTCACAGCAACCTCAAACTCCTGGGCTCAAGTGATTCTCCTGCCTCAGCCTTCCGAGTAGCTGGGACTACAGGCACATGCCACCACGCTTGTCTAATTTTTCTATTTTTAGTAGAGACAGGGTCTTATTCTTGCTGAAGCTGGTCTTGAACTCCTGAGCTCAAACAATCCTCCTGCGTCAGCCTCCCAGAGGGCTAAGATTACAGGCATGAGCCATTGCGCCTGGCCCCAACCTTTACTTTAATACTCTGATTTCTCTTACAGTGCGAACCTAGTCAATGTGAAGCACTTTAAAAAGCAAGGAAATAGGTATAGCAATGTTACCATTTTTTAACATCACAATTTTTTTAAAAGGGACTTAAGATGATTATATAGTTTATCGAAATAAACCTAAAAAGTAAAGAAATGGGAGCAAAGGAAAAATACATTTAGGGAAATGAGTGAAAGCTAGGGGAAAAAACAACACATGGACTATATGCCACAAGGGTGCCAGGTGTAGGTCCAGAACTTGGCTTTGCCTTGCTAAAACAAAGAGGAAAAACATCACTTGCTTTAAGATTTATGCTTTCCATAAGATAAAAGCAAATTAGTTGCTCTGGAGAAGCAATGCTTTCCCTGGTACTGAGACCCCAGAGAAAATTCTCTTTACAGTCTCCACAAATAGAGCACTGTGAGATATAGTCAACATTATGTACAATATTTCTGCATGAAATAGAACAGCAAATTTTTGTGAGTGGTTTTCATAATGTCCTTCAAAGCAAACTGTTAGAATGCCAGGGCAGTTTGGTGAGGACTTCAAATGAATGCAGACCAAGTACGTAAGTCTGATTTGGTCTGGCTTGATTCAGGGATCCATTTTAGAATACCAAGAAGAGTGACTGATCTGTACATCCTTCAGGCAATTCTCCATGAATATTATTTCTTGCAACTGAGCTTTTGATGGGAATTGAATAGTTCAAAGTTGTGTACTTTGGCAAGAACGTGGTGTGCAGAAATTCTATAAGCCTGATTAAAGGTGCTGACTGCCAACCCATGGAGTATAGGGTTGGTAGGTGTGTATCATCTGGGAAAGTTAAAAGGTTTAAACAGGAAATATGCTGATATCTGGTCACTCCAACTCTTGCAGAGGAGAACAGAAGCAATGCATGCTTTTCCTTAGAATGGTGTTGAAAATGTTTTCATTCTCTGGCACAGCTTGTATAGCAATTTGATAGCGCAGGTAAGAAGAGGTAGGACGAGGAATGAAAAATGAAATTAACAAATGAGGCAGCCTTTCTCATCTTAAAGTGCATTTTATTTTATTTTATTTTTTATTTCAGCATATTATGGGGGTACAAAAGTTTATTTTAATATGCTGTGGGACATCTTCTTTCTGCAGATCCACCATACATTTCAGAAGCTAAAGGTACAGGTGTCCCTGTGGGACAGAAGGGGACTCTGCAGTGTGAAGCCTCAGCAGTACCCTCAGCAGAATTCCAGTGGTACAAGGATGACAAAAGGTAAAGTCTCCCTCTATTCCTCTCCCAGTTCCCACCTCCCAGAAGAAGAAAGCTTTTCCAGGTTCTCGATTCCAGATGGTTGCAAATGAATTCCTGTAAAATCCTCTTCTGAATTCCTCCTATCTAATGGGGGGGGGGATATGCAAACATGTTTTTTCTTAACATGAATGGATTTCAGCTAGATCTTAATGTCACCATGCAAAATTATCACTTGCCAACCAGCAGGCCTGAAAGGTAGCATTTTTTTTAGGAAAGCAAAATCTCAAAAGAAAGGCCACCAGGAGCATCGTGAGGCCTGTGAGTTTTTATGGGCCAAGAAAATGATGTGTTCTGCCTGAAGCTATTTTTAACACATCCTCCGGGCCTGCATTATGGCATTAGAAATGCCCAGAGCTCTGGGAGTGGCTAACGAGTTAGTCTAGCCAGCAGGATCACTTCCGTTCCAGACACCATGAGCAGCTGCATGAGAGTCCGTGACCCGATTTAGCCCTCCCTTTGTGCCCAAGTTGTTCTTTTACTGCAGGAGAAAAGAGAGGGGACTATTCCCTTCCTTCCCATTGTCGCAGCCGTTGCTGGGATATTTGCTGTGAGTCACTGAAGATGATCGAGGAGTTATCGAATGGCATGTCAGCCGGGGATCAGTAGCGCAGTACAGCCAGGCAACATGGCAATTACGGTTATCAAAGAGCTATTTTAAGGTGGATGAACAACAACTAAATGTGCAGAGCTGTCTGTGCTCAGAACATTTTCATAACAATGGAGGTAGTGGTGGTGGCCATGCAAACAAGTCCCCAGGTGTGTGAGGGGTGCGGTGAGAGGAAGGAGAGCTGCAGGTGGAGGAGATGAGAAGGAACAACAGCAAAGGGGCAATTTTGAGGAGCAGAGCAGCCCCAGCAGCGCCAGGGTGGGAGCGGGCCGCTGCCCACCCCGCATGGGGTACCCTCAGCGTGCCTGCATTCTCTCCTTATGCGTCACTCAGACGCAAAATCCAGCCTCTGAATCAAAATTTGACTTTTGTTTAGAACCAAGTCACTATGTGTCTTATCTTAACCCTTCCAGATTAGAATGAGTGTTTTTTTTTTGTTTTTTTTTTTTTAAATCTTTAAGGAAACATTCTGGCAGCTTCTAATGAGGTGTATTATATTCATGTACCCATTTTATAGATGAAAGAACTAAGACAGAAAGAGGAAAAGCAAACTCACAAAGAAATAAGAATTTCTTCCTATAGAGCTGGCTTTCCCCCTTCTTCTAAGAATTCAGAATCAGGCAGAAGGAAGTCGTAGTAATTTTGCAATAAATAAACATGTTTACCTTATTTAGAAATCCTACTTCACTTGTTCCTCCCTCCTCCCCATCTTCTTATTGTACTAAGAAGAAAACCGAGACATAAAGGTCCATTTTTGAAAAAACAAAATAAAACAAAACAAAAAACGATTGAGCTATAGGGTCAGTTCCTGAACCTTCAATTGTGTAGGTCTTAGTGAAAATTCATCAACGGCATCCTATTACTCTAATTCTTTATGGGAGAAAAATAGAAACAACGTATAGGGGGAAGCAAGATCTTGGAGGAGAATAGAGCAAAAACGGCCAGTGGTGAGAGAGCAATGCGAGAGCTCGCCGCTTTGCACGGGACTGTGGGCAGAGGCGGGCAGCAGTCCCTGCCATCATCTCCCCAGGAGGGGAGCACGCAGTAGCATGGTCTGTGACGGTTCTCAGAGGCCCCGGCTCAGGCGGTTTTGTTTCGTTCTTTGTTTGAGTTCTTCTGACGGCTTCTCCTTATCTCCCCTTTCAATTTATTTTGGTCAGTTTTCCATTCTATTTCTGGAGTTCTCCCACTGAATGGAGTTGTCTTTCTGCCTGGCCTCCAGCTGGACAACCGCACCTCTGCCTCTGAGGTCCTTGTCACAGCCAGTGGCGCCTGCCAGGCAGCCTTCTCCAGGCAGGTCTCCAAGGGCGTATTGCCTCTGCCCGGGGGCAAGACCAGCTCTAACTCAGCTCCCAGGCAAATTAAAGGAGTCTCTGCGGTGAGGACAGGCAGTTTTCTTAACATTTAAGTCAAAAGTCTTTTGGCTACTGGTGCCACGCCACTGCACGCTACTGTGTGTTATCAGTCAAAGGGAGAGAAGACGGACTGCTGTAATTAACAAGGGCCACCAGCCCAACAGGGACATTAGCCCATGAAAGCCCACAGCTTCAGTAAGAAACTGAAGCCTGGCAGCAGTGCAGGATGGGGGAATGTGTGGCCACGTGGAGAGGGGCGAAATGTGCCATCCAGGAGCTGCAAAGTGCTGCAAAGTGCTGCTGGCCCCCTGCACAGTGTTTAGCTAAAGATATTTCAGGGCCGTCAAGCAGGGACCTGCTTCCGGTAAGTCTCTCCCTGCTGCAGAGCCGAATCTCATTCACAGCTCGGTTACAAGGTGAGGGCCTCCTCCCCAGCCTGGAATGGGGTCAGGACTGCAAGCAGGATCAATACCTGGCACCAGCTCACAGCAGCCTCCTGGTGGGTGGCGTGAAGAGCCTTCTTCGGACAGCACCCCCGAAAGGATCAATATCTACATAGCAAGAAGGACATGTAAAAGTGGCCTCTGGCCGCACAGTTGGATGTCTCATTCCATTCGGACAGTGCTAGCATTTCAATGAAGTCCCTGGACTCAGGCCAGTTCACTGCCCTTAGCTTTTGAGAGAGGAAGGCTCCCAGAGGAAAATCTGCATAACGAAAAGCAAGGCAAGTCCCTCCAAATTATCTGCTGACGTCCCTGGAGACAAATGGGTGAGAATCCCAGTGAGAACTTGCCTCTCTCTTCTCATCAAGCTTGCTGTGAATTTGGGGCGAGAATTTTTCTGTAATTCCAGAGAGATCAGGCCTTTAGATAATGACAAGGCAGCTGCCCTCTGTGCCAGAAACATGCTGTGACCCAGGGACAGGCAGGAGTCTTCTATGTCTGACTCCACAGAAATGCATCCTACTGAATCACATTTTACAGCCTACAAAGCATCTTCTCACAGTTGTCCTACTGGGCTTTGCTTTCTTCTTTTACCTTGAATACTGTCTTTCTTGGTTTGGTGACTCCAATACCAGCCATTTGCCCCAAAGCTTGTCCCCTGAGCCTGTTCCAGTGTAGCGCCATTGTGACATTGTCTACTTGCTTGGGCGTCCTGCTCCAGCCATGCCCTAAAAGGAAATTTAGGTTTGTGTCCATATTCCCCAAGATGCTTCTTTAAGGGTTTTTTGCCCTGATAGTATTTGTCTTTCCCACAGCACAGAATCAGCTTCTGGGCAAGGATTACAAATGGATTCGGGGAAAATAAAGGGTTGCCGTAAAGCCCGTCATCTGAAAGAGGACATTGCAGAGTTTTCACAAGGAGGAAAGCTGGTCTCGAGTCTGTGGAGACCCACGATTGTAATAGGAATTGCTGTTAACAACTCCTGAGATGGAGGAAATGTCCCTCCTGTCCCCTAAAACAGCCTTTTCTTTACTACCCTGTCTATCTGCCCAGCAATAGAATCATGGTTTTAATAAGTATATCTGGCTTCCCCACTGGCCACCTGTGGCATCTCCTCAGTGCCCCTGCACCCCGTGCAAGCCCCTGTGGCACACGGGCTGCCGTAAAGACGTCCAGGAGACGCTCTGTAGGGTCACTACTCTAATCCCCCCGAAACTGATGCTCTGTGACACTCTGCGCAGATCACTCCTCTGAGCCCTTCACGGGCCCCACGTGAGAAAATCATTATTTTCCCCTCTTCAAAGCCAAAAAATTAAGTATGATCTATCAAATGCCTCACGTGATTAAGGAGAAATTTTATTACTCAGGTGCTTGAAAAACATCCCAAAGCCCTCAGACTGTTCTCTTTGAATCGTGGGTTTTTCATTTTCATGATGTCTCCATCCTCACCGTCACCATCGTCCTTATCACCATCATCCTCGTCCAGTCCACACCTCTGGGCGCCTGCTGCACGAACGACACTGTTCTCAATGTCACACGGCTCACGCAGGGGGATCGTCACGGTGTGACTGACGGGTTTACAAAGCAAGGAGAGGAGGCTGCACCGGCCTTCCAAGAACGTAAATCTCAGTACAGGGCAGTAGGACGCCCTGACGGCAGCGTCTCTAGGCGCACACATGGGACAGAGAAACACGATGACACGCGTTGCGTGTGAACTTAGGGTGTAGGTGAGTGGAACAGATATGGTTATAATGGTGTCAGAAGGGAGGCGACGAGAGATCATTAACCCCAGAGTCTGTCTTCTTCCCATGAGAGAAATATAACCACGTCTTTTTCTCTCCTTTTATTGTGTTTGTTTATCTCAGACTGATTGAAGGAAAGAAAGGGGTCAAAGTGGAAAACAGACCTTTCCTCTCAAAGCTCATCTTCTTCAACGTCTCTGAGCACGACTATGGGAACTACACTTGCGTGGCCTCCAACAAGCTGGGCCACACCAACGCCAGCATCATGCTGTTTGGTGAGGCTGTGCCCGGGGTGGGGCAGTGGGGGGTGGCGGGGGCGAACGGGGGTCCCGTGGAGGGGATGGGAGGGGCCGGCCAGGAGGGCTGGGAGGGCTCCTGGCGGAAGTTGGTTAGGCAGGGGTGGGTGAGAGGAGAGACAGAGAGACACAGAGAGCAAGAGAGAGAGAAGGAGAGAGAAAAACTGGTACACATATAAAAGTAGATATCAGGAGTGGGAAAAGAAAAATGAAAGAGAAGTTCATGTTTCATTCTATAATGGAAAAAAAATCCCGAGACAGGAGAAAGGACTTTTTGAGGCCAAAAATGACATTTAATTTTTTTTTCTCAGTGATATCTCCTAAACTGACTGCGGGGACTATAATTAGGTGAAATAGTCAAGAGCCCAGAGAGGAACGTGTACTATTTCAGTATTTTGCTCCTTGGTTTAGTATAAAATCTTCCCCTGTCTCAAACTGCTCCCAGTCGTTGGGACATGAAGACACCTGCCTCCACCACGTAGCTGCAGGTGTATTGATGGCAGCAGCAAGTACACAGGTCCCCTTGAGGCCCTGGTGCCATGTCCTCGGTGAGCAGGGAGCCGGGCAGCTGTGAGCCCCGCTCCAGACTGTCGTCGGGAGTGACCAGGCATCTGACAATGGCTTTCATGCCTTAATGGATGCAGATGCTTACCGTTTGGGCAAATTCCTCCATACTCCGCTAAGTTCAACGAGTTTAGGATTTTTCAAATGGTTCCCCAAACCCCCATGTCAACAAGCACTCTTGAATGTGGTGGGAGGGAAAGGGGAGGCATTTGGCAGATGATTGGCAAGAATTAAATTCCTTTTCTTTGGCGATTTCCAGGACAATCCCATAGCCTCAGGGCCCTTTGTCACCCCTGCCCCTGCTACATGCCCTCGGTGGCAGTGTGTCCAGCTTGCATTGCTCCACCGTGCCATCTCTGCTTCCAGATCACATCCTCCCTGCCTCCTGCCCAGCACATAAAATAAAGCCCAGCTTTATCTGAGAGGGCCGGGGATGGGAAGGCCGCCCTCCAGCCTGAGCCGGCAGCTCAGAATGGGCAGAGCTGTGATTAAAGTGATTGATCTGTCTGACATCCCACACACAGGGATGATCATAAATGCCCCTCACATTTGTCAGGCCCTTTTGGCTTTTTGGCAGGTGTCTGTCTGCATGAACAGAAGGCCAGGATTAGGAAGGCACACACTGCTCCCTCTCTTGCCTTGCAAATCTGACACTCTCCCTCGCTTTCCATTAAACTGTCCCAAGCCCTGCCCTCCGGCCACGGAGTCCTCATCCTCCTCAGTAGTCTCCAGCCCCTCTGACCTCCTTTCTCTTCTGATTTGGATGCATAAAATGGCTTTGCCATTGGCTTTATCCCCACTGTCTAATTCCCTGGCTCTTCCTCATAAGCCATCTCAGGGTGAGAATAGGGAAAAGCAGCAAACTTACTTTTTTAAGAGTGAAATAGCTGGCATTTATGACAAGCAAAGCAGTGAAGCATGGGTCATAAATATGCTTTCTTCAGCAGACCACGTGTGGCAATTAAGACTTCGACTTCTACTCCGCCCCCCACCCCTTGGTGCCAGCATTCTCCCTGTGCATCCTTGGGACCTTCCTACCATTGCCAGCTCTCTGGAGTCCAGGGTTCTCTAAAAAGCACATTAGATAGTGATAGTGTGTATTCAAATATGTTTAGAAAGACCAGGTCAAACGACTGTGAACAGGGAGCAGGTGGGGATGTTCTTTAACGCAGGAGCTCTCAGAGCCTTAACGTGCATCATCTCTAAGAGGGAGATAAAGTTTGCAGCATTTTCAAAATTTAGTCAATCAGAAACCAATTCAACATTGTAGCCTCAGTTGAGAGACATTTCCTGAGGAGTCCATCACAAGGAATGCTGCTGGGCACCGTGGTTCCGTGGAGGTAGCGAGACACCATGTGTGAGACAAGTTATTTCCACCCGTCCTCTCTCGCCAGGGCTCGTCCAGACATGACTGTGGCTCCTCCGTTCATTAGCAAGACTCACAATCAATGAGCCCTTTTGAAAAATGTGAATTTGCTAGGGAATTTTCCATGTCATTTCCCATTAAAATCCATCCGGCAGACTTGAGCAAGTTGGAGAGCAGCTTTTACTTTTTATGAATATACAAACTTCACAATGAATTTCATTCTCCTGTGGCGTTACAGAAAGCCAGCTAAATTATCATCATTTTGCCACCAACTTGTGCATAAACTACACACTCTGTCCACATGACCTAGACATTGAGAAGTGAGGAATTCTGGTGCAAGAGACTCCCGTGGAGGTCGCGGTCAGTATCTTTCAAGGTACTTAAGCCAAATGGGGGCAGGTTGGTCCTTCCCGTCATGAGATCACAGAGCCTGCAGGGGATTCGGCTCCCATGTTCCCGAATCACAGTGGTTCCGGGAGACTTTTACCCTACCGTGTTGCCAGGGGATCAGAAATTCCTGCACTTGGTCTTCCAGGGTGAAACAGTGCGGGTGGGGATGTGGAAGAGAAATCTCATCTGGAAAGAGGCGTTGGGCCTTTGTTACCAAATCAGTGACCCAGCTCGGCACAAGCCAGGAGCGATTCCGTCTGCACCAGAAAAACGTGTGGAGTGTCCAGCTCCCTCACTTCCCCATGTCGCGTCCAAGCACGGAAACACACAGCATTTCAGTGTTTGTTTTGCTGCACCCTGTCCTGCCACCTTTGGTTTTTGTGTCTGTCTTTATTTATCCATTCCTCCAGAACTGTTTGTGAAAGGCAGTATACAAACTATATATGACAAATATATAGCTACTGTATATAATATATGTGTTTGTTCTCATTTTTCTCTCCTGTATGTCCCTCACCTGATTTAGAACTAAATGAGCCCACAAGCTCAACTTTGTTGCAAGGTCAGTATCCTCCTTGCTTTATGTTTTCTCCCCTCCCCTCTTTCCCAGAGCCCCCCTCCCCGTTCCCTGTCCCCGCGGTGCCTGTCCGAAGCTCCCTTTCTGTAAGGTTGCTCGGAGGATGGCAGTGGAAGGCTGTTTAAGGGGGTTCCTGTGAGCTGGGACGGCTCCCCCGTCTCTGCTTATCCCTTGCCCACACTCCCCCAGAAGGGTGGGGAGGGGGAAGGAAAATAAAACAGCATTAAAAGCTGAAAGCCCACAGGTCAGCATGAAGGCAGGGTGTTGAGAGAGTGAGTCTGGACCCACAGGAACACAAGTCCAACTGACGGAGCAGTTTTCATAACAAGAGTCCCACTGATGCCTCTCAGCAACAGAGTCACACATCACGTATGTGACGATTCAAGTAGCCCATCGAAGCCTCCCCGGTTCACCACGAGGTTCCCCCGGGGGGAGGTGGGCATGGCTGCCTACAAGCAGTGCTGTGCAGGGGCTGCGCTGAGATCTTGTTACAGCCTGGCCTGCAGTAGTGCTCCGTTCTTGGGCAAGTCACTAAGCCTTATTTAGACTCAATTTCCTCTTCCACACAATGCAATTGATCTGCCTTATCTCCCTCGCAGACCAGTTCCAACAGTCAACTGAGAATGCCTGTTAAATAGGCATTGAACACTGGGAGGTGCGTTTTGAGTCTCCGCAAGCAAGCTGAAAGACAGCGCCCCCGGTGGAGTGTCACGGGGTTCACTAACTCATTCCTCACCCCTCTCCCAGGCCCTGTGCAGCTTCCCCCACGCCCCCTTCCCCCATGACTCCTGCACCTCTCACCTGTCTTTGGGCACCCTTCAGACTTCCTGGAGTCCAGGCCTAGCGTGAGTGCTCGTCAAGACCACGACCAAGCGTCCAGGCTGAGCGGGGAATAAAACTGGCGCATGCGTGCTGCTTCTCTCCTCCTAGGGGCGGTGCTGGCCAGGGCCGTAGCCCGGCAGGAGGGCAGCAGTGAGGATGATGAGGGTTGCTGTTCCCACCTCCCACCCAACCCCGACCCTGCTCCACCCACCCGCCCGCTGTGGCTGCGTTCCTGTTCCTGGGAGGATGGCCGCAGTCTGGGCGGTGGAGGAGGAGACAGAGACAAGGGAATTACACGGGAAGCTGTTTGACAGATGAAGAGAAGTACTTTATCAGGAAGAGTCGGGGCTGCATCGTTCACCTTGGTGATGTAGAGTAGCATGGCGATGAGCCATGAACAGGAGAATGAAACGAAGAAATGGAAACGAAGTCAATGGACGTATGCAGACTCGACTTACAATTCGCCTTACGTCTATTGCACCCCGTGCGAGGCGCGCTCACAGATCTAGGCAGAGAGCAGGAGAAAAGTAGCTGACTTACGGGTAAAGGGGTTTGGGGGAGACTGAAGCCGAGACAGAGGAGGCTACCGATGTGCTTTCAGAAGATGCTGAGCTAATCCTGACCACTTGGATCTTTGTTCTTACACGAAATAGGAGTTTTGGAAACAGGTGGTGGTTTCTAACAAGCTTGTGTTTAACTGCAGATGCACTCAACTGACAGGTGGGACATCTCCCACATGAAAGCCAGCACAACAAAGTCAAATGTCCTGGTGGCTGAGCATGGGCCTAGGGGCAGGAGACGTTACTATTAGGCTCCATCCACTGAGACACAGCTGGGCTCCCTCACGTCCCTGTTGTGAACTGCTCAGTTTGGGTGGAAGGTTCTCTACACCAGCTTTCTACACTGACTCTTGGGATGTGCTCAACTCCTTATTTCTGCAACCTTCTTGAGTGGAAAGGAACGCATCAGGGCAGAAATTGCAGCCTGTAGACACCTGGAACATTCCAATAGTTGGGTTAGTGTGGTCTTCAGTATAGCTGGCAGACTCTTTTGTAGAACTGAAAATATTTTAGAGAAAACAGACCTTGCATCTGGGCACATTTATCTCATTTCTGCTCATTTTCCCCTCTCTTTTGCTAGTCTTCAGTACAATAGAGAGCTACCTATTTTCTCAGGGAATACCCCCAAGTTATGCTTATCTTATCTCAGAAATGCCAAGAAAGATTTATAGGAATGTGTGAATTTCCACTGATGGGGGAACACTTGGCTTTAAGAGACGTTGAAAGCTATTTTGCTACCCAATATCTGGATGGACTAGAAGGATTTTGATAAGAGAATTTCCCTCTTCCTCAGCATTTTCTGCCACCATTGAAGTATTTCTCTGCTTCCCTTTTGCAAACACAACAGATTGCATGTCACCCTCTCGTATTAATATTTGGTGGTGCAGGACTCCACAGTGATAAATAAGGACTCGGGGATGGGCCTTCATTCCTCCCAAGTCTCTGCACCGGCAAGTGTGCCGGAGCCACGATGCAAGCTCAGCGGCTCTGTGGCTGTTCATTTACTACCCACTGGCCCTTTGTCTTTTATCTTCTAGGCATTAAGTCAGGTTTGATGGTATCAGTGGGCTGGGAAAGGTTGGCTGATTAATGCCTGTGAACCTCACAGTGACCATCAGACCAATTTATTAAAGAAGGGGGACTAAAGTAAACCCTGTATATCAGAAAGAAACAATTGCAGCAGAAGAGATGATCCGTTCTTCCCTGCAAAGGATTGAAGATGGTTAATTAGGCCAAGTCATTCAACAGTAAGCATTTCTGTGGCCCGTGTGTGTCGAAATAACAGCAGGTGCAAAAAACCCAAAAATTTCTTTAATCCTCTTGCTAGAAGTTTTGTATATCCATCTTCACAGGAAACCAGCCCGGCCCTGCCCACCAGAAGCAGACGGCAGCCCTGTGCTTACCTGGGTCTTGGGTTTGGCTGAGTATGGGCTTTGCTGGCAAAAAGATCACTTTATGGATTGAACAGAGATATTGAATATTGACATGGAGACTCAGGGTAGGGGGTTCTTTTTTATTTTTATTTGTTCCTTTCTTTTCTTTCTTTTTGTCCTCTCCCCGTCCTTTCCCCTTTCCTTCTTTTCCTCCCTCTCTCCCTTCCTCCCTCCCTTCTTTCCTTCCTTCTGTCCTTCTTCTTCCTTTTGAACATTTTTCCCACTCTGCCTAGCCTCTTGTTAATATATCATTAACAAAGAGATCAATTCAATTCCAAAGTCTGGGTGAGAAAAATACATACTTGGATTTTCAGGGATTTTTTTTTTTTTGTCTTCCTGATAGCCAAAATGTCACTTATGGCCTGCACTGGCATTGGACACTCAAAGGACCCAATTCATGCTGGACATGCTGGACACAGAGGACAGTGCCAGCATGTCAACATCTCTTCCTAGTCCCAAAGCCAAGGGAGGGAGCCGGAGCACTGCAGGTGTAGAGTACATGTACAGACATCTGGGCACTTCCCCTCATCACGGTGGGATACAAGTGCTGCAGAGGGCACTCTTGTTAACTGGAAGGATGGAAACATTGCTGTCTAGAAAAGCCCAGGGATGAGTTCTAGCTAAAGTCAAGACTGAGTGTCAAATTGTCCTGTGTGGACACTGAAGAAAGTTGACTGTCTTTTATGCAGTTTGTGTTGGAGATCCAGGGGAAAAAAAGCATCTAGATGGGAACAATTAAGCTGAAGCTGTTTTCAGACCTTTGCTTGCTTGTGTTTGGGGGTAAAAGTTGTATGACTGCCTCGTTCCTCCAAGGCTGTCTTCAAACTGTCCTTTCTCCTTCCAGTTACCCTTTTTCTTGGCACACAGTAACTCATAAATCAGTGGTACCTGAATGAGACAATTCATGGAAATAGTCCCTCCTTAGCTTCTGGGCTGGTTTCTGTAGCCCAGCAAGCACTCAAGGGACTGTCCTTTCTAAATGCACACACTACATGGTCTTGTCACTCCTTGCTTTTCTCTGTTATCCTGCCTTTACGTCAGATCTTCTCTCAATCACAAAAAGCAATTTGATCATAGATCACTTCTTACATCTTTATATCTTCAGGGTGGCTTCCCAGGGTTGCTTATGTCCACTTAAATCAAGAGGGATATCATATGTCGGGTGCTTTTAAAGAATACATTGAGAGCTTGAATGCACGAGTATGTATTCATCTGACTTTGAGCAAACGTTATAGTTGTGTTAAGATAAGTTATGTCTAGGTTGTCTTTCGTTCTATATATGAGGACCTTCACACAGAGAACACAGACTCCCAAGGTATCATTTCAGTGCAAAAGGATTTAATGCCATTTTCCATCCTTTCTATATCCATGGTGAGCAACTGCAGAGGCTCTTAGCTAAAGAGAGAAGTAAAAGATGAGAGATCATCCCAAATTCAGGCCAGACAAGACATCTACTCTCAGTGGAAAAGGTAGGGAGGTCCTGTGGATTCTTGCCGGAGCCTGGAGCTGGCGAAATGGGGATCTTCCATGGTGTAGGTGGCAGAGAGGGGCTGGTCTACAGGAAGGTCCCACAAGTGCAACTGCAGCAGCACAGGTGTGGGTCCTGTTGCCTCAGCTTGTCCCAGAGAGATGAAGCACTGTGTGCCCAGCTGGATATTATCCAACTCATCAAGAGAAGTCACACATCTAAGGTCTGGGTTCTTCTGACACTTGTAAGCTAACTCGCCAGCACGTCTGAAATGCATAGCTAAATGCCAGTCAGACTTTTACATATCAAACACAGTGTGAGCACCTACAGTCAAACTGCTGTAGTATGAATCCATATGTATCAGTCAACTTTACACATAAGCCTACAGTCTTCAACTAATGTGAGGATAGCTGATGACCAAAGAAAGAAGATTGTTCTCCAAAGTTTTGGCTTGGCACCTTGGGCCCCAAGGTGAGGCTGCATTTCCTGCTAAGACCAGGTGGATATTTTGGTTCTGCTTAAGTCTGTGGTCCAATCTGACCGTCGTTCATATCCTTCTCCAGCCCTTGGTTCACCCCTTATGGCAACTGGCTGCCCCAGAAAACCAGAGGGGGTCACATGCGAGCGCTGGGCTGCAGTCAGGATGGCAAGACACAGATGCCAGAGGCCTGGGGGGCTGCTGGCCCAAAGCACCAGCTCTCTCCTAAAACCCCCTGAGGGCAAGGTGAGAGCCTCTGACTGCTTTCTACATTAACAGTGGCTTGTTTTTAATTTCTTTTAGAAGTGAAAACCACAGCCCTGACCCCTTGGAAAGGTTGGTATATTTATTTTTCAGATAGCTGCTGCCTCGGTGGGGAGAGGGTATGTAAAACTCTGCACCTTCCTCCAAGATGCCTTCTTTTCTAAGCTAACCCCAGAAAGCATCCCAGGGGGAACCCTTCCCAGCCCTGAGCTGTCTCTGTGTCAATTTAGATTAACCCCATCCCCAAGGACATCGCATTCTCCCTGGGTGGCTTCCACGTGCAGAAGTCTAACTTCTCTTTGCTGGCAGCACTAATGAGCACCTGTCAGTGCCCAGAATAGCTCCATCGCTGGGCATCTCTCTGCCAGGCCTGCCTCTTTCCTTGCACACGGACGCTCTAATGCAAAGATCTTGCTGGCCCTTGGCCCTGCATGCTGCTCTTTTCTTGCTCCGTTCTTTCCTTCTTTCTCTCTAACTTGGAGCTCGCAGGGAAGCGGGGGGGGGGGGGGGAAGGGGGTAAGGGGAAGAAGGGGGAGGTTCTTGGGTGAGTCACTGGGCTACGAATAAAATGCATCTTATTTGAGGCTTTCATTCCTGCCAGATGTTTCCGATGGATAATTGACACTCATCACAGTTCTCTGGGACCCTAACTGTCCTGGTAATTAGTCTCTTTAGGCCTCCGCAGCTCTCTAATGAGATAGAGGCAATAAAGGCGTCTAGTGTGGCATGGAGGCGTGGCTCGATGAGAAACAGAGCCTCATCTGTGTGGCCCGTGTCACCAGGCAGATGGCTGAGCTGTCACTCTGGCCAGCACCAGCTCTGAGAGGGCCTTGCTCCCAGGATGCTGTGGTCCACGCCTTCCTGGACCAGAGGTCCTCACTGCATAGCACTGTTCCAGGTAGTGTTCATTCCGAGTGGCGTGGCCCGAGGGGGGCAGCCAGCCTCGTGTCTGCGGTGCCCACCTTCACCCATGCCAGGCAGCTCTGTGGCTGCCCTCTCTTCTTTTCGTTCTCTGAAGATGCATCTCTGAGTTAGTGGGAAGACAATTGCATTTGAAGGCAGAAGTCAAGGGACCCTGGGAAAGTGCCTTAAGCTCTCAGAAGTTAAGTTTCCACATGTTAGAGAAGGAGATGATGGTCTTCGTCTCCTGCATGAGTGTCATTAAGGTCTTTTTTATTTATTTATTTATTTTTTATTTTTTAAGATGGGGTCTTGCCCTTGCTCAGGCTGGTCTCGAACCCCTGAGCTCAAATGATCCTCCTGCCTCGGCCTCCCAGAGCACTGGGATTATAGGCGTGAGCCACCGCGCCCGGCCTGACTAAGGTCCCGTGTTAGCTTTCCAACTGCAAGCACACTGTCTGAAGCCCTCGTTGACAGGGTTTTGCTTCTGTGTGCACGTTCGCTGAGCCACAGGAATCTTCGGTGCCTGCACTGGACGTGGTTGGGAAAGGGGGAAGGGCACTGGGGAGAGGAAATTGGGTGAAGCCGAAGACGAAGCAGGAAAAGAGTTTCTAGTGTGTTTTTGGTTTGGTTTGGTTTGTTGTTTCTTTTTTTCCAAGTATAATCCTAAACAAAAGAAAAACACAGGGACAAATAAATATGGCCGTGCCCGCGTGGGTCACAATGCCGCTCCTTCCTTGAACAAACACTGGAGAACACCCGCCACGGGCCAGTGGGACACAGGCCCTGCCCGTGAGTAGCTCAGGGCACAGAGGAGGGAGTACACGAGTTAGACTAACAAGGAGATTCCGATACAGGGTGGTCGGTATCTTAATAGCAGGATGAGCATGACACCGAGCGAGCAAACTGACGTGAGTCAAGGAGGGCCACTTGGAGGAGGTGACAGAGGCCAGAATGGGAGAGAGGTGGACGGAGAGCATGTGGGCAGAGGGGAGAGTGCATAAGGGTGGGGAAGACAGAGGGCGCTGCCAGAGGACGCCTGCCGTGTGCACTGTACCTGCCTGTGTTCCACAGGGCGGGGACACCGTAAAGGCATGGAGAGGAGACAGGCGAAGGATGGAGGCGGCAGGCAGATCATGAAATGTAGGGCGCATCCTGCCAAGAAGCTGGGCATTTTGTTCAGGCTGTCGGACTCAAATAGATGAGTAGCATGATCAATTTGGAATTGTAGAAACACCAGCCTGGAATTAGCGTGACGAATAAATCTGAGGGGTCAAAGCCCGACTCTGTCCTGTGTAGTCCAGGCCAGGTTTCCTGGATGTGCGGAAGGGACAGACGGGGTCCTGGGGAAGTGAGCGAGCGTGTCGGGGGTGGGGGGCGCCGGACAGGCTGGACGTGGTCAGGCACAGCCAGTGCCAGCCCCGCGCCAGCCTGAGTCAGAGATGGACAGCAGCACAGAGGCCCCCGGGGCTTCCCCGGATACGTGACCAGCAAGAGGATGCTGGCAGGCACTCGGTGGCCTTTTTCTATCTTCTACTGGATAGTTGTCTGACACAACAGGTCGGGACCCATCCCGACGAGCTCTCGGTGGTGCTTCCCAGCAGGGAGCAGAGCCACAAAGGAGCTCTGAACACAGGCGCCCAGGGAGAGACCTGGCACAGCCGCCAGGCCATTGAGACGAGCCACAGGGGGCACTTGCCAGCTCACAGCTGCCTCTGAGCAGCAGAATCCTGAGCCTGGAAACAAGGTTTCCAGGCTTTTCTTACATGGCAACCAAGCCAGGGCCCCGCTGGGCTGAACACCTGTCTGCGGCATTCTCCTCCCTGGAGACTTCCACTGGCTGGTGGCCCTGAAAGGAGGGGGTGCAGGAGGGAAGGAGAGAGCATCTCAAGGCAGGAAAGTGGCACGTGCTCCCATCTCTTTGACCACAGGGCATCGTGGCTGCAGGCAGGGAGGGAGGATGTCGGGGGCTCTGGGATTGCATGAGGAGTGGGTGTCGAAGCTGCGTGTGTGAGTTCAGGAGAGCAAAAGAGCCGTGTGCTGACAGCTGTGTGTCCTGCCGGCGCACACTGTGCCAGGTGTGCAGGACGTATCTGCGATCAGGCTGTGCAACACGCCTGTGAGGATGGGATGTGACGCTGACTCTGCTTGGGCGAGACAGGGGACCCGGCTCCCACACAGGCCCTGTGTCTCAGGGGCCTCAGCCTGAAGCACTGGCACAGGCCAGGGTCTTGGTGGGCTGGCTCTGGGAGTGGCAGAGAAGGAAAGGACTTCCTCAAGGGAGAGACATAACCTCTCAGCCCTGAAAGCAATGGCTGCAGCTTCTCTTCTTTGATTCCAAAGATTGTGCTGTGTAGACAGGGTGAATGGATAGAAAGAGGGAGTTTCTGGTGGTGGTTTATGTAGAAACATGGTAGTTAGATTCTAGAAGACACAACTGATTAGTGATAAGACCTAAATGATAGCATTTCTACAATTGAAGTGTTAGTCTTTGGGAGCTCTGTGGGAATGTTCCTTGGTCACCTGTGTCCCAGCACAGATGCCTTTGGTTTTGCATTTCCCAGCAAGTCACCTTTCTGCAGTACAGGGAGCATAATGGGGATCCCCAGAGCTTCCCAGCATGGGGACCGGTACCGCCAAGTAGTTCTGGCCTTGAGATAACTGTGCACGAGACCCCAGGGAAACATGAGGTTGGATGACCTGTTGCACTTAAAACTTGTGGCTATCTATTTAACCACTGCCCCCAAAGCAGAGGTTTATCCCAAAGGGCTACAAAATAAAATCAGATGAGCAGGGCCTCCAGGCCAGTTCTAGGACTTGATGGAGTAATCCCACATGGAATCGAGAAGCCTGGTTTGATTCTGATCTGCTTTAGCCAGAAGTGTCTCCAATGCTGAGCACCAGAGATAGGCGAGCCGTTTCCAGCTTTGTTCCTTATTCCCCGCCCCATGAGGGTATGAACTCCCCAAGGCCAACCAGCTTTAAATACCCCATTAAATTCAGTGCAACAGAGCATGCTAGAGAAGGGGGCCTGGCTCCTCAGGTACTAGTTCAGCTGGGCATCTGAACGTGCGCACTGTTCAGGAATCACAGCTCATTGGTTATGACAGCTCTTGGCCACAGGGCTGAGGTAGCCTGAAAGCTTGTGTTTCAGTGCAATAGGGAAACGGCTGGGGAATTTTCTGACCTTGTAGTTCTTTTTCCTCCTGTGTTTGTCACAGTCTCAAAAACTATGTTTGTAGGCCAGGTCGGTCATGTCTTGAAGGAAAATGTGCCCCCATCTCCCTAACAAGGACACGCACAGGGGCAGGCTCTGCATCCCAGCGTCCACATGACTCTCCAGTCACATCCACGTGCACAGCAAAAGGCCTCCGTTTCTTTACCTGATCCCACCCCCACTCCACGTGGACTGGCTTTGGCCTTTCGGGCACATGGTACTAGATCTGCCTCAGCTGTTGCCTCGTCCAGATGGGGAAGAGGTCAAGAGCTCCAGGTGGGACCCCGTGCCCTAGCCCGAGACAGAGTGGCTGGCAGAATGGCCTGTGTGCCCGAGGCGGCAGCAGCAGCAGGCAGACAGATTGCCATGTCCAACAGGTCCTTTCCCAAGCAACCGGCGAGGCAGCGGGAGGGCGTCCAGAGGGTCTAAGGCAGGCAGGGCTCAGAAGTGGTTGGGTGATGGTGCAAGGGAGAACAGGAGTCCCCCTTTATTAAAGCTCTGTGTAGGATATTAATTCATCTTCCACTTTCTTCTTGAATTTGACCCTGAGCTATGGCCTTAGCATGTTATGCCACAGTAAAGGAATAATGGCCATCAGGACCCTTTAACCCGAGTTTTCAAGTCCTCTCCTTGCAAGGGAAGCCTTCCCGTTACATAGAGGGTGCCTACAGGAGACCCACGCCAGAGGAAGTGCATTCCTAATGACGGAGCTGGAACACCAATGTGCCGCTCAGAGGGACATCTCACCAGGGACAGGGCGTAATGCTGGCAGACCAGACACGGACGGGGCTTTCTTCGGCTGTACACCCGGCGGCTCATGGTGGTGTGTTCTCTCCGCAGGCCCCGGCGCGGTCAGCGAAGTGAACAACAGCACGTCGAGGAGGGCAGGCTGCATCTGGCTGCTACCTCTCTTGGTCTTGCACCTACTCCTCAAATTTTGATGTGAGTGCCACTTCCCCCCGGGAGAAGCCGCCGCCTCTGCAGCCACCGACGCAACAGCAACGGCAGCACCGACAGCTACAAACCAGATCTATTCCAGTGAAATTCGGAGAAACGAAGCCTAATGGGACAGAAATTCGAGGGAGGGGAACAAAGAATACTTTGGGGGGAAAAAGTTTAAAAAAGGAAATTGAAAATTGCCTTGCAGATATCTAGGTACAACTGAGTTTTCTTTCTTTTCCCAAATGGGAAGAACGCACACCCGGCTCGGACCCACCCGCAAGCTGCAGCATCGTGTGACCTCTCTGTTGCCGGCAAGGGCAAGGGCTCAGCCACTCTGCCCACAAAGTGCTCCCAACCGCGGAACATTCTGGAGTCGGCCATCCCAAATTCAATCAGTCAATAGAGGCGGACACAGAGTGAGACACTCAGGCCCAGAAGTGGCACCGCGGGTCCTTTGGTAGACCGTGCCACCGCTGTGTGTGTTACAACACATGACATTAAAGGATAAAGAAAGAAAAGGGAAACAAAACAAGACAGCCCGACAGCAACAACAATCCCACAAACAGTCACAAAAGATATTGTTAAACTTTTTGTTTCTTTTCATTTTACTACATGGACATCAAGGATAATAAGAGATTCTGATTCATTATTAATTTTATTAATTATATTTTCTGATATGAGTCTAGAACTTAGTGCAAAAACAAGACAAAACTAAAAAATACACAGCTGAAAGGGGTGACGAGAAGTATGTATGTTAAACATTAAAAATGAATAGTGTACTTCTTAACAAGGTTTACAACTGGTGGACCACACACTGGGCATTAACCACCTGGTGAGGATTTGGCATATCCACCAAAAACACATCCGATGTTACCAACATCTCCACCAGCGCGACAGATTCCTCCTTACTCTGGCATCTCACGCAGACAATACTACGCTATCGACACACTGTTAGAAACGGGAAGGTGATCTGCACTGTCTCTTAGGTTCCTTGGCTATGCTTCTTTTGATGACATATATTATACAGTATATATATACATATATTTTTTTTTGTTAGAGTTCTAGCCATTTTATTTCTCAGCAGGGTCCTTTCTCAGACATTACTGCATGCTGTATATGGCGTTAGCTGTGTGTTGATCTTCTACAAGATGATAGAGTTTACTGGTAATTGTGTAATCAGCTCCTGCCTTTTTATTTTCTTGGGTTATTTACATGTCAGAGACATTTATGAGAAGTGAAAAGAAAACACAAAAACACAAACAAAAAGCAAACAACTAACACCAGGCGCAGCATCTTTCCGGGTGTGGCTCTCTGCAGCGCAGGCCGCCCGGGTGGCCTCCCGCTCCGTCACGCCCCGTGGCATTAACAGACAGCAAGCAACTCAACAGACTAAACCATCAGTAACCACTTGCTTCAGCCCGTTACGGGAATCTCTGATGCCTTTGTGACCACTGGAGAGTTTAATCCTCTTGGTTTATTTAATTTAATTTCCCATCTTTGTGTGAGTGTGTATGAAAGAGAAGAAAATGAAATTTTTAGGTAACTTTTTTGTTCCTCCCCCGAAGTCTGGGAACCAGAGAAGCCTCGGGGAAGGGTCCTGGATATGATGAGGGAAAGTGGGATTGGGGGATCGGGGAGGGAGGGGTTGTCTCTGACTTGACATTAAAAAGTGTTCCATGTCCCTCTTCACCTGGTGTGGTACCTCATTCTGCGGGACACGGCGGGGGCAGAGCCTGCCTGGCTCAGGTTTGAAGAACAGGGAGGGGGATGGACTCTCAGACCCCGTCCTGGGGTGTGTGGGGGGAGGTCTTCCTATGGCAAGTGCTGCAATGACAGGCAAGAGTCATGAGGCCCCTCGATCCCCCTCACAGAAGCAAGGCGTGGCATGGGTCGGCTCCTGGGGGTCCTGGCCCAGGCTGCCGCATCCTGCTTGTGTTCAAACACCTCTCCTCTAAGCTGGGCGAACCGGCAAGTCCAGACAGGGAGAAGGCTTTCAGGTCTGATGATTCCTGTAAGGCAGCAGAGGGTAGCTATTGCTAAAAGAACAAAAACCAGAACAATAAAACCTGCCTTGAACATTGTGTTTGGTAGCAAATGATCCCAAATCCCATCAACTAGTGTTCTGGGGACTGTCTTCCCTCCATGCCTGACCCCTGAACCCCACCTCTAACCACAAATGAGGAGGAAAGGGAGGTCTTAATACAAAATAATATTCGAGTAATTCTAACCTGTTCTTATTGATTCTGGGAAGTAAATAAGTAGCTGAAGATCCACTGAGACGGAAATGAGGTCACAACCCAAACTCAGAAATGACTGTAGCTGTAATTCCAGGGTCAGTTCCACTGGAGAGGAATCAGGAGTGCTGGGAAAGGGACGAAGCCATTTCCAGCTGCTGCTAGTAGAACTGAGAAGAGATTATCAACTTCACCTTCTGTGCCTTCTGCCCCCCACCCCCACCCCCGGGTCCCAGACAGCCAATTTCTTCTGTGCATCAGCTTCCAGAGCCGCCTGTCTAAGCCTCATGGATTTCGGCTGCGTTCTGCATTGTTGTTATCCCTCCCTGTGTCCCAGAACCACTCCAAGTCTCCTTGGAATGAAAGTGGGTGGGTGAGATTGACTGGCTCTCCCCAGCCTGGCACCTCTGCAGACACTGGAGAACTGGGGTGCAGATCACGGCCCACTGGTATGGAGTGGGGAAAGGACAGTTAATGTCCACATTTCTAAACTGGAGCCCAGAAACACCTCGGCATACAATGTGCCAGGGCACCTGCAAAGAGGACTTCCAAGACTTTGCTGGAACATGAGAACATAGTGCATACAACCTTTGTTTGAAGGGAAGCCTTCTCTTTCAAATAAACTACTACTAATGTCTTATAGCAGTTATCTGCTGATATCTACTAGACTACACTAGTAGACATTAGTAATATCTGCTACTACTAGTCATGCTTCAGATCTCTCTATCACTGTTCTCTAAGGGTGAGTGGTCAGTCAGGGCTAACTTTGTGAGGTGGCACTGATGAATCAGTCTTAGTTTTACCTATTTGCCAATTCCATGGTCCTCTTGCCTTGTGGTTCTTTAGAGCTCTCGTTATGCAAGAGCACATTCCCTGTAGAAGCATCTTTACCATGGCCGATGAGTTCAGCAGAGAGGAGACCTCTCTATCCTGCTGTAAGAGGTGTTTCCTCTCACCTTCTCCTCTGTGTGCCACATAAGCCCAAATCTTCTGAGTTTCAGTCTTTAAAGAGAACTCGTGGGTGCCTATGGCGAAGGGGGTTCTCCCTCCCAGGCCTCACCCAGATTTGGGGCTTACTCAGGACGATGTGGCTTTGACAGGAGCTGATAGGGACAATTCCCAGGCCTCCCTCTTTTGGAAACAGGAGCTTGGCAGTAGAGTAAATAAAATCACCCTGCATGGAGTCTGTAGTAATGTTTTCTTGGTACAGGCACTGATGGAGAACAATTGCTACAGGTTGGCCTGGATTTCAAGTGTATCGGACCCCTCGTGACTCAAAGATAAGTCACTGCTGTTGTTTAGGATTCCTGTACTACCCCTAACATTAGGATGTCCCTGGGGGAACCATTACTTAGGACTGGCAGGTTTCTGTCCCATTTTAGCCTCTCGTGTATGTAGAGGAGATTGTGAGAGATGCACAGTTCATAACCTCTCTAGCCAGACACTCCTGTAGCATCCCATTTGTCTTCTCCCAGCAGAGTATCTGCTCCTCTCCAGCCATGCAAATGTGCAATGGCTCTCCAGCTCCTGGAGCTAAATCTTTCCCCGTCACTGCTTTTGCACGATGGGTCCAGATGTCTAACTTGAAGTACTTGTCCACGGACTGCCCTCTGGTCAGTGGGATGTTCCAAGCATGTTCATAGCTGATGATCCAAAAATGCTTGTTTTCATGGCTGTGGATAGTGGTAATGGCAGTGATGATGAATGACAGCCATTGTTTTTCAAGATGGAGATAAGTTAGCAAATGAAGTAACACTAAAATCTGATTGAGGTTCAGCACATTTTATCGGACTGATGCCATCATTATCTTTTACCTCTTGAACCGTGAGTTTAAAAGGGAAGACAGTGGCCCTGACCAATCACAGGAACCTAGATGTGTGGATTTGTTTAATTTAAACATGTAAAATGTGGGTTCAGCAATACATTTGTAAGGATTTTCTATTCTTACCGTGGTAAAAATTTGAGGTACTTCTCACTAAGAAAAATATATGCAAATGGAAGGCTGTGTTATACCAGAGGTCCCTGCTGATGGAAACCTTACATGCCATTGTGCTGCTATTGGCCAAATGGATATGCACATGCCAGTTTACCCTTCACCAGCTGAGCAATTTGAAATATTGAGATTAGTGGTATCTGATGAAGGAATTAAGTACTGCCTCTTTCCAGAATTTTTTTTTTTTAAATTTTAAATCAAATCCCAGAGCTAATTTAGTCAGAACTTGCTCACTGGGATTTGAACATAGAGTAATGTCTCCTTTGTCATCCTATAACTGCTCAAGCAAGCCATTCTAAAGCATCTATTTTTGCCTCTCTCTGTTTTTAATTCAAACGCAATTTCCATGGGTGTCCAACTCTATCTGCCTCTAAGGCAATAAGTGCAAATTAATGTCCCTGTGATTTGTGACTAACTGGGCTCTGTGAGTCTGTGCATCTTCATTCATATTTCCCTGTTTCCCACAACTCCATGCTTTTCCCATTGTGTACATATCATGTGGTTAGAACTGCACAGCTGTTTGCAGGAAAGACCTCCCTAATTTGTGAGCTCAAGATAAGATTGGTTCTTACAATGTTTGTCTGAGGCATTTTGGTGCATTGTGCTTCATGAAGATGACCTGATTTGACTTTAGTTTTTGAAATGTTGATTTTTTTTCATGCAAGCCTCCAAATAACTTGGATATCTTCTTCTGGCATACCGTGAAAGTATATGAATTTATTTCTACATTTTAAAAATCGTTACCATTACTTGAAAATGAATCATTCCTCTACCGGTACATCTATTTGATTAGATTCCTAGAGCAGCCGTAGCACTTACCTTGTTTCCAGTGAATCCTTAATTTTAGAATTTCTGAGTATCAGTGCTAATATTTTGGATACAAAACTGAATTGCTAATTAGCAGAACTAGGCTCCAGTCTAGATCCTGTCATTAGCGATTTGGGTTTCCTTTCCTTATCTTTTACATAAGATGTTATGACAGAAGATTGCTAATGTTCTATCCAGCTTTAAAATTCAATAATCAAGTGATTTTCGGTTTTATAAGATTTCTGCAAGAAAATTCTGGGGAAGCAGCATTTTTGGTAACTGAGAATTTGTTTCATCCATAATCCTGGCTGCCAGTTCTGCAGATCTTTGAAGTGAACTTGAGGAGAACTTGAGGGATGGGCACTGCAGCAGGAGGAAGGAGCACTCCTTAATAAAAGACAGCAGCTTGTGTCTTGTGCGGAAACGGGAAATGATGTGAGCCCCAAGCTGCCCTCTGTGTGACACAAGTAAAACCAGACAGAATAAACTGTCACACATCCTAAAGTCTGGGAAGTAACAGATACTGGGACTAGGCAAAATTCTCAGAATTCACACTAGGAGTGCGTGAGTGTGGTATTTGCTATAATTACGCAATTCTTTAAAACAGATGACACCTGTTATTTCCAAGATTCATCTTTAAAATAACAGGAAATAGTAATGAAAAGAGGTGTCTCCAGATAGGAGTTCAGTGATGCTGCCTCACCGTCCTGGTAAGTGTTGTGCTCAAGGGCCCAGGAATGTGTGTGCAGGTTTCACTGGACGTGTTCGTGTGCGGTCAGTTCAATTCTAAGTGCACCGAGTCCTCACTCTTCCATCCTGCCCCCAGACTCTGGGCTTCATTTCCAACTCCTCTGTGAAGAGCCTGAGCTGTAAGAGGCAGAGGGCCACGCTCAGACTGGGCGTGGGGTCGGAAGATGTGTGAGCCGGCTCCCTTCCCCCACGCGCCTGTGCCCCGCCACCCTCTTCAGCTTCAATTTCCTCTGAAGCTTCTCTTTCAGAGTGGATGGAAGATCGGATGGTGCCATCAGGCAACACCTCCTGCACTTGGTAAACTATTCATACAAAGGGTGATATGAACGCCAGGAAGAAGAACCCAGACCATGTAGCACACAGGCAGACGAGGGATCCTCATCTTCTCTTGGAAGGACGAGGGAGAAAGAAGGAAAGAGGAAAGAAATGCTTCATCGTGTCACCAAATCAAGCCTGCACCGTGCTATTCTTTTCACCCGTGTCCATCATGCTCATTCGTGTTTGGCCACTCGGAAAGGAAGATGGAGAGGAACGCAGACCTGGCAGCACCTGTTTAATACAAAATGCATTTTTCTCTAAGTGTTCATATTAAAATTTAACAAACAAGAAAAATGAAAATAAAATCAGAAAATAGAAAAGAAATCCAGACAGTTAAAACTTGTCAATGAGTCCGTAGGGATAAAGGGTCCACGTAGACGTGTATATTAGATGTCTTCAGTGGTGCTAGAAGTGAGTTCTTGCTCACGGGTCACAGGGAGGATTCCTCCTGGCCAGGCTCTCAGCAAACACAGTCAGATTTCACCTATTAGAGGTCGCAGGTGCTGTTACTGCATGCCCATTTCTTCCCATTTTCCTGAGGAACAGATATAGGTAGAGTAGAGAGAGTATGCAACAAGCAGCCAGTGGATGCCTTTTCACCCAAACACAACCAGGGGGTGCTGTGGGACCGGCCGCAGGCCTCAGTTTCCACACTGGTAAAATGAATGTTGGACAAGCTGTTCTCCGAAGGCCTTCCAAGGTCTGGAAATCCTCTGGGCCTCTGCCTGCGTGCTTCCGTAGTTCGTGTCTATTTCCCTGAATAAGAGAAGTCCACATGTGGAGCCAAAGCAAACCTTTAGGTGGTGTTGGTTTTGTGGAGCTACTTGAGAGGTATCTCTGTTCACACTGGACTTGGAAGGGCCTTTTTTCCTGGCATGACGTAAAGATTGGAAAGGCCACAGTCCACACCTTTGGATGTGAGGCTGCTCCTCAGAATCTAAAAAAAAAAAAACCTACAGACACGCTCTCAAGACAACAAAATCCACACAAGTACAAATACACAAAATGCTTTATAAGGTTTCTGGTGATTTGTGGGTGACTTGAAACTCGCCAGCGAGCCCTATATTAAGAACCTCTACTGTGAAGTTTCACCTTGGATTTGTCTCAAAGGCTGCTTGCATTTCTCAAATATACTTGGTGTATTTGTCCTGTATGCTTTAATTTTTAATAAATAACGAACACACAGGGCATCCTTCTGAAGTGCCCTGGAAGTCCCACAGAGATTAGAATCTAATCATTTAGGCATCAAGCCTGTAATGATCTCCTTGCACAAGCTCTTTGCCCCCAAAGTCTTTTTACTGACTGGCTGTTCTCACTACATGTTTCTAACTCTGCCAATTACACCAATTCAGATAACCAAACATGTTTGTACTTCTATTTGTAATAGATCGTGATACTGACTCTAGGGTGCTGCCTATGAGCCAGACAGCTCGTAGCCTACAATGAGTCAAGGAAGTCAAATCAGCACTCTTTTCCCACGCCTGTTAGGCCTAAGGCGGCCAGGATATTTGCTTTTGTATAATATAGTTCATGGAACACTCCATGTGTCCAGGATGCAGAATATTGGGACACTCCACTCTTCTCACTAGCATATCCTGTCTCGTACTCTGGGTACCAGTTGCTGCTCTTCCTCCTCTAAGTGTGAAACTTTTTTTTTTTTTTTTCCATCTACTAAGCATTTGACGGAGCCAACACTAGCGTAGCACATATGTAAGAGGGTCAGGCAAACCGTTTGCCCAGCCCTGTTCTGAACAAGGGCATCAGTATTCCACAGTGTAATTCACCAGTCAGAAGTAATCACCCTCCATCGCAACCGCACAAGGGCAGTAAATTCATTACGATGAGGTTGCTGCCACTTCTCTCTCGCGCCTCCACACTGCAGTTTTACAAACACTTCAGACGCCCTGGCCTCCTGATCATTTTTGCATTAATCCATGTCTCTTTGCCCAGCCACACATAGAATCACTCTTGCAAACACGAGCACACTAGGAGCATCTATATTAATGTCTCATCATTTCTTGTCTTCAAAATATAAAAGAATAATCAGTCAGGTGGGGCCCAAGGCATAGGATGACCTGAGCTCTGGGAAACTGGGAATCAGATTGGAATTTGTGAGTAGAAGCAGAGGCTATTTCCATGAACAAACATGGCAATGTTAAGGCATGCCCTGACCCAGCAGCGAGAAAGTCTTTCTGTCAAAATAATCTAATAACCTAACTCACCACATCTTATTTGGTAGCATTTTGTGTACATTTCCCATTATCCCCTCTGCTCTCCCTCATTCCTCTCCCCCAGCATAGCCTAACTTTGCATTAACAACCTAAGAAGGAGGAGAGCTAAGAAGAGCCAATTGGAAAAAAAAAAACAAAAAACATTATACACTTGCACAAGTCTGTTCCACATGCCTGGGTTTACAGTAGGCATTTAGAGAGTGACATTATGGCTTGGAGGAAAGAAATATAATCTGGTTTGGCTATACCTGGAAATACGCATCATGGACACCTTGAGTTAGAAATGGACGTCATGCCCTACCATCGCCAAGGACATAGTTGGCATCAGGGACAATTCTATGGTAGAAGTTGCATCAGTAGATCCCAGCCATTTGGAAAACTTTAGTCAGGAAAGTTGGTAGGACTCAGGCCCCATGTATTCACCTTTAGCTATTTGATGAATACCCTAGATCAGCACATGAACAGAACAATTGCTACAGAACCTCCAGACATGATTACTTCAGATGTTCCTTGAGCAAAGAGAGGGGGTCACATTAAACTCCAGTTTCCCAGTGGCTGGTGGTTTCTGGCAAGATAGGTACTTTTAACATGGATTTGTGAAATGTCTCACTTCGGCACAAATCTTATATCAAGACTTTAAAACACCTTTTTGGAACATTAGGACTCCACGGAGAGTTAAAAGGGGAGATCTGTAGATTTATGTTGTTGCTGACATTTCAGTTGTGCATAAGGACTTTCTTCAATCCAATTATATTTCCTTATATTTCCGAATCATGTTATCTTCTTTCTGGTGCATTTGTTCCTAAGTGTCACCAAGGACCTTTCTAGACATCAATGATGCAAGAACTGCCCCCAATTAGGAAAAAATTAATTACACATGCAACTGAATAAGAAACCACAGGTATTTATTCCCCGTTTTTAAATGAGGACCTAATACATCCAGACACTGTTCTGTGTGCTGGGGTTAAAATGGTGATCAAAACAAATAGGATTCCTCTTCCCAAGATGTTTCCAAATAGGGAAGAAAGTCAACACTAAAATTATATATCTCACACTCTCTCGCTTACACACACACACACACAATCAATGTGCTATGCACAGGGTGTTATGAGCACTTCCATTACAGGGAGCTGATCTGGGAGGCCAGGAAGTCCTGACGAGGTGAGATTGCACTGAGCTACTCAGGAGGAGGAGAATTTAATTGCACAGGTTGAGGGAGGGACGGAGGGAGGATGCAGTAACCACAGGTACTAAGGCCCTAAGGAAGGAGGAAAGAATAGAATAACAAAGAAACCTTCATCCTGACTTTATTCTTCTCATATATATCGTTTCTAGTGATTACCACTTTTTTCAGGTACAGGGGCCTTTCCTACATATAGTTGAATTCAAACCAATATAACCGGAATTTATCTTACACATATATTTACACACAATAATGCCCTAGTGAGCTTTTTAAAATATGAAGGTTGCATGTATTCCAAGACTTAGACTATTCTCAAAACTTAATGCAGCGCATCTGAATCACTGGAGGAGAAACCTATGGAATTAGGATTTCCAGGGGGATGGCTATGGAATGTGTAATCTAAACAATATCCTCTGATATCTCTCAAATGACTAAATCCAAAGCAGGACATGTAATTCTTTCAATTTTCTTTGTCTTCATAAATGCCACCATCAAACATGGCTCAAACCAAAACCCTAGGGATGCATCCTTGACTTCTCCCTCACCACCACCAGGCAATCCACCAGCAAATTCTGTCATTTCCAGCCTGTACTGCATAAATGTCCAGTTCCCTCAGACGTTGCTCCCACCTTCATCCAAGCCCCCGTTAGTGCTCAGACTAGTTCCATGACCATTCCACAAAAGCCCCTATCTAGTCTCCTGTTGCCAAACATTCTTCACACAATAGTGCTGGAGTGAAACTTTTTAGAAAAGTAAATCCTTTAGTTTCTATGATCCATTATAGATTTTGACTTATTTTAGTTCAATTAATATTGACAACTCTCCCTTGGGGTAGCGACTTCTCCGATCTTATTTGCAGGTGAAGAAAGTCAGAGAGCACCCAGGGTCACTAGCGGTGAAGCCAGGATTTTAACCCAGGTGGTCTGAACTTGAGCTATACTGCCTTTAAAAATACCATTTTTATTCAATTCTAAGATGCATTTTTTTATTTAAAAGTCTTTGAAGTTAGAAATATGTCTTGTAATCAATGGCATGTCATAGTTTAATTGACATCATTTTTTCCTCATAGTACATAAAATCATTGCCTGTCTTACAGCTGATGGCTCCTAGAGTTAGCAAAATACAGTATTAGTTGAATGAAGGGATGGGAGGAGGTTGGGGGGCTGCCCTGAACATCTCTGCTTTAGGCTTTGTCTGCAGGGGAACAACACATACAGGATGCATCAAACACTTTGGAAAAAGTTGGTAGCAACCTATATAACCATTCTTATTATCATTGATGGCTCCAAATAATCATATTTTAATTTATTTAACAAAAAGAACTTCAGATAAAGTTACACTGGAGTAACCCATCTTTGGCCAGGCACAGTGGTGCACACCTAAAGTCCCAGCTACTTGGGAGGCGGGGATGGGAGGATCGCTTGAGCCTAGAAGTTTGGGGCTGTAGTACACTATGCCAACTGGGTGTCCATACTAAGTTCAGCATCAATATGGTGACCTCCCGGGAGCAGGGGCCACTGGGTTGCCCAAGGAGGGGTGAGGCCCAGGTTGGAAATGGAGCAGGTCAAAACTCCTGTGCTGGTCAGTCGTGGGATATCGCACCTTGAGTAGCCACTGCACTCCAGCCTGGGCAACATGGCGAGACCCTGTCTCAAAAAAAGAAGAAAAAAATAGAGTAACCCACCATTTGTTTAACATTTCTTGACAACTATTAAATATTTAGTCACTTAAGTATTTCTTCCGAACTGCTATTGTGAGATTTTTTTTAAGGCATTAAATTCACCCCATTTTCCATCACTCTAGGTGGTCTGAACTAGTTGTTCCTAATTTTAGACACCATTATTATTCCTCTCTGTGAGTCATACACTTCTAAACACAGCCCAGTGTTTTCTTGTGTTAGAGGGAGGAAAAATCCCTCCCAGGTAGATATTCAGCTTGCCTTTCTATTGCATATATTTTATTCGTTGCTTTACATGCACGATCCAGATTGGACATTTGGGGGTTTGCAGCATTATAATCAGTATCTGCCTATTCAATCATGCCCTAGAAGTAGTATGAAAAGTAAAACTTTACATTCATCTGTTGCTTTGCAGTTTACAAAGTACTTTCACATACTCCATCTCATTTAATCTTATTTAAAACTCTCCATAACTGTGTAAGGGTAGACATGGCCTTTCAAATTGCATCTTCTTAATTGCATTTCTCTCTATATACTCTCAGGGCTCTGAAATGACTACTTCAGATAGGCCCAAAGTCTGAATTAGCTAAGGGGATACTGGGTCAAGAGTCTTAGCAAATTCTGGAAGTGCTTTTGTGAGTGGTAATGAGTTTGCACTTGTAGACCAGAGCTTACTAACATGTGTTCCCTGGCACTTGGCGTGCAAAGACTGGGTGAGAGGAAACCAGCAGGGCTGAGCCTGGGCAGCTGGGACCCCTGAGTCCACAGCATCATACTGGGAACGGTGTTGTCCATTTACCCCAGTGTGTTACACACAGACACAGGCCCTAGGCTTGTTAAGATATATAAAAGGTTGAGCACCACTGCAAACTTCAGAGCATATTAAACCTGTTATCTGGGCCCAGTCAATCCAGATACGTTTCATTGCACATCTTTGGGGGCTGGGGGAGCCATGCCCACTGGCCTACGTGAGGAATGTGCCACAGAAACTGCGCTGTGCACAGCCCACATGGCTTCACTCTGGGGCCCTCCATCTCTCTGCAACATAGCTGCGAAGACTCACCACTCTCCATCCCAGTCTGGATGTTCACTCTTTCCCAGAGATCCCTTGCTCATCCAGGGGCCTTTGAAAAATTGAGGGGCCTTGGAAAATTTCTAGGAATAACCTGATGATCTCTTGGGAACTAAAACTCAGAGTAAGAATCTACCGCACATTCTGCATGCTGCCTGGCTCTTGTCTCCCAGTGACTCAAAAACACTTTCACAAATTGCCCTCCTCTGCTACGATGAACTTCCTAAGTGAGACTTCCTGGTGGACCAGGACTAGATGCATGCCCAGAACACATCCTCTCTGGTTAACCCAGCACTATTGAGCAAGAGCAGGTGGCTAAAACCTATCAATACAATGTGGGTACCAGCCCTTCATCTTAAAGGGGATTAGCTGCCCTGCCATTATACAGAGCTATGAAGCCAGGGGTTTTAAGACCCTCCAGGAACCCACAACCTCTGGGAGTTTTTCCCTTCCGTTCCATTTAAATCTGAGAGGCTTTCACCCCACTGGCAGCTCCAGAGTTACTGCTGAGGCTTGGGGAGAAGCTGTTATGAAAAGCTAAGGTTGTTGCTAAGCAAAAGAAGTCTCAGTGAGGCAACTGACAGAGTAAAAGCAACACCTGGTTAAACTGAAATTGACATGAGAGCTCCTCCAGGCTTTAAGCTGCTTTTGTCAGGGTTAGAGTTCCATTTGCCTAATATTGAAAAGGCAATAAGCATAGATAATCGCAGCTCCCCCAGCAGTGGGGGAACACAGAAATATGGCAAAGCCCGAGTGAGCAGGTTTTGTTGTGTCTTGAAGTGTGAAGGTCCTCGAAGTATCTTCCACGCCCAGCACCACATGTCCTCTGGGGGAGGGGTGGGCCATGGGGAGGAAGCAGCTCCTACACCTGAAGGTCCTCCACCATCCTCATCCAGCAAAAGGAAACTATGAAGAGAAATGACTTCTGGTGAGGGAGTCTGCAGACTGACTGGTAAGAGGGCAGGGCTCCTGGCACCTGGCGTGTGGTGGTTCTGAACCAGAGGAGCCCGGAACAGTGAATCGGCCAGTCTTGCCTTTCTTCGGGAGCCTCACCATGTACTCAGTGCTGCGCCAAGTGTGTTTCTAAGACCCACGCATTGCTCGATTTTTGTCTACCCTTAACACATATTAACAAAGAGAAGGTACAAGCCAAAATTATAGGTAAATGCACTCAGCTTGTTCCTGCAAAGCTCTGACTGCAAACACCCAGGTGGAATGCCCAGCCCAGGAGCTGAGCTGGCTCTCCTGTGAGCCACAGTCCTTTTGTATCTCTTACTTAAAGCCTGACCACCCTAAGAGAAAAGGGGGCTGCCTTGTGTTCTCCTCCTTAGACTAAACTTGACTCTGTTTCCCCAGCTAGAGTGGTGAGTTCTAATGGAAAGAGAGAGTTAATGAAAACTCGTGCAAAGGGGAAAAGAGAGAGTTATATTCTAAGACCTAGTTCTTTAACAAAGACCTGAAGCCAGCGGTGTAAACAAACTCTTTAGAGTTGGTGTTTCAGGGGAGCAAGACACCAGGACAGACTCCAGCCTCACAGGAGCAGGCCTGGGAACCTGCCCTGCTAAGCATTATATGTGAGCATTGAGTACCTGCCTTCTGCCCCTCCCACGCAATTCTCCCTCCTCCTCCATCCTGCTCTACACTGGAGGCGACCTTGACTGCCAGTCTCAACCAGCCCCCTCCCTGTCTAGCTCCAGGCTGGACCCTGCTAATGGGGACGCAGGAGCTCAGAGGGAGAGAAGAGAGGTGGGGCTATTCACTCCTGGGCCCCTCCCTGCTGGGCTGGGGCTGGCAGTGGCTATGTTCCTCTGCTGCCATCAGGGGGCTTTCTCTCAGATTCTCATAGCCACTCCATGCCCTTGACCCTACAGGCCAAGGGACAGTAGCAGCTTCCCGCTGTTGCTAGACCTGTGTGTCTCACCATCCCTTGCTGGTTTACCTTAACCCCAAGCACATCATTTACCTGAGCACACATTTATCTCTCTTCGACAGCCCTTTGGTGTGCTGCCTGCTTCCTGCCAAGGCTCTGAATGACAGATACGCAGCTGGATTATGGAGAGGTCCAGGGAGCAGTAGGGGAGGGGGGCTGGGGTGTCCGAAGATGGCAAAGACCTTCCGGTCACAGCCAGGGTGGAAGGATTTCAAGACGGTAGTAGCTGCTGTAATCATGCTGGTAGGCACTGTCCCCTCGTCCCGTCCTGAGTGCTAACTGCTCCTGTCTCATTTTTACAAATAAAGAAACCAAGATTCAGGAAGGTCAAATGAAATGGCCTGCTATGATTTTCCTGTCTGCAAGGGTTTGGGGGCACCAGCTTATGAATCCTTTTAGGATGGTGAATGCCACCATTCTATATATAAACCATGACATATAAAGGAAATATGTAAGAAATTCTTTCAAAAAAGGTCACAACCCTGACTGAATTTATGTTCTTTACTTGTGATTTTTTTTTTTTTTTTTTTTGTCACCAGCTCAATGAATTTAGTTTCTCTGCTCCCTGGGAAGAGCCAATATCCTACCAAAGGCCCTATCTAATTCTTTGTTTTGGTACAATGTCTAACATGTTTTCAGCATTTAATGAATGTCTATTAATAGCCCCTATCCGTGGGGGGCTCTGTGCTCGATGTGATCACTTGCTGTTTCATATGCAGACAAAATGAGAGATCAGCTTTTTTCCATATAAAATCATGGCTCAGCCAGGAGAGGGCTTTCAGAGGCCTATAGTTGGGCTCCCTGACCTGGCCAGCACTGGGCTTGAACTGCGATAATCACAGTAGTGCCTCCCGGGGACACCTGTGCTCGGGGCCTCTGGACGCTCCTTCCCTACTCTCTGGCCCTCGCAATGTGAAGACGCTGTCTCCTATCTGGTCAGAATCCTTCTTGCCAGATGCTCTGCCTGGTGCAACACTGTGCATACAGCACAGAAGGCAAAAGACACCAGTTACAAGCAAGGCAGGTGGGTGAAAGCTGGGAGACACATACGGGCACAGGAATCCACGTTGTTCAGACACGTGGGAGCCAAGATCTTGGAAAACAGTATGGGCTGGAGCACAAATAGAGAAGACAAAGGTGATGGATGACAAAGCCGGAGATGTCCTCAGGGAAGGGGTCATGCAGAGCCCTGCAGGCTGGGGCAAAGGGTGGACCAGTCTAGCCCAGAGAGCACAAATCCAAGCTGCCTCTATGGAGCATTCTGGCCCTCCTGTGAGGCACCCGGCACCCTGCAGTGCTTAGGATCACTATTTCTCAGGGAGTGCAGTTAGACTCAGGCCTCTCCCGATGTGCCTACCAAGTGCACGGGCCCTGGGTGCTGAGTAGAACCCGCCTGCGTCAGGTCACGTCTGAAGCAGAGAAGCTGCGTGCGGCCCTAGTTCTTGCCACAGCCATGGGGGCTGAGGCAGCCCCACCCTCTGTAGAACAGCATGTTTGAGTGCCAGCCAGTGCGTCCCCAGCGCTGTGCTCACTGGAGGGTCCCCAGTCAAATCGTCCAGGGTCTTTCCTACTAAAACTGCCCTGGAAGTGAAGCTTCCTGCCAAATGGAGAACTGAAGGAATCGAGTGGAGATCCCAGGCCTGTGGCCTCGTAGCTGTGAGGTGGGCAAGGCCAGCAGTGGAGGCCCAGTGTCCCTGGCCCTGGAACTGTGCCTGAGGGCTAAGTGGCAGCACAAGCGCCTAATGTTAATGAGCTCATTCTGCAGAAAGACCTGAAGTGGCCCCAAAATGGACAGTAGAGGCAATTTTGGGGGATGCCACAGCTATCCCCCACAGCAAAGCCTTCTCAGAGCTGGAACTGGAATTAGGCCATGGAGGCTGCCATCTGTCCTGGCCACCCCACAGTTACTGGAGGAGAGACAGCTTACAAGGGTCTTCAAAGGAAAGGCATTGCCCCCCTGCCATCCTGGCTCACAGGGCCACTGTCCCCTGCCCCGACCTGGGCCCAGTGTGCTAGTTAGTGTGCTGGGCTCTGCTTCCCGGGTGTCGTCCAGAGAGAACTGGCCACTGGAGCTGCGGCATTACGGCTTCCAGTGTCCACAGGCACACGGCCAGCGCCCTGCCTCCTCTCCTCCCCCACGGCCATATGTCCCTAGCAGGAGCAATGCACTCGTCCTCACAAAACACGGCAAGTCTCTCTCGTCTCTTCCTTAAGACAGTCAGGCTATTTATCCAACTCTTATCTTTCTCAAGGAGGTTCCACTTGGAGGTTCCAGAGCGACCTCCTCACTAAGGAAGATCACCCAAGCACTTCTTGGATGTCTAAGAGAGGCCACTCAGTGATTCTAAGGAAATTTTTTCTGACTTAGCCAATACCGTGCAGTAACTTACACTACTTCAACAAAGAAGAAAAAAATGCGCACATGTATTTCATCATAATGGCAAATCCCAATTCAAACGCTTTTAGGACAGTGTCCTAGTTAAGGAAACTAGTTTTAGGAGAGTATACTAATTAAAGACTTCCACTTTCAGCTCTGAGGAGCAACAGGGACTGGATTTACCCACCAGACTTAAACAACTGAAGAATGAACTATATACAGGAAAGTGCAGTTTTTCGTCATTGGTCAGGGAGGGGTGTGAGGTCCTGCAGTCATTCGGACAGGAGCAGAGGCCAGCAGTGACCCTGTCATAGCATTCATAGGCACACGTCTGGGGTCATTTGGCTGTACTTTGGGTGATCTGATGCACGATTTGGGGGATCCTGTTGCAGCCCCCATTTGCACCACGCTCATTCTAGAACAGAGCCAGAAGCACTCCTCCTCACAGCTGCGCAGCTGCACATGGCTCCATGGAGCACAGACTCTCCTTCATCTCTTGGGCCTTGACATATCACAGGAGAGGTAAAGATGGGTTTTGGAGCTACGCTGATGTTGGAATTAGTGCCCCGAGCGATGTTCTATTAGGAACTGGCTATATCAAACAGGGAGCAAGACCTGTGCAATTTTTTTATGAACTTTCTAAAGTTGTAAAATATTTAAATATTTCTCAAAAGCATCAGAGGAGGAAGGGCCCTGGAAGGTAATGTGTATGTCAGCATCTGCGAATACCCAGTTTCTAAAACTATAGAAGACTTCGCTTAAGCTAGAAGGAAGGTCTGTGCCAGGTGGACTAAGACGATGTCAGGCTGTGTCTGTACAGCGTGGACACACCTGAGTGGATGGTGTAGCAGGCTGTGAAGCCCAGAGTAATGTCCAAGAATACCCATCGCTGCAGGAGATTTTATTAAGTGCAATGACAGTGTCTAGAAAAGAAGATTTTAAGCTGTGACTCTACAAAGCCATTTAGATATTACAAGACTGGCAGGTCCCTGAGGCAAAGAAGGATGATAATTTAAAAAGTCTACAAGACCCTGTGACCTCAGAACTGCCAATGCCTCGGTCCCCATCACCAAGGGCTTAGCAACACTTAGGCAGCAGCTGGTCGTGTGGAGGTTGTAGGAATGTGCATGTCCATTTTCTTTACCATGAAACACAGGGCAGAAGAGGCCCCCACATGGGTGTTGGTATTCGAGGAGCTGCTCCAGGAGGCAGCGCAGGAGGGAGCATGGGATGGAAGCAGACTCGGTTCAACAGGACCTGCTGACCTGGGAGATCCTTAGCTGGAAGTGGCACACTGGGAGTTCACACTTGCACCTGGACGTACTCACTGTTAGTGAGTGAAGTTAGTTCTAGAGGAGACAGAGAGAGAGCCCCTGACACAGGCTCCTGGGCAGCAGGACGGGTCAGCAGAGCCCCAGCTCTGAAGCCCAGCTGAAGTCCCAGCTCCGGCCTTGGAGACAGGGATGGACGCAGCACCTCGACGTCAGGCCATGGCGATAAAGGCCTTTGTGAGGGAGGCAGCCAATCTTGTCTTCCAGGCAGTGCTTTCTGGGCCTAGACTCAGCATTCTTTTACACCCGCTGTTCTCATGAGAAATCTGAGCACAAGCAAATCGGCCGAGGAGCCACCCTCCGGTACCGAGAAAACGACGGTCTCTGTGCAGGCGGCCCAGGAGAAGGGCACAGCTCGGGGTTCAGTCCTTTAGGGGAGCGTCCTTGTAGCTGCCTCTGTAGCAACCACCTCACAAAGAGGGCCTTGCCTAGCAAGCCCTAAGACAGCACGTGCAAGCACTATTTTGAGTAAGGAAGGTGTATTAGTTTCCTGTTGCTGCTGCAACAAATCACCACACACTTAGTGGCTTAAAACAATCCACACTTACCATCTTACAGCTCTGCAGGTCAGTCATCTAGAGTCAGTGTCACTGGGTTAAATCCAGGTGTTGGCAGGGCTGGCTCCTTCTGGAGGCTCTGAAGGTGAAGGCCATTTCCTTGCAGTGTCTAGGTTCTTGGAGCAGCCTGTGGGCCTTTGCTCATTGGCCCTTCCTCCAACTCCGTGGCATCTTCAGTTCTCCCTGATCCTCTGACTGTGCTTCTTTTGTCCCTTCTCCTTCCCTGACTCGGACCCACCTACCCCTCTTCGAAGGCCCCCTGTGACTGCACAGTGTCCACCCAGATGACCCGTCATACTCTCCCCATCTCAAGAGAGACGTATAGCTTCATCATGCCAGTAAAGCCTCTTTTGGCAGGTCAGGTAACACACTTGCAAGTTCTGGGGATTAGGATGTGGAAATCTTTGGGGAGGGTATTATTCACCTTCCCGCAGGTGGCCCCGTGTGGCAGAATAGTGGGATTCTGAGAATACACACTTTGTGATTCTGAAGCAAACGTCCTCCTAGAAAGGGCGACTGGAAGGGCCCAGGTGAAGCTATTCTGTTGCTTTCAAGTAAAGGAGTTCATAAAGCAGTTCCTGAGAGGTGACTTTTTTCCTGGATGACGAGAACCCTGACGAGGTCACGAAAACTCTGGACACAGGCAAGAGCTGTCGCCGCCAGGGCCTGCGGCCGTGTTCAGTGGTAACTCAACCTTTTGTTTACGTCGGGGCTGGTAGAGGGGGGCATGGTTGTTATTATTGTTCTACAGTCTATGTTCTAAGTGTGGCATATGCGGCTCTCTCCGGCTATGTGGGACATGGGGACGATGGCATAAAAACCAGCACTGTGAATGAAGAATTGGAGCCTGAGATTAGGTGTGGGAGACCACACTGGTCCTCTAGTCCAAACTCATTTCCAGATTCACTCTCTGTGATTCAGAAACAGCTGCCAGCCTCAAGCCACAGAGGGCTTGGAAATGACTTCTCTCCGGTAGGGATAGGGGACGATGCCTGTGGCGTTCACTCCAGAAAAGCCGGTGCGAGGGTTGAAGAGCCTTGTCTATCTGGGTGGTTCCCTTTGGGAAAGTCAAGTCACCTTACAGTGATTCTGTGTGTGGTGGGCGCGGGGCTGTACTGCCCAGAAACCCTCCGAAACCAGAGCGGCTGCCCAGCGAGTGTGCTCGGCAGACAGCCAACAGCGCTCAGCTCCTTCCAGCTCTGCGCACTGCAGAGAGCCACTGTGCTCGCTCCCTCTCGGGACAGTCGGCGTGTCTAACCAGGGTCTAAGTGCACGGCTGTGTGGGACAGAAGCGTGACACTCTGAAAGACTTTCTCCCGAGCTCCCCGTCAGGTGAGCCAAGCTTTCTTGGGCCAGACCATGTTTTGACGTCTCTCCTGCCCAATTCTGCTTCCACCCTCTTCCCTTCGCAGGCGTCAATCCCTAAAAAATATCTTGCGCTCCAAACAGCACACAGTTTGGTGCTGTTTAAAGGAGAGTCAATGTGCCTCGAAGAAACATGAGCCCGCTCTGTAAGACGGGATGTTAGCCACTCAGATGGACCTGACCAGGGCTCAGTGGCAAGGAAGGGCATTCTCCTAAAAAACAAAACAAAATAAAATAAAATCTAGACACAGGATGCGTGTTTAAAACCAAGTGTCCTGGGCAGAAGAAGTTCTGGCCGTGTCTGCCAGGACAGGAAGCTCCTTGGGAGCAGCCGCCTGGTCTGGTGCGGTGTTTGAAGGAAACTGAGCGTGAGCCTGTGAAGGAGGAAGAGGAAGCAGTAAGCTCGGAGACCAAGCAGGCAGCCCCACTGCAGTGCTGGGAGGGATGTTGACTGGCAAAGGCCTCGCGGCATCACAGACAAGCATTGTCGTTCTCACCAGTGACAACATACAGCAGCCACAGGGATGGCAGAACACCGGTTCTTCCTCTGGCTGTCATTTGAGAGAACTCTTCTCTCCCCTCCTTCCTTTTTTGGACTGAGTTCCTTTTCTTGGATAATTGAAGAGGAGACTTAATAGAGTGAGATAGTACTTTCTATTAATATGAGCATGAGGGTTCTTGGATAAGGAATTGGAAATATGAAAGAGATATGGATGCATTTGCAACCAAAACTGGTGGAACAAGTCATCGGGATTACATTTAGATACTCAAACTGACACCATCACTAACGCATAATTCCAGATTAATCTTAACACTAGGAATCTCCATTTCCCGTGTGTGGAAGAGAAGTTGTTATTTAATTTTCTCTCAATAGAAGAGGTTTGAAGAATACGGGTTATAAATATGCAGAATGGGGTAGTGGAAAGAATGGACTTCACTTTTGTCTCCATAAAAAAGGGTAGAATACCGGAAGGAGACAAACTTTGGTTTCAGATGTGTGACCCAACTGGGGTCCTCCCCTCCCCCTTGTATGTGTCCTAACAGCAG
The DNA here is from genome assembly GCF_041146395.1 of Eulemur rufifrons. Classification (NCBI taxonomy): domain Eukaryota; kingdom Metazoa; phylum Chordata; class Mammalia; order Primates; family Lemuridae; genus Eulemur; species Eulemur rufifrons. Next base: position 7,622,655 of record NC_090988.1, on the reverse strand, counting down.
GTTGATTACACCCACCCCTGGGTCAGCCTTCTCCATGGAATAACTATGGGGGCTCAGAGATTTTTGTGTGGTCTGCTGCCCTTGATCTTAAGTTGGCATTTATTAATCTTACAAGGAAAGTTGTGTGTCATTAGCCTGCATCACTGTGCACCAAACACAATATGAAAATCATGACAATAATGTTTAATATTATCCCACTAAGACAAGGTCTTGAGAAGTGTTTTTCCCCATAAATGAGGCATTTGGGGAAGTTCCACGGGAGTGGTTGTGGCTGTGACAGGGACACAGAAGTCAGGTGTCTCTGCCGGAGAGTTCAGGTCAAGGCATCTCCTCAGGGAGATGAATTGGACTCAGTCTGAGGCAATGAATTGATCACAACTATGCAGCCACCAATTACATGAGTCCCAAACAAATGGGATTCAGAAAACAGGATTGTTCTTTCACCTAGGAACGCTGTGTGGCCTGAAGAGGACAATAAGAGAAGAGGTATAATCTCCAGACTCTCTGGGGATGTGGCTGGAGTCCCCACTTCTGTGAAGCAAATAGTTCTCAGCTGTCGACACCAATTACAGGTGTCACAATGAGTTTTGAGGCATGTCGTAAGCAATTGGTCGATAATAATCAAGTTGCAAATTTTGCTGATGATTTCTTTCTTTATAAATTAGATTGATGTGTTAAGACTTCTTTGGTTGAAACTGAGAGCCAGGCAGGTTGAAATAGCTTGGACAAGAAGAGGAACTTACCACAAGTGCTATGTAACGGCAAGAGCAGGGATGCAGCTAGCATGGAACCTAGAGCCAGGAATCCAACGTCCCCAGGGCACACACACACCAGTCTCAAACCTACTGTTCTCTGCCTATTGGATTCTTTCCCACTGCAGGACAGTTCTCTCTACATGGCAGCAGCTGCAGCTGAAAACAGTTCACAAGCCTCACAAGTCATACATTTTGACAGCAGAATATCTTGAATCTCTGTTCTAAGTTTTAGAACATTGAATATTTCTTTTCTTTTTTCCTTTTTTTTTTTTTTTAATTTCAGACTATTACGGGGGGACAAAAGCTTTGGTTACATATGTTGGCTTTGCACCACCTGAGTCAGAGCTAGGTGTGAATTTACTCATCCCCTCGTCTCCCTCCCACCTGCCTGTATGTGCACTTAAGTGTTGATCAGTTAGTACCAATTTGATGGTGAGTACATGTGGTGCTTGTTTCTCCATTCTAGGGATACTTCACTTAGTAGAATGGGCTCCAGCCCTATCCAGGAAAATACAAGAGGTGCTATATCACCATTGTTTCTTATAGCTGAGTAGTACTCCATGGTATACATGTACCACATTTTATTAATCCACTCATGTGTTGATGGGTACTTGGGTTGTTTCCACATCTTTGCAATTGTGAATTGTGCTGCTATAAACATTCGAGTGCAGATGTCTTTATTATAGAATGTCTTTTTTTTTCCTTTGAGTAAATACCCAGTAGTGCTGGATCACATGGTAGTTCTACTTTTAGTTTTTTGAAGCATCTTCATATTATTTTCCATAGTGGTTGAATATTTCTAATGTTCAATGGGTGTGTATTGGGTCACACAGCTACCACCAAAACAATTGACTGTGGCCAAAGTGTGTCACATTTCAATTATCTGTGCACCACCCTTTATATGCTTGTCCGAAACCTATAGTCTATCAGCAGACCTCGCCTTTGCATGCTGAACTGCTGCCCTAAATGTTACTTCCGTGTTATTCTCCTGACTGCCCTTGAAGATACTATCTCTGCAGCTCTTCCCTCAAATGGATGCTGTTTTTCTCTCTCTGTGCCCCCAAATACCTCTGGGTCTGAAAGTGTACTCCTTGCTGTCTGTTGCTGCACTTCTTCTCCTTCCTTCCTCAAAATCCCCAAGCATTTGGAATCAGGCCATTAGACTATGTCCGCCCTGTCCCTCTTTGCAATCCTTACCCATTGACGTACTGCTCATTTTCCCTTGTTCATTAAAGTTTGAGCATTTGCTTCATTGTCATTCTCTATATAATCCATTCTCCACGCCCTTAAGGACAGTTCAGTCAACACCCTGCTGTGTCGGGTTATAATTGGGCTGGTGGGGATAGGAGGGGTGTAGAAGACAAAAGAGAAGAGGAGTAGAGTTTAAAACAATGAGGACTCAGCTTGGACTTCAGTTGTGTTTGATTGCTCTATAGGTAATGCAGGGAGGGCGCACCAGGGAAGAAGAACAGTGTGGACAAATGCACAGGGACTAGAAACAGCCTTGTCCGTTTGCAAAACTGTAAGTCATTCCGATTGGGAAGCCATAGCATAAGTGAAGTGTGCAAAGGGGTGAGAGAAGACAGTAGAAATTTAAACTTTGCAGGGCTTTCTGTGCCATATTTAAAGGTTTCATCTTTTTCCTGTTTTCCAAATAAAGGACAGTAGAATAGTTTGGCACATATGCATGTCTTGATGACAGTATTTCACACATTGTACGATGACTTACTCTCAAGTTCTGTCTTTCGACTGTGGATCCATGAGGGTGGAGTCTGCCTTATGCAGCTTCAGATCTCCTGGACCTGGCGCCCATGTTTACTGAATGACATAGTGGAGTTTTGTGAATGCCTTAAGATCATACTATTCATAGAATTATTCATAGAGAAAAATATAATTTTCATTATATTCTAAGTTACAAGTAATAGTTTACAGATAAACTTTAGAAACCCACTAAATTCACAACCCTGGGATAAAGATTTTACAATTTTGAACATTTTTTTTTAACCTACTGTAGGGAACCATGATTAAGCCACTCTGTGCTAAGGGGTTTGTGAACAGGCCTAATTCTTTTCATGGCTTTATTGGTTTATAGTTTGCAAGGTGCTTTCCGAGTCCATTATTTTATTAAATCCTCTCCATCAAGTGTGAGAGAGGTGAGAAGTAGGTCTTATTATCTTTACAATGAAGAATGTAAGGCAGAGATTTAAGCCTCTTGGCCAAGGTCATACAACGAATAAGTGGTAGAGCCTGAACTTAAACTGGGATCTTCGGTTCTGAGCACACTGATTCCTGCGTTCCTCCGCACTGCCTCTAGATTACAGTGAGGACATCTGACATTGAAGAGACTGTGGGTAACAAGTGAGGTTGTTATATGCCATGGCTGTAAAAAATCCAAGGTAAAAGCCATCTGTGCTAATAAGTGTGTGAATTGCCTACAAACGCCGGCGATACTTTTATCCTTTCACGGCTTGTGCTCTTGGCCAGACCCTTGCATTATGTCTAGTCTGAATCTTAGTCTTTCAAGAGAGATGTGCAGAAACGGGAAAGGGATTCAGCCTATTATGTCTGCTCTATGAAAGAATGTTCCCCATCTCCACAGAGGTCACGGCCGCACAGGAAATTAGCACGTTGCAGCAACACGAATGTAGGCTAGACCTCAGAAAAAACTTACTATTTGTGAGTGCTGTGAGAAGCAGGGAATGTGTTTTCAAACAGGATATGAAATCTCTATCACTCCAGATTTTAAGAATAGGAGAATTCTGTCCAGAGTAAGTTGAAAGGCCTGGAAGCTGAAAGGCGTGTATGGTTAGCTCTGCGTCCGTGTTGGGAACCTCGAGGCTGACTCTGGCCTTGTTCTTTTTGTTCATCCTCCCCTCCCGCTTTATTACTGTGCAGTCTGCTTACTGCAAGATAATTTGTTCTACTCTCATTACTTTCTTAAAAAAAAATGTAAGTGCCACCATCTAGGTTTCCATTCCCAAGGAAAATCTGCCGTCTGGAAGGTACCACCTTCTGGTGCTACCAAGATGAAAACAGAAACCAGGAAGCACCTAAGCGGTCTATTTCCTCTCTCGGGTCCTCACCAAAGCCTTAACCACGTTGGGAACATCATAAAATACTTTTTAAAAATCCATTGGCTATTTTTTACACTCTTTACCAATTTCTGTATTCTGCCCTCTTCCCCAGATCTAAGTGATTACATTTTTCTGTCTTGCTATTTAAAACATACATACGTGCATGTATGTATGTATATTTATATTGCTTCAGTGAGTTTCTTTTTACATCATTACACACTGTGGTTTGGGGCCATGTGGTATATTTCAAAAATGACACAAATTTTCTCCCTCCTTGCATCCATGCGCCCTTACCCTGTGTAAGTCAGAGAGCCTTCCCACTCTCAGTCCGAGCTCAGCCCGGACTGGCTCTGATTTTTAGGATGCCAGCAAATGCAGAGGCCTTACAAGTGTTTGGGCCCTGGGGCTTGTTTCCTCCTGCTGCTTTCTTTGCATCCTAAGAGCATGTGAGAAGCAGCTCGGGCAGCCTGGGGAAGAATGGGAGGCCCGCACAGAGGTAAGCAGGGAAGAGCCACTCCACTGAAGGTACCCTTTGATCAACTTGCCTGCAAACTGCCTGACGTGGACGTGAGTCCAGCCCTGATCATCCAAACTCCAGCCTGCTCACCACTGACTCCGGTCGTGACAGCCCAACGGAGACCAACCAAGCTCAAGTTAGCCTACATCAAAACAACCCCCCACTGAGCCACAGCATCATGAACAAAATACATGGCTATTTTAAGCTACTGGATTTTGGATGTTTTATTACACAGCTGTAGATAACTGTTATAGTCTATAAACTTAGAAATGGCAGGAATTGTTTCTAACCTCTTTTCTTTTTACTTTGCCTTGGCAATTACTATCATAAATTTTCTTGCCCAAGCTTTTGCACTTGAATTATAATAAAAATATGTTTCTGTGTGTATGTTTTCTTTAGATGTGAAATTTGTTTATAGTCAACGAAACTAATATATTAATGTAATTAATATAATTTAATAATTATATATACATTTTCTTCATATATGTAAACCTGAACTTAATTTTTCATCTTCCATTAATGGACTTTCGGGGTTACTTCTAACATTAAAGTCTCGTATCTATAAAGATTCTTGTATATGTCTCCTTATGCACATGTGGAGGAATTTGCTAGAAATAGTTATTGACTCATTTAGTATGCACTTTCTCAATTTACTAGAACCTGCCAATTATCCAAAGTATTTAATATGTGAACTTCTTTTCTGTTTCACCCGTTGTTTAAGAAATCATTCCTATACCAACTTTGTAAGATATTTACGCAAATGTTCTTTTAATAACTCTATGGCTTCTCATTAAACCATGTGGAACTGAATATTGGGTAGAGTGAAGATGGTATCATACATTATTCCACATGGAAAGAAAATTGTTAGTATGCAGTTTTAAACCATTTCTCATTTCCATATTGACTGTAAAAAAAAACTATTAAATAGTAGGGCTTTGTAAAATGCTTGGGTCAGTGTCTAGGTCTTCTATTCTGTTGATTTTTTTTTTTCATCTATTCTTGCACCAATACCACACTTTTTAATCATTATGACTGTAAATTCTGATAAGTTTGATTTCTTTTTGATGAAGAGGTCTATCCTCTTTGTTTTTATTTCATAAAACTCTCCTGGCTATTCAGATTCATTCACTATTTTATTTTAGAAATAATGTTTTAAGTTCCACAAAATATCCTTTAAAATTGTGATTAGAATTTCATTGCATTTAAAGATTAAATTGGAAGAATTATTTATTTATGATTGAGTTTTCCCATCATAAGAATAGCTATTTATTTATTTAGGTCTTCTTTTGTGTTCTTCATGAGTTTTATATTTCTTCCTACAATAGTCCTGAGCATCTTTTGTTAGATTATTCCAAAGGACTTTTATAATTTTTCTTGTTATTATAAATAAGATTTTTCTGTTTTTTTTTAATTCATTGTTTCTGAGAGAGAGAAATATTCTTAATGTACTCAGATAATATCCAGCAATTCTACTATGTTTTTTATGTCTACAGACTTTTATTTTATTTCTAGGTATGTGATCATAGTCCAACTCAATCAAAAAAGAAATAATTACCTCTGCTTCTTTCCAGGTATAAAACATCTTTTTTTCTTCTTCTTTTACTCTTTTGTCTTATTTAGGACCATCAGTAAAATGCTTAATACTCATTTCTATCCCACATTTATTGGGGACCTACTATATAACAGACTTTTTTTAGATGCTTAGAAGACACAGTATACAAAACAGATAAACATTACTTCTCTCATGTCCCCCACATTCTAGCAGAAGACAAAGTAAAAATAAATAGTTGAATGAAGAAATAAATAATGATAATTTGTTTCATTTTGTTACCCATCATAAGATTTATAGCTGAGACCCCATAACAATAGAAAGATTAGCCAGAAAACCAGAGAAATAAATACAAATTTATTTAATATAAGTTTAGCATGACACAGGAGCCTTCGGAAACCAAGACCTGAAGGAACAGGTAAAAATTATTTTTGTGGACATCATGCAGAAGTTTGATTGGAGGATAAAAGGCTATGGTCTAATGGTAATAAACTTGAGGGAACTTAGCAAAGCTTGTTTGTGTCCCTGGTTGACATTCCTGGAATGACCTATTTTAGTTTTATGGCCTACTTCAGGGGAGAGGGAGCAAGGGAAATTCTTTCTAATGTCTATGGCCTGCTCCTATGGCTTCCTCAAGTGCCTTTAGCTTAAAATACTCAGTATACCAAGATGCCTTATTTTGCTTTTTGTTTTTGTTTTTGTTTTTTTTAGAGACAGGGCCCATGGACTGTAGTGGCACGATCATACCTCACTGCAGCCTTGAACTCCTGGGCTCAAGCAATCCTCCTACCTCAGTCTCTAGGTGCCTTATTTTGGTTTTGGTTTTGTTTTTAACTTTTAATTTTTAATTAATATGGCTACATAATAGTTATATATCTTTATAGGGTACATGTGATGTTTTGATACAGGCATACAATGTGGAGTAATATAATCAGGGTAATTGAGGTTTCCATCACCTCAGGCATTTAACATTTCTTTGTGTTAGGAACATTCAAATTCTGTTATTTTAAAGTATACCCTAACTTGTTATAGTCATGTTGTTATGCTATCAAATAATTTTCATCCTATCTAACTATCTAACTATATTTTTGCAACAATTAACCATCCCCACTTCATTCCCCCTCCCTGCTACCTTTCCCAGCCTCTAGTAGCCATCATTCTACCCTCTGTCTCCATGAGATCAATTTTTAAAAAAATATTTGGCTCCCACATATGCATGAGAACACACGAGCTTGGCCTTTCGGTGCTTGGCTTACTTCACCTAATATAATGCTCTCCAGTTCCATCCATGTTGTTTCAAATAGCAGAGTCCATTCTTTTTGTGGCTATATAATATTCTGTTGTATATATGTGCCACAATTTCTTTATCCATTGATGGGACACTTAGGTTGATTCCATATCTTGACTATTGTGAATAGTGCTGTGATAAACATGGGCATGCAGATATCTTTTCAACATACTGAATCCCATCCTTTGGATAGATACCCAGTAATGGGATTGCTGGGTCATATAGTGGCTCTATTTTTAGTTATTTGAGGAACATCCACACTGTTTTCCATAGTGATTAGACTAATTTACATTCCCACCAACAGTGTATGAGGGTTTCCGTTTCTCCACATCCTTGCCAGCATTTGTTATTGCCTGTCTTTTTGATAAAAACCATTCTAACTGGGGTGAGATGATAGCTCATTGTAGTTTTGATTTGCATTTCTCTGATGACTAATGATGTTGAGAATATTTTTATACATACACTTGTTGGCCATTTGTATGTCTTCTTTTGATAACTGTCTATTCATATTCTTTGGCCATTTTTAAAATCAGATTATTTGATTTTTTCCTATTGAGTTGTTGGAGCTCCTTATATATTTTAGTTATTAATCCTTTGTCAAATGCGTAGTTTGAAAATATTTTCTCCCATTCTATGGGTTGTCTTTTACCTTTGTTGATTTTTTCTTTTGCTGTGCAGAAGCTTTTTAGCTTTTTGTGTCCCCATTTGTCCAATTTTGCTTTGGTTTCCTGGGCTTTGAGTGTATTACTCAAGAAGTCCTTGCCCAGACCAATGTCCTGAAGCATTTTCCCAATGTTTTCTTCTCGTATTATAGTTCCATACTTCCAGATCTTATATTTAAGTCTTTAATCCATTTTGATTTGATTTTTCTATATGGAGAGAGATAAGGGTCTAGTCTCATTTTTCTGATATCCAGTTTCCCCAGCACCATTTGTTGAAGATACTGTCCTTTATTCATTGTATGTTCTTGGTTTAAGGTGCCTTATCTTGGATAGCATATCCTGAACCCCATCATTATGTTAAATAATCTTGAGTGCTATGAGAAAAATAAAAAGAAAGATTAGTGGGCGTAGGCTGCAGAGGTATGGGTTGCAATTGTAAATGGATTCACGAGGATAGGCTTTAAGGAGGTGGCATTTGAGGAAAGACTTGAAGGAGATGAGGAAGTTCACTTTGTACATACCTGGGGGAAGAAAATTCCAGGAAGAGGGAAATTCTCAGACAAGATTCCAAGTAGTGGAGAGGGTGAGAATTAAGAAGTGATTGGATTTTGAATTTTCTTTTGGATTGGATGTGTTTGTTTTGTTTTTGAGACAGGATCTCATTCTGCTGCTTGGGCTACAGTGCAGTGGTGCCATCATAGCTTGCTGCAACCTCAAACTCCTGTCCTCAAGAGATCCTCCTGCCTCAGCCCTGCAAAGTGCTAAGATTACAGATGTGAGCCACTGCCCCTGGCCTGGGTGTGTTTTGAGCAAAATCAAATGTCAAAAAGGATTCTAAAGTTCTTGGCCTAAGCAACTTGACAGATAAATCTCTTACCTGGGAAGGAAAAGAACAAAGGCAAACAGGTTGGGAGTGGGGGAAGATCTAGAATCCAACTCTGGGCGTGGGAAACTTGAGATGTCAATCAGACATGCAACTAGGTATATTGAGATGGCACTTTGATATTCTATTTTGATGTTTATAAGAGAAGTCTGGTTAGAGATATAAATGGGAGAGTCACTGGCACATAGACTATAATACTGATAAAACTAGATGAAATAATTGGTACTAAGCACTGAGCCCTGGGACACTCCAGAATTAAGAGACTGTAGAGAAAATGAGGAACCAATAAAGGCGAGGGAGAGAGAACAGCCAATTAGGAGGAAAATCAAGAGATTATGGCATCCTAAACACCAAAGGGAGAAAAGGAAGAAAGAGTGACTAATGGCATCAAATGTGGTGGACAGGTCAAGGACAACATATCTAAGAATTAACCACTGAATGTAATAATGTGGATGTTGCTTGTGACCTAGAGGCCATCATTTTAAATAGAATGATGGGAACAAAACACTCTTTGAAAGATTTGAAGAGCAAATGAGGAGACAAATCTACACAGTGAATACAGATAACTATTTTGAGTTTTGTTGCAAAGGAGATAAGAAAACTGAAGCCTTAGTTATAAGGAGAAGAAAGAGAGAGAGAGACAGAGAGAGAGAGAGAGAAAGAGAGAAGAGAGACATACATGTTTGTATGCTGATGGAAAAAGTCCAACAGAGAGAGAGAGAAAAAAAAATAAAGACATAGGAAACACAGAGGAGAATTGCAGGAATAATGTCCTCAAGTGAGAGAGGAGCTCTACCATACAATGAGATCTACTATACAGCTGGAAAGATTGGTTTAAATATGGCTAATAAGGAATTTCTAATCAAGTCATGGAAATTTTCTTCTACTCTGCTAAGAGTTTGTTTTAATCATAACTGAGAGTTGAGTTATATCATATTATTCTCTGACACCTATTTAGATTATAATAGCATTTTTGTTCTTTATCAATGTGATAAATTGTTAGCTTATTTCGTGTTGAAACCTATATAACTATCCAGAATGGATGCCTTTATTGAAAGATGATTCTAGATTAATGATTTACTTCCTTCATGATTATTGGTAAATTTAGATTTTGTAGTTCTTTTGGAGTCAATTTTGTTATATATATGTATATATATTATGAAATATATATTATAAATAATATAATGTAGATATAAACATATGCATTTCATATTATTTTATATGGTGGTAGGAACAAAGTTGTTCATAGTATTATCTTAACTATACCTGTATGTCATCTTTTTAAATTGTGAGTATCTTATAAAAAGTATATTTGCATATAATGTTTTATATATTAAAATTATCATTAGCATTTATATTTTACTTACATAGACATATGCAAGAAGAAATGGCTCACAGATGACTTTTCTAATTCCAAGATAACCTATATACTTGAGTTTAATTCTAACAAGGCCTTTGAAGACTTAATCAGTGGGCATATTTCAAGGTTTATGAGTAAATTTAACTGTCTATTACAAATATCAAATGAGTAAATACAATTTCTCACAACCAACAACAAAAATAAGCATTACAGTAATCATAGTCTTAAAGCTGAGTTATATTCTATGGTATAAATTTGAACCATTTTGTTTAGGATTTCTTAGGAGAATTCCTCCTAAATAAACTAGCCAAGAAAGCAATTTTATAACAAAATACATGTCAAAAAAAAAAAAAACAGAATAAAAAAAAAACTTTACATCATCTGGCTCAAAAGCATTTGTATCTACAAAACTTCTACTTGAAATTTCTCATTTATGAACATTGAAACTAGTAGCCTATGATTTCTTCTAATTTTAACTAAGGCTGACTCCAAGTATTGGGGGCTTATAATTTTCTACAGCAGTCCCCCTTTGTCTGTGGTTTTGCATTCTGAAGTTTCAGGTACCTTTAGTCAACCATGGTTGGAATATATTAAATGGACAATTCCAGAAATAGATACTTTGTAAGTTATAAATTGAGCACCATTCTGGGTAGAATGATGAACTCTCGCACTGTCCAGTTCCATCCCACCTGGGACGTGAATTGTCCCTTTTTCCAGTGTTTCCATGCAATAGATGTCCCAGCCCCTTAGTCACTTAGCAACCCTGTCAGTTATCAGATTGACTGTTACAGTGTCACAGTGCTTGTATTCAAGTCTACCTTATTTTGCCTAATAATGGCCCAAAGGGCAGAATTGTGATGTTGACATATCATTGTAATTGTTCTATTTTATTATTGACTATTGTTGTTAATCTCTTACTGTGCCTAATTTATAAATTAAACTTTATCATAGGTATGTGTTTATAGGAGAAAACATAGCATACATAGAGTTTCAGGCTACTACCTGAGGTTTCAGGCATCCACTGAGGGTCATAGAACAAATCCCCTGTTTTTCTACTACTGTATTTCAACTTCCTTCTCTCTCTCCTTTGTTCCTTGAAGTTTTGCCATAAATTTTCTATTCTGAAATTATAATGTACAGAATCAGCTTTTGGTCTTGTTGAAAATCTGTATGGATCCATTTAGTTATTTTCTGTGTCAATTATTCTTGTTTTTATTTTTATCACTTCCGTCATTCATTTTAGGTTTATTTTTCTTGATCTAGATTTGTGATTGAATGTATAGCTCATTAATGAGTAACTCAAGTTTCAGATTTTCTTATTTTTAAGTTTGCATATTTAGAGCTGTAAAGTTGCATTTAAAGGTATAAAATTCCTTCCAACTACTACTTTAGCTGCAATCTGAAGTTTAGTTATACTGATTATCTTTGGTATGCCTGTCAGGATATTGTAAGCCTATGGTGATTTCTTCTTTAATCCATTAGTGACTTAGAAGTATGGTTTTAGGGTGTCAATACATGGGGGAGGGGGTTGAAATTATATTTGTGTTGATAATTTTGCATTGTGGTCAAGGAATGCAGTCTGCATGATATGTTTTCTTTAGAATTTGTGATAATGTACAAATATACATGAAACTGTCATGATAATGGTGGTTTGCTATAACATGAATCCAGCTTTAAAACATGAGCTACTGCTTGTGTCCTCTGCCTTACTCTTTTCTCACCAAGGGTCTTAAGGACAACATGAGGCCCACTGAGGCAATGCAGGGGTGTGGAGGGTGGGCTACAGATCCCAGAATTCTCCCTGACCAGTCATTCCACATCAGGCCAATGGGATGGATAACAAAATGGAAACTCTTGAGATTACTGTTTCTGTCCCGGACATCCTTGCTGGGCACAGGAGCCAGTGTTGTTCCCACGGATGTTTTAGCAAGCTGACAATTGCCATTAAGTGGTTCCAGAATGAAGCTGGATCTGAGACGGCTTTGGATTGTGCAGCAGGAACCTGAGACTCCCAACAAGTCCTATCTTTTTGGTTTCTTTCTTCTGGTGTCTTCTTCCAATAATTCTTTGATTCCAATAGTCATTCACCACATATATCTAAACCTTTCTACTGTTCATGAGCTCATATATGCCCTCATTTCCTATTTTACACAAATTGGATTCCATAGCCTATCACTGCAATCACTCTAGTATCCACTCCCTCAACTCCTTTTCTCTCCTTTTTTTACTTGGAAAAATTCCAACCATGGTACTATCTAAAACTGAATTTTTTATACTTTCTCCTGAACAGTTGAAAGTCACCAGAGAAATGGTTACAGCTTGCTGATTGGTCTTATCTTATATTTATGACCATAAACCACAGAGAACCCTCCGCACTACCCAGAAATCCTCTGTTTCTCTAATTGATATTTTTGTGGTGGTAAAATATACTTAACATGAAATTTATGGGTATATTGAAGGGTACCTTTTAACCCTTTAAGAGTAAAGTTCAGTGGCATTGAGTACATTCACACTGCTGTGCAATCATCACCTCCATCCATCTCCACAATATTTTCATTATCCCGTGCTCAAATTCTATACTCATTAAATAATAACTTCCCATTTCCCCTCCCACGAGCCCCTGGCAATCATCCTTCTACTTTCTGTCTTTATGTATTTGACAACTCTAAGTACCTCATGTGAGTGGGAGCATACAACATCCATCCTTTTGTGACTGGCTAATTTCACTTAGCATGATGCCTTTAAGTTTTATCCATGTTGTAACATGTGTCAGAATTTCCTTCCCTTTTATGGCTTAATAATGTACTATTGTATTTTTATACCACACTTTTTAATTCATTCATATCCTGATGAACACACTGGTGTTATTTCCACCTTTTGGCTATTGTGAATAATGTTTTTATGAGCAGGGGTGTACAAATAACTATTTGAGTTGCTACTTTCAGTTCCTTTACATATATACCCAGATGTGAAATTGGTGGGCCAGAAAGTGATTCTATGTTAAATTTTTGAGAAATTATAGCAGCTGCACCATTTTACATTCTCACCAACAAGGCACAATGATTTCAATTTCTCCACATCATCACCAACACTTTTTATTTTCTGCTTAGGTTAGTTTTGTGTTGTTTTATTTTAGTAGTAGCCATCCTAATGTGTATTTAACAGTACCTCATCATGATTTTTTAAATTTCAGAGTATTAAGGGGGTACAAATACTTTGGTTATATAAATTGCCTTTGCACTGCCTGAGTTAGAGCTACAAGCATGTCCATCCCCCAGACAGCTCGCACCACATCCCTTAGGTGTGAATTTACCCATCTCCTCCTGTCCCCTCCCACCTGCCCAACACTCTATGGATGTTACTTCCCTATGTGCACATAAGTGTTGATCAATTAGTACCAATTTAATGGTGAGTACATGTGGTGCTTGTTTTTCCATTGTTGTGATACTTCACTTAGAAGCCTGGGCTCCAGCTCGATCCAGGATAACACAATAGGTAGTTCACCATTTTTTTTAATGGCGGAGTAGTACTCCATGGCAAACATATACCACATTTTATTAATCCACTCACATACTGATGGGCACTTGGGTTGTTTCTATATCTTTGCAATTGTGAATTGTGCTGATGTAAATATTCAAGTGCAAGTGTCTTTATTATAGAATTTTTTTTTCCTTTGGGTAGATGCCCAGTAGTAAGATTGTTGGATCAAATGGTAGTTCTACTTTTAGTTCTTTGAGTTATCTCCTTATTACTTTCCACAGAGGTTGGACTAGTTTTCAGTCCCACACCAACAGTGTATGAGTGTTCCTATCTCTCTGTATCCATGCCAACATTTGTTGTTTTGGGACTTTTTTGCCCATAATGATTAATGATTTTGAACATCTTCTCATATTCTCATTGTCCATTTGTGTCTTCTTTGAGGAGTAAAGTCTATTTAAGTCCTCTGCCCATCTTTTAATGAGATTGTTTGCTTGTTTGTCATTGAGTTTTAAGAGTTCTTTAAACATTCTAGATATTAATCCCTTACTAGATATATACTTTGCAGATAATTTCTCTGATTCCATTGGTTACCTTTTTGCTCTTGATAGTGTCCTTTGGTTCACAGAAGTTTTTTTTTTATTATTTTTTATGAGTTCTGTTTATATTTTTCATGTGGTATTGAGTTTTGGTGTCATTTCCAAGAAACCATTGGCAACTCCAATGTCATCAGGTTTTCCTGTAAGTGTTTTATTGCTTTATCTCTCATGTTTAGGTCTTTAATCTATTTTAAGGTTTTTTTTTTAATATGGTATATAAGTTAAGGGTCCAACTTCATTCTTCTACATGGATATCTAATTTTCCTACCGTCATTTGTAGAAAAGACTTTCTTTTCCCATTGAATTGTCTTGGGACACTTGGGAAAAATCATTTGACCACATGTGTTAGGGTTTATTTCTAGGCTATCTATTCTACTCTATTGGTCTGTATGTCTCTCTTCATGCCAGTACTACACAGTTGTGATTACTATAGTTTGTAGTAAATTTTAAAATTAGGAAGTATGAGAATTCCAAATTTGTTCTTTTTCAAGATTTTTTTTTTTTTTTGCTCACTCAGAGTCCCTCGAGATTATTTATAAATTTTAGGATGAAGTTTTCTATTTCTGTAAAAAAAAGTTTTTGTGATTTTGATAGAAATTTTATGACGTCTATAGATCACATTGGTTATTATTGACAACTTAACCATATTTAGTCTAACAATCCATGAACAAGGATGCTTTTCCATTTTTTGTTGTCCTCTCTAATTTCTCTGAGCAATGTTTTATAGTTTTCAATGTATAAGTCTTTTACCTCTTTGGTTAAGTTTATTCCTAGGTATTTTACTCTTTTTGCTACTATTGCAAATGGGATTGGTTTCTTAATTTCCTTTTTGGACTGTTCATTGTTACTGTAGATAAATGCAACTGATGTTTGCATGTTGATATTTTATCCTGAAACTTTTTAAAATTTGTGTATTAGTTCTAACTGGTGTGTATGTGTGTATGTGTGTGTATGTGTGTATAATCTTTAGGGTTTTCTACATATAAAACCATGTCTTCTGCTAACAGAGACAATATTACTTCTTCCTTTCCAATTTGGATGCCATTTAATTATTCTTCAAGCCTCATTGCTTAGACGGGGACTTCCATTACTGTGTTGAATAGAAATGGTAAAAAAAAAAAAAAAAAAAAAAAAAAAAAAAGAAGTAAAAGTAGACATCCTTCCCTTGTTCCTGAGCTGAGAAGAAAAGTTTTCAGTCTTTCACCAAGGAGTGATGTTAGCTGTGGGTTTTTCATATAAGGCCTCTATTATACTTAGGTAGTTTCCTTCTGTTTTTAGTGTATTGAGTGCTTTTATCATAAAAGGGTGTTAAATTTTTAAAATGTTTTTTCTATACCAGCTGAGATGATCATATTTTTTTATTCATTCTGTTACTGTGATGTATATAATTGATTGATTTTTGTGTATTGAACCAAGAAATATATTCTTATATAATATATATTTTCTTTGTATAAGAAATATTTATATTTTCTTTATATGATAAATATATTCCACTGGGCATGATAGTTCATGTCCATAATCCCAGATACTCAGGAAACTGAGGCAGAAGGCTTGCTTGAGACCAAGAGTTCAAGAAATATATACTGTGGATGATGAGAAATTACTTAATGGGTATAATGGACATTATTCAGGTTATATTTAATAGATACACTATTAAAAGCCCTAAGTTCACCACTATGCAATATATTCATGTACCAAAATTGCACTCATATACCATGAATCTATACAAATAAAAAAGACCTATATTTTTATATAATATATATTTTTATATATATTCTTGAATTCAGGAAAAAAATCCTACTTGGTCATATTGTATAATTCTTTTAATATGCTGTTGAATCTGGCTTGCTGGTATTTTCTTTTTTTTTTTTTTAATTTTTTTTATTGATACATAATAATTGTACACATTCATGGAGTATATGTTACATCTTGATACAAGCACACAACATACAATGATCAAATCAGGGTAACTGGGACAAGATTCACCTGAAACATCCATCATTGCTTTATGTTGGGAGTATCTGAAAACTTCTAGATATTCTGAAATACAATAAACTATTATCAACTATAGTTGCCCCATTGTACCACTGAACATCAGAACTTCTTCCTTCTATTTAACAGAATTACCTCTTCACCACCACCTCTTCATTACCCCTTCCCACCACCCTTCCTTTGTTTTTTTTTTTTTTTTTATTTCATCTTGTTATGGGGGATACAGAATTGCAGGTTACATACGTTGCTCCTGTACCGCCTTTCCCCCCAAGTCAGAGCTCCAGGCGTGTCTATTCCCCAGGTTGTGCGCATTGCACCCATCATGTAGGTATATATCCCTCCCTTCCCCACCCCCCCTTCCCGAGTCAGCACCTTCAAGTGTTACCACTCCCCAAACGGTGCACAATGCACTCATTGTGTAGGCATACCCCCATCCCCTCCCTCACCCCCCACCTCAGTCTGATATCCAATTGGTGTCGTTCCCAGATTTGTATTTAGGTGATGATTAGGGAAACCAATTTTCTGGTGAGTACATGTGATGCTTGTTTTTCCATTCTTGGGATACTTCACTTAATATAATGGGTTCCAACTCTCTCCAGGAGAACCATAGAGATGTCGTATCTTCATCATTCCTTATAGCTGAGTAATATTCCATGGTATACATATACCACAGCTTACTAATCCAATCATGTATTGATGGGCATTTGGGTTGTTTCCACATCTTTGCTATTGTGAATTGTGCTGCTATAAACATTCGGGTACATGTGTCTTTGTTAAAGAATGACCTTTTTTCCTTTGGGTATATGCCCAGTAATGGGATTGCTGGGTCAAATGGCAGGTCTACTTGAATCTGTTTAAGATACCTCCATAATGCTTTCCACAGGGGTTGCACTAGTTTGCAGTCCCACCAGCAGTGTATGAGTGTTCCTATCTCTCCACACCCACGCCAACATGTATTGTTTTGGGTTTTTTTGATAAGGCCATTCTCACTGGGGTTAAATGATATCTCATTGTGGTTTTGATTTGCATTTCTCTGATGATTAGGGATGTTGAGCATTTTTTCATATGTTTGTTAGCCATTCTTATATCTTCTTTCGAGAAGTTTCTATTCATGTCATTTGCCCACTTTTTGATAGGGTTGCTTGATTTTTTCTTGCTGATTTTCCTGAGTTCTAAATAGATTCTTGTTATCAGTCCTTTATCTGATGTGTAGTATGCAAAAATTTTTCCCCATTCTGTAGGTGGTCTGTTTATTCTCTGGACTGTTTCTTTGGCTGTGCAGAAGCTTTTTAATTTAATCATGTCCCATTCATTTATTTTTGTTGCTGCTGTGATTGCCTTGGGGGTCTTCTTCATAAATTCTTTGCCTAGGCCAATGTCTGTAAGAGTCTTTCCTACATTTTCTTCTAGAATTCTGATTGTATCACGCCTAAGGTTTAAGTCTGTTATCCACCGTGATTTGATTTTTGTGAGAGGTGAAAGCTGTGTGTCCTGTTTCAGTTTTCTACAAGTGGCTAACCAATTCTCCCAGCACCATTTATTGAATAGGGATTCTTGTCCCCAGAGTATATTCTTTCCCGCTTTCTTGAGAAATTTTATATCAATATTCATAATAGATATTAGTCTATGGTTTTCTCTTTATGTAGTGTCTTTGTCTGTAGTAGCAGGGTAATACAGACTTCATAAAATGAGTTAAAAAGTGTTCCCTCCTCTTCAATTTTTTGGAAGAGTTTGATAAATATTGGTGTTAATTGTTCCTTAAATGTGTTGTAGCATCCAATAAAGCCATTAGGTATAGGACTTTTCTATGTTAGGAGGTTGTTAATTATTGATTCATTGTCCTTGCTAGTCAAAGTTTTTTTTATTATTATTTTACATTTCTTCATTATTCATTTTTGGTAGTTTGTATTTCTTGGAACTTTTTCATTTAATTTAGGTTACCCGATTTGTTGGAGTATACTTGTTCACAATACTATCTTATAATCATTCTGTTTCTCTAAAATCATTAGTAATATTCCCACTGTCATTTCTAAATTTAGTTATTTGAGTTGTCTCTCTTTTTTTCTTAGTCTTTTTGCCTAAAGGTTTGTCAATTTTGTTGATCTTTAAAAAAAAACAATTCTTGGTTCCACTGATTTTCTTTATTGTTTTTCTATTCTTTATTTTATTTGTTACTGCTATAATCTTTATTATTTCCTCCCATCTTCTAGCTTTGTGTTTAGTTTGTTCTAAAAATATTTTTCTAATTCCTCAAGGTATAAAGTTAAGTTACTGACTTGAGACCTTCTTTTTTAATGTAAACAGTTATGGCTATAAATGTGCCTCTTATCTTAGCACTGCTTTTGCTACATTCCATAAGTTTTGGAATATTGTGTTTTATTTTCATTTGTCTCAAGATATTTTCTAATTTCTTTTTGACCCTTTAATTGTTTAAGAGTGTGTTTAATTTCCACATATTTCTGAATTTGCATTTTCTTTCTGCTGCTGATTTTCTCGCTCCATTCCCTAGTGACCAGAAAAGATTCATTTATGATATCAGTCTTTTTTAAATTATTAAAACTTGTTTTGTGATCTACCATGTGGTATATCCTATAGAATGTAATATGTGCACTTAAGAAAATTATGTATTCTTCTATTGTTGGGCAAAGTGTTTTGTATATGTCTGTTACGTCCAATTGATCTATAATATTGTTCAAGTCCTCTATTTCCTCATTGATCTTCTGTCTGGTTATTTTATACACCATTGAAAGTGAGATATTTAAGTCTCCTATTAATATTTTAGAGCTATCTATTTCCCTTCAAGTCTACCCATGCTTGCTTCATACATATTGGAGCTCTCATGTTTAGTGCATGTACGTTTATACTTGTTACATCTTCTTGGCAAATTGAACCTTTTGCCATCTTGTAATGTTCTTTGTCTCTTACAAAAGTTACTCAACTGAAATCTGTTTGTCTGATAGCATAGTCACCCTGCTTTCTTAGTTACTATTTCAGTGGGTTATTTTCTTCATCCTTTCACTTTCACCCTATGCAGATCCTTAGATCTAAAGTAAATTTCTCGTTGACAACATTTTGTTGGATCTTGTTTTTGATTTTCTTAGATTCTGCCAATCTATATATATCTTTTAAGTGAGGAGTTTAATCAGTTTAATTCAACATAATTTTCTGATAAGGAAGGACTTAGTATTGTAATTTTGTTATTTGTTTTCTGTATGCTTTATAACATTTCCTCCTTCATTCCTTCATCAGTGCCTTCCTTTGTTTGGGCTTATATGATTTTTTGTAGTGACATGCTTTGATTGCCTTCCAATTTATTTTTGTATATATATTCTATAGATATTTTCTTTATGATTACCATGGAGCTTAAATATAACATCTTAAAGTTATAACAATCCATTTTAAATTGATAACACCTTAATTTCAATTGCATGCAAAAATTCAACTCCCTACAACCCTACCCCCCACTTTATGTTATGTTATTTATCATGAAAATTAAAGCTTTATGTATTATGTAGCCAATAAAATGGATTTACAATTATTTATAAATTTTTATTTTATTATTTTATTTAATTCTGCCTGTGGAAAAATAAAAAATGGAGTTATAAGCCAAATTAAAATAATACTCATTTTTATATTTATCTTTATATTTACCTGTATCAAAGAATTTTACATATTCTTATGTGTCAAGCTACTGTTTATCATTCTTTCCTCTCAACTCAAAGGATCGCCTTTAACATTTTTTGTAGGGCACTTATAATGGTAATGAGCTTTTTTTCATCTGGAAATGTCTTAATTTCTTCATCACTTTTGATGGACCATGCTTTTGGATATAGAATTCTTGCTTAACAGTTTTCTTTTCTCAGCATTTTACATACATCATTGCATTGTCTTCTGGCTCCCATGGTTTCTGCTGAAAAATTTCTGATAATTTTATTGAGAATCATTTGTACTGATGGTTTGCTTTTCTCTTGCTGCTTTCTCTCTTTGCCTTTAACTTCTGGAAGCTTATTGTAATGTGGTTCAGTGTAGGTCTCTTTCAGTTTATTATACTTGGAGTTCATATATACATATTTTGGATTTCTATATATACACACATACATATATATGTATATGTGTGTGTATATATATATATATCTTTGCTCAAATTTAGGACTTCTTAGCCATTATTACTTCAAATAAGCTTTCTGCCCTTTCTTCTCTTTCTCTTTTCCTTCTGAAAACTCACATAATGCATATATTGGTCTTCTTGATGGTGTCCAATATCTTAGGTTCTGTTCACTTTTTTGCTTTCTATTCTCTTCTCAGACTCAATAAATTCAAATTGACCTATCTTCAAGTTCACCGAATTTTTTCTTCTGCCTGTTTAGTTTGCTGTTGACCTTTTCTAGTAAATTTTTAAATTCAGTTGTACTTTTCAGCTCCAGGATTTCTGTTTGGTTTCTTTTTAATTTCTATTTCTTTATTGATATTCTCCTTTTGTTTGTGTGTCATTTTCCTGATCTCTTTGGTTCTTTGTGTTTTCCCTTAGCACTTGGAAAAGATGATTTAAAATCTTTGTCAAGAAAGTCAGATACTGTTTCTTCAGGATGGTTTCTGGATATTTATTTTGTGTCTTTAAATTAGCCAAGATTTCCTGTTTCTTTGTATACCTTATGATCATGTGTTAAAAATTGATCATTTAAAAAAAATACAGCCGTCTCTACAAGTCTTTATATACTGGATCCATGAAGTGAAATACCTTCACTAATTAGCAAGACAAATTTTAAACCTTGAGATCAGCCCAAGGTGAAGTCTTAAATTCTTCTCAGGCCTTTTCTGGGCATTTATTTTCCTTCGGTATGTGTGGTGGGGAGGGTGGGCTTATAAAAATTTTTTTCTGTATACTGTGCATAGGTGTCTTCATTTCCCAAATAGTCTAACCCCAGATCCTTCTCAGGGTCTTATATGTTCTATTTTATTTGTCTATCTATAATCTCTTGCCCTAGGCATCCATGGGCTTGCATTCCTCCTAAAGCTTTAACTGGTGTGCCACTACCTTCTGCAGTTTTTCCCAACCTGAAATCTAAGCTATGACACTACTCCCTGTCTGTGTTCTTTGTCAGGCAACACAGAGATCGAGTCCTTAGGCAGCCCACAGACAGGTTAGAATATTGTGGATGAAGTCTGCTGTACTCCCTCCACCTGAGGAAGGGAACCAGGAACTGGGCTACTTCCAACTCCACTGTGGCAGGAAGGGTGTGGGGAAAGATGGAAGTAAAAATGCCATGGAATTGCTTACCATTTTAAATGTGGTGTTTTTTCCTACTGGATGTTTACTTGGTTTCTGTAGATACTTGATGGTTTTCCAGAGCTCTTATAAAGTAATTTTAACCAGTCTTTAATTGCAGTTTTAATGTTTCCTTGGGAAATGAGGGCTTAGAGCTGACTAGTCTGCCATCTTGCTGATGTCACTCTCTCTCTCTAAGTGATTCGTTCTCCCATTCTTGTGGAAGACTATTTCACACATCTTCTTTCTTCAAATTTTGAACACCCTTTTCTATGCTTCATTCATCATAACAAACAGTTCACAGACCACCACAAGTTTGAGGATATTTTGAGTAGAACTCCTGTAAATGCCTGAGTATCTCTCTCTCTCTCTCACACACACACACTATTTATTTGTCTATATTTTGTATGTATATGTATATATAAACAAGTTATTTGTATATGTATGTATATACAACTTGTTTGTGTGTGGATAAATAAATAAATATATATATTTGTATGTATATGTATATATACACTCCAACAATAGAATAAGAAGTAAAAAATCACAGAAATGCAAAAGCATGGCACATCAATAAAGATTTTAGGTGTCCTGTGTTATGGGATAGGCTGTGTGCTTTGGTCTGAATGTTTATGTCACCCCAAAATTCATATGTTGAAACCATAACCCCCATGGTGATTGTTTTAAGAGGTAAGGCCTTTGGGAGATAATTAGGTCATGAGAGTAGAGGCTTCATAAATGAAATTTATACCCTTATAAAAGAGACTCCAAAGAGATCTTTCTCTATTTTACCACATGAGGACATGCAAGAAGACCTCCATCCATGAATCCAGAAACAGGCCTTCGCCAGACACCAAACCTGCTGGTATGTTGACCTTGGACTTCCCAACATCAAAAACTGTCAGAAATAAATTTCTGTTTTTTACGAGCCACCCAGTGTATGGCATTTTGTTATAGCCACCCAAATAGACAAAGACATTGTGACATTATAAAGTACAATTTGCTGCATTTTGTACCCCATTCCACTAAACAAGAGGAATAACACTTGGTCATCCTTTTTCGATTTTGGAGTAAAACATACTTTATTTGGGAATATTGCTTCTCAATGTTTGTTGAGTCATCCATAGGCTGCCACAGAGGGTTTTTCTGTAGGTTCAGAGTGCAGTACCTGTTGTTCTGCCCCTGAGGCCATGTAATTCAGGTGCTAGAAGACTGGTGATGGACAAGAATGTATGAAAATTTTGGCAAACTCCAATAGAAGTCACAGAGAAGACACTTAAGTTTCTGCAGCAACATCATGACTTCTCTATCAGAGAATGACTTTCCACTTGAAAAATAGCTTATAATGAGATACTAAGGCATGGCTGAGATTGAACACCTAATCACAGAAAACCAAATGACCACAGCCTACAATGGCAGAGGAGCAAGAGTGCTAACCCAAGCACAGAGGCACATTTCAAAATTTTCTCAAGTTATATTTGCTAACATCCCATTAGCCAAATAAAATCACACGCCTAACCTAAAGTCAATGGGCAGGAAAGTGCATTCTGCCCACTGTGAGGCAAAACAAGTCACATAACCAAGTTAACCATCAAAGGGATTGGGAAATATACTACTCCCATGGACGTGAGTGTAGGAGTGAATATTTTTGAACAGTAATATAATCTGTCACAGCCACAAAATTGTAAAGTTAGGCAGACTGACAGAAATCCATCACAGAATAAAGCTGGTACATTTGAACCAAGATCAAACAGATTCAGGAAGCACAAACATGTGACATGAACAGATGTTATCTGCATGTGATATCCTACCTCTGTTCCTTCAACCCATGCCTACAACTTCATCATGGTCTGAGAAGATTCCTGTGACCAACTGACAGAAGAGGAAAGGAATTTGACCTGATGTGTCAGTGTGAGGTATTGGCACTACCAGGAGAGGGACCCCTGTCCCATGGTCTCAATGGCATGATGAACAGGAGTAAAGGGAAATCCTCTTGGGTAGAGCTGGTCACCCAGCTAGCGTAGAGGGAGAGACAGCCAGAAGAAAAAATATCGATTGACTCCTGAACAGTTGGCTTGGCTGATTAGTCAAAAGCTTGAAAGGAATAAGGCTAGAAGATTACAGATAAAGAAATCTGAAGAAGATATACATGGATGGACTTCTGTGAGTGGGCATGGAGTGTGGGCATCTTTTTGTTTCATATCAACGCTCAGCAGAGAGCATCCATTGTGGAGTAGCTGCTGGCTAACCAGGTGGGGAGGATAATTTCCCCAGTGGATGTCAACCATCCTCTTTCTTTGGCTACTGTGATGCATGCCCAGTGGGCTGTGGCGGAAGACATGGGGGCTGTAAATTGATCCAGCAGTACAAACCTGTTTTCACTAAGGCCTATCTAGCTAATACCTCTGACAGCAGCAGAAATGGACATGTGACACCACTTCTGGGGTACCTACCGCCATTTGGCAGAGATGGAGTCCATTGGACTATCTCCATCTCAGAGGAAAATAAATTCACCTTTATTAGAATAGATATAAATCTGTATATGTGTCTCTATCATCACTGTCATCCAGGGCTTACAGAATAGCTCACCCAGAAACTGGTATCATACAACAGGGCTTCATAGCAAAGGGCACATTTAACAGCAAAAGAGATCTGAAAGTTGTTTCATGATGACTAGCTTCACTAGTCTTATCTGTCCTGTCACCAGAAGCAGCTGGCCAGAAGTAACAGTGGAACAGTTAGCCCGTGGAAGATGCAGCTAAGGTGTCAGCACTATGGCTGCGGTCCTCCAGATTTGGTGTATGTCGGATCAATCACCAAAGTATGGTTCTGTATCTCCAATAGCTAAATTACATGCACATAGGAAATAGGAGTTAGAAATAGAAATGGCTTCTCTTACTGAACCACTCCTGTGGTTCAGTTGCAGAGTTTCTGCATTCTGTCTCTTCAAACTTGAGCCATGCTGCAGTAGAAGTCCTAGCTCATGGCCTGTGGAGTATTGGAGAGTTTTTCCAAGGGATACATTAAATGTTACACTGAACAAGGTGCATCTGTTACCTTGTTAATTTGAGCTTCTCGTGTAAGTGGATAAACAGGACAAAAAAGAGGTTAATGAGAGTTGTTTACATGAGGAGCTAGAATTGATACTACATAATAAGGTAAATGAGTGTAGTTACTTCATTATAGTATCTTTTAGAACTACCATGTTGGTAACAACTGTCAGTGGGCAATTATAACAAACACACCCCAACAAGTGTAGGGAAATTAGTGGCTTAGATCCCTGCAGGAGAAGAGTCTGGATCACCCTACCAGATATTCCACCCTGGGCAGTGTAATAGCTGTCTAAGAGGGAGGGAAATCTAGGACTGCTGGAAGAGCAGGGAGATGATGGACATCAACTGTAGGCTTGAGACCAGCGGCAGCAGCAGGTCCTCCACTTTTTTCCATTCAGCCTATTTGCTCAAGTCTTCCAGGAGTTCATGGCTGGATAAAACCTTAAAGGAGACTCTGTAAGTTCTTGGACTTGTACCCCAACTCTTTATCCTCTGGGGAAGGCACACAGATGTCATTTTCTCACAGCACATAAATGCACACATGCCTGCACAATGGAAGTCCTATAATTGTAGGAAGGAAGTGGAACATGATGGGTAGATACATTGTCTACCTCTCTTGCTCCTCTGCTGCCAAGCCCTAATCCTCAGCCTGCCACACAGCTCTTGTCTTGGAGTTTATAGATCCTTCTGCTGCTTCCAAACTTTGATGAAACACCACACTGTATGGCATAGGATCTCACGTCTCAAGTGGCCATTAAAGTGATGAGAAGATGCAACTTAGGAGTACAGGAGACTTTATGTTGTTCAGCAAACTGCCAGTAGGAAAGAGGAGATGGAATGGAGTTAAGAAAATAAATGCCCCTCATTTCTCTCTTCCACGGGCTGTTCCAAGGCATAGTTTGGGTGCACACCTTCCAAAGAAGACCCATGTGATGGGCAGCAGCAAATGCTGAGAGGCCTGCTTTATTTTTCCCTCCTGTACTCACTGTGAAGCAGTAGCCAATATGGTAAAGCACCATATTATTTTGTTTTTTTAAATCTCTTTTTTGTACTTTACTTTCTTTTCATCTTTGCTATCTTGCGTCTTTACCAACCAAATGAAGCATCAGCAGGCTGTGTTTTCCAAGGAATCCTGGCTAAGAGATGATGAGTCTTCATCCATATATGTGTGTTCTAACTTCCCCCCCTCCCTACAAGTGCACTGCCCTGTCTCCATTTTCAGGCATCCCTCCTTACCTAGCAAAATCATCCCCTTTTGCTCACTTTGGCTCAAGTCTTGTCTTGCAGTTATTTCTACTCTCTCCTGCACTGTATTTTTCTCTCTACTGGATCATGCCCAGCAGAGCACAAACATGCTACAGCATTTTCCATATTAAAAAATCTACACACTGTCCTCACCTCCTCCTCCAGCTACTACTCATCTCTCAGATATCTTTTATAGCAAAATTTCTTGAAGTAATACTATTGTCTCTGCTTTTTCTTCATCTGTGATTTCCTTCACACATGCCGGGATTTTGTCCTCACCACTTCACTCATTAAAACTGCACATGTCAATGTCCTCCCCCTCAAAAAATCATTTCCCTCCTAAATTCATCAGTCAAGTCTCCATCCTAAAATCGTTCCACCTTTTGGCAGCTTTTGATGCAGTTGATCACAGCCTTTCGGTGCACATTCTTCATTTGGATTCTGAGATGCCACTTTTTCTCCCCCTTCCTGCCTTAGTGGCAACTCATCTTCATTCTCCCTTGCTTGATTAACCTCTTGTTCCTCTTATATAAATGTTGGATTTCAGACCTTTGTCTCCCCTACCTATAATTTCTTCTTAGGTAATATTTTTTTTTTTTTTCAGACTTGGCTTTAACTACATCTATATCTTGATGGCTGCACATTTTTGTCTCCAGTTCCAATCTCTCCCCTAAGCTCTATCCCCGTATAGTCAACCGTCTACTCAGCACGTGAATGTCTGAGAGAAACATGAATCATACACTCATGTGGACACATAGGCGGACATGCGCATTCACACACAGGCGTGCACGCGTGCACAGGCACATGCAAAGCACACAGCCCTCGCTTACTTCCAGCACAGTGCACTGTCCTCCTTGCAGCCGCTCTCTAAGGAAACTCAGGAGGTGTTATCAATTACTCTTTCTCTGTCACACTCTACTACCGACACATCAGCAAATTTCATTAGCATTTTTAAAAATAAATCCTAGATCCAAATGTTTCTCACAAGCTCCACTGATAGTACCTAAGAGAAGCCACCAAAATGTCTAGCCGGGGTGACTGCGATCATTTTCTTTTCTTTTATTTCAGCATATTACGGGGGTACAAATGTTTAGATTACATATATTGCTTTTGCCCCACCCAAGTCAGAGCTTCAAGGGTGCCCATCCCCCAGATGGTGCACACTGCACCCATTAGGTGTGTATATACCCATCCCCTCCTCCTCCCTCCCATCTGCCTGACACCCGATGAATATTATTGCTATATGTGCTGAACTGCGATCGTTTTCCAACAGCCCTCTCTTCCCCTGCTCTTTCCCTTCCCTTTCCTTCCTTCCTTCTTTCCTTCCTTCCTTCCTTCTTTCCTTCCTTCCTTCCTTCCTTCCTTCCTTCCTTCCTTCCTTCCTTTCTTCCTTCCTTCCTTCCTTCTTTCCTTCCTCTTTTTCTCTTTCTTTCTCCTTTACCATCAATTTCTTACATGTTTCTTCAAAAATATAAATTAGATTATTTTATTGCTAGTTCACAAGCTTTTGGCAATTTCCTAACCCACTTAGGAAAATCAATCAATCAACCAACCAACCAATCAAAAGTTCTTACCAGGCTTATAAGGTCCTGCATAACCAGGCCTCTGGTACCTTTGTCATTTCACCTCCTAACTCTCTGTCCCACAGTTTGAGCTTGACTCCTTTGAGATTTCTCCAACACCCAAGTGTGTGCCTACCTCAGGATCTTTGCACTTGCTGTTTTGGCCTTTAGGAATTATCTTTTTTAAGGTGATTATGGCTTGCTCCTTTGCAAGTTCAGATCTCTGTGCACTCATTGCCTGCCATATGCTTCTTTGTAGCACTTATCACCAACTGACAACATATTACATATTTACTTAAATATTTTCTGTCTCTCCCCACCCACTAGAGTGGGAGATCCTTGAGGGTTGGGATAACATTTTGTTCATCTTTGCATCCCCCCAGCACTTAAAAGAGTACTTGGCTCATGGTTGGCATAGAATAAGTGAATTCAATTATTGAGTGAAGAGAAGACTAAATGAAATGGTGTAATTGTTACTTATCAGTAATGCTCACAGACATTCATTTCTAGATTTACTTATTTATTTAAAGCACCTGTTGTTTTTGTATACTTATATCTTCTTACCTTAGGAATTTTAGGGTTTCTTTTTTTTTACCAATTATATATATATATATACACACACACACATACACACACATATATTTTAGTGTGTGTGTGTGTATATATATATATATATATAGTGTGTGTATATATATGTAAGGTATACATTTTACTTTAAATATTACACTGTTGGATTTTCATGTATATTTTAATGATTTGAACTATGAGCTCATTTTCTCAGGCATTGTCTTCTGTGAGGGTTCTGTGGGCTATGGAAGCATCTGTAAGAGGTGGTTTCCTTGCTGCCTTTGCCAAATTATTAGCAATTTTGTAGGTTCCAGAACAATATTATTTAATACAAAAATTTGGATCTTATATCCTAATGCATTTCAGACTAAGGTCTCCAATTTCTTGTAGCTGAATCATTTTTCCCTTGTGGTCTAGATGGTGGTATCACTTTTCTGCTTTATTCAGGCCAAAAAGTGAAGGTTTTTTCTAAGTGACCACATTTTGCAGACTCTCAAGACTCTTAGTTTTAACCAGGGACATATTTTAGCTGCCCTACACGCACAGCACTGGCACAATCTGCAACCCACAGAGGCACTAGGCCCCTACAGCTTGTCTTCTGCCCATTTCCTATCACTGTCCCTGTGATCTCACATCTTCCCTCCACCAGCTGTTGCATCTGTGTCTCCCAAAAATGCAGTTAATCCCACGTTCAGCTACCTATTCAATCTCTTTTAAAAAAATATTTCGTGTGACATTTTTATAAGTTTGAGGTAGAAGATGCCTTTTTATATTAGTTCAGTATAGTCTTGACTAGAAATCCCTAATTTTATTTAAAAACGCCTAGAATGGCACCATGGCTAGCGGTTGTTCATGTGTTTCCATAACGTCGATAGAGGTGCTGGTGAAACTGTGGCGTGTCATGTGGGAATGTGGTGAGACTCTAAAGACTCGATTAGTAGTGAGAAAAATGTCCAGTTGTCTAAAAAGGAGTAATAGGTGGTGCAAGCGTTTCCTGCCAGAGCAAATCACCACAAACTTGCTCCTCTGAAACAGCACACACATGTGCTTGCACAGGGATGGAGGCTGGATGCCAGACATCAGCATCTCCAGGCTGGCGTGACCGTGCCCCTTTCAGCTCTGCTGTCTGCTGACACTCCCTGGCTTGTGGCTGCACCACTTCAGTCTTCAAGGCCAGAATCTTCAGATCTCTCTGTGTCGTCTTCGCATTGCCTCTCAAATTTCCCTCTGCCTCCCTCTTGCAAGGGTGCACATGACGGCATTTAGGGCCCACGGTGATAATTGGGGATAATCTCACCGCAGATTCTTAATCACATCTGTGAACGTCCCCTCGTGCCTCCCCCGCTTTTGGGCTGCATAGGGTATTAGGTAAGGCTCGCAGTTACCTGGCCCACATGGTTAAGACATGGGTCCCTCTTGGCTAACGAATTTTCAGCCTATCACAGATGGTGATGATGACTTTAAAGAAGAAAGTTATCCCTCCCCTCCCAGCACCCTCAAGGAACAACTTTAGAGGGAGAAAGCAGGAACAGAACACACGCGAACTAAGACCAGGACAACCGATTTGCACAGAGGCGGCAGAAGAAGATACGAATCCAGTTGCAGTCGAGAAGGCACGTCAGAGAAATGGCAGCTTTGAGGTGATTCTGTCCCACGGGGAGTTCTTGGGAGAAGACTGAGTACAAGGAAGATGACAGGGCTGCCTTTGACACCTCCGACTCTTCACCGCTCCGTGCATTTTCAGCAACACCACTTACCCGTGGAATTAACATAGTTAACACCAGCTATGAACGGCTAATGAACAGCATCTCTGAAACTTGCTATCTCGTGCATCCCCTCTTCAGTAATTCCAGCAGCATAAAGACCTCATGGATCCTGAGGAATGGGGCTGTGCAGAGATCAATACATTCATTTCAAGTTGACCAGGGTCAACCAAAGGTCAATGAAAGCCCCTCTAAACAAATAGAGCCATTTTCTTTAGGAAGAGCATATTTCCTAAAATGAGGGAGGGGGAGGGGAAGACCCTGGCTCACAGGGGCCACACAAAAAGAAGGGTGGGGTACACCAGTTCAATAAACTGCAAAGGTCATCAGGGTCAAAAAGAAACTATTAGCAGTCTCTCATGTCAAGTCTGAGTTCTAACATAGAACTGTCTTCTCTTCAAAATTAAGCATAACAGGAGATGTTCCCCGAAGACAAAAGAGGTCAGAGAAAAGACAAGGATTTTTCCACAAATGCATGAAGTTACTTGAGATTCAGCATAAAGATTAGGCAGTCTACTTTAGACGTGAGGATCCAAATAATCGATCCACTTTCTTCTGTCAGTAGGAAAAGTAGTGGGGAGTTGGGTGGTCCAGGACTTGAATCCAAAGGGTGATGGACAAGCCCATCCTTCC
Organism: Eulemur rufifrons; assembly: GCF_041146395.1. Taxonomy (NCBI): domain Eukaryota; kingdom Metazoa; phylum Chordata; class Mammalia; order Primates; family Lemuridae; genus Eulemur; species Eulemur rufifrons. The sequence continues at coordinate 7,592,410 of NC_090988.1, read as the reverse complement.
AACTCTTCAACGTGGTCTCTGAATACATCCTACCACTCAGAGGGTCTTAAGGCAGCAGAGCTTCTCTTTTTAAACCCAAATACATCCTGAAAGAGCAAACACACTGACTATTTACAGACCTGTGTGAATATCTGTAATAAACTAATCCCTTTGCCTCTTCTGTGCTCGAGATCTCAGGCTGAAGTAAAAAGTTTTGGTTGGAGTGGGACTGAGGAGTTCAGAGAAAAGCTGGAATTTGGATGCAGAGCACCCATGAGAAGGGAGAAGGAAAAGCTAAGCAGAGACCGGAGCAGTGGGCTTCGGCCAGTCTCCGGGAAGGAGAGGTAAGTAGCGTTTATTTTTCACTATGTACCAAGCATGTTCACATAAGTTATCTCATGTAAGTTTTCTCAACAACCCTGTGGATGGCAAGGCTACCGCATTTTACAAATGTAAAAGAGCACCTTAGGGAGACACTAAGTGCTTAGGGTCACAGATGGGGCAAAGAGTCCCACCTGCATGTTTCTTTGACTTACATCCATTGTCAGGAGTCTTTGGGTGGGGCAGATGCTGACGGGCCTGGCTTGGAAACAACGCAAGAGTGTGTGGCCACGGTTCCTTGCCTGCATGTCAGTTGCCTGAGATCTGGGGCAAAGGAGTTAGTTTACATTCTCTTCCTTTGTCCTGCTCCCTCTTCTAGGTGGGGTCTGCCACCCTGAGCCCCTACCCAGTGTCCTGGCATCCTGATCTTAGCAATATTCTTTTATGTTTGAATGGCCTTGTTCAACTGTCCCACTGGGCCTCTTGAGGGCAGGACCTGAGCCTCACTTAGTGTGTTTACCTAGTGCCCAGCACAGGGCCAGGCGCACAGCGATGGCAGAGAAACGAGAGGCCGTTCAGCGCCCAGTGAGGGAATCATTCCAAGCAGTGTTTGGATTCAGCCACCAGTTACAAAGCACACTCTGCTCAGGCATCATGCCAGGTGCTTGCAGATAATTTTTGTTCATTAATTCTCACACCACCCTATGACACAGCTATGATTATTCTTAATTAACAGATAAGGAAACTGAGCCGCAGAAAGGTAAAATGGCCAGCCTGATGTTTCATGGCAGTTGAGGGTGTTAGGATTTGAACACGTCTGTCTGGTGACTCCAAGTTCAGCATGCTTCCCGGACAAAACGCAGTCTTTGCACAATGGAAGCCTCAGGTGAAGAAGAGAAAGAGAAATACCTAAGGATGCTTTAAAAAGCAACATGCCCGATGCTAACAGGTAAAAGGGCCCACTGACCAATACACTGGAGAGCCACGGGGATTCGGAGCAATCCAGGGTAAGTGGGGTTAATCAGAGAAGGCCTGGTTTCCTAAAGGAGATGACATTTGAGCCAGCATAGCCAGCAGGTCTGCAATGCAGAACTCGCTCACTGAAAGCTGTGCTATGCTCACTTGGAAGTGGGTGTAATTAAGTCCTTCCCTGAGCAGCTGCAGAGCGTGCAGTTGCCAGGGCTGCGGCCGGTGTATTGCTAGTGCCCCCCTGTGCACAAAGGAAGAACTGAGCAGTTTGCGGGGCAAATTGGGGGTGGCACTGCGGCTGCCTGTGCCCTTCACCAGGAGCGTGCATTTCAATTCCACTTCCCAAAACCCCAATTCTGAAACGGCTCCTTCAGTCTGAGTAACACGTGACTCAGCAGCCAGACCTTTCCCTCCTGTTGCAGCCAGTGAGCTTCGCTCCCGGGCGTGCTGTCTGGGCTCTCTCCCGCAGGTTCTCCCTTCCATAGGTGTGGGGCCGACTGCATGAGCCGGCGATCCCCTGGGGGAGGAGTTGTGTTGTCACTCCCTGGCCAGGGCTCTGCGCAATAAGACAGCCTGGTCTAGTTGAAAGAGACCCCGGCTGGGAGCCAGAAAATAGGAGCTCTAGATGCCAGTGTTCTTGCCTAGCTTTGTTTTATTGGGCAATTTGCTCTCCGGATTTCGGTTTCTCCATCTGCAAAATAAGTACTGGCTCATATCAGAGTTGAACAATGTGTCAACTGTTCCCGGCCCCCTCCTGGGTCCCGCTTCGGCTTTCCAGGACAGTGGTGTTTGCTCACCTCCTCTCCTCCCCTGCTCCTCATTCCCTCATCCCACTTGGAATCAGTAATAAAGAATTTGGATGGTTTACTGGGTTAGATGGCTTCTGTAGGTTGGAAATGAAGAAACAGATGTTTGCTGAGGTTCTCTGGCGGCAGCCCTGGATTCCGCATGGGAATAATCAGCTCCCACCCTGAAGGGGAGCAGCACGTTTGTGCCCTTAATTTAATTCCACTGGACTTGTGTTTATTCAGTGACTATGATAGGACAAGTGAGGTCCTGCCCCTGCCCCTCCCCCCCCAACCAAACTGACGAGCCGCGCATGCATCTCCGTGAAACTGCGTATGGAAGTAGACAAGAACTGGGGAGCAATGTGAAAAATAAAACACAAACACAAGTGTCGTTTTGATAGGGAATTGGGGAGGTGGGCATGGGCAGCCTTGCCTGTTACAGGGCTGTCTGCACAAGTACACACATGGACCATAGTGAGTATTTATAGACATAATAAGTTTAATAGACACAGAGTATCATAAAACTGGGATGGCAGGGAGTCACTTTCATAACGGCATCTAGAAGTCTTGGTACAGATGGCATTTCAATGTCAACATTAAAAGGAAGTTCACATACCCAATGAAGCAGGCTGTGGAATTAAAAAATAATAAATGGGCCAGGCACGGTGGTTCACGCCTATAATCTTAGCACTCTGGGAGGCCAAGGCGGGTGGATCACTCAAGGTCAGGAGTTCGAGACCAGCCTGAGCAAGAGCGAGACCCCGTCTCTACTAAAAGTAGAAAGAAATTATCTGGCCAACTAAAATATATATAGAAAAAAAAAAATTAGCCGGGCATGGTGGTGCATGCCTGTAGTCCCAGCTACTCGGGAGGCTGAGGCAGTAGGATAGCTTAAGCCCAGGAGTTTGAGGTTGCTGTGAGTTAGGCTGACGCCACGGCACTCACTCTAGCCCAGGCAACAAAGCGAGACTCTGTCTCAAAAAAAAAAAAAAAAAAAAAAAGAAAGAAAAAAAAATAATAAATGGATTCATTCACTCATTCACTCATTCATTGTTGAGGGTACAGATATAACTGATACACAGTCCGTGCCCTGGGGGAAAACGCAGGGGGCACAAACTCAAAAGAGCCAAGAAATGTTCTTTGTCAGGGGAACACAAACCCACGAGTGTTTCCCTGATTAGTGATTAATGATAGCCTCCCATCTTGACAGCTCATTGTTTATAAGCAATCTGCCAGTCATAAGTATTGTTATTATTAATATTATTATTTCCTCTGTGTCTGTAGAGCTTACTGGGAGAAGTGGGAGGGAGAAAACAAAGTGAGAAATGTGGGGGGTTGCATTTCAAATGAAGGTCTGAATTGAGATTATATTAACTGGAAAACAAAGCTTTAAAGCAGAGTTTGTGAAAACTTGAAAAAAACATTTGAATGAATCCTGAACTCACCCAGTGACGCCACAGGCCCCTCCCCTCTGCCATCCCAGGGGCAGTCTACCTAAGAACGGTATGTATTGTTTGTTTTCTCCTCTCTTCCTCCTGTCAGCACAAACTGCATGCTGCCCTGTGCCCAGGGCCCAGCTGACAACAGTCAGTCTTACCGGGCAGGCCAAACAGGGGTGAAGCCTGTCCCCCTCCCACCCACTCTCCCCTTCAGCTTGTGGTCCAGAAGCCAGGCCGACACTGCCGGGAGGGAGCTCCAGTGGGGTAGGTGGGTCCGTGGAGAGCTGGGATGTGGGCAGTGCCTTCTCCTTGCCATCTTGTTGGGTGTTGGGGAAGCCTAGGGGAAAGCAGGTCTCAACTCTAGGCTGCCATACAGACCTTGGGACTTAAGGAGCAGACCCCATGGGACAGGGTGCCACGTGAGGCCGGCTCCCTTCTGCCTCCCTGGCAGGTGTCCGGGGCCACGCACCGGCTAGAGGAGCTCTCCAGTCCCTGGTCTGCTCCGCTCCATTCTTGGCTTCCTATTAGCTGCTAAATGACTTAGTCTGGCAAAAGCAAAATCAAAAAACCCAAACATTACCCCATTACCACCATTACCACCAAAATTTTCACACTCGGATTCCAGGCTTCTAAATTCATAGGAACAAAATAATTCCCTTTGCCCTCTCCTCCCCACCCCACTTCATGTGACATTAAGATCCTCACTTGAGAAAAGGCCTGTCTTATATTAATAAGAAACTCTGTGGAAAGCCCAGGAATTTTTTGTTTATGTGAGTCTTCCAAGACAAGCTGCTGTCTTTAATACTCATTTCTCAATCTCAGTCCAAAATCGAAGTTTCTAAGTAAAATGAATGAGGAAATTTAGTGCAGAAGAATACATTTTTTTTTCTTTTTAAGGAATGTATTGAGGCTAAAAACCAAACAAACAAACCAGAAGAGAAAGTACATCACAAGAGGCCCTACTTATTCCTACCCGTTTCATCTTTTTAAACAATTACATCTCCCATGGTAACTGCACATGGGGAAGGTGACGTGGGGTGGCGCTGGGACCGCAAAGGGTTAAACGCCTTTTTCTTCTTCTTCTTCTTCAGTGTGCTCTGGGGATGGAGAAGAACCCAGGTCAATAGACAGATATATTGACTTGTTATTATTTAAAGTTGTTTAACCAGGTAGAGATAAACGAAAGCTTTCAGCAGCTGAACTATCACACAAATCACAATTAAGGTGGCATATGTGTTTGGAAGACGTAAAATCAATTCCCGCGAAGATAATGTTTTAGTCTCTATTTGAACTTGAAAACAGAAGTAAATTTTCAGTAGCAACAGCTGGGCTTGTTCCATCCAGGAGGCTCTCTATTAACTGTACAAGAAGGGCCTTTATTACCTCTTCTAATGGTTTTCCTCTATGCTTTTGTCTTCATCAAAAGAGCCAAATTGATTGCCGTGGTGCTGTTTACTGATGCCGCGTTGAGGACGGTGGCAGCTGGGCTCACCCACCTCAGCGTTCAGGCCTCCCTTTCTTTTCGAGCTGTTTATTGTTTATGCAAGGAGAACAATGAACCTGGCTCCCAGTTCGACTGGGCAGGGCAGGGAGGGGACTTTGCCATCTTGCTTGTTTACCCTCTCAGGTCGCCTTCCCTGAGCTTGACTGGGTGCGGAGGGGTGTGCTTAGGAAAGGGAGAGCTTTTGCACATTTCAAGTAGTCTTTGTGATTTAATTGTGATTTAATAACCCACCAAAGTTGCTCCCAGTGGGACCGGCTTCTAAAGAATACTCCTTACCATGGAACATTTTAATCATAGGAATCTGTGTGTGTGTGTGTTTCATCTTTCCAGTTCTATCCTCTACTCCTAGAGGTAGGGACCACTTTTTATGCCAGGAGATCCTTTCCGGGCTCAGTGTGGTGCCGGCACAGGGCAGACGCTCCGAGAAAGGGGGCTGTGGGCACAAGGGCATCCACCTCCTCACTGAGGTGCCCCTTTCAGCGCTTATTCGCAACAGTTCACGGGAAACGCTGCCAGTTTAGTGCTTTAGCCATGGTGCAGTCTCCGTGTCCTCAGGGAGACACAAGGGTGCCGTGCAAGCTGGCTGGAAACTGGGGTGGAGCAGAGGCTGCCCTCGTGGGGTCCCAGGGCTTGCTTGTGCATGAGAGGAAAATTGTGTTGAGGAAGCTGAAGTTTGACTTCCCCAGAGAAGGAGGGAGTGTGCAAGGTCGCTGTGGTTCTCCCTGGAGAACAGAAGCTGGCCAGGAAAGGGAAGATGGCCCGCAACGAGAGCCAGGTGTGGGGCTGGGCAAGACGCGGGCTTCGGTGTCGCAGATGCTTGGCTGGAGAACTATGGTGACACCCGAGCTTCTTAAAACATGAATAGTTATGAAACTGTAAGATTGGTGTCACTATTCCAGAGAAAAATACCAAATAAACAAGCCAAAAAGCATGATTAAAAGATACTACTTTTCCCACTCAAGTCCATTTCCTTTCAAAGAAGTAGGCAAATACCGTGGCAGCTCCCTTCTCAACATCTTCACATCCGTACCCTCCTTTCCAACCCCGGCCACCCCCTCTATCAGATGCTCGTGGCCACAAACATGGACCACACCAAGCTCCCAGCTTCCCCTTCCCTGCCCCACTGCTGCCGCCTCCACCCTTACGCTCCGCCCAGGCATCTCCACCAGGCCTCTGCTCAAAGGACCATTTGATTACGCTGCTGCTCAGCCCGCAAGCCGGGGTTCGTTCATTCCATCGGTACTGAGGCCCACCGCGTGCCAGGCACTCTTGCAGGTGCTAAGAAAACAGAACATACAAACTGCCGGCTGTCATTGAGTCCAGTGCTGTGGGGGTTGTGGGACAGAGGAGAAATGATGGACAGAGGACAGGTGATAGATGGAGAGAAGGAGAGACAGCAGAGGGATGTGTAGGTACATAGATGGGGAGATAGAGAGATGGGTAGAGAGCTGGATAGACAGATGGAGAGATAGCTGGAGAGATGGGTAGAAAATAGATAGATATTTTGTACAGTCATATATATTTACGTTTGTTTATAATCAGTAGTTTCCATTTGCCTGAATGGAGTCATATTTAACTGAATAGAGTCAATATTTTATAGTCTATAATCTATCTTCCCGGGCTCTTATTTTTGTCAACCTCCTTGTTTTGCTCAAATTAGAACAAAAGAAAAAAGAAAAGAAAAAGCTATTCCTTCTTCCTCTAATCATACTCCGTTGTGAATTCAGAGCCTGAAATGAATTCTTTCATCTCCTCAGCTCTCTGTGGCATCGCACGGTTCTTTTCTATCTGTTGCTTCCCCGAGGCTCTTAGACCCGTGCACGGTTTCGGGTCAGACTCTTCTAAGCCCAAGCTGCCAGCAGGCCATTCCTCAATGGGAAGGTCAGCAGGGTTGATGCTGAAGAGCATGGCCATTTTCCGGACCTAGACTTTGGACCCAGCCAGGAGATTGTCTAGAAACTTGGTGTTGTTTTCTCCCAAGAGAGAGAAACCCCCACCTTTTATTCCAACACATGAAAACTCCCACTTTGTTCCAAGACATAGACACCCCTACTCCTTTGTGAGCTTTATGAGAGCTCACAAAGAAGGCAGACATACAAGAAACTTAAGTGACCTGCTCTTGTGTTCAATAAATATAACACAGTGTGTTTTGGAACACGGGTCAACCCTGAAGCTAAGGGGGCAATTTGGTGTTGAACCTGAAGGAGCATGCGGTTTGAAATCGGATGACCTCTGTTGGCTTCCCCACCCTGGCTGTCTCCAGCAGGGGGGTCTCTGAGCTTCAGTGAAGATAACACATCGTTCTCGAGGTTCTTTTGAATATTATGTGAGTTAGCACACAGGCAAGCTTCTAGCGCCGTGCGTGATTTCAATAAATAAATAAATAAATGTTTGTGGCTTTCCACCCTCGCTCTGCCCTCCCCTACCTGCCTCCTCTCCCTGTGCATGTGCTGCTGCTGTCCTGAGGCTTCTGTGCAGGAATGGGACTGCTGAGATAGACTACTCTCCTGTTCTCCTTCGGGGCCCTACAGCAAAGCGTGTCTTCTCAAGACAGTATTCTTCACCCTGACCGCAACTTCCACTTCTTGTCTTACTCTCTTCCTCAGCAATTTCAAAATTTTTAAGGCAAGAAAGAATTAAGAGGAGGAAGAGGGGCAGGTTGAAAAGCACTAAAAAGGCTCATGGAACAGAGATGAGTACAGGAAAGAGTGAGGCAGGGACAATAGGGAATCCTGAGAGTAAGTCAACAAGGAATAGCAATCAAAGGGACATAGCCAAGCGAGCAGACCACTCAGCCCTGGAGCCACCATCACACCAGGTGGAAAATACGAGACAGAGAGAAATCACCAGTGGGGCTGTCCGCGCTGCGGCAACACTGCCATTGAGCCTGGCTGCATCGGGGCAGAACCGGCGGCTTTGCATCTGAGCTCCTCTGAGGACTCCCTGTACCACCCTAGGGGACTCAACCGTGTGGTGACTATTTCTCTAATAAGCTGATTCCCCTGAGACCTTTGGTGAGAAAGAGACAGAAACTGAAGTGATTTGGTCTTGTCACCAGAGCACCCGTCCTTGCAAATCCACCATGCAGGAAATAAGAACAGAAGTAAAAGAGGCACATGGCCTGCCTGTGTCCTCAGGGGGAGCCGGCCCAGACAGCACCTGCACACTTGCAGGTTCTGGGCACCAGGGAACTTTCCGATGGCCTCTGCCCATTTGCAGTTGGTTTGCTTACACTCCAATGGCCGCACCAAAGCACAGAGAAAGGGGGAGAAGGAACTGGATATGATTAAACACTTAGAAGCTGGGCACTTTGTTAGGCACGGTACGTTTCATTTCATATGATCCCAAACACAAATCTGAGAATGTGGTATTTAATCAGAGCCAGCCCTGGTGCTGTGCCTTCTAGACCATCACGTAGGGTAGGTGTAGAGTGGTTGGGGAGAGGGAGAAGGCAGAACAGAGGGAGAGGAAATGAATCACCTGGCCCACCTCTCTGTGCCAAGAATCTACAGGTAAAGAGCTATGCCAGGCATGTTCATATCACACCTTCTTATACACCTCATAGCAACGTCATGAGTGAGTTAGTTGCTAGCTCTACTTTGCACATGAGTAAACTGAGGCTGTAAGAGATTATTCCGTAAGCTTGCAGGTATGTACCAGCATATGGCAGAAGTAGGATTTAAACTCAGTTCTCCCTGACTTGAAAGACCCTACTGCCATGCCTCCAGAGTAGCACATGGACCTGGACTCATGTGTCTCCAGATGTGTGCTGACAGGGCCACTGGGGTATAGCCAGACACCATGGCTTCCTGCTCAAATTCCTCCTCCTCCAGTTCTAAGACAGTCCCTCTGGGATCAGTGGGAAAGATTGAACAGAGTTTAACATATCTCTATATTCTTAAGTCATTCAAATGAAATGCATTCCTCTTAATCACAGGTAGCCTCTATGATGGCATTTGGAAGCTTAAGAACTTTTCTGGAATTTGTTTGCAAGCAAGTGAGCATCAAACACATGATAACACAAAGAGGACTCGAGTCACTACACAGAATCAAACACTCTCGGTGGTCAGCAACCCTCACATCTCCCGGTGAATAACGGTTTGGCCTTTCGTGTCAGACACGGGCAGTGCCAAATCCCCTCCGGGCAGTGGGAGAGCTGCGCCCGTTTCCCCTTCCCTGCTTAAATCATCTGTCACTGCCTGACTGCCTAATCAGAGAACTGCTCCCTACCCTTCCGTCGCAACAAGCAATAAAAGCAGTACGTTTTAAAGACAAAATCAAGACACAGAGGAAATGGAGGATGAGAAATGAATTGCAGATGGATGATGCAAGCAGCTAGAGTTCCTATGGAATTACAGTGGGAGGCAGAGGAAGGAAATCAGGCATCCCTTGAGGCTGGCAGTGGATATAATTAGATGACTCAGGAAAATGCTGATGCTGCTTAAACATCTCCACCTGGAGGTTCTACGGATGCTTAAAATTGGATATGTCAAAAACTGCATGGAACCTCAGCATCCCCCTGAGTTTTCAGAATCCTAGAATGGTACCATCTTCCACCCAGTTGGCTGAATTGGAAATCTTAAATATTTTCCATGTTCTGCATTCTCCCCCTGCACCCGGTCCCTCCCATTCAATCCACCCCCAAATCATCCCAACTTGCCTGCTTCTTTTTATTTCTCCTCATCATTTCTTAATCTTTCCCCCTTGCCAGTTTGACCGATCAGTCCACATCACTGCCTGCCTGATATTTCTAAATTACAAATTTGATCTAGCCCCTCTTCTGGCTAAATCCTTTAATGTCTCCTCTACAAGTCCCAAAATTCCAGCATGTCCTGTAGAGGTTTTTAGGATCTGGACCTTGCTCACCCCTTCCACCTTGTCTCCTGCTGTGTGCCTCTATCCTCACCGCTCTTGGGGTGATCTGCGCTTGCAGTTTCTTGACCTTGTTATACTTCTCATGCCTCTGTGTTCTCCAAGGATGATCCTCTGCTGGTACTCACTCGCTCCTTTCTCTCCTTTTCCATGGATCACTTCTTCTGCTCCTTTAAGAACCAGCTCAGACATCTTCTCTTTTGAAAGTGGGCCTGCGCCCTCCGGTCTGGGTTCTGTGCCCTCTACTGAGCTCCACTGGTCCTTGATCAAAAGCTACCATGTTGCACTGCACTTTTAAATCTGGCCTGGGACTTTCTTAAATATAGACACACTACCCCTCTGTTTGTTTCTTTGTATCCTCAGTACTTGTCAGGTATTAGCTATCCAATGCATATGCTTTTAGATTGCAAATTTTCTACTCTATTTTGTTTAGCTCTCTTTTGAAATTCTACCAAAGACCTTATTGATGCTACTTTCCAACCTTGTGTTCTTAAATAATCCAGGATTCAGAACTTTATTTCTCCTCTTTGAACTTCAATAAAGAAATTACATATAAAATAGAATTTTTAATTTTTTTTAAAGAAGCAAGCACAGTTGAAATATATGCTATATAAACACAGGAAAGTGAGGATATTAAGGAGAGCTGAGAGAAGAATAGGAAAATAAACTAATGTTTATTTTGCAGCTCACTAATATGCACCAGGTACCATGCTAAATGCCTTTACTTATTTGCATCTAATAATCCAATAATTCTCACAGCCAGTCTCCTGAGGTAGGTATTATTACCACCATATTATTAAAGATAAGACTGAAGTTCAGAGAGGGTAAGAAATTGGTCCACAGTAATCCAACTGGTAATTTGTGTGGCTGGAATTTAAGAATAATTTTCCCCAAATGATATATTATGTCTCTGAAGAGAATACTTGGTTTGAGGATTCAAACTAAACAAAAAATATGTCCTATAGAAGAGAACATTTCATGGAGAGGTAAAAACTATAAATATTCTTATCTTTGAAATAAGAGATGCTGTTAAACACTTACATGCAGATGAGCCAGGTATTTCATCCTAAATCGCTGAGTTTTAGGCAAGACTTATCTGCAGAAGCCCATTCTGGGGGGTGGAAGGCTACCACTCAGCAGGTCCATGCGTGACCTCTGCGTGTGCCCTCCATGTCTCGGCTGCTGCCTTGTTCCCAGTCACGGTTTGAGGTTCCATAAGAGATGCCGTGCTCAGTAATCCAGCGCTGGAATGAGACTTCATGTTCTCACTAGACTCGGCATCCTAACTGTTGCCTTTTCCTCTCCAGGAGGTCTTGTGTCAGCTTTATCACCAATGGCAAAGTGTGGCCCTTTGTAGTTTTAACTCCTTGCGTGGTACCCATTCATTTAACAAATAATTATTCATTTCATCAATAAATTCTTGAGTATTGCATGTGCATGGTTCTGTTAACCCATATGTCTTTGTAGTAATATATCTGTATGTGATGTCCACTGCCTATGTTAGCTGTTTGCGTCCCAGCTTTTTCTCGCTGCGGGAAGAATGGGGAAAGCAAGAAGCCTCCTAATACCTCCCCGTATTTGCTCTGTGCTCTGCAGTCATTTTCTCATATCTCTATCATAACACTTGAAATATTTTACTGTAATTTTTCTTCTTATACAGCAGTTTTCATATCTTAAATATGAACTCCTTAAGAGGAGTTCCTGACTAAATGTGATGTATGAATGATGAATAAATGAATAAATGGGGAAAATATCAAGAAAGAAAAAAGATTTCCTAATGACTGGATGAACATGTGAAAAAAAAGGTAGGTTCATTTATAGCTTGAGGGCTTTGTTTTCAGAACTGATCATAGAGTTGGGTGCCCATTAGTGCCACCTTTTAATTGTCCTCAAAGTGAATAATTTATTCAATGGTAAATCAAACTGTGGGGAAAGAAGGGGTAGTAGCCAGTTGATGTCTCCCTGTCTCTCTGTTCAGTTGTTTGCATGTTCATTACATGACTGCATTTCTAGCGTCAGAAAGTTAAACATCAACTTTTGCTCATCTGGGTGTTTCCACTCCACTCCCAATTCTCTATCCTCTTCCTATTTTAATTCATCTTGATAGGAACTGATATGCCCTTAATATATCTCTGAAAGTACTTCTCTATGTATTTGTTTTTAATAGTGTGTACTTTGGGGGAAGATAACAAAAATGCACCCAATTATTTAGCTGCTGTACTTAAGAATAACTAGATAAAGCCTCCCTTGTGGAATAGAGAGATAACAGCAAAGATTTTCATTACCTTGAAGTGGGTTGGTAAATAGGTATGTCTGCCAAAGGCTAGTTGGAACATGCGTGGTGGATGGATTGACAGCCGGGGAAAGCATATATAGTTTAAATAAATAGATGAGGAGCAGTCAGTCACATTAAGGAAGTGCATGAGTATCTAGATGAAATAGGGTTAGATAAATGGGGAAATGATATGTGAATGGATAGGTGAGTAGTTAGCTGATAGAAGAATAAATTGGTACATCAGTGATGGATGGAGCTGAGTGGCCAGGTGGAGTAAGAAACTGATAGCAGATGGATTGGCAAATGTTGTGGTATGAACAGGAGCAGAAAAGGGTCAGGTGTAGATGGGAAGAGGATGATGAAAAGGAAGGAAAACAAGGGGACCAAAAAAAAAAAAAAAAAAAAAAGGAATACTGAATGTATTGAGATGGTTAAGGGAACTGGAAATTTGTTTCCCTGACAAGTCATGATTTTACAATGAGCCTCAGGAAATTGGAAACTCTCAATCATTGGTGCCTAGCATTTACTTGCCATTTCAATATACAAAGAACATGCATCTGGTCTATCAAGTTATCTGTGTTCCATTCTCTGTGAGGGAGACTGAGTCATGCAACGTCGGTATTGGGGGATTATCCCTTGACTACATAGGAAGCCAACAAGAATATAAGCTTCATAACTTTAGCTCAGGGGCTTTGCTAGAGATTCTTAACCCACTTTCTACTGAATTCCCAAACCATAATCATTTACTGTCCCTAAGCTTTATGTGACAGTCTTGAGAAATCCAGTGGTTGAAAATAAACAAAAATTGGCCAGAGGATTTTGAATTAGTACACATTGAGTGGTATAATTAAATTCACAAATGACAAGGTGAGGAAACAAAAGCTAAGAAGGTCAAGTGGCATCTAAAATCCCATTATGGAAGGCAGAACTAGGAAGGCTTATTTCCTACCACTTGACTGCTGGGAAACTGAGTTGTAAGAATGAAATTAATATCCATTTCTCCAGAAAAGCAGATGAATGTGTGATGAAGAGAGAGGAGTTGGTTGGTTTTTTTGTTGTTTGTTTGTTTGTTTGTTTTTCAGAGTCTCATTCTGTTGCCTGGGCTAGCGCGTGCTGTGGCATCAGCCTAGCTCACAGTAACTTCAAACTCCTGGGCTCAAGCAATCCTCCAGCCTCGGCCTCCCAAGTAGCTGGGACTACAGGCATGTGCCACCATGCCTGGCCAATTTTTTTTTTTTTTTATCTTTAGTAGAGATAGGGTCTTGCTGTTGCTCAGGCTGGTCTTGAACTCCTGACCTCAAGCAATCCCCCCGCCTTGACCTCCCAGAGTGCTAGGATTAAAGGCGTGAGCCAACACACCTGGCCAGAGTTGGGGTTCTATTGGAAGAGAAAAATATTTTAGAAATGGCAACCAGAGGCATGGAGCTTCTATTCCATGAGAAACCTAAGATGAGTGAAACCTAACCCAAGTAAAACCTAAGATGAATAAAAACGAATCTAATGGCACATACTTTTAAGAATGAATGTGCATCCTCACCACCATGTCTTCTTATACTTACCCTCGCCACAGTGGTGCAGACTGCAGTGGACTTGAGCAGCAGGAACTGCTAAGGAGCAAAATGCCCAAACTGGGCAGTATCTGGCCATTATTTTTCTGAAATGTTTCCTCTGATTTTATTTCAGCCTAGGCCAATAAATAATTTAGACTTTGAGGTGGCAGTTGCATTTCATATTATTTGTAAATAGCATAGATATTTGATATACAGATGTAACATGGAAAGTGCTTAGACTGCCTTCTATAGTGTGTGTGTGTGAGAGAGAGAGAAAAAGAGAGAGAAAGAGGGAGACTCTAGATTTTCTGATTGCATCTATTCCCCAAAGCCTAAAACATATATATATGGGAGAAGCATAGCCTGCTTCATTTTTTTTCCACTCTTGGTTAGCAATGAGATGTCCTAATAAACACCCCCCTGAAAGTTACAAATTTCTTTGAACTTTATTGATACACTGCACAATCACAACCATCTCGTATTCATCCTGAATTAGAAAAGGTTACAGCTACAATGTAACATGCACAAAATTCAGGTAGTATATTCACCCTTAATACAATTATTGACAGAAATCAAGTCTTCATTGATTTTTGAAGCAAAAAGAAGAAATAAAATAAAAGAAAAAAGAATTCTAGAAGGCTGACAAAGTCATACTCTTGTATCATGTGATAAATTTTTAAAGCATTTGAACATAGATTTTTTTTTTTAAGGAAAATTGTGAGAATGGGCACACCCATTGTCTGACACAGCTATAACGGCACCATTGATAAGTCATATTTTTGTTTAAATCTAGAGGACTCTGAACTTGACGGATACATTTTCGTACACCCACACATTCCTCACAACTGCACTTTACATGTCACGAAAATTTCTGAATGATTAAAAATGCTCCCTTTAACTAACACAAGGGCAGCTATTATTACACATCATTGTTATTATTGATATCCTTATAAATCTGCCAAATAACATAGAATGTAACCCCAAAAGGATGGTAGAGGGTTCACAATCTTTCTTTCTCCATCCAGTGGTGTGGAACAACTGTGTGCCTTAAAAAGGGCACCATTGAAAGAAACAATAAGAATCTCTTTCACAATGCTAGAATTAGGCATAGCTGACTACTTTCGGGATAAAGACAATTGCATCTAATTAAGTCCACTCCATATTCCTTTGGATTCTGAGTATTCTGCACCTGAAGGCCAAATTGAACTGACTCAGCTATATCTTTTTGCCACATCTTTTAATTACAAATCTATTTCTTCCTCCTTTCATTTACTTCTCTTCTCTTAAGTAAGAAATGAGGGAAATGAGACTGGCATTTTTATTTGTTTGCATTTAGCGATCATGAAGAGTTCTCATCATATGGTCTCTTTGTGAAAACGTTGCCTTCCTACTTACACACCTGTGAAGTTTTACTGCAACTGCTCAAACTTATTTGTCTTAAAAGAAAAAGACAGGGAAGCTTTGAATAATGGAGAAGAGGCAACTGGGTATGAGAGTTTCCAGGAAAAGCGCTTATGTAGTGAAAACCAAAGATTCTTTCTGGTGGTGAAAAAGAAAAAAAAAAAAAAACGCATTTTGTCAAAAAGAAAACTTTTATGCTGCTTTCCTTAATTCCAAAGGGTTTAAAAAAATTTTTTTTGTTTTTTGTTTTTTGTTTTTTGGGCTGGTTCCAGGTAATGCAAAGCCAGTTTTTCTTTCTCAGAATCCAACTCAGGATCAAAGTGGGGAAAGATGTCCCTGCCTCCTGAACTCAGCTCATCTTAAGCCTCCCCTCCTTCTACAAGGGGCTGGTGACAGCCCACCAAAACTGGGATATTCCATTCACAGCCACTGCTGTTGTGCGGACAGGGATAAGCTCTCGTCAGGATCGACTGCCCACTTTGAGATCCTCTGCCTCTTTGATGTACTAGTTCTTCCAACATAAGTAAAGCTTGCCAACTCCTCTTTGTTGAAAGCAAGTTGACTGAATTGATGTAGAAATAGATCCTTAAACTCAGCCTCAGTTGTGAAGTTTCTAGAGTCCCAGAGCGCACTTCTCACCCAGGTTTTAAGAACTAATTGCCCAACTTGTGAAATGCATCCTCTAATAAAGGGTGCGGATTTCAGAGGAAAGAGGCCCAGACCTCTTTCTGACACAAGCCTTACCTTTTCTTCCATTCAGTGGAGCAGACCAAGCATACAGTGCTCTCTGCATAAAATATGTGCATATTTTGACAACCACTTCTCCATATCTGCCCCCTACCCCCAACTAAAACAAAAATGAAAAAAGCTAAACACATTTGTTTAGACTTGCAGATGACTGTATCAGGCACTTGACATTGAACTACTGAAAAACAAGCTTGGCCTTCACACTAGCACGTGCATTGGCATTACTTTGGCGAAAGTGCATATTAACTTTGTTTTGGGAAGGGGAAAGGTTTCAGAGTCACTGCATAATTGAATTCCTCTCACCAAATGTCCCCACAAGCTCCCTTTGGCTTCCCTTCCACGTGGGAAACCCGCTAAGAGCTATAGGTTACTCAGAGACTTGGTTCTTTTTCTCTCTCTTACCCCCACCTCAGCCCCACCATCGGTACCCTGAAATCTAGCCAGCAAGCCTTACTCGTGTACCCTCCACATGCAAAGTTGGAAAAGTAAATGGAAATGTGGATATTGTCTTTAATAAGCATTAGTTGTTCTATATGCTTCAGAATGTTGGGTAGCAGCTATTGTCACGGAGAGCTAACCCCAGCAAAGTAACTCAAAAACACAGAAGCTGGAATATGTCTGTTGTGAAGAAAATTCTTTTTCACGCCCAGTGAGTGCCCCAGCTGGCTTGTGTTTTATTTACTTTGTTTTCTTTATCCCAGACAGATGAGGATCGACTGTAGCATTTTTCCCTCTGAAACATGGCTGGAATAAGTAACCACCAGAGGTGGGTCCTAGTATCCCGTGGAAGGGGGCAGAGAAGAGTTCCATAGTGACCCTGAGACCAGCCTTGTTGAGTTTGAAAGGTTTTGATGATCTTGGCCAAAGGAGGATGAACTCCTTCCTGTGAAATAAGTCTTGGAGTAAGGAACAGGTATAGCTTGTCCATTTCAAGCACTGTGTTCTCCAAGACTATCCACTCCCTAAGCCTTCACATTTATTTCATTCCAAAGTAACAAATTTATTGTCAGTAGCGCACTCAGATGATACAGTTAATTCTCATACACTGTCTGATACCAGCCGACTCCAGATGCTCAATGTGGTGACAGATCTGGAACGTTTATGCCTGACCTTTATTTCTGATTCTGCGCCTGCTCGTGATAGTCCCAGGAACTTGGAATCGATACACCGCTTTTGGCACATCATTTATGTTCCCAGAATCTGGCTCCTGGCAGCTCACTAGGAAATGCAGATGTCTGTTTACAGCTGGCAAATGTAATATTAATTGCACTCACACCAGCTCTACCTCTTAAGACAGTGCTCAGCTTTTTGTATGCCAAGACAGCCTATGTTTGTATGTCTGTGTGTGTGTGTATAGATATCTATGAATACAGTTCCCCATTTCAGATGTTATGGTCATGTGCTGTAATGGACAGAAACAAAGAGGGCACTGATAATTAGAGATAGAAGATCAATTAAGCATAAAGAAATGGAACTCCATGGTGCTAATATTTTTTGTTTTTTAGACTGAGGACCTGCAAAGGTTTTCCAGCTGAGGCAGGGCAGGTCTGTGAGAGTCATTGTTGATGCTGCTTTCTCAACCTCTCGGTAGGTCAGTCCCTGCAGCAAATGCTGTGTGGTCTTCAATGCCTTTCTTCTGAATCCCAGGCACCCTTGCAGGGTGAGTGTTTCTTGCCCCAGAGGGCAATGCAGCAAGATCAGGTCAGCCCTTCCTCGTATGCTGGGTCTGCAGTGAACATGGGGAGCTGGGGAAGTTCTTCCCCAAAGCCACTGGAGAAGCAGCCTGCATCAGAGGAGACTGTGTCACTTACACTTCCCCCTTCTATTTGCAGTGTTGTGTTAATCAAGTGCTTGAAAATTAAGTCAGTTGCTCAAGTGCCCTCAGCTCAGAAGAGCTTCCGGAAACAAATACCAGAGTTGTCAATACACCCACCATGTAATTGGCCTCCATCAGCTTTTTACTGGCTAGTTTTCAAACAGATTCAATCAGAACCGGGGCAGACAGGAGACACTAGCTGAAGTCATCACACTCAGACGGGTGGACCATTCACTTCCCATTGCAGAGACAGATGTGGAGCTTTTTTCTCTTATGTTCTTGCTGTTAAGGAAAGGCAGCCACGGAGAACGTCCCATAGGTTCCTGACATGCACTTTCTTGAAGGGCTGAGAGAAGCATGAAGGTTGGTACCTTCGTCCTTCAAGCGTGAAAGGAGAATCACAGCGCTAATCAAGACCTTTCCAGGGCTGATCTGCTTCACAAGAAGATGTTTGAGAAAATACAGTCTCTTCTGGGAATAGCGAGTGCCTGATCATTAGATTGCTACTTTGGTCCATCTGTTAGCGTCTACCTTGGGTGGATAGGATACTGGATTTTAAAGAGTCCGTGACACAGGGTATTGCTTTTCCATGTTGTTAGCCTGTGAGATCATTGGCTTTCATATGAGAAGTTAATAGCTAATTATAAAGATGCCAATGCCTGCTGATGGTAGAGGAGAAATGAATACAGTGGGATAGACACAATATGATTAGAGATTAATATGGTGATGAATTGATAGTGAGTAGCGGGGAGAGAAATAGAAAGAAGTGTTAGACAATTACATTGATAGATTGATAAACAGAGTAAATAGATTGCTAGAGAGGAAGACAGGTGGGTAGATCATTGGATGGAGGATAAATCAGACAATTGAGTAGATGGATAACCATATGATTCCTTTGACAGATAGCTTGATAAAACAAATAATCAGCCATCTATCAATCACCACTATGAGTTGAATAGCATTTTTTTAAAAAAGAGAAGTACTATCCTCAAAATGCCTCCCCCTTTTTTGGTCACTTGACGTCTAAATTTTTAGTTTTGGGTTGCATGCATAGCCCCAAACCTCTAATCCCTGTATCTGGCAGTAGAAACGAACAGGGCAGAGTGGCTACAGAAGATGGCAAGATCATCTACATATATCGATATCTATATTAGATACGGATATAGTGAGATAGCTTCCAAGAAAGAAAAGATGTGAACCCTAATGGAATTAGATAATAATAAACACAGGGAGGGATATGTACATTATAATCAGGAAGATGACCCAAAGCTTGAAAGACACAGGTAATAGGACACTCGGCTGTAACTCTTGCTGGGTACTACAATATGAGTCTGGTTGTGTCTTCAGGGTGTTTTCCATGAGGCACATTTTTGGCTCAAATGGAACGTATGTTTTTTTTTGTGTGTGTGTAGGGGAGATTGGTGGTAATGATGACAGGGAGAGACTTAGAGGAAAGAGAAGGGCCAAGGTAGCAGGAGCTGATCTCATTTTTGGACACACCAGTGAATGATTATCCTACACATGGTAGAACCCTGCCCACCCCTCCCCCCAACCCCACTCATTCAAACCGGGGAAAAAAGCAAATAAACAAAACAAAACAAAACAAAAACCAAAAAAAAAAAAAAAAAAACAGAAAAAAAAATCAAAAAGAATAACAGAAACAAATAAAAAGAAGCCCAAACTGGTTTGCCCTCCGCAGTGCAGATAAAAGTCTGTGATATGGAGAAGCAGGCGATGCTCAGAGGACCTATGATTTCTTATCAAAACTTGATGAAGAAGTGGGCAAAGAGGGTCCCTGACAGCCAGAGACAAGCCAGCGCTCTAGAGGCCGAGTTTACACCATCAATGACTGCTCCAGGCCCTGTGTGGGGGAGAGAGAGACAGGGCCATTAGCACGTGCCCCCAGGACACCAGACTTTTCCCGACAGGCAGACACGCAGACATGCTTCTCCATGAGCACTGCCCACCTCCCGCCCTCCCGCACCCTCCCTTGTCTTGACAAATGGAAAAGGCCCATTGGGAGTATTTAGAGACTCAAAGGACAAGTCATTGGGATGCCTTGACAGCTGCGGCCTGCTCAGAGAGCCTGGGCTTCACCAATGGGGGGAGCTGAGGGCAGCTAGTGAGGCCCAAAGGTTAGGGCAGCAGACGGGGCTCAGGGTGATGGCAGGACCTGAAGGCTGCTTCGTAAGCAGCGTGTCTAACTGTGCTCTGTCCTTGGAGGGTGTGCGGTGCAGACAGGAATGAGTGGGACGAGCAGGGAGAAGGTAGGTCTGGGGGGAGGAGGGGTCCAGAGGGCGAGAAGCAGGTGCAGGGGAGAAGGGGAGAGGGACGGGGATGTTTTGTGTGCAGCAGAAGTCAGGTGTCGATGTGGCCCTGTCCACCCCCAGGATGTGTGACTTAGGTATTGCGGAGGCTCCTCCTGCCCAGCCCAGGAAGGACGAACAATCGCCTTTGCCAGTTTTCGGGACTGTGACTGGGCTTATCCCAGCTGTCAGCGGTGCCCTGCGAAGGCCGCAGAATAGACTTGGCATTCCCAGCACAGACTGCCACCCGGTGATTCGGCCTGAAGGGCTCTCCCCTGGTGTTTTCTTGCTGCTTCTCTCTCTCCCTGGCCCTTTCCCACATCCCTATAAATCATTCAAGTCCCACTGGGAAATCAGCCCACAGAATGGCGGTGCTGTTCCTTTCCCCTCCTCTGCTGGGCCTCGGGAAGACAGAGCATGTGATTTGGGATTGTCCTCCTACTGCGAGGGCCCAGGGTGGCGTGTTTAACTCGGCCTCTGTGCCCCACCATCACCTTTATTAGCAAATGCCCAGGATGTTAAGCAAGACTTGGAGCTAGCAAGCAAATGTGTCCCAGAGAGAGCACAGCTGGGTATTGCCATGGGATTAAAAGCCAGTGAGAGACATTTCTGTAAGACCAGTGACAAGGGAAGGGGATGCAGACAAGACAGTACGCCCCTTCTACAGTCTCGAGCCAGGACCTCACAGCCTCTTTGGGAAGCAAACTGGCCTACAGGACACAAGCGTGACTCCTTTCAGAGGCTGAGGTGCTGCAGAATGTCTTTGGATGGAATCAGTTCATTTGGTTCTGCCTATCAGCCTTACAAGCACGTATCCACGCTTTGCCTAGGAAGGGATTGATATGAACACTTTGCTTTGGGATGTCCAGGTCTCTCCCTTCAGCAATGAGCATAGGACAGCTCCTACCCCAGGTATTTTAACATGGGTGCCTTTTCTTCCCCTAATTTACAATATGCATGCTTTTATGGACTACAAAGTCATATTTACTTGATAGCTTGAAGTCTGACTCATATTACTCTGCATTTTCATCATATAATATTCACAAACAAGGGCAGGATCTGGGTTCTAGCTTAGTGTCATGGTCCCCATGAAGGCTCCATAAATATTAATATTTATGGACAGTAGCCTGATTCTGGGGCCTCTAGCAGTCCTGACACACATCCTAAGGACTCATACAGGCTATAGAATTTACTGAGTTGGAAATGCTCAAGTTGAAGCTCAAGGTAATTATATATTGTCTTCTGCAAAAGATGAATGATTTAGATTTTTAAGTACGTTTATAAGGAAATGAGCAATGCAGATACTTAAGGCCCATATGTATGTTTCTTTAAAAGTATTTTATATATGTATACGTTTTTCTTTAAAAGTATCTTTCATTATATATGACATTATGACATATATATTAGACTAGTTATATATGTACATATGTATATGTGTGTATAAGTCTTTATTGAATTTACTATGTTGATATTGACTTAAGAAACAACTGAAGCCCCAATGTGCTCCATTTAGATACGTGTCTCTAGTGTAGGAATCATTTTATTCCAAGCTCTACTAGTAGACTTAAGCATTTCTGTGGGTGTTGTGCTATGCGCACAACGTTGGATATAGCTAAAGCCAAGAGGAGAGGAGACATATATATGGAGAGCAAAGCATGAAAGAGTGAGGTTTGGTGAGAAAAAGAGGCAAAATCATAACGAGAAATGAACGTTTCAGGTGTCATGCAGCAGTTGCCATAAAATGCCCAGTGCTTGCTGGGCAGAGGGTTTACAGCCACGCTCAGTTTTTGTTGAGTGTTCCCGGGAGTGGAAGCCATAAGGGGGGCTTAGCAGATACACGGGCTGCTCAGCTTGCTGAGGATGGTGACAGTTTATATTGTGCTGTTATGTGGCAAGCAGGATTCTAAATGCTAAACGTGTGTTAACTTGTTGAGCCATCACATGGACCCAGCGAGTGATGTACTATCGTCATCTCCATTGTATCAATGGGGAAAGTAGGAGCCCAGCCTGTAAACACCTCGCCTATGGCCACACAATCTTTGTGGCCCCAAACTAAGTTAGAACCAAGTCCTGTCCCTGGAGTCTGTGTTCTTTATTCCTACAGCTGGACTTCCTCTCTGAGGAAAACGGCCATTTGTACCTGTTTCCTGGTGTCCACAGAGTCATGGGGCAGGAGAATGCATGGCTGGGAGCTCCACTTTTCTCTCTGTGGCTCAGTGGCTCCCTAGCTGAGTGACATCGCCTCTCTGGACCTGGGTTCTCCTGGAAGAGGAGGTTTGGTGGCCTAGTCTAGGGCTCTTCACCTGCTGGTGTTCTGAGTCATCACATGAAGAGAAACCACATCTGGAAGGGACAGCTGGTGAGCAGCCAGACAGCCTTCTCCAGGTGACAGGAAACCATCACCACTCTGGCTCCTGACCTCCTGCATGCCCCCTCCTCCTGAGACCTCCTCAAGAGGGCACAGAACATTCCTAGACCCCAGAGTTGCCCTGTTGGGGCCCCATTTTCTATGCAGCTTTGGGGAATTTTATTCTTTAGCAGGTGTAATGAGCACCTGCTTTGTAGTGTCAGACAATGTGGCCATTGACTGCCAAAGTGCCTTTGGTCAATTGGTCTATGAGAAATGGCCAGGCTATTGTGGCCAGAGAATTCTTCTAATCCACTATGACAGAGATTAAAGCTAGCACCGCTTTCATCAGACAAGTCCTGGACACACTGGGGATGTGGCAGGTGGGCAAAATGCCAGCACCGGAGCGGCTCCCCCGGAGGGCTCTCGGCTTTGTCAGAAGCAGGAAGAGGGGCTCGCATCTATGTACCACTCTCTAGGTTGGAAGAGTGTGAGACAAAAATCATCGGCAATGACCTGATTATCTAATTGCATCTTTACAATAACCCTCTGTGACTAGAAATGAGTAAAAGGAAGCATCTGGCTTGGGCATCTTCTGCCAGCCTGGGCCACATGCTTCTCTGTGATCTAATGTAGAAGTGATGGGCTGCTGTAGACTAATTTGGTGTGGTCCTATGACCTCTCAGGGCTCATGTTTGGTCCCTTAGGCTGTGACAAGGCCTTTGCAAATGTTAGTTTAATGAATCTGCAGGGCTCCCCTGTGTTCCATGGGAGGACATGGTATTGAAGGTCTTCTCCCTGAGCTCAGCAGCAAGGGCACCAGGCCTAAAATACATCACTCCAGAGTCGGGCTGAATATAATTTTCCTGCAGCGCGGACTTCTCCAGGTACTGACACCCAAGGTGATACCAGTTTTAATTTCAATAAATAGGGGCAGGAATTCAAATGGTGTTTTCACTTTCATTTCGGTGGAAATAGAGATAAAGATAGTTTCTCATCTAAAACCTAGAATCCAAGATTCGGAAATGTAAGGTAGATTTTTCAATTATGTGTTCTACTCCGGAAAACTGACCCTGCAAAGCGCCTAGATAAAGGCCAAGGGTCTGAAGCAAAGACCAAGGAGCAGGATTCCTGGATGTGCAGGTGGGAAACCATCAACCAGGGACCTCAGGAAAGGTCTCTGTGCTCTGCCACCTCCTTGGCTGTGCTGTCCCATCTGGGATGACATCATCCTTTGGGATAATGTCACTGGTAAAAGTGCGGCTAGTCCTAGCAACTTCAGAGTCCGACCAATTGGGGTTTAAATCTTGACCTGGGGTTTGCCAGCTCTGTGATCTTAGATGAGGTGCTTTCAGATTTCTCACTGCAAAAGGGGTAATAACACTGAGTCCACAGGATTAAAGGATTAATGTGATGAGTGCAGTGCCTGGCACAAAGCAGTTGTGTGATCACGGTAACTGCTTGCGTGGACTGGGGGTTCCACGCCCGTCCCTTCCATTTCTTAGTTAAGAGTAACAGTGGCTTATTTAGATCTTTTCTAAATACCTTGAACCTGGGGTGCGATTTTGCTGGAGAGTGAGTGAAGAGGGGAGATAGTTTCAAGTCAGAGTGTTTGCTGCTGAGAGAGACCAGTGGCGGCCAGAGCTCGGGGGAGGGGGAGCGTCGAAAAGCACACTGGGAGAGGGGCCAGCGCCAACCTCCCTGGCAAGGTGCAAAGGCGCAGAGTCCATCCTGCGAAGGAAGCAGACCCCAAGCCAGCCCCAAGAAGCCGCAGCCATGCGACAGTATTTCCTGGGAGGCTGCCATGCGTCAGGCTCTGTTTTCAGAAAGACAGATAGACACAGTCTCTACTTTCAAACAGCTTATACTCCAGGAGGAGCTAGCATATCCTCTGTCCTAGTCCAAATAAATAAACAAACAAGCAAACAGACAAATATATTTTTAAACTGTCACAGATTCTGGGAAGAAAGCCATTTGGAACAAATAACCCCAAATCCCTTCCATCTCAGGAACATCCTGTCTGTTGGATAGTCTTAAGAAGATTGAATTTAGGAGTCAAAACTGAATTTGAATTCTGGCTGTGCTACCCACTAGTAAGAAGACTTCGGACAAGACAGTCAGCTTCTCTGAAACAGTTCTCTTTTTAACATATAAAGTGGGGAAGGGGTAGCTTTATCTACCTCAGTATTGCTGAGGGCTAGTTAAGATGGCACGTAAAATAGCCAAGTGTAAAGGATGAATAACTATCAGCTAAATTAGAACTAGGACAAGAATTGATGATCTCTAAAATATTAACAGTGTCTTGTGTAAGGGTCCTACTGTGAGAAGGGAGACCCTCTGGAATACCAGGTTCTCAGAGTCACTGTCAAACACCGGCTGAAAGCACATGTGGCCATGGCTGGTGAGTGATCCGGTCCCTTCTGGAAAGACCTGAGGTGGCTGCTAACCGTGGATAAAAGCTTCCTAAGAAAGGCCAGTTATGCCGAGGAAGTGTATTTAGAAGCTCAATTCTTTCTCTGGGCATATGCCACACTTAAGGAATCTGTCTCTATTTATGATTAACAATGACTAAATTCAACTAGAATGGCTGCTGCAAACAAATATCAGACTTAATTAAATAGTTTTCCAGGCTAAATTGAAAGTGAGAGCAGGTAATTATGGCCCTTTTCCTTGCTCCAGGCCCTCCTGCTTCACCCTTCCAAATGCTCAAAAGGAGTGGCTTTCTTCACGCCTGACGTTGAGCATCTTTGAAAATAAAAGCTGAAATGAGGATGCAAAGCCACAAAACAAGCTCTGAATGACAATAATGACAACAACAAAACACTCTGAGGACAGAATACAGACAAAAATAAGTTAGCCTTCAGAATACAGGAGAGAGAGAGAGAGAGAGAGAGTGAGACTGAGATGGTCAGGAGACAAGCTATACAAATGGCGTAGAGGTCAGTGGGTGTGTGAACCAAGTATACAGTCGCCCACAGGAAGACCTTGTGGCTAGAAGTGAAGCTCCACAGGGATCAGACAAATAATAAACAAACAAATAAACAAATAAAGTCTATTTTTGAGAGGCTGCCTAGCTTGGTAAATTAAATATACTAAACATTTGATTTTTAAAAAGCAAATTTGGTTGAGGACTTAAAATAGAATTAAGCCGTGCCTACAAAATAAAAACTGGAAACGTCAAGCGTAGCCACCCTGCAACTGAACGCTCGCTGCTGCGTTCGGGGGAGGCTCATCACCCCCTTGAGTGGCAGGTGTTGACAATCACAGTATCCAAACTCAGAACAAAGCTCCCAGAAAGTATAGAAGCTTCCTGATGAGATCCTGCCTTGTGAGAGATTTTGAAGCCTAAAAGTGTGGGGTACATTACAAGAGATGAAGGTATTGGAATGCGTTGCTCATTTTTCTCTCTATGATTGTGATGAAAATACGGCACAGTTCTTCAACAACAGTAGACTGCATAACTCTAATTTTACTAAAAATGGCAGGTGGTAGGGTGATCGCATTAGAAAAGAAAAGAAAAAAAAAAACCCACAGGCAAGTCGAACTTGTTGATAGCACAGTGAGATCAATGAAACATCTGAAGTCTGAGAAGATACAGTTTTGTTCTGAAATTTGGATAGGTTTTCTAAGTATGATTATGAACTATGTGACCTTCCTAATGAGGAACCAAAAGGATAATGATGTTCTTGGTGATTAAAAGAGGAGCAAGGAAATCTAATTAGAGGATGTATGTGTTACACTTGTTGGTGAAACATGAACCTATTTTCAGCAGAGCCAGCACATCGGTTCCCTTCAAAGGGAACTTTTCCTCCATTGTCTTTAATTACAGTGGAAAACACGGCACTGCTGTTGTTTTACGAGTAAGATTAACCGGCTTTGCAGCCAGCACGACTAGGAAGAGCAGAGGGAGAGACAAACACGGCAACCATCTTTGTTTTGTTCTGTCTGACACTCCCTGTTTTGTGCTTACCACAAAAACAAAAGCTTAGGAAGTTAATATCAGAAGTTAATTCAGATCTATCAGCTCATCACAGACCTGAAAGAGACAAGACTCTGGTCTGTGCCGAACCATAATCTCGCGCCTGTGCTGACATCAGCACACCCCGAACGCTCCGCGTTAAATTCTAAATGCTCA
Source organism: Eulemur rufifrons (assembly GCF_041146395.1). Classification (NCBI taxonomy): domain Eukaryota; kingdom Metazoa; phylum Chordata; class Mammalia; order Primates; family Lemuridae; genus Eulemur; species Eulemur rufifrons. Next base: position 7,565,961 of record NC_090988.1, on the reverse strand, counting down.
GGCTAATAGCCAGATGTCAATGATTCAGAGAGGAGGGTGGGGTGCGGGTGAACGACAAGGAACCTCATCAGGAATGAAATGGGAAATGTCTGCATATTTTTTTTTCCCAATATGTTGACGTTTTGCAGGTTGGGGAAAATACAAATGATTACTCTGCTGTCATCAGCCAAAAGCGATGGTGTTTCTCTCTGACTCATTCCCTCCCACCTGGATTTACATCGTGGATTTGAAAAATAAAAATCATACACATTATCAGCAGGAAATGGACGACTATGTGCAGCTTTTGATGTCTTGGCAAGAAGAAATCATGTGAAGAACGTCTTCCTAAACAGTGAATTGGAATGTCTGATACAGCCTTCCTCTCAAGAAAGATGGGGTGTGCCCTAAATTTCAAATTAGAGTTGGACATATGAGAGGCCGGAATGAAAGGGAAAGCCAGAGAAATAGCAATTTGACTTCCCTGAGAGGAGACGACTACAAGTCCTTTTGAGTATTTGGTTTCTATTTGGTTAGTGAAGGGTCTCAAACTGTGTAGAGGCTATAACTGATGCCCCCATTGACTAGAAGATAGAGTATTAATTCCACACACATTTACTGGGCAACAACCATTGCAAGATACAGTGTTATGTCCTCTAAGTGCAGAAACAAATACAAACAAACCACAAAGCCTCAGGGTAAGCCAGCACGGCAGCCCCAAAGATGAAGGATTGATTCTTCAGTGGGGTTCACAAATGCTCCACACACGGGGTGCCACTGAGTAGGGCCTTGAAGGATAAGTACGGTTTTATCAGGCAGAGAAGAGGGCAAAAGACTATATCTGTGACTCTCGAGCCACTGGAAGAGATGGTGTACACGTGGCTTAGAAAGAAATGTGGGATCAAAGTCAGACAGACCTGGGTGCAAAACCTGGTACTGCCACTTCTGTCTATGGTGGGATTCCTCCTCTCTGGGGTGGGGCTCAGTCACATCATTTAAATTCTCTGACCTCTAGGCTCTTCTTCTGTGAAATGGAAATAATACCAATATTTATCTCAAAGGATTCTTAGGGGTCGAAAGCCTTGTGTTCCTGAAACTTAATAGCTGATAGCTTCTTTATAATTGCCTATTTACTTGTTTATGCAAGATCAGAAACTCTGCTCCTCCTTGTCCTGCAGTCCTTAGTGTAATTCCTTGTGTACAAGAATGCACTGAACAAATATCTGCTGACTAGATGAATGAATGGGTGGGTGGGTGGGGAGTAGAAACAGCATGATCAAAGACTTAGATATGTAAAGGCATCTGGGACTCAGGGGACAGCCTGCTGGAGGCAGGGAAGCTAGAAGGGCAGGCTGACCTCACAGTGAGAACAGCCTTAATGCCGTGCTGTCCTGGTAGGCAGAAGTCTTCAGTAACTGAAAGGACAAGGGCTATTCTGAGTTTTGGAAATGTCACTTGGCCCTGTTGTGGCAAACAGATTGGAGAGGGATTATCAAAGACAAGGGAGAGAGACCCTACCTGTGCAGGTGAGATGCACGCCACAGTCAGAGGAAAGGTCTACCTGCTAAGACTCATTGGCTCACAGATGTAGGGGATGAGGGAGAGCAAGAGGTCGCAAATGACCGTAGGGGTCCCCGTGAGAGTGCGTAGATGAAAGGTAAGGCATGCACTGGAGGGGGAGAGGTTCCTAGGACAAACGAATGAGTTTGAGATTCCCGTGGAATACGCAGGTAGGGAGAGTGGTTTGTAGCTCAGCATTTAAGGGAGAACTAAAGATACAGATTCAGGAGATATCAGACTAGCGCTCAGAGGCTATCAATCTTCAGTGTACGTAAGATTGCCTGGGAGAGCTTGCTTAAAAAGCATATTCTCAGGACCTTCCCTAGAGATTTTGATTAAATGGAACTGGGGCAAGGCTCATGAATCTGCATTTTTAAAGCACCCTAAATAAGTCTAAAGCAGGCCAAGAAATATTGCTCTGCATGGTGCTTGAAGATATGGAGGGCCCCTTTTCCTCTTGCTGGAAGCCTACTCCGAAGGAGACTGCTGGGACAGGTGACAGAGGAGCCAGAAGGGGACTGAGATAGGAAGGTAAGAAGGTCACCACCTGAGCATATCACAGAAGCCGGAAGTGGGGTGTCAGGGGGGCAGGGAGCCTGGCACTGAGAGGAGGGCGTGTTAGAGGGAGATGGAGCAGCAGGCCGAGGCACCAGGGGGCTCGAGGGACTGGGACAATGCTGGCTGTCCCTTTCAGAGGTGTGGGGGTGAAGGAAGGAGCAGGCATGGAGGGCCTCCTTGGGTCCCTTGTGCCCCCTCTTCCTATCCCAGCAGGATCCCCCTGGGGAAAGGTGTGTTTGTTAGGACACCTTAATAAAGGGTTGGCAGGTGAAGGCAGAGGCAGGTGTTGTGGCACAAAGGCAGGCGTGGAAGGCTCTGCCCACGGGCACTGGGGGGGGCACAGGGAGGCTAGTCGTGGGCGGCAGAGGATGAGAGCAGTGGGTCGGCGCAGGCTCCGGCTGGAGGAGACCAGGTTCACAGAGCCGGTCTTATGGGCATATTTATTCTGGAGGGATGGCCATTAGCAAAAGAAAATGTAGATACTGTCCTCATGGCTTCCAGGAGCTGCCGAGGTTGTCTGCAGCCGTGGCTGCTCCGAGGGGGCTGAGGCTTTGCCTCAGGAAAAACCCAGAGCCCAGATGTTGCCTTAACTGGAGTATTTCGCCGTTTTCATTTGCAGCGACAAGATTCCTATGAATTGTCCCTATGCCTGATACTTAACTCTTAATGTAACTAATTTGTGTCGCTCCAATTTCACAGATAAAATGTGAGAAATCTGTTTTTCTCTCTGTAGCATCCCCCCTCCTTTTTGGCTTTGTTTGCCTTCTCTGTCCCTTTCCCCTGCCAGTTCCAGTAATCCAGGCGTTTATATGCCTCATTAAGCGCATCGCGCTCTCTGCAGCGCAGGATGTAATCAAGTCCAGAATCTTCCCTCTCTGCACGCTAAGGACAGGGGGATGGGGTCTCTTGCTCAAGGCCCAGAGGAAGCAACGTGCGCTGGCAAGTTGAGAGAAAGCGAATGGCCTCCTCCAGGGACAGAGCTGCAGCCAGCAAGCTGAGCCCCTACCACCCCCAGCTGCATGCAGGCCTGGCAAGGCTTCAGGGCTCCAGGGCTCCAGGTGGGTCTTCAAATGGCTGCGTCCACTCAACACAGCTAACGGAAACTTGGAGCAAGCTGCTTTCCAGCAGAGCAGGGCGCTTGCCACCAGGTCCAAGGTTACAGCTGATTGCTTTGCTTTTGGAGATCTGTCCCTCACCCTATTTTCTTATTGTTTCTCAAATTCAGAACAGAGACTTAGAAAGCTGGAAGTAAGCTGTGTGTCCCTCTCGTTCTGGACTTTTATTTCATTTTTTTTTTCCAGATTTTGATGAATACTTTATTTCTATGTCATTTTCACTTCTATTATTTAATTTTTTAAAACAAAATTGTGCAATTCGCTTAAAATAAACTCTTACAAACAAGCAGCACACAGCGTCATGACTTTGTCTGTGTTCTGAGCTGTGGGTGTTGGGCTCTGCTCCACCTCCTGCTGCTGCAGTGGCCTGGGGCTGGGGAAAATGGGTGGTCTAACATGCTGCTTGGAGTTGGAGCACTGCCCAAGTGGCCACCCTGTCACTGTGGCTCTGGGAAGGGAAGGCAACTGGTGTGATGAGGAAGAAGCTTTTCCCATCCATGCCAACCACTGGTTCATCTTTGAAGACCACCCACCCACCATGCTGTCTCTCACATGTCTCCTAACCATTTCCTGTTCCAACCCATTCACCAACCCATTGTCTCCATGGTCTTTGTCTTCTGTATTCTTTTGAAATAGCTTTTATCCCCTTTTCTTTGTTCTTCGCATGTAGGCGTGGAAATAGTCCAAAGAGGTATGACTGAGAGAGAGGCATGCTGTGAAGGGGTCACCAGGGCAGAGTAAAAGTGGGTTCTCAAAAACAGACTGACAATCTGTGAGCATCAGCACAAACACACACCCCAGGTGGGGTGTGTGTGTCTGGAAAGTATGAGTCTGGAGATTGGAAATGTTAAAAAAAAAAAAAAAAATTGTCCTTTGAAAGAATGAGCTTTGAGGTAGATAGCTAGAACGGGGGACACTGGTGTGGGAGATGGGTTCAAGCAGCCCCACTGTTGATATGAGGCTTTATTCAGAAGGTCATTCACAATATCCACGATGCTTGCCAAGCATTATGAGTTGGACTGAAATCAGAGTAAAGGACTCAGGCACTGGAATTGGAGTACATAGGTTCAAATCCCAGCTCAAGCACTGATAAACCAGTGTGATTTGAGCTAACTTCTGAAGTTTCTATGTGTAAAATTGGGATAAATATAGTGCTTACTTCATAGAGTCCCTAGGGGAGATAAACGTGTAAAGCACTTAGCCCAGTGGCCCTGTGTACAGCAAGTGGTTGGTAATTATTAGCCATAATTACGGGGGCGCTGGGCACTAGGAAGAGCATTCATGGCCAGCAGAAAGGGCAGGTCACTGGACACTAACACTCTGACCTTGGGCCAAAGCTACTGCCACTCAGGCATAGTATCACAGCATTGGGCTTTGTGGGTACCATGGAAAATATCTTATCAGAATGACTTCAACTGATTAAAAAAAAAAACAAGCCCCACTGAGATTGACTTTGCCAAGGCCATTCAGCCAGCAAGCAGCATAGCCTGGCCCCCAGGACCCTCTGAGACACAATATCCCTCACTCTATTCCCTCATGTTTCAATTCGTAGTGGCTGAACTTTGGGTATCACCAACATAACCTTCCATCTCCACATGTATTCCTGCATTTGTTCATTCACCAAAGTTTTGCTGCCCAGCTGCTGTATGTGGACCCCTACATTAGGTCCCAGGGGTCAAACAAGACATGGTCCCTATGTTCATGGAGCTCACTGGCTAAAGGAGAAGAAATACTCTAATGAAGCAAAATAAATAGATCGAACAAAAGCAAAATTGTAATGAGAAGGTAAAGTCTATAGAAGAAAGGAGTCTATCCATCAGCCTCTGCTGTCTGCTTATCACTTAGGACAGTGCCTGGCTTGTAACAGGTCCTGAATCCATATTTGCTAAACAAATGCTCATCAGTGCACTGCATGAGTGCAGCAGCCAGAAGCGAGGTATGAGAAGACACGTAGTGGGTGAACTGATCTGCTCAGAGAGGTCAGGAAAGGCTTCCTGCAGGAAGGGATGCTGAAAGGCGAGTGGATGCTGGTTGGGTGGGGTGAGATAGGGAGAATCCCTGGGCTGGGTGGGTGCTGTGGTAACAGGGCACAGGGCACGTTGCAGGAAAGGAAGGCAGTCCAGTGGAGCCTGACTCTGGAGGACACGTGGAGGGAAGAAGGATGGGATGGGCCATGTCACAAGTGCTGGCAGGTGCCAGTAGGAATCAGAGTACCTGGTGTGTACACAAGTCATACCACTTTGATGACCATCTTATATGTTAGCAGGCCAGGAAATGTCACCCCATTCAGCAGAGTACACTGAGGCCTGCAGCCTTTGTTGTCAAAGTCACACATCTGAACATAGCCTTTATGGGACTATTTACGTAGATGCCCTTATTCAATCCTCTCACCAGCTTTTCAAGGCAGGTGTTAACCTCGCAATAGCATATACGAGGAAAGGAAGCTCAGCAAGGTTAAGTGACTGACATGTGGTTGAATGGGGTTGTGAATCTATGTCTTTGCTGTGGACTCAGTTGCTGCCCCCCTACCAAACTCCTATGTTGAAGCCCTAAGCCCCGGTATGGCTGTATTTGCAGGTGGAAACTATAAGGAGATAAGTAAGGTTAAATTAGATCATAAGGGTGGGGCCCTGAGCCAATATAATTAGTGTCCTTATCAGAAGAGACAGCAGACTCCCTCTCTCTTTCTTTCTCCCCATGAGCACTCAGGGCCATGTGAGAACATAGCAGCTATCCACAAGCCAGGAAGCGGGCCCTCACCAGAACTGAATTGGCCAAAACCTGGATCTTGGACTACCAGACTTCAGAACTGCAAGATAATAAATGTCTGTTGTTTAAGTAATCTGATCTGTGGTATCTTGGATGGAAACCTGAGCAGACTAAGGCAGTCTTGGTGTACACTGCTGTCATTATTTGCTATGTCACACTACTTTCTTTAGTTAATGGCAGACAGGGACAAGAAGGGTCATATGGTTGTCAGTCCCAGGCCCTTCTATCAGCTGGATTCCCTGCACTGCCAACCCCACCAACCAGGGGGTAATGGCAGGTCAGTGGCAGGGTGGCACCTCGTCCCACCCTTTCCTCCCAGTTTTATTATCAACCAAGGGATGGGTGTTCCCAGGCATCAAGATGTGGGCAGAGCTATATGTCTGTGAGTGTCCTGGGTCAGGAGCTATGAAAAGTGACAGTTGCAGAGCCAATTCCAAGTCTAGAAAATTCAAATGTCATCACTTTGCGTGTGACTGAGATTGACGTCTTAGAACAGTGGAGGTGGGCGTCTTCCTCCTCTGGAAGCAGAGCTGAGCACCAGCTGCTGCTTCATCTAAATGCATGAGCAAGTGTGTGTGTGTGTGTGTGTGTGTGTCTATTTATTAGCTATATGGACTTCAGTGTTATTCAAGCTCTTTGGTCCTCCTTCTACTTATCTATAAAATGGGGTTAATAACCTGTCTTGCAAAGCATGACATGATGCCTAGAAACCAGTAAACATTTGGTAAATAGTAGATATTACCATTATGAATAATGACCCCAAGTACTTCTATCTTAAAATAAAATTTTAGAACTAATCATTAGCCCTCTTTGCCTTGGGCTAAAAGAATAAAACATTCATACTAGGGTGACTTCTCCACAGAGACAGTCATCTAATAATCCATTTGATCTCTGGGCCGGGTTGCTCTTGGTATTGCCGTGTGCAGAAATAGCAGAATGCTCATCTTTTTTAAAGGCAACCAAGTAGAAGTTTATTGTTTGGGGGGCAAAAGCCCCTTCCCCTGAAACCTACAATGATATTCCATAAGTGTGCATGTGAAAGCCATCATATTCTACATGCTTGCTACCTAAATGGTGCAAACCAAGCCCCTTGAAGTCTATCCACTACAGAGAAATAAATCAGGGAGGTGAAGCAGGCAAGCCTATCTTTGAAGTAGGCTGAAATTCAAAAGCACAGGCATTCAGGCAGGCAGAGGAAGGAAGGAACATGCTGTACCCACCTGCCACTGCTGATGAGGGGCTTATTTCTAAGACACACACAGCACAATGCACACACAATGCAGAGAGGAAACAAAAGACATAGATCACACATTTCAGATGGTTGGTGGACAAAGTTTAGTTCATGTCAATGCTGAAGCTTGTTCAGGGTCTGAAGTGCACGTGGAAAAGGGGATACCTCTTCATCCTACTCATCAGACGCTTCCCTCCAACTAGGGAACTTATTTGCTCAGCAAATAAACAAACACACACACACATAAAATATCACAGCAAGCTGGCCCTGGTCCCTGGTGTGACATGTTGCACAAGGACATGACATAGCAGTGTGGGAAGCTGGAGTGAGGGAGAGGTCAGCGCTTTTAAGGGGCCAACCATGGCCCCTGGGCCTTCTCCATCCATACGGGAGGCAAAGACCTTCTGAGAGGTTGGGTGCTCCTGTCGTGGATAGAACCGTCATCTGATGAGGTCTCAGACTGCTGCTCCATTCTTCCAATGAATGAGAACATGACATGCGATCAACATGAAAATCATGCTGGCAGCAGTTGAGTTGGCTTAAAACTACAAATATAGCCCCTAGAATCATAGATTCTTACTACAGAAGGCGTGTTAAAATTATATCTCATTTGTCCACACAGAACTTTAGATAGTACTACGATTGATCGGACCCATGGTTCTATCTTTATGCAAACCCCATTCGACTTGATTTGGAAACTGGCTCGTTCCTTTTGTAAGGGCAAACCTTGCCTTTCAATGACCAGGAGATATTAATTACCTAGTAAACAGCGCTGCACCGCATGCCAGGGAATGGCAGGGAGAAGGATTTCTTATCTAAGGGTGGTGGGTTGAGCAGGATGGATGGACACAGGCCAGGCAGTTCGTGCCTTCCTCCCTCCCTGGTCCCTCCAGCTCCCGCAGGGGACCGAGCCCGCTGCATCCAGGCGTTCTGCACTCACCATACAATGTGATGCTGGCGTTGGTGTTCCCAAGCTTGTTTGTGGCCACACAAGTATAGTTCCCGTAATCCTTTTCTGAAACATTGAAGAAGGTCAGAGTGGACATGTGGCCTTTGCTCTCAATCCGCACTCCGTCCAGGCCGGGGGCTAACCTGCAACACAGAAGGCACCGCGGGTCTGTTCCGCACCCACGCTGGAACCGCAGACACAGGGCACTGGGGAGACCCAAAGACGGCATAGGTAATCCTGCAAGAAGGCCCTCCTGCTCACAAAACCCTCTTCCCTCACTAGCCCAGTCCCTCTAACTCGAACCCTGAGTACCACAGCCCCCCGTGGGAGGAAGAGGGCGGAACGACCATGCCCGACAGACTAGACTCCCTGCTTCCAGTCCTCGAAGACAGACGTGTCCACATCTAAGCTCAGATCCAACAAAGGGCAGTTCAGCTTGTCCAGTTCTCAGCTTCCTTCGTTTTTTTTTTTTGTTTTTTTTTTTCCTGTTTCTACAAGGACATTCTGTTACAAAGGAGGCTGCAGTGCGTGTTTGTTTTGCCATATCTTTCCCTTTTACTTCATCCTCCTCCTGCCCTGTGGGGAATGATCCTTCAGAGCCGCCTGAGTCCCATTTTCAAGGTACCTGGTATCTTCCTTGAACCACTGGAATTCGGCCGTGGGGACCGCGGAGGCTTCACAGCTCAGGGTGCCCTTCTGACCCACCGAAACTCCAGTGTTCTTGGCTTTTGATATATAGGGAGGATCTGTGGAGAAAAACCCAGCATGTAGGGTGATCCCACGAAAGACATGAGGGACATAGTCAGCCATTTACTGTATAAATGGATTTCTTGTGGCAACCTTCTGTCCCTGGTAAATAACCATCTATTTTATTTTTAGGAAAAGAAGCTGCCTAAAGATATTGCATTTACCCCAACATCTTCTTCGGGCCTCAGAGCAGCTCTAAGTCAACAATTCTCTCCACTCACCAAAAGCTCTGGCAGTCACAGGAAGACTCCGAGGACAAGGGCACTGGAGGCGATGATGGGGCAAAGCAATCTGACAAAGTGTCTTCCTGTTGGCAGCGACTTGGGCCTTTCGGAAAATGGCGTTGCCGTCTCCAGAGTGTCCCCTTCATCCCCACACCCCCTTCTCCCCTGGGACTCCCCTGCCGAGGGCAACTCACAGTTGACGGTGATCTTTACTTTCCGCACGTCCGGTGCGGCCACGTCGTTCAAGGCGCTGCATTCGTACTCCCCGGACTGGTCACGTTTGATGTCGGAGATCTCCAGGTACTCGTCCTCACTCACAAAGCCCTGGCCTTCTGGGGAAACAGAAACAGAGAGGGAACAATCAAGAAGCTGCGAAACTGGGAACAGAACCATGTTCACTTCTAGAGGTTTAGGAGAAGGACGAGGAAAAGCCGTAATAACGGGGTCTGAACAGCAAGTCAAAGACAGAGGGCACCGTGGTGGCCAGGAGGTATGGCGACTGAAGGAAGAAACTCTCTGCTTGAGTCTTGGCTCATGTATTTTCAGCCTCATCACTTTAACTTTTGTAGATCATTAGATAAGAAAGAGATATCATTATACTTCTTATAGGATTACTATGAGGATTAACTAAGTACGTTGTAAATACCCCAGCACATTACTAGACTTTGATATTTTAAAGAGAATTGTCATGATCAATAATATAATAAAATATAAAATAACTTTAGGGTATGTTACTATTGACATCATCTTAATTTTTCACTGTATAGAAATGCTTTCATATACAGAGTACAAATACTAACTACTTGTAGCACAATAAGTAAACACTTTATATTTTAATATATATAAATGCAAAGCAGCTGGTTCAATTTCCACCTCTGGTGGGAAAGATGGGGAGGACAATGAAGGAATGAGGAAGGACCTCATGACTGTGATTTAATAGGTGCTCAGCAAATATTTGCCAACATAAAATAAAAGTCATAGCCACAAAGGCTAGATCTGCAGTTACTAGAACAGCCTCGTGGATTTAATACCTGACTTTGTGGAGAACTCTGGTGGATTCACTCTTAGGTACTTGTGAAACTTGAAATTCATGATGCAAGATATTCTGGGGCTTCAAAATCTGCCTTGTTTTCAAGCCACCAGTCCTTGCTGTTGCAACGATCTGGTCCCTCTACCTTATCCTGTATCCCTGTGGTGCCCAACCCCCAGGACATGGACCAGTACCAGTTTGTGGCCTGTTAGGAACCGGGTAGCACAGCAGGAGGTGAGCATCAGGCAAGTGAGAGTGAAGCTTCATCTGTATTTGCAGCCGCTCCCCATCACTCACATCACTGCCTGAGCCCTGTCTCCTGTCAGATCAGCTGCGGCATCAGATTTTCATAGGAGCACAAACCCTACGGTAAACTGCGAGTGTGAGGGATCTAGGTTGTGCTCCTTATGAGAATCTAATGCCTGGTGATCTGAGGTGGAGCTGAGGCAGTGATGCTAGTGCTGGGGAGTGGCTGCAAATACAGATTATCATTAGCAGAGAGGTTTGACTGCACAATAAATGTAATGAACTTGAATCATCCCAAAACCATCCTCCCCAACCCACCACCCGGTCCATGGAAAACTTGTCTTCCATGAAACCAAAAAGGTTTCATGCTGTATCCTACTCCCTGTAGTTCAGTGCAAACAGAACAGACTCTTTCTTCAAATGTTCTGAATCTTCAGAACACTGCCCTCCCATAAAAACCAAGATGAAGGCCAAGGAAAAGTCCCAGCTATTTGCATTTCTTCTTTTCTTTCTTTCTTTCTTATTTTTTTTTCCCTGAGATAAGATCTCCCTCTGTCACCCAGACTGGAGTACAGTGGCATGATCATAGCTCACTGCAGCTTCAAATTCTTGGGCTTGAGCAGTCTTCCCACCTCAGCCTCCCAGTTGCTAGGATTATAGGTGTGAGCCACCATACCTGGTCCATCTGTGTTTCTCACAGGCCTTCAGACTGATATATTTTTTGTGCTCCAAGAATTAGGGCAAAATTAGTTTTCAGAACAATAAAAATTATGATTTTCCTCACAACCCTGTGGAAGCATCATCCAACCAAGCCTGGGTCCACTGCAGGTGTGGAGCAGGGAGGTCTGTGGGGGTGGGCCGGTGGGTGGGGGCTAGCAGGGGAGATGCCTTGGCACCCTGACTTGCTCCAGGTCCAAGCTTGGGGAGCTTCTGCCCCACCCCGCCCATTTCCCCAGACCGTTTGCTCTCTGGACCTCACTGCCTTCCCTCCCTTCATCCCTAGCCCAGGTCATGCCCATCTAGGAGGTACCATCAGTGCCTGGATGCTGGCTACCAACCTATCTAGGGAGGTAAGTCACCTCAAATCAGCATCACGCTAGTAACCCAATGTCATGCAGTTCCAGGGAAGAAATATAGCATTGGCCAAAGGGAGAAATCCATGCACCAGGCTGCCTTCCTGAACCTGGGCCTGGTGACAGGGCCCCAGGACGAATTCACAGGTGTGAGGTCGAGTCACTGGGACATCTAGCTGATCCTGTATGAGGAGTAAGTGAAGGGTGCAGCGTGGGAGAGCCCCTGAAGGGGAGAAATGGGACAACAGCCCCCACAATCCCAGCCTGGGATCTGAGTGCCTCTCCTGAATGGTACTGTGGCCCCAGATGGACGTGGGCATCCCAGGGGAGCTTAGACTATTTCCAGGAAAACACTCCAGAGCATGGCCTCCTGGGGCCTGGGACAAGGCCACATTTACAGGGCTTCAGGGTGGCACTGCTGGATCAAAGCTCTCTACCCCAGCAGACATGCAGTTACCCAGGCAGGTTCATGTCCTAACGCCTCAAGGTTCCTTAGAGGGATGCAAACACCTTCTTATTGTTCTCTTTGTTTCTCTTAGACTTACGCAACACCATAGGTGAAGGAAATTCTGAGATTATTTATTTTAGGAAATCTCACAAATAAAAAATACCAGTTGCCCAATGTAAGCATTTTTAAGGATTACACAAAAAGGAAATCAAACACATCAGAGAATAGATGTGGTGGGATGGGAAGCCCTGCTTCCTACTGCTATGACTCCATTCTTTTTTCAAAATGTACGACAGAGGATTGGCCAGGAGTGAGGAAGCCACGCTGCATTTCGCCAGATGTGTGAGCAACCTGCAGGGGGCCTGGCAGGAGTCTCGGGCAGGGTCACCGTCCCCCTTTCCTGGGAGAGAATGAGAGAGACCCAGGTTATGCAACATGGTGGACACCAGGCAGATGTCCTGGGAGCCCCTGAGCAGGCGGCATCCACAGACGCCACCTGACACAGGAGGAGGTGGCTTCGAAGAAGGCCCAGGCACACTTGCACGAGGAGAACAGAGCCGGGCCTTTCTGGAGGAATTACCAGGCAACTGGCCACTCTCCGGATGCAGGATTTCTTCACGCTATCTGTAATGCTGTTTTTATGGGACAGTTATGTGACAGCAAAAAAGGAAGAAAGAAAAAGTGTGTTTCATGTTAAATGGGGATCGTTATGATAATACTACCTCATTAAGTGAGAAAATGAATTTTGTCAAGTTTGTACAATAAAGTAAGTGCTTCCCAGATTTTAATTTGCATATAAATTCCTCAGGGATTTTTTTTTCTTTTAAAAACACAGATTCCGATTCAGTGGGTCTGGACTGGGGTGGGGGTCTGTGTTCCTGGCCCGTGCTCGGGTGCTGCCTCCGCGGCTGGGTTGGGGCCAGCACTCTGAGCAGTGAAGCCGCAAGGCCCTGTGCTTGGGTGCACAAGCGGGCCCCTGGGCTCGCCCTTACGCATTTGTAACTGTCCAGGTCTACGAGATGGTCAGCTGGGTAAGATAATATACGAGCCCCCTGGGCTGACAGCCCTGGGGAGCCTGAATCCCTAAAGACACACCATTTTTGGAGCTTAGGGCTCCGTAGGGTACATCGAGGCTGAGAATCAGGACCTTGAAGCTTCCTTTCTCATCGACTCCTTCTGATCTTATGACAAAAGTGCATCCTCCCCAAACACATGTTTCTTTGCTGAAAAATGGGAAGAGGATGTTGAAACTCCCCTCCCTCTCGGGATCCGTGAAGGTGATTTAGATGCTATTTTCTTAACTGCTTTGAATGCTAGGTGAGACTTTTAAAGCAGAACAGATCTAGGTTGCTAAGTGCCTGAGACCTAGGAGGCTGCAGGGGTGAGCGCCTTCCCTGCCCTCTCCCACTCTGGCTGCAGTGGAGAATTCCAGCTCCACGCTGCAGAGAAAGGGGCAGAGGCAACCAGGGTTTTAATGCTCTTAGCTGGCTGCCGGGAAGCCAAACTGCTCACCTTGGCATTCGAAGGGAGGAAACTGGTCGTGAGACCAGGAGAGGAAGGAGGAGGAGGAGGAGGCATGCACTGAAGGGAGGGAGAGGGGAAGACAGAGGTGTCTTGAGACAGGCATGAGAGCCTGGGAGCCACTGGAAAGATCCTGAAGACACATTCAAAAGAAATTTTTTGAGGCTACAAGACTATATTATTTTCTCTGTCAAAAGTTCTGAAAACAGAAACCCCAAGTCCTCTCAACAGTTTTGCTTTATAGTGAGACGCCAGCAGTGAGCCCGTAACCTGGGGCACGAGGAACCTGCCCTAAGCATTCAGGCATCCTGAGGCGACAAGATTGGAAGCGGCAGAAAGTAGATTCTAAATCATTGGCAGAAATCCATAAAAAACAGGGGACATTTCTTCCCATTGAGGAAGGACTTCAAAGAAAATAAGTTCTGGTTGCCGTATTAGCAAGAGTAGGATCTGCAAGGATAGAAACGGGGGCCATGCATCAGGGGATGCGGGAGGTCACCCCCCCAGAGGCAGGATGCACGGGGGATAGGGTGGGCACGCTTCATGGTTCTGTGGGCACAGGCGGTTTCCTCTGTAGGGACGCATGTTCTGACACAGCACAGCCAGGGGTCATAAAGAACACTTGGCATCACGAGCAGGGCCTGCTCCACCTGGGAAACAGGAATAGACGGAACTGACTCGGGGGGAGAAGGGTCCCTGACCGGCCTGCTGCCCCTGTCACCTGCTGTGGCTGAGCTCACACCTAGTAGGGGCGAGGTGGCGTGTCGGGCGCTGTGGTGGTGGAGGGATGCAGGGAGGGGAAGAGGGAGCCTTCGCCTTGGGCTGCTGCATTGTGATGAGCCCAGCAGTCAAAGCAGTTTATAATTTTCTGTATCTTGGGCTCGATGTTTCAGTTTTTAGTCATTTCTAGATCCCTCAAGTGAGGTAGAGTGGGTCAGCAAGATTGATTGCGGCTGGAAGAAACCTAAGCACTTGGGGATGAAGAGACTAGACAAGAAATCCAGGGCACGATGTGGATCTGCAGGCTTCCTGGCCCACTTCGTCTCCTCTCTGTCTCCGTGACGCCCCGTCCTTGCGTGCCAGCTCTGTCTCGGCCACCATCTTGCATCCAGTCTTCCCTTCTCTGTCCTCAGCCGATTGCTGAGAGTCACAAAGTTGGAAGCACCACGAGCGGACAAAGACTTTAGTCTTCCACTTTTTCGAATGATAGATAATCTGGACAGGGAACCTTCTCTTGTCTGTGAATACCCCCAGGGACGGTTTTTGGAGGCAGCCTGTCCCTCTGCTGGACTATTCGCATCATTTAAAGGGAAAAAAAAAAATCATCTTCAGATTGAGGCAATCCCTGCCTGTCCTTTGAAGTGATTAAAAGTCACTTCCTAGTGTGACTGAGGCTCTACCTACAGAAACCGCTCTGTGAGGCTGGATGTCGGCACCTGCCGCAGCGTTTGCTGGGGACGGGTCAGGAGTGAGGCCCGAGGAGCAAGACCCCGGCTGGCCGTGCTGCGGAGGAGATGAGAGCAGCCCGGAGGGGCTGGGGCTCGGGAGGCTTCGACCCAGGGAGGAAAAGGCGCAGGGAGGGACAGCTCTGAAGAGCAAGAAAGCGTGGGGGTAACGGGCGGCCTGGGGAGAGGGCAGAACATGGGCACCCGGGGCTCCCTCTGGCCCAGGTGGTGGGGTTTCTGGAGAAAACAAGAAAAGGCGTCTCCCTGCTGCCCAGCAAGGGGACCACAGAGGATCTCTGTCAATACCGAATTAGGGAAGTTGGACTCGAACGTCTGGCCCATTAGGCCGCAGCTGGGCTTTTTGATCCGGCTTAGAAGAAAGCCATCTGCCCACTCACCAAAGCTAGGAAGCAACTCAGCTATCAAGAAACAAAGACTCTCCCCCTGTAAGGAGCACACCGTGCTATCGAAATGTGGACTGGCCGGCACGTTGTGCGTTTGCTGGACATCCTGTCATGGACTTTGGGAGTGAGACAAGGCCACGGGCAGGAGCTAGTGCTGTCTGAACAGCCCCCCAACACACGCACACTGCTGCTTGCCCTTGAGGTGTGCAAAGCAAGGTAGAGGCTGTCAGAGATTCGGGGGAGGGGGAAACGCTGCCACTCATCCTTCTCTCTCCAGGACTGTGACCAACAGAACATCATCATAAAAATGAGCCATGAGCAGATCAAAGTGTTGGCTTTGCCGCTGTCAAGCTGAACTGCAGTCTGGCTGACAGGACGTTCTTGCCTTTCTCCCTGTGAACTGAAGACAGCTCGCCTTGGGTACCTGTCACAGGCTGCACGGCTGGGCCGGAGAGTAGGAGCTGCACTGGAATGCAGAGCCCGGGGTACGGAGGACCCTGCCCCAGGCAGAGGTGGCTCAGGAAGGCGGCAGAGACACAAGAGTGCTGCTCTCATCCTAGATGACAGCTTCATCTCTGCCTACCTGGGCCCAGTGTGTGCCCCAGCACTCACCGTACCAATTACATTAGTCGCCCCACCTCCCATGGGGGAGACAGTGGACCAGGTGGAGACAAGCTGCCTTCTAGCAACCTGAGGGCTAGGAAGGGCTTCTCTCTCTCCCTAGAAATCTCCCGGCATCCTTCTGCACCACAAACCTCCTGACACAGGAACCTCCTTCTTCTGAAGGACAGACACGTTAGAAACATGCCTGAGTTTGGAATTGGGGGGGGGGGTGTTGGTACTGGGGACACGGTTTGGCTCACACAGCCTGGCTCCTGTGCTGTTTGCTCCTCTTCCCATGCAGTAGTCATCCCACTGTCTGAACTGCAAGCACCCTGAGCAGAAACCACATTTCACTTCTTTTACCCCTACGGCAGCTGGTATGGGCTAAACATACAGTATCTGCTCACGCTATGCCTGACCGCTAGAGGTTTGGAAAGTCTGAGTCCCTGCAAATCTCCCCTGTCTCCTCCTCCTTGTATTTAATCTGGTCCCTGTGTGCCAGTCTTCCCTTCACACTACCTGCCCCCCCCACCCCACCCTTTGACAATCCTTAGGACCCTGCCAGCACAGAAACTTGGGGCTCCCCCTCCTTAATTAAGCCGAGGAGTGTGGACAGCAGTACATTGCATACATTGCATCCTTGCCTGCTCTCCACTCCCAGATTTGTTCCCTTCACTGCGTTGGAGTTAATGAAAAGTGTGATAAACCCACTGTTTCATTTTCCCTTAATTAATACAAGCAATTGAATTGTGCTAAAGTCATTTTGGTTTGGAGACTGAGCCGCTGGTCAATGTCTCCCTTGCTGACAGTGACAGAGCTCTTTGTCTTGGGCTCGGACGACCTTTCTCAGGCTGTGGCCACCAGGACCTTCTCTGGGGGAGGGGTGCTTTGCCCCATCCGGTCCTGCCACGCTGGCTGCCTTCCCTAGGGCTGACAGTAAGCTGGCAAATGACAAGATCAACGTGTTACTGTGAAAGTTAACTGGCTTCCCATGGGGGAAGGAGTACATTAATAATGCTCTTCATAGCTGGGGGTTCAGAGGAATTCCTGAGCGGGGGTCAGTTTCCTGAGTCCTGCCCTCCAGGCACAGGGGAGGGCGAAGGAAGCTGTCCATGTTCCCTGTTTTCTGGCTGGGGGTAGCTGGGGGTGATACAAGGAGCGAATGTCTCCAGTGAGCATCCAGTATGACGATCTCAAAAGGTAAACATGTTGATGGCTCTTGAGCTGTTTGCCAGGGGCAGAAAAGTCAAAGACAGGAGGACATAAGGGTTTTTGTCTAGTAGGTGGGAGCAGGAAAGCAGACCATCAAAGAACCTCTCTGCAGCCAGGTCTGGAAGAAAGCACCTAGTGTAGAAGTTCTCACTCCTGGTGGTTCATCACACTCACCAAAGAGCACTTCAAAAATAGAGTCTGCTGTCTATGCCTGCAGATGGATTGAATCCGCCTGGGGTGCGGCCCGGCATCTGCATGCTCTGAAAACGTCCCAGGGGACTCTAATGTGCAAACAGGGGTGAGGTCCCAGCGTTGGGAAGTTGAAGACCCCTGTTGCTTTCACTTTCCATGGGCTAGTTCCACACGTAGCCTTCCAGGCTTCCTCTGCTGAGAAGTCACTTGGGACCTAGGACTATATAAGGCTGTACACGTCTTAGAATGTGCTCTGACCTCCTGTCGAGTGCTGGCTTCTGTGCAAAACATACTGTCATGATGTTGTCACCACAAGCTTTACTGCAGGGGAGGCTGGAAGAAGGGCTCTTGCTGTGGGGTAAGGTAATGACAGCCAGGGTCAGGTATGACAGCCACTCCTGCGGTCCACCAGTCCCCAAAGGCTAGGGATCCCCAGACACTCGAACAATGAGCATAAAGACAAGACCAGCTTCTCTCCAAAGCACAGTGGGGACCTGTGTTCAGCTTGGCTTTACAGCCTTACTCATGCTTTCTTTTCTACGATGGGTTCATTATGTGCAGGGAGGATCAGGATGCAGGACTTTCACAATCTAGGTGCTACTGTTGACCCACTGGGAGTGGTTCTGAGTGAGCGACACAGAAACAGCCGGGTGCCTGTGAGGATGTGGCACGTTCCCTGCACATGGACATGCAGAGTATGTGGCAGAGAGAGGAGTTGGATTGAGAGAGAGAGAGAGAGAGACAGGGCAAAAAGCAGAAAGCTGGAGTCCCATATAGGCAGACAGAAGCTTAAATCCATTTCATGAACAGAGTAGCCTATTTGGGTTAAACAAGAAGCTAGCATTTATATTCTAAAAAGTATTTAAATATAAACTGCAACAAACAATTCAGACCAAAACTATGTAGATGTAGGAGGGAAAAAAAATCATTATTTTACAATAGCAGAGCTTCCTTAAACAGCCAACTTATTGACAGAATGTTTAAGTACATTTGAAAAGTTTTTATTTATTTTACGTTTTCCTCTTATGATTATGATTATTTCACTCTGAATCAACAGTGTTATTTCAATATTAATGACTAAAAATGAAATAAGTTCTGAGCAGTAAACTACTGACTTTTTAAAAAAATCATAATTAAAAAACAGCTACAACAAAAAGTGATGGAGCATTGAGTGAGATGCTGCTTCTGTCATTTCTGCGTGGCGTGGGAAAGTCTGCCTCAGCCTTCCCTGCAGCAGCCTAAGCAGGCATGACCAGTGCCCCAGGCCCAGTTGCTTGTAGAAAACAACATTTTAGAGGAACAGAAACGTCTTATGCCACAGTGCGGTCAGTGGATAACCAACACCATATTACCTGAGGGCACGTGGGAAAAGTGGCATCTTGAGCCCAAAGCGGACTACAGCGTAGGAACCTGTTGGGGTGGGCAGTGTACACACTCTGCAGTTATTTGTGATGTCAGACTGAGTGCTGCAGCCCTTGCTTTCCTTCAGGGGAAGTAAAATTTTGCTTCTGACATCAACCACACCTGACTCATTTCCCTGGGGATTCCTTTATGTGTATAGCAACACCAAGAATGCCTTTGTTGTTTTTATAAGTTGAGTTAATGTACAGCTATATTTTTCCTGGACAATCCCAGCTGACACCTGTCTTCTCAACATGACTGTGAACCTTCCGCTCTCCAGCGTGCTCTGGTCCAGGTGATAGAACAGGTGGCCGACACACTCCCAGGCTTTTGCAAGCTTTGCCACCAAGCTGTGGGGCCTTGGCTGCTGCTGGCACCTTAGTCTGCATATGGGGCTGTCCTGACACTCCTACGTTTTAATCCAACAAGCATCAGTGTCCTGGTACCAAGTGGGGTGTGCCCCTCCGATGCAGGACTCTGCTGGGCCCTGGACGGAGGGTCAAGAGAGTTCTGGGTGCTCTTTCCCCCAGAGCTGGAGGCCCACCAGCTGCATTCTTCCTTGGGGTGACAAAGAGCAGCTGGTTGGATCCTAAGCCTCCCAGAGGCTGGAGGCGACTGGCATTGCAGCCCCCCAGGCTGGAAACCCAGAGAGGGTTCCAGGGCTCTCGGCAGACCAGGTACCAGACCTGCACCTTTCTGGAATGGTCTGGATGTACCCAAGCACTGACTGAGAAAGAAAGCCCTGGGGCCTTTTCAGGCTACTGGGGAAACACCGTTGTTAGGAAGAGCATAGCCTGGTTTCCACAGCTGAGGCCCCGATGCAGCCTGACTCCTCTTTCTCTTCCTTCTCTTCTTTTCTTTGAATCTCTCTTTTCTCATCTTCCTATAATATATTATTTCCCAACAGCCCAGCAGCATGACAATGATACCAACTACCGACGTTCATTCATGTTTCCAAATTATTAACACTGCATCGGCTTCCAGGCCAGGTACCCGCTAGCCCAGGCAGCATGGCTGGCATGCAGGCCACTCCAGAGCCATCTGCACACTTTGCAGAGCAGAAAGGTCTGAGCTCTGGAGCATTGCGGGGCGACAGCGTTGTCATATTGCTCTAGCGCGCTGAGAGGAAGGCTTAGGAGCTGCGCACACCAAGGTCAACGTCTCTGCTCTGGTGGGGAAGGTCCCTTTGGGAACTTTCTCGTCCAGGGCTCTCTTCATCCGTGCCATGTGCTATTCAGGGCAAGTCTGTCTCCCCTTAACCGCCTAACGTGGACGATGGTTAAGCTGACCTCACACCAAAGGCATCTGTCTTTCTGGCCTCCCTTCTTAGCCTTGTCACCTTAGAAGTCACTTGGTATACATGAACTTCTGTGACTTCATGCCAATAGTAGAAATAAGGAAGAAAATCACTAAATTAACAATCAGAAGACCTGGGATCTAATCTCAGTTTTGTTACAATATGTTATGTGATTTTCAGCAAATGTCCTTAGCACTCTAAACCCCAATTATTTTCTTTTTACTATCAAATGTAAAAATTACACTGGATAAACTCCAAGGTCACTATCGGTTTCAACATTTTATAACCTTTCATAACCTAGCCACACCATCTATGACCAGGAGTCCTGAATATTAATTATTCCTTAAGTTCTGGAACTTTGATAATCATAGGGTTGATAGACAGAGTCCCACCCCGGAAGCTCAGGGTGTGTGCGCTGCAGAGCCGACCCAGGCCACCCTGTCTTCATCTGAGGTCTTGACAGTGCAGGCACAAGAATAGAGACACCATGACAATTTCAAGGTGGCTCTCATCTGTCACAGTGCTTTAGCTGCTTGGCAATGGTGGGGGGGAAGAGAGGTTTTGACAATTATGAAGGACTGCGTGTATCTGAAGGTAATGTCTTGTGTTAATGGGAGAAATTAATTCTTTCCTTTCCTTTCTAAGACTCCTATTCATGTAGATTTTGACAAGTAGCTGTTCTTCTTTCCCTCTCCGAGATGGGGAGATTGGAATAATGTCTTACAGGTAAAACTAATCATCCACTTATATGATTTGAGGCCCATTTTCGTGGGTCTGAGGGTACACTCCAAATGCAGGAAAATGATGCTTCCAGCTCCTTTCTGCCCTCCCTGCCATCGCTAAAAATATCCCTTCTTAGTAACATGGTTCACTTCACTAACCCTTCCCAACCAGAGAACAGACACGGAGAGACAGGGAGTGGGGTGACCTGGGAGTGAAGACCATGCTACACCCCAAGCTTCCCCTTCACACCCGCTGCTGGAATCAGACTGTGGCTACACGGCTCAGATCCAACAAGCTCTCAGGGGCTCAAGGGCAGCCGAGGAAGTCAAGGTTTTGTCCTTGTTCTGGCCACTAACTAGCCAAGCCCCTGAGCAGACCACTTCACTTCACCTAATCTTCTTGGCTGCAAAAAGAGGAGATCTGGTCAACTCACTTCACAGGTCCCTCAGCCACTGTCCTTTCCCAGCTGTGTTCATGATGGTCTTTCTGGCCCAGTGGACAGGGGTTCTGTGCACTTGTCAACAGTCCCTGGACAGCACCCCACATTTGACTGGGGACGGGCATTTCTGGGAGGTGAGTTTGGAGGTGTGAGTTCTGTTCCTGCCTGAGAAACTTTGGCTCGCTCTGGTTCTGGAAGACACAGCACTGAGCACACTGTGATGTGACATGGAGGGTCACGATGGCACTGGCTAGGCTCTAAGCTCTAATCCCCCAGACCCTGCTGTCTCCCCCTCACCTCCTTACGCTCCCCACTCCCCACCCTGAGGCTGGTTTTGCTAGATTTTGCTTAGTGGTCACTACCCTCAGGGCCTCTATCAAAATTAACACTTCTTGCCTGGAAAGGAAGGAGAGTCCTGTAGATTTCTAGATGTTTTTCTGCCCCACTAGCCCAGATGAGGCCTGGAGCCTCTGCCTTCTTGGCAGACGGTGTCGGTCTGGGCAGGAAGATAAGGAGGCTTGGAGGGTGACTGCTCCAACAGCTCAGGCCTGGAGGCAGGATCCTGGACAGAAAGGGGTCGTTTGGAAGGGGCTGCTGAGCACTTAATCATACAGGGAAGGTGCCTGCAGCCTGGTACCTAGACAGATGGTGCCTGTGGACTCCTAGGGCTACCCACAGAGGGAGCTTTTGCAGAGAACGGATCACAATAGGCACGTGGCCTTGAGCTTATTCTACATTCTGTTCAACTTTAGAGTTTTTTCCCCCAATTATAGAATATTGTGCCCTAAGAGTAAGTCGTGGAATTAATGTAAGTAACAGTGTGGTATTCATTGCTTTCTGCATATTACACAGACATACACGGGCAGAAACACATGTGGTATAAAGGCACAACAGTAGAGACAGTAAAATGCAGAGTCATTCTTTTCAAACTTTACTCATCACTTAGGAAATAGCACTCCACCAGGCTCAGGAGCGATCCAACTCTCTGTGTACACTGGGATACGTTACTTACCCACCTCAAGCCCCCTGTTTTATCGCGGATAAAAATGAACGAGTTGAGTTAGATTATGTCTAAAAAGTGTTAGCTCTAATTTTGGATCGTCAGTAGCTGGTTGAGAAAGTAATATGTGATCCTTCCAACCACCGACTCAAAGTTTGTGTGTGTGTGTGTGTGTGTGTGTGTGTGTACAGGAGAACACAGCAAAATAAGGAATAAATCTCACCTAGAATCTCATGAAAAGAGACAAAGAGATAAGAAAGCAAAAAGAGGCTCGAGCTCGGCAAATCAGAAGGCAATTCATCTTGAGAAGAAAACAAGTTATATTTACATTATTAAATCACAATTACAAAGCAAATCAGCTGCAGAAGAGAAGAGACCATTTCCATTTCCATCAATTATTACTGAACTGAACATAATTTTTCAATCATCAGCAGATTGTAAATGGGGGCTACAGCTCATCCAGGAACTGTTCTATCACAGGAGCTATTAATCAGGTATTAACTTTGTGGAATTAGCAAGGACACCAGCGAGGTGGTGAGGGAAGAAGGGTACGGGGACAGGAGGGCGCAGCAGGTTAATTCCTGAGACGAGGCACAGAGCACTCTCAGAAGGCCTGGGGTCGGCCTCCGTGCAGCTAGCACTGCTGCTGTGTTGAACACTTAGCTCTGATGCTTGTGTTTCCATAGTCAACGCATGAACAGGTAAAAACAGACAAAAACGGGATCATTTCCTGGTGATTTAGTGCCTGCTGCAGGGACGCGGTGATGATGACAGTGTTCCTTGGGACCTCACTGTGCCGGAGCCCAGGCGGTGGGGGTGCAGCTGTGTCTGCTGGCCTTGCTGTGGGTCTCCACCCAGCTCCCTAAAGTCTGGGTGCTTCCATCTGCTCCAGCAGATCCTCAGGGAGATTTGCGGGGAACAAAGCTCTCACAGATTTCTGTGCGCTCCTTCAGTGTGCGGGCTCCCGATGGGTCTCAGTGAAAAGTTCTATAAATTTAATGACTTCCACGTTCTTCCGTTTTCCATCTTCTAATACCTTACCTCTGATTCAAACTCTGCTCCCACTGGATTTTTATGCGACACAGACTAGGATTCGATTCCCCTAGACCACTTTGCTCCCTGTCTGGGTTCTATGTCCCCCTTCCTTCCCGGCACGTGACAGGTTGGTCTACTGAGAAATGAATCTGTGTTCTATTCTTGGAGCTGCAGGAGACTGGAGGGAATGGGGGGCCTTTGCTCCTCCCCAGCTCCCCAAAGGTGCCAGGCTTTGTGAGTTCTCCATTCTGAGCTTCTTGCCTCAGCGTTGTTAAGGACTTGAGTATCATGGAGTCTGAAGCAGTTGCTAGGCACCCAGAAGGTTATCACTATCCAGGCTTTTGTTTCAAAGAAACAAGCAAACAGAGTCTAGGCTCCTGGAGGTGGGTGTGGGCCAACCTGGGGAGGATGGGCTGTTGGGAGGCGCCCCCCACCAATGGCAGACTACATATTTGTTTCCCACGCAAGCCGGTCTCCTGCCCTCCTTCCTTCCTTCCCCCTTCCCTCCTTCCTTCCTTCCTTCCTTCCCTTCTTCCCCTCTTCCTCCCTGCCCTCCTTTGTTCCTTCATTCAACAAACATTTTTTGAGCTTTTAGACAATGAACCTACCACTGAGGACTGAAAACTGGAGGCAGTTTTCTAAGCATTCTGTGTACTCTAGTGAGAAAGACAATCTCCCAAAACATGACTTAGACTGAATTTCTCACCAGCCAGATGGGCAGAGTCTCAACACATCAGCTACAAACACCCTGATCTTTCTTAGAGCTGAGTTTTATGGCATAGAAATCATGTGTGGTGTTCATAACCCACCTCTCTCCCCTAGAGACCTCTGACTCTGGTTTCAGGTCTCCATTTAGATGCACCTTTCAGGGAAGCCTGTTATGTAGATATTTCCTTTTTGACCCTCCAGACAGCCTTCTCACCCTTCGTGGTCCTGCCTTCTCTCCAGAGCGTCTGACTTCCATGGGCTACACCAGCTGGTCCCCTGTCTTCAGCTTCTGGGTGAGGTGACCAACAGGAAGCCCAGCAGGTGATCGGAGGAAGAAAAAGGTGAGCTCAGATGTGTATTTCCCAGCAGGTCACCTCTTGAGTCACTTCACCAAAGAGGGACATATCGCTCTCCAGTCAGCCACCCCACCACTCTGCCCTCCCTATTCGGGTGCCCGCCTGCTGTCATGAGCCGGGACCACCGCAGTGTCTGTGTGGTCTCCCCCCACCCTGCCCACACTTGTGACTAGTTCCCCTATTAAACCTGCCAGGGTCACTCAAAGTTGAATGTGCCATCTGTGTCCTGCTGGGGCCCTTCCTGATATGCCTTCCTTGACCCTGAGGTCTTGGTCACACGTCCTTCCTCTAGGGTCCCACAGAACTTGCCTTTATAGTCGCCTTCATCCCTTTAGAGCTGTGAGCCTCAATCAGGTGGTTTTGCCCCCAGGAGACATGTGGCAGTGTCTGGAGAGAGTTTTGGTCATTACAACTGGAGTGGAGGGGAGTGTGCCACGGGCATCTGGGGGCAGAGCTCAGGGGTGCTGCTAAAGACCCTATATGCACAGGCCAGCCCCCCATGACAAAGAATGATCTGGCCCCAAATGTCATTCATGCTGAAGTTGAGAAACCTGCACCAGAGCATAAATGTGTTTACTCTCCAACGTCTCTCACTAGACAGAAGGAAGCTCAGGGAATGCAAGGACCATCTATTTTGTTCCAGGGGCTTCCTGGTGCCTGGTGCAATTCCTGCCACGTGGTAGGGCCTCACAAAAGGGCTGTGGGGAAATATAAAAAGTAAGTCCATTCACTAACGAAGCACAGTCCTCATCTTATGTCATGTAATTGTCTAGCTCTGAGGATAAGACTGATTATTCATAACTAAATATAAGCCCAGCAAGAAATAACCCAATAAAGGGATGGTGATTAAACCTCTCAGCAGGGTTTCAAGAAAACCATAGATACTATTTGGCTGGGGGAGGGTGGTGCAAAGAAATGGAGATTAGGCTGTAGATGGTGCTTGAAGCAGCCTTGAAAGTTCTCATTTCAAGTGGCAGGACTGGGATGGCCTTCAGGGCAGACACACAGGGCTCACAGGATGAGTGGGCAGGAGAGAGTCCGGAAATTACACCGGAGGCTATTTCAGCATTGGTACTGCTTTCTGAGGGAAACTGTCGGTGGCTCTTGGTTAGTGGATCCTGGTTCCAGAGGAAGATGCTGCCTTGTTAAACGAACTCAGGATATGGTAGTCATGTGCCAACAGCTATTTTCATGTTTGCCTTCTCAACATAGTTTCTCACTTTCACATGATTAGCAAAAAAGATGCCTATTATGTGGGAAGTCCATGCTAGGTTTTCTTTTTTTTTTTTTTTTTTGGTATTTGTGTGTGTGTGTGTGTGTGTGTGTGTGTGTAATTGAAGACGCAGGGACTGGCAAATAAACATCCTCCCAAGTACATCATTTCATAACTGGTCTCATCTGTATGGTCTGTAACTTTAGACTCCAAATGATGGAAGGGGAACCTTTAGCCTCTCTTTCCAGTTTTGCACACTCATCTTCTTCCAGGCGGTAACTTGTTCTTGGGAAATAAGGTCTGAGTAAATCAGCATTTGCATCCACATCTGGGGAGAAGTCGGCAACAGGAGGACTAATCTGAAGAAGCTGCCTGGCGGAATCTGATTTGGAAGGACAAATGCTCCATGAGCCAGAGCCTCCCATTTGGAGGTCAGGCTCCAGTGGGCTAATATCTCACTCAGAGCTGCCGTGCACCTCGCACCTCCTTATCCTGCCTGAGCAGCCGCGGGGTGCTCCGCTGCCTCCTCCACACGCTGCTCAGAGGCATCGCCCCTCCCGGCTGGGGGTGAGGGCAGGCAGCAGATAATAGGAGGACTCCAGCCTCCAGGGCCTTTGAGGGTATGGCAGAAGCCCCAAGGCTGGGATTGAACAGGGGTTTGTTGCTTCCTGGAACCCGTTCAATGGGCTCTATTGCAGAGCAGAGACAAGGGCTGCTTTCAGACCCAGTCAAGCCTGCTCTATGGAAAACAGGATGGACTGACTTGTAGGAAATCTATGGCAGCACGTAAATTACTTCATGACTGCAGGGACAGGTAATATCTGCACACAGCTGGTATGCACACCCCTAGAAACGATGTGAGTTCTAGTCTGAAATGTCAATTTATTTATTTTTTCAGTACAGTTTAATGATCATGCACTGACCCTGGACTGAATACACATGTCAGGGGCTTTGCCAGTATAACATTTGACTCACCCTTTTTCTGGGAGACATTTGTAATTTTATGAACAGAGTGTAACACCATTATAATAGAATGTATCACATAAACTTGGATATATTACAGGTCGAACCCTGTCTCCTAAAATATAACCACTGCATTCTTAAATGGTCTGATCTAAATCTTATGCTCTTAATACCAGCACTGTAAAAAAAGTTTCCCGGGGCTTTCTCATTGCGTTTCTGCTTAATTGTATATTCTGTGAATTCAGCACAGGACCACACATTCCTTTACTTTGCAAATGATCACATACTGGATCTCAGACTCATCAGGTGGGTACCTCAGAGATGCCAATGGCCAGTTAGCCTATAGAGCAGCTCCGTGTTCAGTGAACTGAGGGAATTTGTGTGCTACAGGTGGGGTATTTAACCCAAAGGGTTGCCTCATTCCCAGAAGAATGTCCCTCTGGCATTGGATGATTCCCTGCAAGTAATAACCCCTTCTAACAAGGCAGAAACAAACAGGGCCTGAGGCACGCTTTGGCAAAAGTTAGCTCTGCCCTCCAGCAAGATCCCTTTGGGAGGGCCCTCAGGAGGGGCATGATTGCAAGTCCTGTCTCACCAGAGATGTCCTTGTTTACATCTGTTGATGTATTCTAATTAGGAATGCCACTACTTTTATTTTAGAAAGGGTCTCAGTTTAAACAATGCATTATATATTCGCCATACATTTAAATTATCCCAGACTCAAAACAAGTTCTCTTGTGTTTAAATATCTTAATGCAATTAGATATTTAAATTGGAGCTCAACTTTCTTTGTCAAACCCCTTTGTTGGCAAATTTATTCATTCACTCATTCATCGATTCATTCCTTCTCTATATAAAATACTACCTACTACATACGCTATAATCTCTGCCCTCAGCCCTCAGGGGGCTCACATTTTTGTGGGAAAGGCAGACATCAGATGATATAACAGATGCTATGCGTCAGTGGTTAGTAGCTATCAAACGTCAGTAGTGGAATGCTCTGGCTCTGTCTCTCTGTCAGTAAAGTCCTATATTAAAAAATTACCAAGTTATAAAAATGAGCTGAATTTTTTGGTTGGGATGGGGGCTGTGTAGAAACCCAGGGTTTTGTGTTCTAATGCTCGTTATCTCCTTCTCACAGCCCTTCCTGTCCTCTCCCTCCCGCCCTCTCTCCTTTCTCTAACCCTCCCAGAGACACCTGCAGGGCTGCAGAGGAAGCCCTAGGCTTTTATGAACTATGGTTAAGGATAAATAGTTCCGCATTGTTAGGAGAGCACAGTGCAACAGAGGAAACAATACATAAACATATCAAACTTTAAATAACAATGCAAAATTGAACAAGTCAGAACAAAAGAAAAGATGTCCAAGGCCTTGTGAATTAAATAGCTTATAATTCTAATAATTGCTAGAAGAATTTTAAGGCAGGAGAGGTCACACTAGGCAGGAAATTCAAAATTTATTTTTAGTTAATTATTTTAGAATTTAAGGATTTTAATTGGAAGAAAATTCCATATATCTAGTCAAATAACCTCGTGATCCATCTTCTTCACTTTTCAAGTGCGCTGTTGTCAGCAGCAATAGAAAGTAGCTGAAAGGACTTTGTGTCTTACAAGTGAGCCCATTGCCACATTATTCATCCATTTATTCAACAAATTATAAACGATTCTACCCCTGTTTCATGTAGAGGTTAATGGGGGTGGGGGCCCAACTAATTTCCATCAAGAAGCAACAGGATTCACCCACAGCGTCAAGTGTGGGAGAAAGAACAACGTGAGCAAGAAAAGTGCGTGGAAATTGTCAGGGGGAAGCTATCAACTAAATGTGAGGTTTTATTGTTGTATTGTTCAACACAGTCCAGTTGAAATTATTTAAAGGTTTAAACAATGCTTTCTATAGTACTCTATTTGTACAATTCCCTGGTTAAATAAAAGCTTATTAATCATGGTCATTAATCTGTCCATGCCTGTGTTAGGTGATAGGAATGCAGATAGATCAGACAGTCTGTCCCTTCAGGAAGCTGGCAGTCTCAGGGTGACAAAGATGAGGACAACAGGGTGTGGTAAGTGCAGGAAAGAGGGATGCTGTGGTGTCACGCGGCTGGCAGGAGGGCACTGGACCAGACTGGCACGGGCAGTTTCCAGGAGCCGAGACCAGAGCCGAGACCCCAGGAATGAAGAGGGATTCGCATAGCTAAGATGTTTGGGAAGGGCATTCCGGCAGCAGAGGTGCCGGTGCCGTGCTGGCAAATGCAGAGACAGGAAGCAGTCGGACTGCTGGAAACAGAGGAGGAGTCCAGGGGCGGCAGACAGCGGGGACAGTGGTGAATGGCCCTGAACACCACCCTAGGGAGTGGTTACTTCCAGCAGGCAGGAAGGCCAAAAGCACTAGGTGTGAGACATGTGCCTTGCTCTTAAAAAGTTCACAATACAGTTGTTGAGCAAGGTCACAAACACACACACACACACACACTTTTACACACCAATAGAATTAATGATAAAATGATTTATTCTTTTAACAAATATTTATTGAGTGTCTACTCTGTCCCAGGGACTGATTAATTATGGACGCTACTGCAATGAATGGTGGAAAATCCCTGCCTTCTACTGGAGGGGGCAGATAGTAAACAGATAACCAAATAAATAACACCTATAACATCTGACAATAAAAGGACTGTGACGAGATGTGGAAACAATAATAATAACAACAACTACAAAGTCCTGAACAATTACAATGTGCCAAGTCCCTGCCATGAATTTGCTTGTTTCATTTGCTGTGCTGCAGGCCCGAGTGTGCATCCTGCAGTCCCGTTTCTGGACTGAAACCCTCGTTCCCCCAGCTGCTTGGGGTACTGTCTGCTGAGCCCCTCTCAGGGAACTGGGGCAATGGGCTGCCTCTCCCAATGTTAGACTCATTCAATGCCTTGTTGGGGGAATTCTTTCATTCAACAAATACTTACCACCCACTTTGTGCCAGGCACGGTTCTATGCAGGGCAGCACAGCAGTGAATAGGGCATGCAAGGGATCTGCCCTGGAAGAGCTTGGGTTCCAGGCAGGAGAGTCGATCAACAAAGCAATGATATATAATTTGTCAGTGGGTGCGTGGTGCAGGGAAAATGTACAAAGCAGGCTGAAGTGGCAGGGAGAGCTGTGGGAATGGTATTCCACCGTGGGTGGTCAGAGTAACATGTAAGCAGAGACCTAAGGTGATGAGGAAATAAGACATGAGCGTGTGGGTACTGGGGGAGAGGCAAAGGTATTTTAGCAGAAAAATACTGATAATTTACACTCTATGCATCAAAGAGCATGCGTGACTCCCAGAGGACTACCTCAGTACCCGGCTCAGACCGGGCTTGCTCTCCTGTAAGACAAAAGTCGCATGAATCTGGCTACACTCCATCACCTTCGCCTGGCCACATCTAGGGTAGCACAGCCCAGACTAGGAGCTGGAAGATGTGGATTCCAATCAAGACTTGCAATTCAGCTGTGCCCCGCAGCAAGACAAAGATGGCGATTCCTCTCAGCCTGCCTGGCCTACTGGTTGTGACGTTATGATGAGGTGACAATATATAATTCCTCTATCACCATAATACAGCAGTTATCAGACTTTGTGGTCTCAGGACCCACTGACATTCTTAAAAAAACTATTGAGTACTTCTAAGAACTTGCTTTATTTGTTATACCTATCAATATTTACCACATTAGAAATTCAACTGAAAAAAATTAAAAATACATATTTAATGATCCCTTTAAAAATAGCAGTAATAAACCCATTACATTTTAACCTAAGCACCTTTGTCTATGAAAAATAAATATTTTCCAAAATAAAAATTAGTGAATAGAGTTTTTACATTTTAGCAAATATCTTCTTCCATGCCTGCCTTAATAGAAGAGTGTTAGATTCCCATATCTGCTTCTGCATTCAATCTGTTGTGATAGATTGTTCTGGTTGAAATATGTGAAGAAAATGTGGCCTCACACAGTGAGGTAGTTAGAATATAAAGAATTTTAATAGTCTTTTCAGATAATTGTATATATTCCTCTTTGACATACAGCAAATCTCATCAAGTGACAGTTTCTTAAAGCTTAAGTTCTATGTAGAATATGAACCCATATCAATGAATATTTTGCACGCTAGTACTTTAAAATTCACTAGCTGGCCAGTAGGTGGCTCATGCCTACAATCCCATCACTTTGGGAGGCCAAGGCGAGAGGATCGCCTGAGGCCAGGAGTTCAAGACCAGCCTGTGCAATATAGCAAGACCCTATCTCTACAAAAAAGAAAAAATAAATTAGGCAGTGCTGTGGTGCACGCTTGTAGTCCCAGCTACTTGCGAGGCTGAGACAGGAGGACTGTTCGAGCCCTGGTGTTGGAGGCTACAGTGAGGTATGATCCTGCCACTGCACTCCAGCCTGGGGGACAGAGCGAGACCTTGTCCCTAAAAAATACACTGGCCTATGCTTCCCAGTGTTGGCGGGTGTCTTCCAATCCAATGAGGGCCGAATAGAACAAAAAGGTAGAAGAGGAGAGAGTTTGCTCCTTCTGCCTGACTGCTTAAGCTGGGATGGGATGTGTTCCTGCCTTCCAGCTCAGATTCACACCACCCGCTCCCCTGGTAGAAAAAGACTTGAAGGCTCTCTCAGACCTCCAGACTTGGACCAGAGCTTACACTACTGATTCTCCTGCTTTTCAGGCCTTTATACCCTGACTGGTATAAAGGTATAAAGGTACCTTTATACCTACAACATCAGCTGTCCCGGGCCTTCCGCTCGGACTTCTCAAACTTTGTAATCACATGGGCCAATTCCTTATTTTCTCTCTCTCCTACACACACACACACACACACACACACACATGCATGCGTGTGCATGTATATATGTACACTATTGGTTCTGGTTCTCTGGAGAACCTTAACTAAGACAGATTCTTCTTTTGCTCCACATACGTTTTTGGAACATTATATATTGGTTATACAGAGATTTGCTGAGATGGGCAGATCTTCCAAATGTTGACATACTTCATTATACAAAATTTAAAAGAAAAATCACATCTGTTAATATCACCACCAATCTCATCAGAACAGTCTTTAGACATTGGGAACCTGTCAAGCTCATGAAAGCAAATACAAGTTTCCAAAATTCTAATTTTAGCTTGAAAGTTCAAATTCCATTTTTAGCAAGAAATACTGTCAGTTGTTTTCCCTCAAGTGACGGGCCCACGTTATTCATTTTTAAGAAAATATCTGCCAGATACTCAAATCTGAATGCCCACAGTTTGCTTGTCAGTTCTTTCAAATAAAAATGCTGTTGGGGGAAGGGGCTGGTGGGAGTGGCCACTTCAGCTGGCAACCAATCTAACAAGTGAGTCTTTCCTTGAGAAAACAGAGTACTGTGTGCTTTGGGCATGCTTCTATTTCATCTCACAGAATGCTGAAAACTCACGTATTCCGGAGTTGAGATGTAATAAAATTAATTTCTGCTGTCTCAACAAGAACATTCTTAAGTTAAATTGGCACTTTCACTGCGAGTGTGGGCAATGAGGAATACAATGGCTGTTAGCAGAGTTCGATGACAGTAACGTGATTAGCGCCAAGGTTCCAGCATATGTATCCTCCATTGCTTTTGTACTAGCAGGACAAATTGGAAAAGGCAAATAATGTCTTAGTACTACTTTGAAAATGGTTTTGACCCCACAGAAGGAATAGTTTTGGCCTCACAGACCCTCTGAAAGGATCGTGGGCATCCCTAGGGTCAATGAATCTCACTTTGAGAACCGATGCCAGGATAGAAACTTAGAGAGACCCACATAGACAGGGCAGGAGGAAGATGTATGTTGACTAAAGATAAATGAGATTTCAGCAGCAAAAATTGATGACTGGTATCCACACAGTAAGGAAGAATAAGGAAAAACTATAAAAAAGCAGACACATGAATTCAAAAGCATAGCAACTTGTGGCTCTCTTTTGCAGGAGCAAATAACCATGCACTTCAATAGCTCCAGAGAATATCACCAGAATTCATCACTGTACAATGAACACTGTTCACAAAGATGACCTTGAGTCATTAAAATAAGGTTATAAAATATCACATATACTATATTTAAGAAGCCAAAGAAGGCAAAGAGTTCTCTTAGGGAGAATTCCTTAGAAATAGTTCCATACCAATAATTGAAATTTTAAAAATTGCTTTGGGGTTTTATCTATATATTTACTTGTGTGAACTTGCTCATTTCAGATGATGGATAAACAAAGCATCTCAGTAATGAAATACAATCCCACGAAATTAGGTAGGATCCCTTTCTCCACTTTACAGATGGGCCATACAGCTGAGTGAGATTAATGATGTACCTGACGATCCTAGATGAACACAGGAGAACAGAGCACGAGTCAGGTTCTGATACTGTGAAATACATATTTGGTCTTCCTCCCATTTTCTGACATTCAGCCCCTAAAACCCTTAGAATCTCTGGAGCTAGAAGAGTGTCCTTTGTATGCTAATGAGATGACAGGAGGCTGGGGTCCCTAGATGTCTGGGGATGTGGCTGGTCACCAGGAAGACTAACCACAGGATGGGGAGGGGAGAGGGGCTGCAGGCTAAGTTGATCACCAATGGCCAACTATGTAATCAATCATGCCTGTGTAATGGAGCCTCCATAAAACCCCAAAAGGACTGAGTTGGGAGAACTTCAGGAGAGCCGAGCATGTGGGGATTCCTGCAGGTTGCAGCACCCAGGGATTGTGGAAGCCCCACATCCCTCCCCCATGCCTCACTCTGTGCATCTCTTCCATCTGGTTGTTCATCTGCCTCCTTTGTAATATTCCTTATGGGCGAAAGTAAATAAGCTGTTTCCTGAGTCCTGTGAGCTGCTCTAGCAAGTTAATTGAACCCAGGGAGCAGGTAGTGGGAGTCAATTGATAGCCAGTCAGTCGTAAGTACAGGTGACAACATACTACTTGGGACTGGTGTCTTAAGCGGGGGCCAGTCTATGTGTCTGAGCCCTAAACCTGTGGGATTTGTCACTATTTCTAGGTAGAGGGGATTGAATTGAATTAGAGGACACCCAGCCGGTGTCCACTGGAGAAGTGGTTGCTGGTAGAGAGAAACCCCCATACATTTTGCTATCCAGAAGTGAATTATTCAGTGTTCTGTGTTTACTGTATAAGAGAAGAAAAAACACTTTGGTTTATTCTAATGTAACACTTAGGTAGATCTTGTGCCACTCCCATACCACCTTTCCTGAGGCTGCCCGGCAGACTGCCTCGTATCACCTGTAAAATCAAAAACCTCAGCATCTCTGAGAATTAGAGCCCCCCACAGGAGATCCCAGGGAAGCTGGGTGTTCATTGAAGTTGAACATGAACTCTGCCCATTGGCCGTTCTGAGCCGGGAGCTAGTGGCGATGGAAAAGAGATGATGATTTACAACATCTAAATAACGCAGTGAGGTTTGCTTCCTGGCTAGAGTCTTCTTATTTAGGGGCTCTGAGAGCAGGTTCCTCTGCCGTGAGATGCACAAGAACACGATTTCGATGACGTTGCATCATAACCTCTCTGGAAGGGAAGAAAGAATGGCCACCCAACAATCAAGACAATATATCTTGATTCAGCCTACCCATCTCCTCGGCAAACATGAAGTGCATGGCAGTGAAGTAAACTTCTACAGGGAGAGGGCGGCTGGTGACCATGCCAGGAAAATTAAGTTTTGCTGGAAAGCAGTGCTCAGGTTTGTATCTGGAAATTGTCCCTGAAGGTCACACAGGGAGAGGGAACAGGGCAGTGAAGATGGCAAGATTCCCAGACCTGGAGAAAAGAGGGCCAGAGTTTCACCCAGGCAGGAACACTCCCCAGCTGCTGCTGCGATGTCTGTCCTGGTCAGCACTGATTGAAGAACATCTCCCAAACCAGTAATCTGGATTAGTCCAGTTAAAACGTACTCACTCACCCACCTCAATGGCGCCAGAATTTGGGGAGATTTGACTCAAGTTATCGGCATAATTGCCCCAAATTTCTCCTCCCAATTCCTGTGTGGATATATAATCTGCGAGTTTTGCTTTGAAGATCTCTTTACATCTGCAACCCATGTCAGTTCATCCCCTTCCCTCCCCATTTTGTTCCCTTCAACATCATCGCTCTCCCCGGCACCACCAGATAGCCACTGGAACACTCTTATCTATCGCTGAGAACAAAATAATGTTGTAAGGTCATTGTCACGTCTCAGATGAAAGCACTTAGTTTTCTAATCTCTAAGCCTAGTGTTGGGGCCCACACAGCTCTAACAAGCTCCCCAGGAAACTCGAGTTGTGCTGCCCAGACCCGCAGCACTGGCATCCTCAGGGAACTGGTCCAAAATGCAGAATCTCAGATCCCACACCGTATGTACTGAAGAGCATCTGTAGTTCAGCAAGATTCCAGGTGATTCTTATGTGCATTGCCCTTGGAGAAGCCCTGCTGTGCTGTACTTCAAAGATGGAGAAGCTTTGAGGGTCGGGGCTCTGAGTTCAGGCCCTGCTCTGCCACGCTGAGAACATCCCTTTTCTCATGGCCTCGGGAGAGGCTTAGACTAGATAAGTAGTCCCTAAACTTTGCAGATCAATCAGCTGTATCATTTAAGTAGATTTCTAAAAAGACCGATTGTTGGGCCCCTGTTTTGGGAACTCTGATTCCATAGTGTCTGTAACACTGCTGGGTTTGACTATTACTGGGCCAGCACTGTGTGTACTTCCCAAAGTCAAAGAGACCTCGGTTCAAACATAGCTCAGCCACAGGACAGCCATGTATCTTGAGTTAAGTATCTTGAGCAAGATACTTAACTGCTTTGAGACTCAGTTTCTTTATCCTGAAAACAGAAATAATATTGTCAACTCACTGAAATTTGGAAGACTAAATAATTTATGTAAATTACTTAGCACATAAACACAATACATCTCATTATTTTCCCAATCTTCTTCTCATTTCTGTGAACTCTTGTCACTCTCCCCTTCCCTACTCTGCCTTCCCAGCACGCGGAGGAGTTTCCCCTCTCCAGGTCTTCCCACTTGCCGCCCCCAGTCTGTGTTGTTCTTCTAGAAAGTGCTTGCTGTCCCTCTTTCTACCCATCTCTATTCACAGGTTACCATGTCAGTGAGGCCTTTGCTGACTACTGGACGTAACATCACAAACACTCCCTGCCCCGGGCTCCTAACCCTGCCCACGTTTTCATACAAGGACATTACTGTATCTGTTTATTGTCTGGCACCCATCTCCACCCCACCCACTGCCTCCAGACTGGCCACTAGAATTTAAGGACAAGAACTTTTGTTTTTCTCATAGTTGTATCTCTAATGTTAAAATAGTGCCTGGTACATAACAGTTGCTCTACAATTATTTGTTAAAATAATGACTGAATAAATAGATTTTTCCTTTAATCAAATTTCTCAATTTTTTATTAGTTATTTCTTGTTTTGCTGGCCCTTACCTTAATAAACTAATTTTTTATCAGGGAAGAAATGAACACATTATTCCAAATTAACTCTATGCAGAGTAAACGCCTCTATTTATTACTAATAAATTAACCATATGACTGGGATCTGCAATCTTTGTTTCCTTCTTTCTTTTTATGCAATTAACAAATGAGTAGATTTATTGGTAAAAAATTGAAACAGTGAACTATGTTGTATAGGATGTGAAGCAGTCACTGTTCACAACTACTCTCTTCCCACACCGTTCCACAGTGGAATCGTGCTTAGCAATTTGTGGGACATTCAAATGCTACATTTTCTGTGCCATTAGGATCTTTTCATTTACATAAACAGGATAATACTAGACTTATTCTTTACCTTTTTCATGAAATGTGCTGTCCATGTCTGTTTGGATCTGCCTCATTCTTTTTATGGGCTTCATAAAAAGATACATGATAATTTATTTAAATTTTCCCCTTGTGATGGGCATGTAGGTTGTTTCTAATTTCTATTACTGTATTGCCATGGACATCCTTCTACACATACATTTCGTGATGGTATGAGAATTTATTTAGAAAAGATTCTTAGAAACGCTCAATTAGAATTTAATCAGTGCTGCCAGATTGGTCTACACTGGACTTCCAGATTTTCCCTCTGCACTGCGGTACCTAAGGATGAATGCTTCTGCTCCCCAAAACCACATGTTGTTTATCTCCTTGAATTTTACCCATCTCATTGCTGTAAAGAATCTCCTTGTTATAATTTGTAATGAGTTGATTTCTAGTGAAATCAATCACTCATTTTATCTTTATTATCCATTTGTATTTTTCTACCGTATATTTCCTATTTACTCAATTTTATCAGATTACCTTTTTTTCTTTTATTAGATTTTTTTTATTAGAATTCTTACATATTTTTGTGTGTGGTTTCTTTTTTAATAGATATTATGGATATTTTCTTCCAAACTGATACATATCTTTTAAATTCATTTGTGAGTCTCTTTCATTGTAATAAGTTTCTTAACATTGCCAAATCTGTCAACCTTTTCCTTTTATAACTTCTGCACTTTGAGTCTTGCTTAAGAAGTCATTCCAAACTCAAGGTTATAAAAATATCTTATGCACTTTTTAATGCTTTTTCATTTTTATGTTTAACTCCTTTTGGAATTCACTTTGAAATCCTCCAAATACATTTTTTAAATAAAACCACATTCTTTATTTCTCATCATTAACCTATACATGTCTTTAAAATTGAAAAACTAAAAGTGATCATAGGCTAATTGACACATATTCGGGTCACTGCTTCACAATCCTGTCTTTTCCATTCTTGTGAATTAGGAGTCATTTGACATGGGTCTCTAGCAATGCAAACCCACCTAGAGAAATGGACCCTGATCTTCCGTGGTGTGCCACCTTCCCTTCCTATCGAGGCCCTTCGGACTCACTTAGACTGTCTCATAGAGAGCAGGCAACTAGAGAGAGATGCCACGGGAGAAAGTCCTAATGATTCTGTATAAAAAATAAAACTTTTATCAAGCCTAGCCAATGCCTGTCGGAATGGTAATGGCTTTTAAGTGGAATGAATTGAAAGAACAAATTAATGCTTTAGACTGAATCAGCAACACAGAAGCAGTTGGCCTTGGCAGCCAGCAATCTTAGTTCTTACTTGGTGTCTCTGAGCACATATAAAAGCTGGTTTAGGAGGTGCCTCCAGCAGGGGGTCTGCGGGGTTTGCCTGAATGTAGATGAACCCCTTCCCTGCTCATCGGGCAGGACCCCAGTAAGCGCCCAGGGCTGGAACCTCAAGTCTGCTTTGTTAACATGCAGCTGGTAGACATTTGCCTCTTTTGGATCAGATACTGAATGAAAGAAACTGAGGCAGGTAATTTTAATTATGCACGCACATATGTGTATTTGTATAGAGGTTTATTATAATGCTGTGGCTTCCAATTTGAAAAAGGAAGGGAAGCAAAAGGCCACCTAATATCTTTTCCTTTGTGGGAGAGGAAGGGGTTCTAGAGAACAACAAAAAGGAGAAGATAAGACTATTCTGGGCTGAGAAGTGTAAAACTAAAGGATAATAAAATTGAGCTGATGCAGTTTAAAGACTCCTCATTACCTGGCCGAGATACGGCGCCCATTGTCCTGGTGGTTGGAGATTATTTCCCAGCCTGCCGCTAGCTGATAACAGGCGTCCGCTGGCCTGACGGAGGCTCATTGTTCTGCAGGCAGGAGCAGCGCCTCGGACAGATGCCCAGTTGTCCTCGGCCACAGCCATGCGCTCCGGCCTTTCCCCTCCCTTCCGTGGGATTACAAAGAAAATCAAGAGTTTATATCACCTGAGAGGTGCTCTGGGACTTTTTCAATCCTCCCCCTTCACACTCCCGTGACCTAATTTGGATCAGGTAATTCTGAAAATAAAATGCTGAAGTTTTCTTTTCCTGGAGAACAATGTCACATTAGTCAACTTAAAAAGACTTGCTCACAGCACAAATTGTCTGTACAACTCATTTTGCCCCTTAATTATATTCCACCTTGTTTTATTATTTAAAGGCATCATATGAGCTAAGTGTTTATAGATGTTTAAAACATTGGAGTTGGAGGAGAGATGGAGTTTAACACTCTCGTTTAAAAGACTGGCACGTTGCAGCCCAGGAAGCCAAGGCGGGATGCTCACCAGAGAATTCTGAGCGGGGGAAATGAACTTTCTCCTCCCTGTCCCCAAGGCAAGGCTGTGAGAAAGGGGTTTCTGGGTCAGAAGGAAGGGGAGCCTTGCGAGTGCTATAGGAACTGCGGAGATCATAGCCTCTCACAAATCTTAGTAATAACGTCCTAGGAAACTAAACGAGAATCAAGGATTCTGAATTCAAAGTCTGGACCCTCCCCATCACTATTCAAGCTGCTTCCAAAAGCAGGAGTGCTGACAACTTCAAGGCAGGGTGCTCGGCATCACGGTGCCTGGCAAGGTGGAATAGACAGATGTGAAGAGCCTCGTGACATCCCTCTCCCTCCTGACTCCACACTC
Organism: Eulemur rufifrons; assembly: GCF_041146395.1. Taxonomy (NCBI): domain Eukaryota; kingdom Metazoa; phylum Chordata; class Mammalia; order Primates; family Lemuridae; genus Eulemur; species Eulemur rufifrons. Next base: position 7,527,066 of record NC_090988.1, on the reverse strand, counting down.
ACAAACTTACACTATACCCCCAATCTCGTTACCTATTGGTCCAATGAACGACATGCTCCTTCATCCATACAAAGCTAATCTCCCCGTCGAGGGTCCCCATCCACTCTCCCTCTCTCCGCTTGGCCCCTGCTGGCGCCATCAGCCCTCGTCCATCTCTAAACTGCTCATGCTCCTCCGGCTCCTTTCCTTCAACCTATATAGGATGCCCAGTGCTTTCTTATCATAAGAAACAACTCCTTAAATTGTAAACTCCCCTTTAGCCAAAGTCCATGTCTCCCTTCCTTCTACAGTCAAACTAATTATGGAAGAACGAGTATTTTCTATTTATACTCCTCTCCTTTCTGATGATGTCATAACTGGAAATTAAACCCTGAACCATTAGCACCTTTTTGCATAAAATGTTCATTTTTTTTTTTCATGGAGTTGTTTATGTTTGTGATGGGCACTCATTATGTTGCCTTTTAAAATGATTTCTAAAAGCCTTGTTACAATATGCTTGTAATTGTTAGGCCACAGCTATAAAAATAATTATTTAAATCAATGTTAAAAATCTTTAACCTTTTTAAAAAAAATTGATTCTTTCAGAAAATATCCCAAGGATCCCAAAGTAGCATCGATTGAGGTAGTTTCAGGTTAATGCATCTGCCGAAACATTACTTTATTGTCCTAAATAAGTAATTAAGAGAGCACTTCTTCGGATTATGGAATGCTCTGTAAGAACTCTAAAGCAAAATAACTCACCCTTTTCCTGGGGGCTAATTTTAGAGAAAAGTCTCACATGAAATTAGGTCATTTATGGAAAATGCCTACAGACTCAAAACTACATATACCTCCCATTCTGCACTCCAGAATCATGACTCTGATCCACACTAATCCGGTCACACCACAGGCACCCCAAACTCCAGATGTCCAGAATTATTCTTATTGCCTCACCTCCAATTATCTCGTCTTCTGTATTTTATTGAACGTAACCGCAGCCCAGACCAGTCAGCAAGTAAGAATTTTGGAAATATTCTTAGACTACTACCTTTGTCTTTTTGCAATTTATTCATTAAACAAATGTATTGAACACCTTCTCTATTCTGAGCCCTGTTTTAAGTGCCAGGGATTCATCAATCAATAAGAGACATAAGATACATGTTCTCATGAAATTTATAGTCTAATGGGGGAGTCGGAAACAAAGAGAAAACACAAGGACCACACAGGAAAAGAAATACAAAATCGTGATGATCACAATGAAACAAGATGTTGCATCAGAGAATGATCGAGTGCTACCGTAGAGAGAAGTCTTGAGAGACTACAGCAGAGCAAGCAAAGGGCAGGCCATGCGTGTGTGTGTGTGTGTGTGTGTGTGTGTGTGTGTGGTGGGCAGTGGTTACAAGGTGAAGCAAAATATGTAGTTTAGGGCCTGACTATGAAGGAGATGTTGAATTTTATTCTAAGTGCTCTCGGAGCACATTTCAGGATTTTGAATTTGTAAGTGATACGATGTGATGTGATGTGATTCGTGTCTTTAAAAAGGTAACTCTGCTGTATAGAGAATGCCTTGTTGGGGAAGGGATGCACAAATGGGAGCACGGAGACCAGGGCAGAGGGCATTTTCATAGCTGAGGCAGGAAATGCCAGTGGCTAGGACAATGTTGACACTGCAGAAGATAGAGAGACAGGGTTAGATGGGGACGTGCTCTGCAGATAAGGGCACCAGGGCTTCCTACTAGATCTGCTACTTAAGATGAAGGAAGGTGAAGAGTTAGGGACAGCTCCTAGGGTTTTTATGTGTGGCTACGACTAGATGGAGAGTTGTGCCAATCTTCGAGACTGAATAAGCCAGGAGAGGAGCAATTTGGGGTTCACAGGAAATGAAGGATTCTGTTTTGGACTTAAATTTAAGATATCTGCTAGACATTCAGTAGAGATGCCCAGTAGACAGATTTGACATGAGTGTGTGTGTGTGTGTGTGTGTGTGTGTGTGTTTGAAGTTTGTGGAATATCAAGAGTAGTAATAGTAGTTGTGGGAGCCACTCATGCTTATTGGGTACCCCTTAAGTGTGACAATAGGTACTATCACCACCCTAACTACAGAAATAAGATGGAGATAAGATAAACAAGTCACCCAGTTATAAAGTGACAAATCTAGGATTGAAACTCAGATTGTCTGGTTCCTGAGTTCATTCTCTTAACCATCCTACTAAATATAAATTTGTGAATCATCGTTGCTTGTTGGTATGTAAAGCCAGAGGACTAGTTGGTATTATTTATAAAAAAATGTAGCTAGAGAAGAAAAGGTATTCTAGGACCTGACTCTCCAATACTCCAACAATTGGCAATTGAGAAAATAAAGAAGAACCTTCAACAGCACTAAAAAAGAGATTCTGGGAAGCTAGGAAGGAACCCATGAGAATAAGCATTCCTAGAAGCCAAGAAAAGAGTGGTTCAAAAAGAAGGCCATGATCAATTGTTTCAAGTAAAATGAGAACTGGAAAGCTATCAGTGGATTTGGTAACACATTATTCAATACTGACTTTGATACAAGTTGTTTCAGCAGAGTGGTGAAGTACCTGAGAAAGTAGAGAGAGATGAGGCCCAGAAACACAGTTCAGAGGATGGGGTTTTGACAGCAGGTACAGTGCTTTGTCTATGTAACCGGGGTTGGCAGCATGTTTTGTGATAGAGGTCGTGTAGATGGGTGGCGGACACTTCTAAGTCACCTGCTTTTTTGGTGGTGTTCCTGTTCTTAATTAGTCTCCATTGCTGCATAACCCCAGGCTTAGTGGCTCATGGTGTCTGTGAGTAGGGACTTTGGAAGTGGCTTGGCTGAGTGATTCTGGCTCAGGGGTCTTTCATAAGGTTGTAGTCAACTTCCAGCTGGGGCTGCAGCCATCTGAAGGTTTGGCTGGGACTGGAGCAACCTCTTCAAGTCGGCTCACTCACATGACTGGAAATTGGTTCCTTTGTATGTGGGTGTCTCCATAGGGCTGCTTAATTGTACTCGCAAGACCAAAGCAGAAGCTGCAATGCCATCAATGACCCAGCCTTGAAAGGCCTACACTATCCCGGCTGCTGTATCTGTTGGGCACACAGTCCAGGCTTTGCTCCTCGTGAGAGGCAATTGCACCAGGGCATGAACGGCAAGCATTGAGGATCATTCAGGACCATCTTTGAGGCTGACTACCACAGCTTACTAAGCAACTATCCCCCATTTTATTCAAGATAGCCATAAACCCAGATGAAAGCACTCAGCAACGTGTGCCTCTTTTCCATTTGCCTTCACCTCCTCCCCTTTTCCTTGTCTGGAACACAGGCACAGGGGAGAAGTAGCAGCACCTGTACATCACGAGGGCAAAACTTAGGTGCTAAAGATGGTTTTGGAAGGCGCCCTCCCTTCCTGGGGAACAAATTTTCCACATTCAAGACTTAGCTTGGGGATACCTCTTCCAGGACATCTTCCTGAAAAATATGTAACCCCCAGCAAATATACAAATAAACAAATGAAAAAATATAGAGAGATAGATATATATATATACACACACATACACCCCTACCTTTTGTGCCCTTTGCACTTGGTGTAGTCTATTGCAACATTTGTTTTATTTTTGGTTTTAGTATTTAATTGTTTGGAGTTGTGTCTTCCGTTACTAGATCATAAGATCTTTGAAGGCAGGGACAGTACTGCATTTGCCTGTTTCCCCAGTGCCTAGCACGTAGTAAGCACTCCACAAAAGTCTGTTGAATGTATAAGTAGCTCCAGTCCATGTCTATCTAGTCGATAGCCAAAGGCTAACACAATCCATCCCTGCCAGGCTTATCTATCCCTGTAAAAGCCTATGAAGGTTTATTATGAAGGACAATGTTCTCTAATGAAATCGTCTTGCATATCTTTGGTAATAATCATCATAGAGGGAGAAAATGAGCATCTCTCTGTAATATTTATATTTCCTAGCAGCAAAGACATTCTCTTCTGTAATTCTGCCTGTAAAAGCAGCAAGGAAGCCAAGAATATACAAGTTCTCCATGGTAACTGGGTCAGAGCAGCACGCAGCTTGGCCAGGGCTTCAGATAAATGGAATAAATGGAGGTGAGCTTCCAGCAGCAGGACATGTGTGGGGCGGTGGAGCTTGCACTGAACAATCTCTCCCCACTGGGACCGGCAGCCTGCAGCACAAGTCCTGCATGCGTCCTCACCACAGGGGGCAGTGGCGGCATGGCCCCGTGGCATTTGTACTGTCTCACTGCCTCAAAGTGCTGCCCTGACATCTCAGTTCCATCAAATCAACAGGCCACTCTTCAAAAATACCTCTTATGCTCTGAATGTTAACCCGAGAAGGAGACTTTACCCCAAACCACCACGGAATTCTTTCTATGTATCCTTAGGCTCTCAGATCACTTCTCTCAACTGCAAGCTGGAGAGCCAACTCCCTTCACCGGGCTTGGAAGAGGAACCATATTAAGCATCTGCTTAGAGGGAACAGCTGTTTAATGCATGGCAATGAAAACCTCCCATTCAAATCCATCAACCCCTCCATCAAGGACAAGAGGTGCCAAGCAGCAGCAGCCAAGCGGATGACCTTTGGCAAAGCCATTCCCAGGGGCAGGCTCCCAGCCAACACATAGCTTTGTGCAAATTTGTGAAAATGAATTTGTGCATTTGTGAAAATTCATGCAAACGAGGAAAACCAATTGAAGGGCAAAAAAAGAGCTCTGGAGTGACTACAGACACAGAAATCACCTCCACAGGATACTCTCTTATAGGAAAGACCCAATCTGTAAGTGAGGCAGTCTCACCAATTCCACAAATATTAAGGAGCTATATATATGTAAAAGAAATCTAACTAAGTCAGAGATCCAAGTCCCTCCCTTGGGGACTTGGAAATTCTGGAACTGACAAGGAGATTGCATTCTGAGAGTAGGTACTTCTGTACTGTCACCAAATTCAAGATTCATCATCTATAACTACATGAAGGAACAACTTCGCAAGGGCCCAAAAAGCATGGCAGAGATGGAAATCCAAACATACCTCTGTGTTTGGAGAAGCCAAAGGTACTCTCTACAACCCAAGGTCAATTAACCAGCAGGAGCCATCAGCAAACTTGCCAGGCCTCAGATACACAGCTAAGCCATCGCTGGAACAAGTGGCAGGAAGGACAGGAGAGACGGATGACTTCAGGTGAGGGAGAGGAGCCTGCACGTGCCCGTGGGAGGGGACGACTGTCCTACATTTGCCAGCGGGCAGACCAAATGCACGGCAGCAATCATATTCATAGAATCATAATCACAGAGTCAGAAACATTAGTGATGGAAAAAGACTGATTGGGTCAGGTAGCCCGCCTTCCGCCTTTGCAGCTCTGCTCCCTAAAGTCAATTCATTGGCCCAGTTTTTATCCTGTTTATAATTTGCAGTGAGAAGGCACCAGAACAGAATGCATTCTGGAACCTGTGGTCAAGGAGAGATCAAATTAGGAGGAACCGGACCTCTTCACAAAACAGAGGGAAAAAGCCCAAGGGCATAGAGAAAAGCAACAAGATCAAATCCCAGGCAGGTCTCAGTGTCCCTGGGACCCAGCCTTGATGATCCTTGCTGGCCCCAGATCTGCTCGGTAGCAAAGATCCTGCACCCTCTGCGTCTGCCCGGCCCAGCCCTGCCATCCCCGATGGAGTCTGACCATACTCTTGGAATCTCAGCCCCCACTAAAGGGAAGAACAAGAACTTCTGCAGTGACCCCAGAATGGCGGCTGGCAACCTCTAGGCTCCCTTCCTGAACAGATTGCTGCTATACATTGTCCATATAATTGATGTTCTCTCTCCATTCCCTATTTGTACTTATATCCTCACCAGGGGTGAACCCTGCCATATATTATTTGAACCAGGATATATGTCTAATTCCTATGGGCCTCTCCTCCTGAGTCTTGAATTGTAGTCACTGCTGGGTAGAATGGATAGTCAGACCTGGCACCTTGACTCTGTGGCCACCTAAGAGGAGTGTGATGCCTGGGTGCAAAACAACTGTCCCCCTTGGGTTCCAGCACTGCCTGTCTCAGCCCACAGCCGCCAAGCCATCGCCATCACCATGGTTGGAAGTAGGGCACCTGCCTGCCATACTGCTAGTTTGTGTCACCAGCCCTGGACCTCCAGGGCTTTCTTATTCTCTTCTCTTCGCCTACCCTTGATCTTCCTGTCTGAGTCACAGCAGAAGCCAAGGGGTAAGAAGAAAGAAGGGGTTTGGAGGCTTCCGTATGAACCCTCAGAAGGCCTTAGGTCTGGCCTCCATGTCCAGAGCTCTGAGGTAAGCTTGCTTCTTCTTTTCTCCTATTGCATTTTACTGAGTAAGTCACTGAGTTTACAGAAACAAAGATGTCACTTGGAGGGATTTGGAAATTAGTCTTATACATGTAGTTCTGAAGAGCAAATTGGAGAAATTCACTAACCTCTGATTATGGGCTGAATTGCATTGCCCCCCTGCAAATTCACAGGCTGAAATCCTACCCCCACTACCTCAGAATATGACTGTCCTTGGAGACAGGACCTTTAAAGAGGTGATTACGGTGAGGTGAGACCATTAGTGTGGGCCCTAAGCCAAACTGCCCGGCGTCCTTATAAGAGGTTAGGAGGCAGGTGCACAGAGGAAAGGCCATGTGAAGAGGCTGCAGAGGGCAAGTGACTGCAGGCCAAGGAGAGATGCCTCAAAGAAACCAACCCTGCTGTGCCTTGCTCTTGGACTTGCAGCTTCCAGAACTGTAAGAAAATAAATTTCTGTTGTTTAAGCCACTCAATCTGTGGTATTTTGTTAAGGCAGCCCAAGCAGACTAATCCTCCTCCCTTCCTAGCACACAAAACTCTGCACCATTTGGTGCCACACACTGTGTGGAGGTCGAATTCACATGAAGCTGCTCAGTCTCACAAAGACACCTATGTTAATTCAACTATGCACCATACATAGGGAGATACACAGATCTTCCAACTACACACATTTATGATAGATTGACCACAGACAAGCCGATCTGTGAAGCCCTGTGCAAGCGCCCTGACATCTTTTGGCCTTAGTTTTCTCATCTGTGAAGTGGGCATGCTAAGAGTATCTACCTCAAATGGTGGTTGTGAAGATGTATAGAATCTTTAAAAGTGCCCAAACCTATCAGGTTTATCTAAGTTATACATAGATACACACACTCATGTTTTTACCACATACATTATATTTGTATGTAAATTTCAATATTGATACATAATTTTTAAATCACAGAACAATACTCTGAAAGCTGGAAAGGACCTTAGAAATAACATAGCTTGTTCAATAATAGTTGATGACTATTGTCTTTATCATCAGAATGATACTGGTTGAACCCAGAAAAGTCATTAATTATGTTTATGTTAACTCCTTGGTTTCTCAGGTTCATTGGTGTTACACTTAATACCTATTGGTTGCTTTAAGAGTCTGACTACAGCATCTACCAGAGAATAAACAAAATGTTATCTGATATCAAGAGAATGTAATTTGGCTTAAATGTAAGAGTCATAAAGAGTCAGTGATCATCTTAATTGAAAAATAAAAGGTGACAGGTCAGCTGGCCATGTATCAAAAGTGAGTTTGTTAACAATGTAACATCCAGGAGCACTTGGAAACAACATACATGGAATCAGGGCTTAATATCACTGTTCAGGAGAGCTGTCCAAGTGATCTGAGAATTAGCATCTAGGGATTAACGATTTTCATTCCAAAAGATTAAAATGAACATTCTCCCTTGATTCATGACAAGTGAGTTACTTTGCATTTTATGTATTTACTTTATAAACAAGTATTCCTGACAGTTCATGACTGAGGCAATAGCTAACAGATCTCGCAAAGCTGCTGTGTGAAGTAAAGTGTTCCAATTATTTGTGTGTCCTTGTTTTTATTGAGGTATAATTTACATACAGCCAAAAACACAGAACTTAAGGGTTTAGTCTGATGAATTTTGACAAGTGTAAAGGCTCATGTAACTACCAGCCAGTCAAGAAATAGCTCATTTACTTCCTCCCAGAGAGTTCCCTTAGGACTATCCAGTCAGCCACCCCCCACCTACCTGCTCCTACCTCCTTATCCCAAGGCAAACACTGATTTGATTTCTATTACTATGAATTACTGCTCACGGTTTTAAAACTTTATGTTAATGGGTTCATACAATATGTACTCTTTTGTGTTGGGCTTTTTTTGCTTAACCTAACTTTTTTATTTTGAGATTTATCCATGTTGTTTTGTAAAAAAAGATATTTTCTTTTTATTGCTAAGCAGTATTCTAATGATGAATATAGCATAACTTGGGTATCCAACCTCCTAATGATGATCATTTATACTGTTTTCATATATGGCTATTATAAATAAACATTCTTATACAAACCTTTTTGTGGCATATTCATTCATTTCTCTTGAATACAATTCCTAGGAGTGGAATTGCTGTGTCATAGTATAGGTGTGTGATTAACCTCTTAAGAAAGTACCTGTTTTCCAAAGCGTTCACCTGTTTTACACTCCTAGCAATGACTCTCAGTGTGTGGGAATTCCAGTTGCTCTACATTCTCAACAACGTTTGGTATTGTCGGTCATATTTATTGTAGCCATTATAATGTGTGCCAAGGATCTCAGTAGCTTTAATACTCATGAAAGCTTGGTCTTAAAATTTTTATACTGCAGTAAAAATGACAGTCCTAATGTGTCATATAATTGCCTGGGTGACCCCAGTGCTGTGGGGATTCTGGAAAGGGCTCCTTGGACCAACTCTTGACAGTGTGATTGTCATCCTGCAGGAAGGAGTGACACACTTTTCTCAGGGTTACTTGTTTATGAAACATACAATGTTTTTCTGAGGATAGTAAAAATGTGCCACCAAGGTTTTGGTGAATTAAGAGGATAGGGAAGGGACCTGAGGAATAAAATTCCTTCACTGTAAAAAAAATGTATTCTGAATTTCAGAACAAATTTTTAAATCCACACACATTTTTATAGCCTTGTAGAAAACAATTCTCTGCCCAAATAAGTTTGAAATATTTTTCCCTCTTGGTGCTTACGAAGCATATTAGCCCATTCAATTACTGCAGCTAAATCCTGCAGTAATGAACATATTTACTTTTATTTAGGCTATTGTCTCCTAATTTTATTTTTGTGGGCATTTTTTTTTTTTTTTACACAACACGTTTTGGGAAATGTTGGTATAAAACATGGATGGCATGCTAGAAGTCAGCATTCTTGGGATCAGTCCATTTAGCAAAACATAACCAAGGGGAGTCTGTGAAACAAATATATTTTAAAGAGATTAAAATTTGGGTGATAACTTGTTCTTTTCTTATTTCCAACAAGCCCACTGGACAGAGGCCAAGTCTAATTCAATGTTTATGGCATATTATTGGTACTTGGTAAACATTAATTATTAGTGATAGTTGAATAAATGAAAATGGTAATAATGATCATGATAATGCTATATTTTCAACTTTGCCATAAACCAAAACATCTGAGAGAAATCTTGAGACAGCCTGTGAAACCCAAACACAGCTGGGCCCTCTCATCTCCAATGGGGAATTTTCACCCTGAAACAAATAACAGTTGCTACACAGAGAAAAGCAGGTTGACTGGGGTCACTGAGAAACTGTTGCTCAATCCATAATAATGTATCTTGCTACAAATCCAACAGTCAGATTTTCTAACGTATGTATGCTTGTGATGGTCAACGTCTTTGCTTTCTCTGTAGGTGTCCCCAAGGTCTCATGGCCTCATTGCCTTCCAGGTCCTCTAGGATCAGATCCTGCCTGACCTGGGACATCATCTGCTACAATCTTCAGCATAAGGGCCATCCCACTTTCCTCAGTCCTCCTGCTCCCACAGTCATACAACAAGCAATTATGGAGAGCAGGCTGTTCATCAGGCCCTGGCCTGGGACGGAGCTGGGCAAGTGTGAACAGCAGATGTGGCTCCTGTCTTCACGGAGCTCACTGTTCCTGCGTGAGCCTCCTCAATCCTGCTTTTCTCATGACACTGCCTTTACTAGATCCCCCTTCCCTTCCTCTTTGATTATGTAAGTTCCATTTTCCCTTTAAGACCCAGTTTGGGGTTTACTTCCTCCAGGAAACATTTCCTGATCATACTGTGTGGCCAGATAAAGCCCCTGAAATGTTTCTGAGTTGATTTCAGCGGTCTCCCAGCTCAGTCTCCTCGCCTTGCAGCTGAGGACACCAGAGGTCAGGGCCACTAGGTGGTGAGGCCAGGCACATCATTCACGACTGGCCAGGGCTTGTATCTTAATAGATAGTAATATTGTTTTACTGTTTTCTGATATGCATTTTAGCTTTGTCTTCTCAATCAGACTACTTCTATGCTTTGAACGTTTCTATCCATGTGGATGTTTGCTTTACTTTATTCTCTCCTCATTGCTTACAAGATCAAATCTAAGCTTCTGGGCTGGATGTGCAGAGATCTGGGCAACTGACTCACACCTACCCTCCTACCCTTGCCTTGTGCTATTTGACTCTGTGCATTTGGTGCTTCGGCCACCTGAGCCTTCCCAATCACATACTTTTCCATCTGCTTACACTGCTCTCTCTGCCAGGAAAGCCTAAGGCCTTTTTATCTGGAAAGTATCTACCTTTCCTGAGAGGTCTTATTAAAATATTGTCTTGTGAGAAACATTCTTTGATCATCTCCTACCCTATAGGCAAAGTTAATCAAAGAACCGAGGTACCACAGTACAGTCACACATCACTTAACAATGGGGATACGTTCTGAGAAATGCATCCTCGGGAGATTTCAAAGGTGTGCAAAAATCATAAGGTGTACTCACACAAACCTAGATGGCATAGCCTCCTACGCACCTAGGCTGTACGGTATAACCTATTGCTCCTAGGCTACAAGTCTGCACAGCATGTTACTGTGCTGAACACTGTAGGCAATTGGGACACAATGGAAAGTATCTGCATAGCTAAACATAGAAAAAGTACAGTAAACATACAGTATAAAGGATAAAAAATGATATACCTGCATAGGACACTTACCATGAATGGGGCTCACGGGACTGTCAGTTCCTCTGGGTGAATCAGTGAGTGGTGAGTGAATGTGAAGGCCTTGGGCATTAGTGTACACTACTGTAGACTTTAGAAACGCTGGACACTTAGGCTATGCTAAATTTATAAAAAGTATTTATTAAATAATAAATCAATCTTCGCTTACTATAACTTTTTACTTTCTAAACTATTTTTTTTATTTTTTGACTCTTGAAATAACATTTGGCTTAAAACACAAACACATTGTAGAGCTGTACAAAAGTATTTTTCTTTATATCTTTATTCTACAAGACTTTAATTTTTCAATTTTTTTTACTGTTTAAACTTTTTTGTTAAGACTAATATACAAACACACCCATAGCCTAGGCCTACACAGGGTCAGGATCATCAACATCACTGTCTTCCACCTCCACATCTTGTCCCACTGGAAGGCCTTCAGGGGCAATGACATGCGTGGAGCTGTCATCTCCTGTGATAACCATGCCTTCTTCTGGAACACCTCCTGAAGGACCTGCCTCAGGCTGTTTTATAATTAACCTTTTTATAGAGAAGTATACTCTAAAATGATGATACAAAGTATAGTAAATACATAAGCCAGTAATATAAGTGTTTATTATCATTATCAAGCGCTATATCGTGTCCATGATTAACTGTATGTGCTGTGCTGTTGTATGACTGGCAGTGCAGGAGGTTGTTTCCGCCGTCCCCACAGACACGTGCGTAACGCGCTGCACTACAGCGTTATGACGACTACGCATCCCTGGGCGATAGGAATCTTTCAGCTCCACCGTGTCTTATGGGACCACCGTTGTATAAACAGTCCGTCCTTGACACCATTGTGCAGCACGTGACTCACTCTCTTCTCACCTTCTGTGGAATTTCTCCTGCTGCACTGCAATTCCTTTTGCCAAGTTCAAGCGCACCTTAAAAATAAAAACTGCATCCTACTTACCACCATCTCTTGCTGAAATAACTTATTTTTCATACTCTGAGGAAAACACTCTCTTGGTTTTCCTCCTACCTCGTGGCGGCTGCCGGTTAGGTTTGTTTTGCAGGATCCGCCTTTCGCACGCTGACGTGCTCCAGGGCTGGGGCTCGGGCTGAGCCCCGCTCTCCCTCCGCGCGCGCCCCTGCGGCGACATGGCCCGCGTCCGGCTTTAAGCACGCTTTACACACAGTGGCTCCCACACTTCCATCTTCAGCCCTGGCCTCCTTCCCTCCGCTCTGCAGACCTGTATATCCCCTCGGTCTAACGACGCCGCACACTTGTCCAGTAGAAACCAAATTCCTACTTTCTTCCCGCAGACTGTCCTCTCCCGGTCTCTTCCACTGCGGTGGGTGAGAGTCGCGCCACGTGTCGGGTAAAACCTGACTCGCTCTCGGCTCCTCTCCTCTCGCACCGCGCATCTGACCTGTCAGCAGAACCTGCCTTTACCTTGAATGACGATCGTCTCCGCTCTGTGTCACCACTGCCCCTGCGCTGGCCCCACCGGCTCCCGCGACCGCGGCTCCAGCGCCTGCATCTCCCGCCACAGGCCGGGGACCCTGAGTCCTTCAGAGAGCACGTCAGGTCCCGGCCTCGTCCTGCTCAACAAGCGATAGCGTCACGTCGCACACGAAATACAGTCCACGCTCCTTCCCTTGTGTGGCCTCCGCATGGGCTCCTCCCTTCGCTCCTCCCCGCTCGGTGTCACTGGTCAGTCGTCTTCTGGGCACAGTGGAGTCCTCCGTCTTCCCTGAGCGCGCTCCCGGCTCGGACTCCGCCACTCGGTCCGTCCGCTGCGCCTCCAGGCCCCATCTCCTTCCTTCAGCTCGGCTCTCCGCCCGCACGGCTCTTCCTCCGAGGGTCCCGGACGGTGGCCCCGCGCTGGACCGCCACCCACCCACTCTCCGCCCCCTCCCCCTGTTTTATTTTTATTCGTAGTACTGACCACCGCCTGAAGCTGTGTTATATATTTAATTCGTTTATCCATTCATTTATTTGACAGACATGTGTAAGCCCCTGCCTTGAACATGGCGCTGTTCTAGGGGCCAGGTCTACACTGATGGCCAAAACGCACAAAGGCCCTGCCCGCAGGGAGCTTGTGTTCTGGTAGAGGAAGCAGATCGTAGTCCACCTCGCACAGGAATGACTAATTTGCGAAGACAGACGGTGCCCGGAGGGAAAATGATGCAGGGTGGAGGAGGTATGGAACTTGGGAACGCTTTTTTTTTTTTTTTTTAAATAATATCCAGTAAACAAGGAATGTCTCACAGGTAAAGTGACTTGTGAGAAGAGACACTGAAGAGAGTAAGAGCATGAGACATTTGCACAGCCAGGGACAGCATGTGACAATGAGAGGAGATGGCAAGCAACTGTGTGAGCAGCACTTTCAGCATGACTGAGTCTTGAGCAAGAAACAAGGGGAGGGTGTTGGGGTGTAGCCAGTAAGGTGACAGTGGCCAGGACCCATGGGGCCTTGAGACCGGTGGCAAAGATTCTGGCCTTTACTACACATGAGAAGGGGCATCACTGGAGGGCCTGGAGCAGAGGGCTGGCAGGACTGGGGTTCTATTTTCAAACATTGATTTTGGTATGAAGGGGCCCAACAGGGGAAACAAAGATAACTGCCAAAGGCCCCTTCAAACCTCCAGGAGAGCAATAATAGCAGCTTGCCCTACCGTGGTGGGTAGAGCAAGTGAGGTTTCAAATTCTGGACGTGACCTGAAGCTAGGGACCAGCAGGGTTTGCTGATGTACGGGGAAAGGGGAATGGGAGAAAGAGAGGAATGGAGGATGACTCCATTATTTTTTGGTTTGAACAACCAGAAGAAAGGAATTGTCTTTTCTAAGACGAGGAAGAACAAGGGAGGAAGAGGTTGAGAAGAGGCCAGGAAATCAATAATTTGGTGCATATTAAGCTAGAGACACCCGATTTAGCTTCCCAGTGGAAATGTTAAGTAGGCAGTTGAATATATAACTCAGGAATTCAGAGGAGAGGTTTGAGCATCATCAGCAAATAAATGGCATTTAAAACAGGATTTATTTGTTGTTTTTTGGCCCAAGATGAGGGCAGAGCCTTTGTTTTATGTTGTTCTCTCTCTAATTTCCAGAACGGTGCCTGGCACAGAGTCGTTGCTGGGTAAATATTTGAATGGGTGAATGAATCAATCAGTAAATAGCATCTAGTGTATCACAGGTACATAACAAATACTTGTGCAATAAACGTGTGACGCTCTCAGGAGGGAGTAGCACGGCACTTGGCATACTGAAGCTCCTCAGTACATGCTGGATGAAGTTTGACAGATTAAACATAATTCGATATAGAACTGGATTGTCTGTTTTCAGGACCAGATGTGAGAACAAAAAGCTTCAAACTGTAATTATCTTTTTCTTTGAGGCTGGAGTGAACGTGGTGGTGGAATCTCTGTGTGAAACTGGGTAGGTTGGATGTACCATAACTGGCAGCTTAGCTGTGGAGCCACGAGAGTGGTGCAAGACTCCCACCCAGCCCCCTGTAGGGCGAGTGCAAAGACAGAGCTGGGGATGAGGGGAAGGAAAGAGCTGTGGGAAGAAGCAAGTTCCCTCCTCCCATGCAGACAACCGCTGAGATGCTCTTCCCTTTATGTCCCTACAAGGAGGAAATGTGCAAATGTTTCCCCAAAGGGAGTGCAATTTCGGCACTGATTCCCCAGGGTGCACTATAAATATTTTAGAAGCATATCAATTTCTTGCCCTCTTACTATTCCCTTCTCTCTAGTTTTTAATCCAAACTGCTCTCACCTTCTGCTTCCCTGTCCATGTCCCTTTATAGCTTTTATGTTCCCCTTTCCCTTTCTGTGTCTGCTTGCTGCTTCTTTCTCCTCTCCTTCCTGGATTCCCATTTCTTTGTTCAAAAGACTTCCCAGAAAAAGAGAGAAGGGGAGGAAAGATGCATATAGCATCCCACTGGGAGAGAGCCGAAGAAAAAGAATTGCCAATTTTGAAGAGCCTTTCCATTTTTATTGCAATGTTCTGTGCCTGCCTGTATCAAATCTTTAAAAGAAACACTAACATTAATAATACATACTTTGCTTTGTTCAATTCAATTTTACCCTCATCCAAAGGGCTTGGAATGCAAGGCATAGGTGCTTGTTTATCCTACGCTTCTCAAATAACAGGATGATTGTTCCTACCCTGCTCCTTTACGGCTCTTTTCTCATCTGTTTTGTTTTCTGGGTGCAGAATAATTTCAGCTTGTAGTGGGAGCACTGGCAACCTCTGCTGGAGCTTCCCGAGAGCCACGTCCCAGCTGTTGCCTGTAGGGCGCCCGTTGCTGCTCCGCAAGGCCTTTGGCTGCTGCCAGACCTCCCGACTTGCCAATTCACTTGATGAGCCCTTGCTACAGTCACCTGGGACCCTGGAGAGTAATACTTCCTGTTATCAGAGTCCCTGCAACTCCAAGAAGTTGTTCTCAGTAATATTTCTGTAGATGTTGGGTTTGTCTTGCTGTACAGCTGTGAATCACGCACAGGCCCCAAGCGCTGCTGCTCATAATGAAACTGCATAACAATTACCTCTTTAAAAATAGACATTTTTCTCCTGTTTTCAGAAGTGTTCATGGTGTTGGGCATTTTGCAAAAGTATGAAGTAAAGTTTGTTGCTTTGCACAGAGTAAGTTCAAGTAAAAACTGATCTTACTGTATTTCTTTTTCTTCTCTTTGAACAGCAGAAGAAAAGCAGGGATTTCTTCCCTCTCTACCCCATGTTCTTTTCCTTCCTGTCTCGTTCCAGACTGATATTTGCAAAACCCTAATAATTCTCTAAAAAGGTGGTTCTGCATGAGAAAGGGAGACAAAAAGCTCAACAACTTTAGTGTCTTCAGTCAGCAGAAGAGAAGGGGAACAAAAAAAAAAAAAAGCTCTAGCATTTTTATCGTGGAAGATTTCCATGATTTTTCTGACAAGTGATTTAAATTCACCATCAAGGACATGGCCATTCTGTAAGAGGGTCTCAAAAGAAATAGAAAATAATCATTTTTTTTAAACAAACAAACAAACATCTGTTACAGAAACTTCTTTTCCTCCTCCTCTAGTCAAACACTAGACCAGGGGTGTCCCAGGGGAATGGAACATGATCCCTGGAACTTTTTGGGAACTGTGGGTGTTTTCCTTTAGAAGAAATAACAGAAAACTTTTAATTGGTTTAGGTTCAATTTCAAACAACCTGTGAATTGAGCATGAAACTCAGACTCTACAGGGAAAAAATTTCTTCTAAAAGAGATTTTTCTCTCAACAATTGTGGCTGATTTTTTTCCCCCTAGAGTGCTTTTCTCAAAGTCCTACATCATTGTCACCTCCTTTGAATCTCTGGCCTTTGTAACTTATCTGGACATTCATTTTGCACTTAGGTTACTCTCATACACTTTATTTCTTCCATTCTACTCTATTCTTTTCCATTTTACTCAACAAACATTTATTGAGCATTCATCCATTAAGACTCTGTCTATGACTTTTGGGAGCTCTCAATTAAGTAGGAGTGACGAGGGCATTAACATTGATAGTGATAACTATAATAAGACAAGTACAATATCAAATAGAATATTAATGTTTTAAAAGAGATGTGCAAATCATACTCTGAGGATTAAGGGGAGGAGGTTGAAACAATAGGTAAGCTGTGCAAGGGGATTGGCTCAGAAATCAAACTCATAAGAAAGAAGCTTTGATCCAGAAGCACACCAATTTACAACATAAGCTCATCGGCTCCCTTCGGGATAGCTGAGAGTGATTTTATCCCCTCACACTCACATTTTGCAAGGAGGCACTCACGCCATTGTGAAATTATTTGGGGCTCATATGGGCTGGACCTTGTAGAGAATGGTTTAAAATACTTGCTCTAAGTGATCAGTTAAGCGAAGTCACACAGCCCATGATTCGTTTCATGGAATGTTACTGATCCTGGATTTTGTGCTGTGACAGATTCTGGAAGTGGAGTCATGAGGAATAGGAAACAACCCCCTTTCCTCAAACATGAACAGCGTTGGGCATGTCTTCTTAATCCTCAACATGACCTGCAATAAAGACATGTCCGAATGTTCCTTCTACCCCTGGCCATGTATATCGCACTCCCCAGAGCCTCCTTCAAGGGGAAGAGAGAGACCAGGCTCTCCTCCCCGTCTAGGTTGTAGGAACAGCGTGAATGGGTAGCTGTGAAAGTGGTGTCCAGAGTAAAAGTGCTACATATGTGAAGGGTGAGTGTTATTATAATCAGTTCTGGAAGCATTTCAGAGAATGCTGGTCATATACATCATCTATACAATGTGTTTTACTTAGCATCATATTTCTGAGACATGTCAGAATTATAGGGGATGCATATAGTATGCTTTTCTGAAAATTCTCTTTAATGCTTCATGGTTCTTGTTATTTGGAAAATGTTAATAATTTGGCTCCGAGAACATTGTTCTTTTCCCCTTGAACTATGAAGAAAGCAAGTTGAGACACAATAGAGAGTTGGCCTCTTTCAACTCTGGGTCTGATGGGGCAGAGATGCTCTCTTACCAAATTGGGCCAAGGAGCTCCTAAATCTGGTTGGAACAGAGCTTCTAATCACTTAATGAGTTCAGGGTCCTGTAAACAAAATCAGGCAAATAGTTGTGGGCTTTACCACACTCAAAATTTGCTAATATATAAAAACAAGTAGAACAAACATTACAGTTTAAAGTTCTACAATGCTAAGACTAAGAGACTCTCAGCACAGTATTACAAAATGTTACCATGATACCCTGAGATAGATATAGAAAATTAAAGTCTTCACTCTGGGATAGAGCCTTCCATAATGATGATCAGTTATCTTTTCCTCAGTGGTTACTAAGCACAGGTATCTTACGTGCATTGGTTCATTTAAGCTTAATCATGCTGGAGATAGGCTCACTCGACATGAAATCCCAAATCCCTTCTCACGATTTATGTTTCTCACAAGTTTAAACCCTTGGCTTCCCAGCTTCTCTTGTCACTGGACATGGCCAAATGATGGAGCTCTGGCCAATGTGATTTAAGCAGAAGCATGGTAGGGAAGACTTCCCTTCTTGAATTCAATGAAAAGACTCCCAAGAGAGAATACCTTTTTCCCTTTTTCCATCTAGAACATTGGCATGATGGCTAGAAGTGTAGTACCCATCTTGCAACAATGGGGTGGCAACCATGTGGGGGACGTGCTGCTGAGCTGCCACCCCACTCCTGGGGCTCTTTACTTCTTTCATGGGGAAAAATAAACCTCTCTTTGTTAAGCCACTGCCTGGTTGTCTGTTCCTTGCAGCCAAACACACAGCAAACATTTGTTGAATGTCTACTAGGTGCCTATTGCTGTTTCAGATGCTGAAGAAAGAGCAAAATAAAGAAAATATTCTCAGACCCTGCTCAAGGACTTATATTCTAGTGTAGGGTAGACAGACAATCTAAAGAAAATGTTCAATGTGTGTCAGTGCGATGGTGAAAAATGCTATGGAGCAATAAGAGCAGGGTAAGGGGACAGAGAATGGTGAGGAAGTGACGAGCAAGTTGCTGTTTTATGGAGAGTCAGCAGAGAAGTTCTCCCTGGTCGAGAGGCCTTCTGAACAGAAAGCAGAAGGAAGTGTTGGATTGAGCCAAGCATATTTTTGAAGAACATTGAAAGCAGAGTTAAGTACTGATACTGATGCCCTGAAATGGACATTCCTGCTATGCTAGAGAGATGGAAAGGAGCCCTTTTGGTCTCTTGTGGAATGAGGGGAATAATGATAGAAAAGAAGTCAGGGAGGTGACCAGGCCAGGAGACACTTGATGTTCTGGACCACTATAAGACCTTTGGCTTTGACTCTGTCATTCCTTAAAACAAATTCCAGTGACACAGAAGGAATTATAATACTTACACCAAAATGGGAGGCCACACATTCTGTACTTTACTTTATATTTTATTCTATTTTACAAACACTTATTAACATCCTTGTTTGTAGTCAGTAGTCATGAACAGATATCTCTGAAAACTTTCAAAATATATTGACTAGGACTCCACCCCTCTTTAACTGAATGGAATCCAAAAGTATAGGTAGAAGTTTACGATTTTAGAGAACATGATGAGATATTTGCCTAAATATATTATCTATTTTTATAGGTTTTATTTTAACCCTCTACCCCAAAGTGATAAAAGAAATAGAAAAATATTTTATTTTGACAATTTCTTTTTAAATCAAAAGAAAAATATTGGTAGCATTATTTAAATGATGCCTTAAAGTGACTTTGCGTCATTTAGAGGTTCATGGAGAAATAAAACTTGGAGATTGTGCGTACAAAGTTAACGATATAGCTGAAATCGTAGACATTAAGAACAAAAACCACCAATCAGCTTATATTCTTTCTCTGGAATCTCATATCACTAGTACATGTCCATGTTTCCCATCTCATTTTAAATGGACTCTAACCATGCATTCATTATATTCAAAGAACCACCAATTACGACTCAAAATTTTGCCACACAGCTTCAGGGTCACTATTTGTCTGTTCAATTTAAGACAGAAGAATTATATAACTTTTAGATTGAGGGAGTATCTGACAACAATGTCTGAGGATGTTGTACTTGTGCAGATTACTTGGCTATATTCATACTCTACAACTCCTCCACACAGGAAATTTGAATTTTCATGTACTAAAAGTACATTGGGAGGCAATCTGAAGAGGGTCCTGATGTTTTAAAATGATATGTATCAAGACACAGTGGATTGCTTTATTTGAAATGGGACACTCTGTAGATCGGAAGAGGAATGAAAATTTACATCTTGAAAAAATTTGGTTGTTTCAAATCTTAGAAAAAGTGAAAGTCAGCAGAGGTGGTACATGCTACTCAAAGGGACTTGAATTCAGATGTGGGTACGATTCCCATGGAGATGCTATTTTAACCCTTTCAGGTCTTGCAAAGGCCATGCTTTCAGAAATGTCTGAGTATGCTTCCCTCGTGGGTGGTATTGACCCTTGAAATTCATCCAGGGACCTGATCAGGAATGGGCAGGCAGAGAGAACAAGAACCAAAGCTATACAAGGCCACTAGGGGTGAATGATGGAGATGGGATGACTCCAGGTGAATGTGGATAAGGAAAGGGCCCTCGGCCAGGCATAAGAAGGTACAGGAACAGAAGCAGCACCCAAGTAGAGAGCAGATGTACAGTCTGCGAAGACAATTTCAGTTAATTGGACACAGTGGAGCAACAGCACCTGGGCTAGGCAGGGCTGCTTATGGCTGTCATCTTGGCTGCCTCAGAGGAGCTGAGATTGGGGGCTTGTCAGGGGCCGGAGGGGGCCTGCCCTGGAATACTGTGTGTGCTGTGTGTGGGAATCCTTGTTAGGCCTGGCACACTATGATTATCCCCGAGAACAGAAGTCCATCAGTTGCCTGCAGAGGGGTGAACCAGCTCAAGCTGGAAACCATTCATCTCGCACACATGGGAAGACCACTCTGATTGGATGTCGTAAGGGACGCAGAATAATTTCATGCTCAGAAGTTCAAACTCTGGAACTTGAGTGCTTGGCACTGAATCCAGTTCTGACACTCACTGTCTGGGTGATCTTGGGCAACTGATTTACCTCAGTTTCCTTAACTGAAAAACAAGGATACTAACAGTAACTACAGCATGGGGTTGTCCTGAGGATGACATGGGTTGTTATTCACAACCCATTTCATGTTGGCAACTGAGGGACATGCTGGCAACTGAGGAAGAGCTCTGCTCACGTTAGCTATGACTTTAATGGCAGGTAGTTAACATCAAGGTATGCTCTATCAACAGATACAATATCCAAACACTAAGCCAACATCCTAGGACAGTATATTAGGTCCTGGGAAGTAGAATGAGAAGACTAAGGCAGGGCCTAAAGCATAGAAAGCCAAAAGAACCCAAGGATAGGCCTATTTATCTTATCTTGGGCTTTAAAGTCGTACTTCAAGAAGCAGTGAAGGTGAAGGTAATAAGTTGTGAAATGCAGATTTAGAGTTGCTTAATCACCTCATACATCAAGTTAGGATCGAGTCAGGATACTGATGTTAAAGTGAAGTCTAAAAGTGAGAAAACTGAGTGGCTTTTTGCGATCTTTAGGGAAATTTAGTTTTATCATTAGTGCCTTAACCGTAGTATCCTGTCTTGGTCTTATCAACAGCCCCCCTTCAAATGAAACTTTCAACTCTTCCAAGAATTAGTATTAATCAATCTTGCCTCATTATTGAATAAATATATAATCCTCATCTGATTTGGTAGATCTGGGGTGGGGCCTGATGTATATAATTTCATAACAGCTTGAAAAATTTCTATGATCAGATAAATTTAGGCAAATTTGGGAAATACTACACCAGGAGGATAGACAACCCCTGAACTTAACCATGGGTCCAGGGAAGAGCTTTCCAAGCCAACTTCCAGTAGGGGATGAAGAGTTTGTGAGAAATTGGCCAAGTGGTTCTTTGGTCTTGTCTAATCACTTTCCACATGGGAAATTCACATGGTTCTCTTTTGCTACCTGGATGCCTGATCCCTGGTACCATAGTGCCTGTACTTTAATGGCACAATTTCCTGCTTACCTCTCCCTTTGAAGCCTACCATTTGCTTATTAGTCTTGACTCACTGGATTCTTTTCCAGTCCATACCTACTCTAGGAGCTGGACAGACAGTCTTTCATGCCCAGAGGCATGAGGCATGGTTGTCATGGCTAACTGTGGTAGAAACGACACAGTGCCATACGGTTGTACCAGCTCCTAACATGGCCATGCTTCTCACCTTCTGTGGCCATCAATGGCTGATTTTCCCCGCAGACCTTACAATTTTAGAAATAGGTAAACGTTTCATGAACAGAGTGAACAAAGGAAGATAGAGGTAGAAGATTTAACTAATTCCTAGTTAATTATGGCCTAATTCCTACTTAGCATGGTCTTAGTGATGGGGTAGGGTTGAGGAAGGATAAGACTCATATTTGGCTATATCTTGAAGATATACGAATAATTTCAGATGAATCTGTTTCTAAGTCATGTTTTCATGTGAACTATGAGGAGAAGAAGCAAAGAAAATCTAAGAGCAAGGGTAGGGAACATACATGCTCTGTTAAGTGATACCATGGAAGCCTATGCAGGAGAGTGGACAGATATTCAAACACGCCTTTTGGTTCAATCCTTCCATGGTAATGTATTATAGACACTCTTTATGGAACTGTACAAGAATTCCCCGGAGGATCTATGACGATTCCCCACTGCGCTGTGCTCGGCTCACACCCAGTTTGTCTCACCCCTCCAGCCACCTGCTCTGTAATAACACAGTGTCTCCTTCACTGCTAGCGCCCTAGGCTCCTCTCCACCCATCTTGTTGTCTTTGCTCCTCCCCTTCCCCGTCCATTGTCACCCTTTCTCTTTCTTCTGGTCCTTTTCTATTTTCCAGGCCCTCCCTTCCTCGCCCTTTCACCCTCTTTTTAAACATCAATAGCCTCACTCAGACACTAGCAACGTGCCTTTTCTTCTGCACGATCCTCCGTCTGGCACGCGTGTTTGCAGTTGCCGCCCTCAGTTGCCCTGCCCCTCCCTCCTTCCCACCCTCCTCTCCTCCTGAGCTCCTGCTATCCCTTGCACCCTTCCAGTTGTTTTCCGCAGAGCACACTGGCTGACAGAATGGGGACACTGAATACAGTTACAATAATGTCAGCAGCTCAGGGGAGAAAAATGAAAAGGGGAAAAAGCAAAAAAAAAAAAAAAAAAAATAGACGGTTTTAATTAGATATCCATGCCACTGACTCACACTTAATATGCAAATTTTTAGCCCTTCCATTGTTAAGTGAAACGAGAGTTTTATTTAAATGTGAAAATGGCTGAGAGATGAGGAAGGGTAATTAGGCAGCACTAAAATATAAACCCATGTTTCACAGCCTGCAAGAACATGCCGAAGCGAAAGGATTCTGCTCCACGTGGGGCGTGGCGAGACTGGGCTTGGTAGGACTCCTGCAGGATGGTGACGATGACGACAGCAGAGATTCATTTGTGTGTGTGTGTAGTGGACTCCGGTTCAAAAGTGCTTTCATATCCCTTGTAGTTGATCTTCATAGCAATATTCTCAGGAGGGCAGGGGTGATTGGTGAGCTCCATGGTACAGATGGGAACTGGAGGTTAAAAAATGGTTGCCGACTTGTTCAAGGTCCCCCAGCACATAAATAGTAGAGTACCTGGCACTTTTCCCCCATTCTACGCTGCCAGACTTAGGATGCAGGCACTAAGAAAAACGGTTTGATTACAGAGACAATATAATGAGCCTCAGGCTAAAAATACAATTTTTGTACCTCCATTTTGCTGATGACGTTGTATCATAACTTTGGAGGCTAAGCCTCGTGCAGGAAAATTGCTACCCCACCTGAAATGTTCTTCTTGGTGCCATTATCTGGTACTTGGAACCAAGGTAGTACTTGAAAAACTGAAATTTACAGCACTCATTGCAGTGGTAATTACCATAACTTCTGCTGGGATATATTGATCACCTATGTATTGTCAGGCAGCATGCATTGTCCTGTCCCTAATTTTGCATATAGTGCTTTACTTATGAGAATACAATTCTACTACTAAATAAAATATAACAACGCAGTGTGTCTGAAATATAGTGTGTCTGAAAATTCCAAGAATGCAAAGATGTGTCAATATTATAATTGTGACTAACTCTACAAATTTCAAAAATAAGGAATTTAATAAAAATTAAATATCTATTTATAATATCTCAATAAGCAAAATGTCTCTGAAAATAGAAGCTAGCATTATACTTAATAGAAAAATCACTAGAGATAATTCCATGAAAACAGAAATATAACAAAGTATGCTAGTTATAATTATTAATGTTCAACATTTTTCAGAAATTCTAGCCAATGCAATGAGACCGGAAAAGAAATAAAAGGAATACATAAGGAAGACAAAAATCATCTTAATTTAAAATTGATGTGATTTTTTACCTCAATAACCCAAAGATTATACATATTTTATCTTGTCTGAAAAATTGGAGGAAATACAGATGTGTTAGAAATTTTTAAAAATATCCTATCATATTAGAGATATAAAGGAATCTTTTATGTACCCTGTTAAAAGCAAAGAGAGACATCTGCTTCCAAATTGCATTGAAGTAGAAGACCCAAATGCATTTCCCAGCTCCTTACTAAAATAATTTATGAAAATTTAGAAGAAAAGTGATATTCATATTTAGGAAAACTAAGATTGAGGAATAATTCCTAAAATTAACCATAAATAATACTAATACTACTTACAAGGAAAAAAAGGACTTGGATTGAGAAATAGAGACAATTTTCAAATCATGGCATAACTCATATTTATGAAACAAAGATTGCAAAGAAGACAGGAATTATACACCTCCATAACCACCTTTCCCTTAGGTAACAAAGCTTTAACCGAAAAAGAGGATTGAGCATCTATTAATAACACATATGTGAATTCAAATGGATGCTTCAGTTATCTACTGCGGAGTAACAAGTCAACTCAAAACTTAGTGGCTTAAAACAATAAATATTTATTATCTCACACTATATCTGTATATCAGGAATTTGGGAATTACTTAGGTACTGCATGGGGTTTTTCATGAGGGTGTAGGTCATGATATCATTTGGGGTTGCAGTGATTGGAACGTTGACTAGGGCTGGAAGATGAGGCTCACCCTCATGCCTGGCAGGTTAGTGTGGGTTGTTGGCCTGAGTTTCTCACCACAAGAACTCTCCATGTTCTCAGGTCATGGCAGCTGGTTCCTCTTAGAATGAATTGTCTTAAAGAAAGGGCAAGAAATAGGGCAAGGATGGCCTTTGTGACTTAGCCTTGGGAGCCACATGCCATCGTATGGCTATATGCTATGGTTACACAGACTGACGCTGAGGCAATATGGAGGAGAAGTCCACAAGGGCATGAATATTAGGAAGCAGGGATCACTAGCTATTACCATTGTAGATTATCTAAAGCAACACAGTGGACTTGCAATACCAGTGCAGCTAAAAACCAGATCAACAAACGGTGTCCCTAGGCCTTAAATTATTCAAATTCTTCAACCAGCAGTATGCATCACAAATCCCAGAGGACAAAGAAAAAAGTGCCATTTCATAAAGCAGAAGCATAACATGTAGAAGCCAGCAAGAGACTAGGAAATGGACAAGGAACTCTACATGTCAACATACAGCTCAATAGTAGAATTAAAAGGAGACATAAGCTTTACACAAAAGGCAGAGAGCAGGGGCCAGGCAGCACCCCTTCACCACACAGAATGCACCAATTTCGAGAATGTGTACCGAGAAAACACGGTAGAAAACAGGAAAAGGACTAGTCCCAAAAATTCCACGAAAAGCACACTTAAGAAGACTTAAGGAGGGGAAAGCTGAAGAAGATTGACATGGAATCCAAGAAGAAAAGTTAACAAGATGAACAAAAAAATCCAATTAGTTAGATATGGAAAACAAGCAAGGGTCTTAAAACAACAATAAAACTGAAATCTATATCAGAAGTAAAATACATCAGATGAGAGGCTTCAAAAATTAAATCAATGGTATGATTTGCAAACCTGAGACGCTCTCCCAGGGTTCACAAGAAAAGATAGAGGATATATTGTGAAAGAGAGAGATGAAGGATATGAAGGAGACAGAGTGAACAGCCAACATGTGTATAACTAAATGTCCTCAGCACATGGTACACACAACCAGCCATTGAGGGTTTAGTATGTACTCACGTGCTTGTGCAGAGCAAAGGCTTGAGTGTGAATAATAACAGGCTTACCACACATTATGAGAAATCAATTATAAGAGAGACATCCATGTCTCCAGGGAAGAATTTTGAATCCCACAGATAAAGAAAGGCATAAGAAAATAAGGTCTCAGATTGTGCTTCTTCATAACTAAATAAGATAACAAAAGCAGTAACCACAGGCATTTTGAGGGTAAAGATTATGACCTTGGGATTTTGTACTCGGGAAATATGCTGATCACATTGGAGAGCAACAAAAAGATCTTCCTAAACGCTTCTTGAGGAATGCTGTCTGTGTTGCTTGTGATTGTATCTCCGGCACCTAGGCCAGCTATTTTGGCAAAGAGGTTTTTCAATAAATGTTTATTACATGAACACAGACGTGTCTATGAATCAGAAAATACTGCACTCACACATCTTTTTAATAAAAACTCTTGAAATGTATTCCAACCAACTTAAGATGAAATAAGGGGAAAAGCTAACTAATGGCACCTACAAGAGACTCCTGATATAAATGGCTTGGAGGACAACCTGCTTTCAAGAGAAAAAGCTGAGGAATTTTTATAAATTTGATAATTAAACTAAATGAAAATACCAATGTCTCAACATATAATCTTGGATTGCAAGTTCAAAATGTGATTTTGATAAAAGCCGAGAAACACATGTGCTAGCGTAGGAGTGTGGACAGAACAAGGCCATCGTAATTCTTGTCTCATAGAGGGTACATGGAAAAACATTTACTCAGCTTGAACAATTAGATTCACATAGGTTGAAAGTGCTTTTGGGGAACATAACTCTATGTGCCAGTATAAATAAAAACATTATATATTCATTTCAAAAAGCTGTAGAGGATAAAATCAAAGAAAATGTGTTTCAAATAGCACAAGAGAAAAAAAACATGAAGACTATTAGAACAAAAAGCAGAAAAAAAAAAAGATGACAAGGAACAAACACATCAGTTTTAATAATACCTGAAAATGGGATAACTTTCCCATTAAAACAAAAGAAAGGCTCAAGTTGGATTAAAAACAAAAGAAAAGTAAACAGAACATATCTCTGTTCTGTTTATTAAAGTTAAACCTAAATCAGACTAATAACAGTATTTTTTTAAAAGGATGGCCAAATGTATTTTTAACATTAACAAAATCAAAGTAGGAAATACGACATTAAAGTTAGATAAGGTTAAATGCAAGCCTAAAAACATTAAATTGTAAAAAAAGGGATAATTACTTTTGATATTTATATTTTATTTTGATAAAGTATTTTATGTTGATAAAATAAATAATTTATTATGAAGCTCTAAATATTTTCAAATTCTGTGTATGAAATATATAAAGCAAAAAGTATTAAAAATGCATGGATAAGTTGAAAACACTGTATTAAAGTCTGACATTACTCATTTTTACTTTCAAAGTTTAAGGAAGCAAATGATTCAGTATGGCTATGAACAATCTGAATAATAAAATTATCTCTCTTTGTGGTTATATGTGTATAATATTTATCTTATACCATATATTGTATTTTATACTCTATAAAGTATATAAACTGTGTGTGTTCCCAATGATATATACTTGTATATATGTTTTTATAATACGTGCTATTGTGTTCTCATACATTAACATAAATATTTATAGACTTGAAAGCTATGAGTTATCCAAATTCATCATATGAATTTCCAAAATTAATTCAAGAGGTAAAAATTCTGAATGAAAAACAACAAAAGGTTAGAAAAAAATTGCCAAAGAACTACTCACAAACTAGGCCTGTATAGACAATTTTTCTTAAACACTTAAGGGAATATAAATGCTTTATTCTACTTAACGTAATCCAGAGTTCAAAAAGATAGAAAGTCTACCAATTAATTTGGCTATGCTGTTATAAGCAAAATTTACAGACATGTTTCTTAAAAATATGGTGAACTACAGATATTCCTAGTTATAAATATTAAAATGAAAGCAGTAAATAAAATGGTGAGAAAGAATGTTTAAACATTACAAAATATGATAAGGGGTATTCTTTTTTAATGTGATAAAGGAGCTCTCTGAAACCAGCATCATGCCTGATTAAAAAAACACTAGAAATATTTCCATTACAAAGATAAAAATGACACAGTTGACATTAACCATTACTATTATTAAATACTGCTTTGGATACCAATGATATCAGTTACATTCAAACTCTGTCTGAAAATACATAAGAAGGCAACACTTCCCAACTCATTTTATAAGGCCAGAATTACCCTGACACCAAAACTAGTTAATAATATTATGGACCAATTACTCTTATGAACACAACAGATGCAAAATTTGTAAAAAAAAAAAAAAAAGAAAGAAAAGAAAGAAAAGAAAAAATGAAAAATTCACTCAAGTAATCCAAAAAGAAAGGAGAGTATAAGTATGTCAGGACCACGCGAGACATAATCCAGGAATGCAAGGTTTGTTTAACATTAAAAAATCATTCCGTATAATTCATTATATGATAATTTCAATAGATGCTCAACGAAACATTTTACAAAATACAACTATTCACACACATATACACTCACAGGCACACACACAAACAAATCAGCAACTAGGAATAGAAAAGAACTTCCTCAATCTGATGAAGGTCATCTGTAAAATACCTACAGATAAATGTTATATTTAATGGAAAAAATGAAATGCTTTTCCTCCAATCAGAAATTAGATAAGGATGTCAGTATTACCATTTACATTTAATATTATATTGATAGAGAACTTAACCAATACAATTAGACAAGGAAAATAAATAAGAGGCATACTGATTGTAAAGAAGAAATGGAATATTACTCAATTATAAGAAATGACAGTGATCTAACACCTCTTATATTTTCCTGGATTGAGCTTGAGCCCATTATCCACAGTGAGGTATCACAAGATCGGAGGAATAGTCTACACATACACTTGCCGTCAAATTGGTACTAACTGATCAACACTATCATGTTCATATGGTAGTAATATTCTCCAGGGATTAGGGAGTGGGGGAGACAAACTCATAACTAAGGGTCACAGACACGGTAAGCATTGTACAGGAGAAGGGCATGCCTCTAAACCTCGCTTGGGTGAGGCAAAGATATAAAATATCACCAGAAGATATTTTCACTTCAGTGTTTATTGCAGCATTATTTGCAATGGCTAAAATATGGAATCAGTTTAAGGGTTTATCAAGGGATGAATGGATAAAAGTGATGTGGTGTATGTACACGGCGGAATATTATTTAGCCATGAAAAAGAAGGAAATTTTGTCATTTGCAGAAACATGGATAGATTTGGAGGACATTATATTAAGTGAAATAAACCAGGCACAGAAAGACAAATATTTCATTTTCACACTCATATATGGGACCTAAAAAAAAATTGATCTCAAGGAAGTAGTGAATAGAATGGTGGTTACTAGAGATTGGTAAGGGTGGTGGGAAGGGGTAAGGAAGAGATGTTGGCAAAGGGGTAATTCTGTTTAATAGAAGGAAGAAGTTCTGATGTTCAGTGGTACAATGGGGCAACTATAGTTGACAATAGTTTATTGTATTGCTGAATAGCTAGAAGTTTTCAAATGCTCCCAACATAAAGCAAAGATGAATGTTTCAGGTGAATCATGTCCCAGTTACCCTGATTTGATCATTGTATGTTGTGTGCTTGTATCAAGATGTAACATGCACTCCATGAATATGTACAATTATTATGTATCAATAAAAAAATTAAAAAAAGAAGTAAAACTATCTTTTCATAGACAATTGACATAAAGATTTATAAACTTGAAATTCATGAAACAGTTATCAAAACTGTTCATATAAATTTCCAAAATTAATTCAAGAGGTAAAAATTCTGAACAAAAAACAACAAATGTCTAGAAAAATAATGCCAAAGGACTACTCACAAACTAGGCCTGGACCAGAATAATTGTCTGGACAATTTTTCTTAAACATTTAAGAAATGTTAAGTAATCTAAAACATCTAAAAAATTTGCTAGAATCAATGAATGTATTTAGCAATGTTATAGGATATAAGGTCAATATACAAAAGTCAATTGTATTTCTGTATATTTTCAATGAGAAATTAAAATTTGGAAAATAACATATACAAGAGTTTGAAAACATGAAATACTTTGGAACTATATACAGAGAGCTATAGAACACTGTTGAGAAAAAATTAAGGCAGAACTAAATAAATGGAAGAATATATTTTAAGGATTAGAAAACTCACTACTGCTAAGATGTCAATTGTTCCCAAATTGATATATAATTTAAATGTATTCCCAGTTAAAATCCTAGTATCTTTTTTTTTTGGTAGATATTGTCAAACTAATTCAAAATTATATATACATACAAAAGACATAAATTGACCACTATTTTGAAAAAGAACAAGTTTGGCAATTTACAATATCTGATTTCAAGACTTTATAAAGCCTCAGTAATCAAAATAGTATGGCATTGGCATCAGTATAGACATATACATTAATAGAAAATAATAGAGAGTTTAATGAAGAAAGCAAATGAACAGTCAGTTCATTTTAAACAAAGAAACAAAGGTAATTCATTCGAAAAAGGATGGTGTGTTCACCAGATGATGTTGCATTAACCGAATAGCCACATGGAAAAAAATTAATCTCAAACATTACTTCATACCATGCACATAAATTAACTCACATGGCTCACAAATATATATATATATATATATGTGTATATATATATATATATATATATTTCTACAACCTCTAGAAGAAAACATAGGATATAACCTTCATAATCTTGGTTTATGTCCTATTTTTTAGAAAAAACATAAAAAGCTATAACTATAGAATAAGATATTAATAAATTGGACTTCATCTAAATTTAAAACTTTTGTTTCTTGAAAAGAACTATTAAAGTTATCAAAATCTGTGGGACACAGCTAAAGCAGTCCTGAGAGAAAAATTTATATCCATAAATGCCTACATCCAAAAGACAAAAAGCTCACAAATCAACAATCTAATGAATCATCTCAAAGAACTAGAAAAGGATGAGCAAACCAACCCCAAACCCAGAAGAAGAAAAGAAATAACAAACATCAGAGCAGAACTAAATGAAATTGATAATGAAAAAACTATATGGAAGATTAATAAAACAAAAAGTTGGTTCTTTGAAAAAATAAACAAAATTAACATGCCTCTTGATAGATTAACCAAAAGCAGAAAAGAAAAGACTCTAATAAACTCCATCAGGAATGAAAAAGGAGAAATTACAACAGATACCACAGAAATACAAAACATCATCTATGAATACTATAAAAGCCGCTATGCACATAAACTTAAAAAAGTGGATGAAATGGACAAATTCTTAGAAATAGATGGCCTCCCTAGGCTCGATCAGGAAGAAATAGAATTCCTGAACAGACCAATATAAAGTGCCGAAATTGAATCAGCAAAACAAACAAACAAACAAACAACAACAACAACAAAAACCACCTTCCTATAAAGAAATGTCCTGGACCAGATAGTTTTACACCCGAATTTTATCAGACCTACAAAGAAGAACTGGTGCCTATCCTGCAGAAATTATTCCACAACATCGAGAAGGAACGAATCCTTCCCAACATATTTTATGAAGCCAACATCACCCTGATACCAAAACCAGGAAAGGACACAACAAAAAAAGAAAACTACAGACCACATCCCTTATGAATATAGATGCAAAAATTCTCAACAAAATCCTAGCAAAATGAATTCAGGTGCTCATCAAAATAAATAAATAAATAACCCATCAAGACCAAGTAGGCTTCATCACAGAGATGCAGGGATGGTTCAACATATGCAAACTATAAATGTAATTCACTACATAAATAGAAGCAAAAACAATGATCTTCTCTATAGAGGCAGAAAAAGCATTCAACAAAATTCAGCACCCTTAAATAGGCATAGTTAGGATTTCCCCCAAAATGATAAAAGCCATATATGACAAACCCACAGCCAACATCATACTGAATGGGAAAAAATTGTAAGCATTCTTGCTAGAATTGGAACCAGACAAGGTTGTCATCTAGCTCTGCTTGTATTCAACAAGTGCTGGAAGTCCTAGGTAGAGCAATCAGACAAGAGAAGGAAATCAAGAGCATTCAAATGGGGCCAGAAGAGGTCAAACTATCACTCTTTCCGGACAATATGATCTTATATCTATATACCCCGAAAATTCTGCCATGAGACTACTGGAATTGATAAACAAATTCAACAAACTATCAGAATACAAACTCAAAGTAAAGAAATCAGTAGCACTCCTATATGCCAACAACAGTCAAACTGAGAACTAAATGAAAGACTCAATACCCTTCACAACAGCAACAAAGAAAATAAAATACCTAGGAATATATTTAATTAAGGAGGTAAAAAGCCTCTACAGGGAGAACTACAAAACACTGAGGAAGGAAATAGCAGAGTACATAAACAGGTGGAAAATCATACCATGCTCATGGGTCGGCAGAATTAACGTTGTTAAAATGTCTATACTGCCCACAGTGATCTACAGATGCAATGCAATCCCTATTAACATACAACATCATTTTCATAGATCTAGAAAAAATAATTTTACTCTTTGTATGGAACCAGAGAAGACCCCATATAGCCAAAGCAATCTTAAGCAAAAAGAACAAATTGGGAGGCATCAGTTTACCTAACATATATATACATATATATATATGATAGCCATCTAATCTTTGACAAAGCAGACAAAACATACACTGGAGAAAAGAATCCTTATTCAATAAATGGTGCTGGGAAAATTGGATAGCCACATGTAGAAGACTGAAACAGGATCCACAAAATCAACCTCTCACAAAAATCAACTCACAGTGGATAACAGACTTAAACCTAAGGCATGAAACTATAAGAATTCTAGAAGAAAATGTTGTAAAAACTCTTATAGACATTGGCCTTGGCAAAGAATTTATGAAGAAGACCCCAAAGGCAATGATAGCAACAACAAAAATAAATAAATGGGACCTGTTCAAATTAAAAATCTTCTGCACAGCCAAGGAAACTATCACAAGAGCAAACAGACAACCTACAGAATGGGAGAAAATATTCGCATGTTACACATCCAATAAAGGGTTGATAACTAGGATCTATATAGAACTCAGAAAAATCAGCAAAAAAAAGTGAGCAAAGGACATGAACAGAAAGTTTTCCAAAGAAGATA
This sequence comes from Eulemur rufifrons, assembly GCF_041146395.1. Taxonomy (NCBI): domain Eukaryota; kingdom Metazoa; phylum Chordata; class Mammalia; order Primates; family Lemuridae; genus Eulemur; species Eulemur rufifrons. Next base: position 7,494,139 of record NC_090988.1, on the reverse strand, counting down.
GACTAATGGCCAACAAACACATGAAAAAATGCTCAGTATTTCTAATCATCAGGGAAATGCAAATCAAAACCACAATGAGATATCACTTAACTCCAGTAAGAATGGCCTTTATCAAAAAGTCCCAAAACAATAAATGTTGGCGTGGATGCAGAGAGATAGGAACACTCATCCACTGCTGGTGGGTCTGCAAACTAGTACAACCTCTATGGAAAGTAATATGGAGATACCTCAAAGAGCTATAAGTAGAACTACCATTTGATCCCACAATCCCATTACTGGGTATCTACCCAAAGGAGAAAAAGACATTCTATAAAAAAGATATCTGCACTCAGATGTTTATAACAGCGCAATTCACAATTGCAAAGATGCGGAAACAACCTAAGTGCCCATCAATACATAAGTGGATTAATAAAATGTGGCATATGTATACCATGGAGTTCTACTCAGCCACAAAAACAATGGTGATCTAGCACTGCTTGTATTATCCTGGAGAGAGTTGGAGCCCATTCTACTAAGTGAAGTATCCCAAGAATGGAAAAACAAGCACCACCTGTACTCACCATCAAATTGGTATTAACTGATCAGCATGGAAGTGTATATATAATAGTAACATTCATCAGGTGTTGGGCAGGTGGGAGGGGATGGGTATATACACACCAAATGGATGCAGTGCACACAATCTGGAGGATGGACATGCTTGAAGGTCTGATTTGGGTGAGGAAAAGGAAATATATGTAACCTAAACATTTGTACCCCCATAATATACTGAAATAAACATAAATAAATAAATACATAAGAAAATAGGAAGGCAAGTCACAGGCTGAGAGTAATTATTCTTAATACATATACCTGACATATATATCTAGAACATATAAATAGCTATTACAACTCAATAGTTAGAAGATAAACAACTTAGTTAAGAATAATCCATAGATTTCAACCAATACCTCACAAAAGAATATATAGAAATGGCCAAAAAGCACATGAAGAGGTACCCAAACTCATTAATCATCAGAGAAATGCAACTCAAAACCAAATGTATTTTATGCTACACCGGTATTAGAAGACATAACATTTAAAAGTCAAGATACCATATGTTGGCAAGCATGTAGGATAGTTATAATGCTTATATAAATATAAAATGGTACAACCACTTTGGAAAATATTTTGGTAGTTTCTTGTAAATATAAATATAAACTTTCTATATGAATTGCCAATTCCATTCTCAAGTATTTACTTAAGAAAAATGTAAACATATGTGCATGAAAAGGCCTGAACATAAATGCCCATTATAGCTTTATTCATAATAGCCAAAAAGTAGAAACAACCAAATGTCCACCAACCTGTCAAATGAGTAAACAAGTATTGGTATGTTCACATAGTGGAATACTGCTCAGCAATAAGAGAAAAAAGATCTACACACTAGTTGAGGGTGTAGATCAGTTTTGGGAAGAAGAAAAACAAGAAGGGAATGAGGTATGGTAATGTGCTGTACCTTGATCGGGGCAGTGGTTAAACAGATGTATACATTTGTCAAAATTCACCAAAAGCTACATTTATTTAAATTATGACTGCCAGATTTTTTTTTTTTTATATAAAAAGCTCATGTTCTTACCTTGTGTTCACTGTTGAGCAGTTTGTGATTCACTCTCCATATACCTCTTAAACCTCATTTCACATGAGTGCCATGGGGCAAAGCAATGAATATGTAACAAAGCATGGATGCTTTCTTGCTGCTTAGGCTAATGTTATGAAGAATAATGAGTGGAGTTGCAGCATGTAGAAGTTAAAGAGAAGAAGCTAAATTGATTTACGTTGGAAATCTGAGAAAGTTACCGCAGAGAAAGGAGAGTGGATAGAGAAAGTAGAGCTCTGGATGGCCCAGAATTCTCATACTTTATGTTCCAGTAATGCTAAACTGCTTTTATCTTTCCAATTACAACATGCTATTTCTCATTTCCATGTCTTTCCTCTTATCTCCACTGCCTGGAATATTTCCCTTCACCTCTCCTTCCCCCATTTCATTTCTTTTTTTAAGACTCATTCTTAATCAGTTTTTAGAGTCCCAGTAGTCACCTCTTCCAGGAAGCTACCCTTGATGCTCCCATATTTCACAGCTGGAGTTAGGTGGTTCTTTGCTAACCTACAACATTTTGAATATATTTCCAATGCACTTACCTTAATTGTGTTATAATTATAGGTTATTATGTCTGTGTCTCTCACTAAACTTTGACTTCCCTGAGGAAAATCATAATTTCATTTATTCTTCTCACCCCAGTGTCAAGCACAGTACCTGACAGGTAATAGGCACTCACTAGTTCTTTCTTGAATGATTGAAAAAGTATATGAATGAATAATTGAGAGAATGCTGTTTCTATCTGTAATCAATGTAAACTTTCTAGGCCTCCATTTCCTCTTCTGTAAAATGTGTACACTAGTCCCTGTCTGTATTTTATTTATTTTCTCATTATTTATTTATTTTTGTCCGCCTTTTGACAGAAGACCTTTGTGAAGGCCAAATGAGATTAAGTAAAAGTGTGCATTAATAAATTGAAAGGATGGTTTTGGTGATAACGATGATGACAACGAGGATATGCCATTGCATTTATTACATTGACACTTACAGTCAAAGCATGCAGAAGTCCAGACAATCCAGCAGGAATGGAACGGAAAGGCAGGCTGGGAAGGTACCCTCGGTCAGAAATGGCAATGCATGAAATCAAGTGAGATAAGCTTAGAGGATCAGTGGGTCTTAAGAATGAAGACAGGTAAGGAGACAGAGAGCTGCCCAGGTGAGGTGATTTGAGGCAGCAGTGCTAGGAGACAGGGACATGCGGGCAAGCCCTGTGCTGCAGCACACTGTCATCTCTCTGCCCTTTCTGTGGATTCCTGCCATGCACTGGAGGGCCCGGGTTCTGGGCAGTACAATCCCAGCTAGAGGCAGAGTCTGAAAAGCTGTTTCACCCCTTAGGCAGAACCAGAGGTGTAGGAATGTCAGAAGATTCTTAAACTAGGACTCAAAGTGTTAAGGCCAAACTGCCTTTGTTCCAAAGCTTTCCTGCGCTGGGGATAGGAAATCCTACAGAAAAGACAGCAAGTTTTGTAGGAAGTTTGGAGCTGGGTCAGGAGTAAATAGAATAAGAGAAGGGTGCTGGGTAGGGGAGAGAATGAGTGGGTAGGGTACAGTGTGACCCAGAACGATGAAGCTCCAAACATCTTGCCATCTGATGTCCCAGAGCGCCCCACAGCCCCATGGTGCTCTCCAGAAAAGGCTTATTTCTTCATTCGCAGCGCTGGCAACACCCTGAGTGCCCATGAGGGAGACAAACCCTTTCACTGCTGCTGTAATTACTGCATCCGACTCCAACTGTGCAGGGACAACTAAACACAGGCTTGGTGGAGCAGGAGGAGGCCCTGGAGAGGCCGAGATGAGAGCATGCACCGACTTGCAATGGTGTGAAGCGCCCAGGTGAGCTGAGCAGACCTTGTGGGGAAGAGGAGGCGCTTTGGTGACTCGGGGGATGGGCAGCTCTGGTTCTATCAGGTACTTCACTAAACAGTTTTCTTAGGAAGCAAAAGGATCCAGAGCATCATTAAAACCAAACTATTTCTGGCACCCCAGGAGGGTTGCTCTCACCATTAAGTGATTCTGGAGTGAGGAAACTGTTGATAGCACACACACACACACACACACACACACACACACAAAACAATAAAGTTTAGGGGGTGGGGAAGAAAAGAAAAAACACAAGGCAGAAAGGACCTCACTGATTGCCTCCTTCAACTAATGGGCTTCACACTCTCAGGCTATAACAGGGAAATGGGGGCAGGGTGGGCTATGTCTTAGGTATTCTGTGGGAGATCAAATTCTCTCACCTCACTCAACTCCAGCTTTTGTTATTGTGTGATTCACTCACAGCCCCCAGCTGTGAAGCCCAGATTCAAAGTGACAATCAACTTTTTGCTTAATGAGATCAGTTCCTCTTGATCCTACTCCCCTCCAATGGAGTTTCCCTCTCCGAGGCTGGAACCCTTATTAAGACTGGAGAGCCCACTCCAATTAAAATCTTCTGAGAACCGTCTGTTTTCCTCTCCTTTTCCTCCTCCCTCTGAATCCCATCCAAAGTGAGGAAGCTAATTGAGCGTGGTCACTACCTTTCCACTGGGCAGGGAAGAACTTCCTCTGAGCACCACCATTTCTAGAGTCATTCCTCAACCTTGGGCATGTGGGAGCTAGGACCCAGCATAGCTGGAGCCGCTGATAGCAGGTGCTCTTTGGAAGAAGCCAGGAAGAAAAGAGTCTGCAGAGACAGGAAGTTCAAAATTCTGGTGTCACACAGAGAAATGCATGGTGTAAGATGCTAAGATCATTTGCCCAATTTGTCAAAATTGAACTGTATGTGTTAAAGCAAGGCAACCCAACTCTTGTTATGCACATCCTTGGTAATGATAAAGAGTTTTCCAGCACAAGTCATAGGTGTCCCATAAGGCCTTGATTGGACAGAAATTGAAGAACATCTTCTAGATCACAGATCACTGTCATCTAGACTAGTGGGAGCCTCACTATTGGGTGAAATGTGATATAAATAAAACCTTAGCAGTAAGCCCACCTGGTATCCAGCATACAATTTTTAGGAAATGATGGACTAATAGTGATGGTGAGGAAAATGGAAAAAGAACGCTTTAGAGATAAGACTGCAAGTTCCCGTGGCCTAGTAATACAGATAAAACCTTAAGTGCTTTCCTCAACGAGCCTTTACTCTATATGTCAGAATTTCCCTTTATGTTACAGACAGTGCTTCTTGGATCTGGGAAATGGTCTAGGCACATCCCCACTGTCTTCCCTGTCCTTTTTCTGTGGCATGCTATAAGATAGATACGAGATGGATACATATGCATACATTCATTCAACAGGCATTGTACTTGGTGCTAGAGAACATCACAAATGTGTAAGCTGCATGTATCATACCTGCTTTCAAATAGCCTAAGGGTGGAGAAAGAAGACGGATCACTTCTGGCCACACTATTCCAAGGAAATGTTAGTGAATTGATTGATTAAGACAAATTAATTATTTGCTCTTCATAAGATTTGTCCAAAGTAGTGAGAGTTCGATGAGGACAGACAGGGGGTGGGTTTAAGTCAATCAATGTTGTATCTTCAATGCCTTATTCACAGTAGGCGTGATCACATCCTGTGATCTCTCCAATGAACATTGCACACTTGGGGCTACTGAGTTGGTGATGATTCCCTGGTGTTAATTACTCCATAACTCAGAGCCAGAGTTGATGTGTCTGTCTCAGCCTGATTCCAGCTGATTTAGATGTGGATCCCCCTCAGCAATCCATACCCAGAGCTTCTAAATCAAGCCACGAGGTCTTGAAAAGTTAATCAATGACCCCAGGGAGCCCTCTCCTGTCTCTTTACATAGGAAAGAGGTCTTTTCCAAGCTGATTTGGCCCCAGTCACCCTTGATGCAATGCATGCTTACAGGTCCCTCCCCTTCCTACCCCAGTCTAAGTTTGGAGCAGGGATTATGTTCTACTTGGCAAAGTTACATACTGCCCTGTACATGGCAGAGTTACTTGGCTGTAAGTGATGGAAACCTCATCTAAAATAGCTTAAGCAAGAAAAGATGGTTTATAGGAATTTTACTCTAGGGATATAGGGGTTTTTACAAAGAAATATAAATGGCTGTGAAAAGAGAACACCAAAGAGGTTCACAGAGCCTCAAAGGGGTACACAGAGCTGGCCCCAAAGGTCTTTGTCTTTTAAATCTGCTATCAAGGGGGTGCTCCTCCAGGAGGAAAGGAGGAAGCAGATCTTTCTGAGGTTCCTTCAAAATCTGGCCGGATGAAGGAGCTCAGTGTCTCAATTAAAGTGCATTATCTCCGGAGGTGGCCGTGCATGTTAGTGTGGAACCAGGCTGCTTATTATTTTCTATTGAAGCCCACAATTTTTGTTCAGTAGCAAGAGTCACTGTGGACCCACTGCTGAGGCCAATTAGATCTACAGTACTTGCAAAGCTGGTCTCAATTTTATCAGTGTCCGACTGATTTCAATAGCATAATTTGATACAGAAATTGCATAGAGAAGGCTTTACAACAGTCAGCAGGCAGAGTTGGGTGACTTTCCAATCCCAATTTTACTTTTGAGTTAGTTGGGCTTTTCACTTGCTATGATACATGTTAATATCCGTTCTTATAATCTAAAAAGTATTTGGAATAGATACTATCAAATTCCTTTCTCCTTTCCTTCATAAGGGAAGCATATTATTACAAATTCATTTCTGGTTTATAGGTGGGGAAATAGAGAGAGAGATTTAGTCAATTGCCAGATTTTCATAGAGAATGAGTAGATCAGAAAAGAGATGTTCCTAGTTAAATCCAGACACAACGAACATCTCATTTCCAAGCTCTTTTCCTTGAAACTTTCTTTGTATTTTCTAGTGCTCTCAGAATAAAAATCAAACTCCTTAAAGGGCTCTGTGTGATGTGGTCTCTGACTACCCCATCTCAGACCACTGTTCCTCCTGCTTTTTAAGCATTCAAGACAAAGCTCTTTTGTTGTTTGGAGAGCCAGCTCCCTCTCCCCTGAGCACACTTGGATGAGTTGCTCCCTGCCTGGAAGGTGTCACCCAGCCCAGTCCCTCTCCTCCTTGGCTGCTATTCCTCTTCAGAGGTCAGCCCAAATGCCACTGGCTCCAGGAAAACTTACTCTAGACTGGCTCATACCTCTCTGTTGCCCATCGTTGCAGGAGTTACCATCCTTTGAGATGACATGTTCTTGATTAACTAATTAACGACTACCTCCTCCACTAGACCATAAGCTCCATAAAGGCGGGAACCATGTCTTTTCTTACACAGCATTGTCACTAAAGGGAAAGCCAACATTCTTAAAGCACCAGATGAATGAAAGAATGAATGGGTGCATAAGAGATAAAGGTAGAGAAGGCTTTACAATAGACAGCAGGCTGCATTTTCAATTCCAATTTTAAATTTGAGTTAGTTGGGTTTTACACTTGGTATAATACATGTTAATATTTATTCTTATATTTATTCTCTAAAAAGCTCAGTAAAGAAGCTGAGCATCATCTCAACACAAGCTTAATTTTCAGCTGCCCCATTTCCGACATGCCCAGTTTCTCAACTCAGTGGGAGGAATATTAAATATGAGCAGTAAGTATGGTGACAAATCAAGAACCACAGCTCAAGACATCTTGATTGTTTGCTCTAAGAGGCATCACTTCACCTGGGACTGTAGAAAGGGAACCCTAAGGAATTACTATTTATCTCTAGTGAGAGTCTTCCCTTTGCAGAGGGAGAGAGGGGGTCATTACCAATGCATTATGAGCCTATACTTCTAAGTTTTCTGGGGTGAGCTTCCTGTTCTGGAGCCTGACAGGGCCACAGTTGGACAGTGATGCTGGCTGATGGCAACCCTCTGCCAGGAGAGCTTGCTCTGCCCTCCCCTGACTTGCACAAAAGAACTCCAGGCTCCCAAGGAAGAGATTATCAGGAATTTATGACTCAATCAACCCACCCAAAAGGAGCATAAATGGGATTAGTTTTAATATTGTTAAGTTGCAAAAATACAGGCATATGTGCATGCCAAAGCAAAATGTACGCAAGCAAAGGGGGAAAACATATGGGTACCCATATGGTGAAAAGCGCATTGCTAGACCTTCACACACTTCTCATTTACAACAAGAACCAAAGTTAGTGAACATAAATTTGCTTTGCAAAAATGTGAGAGGAACAGCTTGTTTGCCCATAACTGTTCCACTGAGCAAGATATGTATAACCTTGATTTCTCATCTCAGACACCTCTTTCTCACACTCTAGGGATTAATTAGGCTCTAAACATGACTTTAGATTAGAAACAAGGCTCCTGGCTGCCTGGAAGAGAGACAAAGAAACAGTAGCAAGACTGGATGATGCAGCAGGTCAACTAATAGGCAATTCCTATTAGTGGCTGGAACTTTTACCTGGGATGACTTAGAAGAGAAATGAGGTTGGTAGGTCTCAGCAGGTTTATTTTAATTGAAGCAGAGGAACAACAGGGACCTACAGCAGACAATGGCATAATGTGGTTTTGATTTGGAGGCTGTGCTTTTGTTAGAACATTACTGGATGGAAGCTAGAAAGTGCCTAGACATAGAAAGGTAGCTGTGGAGTTAGGAAAAGAAATGCAAGCGTATGGGTGATACTCAAAGCTAGTGAGCACCCTTGGGTGCCCCAGATAATAAGTAGAATTTGATAAAATATATCATTTTACATTGTACCTGTTCCAACCTCAAGCCATGGGAGCCATCTTTGTATAGTATAAAGAGGTCCAGACTTGGAAATGAGGAACTAGGTTCCTTTCATAAATCCGCCACTTTAGTTAGCCATGACTCATTTGTCATTACTTAACCTTCCCATCTGTTTCCTTGCCTGTGAAATAGGCACATTCTTCTTTCTCTGACCTATTTTAGGGAGCTTCTATAAACTCGCTGAGATGATTCATGTGAAAATATTTTATAAATGACAAATTCCTATATAAGCATGTATAGGAATAGGTTATCAGTGGAATACTAGAGGTTCATTTTCCTTTTCATTCCTATTTTTTAAATTGTTTTACTTTGAAATAATTATTGATTCACTAGAAGTTGCAAAAATGGTAGATACAGGTGTACTGTACTCATTACCCAGCCCTCCCCATGGTGGTATCTTATATAACTATAAAGATATATATATATATTCATATATCTAGTATTATATACAAAATAATGTGTAACTACACTATGGAGTTTACTTGGATTTCCCCAGTGTTTGCACGTACTTATTTCTCATGCCTTTGTGTATAGTTCTATGACATTGCATCACACACATAGATTCACGTAACTCTGCAATAATTGGAATGCAGTACTGCTCCATCCCCACAAGGCAACTCCCTCCTGCTGGCCTTTTCTTCTCCTGCTTTCACCCCTGGTAACCACTGGTCTGTTGTGCATCTTCACCATTTTGCCAACACAAGACTGTTATAAAAATGGAATTATATGGTATGCAACTTTTTGAGGTTCACTCTTTTTATTCATCACAATGTCCTTCCCATCCAAGTTGTTGAATGTGTCAATAGTTCATTCCTTTTTAATTGTTGTGTTGTATTCCATGGTTTGGATGGACCACAGTTTAACCATTCACCCAGTGAAAGACATCTGGGTTGTATCCAAGCTTGACTGTCACAAATAAAACTGCTGTATATCAGTCCCAATTTATAGGCAGACCAAAGAAACACTGAATCACTAAATCAATGACCCACGACGGTCGAGGAATGACAGACAAAGACTGAGATAGTATAATAGTAAGTATTACCACTCTTCTCCTGAGGCTGCTGTTGCATTCAGTGAGTTCAAGCACATAAAATGTACAGAAAAGGGCTTGGCACACAGGAAGCACCCATAATACTGTCATAACCAGTTCCCAGGCTAACTGCACTTGAATAAAAATGTAGCGCAACTGTAATTTATAAAGAACTGTTGAACATCTGTGTTCAGCACTATTACATGCTTTCCATTTATTTTCTCTTTTGATCCCTAAAATATTCCAATAAGCAAAATGGGCATAAATAGTCCCATTTTGCAGTCCAGGGAATTGAGGAGCAAAAAGATGAAGTGATGTTTCTAAAGTCACTCAGCTTCTTCACAGCTCAGGCCAGATCTCAAGTTCAGGTCTCTAAGCCTCTGAAGTCCATGTTCTGCCGATGAGCTGATGCTACCATCCAAAAGAGATTGGCACCTCCACACAAGTGCAGGTTAATTCATGATTATGTGGAGTGTTAAGGACTTGGCAATTTCTTATAAGACTTTCTACTACAGAATTTTTAGTGTGAAAACTAAAGGCTGTAGTAGATATCAGTACATTTCCTAACCTCAAAATCTACCAGACTGAATAGAAGATAGAACTGCCCAGAAAGGTCAGAACCACGGATGACGATCTTGGTAGTATTAGCTCTTCACTCACACAGAGCTCACTCATCTAGCAACCTCATCTATCTAAGACAAAGCCAAACATTATTTCCCCCAGACAGCTGTCATTAGTGCCATTCATCATATTCATGAACGCTGATGCCCTTTCCTGTGAGAAAGTCCCCTCTCATCACCAGTTCTTATTTAGGACTAATCAACTTGGTTATACGGATCCTTGCTCAGCAAGTAAATTAGAAGCAGATCATTAGAAGAAACATGGCTGTGTAAAGGCAAGTGTACTGACTTTGGGAAGAATTGACAGTTAATAGTCTGATTGGAAGGAAGAAAGGAAAAATAGAGGAACTATAAAAAAAAAAACAAGACACAAGAGTTTAAACAGTATCTACAGTATTTAAGCACCATATTCCTAGTTAGCCCCGTCCTGAATGCTAAGATACAAACAATTGATATGTGTAACGTTGATGTTACATTATAAAGGTGAAGCTAAATGGCATTCACTAGACTCAAGGAACAGAGAACATAATATTTAATACATTTTTAAATGCTTCCATTACGAATGCCTCAAGTCAATGCATAAAGGAGTCAGCTTTGGTTACCTGGAAAATTTACTTCTGTGAAATAACTCATTCACTTGTTCCCTGAGGTATTATCATATATGAGTAGATCGCACAGGCAACTCACTTGCAGGTGAATGGCTGTCATCTTAAAATCTCAGTGGAAGGGAGACAGAAAATAAGACTTTATTATTTTCCCCAAAACATCTGGCCTTTCCAAATATATCATTGGAAATGGGGCCAGATGTGTCAGGCGGTACAGCAGATTACCATGGCATCGTAAGAGGGAAAGACAGCTCTCCTCAGAACACAACAGCCTGTGGGGTCTCCTTCTGCCCCTCCCACTCTGCAACGATGTTTTCACATTACTGCTGTGCCTAGAAGAGCCTGGCAGTTCATGCTGGCCCAGCCATCCTTTCCTTGTCCTTCAGGAATGGGAAAGACAATGACTCGTAAAACCCAGTTGATTCACAATGTGTCCCAAACACACTGGCCACTTGCCAGTCCACTTTGTATGAGTACTTTGGGCCCCAACCCTTTCCTTCGGAAAATTCTTTGAGGAAGCAGCCTGTGATTCCATCATCACCCTACTTCCTGAGCCGTAGGTCACTTGGTACAGATTTCTATGTGTGTGGATGCCCTTAAACGAGCGCCATATTCTCTAGCAAATTCCTATAAATATATATTCTAAATAAGCCATTAATTGCTATTGAAAAAAATTAAGTGTAGCTTTTTTTTTTTTTTTATCAAACGATAAAGGCACAGTCAAATGCTCAGGAGTTTGCATGTCAACTGCAAAACCTCAAATGTACATTTACAAAGCACTTTTCTTTGAGATGTGCACAACACTTAGTTATGATCCTGTGAAATCTCCAGCTCTCCTCAGAAGTGAGGCAGATGTCCTCTGGGAATGCTTCATGTCTGGGAATCCTGGCACACTTGTCATATCGCAAAGGAAACCAGGGATCAGGAGGTCTCTAGTCCAGAGATCAGAAATGGTGAAAGGTCTTTAGATTCTCATTTGGAGTTTTGATGATTCTTCAAAAATTTCACCCTACTTTTGTAAGAAAGATTTGTTTTGGGTTTATTTGTTTTAATGAGAAAATGAACCTGAAAAGCAAAGTTGCTTCAAAGGGGATCCCAGAAAAGTGTTAATGATGGGAGTATTTATACCACAGGCATTGACAAACACTACCAGGGCTCCTTTTCCTTGCCTCCTCCTACCCTCAACCAAGTTGAAACATTTCCCAGTGCACCCCTCCTTGAAACCCTTCATTTTCTAACCATATATCATTTCAGGTAGAGATCATATTTCTGTATTTTGGGCTATGTTTTTTTCCCTTCATTATGTCTATCTACTTTTTATTTTTTTAAGAGATTCCTTATATTTTTTGACCCATCAAAGCTTACCATTATTATCCTCTGAAGTATTTATTTATTCATTTATTTTTACTTCTTTCCTATAATTTCTGGGGATTGACGGCATGTACTCAGACTGTCATTTTAAGTCATAAGTGTGACTACTATTCTTAATCTTTAGTAATCTGCTCATTAAAATATTTTTCCTTTGCTAGGCATGGTGGCTCATGATTATAATCCCAGAAGTTTTGGAGGCCAAGGCAGGAGGATGGCTTGAGACCAGGGATTTGAGACCAGCCTGAGCAACATAGTGAGACCCCATCTCTACAAAAATATAGAAAAATCAGCCAGGTTTGGTGATGCCCACCTGTAGTCCCAGGTACTCCAGAGGTCAAGGCAAGAGGATCACTTGAGCCCAGGAGTTTGAGGTTGCAGAGCAAGACCCTGTCTCACTATATATAAATATTTTTTTTCTAAATTAAAGGTTATTTATTCATTCCTGTTATATAGATCCCCAAGTATAAGCCATATATTTCAAATATTGCATTAGCATTTTGTGAACACAGCTGTCTAGTGAGCTTAATCCTTCAATATAATCCTACTGGAATTTCAATGAAAATGTCATTGCAACCTTTATTTCTTATTCTTCCATGCTAAAATTTTTCTAAAAATTCTGTTTGATGTTCAAGTTTTATTGTGTGCTCTTCTAAACCTTTAAAACAACTCCCTAACTGCAAGTGAGAAGGAGCATTTTTCTAAAAATAAATATTGGTAGCCATCCTGTAGATGCAAATTTTAAACTCACAAACACTCCAGGTTCCAAAGCTTTTCAAACTTGGAAACAATTTTTCAAGTTTAAATGTTTAAATGTCATTGAGAGAGGGAAGGGGAAAGACAATGGCAGAAATGAAAGACAGCAAAGTTAAGGCCAAGGCTACGAGAAAACAAAGGTAACTTCAAAGTAGAGCACAGCCTGTGAGATTTAAAGAGGAGATGAATCATTTAAATTTAGGATTTTCCAGTGAGGCTGAATTGCAACTATTACATTCTATAAAAGGTTGGGAATATGAATGAGCCTCCTTTATTTTAAAATGAAAATCTTACCATGTACCATTATAAAGAATTGCTTGAAAACATTTATATAAAGTCAAAATGCCTTTTAAAAGGTTTCTAAGCTTAGAGAACTATGCATTTAGGATCAAAAAACTACATTCAGGGATTTCAAGCATATATAAAGACATCTGACTTTACCAAATACATGGAAATTGATCTGATGGTCAGAAATTTTTTTGTATATAATGTAGATCCCAAATCCTCCCTGACTTTAGGCAAAATTACCGTGAAGCCCATGTCTTTGGGCGCATACACTATTGCTGTGTTTATATTAAAGTTGACCTTTGTGATGTCCCTTGTGTATATTTTAATATTCTTGTTAATATTACTTTATGATCTGACATTTTAAATTTCAATATCTGAGATCTTTTTCCAAAGAATGCTAGGCAGATTTATTAGCATTATCTTTCCCTATAAAAAAGCAGGGGCATAGATATATGTTCTCTGTCTGCAAGGAGGAAAACAGCAAAAACTTAAATGATACTTCTAGTAACAAATCCAGTCTCTCATTTGATAAGTGCTATAACACAATTTATGTTCAAAATTAGAGAAAAAAATCAAGTCATTATTTCCTACATCTCTCTATATGTCAAATGTTATTGAGATTTCATTTACCTGCAATAAAATGCACTTATTAATAGTATGTAATTTTATTAGATTTGACTCATTTCAACACCAATGTATCTTCCAGTCCACTCAAGATATAGAACTTTTCCATCATCTCCCAAAATTTCTTGTGCCCCTTGGCAGTCAGTTCTCCCCAAATCACTACCCTCGACAACCACACATTTGATTTCCATCATTCTAGATTAGTTTTACCTATTATAGAATTTCATGTAAAATAATTCATAAGATGTATTTATATATACATAATATATATAGATATTTAGCTTCTTTTCCTCAACATGATGTTTTTAAGATTGATACATTTTATTACGTGCATCATTGGCTTGTTTATTTATAATTGCTGAGTAGCAGCCTATTGTTAGAATATACCACAATTCATTTGCCTGCTGATGGTTATTTGATTATTTATAGTATGAGACTATCATGAATGAAGTCGCTAAGAACATTTGTGTACAACCTATATTTGCGAACATATGTTTTCATTTATCTTGAGCAAACACCTAGGAGTGGAACTGATGGTCACATGCTAAGTGTATATTTAACTTCATAGCAAAATACCAACTTGTTTCCCATAGTGCTTCTAACATTTTATGGTTGCAGAGTGCATGTATGAGGCTTCAGCTGATTTATGGCCTCACCGACACTTGATATTATCAGTCTTTTTAGTCTTTCCAGTGATTGTGCAGTGATATCTCATTGTGGTTTAATTTTAATTTCTGTGATAAATATGTTGAACATCTGTTTGTGTGCTTATTTTCTGTTCATTAGGTCTATCTTCTTTGGGGATTCTTTATTCAAATGTTTTTTGCTCATGTTGAGGGACGCTGTTAGAATTGTGTTGTAAGGATTTTTCACATTGACCAGATTTGTCAGATACGTGCACAGGAAATGATTTCTCCAAGTCTGCAGTTTGACTTTCCAGTTATTCTTAATGATGTGTTTAATTTTAACTTTTATGAAGCCTGTTAGGAGTTGCGCAGTATCCTCACAAAAATGATACCTTGAATTCCTAATCCCCAAGTACCTTAGAATGTGACATTATTTAAACATAGCGTCTTTCTAGAGGTAATCAAGTTAAAACAAGGTCATTAGTATGGGCTCTAATGCAATATGGCATATTTCCTTATAAAAGGGGAAATTAGGACACAAATCTAAACATAGGGAAAAGGCCAGGTGAAGATGAAGGCAGAGAACAGGGTGATGTATCTACAAGTCAAGAAATGCCAACCAGTGATCACCAAAAAACCACCAAAGCTAGTGGAAAGGCATGGAACAGATTCTCTTTCAAGCTCTCAAAAGGAACCAGCCCTGCTAATGCCTTGATCTTCGGCTTCTAGGCTCCAGAAAAATAAATTTCTGTCATTAAATCACACAGTTTTTGACACTTTGGTACTAACACCAAAACTAATGTATCATTTTTTTTTTTTTTTTTTTTTTCTGTATGGTTAGGGCTTTTTTGTCCTAGCAAAACTTTGTCTTTCTCAAGATTACTAAAATGTACACTTATGCTTTCTTCTAAATCAATCTTATTGTTATATCACACATAGACATACTCCACACATTTTCCTAATTGCTGGGTTTCACGTTTGGATTTTCTAATACCTAAGTAAGTACTGATTTCTTATATAATTTTTAGAATTATTCATAGTTTCTAGTAACAGTGTAAATATATCAAGTGGCTCTGTGCCCATATCTTCGCTTTCAACTTGGAGCAAGTTTTTTCCAGAGGGGATAAGGCTCATTGTCCCTTTGGTTTCCATCTTATTAAGTGGAGACACCATAACTGATGTTTTCATCTCAATTATGGAATGCCCACCACAGATATGCCCAAACGCACTTAACCATTCCTATTGTCCTTCTCCCACTGAAGGTGAACTATTAATATCTACATACAAGTCAAACAGATGTGGCTTTGGATACATGTCTTTAAAGTACTGAAGCAAGGAGATCCTCTTTCACCCGGATACACAACAGCACCAAAGTTCTCAATGACTATTCTAGCATCCTCGCACCCTACTTCAAGAGAGGGCAAACCACAAACTGACCCACCCATCTCCCTCTAGAAAAAATAATATCTTCATTAGATGTTAATCTTATGTACCTTTTATCTTAATAGTTTGGAAAACAAAAGCCTTCTAAGACCATAAAAAGAACCGAGAAAACAATTCAGTAGATTTCCTCCATGGATCCTTCTTTTGGAGTCACTCAGCGACAGATGCATACTGCCTGTTAGATTTTACATTATGGTGCTACAAATACAGGGATGTCTTCTGGTTCCTGAAGTTCTGTTGTGCGTGAGAGCCAAGCCAACACACTGACTCTGAACACTCCCTCCAGGTCAATACCTTACCCTTGACTGACAGGTGTCTCCACGTCACAGTTGGCTCTGGTCTGCCAATAGCAAGACACAGCAGGGTCACACTGCTTCCCTCATTCACAGTGATGTCTGAGGAGATATTCATGATCTGGGGAGGAACTGTAAGGAAACAGAGAGAAGAAATACCTGAGAATGATTCTTGGCACTTAAAGAAGGTGTTAGCCAATGAATATTTGTATAGTACATTTTTATTGTAAACCTTGTTATCAAGAATAAACCGCAAGTGGCTGGATTTGCTAAGGCTATGGCATAGACAAGTGTACAGTGCGCTCATGGTAGAAGGAGCTCTGCCCAGGCTCCACTGTTGCAGGAGGCAGCTGTGTGTGTCAGGTGGGGTGGCGGGGCAGGGGGCAGAGGAACCGAAGAGGGGAAATTGTTGATTTAAAGGCAAATTCAAAGGGACAATAGTCAAAGTCTTTCAAGAGTTCTTGTCTATTCCCACACTTATTGTTTTTAGTGGAATTGCTGGCTTAAGTGGGTAACCATGAGTGGTCCCCAATCTCAGGCCTTTTCTAATATCTCAAGCAAAAAGTCAACCACACGGAGTTAGTTACCAATTCCTGAGCATTCCAGAGTCTTGTAAATTCTTTGACCTTGAACAGGTGGTTTTTATCCCGGAATTCTTTTCTTTCTCATTTCTTAATTTGAAAATCTATATTCATTTCTATAAAAACATCTTTCAAGTCTCACTGAAATTTTCTCTGGCTCCCCTGATCAGAGTTAGTTGCCTTCTCCCTGGATCCAAACAGCGATGCGTTGGTGTCTCTGCTACTGTTGTCACCATAAGATTGTGCTATAAAATGTGTTTTCTAATGGCATCATATCCCAGTGGCTAGAGCAGGGCTGTGGCTCCAATAGACGGAGGTTTGGACCTCAGCTCAACTCCTCACCTGCTGTATGACCTCGGGTAAACTGCCTTCGCCCCTTTGAGCTTTGGTTTCCTCACTTGTGAGATGTGAACGAGCGTAGTAGCGAAGTTCATTGTGAGATTTAAAGGAAATAATGGCTTAGCAGAGTGCCTGATATAACATAAGCTCCTAATACAGTCAGATGATAAGATGCCAATGACGATGATAATGAATGATGATTAAGGATAATGACAACTGAAACATCATCATTCATAAACAACAGTTTTCTCTGTTCGTGTTTGTTTATTTATTTTTCAGAGACAGGGTCTTCCTCTGTTGCCCAGGCTGGAGTGCAGTAGTGTGATCATAGCTAACTGTAACTTTGAACTCCTAGGCTCTAGTGATCCTCCTACCTTGGTTTCCCCAATAGCTTGGACTATAGGCCTGTGCCATCATGCCCAACTAATTGTATTTTTAAAAATTTTGTGTAGACACAGGGTCTTGCTATGTTGCCCAGGCTGGTCTTCAACTCTTGGCTTCAAGTAATCCTCCCACCTCAGTCTCCCAAAGTGCTTGGGATTGCAGGCGTGAGCCACTGTGCCCGGCCTCAAGTTTCTTTAGCACTGAAAAACCTAACGTGATCCCTGGTCTTATTGTCTACCTGGGCTCACCTGTAGGCCTTGAGTCTCAATTCAACTCGGACCTCAGGATTGGAAAATACCTAGATTCCTTCTCAACTCTTACTTCTCATTGCCAGTGTCCTGGCTGAGTTTCTCACCAATTTCACATGGATGACTGCACCAGCCTCCTACCTGGAACCTTCTAGCTGGTCTTTTTCCATTTTGGGGTCCTTTCAATCTATCCCCTACCTGTGGCCAGACTAAACTTTTCGGGCAACCATCTAATCAAACTGCTCCCCTACTTACTCCTTTAGCTCACCGCAGCCTACCAGGGTTAACACAAACTCGTCTGCATGATCTAAGCCCTCTGTGGTCCACCCCCAAACCCACCGACCAGCCTCATCTCCAGGCCCCATCCCCGCTGACCCAGCACATGGCAGACACCAGACCCCTGCCATCCCTGGAACACGGTGAAGGCGTAAGTACTTCTGTTGTTTTGCTTTTCCACATCTTTCCTTGATTTCCTACATGGAAAGGTATGACTCATCTTTCAAGGAGCGCTCAAAGGGGCGTCATCTCTCCTCCGCAGTTTTCCCTAACCTCTCCCGAAATCCTGAAAGCAGATTTGACCATCACTTCTGCTGCATTTTGTCCAGACCTGCCTTGGGCAGGAAGACTGAGCATGCTGTCTGACAGTCCACTGTTTTCTGCCTGTCTCTGTGGTACTTGAATCACACACATCTCTGCTCCCATGTCAGGCACAGAGGCTGGCATGGGTACATGCTTAATTCCTCTTTGAAAGAAAGATCCAAAGAACAGGTTGAACAGAAATCCAAAAACTAGGGGAGGGGAAGCTTTGAATGGAAGATTTCAGATACCTAAACCTTTCTTCCCTGTTTTCTTTCAGATCCTCAAATAAAAGGGAGGATAATACAGAGAGAGGAGCTCCAACCCTACAGTCATGCTGATTTATTTGTACTGCCAGTTTAATTATGAATTATTAATTACCAAACAGGTAGAGTGCGAATAGATTCCAAACCACTCTGAGTTGGTGGCAAAGGAGAATTATGGCTGATCCTCAATTCAGACGACTTTGCAGCCTGGAGTTTTATGCTGCTGAGACCTTACAGGTAAGTCTTTTCAAGGAGAAGCCATAAGTAACAAGTAGAACATTTGGCTCTTAAGGGAATCCACATTAGCAAATAAATAAAAATTGCCCAGCTTATAAATCTGCCATATTTTGCATTATTTCTGCATTAGGATTTGGCCTGAAATTTCAGTGCACATATTTTACCCAAATACACACTGGGAGAAAAATAGTGTACATTCTAACTACACTGCATTCTCTTGAGAAAACCATTCTACCAGTTTTTTCTATATTTTCCAGCTTGTTAAAAAATAGTTCTGGGCTTAGAAATGTCAATACTTTTTTCACTTCTGTAAAGCAACAACTTCAGTGCAACTTCCAAAATATTCTCAAAATAATGTCTGCTTTAGCTGGAAGTGTTAGACCATCTGAAGTTCTCTTTCTCCAGACCCTAGGGTCTCCAGCTCGAGGAAGCGTAGTTAGGTTAGTGGAAGATGCTGTTGTACATTGCAGCTGTGCTACCTCGGGATGGAACTCTCAGCACAGCCCCCAAACTCAGAGCCGTTATTTCCACAGACATTCTATTTCATTTGATAGTTTAAGGGACACTGGATTAAGAGATGCTTGTAAAATGCATGAATATTTAGCACGAACTCCTCATACCTCAGGTGCTCAGTCAATCAGGAAAGAGCTTCCTGAAGTGGGATCACAAAGGATAATCCAGACATTCCCACTAAGCCCAGGCAGGCAGTGTTGACTGTCATCCTCGGCAACTCCATCATGTTCTCTGCCATTTTCTCAAAGGGGAAAGATAAAGACTGTTTCAAGGGTGTGGGTAGCCAAGAAGAAAGGAAATTTTTTGTTTTTGTTTTTGTTTTGAGACAGAGTCTCACCATGGCGTCAGCCTAGCTCACAGTAACCTCAAACTCCTGGGCTCAAGGGATCCTCCTGCCTCAGCCTCCCAAGTAGCTGGGACTACAGGCATGCACCACCAAGGCCAGCTAAGTTTTTCTATTTTTTAGTAGAGATGGGGTCTCGCTCTTGCTCAGACTGTTCTCAAACTCCTGACCTCAAGGGAGCTTCCTGCCTCGCCCTCCCAGAGTGCTGGGATTACAAGCGTGACCCACCGCACCCGGCCCAGAGGAGGTATTGACAGAAAGGAAAGTTCTTTCTCTTATCAACTGATATCCTCAGAAACTAACATTGATATGCAACCTTATTGTTTTCAAATTGCTTGCTTGTTTCGTGTGCTCCTTGTAAATTACGAGATAAACAGAACACATATTCTCACTATTAAAATTGAAGAAACTGAGGCATGCAGAGATACACTGGCCAAAACTGCAGGGTTAGTAAATGGCAGAGCTCCTTCATCATGCTGCCTCTTTGTTTTCTATCTTATCAATTCCCCAAACACAATATTTATATCCATAAGCTTTGCATATTCTGTTTTCTCTGTTTCAGAGCAGCCTCCTCCCACACTTACCACGCTGAGCAAAACCATCCCCTTCACGTCAGCTGCCCCAGCACCCTGCAAAGCACCGAGGGCAGGGCCCGTCTTAACCGTCCTTGTTTCTCCAGGGCCACGCGTGTTGCTTGCCAAGGAAGGTATCTAATACTTTTAGTGTAATTCTAACTCTGACCTGAATTTGGCAACATCACTACATCTCTGCCCTTGTTTCCATGATAACTTTTTAAAGGAAGGAACACTTGTGGATGGCTTTAAATGCTTCTCTGTATTTTGGCAAAATAACTCTGTTTAATTCCCAGGTAGGTATCTGTGGCAAATGAGTCTACACATATTGCTAGTGTTTATAAATATACCCATAAACACAAAGAAACGAATAACAATCTTACCCGAAATGCCTAAGTCACTCAAAGAAAATGATAGGACCCACGGAGTTCAACCAAAGGATAACGAATGACACAGTGTGTTTCCAAATCATGTTTGCGGACGCTATTGACTCTCCCCTGCTGACAGTGCAGGCACCTGTCATCTCACTGATGGAGGTGGTTACAACAGGGCCTTTGCACAGGTGGGGCTGACTATTCCAGGCACAACTACAGTGACTTCAAACTGCAGTCATCTTAGGTAGATAGATACATAGATAGATAAATAGATAGAAGATAGAGGGTAGGTGGATAGATAAATAATAGATGGAAGATGTGTAGCTAGATAACAGAGAGGTGGATAGATGTAGATAGACGGTAGGTAGAAATAGATGCAGAGAGACAGATATAAACAAGGCATTATCTGCCTCTGTATGTGTGTATGTGGAGACAGATAATATTTTATCAGATTGTAATTAAGTATCTCGAGGAAGGGGCAGATTTTCACAGGTGTCTTTGGGTGCTGGATTACCGTGAGATATTTACACGTTTTCTCTTTACCTTCAGCATGACCAGCGGCTCTGAAACCCCCAAATGTGTCTTGAAGCTGTCCTGTCCCTGCCTCTCCAGTCTCTCTGCTGTCACTTCAGTTGAGGGGCTTGTGCTTTCCCGCGTGGAATGTTACAAAAGCCTCTTCATTTCTCCACCCACCACCACCTTCTATTCAAACCCCATACTCCTACGGCGGTTACCATTTAAATATCTTGCTTCCTCATAAAACCTCCAACATCTGCCCCTCGCTAAGAATGTAAAGTCCAACCCTCTTAGCAGGATTTATAAAACCATTTGCAGTCTGGCCATAACCTAACTAGTAGTCCCTTCTCCAAAGTATCTCCCCGGAGCTACATCATTCTCTCAACTCTGTGCTTTTATTTGCCTTTACACACACTCTTCCCTCTGCTTGGAAAACCCATTCCCACTTCTGTGCCCTGTGAACCACTCACCTTCAGTCCTCAACTGAAATAGGAGCCCTTTACAGTGCCTTAGCTGCTCTCTCTTCTCCTTGTAGGCATTCTTGTTTATGCCTTTATCATACGATTTATCTTAGCTACCCCATGAAAGGAGTCTGTTATATTTATCTTTGTATTCCTGTTATACAATACAATGCCTGACATGTAGTAACATCCTTTTTATCCCCTTGAAGTACGAGTGCATGGGTTTTAAAATTGAGTATCTTATAATGTGTCAAGTGTTTCCCGTCCTAGAGCTTGACGTTTGCTCTATCCTCTCTCCGAAATACTTGCCATCTTGTTCTTCACTTCCAGAATTTTCCCTTCTGGGCTGTTTTAATGTTACTTCCTCAGAGAAGTCTTTGCTAATGAACCCAGTCCCCCAGCCTCAATATTTAATTCAACTGCTCTTATTACAATCTCTCCACAACCTATACATTTTCCTCTATAATACATTTGTAGTTGTGTGCTTTTACATTCATGTATATGATTATTTGTTTAATATCTCCCTGGCCCAATAAACTATAGATTTTATAAACCACTGTACTGCCAGTACTTTGAACAATGCTTGCCCATAAAATAGGTTCTCAATAAAAATTTGTTAAATAGATAGATGACTACTATGTATACTGTGTTATACAAATTATTGTGTACTAGTGAGAGAGCACACTTGAGTTAGAAAAGGCTTTTGTAAAGGTGGAACCTTCCTTGTGTAAGTTAATTGAGGATTGAAGTGTATGACTCTGCACATATTAGCTCGACTCTGCACATATTAGCTCCACCCTGCACAGAGTGGTAGAAATCACATACGAGAGTCCAGGGACCAGGGCTCAGGGTCTGGCATTCGGTGGACCTGCATGACATTGGCCAAATTTTACTTAACCCCTCTGAGCCCCTGGCTCCTCGTCTGTGAAATGAGTACGACGAGACATTATCTCTCCAGGTAGCTGCAAGAACGCAATGTAAATGTATTCACCACACTAGCACAGTGCCTAGAAATAAGTTAGTACTCAATAAATGTTAGCTGTTATTATCATTTGAATAAACTCATTACTGATACTGTTCATGCCATTTAGAATCAGAGAAATTGCTTAATCTGTGCCTAATTGCTCATTCTCAAAATCGTAGTTCCTTCAACTTTAAGTCAGGGCTTATAGATGACGCTTGCCTTAGAAATAGTTGAGAAGAGAAAATCTCATTTTTTATATATAATATATATTACATATGTAATGGAATGTTACATTATATATAATATATAATATGTTATATATTATGCATTGTTTATATATTTTATACAATGTACTATATACGATAATATATAACAACATATTTTACATATAACATATATTATACATGTACAGTACACACAGAGTATATATGCACATGTACTCTAGTTCACAGAGTAAAAAGTAAATATTTGATAACTAATCATCACTTTTCTCCTCTTAACCTGAGCTAATGAATAGGGCAAGTCTCACATGTATACAAAGACACTACTTGGTTCTTTTTAACTTGTTTTCTTTTAGGGGGCCTCTGTTTCTAGAAGGAAGGGGGAACAGGGCCACAGCACCGTGCCCTGCTCAGCAGGGCCTGGCCCTCGGTGTGGGGCAGCAGACAGGGGGCTCGGGGCAGGATGCAGAGGGGGCTGCCACTTGTCCGGGCGCCAGCCTCGCCCAGGAGGCCTGACGTTCGTATCCTTAGCCATGTAATAAGCAACACTTCACGGGTGATCTGTATTTTTGGTTTCGTTATCTAATTTGATCTTGACAGAATCTCGGGGGTAGACAAGACAGGATACGGAAGCAGAAGGCTGTCAGGAAGGCGGGAAGCGGGTCGCGGCCCGAACTCAGACTCCCAGACCCGCTGAGAGAGGACACGGCGCAGCCGGATGCCACTAGCTGGGATTCCCAGTGTGAGTCCAGATTCTGGTCCTGGCTTCCCTTCAGCCCGGTGCCTGTGTGCAGTGAATTCCTCCGGATCTTGCTCGTTTCCCCCTCTGCGAAGTTCGCGACACCTGCCCGTGGTTGCGGTGAAGGTGAAGATGCAGCCCCGGCGGGCTGCCTGGCAGAGCAGGTGCTTACTGAATGCTGGCTCCTCCTTCTCTGCATTTGTAGTTACCTCCTTTCCCCCCTCCTCAGAGTGCCCACAGCAGTAAGAACTCTCTGGGGATTTTTTTTTTTTTAATTACGGATTACCAGGTCTGAATCAGAACAAGAAGTTACATTGTTTAAAAGTCCCCAGGGTGAATTTGCTGTGTAGCTTAGATTAGGAGCCATTTGTATACCCTGCACGGGGGGCCCCTGTTCTGTCCAGTCCCCACCAGGCACTCAGAGCTGGCTGGCTTCTGTTCTGTCCCTCAGCGCCCCGCCCCTGCAGGCCCCCTGCTAATCAGAGAGGCCCACGCGCTGCCCCCCACAGTCACTGCAAGGGCAGAGTCCTGTCCGTCACAACTCTGCCCTGGCCCTGTCCAGTCATGGCATTGATGGTCTGGCTTTAACTGTTTTATTTATTTAAGACTGCGTGGCAAAGTTAAAAAAAAATCTTGATATTTGGGGTCACTGTGACTAAAGTTTGAATACCACTTTTTCCCCAACTATTTTCTATATGATTTTTGAAAAAAATTACTTGAGCCCATTAAGTTTCAGCTTCCTCTACTGTAAAATGGGCATCAAAATATTTGCTTCACAGGAATGTGGAGATTGGATTAGAGATAATGATTTCAAAGTGCCTTAAATAGCTATTATTATTGTTTTTACTTTATTGTTATTATTATTCTCAGGGAATAACAGAATATTAAGAGACCATGAGAAAGATCATATACATATGAAATGCTCTTCATTACAGTTTTAAACACTCAAGGCTAATTTTTAAAAATAATACAGTAAAGACTTTTAAGGATCTGATGTTTTATCCTTGTGGGGTTACCTTTTTGCATTTTAATAGGGGAGTTTATTTCCTAAACCAGAGCAAGAGTAATTTGGAAATTAAGGCATTCATCTAGGCTGGATTGTGTGATATTTTGTACACTGAAATAGTATGGTATTTTGCAAAACATGCTGTATGAGATATAAGGAGAGGTGGGTTCTAATCTTTTTTCTTCTATAGCTGTGTGATCTTTTGTAAGTCACCTAATCCATCTGTCTAGGGCTGTGTGTGTATGTGTATGTTTGTGCATGTGTGTCATATTGTTTGTCTGTTTTGGTTAATTTTAGAATGAAAGCATTGGATTGTGAACTCTCAGGTCTCTTCTGGTCTAAAGCTCTGTGAGCTGATGATCTAGCAACATTATGAGTCTGGTCTATAAGGGCAACAGGGTGATAACACCACCACCAGGAAGAATGAAATAGTCAATGTTTATTTCTTTAAGTTTAGCATTAAAGTGCTATATATATTATTTCCTTTAATTGTCAACACATTCTTAGTGAATACTATTAAAAATCAGCATAACGATAGGCATATGCATCAATGGAATACAATTGAGAATCCAAAAATATATCCACACATTTATGGTCAATTGATTTTATGGTCAATTGATTTTCAACAAGGTGCCAAGACAACTCCATGAAGAAAGAAGAGTGTTTTCAACAAAATGTACTGGGACAACTGGATATTCCAATGCAAAGAAAAAAAAAAAAGATGAACCCGTCTCACACCATTTCACACCATATACAAAAATTAACTCAAAATAGATCAAAGACCTAAATGTAAGACCTAAAACACAGAAGAAATCATAAGAAAAAACTTTTTAATCTTTGATTAAGCAATGGATCCTTAGGAATACCACCCAAAGCACAAGAAACAACAGAAAAAATAGATAAATTAGACATCATCAAAATTAAAAATTTTTGTGCTTCAAAAGACACTATCAAGAAAGTGAGAAAATGCACAAAATGGGAGAAAATATTTGTAAATCATGTATCTGATAAGTGACTAGTATCCTATGATATTACAACTATATAAAAACAGTGAAAAGTTAAGTAATCTAATGTAAAAATGGACTAAGGATTTGAATTAATAATTGTCCAAAGAAGATATACAAATGGCCAGTATGCACATACAAAATGTTTAGCATCATTATTCATCAGAAAATGCAAATCAATACCACAATGAGATATCACTTCTTACCCACTAGGATGACTATAATCAAAAAGATGGACAGGAACAAGCTCTGGCAAGGATGGGGAAGACTGGAAAGAAGCCTTATGCTCTACTGGTGGAAATGTAAAATGGTGCAGCCACCTTGGAACACAGTATGTCAGTTCCTCAAAAGGTTAAAGACAGACCCAGATGACCCAGCCATTCCAGTCCTAGCTATAGACCCAAGAGAAATGAACACAGATATCCATACAACTTGTACATGAGTGTTTACAGCAGCATTATTAATAATACACAAAATTTGAAAACAACCCAAATATTTATCAGTAGATGAATGGATAAACAAAATGTGTATTTCCATACAATGGAATATTATATAGCCATAAAAAGAAATGAAATGCTGATACATGATCCAACATGGGTGGATTCTGGAAACATTAAGTGAAAGAAGCCAAACACAAAAGCCACATATCGTATGTTTCCATTTATATGGACTCTCCAGAATAGGTAAATCCATAGAGACAAAAAGCACATTGGTGGCTGCCGGGTGTTAGGGAGGGGAAAATGAGAAGTGGCTGCTAATGAGGGTGGAGTTTCTTGTTGGGATGATGAAGATGTTCTGGAATCAGAACTATTGCACAATCTTGTGTATATACTAAAGAACACTGAATTGTTCACTTTAAAAGGATGAATTGTATGGTATGTAGATTATATTTGCATAAAGCTTTTATGAAAAATATCAAACATGGCTCTTCATCTCTTCAGAATTCTTGTACTACAAGGAGAGAAGAGGCCCAGTAGTTTCTATACTACAAGGAGAGAAGGCAGCTCAGCACATGTGGATTGCCAGAAAATATCCTTTTCATTTCTTGATAATTCCCTGCATAATGCTGCCTAATGTCTGCTGAACTCTCCACCTCTCCTTACTTGCCCACTGTCTCCCCTTCTCTTTCCAAGACAAGTCCCGTTGCTTTAGCCATGTCAGCCTCTTTGGCAAGTGCTCCAAACACCCCATGCTCAGTCCTAGTTCCACACCTTTGCACATGCTGTTCCTTCTGCCCATGTGCCTCTTCTCTACTCATCGGCCTGCTCGACTCCTACCCTGACTTGAACACTGATGTTGAGACAAAATACTCTCTCTCCATCAGCCCTCCCCATTCTAGAGATGAATGTAACTCTGTGTTCCCCGACAACCTGAACATAATGACGCAAGGCATTCATTCCAAAACATTTACTGAGTGCCTACTATGTGCCAGGCATGACCTTGGGGGTAGAATAGTAAACAGTCAGGGTCCCTTTCTTATGCAAATTTTGGAGTTTAGTGTATAGAGAATGATCATGAGAATCAATGTGTGGTTGTCAGTCTGGGTGTGCTGTAAAGTGGTGCGCGGCTCCATGATAGCCCATGATAGGGCTTTTTCTTGGTCGATGAGTTTGCTGCGGGGTTTGTTCTGGGCAGAGCTGGGCACCAGGATCAGCCTATGCAGAGGATCTGCAGAGATAGCGAGCTTGTGTGGCTGTAGTGTAATGAGAAGAGTGAGATCCTATGACCTGAGGCTGAATGGGCAAGTAGGGGTCAGAACGTACAGACTTTTGGAGGAAACACTAAAGTTTTTAAATCTTTTTAATAAGAGCAACTGGGGGCTCATTAAAATTTTTGAAGATGATGATGGTGGTGGTGGATGGTGATGATGACAGTGATGGATAATGATGACGATGACAAGTGATGTGGGCAGGGCAGATTTCAATTGGGAATAGGTCACTCCCGGCTGCCAGCGGAGAACAGCCTGGAGCAGAGCAAGCGAAAGTGGCGGAACCAGCCCGGAGGTTGGCCAGCAGTGAATTGGTGGCGGCTTGGACAAGTGCAGTAGCAGCAGAGAAAGGCAGAAAGGGACAGATTTTAGGGACATTTGGGAGTAAAATGAACAAAGCGTGGTGATTGACAAGATGTATGTTAAGTGTAGGAGCCTTTCCCATGCTGAGCTATTGGTTTCTGTCTCTCTCCCTCCCTAGACTGCGGATCCTTATAATTAAAGACTGTCATTTGTTCATTTCAGCACAATGCCCAGTATCTAATAGGTGCTCAGTCAAGGTGTGCTGAATTTAATTGCTAATGCAAGGAGATTTTCCAAGAAACATGACCTCTCAGGATCCAGTGGGGGCAGCCAGAAAATTGGAAGCAGGCTAATTGCACGAGGTCTCATCCTAATGCTTCAAGGCAGGGCCTGATCCATGTTGTCTGGTTTTATAGACTCTGAGTGTGAACTCAGCCTCTCTGTGTGTCCTGGTGTGATATGGTTTTATTTTATGCTGGGGATTAGACCTGCTCTATTCTGATTGCCTTTCTCTTCTGGGTTCTATTTTGATGAGAGGAATGATAGGGAACGAGGACAAATGGTTATGAATTACAGCTCCATGAATGCATGCCAGGGACAGTGACATCACAAGCCACGCAGGCTTCACTAAGTTCATCTGCACTGGTTGTCTCCACAGTGTCTCTATAGAAGTTATTTATAGACTTAGACATACATTTCCTATTTTTAATTTGCACAATTCAAGCAACTGATCATGATCAGAGAAACTGCAGGCAGTAAAAGAGTCTTTCTTGTCATGTTCTGCTCTCTCTGGGGCATGGAGATGCCCTCCCTCTGGGAGGCTCCTTTGTTCCTTCCTCCTCTAACTGGCTGACTCCCCTGGAGAGTTCTTCTGGCCACACACAAGCTCAGAATCGCAGGGTTTAATTTACATCATAGAATTTCCAAGTCAAAATAGATTTGAGGGATCACCTAGATTTACCTTTTCATTTTGCCCATAAGGAAACACTGCGGTTCTAATCCCAATTCTGTCAATCATTGGCTGTGAGGTGGGAGCCAAGCCTCATGCCCTTTGTTACCCCAAGTCTCCCTCTCACTTCCAGGCCCCTCAGTGTTTGAGGTCTCCCAGGAAGTGGTTTCCAACCTCCCCCCTTCTCTGCCCGCCTCTGTAGCATTGTCAGGTATGTCTCTAGTGAATACAATCTGAACTCTCTCCCTCTTACTCATGGCGTGACCTTGAACAAGTTACCTACCTTCTCTAGTCTCTGTTTCTCAGATTGCAAGACAGGACAGTAGTCAGATGGAACTTAAAAGGTCATTGTGAGGAATAAATAGTAAATATACATCAAAGAGTTTGATCATAGTGCCTGGCACATAGTAGATGCCAACAGTACGGGCTCTTTATTCTACATCTAGATTTTTTGTTGTTTTGCCAGCAACTCTCATTTATTGAGAACTTAATAAGTGTCAGGAGGCACCATGCAAAGAGTTTGCCATGCATCACTTATTTCATCCTGATGAAAACCCCATATGGCAGTTTTACTAATTTATACTCTAAGGATGAGGAAATAGAGGCAGGGAGGGGCTAAATAAGTTGCCTAACATCACACAACTGAAGTGAAGAAGCCGAGGTGTGTACGTTCTCTGCTTTCATTTCGCGGCCCCCTCATTTTGGTCTCCGGGGTAAGAGATGGTTAATGTAAGAGAGAAGTGTCAGAAGGGACATTGCTGCTCCTGTGTTTACCAGCCTCTGTGCCTCAGCTTGTCACCAAGGGTCCCCGATGCCCCCAGTCTTCAGCCTCAGTCCTGCCATAGTTTAAGCCATTCCTGGCTAGGGCAGATGCGAGTGGAAAGATGCCTGGGCTGATGGCTAATTGCCAAATGCGTCCACACCTAGGACATCATGCCCCTTCCTGCCACCCAACAACTCCTGGCTTTCTTGATTTTTTCGCTGCTCGGAAGACCTGTCTGCAGGTGCTTTCTGATATTAACTTTGTGTCTGCCTTGTCCCCCGTCTTAAATTTTTTGGGGGAAATCGACTTCTTCCATGACCCTTCTTCTAAGTTTGTTCCAGAACCCTGCTTAGCACCCAGTCTCCACCCAGGTTTGGAGCACACCCTTTGGAAGCCACGTCAGCTGAACACTGGGTCACCCAATCTCCCTGAGCCTCCCTGGCTTGCTCCGCGCTGCAGCCTGGGACCTGGTGACTTGGGAGTATCGACCAGCTCCTGTCTTGTTCTGCGCCACACATAGTCTACCCCAGTCTTCCAATGACAACGATGGGCTGCAGGTCTCTGCTGTGCTCTGCTCACCTGAATATCAACATCTGGGCCAGGGAGTGTCTCAAATGAGCTGGGTGGGAGGCAGCCTCACCCTCAGGCCGTCCATTAAGAATCATTCCCTTCAGCAAGTTTTCTGCCTCCGACTGGACATTGCTCCTTCTTTGCCCACCTGCTCTGTGCTGCCAAGAGTAGGTCATTGTGACTCGTGCCTGCACTCGAGTTGTAGTCCTTGGGTGCCCAGCTCTGAGATAGAATTGAGAAAAGAAATTTCCTAGGAATGGACACAGAAACTCTTCACCCAGGGAGAAAGAAGGGACTTGGATAATCTTTTAGAAATGAGTGCTTGCCCGTCATCTTGTGTATAGCTGTATGCTACTGTCGGGGGAGAAGACGGGGCCTGGGGCTGAGGTCTCACTCTTCCAGTGGGTAATGATATGAAGATAAGCAGTATCCAGTGGCATGGGTAGGACAAAGCTATCTTAAAAAGGTTCCAGTGATGAATTAATGAGATGATAAAATAAAAACTATAAAACAGTATAGATCCATAAGTTAGTATTGACACTAAATAAATAAATAAATAAAAGCTACATTTTGGGTTCTCAGGGATTCTAAACTCAAGTTTTGACTCTGTCCTCTGTAGACCAGGGGCTGGGTGTGGCATTTGCAGTAATGTGTTCTGTAGCCTGTGGAAGGGCCAGCATGTCACCTTTCTGTGGACCAAATTTAACCTTATATCCGCCCCTCCCTTTTTTTTCATTCCCTCTCATGCTGCATCCACAAAAGACAAGATTTCTGATGTGGAAGAACATGCTGGGATTTCTAACAGTGAGGAAGCAGCCATTAGCCCCCCAATATAATTCTTATATGAGTCTTTTTTTCAAATATTTAAAACCTCTCTCAGTTCCAACAAACCCAGAGAGTATGGAAATAAGGATTATATCCACATTTTCATAGGCTGGGGAAAGGAGCGGGGGTCTGTGACTGAATATCACTGATAAAAACATGATAACTGAGTCTCATTACAGCCAAAGACAAGTCTCATATTTTAGCATTTTTATTAAAGCTTTTTAAATTACTGAGTGTCTGGTATATTCAATACCAGCCTAAGTGATTTATATTAGTCTATCCCTAGATACTCTATCTAATAAATAACTTGGCAATCTCCTAACCCATAAATATCCCTGGCCCCAGCAAAAAGCAATTAAAGCATGTTGAAAATAAAAGGCTTCCCAGTACTCCAGACTGCAATGGCATTGGGCGCCTCCAATGCGGTAATCCACGCCATTTACCGAGGATGGGTCAGGTCTCCCTACTCACCACCTGCCCACCAGGAACTGACGCTCTTGTTCCCTTAAGAAACAAGACACATACCAAACTAGCTTTACATGTTTAGCGTGCCACAAGGTTGCAGGGAATTTGTCATGGAAAATATTATTCCCAGCAACAAGTGTTCTATAATATTTTAGACAGCTTAGGCTGAAATTATTGTGCAAAAGCTTTTTGGAAAGCAGTTGTGCCAAAAATGTTTAAAACACATTAAGTATAGAGGCAGCCGACTAAAAAGTTATTAGAGGCTCCAGTGTCACTAGCCCAGAAAATATTTCAGGTTAATAAAGTTCAACCAGCAATGCCAGGTAAAAAGCCATTGATATTTATGATAGTGGCTTCAAGTTCAGCACTTTTTGCTGCAAAAGAAGGCCACTTTCCCTGAAAATCCTCTTCTCTGGCCTTCCCTGAAACTGCAGGGGTGTATGAAGGAGGAAAAGCTGGGTCCTCACTTCTTACCTCTATAAATCAGTGTCCTCTGCCCTCCTGCGCGCACGGCACCAGCACCCGGCAGAAGAGGAAAAGTGTCGCACATCAACATTTCCCATTATACTCAGAGGAACAGAGAGGCATGCTGCCTTGAGTGGGAAAGGATTGTTCCAGTCCAGATTTTATAGGGATTCTCCAAATCACAATCCCAATGAGCCCATGGCACACTCATCATAAATTCCCGAGTCTTACAGCCTTTAAATCATTTTAATTTGATTCATTTTCTAATAATACTTCCATTTGGTTTATTAAACACTGTCTATTTTTATGTACTTCACTTCCCAGATAATTGTCACATACATATTATTGGGGGAGGAGAACAGTTGCCTTTTATAATTTCACAGGAGCCTAATAACCCACTGTGTACAAGTTTTATAGCTCCAGGGTACATGAAGGAGGTTTCCAGATGGTAGGCAGTAGTAATGTCGCTATGCTTGAACTTGATTATGGGGCTGTGTGGTGGGGAGATTGGGAAAGAAAATGTGTTTTTCCTCATTTATTATTAAGAAGTAGAATAAGTAAGCTTTACTTCCATAGCCAGCTATCAGAAGATCTGGGTAATATCGTAATGAGTCAGATGGAGAACATTTATTTTTACATAGAGCAATGTACTCTCTTTTCCCATAAACAAGAGATGTTCAGCATTCCCCAGGATTCTGCAAGCCACATAATATCTTGTTTTCAAATAATTTAATTGAATCTTTTGAAAAGTTGACACATTGACATAATTCGAATACCAACCTACTTTAAGATTATGCACAGAAAAGTGTTCTTCCAATCTTTGCCTCTCCATCCCTTTATTCCTACCGATTTCTATAACTTATTTGTATTTTGTTTTTCTATCCAATGTTTATTTATGCAAAACAAGCAAATAATAAAATATGATATTATCACCCTTCCTAATACAAAAGGTAGCGGAGTATATATACTGCCGTTTCCATGTTTATAGAAATATACCTTACACATTTTCAGGTCTGCATAGTATTCCTTTACATAAATGTTTTATAGTTTATCTAACTAGAGTCCTATCCACAGAAATGTGAGTTCATTTCAGTTTCACTATTTTGCTATTATGGTGCCACACAAGATGCATGAAAGTGTATGTGTGGAAAAAAGTCCTAGAATAAGTACTGGTTTAAAGTATAAATGCATCTGTACTTTTGACAGTTGTTGATAGAGCTCTTTCTATGAGGGTTTTACCATCTTTCACATCCACTAATGATCTATGAGCAACCTGTTTTCCCAAAAGTCTTGTCAGCAACATATATTACTAGACTTTTGAATTTTTGCCAATTTGATAAATGAGAAATTGTATTATTTATTTATTTTTTATTTTTTTAGGCAGAGTCCTGATCTGTTGCCCCAACTAGAGTGCAGTGGTGTCATCATAGCTCACTGTAACCTCACACTCCTGGGCTAAAGTGATCCTCCTGCCTTAGCCTCCCAAGTAGCTGGGACCATAGGAATGCACCACCATGTCTGGCTAATTTTTCTATTTTTTTGTAGAGACAGGATCTCACTCTCCCTCAGGCTGGTCTCGAACTCCTCCCCTCAAGTGATCCTGCCGCCTCAGCTTCCCAAAATGCTAGGATTACAGGTGTGAGCCGCTGAGCCCGGCATTCCACCATTGATTCCATCATTTCACATGTGTAAGGGTGATTTCCACAGTTTTCTGTGGATCCCCTGTTCCAATGTCCCTTGCGTGGAGATTTCCTCGTGGGAATTTGTGGAGGTTGTTGGGCTTCTCAGCATCTTTTTAATAAATAATCTTTCTACATATGTCAGTTAGAGCTGATTTACTGTGTTATAGCTCAACCTCTGGACAGAAAGGCCAGGCCTGTTCCCTGGCTCTACCATTTATTTCCTGACTGTGCTACCTTGGGGAGTTTTGTAACAGATTTGTACCTCAATTTTTTTCATCTATAAAATAGGCATACACTTAGTACCTAAAGGGTAGGATTGTTGTGAGGATTGAGTCGTACATATGAAGGAGTTAGAACAGGGGAGTCATGCAGCCAGATGTCACTGGTCCACATACTCCCCACTGCGCATTTACTGGTCCATGCCCACCTTTGGCAGAGGAAAGGCTCTGCCATCCCACCTTCCACTTCCAAACAGAGAAGGGTCATTTCAAGAGTCAGGCTAGTAATTAGTCTCTCTGCAATCAAACATATCTGTGCACTGGCACTTCTCATAAACTTGGGTGCAAACATAAAGGCCACTTTAAGCATATGTCACCAGAGAAAACGTCAAAGGCTCTCAGGACACAGCAAGATGACAAAGGCAAAGGCCATGGTTGGCGCATACTCAGTGGGTCAGCAGGTCTTTTATTTGAGCTAAAATTGATGAAGTACATTCTTTCCTCTTTGGAAAGTGCAGAAGAAGAACTATTAAACTTCAACTGGGGGAGATGTGATAATTAAAGGTAGAAAAGTGTGGGTTGGGTGGGAAATGCCCTTGACACAGGGGCATGCATTGTTTCCCTAACTACTCATCTGTCTACCAACCAAGACAAACAGGGTGGGGTGAGTTAAGAGTAAACGGCCTGTAGGCATCTTAGAGACAGAGAAGAGGAGGAGTCTTGTGCTCCAGACGCCTCATGGGTTTTAGGCATGTCAAAGTCATAGGGAGAGAGGATGGCTGAGACCAGAGATTCTCGCAAAGGGCAGAGGCACAAAGTCTGGGAACATGAACACCAGGGCTCCAAATCCAATAGAGATGGTGATATGCTCCTTCTAGAGAATGTAAAAATCTTTGTCCAAGTAATGGCAAGGCTTTCATCAGATTTATTCTCTTGGGAAAAGGTTGCTTTGCTAACACACCATTCATTTTATTGGAAAGTGTTTTTTGTTTTTTTTTTTAAATCCTTAAATTAGGTATCTCATAACTATCTTGAAGTGGGTACGTTAAAACCTCCATGAAGAAAGTTGTCTAATACTTGTCATCACTTGTCACAGGGCACCACGTTTAGCTGCTGAACGCGTGTGGCATGGCGCTGGAGACAGTGTCAGGCACTGTGCCATGGGGGAAGGAGAGGAGGGAGGCCCAGAGGAGCTCTCCAACCATGGGTGATTAATTCCAACGGGATTTGTTTCTCCTAGGGGTATAAAAATGAGAGCTGAGACCTGGAACCTGCTGTGGCACTTCTCAAGGTGATAAAACTCATTACAGTTAGACACTGCTATGGAAAATGCCAGAAGCAGAAGCAGAGAGCATTCGGGAGGATTCAGAGCAAAGAGAGCTGGGACTTGCAAGTGGGCCCTGCGTTGCCTATAGAGACTCAGAACGATGATCCTGTCTTTCTCTTGCCAGCCCTGACCAAGGCTTAACAGTGGCCAAGTTTGCTCGGCAGGGTGGTGGGGCCATGGCGCAGGGGCTGGGGAAGAGGCAGAAGGGCGAGTGGAATAATGAATGGGAATAAGGAACCCTGAAGAGGAAGGCAGCAAGCTCTAAGGGAGCCAGACGGAAAGGAAATTGGGTATTTCAAAGAATGTGTCCTAGCTTAGAACCAGGTATAGAATTTTGCCTCCTCCCCTGCCTCCACACCTACTCCAAAAATAAGGAGAATGGAAATATCAGGGTCCCGTATGGCCCTGGGAAGACACAGCTAGGGCAGGCGTGTCACTCTCCCCGCCCCATAGCTCCCTTGCTCATCTGCCCATTTTCCCCTGTATCGAGTGGAACTTAAACGCTAGATAAGGCAACAAACGGGTATTCAAATCACGTACCAAATAAAAATATTTATGCAATGGCAAGAGAGTGGAACCAGGCAAAGAATAAACTCTCCTCTACCCGATTCCCTTAAAATAGTAAAAGGTCGAGCATTCTCAAGGGATCTGCTGGCTTGAGAGGGATACTTAACTCCCAAAGAACAAAATGATCTACTTTGGGGCTCGAATCATGTTTAACTGAAGCTGAAATCCTTTAGCAAGTGTATCTCTTATTCGTAACACATCACTTTCTCTTTTTCTTTCATTTTGTCTCTCCTTATTTAACCCTCTGCCTCATGTAATGCCTAATGTAATTGGAATACAGGCATATTATTAAATATAGGTAGATTATACTCAGAGGGATGATATCACCCGCAGCACCCATGAACTTGATCAATGAATGCCACACACAGTGGCTGAAATAATACAAACACAAACTCACTTTACACACACATAATGGCTCCCAGGGCAGGGTAGGACCTGGAACTGACCTACTCTATGATAGGATCACCTCTCAGTAAAGGCTGCATCACTGAGTCAGAGGTGATAAGTCTGGAAGCGCAGAGAACGCCCCTAGCAGAGCAAGGGGTGGTTTGCATCCACTCCTGCCCCTGCTGTAGACGCCACCTGGGCAGCAGGTGTGGTTCATTTACAAATTAATAAAGTGGTTTTGAGTTCCATGTTCGTTTCCTGGCAGATACTTCTTGTGAGCCTCCCAGGGAGTCTGGCTGTCCTCACTGCAGCACAAAATAAGGTTTCTGGGCCTTCAGAACCAAGGGCCGCATCAGGAACTCCGGGCCTACCTAAGAAGCTGTGTCTGTGCCCCAGTGTGACTGGTCAGCCAGCCCGTGGACACTAGAATTAGGAAGAAGAGTAGAGGCGGGACAAATGTCTCTGTCTGTGCTTTCCATAATTCTGGCCTTGGTTTTTCCTGGTTTTCCTCTAAGTCTGGGCTCCCTTCTCTATCGTCTCAGAGCAGTTGTTCTCATTCTGGAATTACATCCAAGCCAATGGGAGGGCTGTGAACACAGCCTGCAAGGCCCCTTCCTTGGTTTTGAAGTCAGCAGGTCTTGGGTAGGGCCTGCTTTGGGGGGAATTACACTTAGAGAACCATTTTATTTTTTTAAAAAAATGGAGTACCACAACGCACCGTTGTTAAAATTGGTGAGATGTTACCCACATGGGACCACTCCTCCTTTCAGATGAGAGACTTTGCCACCTCAGAAGGAAACAGGACACCAAAAAGTGAAAATGTGCCTCCTTTAGCAAGTCCATCCCTCTTTTCCTTCTCCAATATTCCCGATTTTTATATGTAAGTTGGTACTGAGTAGCAACTTCATTCACTTGTCATTTTTTTCCTAAAATAAGCAAGTTTTGTTTTGTTTTTTTCTTTTTTAAGTACCCTGAGTGCAATAAACAATGTATCACCCAACCTATGTGTTTAGTTCTTGGAGACATACAGAGGTAGACTTCAGCATTCTCAAGCTTATAGACATAGCTATTGTTCCTTGTGTCTAGAACATATTTATCTAGTTTTTCTCCACTTAGAGAACTCCTACTCATCCTATTAAACCTTTTTTAGGTATCATGTCCTCTCTAAAGCTTTTCTGGATCCTTTCTATCCAAACTGAATTAAACACTCTATTCTACCTTCCTACCCTGTGCTTTCTTCCATTCAGGTACTTCACAGCATGGATTCAGCTTAGGGCCTTTACCCATTTGACAGCCCTGATAAATGGGCAGCCTCTGTTTGTCTCCCCCAATGGCTGGCAGCCACTCACGGGCACTGTTTACAATCCCAGGTACCAGGCACAGCATCCTCACCTGACAGACGTAAGATCATTGTTTATAGATCTGAATGGAATGGTAGACTTAGAATCATGCAGAAAATAAAGCCACTGATTTAATAGGCTTGGTTATTTGCCTTTCTCTGGAGACAGTCATTTATTCCTAAGTAGTGTGGACAAAAGATTAGAAGCAAGAAAGGGAAAGAGCTCCATAAGCCACTATACTGACATGTGACACTCACAGGAAAGAATGCGGCAGATTCACCAGGAAAAAGAGCTCAAAAACGTGGGGCCACGAAAGAGTGCAGCCGGGTGGCATCTCTGTGAGGCAGAGAAATATAATTAATTTATGTTTAAAATGTGATGAGAAGTAGGCAAGATATGGTTAAACTATAATCAGGTATTCTAGGCAGAGACGCTTACAGAATACTTTTAACAAAATATATAAATGTAGTCTAAAATTTAGAGGAAGTTTGAATGTTTAGAAAGGAAGATTCAGTTATCTAGAAGATTCACTCATTTGGAACATCTCATTATCTGATAATGCGGGATGAATAATGCATCCCTGTACATCTTCTTTGGATTCCCCCATATTCTCTCTTCCCAAACTCTCTGCCAATCTGACTTCACAGATGAAAGTGCCTGGAGCTGAATTGGATCTACTGTGTTTGGTTTTGAATTCAAAATGAGAAAAGAAAAGATACTAATTTGGAAAGCACCATCCAATGCCTCCTTCCATCCGCTCCCCAATTCTGTACTCCACCGCCCTTGCTGAAGCCCCCAGGACAACAGAGAGCTGGCCTGTGGGCAGCCGGCCATCCAGTGACCTGTCTGGGAGGTTCTGGGGCTTCCTGGGGCCTGCAGATGTTCCGGCAAAGGAAAACACACCGGGACCTGGAATTCAGATGATCACACTTGAGGATGCAGCTGCTCCTCTCCCCAATTCTGACTGACAAATATCAGCCAAATTCTGACTTCCTTGATTCCAAGTCAGACTGCTGTTCCACGGCCATCAAACCGTGTTTATAAACTTTATCAGGTTTTCATGTGAGCACAAACTCTAGGCCAAAGCTACAAAATCTTCTGTTGGATCCCACTTCACCCTAAAGGCCTCAGACCCTGGCACGAGCCTGGGATTTGCTCTTCAGCACTGTGTCAAATCGAAGTCTTTCAGGGACAGAACCAGTCCCACAGCAGCCAGGAAACGAACCATTTCCAGCAGGCGTTGCCAAAGGAGTCAGAAGCCAGCTCGCTCCTGAGCACCGGGGACACGCTTATCAAAGTTCCCTTTACCAGGAGAAGATCAGGGACTGGTTGGAGAAGAGACGGCCTGGCTGATGACAGTGGGGTCTCCAGTTCAGTTCTGCCAGGTGCCGTCCCACCTGTTGGGGTGTCTCGCTGGTGGGGTCTGCTCTCTACTCTGCCAGGCTGGAGTTGTCACTCTCACACTGAAGTCTGTAATTCACTAGACTTTCCAAATATCCTGAGCCATAGCGTAGGAGTTTGCCTAATAAAAAGAAGGACCCTATGGAGTCTTTTTCCATGTACTTATATTACTAAGTCACAGAGCTTCTCTTTGATTGTAAATGGTTTCCATTAAAAATATAAAGTAAATAAAAGCCATAAAAGGAAGATGTGGGATAAAATATTCTTTTTGTCCATCTAAGCTCTACAGTCAGATAGACCTAGAGTGGAGACTGGAGGTTTCTATTTTGGGAGTTATTTGTGGCTACTTGGGTTGCACCTGATGACACAGGTCCTTCAGGACGCACTCTTGGCTAGCCCATACGTGTCCCATTGTCCATGGGAACATGGTAGGAGCACTGAATAATGGAGACCAGCGTGACTCATTTGCAAGAACAAGAGATCGACACCGGAACTGCAAGGAAAACTCTTGTTTGATAAATCTACTACCTTTCCTTGAGAGAAAAACATAATTTTGTTTTCATTAGGGACAATCAGCCAATCTAAATTAATTTAGATTTGTCTTTGGAGATGGTTCAATCTCCAGAAAGCCTTGTCAAACTCTCCTGGCTGACAAATCACAAATCTGAATAAGGAAGGGAAGGATGGAGGTGCACAAACTTCTAAGGCAGTGAGTGAGTGTTCCCTCCTCATCCATTTTGGTCACTAGTAAACAGAATTCTGGGCCAGTGTAAGCACCGGTCTGAAAAAATAATGGTTTTTACGATCTGCTTAACATGAACTCTGTATCTGTGTGTAAGGTTACATGCTAGAGCCTGGAAGGTAAGGTGAGCAGAGATGGTCTCTTTACATGGAGAATATAAAGCACTTTAAAGGACTATGTAAAAATGTTTCTTGTTTTAATAAAAATTATAGTTATTATGAATACAGGACCCAGAACATATTAATTCTAACGTGGACTTAAGATCACTTACAAGAAACACAGGTCTTATTTCATTTTTCTCCTGGGATTGCAACCCTACCCAAAGATTTCAAAAGCATTGAGAAGATTTTGAACATTCGCTTCAAATTACCGAACCATAAAATGTTAGAGCTGAAAGAGACAGTAGAAATTGCCTCCAATGCAGTCTTCTCATCCTAGGATTGAGGAAATCAGGGTCCAGAGAGAGGACACTTGCCCAAGGTCACACAACCAGGAGTGTGTGTGGAATCTAATCTCAACTCCCTTCTGGAAGCTGAACAGAAACTTCCTAGGAACTTACGAAAGGGAGGTGGCTCCATGCAAAACAGACCTGAAGTTCACAAACTTACATTTCTGCTGCCCTTGAGAGAAAGAAGGAGAGACTGCCCCTTTCTATTTCTATTAATATCCACCCTCTGTTGTCCTGGGGTCCACTGCAACCTTTGTGATATTGTCACTGATTACACCCTCCATTTGCTTTTCAAAACTACTCTTGATATTAAATTTACCTGCATGAAGTATGGCAGGAAAGGAGGCTTCTAGATGGATATTAAGCTCCACTTTTTCCTAAACTACCCTGAACTTGGAATTTTACTCACTTGGAACCCATGAGGAGTAGAGTTCTGACCCTTTCTCACAAAATATGTGTGTACTCAGTTCTCAGTGTTCCCCTGGCTGAAAACGAGCTCCTGATTTTGCATGTGAAATTGATTTTATGGAACAGGATATCATACACACACAAACTCCTATTCTCATCCTACTTGACTGTATATCTACGAAAAGAATGGAGAAGAAATAATAATAGAATAACAACACCATTTTTTAACCTCTTTTATTGCCTTTGCAACTGTTGTTATTAAATACAATGCTCAGGGAAGTGCCAGATTGCATCTGTGGGAGCCAGAAACCAATTTAGATTCTGCACACAGAGGCCGGGGTTGGCAAAGGTGGATTCCAAGGTGCTTGTCCTCAATCATGGAGGGAGAAGGAGGTATCACGTCCTTAAGAAATAAGCTAAAGCAGTATCTACATAAGCTAAGTTAAGAAGAATTAGAATTTTAAGATTCCTAGTTTTCTCTCTTCCTTTATTAACCCTGAATTAGAAAGAGGAAAAACTCACTCTGCCTGTGAAGCCTTGTCACAGGATGTTGTCTGTGGCACCCAAATCCCCTGCTCTGAGGACGGGGGATGCTTATGGTCACCTGGGCTCCCATTATATCTTTGGTGGGCTCGACAATTAGGGCAAGTGCCTCCCATGCCTATTTCAATCTACATCCTTTCCTTGATGTTCAACTCTTCAGGTGATGACACTGCGCCCTCTGTGGAGGTATTTATAGATAATTTATTATTTTAGTATTTCCTTTCATTCCCCTACTGAAAAAAAAATTATCTTTCTGTTGAATGGAACAAATGGAACAAAAAGGAAAGCACATGAACACAGAGTATTATTTAGACCCTACTATGCATAGTGTGTGCAAATAGATAAAAGATTCAGCGAGGAGAGGCTATCTACCCGCCCCCTGCTTCCCTGGCATGTCCCTTCTTACTTGAGTGTTTTCCTTCCATTTCTATATTTAAACTCTCTTTGTCTTTTCATACCTTTCTCCAGATTTTCCCCTTCTCCAAATAAGCTTTGGTGACCATTCTGGCCCACATTTGTTTCTCTGATCATTTCTCTGATGATTTTAAAAAAAATCATTATATCTGATTTTTTTAAAGATGGATATCAAGACAGTAACAACAACAAAAATATTAATAACAACATAAAATTGACCTTTGTGAGATACAAATCTATGTATATGAACTATCCCATTTGATTTTCATATTCTCATACTACCTCTTTTCTGGTATACTGCTCATTTTACAGACTAAATAATGCAAATATGGATAATGGGGATACATAAAAATCTAACCATAAGTGATTATTCCAAGTCACACAGAGGTGACTCAGTCAGAAACCAAACTCCTGTTTGTACATTCATAACCTATTCTTTTTCATGATCCTGGTGGATCATTGCCTAATTGTTCAGTGTTCTGTCTCTTCAACCAAAACCTTGATTTCTATATGAATGATACAGGTGACGACAACCACTTAGACTTGTGCTGTTATCCACCCACATGCCCCCCATCACAGAGACCAGCTCATGGTTGATCCCAAGCAAGTGCTCACGTAATACCTGGAACTGTTTAACGGGGAATTGGCAGTTGGGTTTCAACCGGTGATCCACAGGATGATGACTTCCATTAGATTTAGTATGGAAGTGGGAGAGAAAAAGATAGAACTGAAAAGAGAAGAGAAAAGAGGAGAGAGAAAAGGGGTAGAGAGGAAAAAAATGAGAGGGAAGGAGAAGCAGAAGCAGAGAGGAAGATGGAGAGAGAAGGAACAGGGAGTGAGGAGAGAGCAGCATTCTCTGTCTCCCACGGCCACGTCCATCCTGGGCCCTTAAAGGAGGCAGGTCTGCAGAAAACCAAGCAAGTGCTACAAGGTTATGGGTAATAATTGATGTTTTTGTGGGGCAAAAGGAAAAAGGAGGGGGTGAAGATGAAAGAAGTCAAGAGGGAGATGGAAAAGTTTTCAGGGTCACAGGATACATTTATCAGAAGCTTTTAAAGAAGTGTTTAAGAGCAGCTAAGCTGTTGCTATGGAAATAGGTAAAAGCTAATCCATTATCTGCAACCTCTGGATGCCACCAGCTAGCCGCTGGGGGGCATTCTGCTTTTTATTAGTATTTCTTTTCCTTTTCGCCCTTTTATTTTTTTTTCCTTACCCAAACACATCACTGGAATTATGAGAAACAAATTAATAAAAGCTGAATGAAAAGGAACTCGAGTCCTTCCGAGATTATATTAACACATGAGGGAACCTTCACCCCATGTGTCAACTCGTAAAGAGAGAGGAGATTATTTCAAGAAGATAAGACGAAATGAAAACAACAATATAAGACCACCTGGAGGGATAAATGTCCTGTTCCTCCCTGTGCCACTCTCGTCCTTGGCTGCATCTCTAAAGTTTGTGCTAAAACCCACAGAAGGCAGCACATGCCTCCTGGTTTTAAAGCCAGACTGTGACCCTTGATTGGAGCCATTTAAGAGGCTTTGAAGCTTCAGGAAAGAATTGGCAGAAGCCATTTTACGAGTATCCCTCACTTCACATAAAAGCTATGATTTAGCTGTAGGCTTACTCCGTGTGAGTGAAAAATTTATATGAAGTTCATGTATGAAATACAGATTTTAATAAATTGATATTTTACATGTGCATATTTGTGGGAAATGCTAAAATGCCAAGACCAATACTGTCATTATTCCACAGCCTTTCCTCCCACACTCTCTTGTGCCTCCACCGTTTCCTAGGCAATAGAAATCTCTATCATGACTTGGGGGTCAGTGATGATGACCCTACACAGACAACTTTTGGAAC
Source organism: Eulemur rufifrons (assembly GCF_041146395.1). NCBI lineage: Eukaryota > Metazoa > Chordata > Mammalia > Primates > Lemuridae > Eulemur > Eulemur rufifrons. Next base: position 7,451,442 of record NC_090988.1, on the reverse strand, counting down.
TTGGCTATCTTTTTCCATTTGCCTAGAAAGGTACATGCCTCACAGATATATCGAATTCTTAGTGATGTCAAAAATAAAAATCTAATATCTTTTTCTACCTTAATAACTAATCATTCATTCCTATCCCTAACTTGCTCAAACCTGAAACCCGAAGTCAATTCAGTCTTCTCCTGAATTCTTAACTCCAACACCTGAAAGGTCACTAGATCTTGGCCACATCCAAGCCCTAAAATGACTTGCAACTCTCCATTGCTCTTCATTGTCACTCCCATGATCTTACTTGGGGCTCTTCCCCTTTCTTCCATGAACTCCCCCAACTTCCTCCTAACTGGCTTGCCTGCCTCAAGATTCTTTTCTAAAATGTGACCTCTTGGCTGTGCTTCTGAAAATCATTCACTGGGTCCCCATCTCTACACAACCTCCTTAGGATGACAAAACTCTTCACTGCCCAGCCCTCCCTGTCTCCATTGACTCACCAGCTGCTCTTCCTGCATGTGCCCTGGACGCCCAGTTTGTCTGCCCTCCTCTCTAAGTAAGAGCTCCTTGATGGCAAGGTCTTTTCAGAGCCTGGGCCAGTGCCTGGAAAAACTGGTTCTCAATAAATGCTCATTATTTGCCAGTAGCAGGGCTTCAGTGGCTCACTATGCTGATGGATCATATGGCTGATGCCCTAGTCCACTGTGGAAATTATTCAAGTTCAGGGCTTCACTGTAAAATGAATTCATGCCTTGCTTAATCAGTTCTGTGAATTTAAATTCTGAATCATGAGCTCACTTAGAAAGAGACATAACTGCTAAACAGCATGTGTAACTCAGGGGACAGCGACAGCATGGGTGAGCAGGGCTGTGGGCAGCCACGTAAATGTATTGACATTAACATTTAAACCAAATTATGATCCATTCCGCAGCGACTTTACCTTTCCAGTTGAAATATCTGGGCTGTGAAGCTACTAACCTCGTGCCTATACAGCCACATTCTCAGCAATTCTTTGCCAGAAACAGACTTACAAAAGGGTCATGCTTGGATTAGACAAAACTGAAAGCTTCCAGGGTTAAAGAGAATTCTCAGAGGAATTTGCAGTAAATGTCCTTTCTATGCAATCATGCATGAACTGAAAGCACTGACTCGGTAGATTCAGAGAAGAATACATTTGGGTTATAATGTGTGTTCTTGTTTGAGAACAGATGATTAGCACTCCAAAAATGAGGGCCTGGTAACACAGGTCCCTCAAAAATTAAAGAACTGAAGCACTAGAAATTGATGTTTTCAGGGCAAGGTCTGTAATTACTTAAAGCTTCTAGAAAAATGATGAGTTTAAAAAGTAGAGGCACACAGATTTTCTGTAAAATCTATTTACAGATTTGGAAACTAGGGCTCTCAGAAAAAAAGAAAGGTCTAGTGTTAAAAAATTAGGGGAGTCATTTTGTTGGAGTCTGGGTGGCTTCAAGGAGAGTGGCTCTTGACATTTTTATGACTGAGAGGACATCTGTAAACCAAATTGAAGAACCATTCTTCCCACTAGTCCAGAACAACTAAAACAAGCTCTGGTTAGAATCGGAAAATGGAACTGAAACTGATGAGGACTGCATCCTCATGCTATATCTGATTTCTATATTGGTTACATCGCAAGAGTCTCTTGACTGTTTAATAGCCCAGTTTGCCCAAGGACATAGTAAGGGAGAAATAATGAGAAGCATGAGAAAGGAAACCATGTTCCACTAAGCAGAAAGTTTTAATGTGGGTAAGTCCTGGCAGGAAGTCATCCAAGCAGAAGGGATATTGTCTGGGAGCCCTTTTGGTTGGGGGCGGGGGTGCATTTCATCACAGGGCTAATGACTTGACTTGGGCTAAGCAACTGTAAACAAATTGGCTAATGTTAAAAGAGGAAACAGAAAAAGCTCAAATGCCACCAGTGATGTCTCCAGAAACTGAAGATGCCTTCTGGAGTCTCCAAACAGGCACTGAGTTCAGCAAGTGGAGACAAAGGTCAGTGAGAAATTAATGGGCAAGATCACTCCATGCACCATGTTCTGGGCTGTATTCACTTTGCTGCTTTCAGTAGTGTATAGAAAGTGCCTGTTTTCTCAGTGGCAAACAGCCCTCCTTGTATTGGCCATGACTGATTATATTCTATTCATTCAGATAAGTGTTTATGCACATTATTACTTCAAGTCATTGTTAACACTCCTCTGAGATACCTGTTATTATCCTCATCTTTGACATGAGGTTATGCAGCCATCAACAGCAGACTTAGGATTTGAAGCCAGGGAGTTTGACCTCAAAGCGAGTTATGCTGTGGGACAACACAATGTTGTCACTCTTTACACTTAGAGTATAAAGAGTTTGTGTTAAATTTGCATCTGCGAGTGAGAATGGTAGAGGGGTGTGTGTATGTGTGTGTTTGGGTGCCATCCATGCCCTTTCCCCACTCCCTCTGGGTCGGTTGCTGTTGACTTTTTTGAAATTCACCTCCCCTTGGGGAGAAACTGCTTAACAGGCACAGGGTTTTTCACTGGCTTGATGGAAATGTTTTGCACTAGAGAAGTGGTGGTCGCACAACATTATGAATGTACTAAATGAACTGAATTGTTCACTTTAAAATGGTGAATTTTATGTTATGTGAACTTTACCTCAATAAATTATTTCTTAAAAATTTCCCTTCTCCAAAGTCTTTTAATAATGAGACTCATTTGTTTGAGGAATTTTCCTCTCAGTACTCGCATATCGTCTGAGAAGGGAATCTGCGGAAGCCATTCTTACAGGCTTCTTTTAGAGCACTGAAGTTCTGATGTCAGCTTTTGCATTAGGATGAAACTTTGTGGCGAAGGTGGAGGAGATGTTGCAGGATTTACGTTCGAAATGCTGACTGTGCCCAAAATGCTGCCACCTCCAGATAGCAAAGCCCGAGGTGGACGAGCCCAGGTTGCCACACGGTGGTCGTCCTCTACCACGTGAAGCAGGAGATTTATACTGTTGAATTCTTGAGGAACATCAACCTACTGGTTCCTTTTATGGATGAAAAAACTGTGGCTAAGGGATCTGAAGCAATTTGACCAAAATCACACAGAAAGTTGGTGATGATCCAGGTCATTGAAGCCAGCCCAATCCCTAATCCAGGGCTCTCTTGACCTGATCACACTGGCTGTTGTGGCCCTTGGTTTTTAAACAATAAAGTCTCTAAGAGCCAAGATACTTGTCCTTTCTTCCTCGACTCTCTAATGAAACAAAACTCCTCAAAGATGTAGCTCCTGCTGCCTTGGGATTTGAGAGTACTCAAAGACTATCAGGAGCATCTCAAACCCTGCTGGGAGACCCAACCCTATCTAAAACAGAGTTTGCTTTGGTGTGACTTTGGAAGAGTGGACATGTTTAGGTGATTCTTCCCAGGCTGCCAGTTCTCTGCAAACAGAGAACAAACCCCTTATTCCTTCTGAATCTCTCCACAGTTTTTCCTAAGGTAGAGGGCTCAGTAAATATTGTTCACTGACTGACTAGTGGAGATTGCCATTCCGAGAGCACAGTATAAACTGATTACACTGAGGAAGTCATCCTGCTCTACCCCCTAAGGTTCTCTAATGAGTGTGACAGGCACTTAGAAAGTAGGCTCCTGAAATGATGTGATGTGAAGGCATTCATTTGCACTCCTCCTAAGGGAGTTCTCCCCTGTGTGCATGCATTATGCATTCCATAGTGTTAAAAAAAAAAAAAAAAAAAAAACCCAGCAATTCTGGTCTCTGTGGTTGTGTTTTATATGCTGTGTTAAATATGCTAGGAAAGCTTGGTAGGTTTCACAGTCCGGGCGACTGGACAAAATCATTGGGAGGTAGTAGACAAAAATCACGTAAATCAGAGACAAAAGACGGATGCTTCACTCTTGCCTCCTCCAATTCTTATTAATAGGGTCCTGGGAATGCCACTTATCATTGTATAACTTCTCTTTCCCCATCTGTGAAAAGGGAATAATAATAGACAATCTCACCAGGTAATGTTGTGGCGAGATTCCAACAAGGAGATGTAAGTGAAGGTGCTTTGAGAACTGTAAAATTCTTTTGTTATTAAATAATCATAACAGTATCTCCACCATCTGTCGGAATGTGCACATCTAAAAAGCAGAGATGGAAAGTATCACTTAGGCATCTACCACTAAACTTCTCTGCCTCATAGGAACCCCTGTAGGTTATCTTCCTCCTCTACTTACAAGGTCCAACTCTAACCCACATATCCCCTTTTTCAATATGGTCAATATTTCCAAACCATTCATGCTCACACTCAGCTTCTTAACTTTGGCCATTTCCCTGACATGCACCTTTAATATCTGCTGGCGACTGCCCAGCAATACCACACCTGGAACAAGTTCTGGCTACTCACCGCTCTTGAATGTTAATTTAAAAATCATGTATATTCAATTCTCCCCCCAGATTTGACCCAACCATTAGCTCTTACATGACTCCACTGCATCAGTGGGAGGCACAGGAGCCAGCATGCCCAAAGCTATGCGCACAACCCCAGCCCCGCTGCACGCCGGCTCAGCCCTCCTGCGGGCTGCTCTGTGTATCGGGCGTGACACTGACTACAGCAAAACGGAATTATCTGGTGCCCCCCAAACCACCCCAGTGACTGTGATTGACATTTCCCAGTGCACACCAACAGCTCTCTTTGCATTTAATTCTCTAGATATGTAGAAAACCAGGGTGACTTCCACTTTTATTTCTTTGATAACATTGCCTAGACACATTTAATCACTCTGTTTTTAACATCTCTCATTTATCTCTGTCTGATTAACATATATTAAGCCCCCAATATTTATAAAGCACAGTGTTAAGCACTGCAGGTGATATAATCTGATATAAAGATATACAAAGATATAAAGATATATGTGAATAATTTGGAGAAATAAACTAAAAACCATTTTTGTTTGTTTGTTTAATCCTTTGGTGAAAAACTTGAGTGCAAATTCAGAGTATACCATTGCTAATGTATAATTAAGGAAGCTAGAGCTGTCTAATGTAAACTTTTAAATTCGAATTAGTTTGTCTTTGTGAGAACAACATAGAGGAGGAAAGTGTCTGGATATTTATTTATTATAACCTCTATTCCCTCAGCAAAGCTCTTTTTATAGGTGTTTTGCCTTGAAACACCCCAATAGTACATCAAGAGAGGCAGAAAGCTAGAAAATGCTACTTGTTAATAGACCAACTCACTGGGTTAAAATGTCCCAAATTATTATAGAGATCTAAGACATAGTCACTTGGAAATGTGTGAACTGTCACAAATAAGTTATTCAATTTACATCAACAATTTTTTGTTGAGAGACCACTCTGTTCCAGGCACCGTGGTAGTGTTGAGTGAAACAGCAGTGAGGTGGATAGCGCACACAAAGTTTGTGTGTTGCTGGCAATACACCATGCTGTATTTTCTGCTATTGTTGTGAGGTATTCTCATAGAGTTTGGAAACAGGTGTTATGAGTAGAGTGGAAGGAAAGCTAATCCATCTTAGAATGTCAGGGGAAGACCTGGATATGAAGCTACGTCAAAATTGAGATGCAGAAACAAGTGGATAGTACAGGAGCGACACTGGAGTAGTGATGAAGGATGTTAGATGAGGAGTGGTGGAGGACATCAGATGAAGACAGAATCCCAGGCACAGAGACAAGCATGCACAGAACCCAGCAGGAAAAAGAACATGGCGCCCATTGCAACAACATCAGTGGAGACTTTTTTAGGGATAAATAACTCCTGGAATAAGTTTAAGCAAAAGGGGGAATTTTTAAATAAGGATGTGGGTTGATATTATAGATCCAAGGGCAAAAACAGAGTGGCCTCAAGAACAGAGTAGGGTCAGGGACAAGAGTGCAGCAGGGACCCAGGCAGTCCCCTCGAACCATCTCTTGCCTATGTTCCTCAGCACATCATTCCTCTCTCCACTGGTAAATCAGCTTTTACCATTTCCCAGTTCTCATGGTGAAAAACTACCATTGCCAACACAACTTAGTTACCGGTGCCATTACTGAAATCAGCTGAAATATATTTCAGGTCCGATGTCAAATTTTTTGAGCAAAGACCTTATCAGCCCAACCCAGGTCAGGTGGTGTCTGTGTTCTGCTAACCTGTGACTAGGGGGTAAAGGCATATTGAACCAACATGCTCTCCTATTGTTCCTCTTGTAACCATGTCACAGGCTGGGGGGATTGGGGAACTTGTTACAAAAGTGGAAAACATATTGAGCTGGAGAGTTAATTAACTGGGTGGGTTTCCACTATGGGGAACTACAAATAGTTAAATATGGTTGTGACGTGTATCACACAGTTTATTAGATTGCTACAGGGGAGGCCAGGTCATAAAAGGCCTTAAAAATTGTGTTTAAAAGAATGAGTTTGTACCTCGAGGGCAGTAAAAAGTCCTTTGGGATGGGAGAGAGAGTTGGGTAATGTTTTACTTTTGTTTATTTTAATGTTGGATTCAGAAGTAGATTCGATCTGATTTATCCTGTAGAAAGATCACTTGATGACATTCAGAGGTTGGGTTGGAGGCAATTGAAAAGCTTTTGTCTGAGATGACAGTCCTGGTAGCTAAGGCATTGGCAGCAGGCCTGGCATTGTACAGAACAGTGCATATTGTCTGACTTTGTTCATGTATGTGCAATCCGCGGACAAAAGCCTGGGCAAATGACAGCATGATTAAGAATTGTGGATGAGTGTAATTCAGAAGCTAATGTCACTAGCAGAAATGGAACCATGGACAGAATAAAAAAGGGTCATTTCCTTTCTTCCTTCCTTTCTTAGTTTCTCTTCTCTTTCTCTCTCTCTCTCTCTCTCTCTCTCTTGATTAGTCAAGGGAAAAACAAACTTTTCTACTCAGCCCTGAAAGGTATTGTGTAAGTGTGCAAATACCAAGAGATATAGATGGATTCAAAACCTAAAAGTAACAGTATTAATCAAGTAATTTCACTGCCAGGAATTCATCCTAAGGAATAATCAGTGTTGTTGATAGAAGGAAAAAAGAAAACCTAGAAGCAACCTATAGTTCTTGTGTTTAGGGAATGGTTAAGTGAATCATCTCCATAGATGCCATACAGCTGTATTAGTTGCATAGTGTCACCTCAAAATGTATGTCTACCCCAGAATCTCAGTATGTGACCTTATTTGAAAACAGGGTCTTTGCAGATGTAATCACACTGCATTGGGACAGGTCCTGATCCCATGACTTCTGTCCTTACAAGAAGATGGTAATTTGGACACCTGCACACAGAGAGGGAAGAATGTCATGTGATGACTGAGGCAGAGACTGGCGTGACACAACTGCAAGCCAAAAGATGACAAGGATTGCTGGCACTCTCCAGAATCTATGAAGAGGCAAGGAAAGGTTATTTTCTAGAACTTTCAGAGAGAGAGAATGGCCCTGACAACATCTTGATTTCAGACTTCTGGCCTTGAGAACTGGGAGAGAATAAATTTCTCTTGTTTTAAGCCACCTAAATTTGTAGTGATTTGTTATGGCAGCTGTAGGAAGCAAATACAGAAACTCTTAAAATTTATTTATTAGAAAATTAGTAAAATATAAAAATTGTAGTTTCATTGAAAAATAAGATTACAGATTTTCATTCATAGCGCAGTGAATAAATACATCTGGTATGATATATAAACATATGTTTCATATTAAAAAAATTATATAGCTACACTGAAAACCCAGAAGGAACACCATTGTGGACCAGCAGTAGGAAACATGCAAACACAGGGGAGGGATTCTGTGCCGCGGGCGGAAGCTCTGGTGGGAGGGGGCGGATGTGCCCATTCTTCCTCGGAGGTTAGAACGGAATTTCCCGCAGGAACACGTGCTGCTCACGAGCTGGGCTGAGATGGCTCCAGTGGGTGCTCAAGCAAGAGGCAGAGCATTTTGTGCAAGACCCAGGATCAGATGTGCGGAGGGTGGGGGAAGAACTGAGCAACATGCATGGTGACAACAGTTCCACATACAGGACCTGAGAGGGCAACACAAAACCACAGAACCCACAGAGCCACAGAGGGACACAAATGAGGGGCTAACAGAAACCCCTGTAAGACGGAGAGGCTGGGGAAAAAAATGAGCAAATCAGAAGATACAACTGACATGACCAGAAGGCAGAGGAAAAAAGAGATTGGAAATATAAAGAAAAGCTTGAAGGCATGGCCTTATGGGCTGAACTGTGCCCCCCTCCCCAAATGCGTATGTTTAAGTCCTAACCCATGGTACCTCAGAACGTGACTATATTTGGAGATCAGGTATTTAGAGAGGTGATCGATGTTAAAACGAAGCCATTAGGATTTGACCTAATCCAACATGCCTGGTGTCCTTATGAAAAAGAGGAAATCAGGACATATACCCACAGAGTATTTGGAAGTGGAATCATGTGGGATATGTCTTTCTGTGATTTATTTTTAATTTTTTGAAGAAACTCCATATTGTTTTCCATAGCAGCTGCACCATTTTGCATCCCTACCAATAATAAGTAAGGGTTCTAATTCCCCCACAACCTCACAAACACTATTATTATTTTATAATACCCATCCTGACAGATGTGAGGTGATATCTCATTGTAGTTTTAATTTGCATTTCCCTGATGATTAGTGATGATGAACATTTTTTCACAGACCTGTTGGCCGTTTGTATGGCATCTTCAGAGAAATATCTATTCAAATCCTTAGCCTATTTTTAAATCATGTTATTATTTCCTTTGGTATTGAGTTGTATGGGATCCTCACATATTTTGGAGATTAACCTCTCATCAGATATATGATTTGCAAATATTTTCTCTCACTCCATAGGTTGCCTTTTTATGCTGATGTAAGATAAAGACGCAGTTTAATTCTTTGACATGTGGATATCCAGTTTTCCAAATATTGCTAGAAGAGACTATTCTCTCCCATTGTGTATTCTTGGCACCCTTGTCAAAGATCAATCCACCACATATTCGATTTGTTTTGGGGTTCTACATTCTGTTCCATTGGCCTGGATGTCTTTTTTATGCCAGTACCATACTGCTTTGATTGCTATAGATTCATAATATATTTTGAAACCAAGAAGTGTGATGCCTCCAACTTTGTTCTTTCTCAGGATTGATTTGCCATTCCTAGAATTTTTTGGTTCTATATGAATTATAGAATCATTTTTTTCTATTTCTGTAAAAAATGATTTGGGAATTTTGATAGGGATTGAATAAATCTGTAGATTGCTTTAGGTAGTACAAGCATTTTAACAATATTGTCTTCCAGTACACAAACATGAGTATCTTTCTATTTGTTTGTGTCTCAATCTCATCAATGTTTTGTAGTTTTTCATATAAAAATCTTTAACCTCCCTAGTTGTTTGTTCCTAAGTATTTTAATTTTTTGATGCTGTTGTCAGTGTGATTTATCTCCTAATTTCCTTTTAAAATAGTTTGTTCCTAGTGTATACAAGCACAACTAATTTTTGTATATTGATTTTTGTATTCTTCAACTTTACCGAATTTTTTTATTAGATTTTTTTGTTAAGGAGTCTTTGGGTTTTCTTATGTATAAGATCATGTCTTCTGCAAACCAGTATAATTCTATATCTTCCCTTCCAATTTGGGTGCCTTTTATTTATTATTTTATCTTATCTAATTGCTCTGGTTTGAACTTCCAGGATTATGTAGTGAGAGTGAACATCTTTGCCTTGTTCTTGATCTTATATAAAAAGTTTCAGTTTTTCATCATTGAGTTGCATGTTAGTTGAATGTTCTGTCCAGTTTTGAAAGTGGAGAATTAAAATCTCTTATTATGATATTGCAATTTGCTATTTTTCTCTTCAGCTCTGTCAATGTTTGCCTTGTATATTTAGGTGCTCTGATGTTACATGTATAATATATATTAATATTTATAATTGTTACATATTCCTGCTTGATTTATCCTTTTATTATTATGCAGTATTCTTCTTCTGACAGTTCTTTCTCTTCTGACAGTTTTGGACTGAAAGTCTATTTGTCTGATGTAAGTATAGCCACTTCTGCTTTATGTTGGCTACCATTTGCATGGACTGTCTTTTTTTATTCACTCATTTGCAGCCTATGTGTCTTTAAATCTCAAGTGAGTTTCTTGTAGACAGCATATAGTTGGGTCATTTTTAAAAATTCATTCAGCTACTAAATATCTTTTGAGTAGAGAATTTAAATCATTTACATTTAAAGTGATTACCAATAGTGAAGGGTTTACTATTGCCATTTTGTTTTCTTTCAATATTATAGTCCTTTTGTCTGTATTGTCTTCTCTGACTGTTTTTCTTTGTTTTGCTAATTTTTTTATATTTTTGTGCTTTCAATCCTTTCTGTTTCTTTATTTTCTGTAAGTTTTCTCTCTCTCTCTTTCTCTCTTTCTCTCTCTCTCTCTCTATGTACATATATATGCACACATAAACACACACATATACACATATATATATTTTATGTGTGGTTACCTTGGACTTACATGAGATATCTTATAACAGTCTAAGTGGATAACAACTTAAGTTCAAGCACATACAAAAACTCTACACTTTAACTTCACCTCCCCACTTCATGTTATTTTTGTCATAATTTACAACTGTTCATATTGTATACCTTTAAACACATATCTAGTAATACTTATTTTTAATACTTTTGTCTTTTAGCTTTTATATCTGAATGAAAAGGGACTTACCCACCACCATTACAGTAATACAGTATTCTGTATTTGTCAATATATTTACATTATCAATGAGTTTCATAATTTCTTATGCTATTTTGTTGCTGTTTAGTGTCCTTTTATTTCAACTTGAAGAAATTCACTTTAGCATTTTTATAAGGCAGGTCTAGAGGGGAAAAACTCCCTTTATTTGGAACATCTTTGCCTGAATCTTCATTTTCCTTGACTCTGTGTTGGTATCTGCACATTAGAGTGGGCATCTCTCCTGGTCTTCACTGACTGATCTCATACAGGAGACAACCCCATCATTCAGTCCAGCCAGAGATTCTGGGAGTCTCTACCAACTCTTTCCCTCCCTAGGGAGAAGCAGGCAGTTGTGTTTTTGTCTTCTTGCACTGTGGTGATCTAGGAGGGGGCACTAGAGTATCTGCCAGCCTAGTCTGCCACCTTCATTCTCCCCCCAGGCTGCCCAGCTGTGGTGGACCTATCAAAGCTCCAAGACTGTCAGAACTGTGGTCAATTCTCTAGGGTAACTCCTTCAGGAATGCTGGGGTGCTGGATGCATGAACCAACCCATTCCCTCCCTTGGGAGAATCCAGGAGCCAGAGGATCTTTTTTTGATTGTATGGCCTGTGCCAGAGGCAGGGACCTCATTGAAGGAGTGTCCTGAATCTCCCTGTCTACTCTAGTGAGTCTGGTGTTGCAGGTGTCTGGATTGCAGCAGATTTCTGCTTAGTCTGTGGATTTCTCACAAAAGGAATTTGTCCATGAATTGTTGCTGAATTGGTGAGTTTATCAAGGTAAAGGTGCTCCAGGGCTCCCTACTCCTCTAGCTTGCTGATGTTAACTCCTTTGGTTGCTTGTATTGGGAAAAGACTAAGTAAAATTTCAACCATTGTCAATTCTAAATATGGAGATTAAAGGGTTTGTTTAATGTTATCTTTAATTTTCTGTAATTTTTGATTTCTCAAAATAAAATAGGACTTCAAGAAATGTTACTTAAATAGTGTGATTGAAATTCAACTATATCTATATGCCCATGCATTCACAAATATATATATTTATATATATGAAAGAGAGGGAGAGAGGATTGGAAACATATGCATCAAACGTTAATAGCAATCCTTTCACATCCCTAGCACATTAAACATAGCCAGAGCAGTGAATATCCTACCAAGAGAGAACAGAAATATTCAGAATAATAAAGTATGAGTCATTTTATTTCCTTTGTAAGTTGGGTGATGATCTCAAGGAGAACCAACAATGAAACTTTTTCTTAAGCTGAATGATCCAGGTAGCCCTTTGGGAAGATCTTAGTAAACACCACCTCTGCTCCTTAGATTGCAATTAGTAATATAAATGGTCAATTTAACTGCTCAGTAAACCTGTCTACAATCAACCCATGATATATTTAAGGTTCTTTTTAATTCTTTTTTTTCCCCCTAAAGTTCTAAGTTTAAGTCTTGACCATTTGGTCCCATCTTCATGCTTAGGAAGGGACAGACACCTTCAGTAAATTAGCTATGCTCATGGTTATATTGACACCAGCACATAACAGGTGATCAGACAGGTAATGTCCCTTGGCAGCTCAACAGATCACTCTGTATTATAGAAGCAGATACAAAAGATACATTGATAGCACAACAGAGTGAGTACAGTCAACAATAAGTTATGGTATACTTTAAAGTAACTAAAAGGATGCAATTGGAATGTTCCTAGCACCAAGAAATGATAAATACTTGAGGTGATGGATAGCCCAATTACCCTGATTTCATTATTACACATTGTATGCCTGTATGAAAACATTGCATATACCCCATAAATATATACAATTACTATGAACTCATAATAATTAAAACTTTTAAAATTAAAAAAGTACATTAAAAATAAATATGTAACTTAATATTGGCATTTTGCTCTATCTTATAAACATGGACTTCACCTGATATCTAAGTTATGCATGCATGAATACTGCTTGAGTTTGAATTTCTGGGCTTTCAACAATGAATTTATTGTACTGGCTTCTGCATACAAATGCCCAGCTCACTTAGCTTTTACTGTGATGTGTCCTGTGTTTGTTTATAAGTGCAATTAGGGAATCTTATTTTCCAAATTGAGTTTGCTGGGTTGAAAGTACAGTCTTCAAACCAATGCTTTGAATTTGCAAATCATATTCCAAGGAGGGGAAAAAAAAACCTCATTGCAGCAAAAGCCTGAAAGAAAACAATAGCAGTAAATTCTACTAGGGGTGGAATAGAATGTTCTATATCCATCACTAAGAAAAAAATTGAAAAATACGAAAAATAAAAAATAAAAACAATTCTTGGCTCATTCTTAAGTCCTAATAGTAACTGGTCTGCATTTGTGCAGCTTTGTAACAAAAAGCTTTTGTCCATAACTTGTATTCATTTTAAGGTATGACAGTTCCAAAGCCTTGGTAATGTATAAGCCATCCTTGTTGAATGTAACATATTAAACAGTTCACTAGGCTTACAACAGTTCAGAATGTTAAAAATAAAATTGCACCAGTAGCTCTCCCCTTCTTTGTGCCAAAGCAATACGAATGATTTTTGAATAAAGAAAACAGTGTTCATCTGAGCTTGCTAACAACACCCAATGACACATGCTGCTGTACAATATTCTGACTCTATCTCGAACACCCATTAGGGAGCATTATCATATGCAATATTACATATTCAAAAACTGACAACAATTGATGCATGGCTGGAAAAAAAAACAAGATAGTGAAGCCACACATGGGTTTTACCGTCTGGAGATCATTTTGCTCCTGCCTGAATCAACAAGCCCCGTGCCCCCACCCCACTGCATTGAAAAAAAAAAAAAAACAAAAAAAACAGCACTATTTCAGTAACAAAATTAGCTATTTATTTCTAAAAGGATAGGAACAAACTTAAAATGCATCCTGACTTTATCTCTGGCATTTTTCTAGGGTACGGTAATGATCGAGTGGGGACCTATACAGGTAATATTAATCAAACAAATCTGTAACACAGGGCACGTATCACAGCGTCATGGGTGCCATCAGCGTCTCTAGGTTATCCATCTGCATCTGTCACTTCTTCTAGTCAAGAACTCCTGGGCACTTTCTACAAGATGACAAGGACTTTGGTTTCTCCTAAGAAGAGTGTTTTCCTCACCAATCAGAGATTTACACACCTCCATGACTTGCGAGGACTTTGTCAAGGAGACAGGCTGGTCAAACAAAGGAGATAGGTAAGTTAAAATGGATGTGTGTGCGTGCGTGTGATGAGGGAGGCTGTGAATGGTGAGAGCAGTAGCAGATCAGGTATTATTCTCAGCCATGGTGGTGATAAATGGTTTGTGGGCGAGTGGCAATGTAACTGGAAGTGTCTAGAAATACCAAGTAAAATCCTTAACTGAATGCCCTTTGGAAGCCAGGGGCCTCTCCTGCCCACAGTCTCAGGGAGAGTGCTTCCCCCTGTCCCCAAAGATTCCCAGGGCCTGAAGAATTCATTTGCACTCATCCCATTAAGAGCTTTTGCTCAGTACAGTGGCACATGGGGACAAGTTGTTCTGAGAAAGACGATCAAGCTCTGATAGACTGAGCCACGCTGAAGACAGAGTTGAATCTCAGCAGTCTAATGGGCCCAGTGAGGCAGTAAATTTCCCAGCAACTTGACACATTAATATAGAAGTACAGTCTGTTATATCAAAGGGAGATTGTCTTAGTCCTTAAGGGGAAACCAGCAATCCAAAAATGAAAAGTGTGCACTGGTGACTTGTGAAAAATGTAGTTAACACTGAGAGCTGAAGTACAGAGCTTTATGCCTTCCCTGGTTTGAGTTCTCATCAAGGGCAGGCTCTGGTCCCTCCTGGAGACCACACACCCCATAACATCCACATCTTCTGACCCAGGTTCTTAGGAATCTTGCCATCTTTGCAGCCAGACAGGAGGAAAGCCAAGAAATAAGTTTTTATTGGGTCCCACGGGACAATGCAGCCTCTGTCTTTCTAAAGCTATGTTTTCCCTCATGTCCTTGTTCCACCATAGTGGCTTGGAGTATATTTCTGTACCACTCTACGGGAAAAAGAAAAAAAGAAAACAACTTAATTATCCAATAATGAGGAGACATTCTGGTAAATTAAAGAATGTCCACTGGAGAAATATGATGAATCTGTTTAAGTGATCATTATAAAGATTAAGAAGAAAGAAACACGAGAAGTATTTACGATTTAATGTTCAGTGAAAATGCAGAGGACGGCACTGTCAGAACAGAAGTAAAACTGGATTCATAGCAGTCAGGACTGGAAAGTAACATGTGTGGATGGAACTAGTTATGGTAGGAGAAAGAGATTATGTAGGATTATGTAGTCTCTTTTTTCCATTTTGCAAATTCATTTAACAATGTTGTAACATTATATTCTTAAGGCATGTATTTTTAATAAACCATAGGAAATAGGAGCTAACTTAATTTATTAACACCTTTTGCCTTTCTTGCTTAGTAATTATCTAATACTAATACTTTTAGCACACACACTTAATTTTCTCCCACAGCTACAGCCCAAGGAGAACTGGAGAGGGGAGGCGCTTTGCTTCTTAGGCCTGTGATTCAGTCCCTTCCTCCTTCCTTTGCTCTCTTCTCAGTGGCTTAAGAACTAAACCTGGTTCTTGTGCAACAGAAGGTTCATTTAGCCAAATCAGTGTGCACTAGTCTGGGAGAAGAGGTAGTTCCTCAGGGGACTAGTCCATCATTGCTTTTTGTTTTGTTTTGTTTTGTTTCAAATAGTGTTCTAAAAGATAATTAACACCAGGGTAAGGTTGATTGAATGATACCATCAAGCTCCAAATAGTAGGTAGAGAGTTCCAATATCTTTGTGATTTGTTGAGTGTAATCAACGAGGTCTAGGGGATTCGAGACCAGTCCAGGCAGGCGGTTCTTTATTTACTTTGGAAGACAGTGTGGATGACAACACATCTGGAGTAATAGCATTGTGGGTATTGAAAGAAAAAGGCCTTTTATGTGATACAATTAAAGTAGCAAGAGATGACTAAGTGTGACTTGCCCAAATCCAGGAAAATGCTGTGCCCCATACCAAGAATGACATGATGCCTCCTATAGATCATTGCAAAGATGAAACAGCAATCTCTCATTTACATGATTGTAGAGTTATTTTATTATTTATGTTGTATGCCCAGCCATATTTTAATATCAAAAATAGCCAGGCTTCAATACAACTAAACAAATCAACTGTGTTCCCCACATCTCGCCCCTTTTATCTGAGCTTTCAGTCCAACTGAGTGATCTAGTCAGATGATATAGACTACAGGCTAACCTCCCCCCCATGCTTTGCTTTATTTGTGATTATATATGAAGTTGCATCCAACTGGATGGCAGTCTCCCAGGGAAAGAAGAACTGTATCTCACCTACTCTGTCCGCATGTGGGTAACACAAATTGTTTTGAAAACTAAATTGCTTTTGCTGGCCTCTGGTGGCCGAGCAGTGTGAGTAGGGCAGACGACTGAAGCAGAGAAGACAGCACAGGTCCTAACCCTGTCCCACCGCCCCACCCTGAAACCCGAACATGGACTCTACAAAGTCCACAGCGTTCTCATGAATAATCCTAAGTGTAGAGAGATACTTTTATATGGCGAGAACTGCTTCCTTTGGGACTAAAGATGAGGGGCAACGCCTGCTTGGAGAAACTAAAGGATGGGGCTGCCACTGCTGGTGGAGGTGAGGTCTAGGCCTGCTCATGGCGCAGGGGGAGGCTCTAAGGCTGCAGTATGTTATCCCATGGGCGGGGATTTCCAGGTATCCCAAGTACTCTTATGAGGACAGCTGCCTGCCCGTGATGAGGACTGCCTCACTCCCAGCCCCGCAAAACTGGAGAAGAGTTGTAGGCAATCAACCCACAAACTGTAGGTCTGAGGGAAACAGACTGGACTCACATTCAGCAAATATAAATCCCCCGTACCTCAGTGCCCAGACAGGACTAGCTAAGCCTGCGCAAAATACAGAGAAATGGTGTGGCAACTATGAACACATATTTGTGTGTGTGTGTGTGTGTGTGAGAGAGAGAGAGAGAGAGAGGAAGAGAGAGAGAGAGAGAGAGAGAAATTGCATGCAAAAGACAAAGGATCCTATCTAGAATTGGGAACAAGAACAATTTTATCATACTTTCTGTTATAGAACAATATTAAAAGTTCATTCAATAAAATGGAAGTGTGTTCCAACAAAAACGACATTAAAAGGAAGATCACTTACCAAACTACACAAGTTAAAGACCAAACAATATACTTGCAGAAAATGTATAAGCACTATCAAGGAATACAATAGGTACCGCTAAAAAATCAAAATGCTAACATAGCAGAAAGGTTCAAATAATCCCAGTGATGCAAACAACAGCAATGACAACAAAAATAAATAGATAAAAGTAAGTGGTTAGGAAGCCACCATACTTATAAAAGGCAGTCAATGACTATAGTAGGGCTAATTAGATTCCTGGAATAGTCAACTAAACAAACTAATTAGATGTTTTCAAAGATAGATATAAGAAAATTCGCACCAAAATGAAGGAATAACTGAGTAAATTGGAAGGTCACGAAGTTTCCAGGAAATTTTAATATAAAGCAGTCAATATTGAGACATGCTTTATTATTCACAGTTAATAAAGGCCTGATAACAGTTGTTAAAATAAAAACTTTAGACAAATTAAATATAACAAAGAGGAATTTGCAAATTGGGCAGCCTGAGCCAGAATAAGTTCAGAGAGATTTGGGGGCTGCCACATGGTCAGATAACATTTATGGACAGAAAAACGGAAGTGACACACAGAAAATGGAAGTGAGGTACAGAAACAGCTAGATTGGTTATGGCTCTGTGTCTGCCTTATTTGAACTGGGTTTGAATAATTGGCCACCTGTGATTGGCCAAAACTGAGCTGCTGTGATTGGCTAAGACTCAGCTACTTGTTACAAGAGTAGGTGACAGGAAGGATGTGGTGGCACATGCCTGCAGTCCCAGCTATCCAGGAGGCTGAGGTGGGAGGATTACTTGAACCTAGGAGTTCGAGACCAACCTGGGCAACAGAGCAAAACCCCACCCCATCCCACCCCCCAAAAAACAAAAAATGTAAGTTACAGTCTGTTTACACATCCAGGTAGGTTACAGTTTACAAAGAATGGAGAACTTTTAAGCCAAACTTAAAATATGTAAGGAGGCAGCTTTAGGCTACATTTAGTTTAACAATACACTTCTTTTGGTCAACCTCTTGAGAGGTTGACCAAAATTTTAGGCATTGATGTCACTCTGTCACCATGATAAAAGTACTTATTTGGTCTCAAATTCTACTAGGAAATAGTAAAACATTGGGTGTTGTAAGGAGGGAACAAGGAAACAAAACAATAGAGAAAAACTGATTTGTTAACATTTGTAAGGGTTAGAGAAAGGGGATTTCCTTATTATGCTGAAATTTCCTGTTTTCAGGGGGGAAAAAAGAAAAAAAACTGGTCTGTTTTGGGACTTATCTGTTTCCTTAAAGTTTCAGTTTGATTACGTCACATTTAGCATGAGTGACTCCATCTTGGTTTGTTCTGGTATTTTGGGGCCTGGTACATGAGCTCCATCTAAAACAACGGTCTCTCATAGCTGTGTTCCATACAGTGATAAATCATCAAGGCAAGATGGGGACAATTGTCACCGTGAGCAACAAGATTTAAGTATCACTAAGCAGAAGGTCCGCTCTTCCAAGACCTGTGGAGATTTGAACTAAAACATGATGTTCTTACAGCCAAGGTAGATAGGTTCTACATAATTTGTACAATCTAAAGAAATCAAGTACAGATCATCAGGAGTCTAAGCACAGCTGCCATAATAAAAAGTTACTATCTCCTTCCCAGTTTCTAGTTATTAAATGGTTTTAAGACTCAGAATCCATTGCAGCAAAGCAAGCTGGCTTCACGTGAGAAAGGTTCCTGCAACATGCTGGCAAGTATATTCAACAGAGATTCCCCCAGTTCTTCCTGAACAGACCTGGAGCCATTGGCTCAGACATCTACACATTTGGAAAAAGGTAAATTGTGGGAGGCAGAGTCTAGATTGATATTGATCCTCCAGATCCAAATGTCCTCCTATTCCGTGTCCCCATAGGGCAAGTGCCTGAAACCACAAACCCCCAGGAGGGTCATTTCCCCAGTCCCACATGTACAAAAGGATGAACAGTTGGCAGATGGTGGAACCCCTGCATTACTTCCTTTACCTGTTAACTGCTGCCATGGTGGGAAAGGCCGAATGGAAATCTTTGTACATGTCCCCTCCCCAATCCCAGCCAGATTCGCAAATGAATAATGAAACTGCCCCTCGGGAGTTTCTCAGAGACTTAAAGAATATATGAGATTTCCCTGTTGTACCTCCATTTACTTCAGAAGTCTTTCCCCTACAAAAGCCAGATGGGTCACGGCTGAGGAAAGTGGACTGTCACAAACTAAACCAAGTAGTAACTCTCATTCAGGCAGCTGTGCGAGATGTGCTATCTTTGCTAGATCAGATTAAACCAGACTACAGGGCTTGATATATGACCAGTGATGTAGTGAATACATTCTTTTCTTTTCCTATAAGACAGGAAAATCAGACGCATTTCGTATTCTCATGGGATGAACAATAATGTACATTTATGGTTTGTCCCAGGGCTATGATAACTCTCCAGCTTTCTGACATATTCCAAAGGGACATGGACTGCCTGGACATTCTGTAGAATATCTACTATATCAAAGGCACTGTGCTCAATAGAAGAAATTAGCAAGGAGTGGCAAATACATGGGAGGCTCTGGCATGATGTATTTACTCCACAGAGAAGGAATAAACCCTGCAAAGACTCAGAGGTGTACAAGATCAGTAAAATCTTTAGGGAGTCAGTAATCTGAGGTATGCAAAGACAGTCTCTCAAAAGTAAAGGACAAATTATTGCATTTTATGCCTCTCAATATTTTTAACAAAGAAACACAATGCTTGGGAGCCCTCTGCAGGTTCTGAAGGCAGCATATGCTGTACTTGGGCATAATGGTCTGATTTGTTTACTGGGTGACATGGAATCTGGCGACTTTTCTTGACTGAGGGCCAGAATAGAAAGGTTCTCTGCAGCAAGTCCAGGCTATGGTGCAAGAATTCCTGATGCACAGGCCAAAAGACCAATAGACCATGATGTTGGAACTAGCTAGCACAGGGAAAGATACAGTGTAAGGCTTATAGCAAGCCTTAATAGGAGAATCACCACAAAGACATTTAGGGTTTTGGAGAAAGCCATGTGTTCTCCAACAGAGAACTATACATCACTTACAAAGCAACTTCAAAAATGCTACTTTGGGAAGACACTAAGCACTTGCTCACAGGACATCAAATGACCGTGTGGTCAGAGCTGTTCAACACGATCTTGATTCTTCAGACATACCAAGTCATAACGTTGGGCATTCCCGCAGCAAGCCATCATAAGATTAGGCACAGGCACAATCAGAGGACACAAGGAAGCTGCACAATCAAGTGGCACAGTCACAAGCTATCCATCATGTTTGCAATTGTGGCTCTCCCTCAGCTCACACCAGTGCTGCTGAGGATGTGACCTGCTATTGAAGGAGGACAAAGGAACTGCTGTTTTCATGGATGAGGCTGAGTATTTGCTCCACTGACAGGGCATCCTGCACAACATTGCCTTGACCCAGAGTATCCACTTTCCGACAAAGGGGCTGCAGGGCCAGGAGAACCCTATGATTCTATCACATTCTGCACTTTTCGGAAACTTCTCATCTAATACAATTGTGAATGGTCTCTTAACTTTGCCTCCTAAAAGTGCAGCTGAGGTGTCAACTTGGTGTCAATCCCTGAAAGGTTTCTATTTTATGGGGTTGGTTTCTCAAGAGCCAGAATGCAGAAACCAAGCAGGAGAAGTAGGAGTGACCCCAGTCACCATCAGCCCAGTGAGTCACTTGGAGAATCTACTCTTCCCATTCTTGCAACTTTAGGCTGAGGGTGGAGAGGTTCTGGCTTCCACCTGGGAATATACAACGAGCCACACCATATTTTAAGCTATGGTTGCCACGTGATCACTTCAAGCTTCTCATGCCATGAGATCAGCAAACCAGAAAAGAAGTCAACATATTGACAGTGTCAATTGATCCTGATCACCAGGAAGTGGTAGTGCTGCTGCTACACCATGGCAGAGATCAGGTAAGACTGTATTTGGGGTTTAGGTGGTCTTCTGGGGTATCTCTACATGTTCAATATCCATTTCAACAGTAAATGGACAAGGGCAGTAGCCATAACCTGAGAAGATTATAAATACCAAAGCAAAAGCAATTTTAAGCAAGAAAAACAAAATGGGAGGTATTAATTGCCAGACTTCAAATTATACTGCAAGGCTGTGCTTCTTAAAACTGCCTGGTATTGGCACAAGTGCAGGGACACAGACCAGTGGAACACAACAGAAAATCCAAATATAAAACCATCCTTATATAGACACCTAATCTTTGACAAAGCAGACAAAAACATACTCTGGGGACAAGAATCCCTATTCAATAAATGGTGCTGGGAAAATTGGATAGCCACATGTAGAAGACTGAAACAGGACCCACAGCTTTCACCTCTCACAAAAATCAAATCACGGTGGATAACAGGCTTAAGCCTTAGGTGTGAGACGATTGGAATTCTAGAAGAAAATGTAGGAAAGACTCTTACAGACATTGGCCTAGGCAAAGAATTTATGAAGAAGACCCCTAAGGCAATCACAGCAACAACAAAAATAAATGAATGGGACCTGATTAAATTATAAAGCTTCTGCACAGCCAAAGAAACAGTCACGAGAATAAACAGATCACCTACAGAATGGGAAAAAATTTTCGCATACTACACATCAGATAAAGAAAGGACTGATAACAAGAATCTATTTAGAACTCAGGAAAATCAGCAAGAAAAAATCAAACAACCCTATCAAGAAGTGGGCAAACGACAGGAATAGAAATTTTTCAAAAGAAGATATAAGAATGACTAACAAACATATGAAAAAATGCTCAACATCCCTAATCATCAGAGAAATGCAAATCAAAACCACAATAAGATATCACTTAACCCCAGTGAGAATGGCCTTTAACAAAAAGTCCCAAAACAACAGATGCTGGTGTGGATGCAGAGAGACAGGAACACTCATACACTACTGGTGGGACTGCAAACTAGTGCAACCCCTGTGGAAAGCATTATGGAGATACCTTAAACAGATTCAAATAGACCTACCATTCGATCCAGCGATCTCATTGTTGGGCATCTACCCAAAAGAGCGTAAATCATTCTATGACAAAGACACCTGTACCCGAATGTTTATAGCAGCACAATTCACAATTGCAAAGATGTAGAAACAACCCAAATGCCCATCAATTCATGATTGGATTAGTAAATTATGGTATATGTATACCATGAAGTATTACTCAGCTATAAGAAATAACAATGATATGACATCTCTTTGGTTCTCCTGGAGAGAGTTGGAACCCATTATATTAGGTGAAGTATCCCAAGAATGGAAAAACAAGCATCACATGTACTCACCAGAAAATTGGTTTCCCTGATCATCACCTAAATTCACATCTGGGAATGATACCAATTGGATATCAGACTGAGGTGGGGGTGGGGGGAGGGGATGGGTGTATGCCTACATAATGAGTGCGTTGCGCACCGTCTGGGGAATGGTCACGCTTGAAGGTGCTGACTTGGGGAGGGGGGGTACGAGGAGAGGATGGGTATATGCCTACATGATGAGTGCAATGCGCACTGTCTGGGGAGTGGATGCGCCTGGAGCTCTGACTTGGGGGGATAGGCGGTACATGGGCAACGTATGTAACCTGAACTTTTGTACCCCCCATAATGAGCTGAAATAAAAAAATTAAAAAAAAAATAAATAAATACCAGAGTTCAGACCCCTCAGGAATGAAGGTCCTGGTCATTCCACAAGGCCAAGTGTCTGGACCAGCAGAGATGCTGGCTGAGACAGGGAGCATCTAGAACAGGTGTCGGTGGAGGAAAATCAAAAATATCAATCACAATCTCATATCACTGTGGAAGTGGGTTCCATGTCCATCACTTCAACCCAGTAAGCAAGACCACCCCCACCATGGAATGGCTATTCCCAGATGGGTGAAATTGCTGTAAGAAGCAAGCAGATGTGACCAGAGCAAGGAGCGGACCCTATTGCTCTGCTCCAGCACCCCTGCCTTTAGGGAGGATGCACCTGTGCCCTGGCTGTGAGGAGTACCCACTGAGAGCAGCCCAGAGTCCCTCCGTGGGAACTGCTTTCACATGTAGGACTGCCTGGCCTAAGGCTTTGTCCATTTAGGAGGGAATCCATGACCAAGGGCTAATTGATTCAGGAAAACAAAATTCTCACCAGGGATGGGCCAAAGCTTCACTTGCAGCCAGGGTGTGGGTCAGTTTCTCTTTCTGCCCAATTCTGCCTTCTTCACTTCTTTTTATACATGTATCTCCCCAAAAGACTCTCTCCAAGCAACTCTGTCTCAGATTCTGTTTCCAAGTAGCCCAATTTAAGATAACCTGCCCAGACCTCTTCATAGCTACAATGCAACACTGAAAAATAAACCTTCATTATGTTAAGCCACTATAGTTTTGGGATTGTCTATTAGCACAACATTGTTAGCCTATCTTGATTTGCCTTTGGAATGATGTCTGTGAACTCTTGATGGTGAATATAACCTCCAACATTTATCAAAATTTGGTAAAAAGTCTGAAGAATACGCAATCCATCCACTCTTCTGAGTATTCTAGATTTTAGAATCAACCAGACAAGAATACATAGAAACCATTGTTACATACCCCAACTCCAAACCTCCTCCGCACTCTTAATCCTCATCCCAGGACCACTTTAATAAAGAGCACCTCGGTATGTGCCCTCAGCTTGTATTGAAGGTGCCATAATATACACTCTTTCATTCAAAATGCTCAACAATCTCGTGAGGTAAGTAAAATTCCTATCTTACAGATGAAGAAAAACAGCTTAGAAAGCTTACATAGCACTTTGGTGAAACTGGGGTTTGCCTGACTCCAAAAGCCCCTGCTCTTAACCATGACTTTACATGAACTAAACAAATGGTGGCAATGTCGCTGTTGCAGATCATGCTTGCATGGCACTAGCCATGAAAAACAGAGCAGTTAAACAACAACCAGGGTCACTGTGTGGGTCCCTGTCCAAGACATCGCTGTCCCTTTGTGTCCTCTGCCTGCTGGGCCCTTTTCTCCAGGGCCTGCCAGAGACTCTGGCTTCCTTGGTAATTTATCTGACAGCTCGCTGAACACTCAACACACTTTTTATAAAAGATTTTTTTTAAGTTTATAAGGCCAAGGTAATTATCGCAGCACTTTCCATAATTCTCTGGAAGAACCAATATCTCCCAGAAACCTTTGAAAAACAACCTATTTAAAACCAATTTCCCCTTAGATCATAGATTGCCTGTATTTCTCCTCCCTTCCCTCTTCTCTGCTGTTCAGATTTGCACAAAGCAAGATTGTTGTTCAGTAGAAATCTATCTCCTGTTTGTTATCCCCGATCTGAGGCTATATAATCTCCTGTCTGTGTTGCCGTAATCACCGCCCCCCTTTGAGTTGCTGTGGAAATGATTATGGTGCCGCAGACAGGGCAGGGCATGAAGAGAGCCACTTTGGAGAAAGGCAGATCCTCGAACCGGGCAGGCTCTCTTAATCCCGAAGAGTGGGAGTCCAGACACGAAACCATTTTCCCTCTCTCTCAGGAAATGTATTTCATATACCGAGTGGTTCTTAAATTAAACACTGAAAAATCTGCTTCATTACTTGCAGAGTGAAAGAGAAGCTGCACTTTGTACCTTTTCTGTTTGACCTTTCCAGAGCAATATTAAGTACCTGATTCTCCAAGTTCCAAGAGGTTTGATACATGGCACCATGTCTGATGATCTAATCACAAGATTGGGGCGTTTGTCACTCTAAATTTTAATCCCTCACTGTGCCGAGGAATCTCCATACCCCCTTGAACAAGTCAGTTCATCTCTCTTTGTCTCAGTCTCCTCATCTTTAAAATGGGAACAGGAAGCATTGTGTCACTATGGCACCTACGGGAATTAATCACTTTAAATATATAAGATGCTGGGTAACTGCTAAGTACAGTACTACTTTCTACGTTATCAGAGGAATAAAAGCAAACATTGTTCCTACATTTCCAAGAAATGTTAGCACATACACACTCACAAGAGACATTTGCGTGTCCGCATGCATGAAGAGAGGAGGAAAGCTAGACGGAAAACAGATTGGTGCTGCGTGGTGGGGGCGAAGCTGTGCCCACCTCCGGGGCACGGCAATCAAATTTGATACACACAGGTGAGGAACAGGCAGTGAGATGAGATGAGCACTTGGAAAAAAAGCACAGATTCTGTTTCTAGGCAAGTGTCCTTAACAGTAAAAAATGAGAGAGTTGAAAAACAGAAAATGTGTGTGATACAAACAGAGTTGTTTCCAAACAGAAAGTTATATGAGAAGCAATATCAACTCATCAAGCAAGAGTAAGACAGAAGCCTCTCCCTGGGCTTTGTCTAAGGAAGGGCTATTTTCCAAATGTAGGGGAGGCTATGAGCTGCTTTTAACACTGTGCATCACCTTCGGGCATATCAGCACACGCGTGTGCATGTGGAGGGGTGGGGAGACATGGGCCAGTGCACTGCTGTGCTGTGGGGACCGAGGGAGGGGCCTGTTGCGGGAAAGAGCCTAGGATGAGCCAGGGGCCTTGGCTGGTATATGAAGACGAGGGGAATTATGGGGACCCAAATTACCATAGCACGTGAGACAGAAGCAAACGGCTGGGAGCCTAAACTGCTGACAGCTGGTCACTGTCCAGGCTCCGGCCTCGCCAAGACGTCGAGCTACTGGATGTACATAAACTAGAGGTTGACTCAGTGCATAACAAAAGACCTATAGTACACGAACCCTCTGACATGCTTTGCTTAAGCTTTCTCAATGCATTCTGCCTTCTTAGACCAGATTTCTTTCTCTGTTATTCATCTACCGCATTCATTGTGTGGTTCTCAAAACAAAGGAGTAGTCCAGAAAGTATAAAGACCAAAGGAAGGCCAACCAACATCACGCACAATTTATGACAGACTGCTTGGCTTAAAACCTAGTGTGTCTAGAAGGTAGTAAGCACACAAAACATTTGCTCATTTATTTATCTGAGAGGTACTGGTTGCCCACTCTGTTGTAGGTGTCAGGCATATGGCAGTAAATAGAACAGCACCTTTCTCTTTGAGGAGGTAACATGTTCATAGAGTTGTGGAGGATGGGAAATAGACAAGGAGCACACGAGATAGATATAGAAATGACAATAACTTTAGATAGTGATGGGACAGTTAAGAAAGTAAAAGAGTGTCAAGGAACACAAGGTGGCTGATGTCCAGGCAGGGGAGTCTGGGCAGGTGTCTAGGAAGTCTGGGCAGGAGCCTGTGTGAAGGTCTGGGAGAAGAACATTCTGGGAGGAGTGAAGAGCAGGTTCAACAGCCCTGTTGAGTGAAAGACCTTGGGGGATTCAAGGATCAGCGAGAATACCAGTGTGGCTGGAGAGAGGCAGTCGTGGAGGAGAACAGTAGAAGATGAAGTGGTGGGAGTGGGCAGGGCCATATCACTCAGTACTTTGTAGACCACGGCAAGAGGTCTGTGTGTGATTCCAAACGCAATGAGATTGACTCGGGGATTTAACCTGCAAAACCGTATAGCCTGGCTCATATTTAAAGAATAGGCCTGCTTGCGGTGTTGGTAGACTCTGGTGGGTGCTGGGTAGGGAAAGCTGTAGAGAGAAAGAGGCCAGGCAGGAGACTGTTGGGGGAGATCAGGGCAGAGGTAACTGTGACTACAGACAGGGGAGAGAAACGATGGGGTTTGAGATAAAGTTTAGGGGTTCAGCCAACAGATCACCAATGGATTGGGTGTTGGAATTTGGGCCTGCGTAAGAGAATAAAGATGACTCCTAGGATTAGTTGAGCAAAGGATAAATTAATCAATCAATTAAAATGGTTTAACGTAACTGATTGATTAATTAACAATGCTTGTACTAGAACCACAAAAATCAATTCTAGGAGAAAAACAGCTTTATTAGATTAAAAGAAAAAAAAATGATGATCATCATGATTAACATTTTAAGAGGATTTGTTAGTGCTAAACAGTGGGCCAAGTGTGTAAATGTACGGTCTCATTCCATTTTCTCATAACAGCAATGAGGAATGTTGTATGTCACCCCACTTCTGCAGGCTTAGAGAGGTTAACAAATTTTATTAATGCCACGCAAACAATAAGGGAAAAAAGAAGGATGAGTGCCCAGACCTGTGTCGTGCACCGTGATGCTCTCCTGCCTCACCGCCTGTAAGTCTACAAAGCTGTTGAACATCAAAGGGGTCTGTGAGTAAATGTAAACTTCCTTGAGATTAATACTCTTTACCTTTTACACAAAAAGGCATATTAAATAGAAAATATGTAAAGTCCTAAGTACTAAAATAAAAGAAAGGTAAACAATAGTGAAGTGACAACTTTCAGATTTGCCCAAAATATTTTTAAATGATAATGATAACACCCAGTTTTGGAGCACACATGGGAATAGTGCAGCTATCCTATGCTATTAATAAATTACTAAATTCCTTAAAATATAAGCATAGGAGAAAAATAGAAAACAAATGTAATAGCTATAATGAGATGATTGAGCAATATTTGTATATTTGACAATATGTTGAGATATATGCTTTGTAATTTAAAAAATTCCATTTACATTTAATTTACAAAACACTTTTGTAAGAATTTCCATGGCTATAAATTTCTAATTCAACAAATTTCTTTGTCAAATTATGAGTACCATATTAATTTCACGAAATCTAACAAACATATGTAATAGATACCACCTAGCCAGGAACAGGTAGAAAAAAACACAAGTTTCCAAAAGGATGGGCTGGTTTAACTTAAGAGAGTCTGTTGGTCAAGGGTGAATATCCAGTTGTATCACCATGTCCAGAATAGGTATGAAAGTCTAAGCTGTCAAGTCTGGAGAAAATAAATTCATGGTCTGATCTTCCTGAATGAATCAATCCATCAATCTAGTTCCACGCAGTCATTTTACAGATAAAAGAGAAGTCCACACTGCTAGTTAATGGCAGAACCAAAACTACCCATGATGCTTCTTATCTCTCAGATTTCCCAACCCATAGTTCATCCTAGCTGCTTTATTTCAAGGCGTGGATGTGTAATACAAAAAGAAATAAAAAATTCTAAAATTCCCTTGAAATTGTTGGGGTAAACTTTGACATGCACTGGGAAACACCATTTTCAATATTTATAAAATATAATCAAAGTTTTGTCTCCCATGAACTGAGAGACTGTTCCTGCTGGTGGTGATGGCTTCTATTTGAGCCTTGTGTTGCAGTTTGCAGGAGGGTTGAGAAAGAGGTGAGGAGGAGGTGGGGGAGGAAGGGAAAAAGCATATTGAGAACATGATCTAGGGAGAGGAGGATTTTAAAAAGCAAATTAAAAAATTGAGCACGTTGTGCAAGTAATAATATTTCTACAAAAATGATAGTGGAATGGAATGGGCCCAGCATCACATAATAAATGTGCCCCTGTCCTGCCGCAGGAAAATCTGTAGGCAAGTTATTAACAAGCAGATGGTCCTCCCTAACACCTGTCTGTACTACAACACTTTCTTTCTTTCTTTTTTTTTTTTTCTTTTGCTGAATTACAAGTTTCCATTATTGAAAACGCTGAAGATTCTGAAACCTATTTCAGCTCTGGGAGCTTCCTACAGACAATCAACTACAATCTTGAAAAGATAAAGGCATTTGGGGAAGTTGGGTCATGTGCTTATTTCACAGATTCCACAGAACATGCCAAGCCCCACAGAATTAGGACTTGTGTATCCATAATAAAATAAAAATTTTCTTTCATGACATTTAAAGGTCTTGGAGGAAATCAACATCAGCGCTTAAGCTGTTAAGGCTTTGAGCATCAACAGGACAGAGCAGAGGTATCAGCCATAGAAGCTTCTAATTGGCTTGCTTTCTTGGGCTCTGTCTAATCTGTGCTTATGTGTTTCTCCCCTGGAATGACAAAGGTTGACTATGGGAAGAGTTATGGACAGCATATGCCTGAGTTTGATTTGGCTATAAATCAAAGACAGCATTTCCTAACAGGTACTCCCCCCACACCATTGTATTTGGCTACAATTTCAATGAGTAGGTGGTATGTTGTTATAGTTAAGGGAAGTCGCCGTGGAATCAGATCTGGGTACCACCCTGACTCACTCACTTGTGGGCTGTGTGACAATGCGCAAGCAATTCAACTTCCCAAAGAATGGGTTTTCACATCTGTACCACTGACATGATAATATGATGTCCAGAAGGGTTTTTGTGTATGTTGAAGGAGAAAATGAATTTCAAGTGCTTATCCCAGTGCTCAACACAGAGTTAAGTAATCAATAAAGTTTGGATATTATTATCATTATTATTAGCAGTAGTACGTCTAGACAATGTATCAATTGCAAAAATGCCTAAGAGATCAGATAATTTTGATTAGACATGTGTCTGCCTCTGTCTGCCTTTCCTTGTGTCTCCCTCCTTTCTTCTGTTTCTTTTTTAATGAAAACTGCCAGTTGGAGTTTTGCCTTGTAGCTTTGTTTCTGAACAATTATTCTATGAAGGCAAAACATCTCTTAATTTTCGTGTTGGAACCAACAAGGAAGAAAACATAGAAAGAGAGAAAATGACAAAGACACAAGAACTTTCCATTCCCAGCTGCTCCTACAGTTTTCAAGGGTGGAGTAAAACCCCTAAGGATCTACTCCATCAAGGGTTGTATTGTGTTTTGCCCCTGGAGAGATGTGTGAGCCAGGTTGCGGGCAACAGATCTAGGAGTGGGGAGGGAGGTATCTTGTTTCTGTGGTTAGCAGTCATGTTAACCAGGCTGAACGGGTCTCCTAGTCCTGGGGAAAACTATCTTCTTTACTCTTAAGTCCTAAGCACCATATCTGTCTTTCCCAAAGTATGTGAAAATGGCCTTTGGTTTAAGAAGGATAGCAAAATGGATCCACAGGAATTGGCTTCCCATTGAAATAGCTGTGCCCTAAATGAACTAGATTGTTTAAGAGGATTCTGGAGGCTGTAATGCTTCTTCCCAGGTAGCAGAGCTACAGCTGGTATTTTTGCTCACACAGATGTCTATAGCATATCTCCCTGAAGCACTTGAACATCCAGTAGCTATACCACCCCCTCCCCTTCCACTCTACCCCTGCCTTTTCTCTCTTATATAGAATCTATGTAGACAGCATGTAGTATTTATCGAGGCACCATCCTTTTGGCTAAATATAGAACACAGGACATGTCTATTCAAAGAGTTTGATAATATTTAAAATCAAAGGAAGAGAAAGAGCCAATATGCCACTTCATCTGTGAACTCTAAACTGTGATTTTTTTCTATTCTTCTAGCAAGTTTCTGCAGCTACCCTAGCTTTAAAACAGCTTGATTTCGACTTATGATTACTGTTCCTTTTCATAATATGCCATATGCAAAGATATTAAATAATTGAGGCACATTTTCTCATTGTTAAATATAATGAATAAAGCTGAAATGAAAGAGGATAACATAAAAGCATTTAGCAGAGACTGTATTTAACCTATCTCTAAAAGCTTTTAATATATAGCTGGCATGCATCTACCTGACTTGTGATGATTCAAGAGATCTTACTGGCCTCTTACTCTTGACTCCTTCCTGTTAACAAGTTTGGAATAGCCCCAAACTGTATCAGAACCAAGACAAAGAAAAGGAAAGATCACATTCCAATCAGGGCTTTGAGCACCTAAAAGGTTTTGTGGTAAGTATTGACAGTAATTACTGAAATAAATGATTAAGGGCAAGGCCTGAAAAGCATGAGGTTTTACATAGAGCAAGGTGACAATAGAGATTGTAAAGGCTGCTAGCAGAGAGCATGAGAAGGCAGGGCCTGATTGTGGTCAATCCTATAGTACAGACAGCTTCAGGGCTGCAGAACTTTTGAATTTGTTTATATGGGATACACACTGTTTGGATAAAACATACAAGGACAAACTGAATATAACACAAACATCCTTTATATGTATATGTATATGTTTATGTATGCGTATGTGTGTGTGTTTTAACATGTTAAATATATGCATTTAATGATGCATGGTTTTCTTTTATTCCATACATTTGGCATGAGCCTCCCTTAATGTGCGCAAGCGTCTACTTGGAATGAATGAACTTTTGCTCCTTTCTCACTTTACTCATTTCTCTGTTTCTTTCAGGACCAAGCTCAAAGGTCACATCCTCCACGAAACTTGCCCCAACAGCTCTCACTTCATTCATAGTTTCATTCATTCTTTCATTCAACACATAATTACTAAATATAGACCAGGTATCAGGCACTGTGGGTGGGGCTTGACAGATGTAGAAGTGAAAAAGAAACGCAACCCAGTCTTTGCCCACCTGGAATTTGCAGTCTAGTTCTCCTCATCCCATGTTACCACATGCCAGTCTCTTTTCTAACACCTAATGCCTTTTAATGCAATTTTGGGTATGTGTGTCTATTTCACCTACTAGACTATTAATTTCTGGATGTTAAGAGCAACTTTCTAAAAAATTATCTCTGCATTCTAAGTCTTTCCATGTTACCAGGAACAGAGTAGGCTCTCAAAAATTTGTTGAAATAAATTTTTTTTTAAAGTTGAGGTAAAAGAGATATTTATATGCTCAATATAATCTGGCTATTACAATAATTTCCCAGTACCCCATTTCTATGAACATGAAATTGAATATGCAACTAATAGTCACCATGAAGACAAGTATCAACACATTTTAAGAAAGAAAAAAACACCTCAATTTTGGTCTAAGCAGTGCTTCGAAAATTTCATCAACACTTTGTAATATTAATAAGGAATAAGTTGGTACATAATGTTTGGTGTGCCAAAAAATACATTTACACTATAATTTGTTTCTCAGAGAGGCCATAGAAAGAAGGACAATGAGAATAGTCTGCCTCTGAATTTAATACAAATAACTCCCTGATTGATTACTCTTTATACATTGACATTTGAGTCACTTAATATTTTTCTATCATAGTTTGGTCAATAATTGCGGGCATTTTCTAGTTTATGTTTCTTTTTTATTATTTTATATTTTTTTGTATTTCTCCACTGGATACTAAAGTTAACTTTTTAATAATTTTTCTTCAGTATAACGTGGCTTTCTTTGGGGTGTTGTTCTCTCTCCTTCAGCTCAGTCCTAAGTTCTGAGGAAGGAGCTTTACTAGCTCTGTGATCAATTTTATAACTAGTCAGCAGACAGAATACCTAAGCCAAACACAAACCAAAGGTCTCTGACCTAGAAATAAAACTCCAAGCGGGAGGCTCACATTTCACTTTCCCTGCTAGGTGTTGGGAGGCTTCACTTTACCAAAAGGTGAACATGCTGGAAACCTCCAAGTGCCTATATCTAATTGTACATAAAGGAACCTATAGTTTCGAGTTGTATGTATTTTTACATTAATGGGATCATATCTTCCTGTTTAACAGCATCTTGGTCTATTTCATTCTTTCTAATGCTGCCTGATACCCATAGCAGAACTGACATGGCCTACTCACATATCCCCCGATAGGGGAACATTTAGGTTATTCTCTGGGATATTTATGGATAATCTCAATCAATGATTTTCACATGTGTATAACTGAATAATAGTTTTTTGTCTTCAAGTGAAAAAGAGCTCTCCAGAATACAAGGTGAAAGACTTGTTCTAGTCAAAGTCAAGTTTCAGGGAAGGTGTATGTGTAGGGTTTGGAGCCCACCAGCTCAGCTTCGGGGTTTCCCCCTGAGCTATTGGGTCCCAGGTGCTCCTGCAGCAGCCTCCAAGGTACCTTGGCTGCACCCTGGTGCTCCCACAACATGGTCTGGAAAGCCTAGAGAATGAGAACAAAAGGTCTAATAATGCTCTGTTCTAAGAGGTAACGGTACCAAATCCATTGGCCCAGAGATCAGGGAAGTCACTCACTGCAGTGTTGTCTTTAAGCAAATGCATTGGGTCCACTTTTAATTTGAGATACTTAAAAAGATGAAGATTCTGTAAGTGACAACTGTGACAACACCCCAGATAAATAGTCTTTACATATGTGTGTATGTAGAGGGACTGAAGGCCAATGCAAGTCTTCCCAGCTTCTCCTTGTGGACTTTCCTCTCGTTATTTTAGATGATGAGTGGTTGTAGTTTATTGGTATGAGATGGACAGTAAGACGGTTTTTATTGCAGCAAATTTGTTTTCCAAATTATTTTTCTTTAGGCTAAAAAAGTAGTGCATCTTCAACTCCTATGCACACCAACCGACAAGGTCAATAACCCTGATACATAATGTATGACAACAAGACAATAATTTGGGACTAAATTTTATTCTTAATTCAAAGTGGATCATTTATATACTGCTTTTCTTTCTTTTGGCTTTTTTTTAAGACCATATTTCTTTGTTTTGTTTTGTTTTTCTTGTATAAAAAGGACCCCAATATCAAGGCAGGGAAGGAGACAGGGGAGGGGGTGGAATATGCCCCTTAGTGTAGAGAAAAAGGGGTGGGAGAAGGCGAAACCTCAAAAGGAGAAGTAGGAGGGGAATGTCATCAAGGCAGCAAAATATCCTCTGTAAAAAGTTGGAAGAGGAGTCTCCAAAGCCTAGGAGATGAAGCAGAAATCGCCGCGTCAGCGGGGCTCTCTCCACTCAAGTATCCCGAAGGGAAACAGCAGCTTCTCCCATTGCTCACTAGGGGACCTCCATCCTCAGGTAGCTAAGAGCACTGTGGAGCTCGCAAGGCTGAGATTCGCCGTGTGGGCTGGAAGCCAGCATTCCTGGCAGCATCTGTGCGCCCAACTGCCCCACCTCCCCCATCTCCCCCACCTCCCCCGACTGCACTGGGCAGACCCTCCTGGGGGTAAGTTGCCTCCGGGTACAGACACGTCTCTGGCCCAGTCGTCCTCTGGGGGCAGCCCCGGCAGGTAAACGATTTTGCCCAACTGGTCGGCTGCAGAGTTTCCGCAGAAGGGAAGCTTTCTAAGAAACCCCTCTGCAGAGATCCAACCGACAGGCCACATGTGCACAGGTGTCGCGCATGCAGACTGCAGAACTGCAGCGCGGTACCGCAGTGTGACCACCACAGAGGTGGGTGCCATATGGTGGCTGTAGATTCTGGTCAGGCCAAGGTCAGCCAGCTTGACCGTCCGGAATGTTCTCTGGCTTCAGGTCTCCGTGAACAATGGAATTGCCCTTCGGGAGATCTAGGCCTCTTAGAACCCGGCGCATCAGATCCCGATGGTCTCCGCGGGCAGGCCTGGCGGGGTGTCTGTCCAGGTAAGTCCTCAGGTCTTGCTCTCTGTGCGTAAACGCCAGGGTTACCTTCATCTCCTGGTCAGTTCGGGATAAGGCACACGCGTCCATCGGCAGCACAACACTGGGGTGCTCACAAGCCTCCAGCCTCCCCACCAAGGCCGCCTCTCGAGCTGTGCCCATGGGAAGGCCCCTCCGCGCCTCCTCCACAACCGCACGCTTCACTCTTGGGGGTAACGTGTCCGCTGCGGGTATCCCGGGCCTCATAGCCGTCCCATGGGCACCAACACCAGTTTCAGCCCCTGGCTCCTATAGAGAGGTAGCCGTGCTCAGCTCAGGGGCGACGCTCGCACCAGGCTGAGCCAGTCCCTGCGCCACAGCACCCCCCAGCTGGGACCCAGGCAGCTGCGCGCCACCGGCGACCACAGACACAGGCCGCAGGCTAGAGGAGTCCACTCACCCCACCCTCACCATGTGACCAGCTCTTAAACACTGTTAAATAAGAAATTAAGAGAATAGATAAATACCCAGGTTATTATTTTTTCACAACAGGTAAATTCCTCAATATTTAAATGCATATCATACTTCATAAATTTGCGGTGACTTGTATCATTGTTACTCTTTAGTAGATACTCAGTAAAGATCTGTTGAAACAAGTAGTTTACTGTTTTTTGTTTGTGTTTAGAGATGGAGTCCTGCTATGTTGCTTAGGCTGAACTTGAACTCCCGGGCTCAAGGGATCTTTCTGCCTCAGCACCCCGAGTAGCAGCGACAGCAGGCGCGGACTGCTGCACCCGGCTTAGATAGTTAACTGTCATAAAATTTGTTTTCAATTACCAGTATATGATGTACATACATATTAAAGAATTTGAGGAAATTAAATAATAACTGCAAAGTTGACCAAAAGAGCTGATTGCAAAATGACCATTTTGGGTTAAAAATTAAAACAAGAAATTCTGTAGCACCAAATACTTCTATAAACCACTCCCATAGGAGCCTGACTGTGAAATAGTCCCTTCCTTCTGCTCAGACTGTCGTCCTTGTCCTTCCTTTTCTGCACCTCTGCCCACTCCTGGGTCCTGTCCTGGCCTCCTGGGCTCTGGGCTCTGTTCTCACTCTGCACTGTGATTCTACAGTGCAGAAATTTCACCTGCTTTGAAATTTCACCTACAGTTTCTTAACAAGACAACCCCCATAGTTACATAACCATATATCTCAGATTTTCTAGAAAAACCCAATTTTAAAGTAATCAATCTTACTTTCCCTAGAAATGCACTCATTTGTCAAAACATGTGTCTTGATTAGAAAGTATGGCCATTGTATCCATGCTACAAAGTTATTTTCCCTCCTTCCCTTCACCTTACATCCCATCAAAGCTACCATTCATTCCAAAAGATAATTGAAGAATATCTGATGAAATGAAATCTTACAAAGTAGAAAATGACTTGACCAGCGCTGATAGTTGTATTTTTAGGAAGAGGCTTAATGTAAAGCCACGAGTCTCTAATTCCAGGAGGTATGTATTAGTCTTGTGAAGATTTTCCTGGTACCCATCTAACTCCACCTTAACTGACTATGGATGCAAATGACTCACTCATTTTTCTGTTTTGTAAGTTTCCTTATATTCTTTTCCTCCACGTGGGGTGGGCGTGAGGGGTACATTTGTATATAGGTCCCTACAAAAAGAGAAACTTTTAGAGGCCATGGCATTTTGGTTGCACACAACAGTTACATTGTAGTAGGTTCTTGTATCAATATTTTCCTATTATTAATGCTCATAATCATAAAATTCCATGCGTTCTCTATTCCCTCCGGGCACTATGAGTCACGTCTGCTCAAAGACACTGTTCTCGCGGGCTGCCACTCACAGCCACTGTACGAGACAGACACTTCAGCATTCACTGTGCAAGTGTTTACGAAATTCACAAACAGGAGACAGCTTCACAGAAACACACATCTCAGCAGAGCCTCCTGCACAGATGTCAGATTTCTGAAGAAGCCTCCCAGAGGTACACAGATCTCACAATGGACTATTTTTAGTCCTGATAATTAATATTGGAGGAGAAAGGGAGGAGGATGAAAATGAAGCTCCAGCAAAAAGGCAATTACCATCTACACCATATATTCTCACCTGTGAGATGTGTTATTTTCAAAGAAATAAAAAGAGAAACCCTCCCCAACCTATAGATTTTTATACTACGTGTCCCTTGAAGTAGATGTTTAATTCTTCTTCTTTAAAATTCCAAAAATAGCTTGGTCTCATAGGTTAATATATGCAGGAAGTATTATACCAGCTTGGATTTTACTACTGCACAAAATCTGTTTGTTTCTGAGTCCCAGAAAGCAAAAGCTTGCTTCCCTCACACATACTGAATAATCACAATTAGCAGTTGTTACAAGAGAGCTTTGGCAATGCCTTCCTACTCCTTTGTATGCGTTCCCCAATGTCGCATTTTTAAAACATTTCCCCACTTCCTTGCAACTTCATTAGAATCAGTCTTGCCTGTGAAGACCTTCGCGTTGTCTGTGGACCCATCCACATGCCTTAAGTAAGGGCACTTTTGTGCTGCCTAAATTAAACCCAGTCCATAAGAAAATGTAGAACAACCTTAGTGTCCCCCAAGGTCCAGAAGTACAGTGGAAGGGGTGGTGGGAACCCCAATGTGGCCTGACAAAGTTTCCCTACGCAACACGCTCTTGTTCACTGTCCCTAAACAAATAGCTTAGTGCTGAGGTTATGCGGGGTAGAGAGTTTCTCATGGAGAACCACCGGCTGTTTTCATTTCTTAATGCAGTTCTCTTTTTAATGGACACCCTGCTGTATCTGGGATTAGTGTCCTCTTCTTCTTGGAATTCTATGCTCTCTTCACTTCCATGAAAATTGTACAAAATTTAGTCTTTTTCTAAAAGTTTCTCCTCTATTTCAATCCTAATATATTCCTCTGGGTGCCCCAGAAATGTTGGTGTTGTCCATGGATCATTGATCCTCTTCCTAAATCTCTATGTCCAGCCTACACTTTGCCAAGATTTATATTTACCCATTCACATGTCTGCTGGGTGTCTCCTGATATATCATAAAAATCTCAAATTCAACACATCCCAAACTTATCTGAATACCTTTTTCCTTTAAGCCAGTCCCTAATTGTGTGCTCATATCTCAGTCACTGGTGATGCTGTCTCCTTGATCACTAAAGAGAGGCCCGTACATGCCTTCCATGGCTCCTTGCTCTCATCCTTCATGTCCGTTCATCAGCAGTTTAAGGAATTTCATCTCCAACAGAGTTCTTGAATCCATATGTTCTTCTGTATCTCCACCATCACTTCCCGGGTTCAAAGCTTTATCATCACTTGCCTGGATAACTAGAGCAGTTTCCCAAACTATCTCCCTGTTTCCACCCATCCAATTCATTCGCCTTCTGCCAGAGAGAGCTTTCTAAAATATAAACTGAACTATACCATTGCCCAGCTTAAAACCTTTCAGTGATTTCCTATCATCTCAGAAGACTAACATCAAAACTTAGCATGGTGTACAAATGGCCCCTGATTTTCTAATTACTCTCCTGCTTGCCAAAGACTGTATTCCTGTCTGCTGTGCTGCACTCTGGCAATATTGGACTGTGGGAAGGTGCTCTCTTATGTCTTGTTTTATAATCTCTTTGATGTTACTATGCCTTCCTAATTAACTCAATCACATCGTACATCCCAGACCTAGGAATGATATTGTATGTTGTAAGATCCAGCTCCCGATTCTCCCCGACAGAATTCCCTAACACAGTGATCGCTTGTGCTAGCTTTATGCTGAACTTGCAAAGTGATATGATCCTCTGGAAAGTAACTGCCATTAGGCCAGGGCCTTTATCCTGTTCACCGTTACACTCTCAGTGCCTGGAATACCAGTTGATGCTGTGTATTTGTTGGCAAATGTTTCCAAAGATTCATTTGGAAAGCAAGCTCCACAATACAAAGGTATGCAAGAGCTAAGCTGTGTAATGAGTTGGACTCCAGACTTCTCAACCGTTAAGGAAAGTGCTCAAAAGTAATAGAGCCAGTTGAGGAGTCTTGGTTTGGGAACCAAATTACTCTCTTGATGTTTTGTATTTATTTTCTTAAGAAAATGCTAGGAGGAATCCATGCCTTGCTTTTGAGTCTTCCTCTCACATCCTCCTACACCTGTCTGTCCATCACTAACCATAGCAGGCTCCAGTGCATGGCTGAGATGCAGTCTGGAGTCCTCTGTTCTCATTTCACTCTCTTCCCCTGGGCTGCCTCCTTCATTCCTAGAGCTTCAGCTATCACTTCCTTGTGAAAGATTCCAGAACCATCCACCCCAGCTCTGACTGCTCTTCTGAACTTTGGCCATTCCTAAGTGGAGGCCCGGCTGCTCTCCTCCTGAACATTCCACCAGCAGTTCAAACAGGACATTAAAATAAGATTTATTCTTTTCCCCCAAACCACCCCTCCTCATGACTTTCCTGTTTTGTTTGATGGCACCAACATTCTTAATCACTCAGCCTTGAAAATGCAGAATCAACTTTGTCATCTTCTGTTTCTATGCCTCCCACATTTAATCAGGAACAACAGCCTTTTTAATTAATATGAATGTGGGGAAATTAACAAAGTTTTCAGATATGACAAGTAGTTTGGTTTAATTGATGTAGAGGGTATATTAAATCATTGATGGCCTGTAAGACCAAAATGCAAGCATAGAACCAGGTGCCGTGGAGCCTTAAATTCTGAGCAAAGAACTTGGAATCCATTCAAAAGGACACTTTGAAGGTGGTGAGTATACCATTATAAGAAATTAGTTTTAGTAAAATTTAATCTGGTCCTAGTATGTTGAAGGTTTAGAACTGTGGAAAGGGAGTATTTAAAGTTAAAATACAAAAAAATTATAGCTTGGTCACACACGAGCTGTATGACTTTGGTAAGGTCTTAGCTTCTCTGAGCTTAAGTATCTTCTCTAGAAAAAAGTATAGTAATATCTATCATAGGAGTATTTCAGGGCTCAAGGTAATGCATGCAAAAGCACCTATAATAGTGTCTGTACATTTGAGTCACGAACTTGTTGCATGGTTTTAAGAATAATTACTACTAATAATTACTACTAACCAGGGGACTTCCTTGACTTCTTGGCTGCTCTGGTCCTGAGACCCAGATACAACTTGCCTACTCCCGAGGAATATGGAGATTGTTCCTGGACACTCTGAACCTTAGTCAATGCCCTAAAGAATCTGTCTCCTATCCTAAATTTAGACCACGAGCTCCTTGAGAGCACAGCCAAGGCTTGTCCACTGCCAATCTACAAAGCATAATTAGCATTCAACACATGGGAAGATCTCGATATGTATTGATTGAATAAATAAAGGAATGAGTGAATGAATGAGTGAAGCAAAGGCCTTGGTTTGCCAGTGACCAGCTTCCTCTCAATCCTAGTTAGGTTTCCAGCTATTTGAACAGCAGTGTACTGCTCTAGTTTTGTGAACACTTTTGAGTTGCCCTTGGCACCTATAAGCAGATATTATCTGGTACTTGGGTCCTTTTTCTTGTCTCCAAGTGTCCTCAAGTACACTTTAAGCTGTTCAAACTGGCAGAAGGAATTTCCTCTTATATCTTCAAGAAATAAGGTAGTAAGAATGTTTCAGTCCTATTTACATTAAAAGTTAATGTCTTTATTTATTCATCTACTTTTATGGATCTGTTGTGCCTTCCTAAATCCATCTTCAGCTCTTTGGGTTTCTCTCTGGACACAATTGCCCTTGCTCAAGCCGGATACAGATAGAGAAGTGGGCAATTAGCGGCCGCAGGCACTGCCTGTTGGGGAGATGCTCTTCCTGTTCCTCGGATGGCAGCTGTCCAGACCTCCCAGACACAATCTGACTTGCTTGACCTCTGCCCTGCTCTTTTTAGATCTCTGCTGCCTGAGTCCCTGGCCTTGGTTTGAGCGTTGCCTTCCACAGGATAATGTCTGGCTGACTTGGCTTTGCAATTTGAGGTAAAAAGTGCAGAGCCAGAGGCTTTTCCTGGAAGAGCTGACCCCAGGGGGCCTGAAGCTACCCCCACCCCATTGCTACATCAAGTAAAGCCACCCTGCAAAGACCATCACATCACTCTCCAAGCCTTTCCCCATTTTCCCATTTCTGCAATGATGGGACTGTGACTCCCCCCGCCCCCCCCCCCCCCCCCCCCCGGAGCCAAGTAGAGCATGTTCCTAAAGTTAGGAGCTGGGAAAAAGGAAAACAAAAAGAAAAGAGACATTAAGAACTACAATGAAAAAAAAAATTTTACAAGTGAAATAAGAAAAAATGCCTTGGACTCGGGACTGGAATTGATGAGTAAATGAGCAGTGCCCCTCCCCCCAGCCTATTTTATTATTTCTATTAATACTTTTACAGCCAATTTGGAGAGGCACTATGTGGAAATTGCTTCCCAGGGGTTTCTGTATATTAGGCTTCAGTTCCATAAGCAAGTGTGATATACCTTGGAAGAAAAGTGTTACTTTT
Organism: Eulemur rufifrons; assembly: GCF_041146395.1. Lineage (NCBI taxonomy): Eukaryota > Metazoa > Chordata > Mammalia > Primates > Lemuridae > Eulemur > Eulemur rufifrons. The sequence goes on along the minus strand of NC_090988.1, from coordinate 7,410,886 downwards.
TGGCTTCTGATGGAATTTTGTTTCCAAGCAGAACGGAATTTTTAATCACATCACTAATTGACTAAGTGGCTAAAGTTACCAGCAGAGTGATTGATTCACCGGTAGTTGCCCAGCAAATGATAAGGCATATGCTAATTACTATGACTCTTACTAATATTCTGTTACTATTTTTATTATTACTTTGAAGTTCATAAAATGATCAGGAGTGGAATATTTTAAAGTCAGCTAAGCCCCTTAACCTCTCCTCATTGTTGCCAGGGAAGACGATGCTCAGTGGGGCAGCACAGCCCCCACCTTTAAAGCCTGGGATCGTTAGATGTTGGTGGGGCCTCCAGGGTTAATCCATCACTAGACTGTGGGTTGTTTAAGCACAACGTATGGAGGACAGAATATTTCCCAATGAGTTTCTCTCCCTGAAGGGGCAAACACTGCCTTGTCAAATAGTAGGAGGTACTCAATAAATATTGATTGGGCCACACTGAATTAGGTCTGTGGTCCCTGTGACCTAGTGTTCTGTCTCTGACGCTCTTCATAAGGAACTGGTAATAGAAGTTCACAGTGTGCTTGGGTCACCCAAAGAACGGAGACCTAGGCTTAAACCACCTGCTTTCCTATACTGAGGACATATCCCATGGTGGTTAGGGCATGGCTTCTACAGTCAGACTTGGGTTACAGCTGCGGCTCTGTGAGTCCATGCACTGTGTGATTTTAGGTAATTTATCTAAATTCTAGCTTCCTCTTCTGTGAATCAGCACTATTCATGTCATTACCAGAAGGGGTAAATAAAGACTTACCAGTTCTCACTTCTACTTGGGAGTTAAAAAAGTGGATCTCATGAAGATAGAGTAGATTGGTGGTTACCAGATGTGGGTAGGAGGGATGAGGAATGAAGAGATGTTGATTAATTGGTACAAATATACAGTTTGATAGAAGAAATAAGACCTAGTGTTTGATAGATCAGTAGGGTGACTATTGTTTACAAAATCTATTATATATTTCAAAACAGCTAGAAGAGAATAATTCAAATGTTTCTAGCATAAAGAAAAGACAAATATTTAGGGTCATGGATATTCCAATTACACTGATGTGATCTTCACAAATTATATGAATGTATGAAATTCTTATGTGTACCCCCAAAATATGTACATCTATTATGTATCAATAAAAATACAATTAAAAAAGACTTATTGGAAGGGTTAAGCAGACTAACATATATAAATCATGAACCATGGTGCCTTGCAGGAAGTGTGTGCTCAAATAAATATACATGCTTGACTTCTGTGAGCCACTGTGGACCTGCATGTCCTTCTGGTTAATAGCCAGCTGCTCGCATCTTCAGATGCACATTCTGCCCAGAGAAACAACACTATGTCTCTCTCTCTCTCTTTCTCTTTCTCTCTCTCTCTCTCTCTCTCTATATATATATATATATTTATCATTCTGACCAGTCCAGGGATGAGGAACTGCTATTTTTATTTCTTTCTAACAGTGGAGGCTGTTCAAACCCTGCCACTGAGCTTGTTTTCTTGATTTTAATTAAGTAAGGCTTTACGGTACTTGCTTCAGTAAAGCCCAAGTAATAGAGAGGCGGTTAGTTGGTTGAACCCAGACTCCAGGGTGTTAGTCCCAGCTTTGCAGATGATGCTGGGCAATCTAGCTCAGTGTCTCATTGTGGAGGAGAATTAATAAAAAATGATTATGTCGCTCTTTGCAAATATGACTTGCAGCTGAAATAATCAGTGATAATAATATAGGACTAGAGTCTCTGGGGAGTAAACTACCCTTTATCAGTGGGCATACTCCTGGAAACCAGCCCCCTCTGGGGCCCTCCTCAGGGCTGCCTGGTGTTCAGCAGGCACCCGGGCATTCCAAGTAAATGTGCAAGATTGCTTTGGGGGGGCTCCTCTGATCCCTACGGAATGACCACATCATGCTTGATGACTTCTGCTCCATCGCAGATCTCCATTTTGTCATGAATTCTAATATGTCTGAAATCCTTTTTTTTCTTGTTATTACTACCACAATGGCCCTGGTCCAAGCCCTTAGTTCTTTTTTTGAACATTCCAGCAGGTATCCAGCTGGTCTCCCTGCCTCCCGTCTTCCTGCAATACAAGCCTTCTTTCATACTTGTGTGGGAGTGATTTTTTTAATAAACCAAGAACTGACCCCATTACCTCTTTGATTCAGGCTCCTCGCTGGCACCTGCTGTGCACAGAATCAGCGCCAGACTGTCCTGGCATGTGGGGGTGGTGGCAGGGAAAGGAGCTGACGTTTAGGACTGCCCGCTCTGTGTCCTGACAGAGTTATGTCATTTACCCCAACGGTATAACAAGATAGGTTTTATTATTCTTCTCACGTCCAGTGTAAAGAAACTGAGAATCAGAAAGTTTCAGTAACTTGTCAAAAGTCTTAGTCATGACTTTCGGAACTCATGTTGTCTAAGTTCCAAGGCCATATTCTTCCTACCAGGCCTCACTGCCACCCTCACGAGCTATTCATGGCAGGCTTCAGATAACATTTCCAGTCTCATTTGTTTCTCTGCCTACCCTCCTGCTCCCTGTGGAAGAGCCACACCAGACAACCCATAACTGCCCACCAGGACGTCAGCGCTGCACTCAGCGCTGTCTGCCTAGCACACCATGAGCACCGCCCTTCATCTTGCAGTGCGCTTTGGGGCTGGGCTCCTATCCTTCCTTTAAAGGAGCAGCTGAAATGCCACTCAACCAGGAAACCTTCCATTGCCCCTTGAGCATAGTTAATCGTCCCTTCCGCTGTGCTACTTCACGGTAGCCATCACCCTTTCATTCATACCTCTGTGTTAAAGCTACGTTATCAATGCACCCGTGTTCACGTCCCCTACCCTCAGCTCTTCAATGTCTGGCAACTGTCCAATTCATATCTGATTCTCTGGTACCTGGCACAGTACAGGGAACATGGAAAGTGCTCAAATCTACTTTGAGTGAATGAGAATAAATGAAAACTAAAATATCAATACCAGAAGTTATACTTCTCCTTGTACTGACATTTGTCTTTGTAGTAAAGTTCACACACACACAAAAATACTTCTTTCTCCTTTTAAATTCAGATTAGGTTGAGTTAACATTTTTTAAAATAAATTTAGCAAGAAGAATGCTAAATCAGCTCTGTGTAAATCAAGTGTCCATGCATGTGAGTGAGAATCAATTATATGAAAGTTTTAGAAAAATATAGGTCATTAAATATGAAATGTCCGATTCCCAATCAAAAGTGTAGTTTATTATGTCTCACACAAGAAGCAGTACAATTAATCAAAGTATGCGCCTAAAATATCAACACAGTTATGCCGTCTTAATGGTAGCTTGCTTATGCCAACAGTGAAGAAGCTTGGACAGTGAGTGGCAATGAAATTTCAAAAGGCGTTTTCCACAGCTTGTTGAGAATTGAATATTTTCCTTGAAGAAGTGGTCCAAATCCTAGGAGAAGTAGTAATCAGTTGGTGGAAGGTCTGGTGAATACAGTGGATGACAGTTTCCAAGTCCAGACTCTGTAGTTTGAGCAGCTTTGTGGGACATGTGATCAAACGTTGTCTTGCAAGAGGATTGGTCTGTCTCTATTGACCAGTCTTGGCTGCTTAATCACAAGCATCCTCATGATTTCATCCAATTGGTTGCAGTAGACATCTGCTGTAATTGATTGACCAGGTTTCATGAAGCTGTGGTGGATAATACCAGCGCTGGACCACCAAACAGACACCATTAGCTTTTTGGGTGAATATTCAGGTTTGGGCTGTGTTTTAACATTTCATCTTTATCCAACCATTGTGCTGAACACTTGCAATTGTCAAAAAGAATCCATTTTTCATCACACATAACAATAAGATGTAGAAATGGTTCATCTTTACATGGTGACAGCAAAGAAAGGCAAGCTTTGAGATGATTTCTCTTTTGATGCTCATTAAATTCATGTGGTACCCATCTATCCAGCTTCTTTACCTTGCAGATTTGTTTCAAATGGTTCCATATTGTTGGATTGGTAATGTCAAACTTTGCTGCTAATTCACACTTACGTTGAGATGGATTTGCTTCCACTACAGCTTTCAGTTCATCATTATCCACCTTAGTCTCAGGTCACCCGGGTGGCTCATTTTCAAGATTAAAATCACCAGAATGGAACATCTCAAACCGTTGGCGTACTGTGCGTTCATTAGCCACATCCTTCCCAAACACTTCATTGATATTTTGAGCTGTCTCCACTGCATTGGTTCCCCAGTGGAACTCTTATTCAAAAATAACACGAATTTTTGCTTTACCCATGATTTCACAAAAATTGCTCTAAAAAAATTTGAAAGATAATTGCAAGCCAAAAGGTGCTTTTGAAAGAATGAGGGTGTACTTTTACAATAATTAAAAAAAGAAGTGTCAAAGTGAAATGTCAGAGATATCAACTGTCAAACTTAGTACTTAAGGAAATCAGACATTTCATACTTAATTACCTAATAATATTTCTACTACCACCCAGCTAAATTACTAACTCACTTAAGAGCACCTGTGACTTCATCTTCAACGCCTCCTCTCCATAACATAACAAAGTGCTGCATCATGGGGCGGTGGGGGTGGGGGTGGTTCTTAACTATTTCTTGAGGTCACTTAGGCAACTCTGCCAAAAGCTCTGAAGAAGGATTCAAACTTCTGCAATATAAATATCTGGCTGTAAATCCCTTGTCGGTTACTCTTAACTGAAGTTTTCCCAAAATGAGGGGCTATGTGGAAGCTCCATCAGTCTGATCCTCCAGCGGCAAAACTCTGGGCTTCCCACGTCCACTGATGTCCGGGTTTATAAAAAGCACACTGAAAGGAAGGGTTTGAAACCTTGGCAGAGAGCAGGGGCTCGTAGCACATTATCTCAAGTGACAGTGTCACCAGAGAACTCTGAGGCAACACAACTCCGTGAGAGCGGCGTTTGCAGTAACTGCCACTGAAGATGCCACTTGGAAGTAGGGGACCGGGAGGGGGAGGCGCTATCGTTTTTGTCATTACTTGTAGCCAGAGAAACCACATCATTATTTCTGAAGGAGACTCTGGCCAGACATTTCATTTGAAAACTGTCATTTTACAAATGTTTAATTACTTCTCAAATGCAAAGGATGACTGCAAATTTGTGATCTGTCGTGTAAGAAGCTATCAACCTCAACCTCCTTGAGTCACTGGAAAGAAAAACATTTTACACAGAAAATTAAAGTGGTTTGATCACTTCGTATTCACTATGATTGTTCTGTCTTTCCTATGGCTTTGTTCTCTGATCTTATCTATACCTCAGGGGAGACTTCCCAGTTAAAGCCCTTCCTGCTATGTTTGTTACAGGTACTCAAGATTTACTGCAGTTCCAGCTGCCTAGCCAAGAAATCACCTGAAAATTAAGTTCTGAGTTTAATTAGGGGAACTCCATGACATTTCTCTGGGATTCTTTGAAGATGTAGTTCATTTGGCTTTCATATGTAAAGTTTGAAGCTAGGATAGTTTTTAATGGGGGTGATCGCTGTCTCTAACGATGCTCTGTGTTCAGTTTAATTTGGCAAATATAAGTGAGTAATTTTGGTCACTAGATTTAGATCCAGAGAGGACATGAAAAGGAGTTAGGAGGAGTCCCTGCACGCTCTGACTCTGCTGGTCCCTTCACCTGGAATGTGCCCCACCCCCAACCCCACCGATTTCCCTAACCCAAGTCCACTGTGGTTCCAAAAATTCTCCGCTGAGCTTCTTGCGGTGCCTAGAACTGGAAATAATGGTGTCTTTCATTGAATTTCCCCCAGCCCTTTATCCAGATGTTCTCATAACATCCATAGTCAAGAACCATGTGATGCAGTTACTGCATTTTTCTTCTCTTCCCAAATACACTTTAAGTTATTAATATTTGAGGACAAGGTTTTTATCTTATGAATTTTGTATTCCTCCAGAGACAAGCATGCTCTGTATGCACTTGAACACACGTGTTACGTTAACGAAAGGACAAATTCCTTCACATTATTTATGCTGGAATGGAGGTGTGTAGGAGAAAGGAGGTGCAATTTGAAGTAGAGAATGATCAGTCGGTATTCTGCAGAGTCGAGTGATAAGAAGTTAGTAATTTCGTTTGACGAACTAGTAATAACTCATGGTTAGGGTTATGTTATGTAACTGTTCTGATTTTCCCAGGATGAAAGGGTTTCCCAGGATGGAAAAACCTGGGAAAGGCCCAGGCAAACCTTGACGAGTTGGTCACCCTACTCAAGACGTTAGCCATGGGAGGAGGCATTCCACAGGAGAAACTGCCTGCCCAAAGGCAGAGAAGGCTGCCGCAGGGCTTGTTGGAGGAAGCATTCTCTAGGCTAGAATTATTAGCATAAATGGTATACAAGGGTGTTGTGGGACATAAGATAAGAAAGCAAACAGGGGCTTTGTAGAGAGGAGCCCAGGGTAGGAAGTTTATCATCCATTGATAAGCAACAACCGGAGGTCTGGAAACCAGCAGTGGAGATGTGAGAAGTTGGCAGCTTCTTTTTGACACCATCCTCATGCTAACTTCTGCACCTTCCCATAAACAATTCTAGAGAGACACAGTGGTTCAATGTCTATCTGCTGTAAAGCAAAATAGCTTCCCTTCCAGTTCACCCAAGTTTGGCGCCCACTAAGGAGTGTGTCCTGAAGAACAATGAAGACACATCAAGGATGGCAGTAGTTCCTGCACCCACTGTGCTGCTGCAAACCTAACGGTCTGGGGTCAGCATATATTGCTCTTATTCATCATACTTGACTGCCTTCCACAAGGGCACCTCTGAACACCACCCAGGCACTGATGGTCATCTGCTTACTGCGTAGGGGAGCCTGGCCAGCACTCCCAGGTTACAGGGCCACTTCTAGTGTCCGAGGGCCAGGACGGGGAAAGGAGAAGTCATGCCTCCCCACAGAGGCTCCTTTCATAAAAGCAAAAACCTGCAGTCTAGGCAGTCGGACCTTGTTTGATTATCTATACTGCCAAAAAAGAGTATAATAATTTTCTCCAAGTTTCTCTATGGCTATTAAAGGGTATAATAACCAGCTTTTTATATGTTTACTGAAGGTTAAAAAGGAACTGATTGTATTGATTTATATTTCATCAAGAAGAATTTAGGCTGATGTTCAGGAAGAATTTTCTTACATTAAATTATCTAGAAAAAAATATGTGTGGCTCACGTTCAAACACCTTTTTTCCTTGGAACTAAAAAACTCTGGAGGTATTAACTTTTTACACTAATTTATTATGTACTCAATGAACAAGCACTTATTAAGTACATGTGTAATATAAATAGCTGATATTAAACAGATGATAAAATTAATACAGCTTTCAATTTTGTAGCCCAAGTCAAGTGGCAAACGGAGCCAATCTTAGCTCATCGTATTTTTCTCAAGCTCTACAGGAATGGCAGACTCTGAGACATGTTTTATCCTGAGGATCTCCTCACTGTGCTCATTCAGTCATACTCCATTCATCAGAACTGAAGAGGTTTGGGAGGGAAGAGTACAACACAGCCTGGAAGCTGAAAGTTGATAACAGGGCAAGGACAGAAGACAAATGCCAGCAAGATAAAATGGGTCAAACTGAGAATAAGTGGTCACAGCACAAGCAGAAACTTCAGAAGCCAAAGCAGGTTAAACCAGAAACAAATGATCCCTTGGGGGTTGAGAGGCTGTAGGAAATTGAGACGGAAGTTGCCGGGAGAAGTGTCTCACTCACGGCCGGAGCAATTGTGCGTTAGCACAGGACCTAGCACAGTCCTGGACGACCGCTGGGTTCTGCAGTCCAGCCTCCTATTCTTTGTTGTTCTATGTGCAGGAAATTCTGCCCCTGGATAGCCATAAATGCTCCATAAGTGGCTTTTCACAGGATTCGAGGCACAGCCTCACTTCATTCTAGACAGCTCATCAGAAAACGGTTAGAAGAAATCTGTGACTAAGCAGTGCAGTTTGAAGCTTATTCCTGGACAATGTCACATTTCCAAAACTGTGATTTAAAATTACATCAGGCAGAACAGATGAAAAGAAACTGGAGAAAAACAATCTCTTTTCTTTCAGAGGAAGTGGCGTGGGATGAGCCGCTGGTGGGGCATGTTCCACTTTAGGCTCATGTAGACTCCCGAGGAGCCCCCTAAGACCAGGCGAATAGCTGTTACCCTGGAGAAAAGCAAAGGACTTTGTAATCCTGCTCTCTCTCTAAAAAAACTGCATGCCGGGTAGACTTTTGCCTGTTTACATACAGCATACATACCTTTTTACAAAAGCAGGAGCTCACTGTTCAAGAATCTAAATCAGGACATCCTCATTGAACCTTTAATCAATTCCAGCAAACCTCAAAGACAGCTACATTTTCAGTCTGTTGCAAGAACTGCATAAACTCAACACATACACACCTAACAAAACACAACTAGCTAATTGATTTCATATATCTAAACATTCACCTGTAAGAGAACTCTCTTGGGACCCTTCTCTGCTGAACTGTTGGAACTGTCCCAAGAGACATTCTAAAGAAAGTCAAGGAAATAGATACTGGAATCCTGGTTGTTTCTTCCACTTCTTTGTGTAACAAACCTTAGTTAGGAGTATCAGCAAATGTTGAAAGACCAAAGAAGATAATGGCCTTTTAACTGCCTGGAGAGGGAGCGGCATATAACGCCTTTCACTGAATTTAGATGACACACATATTTGCTTGAGAAAAATAGATCTAGTATGATAAAGGCATGTAGAATGGCTGGAGAAAGGATTTTGGAAAGCCACATTATGGTTGCTGGTGAAATTTCTGGTGTCACATGTTACACAGGCATGGCTGCATGGAATGCATTATAAGGAAGAGCAGCGTTTTGAAATCTCTTCTGAGTGTGCACGGCTGCATTTGTTGAGTTCTCCTGTGTGTATTTTTAGAAGTGAAGTGGTTCACCAAACACATTTTCCACCTAGTAATCAGATCACCAGTCAACAAAGCCAATCAATCCACGTTAACTTTAACATGGATCTGATAAAAATAAAGGATGTATTCCATAATGCCGCCCTGTAGGAAAAAAAGCATTCAAGCCATCACAAATGTGGTCCTTCCAACTTTCCCATTCCTTATTCACCCCTATCCTCTGCAGCCCTCTCCAAAAAACACCCAGTTCGATCAGCTGAACTGGTCAGCTTGTGTTCCCTAGACAAATTCTGAGCTTTGCTACCTGCCTGGTTTGCTCTTTTCTCTTTGCCCTGAACACCCATCTTCTCTCTGCATCCTCCCCTCAGATTTTCCTGAGCACAAACTCCACTTCCTTGATGAAACCCTGTCATCATCAAAGTCAGGCTGTTTTTTAGTTAAAAGAATTCTCAGTAACACGTAGCCACATCCCTCATTTAATAACATTTAAAACTAAAGTCCAAAGAAACCAGACTTAAGATTATATAAGCAGCTGGTCGTGGTGGCATTTTCCTCCTCTGGCCCTGCTTGGTCCTTCACACTGATGTGCCCTTGCGTTGCCTTGTCTGTGCGTGTCCTATTCTCTCTACCGCAGGCCCTGCGCTCTCACCATGAGTGACGTGCTCCTGTAGGACAAGGGCTACCTGAAATGTTAAATCATGAAAACACAGAAAAATGCCTTACGCCTATTAACCTATTTAATTGAGACGATTAAAGAAAAACAAATCATTTTCTCAAATTCCATCTACATTCAAAAGTAAAGTCTTCAGACTGGCATTGATGATAGGGCAGGCATCCCTCACATAAAATCTCATTGGTGATCTTAAAAGATAAAGGTTATATCTAAGAGAATTCAGACATATGGAAACTGTTCATTTTCATAAGCTGTAAAGTCCAATAATGTACTGAGATTCACATTTTTATGACTAACTGTTTTAAATCTGATTAGTTTAAAAATACTTCCTAACTTTTGCCACTGAACTAAGTGTTTGACAGTTTTCATTGCCAAGGGACTGATTAGTTGTAGTGTTCCATTCAAATTAAAATGTGACACATTTATTGTACGTATAAAGAATTTACATATAGTTTATTCAATCTATATTCTACAAAGGATTAAAAATGGGGAAAACAGACTTTGGGCTTCAAAGAGCTTTCATTTTATCTATTTATTTAGATGTGTTTATGGCCTGGGATAAAGCAGATAAGATTGGTCAAAAATCACACTTTTAAAACAGTAAGGAGGACTACTGGCTTTTGCAAGAATCTAGAAGCTTGATACTTGTGATCTCTGAGTGAATTGTTATAAAGTAGGGGAAAGAAGCACAAGTTTTGGGGTCCATTTGAACTTGCATAAATGCTTGTTCTTCCATTCCTATATTAGTGGTGAAATCTTGGCAAAATTGCTTTCTCTAAGCCTTGGTTTTCATCTATAAATAGGGTTAATAATGGTATTTTTCTCAAAGAATTGGCATGAGGATTGAATGAAGTACAGCTGGGTCTATATATTAGGGGTTCTATATTAGTGGGTTCAGCTAACCACTGATCAAAAATATACAAAAATAAAAAATAACAATGTAGCAATAAAATACTACAAATATAAAAACAATACAGTATAACAATTATTTATGTAGCATTTACATTATATTTGGTATTATGAGTAGTAGTCTAGAGATGATTTAAAGCATACAGGCGGATGTGTATAAGTTGTACGCAAATACTATGCCATTTTATACAAGAGGTTTGAGCATCTGCCAATTTTGGTATCTGCCGTGGTCCTGGATCCCATCCCCGACAGACACTGAGGGACTGTAATACATACAAAGTACTTAGCAAAGTTCATAGCAGGAACTCAGGAAATGAAAGCTATTATTAGTTTTGGGAAAAGAGCCCGTAGAGAAAAAGAACTATAGGCAAGTCTATGTTTCAGGAATGGGCAAAATTTTGGTGAGTAACCAAGACACACACACAGAACACAGACTGGCTAGGGCAAAAGCCACGCTTGCAAGTGGTATAAAAGCAAAGTAATAGGAAGAAGAGTTGATGAATATAGACTATACTTGAAAGAGTAGGTTTGTTTATGGCTACGGGGTTCCCCCAAAACTTATTAGGATAGAATAAAGAGATAACTTAGGACATTTTTTTCTGAGACATTGATCAACCCGGAGTAATTCTACCTGTGCTCAAGAAAAATGTTTTCTTGAACTTACCATCTCATTCTACCTTCATCTTTGGAGACATGGTTTGCAGTGCATTTTAAAACTGGATATGAACTATACTTATTAACAGAAGACCTTCAGCAGCAAAAGGAAACTCACCCAGTCATTATACAGTTGACAGGATTTTTACACATGCATATTGGCTAAAGTAATGCACAAATTGATAAGAAAATTCATAGCTTGCACTATGGAAATATAGTTCTCTCTTGATATAAAGCCACAGAACATGACTTCTCTTTCTCTTACCAGCCATAGTAAGTTCTATTATATCCGTTGAATGTAGCAGTCTGAACACGAGAGTTACAAGATCTACATTAATATATGAATTAGATCAACTTGGGTAATTTATATTCTTACGAGATAAAAAAGAAGTGGTTTGTAACCTGTCTGCCTCTTGCATTGCCCTCACTTTACAAGGTTTTGTGTAGACCAAGCACTTACAAGCATCACATGCATGCCTTTTGAAGTCTTTGAAAATGGTAGCGTAACTGTATGTGTCCATCTCCCTCACTGCACTGTTAGTAATTTAAAGATAGGGATTTTGTTTTATTTGTATCTGTATTCCCAGTCACTTAGTCCACGCCAGACCAGTAAGAGATACTTTATAAATGTTTGCTGAGGGACTGAGCATCTTTTATCTCATATTGAACTCTGTGCTATATAGCCATTTAGCTTTCTGAAGAAAAGTATCTCAGTTGATATCTAACTCTGTGTTTCTCTGCATAGTGCCACTTTTAGAAAACAAATGTAGAAGTTCATGGTTCTTCATGCCACTCTTCACTTTGGAGTTGAATATTATTAGAACCTAAGCCCTTCTCCAAATTCATGTCCAATGAGGTGGACGAGACAAAGTAGCTGCTCCAATAAAGTGAGCTTTCCTAATCTCCCAGTGCAAATTAGTAGTCTCCTGAAAGCAGAGATTATCCTGAACAGGACTCAGATGATGGTAAGACGTGGAAGAGCAGGTGACCGGTGGGTCCTGGAAGAGCCTGGCTCTAAACACAGGTACATGACTGAGCAGTGTGAGCAAATCTACATGCAAGCAAGTTCCACGTGGCCAAGGCCTGTCAGTCCTGTACACTTCTGGTGTCTGATACTGCCTGGAACATAAAATGCACTTTAATAAACGTCTGGTGGGAATAGGAGGATAAAACTAAATAACCTAATATTTAAGAGCCTTAATAGTTAGGGTGGAACTTAAATCCATAAACAAAAGTCCAAGCAAAGGCCAAAATCTAGGATGCCAGACTAGAAGTAGTAAGAGGCCAAAATAATAAAATTCAGCATCAGAGAGATTGAGCAGCAAATGGCAGGGGCTCAAACCTGCTGAACAAGGGCAACTTAGGCTATGGGCCCAATTCTTTTTGGAGCTGAGATTCAAGGGTAGTAACTGTAGCTACTGAAAGATGGAGGTTTCCAAGTCCTGGGAAGTCTTATCAGCAAGACCAATTTGATATTGACTCAGAGAAAGGCCGGCATACTAGTCCAGACATTTTTCCCACTTTGGGAGAACTGGAAGAAAATGTGAAGGTAGACTGGTCTCAATAATGAGGTTTGAAAAGGTCTGATCTGCCAGGATTAGAAAAAAAGCATAAAGAGGAAGGACGTACCATTGAAGGGTAACAGCATGTGGACCAAGATTTTCACCCAGACAGAGTCACAGGAAGAATTCAGCTTCAAATTCCATTGGAAAAAATCTGGTTCTTTTTCTAGGTTAAACAACTACAGAAATAAGAAACATATAAATAGGTAGCATGCACCTGATCTAGTCGTCTGTCTTGGTGATAAAAGGCTTGGCTAGTTGATGGTGTGTCGATGAAGACGGGATTACATAAATGATATTCAAACTGTCTGGCCAACAAGGCAGCTAGTAACTCAGCTACATTTTTCTACTAAGGTATTAGAACCTTTTAAAATCGGTGTTTTTTTTTTTTTTCTTTTTCCTTTTTCTTCTTTTTTTGCAGATTGCAAAATTGGATTTTTTTTTTAGTTCTTTTCAGGAGAAGGGAAAAATATTTATGAAGCTTATTAGTGAGCAGACAGCACTTTGCCTGATAAATATAAACTATCCCTGAGCCTCCTAGTGTCTTCTTTACCATCTCCCAGGGGAACAGAGCAGGGTTTTTACACATTAAATTAAATCTTCAGTGCTTTATCACCACGGGTCCTGAAGGGGTTGAATGCAGTGTCAAGAAAATTATTCAGAGATTTTTTTTTCCTCTCCACTCACAGTTCTGTAACCTTAATTTAGTGTATCCTCACATTCACTATTTCTTTTCTGAGAAAAGGCAGAGTAGGTGCAAGTCAGGATGCATTATACGGAAAGCTTATTTGCCTGGACATAGGAGCACTGTGGTGCGATGGATCTACTTCTCTACGCCAGGATATATTCTAAGGGGAGGCTGAGGCTGCCTTATTTCTAGGCCCTCGTGGTGTGGGGGCTTGACTAGCTAAATGAAGTGCAAAGATACATGAGCTGGACAAGATAGGCCCTTCCTTCTACCTAAAATGCCAGGATAACCTGGCAAATGTATGGATGGTGGTATGTTTACCTTGAACCACACAGATAATTGATTTAATTTTGCATCTCACTTTACTAATACGTATCTAGTCATTGAAAGGTTTCAGAAAGGCTTGTTTAAATCTGGATTTTAGGGAAATAATTTTTCAAAGCATCACTCATCCACAGACAATTTAGAACAGTTTTATTAAAAAAAATAATAAAAAAAAAAGCACTTACATAGTCCCTAAAAATATGAATATAGCATACAGGTAACTGGGTGTGGAAAACACTCATTTGCATACCCAATCAGGCTTTTATGGAAGCATATGCCCAATTGTGCATGTAAAGACAGGTTTCATTCCCACTTTATTGCTTCAAACAATGGACATCCTATATCCTGGGGATCGGTTTCCAACACGTGGCTTTATAAATTTACCATTTCAGCTTTCTTTCCTTTAAATGTGAATGTGGCCTAAAAGCTGCTTGCTCAAGTTCAACCTCCTGCTGCTTGGTTCTGCTTGGGGAGAGTCTAAGTGATGACTTATGATCATAATTGTGTCGCAAACTTCTTCTGGCTTCCAAGGGCAGAGGGGTAAAGTGAATAGAAGAAATGTTAAGAGTTTTAAGAAAGTGTTGCTTGTTGACAGCAAAGATTATCTTGCTTGATAAAATCAATTTTGATGACAGCACAATCTGAGATCTTCCTTGGAGCTGATTTTATCAAGATAATAGATTAAGTATGTCTGACAGCTAAAGTTTGGTCAACAAAATATTTTTTTTTGTCAAATTTCTCTGATAGGCAAGATATATGTTATGAATTCTTGATTTTTTTTCTTTGAATAAAACTCCATTTTAGAAAGGAAAAAATTATGGCAAAATATATTGGAAGAAAAAAAATGTCTTTTTTCCTCTAAATTGCGTGCTTCAAAGAGGACTTTTCATATAAGCCATCAGTCATTCCTGAGCCTTAGCAACATTTGACTAAAGTTTTTGTTTTTGTTGTTGTTATTGTTGTTTCTCCTCAAGAACAAGGGATGGGAGAAAGGGAATTGGAAATAAATTCAGTGTTCTGTAGAACTTCCCAAATTCATACCAATTTTCGTTTGGCAATGGCAGGGGGAGTTTTATTATTATATTTGAAATATAAGCAGATCTTGCATTTTTAGATAGGAGAATTTGGATTTTCATAGTGCTTACAGGGAGAAGGCCTCTAAATAATTGCTCATCACTGTTCTATGCCCAAAGATTGATCCAGAAGGACTAGTATTTGCCATAATGCTCTGGGTGGTGTTTCTGTCTCACAGTTAAAAATATATATTGGATTGCAAAGACAATTGCACAGATCTTAAATCTGAGATCTCCAGCAAAATGTTCCCCTTTGAACATGAGCTGCTCTGCAGCAGGTCTTACCTGACAGCAAAGGAGCATCACAGTCCTAACTGGCATGCGAAACCAGGCAGAACCTTGTATTCCGGTCCTGAGTGTGTGGGCCCAGACAATCCTCACTAATGGGTGCGGTGTTAGTGAAAAAATGTGATTTCACTCTCTCAGACCTAGTTTGGACATCTTTTGAGATGAGAAAACTGGACTAAATAATCAAGGTGCAATCTAATACTCTATCAGTCTGTTCACTCTGTGAAGCAAGCCACTTCTACTTTTGAAGCAAGCCACTCTTGACGCATGGGCTCAGGCATGGGAATAATATTTAAGTTTTGATCCCTTTTCCCCTTATTTTAGAGTGGGAATGAGAATGCAAAAATATATTAAGTTATTAGGGGCTCTCCTATGTGTCTGCTGTGTGTAGATGCTCTCTGAGTAAATTTTAGGTATAATCATGACAGACACTGTTGCTTACCTGTCCAATAGCTATTGCCACTACCTCCAACATCAATAACCTTCTTCCTTTATGGCAGGAGCACTTTTCTCTAAAGACGCTCAGATACCAGAAACCCACTTTCTGAGACTCCCTTGCAGCTAGGCTGGGCATAGGCAGGCTATCGAATCTTAGCTAACAGGGCCCGAGGGAAAGCCTGAGGGCAGATATCTGGAGACATGGGAGAAAATCCCCTTCCTCCTTATTCTTCTGCTAAAATTATTGTGTTCACATGTTTGCCTGCAACCGCTACTACCATCTTTTGACAGTGATGACTCAAGCCACATGACAAGTGAGTCAGCATGTCAGCAACAAAAATTCCACGTGAACAAGGTGCTGAGCTGAGTGACAGAGGACCCTGGACAGGAAGGATAAAGAAGGAAATGCCATCCCTTTCCTTTTTCTTGGGTACTGGCCTTTCAGCAGACATCCGTGCTGTGCAATGGAAGAAGCCAGGCTTGGCCAGGACGCCTGGGGTTTCCTCCACTTCCTATGGCCGGAGCGTGGGTGCCTGGTACTGAGGGTCACTATAGGGATGCCCATTTGCCTAAAGACATAAACCACACCTTCATGTTTAACCTCTATCCAAAATGAAGGTGCTATTTTTATTTCCATATGTTTCCTCCCTGTCTATTTCTTAAGTTATCCTGAACTTGGGCCAGGAAGAGAGAGCTACCAATTGCCCCCCTCAAACACCAACAGTGGGGTGTTTTGCTACTTGCAGCAGAAAACATTTTGCTTGTGCAGATTTTCTGATTAAACTAGGACCCTCTTGAAAGTCAGGACAGGCTTCATTTCCTCAGGTTCCTCTGCCACCCAGCTCAGCACTTTGTTCCCATGGAATTTGGGTTGCTGATGCGCTGACTCACTTGTCATGAGGCACTCAGGGAATAAATTTGTCATCCTAGATTTTTTTTCAGTGTGGCGGGAACATCATTAGTTAGGTATTCGGTAGCTGTATGAAAAAGGCTGAATAGTCATGTTTCTTTATATTCTCTGATGATGGAACTCCTCCCTACCCATCTGAGCAGTTGGAAGGAGTCCAGAGTTGAGCAACAGCTATGCTGAAGGCAATGACTTACACGGAGATGCAGAGACGGTCAAATTTGCATAGTTTGGCTAAGTGACAACTGAGAGGAGGATATGACAGAGTAGATATATGTCTCACATACCAAAGAGAGAGAGCGCGATTACCTAGCCTTGCTAAAGATGGGGAAACAGAAAAAGACCGAAAGGAATAGATACATTCAGGCTGAATAGCACGGAACCATTCGGGTGGCAACTCCTCTGAGACGACATTTTGTTGTAGTGGAGATCGGGTGATAGACTGAAAATAATATAGCCACTGGAGAGAGACAGACCTCATTGTAAGTTCCAGCTCTGTTACTTAAAAGATATCTGACCTTACAAAAATTACTTTATCTTTCTGAATATCAATTTTCTCATCTCTAACGTGGAAATAGTATTACCTGCTCTGCTTATGTTACAGAGCTGTGAAGGTCTAATGAGTTAATGAATGCAAAGGAACCTTTAAAATCATAAAATATTATTGAAATGTCAGGTACTGCTTTGATGACAGTTCCACAAATTTATGATCTCCTCCTTCTCCCCATCCCTAAAATGGTGCCGGAATAGGGATGCCAGAGGTACCCTCAGGGGCCTAACAAGATACTGCCCAGATCTCTGTGTGGCACAATCATGCTATGGTTCTCTTCTGCTTTTTTAAGCCCAGCGTAGATTATCTATCCCAGAGATGTTTACAAAAGGGACTCATTCAGGCAGAAAGTGTTTTAACAGCCCAGCCCAGGTCAGCATGCCTGCCAGATTTTCATTTGCAGCTATGTGCTTTGTCACCCAACTACGCCTGGGCAAAACTTATGATTCAGTGGCCTTCTATAGACAGATACTTAGTGTCTCAAAGATGTCTTGGGTGTTAACAGAAAAAAAAAAGGAGTTATTGATTCGACTGTACTCTTTGCAAATACTCCATGATACATCTTGCCATGCTGTAGTATTTTATAGACATTATTTGTCTTATGCTTTTAATATATTTCCTCATACTGCTAATCTACTGACTTTTTAATAATACTTTGGTCATAGGGTAATTTTTTTTAATTAACAAAGTTAAATATGAATATCTTTTCCTTGTTAAACTAGTTTTTAGGTTTCTTGTCTTGGTTTAAAAAATATATTTCCTAAAACCCAGGGATATATGTATGCCGGAACATTTATGTATATGTATACCTTGACTACATATATGAGGTTATTTTGTCCTTTTAATCCATCTTTAATTCAGCTGGACCCTTTTCTTGAGACAGGGTCTTACGCTGTCCTCATAGCTCATTGCAACCTCAAACTCGTGGGCTCAAGCCTCAGCCTCCTGAGCAGCTGGGACTACAGGCGTGTGCCACCACTCCAGGATAATTTTTCTATTTTTTTGTAGAGATAGGGTCTTGCTTTTGCTCAGGTTGGTCTCAGACCCCTGGCCTCAAGCTTCCTCCTCCCTCAGCCTCCCAAAGTGCTGGGATTACAGGCATGAGCCACTGGGCCTCTGTCCTTGGACTCACTGAGATAAAATTTGCATACCACCGATTTAAAGTGTTCAATTTGATGAGTTTTTAAAAGTTTATATATTCAAGTAACCATCACCCAAAACAAAAAAAGAATATTTCCTTGGAGTGTTCTCTCATAACTTTCTGCCTGTAGCAGACACTGTTCTGATTTCTAGCACCATAAATTTGTTTTGCCTAATTTTGACTTTCTTATATATGGCTTTATACAGTATAAACCTATTGTATCTAGCTTCTTTCACTTAACCTAAGATTTCCGAATTTTTTTCTCTACGTTATTATATACAACTATAGTTCACCTTTTTGATTTTTTTGCTGAGTAGTATTTCATTGTATGACTATATCACAATGCGTTTATCCATTCCCCAATTGATGCATATTTGTTTCCAGTTTTTTGCTATAAAGAATGAAGCTGTTGTAAATGTTCTTGTACAAGTCTCTTTGTAGACATATGCTTTTATTTCTCTTGTATAAATACTAAGGAGTGGACTTGCTGGATCATGGTAGAGATGTATGGTGAGATTTATAAGAAACTACCAAGCATTTTTAAAATCATTGCACTTTTTACACTCCCAATCTGCAGTCTGAGAGTTCAATTGCTCAACATCCTCACCATTGCTTGGTGCTGCCATTCTTTCTACTTTCAGCTATTCTAGTAATGTGACGGTATATGCTCTCTGCTCTCAACTGTGAGAACACACATGCACACGCACACACGTGTGTTTTCTGCTCTTTTATCAATGTAACATACACATTCTCTCATATTAACAAATGTTCTTTAACGTACAATTTTAGTGTCTATATAATACTCTACAATTTCTTGATTACTTTTAATAGCATTTTTCTACTATCATAAATGACAATGCGATGGAACACCTTTATACGTTGACATTGGGATGTTTGTTATTCCTAAGTAAAAATTAACAGATGTGTAATCACTACATTAAGAGATAAGAACATTTTAGAGGTCTCAGATATATACTGCAAATTTCTTTCTAAAATAATTTACACCTCATCAAAAATGCAAGGTAGTGTTCCTTATAACCACAACTTTTCTACTGTTAAGTGATCGAATTTTTTAAAATTCCAATATAGTAATTTAAAATGGCATTTTATACTACAATTTCTTCATACTAAGCAAATTCGATTATTTTATGAACATAATTGGAGTAACTTTATACATCTCACTTTTAAAATATATATTCTTGTTTCTTGTTCCTTTTTAATCTATTGGTGCTTTTTATTTTGCTTGTATCGGTTATTATAACCTGCTTATAGAATGATATTAATTCTCTGCTTGACATATTTGCAGTCAACATTTTTTCCAGTTTTTTTAACTGCTTGATTTTGTTTTAAGCAGAACAACCTTCTACAGACCAGAGATGACAAAGTGTCATAAACAAAAGAATATGATCAACTCAATGTTGCACCTGGGCCCAACTGGAAAAAAACAAAATAAAGCAAAAAATCATTTTTAGGTGTTTCTGACATTTTAAAAGAGGATTTTATTGGTGTAATAAAAGACAGTAGTTATGTTGCAGTATTTTGTTACTAATTTCTGAAAGTATCTTTAGAGTTAGCCCCTATTTTTATATGCAATAAGGACATCATTAATGCAGAGAAAACTTCACTGATGATTAAATGTAAATTAGCTGATCATATTTAAGATCATGTCTGTATGGTCCGAGTAGAAAATGGAGGCAATGATTTAGCTGTACACAATTCTCATAGGTATTTAGGTTCTGATCAGTTAGGCTACACAAGCAAGCCAAGAGTTATTAACTATATGCCATAAGTTGTTTTAATCAGATACCTGGGATTTGTTTTAATTACGTATGGTGAGACATACAGACATAGAAATGCCTTTCATAAGGAAGGATTTTATTTTACTCACAGACATCTAGAAGTAGGGGCCACGGTGTGCCACGCAGGGTCACACGGGGGAGTAGGAGGGTTGATTGGGAGGCAGAGGGAGGCAGGGAAACATGGGCAAGAGAAAGGCCGTGTAAGCAGGTGTCGGATTGGCTGGTCTGAACAATTTCAGTGAGCTCTGGAGTGTGAGGGTGTAGAGGTGCAGTTGTCTGGTTCTTGGCCCTGCAGTGTTAGAGCAGGCGAATAGTGGCCCAAAATGCTAGAGCCTGATAAAGGAGACAGTCGGAGGTGTGGGCTCTGGGTGCGTTGGTTTGCACAGGAAAAGCATGCTCACATGTGTGCTGTGCACTCCCTCTAGGAACAGCCTAATCCTGGGAGGGGCTGTCCTTCCAAGGTCAGCAAGGCCCCAGAGATCAAAGCATCAGACTACAGAAAATAAAAACACGGTTAATACATATGTTAACAGAAACATGCTTCTCACATTCCTTTATGTTGCCAATAGAATTTGAAAAATGCTCTTTTTTACACAGTTTCCAAACATTACAATCCCATTTTTCTTCTAACCTTATCCAAACACATTTCCCTTTGCAACATGCCTCATGTTGCTCTTTCCTCTCCTCTGCTCACCTCTCTTTCACGCTCTCATTGCTTACGTTGGGGTGAGTGCTGCTCTCCGTTGATGGCTTCTGGTGCTTGTCTTCGCTCCTCTCGGTCCTCTTCTGTATTCCTGGGGTGGTGTAATCTTTCAACACCACCTTTCATGCGCCACTCACGGCAAATCTGTCCATGTCCCCCTATTTTCTTTCATATCAAATCAAAAATTTCCAGCCTAGATTAAAATTTTCTTTCTCTGCCATTCCCCTTTTCTTAATTACTGTTGCCTTTCCAAATACAGCCTATTACACAAGGCCTTCTGCAAGCTCCACCACCATTACCAAGCACTGCCTTATTCTCACCAAACTCCTCTCCCCACAGACAATGATAAAAATTAGCTTTGATTGGAGTTGCTCTATTACTGTGTATTGCAAATGCGTCATCCTTCTCTTCAACTTGGATGCTCCTTGAGGGCAAACCTGTTATTTGTCATCAACTACTAGGCTAGCACAGAACTTAGTCACTACTGCCACACTGCATTCTCTCCACAGAGAATGTTGTTCCTGTAACTTGCCCAGCTAGAAATCTGCTCTGTATCCGTCATCCGAAACTCAGCTCTTTGAAGACCTCCGTGACCACTCCAGACAGGTAGTCACTTCCTCCTCCTAAAGGCCATAATGTTTTGTTTGAACACAACTACATTCCAGCCTTTGACCACAATCGTCTACTTACCCTGTCTGTCTCCACGGCCATGCAGAGACCATACCTTGCACAGGGCTGCATCTTTATAGCCTGACAGTCGTGCGATACACAGACGATGCTCCACATGTCTGAAGCATTAATACTTAACACTGGGACTCCTGACTACAATACCTATAACACTCCTGCTTTGTACTATTTGGTTTAAATTATTATTTTTTTAATCTGTGTGTGTGTGTGTGTGTGTGTGTGTGTGTGTGGGAGACAGGGTCTTGCTCTGTTGTCCCAGCTAGAGTGCAGTGACATAGTCATCACAGCTCACAGCAACCTCAAACTCCTGGGCTCAAGCGATCCTCCTGCCTCAGCCTTCCAAGTAGCTGGGACTACAGATGTGTGCCACCATGCCCGGCTAATTTTTCTATTTTTTGTAGAGATGGGGTCTTGCTCTTACTCAGGCTGGTCTTGAACTTCTAGCTTCAAGCAATCCTCCTGCCTTGGCCTCCCAAAGTGCTAGGATTACAGGTGTGAGCCACCACTCCCAGCCTTTTTTAATTATTATTGTTTCCCTTTAGAGGACACTTAACATTTTACCTATAGGTTAATAAATCCAGTCCATTAATTTGAGATGTTATTAGATAATTCACATCACTTCCATAATAATTATTTCAATAGATGTATAGTTTTTATTTGACCATTATGTATCTTACATCTCTTGTTCCTAAGTTTTTTTTTTTTTTTTAGCAATTCAGTAATGATTTCCTTCTAGTCTGCTACCAAAATACTCACCTAATTGCAGTAGATATATAATGGGTCTACCTATTTTTCTCTCTAGATTTATACTTCACTCTCTATTTATAGCTTTTCAGTGTTGGCAGGTGTGATGTTCCATCATTTAAATATATCAGGAAAAAGGTTGTTTTTTAGAAGAGTTATATATATATATAAAACTTTGTATGTTATATATATAACATATATATATAAAGAGAATCTTCCCTTAAAAATGTTCTGTACACAAGAGATATTTTCAGCAAAAGAACAAATCTGAAAAAGTATATAATCCAAAACTCGGGCAGCTTGATTAGTAACTGTAGTTTTTTAAAAAAAGCTCATGCCAAATATCAATGAGCCAATTTGTTTGAATCCTACACCCACTCCTACTAAGATTTATTTAGGCCATGTCAAGATGTTCTTATTGGATCATTATGTCCAAGAGGAAAACAATCATACAGATAAGCTGATTTTTCATTTTTATAAGCCTTTTCCCATACCTTCTCTATACCTTATCTACATTCATGATAAGATACGTATATTTTAAAATGAAATGTATTCACATTAATCTTACTTCTTGCCTGGCTTAAAATTCTTCTGTGGTTTCAAAATTCCTTCTCTTTGCATTTAATTCCTCATAGCAAATTACTTTTTCCTTTTTGTGCAATTTTATCTGTCCCCATCTGCCCCAGCACTGCAGAGTTCCTTCCAGTACCTTGAATAGGCTACGCTATTGCACAGATCCGTGCGGCGACGCCTCTGCTCTCCTTGTTAGGTCTATTCTTAATCATCGTCTGGAATCTGGTCAGTGTCAGCCCTTCTATAAAATACTTCCAGCTGTCCCTAAGAAGGAGTGACTGTCTCCTCCTTTAAGCCCCATTGTACCTTGTTCATACATCTCATAGTAAGATGCTTTATTAATGTCTTTGTTTTATTTATACCAAATGTTGTAAGCTTCTTGAAGTAAAGGATTACATATGGCCCGGTGCCTACCTCTTAGGAGAAGCTCAATGCATGTGTCATGAAAAAATAAATGGAGATAGGTATTTAAACATATAAATAAAATGCAATATGATGAGTGCTATAATAGAGATGTGGCCAATATGCGTGGGGAAGATAGCTTATAACTCTCACAGCTCTACTGGGGTATTTCAACATGGCTGGGGTACGTGAGAACTCCTATGATCCATAACAATTAGGGACTGTGAAAGATATTTGCAGACTTGATCTCTGCCCTCACACCACAAACACCTGTTGACAGCTCCCTGATGCCAGGCGTTGTGCTAGGAGCTGGGTATATGGAGATAAAAGACTTTATGTCTGTTTTCAAACAGCTCATGGTCTGGTTTTGAAAAAGAACAATAGGCAGGCAATTATACTGTGCATAAATCCTGCAACAGTGGTATATGTATGTGATGTAGCAGCACGTAGGAAAGGCATCGTATTTAAGCTTTAAATTTAGGAAAGCCTTCCCTGACGAGATGACACGTGATCTGTCTTCTGAGAGGATGAACCGAGATGTTTCTAGGAGAGGCACAAGCACGGCCACGGCTCAGAGATGTTGAAGACTGTGGCGGTAACTTAGAGGCGGCATGGCACGCCGGATACTGGAGTTGGTGGGAGGAAGAGGAAACATGAGATGATGACGTCACCAAGTCCCACTCAGATCACGGGCAACGGCTAAAACGTGCACCTTTCCGTGCCACCCTCTGTGTAAAAGCCCGCGTCGGTGTGCCTCTGCTGGTCACTGCTCATGTAACCCACCCTGACCTACGAAGGTCAGCAGGACAGTATTGTATGTAGGGCACACACTGAAGGGAGGTGAGGCAGGAGAAAAAACAAAAATTAAAAAATAAACGGGAGGCACTTGAGGGAATCCAGGTAAGAAATAACAAGAACTTGTATTGAGATGTTGATCTTGAATATAAAGAAAAGTATTCAGCTAATTCAAAATGATAAAAAAGTGGACTTCAGTGTATTGTGTTTGGAGGAATGAGAGAGAGGAGTGTCAACATTGGCTCCTTTTATTCAGGCTTTGGTGACTGGCGAAGGGTATAGTTACCGGATAAAGTACAGGACACCTAGTAAAATTTGAATGCAACTGTTGAATGGGGAACATTTATACAAAAAATATTACTTGGTGCTGATCAGAAATTCAAATTTAACTGGGTGTCCTGTTGTGGTGTTTGCTAGATCAGGAAACCCTGATAGGTGGCACATTTTATGCCAGAGAACAGAAAAGAATGAGCAGAGGGAGTGAGTGAGAGGACGAAGGGGTCTGTTTTGGACACGTGGAGGACAGCGCAGCCTGCAGCGCACTCAGGTATCCGTGTTCCCTCGGAGTCAACGACTAGGAGTTTAAGAGAAACATCTAGACGGTGCAGTTACGACTAAAACCTTAGCTCAATGAGATGGACGTGGAGGAGTGGGTAGAGTGAGCAGAGAAGGGCTGTGGAGGGACTCTTAGGAGCCCAACCACTCAAGGTTACGTACAGGACGAGGCATTCTTGACAGAGAATGAGGAGTGGGTAGAAGCATCCTGACAACGTGGAGTGCGTGATAGCCTAGAAACAAGAAAAGAGAGCATGTCTATAAGGAGAGAATGGCTGACAGCTGCAGAATCTTGGGGAGATGAAATATCAACGGCCGCCATGGGGATGAGCAGTTTCAGTAAGGGTCGGGTGAGAAGCCAATTGTACATGCTCTTTGCACATCCTCCCCTCTCATAAACACTTGAACCTAGTTGCTGAACTCATTTGTCTGCAGTTGCCGTTATGTAAATCATAAGGTTATGTTTTCCATGAGAGGACGGTTTTATTAATCAATATAAAATATTAAGTCCTACAAATAAACAATGAGTAACAGTTGGAACAGCAAATTGCAAATATTTATTGAATGCCTGCTATGATCTAGCCAAAATGTTAGGCGCTGCAGACGTGCTAAACAGCGCTGAAACAATTCCTAGCTTCAGAGAGTCAAGAATCTAAGGTGGAAGGGCCAATATACGTTAAATAGAAATGGGCAACCTGCCTAGCACAACTAGTGCTCATCAAATATCAAGTGTTTAGTGAACTTAGAAACCCCCAAATTTGTTTTGTCCCTAGTAATGAACACCTGTGACAGATCTTTCAGCAAAAGTGAAAGCGATTTTTGAATCTTATTTTTTAAGCAGCAGACTAACCATAGAAAAATGATTTATTTCTACTGTCACCATCTGAATGTATTTCAGCCAGTCATGGCTGTCCAAACTGACCCTGTGTGAGGGAAGCCAGCCCTAGGCATGCTTGGGGAAGTAGCAGCCTTGGGCTACGCCTGCACACCCACACATTTTCAGGGTACGTCGGATGATATATGATACCCAGCCCGTCCAGATTTTCTCGTTAAAACAGTGTATATAATAAAATGAAAATAACGATGTTATACCTACTGTGTAACCACCTGTCAGTAAATTTATGAACAATTAGAAAATGAAAGTACTTTCCAGGGAGCAATTTGTAGAAGCAATAAAATGCTCATTTTTTTTTCAGAAATATAATAGGACAACAACTTTTCTCTTTTTCCCCCCAAAACAGCTCTTACAGTAATTAATCAGCTCTGTTTTGTTGTTGTTGTTTTGAACGTTTCAGTTCTTCAAAATGCACTAGATAGGCACAACTGTGGGCGATGAAGGAGTCATTTAAAATTTCCAGGAGAAGTGAAGCTTAGCGCCCAGCCTGTTTTGCATTTCATAGGTAGTCACACTTCTTAATAAACCTGGGTTTATGTGCACTGTCTCAGGGGCTTTCCCACTCAGAAACAGATGCCAGCATTTTCCTTTGTGGAGCACACATTCAGTCCAAGACCTTCCTCCAGAATGTACGTGCTTTTCCCCTTCAGCTTTCTAAGCAGGTGACCTGAGGTCTCCCAGCACCCTACAGTAACAAAGACTGATAGTAAAATTATGCTTTCTGTTGGAGAAAAGTCTTTCTTCCATGTTATCTCCTTTAAATGATCACGGGAGTGGATGTTAGCCCCCATTTAGAGCTGAGGAAGTTGAGACTCAAAGAGATAAATGAGTGGCCAGAGGCTGCATAGTAAGGAGAAGGACTAAATAGCAAACCGCCTTCCAACTCCAAATCCTTTCTCCCCTGCATGAACATACTTCCTCAGCACAGGTAAATCAGACATGCTTTCAGCGGGATCAACAGAAGGCAAGGGTTCCGTAGCATCCAAAACAAAGTGTGCTACCTGGGAGAGAGACAGGGAGCTCTCTGGCCAGCACCCCGGGGATCCTCCCCAGGGTCATGGAACCTCAGAAGCACTGCCATTGTCTCCCGGCCCCTGGGGCTCTTCCCCCCGCATTTCCGGACAGGACCGGACTGCAAGGACTGGGCTCTGCAGCCGGCAGAGCGGATGGCGCCGGCTTCCTGACCCACATCAGGCTTGGTCCCTGCTGGTGTGAAAACACCAATTTCCTAGCAAAACAACGTCAGTTTCTCTCCCTCTGCTATTTCACCCCTTCCTTTTAATCTTTCTTATTTTTATTGTTCATCTCAAGTCCTTTTTTTTTGTGCTTCTCGCTTCTTCAGTGGCCTTTTTATAGGTTTCCACGCTCCTCTCTCCTCTTTCATGTCTGGCTCTTTTGTGAGAGGCCCTCTCTCCTCCGTCCTCTTTGTTGTTTGACTCCCCTTTCTAAGATGCCTTTCCCTCAGTTCATTGTTATTCTCCCTGAGATTTTTCTCTTGTCACCCGATGGACTTGAATTTTGATCTTTACTGATGGACTAAAGCTTTGTCATACCCCTGTTTTCTTTGTGAGTCCATTTTATTTTTTATTCTCATCATTCTTCTTGGAACAAAAAGCAAATATTTTTTAGCAGCCTATGTGATCCATCTGATGGCTTGTGTTTTGGCCTAAATGTTTGTTCTTTCTGTGATAATAAATTATTTTAATTGTAGCTGCCAGGGCTCCAGAGGTAGAATGAGATGATGGCTGGTCCCATTTCCAGTAATTGGAAACCAGTCCTTTTCTTGTAGTGTCTGCACATTCCACAAAGGGCAAACTTATTCCCTGTCTCCTAAACAAAAGGTTTCAATGGACAAATCACAAAGCTGTGGGTTTTGGTGCTCTTATCCATACGTTTTTATGGAAAACATTGAGATTTGCTTCATAATATCTCAGGAAGGGAGTGGTTTAGGGTATGTATAATTGAGCTATAACTCACATGCAGTAGAGGACAGAGATTTTAAATGTGCAGCTAGGTGAACTCGTATATATGCATTCACCTGTATAACCACCACACATGATCAACATATAAAACATCCATTATTCTAGAAGCTTCCATCATGCCCTTTCTCATCACTTTCTTGAACTTCATAGAAATGGAATCGTATAATAGGTGATTTGTATGTGTGGCTTCTTTCACTCAATATCTGTGATATTCTTCCATGTTGTGTGTTTTAATAGTTTGTTCTTTTTCATTGCTCCACAGTTTTTTTGTTGCACATATTTCATGCTCTATTTATTCATTCTCTTATGATGGAGTGGTTTTTGGTTTGTGGCCATTTTGAATAAAGCTACTATGAACATTTTATTCATTTCTTTTGATGTGTCCTTAACATTAGTTTTTCTTGGAAATACCTAGAAGTTGAATTTGAGGGCATAAAATAGATGCACGTTTAGACTTAATAGAAAGTACCAAGCAGTTTTCTAACACAGTTGAGCCAACTTCCAGCAGCAAGTTTGAGTGTTTCAGTTGATACACATCCTCACCAAGACAGTATTTTCCATCTTTTTACATTTTGGCCATATTTAAGGCACCCGAGGAGGTTAGAATTTAAAAGCTAACTACATGAAATACACCAATCTTTCAACAGCCTTGTGTATCACACATATCCTACATGGATCCTCAAACTCTTTTGCTTTCTTGACTCCCAAACCTTCTGCTGCTGGCTCTGCCTCCTCTGCCATTGTGTCTGGCCAGCTCCATGGAGGTACTTGCAGTTCTGCCCTCTGAAGCTGACCATGTGAGCCCCTCAAATCTCTGGACCTTCTGCCATATCCAACCGCAGATGCAAGTGCAATTCTTCAGAGCACAGGCTCTGGATTGCCTAGTGGTTGCAGCAGGGGTCTTGTAATGCAATCCAATCCGAGGAGCTCACTCCCTGGGAGTAAATTTACACCAAGGGAAGACAGGAAATGCAAGGAGGAGGAGCCTGGGCTGCGCGTTCTCTCTCCATGCCTCCTGACAATGGATGGTCTCAAGCACATGCTCTCTGGAGAGCCTGTTTGTGGGATTCCAGCTTGCTCGGCAGAAACACCTGCCCAGCTGCCAGGGACTTCTCTCCTCTGCTCTGTTGGTCTGCAGCCAGCACTGCAAGACATCACCCTGTGCTGCTTCTCACCCTCCTCTCCCTCACTTCCTTTGCCTTCACTCTCTTTGCCCTGGGATTTCACCACAAAAATAAAGCATCAGTGTTTAATCACTCCCTCCAGAACTAAGATAGTTTACACATTTCTTAAGATTTTAAATAGGCTTGGTTAATATCGCCAATCCATCCAATTTCTAGAGGACTGAAGTGTGAGTGTGTTAACTGAGAAACCAAGACTGAAAGAAGGAGAAAAACGACTCACACGAGAGTTTAAATGGCCAAGTTCTAGTCTTGGCTTATTTATATCTGTGGGTTTCGGGGCATTGCTCTGCGGCTCTGGCTTGCTAAGGCTTGCAAGGATGGAGTGGAACTGTTAGAGATACTCTGTTAAGAGAACCTTAATATCAAATATGCTGTCATGTGAAACTGCTTACCCGGTAGTTACCATTTATTCAACAGTATTGGGTTTTCTTCCCCTTCCCTTCAAAGAAAGGCATCCTCGAAATTAAGAAATTCTCTTCTTTTCCAATAACATTCCAACCATTATACCATTATCACTAAGAATTTTTTTTAAAAATGGCATGTTAACTAGATTTAGTGTCAAATGAATTAAAATAAAATAGTTAACTAATTACACTGTTTCACTCAGTGGAGAATATCTTCCTTTTTGTCTTAGGCCAATTTTACCAGTGTTTTCACACTCCTTTCTTCTGAGCCATTTTCTGAGTGGCTCTGATTTCGTCCTTTGCTGGTGCGATAGTATTCAGCTGTTCGTTCATAATTTGTTCATCATGTGCCTGTTAAACACTACGCACTATGTTTGGTACTAGAAATAAAATAGTAAACAAAAGCAGAACAGTCTCTATTTGAGGTCCAGTGGGGAGAGAGATATTTATTACTAAATTAGGAAAATATATGTAATAATGCAGCCAGTGCTCTCAAAGTCATGGGGATGCTCTTGGGTGCTAGAATGGGCAGAGCTGGCCTAGCTGGGAGGCTGAGAGCAGACGTTGCTGAGGGAGGGAGAGGTGAGATGAGATCTGGAAGGTACTAAGAGGTGAATGGGGGAGGGGGAAGATTTAGGGAGAAATAGCAAATGTGCAGACCCTGAGGTAGGTCTGAAAAACATGAAGCTCTGAAAGAAGAACACTTTGGCTGGCTGGAGTGCAGGATCTGGAGCGGGGAGTGCTTTTAGATCAGGCTAGGGATGGCTATGGGTGAGTGCTCTAGTGAGCACAGGCTGTCTTAGGGGCTTTCATAACGGCACTAGAAGCAACGGGAAGGAATTTAAGGCTCTAAATGCTGTGTGTGTATGTGTATGCGTGTGTGTGTATAAAGATTAAAGGATTGGGCTTTTTTATGAACTCATTTTGACCACAGGGGCAATTGGACGTGGTCAAGAGATGTGGAGTGGTTCCCAGGTGTCGGAGAGAAGAAGAAATGAGAAGTTATTGTTTAATGAAGACAGAGGTTGGGAAGGTGGGAATGTTCTGGAGAGAAATAGTGGTGATGTTTGTACAATATTGTGATTGCACTTAATGTCACAAAATTGTACACTTTAAAATGGTTAAAAGAGGAAGTTTTATGTTATGTATGTTTTGCTAAAATAAAAACAAAAAGAGAGTGTGTGGATAAAGAAGTTAGTAGGTCTTTGCAGTAATTCAGGTGAGTGACAACGGTGTCCTTAAGTAGCTTGTTGGGTAGTGGAACTGGGAAGAAGTGGACAGATTCAGGAAATATTTTTGAAGACTGGTGAACAGAATTTGGTATGACAGAGACAGGCTAGCTCTTCACCAAACAGAAACAACCCCCGGCTCTCGAAAAAACATGCTTTTTTATGTTCAGTCCTTACCCTCGTCTCTAGTCTGCCTTCTAGACGCCTGTGACCAGAGTTGGTGCTGTCACATGTTCTGAAGATGGCACCACCTCCATGGACTTTTATTCCTGCATGACTGCCTGGAACCCAGCCCTCTGCCTCTCCCACCTCCCTGACAATCAGAATATACGAGCAAGCAGTGGAGTTTCGTTGCATTAAGCCACTAAGATCCTGAGCTGTAAGGAGCTAGAGTTACCTTAGTTAGTACCTGATCTGGACTGAACTATGTCCACCCAAAACTCCTAAGTTGAAACCCTAACCACCAATGTGATAGTATTTTGAGATAGAGCCTTTGAGGAGGTAATTAGGGTTAAATGAGGTCATAGGGGTAGGGCCCTAATCTGATAGGATCTGGTAGGTCTGTGTTCTCATAAGAAGAGAAAAAGAGACCAAAGATCTCTCTCTGTAGCACAGAGAAAAGGCCCTGTGAAGACACAGCAAGAAGGCTCTGTCTACAAGCCAAGGAGAGAGCTCTCACCAGAAACCAACCTGGGTGGCACTTTCCTTGTGGACTGCCAGCCTCCAGAGCTGTGAGAAAATAAATTCCCATTGTTTAAGCCACCCAGCCTAGGGTGCTTTGTTATGGCAGCCCACGCAGACTGGGACACTGCCACTGGCTAAAGGGACTGAAGCTCGCGTCTGGGATGATGGTCATGTTTCCAGTTCACGGACTCAGTAGCACGGTGGTGCCTGTCACTGGGGAAGGAACAGTGGGTGTAGGCCAGGTTTGAGTTCAGTTCTGGACATGTTGACTTTGAGGTATCCCTAAGATATTCAAAAGAAGATGCCAATTCAAGCTACTTGGAGAGTGAACAGACACTGACAGGCCACACTAGGGTAGATTTTCCCCATTGCTCAATTCAAACAATGTTCTCTAATTGCTTTATGAGTGTACGCACTAACTCTTCTCAAGAATAAAAACTTTCTTGGACTTTTTTCAACCTTTCCCCCTCATGGTTTCTAACGTATCCTGAATATAATTGACATTCAGTGAATAAATATATCATTTTATTGACTTCTTAAGAAGTGGTGGTTTGGTATCCAGAAGACAGACCTACCCAGAGTGTCTTAGAATGTTTAGGGTAGGAACTAGACTCATGGGTCAGCTACTCACCTGCTGTGGCATTCTCCAAAGTGCGAAAATGAAAGAAAAGAACATTCCATAAATATGACTGTCCTCTCCTTTGTCAATGCCTCTGCTCCCCATTAAAAATACAAAAATAAGGGCAAATATGAGAATTAAAGTAGGATTCAATTTAATTTTCCATTGAGCAAACGTTATCGATAGCGGCCGATAGCTGTCATACACACTGCACACTTTTGGTGCTCAGGTTGACACAACCAATCTGTCCTCCAAGTGCTAAAAATACAGCATGAGGGAGTATGGAGATCACCTTACAAAAGACAGATGAGGATAATTTACATTATTTTATCCTCAATATGTAGCAAAGTGCTTGATTCCGAGATGGTACTTGACAAATTCTCCTCAAATATGCTTTCACTTAGTAGTTATTAATCCATATTTGGTGAATGAGTGAATGCAACAATGGATAGACCATGACATAAAACCATCTGTAGAAAATTCTTTTTCCAAAATGTTTTATAAAATGTATACTCTCAGAAAGAAAACTCTAGAATGTTAGAGCAGGAATGCATGTCAGAGACCATCTACTTCCATTCCCTTATTTTACACAGCAAGCAACAGATCCTGGGAAATTAATCCATGTGCCAATCTAAGTTTGTACAAGTAACGAATATTGAAATCGACTTCTGGATCTTTTGACTGTCCACGCTTTCTCATAATCGTGTGATTATTTTCTACAAGGAGAACTCTAGACCCTCACATTTAAAGGATGCTTGAAACACGTCATTATCTCAGGACCCTACATTGCTCTGAAGAAACACAAAGGGGCCAGTCCAGCTTTCAGCTTGTGAGGAGGGAGCAGGCTGGTGGTCTGAAAACTCGTTTCAGCAGAGCGATGTGCTGAATTTACTGAACGAGAGAAGCTGAGGCACCTAGAAAACAGGCTTACTGAGGAGAGAGCTCGGCAGCTTGCCAGAGGGCATGCTATCAAAATGTGAGAAGCAGCAGCCCAACTTTTCACCTAAGTATGTGCAAGGTGACACTCTGGGAGATGTGAGAGGGAGCAAGGCAGGACCCAGCTGCATGACTTTCATCCTTGGAGCTGTTGTCCTGAAACCTGGGTCCCTCATTCATTACCATAAATCTGCACTCTTCCCTGGAATTGCAAGAATTACAGCCCCTCTTACCTAGTTGTGTTCTGTGGAAGCTAAAGTTCCTAAATCCAAACAGAATCCTTTCACTGCTAAGAGTAGAACTTTGCATAATCATCTTGTTTGCAGGCCAACTAAATGTAAATGTATGCAAATGCACTGGCAAAGTTGGCCTGGCCCTCAGGCCTTCCAAAGAGACCTTTCCTGCTGCAAAAGTTGAGCACTGCCTGCTTAGAGGGAGAAGGATTAAGGACCTGGCAGAAGAGAGGGAACAAGAGATAACTTTAGAAGGAAAAAAGTAGGGAAAAGAGATGTAAACTAACCCTCCTGTTAATAAGAAGTCAAGACTACAAAGCAAAACTCTTGCTAGGGCAGCGCAGGGGTGGATTTCATCCACAGGAGCCGCAGTTTAGGGAACATTTACTCACCAGAGACAGGAAATCACTGCAAGGCAATAGTTTCTGAGGCAAATGGGAGCATGTTCCAAATTGTATTATGCCCAGAAATTGTTTTTCCCTTCCTAAAGTCAGGGAAGTCTATAAAACCGCGCTTGCTGCAGCCACAATGGGTACTTTGTCGCTGATGTTTCTTAGAAGAACCTGTTTCACACTGGTGCGGACGCCCAGCCAGCATTCCTTAGACTTCTGCGGTACCAGATGGGAATAGGAGGGACAGGGCAGGACACACACCCTGGCGTCTGAGTGTGGAAGGCACACCGCAAACTCACAGCAACGAGCACATCTTCTCAAAAGGAAACGCGCAGTGTGGCTGGGACAGCGAACGTCAGTGGGTGGCTTGGTAGGATGGAAGAAAGAATTAGGAGCCCCAGAATCAGCACAAAAGTAGCGTCTTCACTCCTGAATCAAAGTTCACTGACAGCCTGGGAGGAAGGCTGGTCATTGACACCAGCCTCACACTACCGGTACGTCTATGTAATACGTGATTCGTAGTTTATTTCTGCATGCGCATATATGCCTAAATCAGTTTGTTTTAGTTCTCTTCAACCAAATATCTTTATTTTTTTATCATTAAATACCTGTTGATTACTCATTATATGCCAGATACCTTCAATGAGCAGTTCTGAGCATCTGCTCTATGTGAATCCCGTGCCACACCTTCGGGCTAAACATTTCTGTCCACACAGAGGTAAAGACTTTGCCCCATCCTCATGGTGCATATGATTTGGGGAAGGATTTCAGTGGTAGGTGTGACACGGTGGTTACAGCGTGGTGCGACAGAGTTGCACCCAAGGGGTTTTGGAACTTGGAAGGCCTGAGCTCAAATGACACCTGCAGGTGTTTACAAGAGGAGGTCCCAGAACTGAGAGGGCAGAAGCAGGGCACTGTGGGGTGCACTGAAGGGCAGGGAGAGGGTGGAGATCACCATCACCCCGGGGCTACCATGACCAGCCAGGCCTACTACACCTCGTGGAGGCCGTGAATGGACAACTTCAGCCTGACAGGGCACCATGTCTTTTGGATCTTCTTTTGAGAAGAAAAACTCTTCATTAAGGGATCTGTCCAGTGCAGTCTGGTTTCTCCCACCGGGCAGGTGCGTGTACACGCCCCAGGGGCCCACACCTGCCCACTCAGGGTCAGCAGGCAGGACCTGGGGGGACGGTGGTGGAGAGTCAGGGCAAGGTGTCTGTCCCAGAGGCACCTACGCCCACCTTACTCAGAAAGCTGTGGACCATGGAGATGCCCAAGCAGCTTTGCACTTGATATGCCATCACCTCCCGAACACGTGTGCTCCTTGAGGATGTGTCAGACCCAAGCCTTCTGTTGCTGGTTGGAACCTGTTCCCGTCTGTGGGAGGCCCTACGTTCTCACCGCCACCCCTTCCCCCACCCACAGCTGCAAGGGGATCTCACGTCAGGCCTGTCCCGTTTGAGGGGTGTCCAGCCCCTGCCTGGTACTTTTCCAAAGTGAGTTTCCTTTGGAAGTTTCCTGGGCGCCTGCTGACTGCCCCGGTCTCTCTCAGAGCTATCCTTGGGCGTCTTTTTAATGGCCTGACCTTAATTGCATTTTCCTGTATGCGCCGTGGCAGTCAGCATGCAGTTTAATAAAACATTTTCAAGCTGCTGGGCCCATTCTTCCCTCCCCACTTACATCTTATGCAGTAGAAGATTTTAAGCCTTATTTTTAAGGTGATTGATTTGGTGTGTTTTCCACTTTCTTTCCTGCTGTGGGGACATTTTGCCTCTATGTGTGATAATTTTTTTTAAAGCAACTTTGATTTTCCTGTCCCCTCACTTTCCACCCTGCTGTTGCAGAACCAAGGACTGGGAAGCTTTATTCCTCAAGTAGCTATTTTGTCTTCTCGATTCTGTTATTACTTGTTGGTACTTTGGATTAGCCGTGGCCTGGGATCAGGGTTCGTCATTCAGCACTTACATCGGTGGCATGTTTAAAGTGGGCACTTGGGGGTATATGTGCCCCAGTCACAGATTTTTTTCTTTGAAAACTGGACAATAGACTATTTTATTTTTGGATGTAATGGCAGATGAGAGAAATTCATTACAAATGAAGAGATTGCATTCAGCCTGCAGGAGTGGCCCCTTAACATGCAGTCTTAGGAAGGACTCCAAGTTTTGTATTTCTTAGCCTAAGTCATGTTGATGCTGAGATGGAAGGCTCTTAAGAAAAACAAAACCTTTGATGATGACGTGATTATTATTTGTTTTTTGTCTGAAAGTTGTCTACTTCATTTCTTAATTCTCCCAAATATGTATTGTTTCAATTTCAAAAACATATAACCATGTCTAGAAGTATCTCTTGGACATGAGACTGTAAAATTATGACAACAATATCAAATATAGTTATGAGAAGAATATTTTAAAATAACAAGAAGAAGGATATAAAATTTCGAAGACACACACAAACACACAGACATTCTTAAATATTCAGAAGGTGGCACGAATCTTCCACTATTATCCACAAAACCTAATATAACTTATTAAAACCTATGGGACCAGTGGGTTTACCTTTATGTGATAAAACAATATTAGGGTGAGTACAGGGTTAATAGTTCCAAGCATCACTGAACCACCCTAGCATAACACGTCATGAAATTTTAGAGGCGTTTTCAGGAATTAAGCTCGCAGCCTAAAACAAATAATTTTAATGAAGTATAGAGTGTTGTGCACTTAATGCACAACAGCCTCATGAAGGAGGAGGGGTAGGCTTTCTTTCTCACAGTTCACCTATGAGGACCCTGAAACTTAGCAAGGTTAAGTAACTCATTTAATGTCACAGAGCGACCAAGAGTTAAATTTTACATACCTCCCTTCTAGAAGCAGCTCAGTAAATGAGTTCCTTTTCTATATACGTTTGAATTAAGGCTTAGGCTATCCTTACCATTGCCTTTTCTGTTGGATTAACCTCAAAATTATAGCACTTGGAAAACACAAGCCCAACTACCAGTGACCAGAGATGTGATCCGTTGTCAGGGGTGACGTGGGACGGAAGGAGGTGGGTGGGGGGGAGGGGAGAGGAGGCAGAAGCTGGCCGAGCCTGCTGTGCCCCACGTGGGACTGTTTCAAACAGTTCCCTCCTGCTTCTTGCTGAAGGAGCCCAAGCAAAGCAGCAGGGGCGCAGAGGCCCTCAAGTGTGGCATGGGCCATTTGCCCAGGGAACCGCGGGGTGGCCTGGGAACCGCGGGGTGGCCTGGGAACCAGGGTGGGAGCACCACGGGCTGTCCCGGGACCAGGGTGCACCGAGGAAGCCCACAGGCAGAGCCTCAGGCAGCTGAGGCTCCTGGGTGGTCTCCCACCTGCTCCCAGGGAGGCAGCCTGAGGACATCAAGCCATGGGCCACACTCCTCTGTCCCTTCTTTCCCTTTCTCTGGGACCTCCACACCTTTCTCCGTGTCATTCATTTTCAATCACTTCTTCCATTTGTGGCTCTGTGGGCCTCTGCTGGTGTTTTCAAGTTCTCCTTCCATCTCTTTCCTTTGCCTCCTTTTTCTTTTCTAGATCTTCCAGGCCTGAGTCACTCCCCCACTGCCTTATCTGTGCCACCTAGACTCCTGTCAAGAGGAGCGTCCCGAGTCGACTCTCCCACGCTCTCTTTCAACAGGCTCAGGTTCACCCACACTGGACAGCCATGTGCCAAAATGTGTGTGTGTTTTGCTAATAGTAAATTATGTATAAAATCTATATCTCGAATCAAAAAATTGACTGTGAACTTTGTGTGTGAAGGAGACCAGACTTTTTGTCCTCAAGAAACTCATGCCTTGGAAATGGCAAATGTGCCCCGCTGTCGTTAGATTCCAGGCCACGACAAGGTGTTTAGAAAATACTCTAAGTTCCATTTAAATTTATTGTTTGGCATTTTTGAGACACACAGAAATCTCTTCTGCCAACCTATAAATTCATTTAAAATCTGTGTTTTCCCTTTGAAAAATTCTAATAACTAAAAGAGCCAATAACAATACCATAATTAATGATTATCTCTGTTACCAGATAGAGCTTTCATTTTTGGTACCGACCTGTATTTAAGTGACATTCTGAGGGCAGTATTTCTGCCTCTCTGTGAATCAACATTCACATGTCAAACACAGGGAGCTCCCCTCTGCTTTCACCCCACAAAAATCTGGTAATAAAACTCCAGCTCCTGGGGGATGCATGGCCCACTTACCCGGGAATTTTAGGTCAACCAGGTAGCTGTTATGTTGGTTTGAGGTGGAAATAATTTATCTGAACAGAAATTAAGAAGAAGTTAAAAAGAGAAAAAGAAGCGAGAAGAAAGAAGAAGAATTGGAAGAGAAGGTAAAATCTCTATTTCAGCAATGTCTTCTAAAGCTGTTTATGATAAAAAGAGGATTAGGTAGCTTGTATTCCAGCTATATTAAATTAAGTCCCAGAACTCTTTCCTCAGACACACACAGGCCTGAAAACATCAATCCTATCACGACAAAATAGCCCTTGGGAAAAGGAATCCTCCTGGCAATGTGCCATCCAGCTCTTATAAACTGTTAACCGTGGTAATGAACCAATCCCAGAGACATATTAATAATGACATGAAGAGATACATTTATTGTTGATTGTTGAGATGGTGGCAGATTTATTGCCAGCTTGCCAGGAGGGAGGGCTTGGCCCAGCAATGGTGCAATTAAAAACAAATTGAATACAGGGACAAAGAATCAATAATCTAACAGAGCAACTTTTAGTTTGCAAAATACAAATATAAATTAATTGACCTGAACACAGTTGCTAACTGGTCATTAATGTCTGCTTACTGGCCAATCGGAGCACATAATCCATCCCGTTAAACTGACGGCAGCAGGCTGGGTTCATGCACTTCCACTCTGCCTGCCAGGGCAGCCGTCAGGGGCACCTTGTTTGGGGGTGATTTCCCACACCACTAAAGGAAAGTGGCTGTGTCCGAAATTTTCCCCAGAAGCTCTAAATTAAGAATTTTTTTAAGGTTTCACTAAGAACTTCTTTATTCAACAGATATGTTTTTGATGCCTACCCTGTTCAGCGATCCATGTTGAGCACAGGGAGGCAAAGGGAATAAGTTCTTTTTATGGATTTTTTTCCACCAGTGTGGCCTTCTCTGGTGTGGCCACCAATAGCCTCCCAGATGTCCATCCTTTGGGGTGCTTATTCTTTCATAAGAACAATTGAAATTTTTGCTCAATCTTCTATATAAACATATTTGCGGTATTTTGCTATCATTTTTAGGGATTAGTAATATTTTATATAAATTTGTTAAAGAGCTACTTCTATGGCCATGCCAATCCAGATTGTCACTGCTAAGCTGTGAAAAATTATGGAGCCATTTCTGGCTCTTGCCTCTAAGGAAATTACAATCTAGTGGAGGAAGAGAGTTAGATTTACCAATAACTGAAATTTGAAATAAAATGTTACAGGTATCATAAGGAAAAGTGGCAATTGGAATTTCAGAGAAAGCCTTTAGCTTTGGGTACTTAGCAACTCTAAAATCGTTTTGTACAGTATGATAGCTACTAGCCATGTGAGGCTCTTTCAAATTAAATTAATTAAAATTATATAAAACATAAATTCAGTTCCTCAGGTGTACTAGTCACATCTCAGGCTCTCAATACCCACTTGTGGCTAACGGTTTGTTTGCACCCTTCTGGAAAGTGCAAACATAGAACATTTCTGTCATCACGGAAAGGTCTGGTGGACTGCATCGCTTCCTGTAGGATTTGGATATCCAGGGAGGAGGAGAATATTCAAGGCAGATGAACTGTGTGAGAAATGGAAGAGAATGCAGAACGGTGGGCAGGAGGGATTACACAAGGACAGATTTGACTAGGCTGTGTATAGAATGTGTTATAAAAAAGGACAAATAGGAAATAAGAGTGGAAAGGTAGGTTTGGCCTGGGACTGTTTAGCACTGGAAAAAGATGATCTAAGAGGTTTCGACTTTACTTCACTGTCAATAGGGAGTCATTAAAATCATGAGAGCGGGGAAGTGACATGATCAGATACGAGCATCAGAAATACTTAGGCAACACTGTTAAAATGGACTATAAGGAGGGAGAAGCTGAGGATTAGCTATCAAGTAGGATGTGGCAGTGGAAAGTCAGTGAGGAATAGGATTCCACACTTTGACGGCAGGGTTGTGGGGACAGAAAGGGAGAGAATAACCTTCTTGGACGTGACATCTGCTTTCACAAAGGTGAAAGAAGAGTCAAAGCTTAAGCCAAGGTTTTACATAAGGATGGTGTTTCCATGAATGGAGATGTGAATTAAAAGAGGAGCAACAGGTTTTGGAGTAAAGTTCAGTGCAGCGTGGGACATGCTAAGATGAGTAAGAGTTACCCAAGTTGAGGAGCTCAGAAGAGAATAAGGAGAAATAAGAGAATGGAATTTGGGAAGAAATAAGAACTGGAAATTTAGGTTTAGGATTCAGTGATACAGAGTTGATATATTAACTCCAAGAAAGAATTTATAGTTACTCAGATAAATAAAACAGACGGAGAGAAAAAGGTTTAAGGAAGACAGATCATGACTGCATAGTTATAACACTAAAATGCTTTAAGCAGAGACAACCTGACAAGGAAAGCATCCATATTATAAAGGAACTGGTATGTCAGTCTGACCTGCTTATGTAAAAGGTGTGGAATCAAAGGTAAGTTCAGCATAGAAGTTGAGTAAAGACTCATTGTAGACTGAGTTGCATTCAAATCACAGCCCTTATCAGCTGTACTTATCAGCTGGTGACCTTACCCTCTCTGAGCCTCAGTTTCCTCATTCAAAAAATTAGGAAAATGAATTCCACCTTGTGGGGTTAATTGGAAAATAGAATCGGATAATATACACAAAATGATCTAAGTACAGTTAACCCTTGAACAATATGGGGGTTTGGGCCTCAATCC
The DNA here is from genome assembly GCF_041146395.1 of Eulemur rufifrons. Classification (NCBI taxonomy): domain Eukaryota; kingdom Metazoa; phylum Chordata; class Mammalia; order Primates; family Lemuridae; genus Eulemur; species Eulemur rufifrons. The sequence continues at coordinate 7,371,049 of NC_090988.1, read as the reverse complement.
CCACACTGTCAAAAATTTGAGTATAATTTTTGACTCCCCAAAACTTAACTACTAATCGGCTACTGTCGACCGGAAACCGTACCGGAAACATAAACAGTCGATCAACATATTTTGTATGTTATATGTATTATATAATGTATTCTCACAGTAAAGTACGCTGGAGAAAAGAAACTGGTACTTAGAAAATCATAAGGGAGAGAAGATATATTTACTACTTTTTAGGTAGAAGTGGGTCACCATAAAGGTCTTCATCCTCGTTCCTGAGTAGGCTGAGGAGGAAGAGGAAGAGGAAGGACTGGTTTTGCTGTCTCAGGGGTGGCAGAGGCAGAAGAAAATTTGCATATAAGTGGACCCATGCAGTTCAAGCCCAAGTTACTTGAGGGTCAGCTGTACTCAGTGGTGACAGCCATAGTTTATGATTATTAAGAAAACAAATTCCTGACTGTTTTCCTTGTGACTATTTTATTTCTCTTCTGCTGCTTTTCAATTTCCATACATCTAGAGGGTTTTAGTGAAAGAATAGTAAAGGCTTTTTGGTATTTTTATGAAAAACCAAAATCAGTACAATTATTAGTTACTATTGTCAAGATATCATGTTTGAGGGTAAAACTTACTAAGAAGTAAAGCTCCAGACCTGGCTTGGAATGCAAGTCAGACTCTGAATATGTGCACACTTGCTACATGTAGGCAAATGGTACTTCTCTGAGTTCACAGTTTACTCTGATGCTAAGACTGACCTCACGGGTGGTGAAGCTTGAAATCATCTGTGGGATCCGGACTGTGTGAGGGTCACGATGAACTCTTAATCTATTAGGAGAGTTTGTGGACATTTACCAATTTGCCTGTCTTCCTGGGTGTGATTTCTCCCCTGCGCACAGCAGCAGGAATGTGCAAGAAAAGATCTATTTACTGCAGCTATTGGCAGACGGGCCTCTTAGGAAATAAGCTGAGATCACCATGCAAATTGAGCAGAACATAACAGGCATTTCATTTTCTCCTCCATCTCCACATCAGTGATGATTTTGAGAACAGGCTCTATGACTGTTCCGTTTATTTAATTCTGTTGCAAATAAGGCAGATGACAGCCCCGGGCCCTGACACTTCTCTTTCTGGCTACTGTATAAATCATCAAACCAGGTGCCAGGACTGGCGGCACCTTCTTGGATCACGTCAATGTGTCTCTCTGCCTTTGAGTCAAAACAAGTCCACGCACTTTCCCAGCCAGGACTCTCAAACAGAAATGCTGTCCGCTGGGCAGGCAGGGTCAGCCCATCCTCAGCCCTGCCCATGTGTTCATCCAATGTCACATTCTGATTTGGTCTCGTTCACCTTGGGAAATACCAACGCTTCCTGTTCTTATAATTAATAGACTATAAGTGTCACAGGAGAAATTGAGCGTGTCCCTCCTTCTCTCCTCTCCTAGACTGAGACTGAACCTACATATTTAATGGAGGGTGGCATGGAATTCCAGAGGCCACAGAAGAAATAGCCATGAAACCTGTAAAAACTGTGTGTGTGCGTGTGTGTGTGTGTGTGTGCGGGTGTGTCTTTTGGTCTTAGTTCCTAAGCAGAGCCGAACAAAGCCCCATATTCCTCCTCACAATAATGATAGAAGAGATCTGATAAAAGGAGAGATCAACCTTTTTACAAAATATGTTTTGAACTGTGTTGTCACCATCTGCACACAAATGTCATTATAGGTATCACAACCTAGGTGATTTGGCTACATGCAGTGTCAAATTCAGATAGCATCTATGAAACCCAACCAACCGAGAGCAGGGATGGGCCTGCTCATGGAGAGTGTGAGTGTGGCTCCTTCCAACCCTGAGGGCAGGAGAACTGGGGCAGGGGTACAAGCAGCCTGCGTGAGGACACTCTTCTTGTGAAGGAGGATTCTTGATACATCTTCCTTTATCAAGTGTAGAAAGTAATTTGAAAACAATTTCATTCTCGAATCTTTCTTTGTTGTACCTGCCTTCTTAGTTAAGATAACCCTTTGAGAAGGAATATAGATGCAGATACAGAGATCAGTTTGATGTGGGTTGTGGAGTCTGCAAATGTCAGAGAGGAACTGGGAGGGGGAAGGGTATTTTCTTTTCCACCTTCTCCAAATAAAAAGGTGAATAATGCTTGGAGTCACTACTAACTAGTAGTGTCAGCAAGAGGACCCCGAATCCTAAAGCTTCTGAAGAAAATACAAATAAGAGAGAAAGAATAAACCTACATGACCCATTAGTGGGTGAAGGTGGAAAAGACACAGAGTACAGACTCCTGGTTACATAAAAGTCCTCCAGAGAAATTATATTAAAAATCATAAAATATAATAACTACAAAGGACTTTCATTCCATCAGTTCAGTCCTTCCGTTTCAAAGTCAAGGAAATGAAGCCCAGAGAAGTTCTTATACTTATTTTACTTGTGTGCTTTATTTGCACACATATGTAGAATTTGCAGCTTAGAGACTTCCTTCCAGGATCTTATTTCCAAATACAAATATATTTACACACACACACACACACACACACACACATCACATAGGATTGAAGTTTGCATGTGTACATATAACACAGGTCAATTATGTTGAATTCTATTCTTCACCCCAGGGTGAGAAATCTAGGAAGTGAGTATCTCGAAGACACAGGGCTGAGATGTTAGGAGCAGAGCTCAGGCTGAGAAGTGAATTTTCTGATGCCCAGTTTTGGTTTTTTCCATTCCTCTACCATGCCTCTGTGAAGAGCAAGAGTGATTATAATTTAAAATAGAGGCTGAATAAATTAAATTTATTTCAGGTTGACTGCCTGCTTTTCTTTAAACCCACAATCACATGTTAATTTAAATGACTGTAATATTTGGGAGAGGAGAGGGAAATAGCAGAAAAAAGAAGTTGGTTACAAAGGAAGAGTTGAAAATAGGTAAGTCTCCAGCAAAATTGTGACCTGTGGTCCTGCCTCCCTGGCCCTGCTGTAAATGCTCCAGGTGCCCTCCCCACATCTGCCTGCTGCCCCCACCCTGGAATTGTCTCCTTGGTATCCACCCTTCTCTAGCACACCTTGGAACTTTCACACTTTTCTCACGCACAGTAGCAGTCACCTGTTGGTTTACTCATCTCTGCGTTAGCAACATGGTACAGGAAATGCAGTACTGGACACAGCGTAAAACACCTGGTGCGGGCGTTGCTTTGACACTTCCTAGCCAGTGCAACTCAGACAAACCACTTCCAACTCTCTGAATCTCAATCTCCTGTCTTGAAAGGGGTGGCTCTCTGTTCACTCATCCAGGGCTTTTATGAAGAATAATCAAAAGAGATCATGCTTGTAAAGCATCTTAACTATTTGTATTTTGATAACTTTTTTTCCTAGAGACAAGCACTCTCTTTGGATTAAAACACATAAGTCTAACGAAGGGAAGTTAAAGCACATAGTAGCTCCATGATCTTAGGGTAAGTCGTTAATCTTTCTAAGCCTCAGTTTCTTTAGTTGTAAACGTGACTATGATGTGTATTTTGTAGGGTAGATATAAGGAACAACGGAGATAAAGTTTTTACTTAAATGTGTCCAATGCTGAGGTTGGCTGGTGCTTAGCAAAATCTAGGATTGGGCTGACTGGGAAATCATACTTCTTTACATGTGAAACTCGACTTTGGATACCAACCAGTTTCACCTGAACTGACTCCAGGCTAAAAGACCCACAGTCTTTTGTTTACATGGAAATTGCATAAGCTTGCTGTGGAGTCTCATATGTAAGAATTTAACAAAATTCATCATTTTCAGCCCTTTGCATAAAATTGGGCCTAGCAAAAGGAGTTCATTCCATGAAAGGAAGTACTTTGTAGTAAACAGATTTCTAAACTAGTCCAGAGAGCAGGTAGAGAATACCAACACCCAAGAAGCAAAGACAGACCAGCTCTTCCCACTCCGCCTGTCCCTCGCAAACTACATCAACACAGCACAGGCAAACATAGATCTCTGTGTAGTTTCAGCATGTTGAAGAGTTAATGATAATGAGAATGAAAATTAGATCCTGGATTCTCAAAGGGGCCAGGGTTTTCAGTACTTACATAGGATAAAGTGGTAACATTTAAAATGTGTATTCCTGGAGGGATGAACGGCTAGAAAATTAATTATCTTCTTCTCTGCTTCTCTCTCTGCCTCTCTACACCATTTATTGTAGCTTTGGTGTCCCACCCCCTCTGCTAATTTTCTGTCTTGAGCTTTGTCCTCCATTTCTGCTGGTATAACGCATTATCAGTAGCAGGAAAAAGAAAAAAAAATGGAAAAAAACACCCCAAGAAACCTGGAAAGTTGCTCTAGAGCAGAGAAATGAGTTTGGACCTCAGTGGCAGTAGAGGCACTGGAGTATGCCGGAAGGATACTAATCCTGGAGTCCTGTGGCCATGGTTCAAGACCCAACTCGGCTACTTACTCACTGGGGACTCTGGCCAGTCTCTTAACCTCCGTGAGCTGCAGTTATCTAATTTACAAATGGAGATGACAGTCCCTGTACTGCAGCCGCCTCTCAGGGCTCGTTCTGAGGGTCAGATGAGACAAAGATTATGACCATCTCTGTAAATGCATAGAATTTGTGTTAGTCCTGTTACAGCACATCTCTTAGCTCGTCACCCCAAGGACCCTCTTCCCTCCAGGGCACGTCCACTGCAAGTCCTTGGGACAGTGCCTGACTCATCCCCTGTTGCCATCTGCTTGAAGAGGCTTTATGATGCCTGCGTGCACACGCCACTGCAGTTGCCGTATCAGTGTGCTCCTGTGCATTTCACAGACGGACGCTGCTGAGTACTAGCAAGGCCACCAGCATCTCCCCAAACTCAAAGATATGGGTGAAATTCTTTTACTTCTTCCTCCTTAAAGGCATTAGAATGAATGCCCTCAGTTTCCCTTGGACACTATTTCAGGCCTTCTGCATCTCCAAAGGTAGGCCTGCAGTCTACCTGGCCACCCCGCCTGGGCCATGGGAGTGACCTCGTGCCTGTGGCTGCAGCTTCTCTGCACTCCAGCTCACCTCTGCAGGGCTACCAGACTGCTTTTCCCACCCTGACTGATCCGACCCCACAGCGGCACGTCCCCCTGGCTCTGGGACTCCTAACACCCAGGATTCAGTCTAGATCACATTATCACACGTGCTCACGTGCTGCCTTGAAATGATCCCCTCAGTAGCTAAGATGTGCCTCGGGTATCAGTGACACAATTTTAACGAAGGCAGCTTCTTCTTTCAAAGAGAAGGATTTGGAAATTAGTTCCATCAGATATGTGGCAGAGGCTGCCTTCGCCAACAGTGAGGGGCAGGCGCTCAGGTTGCCGGGGAAGCATCCCAGTCCCTCCCCTGCAGAAGGGACACAAAGCGGGCCCCAGGGACTGCTCTCCTGTCTGCTGATGACATCCGGTTGGCAGAAGGAATGAGATACCAACATTCCCAAATGGACGGAAGATAAATAAACACCATTTTGTTTTTCTAAACAGACAAGTTGCAGCTCGGAAATTTTTCAGTTTTTCTCATTGCAAAATCAATACCCATCAGCAGTTTGAAATTAAAGGCGAGATTAGGCCTCAGTTTTATACATGCCTTATTGTCTTCCAAAAGCTTTCTACTCAGTCAGATAAATCTTCTTTAAGAGGATTAGGAAACTTTCATTATCTTTATCTAACCTGAACTAACACTAAGTCTGAAAAATTAATCTATAGACTGGACAAAAGCCGATAGCTGCTGGGAAGGAGGAGGAATCTTGGGCTTCTTTCTAATCGAGCAGTGGGGTCTCTGCATCCACCCCGCCCCCCAGTAACTCAACTGGTCCCCAAAGACAGAACTGGTCACCACATTGCTAAGCAAGGGGAGAGAATGCAGCTCCCTGGCCTCCTTCTCTGTAGCCACTCAGTACATGGAAAGACCGGCCTGCCAGCTGTGCCAGGAGGAGTTCCTCCTCTTCTACCTCCGCCTGCCCTGACTCTTTGCTTTTGGGTTTCCCAGGCCACCTCCGAGGGCCAGAGCCACCGCATCACTTGGCCTGCAACGTGGAGACTGCGGAGCTGCCCTCTGGACTAGAAGACACCAGTGCGCTGCTTCTCCCTCGCTTGGAGGCCCGCAGGAAGACCGCGTAGTCTTCCACGTCCCGCCCACGGGCTGGCTCAAAGCGGACCGTGAAGAACGGCACCCCTGCACCTCTGCACCCCGAGCGCAGTGCGGCCTGTAATGACTGACACACTTCCACAACTCCGTTTCTGTACAGTCCCTGACGGTTCGTTTTTATTTCAGTGCCGCATTTCCTGAATTTGAAAATAACTTTGCTGTCAGTGCCACAGAGGTGCCACTGAGGTGTCACTTCCAATGCTGTGAACTTCAGCTCCTCTGGAACCAAGCCCAGGTAGCAGGTGGGGCAGTGAGAATGCACACCTCCTTGTTTTCTACACCCCCAGAAACTTTCAACAGCTATCCCAGCTCATCTCCGATGCCGGATCTCCCCAAGTGCCTCCACCATCCTGAGGAGAAGTATCAGATGTGACAGTTGTCTTGATCTCCAGATGGCAGGCAGCCTGGTGGCTCCAAAGCAGTGGGTGGGACGTGTATGGAGAATGGAAACCGGCAGCTCTGTAGACGTCTGTTGTATGGCAGGCTCATGTGAGCGTCTGAAAACACGTGGGGACGGGAGGAGGGCTTGAGGGCTGGGCAGAGTGAAGCTTCAAGCAGCGTGGCAGGGCCAGGGACTGCCAGGGACTGCTGGGGAACAGAAGTTGCAGCAGACAGATCTCTGGCCCTACACAGGCCATTACAAATGGCCTACAGAGGCAGGCCTGGATGCCGCGCGAGCAAAGAGCTGCTTGAGCCAAAGGGAAGGAATGAGCATCCTGAGATGTACAAGGGACTGAAGCATGAATAGACACTAACCCCACTCAGCTTCTCTCCGGGAAATCAACTGAAATGAGCAAGCTCATATTTTTTTTTTTTTTTAAAGCAGAGATGAAGAAATCTATCTTAGCTAAGCAAGGTTGCTTACACATTTCACAAACTGAAAAAAAAAAATCTGTTGAATCTATGGCAGATGGTATCTGATAAAAGGCAGTTGCTAAAGACTACATCATAAACAGGGCCCTTTCTGAGAGCTCAGTGTAGGTCTCCAAGATGTCAGCAGAGGAGGCTCTGAGAGAGGGCCCCCTAAACCTCTTACTTGGTGGAGGAAGGATGTGTCCTTGGGTGATGGAACTAGTCTGCTCAGACCTTCATTCCTACTGTGAGTCAATACCTGCCAGAAATTGGTTTACATAGTGATGGCAGTTGGGATCAGTTCAAAATAATTCATTTGTATTGCTGTGTTGTTAAAATGACTCTCAAAGTCTTAGAACTGTTACCTGCATGTGTTTTTAATTCTTAATATTTAATATCTGATGTCTGACATTCTGACACTTCTTCAGCCCCGTTTTTTAAGATATGATGTGAAATTTAAATTAAAAACTATTTAAAAATGTACACATGATACTATTCCTGGGCTACACTGATTCAAATTTTTAAAAGAGTGGGAGAGGATGTTAAAGCTTTCTTCCCTCCCTTCCGTTTTTAAATGATCTGAATTGATTTCCAACACTGACCTGGAGAAATCACCCTCTGGCGTCTGGACTCCCTTGTGGGGCTAAGAGAAAGTGTATACACACAGCAGTGACGCCAGAGTGGATCTGACCAAACAGCACTCAGAGACCCTTCCAGAACACATACGACCAGCAACTATGAAAAATAGTCAAGTCACATGAGCTCACATCTTATTGTTAGTCTTTATTATACAATAAACCTCTAAAAGATAATTAAAAGGCACTGCAAGTAGCACTGTATTATTAATATCTATGTTTGAATATATCTTGTTCCCTCTCCAGAGTGCTAAGTAACTTAAGAGAACTAAACTAGCACATGCCAAACAACTTATTGATGAGAACAGAAGGATTAGAGATAAAATTGAGAAACTTTGGAAAGATACTCAGTACTTAGTTAAGAACCCCAAAGATGGGAAGGAATCCATGACACACAATCTCTGGATTTAATGGAGGAAATGACTTCTGTGTCTTCACGTATGAGTAGAACAGGAATGCCAACGCCAGGTTCAGCTGTGACTTACCTTGCACTATGAGATGGACCCGGGAAGTTTTGGGATGATTGTCTGTCTGCACAGAGCAGGTGTATGGACCTTCATCATACACGTCCACGTTTTGGATCATGATGCTGTACTGGGTCGGCGTGTTGACTAGGATAATCACCCGAGGGTCTATGGACCACTTGTCATTCCCAGCATAGAGGATAGTGCTGCGGTTTAGCCAGGCCACCCGCGTGACCCGGTCATCTATGGTACACCTGTGAGTGGGGCGTGGGGAGGGAGGAAGAAGGAAGAGAGAGAGAGAGAGGTTGTGTTATAAACATGCTGTTGCACGTTGAGGAATCATTGAAATAACACAACACAGGAAATAATCAATTGTTGATGAAACTTCCCTCATGTAAGAGTGGCCTGAATCATCTTGGAGAACCAACGTACAAACTCACTTCTACTTGATACCGAAGAATATTCTGTGAACATCTTTGCTGTACATTTGCTTTCCTTCTTATTTTTCCCCTCTAGGCTTATATGAAAATTAGTTTATGTTTCTTGAGCACATTTACCACCTTGTGGGAGAAGTGGCCCAGGGGAGCAGGGGAGAGAAAGTGGATCAGTATTTCAAATAGGTCACAGATAATCCACAAAGCAAATACTTAACTTGTAGTTAATCAAAAATTGAACATATTTACCTCCAGACCTCCCTGGTGTTGATAATCTCCTTAATACCCCTAAGCAGCCCAAAGCCTGCAAACCGCAATTTATAACATGGGTTGGTAAAATTCAACTTAGAAAGCCAACAGTTTCTGAGGAAGTCACGCTGCCTGTTAGAGGTCTAGGATAGGGAGGAAGAAAATTATCAGCAGAGTCCTTCTTCCTCGGAAGCTCCCCGTGCCCCACTGGGAGCGGGAACAAGGCTACCATCGACGCAGAGAGCTGACCGCTACCTCTCACCTCGTCCCCTCGACAATTCCAGACTATGAACACAAACGGAACCTGCTAGCTGGTGTGTGTGACCCTGCAGAAGTAAATGTGCTGCACATTTGCACGTGTGTCCTCGCGACTTAGAACGTGGGAATGAGCATGAGAAAACAGAATCCTGCGTAAATGTGGGTGCCCACCCACTACTCGATGCCGCACGTGGGAACATTCAATGACAACCAGCCCCGCTGATGTCCTAGCAGAGAGAAGAGGGCCATGAGTCTAGCGCCTCCAGGAGAGAACACAGGGGACAAGCATGGCCTTCCCTCCCTAACATTTGGCTGGCAGCAGAGACCCCTCAGGGCTCAGGAGACGGAAGGACACGGGCTGCGGTGGAGAGATCGGGCACTGGCAAAGTGACCAACCTCACGTAGCTTGAACAGCCCAGGGACTCAGCACCAAAACAACAGCCCCCTTGAGGAGGGAAAGCACCCAATCTAGGGAGGTATTCTCCCTGGCTGGTAGGAGGAATAAAAACAACACTAGCGTCCAGTCGCGGTGTCTGTCCATGTGCTGTCCCACCTGCCATTCGGCCATGGTGGAGCAGGGGTAGGTGCAGTGTCATTAGATGCTTTCACACTATGGTGGGAAGAGATTGTTCTTTTCTAAATTCCCTTTATTTGCTGGTTCTATTTTTCAAACTACAAAAGTAAAATAAACATGTTTTCACATGTGAATGATACAAAATGAGTAATAAATGTGAATAATACAAAGGTCACAGAGGTCAGCTAATCACTCACTCCCCAACTCCCAGTGCCCAGTGTTCCTTCAGTACCAGCCTATGACTTCTGCTTCTGCATCTTACTCCTTATAGACCTGTACTCACTTGGATAAAGCTTGTGTTGATTAGTTTTTACCTGAAATAGAATTGTACTCTAACAGTCCTATGAAACTTTCTTTTCCACTTGACCACAGGCTTCCTGCACAGCAGTAGGTACAGATCTAATTCTGTATCATTCCTGGGTGAGTCTAAGATCTGTGAGATGAGTACTGGGGGCCCAACTGCATGCACCGTTAGGACCGAGAATTTAGGTGCCATTAAAGGATTCTTTCCCATCTTAGTAGATGTATTATTGGTATAAAGAAAAACTGAAATCATGCTATCTCCTCCACATTCTTGGGTATCTGCTTTCTTTTTCTGTTCGGTTTTCTTCCTCTTATAGCAATTTTCATTTCCTTTATGAAGATTAAAACCGTAATGGACTCTCCCTGCTCCCTACTTTCAAAAGCATTCCTTAGGGAAGAAATACGATAAATTCATTCACTCTCAGTTGTAAATGACTGATAAGGACTAATGCACAATACTTCCTAACGATGGTTGTATTTTCATAAAGGCCAAATCCCTGTTTAAGTAACTCCTCCTAAAGAATGAAGTTCTCATAGTCGAATTCCAGGAGTCAATAACCCTGGAAGTGGATGATAAATTGGGACAGAGCTGGGGATCGTCTTCTAGTCCCTGGGACTGCACAAACCCAGATAACCAAGTGCAAAGAAATATTCTTGCTTTAATATCGGTCAGTTATGTAACCTGCATTTTTAAGTTGACATAAAAAAATACATAAAGTATAGGAGCAAAGGATGCATTTGTGGTCTATAGAAAATAGTCACATTTCAAAATAAGAAAAGTCACAGAATTTATATAGATAGATAGATATAGATATAGGTATATACGTTCAATGGAATTTAAATACCACAGTGATTGATACTCGTGATTATCCATTTTCAAAACTCATGAATAATATCTTCTTTAAAAGTAATAAAATGTGCACTGGTCCTTTTTAAACTACAACTTGTATTTTCATTACATGTCCCCTTCAGGATATATTTTATGCTTGAAAATCTTTCATTGATCACCCATCATATTTATTTGCAACTCTCTCTATATATATGGATTGAAATTTAAATTTCTTTTGTATCCTATGACCATAAAACTCTACATAATAGTTTTTTTAATAAAATGAGTTACATTACAAACATAAAATTGATAAAACAACATAAATATATTGCACACTTTGTTAAATAATAATTAAACATAAAAAGTAAACTTTTACTGGAAATATAGCTATTAATTTGATGGATGAGGCTTATTTTTAATACCATGGATAAATATCACTTACCAGGAGAATGAGAGAGAGTTCAGGATCGATTTTATTCCTATTTTTACTTTTAGAGAAACCTTGTTCATATAAGCAAGAAGATGGAAATGAAAATTTTGTATAGTAATGCCACTCAATTCTTTGAACACCTTCCAAGATATATGCCAAAAATCACATAGTAATAGAGCTTCCAAAATTATTTTAATCATCTCACAGCTGACAAATCAATTAATTCTTCTTTCTATTTCTTTTAAAGCAATGAATTAGAAAATAACTGGCTTGCAAGGGGGCTTAGAACCCAGTATTAGATTCATTCCATTTCTCAATACCTGGAAAGTATACAATAACATTTTATGAGGACTTATCAAAAGACTATTAGAAAGATGTTACTCTTTCACTAGAAGCACGTTGCTTAACCCAACACACTCAGAAATGTTGGGAAAATCAAAATATTAAAACTGTTTATTTTAATATGCCAAATGGCACTGCCCTCTGTCTCTCATCTCTGAGTTCTAATTCCAAGATAAAGAATGCACTGGCTTTGCCATGAATTCGTTACTGATGCAATAACACACCATTGCCTTTAGTATTTCTTTGCTTTACTTTCATGGGACTCTCCTTTAAGAGTGATACTCTGATGATAGTCAGATGGTGGAGGTGACAAAGAAAGTACAGGAAGATTGGCTTAAAATGCGTAAAGTGGGGGCAGTGAGAAGGAGAGGCAGAGTTATAATCCAACCCAGGCACTTTCAGAGGCAGATCAGTTTTACGGAATTTGAGATCTTGAACTTATCATTCGTCCTTGTATCGCTGTCCTTGTGTAGAACTAGCCACTGCAGGTTGAAGTTTCATGGAGCCAGTGAAAATTACCACAGGGTCTAGTAAGGGTTGAGCTTGAAACACATCAGTATAAATCTACCCTCTCCCAGTGCCCTGGCCACATAACCCTTGGGAAGCCTGTGTGCTCCTTGGGTAATCAAACCCCCGATGGACGACCAGGATGACCACAGTCCTATGTACTTGCTCTCGAACCTGGGCCTCGTTAGTGGGCATACAGTGCAAATAGAAAAGACTAGCTGCATAAAAGCCAGCTCTCTAAATGGGCAAAGATGGTTCACAAAGTTTGTACAGTTCCCAGAACCCAATGAACAACAAAGAAACTTGGTGGAAGGATGCCATTTGTTGAGGACAGTTATTTTCCTCACTTGCTTCCAAAGAAAGCAGTTTCATGGCTTCATGCTTGTTTCTCTTACCATAGGGCTCTTCCAAGGTCCTCTAAACAGCAGGAGAAAGAACTCAGGGAAGGACTTTAAAAGTCTGCTTAAGTGTTCTTCCAAACTCAGGCTCCTTCCCTGCTGTTCATGGCAATGTCCCGACCCTCATTAACAAGAAGCACAGAGGAGGGCATTTTTGAAGTTAAGTAAGGGGGAGCCAGGAGGCAAGTTGAGGAAGGTTAATGATAACTTTCTGATCTCTTGAAAATTCTTTCAGATATTTAAAATTCTTACATCCCAAGCTAACCCTACTTACCGGTCCTTTGATAAAATACTACAATTCTATCACAAGTAGTCTCTAAAATTATATATTGCTTGTGCTGCACCAGAGTTATAAGAACTTGACACATATTAAAGCATTTAATCCTCATAACTACCCATTGAGATGTGCTCCATTAATATTATCCACATTTTCCATATGAGGAAACTGAGGCACAGGGAGGAGAAAAGGAAAGCTAATCGGGAGTGACTTTTATACTTTCTTAAACCTCTTCTAGCCACATGTGAGGAGAGGTGGGAAGAAGAATTAGGAAGGACGAAAAAGTACCCGAAAAACATCAGAGGGCGGAATGCTCTAACGATGGAAGGTGGGAGTAAGATACGGGCTGCTTTGCTTTGTTTTCAGAGGAATAGGTGCAGTTAGGGGAAGTCCATGCCTTAAAGCAGTGGTTTTAAAACTTTATCGTGCATGGAAAACACAGACTGCTGAGGCAGCAGACCCCCGAAGCGCCTTTGGTGCAGGGGCCTGGAGGGAAGCGAGGACGCACATTTCTCTCACGTTCCCACATGATGCGGACGCTGCTGCCCTGGGGACTCCTCCTGAGAACCACTCACTGCCTTAAAGAAACCAGACAAGAGACAAGCTGGAATTTTAATCAAAACAATATATTCTTCCTGAAAAATGAAATCAGCCAGCTTTAATTTTCTTGTTTGTGTTCTTTACTTTCGTTTTTATTTTTATATTTTCCTCTGAAAATGCAAAAGAAAAAAGTGCCATTATTCATTCAGCAGAAATCTAATGAGCACCTTATGTATACTAGACAACTTTCTAGGAGCTAAAGATACATCAGGGAACAGGCAAAGTCCCCGCCCCATGATGCTACATCTAGTGAGAGACAAAGAAAACATGTAAGTATAACATAAATATATTAGTTTCAGAATGAAGCGTAGAGAAACATAAAACAGGTAAGGAATGGAGGGTGTGCCATGGAGCTTGTGACCATATTTGGGACAGAACGGTCAGGAAATGCCCCTCTGTGGCCTGCATGTCAGATGTTGAATATTTATGATCCTTCCTAAGTCTGAGTGCAATCAGATGAGTGTCTGAAAATTATGTCCAACTTAAAAATAACAGTCACATCTCACATACATACAGAGAGAGCTGCAGGAACATTTATTAATAGATAATCTGGGTAGCTGCAGAACAAGTCTTTTAAACCAGCCTCCCAAGTGGTGTCCTCATATACTGATAACTTGGTAGATATTAATGTTCAAAGCATCGATATTTGGGGACACTGAGTGTTAACTAGAAAATGCCTTTATATTTCCGCCTTTGTTGTTGGGATGATACCTAAAGGAGGGTGCATACCCTCTACTTTAATGAGCTGCCAGTGGCAAATATAGTTAAATCTCTAATACGGACTCATCATACCAAACCTCCATTATCTTTGTAATGTAGCATTAAAATCAACGCTCCTGGACTTCTTCACAGAATTTACACCACTGCATTTAATTGTTGGCACTCTCACATGTTACAGTGTAAAGGCCACGTGGATAGGAACCATGTCAGTGGTATCTGTTCTCTAATGCCTGCACCACCCAGAGTCCACCTGGCAGCTAGTAGGCGATTAACATGTATTTATAATGATTAAAACAAGTAAGACAATGTCTTTCAAACTGTCATCAAAAGAACCCACCCAAGAGGAAGGAAATATTCTTGCGGACATATGCATATGTGTGTCTCTCTGCGAGATAGATACATACACCCCACACGGACACACACAGGGCTCATGGGTTCTCTACGTATATTTTTTAATTTAGTGTTTTCATTTCTATTATAATCTGGGAAAATGTAATATATACATATTCTGGATGTGGTATGGCAACAATTAGATTTAAATGTTCGGATCTGCATTTGTGTCTGTCACACTGGCAATGCAGAGAACTCCTTGCATTGTCTCAGGCCACGCAGAGAAACACGGAGGTGACCTGCTTTGTCAGTGACGCGTTTCTGCCAGCGAAGGCTGAAGGATGCCGGGTCTGCTGTGGCGACGAGGGTTCCCCAGAGCTGGCACGTGCCAGTGTGGGAGGAGAACCTAGTCATCAGGTGGCACAGGCAGAATTCAGAAGCGATGCCTTACAGCAGTCAGGGTCACATTCACGTCGCAACTTGGTATTTAACTTTAATAAAACATCATCTGTTCCATTAAATTAATGTCCAGAATTTAAATTTTAGTGGTTATATATGTGTATAGTTTATAATTTCAGAACTTAGTGTCATATAAGGGTATAAGCTTAAGGCATTTATACCTAGTTTTATGATTGCATGTGTATAAAATTTTTAAAAAAATGTCATCACTGGGAATTCATGAAAATTTTGTCTCTCTCACCATCCCTGGCCCCTTCCTTTTAAGTGGCCTTCTATAGAGTCCTCAGTTGAAGAACTGCTCGTAAAGGTGATGGGTGAATGTTAAAGCTCCAAATGCGTTTCTCTGAATTTCCTTTTTTAAATACAAAACCCTAATATTGGCTTGCATTTTTTTGTTTTGTCATTTGCCTTTTTTCATAAATTGAGTGTTAATTGAATTTCTGTTAAGAAAAACTTTACTATGTATCAAAATATATTACTAATGCCAGTTGAAAAAATGGGAAGAAGAAGATCTTGCTTTAGAGAACTCATTGGACAATAATAAATACTTTTTTAAAAGCAAGGGAGAACAGGTAAGCCAAAATGAAATATTTTTAGATCAACTCCCAAGGTATTCTAAATTGCAAACAGTGTTCTCCAGGGAGGCTTTAACTACTCAATTATTTCCTGAGTTACAGATAGAGCCAACTTTAGAGCACCAACAAGGACCCTAAATTATGTAAGGGAAAACTTTATGATTCAGATAGTCAGAAACACAACCAGAGTAATAACTCTGCTAGAGCTAATTTTGTTGAGAAGGTATTGGTGGAGAATGTATCTGAACGCCTCTGCAGAAAAATGGCAAGGGCTAGGAGCTACTTAGGGAGGACCCAGGGCAAAACATTTCAGTAGTGCTGCCTTTGAAGGCTAGCATACACACAACATCTACAGTTCACTCTAAAATTGGAAGGCGGTGCCATGTTACCACCTGGGCTGGGGATGTCACATTAATATGTAGGAAGGGTGCATGTCCACGTGTATGTGTGTGTAGAGGGAGACAGGGGTGCTGTGCGGAGAAAACACACAAATACCTGCAAGGTGAGGGCCTTGGAGGAAACACAACCAAGGAAGATACAGAGTGTCCTGAAAATAGCATCACTTGAAGCAGAAAATCAGCCGCAAGCTGATGTGTTGTGGTTTCAGCCCTGACTGATGATATACGAGTCCATCAGAACAGCGCTCATTGTGTCCCCATGCCGGCAAGGAGAACCTGTCGTCCCCACCAGCACGGTGAGGGCTCACTTGGATTCGGAGAGCAATTCCCCACGCTGCCCAACCCCAGCGAGGCAGCTGGGCTGAAGGCAGCTCGGAACAGAGCATTCGGCGCGATGAAGGAAAATGAAGGGAGTGATTTATGTGGAAAGATGGCTCCACAAACAAGTGGAAATTGCTTACAACTACAAAAGAGGGGTTAAACTGCTTGGCTGTGGGAGGAGAGAGGAGGAGAATTCCTATCTTGGTAACAGAAATAAAGCATAGGGTAGGGAAACATAATTACAAAAAGAAAGGGTAGGCAGAAAGGCAAGAGAAAGCTCTGTGCACAAAATAGTGAATGATTGAGCTGGTTTCTTCCCAGGCTTCAAGTCACTGTATAAATCCACAGGATGTGTTGAGGACATCATTTTAATAGTTTCCCAAGGAGACAGAGGCAAGGTCAAAATAAAAATAAAAACAAAAACCACTGTAAGAGACAGTGCCTACCTTCAAGGCTCTTATGGTCTTAGGCAAATGATAGAATACAAGAGCATTAAAAAGACACCCTGTCACATTCATGGATACAATAAAAAATATAAATTCATACATTCATTTAACAAATATTTATGAAGCATCTGCTAAGTGCCGGACACTCTGCCAGGCCCTAGGAATAAGATGTTGAGCCGGAAGTCACCGTAGCTACCTCGTGAAGCTTTCAGCTCTGCAGGGGCAGAACACGCATGCGCGATTGCAGACTGACCCGAGCTGACTGCTAGGATGGGCGTGTAGAGAGGTGGGCAGACCCGTACTCTAATACGCAGTCCGGAGACAGGCCACTCTGAAATCAGTTAACGTAAGGCTGAAAACTAAGAAAGAACGGCAGACACAAGATTTGCGTTCAGAGGACGTCTTAGATAGACTGTACGGCAGGTGCGCCAGGCCCGGGGTAGAGGCTGACTCAGGTAAGGAATAGAGTGGAAGCCTGAGTGGTCCAAGCAAGGTGGGTGAGGGTGTGGATACAGTGCCCAAGGTAAAGCGTCTGCATTTTATTCTAAGTGTAATGGGGAATCCCAGGAGAGGTCGAAATAGAGGCATTCCTTGATCTAATTTATGAATTTTATAGGAATATTCTGGACTTCCTTTGGAGAATGGATAGTAGCAGGGTTAGGGGCAGAAAGATAGTGAAAGGACCATCCCTGTAGACGTGAAAGCCCAGTCACGTGATGAGAAGGTCTGCAGCTTAGGGAAGGAGTGTGGGAGCCCGGGTGAAGGAAGGGATGACCAGTGATTGGGGACGTTGATGACAGTGTCTGCAGCCAATACTTTGACAACAAGGGGGCGAAGAGAGAAGCAGGCAAAGGATTTTTGAGGTTTTTGTTTATTTATTTGTTTTAAGAGTAGAAACACGTGGGGACTAATGAATTCATTTTGCAAATATTTACTGAATATCTTTGGGGTGCTAGGATGTATCCACACATCACCTGTGCATCTTGTGAATTCACTAGGTCTGGGCGGGGAGCAGGATTCTTCATTTCTGACAAGCTCCGTACTTAAATTCCCACAGGCCGTGGACTGACCGCACTTTGAGTAGCCTGATTTTAGGCACTGGAAATGTAACCGTGAATAAGACAAGTAGTGGGACTTCTTACACTTCAGTACGTGAATACGTGTACTAATGAGAACAATCTTATAGAATGGGCGCAAGTGCTAATGCAGCAGAAAGCCGGTAACGGGCAGAGAACAGTTACAGTAAAGGTGAGAGAGCATTGGCTCCAAAACACATGAAAGAAAGATGCTTCATCTGCTATATCACAAGAGAAGAAAAAAATAATAGAAACACAGGTGGCTTTGTGGATCTGGCTATGGGAAAGCAAGGAGGCAACTGAGTGATGGCTTCTATTTTCTGCAAAGTAGATGACAAAGTTATCCATTGAAGGTAAATGGAAGAATAGGAGAAAGGGGATGGAGGGTGTAAATAAAAGTGCAATAACTGTTGCAGAAAATGAGAAAAAAATTACTAGGGAACTATATGGGATTCACAGGATGTGGT
This sequence comes from Eulemur rufifrons, assembly GCF_041146395.1. NCBI lineage: Eukaryota > Metazoa > Chordata > Mammalia > Primates > Lemuridae > Eulemur > Eulemur rufifrons. The sequence continues at coordinate 7,352,968 of NC_090988.1, read as the reverse complement.
GAGGTCCCATTTGTAGTCGATGGTCTAGAATTTATAGTGACACTACTCTGCCAGCTTCACGGCTATTCCCCAGCAATGTTCGGCTGCAGGCACAGAGAATGTGGGTAACTGGGTCATACCGTCTTAGAGTATGCCAGGTGAGTGAGAGAGAGCAAGCCAAGGATTAGAGGAATGGAAATGCTGAGTAAGAAGACTATAGACAGGAGGGGCTGGTCAGGCGCAGTGGCTCACGCCTGTAATCCTAGCACTCTGGGAGGCCGTGGCAGGAGGATCGCTTGAGGTCAGAAGTTCAAGACCAGCCTGAGCAAGAGTGAGACCCTGTCTCTACCAAAAATAGAAAGAAATTAGCTGGACAACTAAAAATATGTAGAAAAAATTAGCCAGGCATGGTGGTGCATGCCTGTAGTCCCAGCTACTTGGGAGGCTGAGGCAGGAGGATCACTTAAACCCAGGAGTTTGAGGTTGCTGTGAGCTAGGCTGATGCCACGGCACTCACTCTAGCCTGGGCAACAGAGTGAGACTCTGTCTCAAAAAAAAAAAAAAAAAAAAAAGACAGGAGAGGCTGATGGTTATGGCAAATATGGTGTGGGCTCAATGTACTAGAAGTTTTAACAAAATTCTTCAGCAGATGAGCTGGGATGAAGGAAATTGTACACCACTGTGCAGTGTTGGCCCTTGCCAACAAAGGGAGTCAACTGACTTGGAGGCCACTGGGTCATCAGGCTCAGCTTGACAATATTGAGAATGATGGTGGGAGCTGGGAGTTCTTCATGAGCTCTGCCGACAAAGGTAGATGGAGTGTTCTAGAGATAATACACTGTGGTGCTAATGAGAAGGTCTGGCATCAGAGAGACAAGGCTCTGCTACTCACTAACAGATGCCCGAAGATAGGCATTTTGTTTAACCTCTCAGAACCTTCATGTTCACATCTGTGAAGTGGGATGAACATATTTATCTCATAGCATTATTCAATGTCATGAGGCCTGAAGAAAATAATGCACGTACAAGAGTCAGACTTATACCTAGCAAATAGTCAACGTTCCTTAGTGCCTCCTTTTCCCAGAGAGCTGTATGGCCTCATTTGGAAAAACGTAATTCAACTTCTGTGATCTGGGAGTGTATGTGAGATTAATCAACTGGTACTGAATCCATTTGTTTAGCACTTTTCCAAGGAATTCTGAAGCCTCCTCCTTCCATATTTTAATATCTATAAAGAATGAATGTTGACCTAGTATTTGAGTTCAGTTTCAAGATGCGTTTATTCTGCTGGCCAACAGATCAGGAATAATATGAGATTTACATTTTTAGCATTGCTTAACTAATCCACCTAGTGCCTTCCAGTCTATCTGTAGATTCTTGCACTTCTAATAAGATTTTCTGATTTAAAAAAAAAAAAAATTCTTCCTCTTCAGAACTGTGCCACACCCAGCCTATGGAGAGCTCCGCAGGAGGATGCCATTTCCTCCTGAGGGTTATTTGCTCAGCTAAAGCCACTGAGACAACTTTAACTCTGTATTTTGATCAGGCCTCTTTCCCAGTGTGTTGACACAGTGGTTGATGGGCTGGTTTCTAGATTGATGTCCTGAGGTTGGTAAAATGCTGTATTTCTAAAAATACATAATTGAGAGATCAGTCAATACAATCGTGAACACCCGAAAGAGAATTCAGCTGGCCCACAGGCTCCGGTAGCTCACGCAGTGACAGTGGTGTCCTTGGGCAGCTTCAGTGTATAAACAGGACCATTCCAGTCCGGAAGAACCATTCTCAAGCAGATTGAGACATTACTGAGACCAGATGCAAAGCGTGTGGGTGCTGAAGGAGACCAGGGTAATGGCGTGGTGGGCGTCGGATCACAGGTGAATGGCTGAAGTCAGCTTAGGAGCTCCAGAGAAATGCTTCAATTCTCGTAAGAGACATTTACTGCACAGACACCGCAGGACACCGTGGCAAAGGGAAAATTATTTTGAGGGCCTTACTCCCAGCCCAAGGAGACATCATTAGCCGGTGAAGCAGTTTTTCAGAGTTTATTGTGATAGGTTTGTGTCTTAAGATAGACGAAAAACAAGCACGGATTTCAGCAAAGGGTTTCTCAACAGAAAAATGCACTGGGCAAGGCACTGGTGTGTTGCCATCGCTTCTTTTAGAGTCACAGTCTGGCTTTGAGATGTCTCCTGATGTCCCCTTCCCCTGCCACTGACTTAAACGATGGGCTGTCGCATAAGGCAAAGCCGTTTCAGAAGCAATGACCTCTGGGTAAAAAAGAGAAGTGTCTTTAAGGTAAGAATGATAAAATCTCTTCTTTCCCAATATCCAGCTCCATTTTCCTTGCCCCTCCAATCCTTGCCAACAGTTTGGAATTCTTTGTGGAGTTGGAAAAGGCAATGATGGCATCAGCTGTCACACCCGCTGACTTGTCACAGACAGCTGGTCCAGGAGCTGCCCCGTGACCAGTCAGGGATGCCTTAAGAAGCCACCCAGAACAATCCCAGTTATTTATTTGTTGTCCGGCTCCGACTCTGCCCTTCCTTCCTCCACATCCGGAACAGCTTTAGAGCTCAGCCTCCCAATTTGTTCATTATACTTGGCAAAGAAGTGAGCAAGATAAAATTAAAATATTGCCCAAGCACACACCATTTTAATTCCATTCAATAGATTATGCTGACATATTTACTCACGGCCCTGTCTGTCTCAGTATCATCCATGGAAAAGTATAAATTAAAATTTTAAATTAAAAGCAGAGAGTCTGGGGAGCTTGATATCTTTTTGAAGAATGGCGCGAGTCAGGCACAGGCTCCCCGCATGAGTGTCGTGGGAGCAAAGACTCCGGCACCGCAGAAATTACAGCCCTCAGATTTCCCAACAAATACCGTCCCACGGATAATGTACGGGATCACGGAATCCTAAAGACGGGCGAAACCTCAAAGGTCATTCTTCTTTCTCCAGAATTGTGCATAAACCAGCCCTCACCCCTTTTTGGTTCAAGTGAAACTTACCCAGTTACTGACTTATTTATGAAACCAAAAATATACTGAATATTGATTAGCTTTTATTCTATCCATAAGATTTCTGAGTAACGTACAGGGTAAGGGAATGAATATTTTAATAAGGAGCATGTGAGTTCCAGTTGCAGGTATGCCATTTACTAAACGCCTGATCCCTTCAGAGCATCAGTTTTCCCATTTATAAAGTGCAAATAATATTTGTAAAAAATCATAGATTGCAGTGACTGTTCAAAGAAACAATTCCTTTTAACACTTGTTATCACAGTTCTGGAGCACAGTAAATAGTCAATAAATGTTTGCTGTTATATTTCTGTAATTACTCTAAAAAATAATGATGCTGCAAACACGATAATGATTTTGACTTTCTCTAGTGTTCATCTTTCAGTCTACACGTGTATCAGTTATAAAGTTTGGAAGATCAAGTAGGACATCGATCTCTTTGAATCCCACCCCTTAGACCATGCTGCCTCAAGTTTAGAAAATAGAGATTGTGTGTGCTCAAATGATTGTGGCTTAGTGGCCAACTGGGAAGCCAATACGTTTGCTTGATTCATCCTGTGCCATCCTGAACAGATTATGCATCCGAACAAAACCCTGCTTGAGTTTTTAAAAATAAAACCCCCCTCATAAAAGAGACAGGACAAATGGAGGAGGAAGGAGAGGAGGTGAAGTCTTCACCATTCATATAAGCACTGCTCCTGTAGAATGTCAACTCTGCCTGTCTAAAAATATATACCATATATTTTTAATAAGCTAATCATTTGTTCCAGAAGAGTGGCTCATTTTCTATAGTTTATGCGAACCAACTCTCCTTAAAAAATAAAATAGAAGTCAGGCAAAACTCTTTCCTTGGGCCACGAAAGACCCAGAGAGAGATATTCCCTGGGGGCGATAAAGTCAGTGGGTTAACTTTTGCAAATGTTTCCAGCTCAGGCCCTGAGAGTTGCTGCTTTTAATTTGTCTCACCTGGAGTTGTGCACCACAGCCTGCTGATACAGGAGGAAGAGGGTGTTCTTGCTCCCCGGGACTCCCCGGATTGTACAGAGAGCACCAGAGGAGCAGGAAGTCTGACCTGTAAGCAACCCGAGCTTCCCCAGCTTTCCTGCTCTACTCACGCCTTGGATACGGGGAGAAATATGCATGAAATAGTACTCAAAACGTGTGTGCAAGACAGGAAGAAAGGCTGAGCTTGTGGGGCTCTCTCGAAGAGGATCCTTCTATAGGAACTTGTTACTGAGAGGGTTTAAGAAGCTCTGGCATGAAAACCCAATTTTCCACCATAAGGAGGGAGGCTTGAGTTTCCTTATCATGAATTCCAAATAAAGAAATTGAGAAAGAAAGAAAGGAAAAAAGAGGGGAGGAAGGAGGGAGGGACAGAAGGGGAAAGAGGAAAGAAAAGGCAGAGAAAAGTAAGAATAATGGAAAGAAAAGAGAAAGAATAAAACTTTAACTTGGTGGAAAATGCACAACGTACTCTCTATAGCCAATGCACCATCTTAATTGTGTTCTACTCAGGTGAATATTGAAATAATGAAATGCACCTGCCCAGCACACACTGACACCGACTCCCGGTACTCTTTGAGGATCCTTCTGCATCACTTCATTACCTGGCACCCTACAGATCTGCTGTCTGTGCTTCTAAAACTTGACCTCACATCACCTTTCAGTCTGCCCTGGGTCTCCTATCCTCCTTTTCCCACCCACACCTCAACCGTCACGAGTCCTGCTTAGGCCACGGGTCCAGAGAGAAGAGTCTCCTTCTACCCAAATTAACTGTGGGAAAGCAAAGCAGAGCCTGGGTAAGCTAAGCCCTGGGGGATTCCAGCAGAGTGGAGAATTACTCCTGTGTCAGTCCATTATAATGAATAATAAAGAAATACTTACATGTGCTTTTTGGTAAATTATTCATCTTGTGCACTGAAGAATCAGGGCAGCAATACGTAAGGGAGAAAACTGGTGCATCTGGGAGCCTATAAATACCGAAGCTAACGCATTTCCAAAGCCCGTCTCCTACTCTCATTAAGGACTGAAGTAGTCGGAGACGCTGGGAAGAAGAGGCTTACATCAGACACTTCGCTCCCCCTCCTTGCTTTGTGTGCAGCCCCCCGTAATGCTGAAGCTATTTATAACGTATTTGTTATTTTAGTGTGGCTCCAAGTCACTTGAGCAACCTGAGGAGCCCAGCGGGACCTCCACTTTGCTTTCTGAAGTCATCATCAGGAGGTAATTAGGAGAGAGAATTGTTTCCAACCAACAGAGCTCTTCCAAGACCCTCCACTGTCCCCACGTTCACCTCAGCCCTGATCCCACTCTGCTAGCACCAGACAACATGCCCAGTTTGGGTCTTCACTGCTTCCTATCTGATTTCACTGTCACTGATTTTTGTTCATGCTCAGGGTGCAACGTACTGAGGTCTGTCGAAAACCCGTACTGACTGTTTTCATATGACCTCCATGCCAAGGTAAATGAACACAGGGAGTGGGATATTTTGGGAATTCAGATTTCTCTCCTCCGAGAAATGAGACATTAATCTTCCTAGGTTTTTCCTTGCCAAGATTTAGAAAATAAAAAAAAAAAATTCCTGAATGCCATTATTCCTATTGGTACTCCTAATTCATTCATGTGTATTACCAGTAATGTTATTAACCGTAAATGGTACAGTTTTCACAAGATGCTTGCCCCAAATGAGGCTTGGCACATTCCTCGATGAGTGGTGCCATCCTTCCTGACTCTGTGCACAGTTAATGTCCACTCATGACTTTGTCTTGTCCTTAGAGAACATGGGCAAGGCTCAGAACTGATGTTCATGAACAAAACCAAACCAAACATGAAATGCATGCCCATGATGGTGATGGTGATGATGCTGGTGGTGGTGGGATAACGGGGCAAACAGGGGAAAATAGACTGAAGAGATGTGGAGGTGTGGGGGCCCTGGGGCATTAGACGTGAGAAAATGTCTCTATGACTGTCCTCAGAATCCAGGGAAGAAACCGAGCAAGAGCACCTTTTTCAGCAGTAAGAATCAAGAACTGAGCAGGAGTTTTAGAAGCTGTCACTGATGAGCAAGAGACAGTATTTAGCTCATCAACTAAATCCAGGTTGATTAGCTCTATTTATGCTCTGATGGAGGGTGGGGGGGGGGGGGAGAGGGGGAGACAAGCCCTCTTTTAAAAGCGGGGAGGGGCTCACGGAGTTTCTGGGGAAGAGCGAGTTCTGCTTTGCCACTGGGTGTTGGAAACCAGGCTTCTGCCAGGAAGCAGCACTCGTCAGTAACCACTGAGGACTCCACAGGGGGAATTGTACCCATTTTTTCTCATCTTATGATGACTTGTCAAAACGGCAGCCTTAAATTTCCCAAGAAGCAGAATTGGGGCCCCAAACTGAAGAGCAACTAGACAGCATGAGTCCAAAGGCCAGTGGTCTCTGCTCTTCTGTGAAGCTGCCGCCACCCCTTCCGTCTTCCTCCCTGCCCGTGATGCCCGTGAAGAATCCCTTTATCTGTGCCACCCAGATTCCACCCTTTTCCAATTGACCAGCATTATGAAAATCTATATTGTAAGGCAGCTGTGGGTGAAGAGACTTCTTCAAAGCGTTTAGATAAAGCAGACAAGCCCTGACAAAGCTAGATAATAAACCAGGCCGGGAGGTTTTCCCTTGAAGGAATCTAATTAAGAACAAAGCAAACGTACATTAACATTCTCCTCTAGGCATTGCATTCACCTATGAAGAAATTTTATTGTAAATCCAGAAGAGAAACCTTTAGAGTCAAAGCAAAGAGGGGAGCAGAAGCAGAGATAGCTCGGGAGGCTTGTAATTTTGCCGTGAGTGGAAGGGACATCTAGGGAACAGAAATGCAAAAACCTCTGAAACAAGAAGCTAAGCCAGGTTCAACAGATGGCAGGGGAGGAAGCCCGGCCTCATCGTTCAAGGCTGAACTTTTTGGCAGGGTGAACAGCCCCAGTGAATAATCAGATTTAGTTTGAATTTTATTTTTTAAATGGGAAATAGACCAGTTTGACTTGCTAATCTCTTGGCAAAAAGGAAATGTCACCTAAAGTCTAAATGTATACTCCAACAGACCCAAGGTGGGGTGTTGCTTCTCTTATAAAATTAAATTAATTTCAAAGACACCTTTTGGTGACTCCAAAAGGTGATAATGGCTGCTTTTTTTAAATTAAAGTTTATTAAATTCTTAAGATCATAAAGTTTGGGAGGATAATTTTTAACTTTATATAGGTGCTTCAGGAAGCTTATGAAAAGGAGTTTATTAGGCCAATAAGGAACTCATTCTAATGTGGAATAGTTAGGATTTTTGCAAGACTGTCTTCTACTCAGTTGCAATCGCCCTCTCTATGTCCACCCGCTGGTCCTAGCTCTTCCCCTTCTAACGCAGATAAATCCAGTGCTCCTTTCCTATGGCGGTCCTTCATGAAGATGGAGAACACTGTATTATTCACTCTGAGTTACCCCATTTTAAGGTTAAGATTTTCCACTTCCCATTTTAAAATAAGCTACTATTCATATGTTCCTTCTTCACATCAGTCAGTTTCTATGTGTTCTCAAATAGAACATCCTCCAAGAAGAGAGGCCAGCCTTGGAAAGTGAGCCACATTAGGAAGAAACTGGAAGGGACAATTTAGTGGTTTGGATTTTGCCATGCCTGGAAATATGAGAACACATATATGCACCTGATTCTAATGTTCTTCTGTGAATGCAGACAGAATACAAACTTATCTGCATGTATAAAAGATTCACCCTGACAATTCACTGCAAGCTTGGAGGTATATACACACATACACAAGCACCCGTAACACACATGATGTGTAGGTCTAGTTACACCCTCACCTCCCTGAAAACAATGCTTAGTTAAGTATTTAAGTACAGTCTGGATAAAAGGGAAAGTTAAACGTTTCTCTTTAATATTGTACTGAAGCTTGTAGCCAGGGCAATTAGGCAAGAAAATGATGTAAAACTAATACAGTTTGGAAAGGAAGAATTAAAGCTGTCTCTCTGCAGATAAAATATCTTCTATATAGAAAATCCTAAGGAATCCACTAAAAGCAACTATTAGAATGAATAAACAAGTTCAGCAGGATTGCAGAACATAAGATCAATATATAAAAATTAGGACTGTTTCTTTGCATTAGCAATGAAAAATCCTGAAAATCAAATTAAGAAAACAATTCCATTTATAATAGCATCAAAATAAATAAAATATTTTAAGCCAAATTTTAAATAAGAAGTACAAATACTCTGAAAGCAAAAATGTTGAAATAAATTAAAGAAGGCTTAAATAAATACAGTCATACCCACTGTCCATGAATTGAACAATTTAATATTGGTAGAATGTTAAATTGATCTACAGAGTCAATGCACTCTTTATCAAAATTCCATCTGATTCCTTTACAGCAATTGACAAGCTCATTTTAAAATTCATATGGAAATTCAGGGGACCCAGAATAGCCAAACAATGTTGAAAAATGAGAAAAAAGCTGGAGGAGTCACACTTTCCAATTTGAAAACTTACTAGAAACTACAGTAATCAAGATAGTGTCGTAGTGGCATAAGGATAAAAATATAGATCAATGGAAAAGAATTGAGAGTTCACAAATGAACTCACACTTACAGCTGAATGATTTTGACAGCAGTACCAAGACAATTGAATGGAGAAAGAACAGACTTAAAGAAATGGTGCTGCAGCCAAAGAAACAGTCCAGAGAATAAACAGACCACCTACAGAATGGGAAAAAATTTTTGCATACTACACATCAGATAAAGGACTGATAACAAGAATCTATTTAGAACTCAGGAAAATCAGCAAGAAAAAATCAAGCAACCCTATCAAAAAGTGGGCAAAGGACATGAATAGAAATTTTTCAAAAGAAGATATAAAAATGGCTAACAAACATATGAAAAAGTGTTCAACATCTCTAATCATCAGGGAAATGCAAATCAAAACCACAATGAGATATCACTTAACCCCAGTGAGAATGGCCTTTATCAAAAAAACCCAAAACAACACATGTTGGCGTGGGTGTGGAGAGACAGGAACACTAATACACTGCTGGTGGGACTGCAAACTAGTGCAACCCCTGTGGAAAGCATTATGGAGGTATCTTAAACAGATTCAAGTAGACCTGCCATTTGACCCAGCAATCCCATTACTGGGCATATACCCAAAGGAAAAAAGGTCATTCTGTAACAAAGGCACATGTACCCAAATGTTTATAGCAGCACAATTCACAATAGCAAAGATGTGGAAACAACCCAAATGCCCATCAATACATGATTGGATTAGTAAACTGTGGTATATGTATACCATGGAATATTACTCAGCTATAAGGAATGATGAAGATACGACATCTCTATGGTTCTCCTGGAGAGAGTTGGAACCCATTATATTAAGTGAAGTATCCCAAGAATGGAAAAACAAGCATCACATGTACTCACCAGAAAATTGGTTTCCCTGATCATCACCTAAATACAAATCTGGGAATGACACCAATTGGACATCAGACTGAGGTGGGGGGTGGGAGAGGGGATGGGGGGTATGCCTACACAATGAGTGCATTGTGCACCGTTTGGGGAGTGGTTACACTTGAAGGTGCTGACTCGGGAAAGGGGGGGTGGGGAAAAAAATATGAAACTATTGTTTTTAACTTGCACTGTTCACTTAATAATTTATCATGAATATTTCCCATATTATTTCATATCATTGTACAAGAAATAATGTATACATTATGAGGACATACTGTATCTAACAAGATATACTGTTAGACTCTTTGATTCTGTAAAATTAAATTGAAAAAAAAAAAAAAAAAAAAAAGAAATGGTGCTGGTGCAACTGGATGTCCACATGCAATTGAATGAAGTTGGACCTTTACCTCACACAACATAAAGAAAAAAAACCTCAAAATGTATGAAAGACCTAAAAATTAAAAGTTAAAGTTATAAAACTCTTAGAAGAAAACATAGACATAAATCTTTGTGACCTTGGATTGGGCAATGTTTTTTTAGATATAACAATGAAAGCATAAGTAACAAATGAAAAAATAGATAAATTAGACTTCACCAAAATTAACAGATTTTCTACTGCAAAGAACACCATCAAGAAAGTAAAAAAAAAAAAAAAAGAAATGGTAAATAATTTATGAAGATCCCAAAAGCAATCACAGCAACAACAAAAGTTAACAAATGGGACTTGATTAAATTTAAAAGCTTCTGTTGGAAAACAAACTTCTAGACAAATTGAAGCCAAAAGAAAGCAGGGGTAGCGATTTTTATATCAGATAACATAAAGTTTAAAATAGCAAAAGTAAAGAAAGACAAAGATGGTCACTATATAATGGTGAAAGGAAAAATCCAACAAGAAGACTCAACAATTCTTAATATTTATGCACCCAACGCAGGAGCACCCAGATACATAAAGCAAACCCTGTTTCATCTAAATAACATGATAAACAGTAATGCTATAGTAGCTGGGGATTTCAACACTCCACTGACTCAACTGGACAAATCTTCCAAGCAGAGAATAAGCAAGGAAACAATGGACTTAAACAGAGCTCTAGCACAAATGGGTCTAACAGACATCTATAGAACATTCCACCCAAATAAAGCTGAATATACATTCTTCTTATCAGCTCATGGAACTTTTTCGAAAATCAAACAGATCCTAGGCCACCAATCAGATCTCAACAAATTTAAAAAAATAGAAATTATACCATGCATCTTCTCAAACCACAGTGGTATCAAATTAGAGTTCAATTCCAACAGAAACGCTCACTGCTTCACAAAGTCATAGAAATTAAACAGTCTATTGCTGAATGACTATTGGGTCAAGGAGGCAATCCAGATGGAAATCAAAAGATTCTTCAAACTAAATGATAATGGGGACATAAGTTATCAAAATCTGTGGGATACAACAAAAGTATTCCTGAGAGGAAAACTAATAGCATTAAATGCTCACATCCAAAGGATAGAAAGCTCACAAATTAACAAACTAATAAACCATCTCAAGGAACTAGAAAAGGAAGAGCAAATTAACCCTAAGGCTAGTTAAAGAAAAGAAATAACTAAGATCAGAGCAGAACTAAATGAAATTGAGAATAAAAGAACTATAGTGAAGATTCATAAAACCAAAAGTAGGGTTTTTAAAAATATAAACAAAATTGGCAGCCCTTTTGCTAGATTGATGAGAACTAGAAATGAAAGGATTCTAATAAATTCAATTAGAAATGAAAAAGGAGAGGTCACTACAGACATCATGGAAATACAAAACATTATCTTTGAATACTATAAAAATCTATATGCCTAAAAACAGAACATGGAGGAAATGGACAAATACTTAGAAACACACAACCTTCCTAGGCTCAATCAGGAAGAAATAGAATTCCTGAACATACCAATATCAAACACAGAAATTGAAGCAACAATTAAAAATCTTCCAACAAAACAAAGTCCCGGACCAGATGGGTTCACAACTGAATTTTACCGAACTTACAAAGAAGAACTCATACCTATACTGCAGAAATTATTGCACAACATTGAGGATGGTATCCTCTCCAACTCATTCTACAAAGCCAATATCACTTTGATACCAAAGCCAGGAAAGGACACCACAAAAAAAGAAAACTACAGACCAATATCCCTCATGAATATAGATGCAAAAATCCTCAACAAAATCTTAGTAAACTGAATCCAACGGCACAGCAAAAAAATAAATCATCATGACCAGGTGGGCTTTATCCGAGATGCAAGCTTGATTCAATATATCCAAATCTATAAATGCAATTCACCACATAAATAGAAACAAGAACAAAGACCATATGACTTTCTCAATAGATGGAGAAAAAGCATTTGACAAAATCCAGCACACCTTTATGATAAATACTCTTAACAAAATAGGCATAGATGGGACATACAGTAAAATTATTAAGGGCATATATAATATACCCACAACCAATATCATACTGGACAGGGAAAAATTGAAAGCATTCCTGCTTAGAACTGGAACCAGACAAGAGTGCCCACTGTCTCCACTTCCATTCAACATAGTGCCGGAAGTCCTTGCCAGAGCAATCAGATGAGAGGGGAATTAAGGGTGTCCGAATCGGTTCAGAAGAGGTAACACTCTAATTCTTTGCTGATGATATAATATCATATCTAGAAAATCCCAAGGATTCAACCAAGAGACTCCTGGAATTGATAAATGAATTCAGCAAAGTCTCAGGATACAAAATCAATGCACATGAATCAGTAGTATTCATATACGCCAGTAACAGTCAAGCTGAAAATCAGATCAAAGATGCAACACCTTTCACAATAGCACAAAGAAAAATAAATATTTAGGAATATATTTAATGAAGGAGGTGAGAGACATATATAGGGAAAACTATGAAACACTGAGAAAAGAAATCATAGAAGATGTAAAGAGACGGAAAACCCTACCAGGATCATGGATTGGCAGAATCAATATTGTTAAACTGTCCTTACTACCTAAAGTGATCTACAGAATTAATGCAATACCTATCAAAATACCATCATCATTCTTTACAGATCTAGAAAAAATAATTCTACACTTTGTATGGAACCAGAGAAAACCTCATATGGCCAAAGCCATCTTAAGCAAAAAGAACAAATTGGGAAGCATCAGTCTACCAGACTTCAAGTTTTACTACAAGGCTATAGTAACTAAAACAGCATGGTACTGGCACAAGAACAGACATACAGATCATTGGAATAGGACAAAGATCCAGATATAAAACCATCCTCATACTGTCATCTAATCTTCGATAAAGCAGAAAAAAATATACACTGGGGAAAAGAATCTCTGTTCAATAAATGGTGTTGGGAAAACAGGATAACCACATACAGAAGATTAAAACTGGATCCCCATCTCTCACCTCTCACAAAAATCAACTCATGATGGATAGCAGACTTAAACCTAAGGCACGAAACCTTAACAATTCTAGAAGAAAATGTTGGGAAAACTCTTATAGACATTGGCCTAGGCAAAGAATTTATGAAGAAGACCCCAAAAGCAATCACAGCTGCAACAAAAATAAATAAATGGGACCTGATCAAATTAAAAAGCTTCTGCACAGCCAAGGAAACTATCATTACAGCAAATAGACAATCTACAGAATAGGAGGAAATATTTGCATTCTACACATCTGATAAAGAGCTGATAACAAGAATCTATATAGAACTTAAGAAAATCAACAAGAAAAAATCAAACAACCCCATCAATAAATGGGCAAATGACATGAACAGAAACTTTTCAAAAGAAGACAGAATAATTGTCAGCAAACATAGAAAAAAGTGTTCAACATCTATAATCATTAGGAAAATGCTAATCAAAACCACAATGAGATATCACCTAACTCCAGTGAGAATGGCCTTTATCAGAAAGTCCCAAAACAACAAATGCTGGCATGGATGTGGAGAGAATGGGACACTCTTACACTGCTGGTGGAACTGCAAATTGGTATAATCCTTGTGGAAAGTAATTTAGAGGTATCGCTAAGAGGTAAAAATAGAAATAACATTTGATGCATCAATCCCAGTATACTAGGCATCTACCCAAAGGAAAAAAAGACATTCTATAATAAAGACATCTGAACTCGAATGTTTATGACAGCACAATTCACAATTGCAAAGATGTGGAAACAACCCAAGTGCCCATCAATACACAAGTGGATTAATAAAATGTGGTATGTGTATACCATGGAATACTACTCAACTACAAAAAAGCAATGGTGAACTAGCACCTCTTATATTATCCTGGATAGAGCTTGAGCCCATCCTTTGAAGTTAGGTATCACAAGAATGGGAAAACAAGCACCACATGTACTCACCATCAAATTGGTACTAACTAATCAACACTAAGGTGCTCACATGGTAGCAATACTCATTGGATGCCAGTCAGGTGGGAGGGCGGTGGTGGGGGTGCATAAACTCATAACTAATGGATGTGGAGCACACTGTATGGGGGAAGGGCATGCTTGTAACCCTGGCTTGGGTGAGGCAAAGGCATTATATGTAACTAAAATGTTTGTACCCCCATAATATTCTGAAATTAAAAAAAGATGCATGAGCTAGATGCATCTTGCTCATGCATCTCAACTGAACATTTTTTGCCTTTCATTTGTAGTTAGTCACTGCATATATATATATATATACACACACACACATAAATAATTGAGTTGATTATTTATTCAATTAAATCTTACAGCTTTCACTAAAAAAAAAAAAAAGAAGAAGGAGAAGAAAAAGAAAGTTAAAAGCTTCTGCACAGCCAAGGAAACAATCATTAGAGTGAAAAGACAACCTACAGAATGGGAAAAAATATTTTCATGGGAGAAAATATTTTCATGCTGCACATCCAATAAAAGGCTGATAACCAGAATCTATAAAGAACTCAAACAAATCAGCAAGAAAAAAAATCAAACAATTTCATAAAAAAGTAGGCAAAAGATATGAACAGAAGCTTTTCAAAAGAAGATAGACTAATGACCAATAAACATATGAAAAAATTCTCAACACCTCTAATCATCATGGAAATGCAGATAGAAACCACAATGAGATATCACCTAACTCCAGTGAGAATGGCTTTTATCAAAAAGTCCCAAAACAGCAGATGCTGGCGTGGATGCGGAGAAAAAGGAACATTCATACACTGTTGGTGGGATTGCAAACTAATACAACCTTTGTGGAAAGTAGTATGGAGATACCTCAAAGAACTAAAAGTAGACCTACCATTTGATCCAGCCATCCCACTATTGGGGATTTACGCAAAGGAAAAAAAGTCATTTTATCAAAAAGACATCTGCATTCAAATGTTTATTGTGGCATAATTCATAATCACAAAGATATGGAATCAACCCAAGAGTCCATCAATACATGAGTGGATTAATAAAATGTATTATATGTATGCCATTGAATACTACTCAGCCGTAAAATAATGGTGAACTAATACCTTTTGTAACAACCTGGATGGAATTGGAGACCATTCTTGTAAGTGAAGTATCACAAGAATGGCAAAACCACATGTACCCACTATTAAATTGGAACTAATCATTCAACACTCATGGGTGCATATGGAAGCAAAATTCAACAGAAACCAATAGGTGGGAGGGGAATGAGGGGGCAGATAAATTCACACCTGCTGGGTACAATGCATGCTATCCGAGTGATGGGCACACTTATAACTTTAACTCAAACTGTATAAAAGCAATTCATGTACCCCTCTAATATTCTGAAATTTTAAAAAATCCATAGACTGAGAGAAAATATTTGCAAATTATATATCTGATAAGTGACTTGTTTCTAGAATATATAAAGAACACTAACAGAAACACAAACAACTCACTTTTTTAAAAAAATGATCTGAGTAAATATTCCCCCCAAAGACATACAAATGGCCAGTGAGCACATTAAAAGAAAGTAGGTATCATTGCCCACCAAAGAAATGCAAATCAAACCCATAATAAAATACCACTTCATGCCCCCTTAAATGGCTATAATAGAAAGAAAGAAAAAAGAAAGAAGGAAGGAAGGAAGGAAGGCAGGAAGGAAGGAAGGAGAAAGAGAAAGAGAGAGAGAGGAAGGAAGGAAGGAAGGAAGGAAGGAAGGGAGGGAAGAAGGAAGGAAGAAGGAAGGAGAAAAGAAAAAGAGAAAGTAAAGAACTCAGGAACAAGGCAAAGATGTTTCCTCTTACCACTTCTTTTCAACATTGTATTGAACATCCTAGCTAATGCAGTAAAACAAGAAAAGGAAATGAAAGTATACAATTAAGAAGGAAGCAATAAAACTATCTTTGTTCACAGATGACATGACCATCTATGTAGAAAATCTGAAATAACTGACCAAAAACTCCTGGAACTAATAAGTGATTATATCAAGGTTGCAGGATACAAAGTTAATACACAAAAGCCAGTCACTTTCTTATATCTCCCTAAGAAACAAGTAGAAACTGAAATTAAAAACACAATATCATTTACATTTGCATCCCCAAAATGAAATATTTAGATATAAATCTAACAAAGTATGCATAAGGTCAATATGAGAAAAACTGCAAACCTGATGAAAGAAATCAAAAGAACTAAATAAATGGAGAGATACTCTATGTTCATGAATACGAAGAATCAATATTGTCAAGATTTCAGTTCTTCTCAATTTGGTCTATAGATTCAATGCAATCCCAGTCAAAATTCCAACAAGTTATTTTGTGGAGATTGACAAACTGATTTTAAAGTTTATACGGAGAGTCAAAAAACCCAGAGTAGCCAATATGATATTGAAGGAAAAGAACAAAGTTAGAGGACTGACACTATCTGACTTCAGGAATTACTAAAAAGCTGCAATAATGAAGAAGTGCAGTATTGGCAAAAATAGACCCATATAAATATGGTCAACTGATCTCTCACAAAGGAGCAAAGACAATATAATGAAAATAAGATAGTTTTTTCAACAAATGGAACTGGAGCAGCTGGATGTTCACAAGCAAAAAAGAGGGGGATGGGGAAAATCTAGACATCTAGATGCAGGACTTACATTTATCACAAAAATTAATGCCAAATGGAACACAAGTGAAACACAAAATTCTAAAACCCCTAGAAAAGAGTAAGAGAAAATCTAGATGAACTTGGGTTTGGCAGTGACTTTTTAGATAGAATACCAAAGGCACAATCCATGAAAGAAAGAACTAATAAGCTGGACTTCATTAAAATAAAAAATTTCTGCTCTACAAAAGATACTGTAAAAAGAATAAAAAGAAAAGCCACAAACTGGGAGAAAATGCTTGTAACATATATGTCTAATAAAGGACTGTTATCCCAAGTATACAAAGGATTCTTAAAACTCCATGAGAAAACAGCCCATTTAAAAAAATGACTCAAATATCTTCATACAGTGGTCCCCAACCTTTTTGGCACCAGGGACCAGTTTAATGGAAGACAATTTTTCCACAGACCAGTGGGGGGGGTGAGTTCTTTCTAGATGATTCAATCACATTACATTTATTGTGCAGTAAAACCCCTCTGCTAATGATACTCTGCCTTTGGAGCTGCTCCCCAGCACTAGTATCACTGCCTCAGCTCCACCTCAGACCGTCAAGCATTAGATTCTCATAAGGAGCACAACCTAGATCCCTCAGATGTGCAGTTTACGGTAGGGTTTGAGCTCCTATGAGAATCTAATACCTCCACCGATCTGACAGGAGGCAGAGCTCAAGTGGTGATGTCAGCGATGGGGAGCAGCTGTAAATACAGATGAAGCTTTGCTTGCTTGCCTGCCACTGACCTCCTGCTGTGTGGCTCAGTGCCTAACAGGCCACCGACTGGTACCAGTCTGCGGCCTGAGGGTTGGGGACCACAGCCTTAATAGAAACCTCACCAAAGAAGACATACAGATGACAAATAAGCATCTGAAAAGATGCCCCATATTATATGTCATTAGAGAAATGCAGATTAAAACAATAATGAGATATCCAGAACACTGACTACACCAAATGTTAGCAAGGATGTGGAGCAACAGAGACTCTCATTCATTGCTGGTGGGAAACCAAAATGGTTCAGCCACTTTGGAAGATAGTTTGGCAGTTTCTTAGAAAACTGAACATGCTCTTACCATATAATCCAACAATTGTCTGCCTTACTATTTTCCCAAAGGAGTTGAAAACTTATGTCCACACAAATACCTGCAGACAGACATTTGTAGAAGCTTATTCATAACTGCCTAAATTTAGAAGCAACCATGATGTCTTTTGTAGGTGAATGGATACACTGGGTACATCCAGACAACAGAATATTAATCAGCATCAGAAAGAAATGAGTTATCAAGCTATGAAAAGACATGGTGATAACTTCAATGCATATTATTAAGTAAAAGAAGCCAATCCGAAAAGGCTGCACATATGATTCAGACTGTATGGCATTCTGAAAAGGCAAAACTATGGAAACAGTAAAAATATCAGCGGTTGCCAGGGGTCATGGGGAGGGAGGGATGAATAGGCAGAATAGAGGATTTTTTAGGGCAGTGAAACTGCTCTGTATGGCACTATAATGGTAGATATATATCACTATACATTTGTCCAAAGCCATGACATTTATACAAGCAAGAGTGAACACTATTTTGAACTATGGTCCAGGGGTAATGATGATTTGTCAATGTAGGTTCCTCAATTGTAACAAATCTACCCCTTTGGTGGGAGATATTGATGATGGGGAGGTTTTACATGCTTAGGGGAAGGAGGTATATGGAGACTCTCTGGGCCTCCCTCTCAATTTTGCTGTGAACTTAAAACTGCTCTAAAAATAAATTCTATTAAGGTAACGATATTAAAATATTTGAGAATAAAAAAGAAATAAAAGAAATAAAATAACCAATGTTAGCTAGGATGTGAAGAGATTGGAACTCTCAGGTACTGCTGGGGGGAATGTAAAATGAGGCAGCTGTTTTGGAAGAGTGTGGCAGTTCCTCAGAAGGGTAAACAAGAATTACCATATGACCCAGCCTCATACCCAAGAAAAATGAACACATAAGTCCACACAAAAACTTGTACACAAATGTTCATAGCAGCATTATTCATAATGTTATTAACTGATGAACGGATGAATAAAATGCGGTATATATACCCAGTGAAATATTATTCAGCCGTATGAAAAGAATAAAGCACTGATACATGCTTCCAACATGGATGAACCTTGAAAATATGCTAAATGGAAAAGATAGTAACAAAAGACAGTACATTGTATGATTCTCTTTATATGAAATGCTCAAAATAGGAAATAGAGAGAAAAAGAAACTAGTTTATCCGTTGCCTAGGATTGAGAAGACAAGGTTAGAAGGAAATGGGGAGTGACTGTATTGGGTTTGAGGTTAATTTGGGGCATGATGAAAATATTCTAAAATGGACTGTGTAGACAGTTAAACTACTCTGTGAATATACTAAAAACAACTGAAGTGCACACTTTAAATGGGTGAATTGTATGGCATATGAATTATATCTCAATAAAACCCTTCTTAAAAAGGGAGGGATATGCTTAAACCATGAAAGAGGATGTTACCGAAAAAGATATAGTTATTGCTCCTTGGTCTTCAGATATCAAAATTCATGCTATGATTGTGAACATGTGAGTCTTATTTAATAGTTATCCCAGAGAATTATTTGGGGAAGGCAGAGGGGGTGGCAGATGATATGCATTCTCAAAGACTTTTTTTAAGGAAAGGTTTTATCTCAATTTCTTCCTCTTCTCAGTTTTTTTGCTTTGCAAAGTTCCTTGTAAACTCACATGTATTCCAGAACGTGCTCGGGTCTACAGGCTGCAGTTTCACAGGTAGCTGTGGGGCTTCAAGCGCTGTGAACCACTCTGGTTTGTCCCTGGAGCTGAATTGTCACGATCAAGCTGTCCCCTTGGGGCTGGGCTCCAGATGCTCCCGATCAGACATCTGCTTCGCTGACCCCAATCGGGCTAATGCGCACCATACTGTGGTCCCTCTCATCAGCCCGCATCCTCTCAGGTCACCTGTATATTTTAGTAATGGTCTTCTCTAGGCGATTATCAGAATCACCTCGTATAAGGGAGTGATATTAACGGGCATGATTTCCTCTGCAATAGGAAGAGAAATCCGCCCCTTGGCGAGGTGCTAAAAGATATCCTACCATGCAGGCAGCTGCTCCGTTGCCCACATAAAGACAGACCTGATGCACCTCCCTCAGGGCCACAGAATAAAAATTTCAGGTTCAGGATCGTAAAGAGAAAAGGGCCCTGGCTCTAAGTGCAGTCAAGTGAGAAGATGCATGGAGGAGGGAGCTGGGGGCAGCAGCAGCCGTGCTACCTTTGCTGGAATTGTAACGATCCTTCATTCTTAAATGCTAATTTTGAAGTTTTCCAAGGAATTATTTTACTTAGTGTCAACATTACAGATGACACTGTTGATAAGCTCTTTATATTCCAGTAGAGAAACTGGTCAGTGTCCGCTCTGGGGGCCTATTAGCCAGGCCCCCGCTTGCTCACTCTGGCAGTGCCGTGCCTGGCTTCATTAATGATACTGACAAGCCGCTCCTGGCTGTGAAGGATTCCGCAGTAGCAGCCGCCTGCTTGCCCTCCTGTGCCATTCTGCTGTCTCCCTACCTGTACCCATGGCATCTTTTCTCAGTCAAGCAGGGGCCAAGCATGGCCTTAGTGATGGGAGAGGATCATCGAAGCCGCTAAGTCATCTCCCAAACTACCAGAATGTCTCCTGCCAAGCATGGATGGCAGTCTGCGGTTGTCCTCCTAAGCCTGGAGGACAGTGCAGCTGGAAGAGAGTGAAGCCAAACGATTGTTCATCATGTTTTGACACTGCAGGACTTGCCTCCAAAATCTCATTTTCTAGTGGCGTTTCCCACCTAAGCTGACGGAATCACTAATAAAAGACACAGCAAAGACCACAAGAATCCATATTACTTTGAGGAAGGGGACATGAAGAAAATGCTACATCTTGTTTATATTTTATAATGTATCTTTTTAAAAAAATTCTTTTCCCTCTTTTCTTTTTTACTACAGAGATGGTAAAAAGGAGTCAGTCTCTTTAAACACTTGCTAAAAGGAATAGTTTCGGAGTTAAGAGAGAGCAATCAAGTTCAGGACACTAATTAAGCACCCACATATGAGAAAGTGGGCTCAGAGCCAAGGTCTGCCTATGGCAAGGCCAGGGCAGTTTGTGCTCACAGAGCAATACACAGGTGCTAAGGAGGTTCCTCTACAGAGAAACCAGGAGAGGATGGAACTTTCTAGGCCAAGACCTAGGTAAAGGACCTAAATAAACCGTAAGTAACAGGTGATCCCTCCTCAATAAGATCTTTCTCTCATTATATAGGCAACAAATGCTAGATATTAATTTCTTTTCTCCCAGCCTTTATAACATATGACCCTCCTTCATCCTGGGCCCCTAAGGTGTCATTCCCCTGCATGCATTCCACTCGTCACCAGCACACACCATCTGCACCGATGTTCCCATCATTCAGACTGGGGAGCAGAGGCAAAATAACATGTTGAAGGTCACTCAGAAGAGCCTCAAACTCATTTGCAGGATTCTGATTCTAGATTTAATGTTATGATCAATTTAATATACAACTTTAAGTAACTGAAGGAGTTTTTATTTACATTATCCTATGCTCCAATGTGGTATTAAATGACTTGCAAGAAAAATAAAAAAGTAAAAGTTGAGAGGTGTACTACTTTCATAGAGAAAAATTTAGTTTGTGTGTTTGTTTAAGCTTCAGATGTCCTGTAGCTCCCAAAATACACCTCTCTTACTGGAAAAAGTAAGTTGTTTGGAGTCACAAAACCCGATGTCAAGTCCAAGCTCTGCTACTTACCAGATATATCACTTTGGGTAACTTAAATAACTTCTCTGAACTTCAATTTCCTCACTTTTAAAATAATAATGTTAGCTACTGACATTAAGTGCTAAGTATATATATGCCAGATATTGTATTCAGAGCCATTATGTGAATTCTCTCAATATCTATGAGATAGGTGACTTTATTCCCATTTTATAGATTAATAAATTGAGTCTTAAAAAGGTCAGGAATGTGGGCTGTGGTCATATAGTTAGTAAGTGGTAGAGCTAGTTGTAAAACCCTAATTACAACTAATTACCCCTAATTCATATTATATCTTATGACTCAAATATAAAGCACAATATATTAATTGACACATAAGAGTATTAAGCCATTTCCATAGGGGACACAGATATGAAATCTAAATTAAATTCTTTTGTTAGCTTTTATGGAATTTAATATATATTTTTCTAACCTCAATAGAAAAAAAGTTTCCTAACCCTGTTATGAAAATAAAAATTATAATTATAAAAGTCATGGATTTATTCAACAAATGTTTCTTGAGCACCTACTGTGTGCTGAATATCATCTATGCACTGAAAACTGAATGAAAATCTTTGTTCTTGTGGAGCTTTGCTTTCAGTGAATTTGCTTGAAAACCAACAAACAGACAGGCAAATACATAACTTTGTAGTCATTCTTATAAGATGATCAATGTCTCTCCTAGGTTGATTTTTTTTCACTTGAATTTCTCATTTGTTCTAAAGTTATATGAAAATAAAGTTTGGTACAACTATTAGATATTAAAGAGTCAACGTTTCTTCAGTACCCACTAAAAGCTCTCTTATTAATCCATCTTAACCTAAATAATAAACTATCTGAGGAAGGGTTGTGATTAATATAGGGCTGAGTTTTAATTTGATATCAAGACTATGCCAAAATTCAATTAGATTACAGATTGTCAATAGAACTTTTAAATAAGCATCTTTGGATTAGACTTGCTCCAAAAACTATTCCTAGTCAGGTTTCTTCTTGCCCTGCCATCCCCACACCAATAGTCAACTGCAATCCGTAAGAACTGGATTTTCCCTTTCAGTTTCTGTGGTCATTGGAATGGCTCTTAAATAATCCTGACTGGTGTGTCAGTCTCAGTTGAATTCAGAAGTACATGTATTTCCCCCCGTTGGTTCTTTGACAGACCTGGAAAATTAGTCAATTTTGAGAGATTTGCTTTGCTTTCCCAAGTTCTTTGGAAATTAATCAGAAAAATTCTTTATCAAATTTTGAAGTCTAGGCTTTAATTCTCTCTAACCTACATTTTCCTTAGTTCTATCATTTTTCATGACACACCTGGTCGTGACATCCTGACTTGGAGGCACCACTGCCTGTGGTGCAAGGTTCTCTTAGACAAGCTACAAGAAACTACAAAGAAGAAGACAAGTGTTTCAAAATGAAATGTAGCAACCATCCTCTTTGGGAAGAAAACATTAATTACATTTTTGAAGGAGTTATAATTGGATTTTACTTCCCCCTTTTTTGATGGTTATTCACGCTATGGAGTGAACACACTCCCAACATCTTTTATTCAGTCAGTTTGAGAAAAGGAAGAAAGATTTATTTGTAATTATCAGAACAACACAGTTCCTGAGAAATAAACACAAAGGAACAAAACCTGGCTTGGATCCCACCTCGTTAAAGATGCAAATTAGGAACAGGCCATCGAAACGGGAGGTTTCACCAATCCTTTCCCAACAATGTAAATCATTAAATTAGCCCCCAGTTCAATGGCATCTGCAGTGTGTAAATTCTGGTTTAATACAAGGGATCCCAAAAGGAACAGCAACTTCCTTGGGGCCTCTGTTATTGTTCTAGTTGGTATTTATTTTGAGTCATGGGGCACGAGACATGTTCACTTAATTCCTGTTCCTGCCTGCTGTCATTTTATTGTCCACCCAACCTATAGAGCTGTCCATTCCTTGATTCTGGTCCATCTGTGATCTCTCTCCAATCCTTCCGGTCTATTTCCGGTTGATCAGCATCAAGCAGTCCTTCAGGTGTTGGCCCCAAGTTCCCTGAAGCAGATGTGTGCAGATCATCAATTCTAACTCAGACTGTGCAACTTGCCTTTGGGGGATGTGACAATTCCAAATACAACAGCAGTGAAAATGAAGACAGAAATCACAATGCCTTGCCTTGGAAAGTGGAGTTTTAATGATATTCTAGGCTCAGTCATGATTGGCTGAATCAATTAATGAAGGTCTGGTCTGTCCTTACCAAAAGAACTGTTGAGAAAGATGGAGAGCTCCCTGCAGTCTAAAGAAACTGACTTTAGATTAATTTACAGATGATGGAATCTGATTAACTTCACTGAAGGAATACTTCTGCCCTCAAACTCATACTCCAAATGTAAAGCTGTTTCAAAACACCACACATTTTATACAAATGGTTTCAGTTTATGGCCAGCACATGAATTCTCTGGAACCTAAGTGTAGATTGCCTCTTATTATTCCCATTCCTTGGCTCCTCAAAACACTCCAGTAGGAGCATATCCTATTCCGATTCTCCAGTATTTCTGAGAAGGTTCATGAAGCTGTCCATTGACCCCAGGTTTCTAGGACTGTTAAAACTTTATATTCATTTCACCATGTATCCTTCCCTCCCACACTGAGTTTTAGAATGCTGTGTTCTGGACACATCACCCACAGGTCCATCAGTAGTGTTCTCCTTCCCACCTAGACCCCATTTACAGAGGGAAACACTTCTTCTTGGAGGGTAGCAAAGTCAAGAGGCTGTACCACACAAAACCAGACAGACCTGTAAGCAGATTTTCTGACTGCTGTGCCAGAAAACAGACGTCCATCCTGGACAGCAGGGGCATTTGTTATGCTGCTCAGCAGCCCCTCAAGATATTTCTGGCTAGCTAAAACCACACAAATAATGTAGGGTCATTTGGCAGAGACTACAACTAATTCTATTTTAAATAAGATTTACTGTAAATGTTGTAAGCACTTGATAAACTATGAATAATAACAGGAAGAATGACAATTCCCTTAGGAAATTATTTTACCATCTCATATGTATCACTGTTAGGAATTTTTCCCTCTCTTTATGAGACCAAATCTTCCTTGATTTAGCTTTATCCCATTAAGGTCAGTTTGCCATTTTAAATATTATGTTGATTTGAATGCTCTGCTCAAGGCTTGGACTTCTTTCTGTATCTCAATCTATGCAGTTCTTATAAACTTCTCTGCCTTAAGCTACACACACACGCACACACACACACATATAGCCTGTATATATATAATATATATATACATATATTTTATTTTTTTTAATCTGGATAGCAAGAAGTGCTGTAGCATTGATTTGCAATTTGAGATCCTTGACGCAAATCCGATGTTCTGCAAAACTTAAAACACAGCCTTCTTTAACATGGAAAGCTACTTTTTTCTTTCTTTCTATTCTATTCTTTTCTTTTTAAATCCCTCAAATATTCAGAGAATTAAAAGCAGAACTCATATTTAAATTAGCTTCTCCCATCTTAATCTCACCATTTTAGGTCATACCATAGTGTTTTCCATCTCAAAGCAACTCTCCTGTTTGTCACAAAATCAACTTCCAAATTGAAGTACTAAGTACCAAGTATTCTGAAAGTGATTTGGTTCTTGTAATATCTCCAGCCTAATTTGCATCTGCCACTTTACTTTCTTTCTGCAATTGCTTCCACCCTCTCTGCAAAGCAGAGGGCTGGACTTTTTTTAAGTTAAATGTTTGATATAAAACCGATATCCTACTAATTTGCTTTGCAAATTGGGCTCTCTGTGATTTCCTGTATAACGCACTCCAAGAGACTTTAAAAATCTAGGGATAACTTGCTGTGCCATTCATACAAAGTCACTTAACCATTCTGGTTTTCACTTATCTGGAAAACGGTGATTCCACCACCTATTTCTTTAGCAGAAGGGAAGTTTATGAGGATTCCTAAAAAAAAGTTTGGAAATATTGCCTTTTTTAGATACAAAAAACATATATGATAACAATTATTCTCAGTTTTCTGTGTAGGAATCATATGATTTTTTTCCCCATGATTCTTGCCAAAAATCAAACTTAAAAACAACTGAGCAAACAAAAACCCCCACACCTTCCTGTATGGGCAAGACACAACATGAAGATTTTTGGAAGGAAAAAGAAGCTAAATGGATGAGCACATTTTTCATCACTCATGCTCTCTGAACAAACCAAAGGAGAAACCAGAGCACGGAACTGGCTCCACAATCTAGTCCTGACTTTCCTGACTTTGCCACCACCTTGAGACCTTAGGTGGGACCGTGGGGAATCAAAGAGCTTTCCTGGGCCTCAGTTATCCAATCTGAATTACCGGGTATTAGATGTGATGGTTGCCAAGACCTTTCCAATTAGAGGCTATAATTTAGTAATTGTCTTTTTTAACCTCTTTCAAGGAATAATAGGCTATTCAATGCAGCCTGGAAATAATGATCGTATCATTGTTTTTGATGGAATTGGTACTGGATAACCTTACATTAAGTAGCACCAGGCTGCATTTTCACCAAAAGAGGATATAGTCTAATAGATTTGAAATGTTTTTTTAAAAAAAGATTTTTTGTGTATTGGAGACACAAAATGTTAATAAGAGGAGGTGACTGTGTTCTTTGAGCTCCTGAGCTGTCCCATGGATTATGCGCAACATGGAACAAATCCTGAGGCTGCTGTTTTGGCCTGTAAAGCAGGTCTCCATAGTTATTTTTAATGCATTTCTAGGCTTATTTTCAGAATATACCAAGAAAACACTCAATAATGTCGTTTAAATTGTGAAGGGCAATTTGACTGTTATGTCGGGATTTTCACTGGATTATGTGGTGAGGTTTCTTCACGTGGAGTAAACCCCCTCTTTGTTTTCTTATTGACTTGGAATGACAAGTTTATGAAGAACAGAAATTGTTTGGATGACTGACAGTCCAAATTTTGCAGTTAACAGCAATGGCTTTGTTCTAAGGAGGAGGGCAAAGACTCTCTGCGCATTGATAAAATTGTCATTCTGAAAGCCAAACCAATCTGATTCCTAGCCACAGGTATGGAAAGAGAAAAATGCCTGTGACATTATCCATTGGTTCAAAAGTAGAGCCAGTGTCAGAGATAGCTTAGAAAAACATTCACTTAGCTATATTCTTTACTGAGATGATTCAGTGTCATAAAATGATATTTAACATCTCTGGAGGGCAGAGAGGAGGTGTCATGACACATGAAGAGTGGTGTTACACTGGATTTGAAAACACAGGCTGTAGAATCGGTACACCTGCATTCAAACTCAACCCTGTCATTTACTCACCTGTGAGATCTTGTGCAAGTTGCTCAACCTTAAGAGACTCTTCATCTCATGAGATAAGTTTTGTGAAATGTATCAACAGAATGAATGAGGCAGTTTCATTTTCCCACACTAAACATATCTTTATAACTTCTTTATAAAGAAGTTAACAAGGAATTAAAATTTGCGTAGTCCCTTGAGCAAATATTTGTAGGAAAAAAGTTATGGGAGTGCTCCTATACAATGCTGAGAGAAAATGTCTTGTAACATACAACATGTATACAAGCAGAAGCAGCATTCTGAACAAGATTTCTGGACCACCTTCTATGAAATGACACTGGAACACACTGGCCCAAGACCCAGAAAATTAAACAAAATATGATGTGAGTTTAAGTTTCACTTAGGCCAGGCTCTTAAACTTCAGTGTGTGTCAGAATCATCTGTAAGGCCCGTTCAAATGAGATTACTGGGTTCAACTTCCAGAGCTTCTAGCACCTAATTACAGCACTCATTTTATATGGAGTAAATTGAGTGCTGGACTTGCCAAATTTCTCCCACTTTCTTTGCATTTCTAACAAGTTCCCAGGTAAGGCTGATGCTTGCATACTCACTGATATGGTAAGTATACTTTGAGAACTACAAGTTTAGACAACACATTGAAATCCCCCAGAGCCCATTAGTATAATAAAATCACTACTGTCGAAGGAAAGCTAAGAGAGCTATTGCATGAAGCAACTGGCTTATTTCTTCTCTGAATACCAGTGCTGGAGACAGAGGAAGAAAAATGGAATTGTTAGTGTAAAAAAAAATCTGGTTATGCATGCATTTATTTGATCATACATTCAAATATTACGTGTGCCTGGCATGGTTAAGTGTGTATGTGTGTGTGCTCATGCATGTGTGTACGCACAGGCACAGGGGTAGATTCTGGGCTGCAGCATAAAAGAAGAAAGACCAAGGTCATGGCATTGGGGTTATTATAGTCTAGCATTACTTCAACCCTCATCCAGCAGGATTTGGGACTATGCTATATGCCTCAGCTAGAAAGCAACTGTTAGTTTAAAGGGAAATATCATAAGAAATTATGAGACCTCTACATAGAAAGTGCATTTGTATAAAGATAACATGCAAAACAAGCACACAAAAACTTTCAGGTTGATTCATTCTCTCATCAGAGCCCTAAAAATATGAAACATTGATCTTGATGTTGCATAGGTGGTTCAGTAGATGAAAGATATTGTTCTACACACATTAGCCATTTGAGATTTGTGACAATCCTATGAAGTAGGTGCTATCATAATCCTCATTTACATGTGAGTAAACTGAGGCACTGACCATTTCTTCTTTGTTGCTAAGATAATTTTATGTTACACAATATATACTTGATGAAAAACATCTGAATATGTGAACTGTGAGTGAATGAATGGATCAGCATGCATAGAATGTTGGGAAGCAATTTTCACTCACTGCTGATACCTCCCTATCTTTCCTTGTGTGGCTATTCCCAATCAAAACTGCTAGTGTGCCCACTGGCAGCTTGCAGGGTAGGTTGAAGACTAGGTTAATGTCCTTGTGGAAAAATTATGGTCTGTTTGTTTACATAGGATTGTCTAAGTCCTTATTTGCAATTGTGCCTGCCTCTGTGTTATTTCTTCTGGCAACTAAGTCCATTTTCTTCCCAGCAGGATGGCCTCTAAAGTGTCACAGGGCTTATACAGCATGCATTTTTAAAGTGAAGGATAATAGTTATTGAGAGTCAGCTACATGTTCAGTGCTGGCCTGGGCCATCCGGTGAGAGCACTTGGTGTGCTCCCATGGAGAGTGTCAAGTATTTTGTGCCAATAACTCACTTTTTTCATCTTGTTAGCAAATTGAATGCTATTAAATGGAGAATAAAAGGCCCATGTCTGTCCAGTGTCATTACCAAGTCAGATGAACATCTGATCATCCTCATGATTTAAATGTTCATCTACTCAGCACAAGAGGAAAACAGCATCTGAAACCAAGTCTCCTCCTTCTCCAGAAATCCATTTTTGTGCTTGTTACCAGCTTAGGGTGCTATTTCACAGAGTGGACCAAGGAATCTAAGCTCCAGTTGATGGTATTGACAGATTCCAGGGTGTTGATTAAGGGACATGATATAGCTAAATATCCTCCCAGTCTGCAACCTAGTGTTTGCAGAATCATAAGCTTGCAGAACACGTGCTTCAATCAGCTGGCTGTGTAAGAATTCAATCAGTGTTAATCTAACACAATGCAGCACCTGCTCCCCAACTGATTTCTAGTGTTCTTCAATCAAAAGCAGCAGAAGAAAAGCATCATTTATTGCAAGCAATGTTAGCAGACCTGAAAATTCAAGAACCTGAAGTTCAATAGGAAGATCAAGTTTGCCTTTTGCTTGTCTTTCTCTCATTAGCAATACTGTGGAAAGAATGAGCTGCTATATGCAAAGAAAGTGAGAGAAAGTTGGCAAGTCCAGCACTAAATTTACTCCATATAAAATGAGTGCTGTAATTAGGTGCTGGTAATTAACACTCGTTGCCATGCAGCTCATGCATCTATAGGATCAGCCATCTTTTGGGACTTGGCAGTTTCCCTCCAAGCCACAGCATGGAACAGACAGGACAGATGACACTAGTAGGCTGCACTAAAGAGAACCTGATTATGTTGCTCCCTATTCAGTCTCAGATCCAAAGCCAGCTGGCCACTTTGGTGGAAAATTAATAAATCAATCATTTGGTAGAAAATTAATAAATCACCCAAGAGAGGTGCTTTCACTGCTATAGAAAAGAAACCATGGAAGTATAGCCCCTCTGAAATGTTAAGCTTCCAGAGGTAGGAACTAGTAAATCTTGTTCATGCAACTTCATCCCAGGTGGTTAGAATGGCGCCTGGCTCAGAATAGGTGCTCCATGAATGTTTGGTGAATGAAGAATTAAACAAAGCAGTCATCGCCAACATTTATGTGCAAAGATGCCACCCACTACTCAAATTCATGACAAAATAAAATACCCATTGACCATTGTATTGAAATTGATCATGGACCAACTTTTTACACTGATTTTAAAGGTCCCCTCCAAATGGAAATAGTATAATTTTCCTAAAGTAGACACTTATGAAGAATGGAAATCATTCTTTGCAATTCAAACTCCTGACTTGATAGTACAGTGCCCAATATTTGACTTGAGATAGAAAATCTGTGACTTACAAGTGGTGAAGAATTTGGTGTCACTGGAGAATATGTCCACAGCCTCTGGCTCCTTGCCCAGAAGGATTATTTTATAGCAGGTTGAATTCTCTACTAATTATCTTCAAAACAGCTGGACTACTGGATAAACTCTATCTTAATGCACAGTACAAGAGCAAATAAGGATAATTAAACTTTGATTTCAGACAGACTGACAGGGGGAGTTGGTGGAAGACTATGTTATAAGATAGAAGGCAGAGGAGACAGCTGCCTCATAAAGTCCCCCATCGGGACCAAAAAGCACAACTTACTGTTAATACTGCAACACTCTGATAAATATCTACCTTAGCCTGATTATTTCGTTTGCTTTGGGAAACACCTAATCAATTCCACTGGGGCCCTAAATGATTTAAAACAAACTGTACAAACAACCACTTGATTTCATCAGAAACATGCTGCTAACAGAATTAGCACCTAAACTTCCTGTGGGCAAAGGTAATAACATCCTCCAAATGAAGAAAAAAATATATATATATGTATATATGAAAATTCAGCTGAAGGATGATGACACCATACTTCATGGTAAGTGTTATAAAGCATTTTTGCCAAATGAGAAATCTGTAAATTACCTGGGTAAGCAATCAGCTCCAGATTATAATTGCCAATTTGAGAAAATTTCACCAACAATTAAGCAAAATCAAATAACCCATCTGAGGAAGTGAAGTGGTACAGGCCACCACCTTTCCCTTCTTGTTAAGGCTTTCTATAATTTGTTTTCATTTTCCTTTAGCAACTGAAACCCCATTCTATTTTATTGGGCTGGAAATAATCAAGGGCCACCGTGGGGAGAACAGACACTTCGGAACAGGTGTCCAGGAGTGACGGGGTTTCAGCATGAAAATTGGAGGCGTGGGAGTCTGACTGGGATTGCTGTGACCCAGTAATAAGAATCTTAAACTATAGGAGAACGCGTCACATGTTACTCCAATTTATCACACCAGATTAGTTCCAGAAATTAGAATACAAACTAAACTCCCTACAGGACAGTTGAAAGAGGTTTCAGATTTTATCTTTTCCTAGAACTTCTCACAGTTCTGCCATGTCTAGTTATGAATCTTGGGGAGGTCATTTAAACTCTTTGGAGGTCAACTTTCTTCTAGAGAATGAATTTAATTCCGTGTCTTAAAATCAATGTCTTTTTCTATAAATATTTGCTGAGTGCTTACTATGAGCCAAGTATTGTGCCAAGAGGATACTAAAATAAGCAACAATGGTGTTCTACATACTGTTAATTGCTTCCTCAGATCCATGTTCCCCTTCTCCCTTACTAAGAGAAAGCCAGTGCTGTTTAAGGTGGTGATGTGCCTAGATTAAAAAAATAAATAAATAAACAAAAACATATCTTCTTAGACTTTCTTACAGCCAGAGGTGACCTTAGGACTCAATTCTGTCAAAGGAAAAGTAGGCAGAAAATTGCCAAAGGATCCTGGGAATTTTGATTTTCCAGGTTCTGATGCTGCCATTCTTCTCTCTCTTTCTTTTTTTTATTCTGGTGTAGAGTAATAAAGTAAGGTTGGATTTGCAGCAGGAATCTTGAGACCAGGAATTGATAAGAGAAAAAGAATCATAAACTAAAGGTGACACAGAGAAAGGAAAGACAACACCTGAGACATGGCAGCTCACTGCCCAGCTCTGCCAGGCTATGCCTTCAGAAATCTTTGTTGAGAAAAACCAGCTCCCATTTGCTTCAGCCACTGCATCTGGGCTTTGTCGCTTGCAGCCAACTATGACCTCCACTGACATAACATTTCTATATGCCCTTGAAACACTTAGGAGATTACAGGCACATGTGCAAATAAATTAAAATAAAATGTAGTGAAGGTTATGAAAGATATGGAGAGAGAGAGAGAGATTGTTCTTTGGAAGCATAGCACCTTAACACTTTGCCTGTCCATCTGGGGTGCAGTGGTCAAGAAAATATTCCTGAAATATCATGCACTGCATAGTCCTTGAAGGATGAGCACTGTTTGGAGGAAAAAGAAGTAAAAATATGGTGTATTGTAGGGGGAAAAAAAGTATGATGGAAGCCATGGGAGTGGGAGAGGAATGAGCAGTATCATGGGAACTTGCAATTCAAAGTGGGTAAGGGGTAAACACAACAGGAGCTTATCTATTAATAATATATTAAGAGGCTTGGGCTTTATTTTGAAGGAGATAGATGCTGAAGGTTTTCATGAAGGGGCTGATAATTTCATTAGTCCATGCTAGGCTTAGTTGACACATGGGAAAACACACTTGGCAGATCTGTGTGTACAATATATTTATTTAGTGACACCTGGAGTGAGGGGTGTCTGTTCCTTGGACAAGCCAGCAGAACCTGAACTAGGAGATCTCACAAAGCACGTATAGTGGCTCTTTCTCCTTCCTGACATCCATTAAAATGATAGCAAAGGGGAAATAAAAGAAATAGCCGCATAACATCAAAGAGCATAGGAGAGGGAGAATCAGCAGATCAGGACTTTCAAGAAAATTGGTAAGTATGGGGAAAGATAAACAAACGTAGAAGAAGCGACCCACCAGAAGAGTGCCCTAGCGCAAGTGTGAGCTTGTCAACAGAATTTGGAGGGGCTTAGATTTGAAGGCAGAAGCATCGAGGGCAGGTATGAGAAGTGGGCCCCAAAACAGAGGAAGAAATGGCAAGTTCCCCCACAAATCAAGCCCTTCCTTTACATCCCTCTGCAAACAGAACACGGGCAGCCCAGTATTCACCCAAGCAAATACAACAAATGGTTTCTCTTTAAAATTAAGTAAGCTGCAGGGAGCTTGCCCTGCTCTAGCATTTGGGAATGCCCAACCCTAAGGATCAGTTCCGTATCTGTGTTAACAAACCTCCCACCTGCCAGTAAGTAAGCTGAATCACATGCAGCACCTAGACGCTTTGGATTTTGTGGAAGAAAGTCAGTGGGGGAAAAGCTCTACATTTATAATAGAAAACAAAACACACACTAGCTACGGTGAAATTTCAGTCCAGTTTCTCACTAAGTATACATGACAATTACAAAAATAACATGAGTAAAACTTAAAAAGGAAGGTGAAGATAAACAAAGAGAAGTGGTCTCAGAAGAAACAGATTATAGAAGAGAAAGTATTTTTTTTCTAAGCAACTCTAATTTGTATTCTCAGAGATTTGAGATGATATCGTACCAATAAAATAAAAAACAAGATGCTAGGTAAAAGTAATAACAGGAGAAAATAACAAGCCCATTGCTTTATTAAAATAAAATTAATAGGCTATGATATAAAGTAGAGGAAATCTCTTAGAACTAGAGGGAAAAAGACAAAGATGGGAAGTATATGAGAGGAAACAGTATGCTGAAGTAGTTATCAGAACAGACTGTGGAACCAAATTACCTCGGTTAAAATACTGCCCATCACTTAATAGCTGAGACCTAGAACATTCTCTTTATTTCTTGTGCCTCAATTTTCTTACCTTTGAAGTGAACATAATGTTAGCACCTACCTCTTAGGATTATTGTAAAGATAAATGAGTTAATATAATTGATATGATTGGAGTAGTTTCTGTTACAAATTAAGTGCTACAGCCGAGGCGCGGTGGCTCACGTCTGTAATCCTAGCACTCTGGGAGGCTGAGGCGAGTGGATCCTTTGAGCTCAGGAGTTCAAGACCAGCCTCAGCAAAAGCCAGACCCTGTCTCTACTAAAAAAATAGAAAAAAATTAGCTGGACAACTAAAAATATATAGAAAAATTAGCCGGGCATGGTGGCGCATGCCTGTAGTCCCAGCTACTTGGGAGGCTGAGGCAGGAGGATCGCTTGAGCCCAGGAGTTTGAGGTTGCTGTGAGCTAGGCTACTGCCATGGCACTCTAGCCCAGGAAACAGGGTGAGACTCTGTCTCAAAAAAAAAAAGTAAGTGCTACAAAACTTAAACACATACAGATATAGTTAACACAAGAAGTCCAATGTTGACTCCATAAACGTTGCAAAATTAGAGAATGGGGAAAGTAGAGAAGAGGAAATTATTAAAGAAATAATAGAAGAAAATGTTCCAAAAAATTTTTGGCTGAATACCAAGCAGGATGAATGGAAAATGATTCATACATAGATACACCATTGTGAAAGTTCAAAACACTAAGAATAAAGTGACATCACCAGAGCTTCTAAAGAAAAATAAATGTATTTTCATGCTCATATGTATAGGTCCTATATAAAGAATCAATCATCAGGGCTGACAGCAGTTTTCTTATTTTTGAATCCCAGATGAAAAAAGTTAAATGTGACAAACTGTTTTACAATTAAAATTCTTTTTTCCCAGTTTTATTGAGGTATAATTGACAAAGAAAAAATTGTATATATTAAGATATACAGCATGATGTTTTAATGTATGTATACACTGTGAAATGATTACCATAATTGAGCTAATTAGCCTATCCATTACTTCACATAATTACCTGTTTTGAGGGTGTGGTAAGAATATTTAAGATGTACTCTCTTAGTAAATTTCAAATAAATAATACAGTATTAACTATAGCCATGATGCTGAACATAAGATTTCTAGAACTTATTCTCACTGCATAACTGAAACTTTATACCATTTGACCAACATCTGCCCATTTCCTTCACCTCCGAGTCCCTGGCAACCACCATTACACTCTTTTTTTCCATGAATTTGAATTTTTTAGATTCTACATATAAGTGAGATGATGTAGTGTTTTGTCTCTCTGTGCTTATTTCACTTACAATAATGTCCTCCAGGTAATCCCTGTTGTTGCAATCTTTACTAAGGCTCAATAAAATTTCATCGTGTATTTATATAGAGCACATTTTCTTTATTCTGGACACTTAGGTTGATTCCATGTCTTGGCTATAGTGAATAATGCTGCAATGGACATGGTAGTGCATTCATCGCTTCAAGATACTGATTTCATTTTCTTTGGATATATACCCAGAAGTGGGTTTGCTAGATCATATGATAGTTCTATTTTTAATTTTTGGAGGAATCTCCATACTGTTTTCCATAAGGGCTAGCCCATGAGCAGTATGCCAGGGTTCCCTTTTCTTCACATCTTCTCCAACATCGATCTTTTGTCTTTTTGATTATAACCATTGTAACAAGGTATGAGGTGATATCTTATTGTGGTTTTGATTTGCATTTCCTTGATGCTTAGTGATGTCTAAGATTTTTCCATATACCTATTGGTCATTTGCATGTATTGTCTTGAGAAATGTCTACTCAGGCCCTTTACCCACTTTTAATAGGGTTGTTTTCTTGTTATTAAGTTGGTTGAGTTATGTACCTTCGATATTAACACCTTACCAGATAAATGATCTGCAAACATTTTCTCCCATCCTCTAAGTTGTCCCTTCACCCTGTTGATTGTTGTCTTTGCTGCATATAAACCTTTTAGCTTGATGCAATCCCTTTTATCTATTTTTGTTTTTGTTTCCTAAGCCTTTGAGGTCCTATCCAAAAATCATTGCTCAGACCAATGTTAAGAAGCCTTTTCATTATGTTTTATTCCAGTACTGTGACAATTTCAGGTTTTATATTTAAGTCTTTAATCCAGTTTGAGTTGATTTTTTTTGTATATGGTTGAGAGAAAGTTCCAAGTTCATTCTTTTGCATATAGAGATTCAGTTTTCCCAACATCATTTATTGAAGAAACTATCCTTTTCCTATTGTGTATTCTTGGCATCCTTATAGAACAATTGACCATAATTGTGTGGATTTATTTGGGGGTGTTCTATTCTGTTCCATTGGTCTATGAGTCTGTTTTTATGCCAGTACTATACTATTTTGATTACTATAGATAGCTTTGTTGTATATTTTGAAATTAGGTAGTGTGATACCTCCAGCTTTGTTCTTATTGCTCAAGATTGCTTTGGCTGTTCAGGGTCTTTTGCAGTTCCAGATGAATTTTGGAATTGTTTTTCATATTTCTGTGAAAAATGCCATTAAAATCTTGGAAAAATTGTATTCAATCTGTAAATCACCATGAGTATTACAGAAATTTAAAGAATATTATTTGTTTCAATTCAGGAACATGAGATATTTTTCCATCTATTTGCATTATGTTCAGAGTCTTTCATAAGTGTTTTATGGTTTTCAGTGTAAAGGTCTTTCATTTTCTTGGTTAAATTTATAACTAAGTTTTTTATGCTATTATAAATGGGAATATTTTTTCAATATGTTTTAGATAGTTTATTAGTATATAATAATGCAGCTGATATTTTTAAGTTCATTTTGTATCCTGCAGCTTAACTGAATTTATTAGTCCTAGCAGTTTCTTGGTGGAGTCTTTAGGGTTTTCTATATAAAGATCATGTCTCTGCAAACAGAGAAAATATTATTTTTCCTTTCCAATTTGAATCTCTCTTATTTCTTTTCCTTACTAATTCTTCAGGCTAGGACTTAACATACTTTAATAGATAAAGCTGACAAGAGTCTATATCTTTGTCTTGTTTCTTTTCTTAGAAGATAAGCTTCCAGCTTTTCACTGTTGCATGTGACATTAGCTGTGGATTTGCCATATATGGCCTTAATAATGTTGAGGTACATTCCCGCTAGACCTAACTTGCTGAAAGTGTTTATCATGAAATTATGTTAAATTTTGTCACATGCTTTTATTCTGCATCTATTGAGATGATCATATAATTTTTATCCTTCATTCTGTTAAGGTAGGGTATCACATTTATTGATTTGCATGTGTTAGACCATCCTTGCATCCTAGGAATAAATTCCACTTAATCATGGTGTGTGATCCTATTAATGTACTGTTGAACTCAGTTTGCTATTAGATAGTATTTTGTTGAAGATTTATGCATTTAAGTTCATCAGGGATGCTGGCCTGTATTTTTCTTTTCTTATGGTGTCCTTATCTGGTTTTAGTATCAGGGTAATACTGGCCTCATAAAATTAATCTGGAGTATTCACTCCTCTTAGAATTTTTTGTAAGAACTTAAGAAGAGTTGGCATTAATTCTTCTTCAAACATTTGTTATAATTCACAAGTGAAGCCATCTGACCTTGGGCTTTTCTTTATTGAAAGTTATTTAATTACTAATCAACCTCTTTACTTGTTATTGGTCTGTTCAGATTTTCTATTTTTTTCATGATTAAGTCTTAGTAGATTGTATGTTTCCAGGAATTTATATGTTTTTCTAGGTTATTCAATTCATTGACATATAATTGTTAATAGCAGTCTTTTATGGCACTTTGTATTTCTACAATTATTTTGTCCTCTTTCTTTTATAATATATTCCTTTAACTTGAGTCTTCTCTTTTTTTCTTGGTCTAGCTAAAGTAGTCAATTTTGTTCACTGTTAAAAAAAATCTTAGTTTTGTTCATTTTTGTATTTTTTTAAGTCTCTATTTTATTTATTTCTGCTCTGATCTTTATTAACTCCTTGCTTCTGCTAAGTTTAAGCTTAGTTTGGTCTTTTTATGGCCCTTTCTTTGAGGTACAAAGTTAGTTTGTTTATTTGAGAAATTTTTACTCTATTACAGATATTTATTGCTATAATTTTCCACTTAAAACTGCTTGTGCTGAATTCTTTAAGTTTTGATATGTTGAGTGTCCATTTTTGTTTGTCTCAGTATAATTTTTTAAAAGTTCCTTTTGATTTCTTTTTGACTCATTGTTCAATAGTGTGCTGTTAAATTTCTACATATTTGTGAATTTTCCATTTTCCTCCTGTATTTATTTCTAGTTATAACCATATATTTTAAGCTGACAACATCTTAACTTCAACCACCTTAAATTCTCCCCCAACATTTTTTGTTGTTAACATCACAATTTACATCTTTCTATGATGTGTATCCATCAATAAATTATTACAGCTGTAATTATTTTTACTACTCCTATCTCTTAACTTCTATACTAGAGTTGAAAGTTATTTATACATCACTATTACTGTATTAGAGTACTTTTAATTTGACTATGTTCTTACCTTCAGAGTGAGTTTTATACTTCCCCATATTTTATTGTTGTTAGTTGGTGTTCTTTCATTTCTAGTTGAAGAATTCCCTTTAACATTTCCTGTAAGGCAGGTCTAGTGTGATGAATTCCCACAATTTTTGTTTCTCTATGAAAGTCTTTATCTGTCCTTTATTTCTGAATGACAGCTTTGCAGGGTATGGTATTCTTGTTTTACAGTTTCTTTTTTCCAGCAATTTCAATATATCATCCCACTCTCTCCCACCTTGCAAGTCGATTCAGAAATCTGCTGATAATCCTGTGGGGAAGGGGGGAAGGTTTTCTTTGCATGTGACCAGGCACTTTTCTCTTCCTGCTTTCAAAATTTTCTCTTTGTCTTTGACTTTTGATAATCTGATAACAATATGTCTCAGTGAAGCTCTCTTTATGTTTCATCTATTTGGAGTTATTTTGGCTTTGTAGATGTGGATATTCATTTCCTTCTTTAGATTTGGGAAATTTTTTCTCATTTTTCTCCCTTAAATAAGCTTCCTGCCCTTTTCTCTTTTCTTGCTCCTTCTGGAATACCTATACTGCATATATTCATTCACTAGATGGTGTCCCATAAGTCCTGCAGGCTTTTACACTCTTTTTCATTTGTTTTCTTTTTGTTCGTCTGCCTTGACTTTGATCTTGCTGATTCTTTTTTCTCCTTGAATGAGTCTAGCATTTATGCTCTCTATGGAATTTTTTATTTCAGTCATTTCTGTATATCCGGAATTTCTGTTTGGTTCTTTTTTTTAATAGTTCTTGTCTTTTCTTTAAACTTGTAATTTTGTTCATGTATTGTTTTCTTGGTTTTGTTTAGTTGTCTATAGGTATCATTGTATAGTTACCTGAAGTTCTTTAAGACAATTATTTTAAATTCTTTTCCAGGCAGCTCATAGATTACTATATCTTTAGAGTTAGTAACAATCATGCATTGCTTAAGAACAGAGATATGTTTTGCAAAATGTGTCACTAGATGATTTTGTCATTGTACAAACATCATAGAGTGTATTTATACAAACCTATGTGGTATAGCCTACTACACACCCAGGCTATATGGTATAGCCTATTGCTGCTAGGCTACAAGTCTATATAGTATTTTATGGTACCAAATGCTGTAAGCAATTGTAACACAAAAGTAAGTTTTTGTGTATCTAAACATATCAAAACATAAAAGAAGTACAGTAAAAATATGCTATTTTTATCTTAGGGAACCACTATTGTATATGCAGTCCATCATTAACTGAAATATTGTTACACGGTACATGACTGTACTGGTACTTTATTTTGTTCCTTTGATGGTATTGTATTTTCCTGATATTTGTAGTCCTTTTTGTCTTATGTTGGTGTCTGTGTATTTGAAGAAGTATGCACCTGTTCCAGTCTACAGATGATCTTTGGCAAGAAAATCTGTTCACCACTCGGCCTGTCCAGAGATTCTGGTGGGCTGACTGGCAGGGTCTACAGGTGGGATTGCTGCTAGAGTTCTTGGGTGGAATGGCCTACTGCCTGTGTGAGTGGGAAAGTGGGCCTGGTCTACAGAGACCAACCTAGCGCCTGGGTTTGCAGAGGCAGGCCTGGAGCCCTGTGTCCATTGGGCAAGCCTGGAACTTGGGTCCATGTGAGTGTGCCTAACATCTGTGTCCCTGAGGGTGGGCCTAAAGCCTAAGTCCTCAGGGGCTGACCTGCAGCTAGGGCAGGCCTCAGCCCAAGTCCATGAGTCTAGCCTGGTGCTGGGGCAGGCCTGGCACCTGGATCTGTGATTGGCTTGATCCTGATTCTACATGGGCCGGCCTGGCACTGGGATCCAGGGGGATGGAGCTGTTGATTGAGATCATGGAGTTGTCAAGGGTGGGCTTGGGGCTTGGGCCTGGGGTCTGGGGCCTGGGTTCATGGGGCCAGCCTAGAGTCTGAGTCCACAGGGCCTGATCTAGCACTGGAGTACACTGGGACAGGCCTGAGCTTGTGTTTGCTAGGGCTGGGGGCCATGGGGATGGCCTGGTGTTGGGGCAAACCTGTAATCTGGATCCACAGGTATCAGCCTAGTTCTTGTCTCTGTGGGGACTTAAAACTAAATTACTACATGCAACGAAAAAGACACACACACACAAAAAATCAGATGTACGTTCAAGGACTCAAAAATTTAACTCTCTTACATTTTTCTGAGGAAGTGACTTGAGGATGTACTGGAGCCAAATTAGGGTTAAAACAAAGTCTGCCTTGAATTAAATAAGGTGAAAACAAAGATGATGTTGAATAAAAAAAAATGGTGGGAGCAAACCAGGAACTAATGGGACTATGTCCTAAACTCACAGCAGTATGATAAGTTTAGAAAGTAAGTAGTCCAGATCAGAACTAGAAGCCAGTGGGCACTCCAAAAAAATGCCTTTAAGAATAATTAATTGATTCCAACATTGCAATGTAAAATGTAAATAAAGGGAAGGCATTACAGAAATGCTTAAATAAATATATTTATTTTGTTAGCAAGAAAAAAGAAAGTTGCTTAGAAACTCATAAACAAACAAAAAAGTGAGGTCAAAATATGGACCAAACTGAAATTTAGAATAAATTTTAGCAATTGTTGAAGAGTAGGAAAAAATAATCCATATGACCTGGATGGTAAGAATATTTTTAATTCAAATGGCCAAGAAACTGTCACACTGAAGCCATTGAGAAGTAAAGTAATTCTATAGAAAACACTATTTATAAAGCTATAATAAAGGCTCTTTATTGACTTTAAACCTTTACAATTGACTTGGAAACAAAACAATAAAGTGAAATATGGTTGCAAAACAGAAGGTTAACACCAGTGAAAGTTAATGTTCAGCCAGCAGAAGTTGGGAGACAGAAGTGAAGTGTGCCAACAGGGCTGGTCCAGCGCCAACTTCCATTTCCTAAGTGGAGAGGGTACTGATCTGGCTGACAGTTGACCATACAGAAACAGAGAGTATCTATTTGTTTATTTTACCTTGTGCATGCAGTTCTTTGATGGAAAGGAAAAAAAATTTGGATGCACTGTACACACTTGGCTAGCGTTAATCATTTCAACTCCTATGCAGACT
This sequence comes from Eulemur rufifrons, assembly GCF_041146395.1. Lineage (NCBI taxonomy): Eukaryota > Metazoa > Chordata > Mammalia > Primates > Lemuridae > Eulemur > Eulemur rufifrons. The sequence goes on along the minus strand of NC_090988.1, from coordinate 7,312,085 downwards.
CTAAGTCTTTTTGCCACTTACAACAACAGTGGATGAAAAACAGCTGGAGGATAAGAATGACAGGGATCCATGACTCCCAGTCCTCTTCCCTCCTACAATTATCCTTCCCTGCTCTTTAGACACTTTTTTTTTTTTTTTTTTTTTTTTGAGGCAGAGTCTTGCTCTGTCACCCTTGGGTAGAGTAGAGTCATCACAGCTCCCTGCAAGCTCCAACTCCTGGATTCAAGCGATCCTCTTGCCTCAGCCTCCCAAGTAGCTGGTAGCTGGGGCTATAGGTGCGCCACTGCAACTGGCTAATCTTTCTATTTTTAGTAGAGACAGGATTTCACTCTTGCTCAGGCTGGTCTCAAACTCCTGAGCTCAAGCAATCCTCCCGCCTCGACCTCCCAGAGTGCTAGGATTACAGCTGTGAGCCACCACCTGGCTGAGATTTTTTTTAAATGCTACTTCCTTGCTTTTCCCTGGATGTTGAAAATGACATTGCTTGAATAAATGAAGAGATATATTTGAGGAGGAGTGCAGAAGTCAACCTATGATTAAGAGGTAGAAGATCGAAATCTACTTAGATGTGTTTACACAACAAAGTAAAATTCCATTATGCAAGCCTTCCTCTCACCTCCACACTATGTCCCTGGGAGCCCCCACTCTAACTCTGCATGGCTTAGCACTCCTCCCCACTCTCAGAGGCCTATGAATGAAGTACATAGATTTGGGGTGTCTGACTGGTAAACTGGCAGTGTGTCCATGTAACTGAATGAGTTCATCTAATTAGGGGTTTATTTGTTTGAGTTGTACATGAATATACCAAATTACATTATCAGATGATAGTCCTGTTTCTGATTTATTCCTTCTTTGTTCTTCAAGGCTTCGTACATCTAAGCAATTAACCTCTCAAAGAGCTAGAGAACACATAATTATCCTCATTTGTCTAAACGTCGCCAAGATGGCTGCCTTTCAATTAACCTTCTGGGGATGGAAGAAAGTTGGAGTGATATAGTGATCATTTTTAACCTTACTGTATGCTTTTTTAATGTAATTTAATTGAAATAGCCAGATGATAAAATAGTCAGATACTGTTTCCACAGGTAAAAGGATCAAGGGGGTTTTGAGGGAGAAATGCTGTGGAAAGTTGACAGAGCTAATGGAACAGATGATGCATTGTCTGAGGGAGAAGTCAGGCACAGCAACACATGGAACTGTATCAAGGAGCTTCAAGCCAAGGCCCATGGAATGCCAGAACCACACGCACAAACACATATGCTCTAGCCTTTCATTAGCTCCAGCAGACTGTGGGAGATCCAGGAATAAATGATATTATTGCTCTAAGCAGAAACATTAAGGAAGGGGAAAGAAGTTAATTGTTATTGAATACCTAGTATCTGCCAGCATTCTGCTAGGCACTTTAGGTCTAGGATCTCATACAACACATTTTAGTTATGTAAGAATGTACCAAGTAATATCCCCCTACTGACAACAAGAACAAAAATAGGGCACACTGATGAGGACATCTTGTATAACCACACTATTACATTATTCAGGCATATGGATGAGAAATAGTTCAAAGGGATATTGTCTCAATCAATCTACAGAATTAGTTCACAAAATGAGATTAATTACCCTAATATAGCTATCAATAGCATGCCTTATAGGTTTTTTTTTCCCTATATATGCACTGAGTATGTGTGTATCTTTCAATTCTGATATGTACAAACATACTGCACACTAATTAATGAAGACTCACACCATTAAATTCCAGGTAGCACCCTTTTGGTATATTAATAAACATGCATATTTCTGTTAATAGTAGCCCTCTTATAGAAGAAATCATACAGGAACAGACGTTGAGCCTGAAAATATTTGACTTAAGGCAGATATGACAGTTCTCTTCAAATAGAAAAGGGCTATAATGTAAAAGTGAAAGAAGACTTATTCAGAGGAAATAGTAAAGCCAATAGGTAGAATTTCCAGAATGATAGAAATTGCAAATCTACATTTCACTAAAATTCAACTACTGAGATGTGTCATGACAGAAAGTGCCTCCTATTCCGACGCACTATTGTTTACAGCGTGCTTCTGCTGTGATGGTTATTTACAGTGGTGCAAAATGAGCGTTTGTGTAAGAAATATTGGGAAATGGCTCCTGTGCTGAACGGATACACTGAAGAACTTCTCTAGCTTCGTCTGACTTTTAAGTTATAACTCTAGGACTTATAATCTTCACTGAGCAGAAGGTTAATGATTTTACCTAGAGGAATTAACATTTTCTTTTTTTCCCAAATGTACCTTCTTTATTCCCTTTGTAATCCCTCAAATGTCCTCTGTTTGCACAGGATTATCACGAATACTAGGAAGAAACTCTGAAACGTGAATAGCACTTCCATATACGCAGATAGCTCTACTTGGGATGAAATTTGAAATGCAAAATTAATCATCATTATTACTTTATTTATATACTCAGCTTCTATTGTAACTAAAGAACTAAAAATCAGACAGAGTAGGTAACAGAGGTAAAACTCACACGGACCCTTCCTACCCTAGGGCTGTCATTGGAGTACAAATGATTTACTTAGGCTCTGTCAATAGAGGGGTCTGAGAAGATGAATATGTTTTTTACTCCTCAGGAAACATTGAAAGTTCATTAATTGGAAGATGGTATGAAGCTCAGAAATTTTCTCAATGAATCATAATAAGGCAGTGGCAGATACCTCTAAAAATTAGATACAAACAATACCTTTTCTTTACACATACATTATGGCTCTCAGTATCACCAGACATAAAAAGGTAATGAAAAAGGCTTAACACTTTAACAAAATGATTTCTTTTTGAAGAATACTCATTTCACAATGAGCATATTTAAATGGAATGACCATCTGTCAGTCCCTTGTTGCAGGTCTTTTATCTATTTATTTATTTTTTGCCTCATGGGCCATATAGTTTCACTTTTCTTAAACTAAGAAAGACAGGTATTTAATAAACTTAAAGGTAATTTCACCAGTTGTCACTTCCTTTCTCTGGAATTTTCTGACAGGCTGTGCTCTAACCCCCTGCTGATGAATATTGGTGATATTCATCAATAATGCACAGTGGATAACCTTGTGTCTCCATCTACATTCGTGGAACACCTTTCACTTGCCTAATGGAAACATGTCAGCATCCTGTGTGTTTTGTGATAACGGGTGAAATCTTTCAAGCAGGCATTTTTTTTTTCATGTTTTTTTAAAAAAAAATCTTTTCATTTTATTTTGAAATATTTCAGATTTATAGAAGAGTTGCAAAGATAATATAGAGTGCTCCTGCATATTTTTCACTTAAAATCTTATATAACCATGGTACAATAATCAAAACTAAGACATGAACGTTGGCACAATACCATTAACTAATGCAGACTATTCAGATTTCATCAGATTTTCCACTGATTTCCAGGGCCCCATCTACCATACCACAGTGCATTTAGGTGTCCTTTCTCGTAAGTCTCCTCCAAGCTATAACAGTGTCTTGGTTTTACCTTGCCTTTCATGACTTTGACTTTGTAGACTAGCGGCCAGGTATTCTGTAGAATGTCCCTGAATTTCGGTTTGTCTGATGTTTTCTCAAGATTAGGCTGAGGAGGCAGACCACAGAGCTGGCGGTGTCCTTCTCATTTCATCGTAACAGGGAGTACATGAAATTCACGTGTTATTGGTGATGTCACCTTTGGTCACTTGGTTAAGGTGCTGTCTGACAGCTTTCTCCACTGTCAAGTTACAAGTTTTCCCTTTCCACAGTCTATTCATTAAAAGACAGTCACTAAGTACAGTCCACACTCAAGGGAAAGAGGATTAAGCTCTACCTCCTGGAAAGAGGGACATCACAGCCTGTATGATTCATTAAAACCAACACAACAATCAGTAACTTTGTGGGGGAGATACTTGGAGGCTGTGCAAATATCCTGTTTCTCCTTAAAGTTTTGCCCCCTAAGTTGAGCATTCATTACTGGATCTTGCCTTCAGCAGCATTATTTTTAATACAAATTTATTTTAATGGGGTAAATGGATACATTTAAATAAATTACCATATAATATTATCTCAATTAAGAAGCAGTTGTTTAGTGTTTGCAAAGTACCTGTAATATAACCAGTAACCTCACAAATATTCCCCATTTATAATCTAAGGACACAGTGAGTGTGTGGTACTGAGTGTCCAACTCTGGTGTATGCTGATATCATATGTGGAGCTTGTTAAAAAGGCAAAGACCTGGACCACAAACATTTCTGCTGAGAATGTATCTCATGGAGAGCATATTTAAGTGGACTAGAATCTGAAGTAAACCAAACAGTTGTTGATTAGGAAGATTCTGACTTTTTTCTCAGTTAAAAATACCAATGACAGAATATAAAATAGCATAGTATGTATAATTTAGAGTTTATGGTATTTATTTGGATCAAACTTCCTGAAGGTGGGAACCATCCCAACACTCAAACAATCCATAAGCAAAATACCTACATTATGGTCACCATAGCAGCAAACATCACAAAGGAGATACAAGGACATGTGAGACCTGGCTCTGTCCAAAGTTGCTGATGATCTGGATGAAAAGATTAAAACAATTAGTTTAACAACTGTTTATTAGTTGTGAAGTGGTCAGTTTTGGTACCAGCTCTAAAAGTAAGTGAAGAATCAGGAAAGGAGAAATGAGAGTGGGCTGGAGGAATTGGGAGAACTTTGCAAAGGACACATAGTGAAAGATGGACTCCACATGCCGCGAGGGTGGGCAGCAGACAGAGGTTTAGGAGGAGAGAAGAGCCCAAGTCAAAAGTTCCAGGCTGAATGTGCGTGATCAATGCCAGGGACAGGGAGGCGGGTGGGTAAATAAGACCTACTTAGTGGGATACTGAAAGCTCAAAAATACCATCTGAACTTGATGTGGAGAAAACAAGGGAGCATCACAGGGGTAGCCTAATGACAGGGCACTTCAGGAAAACCAATCTTTCTCTTACTGCCTTTAGCTCTCAACAAACCCTTATACAGTTCTCTGTAGATGAGGACACTCAGTTAATACTGATGTGAACTCATGTGAAGACTCGAAACGATCTTGGCAAATGAAAAAAATGGAAAGAACCCCAAAGAATGACATTCAATAGGACAAATACAAGCAAGCACAGTTAAAGGACACATAAAATCGCCCAGAACTTATCACAGGGACTGAATCCTGCATATGAGGATTACAAAGTTTTCTAGAACTTGACACAAATTTATAAAGCAATTTAAAATGAATAACCTGATTTTGAGTCTCACACTTGTCCTTTGAACTGGTTATTATATGTTCACTTATCTCTGAGGACATTTAGGCTCAGAGAATGTTAGTGCCTTGCCCAGGCCAACAGAGCTGACAGTTGGCACTTAGGTCTTTTGAGGTCACATCCAGTGTGGATCATCAAACCATGCAGCACCCTTATGTGTGAGCATGAGAATGTAGGGTGTGTGTGTGTATGCATGCACGTGTGTGTGGTGTGTGTATGGGCATATGATGTAAACACATGCATGTACGGTGTGTATGTGTATATATGTATGTGTATACTGTGCATATGCTATATGTGAGCTCACAAACACAGAGATCATCCCTTCTCTTCACTACCCCTTTCCATCTCACTTATTCCTTAAAATAACACAGCACACATACAATAACGGTATACATTAGGATTAGCTTAAGGAGCAAATATGCAACAGACTGCTTTAAATACATAAGATCACCCTGGCTCTCACAATTGGCAGAGCCTATTTGAAAGAACCTGGAAGCGTTCTATTGTTTATAGTGTCTACTTTTCATCTTCCCTTACCCTCTAAAGCCCATGTCCCACAGGGTGGTGGCAGGAAGCCATTCCTAGAGAGGAGAAAAGAGTTGGTAGTACAGTTATATCTTGCAGAAATGTACCACAGAAATTGAGATTGGGTGTTGTTTGCAATTGATTTTGTGCAGGCGAATGAGAGGATGGCTATAATTAGCGGAACTGCAGGCTACTCAGGACTTCAGCCTGGTTTTCTCAAAACCCATAAAATGCTCCACAGGTGTCCCCACCTTCCCCCACATCCCTCCTCCCCAACAAGTGGTCAGACGTGAGCTTGCTGTCTCTATGGAGAGAATGAAGGTCACCACTTAATAAGGCTCCCCCTCGGCAGAAGAGCTGTCACAGTGAAATTGTCTGTATTTATTTTAATAAAAGAAAGGTTTGCTTGCGATAGTGTCTGACACTGGGCACACTCTTTCTCTCTTTTAAGCTGTATAGTCTAATAAATATGTATCATTTCTAACAGAAAGTTACTGGGTCAAACTCCCACTCCAAGAACATGGGATTAAGAAGACACAGTGCCAGCTGCTATTGCCAGCTCCGCGCCGCATGTCAATAAAACTCTGAGGTTCATCACATTTCATTCGCTGACAAGCGTGGCCCTCCAATTCATCTCTGAGCCGCCGCTTCCTGCTCAGCATGAAATCGGACCCACCAAAAAGCAATTTCAGCTCCTGCTTCTTGCAGGGTTTCCAGTTTTGATGAGGAGCTGTGGCACGGGGCAGCCTGGCGGTCAGGGAAGGAGAGGGGAAATAAAATCCAGTTTACAAAAAAAGAAAGGTTATAAAATTATAAAATAAAATTTAAAATCCTACTAGCCCAAATCGGCTTAAAGTGCATCTCTCTTCATTACTGGTATAGACGGTGCTCACGCCTCAGGAAGTGTGTAGGGTGGAGCAAAGTTCGTGTCTGCTTCCCAGGGCCGGGCTCTGCGTGTGCTCTTCATACCCCAACATGGCCTCATTTTAAAAAACAAAAGGGCAGGTGTTTTTCCCTCCTCCTTTCCTGCAGCCCCAGCCCCTTTGTTTCCTCTCCCCTATCTGAAGGAGCTTGGAGTTCCTTGAAGATTTTGAGGGAGCCAGTTATTATTTCATTCTGAAAATGTAACGTCATCCAGAACAAGATGCTTTATCATAAAATCCTAATGGCACTGCACTTCATAATTCATCAAGTGCTTTATTTGCCAATGCATTAATTAATCCATCCAAGATTCCAGGATAATGGCCTCTAATTCTATAGGTACGATAGTTTGCGGTAATCGCTCTAAATTACAATTACCGCTTCCAGTTTCCAAGAAGGGTTTGATAAGGAATCACCTTATTTATCAATAAGGCAAATATCTTAACCAGTATACAATAAGAAACTCTAAGAACTTTACAAAATGAACATTATTTATCATTATAAATAGAAATTACTTTCCTGTGACTTAAAGTGCAACATTTCCTTTAAAAAATTTAAAATTGCAAAAATGGTCTTATATAAAACTTAAAACATGAGTTTTAAATTTCCTACCCTAAACCCCAATCTCCTGTCCTAAAGCACAGCTCTGTTCTTTATTGTATTCAATTCTCCTACCTCGTACTTAAGACGGGCCCAGCCAGAAATCTTGAAGTGGCCAGAGATCTGGTATTCCATCTCATTTTTTTTAACATTCAGGGTCAATGGCTAAGTCCATAAGTTACAAACACAAATGTCAGGCAGGAAAAAGAGGGTTATCCTGGTGCCATTTGGGATATGTGCTCCACCTGTGGAAAGCTGTTTGGCAGCAGCTATCAAAATCCTAAAACATTCATAACTGTTGACACAGTATTTCCACCCAAGGAAAGTTCTCCTATGAAAATGATCCATTTTCTTATTTCCTCTTCAAAGGTATAATAGAAAAAAAAATGTCATTAAAGTGTTATTCAGTTCAAGACCAGCCTGGGCAACATAGCAAGATCCCATCTCTGAAAAAATTTGTTTAAAAAATCAGCTGTCATGGTGGCATGCATCTGTAGTCTCAGCTATTTGGGAGGCCAAGGGAGGAGGAGTGCTTGAGCCCAGGAGTTTGAGGATACGATGAGCTGTGATCTCACCACTGCACTCCAGCCTGCACGACAGACTAAAACCAAGCCTCTAAAAATAATAATAATAATGATAAAAGTGTTATTCATCATAAGGGAAACAACCTAAGTAAATGGTATCAGAAAACTGGTTAATTAACTTATGTTATATTCCCAGGACAGGATATAGTATAGATATTTGAACATGTTTATGAAAATTATCAATTACATGTGAATATTTAAGTTATAGTATAAAAAGATAAATACAGTATAATATGGACCCTATAAAAATGCAAAATGAGACTGAAAAAATATTCAATGAAATGTTATCCCTCTAGCTGGTTTGGTCAGTGATGGCTTCTGTTTTTTTTTTTACTTTTGTCCTTTTCTTAAGATATTAACAAATGTCAAATAAAGACATTTGTAATTTTTTTAAAAATCTGAATACAAAACATTGTAAGGCTATCCATAATATTGGACATTCTGCAATACCAATGAATATCACATCTGTCTGAAAGGTTATTTCCCTGTAAATAAGTTTTTCAGTCTCATTGACATAATGTGCTAGTCACAGAGTGTTCACACTGGAGACCTGGGGAGACACTTCAAAACCACATCTTCTACATTAGCTTCAAGGACAGGAGGAAGAAACTTGCAAAAAAGCTAGAGAGCCTGGGCTGAGCATGCAATGCAGTATCAAAACAAATGTGTAAAAGTTAAAGTCAAAATACCAGTTGATAAATCTTGACTTTGGGCTCTGAAGCTTGACAGGAAACCTATAGTTGGTTATGTTGGTGCCCGAGTGGAAACAGGCAGAGAGCACTAGCTTATCGGAGACTCTTTTAATGTTTTATTTGAGTAATGGGCCTTGCAAATTAGCACCCCTGCGGCCTGAAATACATATCTTTTCAAGGACACACCGGTTTTCCATTCGACAGGTGATACGGAAAAAAATCCCCAAGGGGAGCTTTGATTTCTGTACTTTCCAGACACAGTTATATTTTATTCCAGCTAGGATGACGTGGAAGATAACAGAGAGCTCGGAGGGTGATCTGAGGGCTCGGGGAGGAAATGGAGCAGAAAACAGCACACAGCGCTGTGGAAGGGAGGGCCCCGGGGAGGGAAGTGGGCCAGGTAGAAGTTTCAATCCCTGCTCCAGTCCTAGTGACACTTAATCTGGTCTTCGCCATCTTCCCTGCTCACGGGCAAGGGAGGGCGGACAGCTGGCAGGCGGATCACCCCAGCCCTCAGCAGGAACTGCAATTCCACTGGGCTTCTCTATTATCTGCCCCCTCTCTCCTCCCTTCCAAGTCCTGTTTATCACAAAACAGTGAGACAGAGTCTAGCTCAACACTGGCTCTTCATTGGGGATGGTTTAATTTACTCACTTGCTCACTAATCTGTGCAGCAGCACAGACTTATTGAGCATCTACTATGTGCCCAGCATCCTATTAAAGGCTGCAGATGTACAGATGAGTAATGCCCAACTTCTGCCTGTGAGCTGTTCACAAATGGACAGGGTGCCATTGTGTCGAGAATGCAGACTTTGGAACTAGGGAAACTTGGGTTTTATCCCCAGCTCTGCCACTGCCAACTTGGTGACCTTGAACAATTTAAGCATCCTCACTTACCCCTGTTATGAATTGAATGTCTGTGTTTCCCTCAAATTCTTATGTTGAAATTCTAACCCCCAATGTGATGGCATTAGGAGGTGAGGCTTTTGGGAGGTGATTAGGTCGTGAGCTGGAGCCCTCCCAAACGGGGCTAGTGCCTTTGTAAGGACAGACAGGAGAGAGCTTGCTTTCCCTCTCTGCTTTCTGCCATGTGCTGACGCAACGAGAAGACGGCTGTCTGCAGCCTGGAAGAGGGCCCTTACCAGACTTCAACCACACTGCTGCCCTGATCTTGGACTTCAGCCCTTGAGACTGTGAGAAATAAACTTCTGTTGCTTATAGGCCACCTGTCTCTGGTAGTTCATTACAGCAGCTCGAACTGACTGAGATACCTCCCATTTTCTCATCTATGAAACTGGGATAATGAAACCTACCTTACAAATTAGTTGAAGGAATAGAGGTGGAATTATGTAAAGTGGGTGACCCCTGGTCTATGCACGACAGAAAGCATTTTTTAAATGACAGGCCTACCTGACTTCTCAAACAAATTTATGTTTCTTAGAAGAAAAGTCAGTGCCAATTAATTTTCAGATACCTAGCTGCTAGGGGATTCAGCACGGGATGTAGTTTATCACACGAAACATAGTACATCTACAGCATGAAAGCAAGCAGGAGGGGCCGTGCAGGTGAGAAAGCTGCTCCCGGAGCTGACTGAAGGGCTGCGCTGTGGCCCACACCTCCCGTGTGCAGGCAGGTAATGAGCACAGAGTGGATTCCCAAACTCACTCCAACCACATCCTTGACCCCAGCGTCATAGCCTGTGAGTCCCAGAGGAAGTCGAGTGCAGGTTTAAGTGATTTGCACTGCAATGAGGATAGTCCCTGCAAGAAGACTGGGAAAACAAAAATCTATCTATTGTCTGTATGTTCATCTATTTATCTATCTACCCACCTACCTATCATCTATCTAATCTGTAACAACCTGCAACAGCCTAAACTCAACTGAAAGTCTCTGGAAAAGTGGACCCTGTGAAAGGTTATATGTGCATAAAAAGAATATCAGGAAAATTTAATTTAAGTCATTTCTCTAGGAGATGCAATTTAATATAATTTCCCTACGAAATGTGCACTCTTCCTATTTGATATAACTTTAATATACAGTTTTTTACAACATAGAGGTAGATGTAATTTCTATTTTTAAAAAATCTAGTGCTCTGCAGTTTAATTCCCTAATTTTAAATTAATTTTCAGAGAGATCTAAAATTGAATGATCCTAGTACAGGCTTGGCATTAGGAATGTACCAGGTGAGTCCCTTATATAAATAACATTTAAAATGCCCCCAAGATATAAGATAAAAGGATTTCTTTCTTAAAAATAATTTCTTAAACTATCCCAAAGGAAAAATGGATAGAGTACATGAAAAACGCTTATAAAAAGAAGGATTTATAGTCAGTAAACATATTTAAAAATGTTCTACCTTCCTTACTCATGAGCTAACAACTAAAGATTAAAACACTGAGATACTTAGAGCATCTATCATATTATAATAATAAATAATGAATGAATAATAAAAATATAAATAAAATAACATCAATAATATTGTACAATGTAGAGAAGGGCACTGTGGAGTTGCCACCATTGTTTGGGGTTGACATGCACATAAGCTGTTGTGACCACTTCATGTCTTACTGGATGCTTTAGACCCAAGGGTTTTACTTTTTAGAATCTATTATAAAGAAAGAATCAGAGATGAGAGGATAGGTTAATATTCAAATGTGATGTCAGAGTATCTTTTTTAATTGTGAAAGAATAAAAACAACCTAATGTTCAATAATAGATACTGACAACTATTATGGTACTCTTCTGGAATATTATGTAGCCATTACAATGAGGTTTTAAGCAATATTTCATAATCTGAGAAATGTCTACAGAAGAGGGGAAAATCAGGATAAAAAGTAGGAGGTAAACATCACTAACACTATGAAGAAGAAATAAACATGTATAAAGCAAGATTGACAGGAAATAATCAAAATTTTACTAGTGGTTATCTCTGGGTGGTGCGATTATTAGAAATGTTTGTTTTCTTCTCCATACTTTTTATATTTTCCAAGTTTCTAAAATTAATATGTATTACATTATAAGAAAAAATTAAGTTTGTATATATATATCTATCTTCGTATATTCAAAACAAATGAACAAACTCAGAAAATAAATAGAAAGGAAGCGCCCTTAGAAAACGCAACTAATTGAAAGAGAAGGGATAGCTCCATAAAACCTATTCTTTCCCTCCAAATGTTTGCCTTCTTCTATATGAGGAAAATAAAATTTGAAGTTGGGATTTTTAGATGATAACAAAGATCAAAGTCAGTGAGCTGTGGTGTGTGCGGAGGTGAGGCTGGTATTAGCTGGGTATCTTTCACAGACTGAATTTACAAAGAACAGGTAGGTGGCCCTGTTACCATCAGTGAAGAGCAACCACGTGGTTCCCTTTGATTACGGAACGTTCTGAACAAGATGGAGAAACCTCCCTTTTCATACCTTTCACAAGGTTCAGTGTCAGCAAACTTCGTCTCCCAACCTAACCTGCCAGACAAACAAATGAGGCACACAGGCCTTTGCAAGTCAACAGGCAACTCAGGTTTTGAGGGCTTGGCGCCTCTGCTCTACTTCGGCGCACGTTCTTTCCCCGTTTCCTCTCCAGCCCTGGATGGAGCTCGGAGCCCCGTCTCTGATATCTCAGAAGTGGACCCTCCTTTAGCTCAAGGCGTGGAGCCGCACGATTTTGTAATTACAATCTCTAGCGCTGCAGGTGGGTTCAGGTGGTAGAGTACCTGAAGCTTTTAAAATTTGGGGTGAATTCTTTCCAGAGAAAGAATGAAAAATTATGAGTGCTAAGTTAGGTCTAAAATCAGCATTTGGAATGACAAAATGAATCACAACATATCACAGATTTTAAAACACTGTAGGATGTTTTCAGCTGTCTATGCTGCGTTGCCGTGTGTACTCGGGACAAGAGGGAAATCCCGCGAGGACTAGGCATCGGCGAGAACTGAGTCCTCCACCGAGAAATTCACACTGGCCATGGCTGCGCGAGGTTCCCCCAGGCCGGCTGGTTTCCCCTTTGACCCCGCGCAGCGCGCGCACGAGGCACCGGCTGCCAGGGTCGTGCCTGCAGGTGGCCCCTGCCTTTGCGGCTCAGCGAGCCTCCCCGTGGATGGTGGGACGAGTGCTCCTGGGGCCACCCCTTCCCGGTGCCGCCATGGTCTCACTGCTTATGAAGCGTCGCTCCATTTTCCTTACTCTTTCTCCTCCGACCCCACCCGACGGGAAGGGGAGGGAGTGTGGAGGAGGCAGAGTCGGGGGAGAGAGAGGCAATGATCTCTCAGGGTTAAAATGTCCTGTTTTACAGATTTTACCGAACAGCTCACAGTCTGGACACACCGCTAGAGCTCCCTTCAAGGTCTTAGAAAGGGTCTGGAAATCAAGCGAGGGACCAAAAACACAGCCTCATGGCTTCACAGCTTCGGGCGCTCCCTGAGGCGTAGGGAGACCAGCCAGGCCTGACCCGCACAGGGCACCGTGGGGGTGAAGGGCTTCCCTGGAAGCGGGGACCCCACGGGCGGGCGAGCGTCCCTGACGACGGCTACTGCCTTGGCGGTCCGCACCTGGGCCTGGAGGGCTTGGGCGGGTGCGGCGGGTGCGGGGAGGCAGAGAACTAGGTCACGCTCCATGTGTACTCAGGTATATTCTGCGTGGCAAATGGCGTGTTTGTGGGTTGGCTGGTTTTTGGGTCGTGTGAAGGTGTCATCTGACTCTTCTGAGTCTGGAATTAATTGGGAGACTCACAGGGCAGCCCAAGGTGAATGTGGCCACGGGGTTCCTGCTGGAGCAGCAGGTGGTTTGGCTGTAGCCACAAGGGGCTTTCTCTCATTTCTCCTCTGACTTACAACAATACTGTGGCCCCAGGCAGGCCTGCGTGGGGTGGCAGAGAGCAGACCAGGATGTCTGTGTGCCCCGCGGCCAGGCTGCCCGTCAGAGAGAACCCAAAGGTGTTGATTTTCACACAGGCAGATTCCTTCTCACAAGCTCACCTGACAGGTGATAGCTCCTTCCTTCCTGAGGAGGAGTCAGGAAGGGATAAGGAGAGAGGCAAAGAGTCGTGCTCTCCAGAAATCTTTCTGTATTAAAATAAAAAGGCAGAAACATAAGTGTCTTCTCCTACTATGAGCTGCCCATCAGACTCCACCAGATGAGACTGAATAGGCAGGGACGGGCTTCTGCCAGCTGCTGTACCAGTGAGCTCCAGCTCCAGTGAAGCCTCAGCTGCAGTAGTCCTGCCTCCCGCATGCGCTCACTTCTAGGGAGGCCTGGGGTACGCTCGCTCACACACATCTACGTGGTGAGCCACTGGAGCTGGAGGCCACATGGGGGCAGCTTCTCTGCTCCCTGGACCCACCAAGAACCAGGCGTAGCACAGAGAGAAGACGTACTCACGGGACAAAACCTAGGTTCCTGGCAAGTGTGCCTGTGAAAGCCTTGCACTGGAAATATTCCATAATAAATGAATGAATCAGCCCCTTGGTTTATATATCAATCACGCATGAAAGTAGCCCGTGTGAGAGAGGCTAATTAGCTTTGGGTGTATTGTTAAAGTCAGGTTTTGCCTGGTAGGACTAAAGACCACCAGGCCTTGAGCCACACGCAGTCCATGGTCAGAATCCGTGATGGCCTTCTGTGTCCTGGGGCCAGCCTGGCAGCCAAGCCCTGACCACACCCCTGTCCGCCCGAGCAGCTTTCACAGGGCCCCCTCTGGCCGCTTCAGCTCCACTGTCTCTGCTTAGTGCGAGGAAAAGATAAATGATCATCCGTTTTACATTGCAAACTCATTTCTCCAAACATTCTTTTTAAAGTCTCTAGAAGAAGCTACTTGCAGTTAAAAACTGCATTTGCCAAAAAAAAAAAAAAAAAAAGAAAGAAAAAGAAAAGCTGTCAATTCAAAGTTCCTGATGAATCCAGGCATTTAAAAGTCCCCACTAGTCCATTGGCATAGCTTTCAAAACCTCGTCAGCACACATACATTTCTCTAATTGGCTCACTATTTACCTGGGAATTTATTCTGGATGGAATTATGGAGAGACGATTTCTAAATGTCTATTTTATTGTCAACTCTTCTTCCACGGCTAAAGACTGACCTAGGATCCAATTATTGAGATAACTGGCAAGAAAATTAGCTGGAGATACAGCATAGGCAGGGGTGACCTATTTATAAAATTCTTCTTAAAATGTCACACAATATTATTACTTTGTGTATGTAGACTATTTTATAACTACAATTCAACACATGCCTGTCATTTTTCTTTACATATAGTTTTTTTTAATGGCAAAAATATAATTCTGGATAAAGTAATTAAAATGATCTTCATAGAAAATATAGGCAGCAATCATTTAAAATTAAATTTAAATTCTAAGTCTACAGAATCCCCATTTTCTTCTCCTTGACATTATCTCACACTGATTGACACCTGAAGATCTAAAATATAGTTTGATTTCTCATTCATTCATTCATTCATTCAATATTATGTGCAAGAGCCTTTGTTCAGCCCTGGGGACACAAAACTGAGGAAATAATTCTGTCCCAACTCTCAAGGAGGCCACAGCCAGTTGGAATGTGTGCATTTTGCAGGACACTTAGTGGGATGTGAGGCATGTTATCATGTCATGCAGTATATGTATGCATGGCAGGGGGAGTCAGGAAACTTCATAGAAGAGGTGATACTTCAGATGAGTCTTAAGTTTGGCCAGCAGACAGGGAGGACAAGAGAACTGTATGCAGAATCAGCAGACAGAGCAAATGCTGGAGTGTGTGCAAAAGGGCGGCCTGTTAAGAGACTGGCTGGGCATGGTGGAGTGCACAGGACAAGTGGCCCAGCAGCAAGGGGTGCTTTTAGAAAGGGACCTCGGGTGCCATGTGAAGAGCTGCGAACTCATCTCTGGTAGCCACGTACCCAGCCACAGAATTTTAAACAGAAAAGCATTATGATCCAGCTTGCATTTTGGCAAGATTTCCCTGGTGGTAGGAAGAAGGAGAGATGCACAAGGGAAGCGTGAGGGATGCAGGGGGAAGTCACATCTGGGGTGACACTGAGCAGTCCCAGCAAGCCTGTGTGTGCACGGGAGAGGCGGGGACTGGACTGCTGTCAGTGAGGCCTGAACAGCAAATAAGCAAGTGGAGGAGACAAAAATAGCTGGGGCTTTCAAGACATTTGGAAGTGAAGGAAAGGAGAAAGAGAGAGATTGGTGACTAATGGGGAGAACCTGTTTGAAGTATTTGGTGTGTTTTTTTGTTTTTTTAAGATAGGAGATATTTATGTGCTGAAGCAAAGAGAATGTATTTTCTCTTTCATCTTTCTAGCAGGTATCTAAACTCATATAACATCCATTTTATAAAGTTGTTTTTTAGAGGGGGTACATGCTGGTGAGGAAATGTCCTGCATTTTAAAAAAGCATGCTCATCTATATAGTGGTTGATATAGAAAAGAAAAGAAGAAAAAAACTCAGTAGATGAAAACATGAGCTACCCCAGTCAGCTAGCACCGCCCCGTGTCTGCAGCGGAGGGAGAGCCACAGAGACGACAGCCCAGGGGGCCGAGTGTTGAGGGACACAGACAGTCTATAGGCCATGTTCAAGGGTAAGCACACAGCTTCCAGTAAAGAGCACAGTGGTTTACTGTGACATCACCTTTAACTGGTACACTTGCCTTCCGTGGTAGCTCTCTAGCGTGTCCCCTGAATATGTATCACGAGTCCTTAGCAGGAAGAGGGAGGCCTGCTCCTGCCACCAGCCCTCCACGCACTCAGGCAAGACCAGGGGGCACGTAAGAGCCCACGTGGAGTTTTCCAAGGCCTCGCCCTTCACTCTGAAGGTGAAGGGTTTTAACACAGTCACTTCAGTGGCACTACAGTGTCTTCTTGCTTTATTTGCTTTATCTTTATTCATGCAAATTCCACAGCATTGGCTCAACATCCTGTAATTCAATGGAAAAGTATCAACAGAACAATAAGAAATAGCAATTGATCTCCTGGAGCTGCCTCCACTCTATTACAGAGAATGGAACATTCTAGGTCCAAGAGAGAACCTGAAAATGTACCCTGCCTAGAGAGAACCTGAGATACACAAAGTCTGCTGAATGAACAACAGAACAAAGAACCAAGTAATTAGAAAATGGTTGTTTGTATTTCAAAGGCATTCACTGCAGCATGCTTTTATATAAAGAATGATTATAATAGATTTAAAATATGAATTTATTTACCAAAATTTTATATGAATGCCAAACTTCTCAATAATATTTTAAAAACATTCACCTGGTTTCTTCTTGTATAATGACTTCACACATTAGGTGAGGTGAAGCATTATAGCAGAGTGGGTAAGGACATGGGCTTTTGAGCAGATTTGGGGTGAGATCCAAGCTCTGCCACTTACTACTGTGTAACACAGGCAGGGTAATTACTCCTTCTGAACCCCTCGATATTATACTTGCCTCTCAGAGCAATTGTAAAAAATAGAAGAGCCAATGATGAGGAAAAAAAAATCATTTAGCACAGACTGTCATGTTGTAAACATTGAATAATTTTAGTGATATTTTTATTATGAAAGGTATGGCAGGGTAGCATTTTGGAATATTTACTTATATTTTCTTCCCTGTTAAACCCAGCTACTTTACCTTCCCTTCTCCCTCCTCTTTCTTTCTCATCCCCGCTTTACCGAGGCAGCGAGGGCATTCCAGGCTTAGCGCCCTCCATGCACGACTGCTAACAGCAGAAATGCTAAGCGGAATCACATATGTTAATACTTGGCCTTAGACTTTCTAAAGTGGACATTACATATTTGTGGGCTAGGACTGCTCTCCAGCCCTTTCCTCCTGCTCCAGGGGAAATAGTATTCCCTTGCCTGGAGACCGGGTGTGAGAGAGCTGCCGGGGAATGGTTCCCAGGCCAGAGGACACCCCTCAGAGATGCCACGTGGGGTGTTTAGGCCCATAGAGCCTGAGACAGTCACACCTCTGCCACACCTCTGTCTTCTCAGGAGAATGGACCTGTTATTCCATCACATAAGTAAGTAGCTGGGCAGGGGTCCGCAGAAGCCCTTTCTGGTGTCTTAGGGACACTATGGGTCAGTGGCTCAAGAACCACTGGCATAAGGACATAATCAGGGGACAGCTGCCAGGTCAGAGGATGCCCAGGAACAGAACACTCCTCCTACCACCTCCTCCCCAACAGGGTGCAGTAAGCCCCCAAAACATAAAGGGAGCCCTAGAAGAGTGGGAGAAAATGCTGGTTTGACCGAGCTCATTCCGAATTGACTAAGAATAAGTTCTTGTCCCCAGGCAGAATGGAGACTTGAGACAAACATCAAGTTCAGTTATTTTTTTAAAAATCGCAATGTGATATGACAGTTTTGAAGTCTTAGTCTAAGTCTGTAGCCTATGAGATTCTTTCAAGTTCCAGAAGTAAACAGATTCCTTGCAGAACCAAGGAGGTGGTTTGGTAGCTGAAGTGTGCGTGTGGGCTGGCAGGCTGGTGGGTGGGAGGATCAACTGTGGCCCAGAAGCAGGGCCGTGGATGAGGAAGCAGAGTCGGGATGTGGAACTGTCTGTGGTGCTTCTATTCCTTTAAAGTGACAGCTCATTCCACAAACTTAAAGGACATGGGTCCACATGCCTGGAATGCCCCCCAGCCATCCCCACTCCTTGCCAAATCCCTCCCTCCTTCCTAGTTTTTCAGTATAAAAGAATCCTATACTTGAACTGCTTGTTCATGTCTCTTCTATATGGACCCTTCCCTGACCCCTTGCAGAATGAGTCCCGTGTTCCTCTGTGCTCCCGAAGCTTCCCTCACACACTGCACATTCATCAACACTTAGTACTGCACTCACTGATTGCTAACATTTACTGGGGACTTACTTTGTGCCAGACACTGTCATGAGCACTATATATGGACATCAATCAACTAATTTCCTCACCCTTCTGAAGAAGGTGCTACAAAGAGCTCTGTTGTACAGAGAAGAAAACCAGCACGGAGAGGTAGGATTGCTCTTCCCAGGTCACTGCTGGGTAAGTAGATTGCAAACCCCTGTGTTCTGAGTTTGGAGCCCTGCTACTCCCCAGCGTGTGATGCAACCCTTCCCCTGTGCCTAGAGCCTCAGGTGAATAGAGGTTCCCACCCTTATTTCTCCCAGTAACTCCTGAGCACCTTCATTTATCTGTTAAGTCGTGCAATAAGCAGGTATGGAGTCCTCCCCCGTGCTGGACACGGTTCTCCTGGGGAGGAAACAGCTCCGTTGTCTTGTCTATAAGACCATGGGCCTTCAGTGCCTGCTGCATTCACGGGGGCCCCAGCAGGTTTCCTGGCAGACTCGAGGCCCCAGAACCCACCACGGTCACACTCAACCTCAGCTGCATATGCAGTCAGCTGGGCATCTTTAAAAACACACTGACATGGAGTCCCACCTCCGGAAGTTATGATTTAACTGGGCCTGGGATATGTCCCGGGCAAGAGGATTTTTTTATATCTCCCAGGAGTTGAAACTTCTGCTCTAGATCCTCCAGTCTGGAAAATTCTTGCAGAATGAAATATCCTTCTACAGCCATGTCAAATTATTTCCTGAGAAGGACTAGTTCCCCATTTTATAAAATTTCTCCCCTTAAAAAGAAAGATAGTCATAATATTACGATTCGGGAGTGGCGAGGCTGAGCACAGGACGAGAACCTGAGCCAGGACTACGCCAGAATCCCAGCCAACCCTCCCCTGCACATGGCTCCAGGCTTCTCCATGCCTCTCCCACAGGTAAGACGGGACCAGAGCGGAAAGACAGCGGTGGTTTGTTCCTCATAAGCTCCCTACCAGGACTGAGAAGGAAGAAGAAACAGGTTTGCCACACGGCTCACCAGGGAGCTTCAAGAACAGCATGGGCGTTTGATTTACAGGCAAAAGTGAACGACTACAGCACATGCCCCACCTGTGACAACCACGGCTTCCTCGGGATGACTGCGCTGCCACCACCAACCCAGGCTGGACCCAGCCTGCATTCATGTCGCCCCAACCCCTGCCAGGCGCCTTTAGCCCTAGGCAGAAAGGGAGCTGTGAATTATTTGAGAATGTGCTGAGAGTGTCCTGCCTGGGTGACAGGAGTCTCATAAATCATTCCTTCTCTGTACTTGATCTCTCTTTCAAGTGGAGTAATGTCAACTCACTGGGGAACCCAATGCCCTGGAATCAATGCAAAGGCATCATCTGGATGTGCAGAGCTGCAAGAAGAATCAGCAGATTGAGCTAGGAGAATGAGAGAGGGGCCAGTTAGAAGGGAATGTAAACAACAATAATAACAACAATATCTACTAATTACTACTAACGACTTTTCTCTCTAGTATTTTTCATCACCTGCTAACATGTGATTTGTTTGTTTTTTTTAAGTTCTCTTGAACATAGCCTCTATGGTGACAGGGGTGTGACTTGTTCCTGCTGTAATAAAGGTGCCTAGAACAGTATGAGGCATGGAGTAAGTGCTACTAAACGTGATGGATTGATTAAATAAACAAGATCTATGTGCCACTCCTTTAGCCCACACGAGCACATCTAATTCTTATAGTAACACTGAAAAGTAGGCGTTATTGATGCCATTTAGAAATAAGGAAACAGACTCAGAAAGGTTACAGAATTCCCCCAAATTAAATTAAATAGCCCAGTAGGATTTCCGTTCAGTTTTGTCTGCAACCAAGCTCGTGCTCTTTCCATCCCCTCGATGCTGTGCGCCAGTGGCATAAAGGAAAAGGAATAAGAAGACAGAGGAGGAGGGTGGCAGCGAGGATGAGGATATGGAGGAGGAGAACAAGGAAGAGACAAAAGAAAAGCAGAGGGGGAAGGAACATGAACAAGTTCACTGTGCTGATTAGGAAACTATGGGTGGCCACTCTTCTCACATGGCTCTGATGAAAGAGAGAAGTGTAACAGTCTCAGGGAAAGCGAAAATAAAAATTAGTGAGCTTTCTGCAGACTCACTTGGACTCTTGTCACGTTGTGTGTAATGAGTTTTATATAATAATGCTCGTATACAGCTCAGCTCAAAACAGCCATGCTTCATCCGTACCCAGGTACGTTTTTTCTAAGTCCTCTTGTATTAACATTTGACAAATTTAAAAATGCACATCATACGCAGCATCTCATTATCTTCTGAAGCTGTGAAAAGCCATAACTGAACACTCTCTTATTATAGATTTTACACACACACACACACACACACACACTCACCCACACACTCCTAAGTTCAGACAAAGGTTAAGTGACCTGGCCAAGGTTGAGCATAAGTCACAACTGGGCTGGGAACAGAGTGCCAAAGGATTTTTATTGCTATTTCAGTTAGCTGCACACTCTGGATCCCCCTGACAAATGTGTTGTCTCCTTTGCTCTTCTAAGGTTCATTAGCCACAGTTTAATCATATTTTTCCATTTGGGAAAGACTTTGAAGCCATTACATCTACTCAGTCAAAAGGGGTCCAGATTGAGAAAGGGTTTAGGCTGGTGCTTAATGCTTTAGAGACTCACTTATTAGTCCATGTGGTTTGCATGTGAATGCCTTCTGCAGAACAGACATGGGGTTTTTCAGAAAGCTTAAGACCACCTTTGTCAGAAGAAGTGAAGGAAGGACCTAGGCCCTGGTACACTGCAAGGGGACGAGTGGCATAATCTCCTACTAAAGGCAAGTAGAGCTCTCACCTGCTGTCAAATGGATGTTTTTCCGGGACAGATTATTCTGAGCCATCACCATGAAGACAAACCAAGTTCCTTGAGAAAAGCATTCAGATCACATTTGCCATTGTGACTTCTGTGCAGCCTACCTGGACACATAACAGATGCTGAGTGCAGACTGACTAATTAGAATAAGGTTAATACGTAGCACAAACCAATCCATATAGTAGAGATAATTTAAAACTATATTATAATGTTAATTACCTCCACTGTAATGGAAACAACAAAAACAAAAAACTAAAATAAATAATCTTCTCTTAGTTAAAAGGCATATATTGGCTAAAATGTCCTAAAAGCAAGTGAAGTACAGCAACTATAGGAAAACAGGAAAACTATGGGATCCTCCCTTGATAGATGTCAATTATTTTCTTCTCTGTGTAATGTAATTTTGATAGTATAAAAAAAGTGGAGGTGGAACTCAAGAAGATCACTCCCTGGAGAAGCACCTGCGTGAGGAATTGTCAAAGAGACAACTCCCTGTGGAAGAGAGCTGATCCAACAGTCTGGACCAAGGGATGTTAGAATGTTTACAGTGTTCAAGAGCAGATGTCATCTCTGCTCCACAACTAAGCTGGAAATGTGAGTGTCCCTCAGCCCAAACTGTGAGGTAGGCAGAAGGCGCAGAGAGAAAGTGGCTGAAAACCTGTGACCACCGATACCCAGCAGGCCACCAGGAATAGTAAAGCAGCACATGAAGCCCGTGTTTGCAGAAAGAGATACTCAGCTGGTGACCATCAGTCCGGTAAACTGAACATGTCAAGGAAGAATTTGGAAGGATCAGCTCAGGACGGTTTGAAACCCAGGGAAGTGACCTTGGCAGAAGATAAAGGTGTGTGTTGTGTTTTGTTTTGTTTGTGTTGTTGTTATGGTTGTTTGGATCTAGAGCTGTGCTGTTTGAGAGAACTTGCTGTGATGATGAAATGTCCCGTAATCAGTGCTGTTCAATGGGGGAACCACATGTGGTTATTAGGTACTTGAAACATGTATGGTGTGATTAAGGAATTAAATTTTTAATTTTAATTAATTTATATTTAAATTTAAATAGCCACTCATGTTTAGCAGGTACTGCATTGGGCCACACAAATCTAAAGCTCAACAACTGGTATAAGACTCAAGAAAGTCAGGACAATTTGTAGTTTTGAAATGAATATGAACCCAAACCAGATAGACATAAACAATTACTAGAAGGGTCTAATAGTCCTGATGAATCTGGCAGTGATGCTAGTCCAAGTCATCCTCAGTCAAAAGATCTGTAAAGCTTGGTTCTCTTAGACAAAGACTAAGACAAAGAAATGTACCTATGGTGTATTGGCCTATAAACTGCAAAAGATAAGCCAGTCTATGACAGAAAGTTGTTACCTTTCTACATATGAACTCATTCACTAAAATCAGTCCATTTATTTAATACACCCACTAAGTTCAAGGAACACTTTGAGGCCGTTGCAAGGTTCTAGGTCTCCATGCCGTGTTTGAGATGATCAAGTGTGCTGTGATAGTACATAGAAGAGTATCTATGATGGAAATTAAGAAACGACTTTCAAGAAAAGGTGACTCTTGAGCTGATTCTTGAAGATGAGTAGGCAGCTAAAGGGGTTGGGGGCCTTGTAGGAAGAGGACACATTTTAAACAATGGCAAAAAGGAGTATAACTGTCAAGTGCATGTAGGAATTGACAAGCAACTAGGTGCATCAGGATTACTAAGTAGGGGTAGACGTAGTGGGCTGTGAAGGAGGGATGGAAGGTGAGAAAGAACAATCATAGGCAGTGAGCCTATATATGCTAAGAAAACAGATTTTAATTCTCTGGAAGCATGGGAAGTTATGCATGGCTTTAATAAGTATGACTGTAAATGGAATATGCTGTGTACAAAGAGAGTTATCAATATTTGTGGGGGGAGAGGGCAATGTATGGGGAGGCGCGGCAAGGGTTGGTGGGAGAATGTTTGTAGGCAGAAGTATTAGTTAGGAGACTGTTTTTAAAGTTCAAATGAGAGATGATAAGGACCTAAATTAAGTCACTGATGTGGAGGTTGGAAAAGAAAAGAATGATTTAAAAAATATTTAAGAGAAAAATCTACTATCCTCCTTAATGACTACTTAGGTGTGGGAGATAAATGAAAGGACAATTCATGGACAAATCCCAGGTTTCTGCCCAGAGTGACTAAGTGAGATTATTGTGCCATTAAGAGAAAAAGGGGTTATAGATGAAGTAGCAAATGGGGAGGGATTCAGTTAGTTTATCTTGAACATATTAAGTTTGAGGTTCCTGTTTGATACATTTCCACACACACATCTCGGGAGAGAGGTCTGCATTGGAGATGTGGACATGGCAGTCGTCAGCATGAAACAGCGGTTAAAACAATGACAGTCAACAGGAATTCTGGGGGAGGCTGAGGAAGAATAATGAGGAGCTGAAGGTGGAGCCTCAAGGAGCCCAGTGTGTATGAGCAGCTCGAGGGAGAGGAGTCCCTGGAGGAGACTTGGGAAAATGTCCCAAGTGGAAAGAAAACCAAGGGAGATGGTTAGAAGTTGTAATAAAGGAAGAGACAGGGAACAACTGGAGTGTATAAAGTAGAAAAGTCTCAAATGGTAAGGGCTGAAATGTGTCCACTGGATTCAGTATTTAGAGGACAGCAATGATCATTGCAGCAGCAGCCTCAGTGGAATTTACATGAAGAACAAAAGCCAAATATCAGGGGACTTAGGAGGCAAAGGACACAGAAGTAGAGTTACTGAGGGTAGCATGGCTGGAAGGAGAGACATTAAATTTTAAAAGATAGTTT
Organism: Eulemur rufifrons; assembly: GCF_041146395.1. NCBI lineage: Eukaryota > Metazoa > Chordata > Mammalia > Primates > Lemuridae > Eulemur > Eulemur rufifrons. The sequence goes on along the minus strand of NC_090988.1, from coordinate 7,288,021 downwards.
CTCTGGAAGATGAGATGGAATAGTAGGGAGGTGGTGAGTAGAAGGCTTTTTTTTCCTATAAACATTTCACTTTTTTCCACATTATCTCAATGATATGTTTTACTTTATAATTAAAAGCACACACAGAAAAGATGAAAGTCATCATGAAGATAAAATAGTTCTGGGAGCAAACATTTAACCAATATGGATGACTAAGAGAGAAAACAAGAGCCTTGGCTGGAATCCCTTTCCGAATGACAGTTAGAGTCACGGAAAGTACATGACTCAGGTAAAGGAGATAGCACAGAGTAAGAGAATGAGGGAGGGACAGATAAAAGACAGAGAAGATAATTGATGTAGCTGTGACCCATAGCAGATGAGTGAAAGGAGGACTAGAACAAATGGCAAGGCTGATGGTAAGAGGCATATCATTTTTAGAGATGAGGACAGAAGGTGGATGTAGATAAACTTCTTGGCATGTGTATGTGGTTGAGAAGAATTTGATCATTCCACTTGCTGAGACTGAAGAGTATAAGATAGGGGTTCAAGAGGAGAAGTGAAGGTTTAGAGTGGTAATAGGAAGAATAGGAAAGAGATCCAGCCAAAAATAAGAGAAATAATTGTTGTGCAGCCCTAAGGACTCAGCTGAGGATAGAGGCCACAAATTTATAATGACACAAATCCAGAGTGTGTGAGATTCTCTTCAACTGAGCTCAGCAACTTGAGTATGAAACAGAATTTGACTGTCACCTTGGTCTAACATGATAAGTGTGGCATTAATAGAGGGACAAGTTTACAAAGAGTGGGAGGTGTGTTGAGAAACAGATGAGATGACCAACTATTGGGTCAGAGCTGAGCAGGAAAAGAAATTAGTCTGGGGGAGGCTGAGAGATTGGGATAAAAAGGAGGGCTAAGAATCTCCAAGGCTGAAGACATTTGTGCTGAGAAGGAGCACATGAGAGAGCCCAAAGCAGTATGAATTTAGAGTTAAGATATCAAGGTTTTGAATTAGATTGAATTGGAATTGAATCCCCACTTTGCCACCACTAGTTGTATGACCTGTGACTCAGTTTTCTTATTTGTACAATGGGATAATATCATTTATCCCATAGTGTTTTTATGAAGACTAGATACAATAAACTATCTAAAGCACTTATTATAATTCTTAATATTTGGCAAATATTTAGCAAATGGTTGGAAACAAACACACATAAACACACGATGGAGTTTCAGATTTTGAAGTAAAGGATTTTTTGATAGCCAGCCTCCAAAATAACCCCACAATGGTTCTCACCTTAAGGAGAACCCTGTACACTGAATCCTGGGCAGCCTGTGCATCCAGTAAAATGTGTCAGACGTGATGGTATCTGACTTGAAAGGTTAGATCATAAAATGCACTGCAGTTTCCACCTTGGTCTCTCTTAGATCACTCACTCTGGAGGAAGTCAACCATTTCATCAAATCTTTCAAAGGGACCAAGAAGTCCACATGGGGAGGAACTGAGGCATCCTACCAACAGCCAGAAGCTACTTGCTAGCCGTGTCTCAGACACAGACATCATGACTGCATCTTCATAGCAAACCCAAGCCTGAACCACCCTTCTAACTCATTCTTGAATTTCTGATGCATAAAAAGCATGTGAGATAATAACTGTTTATTGTCATTTGAATCCACTAAGTGTTGGGAGTAACTTGTCACATAGCAATAAATAATTAATGAAGCATTTGATACCTAGAAAAGGGTGCTGATAACAATAAAAACATAAGATGCAGGCAGTGAAATCCCTAAAAGTGTATTGAGATGAGTGTTAGTAAAGGTCTAAAGGGCTCAAAAATACTATTTGCATAAACCTAGTGGTTCTTGAGAAGGTTATGAGTGAACATTTAAAGGAAAGTGAAGAAGATGTTACTAGAAACTGGAAGAAAGGTGATTGTTATTATGTGGGGCAGAAAGTTTAGCAACACTGTTGCCTACAAAAATATGCAAAGTAGGTAATCTAACCAATTAACCTGGTGATCTAGATAAGATTTCCAGGCAGTGTTGAAGGTGCACCTAAATTTTCCCTGTTGTTTATAGTAAAATAAAAGATATAAACTAGGGAAAATGCTTTTAAATATAAAGGAGCCAGGGATTATTGGTTTTGAATATGTCCAGAATCTCTACATAGTAAATAAAAAACAAAAGCTTCTGGGCAAAAATAAAACCTAGGAAACTATCAGAAAAAAGATTAAAGATTAAGTTGAGGGTGTGATTGTGAAATCTTTTTGTTAAGACTTCATAAAGATCTAGGTTGGAGCTTCAGAGTACCACTCAGTGAAACAATAGGGCTTCTAATAAGCTTTAAACTGTAGCCCAAGGGCAGAAGCCCAAGATAAGCAAAGACTTGTCTGGAAGATATTTTTGAATACTTTTTCTAATAAAGTAAATTCCAAAAATATTCACAAATGACCCAAACATTTTTAAACAAATTGTATTGACAGGTATGCTTGCCAGGTTGGATTGAAAAGAACAGAGACAGTGAAAAATGAAAGAGATCTTGGATGCCCAAACATCTATAAGAAGCAGGCAGGAAAAAAAAAAAAACTACTTAGCTGAAAATATAGAGGACTTTAATGGGAAAGGCAGGAGGACTGAAAAGGTAGAATTAAAAGCCTAGAGGATAGAGCCAAGAACCATGTAGAATTATTCTCAGGCCTTGAGTCTGAATCACGGAACTGTCAACATGTACTTTGCTAGATTTCAGAATTACTATGGACCAGTAACTCCTATGTACACCCTATTTCCTCCTTAATTGAACAGGATAACGCATAGTGATTATGCTTTGCCTGTCACGCTATGTATGTTGAATGTGTTTGAGTGGGTGTCTGCGTATGTATGTGGGGGAAGACAACTGTCTCTTTAGTTCATAGGTCCTCAGATTGGGAGAAACTGTACCCAAGGGCTACATGTAAGGAAACACACTGGAGGAGCCTCATCCTCACCTAGAACTGATGTAAATGACGAGATTCTGGATTTCAAGCAGATGCTATAATGGGGTATAACTTTTCTGTGCTTTGGGAGGAGGTGAGTGCATTTTACATTTTGAACAGATATGCATCATTAAGGGACAGAAGGTGAACTGTGGTAGCCAATCTCTAAAATGTCCCCAACCATCCTTGTTTCCTGAGGTTATGTCATAAAAGACTCCAAGGCCCTTCCATGATCTCTTTCTTGGATCGCTGCCATGTTGTGAGGACATTCAAACAGTCTTATGGAGAGGTACACGTGATAATGAACTGAAGCCTCCTGCCACTAGTTAACACCAACTTGCCGGGGTACTAGTGAGCAGATCCTCCAGCCTCAGTTGAGCCTTTGTGACCACTGTCCATCCAAGTTACTAAATACAACCTTTTGGGAGATTGAGCTATGTTCACCCAGCCAAGCCACTCCTGAGTGCCTAATGTACAGAAATTGACTGAGCTCATGTTTATTGTTATTTCAAGATGCTAATTTTCAAAGTAATCAGTATAGTACAATAGATAATTATTAAAATTCCCTGATTTTAACAATTTGTGACTGTGGAATAAGAATGATGGAAGTAAAATAAATTTTGTTCCTTGGAGATGAAGAGAACATCTCAAAGTCAAGGTGTGGAATGATCTCCACGTAGACACTGATGTCTTCTGGATAGCAGTAGGACTAGAACAGAATAGTGTATTTGCCTAGTTTCCAAATTCTTCGGTGATTGTGGGTTGGTTGTTTGCAAAGAGGCCCAGGTTTGTAAAAATGATAACAGAAATTATATTTCTAATAAAATGACTTTCAAAAGAGATCGATCTCCCCCCTCTTTTATTTTACAAGGACAAAAGATTAATGCTTGGATTGCAATATTGTGTCCCATACTACTCAAGGTACTTATTTTCCTGAATTTTTGTTGTTACACTCATATAATGGGAATCATAAAAACAATAAGAATGAAAAATCACACAATCCCATTTTTTAACATACCATGTACTCTTTTAGATCTTAAATATGTTAATATTTGTGGATCATTAGTATGAGTAATAATATAGCTAGAGCATAAGAAAAATGTATAATTTCCCATTTTACCAATTACTGTGCTACAAACATTTTCATGACCCGATATGTTCTTCATAATTTTTATTTAAAATAATTCCTTGAATGAATATAGAATAATTTTCTTAGCCATTCCCGTATTGCTGACTTTTATTTTTACTTATTCCCCAATTTAAAAATCATGCTGCGTAGAGAGCTTTCTCCTACTTTTGAGCTATTCCTTCATGAAAATTTTCCTTGGGTAAAATTATGGGGTCAGAAATGCCCTTGGTCATTTTAAATAGCAACAAAGCAAGTTTATTTCTTATTCCTTATTCTGGTATGCACTTAGAATAAACTATGAGATACTATGGGATTAAATGAAATGAGAAAGAAGGAAAAGAGAGTTGGGCATCAGAACCAGAGATCAAAGGTGGAAACTGTGGCATTTCTTGGACCCAAACCATTAGTATCTCTATGCTCTCTCAATGTAGGTGAGGAGCTTTCCTATATTCCACTTCTATAAATTGCCCTCAGTCTTCCGCTGTCCACCTCCCATCATCTTATTGGCCAATATTAACCAGACACTTAGTCCGCACCCTGTAGGATACCTAGATAGTGCTACACTGGACAAAATTAATAAGTAGAGAGCATGCATTGAACATCAAGCAGCTTTGCTGGAGTGTTAAGCATTACTACTCTCACTTTAGAGAAGACAACACAGGCTGAGAAGTTAAGTACCTTACCTGTGTTTGAATAACAAAGAACTAGTGAAGCCAGGACCCAAGCCTCAAAACTCATGTCCATTCTTGCACAACACACCATGTCAGTGGGGCTTAATGCCTTATAATCAAAACTATTAATAATACAAATAGCTTGTTGATGCTTTCTATTATTTTTTTTGTTTTTTTTTCAGGAGATAAAATTAGTTTTACTCATATGTAATATAACAATTTATTGAAAGTATCATTATTTATTTATTTATTTTTATTTCAGCATATTACAGGGGTACAAATGTTTAGGGTGCATATATTGCCTTTGCCCCACCCGAGTCAGACCTTCAAGCCTGTCCATCCCCCAGACAGTGTGCACTGCACCCATTAGGTGTGAATATACTCATCCCCTCCTCCCTCCTCCCACATTCTCCTCCCTCCTCCCATATTCTCCTCCCTCCTACCTGCCAGACACTCAATGAATGTTACTACTATATGTGCACTAAAGTGTTGGTCAGTTAAGTCAGCTAATACTAATTTGATGGTAGGTACACATGGTGCTTGTTTTTCCATTCTTGTGATACTTCACTTAGTAGAATGGGCTCCAGCTCTATTCAGTATAACACAAGAGATGCTAGATCACTATTGTTTTTTGTGGCTGAGTAGAACTCCATGGTATACATATACCACATTTTATTAATCCACTCGTATTGATGGGCACTTGGGATTCCTTTCTAAACTTAAAAAAAAATCATTTATGTCAAGGTTCTTTCTAAAGTCATATTTTTAAAATGTTGGATTTTTGCCATCTCTCTAGTGAAGATGATTTTAAGTATATGGTAGCACCTCTGTGTCATGCTTAGGATCAGAAAATTTCTAATGTCAGAGAGTTACATGCTTGCCATACAGTTTAATACCTCCCCCGCATATACTCATGTGCACAAGTGCATACACCTTCCACTAATGTAAACTGTCTTTTATTTTTCAGATTGAAGGTCTCCAAAGAGTGCTTTGAATGGTTAATTCTAGAGAGAATGTTCCTTGCTGTATAAAAATAGCAATTTGAAGTGTGATCTGTACAGAGAAACATACAACCTGTTCTCCACCAGTCTACTGGATTCCTCAGTCTGGGCTGTGCTTCCCGCCACATCTTCCATAGCAGTTCCCTATTTCTTCTATAGATTGAGGGCATATTTTGTCACACTGTAGTTATCTATTATTTCCAGTGTTTTGAAAATACCATATGCATCCTTTATCGAAAGTGGTCTGTTTTTAGTCTCTGGCTATACCACCCTGAAGGCACCTGATCTCATCTGAAAGTGGTCTGTTTTTAAGTCTTTTGATTATTTCATAGTTGAATCAGCTATTTTACATTAATTAAACAACAGACAAACAAAACTGCAGTGGCATGTGGTGCATTCAACCTTGTATTGTAAACTCTCAGAAAGGTGAAAATGTTGAGAAATGTTACCAGTGAAGTGGATCAAAATATGTCACCCCAAAATATACCACTTTGGGACAGGGATTATTTTGAGCTGAAGACAACTGGGAAATAGCAGATGGCAAAATTCTTCCCTCCACACATGCACATTTGCCTTAAAGCGGCTTGTACTCTTAATAACCTGAGATAACTCTAGACTCTGATCAGCCCAGGAATGACACCAAGCAGAACAGACATAAAAAAGTGCACTGAAATAACCTTCATCTTTCATTAGTTTCCCCCATATATTTACCTCCCCTCATTTGCCACCCCAAAAAGCCTAGACACCTTTTCCTCTGTCTTGCTACTTCTCTACAAATTTATTGTTCTTTGCTAAGAAGCCATATAAGTCTGAGTTCTAAGCACCCCTTGAGTCACTCACCACTGAGTTTCTTTCATGTGCCTGTGCTCTGCATTTGTGAACAAAATTTGTATGGTTTTCTCTTGTTAGTTTGCCTTTCTTCAGTCTAATTTGCAGGGTCCCAGGCAATGAACTTAGAAGTGTGGAGGAAAAAGGTTTTTGCTCCCCTACACGAGCAATCTGGAACCAACTTCAGAGGCAGCTGTGATGTTGGAAAAAGAATTACCCACGGGGACCAATCAATGAGCTACAGCCAAGAAAAGTCCTACTGCAGGTGTAGAAATTCCATGGGTGGGACATAATACCAACCTAATAATTATCCCTGGAAAATCCCACCAGCTGACAGCCAGATGATAAAAATCTTGTGTATTTGTGTATGTTGAGGGTGGAGGCAAGGGAAGACAGATGTGTGATAAGGTTGAAAAGGAAAGATGAGGATAAAAATGTGTTCATTATATTAATATCATTCCTTGAATGCTTGAGTGATGTTCTCTCTCAAGTGTGCCAGAGCCCAAAGCTAGTTTATCATTATCATCATCAATATCTACTAAGTATTCTATTATGGTACAAAACCAAAGCTCTTCTATACCCCATTAGGTTTGCTACTGAGTTATGGTACAGCTTGGTTACTGGGTCTCTGTTTTGCTTCTTTAACTCATTTCAACAAACTGACTGAGCTTCTACAGTAGGGGTACAACCATAGATAAGGCCGGTGTTTTTACTGGATTTTTGTTTATTTGTCCCTCCCTAGAAAAATACAACAACTTGATCGGTGTTTGGATTTGACCAGTCACTCCCAGATTTGCATGGTGCTTAGAAGAGTGGATGTTATGGAAAGCGAGGAGAGAAGAATGTGTCACAGGATAAGTAGTCAGGAAAAATGCTAAGAGTAGGACAGACTCATTTGTACTGCCCACATTTTAACTGAAGAAGTGAAAAGAGCAATGACATATCTGTGATGTATCTATTTACGTGTTCATTTAATTAAGTCTGTTCCTCCTCTGCCCCTTGGCTAGAGGCTCTGTGGGAGCAGGAGGACCAGGCAGCTGTGGTTCACTGCCACTTTCCCAGAGCCGATCCTGGTGCCTGGTACATCATAAATATATACATTCCATTAGTGTGTATATGTTGAATGAATGGATTTCTTATTAAATAAAACAACTTGCATATGGGTAGAAAAAGCAGTGCAAGGTGTTAAGTTATTCTGCCCTGAGACATTCTTCAATGTTTCTTCATACTATTTCTGTACCATCTGCACTAGCAGGAAAGAAAGGCCTAGGGAGCCCTCTCGGTATAATTTATTATATTTATGTTGCACCTATCACCTTGCTACTGTATCTAGGTCAGTGATTCCCAAAGTTTGTTTCATAATATGCCAGAACATCTCTGTGGGGCCATAACTTCTTAAAATATTCTCAAAATAAAATTAATTTTCATTCAATTTAATTTTAAAAAATAAACATAGTCCATGAAGGGGAGGCACTATGGAAGCAAGAACACACCTCTAAACTACTACCATGTTTCCAGTTGACAAGCAGAGATCTGTGTTTATTCCAAAGTAGTTATTGATTTATTTATTTGTTCACTTTTTCAACAAACATGTATTAAATGTTCACTTGTGTCAGACAGTATACCAGGTACTTGAGATATAATGATGTTAGCAGCCAGTCCTTGCTCGCTTGAAGGGCAGTGTGAGGGAGAGACAATGTGATACGAAACCAAAAGATTCAAATCCAACATCCACTGGGTGCCTAGCATGGGTCACAGAGAGTGCATTATCCTATGTCTTACCTTTGCCTGGTGTCTACATTCCTCATAATTTGCACTACCTAAAGAAGCCTCTGATGTGTGCAACCCAGAATGTCCTGCGCCTTACAGAACCTATCCTGTCTCATGCATTTGCTTCCGCTCCAAAGACTCTGAAATTGAGGCGACCAGACCCAGCCAGCATTCAATTCGATATCTCTGTCCTCTGACACTCTGCATGCCCCTTAATCAGGTACTGCAGAAACAAACTACACATCCTCATCAGTAAACCAATTTTCTCACCCAAATACCTGATTTCTTCTTAGCACACCTAGGTTAAAAATCTGAAAACATTTTTGACGCTTTAGGATATTAGAAAGAGCATGATCCTAGAGTCATAAAGATTCAAGTTCAAACCCCAGCTGTGCTGCTTGTGTACACTGAGCAACATGACTGGATTTCTTCTCCCACAAAAAGATGGTAGTTCTACCCACTTAGAATTGTTATGAGAATTAAATGAGGAAACCCATGAGTTTCTTAAAACAGTGCCAAAGACAGTAAAGTTATCCAATAAACATTCCCTCCTCCATATAATATGTCTTTATAATATTATAATTTCAGCTCTAATCACTAAAGGCATCTATACAACATCATTGTTCTACATCTATTTTAAAATGATCACTCATTTAAAAAATTGCGTCATTATGATAATCAAAAAATGACTTGCTTTAGTGAATGGTGCAAGATAACGTGTGATTCTCTGGGCTATGAATGTCTGGTCAGTGATGTTACCAAAGTGCCATCCACACTGTGCAGATCCTAACAGGTCATTGTGGAGACATGACAGGGGTCTTACTAGTTGTGACAGACTGTGTGGTTTGTCTCTCACAAATTCATATGTTGAAACCCTAAGCCCCAGCAAGATGGTCTGAAGAGGTGGGGCCTTCGGGGGGTAATCAGGTTTAGATAAAGTCATGAACATGGCGTCCTCATGGTGGGACTAGCCTTCTTTTAAGAAGAGAAAGAGACTAGAGATCGCTCCCTTGCTCACGTCAGCACATAGCCAGAAAGTGGCTGTCCACACACCAGGATTGGGTCTTCACCAGACACCTGATCTGCTAGTCCCTTGATCTCTGATTTCCTAGCTTCCAGAACCAGGAGGAATAAATGTCTGTTGTTTAAATCATCTGATCTGTGGTATTTTTTGGTATAGCAGCCCAAGCCAGCTAAGACACTGGTAATGCAAAAGTTGTGATGATTCACAATCATATATTTTATGTGCCTTATATAATACATATTATATACTTGTATATTATATACATACACATGCATACACATGTAACAATTCCTTTAAAATATTAAGTACAATATTATATATTAAGACACGTCTGTCCATCATTAATTCAAAACAGGTTAGGTTAGAATTCCAGATAAGTTCCAATACGTCACAGTGAACATTTCCTCTAAATTTGCCTTTTGCCCACCTCTCCTTCTGCTTTCTTCTCAAATTTTTATGTACTCCCAAGACAAATGGAGTCATCAGTGTGATTGACCAGATGATGGGGCCACGTTCCTAGCAGGCAGGGTTCCGACACATTAAAATGTCACATGCTTGAATGGACTGTCTCTCCTCCATTTTGTGTTCAGGAATCAGTAAGCTGAGCCAAGGCCTTTTTCTTGGACTCCCTCTTTCTCCCTGCTTGACAATGTTGCTTGTTATTTCTAGTGACTGAACCACATGGCAAATGGCGCATGCTTGAGATTAGATGCAAAGAGAAGTAGACTGCACACCGGTTTCAATCCCACCAGATTCTGCATCGGGATGTGTTGGGAACTGGAGCAGCCAATGATGCAATGGCACTTCCCACTACCAGTCCCCTGACATTTCCCTCCAAAGCTCTCCAGGAAGGAGAGAGTGTGGCCTCAGAGCACATCAGAGACACAAGATCTTTCCACCTGAAAATATTTTTAGAAATTGCACAAAAGTAATTAGTAATCATTGAGTTTTCTTTCCCGAAAATATTTTCCATAAAGAGATGATCCTTCCCATCTTCTTGATCAGATTGAAGGAATGTAAGCACATCTCTTCCTGGAATCGCAGTTCCCGATTAGAATCCAGAAGAAAACACGGACTGATCAAGCATGCTGGCCTGACGGGTTTTTTTGTTTGTTTGTTTGTTTTTATTTCACAATATTACAGGGGTACAAATGTTTTGGTTACATGAATGACTTTTGTACAGTTTGAGTAAAAGTTATAAGTGTGTCCAACACCCAGATAGTGTTCATTGTACCCATTAGGTGTGAATTTACCCATCCCCTCCTCCCCCACCACCTGCTTGATTTCCTTTGAATTTTACTATAATATGTACATGTGAGTGTTGATTATTTGGTCCTAATTTAATAGTGAGTACATGTGGTGGTGTTTTTCCATTCTTGTGATACTTCACTTAGGAGGATTGTCTCCAGTTCCATCAGATTGTTATAAAAGGTATTAGTTCACCATTTTTCATGCCTGAGTAGAACTCTGTGGTATACGTATACCACATTTTATTAATCCACTCATGTATTGACGGACTCTTGGGTTGTTTCCACATCTCTGCAACCGTGGTCTGACATTTCACTCCACATTCCTGAGTGCAGGGGGATGTCTTCCTGAGGTTATGTTGTACTTACTTTCCAGCACATTCTCCCTTCATGCTCATGTTAAAAGCAGCCTTAAAACTTTTCCATTATGTCACGGTAACACCTACATGACATACAGGAGCAAAAATATATCTCCATTTATTTCTATCTTGCCACAAATTTGGTTCATATTCCTGGAGACAAAAGGATGCCAGAAGACTATTCTCCCAGGCAGGAGGCCTTTGCAGCACAGCATACCTTGTACACAATATGATGCTTCCTACAAAAGCCTCATTTGCCTATTCTGCTCATAGTTAGTATCCACTTCATTTTTACATATATGATGGCTTATGCAGAGGTAGTAGAGCAAAAACAAAGAATTTGATGACAACAAATGTCAACTATGTTGCAATTCCTTGGCTGATTTTGGGCAAGCCATTTAACCTCTCTGTGCCAGCTCACAGGACTCCTGGCCCATCTTTAGTGAACTTTCTTGTCCATAAAGACAATCCACGTATTACAGCTGGAGTTTCCCTGGCATTCACTAAGTTTCCCCTTATGACTTTTGTTTTGATGCTTTTGCCTCCCGGCTTTGAGCTCTCAGCTCATTCCACCATCCTCCAACAGCCTCTTCAACTTACTCGTCCTGGTATTTTCACTTAGCCCTTCCCTGAGACTCTGGTCTTGGCTCGTTGCAGCCTTTATCTCTATGTCTAGCCATGAAGGATGCTAGCCAGGCCGCTGTGAGCATTGGTGCAAAGGGCTGAGTGGAAGGTTCCAGGGCTAATCAGTTAAGTAGACTGTCTTTTGCCTGTTATTGAAAAAGCAATAACAAGTGTATAGATGGTATATAGTAATCATCGAGCGTCTGCTATTCATTGACCAAAAGTTAAGCTGCATTAGGCACTGTTGGGGACAGTCACGCATAAGACTCCATTCGGAGATGTAAAGAGGTTTAAGAAGGCAAGACAATCTATAAACATGTGTAAATTAATACAGTATACATTGAACAAATAGATGCTGAGGGGACACAGAAAATACAAAGTGGGACAACACTCCAGAGAGCAGGAGTTATAAATTCTCACTAGAGGCCACAGTGGCGAAACTAAGTTGGAACTAAAATGCATGAGCATGCTCACTGACGTGGGACTCAGTATATGACAGAGTATATGACAGAGCAGGAGGTCACTAGCAGTCCCACCCTCCGTGAGATGAAGAAGTGTTGTCAGGAGAACTGATTGGTGCACACACACGTTGTTGCTTTCACCAACCATCTTCACACTCTCACACTCACAGGGCCACACACACCTTCTCACACACAGCAGACCACACGCCGTTTGACTGTCCTTTAGTGATGCCCCACTTATAAACACCAAAAGGCAGCTGGAGATGATTTCTAGAGTCAAACTCCTTTCTGCCAAGGCCTCTGGGCCTGTGGTCCAGCATGACAGCCACGTGTTTTTGATACCCCGGAAGAGCCGACTCATGAGACCGTGCTCCATGAAACCCACAGCACAAGTTTTTGACAGAGATGAATTATAGTTGACAGACAATTAAAATATTGTTAATGACGACATCAAGGTACTCGAGGCTCTGAAAGGGAAACTTTGAGACATTATCAGCACCTCTGGAGTCTGAAACACTTGTCAGTTCATGTTTTTAAAAAGTGCATCAGCTTTATCCGGTATCCATGTAACCTTTCTCCTCTCCCTTGCTCTGTTTCCCTGGCAACCATTTAAAAGTACTGCAAAAGGCACTGCTGTCTTGAAAAAAGAAAAGAAAAGGACAATAGTCTTAAGCTTTCTTTCTTTCTTGGTGGTTTTTCTCCATCTTCCCAACCACTTCCCTGGCTCTCGGAGGTGGTGCAGTCTCCAGAACCATCTCACCTTGAATGTGTGACTGCCCGTAATTAAGGAGGCGGGTGTCAGGCCAGGTGGAAGCAGCTTCTTTGAGATTCTGGTTAGGCGTTTACGGTCAACTGAAAGGCTCTATTTCTGGGGTAGAACAGTACTCCGAGCAGAAACATAGCAAGAGAAGCTTTCAGTAAGGATCCCTCTGCCTTCTAACCTCTAATCTGAGAGAGAGGCTGTGCAAAAGGCAGTGACACTGGCTGTCGCTGTCACTCCCAGGGAGCCATCCAGATGACAGATGAGGAAGCCCTGGCCCTGGGGCTCCAGCTGCACAGACCCAGCAAAAGTGGGTCTGTTTTAAGGGGCTGTGGGGGCCCCAGCACCTCCAGGTTTGCCCTGACTTCCGAAACAGCTCCAGAAGGTGTTTCTTTTTCTTTTTTTTTTTTTTTTCCCATAACAGAAAATTTCCTTGTTTCATCAACCCCAAATTTCCTGGCTCCAGGAAGCAGACAAGGAAAAATGTGTTTTACAGGACCACCCGCCATGCTCAGGATAAAGCCTCTGCTAACAAAGGCCATTCCTTGAGGCTTTTGTTCACCATTCTTTGAATGGTTTGTTAAAGATCCTTTCTTTCAAAAGGGAGGGCAGACTTGGAGCATCACCCATGTGCCCAAAACCACCATGTAAAAGGATTTGCACAAGTGATCTCACTTAATCTCCCCAGCAAATCTGTGAGTAAATACCATTTCATTAGCATTTGTATTTACTCCTTCCCAGCCACCTTTGCCCAAAGTCCAAGAGCATCCCAGAGCTGGGTTTTAAACCCAGGTCTGTCTAACTCCAACAGGTCATGTTGCTTCCGTCGGCCTTGCTGCCTCCTTGGCCTTGCCCACACGGCCTCTGAACAGACAGAGGCAGCCAGAGGTTGGGATTAAGTTTTTCATGCAAACTAGATCTGGGTAAGCCCTCGCAACTCTCTCAGCTCGGTGATTCAGATCCACAAAAGAGAAGCCTGCAGAACCTCTTTCTGACTGATACTGTTTCAGGAAGTCAGCATCACAGAAGAAGGTTTTTAGACACTTTCGATTCATGTGTATGTATTAAGGACTTCCCATATGCTTGGCACTACGAGAACTAAAGAAAGAAACATGAGATGAAGAAGCTTCCTCAAGGGCCAGAGTGGCTCAAGCCCTGTGGTGAGAACAAAGGCCTCAGAAGTCTCCAGGCCTGGCAATGACGACCTCATCTGCTCTGCCAACTTGCTGACTGTGCAGCCCCGAACAAGTTCCCTAAGCCTTAGTCTTCTTATCTATAAAATGGTCACAACATTAAGTCCTACCTCAAATTGCTCAGAGGATTAAATGAGGTAATGTAAGCAAAGTGCATGTTGGATAATAATGGTAGCTTACAGCTGTAATAATGACATAGAAAGACAAGACAGAATATGATGATGTTCCAAAGGGAAAGCCTCATTTTCACAAGCATTATCACTGGAAAAAGAGATGACTATGAGCTGGCATTCAGGACACAGTGATAAAAGGATTTAGCTTGACCTGGGATTTTTAGAGGCAAGAAAGAAGCCCAGAGGTATTGTAGGCAACCATGGAACTCATGAACAAAGGCGTGATGTTGGAAATAAGTAGGTTTAGGAGGGCCAGCGGTCAAAGAATAGGAACAGATTCTTCTGGGGCGATGGAAAAAGAAAAAGTTGTAAAAAGACAGACCTGGTTATGGAAGGCCTTAAAGTTGGCACTTGTTCCTGAGATCATTGAAGCTGTTTTTGTTAGACAGGATCCCAACACAGAAGATTCTTGGTAACGAGCAATCTGAGGAAATCACTTCCAGTCACAGTAAACCGTGGGGCCAAAAGGAGCCCACTGGAAGATGACATCATGACGTGGAACCAGTCCAGAGGACCCGCCTCCATCCTCAGACTCTCTCTGTTTGATGACGTCCTCACTCAGTAACTCAGGTGAAAGACCCATAGACCTTCAGAAGACAGAACTCCAGAAGGGAAGGGAAATTATAAAGAGATAGAAAGATAACTAGGCCAGCCTATACAATACAGAGTTATTAGTTCTGTCAAGAAAAATTGTCCTCTGAAGTAAATTCCAGATAGGTTAATGGAGGGTGCAATGTGCTGTCTGATTATGTTGTAGTATTTTAATGGATTTAACAAACACGTGCTCAAAAGAGTTTGTGTCATCCTACACCAAATCTTTACCTTTCTCCAATGGATTCTTCTATTATTTTAGCCATTCTATTATATTCTTTTATCCTCTCACTGCCTGCTTTTTTGGAAAAAAGAAGTTAAAAGCAAAAGTGAACCTGAGATTATTCAACACTGATTCTTCTGAAAAGTTATCCTAACAGATTGGTTTTAGGATGGGTATGATACTTTAGGGAACTGTTAAAACATTGACTAGCACAGGTTTTGGAATTCAGTTGATTTCATTTAGCCATATCAACCCTGCTTCTGGCTAGTTTTATGGAATCTTCTTTGGCTCACTTCATCTTTCTCTCTTCCTACACTCTCACTGTTTGACAAGTAGTTATGGAATGCCTGCTTTCTGTAAGCCCCCCTCTATAAGGGGCTACTGTAGAGACTACAGATACAGGAATGACTACAAAAAAGTGCCCAGCCTCATGGAGCTTATCTTCCAGTGGGGGAGTTAGATTTAAAAATAAAAGACAAATAAAAACATGTTTGTGGTGCTCTGAAGAAAAATAAAGTAGGGAAATCGAGAGTGAAGCAAAGCGCCTGAGTCTGGACTGTGCTTGGGTAAAAGCAGGGACCACGTGGCTGAAGGAGAGCGAGCACTGGAGAGAGGGAGGGGAGATCACCAGAGGGGTGTGGAGACAGAGTCCTGTGGGGGTCGGCAGCTTTTTCTTAGGACCTTGGCTTGTACTTTGACAAAAATGGAAAGCCACTGGGGAATCTGGGACAGAGAAGAAACATGAGCTGCTCTGTTTTGGCAGGATTGTTCTTCCTCGTCTGTGGAGAGGACGTGTGCAGAGGGATTACGAGTGAGAGCAGAGAGACCAGGCAGGAGATGACCGTGCATTTCAGGACAGAGGCAGGGTAGTCGAGATGAAGGAGCTCAGAAGTACACAGATTCTGGACATATTAATGTCTTGGAGGTAGAACTGGTAGGACTTGCTGATGTATTAGTTATTGGGTGTTTTAAGGACTGAATATTTGAGCCACGCTCCCTCCTAAAAAAAACAATGTATTCAAATCCTAATCCCCGGTGTGATGGCATTAGGAGGTGGGAGCCTTTGAGAGGTGATTAGGTCATGAGGGTGGAACCCACATGAATGGGATTAATGCACTTATAAAAGACACCCAGACAGCTCTCTCACTTTCTTTCCAACATGTGAAGTTATAGCAAGAAGACAGCAGTCTGAACCCAGAATACAGCCCTCACCAGAACCCTACCATGCTGGTACCCTGATTTGGGACTTCCAGCCTTTTGAACTGTGAGACATAAATTTTTGTTGTTTTATAAGTTACCCAGTCTATGGCACTTTGTTACAGCAGCCTGAATGGACTGCATCAGGTTTAAAACACAGAAGGAGAGTCAAAGATAAAACTAGGATTTGGGGCCTGAGCAATAACAAGAATGAAATTGTCATCCAAGAAGACAGACTGAAAGAGGAGCAGGTTGGCAGGGTGTTTGAGTGGGTGGTAGAGGCATGACAATCTAGAGACCCAAGAGGTTAGTTTATGACAAGTGAAGTTTGGAAACCTGTTAGACATTCAAACAGGGATGTCATGTAGGCAGTTGAACATACAGGTTTGGATTTCAAGAAATAGTTCAGGGCTAAATATATAAATGTGGGTGTTCTCAGCATACAGAAGGTCTTAAAAAATTATGAAACCAGAAGAGGCCACCTCAGAAGCCAGCAGAAACAGAGCAGCTCAGAAAATCAGAACTGAGTTCTGAGAAGTCCACTGTTTAAGAATTGCAGGGTGAGGATTCAATGAAAGAAAAACATTAGATGGGAAAGCAGGGGATTGTGGTTGATGTCCCCGAGGCCGAGTGAAGAAATAGCTTTTGAAAAGGAGTTTTTAAATTTACTCTGACCATTGAATTTAGTAAGGTGAAAGTCATTAGTGTCATTGGCAAGGAAAATTCTGGTAAAATGATAAGTATGTGTTATGGACTAAATGTTTGCATTCCCCAAAATGTGTGTGTTGAAACCTTAACCACCAACAAGACAGAGTTTGGAGATGGGGACTTTGGAAAGTAATTAGAATTAGAAGAGGTCATGAGAGTGCAGTCCTCTTGATGGGATTACTGTCATTGCGTGCTCGCTCTCTCTCTCTCTCTCTCTCCCCCTTTCTTCTTCGTGTGAGGACACAGTGAGAAGGCACCCATCTGTAAGCCAGGAAGAGAACCATCATGGAACCAAATGGGTCATCATTTTGTTCTGGGACTTCTATCTTCTAGCACTGAGAGAAATAAGTTTTTGTTGTTTGAGCCACTGCTATGGTTTGAATGTCCTCTCCAAAACTCATGTTGAAATTTAATCCCCAATGTAACAGTATTAAGAGGTGGAGCCATTAAGGGGTCATTAGGCCATGACGGCTCTGCCTTCATGAGTGGATTGACACATTCACTGGTTGATAGATTAATGGGTTGTCATGGGAGCGGGTCTGTTATAAAAGCTGGTTTGGCCCTCAGCACACCCCTCTGGCCCAGTGATGCCTTCTGCCAGGTTATGATGCAGCACAAGGCCCTCACCAGAAGCCGACCAGGTGCTTCTGACCAGTCATGGATTTTCTAGCCTCCAGGACTGTAAGAAAGAAGCCTGTTTTCTTTACGAATTGCCCATTCTCAAGTATACAGTGATAGCACCAAAAAGCAGACCAGAAAAGTCACCCAGCCTATGGTATTATGTTATAGCAGCCTGAGAAAATTAATACAATGTGGAAGCCTGTGCTGAGTAAGTTTAAGAGAAAATGGAATGAAAGTGAATATAAAATATTCTCCTTAGGACTTTTAGAATAATGGGGAGCTAAGAAACAGAGCCATAAGTGGAAGATTGTTGTGAGGTCAGGGAAGATTTTTAAAGATGGAGAATATTAGCACACGTGTGCCTGCTGATGGGAACAATCCAGTGGAGAAGGAAATTGATGGTACAGAACGGGTGACCAGAGGGGGCAGGAGACGGGATCCAGAGCATGGGTGGAGGCTCAGCCTGCCATAAAAACTGAGGTGGCCACCCACTCCAAAGAGAGGCAGGCTCCGCACTTGGGTTGGTAGATCTGGGGGCAAGGGTGTGCCCACCACACTCTCTTCTGATGGCAGCTGCATCCTCAGGGAAGTAGCAGCAAGCCAGGAATGATGAAGGCAGAGAAAGACTGGCGACCTGAAGATGATTTTATTGAATTTCGCTTATGCATACATACCTACTTGTCTAGTAGTGGTTTTGAATATTCCGTACAAATCCATGTACAAATTTTGACCAAGAAAGGAAAATAAGTTATGTTAGCCTACTGAAACAAAAACCCTGATGTACTGACAGATACCAGCCTTGACAATACAGAACATTCTTTGTAAAGAAACGTTCCGTGCCACTCTCCCACCAAGGGCGTTCCAGGTCTGCCTAACGGGCATTAACACGGTGCATTTTCTGTGCTTCAGACTGGATAGTCAACCCCCATTTTATGAATAACATAATCTACTCAGGGGCTTCAGCAACTCACAAGTCGTTCAGGGCAGAGAGGACCAAAATGTTCTCCAGTGGTATCTCTTCGCTGGGAGTCACAGGAAAGAACAAAACCTCATCATGGCTAAGTGTCTAGTTTGGATCAAAATTCAACCTCCATTTCTCCTTCCTTTTCCAAACACAGCTACTCTAACTTACCTCATTCTATCTCCTTTCATTTTCTTTCTTTTTTTTTTTTTCCACCCAAAGTGATCTTTTTTTTTTTTATTTTTTTTTGTTTTGTTTTTCAGCTCATTATGGGGGTATCCAAGTTCAGGCTATATATATTGCCCATGCCTCCCCATCCCCCCAAGTCTGAGCTTCAATTGTGTCCATTCCCTAGACAGTGCACATTGCACTCATCATGTAGGTGTGCACCCATCCTCCCCTCCCCCCACCCCCATCCCCCCCAGTCAGAACTTCAAGCGTGTCCATTCCCCAGGCAGTCCTTTCATTTTCTGTGGTTGATGGCTGTGTGCTGAGTTCACTTCCTGTGTGCCTTGGGGCCCATTCACAGAGTGGCGACAAACACTGTGTTCTGAGAACAGTGTGCTCCTAAGGTCCTGTAAGCACTGACATCCACCTCAGATATCCACCTCGAAAGGGGTGGTGCAGTGTAGACGAGGGCTGAAACTCTTGGTTTTAGGTATTCAGAAATCATTAGATAGAATAAAATGCAAAAAACCTCAAGAAGATTTGATTGTCTTTGTATCGGTGGACCAAAGGCTGAAGATCTGAATGCAGTAAGAACTTCCACTTACTGAACACATCTTTGGGGGGTTCCAGGAAAGCACTTTAAATCTGTGATCTCATTTAATCTGTACTCCAAATTCAAAACATAGGAATTATTAGCCCCATTTTCCAAATGAGGTAACTGAAACGCAGAGAACTTGGCTAAGGTCAGGCAGCTATTGAGTGGCAGAGCTGGAGTTCAACCAGCTCCGTCTGCGTCCAAAGCCCTGTGCTCTTAATCACAGCTTATTTTCTGAGTCTGTGAGCCCTCCATTGAATTGTTGTTCGTTCAAGCCGTGTGTGTGAAAGGGAAGTGCCAGTCAACACTTGAACTGCTCGAGGTGGAGAGTCCAACAGTTCTGCTTCTCTGCATATGTGCTTGTAACTATTAAGGAGGAGAAACCAGTCTTCACAAAAGCAAAGCCCAGTAACGCTATCTCTGCATTTCAGTGGGCAGATTGGGAATTGGACAACCAGTCCAATCAACCCCCATGCACACACAGTGTTTAAAAGGCACACGATACTACAGAACAATAGTTCTCTAGAGACAGGATGTTGGCAATGAATAAGATGCTAAATAGCTGAACCAAAGGACCCACAGACACAAAAGCAAGCTTGAGTGTGATCAGGCGTGATATGTGCATGGGGAGGAGTGTTTTTGTGCAGTTCGGGTGATAGATTGGTTGTGTTAATTAATTGTGTATTTTGAAGTTTTTTGCCACTTCACACCAAGCATCTCCTTAAAAATAAAAAAAAAAAAATTAAAAAGAGAGAGAGAAAAACAAAACAAAAATCTAATCTAATATTCAACAAACATTCTGCACCCAAACAGCACATCTTTGTCTGAAACCTTAGTTCCAAGAACCACTTACAGGCTTTCATCAACACATTATAATATTAATCAAGACTCATAATGCAGAGTGAATTGCATGCCAACAAATATATTTACACTGTAAATTGTTTGTTGAGGAGCCTTGGAGAGAAATGCAATTCACTGCTATAGAACTGAATAGTAAGAAAAATCCCCCACTAAAATCCAGAGGAAATAAAGACTCTGTAGAAGTTGATCCTCTAGAGCCTCGAGTAAGATATTTGTTAGCATTTCATCCAAATCCTTACAAAGAATTTAACTTCCAACCTACTCAATGTTTCAAATAGATTAGTTTCATTATAACTTTGGGTGGACTTTTCTCGTCTTACTGGCATATCTTTTAGAATTGATACTAGAATCACAGCTTTCATAAGGAGACAGAGAGAAAGACAGATGGATGAATAGATAGATATATAGACCTCCTTCCTGAGACATTCCTGAGAAATTGTTAGATATCTCAATTGGACCTTGTAGAGTCTACCTTCTAAACAATGTCAAATTTCATTCCATCACCATAATCATAGCTACTAATCATCTCCTTCTGGGACTAGTGTAATAGCTGCCTTACTGGTTCCCTATATCCACTCTTGACTTGTGGTTCCAGTGTGATAGTCTATAGCCCCCAAATTCAGTATGAATGATGTATGAATGAGATGACACAAGTTTGCATGACAAATCACATGGTCACCCTCCTCATGAGGCTCTGCATTGTCTGTCCCCACCGGCCCTCCACTTACCACTTTCCCCCTCACTCTCTAACCTTCTTATAGTCCTTAGAGAGGCCATGCTCTTTCCCTGTCTCCTAGTCTATTTCAGGGAGCCTACTGATACGTTCTCTTTGCACTTCGTACTTCCATTTCAGAGCACTTATCACAGTGAGAAATTAAATAATCATTTTTAATTCATTTAATTTAAAGTCTATCTCCCTCATTCTGATTCATTTTCATAATGTATTCCTAAATTATGAGAGATGCAAAGTCCAGGAACAATAAAGTAGGAGAGTGCTTTTGAAAATATAATTGTCTTCATTAATTTCTTTCTATGGCCAATATAAATTTGGTGTTCATTGTATATCAGTACTGTTTAGCTAAGTAACTAGCTAACTAGGTAGATAATAATACATCCATATAAACATACATATCTATATGCATAGGTTTATGTACTCATATGGATATATACATCTATATAGATAGGTAGGTACCCATCATTGCGCTCACATAGATACAGATATCTATGAGTCTGACCATCCACACAGTGCAATGCTGGGTGCATACAAGCACTGTGGGTCTCAGTTGAGCTGGTGTGATCCCTGGAGACTTTCTCTGCAGGCAGTGTGACTACAAGGAGGACTCACACACTCAATTGCTTAATCATCAACCCATGAAGATTATCTCAACTGAGCTAAAATACATCACAGGCACAATGGGAAAAAAAGTAATAATCCTTTAATTCCCAGGTGTCTTTGATCTTTGCATTTATCCTGAATTCCTGGGCTCTGTCACCATTGCACCTATCAATGTTAATTTTATTCCCCAGCAGGCAAAGAAAGAGACATGTTAAGTGGTAAGTGGAAGGAAGACCTAGTGGCATTAAAACCAACCTTTGCATATCCATTGAACGAGCAGGCATCCGTGCAGGTCTGACCCCTGGCCTGCGCTGAGTGTCAGCTCCACTGAGGAAAGGGAGCCAGCCAGTGTGCAGCTGCAGGGCACAGAGCAGGGACAAAGTCAGCCCTTCAGCTTCAGCCTCTGACAGTAAAAGACCCTTTCTGAACATACAAAGACTAATTAGGTGTTGCTTTTGCCTTTGAAAACCCACCCTATGGGGAAAAACAGCTTAAAGAGGTAAGCACAATGATGCTTAATGAGCACTGGAGATTCCACTAAGGTAGCAGGGAGGGGTGACAGAGGCCAGCAAGGAAGAGACTGAGGGAGGGGCAGGCTCAGAAGTGGCTTCAAAATCACTGTGACCACTGGGTTTGGAATGTGACTGGCTGTCACAGTGTTGCAAGGAAGTGTGATGTGCAAAAGGAAGACTTTAAGCAAAGATATCGGAAAAGACTTGGCCTGTTTCTGAAAATTAAGTGGTTCAAAATAAGGAAGCTCAATAATGCTTCATCTACAGTGTTCTGGCAGTGGGGTGGGTGGGAGGGAAAGAGCTGTGTTGAAGAAATGGGGGTAGAGACCAAGCCCTGACAAACTTTGTACCATACTAACGTATCTGGAAGTTTTTCCATAGACAGATAGACACAGTTAGAAAAGTTTTAATTAGAAAATTAAATATATAGAAAATTAAAGACCAGTATAAGTTTGAACCATAGGAAACTTCCACTTTAGGTCAAAAAATGGTCAAATATTGGTAATTTTCTATGATTCAACCTAATGAACATTCGTATATCATCATGTGGATTTAGCAATTGCTAATATTTCATCATATTTGCTTCAACTTTTTTCTGAAATGCTTTAAAGTAAACAACCACTATGGCATTTCTCACATAACTATTTAGTATACACTTTTAAAAAGTAGGTATGTTTCTGTAGAGACACAATACGTTTATCATGGTTAATAAAATCAACAAGTGCCCTTTCATATCACCTAATGCTCGTATTCAAATTTCGTCAGTTTCTTCAAACATATATTTTACACCTGATTTACTCAAACTTAGATTCTACCAAGAACTATTATTGGACTTGATTGTTATATTGCTTAAGTAAAAGAAGCCTTTAAAAGAATAGTTTTAAGCTAAGCCAATGGACCGCTATATTTTATCTATAAAATAATAATCTTAATATATGTTAAATGACAGAATGATTTATATGGCTCATGAATTCATTCCTGAAGTAATAATCATATATACTCAAAATCCACTTATTTTTTTCAGTTAGGTAATGAGTTACTTGACTTACCCTAGCTCACACAGTTGGTCATAATGTGTCAATATTTTTTAAGTCCTTTATGGAAAAAATAAAACCACAGACAACAGACAGAATGGGAGAAAATATTCCCAAGCTATACATACAATAAAGGCCTAATAACCAGAATCTACAAAGAACTCAAGAAAATCAACAAGAAAAAAATCAAACAACCCCATCAAAAAATGAGCAAAAGACATGAACAGAAGCTTTTCAAAAAAAGATAGACAAATGGCCAATAAACATAGAAAAAAAAGTTCAATGTCACTAATGTCAGGAAAATACAAATTAAAGCCACAATGAGATATCACCTTACTCCAGTTAGAATGGCTTTTATTAAAAAGTCCAAAAATAATAGATGCTGGTGTGGATGCAGAGAAAAAGGGATGCTTCTACACTGTTGGCAGGACTACATATTAGTACAAGCTCTGTGGAAAACAGCATGGAGCTACCCCAGGGACCGGTTTTGGACCCCAGTGGCAGGGGCGCAGGGGAAAGAGGCAGAGCGGACGCAGTGATGTGAACAATGGGGAGCAGCTGTAAATACAGATAAAGTTTTGCTCACTCTCCCACCACTCACCTCCTGTTGTGCAGCCCCCCAGTTCCTAAGTTTCATGGAAGACAATTTTTCCATAGACTGGGTGGGTGGAGGCAGAGCTTTGCAGCCGGTCCCTAACAGGCCATGGACCAGTACTGGGGAGTTGGGGACTGCAGCCTCAAAGAACTAAAAATAGACCTACTATTTGATCTGGCAATCTGACTATTGGGTATTTACCCAAAGGAAAAGAAGTCATTTTATCAAAAAGACACCAGTACTTGAATGTTTTTTGCACCACAATTCACAATTACAAAGATGTGGAATCAACTCAAGTGTCCATCAATTCATGAGTGGATTAACAAAATGTGGTATATGTATGCCATGGAATACTACTCAGCCATGAAAAAGGATAATTAATGCCTTTTGCAACAATTTGGATGGAACTAGAGACCATTATCCTAAGTGCAATATCTAAAGAATGGGAAAACAAATACCACATGTACTCGCTATTAAATTGAAACTAACCAATGAGCACACATGTGCACAGAGGGAAGTAAAACTCAGTGGAAATCAAGCAGGGGAGGGGAAGAAGGAGTGGATGGGTGATAACCTACTTAACAAGTACAATGAATACTATCTGGGTGACGGGCACACTTATAACCATGACTCAAGCATCATAAAAGTGATCCATATACCCAAAAATATTTGTACTCCAATAATACTCTGGAATAAAAAAAAAAAAAAGGTACTGTTGAGTTACAGTCATCTATACATTACCAGAGCACAGTTAATGCTGATGAGTAAGCAGCACCCTTAACTAGAGTGAAGTGGTGTCACACAGCAGGTGGCTGACAGCATGCAGATAGAAGTCTCCAGCTTGCAAGGCGCATGCAGAAGAGATCATGTCCCCAGTCAGGTGAGAAGCCAACCCTCTGTCTTCAGCATCCTGTCAACAGGCTGTGAGGAACTCTGCTTGCAGAAGACTAACTGTAGTCAGTCGCTGTTCTCCAAATGCAACCCATGACCTGTCTCCCTAACCAAGGTGGCAATGGCTGTGAGTCTCACGCACTCAAGCATGGGTTCTATGAACCAATCAAATGAATACAGTGTTCTAATAGTACTAATTGTATGTAAATACCTGTGAGGAGGGCATCTTCCTACCAAGTTCTTGAAATAATCTGATGCTGGTGATGCTCCCAATAATCAAACATGGAGTAGGATCATAACAACAGAGGCACAAAAGAAGTGACTATTTCTCACAAAAGCAAGAAATAACTGAAGAACTTGGAACGAAGGGTTCCTTACTATCTCTTGATGCTAAATTAATTGAGTTTCTTGAAAGTCAAGACAAAGAGAGACACACAACTAGTATATAAATACTCAGGCTTGCATTTCCTTTCATAATAAATTGTCAATGTCATTATCATCATTATCATCATCATCATCATCATCATGTCATCGCCATGTCACTACCAGGTGCATTTGTGTGTAATAGTGCTAAGGAGAGCACCTACAAGATTAACGCATTTACTTTAAAAACCCGTGTCCCTCATGTTTCAAGCATAGGCATTGTGTTTGCTGCCTTGAGAAATAAAATGATGAACATATCTATGGCTTATGTGGAAATCAAAACCATACCTCTGAAATGGAGTACTTGTTGGCAATTGACTAAATAATGTTGTAATAATTAAAATAAACATAATTTGCAGACTGTCTTACCAAGAACTAGAACTATTCAAGGTTTTCACATCTATTAACTCACTCAATCTACTGAACAACACTGAAGAAGGTATATTCTCATTTTATGGGAGGAATCTGCCATCTAGAGTCGTTAGAACCATGTCCTGAGGTCACAGCTAGTAAGCGGTGGAGTTAGGATTACAACCTTTGCCTAACTTGAAAAGTCATATTCTTCCTACTATGCTCTGTAGCTTCTTAGGATCAAAATGTTCTTTTACAGGAGATGTCCAGGAAGAGTTAGCTGGGGGCAGCTCCTGAGAGATAGTGTTCATGATGTATGTAATGACCCCACCGGATGTCATGAGTTGTAAGTATCTGAAAATAGCTATTGATTAATAAAGAATAAGAGAGGGAAGGGGAAATAAAGCAGACAGACAGGCAGTGCTAGAATGGCCCAGGTTTCTGTGGGAGTGCCTTGGAGAGTGCTATTGGCCGTGTTAACACAGCACCAGGTAGCAAAGCAAATGAGTGTCTCCCGAGCATCTAAGCTGGTGTCTCCCTGGCTGCCACTGAGCCATTCCTTCCCTCTCTCATTTCCCATCCTACTACAAAGAGAACTCATTTTGCTCACAAACACAAAAATCCTATGCTAAATAAATCTACTTGTGAACAGGAAGCCGACAACCCTCAGAGAACTTGCTTTGCCTGTACCAGGACTCTAGAGCTTTAGGACTCAAAGGGATCATGCCAGTCATGTTATTAGGAAATCGAAATGAGTATTTTGTGATATTCTTTAAACTTCAGGGTAGCTAATTAGCAGAAGGCATAGATCTAGCACACAGACGTCTTAAAGAGGGAGGAAGAACTAATCAGGAAATGAAAGAAATACCTCTTAGCAGTTTGCTTTTAGTTGGAAGCGCTATGAAGCATTCTTGCTAATGTGCTGTGGCTCAGGAGCAGCTGGGAAGCCGAAGTGTGGAGAGCTGAAGTTCTGTTCTCGAAACGTCCTAGCTTGAGACAGCCCCACCCCTCACTGCCTTCCTCCCCCCCACAAGATGTGCGTGCACAGTCTGTGAGCCTTTCCTCACTGGGTTACCTCCCACCACCCACTGGGGGGTGAACCTTCCCTAAAACTGGTGGCAGTCCCTAAAAACAGTGACTAACCACATGACTCTGCAGGTAGAAGACCTGGGCTAAGACGTTATTTTCCATGTATGAGCCACAGACTATGACTTAACCTCCAGCGGTCAGATTTCCCACCTGTAAAACAGTGATGTTAATATCTACTTTATAAGATTGCCATGAGAATTGAGCCAGGTAATGCATGTACAGCTGTTATCATAGCACCCAGAACACAGCAAGAATTTAGGAGAAATACATATTTTCTCACTCCTGCCCATGTTTCCACAGGGGACTTCTGATCCACTGGGAAGAAGAAAGTAGGATTGGATAAACACATCTGCCAGCTCTTTCGACCTCGCACGCACTCATCTCTAATGAAGGAGGAGTGACTTCACTGATTGGTGAGAGTCTGGCATTCCTTGGGCCACATTTAAGGGCAATTAAGCTCGAATGTGGCCTGGCATTTCCCCCTTGCACTACCAAATTCACATTCTAGCAAGGTTCCCGCTCCTTGCTCTCCCCAGGGTTCCCACACCGCCAGCACAGCCCAGGTGGGGCCCACGCCTGCCTCTGACGCTGGTCCCTAAGCCTCCTTGCACTTTATGGGAGAGACACAGCCCTCCGTTCAGATGGCAGATATGAGGGAGCCCAGTGTTGATTTTTCTGACCCACCTTCTCCCCAACGAAAGCCACAGTACCTAGACATGGTGGTGGTAGCAGGAGGCCCAAGATACATCTCCCAAGACTGTTTGCCAGGAGCCCTGGGTTTCACCCCAACAAAGTTACCACTGGACTTGATTGAGCCTCATCTACATTCTCATTTCTGTTCTTAGCTGCCACAGGGCTTCAGGAGGAGGGCTGATGTCAGTAATAAGTAAAACAGAAAGCAGTCAGTGAGCACAATCTGTAATATAATTACCATTATTAATATCAAATAATAATATTTTTATTATCCTAAACGTTCCCTAAAGGAAGAGTGCTCTCAGGAACTTTTGAGCTTTAATGTGAGATTTCTAAACCTGTGACATCACAGGTCACAGGCATGACAATTGAGAATGGTTATACATGTAAACACCTATGCCAAGGCTCCTTGTTTTTTCCCCCTCATAATCCCTGACATGAGCAGCCTCTTACTCTGTAGTATAGTTTGGATGTTGGTCCTCTCCAAATCTCATGTTGAAATTTGATCCCCAGTGTTGGAGGTGGGGCCTGGTGGGAGGTGTTTGTGTCATGGGCGGAGGATTTTTGGCTTGGTGCCCTCCCCATGGTAATGACTGAGTTCTCCCTTGGTTAGTTCACAAGAGAGCTGGTTGTTTAAAAAAGCCTGGCACGTTTCCCTCTCTCTCCCACTTCCTCTCTTACCAAGTGACACACCAGCTCCCTCTTCCACCTTGATTGGAAGCTTCCTGAAGCCCCACCAGAAGCAGATGCTGGCACCATGCTTCTTGTACAGCCTGAAGAACTGTGAGCCACATAAACCTCTTTTCTTTCTAAATTACCCAGTCCCAAGTATTCCTTTATAGCAATGCAAAATGGGCTAAGAGATCCTGTTTGCTCCTGAATTTAGTCCTGAAGATATTCTCTACTGCTTAGCTATCAGAAAAACCAGAACAGTGGAGTTGATTATCTTTCTAAGCTTCAGAGTCCAGATTTATAACAATCGTTCTCATCAGTGAGGAATATCAGCCCAACAGCAGGATTGTACAGGAAGAAAAATAGTCCAGAAAGAGATTTTTAAAAATATCTTATCCTTCCCTATTTCTGCTTTCTAGAAACAATGATGCTCCTGTAGCATTGAACACATCTAGCACCCTGAGCTTGGTTCCTAAATACCACACCTCACTCAAGACAATGAGGTTTTGTTGGAGACATGCTTGACTTCACTGCTAGGGGAGAGAAAGCACAGATGAGTCTAAAATATCCTCTTGTGCCAGAAAGCAAGGACATGTTCAAATAATGATGAGGACACATCAAAGGACACAGGCGCCAGCTTGATGGGACACTAACTGAATACATCTAGGAAAAATGAACATGTAAACAAATAACTCAAACTGATTACAATCCTTTGAATTAAATAAAACTTCATGATCCCATACTAAAAGTTAACAAACAAGCAAACAACTGAATAAATGTTGGAAAATGGAAAGCTCTTACTTACAGAAATATATCAACTAATAACTGTATAAGGAATGATGGAATTAGGAAAAGAAAATCACCATTTTGCAACCATACCCAGTAACAATGGACTTCGGTGGGGATCAACACTGGATGAAAATCCAGTGGGTAAAAATGTGATTAAGGTAAGTTATGTACATAGTCTCAAAATATCTTGCCAGCAACTACTTAGTCATTTCAACAGGAAAAATAGTAACATTACAGTGGAGAATCCTGGAACATACCATCTTAACCCAGTGATGAATGCTAGCATTGCCAATAGTGAAACAGGCTGGAGTCACAGGCCTCCTACCATGATACATGAAGAAGTGCACATCACATATAAGATATTCCTGCCCCTAAATGCATTTTCTGAATCCTGGCAGAGGAACATATCAGACAAACTCTTTTTCTGTAACTTCACGTGGTAGAAGGAGCAGAAGTCTCTTGAAAGCCTTTTTTGTAAGGGCACTAATCCCACCATGAAGGCTCCACCCTCCTGACCTAATAGCAGCCCAAAGCCCCCACCTCACAATACTCTCACAATGAGGATCAGGATTTCAGTATATGAATTTTGGGTGGGACACAAACATTCTAGACCACAGCAGTGACATCCCACAAAAACGGCAGTGTCCTGAAAGACAGAAAGGCTAAAAAGATATGACAACTAAGTGCAATGTGAGATCTTGTACCAGATCATGGATGGAAAAACAAAATGTTATAAAGACCATTACTGGGAAAATTGGAAAATTTCAATAATAACTGTGCATTAAATAATGTTATATAAAGGTAATATATCCCAGTTTTTATAATTGTAAGAGAATATCTTGTTCTTCAGATATACACACTGACGTGTTGGAGAAAAAGGGTATGATGTTTGCAGATAACTCTGAAATGGTCAGAAAAAATGTTTATTTATACAGACATGTATATTAAATATATCTATGTATCTGTTTATCTACTTATTTATCTGTCCATCCATTCATCCACAGAAAGGATGATAAAACAAATGTGACAAAATGTTAACAGTAGGCAAATCTTTTGAGGGATTAGTGAGTATTTTTGTACTATCCTTGCATTTTTTCTATAAGTTTGAAATTATTTCAAAGTAAAAAGTTTAAAAAGAAGGTTATTTTTGTAGACCATAGTTGCTAGAACAATGAAACATATTGGTTTATTTGATTTTCTTAAAAGAGCCTTGTGGTCTCTGTGTGTGTGTGTGTGTGTGATTTGTGCACACACATGCGTGTATACAAGCTCATACAGGTTAGTAATATCCTCATTTACACATGAAAAAACTGAAGCTCAGAGAGATTATGTGATTTGTTTGAGGTTAATAACTAATATTAGCACATGAATTCAGAAACCTTGAGTCTAAGTTAAGCATGCATTAAAAGCACTCCACTGATTTCTGCTTAACTTCACTTAATTGGCAGGGTGAGGTACCTGGCCTCCCTGCTCCTGTCAGCTATACAGTCTGAAGTCCGCAGCGTGCAGAATTCCTGTTCTACGCCAGTCGTTTCCCTCCGGATTACCTGGCACTAGCACATTTGCTAGTTGAGCCATATGCTTACCCAGAGTCAGTTACATCATTTCCCAAATCTGTTCTTACCAGGTGTCCTTTTTCATTTCATTACATAATTTACCTAAACCCCTCACAAACTGATACAATATGAGTGCGAGAAGAGAATTGCTGTTTCAATGAAAACTAAGTAGAATATTTTGGAGAGATTCAATAAACTAGGTTAAAAGAAAAAAAAAAAAAAAACCTGCAGTTGAATTAAGTATGGACAAAAAGAGCCATAGTAGAGAAGGGGAAAAAAATCATAGAGTCTGGAAGTACTTTGCACTCAGATTGCTTTACACTAGGAAACCTCACCCTCATGCTGGACTTTAAACAAATCTAAACTAGAAATCAAGAGCGATGCCTTTTAAATATTGTTTATTCAAGAAGACACTAATTCACAGTCAGCAGATTCACTCTAAAATCAAAGGCTTTGACCTTGTGTCAAAAGTCAAATGAAGGCTACTTTACATGCTTTGTTGTAGTTACCATGCTTCTGCCGTTGTTTGTGAACCGCCAGTGTATGTAGCTTTCTCTTATAAGAAGCTACTTGTTCATCCCATTTGACACTATTGTACTGATTTTAGACCAGTCTCAGTTCTCTACAACTCCTCTCGCCCAGGTTTAGATTATGTAACAGGCCAAAGACCACCTATGATTCAGAACTAGGGAAGGGCTTGTCCCTCCTTCTCTCTGTCTATACGTGACACCACCTCCCAGGCTGCAGTGGGATGTGGTCTGATTCATCCAACCCCTCCCCCTGCCTCCAGACCACTGTTCATTCTCTAAATTGTGAGTTCAGTTAAAGCAACATGGGAAGCCCTGTGATTTCTACAGTTTGGGGGCCTATTAATTAAAATAATATATTTACATAGATCCATATTGGGTCCTCTACTTATTCAACCTAGGGAACAATTACTGTGCATTGCTACCACGTGTTAACCATTTGAGGGCTCTGAATGCTTGTAATAGATTTACTCTAAGTATCGCTCTGACCCAGCAACCTAGAAAATGCTCAGTAGAAGCTGATGCATTTCGAAGAGGAAAAAACACCATTATCTATCTTCTCCCTCAGAAATTGCTTTCTGAATAAAAGAACAAACGAAGCACACACCTGCCCTGAACTCCAGCCTGGCCCACCAAGGAGTCACGGGCCTGCCGGTGACGGTCCCTAAGTTTTACGTCCCTGCCCCGTGCAAAGCCCACAGGTAGGTGGGAGCGTGAGTGGTGGGAGGAAGCCAGGAGGAGGAAGGGGGGCGCTGGTGAAAGGAGCACTTTATTTGATAAAATTGTAAAGAGCAGCTTGTACTGTAGAACAAGAATCTCCCAGTAATAAATGTCAGGTTTATGAACAATCGAGCCTCTCAATTCCTGACTGGAATTGCTCTTTAAGGTCAGCTCCGTAAGTGCTCCCTGGGTGACGAGGCTGTTCTGCTGAGGGGCTGGCAGTGGGGAAGGGAAGCACGCGGAGCTGGGCTTGCCCACGGCGTTGTTAGTGTCTGAAAGAAGCGATAAATATCTCTAGTAGTTTTAATAAAGGAAAACATCCAGGCGTCCACACATACAAGAGTTCGTGACTGGAGCCTCAGTAAGTGGTTATTCAATGCTGGAACCACACTCACCCAGCGAGAGAAAACACCCTCCTTAGCACCAGGCTTTTCACCTCCCAGTGCTTCAATGCAGCTTTTGTGAAACCAAAAGTGACCAATGAGATGGAATTCTCGTTTCAATATCTGTCCCTACCCTCAAAGTAGATGCTGCCTTTGGGTGTGAAAGTTAAGTTAGTGTGACCAAGCAGCATAGATGCTCAACATGCAAGGGGAAGAAGGGTGCAGATGGCGGGGATATGTGCACATGCCAAAGTGGACGCGCACACACCAAAATCAACTTTGGTAGTTAAAAGTGAGAGTGCCAGATTCCTCTCCTTTCGTTCCTATGGCAGGGACAAACACAGCTTTATCTCATTTTCTCATCTTCTGCAGAGAAAGGAAATAAGTGGAGTATGGATTGTGGAAATTCACAAGATTCAGGTCTATGGAAACCGTGCACGTGGGAACACAGTGGCGTCTGTTGGGAGGTTGTCCTGAAGATTCACAGAGGCCAGATGGGGAGAAAGCTAGAACCAGTGATTCAACCCTGGGCAATTGCGTGTTGAGTGCCACTCTGCAAAAGGGAAGGAACTGACAGCAGTGTCGAGTGATTCTGAAACAAGATTCCTCAGATTTGATTTTGGGGGATATTATTAGAGGAAGGAACAAATTCAGAATTTCAGCTTTTATTATCAAACGCTATATAGTTATTCAGAAGTCCACAAATACTTGCTGAACACTTGCTGTATCCCAAACACTTGTCTCACATGCTGAGGAGACTGCAGTACCAAGCAGATACCAATTCCTGCCTTTCTGGAGTTTGTATTTTAGTTGAGTGTATTTAGCCTTGTTATGCCCTTGCTGAAAAGCAAGCAAGCATTTGAAGTCAGTTAGCTTTGTGTTAGAGTAACTGCCTTCAAATAATGAAGGGAGGAGAGAAGGGAGGGAGGGAGGGTAACAGAGAGGGAAGGAGGGAGGGAGAAAGGAAGGAAGACAAGACAAGAAATAGCTACTGAAATATGTCTCTACTCTGTCGAATGATCTGTTCCAATTTCTCCGTACTGGAATCCAGGTTTACCTGCTTGCTAAGCATCTAGAAAGGTAAGCTTTTTATTGGAGAATTAATTTCACACCTGATTTTCCTGCCAGGGTAGCTGACTCACAGGTGTTCGAGTCACCTGCTGTAAGATTAGGTTAAGAAAAAATACTTCATTCTGGAATTTGTAAGCCAAAGAGCCCTCTGCCTCTTCGTTGTCCCATTCAACCATGTGGCCGTTCTGAAATGAGTTTCTGAGGCGCCCAGTAGAAGGAATGGCAGCTGGAATGGAACCAGCTACTGCAGAAAAAGCCTGTGGCAAAAATTAGTGCAAGAAGGAGCCGGAGAAGGGTGGCCTCAGGGGGTCCAGTGACTGACGCAATAGGAAACAGAGATGATGAGCAGCTCCGTGAGTTGATTTGTATTTCCTGGGGTTACGGCAGCAGGGCCTTGATAGACCATATGGTCTGGCCTTGACCCTTAAATCTCTGCCTGCCCTCAGAGCAGCAGCCCTCACTGTCGCTGGCTTCCACTTCGTGTTATTCTTGGCACTAGGAGTCCCGATCACAGGGTGGTTCAATATCATAATCCAAAGAATTAGATAGAAACCATCTGGAAGAGCAACCAACTTTAACCTTGAGGGCTACTTGAAAATAACCTTCATCCACAGAGCCCTGTGTTCACATGGAAAAATAGGTTAGTTAGAGCATATTTCAAAAAGCACTAGGGTCTCGGGAGCCATCCACCTCAGAAGAGACCGACATTTAACCACTAAGCTCTGATATCCATAGAGTGTGTTTTTCCCCATCTGCTTAGTGCCAAATTTCTGGTTTCTTGCACGATGGGGATGCAATAAACAGGGCCAAGAAGGTAACAAAACTCACTGCAGGATGCTGAGGAACAGAAAGCAGAGAGGCCACGCCTGTAATAAATCAATTAGCAGATTATTCAGCAGAGGAAATGCAGTTAAATAGACCAGTGGTTCTTACTATGGACTCTGAAGGCAGAAAAAGGAATAGGTGAGAATGCAAGACAAGCAATTAATCCTATTATTCCTGTTTCTTTTTTATGCACAGACCCCCTGGAGTCCCCACTTCAGTTCCCATCAAACACATTTGTATCTGCAGAAGTCTGTACAGCGCTGTTCACGAACGCAGTGCTGTCAGCGTAAGTCCTATTCCCCAGTAAATTCGTGAGACTTGATCAATTAACAGTCACTAAGAGGAATGTATTATGATTCTCCAAAAAGCCACAGAGTAAGTCAATGAAAACACATAGCATATAAACTCAGAGTTCTGTGTTATGGTTCTCTGACTTAACTACCCAGACAGTGATTCTTCATGAGAAACGATCCCTCTTCAAGGTGACTCTCTTCAGGAAGGAGTTTTGTGTTGTTAGAAAAAAAAGGGTTACATCTCCACTCTATTTAACACCGCATAAGATCGGCGCTAGCACTGCCTCTTCTTGTAAATGAAGCGTAACTGTGCTCGGTTAGGCAGGATGCGGAAGCAACTCGGGACAGAGCCAGGAATGGTCCCTCTGTTCTCTGGATTAGAGCCACACAGCCCAAAGCCCAGAATTCTACCTTGGGCACAAGCACTTTAGGGGAAATGCCATTTTCCAAAACACTGATTCTTAGGTCCAAAATGCTCCCACTCTCTGCACTGCTGGGAAATGAAATAAGGGGGCAGATGAGGCACTGGGACAAACTCACCTCTTCTGCCATCTAATATAGCAAAAAAAGGAAGAGTGAATAATTAGCAACTACTATTTTTTGCCAGAATCCTTCTCTGGAATAGTAAGAACCTTGCTATCAAAGACCTAAGGTCTAAAATGGTATCCTAATTATGACCAGCCTGGAAAGCACACATAAAACACGCTCGACAAAATAGCGCCTGGCGTGCTGGGCGGTGACTGGTGAGGTGTGCACTGGGAACGGGTGCAGCTCCCCTGTGAAGATTCAACAGGACCCCACCCTAGAACATGGGATTTCAAGAGTCCTAGTGGCAACAATAGGCCTCCCAGGAACTGGGCACAGCCTTTCATAGCCCCTAGGCTCTCCGGAGTGACTGTAAGAAAGGCTCCTTCCTCCAGCATGCGCTGGCCCTGGGGTCCCGGACGCTGGAGCGGCTCTGCGGGCTGACTCCAGCCTCCTCTACCTTCCTCCTCACCCCTCACGGTAAAAGCACATTTGATTCTATCCATTTTCTATAGCGAGGTTATCAATGGCAATTTATTTTCCAGAAAATGACTCCACAGCTTAAATAAAAATGTTGAAGGCCACGGCGAGAGATGGATTTCAAAATGATCCCTGAGGGATGTTTCCCACGGCGCTGGCTGACTTGCAAAGACATCTGCATAACCTGGGAAGAGGCTCTGGACGCAGGCAGAGTGTGATCAAAGCCCAGCGTAGCTCCCTTTCGTCTGAACACCTATCTTGAAAGTCGGACCTGATGGGCATCAGAGAGGGGAAGGGAAACTTCTCTGGGGGCTCTGGTGTCACGGCTGCTGTTGTCTTGCCTTGCTATGAGATAAAATTCAGGGCACAGGAGCACAGCACAGAGGAGCGAAAGGAAGGTAGAACTGATTGGCAGGGAGGGGCAGAGACCTAGGGAGGGGCACAGCGACAGACAGACAGCCACAGAGGCACCCCGCGAGGTGACATATGATGACACATCCTCTCTTCTCAGCCTGAAGCTCCCTTCTAGGAAGGAGGCCAACATAAATTCTTCCACTCAGCAGTGCCGAGATAGACCCGAAAGAAAACAAAAAGGGGATTAATCTCGGCATTGCAGGTGCCCTCAGCCATGTTGCTAATACCCGCCTTCCGCGGGGGTTTGATTTGAGGAGGGCTTTGCCAGTAGCTGAAACACCAACCACAGGCTCTCCCCCGCCATCCCCCCAACACATTTCATTTTATTTCTATCAAGCCGTGCGTCTGATTGCCTCACTCTGAAGGGTTGGCAGCGGTACATTAACCTGCCGGATCTCGGTGCGCGATGTGGGCTGCCAACATGGCTATCAAAGGACCACTTCTGTCTTTGCAGGTTCCTGGGGATGCAGACAAAAAGCAGCAATGGAAAAGTGTCGGCTGCATGGTGGCATTTTCTTGCCTGACAGTTAACCTTCACATTGGTAAACATGCAATGAGCTTTGCATTGAAAACTGTTCCTCATCCTGATGCTGCAAGTTTCTTCACTTTGAAAATGGGCACGATGCAAAAATCCACAAGGGATTATTTTCCATCCTCTCTGTTTCTTGTATGTCACGTGCTCAGTTATTTTTCTGCATTCCGTTTCTTCTGGATGTTATCAGCCTTCCCTGACTTTGTAAGTTTTATGGCCTCTTTTTCTTTCACATTCGTGCATGTGCATGTCCCACAATGGGTTAAGTGATTCCATTGAGCCTAAACATTCTTAGAAACAACTCTATCAATCACCACAGGAGCTCTGAAAGGGGAGATTATTGCACATGCACATTTTAATTGAGTTTTCTAAAGAGAAAGAAATAGCTCTGTACTTAGCACCCACTAGTCTGTAGTCAGAGCAGAAGAGCAAGGATTTGACTTTCAAAGATTTCTGGTCCAAAATTATGTCCTACCGCATAGGCTGTCTGGATGGGTCTTATGTCACACTGTCAAATTTTACCTGTAGTTTGGCTTATTTTGAACAGACTGTACTCTACATGTTAAGCTTCACTAGGGTCTTTTTTAAACGAGGCACCTCCTAGAAGGTTATCTGACACATACACACGCATTGCTGATAGGCTCAAATATACAGTCTAGTCTATTCCTCCCTGCTGTTCTGATCCACATACTGAAATAATTCCCACTTCTTGTTAACTCTATTAATTTATTACTAATGCACTAAATGGCATTCTAATGGCTTAGGAGCACTAAATTACTTCCCCAGGTACCTTACATCAACTTTCTAGGTGGCTCATTCACCACACAGGCTCTGACCAAAGAGAACGGGCAATGTTACAAAGATGAAGTGGGTCACTGCGCTGGAAAGCCAAAAGCCTGGCCCTCTTCGTGTCCTCTTTTCCATGGACATCCACACCCAAGCCTTGGGTGATTCTCATTCTCTGCTTGCAAAATGAAGTTAAGATTCATCACCTCAACCCCAAGGGAGAGTATAAATGGAAATTGGTTGTGCAAGCACGTTGCACACAATTCAGCTTGCTGAAGGTTCATTTCCAGAAAGAATTCATTGGCTTCCCTCTTTCTTCGACATCACCCAGACATGCCCTGTCTTCCTCATGGCCTCACCATGTTCCTTGTTGTCTCTAGCAGACTGTGCATTCCTTCAGGACAAGGATTGCTCTTTTCTGTGCCTCTGGGACCACATGCATCATCAGGGCTGAGTATACAGCAGGCGATTAATAAATTCTTATTGATTAATACAAAGAGCATTGCACTGATGACACTATATTTTCATTATCTTCTGTGCATTTATACCAATTCACTTTGGAGAGCAGGGACCGTATTGTGTATGTCTCATGTTTTCCCCAATCCAGCACCTTGGACCTGGTTTCCGGCACATGTGAGCATCCCAGGATTATGGTCAGAATGGAGATGAGAACAGTTGCTTTGTACATGACAATTGATATTTTTTCTTCTAATTCACAAGATGATCTTGGGGTATTACTAAATGGTTAATTTAATCAGTTGACTTGCTAAGTGAAGATATATTGTTAACTGGAGCAGAATCTTTGTGGATGCTAAATTACCCAGCTAGGCTCGGAAAGCACATCAATGACTACTGTAGCTGGAGCATAAGAGTTAAAGTGTTGATTTAAAGCTATCAGAGCTACTTATCGTTGGAGTTTTGCTTGATGACATTGAAGGTTTGCTTGCTTATTGGGTTTGATTATTTGCATTGCGTGATTATAAGGTATATCGCTCCCAGAATTGATTTGATGTGTTGTGATTGCAACAGCTTTTTGTTATGTGACCTGATAACTGATTGGTTCAAGTGAACTTCTCTCCAGAATTATCTATTCATTTTCCTTCAATAACCAACAAACATACACACACACACACACACACACAAACTCACTGAGAGGAAGAACGACAAGCTGTTTGTACGTAACATCCATCACCAGAGCCTTCCTGGCACTCTGAGATAGCATTTCCCCCCTCTGGAGCAGGCCACCGGTCAAGTGCCACTGTGGAGTCTCCTCTGGTGTGTGTGGCAACATCCTCACCCAGAAGTTTCTTTTACCATTAGCACTGCTGTTCCTCAGTCAGCATTCACACAGTGCCACAGGGTACTGGGCCCTGGGCACTCTGCAGAGGCTGATAGAATAGAGCAGAGCTCCTTGGACTCTTTCAGAGCATGCCAGCACATGGGGATGGGGACACTGGCTGTCCCACATGGCAGAAATGTTGCCTGCTGCCTGCGACCCACACAATGTTGCTCTTTTAGGCCGGGTAGAAGAGAAGTATCAAACAACAAAATCTAAGTAGAGGTAATCACATGACCCAAATGCATCCTGTTTCTTTCGGGCACATCTCTGACGGTGTTGTTTAACATATTTAACGTTTTGTGGCATAGCTATTACCATCATGCTTCAGCACTTCAGGCACACATGTGCCCCCTATACAACAAGCCCTGGCGAAGTGTTATCATTCCATTTCTCAAACAAAGACTGCGGCTGAGAAAGGTTACACAATTTGCATAAGACCAAACAGCGATGGAGCCAGCCCTGGATTCCAGGGCTGTGTGAGCAGGTGTTGCTCACTGTGCTCTGCCGAGCCCTGGAGGATTGACCTGTGTCAAAGGCCAGAGGGATTGTCTCATTAGCCCCTCATTGCAAAAGGAAACTGAAGTCCAGAGAAGCAGGGTACCCAGACAGAACAATAATTAGCTGCAAAGCTGGGGAGACTTCTCACGTCCCCTTTTACGACGCTCCAGTGCCGAATGCAGGCTGGGATTCCCCAACTAAATTATAAGCTCCTTAAGGAACTGGAACCCCATTTTATTAACTTTGTGGTACTCTTAGGCACTAGGAGAGCATTACGTGCAAAGATACTCACCGATCAACAATGCTTATTTATATTCTAAGAAAAGGAGCCCCATCTGTTGAAAGCCGGTCCAGAGAGTGCCTGCTCTGGAATCGCAGTTGGTCCTACTCAAGCACAGGCACTGCCTTCAGGACAGTCTGTGCCAGGATGCCTGGCTCAGGTGGTCAACTCCCAGAGACATCTAGTTAGAGCACTGCACAAAGAAAGCTTCATCAACATTATTTTTTGATGCCAAAAAGGTGATACTCTGAACTGTAAGGAGAGTGAAATGAAGCCAGTGGGTCCTTTATCTGAGAAGACTTGGGGCACGGCACTCCAGGGAGCCACAGCCACCCAGTGGAGTTATTAATATATGAACTTTGCCACTGCTCACCCACACTGCCTGCTGATTTTTATACTATGTTGCATAATTAATCTGTCAACATTCTGTGACAGAGTATAAATATTAATAATATGATCACACAGTTAGCTGTTCCCTTTAAAATTCAACGCCGCAGAGATAAATCGGCCACTTAATCTTGCCAGATTCCAAAAAGGGGAGGAAAGAGTGAGAGAGGAAGCAGAGACGGAAGAGGAGGGGAAGAGGCTGGGAGCTGACCGGGAATGGGGGCGTCCTTGTCTGAATCTGGTCTCACTCTCCTACTGTCAGATAGATGTTTAAAAGCACATAGCACTTGAAGCTAGCTTAGTTCTTTTATTCCCTTGTAATGAGATCAACCTTTTCTCCCTCTTTTTGTTTTTATTCAAGGGACAGAAAGCTCTCATCTTTCCACCTGGCATTCCCTGTCTCTGGATCTGCATGAGCGGCAGTAAATTCCAGCAGAGCCCTAAGCCAACCATCCCTTTTGTTTCCTGAAAGAAGAGAGGTTTATGTCCTCCTGGAAGGCTGACCAGCAATGATTTAGGAGATCCACAGGACCGCAGCAGCACTGAAATGCAGATGCGGTTACATAAACCGGGGGAGAAGCCTGTTGTGTCGTTATAACTTTCCATCGGTTCGGCTTGCCAAGTGTTCTCTGTGTGCATCCAACAGTCTCTAAAAACCTACAGTTGTCAAGAACGCCGCTGAACTGGCCTTTCCTCAGCCACCACGCTGGCCCCAGGCTGCCACACCAGCAGGTGCTTAGGCAAACCTTCTTCCACCTTCCACTTTACACATCCACGTGCTCAACCCAAATATCTCTCCATCATCTTCTTGCCAGTTGGTATCCTACGAAAAGCCATGGGAGATTAAAACATAAAAATTAAAAAAAGAATTAAATGAAAATCATGACCTCAAGGGACATAAAATTTAGTGTAAAGGTAAAATAATAGCAGCAACGTTTATATAGATAAGAAAATTATTTGTATAGCAAGAAAAATTCAGAAGCATTTTATATCCTTGTTTTTCTATGCAATTTTACAGTCTCATTCTGGTAGTTATATTCTTGTTGTACCTTTTATTTATTTGTCCATTTTACTGTTACTATAATTCTCTCTCTCTAGGGTGCCACTAGCAAATAAAAATGTGGAATGAAAACTGAAATGGACCTTTGAGATTATCCAAGTCATTTCACAGAAGAAGAAATCAAGGCCCAGAGAAATTAAAGGATTTGTCCAAAGTCAGAGGCCCAATTCCTAGAATAGGATCAGACCTAGGCCTCCTCCCTGTCCGACTTAATACTGTCACCATCAATGTACCTTTTAATAAAAAATATAAATGAGAGAATTTTAACTGAATCTCCTTTTCACCTAATTCTGATATATAATTAATAACACGGTGAATCACATGTAAGTTGTATATTTCTTTAAGTCAAAATGTGCTGTGATAGATGTTCCATCGAAAGGATCTGAAGACAGGTTTTCTATAATATCACTACAGATGTGGGGATGATATTGGCTTTCACCTTACTCTTAACATCACAGTCCAGGGATGGGCTTCTGCGGGTCCCTGCATCTCCTAAGACTGTGTTCAAATTTGAATGGGTAGCCTTAAGTACTTGGAGGGGTGATCATGGGAAACTCTTCAGAGATTTTACTGTATTTTTGAAGTTATTAGTGATGATAGGTATGTAGATAGAAGACAGGAAGAAGCCTCTTAGTGGTTTACATCAAGCTGGGAGAGACCTAGGGCTGCCCACACCTTCCTAGCAGAGCTCTCAGCCTGAATGTGTGGTCCCTGACTGCAGCAGAATGTTAATGAGGCCAGAACTCCAGTCTGTGTAATGCAAATAAGGAGCAATGGCAGATTCTGCCACCAAGGCTCCATCATTTTGTTTTACAGGGTACAGAAATGAAAGGGATATTTTAGATTAAAAGATTTGTTTAATGGTCTGATTAATTCATTCCAAACAGACCGAAACTGTTCTACGATTCTCCTTTTGCTCTTAACCTTTTCAGCTTGTTTTCATGCATGCCGACTTTCCTTTCTTCTTCCCTTTTTTTTTTTTAGTAGTTTAATTTAATATTCAGTAACCGCTGCTCCGATTCTGGTGTAGATCATGTGCTGTGTGAGAAAAATGGAATGCATGTGTTTGCGTGTTTTTCCCATGAGAAGAGTAGGAATGCGTCTAAAATCCAACTCTGTCATTGCAATACTCATCAAAACACACCGCCAGGCCTTAAATAAACCCTGTGGAGCCCAGTCAACAATAAAGGGGCACGTGCCTCTCCTGACCTGTACCGTGGATGGAGCCCATTGGCTTGCTAGAGTTTGCAACATTAATTATTGGTGCAGATCTCTGCCCCACATTGTACGTAAGACACTGGGAGGGATTTGCTAGCTCTAGTGAAAGTGAGGCTCTGTACGTAGAATCAGCAGGTGCCAACAGCAGGAGGACCAAGGACAGAAGCTTTTGATGGGACACTGAAGGGCTTTTCACCCCAGTATGTTAATAGTGGCTTGTTTTTCTCTCTTTCAGATGTTTTCAGTGAACACCTCGTTCCCACCCCTTTCCAAGCCTGGGAAAATGGCTATGACCATTGCTTGATGCTGTGTGATTTTTGAAAGTGGATGATATGAAAGATACAGATTAAATGTCATTAATCTCCTTTTGCAGATTCATGAATCCACAGATTCAAATAATCCAGAAT
This sequence comes from Eulemur rufifrons, assembly GCF_041146395.1. Lineage (NCBI taxonomy): Eukaryota > Metazoa > Chordata > Mammalia > Primates > Lemuridae > Eulemur > Eulemur rufifrons. The sequence continues at coordinate 7,246,222 of NC_090988.1, read as the reverse complement.
AGGTCTGGGAGGTGTGGGAATGTAAGCAGGTAAGAATTTTTACGGAAATCACTAAGTAGTTCAGCGCCACGTGTAAGAGGGAGGTTGTAATATTGGGTTTAGCCCCATTTTGGGTTTTGCCACAAAGTGGCAAGTGTAGGAAGAGCTGGATTGTTTTATTCATTTATTGTGAGGAATTCTCAATAACTAACTGCAAATAGTGTTATAAATTCTTGATTAGAGGGGCTTGTAAAAGGACTCACTGGGGAAAGTTCTATCTGTGATACAAATTGCAAAAAAAAATATTGTGAATCATAACAAATTTTCTCTGTTTATCTATATTTTATATTTTTCCATCTATTTATTTATGCTCTGTTCCTTTTTTGGATTTGGATTTGAAGCAGCTTATCAGGTACTATCTATTAGTAAGGACTATTTGAGAAGTAATCATCAAATTAGTGCCCAGGAAGGACAGGGATGGTTAATCGTTAATTTCATGTGTCAACTTGACTGGTCCCCAGGGTCCCCTGATACTGGCTCAGGCATTATTCTGGGTGTGTCTGTGAGGGTGTGTCTGCATGGGGTTGACAGAGTGAAGCACGTTGCCCTCCCTAATGTGTGTGTGGGGGGGATCCAGTCAACTGAAGACCTCAATAGAACAAAAAGGCTGAGTAAGAGAGAATTCCTGCCTGACTGCTGGAGCTGGAACACTAGGCTTTTCTTGCTCTTGGACTTGAATTAAAAAAATCGGTCCTTCCTGGAACTCAAGACCTCCTCCCTTCAGACTGGAATGTAAACCAGCAGCTCTCCTCGGTGTCCAGCTCGCCGACTGCAGACCTTGGGACTTTGCAGCCTCCGTATCGTGGGAGCCAAGTCTTCATAATAAATCTCTTTATGTGTGTGGGTGTATGTGTGTGTGTGTGTATTTCATCCTATTGGTTCGGTTTTTCTAAAGAACACTGACTAATACAGTAGCCATGGGGCGTTCACCCGGATGAGTCTGGCCGAGCGCAGAGACTGACCATTTCTTCAGAATGTAACGTCGGAAGCCTATACCAAAGAGAAGCCATTTGGGAGACTTTTTTGAACCAGCAGGAAAACAACCTTTAGTTTAAATAAACTTTTACGCTAGACCTCAGTACAAACTTAACACACTTAGAGACCACAGATACACAACCAAAGCATCCCACGATCTTCTATCAGTGACGGAAGGGAGAGAAACCGTCAAGACAGCTTGCTGCTTCTGCTGTATATCACTCACACACACACACACACACGCACATATATATGCTTTTGTGTTGTGGGAAGGGGCAGCCAGAGTAATTAAGTCGTTCAGTTCAGGGAGCGCTGCCACATCTTTGGTTTCACCCACAGCCGCTCTGCTCTACTCTGAGTTCCTGTAAATTTTTAAAATGGAAGTTTTATTTTCCCTTCAGATCAGAACCTTGAGCTGCTGTCTGAGTCAGTGGTGACAAATCAACTCATTTAATAAAAAGATGTGAATGAAGTGAGGGGAGGAGGCAAATGTGCTGAGACTTAGGAGCTGCAGATGTGTCTCCTTGCAGAGCCGCCTCTCAGTTGCTGACCGTGTTTCCATGGAGACAGCTGGGCTCACAGCACCCAGGCCAGCCCATCAGCCCCAGTGGCGGCCGCACACTCACCACTGGAGGTGGGTTACACCAGGGAGGGCCCACTTCCCTGCAGTTCTCACAGGTTCTGCCTGTCCTCATGACTGCAGGATGGAGGTTTCTTAGGAAAGTGAATGCTCAGCGATGAGAGTAGCTTGGCCAGAAAAATGCTAATTCTGTAAAGGCATTTAATTATGCTAAGATGTGACCTCACTTACACATGAGCTCATGGTTCTGGCCTCTTTATTCTTTTTTTGTCTCACTGTTTGGTTACTGGAGAGATTCAAGAGATATAAAGTACAAATGACTTGCCAAGTCCTGTCCTAACCTCTCAGAAGAATAAAAGCTCTCCCCCTAGGATTCCGCTCCTTAAGGATGGAGAGAAATGTTCTTTCCTTTCTTTATAACAATGAGCAGGCTGAAGCAAAGAGTCAAAGGAACGATTTCATTGTTTAATATGTATATATTTAATATGTGTATGTATAGCCACATAGTTACCATTGACACAGTAAATTTATAGATATAGACTATCTGTATAGATACACTATATCTATATAGAGCTACTATGTAGACATATATAATTATATTTAAATAATATATAATATAGAGTATATATATTGTGTGTATATTTATATATGTGCATATAATCCAGCTATATTTTCATTACTTTCAGAAAGACACGGAGCTTCTCAGGGTACATCAGGAACCTAATTTCTGCTTTTGGATCTGCTTTTAGCTCACCGTGGAAACTTGAAAAAGTCAGTTCACCTTTTGGGTTCCTATTTATTCATTTTCAGCTTGAGCATGTTGGCAGGGTTTGTGCCTGCAATCTCATTCCTTTCCAAATCTGGAAGTCCCCATCCTTCTATGTATGGCAGGTGAGAGTAAAGGAGCCAGGTGGGGACCCAGAGCTTAGTAGATACAATATATAAGCTGGTTGCCAAACTTGGCCTTATCTGTCTTCTTCACTTCCAGAGTCATAAATTTTCTATGTAACGTACCTCTTTACTCTCTCAGTATATCAAACTTCTGCCTTGGTGGAGTTAAGTCATATGCATAACAGACTAATATCCCAAAGGCAATAAACGTGACACAAGAGGCCAAATATAAAGGATCCATCATAACAGTTCCACAACGGATCGTCACATTAGGATAGTTAACCACTAGTTTTCCTGGGTGGCTTGCTCCTTGCCAAATTTTACTCCTAAACAATTAATATCTATCAACCAATGCGTTGTGGGGATGTCTTTCTACCACAGTTCCCCAGGAACACAATCTAATCGTACAATTACATCATAAGCAAAAAATCCAGGGTGAAAAAATAAATGTCCAATACTCCCCAAAGACATTAATAAATCATTCCCCAATAATATATCCTTTTAATCGATCTGATTCACCACCCTTTCCCTTCTCCAAGAGCATAGAATTGTTAGGTAAATGTATTAAAAATCTAAGTGAAACTAGGTACAACTTTACTATAAACCCCATGAGAGAAAAAAACACCATGCATTAAAATAAGCTCTGAAATCAATTTGATTCAAAATACTTATTCATTTAGTAACTACTTGGGGAATACTTTTAAAAATCAATGCAACTTTATTACTTTCAGGTAGGTATTTTTGTCTTACAAAATTTCTAAGCACAAGTTTTAGCCATCCTGATTTAATGATTGGAGAGGCCTGATTAGCAAAAATCATTTGCACAATTGTTAGCACATGCTAACAATTAATAGCATGAGAGACTGAATATACTCAATAGACAATGAATAGACCATATATAAAAAGAAATCTCTGTTATTCAACCTGAAGCAATCTGCTTGGGAAACCAACTCATTGTTAATGGTAACCAGCCCAGGAAGCCAGAGTGCTATAAGTCAAACTTGTAGGAAGTCAGACCTCTATCTCTACCAATAATCCAAGAAGCCAAACAATAACCTCTGTAGTCATCAGCCCCAAATAACCAGGGCTTGATTAGTAACTAAGAGCTTCCCTAACTTTTGTGCCCACCTCTAATTTAAAACTAACCAGAGAAAGTCAAATATGTACCCTAACTAGTCACATAGAATGGTCCTCTTCTAGTTAGCTCACCTCCTACACCCTCCCCATGGCACTACTTCCAATCAGGCCATACCCGAAGCCTTCCTTCTTTCCACTATAAAGCTTTTCCACTCTTCTGCCTGCCTTCGAGTCTCTGCCAAAATGCAAGTGACAGTGGGTGAACCCCTTGCCGCAGCAAGCTCTAAGTAAACAGTCACCGCTTGTTCTCACTTGGTTGGTCTGTGTTTATTTCTACAGCATTGTATCTTTTTAAGTTTATTTTCTTTTAAGTAGGTTACACACTATTCTTGACACAATGCACATATAATTTATTTGCTTAGAAAATAATTTATACTTAGTATTGTACTGAAAGAAACTAAAGTTGAGTCCACATAGCATTGTCACAAATAATAGTGATAATGCTGATGTCCTAATGGTGACCACCCAAACAGTAAACCCACTATGTGATCAGAGATCTTTGCACATGATAATTCATTTACTTCTCAGAACAGTTCTAAGAGACAGGGGCTGTTATTTGCTCTATTTAACACGTGAGGGTTCTGGGTGGTCAAGCAACTCACTCAGGTCCACCAGCTAGTAAGCAGCAGACGCAGCCTTCTTTAATAGCAGACTGCCTCAGCATCCAAGCGTTTTACCCATATGGACATAGTCCAAATTAATGAGTCTTGTTGTAGCTTGAAACAAGAGGAGAACCATTGAGGAAGAGAAACATTACAGAAATGTTTCCATAAAGTAGCTACAAGTATGCCTGTTTCTCATTTAATGAGATAAACGATAACAAAAGAAACCAGACACAAAGCAATGTTCCCTAGCAAATATATAACAGCAACCAAAACTATCTACAGAATATGAAATATTTTGAAATGTGATCAAAAGGAAAGGTTATGGCCACATCCTAGTATCAGCACCTCTATGCAGCATGTGCATGTGTGGGGCCCACCCCAGGCCTCCAGGATTTGGGCTTTTCCTGAGGAGCCCGAGGGAGGCACGTGCATCTTGTAAAAAGGCTCCATAGATGATATTAAACTTTTTAAAAAACTCCATAGATTCATAGATCCCAGCCTAGGGATGGAGATCTCGGATCTAAATTTTCCAAATAGCCAGGTGATCATGTAAACAAAGCACAGAGTTGATCAGTTGAAATTTTAAAAAAATAATTCATCTAGGGACTTTGGAGTTGTACAAATGCAGTGTTCCATGCCCAGATTTCCACACCTGACTGAGCTGGGTTCAGGGTGGCAGTTCGCCCCGGGGACAGTGGGAGAGGATGCACACACGGGAGCATATCGAAGGTTCTCTTTCCCCAACCACCATCGCCTCACAATTCACCCTGTTCCGTCTCCGTCTGCTCTCTGTACAGACCAGCAGGGCTTGTAGAATTTTTTCTTTGTTAGACTTTTCTAGCTTTGAAAGCTTTCACTACGTGGTGATCGTGGAAGGGAAGAGTAATGAAAATTGTCATTAATGAAAGTAAATACTGTTCATTAACTTTAGCTGTAACTCATCTAAAAGCTAAAATGACTTCATAATTAAAGTGCTAACCAAAATTAGGCATTAGAGTATAATAATTAATTTTAAATTACACACAATAGTACAAATCTAAGGTAATAACAAAAACGAAAAGAAATGGGGGAGTGATATTAATGCCATAGGTATCTTTTGGATAACTCAAATAAAGTAAGCAATTTCACTGTCACTTCCAAAGAAAATGAATAGTTTTGATTCTGACATCTGGCATTTCCCAGTGTGGTTCTCTTTTCCTTTCCTTACCCACCTGGCAGGTAAAGATAATAACATTTACCTTTATACCTCTCAGGAATATTAATATTTTAGAAGGACTTTGAGATCACTACGCAAAAGACACTTTATGGAGCAGATGATTATTACAACACAGATTTGGGTTGCTATAATTTGTGGACTAAGGTTATATAATGCAGGTGTTTGTTTTATCCAGTCACCAGATGTAGGTACTCAAGCAATGCCTGCTATACTGAATATATTTCATTTCTTACATATAAATATTGCTTATTTATCATTCTTCAAATGGGACTGGCCACCACTTAGAGTTACACAGATAAACTTTAAAGCCTTTTAAGTTCTATGGTCCTCAGGGTGTGAGGGTCCTCTGGGTGGTGGGGATGAGTCTTTGAAGTGAGAGGAAGCGTGGAGCATGGAGCAGGAAGTTGTAGTCCAGACTAGTCTTGTATCTAATGTCTGGGAGCATCACAATAACCTGGAAAGTTTGCTAGACACAGACAGGGACACACCCCCAGAGCTTCGGAATCTGTAGGCCTGAGAGGTTAAGGCCTGGGAATTGGCATTTCCAGCAAATTCTCAGGTAATGCTGATGCTGCAGGTCTGAGGACCAGACTTTGAGAACCAGTGATCTAGACTGAAAGAAAGTTTCAATTTTCCCTAGTAACTAGGTATATGTACTCTAGCATCCACTCTGCTAGAATCAGATTGTACCCCAAATTCAATGCACATTAGAGATACAAATTCTATTTGTTTGGCTTGATGTATGACTGTGAGCAACATCTCTGAGCCTAAATTTCTTTATTTGAAATAAAAATATCACCTAGTTAGTAAGTGGACATACTACAGAATTTATTTTATATATCAGTAATTTTGGTTGTAAACAAAAAGCAATTTATGAATGCTTTCTACAAATCATTCAGTCTTTACTATAATAATTAAGGACAAATCACAGCTTTGTTCGGTTTTCACATCTGTATAATAGGGATAATAATCCTTGACTGGCCTATGCAACAGAATCATTGTGAGGATAAGGTCAGCTGCTGTTAAGAAAGAGTACTTTGAATACCACAAGCACTATGCAAGCTTTATATAGTCCCAGTAATATTTTATGTGCCTATTTAGAGCTGACTGAAGAAGGTCCTCATCTTTTGCAGACTCCTATGTCCAAATCCTAAATGTTAAAGTTCTTTAGAACTTAGCCTTGGGCGCTCTTCTCTTCTGATTATGCTCTTATTTTAGGGAAGCTGCCTAATTCAATCTTCTTGCTAAAAAATACCAAATATGTTTCTCTGGCCCAGAACTCTCTGTGCTCCTGACCTATACATCCAACAAGCTCTTTCATATTTCCACTTGGTGATTTCAAAGGCATCTCTGACCTAATATGTCCAAAACTGAACTCTTGCTCTTTTCCCTGAAAAATCTACTCTTTCTCCAGGAAAGGGTACCTCTATTCATACAGTTAATCCTGCCAAAAACTTGGGAATCACCCCATCCTCTCCCTCCCCCTCAACCCCACACCTAATCCATCACCAAGTCTATTTATTCTGCCTCCCAAATATATTTCTAATCTATTCACCTCTCTCCATTCCCACTGCTGCTCCCTAGATCTAGGATATCCCCTCTTTCTCCTGGACTAATGAAAGATCTCCACTTAGTTAGTCTCCTCACTTCCCCTCTTCCCTGATACACCCGTCCTTACAATGTTACCTTCAGACAGCAGATGCTGGCATCTCTTTGGAAGGCCATTGTCATCACCATCAGCATCATCATGATCATCTAACATTTATGCACCACTTTCTGTAGGACAGACACTCTACTAAGAACTATGTATCTATCAACTTTTGAAGCATTATCATCTTGCTTTTTTGAGATGAAATGAAAGCACAGAGAGTGTAACTTGTCCAAGGTCAGACAGCTTGTGAGGGGTAGAGCTGGCATTCAAACCCAGGCCATCCGACAGAGTCTGTGCTATATTTTACTGCCTCTAACATGCTCCTGAACATATCACTCCTGCAATAAGACCCGGGATAGCTTCCCATTGCTTTTAGGGCCCAAGGACTGTCTTTACTAGGAATCTCAGGGGTTTGTACAACCGGACCCAGCTTTCTTCTCTAGCTTTACCTTCAGACTGTCTCTTCTTTACCTAGTGTGAGCCAGCCATGTCGGCTTTATTCGTTTATGTAAATGTGTCACATGTCTGTCTCCTTCAGGGCCCTTGAACATGCCACTCCCTCAGCCTGAATCTTATCACTTCGGAGAAGCTTTTTCTGACCCTACAAATCTAAATCAGGCTTTCTTCTTGTCATGTTTACTGTATGTTGCCTTTTCTTTGATAGAACTCAACATAATGTCTATGTATGTATTTGTGCAATTATTCGTTTCGTATCTGGCTGTAGGAGGTCAGGGGCCAAGTTTGCCTTGTTCACCACTGTCTAGGCAACATCTGACAAAACAGGTGCATTTATGAATATAATTATCTTTCAGAAAACAACACTATGAAAACAGAAAGCTGAAAACAGACTGCCAATATATTGGGAAGCAAGGAGTTAAGAAAGGCGATGGATGCTTAGAGAGTTGAAAGTGAGAAGAGTTGTTAAATTTCCAAGAGAATCGGTTGAGTTGAGACAAGACAGAATTTGATACTGATGTCAGTAGGGGGCCTAGGAAAAAAGGGACTGACATGAGCTATTTCTAGACAAATGGACCAGGAAGAATAGAGTGGCCTAGGTCTGAACCTAGAGGTTGCACTTAGATAATAAAACAGAAATAACAGTATTTCCCATGGGAGGGAATACTGAACAAAAGAACTCCCAATATTCAGGAGGGAGTGAGTCTGAAACAACATATACAGAAAAAAACCTAAATTCATTTTCCATACTGTTCAAGGCAAGGCTCTTTGTTGCAGCCAACCTGTAATTAGCCATCATCAGCATCCGCCTTCTCATCTGGCTGAGTGCTTGTATGGTTGCAGGTTTTGTCCAGAGAGGGGAAGGAATTCCCAAAGTTCCTACCTAAACACTGCCTTGTGCAACTGCATTGGGCCACAGTGGCTGTATCCTGGGGCGTTACCTCTGATAACCTTGTAAGATATCTTAGACAACCCACAAGGAATTAAGACCACGGAGTTCAAACTTCTTCATAAATGTAGGAAAACAGTATGAGATTTCTCAGAATACCAAAAACAGAACTACCCTATGATCCAGCAATCCCACTACTGGGTATTTATACAAAGGAAAGGAAATCAGTGTATCAAAGAGATACCTGCACCACCATGTTTACTGGAGCACTATTCACAATAGCCAAGCTATGGAATCAACCTAAGTGTCTGTAAAAGGATAAATGAATGGATAAAGAAAATGTGGTGTATATATACACAATTGAAGACTATTCAGCTATAAAAAAAAATGAAGTCCCATCATTTGCAGCAACATGGATAGATCTGGAGGTCATTATGTTAAGTGAAATAAGCGAAACACTGAAAGACAAATAACACACGTTCCCACTTATATATGAGGGATAAGAAGTTGATCTCATGAAGGTAGAGAGTAGAATGGTGTTTACCAAAGGCTGGGAAGGGTGGGGGAGGCAGGGATGAAGAGAGGTTGTTTAATAAGTACAAACACATAGTCCGATAGAAGGAATAAGTTCTATTGTTCAATAGCATAGTAGTGTGGCAAAAATTAACAATAATTTATTATGTATTTCAAAATAGCTAGAAGAAAAGGGTTGAAATGTTCCCAACACAAAGAAATGATACATGGATATCCTAAATACTCTGATTGGATCATTGTACACTGTATACATGTGTCAAAATATCACATACCCCCACAAGTACAATTATTATGTATCGATAAAAAAGGTCAACCAAAACACCTTTTACTGGTTCCTTTAGAAATTCCTGGGATTCTCTCCATGACAGAGCAGTGAAGTGGCAATTGTCTTTGTCATGCAGGACAACACGTGGCTTTCATGAAGTAGATTTGCAGGAACCTCTGATGCCAGGAAAGGTCTGCTTCTACCTCTTCAATCCGAGGCGTATATACACCCATCTGCATGCCACTCACAGGCGGCCCAACTTGGATTCCTGACTGGTACAACAGCCTTCCAATATTTTGATTATACTGGAAGCTTGAGAACAATGTCATCCACCATAGAAATCAAAAGGAAAACCGAGTCAGGAAGAAAACAGACTTAGATTTGGGCTGTGCTGTGAGGACATCATGAAAACCCTATAGACTGCAATAGTAATTTGTACATAAAGAGTAGCAGCAGTGGCAATAATAATATCATTAATATCTCCTTATGTTTACCTGATATATTACAATTTTCAAAGTCCATCCTTTCGCTGGATTGGCTGTGGGGTGTTGTAAAGCTCCTTTCTATGGGACGGACTGTGCTTCCTGTGGGACCCTGTGTGGTCCACAGAGCTGCTGACATCAAAGCCATAATACAGCCAGGAGAAGTGCAGGCTCAGCTAGACGGACTTGTCCAAGATCACACCATTGCCACTGGGAAGACTAGTGCCACACTTCTTCTGTGCAGCTCACCCAGGTCTGATGCTGATTTCCCCTATGTTACGGGACCTGGCACCCTGGGCTGCAGTTTTCATTGAGATATCCTCTCTCCTGTTGGAGTCTGAGCTCCTCGAGGGACAGCGATGTCCTTGCTGCCTGTGATTTGTACAAGGGCTATCACCTAATGAGCACCTATTTTGTGAAATAAAGGAACAAATAAGGGAAAGAGCCACCAATAAAAGCCAGACCTTGAATGCGAGCCCAAATGTCTCTCCATATGAGAATGCTCTCTCTCTCTGAACCATTTTACTTGGTTATAAAAGCCAGATAGTGGGGAAGCTCTTTTTTCTTTGCTTTTCTTTTTTCATTTTCTTTAAAATAGGGCTTTGCAATTGTTGCTATTCCACCTTGACAATATTAAAAAGCAGGGCATTGTTTTGTGGAGAGAGAAACCATTGCTACCTGTGATCTGTGTTAAAACTACTTATTCCACCTTGTTGCTCTCCACTGTCAAAAAAAAAAAAGTGGTAAGAGTATGGAATGCAGAGAATTAAAATAAACTTTGATCTATTTTTATTGTGAACACTTCATTATATCGAGAACTTTAACCACCTCTTTCAAAGTCAACTAGATTCTGAGAAAAAGGAAAGAGTTTAAAGTTTGAAATAATTAAGGCTTTTAGTAATCCCCACCCTGGCTGGTGAGTGTATAGGTTTCGACCCCCACCTCCCAGTCTCCCACTTCCAAGAAAAGGGGTGTGGGCTGGGCATTTGTACAAGTTTCTCTCCTTCCTCTCTTCTGTCTGCTGTGACATTTGCACAGGTTCCTTTACAATGATGTATGTGTTCACTGGTGGAGGGAGTTTGGGGGAAAAGCAGGCCAAGATGGAAGGGTGCAGGGAGAAGAGGGTGCAGGGGAGGGATGGACAGCCCGGCCGGGTGGCCCCAGGAGAGCACGTCCCTGGGGACTGAAGTGGAAAGCCTTCCCGCAGCTGGCGTGTCACATTCCGCTGAGTGAAAGGGTGGCTCCCGCAACCCCTGCCTGTCAATTGTGCTTGTCTCCAGTCCATGGAATTTTCATTATTCATTATTCGCTGGGCATGGGCAGCACAGTAGCACCAGCTTCTGTCTAATCCCCACCTGATAATGTATTTCTGATAAGCGTGACGGAGCCCAGTGCTCCTGACAGGATTCACATTTCCAGCCGGATAAAGTGCCATTTACATGAAGCAGGCACTGTGCATTCAGATCAGGGCGATAAGGGCGGCGAGGCTCAGGCTGTGCTGCTCTGGGACTAGGGGACTATCGATTGGAGTCTGGGGCTCCTCCCGCTCTGTCACTCCCCCACCCTGCCCAGGCAGCCGCTGCGGTGCTGGGGCGTTGGCTCCAGGGGACTGATGGGGACTGGCTGCTGTGGCTCTGCCCGCCTTGACTCCGTGCCTTTCACCCCAGACGCCCAGCAGAGGAAGCCACCCAGACCACAGCTGCCCTAAACCAGAGGGACAGAGGGACACATCCTTGTGCCCTAAAGCAGAGGGACAGAAGGGACAAAGGGACAAAAGGCCATTGTGCCTTTCTCAAAGTCGGAACCCACCCAAAGAAATTACAGACCCTTTGCTCCCAACTCACAGTGTTGCATGTGCATGTTTTATTGTCCACGAAAGTCATTTACACGGCCTTCTCACCAGATACGAAAAGATGTGCCAGGCCAGGAACCTCTCAAGGTCTCTGGTTCCATCCCCATGTCCTTAAAGCCAAAGAGAATGCGTCTGATGTGTCTGTGAATTCTTTGACATCTTTTGTGAAAGAGGCAGGATTAGCACCAACCAAGGGGATCCAATCAATTCAGATTATTTGAGGGTGTTTAATGCTCTTTGGGGCAACAGCCAATTCTATTCTTCTAACTTAGACATAGCCTGAAAGTGACCACTTCTGAAGGCGTGTGCAGTTTTCAGCTCAACAATAAAAGCACATGCTCATGATGCCATAGTCATCTCCTAAATATTTCTCAACTCTGCCCCGCATTTCTCTCACAGGACCCCCGCCCTGGGTCGGGTCTGCTTCGTCTCCTGCCGAGTTCACACTAACATCTTCCCATCTAAATCTCCTGGCCTCAGATGGGAAAGACATCTGCCTCCTGCTGCCTCCGCAGCATCCAGGTGCCAGGGGGCCTGGCTGCACCCCCAGCTGTGTCAAGCCTGCAGGGGATCCTGCTGCCCTGGGTAAAGGCGCTACTGCACAAGCCAGCCCAGACCCTCAGCCGAAGCCAATCACGCATGCCTCACCTTCCAACTCTGGCTAATCTCTGCCTTTTTTTTTTTTTTGCCTTAACAATAACACTTCATCTGACATGTCCACACCTCCGCTGTGCTATGTACGTCACACCATTGTTTGTGCCTCCCAAATTCCTCGTGTCTCTAGGCAAACTCCTTCTTCACATGGAAGCCACAGTCACAGGAGTGTCCCTCCCCCACACTGCCATAATATGCTGAGCATGTTTCAGTGTGGCACTTACATTTTATTCTAATGCTCTCTTTAAGAATCTGTTTCTGATGGAAGAACTGAATTCTGTGTACTCCTAACATCTGCAGGGCCCAGGGCAAGAGTTCAAATGGAGGCCCAGCTGCCAGGCCTAAAGATTTAGAAGTTATAAATCAAGCCATCAGATTATTAATTAAAATATATCTTATGTTCCTACCTTGATAAATATTCTTTTGTAATGACTTATAAGGCCAGGTTCAGATTTAGAATCTTGGATTCCTCAGGGGTCTTCACTGGAATATGTTAGTACTGGGGGGCTCTCCTGCTTCCCGGCTCTCCCCTAGAAGCCCCTGAGCCTGGATCCATCCTGCTCTGGGAAGGGCCTGTGTGTGCAGGTACGGACAACCCAGGCCGCACATCCAGGCTCTGCCCAGAACCCCTGAAAATAACCACACTTTGAGCCTAGAAGCTCACATGGTTTGTCTCAGAAGGACAGCCTTGGGGAGGAGGCTGGGCAGGCCATGGACGGGGGCTTGGAATGGTTCTGCCAGGGAACTTGGTGATCTCAATACCCAGAGCACTTTACAAAGCAGAGGGCCACAGGCTCCAGGTGGTTGTGTCCCTTTGATCTGTATATTCCTCCTTTGAAAGGAAGAGATACAATCAGAGTAAGCCGGAGTATAGTTCCTGGGTGCTCATCTCTGTTGCCTAGGCCACGGCCATGCCGTACTTAACTGTAGCAACTGCTAGCACCCAAAACGAGCTCAATAACTGTTGAATGAATAACCAAATGAAAGAGTGAATAAATCATTATTTAAAAGCACACATGAAGTTGTACCATGTAGGACACCAATGGGTAAAGTAAAGCCTAACTGTATCATTTAAACACAAATGAGAATGGGTTTCTGAGTTTGGGAAAGAATATGCGTTTCAACATTATCACAGACTTTACCTGTTTAGTCAGAGAGTTAAATCTTCTCTTCAGTTAGTGAGGTAGTTCATTTTTGCTTTAAGCTGCTATAGGACACAGTGGGAAAAACGCAGACAATAAAGTCAGGCTTGCTCCCTATGGCTTTCGTTTCTCCATCTATCTGGTGGGAATGATAATACTGCTATACATTGAAAATATAAGTCGAGCATCTTGTACTGGGCCTGGCAGGTAAATGTCGTTTTCCTTTTCCTATTCTTCGGGACCTCAGAAAACAATTTTATGAGTTGCCAGCTGTAGGGCTAACAGAGTAGGCACCGCAGTGTTTGTTGAACTTCAATGAACTAAAGAATAAAAAAAGGATAGGAGGGCTGTGGGTCAGCAACATGGTGTGCTCAGATAACACAGACTTACTTCCCCCTTCTGCAAACACAGAGAAGTGTCATATAAAATATAATAAAGTATGACAAAAATAATTAAATATATACCTGATTTCAAAGCAGAAAATAAAGAGTTCCCTAGTGCCAGGTAAACAAAACAAACGGAAACTCAAAAACCAGAGCGCACCATTGAGCTGATACTGCGGGCACCCAGGAGGGCATGAAACCTGGATGTGGACCCTGGAACTGGAAGATAAAGTACAGAGACAGACACAACCATGGGCCACACAAAATGGGAAGCCAGACTGAGAGCCTCGCATGAAGCCAGGACTCTCAGAAGTCTGTCAGGATGATGGGGGAGTATTGGAGGAAAATGAAAAACTCTACTCACCAACCCAAGGAAGTAGAGAATCTGTCTGCCCTGGACTCTAAGTCAAAGTAACTGAGAAATCACATCCTTAAAAACATACGTCACATGTAGATATAGCATCTGAAATCAAATAGTGCTAAAATCTCCCATGAACTCTGATCCAGGAACTTTGGAATACCTGAGGCTTCCATAAAACAAATGCACAATATGTCCTTAAGGAATAGATATGTCCCAGAGCACATGAGTGGGACTCCCCCAGGAAACAAAGAAACAGTGGACAGCAGCTCCATGGAGCTGAACATCCCACAGAAAATACGTGAGGAAGCAAGCCCTGCGGTGTGGGCCAGGACATGACACAAAGGGAGCACCGGCACCCCAAAACCAGAGCTGAAAGAAACACACTTAGTATCTTATGAAGTCTAAAGCAATTAAAACAACAAAGGAAGAAATAGAAAGGCTGGAAGGCTATTTAAAAAGTAATAGACAGGTTGGTTTTAAAAAAATGAGAAGAAAGGCAAAGTAGTTAATAAATTGGGGACGCTGTAATATTTTATATGTATAAATAGTTCCTCTCCTCCAATACTTTTAATCTTTGCAATGACCCTTTGAGGTAGATGAGATCGTTATCTCAATTTTAGAGATGAGACTGGAGTGCAGAGAGCTTAAATAATAAGCTCAAGATCATACAGCTCTTAAGCATTGAAACCAGACTTTGCACCCAGGCTGTCTTGCTCTGGAAAGTACTCCTTTAATTACTAACAGCAGCTATAGAATTTCAGGAAATGAAAAGGATAGTCATAAAAATTAAAGGCCAATGGTTAAGCAGAAGATTAGATACAGCTGAAGAGAACAATAGGGAAATGAAAAATACACTTCAGGAATCTGTAGATTAGAATGTGGAGAGGTGAAGATACAGAAAATACAAATAGAGGGTAGAGGATACAAAAGACAAAGAGAAAAATGCAAAGGGACAACTTATCACTAACAGGAATTTCAGAAGTAAAGCATGAAACCTTACATTTTACTTATGAAGGATTCTCAATCCTAAGCAGAAAAAAATAAAAACAAATCCAATCCAAACATGAATGTATAGTGAAACTACAGTATGCTAAAGACATATAGTTTACCTTACCTTAAAAGGAATATAAGTATATAAAAGTATAGGGGAATATATATGGAAATGTAAGTCAAAAGACAAACCATAAACTGGGAAAAGATAGTAGTACATAGACTATATCAAAAAACCCTCACAAGTCAATAAAACACAGGGAAACATCCTAACTGGAAAAAACATGCATAAAGCTTATGAACAGGCAGAAGAATAAATTGGATGGGCAATAAACTCTAGAAAAGATGTTCAGCCTCACAAGAAACAAAGGAATTTAAATTAAATCATTTATGTTAAGGATTTAAAAAGGAAAGAAGGGAGGAGAGGGGAAAGGAGGACAAGACAGGGGAGGGAAGGGAAGAGGAGGAAGGCTGACAATACCAGTTGTCAGGGTTGTGGAGAAAGAGGAAATCTTACATGCTCCTGTTGAAAGAGTTAATTGGTTTAAAAAAAGTGACCTTAGAGACTAATTTGACATTATCTAGTAAAACCGAAAATCCTCCTGCCCTCCAGCAACTCCACTTCCTGGTATATGCCTTAGAGAATTGATCACACATATGCAGTGATATCCCGCATGTGAGCATCATACGTACAATGGCTATACAAAGATGTCATTGCCGTATTCTTTCTAAGAGTAAAAAATTGGAAGCATCCGAAATGCTACAAATAAGTTTTGTATATTCATACCATACAATACTTCATAGGACTTGAAATGAATGAACCAAATTTAATCTACCAACCTGGCTAAATCATGGAAATACAATGAATGAAAAAAAATGAAGCTACAAAAGATACGTACAGTGTGATGGCAACCAAACATGACATATTTAGGGCCCCAAAATGTATAGAAAAATAATAAAAACATGGATGAAAATGACATATTCATTAGAGTGGTAATCTCTGGAACAGGATGAAAAAATAGGGTACAATTTTGTTTATTTTTTCAAAGGGGTGGGGGAAGGGGAGGGGTGCACACCTACATGATGAGTGTGATGTGCACTGTCTAGGGAATGGACACAGTTGAAGCTCAGACTCGGGGGGATGGGGAGGCATGGGCAATGTATATAGCCTGATCTTTTGTACCCCCATAATGAGCTGAAAAACAAACAAAAAATAAAAATAAAAATAAAAAAAAAAGAATAGGGTACAGAAAGAGCTTCGTGGGTAACTATTCATATATATTCAATATATATTCATTTTAGTATATAAAATATAAATATATATACCAATGTATACAATAATATATGCTATATATATATATATATAAAATATATATATAAAGACCTGAGGTAGAAAATGCAAAAAAATGGTAACATTTCAAATATCTGATCAATGAGTATATGAGTGTTGGCTATTATATATTTCTTACATTTCACTTTTTCATATCTTTCAAATAGTCTAGAATTTTTAAGATTTAGTGATGCTTAATTTTAGATATTAATATTAGAGAAATCTCCAAATAAATGGAAATTCAGGGGTTTTATTTGTTTTTATTTATTGGATGGGCTTTATTAAGATATTACAAATACCATGTAAGTCACCCATTTAAAGTGTACATTACAATGTTTCTTAGTATAGTCATAAAATTATACAATGATCACCACAATGAATTTTAGAATATTTGCACCTTCCCCAAATGAAACCCCATGCCATTGAGTAGTCACTTCCCATTAGCCTCCAAGTTCCTGCACTCCCACTCGCCGCCCTAGTAAGCCATTTATCTACTGCCTGTATCTATGCATTTGGAAACTCTAGATATTTCATACTTATATTTAATATAAATGAAATCATATGATATATGTTTTTCTGTGAATGACCCCTTTCACATAGCACACTGCTTACAAGGTTTGTCCATGGTCCAGTTCCATGAGGTAGGTACTATTATTTCCATCTACAGATGAGAAAATTTGGTCTAAGCTCATATATAGCTATAAAATGGCATAGTATTGACTTAACCCAGGTCTGCTTGAGTTTTAAACTGATACTCATGAACTTTACACAGTACAGTCAGCCCTCTGTATCTGTGGGTTCCACATCCTTGGATTCAACCAACGGTGGATAACAAATATTTTTTTTTGAAAATTGCATCTGTACTGAATACTACAGACTTATTTTCTTGACATTATTCCATAAACAATGCGATTTAAGAACTATTTGCACAACATTTACATGTATATTAGGTATTACAAGTAATCTAGAGATGATTTAAATTATATGGGAGAGTGTGCATAGGTTATATACTGATTTTGGTATCTGAGAGAGGTCCCGGAACCAATCCCTTGCATATACCGAGGGACAACTGTACTTCCTTTATTTTTATGACTAAATAATATTCAGTTGTATTGATATAACAAATGTTATTTATCCATTCCTAAATTGATGGCCATTTATGTTGATTCCACTTTTTGGCTATCACAACTAATGCTGCTGTGAACATCTGTGCACAAGTTTTTGTGTGAATATGTTTTTATTTCTCTTGAATATGTAACTTAGAAATAGAACTAGTAAGTCACATGGTATCTTTATGTTTAACCTTTTGAGGAACTACCAGATTGTTTCCCAGGATGTTTAAATAGCTTTGCACTATCACCAGCAGTATATGAGGGTCCCAATTTTTCCACATCCTCACTAACACTCATTGTTATCCATTTTTTATTATAATCATGGTAGTAGGTGTGAAGTAGTATCTTACTCTTATTTTAATTTGCATTTTATGGCTAAGATGAGGGTCTTTTCATGTGCTTATTTGCCATTTATATATCTTGCTTTGGAGAAATATCTGTTCAAATCCTTTGACCATTTTTTAAATTGGGTTATGTGTCTGATTATTATTGAGGTACAATGATTATTTATATAGTCTGGATAAAAGTCCCTTAACAGATATATGATTTGCAAATATTTTCTTCCATTCTGTGGGTTTTCTTTTCATTTTCTTGAGGGTATCATTTGATGGACAAAAGCTTATAAATTTGATAAAATATAATTTTTTAAATTTGTCACTTGTGTTTTTGAGGTCATATATAAGAAGGTTTTGCCTGCCAAATATCATAAAGATTTACTACTATATTGTCTTATAGCAATTTTCTAATTTTAGCTCTTACATACAGGTCTGTGAACCATTTTGGATTAATCTTTGTGTATGGTGTGAGAAAGGGCTTCAATTTCATTATGTGCATGTGCATATCCAGATGTCCCTACCTCATTTTTTGTAAAGACTATTCTTTTCCCCATTAAATTGTCTTGGAAATATTGTCAAAAATCAATTAATTCTAAAAGTATTTATTTCTGAACTCTCAATTCGAGTCTACTGATCTACAAGAATACCTCAGAGATACTATAAGTTGGGTTCCAGACCAACTCAATGAGGTGAATATCACACTCATGAGAGTCATACAATTTTTTTGGTTTCCCAGTGCATAAAAAAGTTATATTTACACTATACTGTTGTCTATTAAGGGTTCCATAGCATTATGTCTAAAACACAATGCACACAATTTAAAAATACTTTATTCTTAAAAAATGCTAACCATTATGTGCCTTCAGAAAGTCATAATCTTGTTGCTGGTGGAGGGTTTTGCCTCGACGTTGATGGCTGCTGACTGATCAGGGTGGTGGTTGCTGAAGGTTGGGGTGGCTGTGGCAAAGGTTTCTTTTTTTAAGAGACAGGGTCTCACTCAGTGCCCCGGCTGGAGTGCAGTGGCACAATCATAGCTCACTGCAGCCTCAAATTCCTGGGCTCAAGCAATCTTCCTGCCTCAGCCTCCTAAAATGCTAGGACTATGGGCATGAGACATAGCACCTGGCCTGTGGCAACTTCTTAAAATGACAACAGTAAATTTTGCCATATAGATTGACTCTTCCTTTCACCAAAGACTTTTCTGCAGCATGTGATTGCTGTTTGGTAGCATTTTATCCACAGTAGAACTCCTCCCAAAATTGAGATAATCTGCTCAAACCCTGCCACTGCTTTATCAACTAGGTTGATATAATATTCTAATCTAAATCCTTTGTGGTCCTTTCAACAATGTTCACAGCATCTTCACCAGGAGTAGATTTCATCTTAGGAAACCACTTTCTTTGCTCATCCATAAGAAGAATCAACTCCTCATCTGTTAAAGTTTTATCATGAGATTGCTGCAATTCAGTCACATCTTTAGGCTCCACTTCTAATTCTAGTTTTCTTGCTATTTTACCATATCTGCAGTTACTTCCTACACTAAAGTCTTGAACCCCTGAAAGAGTTGGAATCAACTTTTTCCAAACTCCTGTTAATGTTGATATTTTGGCTTCCTCCCATGAATCACTAATGGCATCTAGAATGGCGCATCACTTCCAGAAGCTTTTCAATTTACTTTGGCCAGATCCATCAGAGGAATAACTAGCTACAGCAGCTGTAGGCTTATGAAATGTATTTCTTAAATAATAAGACTTGAAAGTTGAAATTATTCTTCCATCAGTGGGCAGCAGAATGAACGTTGTGTTAGCAGGCACAAAAACAACATCAATCTTCTTGTATATCTCCATCAGAGCTATTGGGTGACCAGGTGCATTGTCAGTGAGCAGTAATATTTTGAGAAGAATGTTTTTTCTGAGCAGTAGGTCTCAACAGTGTGCTTAAAATATTCAGTAAACCATGCTATAAACAGATGTGCTGTCTTCCAGGCTTTGTTGCTTCGTTTATAGAGCACAGGCAAAGTAGATTTAGCACAATTCTTAAGGACCTTAGGATTTTCAGAATGGTAAATGAGCACTGACTTCAACTTAAAGTCACCAGCTGCATTAGCCTCTAACGAGAGATTCAGACTGTCCTTTGAAGCTTTGAAGCCACCTCTCTCTAGCTATGAAAGTCCTAGGATGGCATTGTCTTCTAATAGAAAGCATTTTTGTCCACATTGAAAATCTGTTTAGTTTAGCCAGATTCATCAATTATTTTAGCTAGATCTCTTCTAGATATCTTGCTGTAGCCTCTGTGTTAGCATTTGCTGCTTCACCTTGCACCTTTATATTATGAAGATGGCTTCTTTTCTTAAACCTCATAAACCAAACTCCACTAGCTTCAAACATTTCTTCTGCAGCTTCCTCACCTCTATTAGCCCACTCATAGACTTGAGGACAGTTAGGGTCTTAGGGAGAGGGAGAGAGATGAGGAAACAGCTGGTGGTGGCTGGAGCCATCAAAACACACAAAATATTCATCAACTAAGTTTGGTATCTTATACAGGTATAGTTCATGGCACTCCAAAACAATTAACATCAAAGTAACATATAAGTAACATCAAAGATCACTGACCATAGATCACCATAACAGACATAACAGTAATCACAAATGTTTGAAATATTGTGAGAATTAGTAAAATGTGACACAGAGACATGCAGTAAATACATGCTATTGGAAAAATGGCACCAATAGGCTTGCTCAACGCAGGGTTGCCACAAACCCTAGATTTACAAAAAACAAAATGTCTGCAAATGACAATGAAGCGAAGCTCAATAAAATAAGGCATACCTGTATATGTCTATGCTTATGCCAGTATAATGGTATCTTGACTACTGCAATTTGCATTAAGTTTTGAAATTGGGAAATATGATTTCTCCAACTTAGTCACTTGTAAAGATTGTTTTGGCTATTCTGGGCCACTTATATTTCCATATGAACATTATCATTACTTGTCAAATTCAGAAAAGTAAGTAGGATTTTGATATGAATTATGTTGAGTCTCGATTAATTTGGGAAATATTGCCTTTTTAGCAATATTAAGTCTTTCATCATATGAACATTGGATGTCTTTCAATTTATTTAGGCCTTATTTAATTTCTTTCAATAATGCATTATAGTTATCAGATTATAAGTTTTATACTTCTTTTGTTATATTTATTCCTAAGTATTTAATTTTTTGATGTTATTGCATATGGAATTGTTTTCTTAGTTGTATTTTTGGATTGTTCATTGCTAGTGTGTAGAGATACAATTGATTTTTATATATTGATTTATCCTGCAATCTTGCTTAACTCTTTTAATAGTTCTAATAGTTTTTAATGGATCACTTAAGATTCTCTATACACAATATCATGTTATTTGCAAAAGATTATTTTACTTCTCCCTTTCTAATCTAAATGTTTTTGATTGTTTGTTTGTCTGTTTGTTATACTAATTTCCCTAGCTAGAACCCATATTACAATATTGAATAGAAGTGCTAAGTGTGAACATACATTTCACCATGAAAGAATAAGCTATGAATTTTTCTAATATGCCCTTTATCAAGTTGAGAAAGTTCCCTTCCACTCTAACTTCTTGGGTGTTTTTATCATAAAGGGGTGTTGGATTTTGTCAAATTTTTTTTATCAATGAAATGATTGTGTGCCTTTTATCCATTATTCTATTAATATGATGAATTACACTGATTGATTTTGAGATGTGAAACAAACCTTACATGCCTGGAACAAATCACAGTTAGTCATGATGTTATCCTTTTATATATCATTGTATTTGGTGTTCGTGGGTTTTTTTTTAATCTATATTAATAGGAGATATTGTTCTGTAGTTTTCTTTCTTGTGATGCCTTTGTCTGGTTTTGGTATTAGAGTAATAATTATAACATAGAATGGGTTAGAAAGTATTCCCTGGTCTTCTATGTTTTGAAAAAGTTTGTGAAAAATTGCTATTATTTCTTCTTTAAATGTTTGATATAATTCAACAGTGAAGCCATCTGGGCCTGGGCTTTTCTCTGTGGATAGTTTTTAGATTACTAATTCAATTTATTTGCTTTTTATAGGGCTGCTCAATTTTTCAATTTCTTCTTTGGCCAGTTTTTGCAGTGTGTGTCTTTCTAGAAATTTCCCATTTAATCTAAGCTATCTATTTCATGGGAACATGATTATTCACTGTATTCTTCTATAATCCTTTTTATTTCTCTAATATCAGCAGTGATGTTACCTCTTTCATTTGTGATTTTAGCAATTGGAGTCTTCTTTCTTTTTCTCTTGATCAGTCTAGCTAAAGGTTTGTCAATATTGTTGATCCTTTTAAAGAACCAATTGGTAGTTTTGTTTTAGAAATATTTTTGACACAGACTTCCATTTTATCACTTTTATGCCAGAAATAAGAAAGATCCCAAAGGCTCATGTGTGGAGAGAACACTAGGTCTTCCAGAATGAGTATACCAGTTCTCTGTCCTTCTCACTGCACACCAGCATGAGATGTATCCAATTCCCAGGATAATCCAATAAGAGGAACATAAGCGGTCTGTGTGTTTACATAATTCTAAGAAACTATCTAATCCAAACAAATAAATTATATTAAATATTAGCACTTAAAGAAAGCTCTGAGGTTATAATGTTAAAGTGCTTTTTATAGAGAAGAAACTGAGACCTAGATAACTTTTTGTTATCTTTAGCTTTTTCATTCCTGTGTTTAAAACAAATTCTACATGTTCATGTGTCCCAGGTTTAAGTCTCAGCCTATTCTCTTGAGCTTTGACTCATGAATTCAAGGAATATTTATTGAGCATTACTATGTGCCACACAATATTCTAAGTGCTTATTAGGACAGATGACGCCCCTGCCCTCTAAGCAATTACATTTTGAACTAAATGAAATTTCCAACTTCGGACCTTCCCTCTTAGATGAGTCTAAGGCATTTCAAAACTAACATTTCCCAGATGCTACTCTTGATTTCTCTCCCTTCAAATCTGTCATCTTCCCCCAACCCTCCCAATACCCCCAAGCCAGCCTTCACCATCTCAATAAATAGCACCAATAATCACCAAGTTCAAGCCAGAATCATTCTTGATTACTCCCTTTCCTTCATGATCATTAGAAAATCTTGCTTCTTCTAACTCAAACTTGTATCTGGAACAAGTCCCCTTCTCCCCACCCTCACTAGTCCAAACCATAACCATCTCTGTCCTCTCAACTCTTTTCCCTCCTTCCTGTCTTTCCCATAGTCCACTCTTCACCCTGAACCAGATTGTGTCACCCCCACCCACAAAGAGTTGTCATGACTTCCTGTTGTACTTACAGCTAAATCTGCAGTCATGACATGAATGGCTTACTCAGGCCTTGCTTGCCTCTGTGGCTTCACCCTGAACTGCCCCTTCTGTATTCAGCATGACCTGTGCTCACCAGCCCCCATGAACTGAAAACACATCTGCTCCAGGAGTGAATGGAGAACTAACTCTTAAGGATTTCTTAGAAATGATTTCTAAAATTTTCTTTGTGATCCAGTCACAACATCTTAATTATCTACCTCTTAGA
Organism: Eulemur rufifrons; assembly: GCF_041146395.1. NCBI lineage: Eukaryota > Metazoa > Chordata > Mammalia > Primates > Lemuridae > Eulemur > Eulemur rufifrons. Next base: position 7,222,768 of record NC_090988.1, on the reverse strand, counting down.
GAGATTTCCTGAACTATTTATCCTGAACATAAAAACAACAACAACAACAACAAGAAAAAACAGCAGAAAATACATACAAATTTAAAATATATTGTACTACAGAAAATTCACTGGATGATTCCAAACATCAGAAGACGTGGTTTCAATGATGGGTCTACATTCTCACCCTGAATACCAGAATAGTGCATCAAGTCAAAGGCATGTCAGAGATTAAACTGTCTCCTGTTTCCAGAAACATAGTAGAACAAAAATCCCTCAGTTTCCTCCAGAAATAAAATGTGATTCCCATAAGTAGATGCGAAATGGAAGAGAGGGTCTTTGATGCAATTTATTGTGTTATTTCCTACCCTCTTTGGAAAGTTAAATGCTTTTTCTTCTTAGCACTTAGACTTCACTTAGAATTAAAGGTGGAAAAATAAGAACCATAACTTCTTTCTTCACATGATCATAACTGCTTGATAGAAGGTCTTTAACAAGCTCCCACTCTAACAAGCGGCTGTTGTTTTTATGTTTTGGAATGGCTTAATCCTGTACATGATAATGTCCTCAAAAAGCAAGTGCATTAAGCTGTGACAGCTTTCCACTGACCTAAGCAATTGCATTAGGAAAACGCCATTAGCAGTTCTCTCTCTTCATCTCTTCTCCCCTCCTCCTCCCCACTAGTAGAATCTATGCTCAATACTACTATTAAATTACTCTTAGAAATACGCTCCTCAAAGAAAATCAATGCACATGTGTTTTAGCACTTGTCACAGATAGATCAAACGGCCAATCTAGCATGTATTATTCCACCCAAAGGTTTACATTTTAAACTAGCTTCTTGTGGTGACACATTTTATGAGCTCACATCCAAACTAAGAAAAAGAAAAGACAGTGGGTATAGATGGGGAAGAGAATAAGAATGAATCTCACTATTATTGCAAGCACTTTTTCTCTATGTATGTAGTACTTAATAGTGGATACAAAACAATCCAGTGACATGAGGGAAACGTGCTGGGACGTGGTAGTAGGGAGCCAAAGGCCTAAAGCCCGAACTTACTGTGATTCAATTTATACTACTCATCCCTTTACTAATGAATTCCAATGTTCTCCCCATTCTGACCTTTCCCCTTGTTTAGTCACTTTCTACCAGAAGGTAAGATAGTACAGCTGTTAAGGTACAGGAGCTAAAACTAGGGTGTGACTCAGTAACTCTGTACATGTATAAACTCAGGCTGTTCACTTACTCTGTGTGTCAATCTGTCTATTTAAAAATAGGAATAATAACACACCTAACTTACAGAGTTGTTCAAGAGAGTTTAATAAGTGAGGCACTCAAAATAATGCTTGCCCATAATATTCAGAAATAAAAAATAAAAAAACAATGCTTGGCATAGAGTAAGCCATGCTAATTATCAACTATTATTATTTAGTTGCTTACTAGGAAGAAAAATTATCATTCCTGATGAGGAAATTTGATACAGATTATACAAATATTTTTTTACTTTCAGCCCTAATGGAATAATTGTATTGGAGTAGCCTTACAGCCATAAACAAGAATAAAATATTGAGTACAACTGCTTTCAGGCAATGAAGAACAGGCAGCACAAGACTGAAAGGGCTGAGAAGAGGTGAGCCCCGCAATTTCCTAGGTTTCCACCTGAAGGCAGTTTCCCAACCACACTGCAGAAAGTGGGGATCAGAGCAGAGCTCTGTGCTTCTGCTGAGCTGAAGCAGCAGAGATCACAATTCAAAGCAGCTGGAGATTCTGAAATCTACAGGGTGGCAAACTAGAGAGGAGGAAACTGCAAAAAAGAAGCCTCACCAGTCTCTCTGGGAGTTCCCTGCAAGTCCATGGCTGAGGCAGTCCCCCACTGAGCAAAACAACCAGTTTACCAGGTGGCCACTGCTACGGAGTTAAAAGCAGAGCATAGCTACTACAGGCACTGCTGGGGGAAAGGCAGTCCCTGGAGATTTTGGAATTTGTGCCCTGCCAAAATGATTAGATCTACTCCTTAACACACTGCAGTCCAGCTGAGACACCAAGATGGTGGCCTTTAAGAGTAAAAACCACACATAGAGCAAGCTTATGCTAGACTCCCTCCAGGAAGCCTAAAATGAAACCTTGGCAAGATCCAATGTGGGTATAGAGTTTGAGGGCTGTCTTGGCAGATTAGATCAATGTGATCAGCCAATAGTTCAACTGCCTGTCAAAGCAAGAATCAATAGACATCCAAGCAAGGTAACAGAATCTGGAAACTCTAATATGTATTGTCCATAATACCAATATTCACCAAAAATCAATAGGCACAAAAAGAAAGAGAAAACTGCAATGTAGACTTAAGATTAAAAGCTGCCAACAGAAACTGAACCCAAGATTCCAGATGTTAGACTTAGCAGACAAATATTTAAAGTAGCTATTATAAATATATTCAAAGAATTAAATAAAACTGTGTTCACAAAATTATAGTAAAATATGATCTAAATGAATGAACATAGATAATCTCAACATAGAAATGGAAACTATAAAAAAGAACCAAATGGAATTCTAGAATTGAAAAGTACATCACTGAAATAAAAAACTCATTGGATGGACTCATTAGCATATTCAAGATGGTATAAAAAAGTCAGTGATTTTGAAGTCAGATAAATAGAAATTATCTAATTTTGAGAACAGAAAAAAGATTTACAAATTAAATAGAGCCTCAGGGACATACAGTACACTACCAAATGAGCTAATTTTTGTGCAATTGGTGCCTAAGAAAAAGAAGAGAGTGATATTGTATAAATATTTGAAGATATAATGGCAGAGAACTTCCCACATTACATTTAAAAAATCTGATCAATCCATTGATCGAAGAACTTCAGCAAGCATCAAACAGGATAAATATAAAGAGAACCACAGTTAGACTCATCACAGTCAAACTGCTGCAAACCAAATAAAAAGAATACATCGAATAGAGGCAACAATAGCAATACTCTGACTTCTCATGAGAACAACAGAGGAGGGAAAACAATGGAACAATCTCTCTAAACTGCTAAAAAGAATGGGAAAAAATCAACCCAGAAATTCTACAGCCAGTAAAAATTTCATAAGGAAGAATGAAATAAAGATCTTTTCTTTCTATAAATGAAGGCTTAGAAAATGTGTTGAGAGCAGACATGCACTGTCAGAAATGTTAAAAGATATTTTTTAAATTCAAAGGAAATGATGGTAGATGGAAACTCAGATCTACAGGTAGAAATGGTAAATAAGTGCGTAGTATAAATAACTATGTTTACTTACTCTCGTAAGTTAATTTAAAAACCTACTGTTTAAAGCAAAGTAATAATAGTATAAGGTGGCATTCAAAACATATGAAGAAGTAAATGATATGACAATGATCACACAGAAAATAAGGACAGGTAAATAAAATAGACAATAGCAATTGAGAATTGGGAAGTATCAGATGTGAAGTGTGAGAAGTTAATGATACATGTCATTAGTCATAGAGAAACCACAAAATAATAATAAAAAAAAGAGAGTTACATCTAAGAAGTTAATAGAAGAAATAAATCAGCAATTAAAAAATACAGGATTAACATAAAATGAGTCTGGGAAAGGAATAATAGAAAGCAACAAAAGAAAAAAATACAAATGAAAAACAAATAGCAATAGGATAGACTTAATTCAAACCAAAACAATAATTACATAATATGTAAATGAAGTTAAAATCCCAATTAAAAGGCAGAGATGAAAAGACTGGATAGAAAACAAAACTCAACTGTTAGCTGTCTACACAAAACACATATTAAATATAAAGAAATAGGTAAGTTGAAAGTAAAAGGATGGAAGAAGATATATCATGCAAACAGGAAAATAAGAAACCTGATCTGGGTGTATTAATATCAAACAAAATAGGCATCAGGAAAAAGCATATTACAAGAGATAATGAGAAATATTACATTATAAAAAGAACAATTACCTGGATGGCACACAAATCTTAAATATGTATTCACTTAATAACAGAGTATCAAAATCCATAAAGCAAAAATTGACAAAATTGAAAAGAGAAATAGACAGATCTACAACTAAAGTTGGCTATTTCAATTCTACTCACACAGTAATTGCTAAAAAAAAAAAATATGCAAAAAATGGTCAAAAAAAATGTAAGATCTAACTAAACATGAATATCAACCAACTTGATCTAATTGACATTTAAAGAACACTACACCCAACAGCATCATAATACACATTCTTTTCACATGTATAGGAAATGTTCACCAAGATCTTGGCCATAACATAAGTCTGAATAAATTTTAAAACCTAAATTGTAAATTAAAAACAAAAAAAGCACACATTTTTAAATAACCCATGGGTCAAAGGGAAATTACAAAATACTTAAAACTGAGTAACAGTGAAATATAACATATCAAAATTTGAAGGATGCACCTAGAGCAATGCTCACAGGGAAATTTATATGTTTCAAATGCTTATCTTAGAAAAGAAGACTTATGATAAAAAAAAAATCTATATTTCTACCTTTAGCGGGTAGACAAAGAAGAACAATCTTAAATCTAAGTATATAGACACAAATAAATAATAAATGTCAGAGCAAAAAGAAATGAACTAGAAAACAAACAACAGAAAAAACTGATAACTGAAATTTTGGGTTTCAAAAGAATAATCCTGATTAAAAAAGAGAAGACCAAATTACCAACATTAGGAATGAAATTGGAACTATCACTTGAGATTCCTTAGACATTAAACAGTATTACAGAGAAATACCATTAACAACTTTTCTCCACAAATTTGACAACTTTGATAAAATCAAAAAAATCCTTGAAAAATGCATTTTATAGAAAATATAAAAGCCCCATATCAATTAAAGGAATATAATTCATCAATCTATGGTAAATTATATCATTCATTCAAGGATAAATTAATACCAATCCTACATAAACTGTCAGAAAATGAGGAAGAACCTCTTCCCAGCTCATTTACAAGGCCAACAAAACTCTGATTCTTAATATTACATTAAAATGAAAGAAAATCACATATTACATGAGTAGATGTGGATCGTTCATACCTTCACTCAGGAGAGATATTTTTAATAGTTCTTTATGCCAGCAATGTATAAAATTGAACCATATGAAATTGCTGTGTCATATGGCTTTAGATGAAAAAAAAGTCAAATATCAGCAATTTCATTTGATTCAATTTTATACTAGGGTCTGGGAATCAAATACAGTTCTCTACTTAAGGAAGTTCACAATTTAGAGAAGACAGGCAGACATCTGCACAGATCATTATAATAAACTGAGATAAATGCACCAACTATGTATTAATAGTAGACTGAGGCACTATAACAGTATGGCGGGAGCCAATGAGACATCCCAACCTGCTCTGTCTTGATGTTCAATATGCATGAGAGTTCAGCACGCAAACATGGTGGAAAGGAATTCCTAGCAGTGGGAACGGAATGAGCAAATGCATAGTGCTACAAGAAAGCATAGCTGGTCAGGGAAATCTGAGTAGACTGACACATAGGCAATTTTAAAAGTACAGTGGAGAGGACGGAGCGTGGTAGTGGGATCGTGGCACGTAGGGAGAAGGCTGGAGGCTGGATGCTGAGGGGTAACACATTTTTCCAAAGAAATTAGATGATCATATTTTGTGATCATATTTTCCAGAGTTGGGTATAACCCAAGTAATAGTTTCCACTTCACTAGTGAGTGAAAATGAAACCAGACTGTAAGCAGGTCGTCTTCTTTGTTTGCCTTCTTTTCTCCTTCAGCATACCTGCTGCTGGCTGATTGTTGAAGCAAATTTGAGATCGCACGGAATTTCTCTTGGCAAAGTACACGGGATTTCAGAGCTAAAAGGAACTCCCCTAAAAAGAAGTAACACATCATTGGTTATCCTATTAATATGTTTTCCAGCCTGCATGGAGAAGGTCTCTTGTGATACCCAGGACCTCTGGCCAAATGTCTGCACCAAGCTGCCCAAAGCTCTCTCTTCCAGATATGAATATAATTCAGATGCCAATACTTTATAATTCTAAAAGTCCAAGGAGGAAAGTTTTGCTTTTTTTGTTTGTTTTTTCCACACTGGCAGCCTCTGGAAGGCTACTCTCAAGGAAAGAAGCTGTCTAGAGAGCATAAAGAAAGTGCCACTCACTCTCAGGATTTAAAAGGAAAACCAGAAGCAGCAAAAATTAATGCTAAAATGATTTTAGTCAATAATGCTAACCACCTTCCTTACTAAGCTGTTCACTGACGCTACAAAGCAGCACAAATGGCTAATTAACTGTTCATTACCTTTGTCCACAGTGATCATAGTGGTCATAGTAGGAAAATAGCCACAGGAACCAGGAAAAGGGAGGGAAGCAGTGGGCACAAATGTGAGGGGACCAGGTAACCCAAACATTAGCCCCCACTCCAACCCTGCCCCCATAATCAAGGGCTGACTTAGGAACCACATTTAGACAAAGTAGATACATACGATGATTGACACTTGGGGTGCACTCGCCATGTGCCAGGCTCCCTGCTAAGTGCTTCACCAGTATTGTTTCATTTAAGTTCATGTGGACAATATGAAGCTTCTTTTTAATGTTCCTTACTATAGACTGTAAATCTTAACAATATTTTAATATTGTATTTCTAAATGTTCCCTAGGGTTAATAAGAGACTAGAGTATCCAATAAGAGTAATACCGTGATAGCCCATTTATTTAAAATTCCATCTTAAAAAATAAAAATTTTAATTAAGAAAAGTGCCATCTCCAAGTATTTATTTATGATTTATAGTTAAATGCTGTGAGAACTGGTCTCTGAATAGTGCACATGCCTCCCCATTTAGCGCACAGTGATCTTGAACGGGGCTGGCCAAGAAGCCAGCCGCATCTTAGAGCACCGAGTTCTTTAACATTTGGTACCAGGTTCACAGACTCCTCTTCCTACCTCTTCTGAATTCAAATGGCTAAACCCTGCCTAGGTGGACATTGAAGTGGAAAGAGGAAGGGCTCTAGTGATGGAGATTCCCAAGCAACTAGACTTGGGTCAGAAGAAAATACCAAAGAGTGATGCTGCAAATGAATAAAATCTGGTGGCTGAGCCTTCAAAATGTCTGTTTTGGGTACTCAAATGCATAGAAGTGGGGTTGGAGGAAGGAAGAGGCTTGTCTCTTGCTCATCCTAAGCGCTGAGTCTTTATAGAGCCAGCCTCAAGTCAGGCCAGCTCCTTGACCTCAGTTTAATGAATTTCTTTCCTGTTTATAAAAATCTTCAGGGGTGCTGGGAGGATAATGAATTCCCTTCTTGGGCATTCATTCCAGTGTGTAACAATTTTCAGAGTGCTTCCTGAAACCTAAACTGATCAGCTCACTGTCAGTGTCAGAGGGTTTTATGTGCAACATCTGGCACATTTTAGGTCCCCCCCAAGAGTTGTGCACTAACTACCTACCAGCTCCCTGCAAAGGGTTTAGTATCTTGTAAAGGCCCCCCAAATATTAATTAACCAATCAAACTGCTCCCAGCTGCAATTTGAACTCATTTCTTCCCTAGGTTGGGAAACAGAATGTGGTCATTTTTCTCTCTATTAAAATTCTGGCCAGGCATAACGATTATTATTAAATCCCTTTTTCTTCTCTTTTGACACCAAGGGACTGCAATCCTTTTCACCTTTTCTTAGAATTGCATTTCATAGAATTGCAGGTGCAAAAGGGATTTAACAATATAACCCAATCAATAATTATTTCCAGGGCTGATCTAGACCCCCTCAGATTTTCCCCCATACCGTGCCACCCCATCCAGAGGCAGTTTTCCAGAAGAGCCTGATTAGGTCCCAGGAGAGTGGTTGTTTTGGTTTAAAGATCTGCCCTGGACATGTCAACACTTCTTTCTTTTGGTTATGGGTCTGTGTGTTTTTTCTTACATGTCTATATTTATAGCTTTGTTAGATAGCAGACATAAGGATAGAGACGATCTTTGCTGGCTAATTAGAGCCCCACATGGTAATGAACCCCCACTACTCTGCTGCCTTAGAGTGTCGGCAGCCCCACAGGAAATTAATAAGAGCTTTAATCACTCAGAGATTGGAAAGGTCAGTGCTCACTAAGGGTTCAAATGCAGAAACGGCAGCACAATCATACCCTATTTTAAAAGCATAACAACTCATGGGTGTGAAGAGTGTAACATTCCATCAACAGGCAAACGGACTAAAGGAATATAATCGCAGAACAATTAGTTGCTTATGCACAAATTATATACACAGCAATGTCGCCTTCTCTTCTACCTCTTTGTTCATTTCTCCAGCTTAGATGTAGTGGCTTGCAGCATGAAATACTTGTACTAGACTAGATGCCCCAGAATTTTAGCCTAACTGTTCTCATTGCTAGCTGTGCACCAGCTTCAGGAGTGGCCCCTTTAATGCAACTTTATGACATCAGAGTCTTAAGGAGTCCAGGAAACGAGGAAGAAGCATATTCATATTCAGGCCCTTCCCTAAGCAGGCAGGTTGAAGATCGCTGACCTACTCCGTCTTCCTGAAGCCAAGAGGCAAGAGCCTTACCCTGCCCTTTGCAAACTGCACATCAGTTCCTCAGTTTTACTACCTCTGAGAGGTGAACCTGGGCAACAGGAGGCAATACAAGGTAGGAATAAGGCATGATACAATCCCCTGCACAAAATGTTCCTGACCCACACTACAGAGGGAAGAAAATCCAACCAAAGAAATGGCGTTGACACTCAGGACACTGATAATGCAGGAACCAGGGAGGGAGAAAATTTCAAAGTCAAATGCTGCAAAGAGGATATGAACTGAAAGCCGAGGAAAGACTATTAGAGATAGCAATTAGGAGGTTATTGGAAATGTTTTAGACTATGGTTTCAATAGCCTGCTGGAGTAAAAAGCCAGATGGTCTGCTCCCTTCTTTTATCTGTCTATTAAAAGTGGATCCAACATTTAGAACTCAGCTAATATTCCACTTCGAACTAAATTTAATTGCCTTTTCCTTGGAACTACAATGATCTTGATTATCTTACCACTAATTCATCTCCTACTCTGTTATTACAAAGATTGTGTTATTAGTTATCATTTTGTATATATCTCCCTCACTAACTTCAATTCAATTCTCCTCGAGGGCAGGAGCCAATTTTCACCAGTACTTTTCTGTATTTCCTTCACACACAATACGACGATTTCCATATAATGTGTGCTCAAAAAATATTTGTTGAAACCAAGATGGATTAGATCTATACAGAAGTCCTATAATTAGAGGTTTGGCCTTCTATGATTTAGTAAATGAAACCTCCCTGAAAATATTAAGCTGTTTTTTGTAAGTTATAAACTTTCAAGTTAATTTAAAATAAAATTTTCATGAAAATCAATAGAATATTCCCTTTTGACTCAAATTGGTTCTTTCTTTTTTAATAATTTCATTGCTTTTGAATTTAATTTCTGTAAATTTGGTACATGTTTCTTTTTAGGTAACTTTGCATTTTGATGATATCTTACAGAAAAAGGTCATGCCCATCTGCATATTTCTTTTTTAAAAAAGTATACATGGAAACAACTTCTAAATGACAATTAGGTGGTACTTCTAAAGTCCTTTTTAAGGTGATAATTAGAACTCTGAACATATTTACCCATCAAAAGAGTATTAAGAGCGTTGACTAATTTACCACGTGAGCCCAGAAAAGCTTCTTTACTTCTACAGAAGTATTAATACAATGATAGAAACTGACCACCCCCAATAATCATTTTATTGCATAATGCACACTGCAAATGCAACAGTGGACGTCCCATGGTCAGTACTGCAGTGCCACAGTCTGCAGTAGGAACTCTCTCTTTTCTTTTGTATCCTTTTCCACAATCTCACTCTTATCTGAATTCTATCTTAATTAGAGAGAGCCTCTTGAAAGATTTATCACTGTTGGTTCACCCAGCATCGAGCCCAAACCCCTTGGTATAGAAACACTTCCTGATCTGGTTTTTGTCTAGCTTCATCTCTCATCATTATCCCTTGGATAATTACAATTTGCCCTCGGCCTCATCTTAAATATAATCTCACTCTGGAAGCCAGTATTCCTCTCCCTTGTCTGAGATAGGTATTTGTTTTATATACACCAATAACACCCTTCTGAAGAATGTGTCCATTATATTCACATTATCTCTTTGGTGGTCTCCTCCACAGACTAGACTCTAAAACTTCTAAAAACAGAAACCTTGGTTTTTTCACACTCAAATCCCAGTGTCTAGAACAGTTCTGGTCACAAAGTATGTATTTAACAATTCATAAATATTGGATAAATGACCAAAGTCACTTCTAAGTTCACAGGTTTCTTTGCTTGCTTATTCATTCATTCTTTCGAAATATTATTGAATGCCCTCTACCAAGTGATATGTACTAGAATCTGGAGGGTGATGAGTTGGACTCCTTCCCTGCTGTATTAATTGGGGTTTTCCAAAGAAGCAGAACCAATAGGAAAGCAGATCATAGATATAGATATATAGACAAATAGATTTATTAAGAGAAATTAGCTCTTGTGATTATGGAGGCTGAGAAATTCCATAATCTTCCATCTGCAAGCTGGAGACCCAGGAAAGCCAGTGGTATAATTCAGTTTGAATCCAAAGACCTGAGAACAAGGGGAGTTGATGGTATAAATCCAAGTCTGAGAGTGAAAAACAATGAGATGGGATGTCACAGATCAAACAGTAATGCAGAAAAAAGGAGGGTGGGGCAAATTCCTTCTTTCTCCACCTTTTGTTCCATTCAAGCCCTCAATAGATTGGATGAGGTCCACCCATAATGGAAAGGGCAGTGAACTTTATGAAATACACTGATTGAAATGCTATTCTCATCCTGAAACATCTTCATAGGCACACCTAGAAATAATATTTAATCTGGGCACCCTATGGCCCAGTCAAGTTGATGCATAAAATTAACTGTTACACCTACCCTAATGGAGTTTATTGTAATGGGAATTCGCTATGGGGAAATATGGGACAATTCAGATTTTGGACATCAGACTCCAGTGGAATAGAAGATCCTCATGGCAGCAGGTTCACATAAGGCAAGGATTCTCATTGGTGTGGATGAAGTGTGTCCTAAACACACTGCCTCCAACAGCACCAGTTACACATAAATGTTCTGAACTAAATGGAATATGACTTCTTTAGAAGTGAAAAGGTTAGAGTTAATCATTATGAAGCCTTTATTGTGAACTTAAAAAGCATCTTTCCCCAAAGAGCTCAGTTTCATTTCTAACCTGATTTTTGTGACCCCCATAAAATCGTTTGCAATAAAGTTAAAGCCTTTCCCCCATCTGGACTATTTTAATAGGATCCTAACTCATGTCTTTGCTTCCAGATTCACCAAATTAAATGCATTCCTCATTCTTTCATGAGTCATCCTTTCTAAAACATCTATCAGATTATATCTTTTTTTTTTTTTGATGACCCACCAGGATTTCCAAGTCTTTCTATGCGAACACAAGACCTATCATCTCAACCTATAGGTCCACTGAGTGTTTGTAGATCCTCTGTTTGTAACTCAGATGGCAGGGGCTTCTTGCAAAGTATGTGAGGGGGCCACACACACAGGTAATACATCAGAGAACAGAATAGATAGGAAATAATGTTGAAGTGTTTCAATGGCTGCCTTTCACACTTGGGATTAAGTTCAAAGTCCTTAGCCATGGAATTTAAGGTCATTTTGGGCCTGACTCTTCCTGCCAACCTTAGATTCTTTTAGATTTTATGCCTGTTTCTGCCTCTCTAAGATCTGTGTGGGCTGAGAAGTGGAAGGGGATGTTTGAAAGACTGAATGTAGAGAACACTTGCAAGTAGGTTAGGTGTGAGAAAAATGAGGACAATAATTGTGGCTAAAGGAAAACATGGGATTGAGATAATTTTTAAAATTCTTATCCTTGTTTTTCTCTTTAAAAAATCATGTTTACGTGTTGTCACAAAATTAAGCCCATCAATGTTGAAGACTTAGAGGAAAACAGGGATATTTGATGGCATAAAATCCTGGAGGAGAAAGCAATAGACTTAGATGGAGGGATGTGTCTTGACTGCTAAGGTGAGATGTCCAGATGCCAGACGCAGGTAAGTGGAGGGAAGGGAGAAGCAGGTCATACATGTTGCCCTAATTACTCTATGTGAAATAGAACGTGAAGTCAGCTGCTGAGAGTGTGAAGGGTGGCAAGGGAAGTTTGGGAACTTGAGGAAATAAAAAGGCTTGGGGTAGCTGCAGTGGGCAATGCGAATGGTGTTGGGCTACAGACTCAGAGGCTTTCTGAGCAGCATGAGAAATCATGTGAGATGACGTTGATGCCAATTTGTATGAGATTGTGAGTTAACGTGGGTATAGACAAGCGCTCTCTTTTAGGTCAATTTCTGTTTTGAAACAGAGGTTGGAAAACTATTTCTGTAAAGGCCAGATACTAAATCCTTTAGGCTTTGCAGGCCAAATGGTCTCTGTTGCAAATACTCAATTTTGCCATTTAAAAACATCCACAGACAATATGTAAATGAATGAGTGTGGCTGTGTGCCAATAAAACTATTTACAGACACTGAGATTTGAATTTCATATGATTTCATGTGTTATGAAATGTTCTTCTTTTGATTTGTTTTCAACCATTTAAAATGTAAAAAAAAAATTAATAAAAATAAAAATAAATTATTGCCTCATGGGTCATACAAAACCTGGGAGTGTACATTTACCTCCAATTGCAAATAAGACTTCTTATTTATAGCAGGAAGAGGTGCCTGATACCTGGGAGTTCAGGGAGTGAGGCTGCTATCCATCAGAGATGAAGAAAACTGAGAATCATTAAGCAAGTTCAAGAGTCCTGAGTGAGTTTTTTGTTTATTGTGGGATTGCATTATGACATTGTCATGAACCAAATATAACACAAATGCAGCCTACATTTTTTCTTTATTTCAGGCTATAGATAACAATTTCCTCTATCCATAGCTATATCTCTCTTTTGCAAAATCAGCGGTACAAAGGGAAGGGAGATGAGGTCAACAAATAGACAAGGAGAGCTTCAATTCTTTATTGACTTCATAAAAATCAGAGGTGAGTAGGGAGCTAGCATCAAGAGACTCCACGATTGGAAAGAAACAGTTTCCCCTCATAAAAGCATGTCTGTGCTCCTGTCTTCTCCCAATAAAGGAAATAAGACCTTTGGTTGACTTGTGGACTCACTGGGGAAAGAAGTAAGCGGCAACAATGGATGCTGGCTCAGGTGGCGTTAGATGTGGGTAGCACTTTAAAAATGATGGATGTTGCCAAATGGTAATTTTCTCTGTGTGGTGGCTGTGATTGATCTGTGGCTTGATGCAATGGTTGAGGCTTTCATATTCAATCTTAAAGAAAAAATATCATGTCGTCATGCAGTGGGGGTTTCAGACGACTGGGGTGGAGGTGGGGCTGGGATATTGCTTTACTTTTAAAGATGTTACACTATGAAAAAAGAATGTTTTCTAAACTTAAAATCTACCAAACCGGGGAGGACGGTATATATAATTTTATTAATGTAGGATTCCAGATAAATTTCTTCATATCTCTATTGACCCTGACGTCCTAGGTAGGAAACTGAAGGTCTTAGGGCCACAGGTGGTGTTTTCATTGCTTCTTTTTTTGTCTTTGGAAAATATAAAAAGGATCTGTGAAGCAGACAGCTGGCTAGGTAAATGATACTAAAGGAAAATAAGGTTTGCTTTTCTGGAAGTGTGCCTGTGCTATCAGAGGTGATCTCGTAACAAGGGCAGAGAACATCTCATAATTCCCTGAAATAGAATAATGAATTTGGCAGGAGACAACTCAGCTTTACCAGGAGGGCTTTTAATTTAAATTCCAGAGGCAAGGGTGGGGGATTAGATAAATCTATATTTTTCGATGATAATGAGGACCATCTAACCCAAAAAAGTGTGATGCACGAAGTGCCTAGTAATTATCAAGAGAAAATACTTATGGCTACAGAAGTTTATATATCAATGTAAGGAGTATTTTTAATACACAAAATGAAATTAAAATGTTAATGTAAAGAGGTAAAATAAACTAATTTAAGTATCACCAAGATATTATGAAATAGTGACCCCAATATAGCATTGTACAGAGGCAAAACTCACCCTAAAGTAGCATCTGACAGAAGAGGCAGGAAGATGCAGTTTGTGTTAAGAAAGCACAGACCTGGATAGAAGCCCACAAACCTGCGAGCAGAAACTCCATGACTGCTGGAGCCTCATTAACCATACTGGGTTATTCCAGAAACTAGGGAAAGAGGTGACCAGGCCCCGTCATTAGCAGATGAAACAACTGCAGAAATACTGAGCTGCAAATAGAGACAATCCTTGATTCATTTTATAGGTGTTAATATTCTACTGAAATTCTCCATCCTTTCATCTGCTTTGTCAATCTTTTCTTCCATTTCTTAAACATGTTATGATGGTAAATTTTATGTGTCAACTTGGCAGGGCCACAGTGCCAGATATTTGGTCAAAACATTATTCTGGATGTTTCTGTGAGGGTGTTTTTTGGACAAGATTAACATTAAAATCAGTGGACTTTGAGTAAAGCAGATGACCCTCCATAATACAAGTGGGCTTTGTCTGATCAGCTGAAGGCCTCAAAAGAGCCAAAGTTTCACTTCCCCAGAGCAAGAGAGAGTTCTGTCAGCAGACGGCATTTGCACTTGAATTCTAACGTCTGCTCTTTCCGTGGTCTCCAGCCAGCCTGGCCACCCTGCAGACTTTGGACTTGCCAGTCTCCATGATCAAGTGAACCAATTCCCTAAAATCTCTCAATAGATAGATAGACAGAAAGAGAGAGTGAAATTGCATATATATTAATATATGTGTACATATAACACACACATATATAATCCTATTGTTTCTGTTATTCTGGAGAATCTTGACTAATACATGTATTAATCATAGTTATTTCAAAGTCCTTGCCTGCTAAACCCAATATAGGGACCATATGCGGGATACCTGTATTATCCTTTGTTCTGTTGACTATCAGTCACATTTCCTTGCCTTTTCACTCATCTAGTATTTTTTTAATGCCAGATATTTTGTGCATAACAGAAGGAATAGGCAACATCTCTGGAGGAAAATAATACCTGTGGTTTTATGATTCCTTTATATGCAATGTCTGGTATGGATATAAGATTACTAATGGCAAGGAAATGTGACTGATAATTGAGAGGGAAAAAACGATATAAAAGCAGACCACAAGGTGATACTTACATTGGAGTTAGCAGACAAAGATATTAGAAAACCCTGAGTACCTGGGTAAAAAAAAAGAAAAGAAAAAGAAAAAAGAAAATAGAGAAAAAAAATGGATGAAATCAATGGAAGAATTAAGAATTTTAACAGAGTATTTGAAATAATTAAAAAATAATTGCATGGAAATTCCAGAATTAAAAAATATAATATCTGAAATTGTTAATCCAATGGATGAATTTAATAGTGATTTCACCAAGAATTAGCAACCTGGAAGATAGGCCAATATAACATAACCAAACTGAACAACTGAGAAGAAAAAATATTGTACTGTTATTCAACATGCTACCATTATAGTGGTATAGCATTCTCCCATTTTTGTTAAGACACATATATGTATGTCTGTACATACAATATCACTGTTTATTTATGAGTTGTAGGTTGAGGGAGAGTTTTCCTTTTCTTCTTTTAATTATCTATACTTTCCTCAAGAAATCTACTGAGGGACATCATCAGCCAGTCATTTTAAGTATATTTTGATTTCCAAATAACCAGACAACTCCCTAAACAAAGTACATTTGTGATTGGGTCTGTTATGCTGTTTGTAAGGCTTGGGAGCAGGAATATGATAAAACTTCCTTTAATGATGTGTATTAAGCCACAATCTTCAGAGTCTGGAGGCTGTTCTAACTGCTCATCTTCCTCCTCTCATTCCAGACATTCCCTTTCTGCATCCCCCTGGGGAAATGCCAGAGGGTCTTACAAATAGACTGAACATAGTAAGAACCGAATGAATGAATACACAGACGCATGAAACAAAGGAGGAAGTAAAGAGGAGGAAAGGTGGGATGTGAATTTCCTTCCTGCCATCTTGAGTTCTTAGGGGCTGAGAACAGGCAGGGCCACTAGCCTCTTGCTAACGAGGGCCCTACTTTCACTAGCAAGTCTGATAATCGGATTAATATAAGGTCTCACTACCTACGTTGTTGTCATTCTGCCAACCACAAAAGGAGGAAAAGTATTTCTTATTCCACCTGTAGGTATTTGAGGTGAAATCTAATTAGGTTGCCCAGTGTATGTGCAGGGCAGTGGTAGGTGTCATACAAACACCTGGATAGACATTCAATCAGATTCCAACTTTGAGAAAACCAAGGACCTTTTGAAAAAATATTGTCAAATGCTGCAAGCTGTGTTGCCTCGCACTAATTTGCTGAAAAGGTGTGTGGCATCAGAAATCCGGGAGTCTGATGGCATGTGAAGGGGGGAGGAGGCACAGGCAAGAGTTCCAGAAACTGCTGAATTCACTGCACACACCTCAACAGTTAAAGTTACATCTCAGGCAGTTTGGTGACAGGAGGAAACACTAGCAATAGAATAATTAAAGCTTCCCCAAAATGGTAAACAAAGAGATCATTTTAACCTGTCTTTGCCTTACCAGGACATATACTCTGTAGCATACACTTTCTCTCCTCACCTCCTCCCCAAAGCTTGTTCTTCTGAAGGATCCGATTAGAAACACTAGGCTTGTGTGTTAGTCTTCTCCGCCATGCAGCAGCATGCACTGAACAAAAAGACTACAGTTGTTCAAGCAATCTAATTGCACAGCACTTGAATTTACTATAAGCAATGAGGCCGTGGGTGCTGGGACCATGAGGAAAGCCTTCCCTGGTTAGAGAGGTGAGGTCATAGCAGCTACGACTATTCTTTGGCCTGCTGTGGCATTCAAATGTGTCAGTGTCTTAAGTAAGATCTTCAGATGCATCTCTAGTGGTATCTGGACTGTTAGCATGACACTGGCAAAATAAAGCTGATTTTCTCCGGCTAGCTGTGACAGTGTGGGGCCTGGGAGATGTCCCCGGAGTCCTTTCTCTCTCATTCCTAGTAACGAGTTCCAGATGTTCCTTAGGAACAAGGCAAGACAGGGTGGAGGTTCCTTGGGACCAGTCACAGCTCTCTGTGGGTGTCAGTCCCTTCCATGCATTCTCCAGCTGCCTCCAGAAGGAGGGGTGGGAGACCAGAGCCACCTACTCTGGAGGACAGTCAGCTCCCATGTGCTACACAAAGCAAGAACTCCGGACAGCTAAAGGGAAGAGGAGCAGCCCATTTAATGTGCTCTGATTCTCTCCTGGAAAGACTGGAAAATTGTCTGCTTGTCTCAAATATCTTCATTAAAAATGCATTTAAGCTGTGAAGCTCTACGAAGGAGAGACCTGTAATACATGAAAGATTAGCCCCAGATTGCTGATTGGACTATTTTACATCATTATGGTAATTAAGCTAGCACGGCTGTTGTGCTGACTTCAACACTTTCCTCCATTTGCCTTTGTCTCCAATTCAAGGTATTTCCCCCTCTCTCCATCCTCCAGCCTTCTTCCTTTCCTCCCGTTCCCCCGCGTCCCAGCCCGCCCCGCCAAACATCTCCTCGGAGCCTTGGCGGGTCCTGCCTCATGCATATGCATCGCACTCCGTCTGATTCCATCTCCCATGGTTTCTCTGCCAACCTTGTCTTGACTGTGCGGAGGAAAGGGAAGAAATTAATGGTAATTACAAGGTGTGAGTGGATATTACAGCTCTCTATCTGATTGCCAGTGAAACCAAATAAAAATGGAACGTAATCAGCCAATTATTAAAACACAGAGTAAACAAAGGAGACTTGTCTCTTACTCGCCTTCCCTTGCTTACTTTCTATCCTCGGACCAGCAAGCCTGGCTGAGGGCGGCGATTAGAGACACCGCGATATGGTTTTGCTTACCTCCCTGGAATTCCTCCAGAGCTAACGCTGCACAGAGGCGCAGGGCCACCTTCCGACGGGGAAGACTGAAAGAGCCTGTCCAAAGGCCCTTCTCGGTCTTCATGCTCTGCACCTTCCCACCCCTGCCCCTACCACCGCCTGCCAGAATCACCGGTACTCCCAAGTGTCCCTGTGGGCAGAAAGAAGTGGTTCCCGATTTCTTCCTACCATTTGTAAATACGTGAATAACTTCTAGCAATGCATGCAAGACCTTGCACTCTGTGACATTGCCCTGAGGAATCAGGAGCCTCTGAGGCAGTGAATGGATTACAAGGAGAAATATAAGAGAAAAACTTTTCATCTGTGACAGATGGCAAGAGAGCGAGAGTGTGTGTTGCATGCCAACGCACTTCTAGCCCAAGAGATGACCCAGTTGGCCTCCTCCCCTTTCCTGGTGACTCAAGACCCAGAAGATCACCGGTGGTAGAGGGAAAGACAAAAACCAAAAATGAGTCCTTCTCTTTCCCTCATATTACTGTGGCATGCAGCTGAGATTTTTAATAACATAAAAGTACTACATTCACTTGTTCACACCCACAGCTTGGTTGTATTCTAAAGAGGCAGCTCAGCACGGAAGAGTGAGGTCATAGTCTTTGCCATTAAGCAGACTGGTTTCTACCCTTTCTGACTAATTTACTAGCTGTGGGACCTTCTGTAGCTTACTTCACTTCTCCAAGTCTCAATTACCTCATTTGTAAATGAAGACTATAATTGTATCGACCTCGTGAAGTTGTAAGGATGAAATGAAATAATGCATGCAAAGTGTGCTTAATGAATATTCATTATTATTACACTACAATATATGTAAGTGGTAAGTCAGTTTTTCATCTCTGAATGTACTTCTTCATGGATTATATCTCATGCTAATTATCTCAAAAGAATGCCTTACTCTACTTACTCTTAGGACTTCAACTGGCACCCACTCTACCTGGCCATGCTGCTGTGCCTCCCTGATGGATTTACCTGTTTGCTCCTTCTGTCTCTACACCATTTTCTCTCATAGTTTCCTCAAGCCTGCACACCTCCACACACCCTCCCTTCCCAGCAGAACCTCACTTCATGAGCTCTTGAGAACATGGAAGCCTTCATACTGGGAACAACCTCTTCCCATCAACACAGTTAGGAAACTGTCAGCGCCTGTCCCTATACCCCTTCCCCCCACTTGTTCAAAGAGTGAACGTGTCTCAACCACTATCAGTGGCCAACACCTTTCCCTGCACCCTGGCTTCCAACCCTCTAGCCTGCCTGCTAAGGACTTCGCCCCTGCGGTCATTGCTGCTCTCTCCCCAGCAGCCTCAATATGCTTCTCTGTGGGTCCCTCCTGATCAGCACCCAGACATTATCTAGAGTACCTCACCTTAGAAAGGAAACAACCAAGCAAACTTTTTAACTCACCACTTTCTCCAGTTACCACTTCAATATTTTGCTGTGTCTCACAGCAAAACATCACGGAAGAATTTTATGCACTCCTTGTCTCCACGTACTCTCAGTCCATTTTCGCTTGAACACACCCCATCGAGTCTTTCATCTCTACTTCTCCACTGAAATGGCTCCTCAAGGTCACCAACTGCATCCCTGTGGTTGAATCTGTGTTCCGAGACACGACGGCAGCAGTCCACACAGATCGCCACACCCTTCTCCTGGGAAAGCATCCTGTGCTCCTGTGACACACTCCCTTGTTTGCCTGCCTTGCCCACTGCTCCCACTCTGTGCCCTGCACCGACCCTCCGCTCTGCTGCATGTCCATCCAACTGCTGGGGCGCCATAGGACTGAATCCTGAAGCTCTTTTCTACCTGTGTTTTCCCCTTATTGATGTTGCAGACTCCTCAACTTAAATCTCAGCCCTCAATGCTTACAGAAACTCCCCATCCTTAGCTAATTTTATCTAAAATCTTGCCCTTTCTGAACCGTCACCTACCCCTCTCCAAAAATACCAGTCCTTCCTCACTGGCTTTCATTCTTTCACTGAGAACAACTGCCATTCATTTAGCCATTCCAGACGAAACCGAATCATCACCCTTGACTTCTCTTTTCTTCCTTTTTGCACATCCAATCCATCAGTCGTCTCTGCCTATCCCAGCTCCAGTGTGCATCTAGAATCTGCCTACTTCCCTCCATCCTCTCTGCTACCCTTCCTGAGCCAAGGCAACCTCAGGTCTCACTTGGACGCTGTAACGGTACTGTTGGTCACACTGTGTTCATTCTCACCTCCGTGCACACGTCTCCCATCCAGCAGTGACCTTTCTAACCTGTGATCAGAGAGTATTTCCTTTCAAGAAAACCCTTCTAATAGCTTTAAATTTCAATCATTAAAAAAAAAAAATCCCACCACCTTTCCACGAGCGCTCTCCTCCCTCTCTGACCCTACTCTCTACTCCCCCTTCCTCTCACTGTGCGCCGTCACACCGCCCTTCAGTTTGTTCACCTGTGTGTAGCCTTTGCACTCCTCCTCACTGTCTGGAGGGCCCTTCCCGCAGACCTTTGCACAGGAAGATGGCCCTGTCTTTGAAGCCCAGAGAGGGTTTCCCCAACACACAAGCAAAAGGGGTTCTCAACCTACCTCCACCAGGCTCCACCCCGTTGTTATTCTTCCCATTCTCCACCCCCTTTATCATTATCTCACATTGCATTTTAAATTATTTATATACCTGGCTGTTGTCTGTCTTCCTTTATTAGATCATGAAGCCCCGGCAGTAGTCACCTGTCTTTTCTGTCCCTCTCCAAATTTCTATCAATTTGAAAAGTACCTGGTGTATTAAATTAATGAATAAATGACTTAGAGTCTAATTTTCTGGCTACATATGAGCCTCTGGATACCCAGCAATGGAAGGACGTCCCCAGCCCAAATTGAAAAACCTCAACTGCACCTGCCCTGAGTATTTAGACCATCTCCTTTGTTAGCTCTTCCCTAAAAGTTCCACCTAACTAGGACAGATCTGGATTTAAATTTCACCTCTTCCATTGGACAGGCTGACATGGGACAAGTTTTTAAACTCATCTGTGCCTCCAGTTTCTCTAGTGTAAAATGAAATAATAATACCTACTTTGGAAAACTATTAGGAAGGCTAATCAGACAAAGTTTATAAAGTACCTGGGCCTGGCACATATTAGATGCTCAGTGATTGGCCATTCCTTTCTTCTCCCCTCAATGTAGATGACTTCAGCTTGCCATTTGGAAGGGGGGTTGAAAAAAACAACTCTAATTAAACACATTTACACCAATGTGTGAATGACTCTTAGCCCCTCAGCCCTCCCAGAGGAAGCTTATTAACCTAAATGCATTATTAATTAGTAGAATTTCTGTTAGTTTAACAAAGTGAAGGGAAAAGTTCAGGCAGAGAAAGGAACATATCTTTGGGCTAGGAGTCACATGGGACAAAGCCAAAAAATGAGCTTACGGGCTTATGGGGTCACCTTCCAGTCGATTACTCTTGCTTTTCCTGTTGTTTCCTGTTTGCTTATTTTATTTTTGCTTTTATTTTTCTCTTTGTCCATATCTAGACCCACTAATCTCCCTAAACACTCAGGTTTCTTTCTTTTTTTTTTTTTTTTGTATTTTTTTCCCACAGCCTCTCTCAAAAAAATTGTTTTCACAAGTATCCTACACCCAAACACGTGGCTACTGTTTTTATGTAGAAATTCCATGAAATATGTGTCCCGTCTATCTCTGTGACGAGTATGTGTAGATACAGCTTTTGCACAGGTTATCACATGCACAGGTATGCCTTCCCATGTGCTTGCCTGACACACAGGCAATCACCTAAATGTTGATACAAGGCAAGCTCCTGTTCACCTGGAAAGAATGAAAAATGCACCTGAAAGAGCAAGTTTTTGATGGCAAGTGTCATCAACAACTTTATTTCCAAAAGCATTTCACAGCGCATTTCATGCCAGGAAGCGTTTCTTATCTTCTGAACTTTCAGTCTGCCGACCTGAGCAGGATGGTGACTGTGTCCTTTGAACACAGGTAGTGAAAGAACAGCCTGGGTGAATGGAAGCAGCAGTGAAAAATTGCAAGGGGGTGGGTAGAAAAAGGCAAAAGATATCCCTGTTGGCCATTACAGACACCTCAACAGCCACGTGACCTGTCCTTGTCCCTTCCTCCTTGTCTCAAGATCCTTCCATAGAGCAGAAAAGCCTACTTGATGTGTCACATGGCCAGAGTGCTTCCAAACAGCCTCAGTGGTTTTTACTTATCAATGGTGCATTTGTCTGATTAGAAAACAATTCTCTTAAGTTATGTCTTTCTGCATGATTACCACAGATTTTCTTACTCAGTTCTGATTTTTTTCTTAGTCTTGCTAATAGATAAGAAGGTATGTAGCCATAGAAAAGTGGTATTTTGTTATTACACTTGCTCTAATGGGAGGTAAGTTTGGGAGGCTCACTGGTATGAATACATACAATGCAGATTTATCTGAATATTTTTAGTGTCTATAAATAGCCTTTTCCAGGAATCACCACTCACTGAGCCAGAGCTCCTAAGGAAGAAACATAGATTTAAAAAAAAGGAAGGAAAAAAAGACAGAGAAATAGACTGTCTCCGGTAAGTCTCCAAATATCTACCCTTTCAGCATGAGGTCCTTCTTAACACTTTGTGACTTAATTTGCAATCAAAAGTTTTTTCATTTAATGTTTGTTTCTTTTTAAGGACAGAAAATTATCTTTTTAAAGTTCTATAAACTAGCAAAAGAATGAGAAGACAATCCACAGGCTGGGAGGAAACATTTCAAATGATATATTAATATCTGTTAAAGGATTGCTTTCCAAAATATACAAAGTACCCTTTAAATGCAATAATAAGAAATAAATAACCCAATTTTTAAAATGAGAAAAGATGAGACACCTCACTGCTTATGATATACAGATGTCAAATAAGCATATGAAAAATGCTAAACATTATACCTCATTAGGCAATTGCTAATTAAAACCATAAGATACCACCTCACATCTACTAGAATGACTAAAATCCAAACACTGACAACGCCAAATTCTAGTAAAGTTGTGGAAAAACAGCAACTCTCATTGCTGGCGGGAATGCAAAATGGTGCAGCCATTTTGGAACACAATTTGGCAGTCTTTTACAAAATTAGACATATTCTTACTGTACAATCCAGTAATTATGCTCCTTGATATGAGGTGATAAAGCATGTCTACACAAAGAAGCTGAACACCAATGTTTATAGCAGCTTTAATTATAATTTCAAAAACTTAGAAGCAACCAAGATCCCTTCAATAGGTGAATGGATAAATTGTGATATATCCAGGCAATGGAATATTATTCAGCACTAAAAAGAAATGAACTATCAAGCACACACACACACACACAAAAGACTTGGAAATTTAAATGCATATTGCTAAGTAAGAAAAGCCAATCAGAAAATGCTACATACTGTATAATTCCAACTACATGATATTCTGGAAAAGATAAAACTGTGGAGACAGCAAAAAAATCAATGGTTCCCAGGAGTGTAGGGAGAGGGAGAAGGGAGAAATGAATAGGTGGAGGACAGTGGATTTTTAAGACAGTGAAACTACTCTGTGTAATACTGTAATGGTGGTTATATGTCATTACACTTTTGCCAAAACCCACTGGATGTACAACACCAAAAGTGAGCCCTCATGGAAACCATGGACCTGTAGTTGCTAATGGTGTTTCAATGTTGCTTTATTAACTGTAACAAACGTACCACGCTGATGCAGAATGTTAATGGAGGGAGAGACTGTGTGTGTGGCAGAGGGAGACTTAGTGGGAAATCAATCTCTCTCTCTCTCTCTCTGCTGCTTAATTTTGCTAAAACAGCTCTAAAAAAAAAGTCTATCAATTTGAAAGAAAAAAAAACAAGCTCCATGAACCAGAAAACAAAATTATCCTGTTGTCTGCCAATAGACAAAAAAGTTAAATATTTCTATTGTATTGTTAAATATTACCATTTTTTTTCTCATGTCATGTACAAACTATAAACTTTTGGACATAAGATGCTGGCTAGAAAAATTCCATCTTGTCCCAAAGAAAGCCAGTGTTCATGTCGAAATTGTCTAGAATATTTGGCTATGTATTACATAGAAATGACAGAATTCTCAGTGAATTTCCCAACAAATGCCTAAGGAGGCAGACAGACTTGGCAGGGAATGTAATTTCACAGGCCAGCCATATGCTGGACACTGAGGCAGACCCGGAACGGAGTAGGTGCCTCACTTTCTCTATACAGCAGCCTTGTACAAAGCACCCTCCTTTGAAAGATAGAGACATGGAGGCATAGAAGGTTTAAATAATTTTCCCAACATAGCAAGAATCTGGGAGAACTGAAATTCAAAATACAGATCACTCCAACTTCAAAACTCACCTGCTTTTATCAAAAGGTTTGAGTCAGGATATTATTTATTCTGGTTTTAGAAGAATCAGGGCAAGTTTCTGTTAGCTAGCTAAGTATAATTTGGCATCTCTGGAGGGGCCAGATTAACCCAAAACAGTGATCATCTTGAGCTAACTCGAATGGAAGTTTGATTTAAAAATAACAGCATCGTCTACGGCCATACCACCCTGAACGGGCCCGACCTCATCTGATCTCGGAAGCTAAGCAGGGTCAGGCCTGGTTAGTACTTGGATGGGAAAAATAACAGCAGCTAGGATATATACTGGGTGCTTATCATGGGCGAAGTGCCTCATATGAATTAACTCATTTAATCCATACCACAACCTTCTGAAATAGAGACCACGATCTGTATTGGACAAGCTAGGAAACTGAAGCAAAGAGAATGAATGAGCGAATGTTACTGAATAAGTCAGTAAGTGAATGATGGACAGGAGAGGTAGGGACAGTGAAAAGCACAAACCTGAAAACTTACATGCAAAGTAGCTCCCTGTGCAGACAGTATTTGAGAAAGGCCTCTGGCCTCCCTTACGGACTCATCTCCTAAGGAGAAGCAGAAAGATCAGAAATCTGAGGGCTTAAAGATCATGCTTCTAAACCTCTGTCCAGCGTTGGCTTATATCAACAGCCTCACATCTCAGCTCTGATGATACCTTCATCTCTGCCTGCCTTTACTGAGCACAGAATTCAATGGAATGCTTTTGGTGTTCTTGGTTTGCTTTGGTTTTCTGGCAATAGTCAAAACCTGTCAGGTAAAAACCTCTTTGTGCTAGGATTAGAGTTCACAAACTGTATTTTTCCATATTTTTCTTTGTATAAATGGTTTGAATCCTGAATTTTGGGTCCCTGTCTATTTATGCCTGTTCTTACTGTGTATTGATAATATACCTTTATTATTACCTCTACCTTCTATATTAACTGCATTAATAATCCAGATTTCAGCCCAGGCAATACAGGCAGAGAAAGAAAATATCCTACATTAACATTTACAGTAGCACAATTAATATGGAGGTATCAGGGTGTATGTAATCTCTGGTTTGCGATAGCAGAATAAAATCTTTATTGGACAACTTTTTTCCCCAGTCTGTATTATTTTCATGTGCATATGTTGCATTTATACCAGTTCATGCAGTGCTATTCATCACTTTAGCCTTCATCATGTTTTTTTAATCACTTGCCCATAAGGTTACTGCACATCTGGTGATTCTTCCAATTACTATAGGGATCAAACTTGACTATACCAACTTCTCTGAGCTTTTAGATTTCCCCATATGGTAAGCATGTGATTCATAATTTCATCTCAAAATACACATAAAGCTGTGCTGGACTTTATCCTCTAAGTGAATGGACTCACCCTGCCTTGACACGTAAGGTTAGGACTGGCAGAGCTTTTGAAATACCAAATCGTTGCCTTGATTTGATTAACCAGCTCACAGCTTGAGCCCTTCCCTACACTGGAACATTGTCCCCTGCCGTGTGGGTTCACCAGGATCCCTTCTGCAGTTCTCACTTATCATCAGCCCCTTTATGTTTGCTCCTTCCTCCAAGAATATCAGAATCCAAATCATAATGCCCAATTACAGACAACACCAGGAGGTGCTGGCTCATGGATGAAACCCGGAGAGATTTCCAAGGAGATTCATTTGCAGAACATAACCCACGAGAAGCAGAGGTTGGGGGCAGGGGGATCCTTTGGCTGATGAATTCTGCCTCTCTACCATTTTCCTTAAATTGTACATGTGTCTACCTCAGGACAAGAAACATACATGAGTGCTTTCTTCAAAGTGAAAAATGGAAATATGTTTTAATTTAAAACTACAAGCGAATGCATCTCTTTTCACTCAGCAATCTTGATATTCAGCAATATTGGGGAAAGAAAATGCAGAGAAAGCATAACTAAACTCAATAGTTTTGATGCAATAGGATATATTTAGAATACGTCTGTGTGAGGCAAGGTCTCTTTAAGTTCAGATCAAATTTCTCCCACCTGCGATTTTTTTTTTCTTATAACCGAGCTACAGTCATAGACTCAGATAATGAAGGCTTAATTTTGCTCGCTGACTCGTATATCCCAGTATCATAAACCTGTCTCACTACATGTACATGAAAGCAATTGGGCAAATCACAGCAATTACACTTGGCATTAAAAAAAAAAAGGATCCACACAAAATACAAGAGGAAATTTCAAAAGCGTAAGGTTAATATACCTCACTATCACCCAATGAACAGAGGTCCAAACTCCAAACAACAAATTGATGTTTAAATGCTCATTTAGCAGACAATGGAAGGCAGCGATTCACCATCCTTGGAAGAAACCAGGTAAAATGATTTTCAGTCAAAGGGGAATAATCTACATTCACAGGCCCACAGGTGATGAGCCACCCCGCCCCCAGCTCCATCACAGGCGATGAGAACTGCTATTTTCAGCCACATTAATGCAGCTGTGTCAGTTTGTAGGTGAATCAGTCTTGCTTCATCAGGCACATCAACAGCCAGAATCGGCACTGCCATTTTCCCTCTACTTAGACATATTTTCTTAATTGCCATCTTTAAATAGACACTCTTCCTCCTGCCTCTCCAAACCCATCCATCATAACTGGTAATAGGGCCAGAAATGACCACACAGAGTCCTTTTCTCTTGACCCTCTCCCCTGACTCCCTCCCCCATTCAACAACCCCTCTCTCCTTTCCTCCCTTCAAGTCTTAAACACTTCAAAGTTGGGCTGTCAAATTTGTAGGAGCACAGAAAGCCCTGTACAAACCTCGTGGCAATGAAGATTTTCATTGTCATTTGAGAAATTTTCTTTTTGTCCTGTCCTACAAAATATGGTCATTAAACAGCAATCGCTTTGCCTTTCCGAGTGCACCCCTGTCTGTCCTCTTCATTTTCCTTCTTCTGCCACCTCTAGGCCTCCAGTAACCTCTTGCCCTCCTTTCAAGGAGAAGCAGGCATGCCTCAAGTCCTTCCCACAATGCTCACCTTTCCTGTGGGACCTTTGCCGCATGACAATCCTGGCTCAAACAATGACTGTGGGGCCGGAGTCCTGCTGAGCCACAGCCTTCTACTGCAAGGCTTTCAGCAGCAAAGAACCCCCAGTCACGTGCCAGAAGTCTACAACCCTCAGTGTCGTCAAAAGGCAATTAAGCACCTAATTGCATGTTCATTCCTAACCTCTTTTTATTTGCTTGTGATGCAAAAAAGAAAAAAGAAAGAAAGAAAAAGATCATGTTACTTAAACTGCCAGAATGACCAGACCAAAATAAAAAAAAAGGGAAGATCAAACCAGTATTCTTCACAGCTGTAAGCCTAAACTTCAAACCATAATGGAAGAGACCTAGCCTATGTTAAAGTTTAATGTAGGATCTTTCTCTGATGTCTTTATTCCAACCAAAGGATAGATATCCACCATCTATGGACAGGTATTCAGCTCATGTGGACCGTGGACAGCCTTCTGAAATGATGTGCAACTTACATGCACACACATCTCAATAGCATTAATCGGATTCTCAAAAGAGTTGATGCTTTTTTCAAAATAGCTCCAACAAAATATCTGAGAATCTGATTCATACCTATTCCTATTATGTCTGCTTTTAAAACTTTGCAGTGAGCAGGACTTTTCAAATATATTCATGCGTCACTTAACAATTGGGATACGTTCTGAGAAATGTGTCATTAGGAGATTTCATCATTGTGTGAACATCACAGAGTGTACTGACACAAACCCAGGTGGCATAGCCTACTATGCTGGTACCTAGGCTGTATGGCACAACCCATCACTCCTCGGCCACGAACCTGCACAGCATGTTACTGTACTGAATACCGTAGGCAATTGTAAAACAATGGTAAGTATTTCGTTATTTAAACTTATCTAAACATAGAAAAGGTACAGTAAAAATAAAGCATAAAAGATTAAAAGAAATGTGCGCCTCTATAAGGCACTTACCACACAAATGGAACTTGTAGGACCGGAGGTTGTTCTGAGTGAGTGTGAGTGAATGGGAAGTCTTAGGACATGGCCACGCACTGCTGTGGACTTTATAAACACTGTGTACTTGGACTACCCTAAATTTGTTTTTTAAAATGTTCTTTCTTCAATAATAAATTAACCTTAGATCATTGTAAACTTTTTACCTTTAAACTTTTTATTTAACTCTTTACTCTTCAACTAAAACATATTGTACAGCTGTGCAAATATTTTTTTTTTGAGGCAGAGTCTCACTCTGTTGCCCCAGGTAGAGTGCAGTGGCATCATCATAGCTCACAGCAACCTCAAACTCCTGGGCTCACGTGATCCTCCTGCCTCAGCTGCCTTAGTAGCTGGGACTACAGGTGTGCACCACCATGCCTGGCTAATTTTCCTTTTTAGTAGAGACAGGGTCTCGCTCTTGCTCAGGTTGGTCTTGAACTCCTGAGCTCAAGCAGTCCTCCCACCTTGGCCTCCCAGAGTGCTAGGATTACAGGCATTAGCTTCTGTGCCCCGTCAATATTTTCTTTCTTTATATCCTTATTCTATAAGCTTCTTTCTTTTTTAAAATTAATTTATATATTTATATTTACTTTTTAAGCTTTCTTGTTAAAAACTAAAACACGCACACACACATTAGTCTAGCCCCTCACAGGGTCAGGATCATCAATATCACTGTCTTCCACCTCCACGTCTTGTCCCACTGGAAGGTCTCCAGGGGCAATAATGTCTTATGATAACAACACATTCTTCTAAACACCTCCTGAAGGATGTGCCTAAGGATGTTTTATAGTTAACTTTTTTGTTTATAAGTAGAAGGAGTACATTCTAAAATAATGATAAAAAGTATAGTATAATACATACATAAACCAGTAACAGTCGTTTGTATCATTGTAAAGCATTATGTACTCTACATAATTGTATGTGCTGTGCCATTATATGACTGGCAGCGCGGTGGGTTTGTTCACACCAGCATCACCAGGCACATGTGAGAACGTGTTGCACTGCAACGTTACAATGGCTACAGCATCACTAGGCAAGAGGAATTTCTCAGCTCCATAACAATCCATGGGGCCACCGTTGTGTATGTGATCCATAGTCGACCAAAACACCATTATGAAGCACGTGACTGTATTTAAAGACAACCCTGTAAGAACATTCATGATGGAACTATAGTTTGGGGAAGAGGAGTCCAATCAGAAAGAGAAATGAAATATGCCATGGCAAAAAAAACGCCTGTTCAATCTGGCACAAATAAACAGTTCAAAACAAAGAAGAGATGGTAACTCTTGTCATACTGGTGCCCTGTTCACAAACAGTTTTTTGAATAAAGGTTATGAGATTTAAGGAATTGTTATTTTACTTTTCTAGGTCATTAATTTCTGACTCGTAGCTCCTTTGCTGAGAAACTGGCTGACGTTTGATTATAATCCACTTAAAGAGCAATAGGCCTTCTTTGTAAATGGGCAAAAATGAGAGCTTATTAAAAGTCAGAGGAGACAGAGCTAAAATGGCTGTAAGGTCTTTGGGATTTAACTTTAACTTTTTTCATCCTGAGAAGACACATGGGAGAGAAGCCGGTGAGGTCCAATTTGAAAGCTAACACAGCCTTTTGTATTAGCTTCCTGGGGTGCTTGCTGTAACAACATCCCATAAAGCGGTGGCTTAACACAATGAAAGTTTATTGTCTCACAGTTCTGACAGCTAATCAAGTCCAAATCAAGGTGCCGGCAGGGCCATGCTCCCTCTGAGGGCTCTAGGGGAGGCTCCCTCCTCGCCTCTCCCGCCATGTGGGAGCCCCAGGCATTTCTTGGCAAGTGGCAGCAAAACTCTGTTATCTGCTTCTGCCTTCACGTGGCCGCCATCCCTCTGTGTCTGTGTCTTCACACGGCGCTCTCTCCTCTCTGCGTGTCTGTGTCCAACTTTCCCTCTTCTTACAAGGGCCCGAGCCTTCTTGCATGAGACCTCATCTCAACATCTACGAAGACCCTAGTTCCAAATAAGGTCACATTCACAGTAACAAGGGTTAGGACTTCAACGTAACTTTTTGGGGAACACAATTCAACCCGGAACACCTTGTTAGCTTAAAATTTTACCAGAGCAATGACATTAATATTACAAAGACAGATTTGGGGTTGTAAATGTGCCACAGTGAAGTTTGTAATTAGGAAGAGAGGTCAATTAGCCATTGAAGGCAGAGTCCCCAGGGTGGGGGCACTGTGCAAGGGGGCAGGGAGGGGGTCACCACCTTGCCAGAGCCAGGGCCTCCACTCCACAGGGTCAGAAAATCAATCTCATCAGCTCAGCAAAGGTGGTCAGGCTATGGAGGATTGATTCATGCCCACCTAACTGACAGAAGACAGATTTATAAACCAGCGTGACGGCCTATTCATGACCAGTGAGGCAGCTCCCTGGCCGGAGAGATGAGGGTTTTATGTGCGCTGGCCCTGCCCTTCTCCCGGGCACGGCCACTCGGGAGAACAGACTGCACATCAGCGGGCTGCTGGTTAAGTGTGGGATTAGTGCAAACAGAGCTAGAAATGTCCTTAAAGAACGCAACCAAGTTATAAAGCATAAAGAATCAGCATTCTGCATTTCAGAAATGTTATGACTATTAATAAAAAATTAAGAAATCAGGTACTCTATACAGAGTAAGCACTTAGTAATGACTACTGAATAGATGAATGGGCTGGTATCTATCATCTAGATCCAGAGTCTCTTTCTCCCTGGTCAGTAGTGGGTTCTTGGTGACAGGTTCCTATTATGAGCTTACTTTTTCCAGATTCCAAGCAGTACTTTTCTATTTGCATTTGTTTGCGTTCTAGCTGAATGTTATCTATCTCCGCCCCCTGACAGACAATTGACCCTTACTTTGGGGTTTTGCTTACTTGCTACCAATCCCTGGACCCTAGAAGAGGCCCTGCCACACAGAAATCCTCTTCCACTTCTCGCTTTTGTTGGCCACATACAACTTGAATGCAATATGTCAAAGTTTATCCTGCCCCCATGCCACCTCCTTCTCTTTCTTCCCTCTCTGTGACGGGACACCACTATAGACTAAATATCCGGGCTAAGAAAAATCCAAAACATTGTCCTTTATCTCTCTTTCTTCTTTTCCTCTTAAAAATCAGGTGGGCCTTTCCATGCACGGTCTACATACAAAAGTCCATCTTTTTGTTCTATGTTCTCTGTCCTCTTTGGTTGCAAAGTGGAAAGTAGAGGGAATTCATCCTCTCAAACTGGATCCTACCTGCCAATTAATGTGTCTGTATGCTGGCTCCTGAACCAGGGGGGGTGGTAACGGATGCATTTCAAGATGCACAATTAAGCAGTGAGAATACAAACTACCTACATTTTTCAATAGGGAACCTAGGCAGACGTATCTGAAAGGCTTAATGCCTGTATCCATGGTGTCTAATCCATGGATAAACATTATGTTGGCCTTTCCCAAATAATGAAAAATACACAAAGGAAAACACTGTATCGAGTCCTGTCAGTGTTAGAAGAACTAATACCCTGCCTGCTCAGCATTAGCTATTAGGTTAAAGGGAGTGTTCCGCCGAGAACTATTTGTACGGTACGAGCCAGCTCTCAGAGCGCCGTGTGACTTCTGTCCCCGTAGGATTCCCTGAGAAATAACATATCTGTTTCAAGACTTCAAAGTTCAAGATGTATATGATGCATGTGTGTGAGACTTTAATGACAGTCATTAGAATATTACAATTTTTAGGGGAACCACTGGTGTTGCTTCATCTGTTTGAGAATAAATGTAGCCTCATTTGATTATGACAGCTCAAATCAAGAGTTTTATGAATACGACACTAGCTTGAGTCCTCTTTTCAACTTTTGGCCACCAATACACTATCTGCTAATATCTGTTCTATATTAATACAGACATCAAAGGACAGATAAATTCAACCACCAAGAGCTGGAAGCAGGGATGTTTATGGCATGACTGAACAACACTTGAAATTTATTTGAGCTCTAGCGGAAAAATCAATGGGTAAGGAAAATCTAGACCCTGGTAAAGCACAGGGGCAGTGCGGTGAGTGTGTGTTGGACAGGGATGGGGGAAGCTCTGGGTCATAGAAGGCAGACGTGGATTCAAGGTAATTTTTAAATTCATTTGATGACAGCAATTGTGGACCAGTGATCCTACATACAAATATCTGTATGAGAAAATAAAGTTAATGGTTATGCAAGGAAAGTTTGTGAGATGGAGAAAACAAGAACCAGGTGTTTCTAAAATAGACATCTTGAAATCTTAATAAGGGAAGGGACTTTCGGTGGCCTTCCATTTCTTTCAATTATACATCGGTCCATTGTTCCATGCACCAACCTAGCCAGGGGTCCATCAAATAATTACCAAGACTCTAAAGCTGATATCTGTCCTAAAGCCTATGTATAAGGGAGTGGGAGGAACACAGCACCTGCCCTCAAGGAACTTATTGTCCAACAGGAGACAAAGAAAACTATGTGAATAAATGAGAGAAAGGAAAAGGTGCGGTACAGATGCACATATAAATGTGTGCAGGGGATAGTGGTATGTGTCACAAAGGGGCCATGGTTAGTTCTCCTTGGGGAGAGGGGGCAGGAAAGACTCCACAGACGAAATGACCCCTGAGCTAAGATTTGAGGACAAATAGGCACACACAAGGCAGACTGGATGGAAGGCGCATGCCAGGGAGAGGGGCCGTGGGGGCAAAGGGGCTGCGGGTGTGTCTGTGCCCAGACAAGCCCCCGCTGCCCCCTGCTCTGGTCCTCCAGCAGGCTCAGCCTGCTCCATGGCCTTTGAAGACTGGCAGGCCTCAAGGTCAGTGCCAGGCTGCTGTCAGGTCATCCTAGTTTAATTCCCTCCCCAGGATTTATGTCTGCCCTATGGCATGTTCCTGTTTTGTTTCTTGTTTATTTACTCACAGATTGCACATTGTCCACCTTGCCCTACTAACGCGTATACTTGCTGAGACAAGGAACCTTGTCTATCATGCTCACCTCTGTATGTTCATGCCTAGAATATTCGGGCTAAATGAGAGGTCTGAAGCATATTTTCTGAATGACTAAACACCTATTTATTGAAACCTACTATAGCCAGGCACTGTTTGGGGCCCTGGGAATAATGTCCCTGATGTCAAGGTATTAATGGTCAAGAGAAACAAGGCAGTTAATGAACAAATGAAAAATGTGATTAACTTACATAGCAATAAATACTTTGAAGAAAATAAAACTAGTGGGATAGAGTGAAGGGGCAAGGGTTGGTGGGGGTGGCTAAGTTACAAAGGGTGGTTGAGAAAAGTAGCTGCAAGAGGGTGTCATGTGGACATCTGGCCTGGATAAACGACACAGATCCCGCTTACAAGTGATTTATAATATTATAGAAGAACCACCTGTCAAATGGCAATATTGGAGACAGAGCTCACAGCTGTGATAATGGACTAATAACTTTATTACATAAAACTCTTGAAAGTAGTGTTAGCATAATCTTATTTCTGATATGCATGTGTGACACAATAACAATCTGCTATATTAAATTTGTTTTCAGAAGATAGAGTTTTTAAGATTTGTTTTTGTATTGTGCAAGTACTACATTAATGCATTCCCAGTGCAAAAGATTCAGACACCACAGAAGTATGCAAAGTAAGAGTGTGGGGATTTAGACATGAGAATCATTAATCGCACGACCCCCCTGCGGTGGCCCTAAGGGGAAGCAGCAAAGCCCCTCGTGAAGAGTGGCTGCGGGAATGACTCGGCACAAGGCACTGAGCAGCCTCTGAGAACAGGAAAGTAGAGTCAAGTATATGGTCGTTAATTTGTGGCAGGAAGCAGATGCTTGAGAATTTATTCTGAGACATTACCAACCACATACCAACAGAGAAAAAAAAATGTTGCTGAAAGATTTTTCTGCAATACACTTTCCCGTGAGCAAGAAAAGCGGTCTCCAGAGGGAACAAGGGGCATGGGCTGTTTAGCCTCCCAAATACCACGTTTTCCTCAAGAGAAAATTCACGGAGGAGACATCCACTTCCGTTTTCCCACAGGGAATGCATTTTCATCAACTTCATAGCCTTACAAACCCCGCATGTCTTGTCATAAAAAAGAGATCTTGCAAAGTTGTGATCGGAATGTTGGAATGGCCTTGGGAAATCAGGTAGGACACAGGTCTGAGCCCCGCTCCTGGTCTGCATGGCATTTTATCGCAGCACAGAGGGACAACAGAGGAGTGCCACTGACTGGAACCACGAAGATGGAACCTGAGCGTGTCAGTGCTAAACACCAGGACCCAGGGACAAACTCCAGACGCCCTCTCCCCGCTGCCTGGCTTGGCCCTCCCATAGGCTATGCGCTTGGCGGCAAAGGCTGCTTTTCTTAATTTTCCAGCATGCTTAAATTAGGGTTGCTTTATAATAAGTTTGTGCAGGAGGCTAATTAAATGCTTCTTGCCACCCATTCCATATTAATTCCACGTGAAATTAGGGCAAGGCTATAGAGGACTGCTCCTAAAGTCTCCTGGGCTGACCTACCACACTGCTTTTGTTGACACTGATTACTTAACCTGAAATCCTTTCCCATCGAGCTTCCTTCCTCCCTCTCACCCTCTGAATAAAATATGGATCAGATGCCGAAAATTGCTATTCTTAGGAGCAACAGATGCAAATATGGTGGCTTTTTCAATTATTCGGCAACCGATCCGATGGTTCCAAGACAGAAGCTAATTAAAATCTAATTGAAATAAAATCATTTCCAATTCTGTTCCCTTCGTCGACTGCCTGAGTGGAGGGTTTCTTGCTTTGTTCAGGAAGCTTCTTCCATCCTGCTATGACTTCCTTCTGCTTTGCAAATAGCCCCTCGTGATTGTGTCACCCAGCATCTCGGCTTGCTGGGAGGAGGCACACACAGGCAGGCCGGCGAAAGCCCCCAGGAAAACTACGGGGAGGATGTTTACAGTGAAAAGGGTCCGCGAAAATAAAGAAATGAGGACAGGGAAAGAGAGAGAAGTGAGAATAGGGGTCACAGCGGTAATCAGACAATTTAGGATAAGAAGGGACAGAAAAGCAGAAAGTCCCAGGGTCTGGTGTGAAACTTCTGACAGCGTTCGGCTTGCACATGTGTCGGGTTGGTCTTCCCCAGGGCGCTTTTCAGATATGTCAAGTAGTAACCGACATTTAAAGACCAGGACATTTTACTTCAATATTCAGATTTCTGGCTGCCCTTGAAATATCAGAAAAATGCAGCAGCCCTGTGTCTACATTCCCACGTGGCAGCGGCTGCTGGGGCTGAGAAGCGGCTGCTCCCTGGCTGGGGGGACGGCAGCGTGGGTGTCCAGGCTCCCGGAGCCCTCTGGGCCGGTTTGGCTCACTCTCGTTCATATTGGCCCTCCGGGGATTTGAGTTTGAAGTTTTCCTGGTGGGTGGAAAGCCCTTTACAGTCAAAGAGATAGGTTTGAATCTGCCCTCTGCTACTGAAAATGGAGCAGATAGGACTACTATTTTGGTGTCCCTAAACCTCATTTCCCTAATCCATAAGAAAGGGTGGCATAATATCATTATCACAGAGTCGCTCAAATCAGAAGCATTAATCAGTCTTTAATGGTCAGTAAATTGAAAAATGTTATTCATATGTGTTTTTATCATTTCATCTTTTTTTCCTAATGAACTAAGAGAATTCTTTTTAAGGAGGACAGCAGGAAATTTGTAGAACCATGGGAGGGGCTGGAGAAAGCTGCTTAGAGAAATGTTGGCTCGGGTGGTGATAAAATGCCCCATGCCAGCGTGCGGACAGGAAGGGGAGGAAAAGTGTAAGAAGGGAAGGGGCTGCAGCAAAAAGAAGAGCCAGGGGCCCAAGTGGACCTCCAGAGTGAGCTCACATGAGGTGCCACCTCTCATGGGCTGTGTGATCTTAGGCATGTCTTCCAAACTCTCTAACCTCAGAGTCTTCATCATCAAAGAGGGAAAAACAATACCTACCCCATAAGGCTGTTTGAGAATGGAGGGAGAAAAATGCCTATAGAGTACCTGGCACAAGAAAGGGCTCCACAAGCATGAACCGTTACATTAGCCACTAAGGAATGCTACAAGCAATTATCTAAGACTTCACACCGAGTTAGGTAAAGATTACTTCTCCTCACCCCCACACAACTCAAAATGACACATACTTGTCCTTTTTAAGAATATAATGCAGCAGTTTAGAATTCACTTACCTAGTACCTACTGAGTCCCTGGCCCTCCCCAAATGGCCCTGCTAATTTTCCCTTTCACTAAAGAAGAGAATTGAAAGAGAAGCTCCCTTGGGAGGAAGGGTATAAATAGCAGTTGTGAGTCTCAAGGGTCTGGAAGCAGGAGGGCTGGCTGGATAGATCACCGCCACACCACAGGGGGCGGGGCCCACAGGGGTTTCAAATGAGGGTAAAGATTTCTTTCTTTGTAACTGTCAAAACTACTCAAAAATTCTGCCAAGCTGGGGGAGGGGATTGAGCATATTAGGTAAACAGCGTCTCTCAAAAATGCAATATACCCTAAAATGAGGGGGAGCAACATCTAGGTTAGCAACTTACAATAACTCCTTCTGTATAACTGTTTCAACAAAGGACGAGATATTGTCTTAGACCCAGGTCAACATACCTGGATCCTATAGAAAAAGAACACTTTTTAAATTACATCTTAAGAAAGTTTAAGGGGACAGGATGTCACTAATACGGGGGGAAATTCAAGAGCCACGGAAATAGGATAGAACCTACAGGAATTAAACCAACTAGCAACTACGGCTTTCCCATCCTAAAGTCGGCCATTCCCTCAAGCAGGGCCACTAGGACAGAAGTGTGTTCTTCTGTGACCCCATTCACTGTCATTCCCCTTTCGTTGTCCTCCTCTGGCACTGACGTGGTCACTCAGATCCCCCACAAGGAGTGTGTTGCGAGTCCTCCTCTCACACCACACGCCGTTTCCCTTGAGTGAATTATTCCTTGTTATTAATCCCTGGGAGAGGTGGCTGAGGATCAGGCTGATGAAATGATATCTGTATTAGCGGGAACTCAAGGCAACTGTCACTGCGCTACTCAGCAGCTCCGGCCACAGCCTCCCTCTTTCTAGCAACATTCACAGAAGCTTAAGGGCTAAACAAACTTTGTGTGAGGACCAAAGAACTGAAGCAATTTGCCTCTGCAATGCTCCTATTAATGTGGGGTTTAGAAAGAGCAGCCCTGGAAGCCCTAAGGGGAAACTCTGCTGACGCCAGGATTTAAGAAGGATTTGGAACTGAGAGTGGGGTAGTTCAGCGATTTAATGTTTGCATGTCAGAGTTTTTGCTCCTCTAGGTAGTTTTCAAATCTTAGCCGTATAAGTAGAAAAGATTCTTCTCACTATACTCATTCAAGGGTTCATGCCACTCCTGGTCACAGGCTAGGGTTCTATCTGGAAACATTGCCAGAACTTCCTAGAAAAATGTGGACATACTTAAAGCCCCATCCTGGGCATCACTTCTTTTAACCCTCTCACTTGACATGTGAGATTTATATATTCACTCTAAAATGTTTGGTGACAGTAAGACCTTAAGTGTCAGAAAAGTTAAATGATTTGCACATGGTTGTCAGACCAAGGTACTTGCTCCCAAATATGTGGATTTTCCAACTATTCATGCTTGGGTGGGTCTCAGCTTGTAAAAATTTGTTTGTCTGTTAATCTAAGACATTACATTTATTTGTAGACATTAGTTACCAGGTACTAATTCCATTCTTTTATACTTCTACTGTTTTAAAGTATGGTTCATAATTGGAGTTGGGAATCTTTTTCCAAAGTAAGTTCTACCATTAAGATTCTGGTGCAACAGAACTAGAACAGGGTACACAGGAAAAGCTGATACACACCCAAGCAGGGAAGCTGCTGTTTAAACCAGCACTGACATTATTTTAGATGCAGGTGTACGTCTATGCACGTACAACAGTTGTACCCTTGGCACCTAGAACAGAGCCTGGCACAAAAGAGAGCATGGCACACACGCACAGAAATACCAGTTAATATCTGTCAAAGAATGTTTAACAACTTCAGAAAAGTATTTCGGTCTACAAAGTGTTAATCACAGTTATTGAGATCATAGTAGAATATCTGTATGTGTTAGAAACATCTATCATACATGTGAAGGACAGAGGGAATGTTGTAGATTACATTGTGCCTCACCACACCCACATAGGTTTTTCTGAATTTGTGTGACAGTTTCAGATGGACATATACACAGAAGGATTAAAAAAGAGCTGTTCGGGTATCTGAAGACTAAGCCCATTGTATAGAAATCTAGATGTATGATTATCTAGCTAACAGACGTCTCCCAGGCACACACCTGGCATATTGGAAAGAGCAGTCATTGGTGGAGTAGTCATTTAACACATTTTTCTTCAGTCTATGGCAGAAACTCTGGTAGCCAAATAGAGCAGAGGTCGAGCCTCTAAGAGTTTATCATCTACTGGTGGAAAAAATAAATAAACCAATGAATTACAACATTGTCTCATCCACAATCAAATCTATTGTGGAGATACACACAGGATGCTATGGGAGTAGACCTGGAGGAAAAGAGTGAGCAGAAAATTTTCCTGGTGAAATTGTACCTGCACTGGGTTTCAAATAAGGGGTGGCCCAAGAAAAGGGAGAAGGAATCAGATCTAAAGAAATGAATCAGTATTTGTGAAAACACAGGGTGAGGAAAAGGGAATGCAGTCCATCCGGAAAGAGCGGACAGCAGATGAGAGGAAGCAATGAGAGATGGGCTGGGAGAGGCCGTGTTGTTTTGGACGCCATGGGAGGGAGCTAGGTTTTCATTGCGTAGAGATTGCCAGGGGAGTGGCATAACTGTAATTCACTTTTAGGAAGATCCCTACAGAAATATATCATAGGTCAGAAAAACAAGGGCAAAAAAATTTTAGAATTTTTTTTTTAATAATCAACATGAGGTATGATGATGATTTAGCATCTAGATCAGGGTTAAAAACATTTTCTGTAAGGGGCTAGATGATAAAAAATTTTAGGCTTTGCAGGACATACATTCTCTGTCGACCACTCAACCCTGCCATCGTAGCACAAAAGGAGCTATAGAGAATATGTGAAAAATGAGCGAGCCTGGGTCCCTGTGAGAGTATTTGCAAAAACATGGCAAATGAGATTTGGTTTGTCGGCCATATTCCTTCTGGGTCATGATACACTGTATTACTCACAAGTAGACCTATATAGTTGGTTAATCGCTGCCCACATTAAGAAATGAAAGAATGGGTAGTGAAATAAAAGGAAATGTAAAAAAAAAATCACCATTTTATTTTAAAGAAATCAAAGAAATATCTGTATGGACAACAGACATGTACTTCCTACCATGAATACATACATCTCTCCTCTCAGTGGTGTAGGACCAAGGTATGCAGAGTTCTGCCAAGATCATGGCAGGGAAACCACAAAGCAGGCAATTGTAACCGGACTCCGAGAGCATTACTGGGCCTGATTCCTGGTGGCTTTCTTTAGTCATTGGTGCCTCACACTCGGGCTGAATTTATTTGTGATTTTCTTTTTCCTCCTAATAAAGTTATCACTTGAATTTCTCAAGTGGAATATCCTTCATTGCCATTTACCATGTGTTTAGGCCACTTTGGTTACTTATAAACAACAAAGGCAAACTCCTTTGAACAACAGCTTAAGGAAAGCACGTTCTGGGAAAGAAAATATGGAACAAAACATCACATTTTACACTCGAATACCCTTTAAAAATATGTGGAACGTTATCTACGACAGTGTTAGGGCACGGACAGCTTTCCTCCCCGTGGCTGTGGGTGGGATTAGGATGTGTTGTTCCCAGATGGTCTCTGGGGCTCCTGGGCGGGGCTTGTTTAGATGGATAATGTTTATGTTTCCGAGTAGGGCCCTGAATTCTCTCACTTTGTCCTCACTCCCAGGTTTCTGTCTATTCACATCTGACAGATCCTTCCTGAAACTTCTTTACTCTATGCCCTAGAGACTGTTACTCTGTCACTAGCAAAAACACTAACAGTGCCCTCTCTCTCTTTCCTCTGCTGTATTATTCTTTTTCTAAACTAGTAATGATTTGAGGTTCTTTCCCCCATTCCCTGCCCCATATTCCACATGATGAAGGCCCCTCTTGATGTCTGGCTGGGAAACAAGATGAGTGGCTTGGATGGAGCCCAGCTACCTGCACCCAATGTGGACATGTAACTTTGGTCTCTTCTGTGTCATGCTTCAGAATGCCAAGAGCAATGCCCCAGTCACCGTCACTCTTTTAGAGTGTCAGAGAAATTAAAAGTTAATTAAAGAAAAGGGCAGAACACATTTCCATTTAGCATCAAAACACTTGGGAGAAATTCATTTATAGTCTCCTTTATAGGAGCTGTTGATCGGCTGCTTCTTTCCATCCATCGTTGCAGAGAACTCCCTGGAAGCAGCGTCTGAGAATACAAGTTTTAGAGCCGAGGGCTTTGCTGTCTCAATGTACTGAGATGTGGCCACACAAAACCTGACCAGCAACAAAGGCCAAAGCCCCACACTCTGCACTGCTATCCTGAGCCCTTCTCATGATGGCCTGAAACCACTCATATTAAAGGTTCCCAAGGTCTACAAGTTGACTAAATTAGGAGTTGGAAAATAAAGTCAAAGTGATTGGAAAAAGAATTATTTCAGCTGGCCACCATGAAGTACTTTTTACTTCTCCCTCACAAGTACTTGCTTACTAATAACTGTTAGAAGAAAAAAAAAAAATTTTTTTTTTAAATCCCTCAAGTATTCAAGAAATAGAGCAAGTCTAAGAGGTAACTTTCTAACTCTACCACACCATTCACATTGGAAACAATATATTAATAGAATCTTAGGATTACAGTAGCTTCAGCATTGATCCAGTCCAGCAGCCTGGCATCTTCTCCTAACCTGCTAAATGGGTGTCCAGTCACTGGACGATAAATGATTGTTGAGAACTTGCTCTGTGCCAAGAACTGTGCGAAATGCTAGGGTTAGAGGACCAAGACTCCCAGCACAGTCATCCTGCTCCATGTTGTAAACTTGTGGTGACAGGGAACTTTCTACGTCTACTGCTCCTACTTGTGACAGCTCCGTATGTCTGAAGTTTTTATTTAAGCAACTCACTTAGCTCTCACTCACTGATCCAAATTTTACCCCTTGAGATCCACATAGTATAATTTTTCCAATTCTAATATAAAGCTCCCTCCACCCCCCAAGTAGTTGAATTGTCCTTCCTGACAGATGAGTGGACAGAAAGGGTAGAATACATACAGGTGTTCCACCAATGCCAGTAAAAACATGAGGCTGTATCTTCTTTAATGGGCAACAGATAATACGGTGCATCTTAGAGAGTTTGATTTTTCATCAGCCTAAACTGTCTCTTGGAATTTGAGAGTGAGCTCAGAGGGTGAGGTCGTCGACCCATGGTGACTGCAAGTGTTTTCGTGCATTCTGGTGGTCAAGCATAGGATGAAAAGAATGAAAACTAATAGGAAGACACCTTCAGAACCATGAATCTACAACTCTTCAATACTTTGTTAAATACTTTCTTTTTCTTTTATTGAAATGTTTCCTTTGCTAGACAGATATATCGATGTTACATTAGGGTAAGAGGTATACCTTTCCCTCAAAACGTCCTTCGAATAAGACTTCAGAGTTGTGCTAATTTGTACAGTTATTAGAATTAAAAATAGCAAGAAAGATTACATTTCTGAGCCTGGTCCTAACAGAACACAAGGGCCCCAAGTTTTTTAGATTATAATAAATGTTAGTGTTAGTGATTTTGAATACTTATTTTTATTTTTTCTTCTCTGGGCATCGATTGTTCCTGGCAAGCGCCCCACGTGACTCCTAGAGGGAGAAGAGAGAGCAGAGGCAGGAGCCGTAATTGGATCCTCAGAATGAGTTTCTCACTCTCTTTCAGGAATCTCGGATACCGCTAAAAATGTTGTCTTTTGGTCAGGTATCTGAGCTTGAAATTAAACTTTTGAAGTGTAGTCTTTAGAGAATTCTGTTTCTTTTTTTCTCCCCTTTTAGTATTGATTTTTCTCCTTTCATTTGTTGGTGCTACTTCTTTTCTTGTTGCTGGGGATTTGTTAGAGCCACATCTGTACATGATTTCTTATTTATGTTTGTTTTGTACATAAGCACCAGATGCTTCTACTTCCAGCTTCCCAATCAGTAAAGAGAGTTCTGGAGCACCAGGGCTGCCACTCAGACGGAATGAGGAATCCACCCACCTCCCCCAGTCCCAAGGCAGTTCCATCAGAGAGACACAGGGCTACCTGCCCTGTGGACACTAGCAGTAGGGTTGATCAAGTACCTCCCGTGTTGACAAGTAAAATGGTCTAAGTACATAGCACCAAGTACTAGGATCTGTGCGAACCAGGGAGAGTAACTAAGTTTTTTAAGTCCGCAGTAGGAGATGGAAAGAAAGTTTGTAAATGTCCCCATCTGAGATCATGTCTCTCAAGAGAAAGCACTGATTCCAGGTGTCCCGTGAGCTTGTACTCAGATCTGTAACAAATTATACTGCTATTTTACAGGTATGATGTTTCCTTTAAGGAATATCCTTCCTGTGGTGAACACGGTTTCTACGGTCCTGGAAAGGTGATGGATGATGGTTTTCATTGTGGCATATTGGATATTCGCATGTGCCTGCCTTTCCACTCACCTTGGAAAAGAGCCAGGTCATTCCCTAAGACATTCCAGGTGAGCTCATCGTCAGATTCTCTGCTTTGTGTGTGTGTGTGCAGAATACTTGGCATTTCCCTCAAATCTTGAGACCCCTGCATGAGACTGGGCTCTGACCGCAGCATCTCCAAGGAGATATGTGAGAGCTGAAAGCATTCCTCTAACCTACCTGTAATTTTTGTTAAGACCAGAAAAGGAATAAACCGTGCCTGGATGGAGCTTTGAGTTTTGTGAGTATGACCTACAAATCAGCCTGACACAAGACCTTCCCTGACCGAGGTTATAAGATATGGTCAATAATATACTGGGATAGACTCAGAATATCCAAAGTCTTGTCCCTACTCTGTCTTTCGTCAGCTGTGTGATTTGGGCAAATCACCCCTTTGTCTTTCATTTCCTATACAGTGGTAACAATGACACCACTCCTTCCTTTTTTACAGAATAGTTGTGAAAATCAAATTAGATCAGGCCGACAGAAAAGCTTTACGAAGTCCTCTGTAAGTGGAAGGAAGGGCTGTTGCCTCGAGAAGTTAGTGAAGGTAAATGGCCAGCTCCACTTGCTCTATCTGTGTCTTGGCCTCACATGCAGCCACAGCACTGGGCAACTGATCCTGTCCAGTGGGGCCACAGAATGACGAGGACAAAAAGAAATAGGAACAGAACTTCCTAGGCTTTGGTGCTGATCTTCTAAAATACAGTTTGCATAGGGTTAAATAGTTCGCAATGCTCTTTTACTCGCAATGTCTTGTCTTAACAACCTCAAAGCATCAATACGACTTTCTTCATTTTATACACAAGGAAACCGATGTGTGGAGAGGCTGATTAACCCGCTCAATCACATTATGGATTAGTAAAAGAACTTAGGAGTTCCGGGGTAAGATTTTCTGTGATCTAGCACTGTCATATAAAGACCCCAACTGTCTGTTCAGTTCACCTGTTTATTCGACGTGTTACTGAGCACCAACTGGATGCCAAGCCTTTTTTTCTTTTAGGCACTGAAGACTCACCAATGACTAAAACAGACAAAGCTTTTGCCTTCATGATGTTGATCTTCTAGAGGAGGAGCTGACCGTGAAGAAATAAACACTGTATTACGTAGAATGTCAAACATTGGTAAGGGCTGTGGAGAAGATTCAGGTGGGGTAAGGGGGATAGAGAGGGCCAGGCTGGGTGAAGATGCTGTTATTCTATGCTGAGGAGATGCCTATGTGAAGACACCACCTGTATACAGAGACCTGAATGGAATCAGGCATCAAGATGTGCAAATATCTCGGAACAGTATCCTCAGCAAGGGACCAGTAAGTACAAAGCAAATGTACAGCCCTTAAGTGCGACCCAGCAGGCATGTTCCAGGACCAGCCAGGAGGCAGCATGGGCAGGTCTGGGCGGGTCAGCTGAGGGAGCAAGTGTAAACAGGTACAAATGAGGCCACGCACTGGGGAGATACTATGCTAGTCCTTGTCTGTGGTACAGACAGATTTTCCTTTGAGTCACTGTGAAACTGTTTCAAGGATCTCTGAAGTTCTTGGCTGTTTCACTGGAGCAGGTGAAGTATCAGCTCCTTCCATCCTAACAATTTGAACCTGTGTATGTTAGAAATTTCCATAAATACCTTTATCTTTAACCTGAGAGTGAGGATAGGGAAGACAAATTTTTCTGTCCCAGATAGAAAGTGCACACTGAAGTGTGTGCATGTTATCCAAAATCTTGTATTTAGCCCTCCCTCTAAGTAAAATAATCCTCCAAAGAGGCGTCCCCATTCCTAAAGAAAGTCCCTACAGGAAACTTCCTCTCTCCATCAGGATTTGCATCCCACAGAAGGAAA
Organism: Eulemur rufifrons; assembly: GCF_041146395.1. Classification (NCBI taxonomy): domain Eukaryota; kingdom Metazoa; phylum Chordata; class Mammalia; order Primates; family Lemuridae; genus Eulemur; species Eulemur rufifrons. The sequence continues at coordinate 7,177,927 of NC_090988.1, read as the reverse complement.
ATAAGCCCTCCTTACCCTCAGTGGCTATGGGTGACTGTCCCCACCTCATCCCAGAGCAGCAATCTGGTGCCACGTGACATGTTCCTCAGCCATCCCGAGAAATTAGATCAATCCCCCCTTTGCCCATTAAAAGGCTCATAAACATTTGCAGCATCAAATTAGTGCTGGTAGATTTCTCCAACTTGGAACACGTTAAAATGCACAGTTGGGTAAGAAGAATCAATTAGGGCCAGACAGGGTGTTGGAAGTTAAACAATTTGTCTATCTTATGATTCTGCACTGTGGAAAGGGTACGTGTGTGCGTGCGTGTGTGTTTACATTTCAGTTCAGATTTAAAATCACTCATGTGTATAGTTTGTATAATTCAATCCATGATTGGAGCAGAAACTACCCAGAGTGAGAGGTTATTGTTTGAAGAGTCAGACAAGGCTTGTATTTTACAACTTTGCAATTTGTAATTAAGCTTATTGTAGCTTTCCCACCTCCTAAACCTCGGTCAACTGAGTTTAAATTTAGATGGGAAACTAGCAATTATTAAGCAAATAGACTGTGCATCCAATAATCATAATCCAGATAAAAAGATCAGACCTGGCTAGTTGCCTCTTCTCCCAAATTCATCAGACAATTGACAATTTTCCAGCGTCATTTTCTGCCTTTAACATCCTTTCTAAATAAAGACCAAAAAATGGTTTAAGGGAAAAAGAAAATATAGAATAGAGATTATTAACCTGGGGTGCATGGGCCCTGCGAGGGGTCTGTGAATAGAATTCAGAGAGGTCTATCCACTGCAGTGGGGAGGAAAATGACACCTGTATTTTCACTAACCTCTAATTGAAATGTAGCAGATACTTTATTTATGAACATAGGGAACCATCCACAGTAGTGTCAGCAGTGCCTGTGACTTTAACACTGAGAGAAATCACAGTTATTTTTGTATCATATTACACGTGGTGCCAATATCTTGAAATATCCTTTTCACTCAACACTTCTACAAATTTATGTTAGTTGTTAGACTCGCTGCTAGATTTGAATTTAATGCATTAATCATGAAGCACATGCTACATCACAATTTTTAAAATATTTTGATAGCTGCATTTTAATACAATTAATTTCCTTTGTAATCCTATCTACATGTCAAAGGGGTCTAGGGTTCAAAAATATGAAGAACCCTAGGTCTGTAGTGTCAAGGGGCTGCTATTCTAAGAGGCTCTCTTGGAGGGTCCAGTGTGGGTCAGAAGCTTCCACTGGGCTCTTCCCAAATTGATGTCCCCTGCCCTGCTCCTTACACTGCCTGAAAGCCTACCAATAAAAGAGTTGGGTTTGAGTATGGCATTTCTTCCCCGCATATAGTTAACAACACACAGGAAATTAATTCATAACCTAAAAGCAGAGTCTAATTGGCAATAAAGTCATTACTATTCCAAGCACTCGGCTAAGTACTTTACTTAAAATCATTTGATCTTCAAAAACCCATGAGCGGACAGTATTATTTTCCCACTGTATAGATGAGAAGACTGAGATTCGGAAAGGTTAAGTGTCTTTCCCAGAAGCACTCGACCAGAGTGCTTTCTGAACCAAAGGTAACTACATGCCGGGAGTTATTTTTATGTAATACTCTCTCATGTTAGATAATAGGATGAGAAGGAAAAATAGGAAAAAGTGACTTGTGAGGGAGTTCAGTACATATTACCCTAAAATACATTTCTAAGGCACATTGATTATTTTAAGCTGAAACCATTTGAAAACAGCAGGTGCAAGAAGAGCATTCTGACCTCCCCCTTTTCTTCCTGAAAGCAGGAGATGAGACCCCAAAGCGAAAGATGCCCTGTCTACACCAGGGGAAAAGGAACATTCTTATTGCCAGCCACAGGGAGTTGAGGCCGAGAGAAATCTGTAAGACAGACCTTGTTAAAAGAACTCTTATCATTCTTTAGCCTCCTCATATATTTTAGTTGCTTTTCCACAATTGCCTTTCTTTGCTCAATCTATAGGCATTTAGACATCGCTGATTCTTGGATCTACATTTTTATGAGGGCTCCCACTTATAAGGGAAACTTACTAAATAAAACTTACATGCTTCCCTCCCATTCACCCATTTTATGTCAGTCCCAGCTGGAAAACCTAAGAGAGTAGAGAAAGAACTTTACCTCCCCTAAGCCAGCAGTTTTCAAAGTGTGATCTGCAGACCCCCAGGGGTCTCTGACACTTTTTCAGAGGGTAATTGTTCTCAGAATAATTCTAAGACATTATTTGCCTTTTTCATTATAATAATTAGCATTGGTACCCAAGTACCAAAACTATGGTGAGTTAAACTTCTTACACCTGAGCATGAATCGAAGCAGTGGAACCAAACTGCGTCAGTAGTCGCTGTGGGCTTCATCACCATGCTGCTCACGCAGCAGGAAAAAAACAAAAACAAGAAAGAAAGGGAAATACTTGTTGCCCAGTTCACTTAAAAATGTCCTTGATAAAGCAGTGACAGTAATTTTAGTGACTCTTGACCCTTGACTACATATGTTTTCATATTCCACATGACAAAATGGAAAGCATACATACAGCATTCCATGTTCCAAAGTGCAGTGTCGGCTACAAGTAGCGTTGGCAAGACCTGCCACCTGTTTTCATATGGCCCTTGAACTAAATTTTTTATTTTACAGTTTAAAGGGTTGTTAAAAATAAAAGAATATGTGGCAGATACCTTATGTAGCCAACAAAGTCTAAAATATTTACTTTCTGGCCCTTACAGAAAAGTTTGCCAGCAGGAGAAAAGCAATTGTGTGGGCATTTGAATTGTGAGCAGAAATATCTGCATTTTTCATGAAACACTACTTTTCCTTGAATGAACTTGAATGAAGCTATAGTTATTCAGAGTCGGTGTCTCACAGACATTTACTCAAAAATGAATGAAGTGTCACTTCAAGGAAAACAATTGATAGTATTTATTGCCAGTGATAAAATTTGCGCTTTCATGAGGAAAATAAGAATTTTGGAAAACCTGAATTTATCATTGTGAGCCTGACATCTTCCCAATGTTTAAAGACTTTTCTGATGAGATTAGTGGTGTCATTAATAAATTTTATTTTTATATTATGTAATGAAATGTGTCAATATTTGCAGGATCTGGATTACTTTTGAAATCATTTTTTTCTAAATGACCACTGTGTGATTTTACAAAACGGAGCTTGGTAAAATATCCACTCAAAGTGCAAGATAGATCAGTGGATGGGTATTAAGGAAAAATTTACATAACATAAAATTCAACCTTTTAAAGTGTACCATTCAGTATGTTTTAGTGTTTTATGCATCGAGAGTTGTGCAGCTATAACCATAATCTAATTTTAGAAGATTCCTTTCACCCCACAAAGAAACCTCTTGCCCATTTATGACTTCCCATTCCCACCATAAACCTTAAGCCACTGCTATGGTTTGAATATTTGTCCCCTCCAAATCGCATGTTGAAATTTGATCCACAATATTGGAGGTGGAGCTTAGTGGGTGTTGGAGGTGTTTGGGTCATGGGGGGAGATCCCTCATGACTGGTGCCATCGTCATGGTAATGAGTGAGTTCTTACTCTATTGGCTACAAGATCTGATTGTTAAAAAGAGCCTGGCACCTCCTCCCTGGGCTCTCTCTGTCTTGCTTCCCCTCTGTCATCATGTGCCAAGCCAGGTCCCTTTCTCCTTCTACCATGATTGGACATTTCCTGAAGTCCTAGTCAGAAGCTGCTGCTGGTGCCATGCTTCTTGCACAGGCTGCAGAACCATGAGCCAAATAGACCTCTATTCTTTCTAAATTACCCAGCCTCAGGTGCTTTATAGCAACTCAAAACAGACTAAAACAGCCACCAATCTACTTTCTGTCTTTGTAGATTTGCCTTTTCTGGATGTTTCACGTAAATAGAATCATAAAGCATATATTGCTTTGGGACTGGCTTCTTTCTGTATAATGTTTTCAAGGTTCACCCATGTTGTAGCATGTATCAGTACTTCATTCCTTTTTATTGTCTGTATGAGACATGAAATAACAAATAAAACTTTTTCCTACTCATATTCAATACTTAGTATTTGTGGTCACCAAAATGTATAGGGGTTTTTTCCCCACACATCAAGCAGTTCCCCAGGGATCACTTAAATTGTGTTAATTGTGTTAAATTGTGTACTACAATTTAACTCAATTCTGACATTATCTACTTGAAGTTATCCTCAGATCCCAGAGGGTAAGGGCTCAATCCCACAAGACTGCCTTATTCCTCCTTCCTACAATCCCCTTAGGGGAGATTTGCTGGAATAGCTCCCAGAACTCAGGGAAACACTTTGCTTACTATTTCTGATTTAATACAAGGGATCTTTTAAAGGATACAAACGAATAGGTAGATGAAGAGATACATAGGGTGAGGTTTAGAGGGATCCCGAGTGCAGGGAGGATGGGAGCTTCTGTCCCCGTGGAGTTGGGGGGCACCACCGTCCTAGCACTTGGATGCGTTCTTGTTCATCAACTTGGAAGTTCTCAGAACCCAGTTCTCTGGGGTTTTTCTGGATACTTCATTGCACAGACAGGATTGATTAAATCATTGGCCCTGGTGACCAACTCAACCTTCAGCCCCTCTCCCCCAAGGGTTGGGGGGTTGGGAGTGAAATTTACAACCTTCTAATCACAGTTTCATTCCAATGAGGAAGGGCTCCTATCCTGAGGCTATCCAGAAGTCCCCAGATGCTCCTCACCTCATTAGCATACAAAAAGATACTTATCACTGAAGAGATTGCAAGCATTTTAGGAGCTGTGTGCAAGGAAGCAGGGAGGAAGATCAAATATGTGTTTCCTATTATAAATTACAATATCACATTATCAAATAGTATTCCATTATATGGATACACCACATTTTGTCTATCTTTGTACTAGTGGATGGACATCTGGGTTGCTTCCACTTTGGAGTTATTATGAATAATGTTGCTATGAACACTTGCATACAAGTCTTTGTGTGGATATATGATTTCGTTTCTCCTGTCCAAATACCTAAGAATAGAATTGCTGGGCCATAAGGTAATGCCACGTTTAACATTTTAGCCATATAGTGAGCTACCGTGGAAGCTCATTTACATGGCTAAATCCTTCAACCTGGCAAAGCAGCCTTCAGATGTCTACAGCCCCAGCCCACACTTTAAGTGAAACCACCCTTTACAAAATTAATTAAAGGGCCACAAGGTGGGGACTGTGTTAGGGGCCTGAACTCTACAAAGGAATAGGCATAGTTAAAATATGTATATATCTCCATCCATTGCTTCCTAGCTTGCTTTCCTATAATTGCTCACCATTCAGGAGTCACATAGCTGACGGTCATGAAGACTCTTAGCTTTCTTCATTGCTCCCATAGATAATATCACCCTTGTGAAACCTAAGGCTAGTTTTTGAGGTATCTTCCAGGCCCTGCATTCCTGTGGATCTGCTTACCCAGGGGACCAGTGGCCCAAACCAAGAAACTGACTCAACTGGTCTTGCAATGCAGAAACTGACTCAGCACACAATCCTACACCCCTATGGTTCCAACACAAAACCAACCAATCAGCAGGCCCAATTGCCTAGCCCTTTGCCAAACTATCTTTAAAAACTCTTTCTGCTCCTTTTCAGCTGGATCCGCCATCTTCCAGTAATTCGCCAAAATAAGGAGCACAAAGGAAAAAGGAGAGGCGCTGATACATGTTCTCTAGGCCTTTTAGAAAACATGGAATTGTTTCTTTGCCCACATACGTGCGAATCTACAAGAAAGATGGTATTGTAGACATCAAGGGAATGGGTACTGTTCAAAAAGACATGCCTCACAGATGTTACCATGGCAACACTGGAAGAGTCTACAATGTTACCCAGCATGCTGTTGGAATTGTTGTAAACAAACAAAGTTAAGGGCAAGATTCTTGCCAAGAGGATTAATGTGCTTATTAAGCATATTAAGCACCCTAAGAGCTGAGATAGCTTTCTGAAACCTATGAAGGAAAATCATCAGAAAAAGAAGGAAGCCAAAGAGAAAGGTACCTGGCTTCAACTGAAGCGCCAGCCTGCTCCACCCAGAGAAGCATATTTTGTGAGAACCAATAGAAAGGAGCCCAAGCTGCTGGGACCTGTTCCCTACGAATTCATGGCATAGAAGGCACAGCACACTTTGGGAGAAGCAAGGGCAGGTACCTTGAGCTGTTGCAACCTATTGCCTGCAAATTCATGGTATAGGAGATGGAAATAATACAAGACCGCTGGGCTGGACTCTAAAAGAAAAGGACTCTTTCTCCCAAATTCTCGGAGAGACAGATTTGAGAAATTCCTTGTCTCCTCGCACAGCGCCTGCGATATTAAAGGCTTTCTCCACTGTAACCCCTGTTGTATCAGTGTATTGGCTTCCTCTTGAGCAGCAGGCATTGAACCTGGTTGGGCTGTAACACAAGCCAGACCCACCTCCCTAATCCAGCCTGGAGTCCTGGGGTTCAGAAATTGTACGATAATAAATGTTTTCTTTAAGTTGCATTTTGGGGTAATGTGTTATGCAACAATGGATAACTTTTACAGTTACCTTCTCAGATTTCTCCTCAACCTTGATGCCTTTGCTGATAATACTGATTTCAGGACCCTTAACTGTATTTTTGAAAAGCTGTACTTTCTTCTCTTTGGTGACCAATTGGTGTGATTTCCCATGGAAGATAATGTCAAAGGTACAGATATAAAGGATTTCACTGCAGATTCCATTTTAGAATTGGTCTTTCCTTCTCTAAAGAGGAATGCTTTGGCTATGCTGAGACTCTTGAAAGCCAATGCAATAGACCTAACAGTTCACCTCTTTGAACCAGAATGTTAAGGAAAAGGGCAAATAAGTCGTGTCTTAGGCATGAAAATCTGTTTCATGAATAATGTCACTAAGTAAGTAGATTAGAAGAAAACTAGGTCTCAATCTCAGCAAACATATGACAAAAAATTAATAAATTAATTGAAACATTATAACATATTTTCAAATGGAACAGATTTCAATATTAAACATAGTAAAGAGGTAATATGGCATGTCAAATTATACCTTCATGGGATACTATGCAAAGAAAAAAATTTTGAGAAACAGCCAAATAGTTTTCCAAAGTGACTGCACCATATTACAAAGTGATTACAATATTACATTCACACGAGCAGTGAATGAGGGTTCGGTTTACCCACATCCTCCCCAACTCTTGTTACTGTACAATTTATTACAGTTATTTTAGTGGCCGTGGAGTAGTATCTCATGGTGATTTTGATTTGCATTTCCATAATGGCTAACGATATTAATTGTTCTTCATGTGCTTAGTGGCCATTTGTATATGTTGTGTGGAGAAATGTCTATATCAATTCTTCACACAATTTTTTAAACTTTTTAGATTTTGAAGTATTTACAGATTCACAGTAAGTTGCAAAGATAGTACAGAAAAGACAAGTAGACTTTAAGGTAAGAGAGTAGAAAATTTAGCTGATATGTTTCAGATTTCATACTGCAACTACTCTCTAACAAATACTACTTGTTGAGTTTTGGTATAATATCAAAGAAGAAAATCCACAACTATCTTAGAAGTCTATTAAAATATTCCCCTTTTCAACTACAATCTGAGTGAAGCCAGATTTTCTTTACATACTTTAAACAAAACGATCTATTACAAATGATTAAATATAGAAGCAGATATAAAATGTAGCTGTGTGCTAAGAAATTGGCAAAAATGTATATCTACTTTTAAAAACATGTATTATTTATGTTAACATGTAACAGGATTTGTATTGTTATTTTTAAATGAATTGAAAAACATTACTTTTTTCTCAGTTTTAATTGGTAACATGGAAGTATTAATAGATAATAATCCTCATGAACAAAAGTTTTTTGAGGTCCTCAATAATTTTAAGCATGTAAAGTGTGAAGATTGCTGATCTAAGTCCTACCCTAGGAAGAGAAATGTGGATGAACACAGGACCCCTGAGGAGATGAGGGCAGCGTGGCCCTCCTTAGGTGGGCCGGGGTTACCTAAAGGGAGACAGAGTGAGGGGAGGACTCTGAAGACAGAAGTCCCAGGTTTCCTTGTATGTACACACATGTACACACATGCAAAATCCACTCACTGAGAGAAACTAGAAAGGAAGAGAATAAATGGCCTAATTTTCTGAGTACTAAATGCAGTACTGTTCACATTATGAAAACTCAAATCCGTAGCCTATCTGCGTACAACACTCAGGCCTGGGGGTCATTGCTGCATCACTACATGGGGACCCTTCTCTGGTCACTCTGGTGACCCCTCCCAGCTTGGTCAAGTTCCCAGCTTCCCTCCTCTTTTCCCAGCCACTGGGCCTTCTTCCTCTTCCCTTGAAATGCCATCACAGCCCCCTCCCACCTGGCTGCAGGGGCTTGCACCCTCCTGCCTTGCTCTGCCTAAAAGGAGCACAGGTGCTCTTAAAAATGGCAGCGTTGTTGCTAACCGCTTCTGGAAAATAACTAAGGGCAACATGAATGACCCATGTGGAGAGGTCATGAGCCCCTATCTGCACCTTGTGAGGAGCCGCCCAACCTGGGAGAGATTTCCTGGTGGCACTTTCTTCCCAACAGTGAGAAGAACTTTGGCTCAGGTATCAGAAAGCCCAATCCAGGTCCTGGCTGTCGGTAGCATCAGTCTTTCTGAGTCTCATTTTCTCGTTCACAACATGAAGTCTATAAATTCTTCTCATATTAGGTGAGGAAATGCATATGCAAATGTTTTTAAATATAAAACTGTATCAATGTAAGTTATAGTTAATAAATCTAAAAGAACATTCTCTTACCTAATTCAATGGGTCTTTGCGAGTACTTCATAAACTAATATACATGTATCTGACTATGGGATAATGCAATACACAAGTGCAAAGTATCTCAGTAGTATTGTTTATATATTTTTATACACATACACACACACACACATACTTAGAAATCAGAAGAGCATTCTATATCCTCTTCATTCTCTGAGCCAAGGATACTTCACTTTGATTAATTTAAGCACTGAATATATTCCTTTTTTTCCCCTCTAATGGGTTGGATTTCTCTCTGAAGAATATGTACTTTCTCTGAAATATATGTACTTTCTTCATTTCATTTCAGAATTTGCTTGGAACCACAACAGAAAAAAGAATACATGAAATAAAGCAGCTGAAATTTTTGTCATTTAACATAATAGTGATCATGATGATGATGATGATGATGATGATAAATGAAAGCTTAGATCACTTTGAGGAACAGCAGACTGGAGGAAGGAGTGGATCATGAGGAAAAAAAAAAGAAAACTGCAGCCGCAAAACAACATGCACACCTTGTATGCTAGGCTGAGTTTCACTACCGCCCCTAGAAAAAGCATAAAGGACTCTAGGTAACAGGTTTTCAGAGGTGCAAGTTCTCACAGGAAAACTTTAGGTCACTACACCTTAAATGTGGGTAACTATTGGAAGGAAACATTCAATTTATTTCAATAGCCCGGACTGTGCAGGGAAGAGAATCAATTCTAAGTTAACTGGGTCCCAATCCACATACAGCTGTATAGATTAGATTTTATAACCCGAAACGCATTCTTTAGTAATGAGGAAACTTGTGTGGACTTCGGAAATGAGAGAAATCTTCTCTGTCCAAGAAAGCTCCCAGAGCAACATCTGCGTCCTGCAGAAGAGACAGACCAGAACCAGGATGGGTCAGAGTTTGATCATTACGGCATCATTGCCAGACAGAGCTTTCCTGTAAAAGCACACGGAATTTTAACGTCAAAGGTGAGCGACAGTCTAATGTTTTGTAAGAGGCAACTGAGAGCATACAACAAAAATATTATAATATTCCTAATTACACTTTACATTTCAGGGACAATTTTCAATGTTATATTTCCAGTATCTCATATGTTCTTAATTTTGTAAACATGTGTATTCAGTTCCATCATTTTCTCAGCTATACTATGGGCTCAGTTATAGATAAATATGAGATCTCAGCTTCCTAACACTAACACTAACCCTTTTATTTTCTGTCTTCCATTGTTTTATAAAAAGGCAAATGCAATAAGCATTCAAGCAATTGTTGTACAATATTGCTGTGCAAATTATCTATACGCGGCTAAAACTAGACCATTGGCTGATAGACAACACTTCCTAAGATCCCTGGAAAAGTTAATACATCAACTGTAGTAGGAAAATCTGAACTTGGCATATGCAAAGCAGTTTAGAGGAATCAGATATAATTATGTAAGTAAATATTTCTAAAAAGTTGAACGTATGGAATCCCAGGATGCCTTGCTGGGATTCTCTGTTGATGTCATTCTATTTCAGAGACCTTAATAACTTGTGGACAGCCACAGACTTCTCACATTCCCGAGCCTGACACAGAGCAAAGGCCTGGAGGGCCCGTTTTCATCTCAAAACTGAAGTTGTAGTAAATGTCCACTGATTCATGTCCCACTTGCCTTATTCCATAACCGATTTTTAAGTGGAACAACATTTGACATGACTTTTTTAAAAGGATGTTCTTAAGTCATTCTATAGAGGAAAATATGATAACCTTATTAAATTACCTGCCCTTGTAGACTGGGTAATGTAACAGGCCTGTCCCCCGAAGGCCTGTATTGAGACAAGATGCATGGCGAAAAGCATTGCAATCTATTGTGTCCCGCTTCAAGGTGAGTGTGACAAGAGGAAAACTTTCCCTTTTAAAGCCCCAAGAGGAAAACTAGCTCAAACTGGAGGGACTGAAGCAATGGAAAATGCAAGGTGTAGAGATATTTTTTTGTTTCTGGGGTTAATTTTAACAAAAAAGCAGTTTGAACTCTTCGGGACATTTAAAGACCTGGGATTAATGCCACTGTTCTTAATGGTTAACTCTCACTGTCCTGCAGAAAAGGTTTCATAATCGTTTCCTCACCTCAATCAACTCTGAAATTTGACACATAAAACATTATCACCTAACAGAAGGCATTCAATATATTTGCTTATTTCTTTGAAGTAGTGGGCAGAATTTTGTTTCTGTGCCTAACAGGAAAAAAGACCCAAGTCTAAAGGGAGTTGTAGAAAGTGCAACTAATATACTGTACGATGCCACGATTTGCCAGAATTCTTGTAGATATTTTTATTTACTGTATCTCATTTAATCCCAACATAACATTCCCCTGGACTAGATATTTACATTCACCTTTTTACAGATAAAGAAATCAGAGCTCAAAATGTTAAATAACTTGTGTAATTTATTTAAGTTAAATTTAACAGTTTCTAACACCAGGCCCACAGGATGTTTTACAACAAAGCCTTTACTTGAGGAAATGGGGTATAATATAAAAACAATTATCTTTAGGGCCAGACTCTTGCTTTCAAAGCTGGGCTTCTCCATTAACTGGCTAAGGGACACCAGTGAGTTACTTTTGAATCTGTGTCCTCAACTGAAAAACAGGAAAATAACTCCTATGTGTTAAGGTTGTACTGAATATTCAAAATAATTATGTATTTATAAACGTACATATGCATATAAATACAAATACAAAAATACACAAGCATCTATAAATATATTTGCATGCACGTGTATCACTGTGTCAGGCACAGAATAGGAGATTCATTGATTAAGTATTTCATTAATTTTACTCTCTCCTTAAGCTAGTTAATTGGATACAAAAATGAGTTTACTCCCACTGGATGCTGGTACTTGTTTAGCCTTTTTATTTTCCTTTAAATAACTTCTTAAAGTTAAATTATATTAATCTGAATATACTCTTATCCTGGATTAGCAAACCTTTTAATTGGTATGTTTACCAGCTTTAAAACTTAGAATGATGTTTTGCATAGTAAAAACAAAGGCAGCAAAGAAACCAGAACGATCCAGTTCTTAAAGCTGGCGAGGGGCCTTGTGATTTCAGGAAGAAAAAGTGCATTTTAGACATATTAATATCTTTTCCTATGTATTATTACTTTTAATAATTAGTGTATTTTTAAAGCACCCAACGATTGTTGTCACTTTTCCATGTAAGCTGTTTGCTTATATTTGCACAGAGATGGGAAGCGAGGTTTGGGTAATCTGAGCTCCTCCTCTGTTTCCAGTTTGGCTTTGTTTTGAAACATCCCATCATAGAGTATCTGGATTTCCTACCAATGCAAGTGGTGCAGCAGTTCCTGTAGATTCACAAAGGGCCAAGCTGGACAGGCCCATAAACACGATCATATCTCTTTCATTTATACAAAAAGAAACTGAGAGTAAGAGAGGTGCGGCGGCATCTCACAGGTCAAACTGCTAGTTGAGACAAACGATAAATTCTGATCTCAACAAGTGTCCAGGTTGGGGCTCTTTCCATTGCTTGTGGCCAGGTATCCCAGCTGGGACAGAGATGGCTAAGGAAAACAGTGGCAGGGAGAGTATTTTGGACATGGCAATACTGTAACTTCAAAGTACGTTAATATGATTTTAATGGGCCCATCTCCTAAACTATGCTAACCTTCCCTTGCCTCGTCCCTGGGAGTTACAGAAAAAAAGCCCTGGCAGCTAAACTCTTCCCTAAAGCTTTTCTCTTTGGCTTAAAATATTTCAAATCCTCAGACACAAGTGAGACCTAAACTTTCCAGGCTATTCTCTCAGAAAAGCAGATTATAACTTATAAAGCTAACCCTTTATGCAAAACCTTATCTTGCATGGTTACACCCAGATATTTCTTTGAGGTTAAGAAAATATTTTCTCTATAGAAACTATTTGTTCTTCTACTTTTCCCATGACTGCCTGCATGCGTCCTGTGCCCTTCTGTTGTTACGCTGAGGGTGGGGCAGGATCAATATCTGCCTCACAGGGTAGTCCCCATGTGTCAGAACCTTCCTATATGAGTCATGCTGCACAGGGCATCGTTTGGCCTCAGAAGAGTTTGCAGCAGAGAATCCTGAACCCACTAAGCTCACTCTGGCATCCCGGCTGGCCTTTTGCAGTGACCGTAAGTATAGTTGTGTGAATTAATGTACACGGGAGCTTTTGACATAGGAGGAAATAGAACAAATAAATATAGTAAGCTGAAATGGAGATGGGAAGTGAGGGTGGAGGATGTGATAGGGTGTGTGTGTTGACATCTTTCCTGGTGAAGTGGTTTTGTGTCAAGAGAGAAGGGTTAGGCTCAAATGAGCCCTGTTTATGAGAAACGGTGTGATGTTCTGGCATAAGCAGTGGGCTCTGGGTCCAGGTGATAAAGTGCAATGAAAGATTGGTCTTTCCCATCTTCCCAGATTTTGCCCTGAGAGCACAGTGAGGGGATTGGTACTCTGAGTTTCTGGCCGACCACTAGCAGAGAATGGCGGTGGCCACAGGAGCAGCATGATAACAGAGGAAACTGGCAGCTGAAGAGTTAATGAAATGAGCCAACCAGGAGACAGGCAGGGAGCAGACTTGGCCCAGGACAATGTGTGACTGCCCTGGGATGGCTCCGGGAGAATGTGGCTCCACTGGACCTAGAGGCTGGAAAGCCAGGGGACAGAAAATAGCAATTGGAATTACGGCCGACTCCTTTGTACTACACAACAGTCTCCAAGAACACCACATTGATAAACGAATGGGCCTGAGCGTTTGTACATTTTAAGCACCGCCCAGCTTTTGCGTAAAGTCTTTGCAGATCCTGTTCCAGTGATTTGTGCACAAAGCAGAGGTGTGGACTCTGACTCTTCCAGCCATGCTGTTTTCCTCATCCCTCCCAGGTCCTCACGTTTCCCCCAGGCCCCCAGCAAGTCCGGTTTCCCTGCAGTCAGCCTCTGTGTGCTCCTACTGATCCACACTCCACTTGAATCTCACCCTACCCACATGCTCCCTACATCTTTTCCCTCTTCTGTTTCCCTTTCCTGGTCCCCTCTACACCCCAGGCCTGCTGTTCGCAGTGTCGGAGCTCCCAGGTCTGCACAGCTCCTCGGTTTAAGCCCACTGACCATCGCAGGGATTCCTGACGTCTGCATCACAGTCACAACCCACCGACAAGGAGAAGCAAGGACTTGGGACTTAGTAGCTGTCTAATGACATTTTTGAATTGGTTGGTTGACTGGAAGTTAATTTCACATATTTTGAGCTGGAAAACTTTGTAAGCCAAAGGAACCCAAGATAGCAGAGTCAAGAGGCAGTGAGTTCTCTGCCACCCGGACGTTGGGGGTAGATGGCTCAGGCAGAAATATTGCAAATCACAGTCAGAAACTGTCTTGCAGCTATTGTGATGTCACAGAATCACCACTAGATTTGGAGTCAAAAAATATGGTGAAGGCTCAAATCTGTCACCAACTCACCGTGTAGCTTCAGTCAAATCATGTAACATCTCTGAGCCTCAGTTTCCTCATTTGTAAAATAAAGGAGATAATATGTATGCCCTACTTCACAGGGTCCCAGTAGTAATGCTTTGGATTATGCATATAAAAGCACTTTTACTCCAAAGTAGTATGTAAAGATTGGGTCTGAAAATTATCTGCCATAGTTCATCTATAAATTGTAGAATCTAATAGAAATTACAAGTAGGAATTCAACAAATTTGAATGAAGTCACAACCATGAAGCAAACAAAATAGGGACATGCATCTTAGGTGACAAAGAAAGAAAAAAGTAAATAAAATCTCGAATCACAAAGTAAAAATCTCACTTGAAATCGTTCTCTAGCCAAAGGAAAAAACAATTTGTTTTCTGTATGTGGGTCTTTGAGATTCTTTTCTATTAATAAAACGGTCAAACAACAAAATAGTAGGAAAAGCCCTCAGAGGTTATTACTTTAACAGGCAATTATTCAAGGTCTGCGGTGTGCCAGGCACTATGCTGAGAGCTGACAATGCCCCGAAGAATGAAGCGGAGCTTGGTCTCCAGAGCCCACAGGAGCGGAAGGACAGACGAGTCCCCCGCCGGGAGAGAAGGTGGACGAACCCAGAACACGAGCTCTGGCTCGGCAAGTCACGGCCCCTTGGCTGCGCGACTCAGCAGTTTAGGTTGTGATTTACTGATGCAGGCACAGTTACTTCCTTTTTCCCTTTTTAAAAAATATTACTATATATAATTTTGAAAATGGGATTGTTTGGGGGTGGTGAGGAAGGAAGGGATAGAATTTTAAACATGATACTGCTATAACAAAAACATTAATACCTTCAGGGAAATTACTAACATCTTCCAGAGCCCAGTCTCAAAATTTTAGTTAAGAAGAAAAAGAATTTTATGTATATATACACACACACACACACACACACACACAACATACATATATCTTCTTACAAACTGAATTTAATAACACGTAAATAACATATTTGAAAATATCAAATATGGCTTGTTCATCATTTTTCTCCATAAGCCTTTTTCAGTTCAAAATGTATATTTTTGAAAACTGTACAAAGAGGAAAGTGTATTTTTCTATTTTCGCTTAGGAGGCACTTTTGCAAACACTGTAAAAAGTCCATGAAAAATGTTTACCAGAATTGAACAAATAGTAGAAACTGAATCATCCGCTCAACTCAGCAGAGGGAGTGCAGCGTCTGGCCAGCGACCATCACTTTTAGGACTTGGCATTAGCATTTAAACAGCACAACGTTTTCACGGTGTTTCTCGAGCTGCCTGGACCCCGATTATTGTTTAAAAAGCAGTGACTCAACATTGTTAAATGCACGTAAGGCCAGTGTAGAAGGTGCTGTAGGCCTCTGTAGATCTGGACCTAGCAGTAAACAGACTGGAGGAGTCGCCAAGACCAAGGCCAAACGGAGAACAATTATCTCAGAACATGGGCAGCTGTAATTACGGGGCAGCTCCCAATCTATACACGAGTGATTATGGCTCTGTAGCCAATTTCAGTGGTTTTATTATTATTAGAAAAACTCATAGATAATGTAGAAGGAAATGGCAGGTCATCTGGCCCCGGAGAGTACTTTATCCAGTTGAGCAGTAAATGTTTCTACCACTTCCTGAGAGAGGCAATTCCAAGATCTCATAACGGCTATTGCCAGGAATCTGTTTATTCCTGGTGGTCAGCTGACATTTTTCATATTCACTTCGTGCTGCTACTCTTAGAAATTTCGTCTCCTTGGAGCATTCTTTAGTTCAGCCCTAGCCATCCTTCTCTCTGCCCCTCAGGAAGAAAAAGTGGCATAAAAATGATGGCACATAAAAAGCAAGAAATCAGCCTTAATGAGATTTTGCAAGGAGCACGGCCATGTCCTTGCACACAGAATCGCTTTTGATTCTTGCATTACGTGGCCAAGGTACAAAAGGGTACAATCATTTTATCCATGAGGAAACTGAGGCAGAAAAAGGTTAAGTCGTCTGTCCAGGTGAATTCCTTGGGAAGCTCGTGATTCCACAAAACCAAGGGGATGCTAAAAAGGTCATCAGCAAATCACCTAATGCTGCTTATGATCATATTAAGCTGTGGCTACACCTTCACTCTGCTCTCCAGGTAACACGGCAGGTGTCGCTTCTGAAGCATTATGCCAAGAGAACAATCCCAACCGGTCAGCTGGAAGTCTTGTTACTTTTCTTGCCAATTTTTGACTTTTTCACTTCAAATTGTACCAAGAGAAGAGAGCCATCATAACAGACAAGGGACAATTGTGGATTGTGAAATTTTTGTTTGTGTTTTCAAGGCATTACACATTTTTTACTGTGGATTTTCCTTTGTAGTTAAATTTAGCTTTGAATAACAATGTTAATAGCAATGAATATTTGCATAACATTTTAGAATATACAAAGAACTCGTAAATGTTATCTTATGAACTATCATTCTACACGGTGAGGTCCTTGGAGGTGGAATAGATGTCATTAACTTCAATTCAGAGACGAGTAAAACAAGATTTGGGGGCTTTAAGTGACTTTCTTCAGGTTTCACAGCTCTAAACCTGAATCTGTGTGTTTGACTTCAAGTCCCTTGATCTTCCTTCTACCTTAGGCGACTTACTGCTCATTGGGATTCACTGATCAGCGTGTAAAGAAAGGTGTAACAGCCAAAAGCTAGGTGTGGAGAGAAACAAGCCCAGGCTTAGATATTTACTTAACACAATGCCTGACACATTTCCTTTACTTACACTTGCTGAGGTCCTTTGTGACTTAAAAGCTCTGTTGTAATTGGTGATAATTTTAGTTCAATTAGGGAGAAAGCACAAAAAGTTAGAGATGTGCAAAGTGATCTCTCAAGAGTCTTTGTAGCCACATAATTCGGTAATAATCTGAACTGCCTTGCGCACAGTGCCATGTTGCAACTAGTTTTATTTTGCATCTGACATCTTGATGGGTACGGAAATGTTGTTGGGAAGAGTGGCACTAGAAGAGAACTCAATTCATTAAAATGACAAGATGCTTCCCCTGTCATGGACTCAGCATCTCAGGCACTAAAATGCAATAGCCAAAAAGTGCTGAGAACAAAGGCGAGCCGACTGGTGACTGTAGATTAGCTAGCACGGGGACCTCACCAAGATAAATAGAAGCTACTTTCATTGAGGATGAAATAAAATGGTTGTTTTGTTTTGGGGCTGTGGAAGATGATATAAAGTTAAACCCTCTGCCAGCAGAGCTTCAGGAAAAGTAGACTGTCAGACACATTTAATTGATTTCTTTATGGAAGTAGCTGAAAATAGAGCACACCAGTGAATTGGCTGCAACTTTCTAACATTTTAGACTGGGCTTTCAGGAAGGGAGGATGGGGAGCTCCACAGAGCTGAAGGGTTATTCATTTCTGGGGCAGGCGCGGAAACCCAGTTAATGATGCTGGCTCAGGTACTCAGATCTACTTCTTGCCCCTAACTTTTCATTCCTCTGATCCCTCTGCCCACCTAAGTATAATGCTCCTTGCAACACCTTACCTGTGTGTAAGGATGCTTGATTTAATGGTTCTAGCAAGGCATTTGGAGTTCCCTAAATGAAAGGCGGTGGAAACGAACATACCAAATAGTGTTATTGCTAAATTAATGAGCAAGTTGTTGGCTGGCAATGTGAAGAGGGTCATAGAATATGAAACTGAATCTCCATGCAGAGAAGTGACAAGGGACTTCTCTTGGGACAATCATCCTTGAACAATAGAGTGTAAATATATGAACACATACGTGCATTTGAATAAAAATGCCCACCACCAGGGAGAAATGACCCAGAAGGGGTCAAAAGAAGATGGTGAGATAATAGGTCTTTGTTTATTTAAACAATTTGGTAATTTGAACTTAGCACCTCCATTGTTGAACATTACCTCCATGATAAGAAAAACACAAAATTCCATAGCATTATCTGTGCCTCGGCTTTGATACAATCTACTTATGCCTTGCATTGTTAATGCTCTTATTATGTGAACAGTCATTTCCTCAACTAAATTCTTAAAGGACAGAATGGTCTTAACTACTGTGTGCATCTCTGCAAGTGCCCCAGGCACACTTTGCACCAAGTGGGCCTCGATGCCTATGGGTAACTTGATTGCTTCCAGATTCAGAAAAACGTTAGGCTGTACTGGCAGGTCTGAGCACAGATGTACTCCCCATGCTTCCTATGTTCTTTTACAAAGTGGGACAAAAAATAAGGACACATGTTTGAGAAAAACATCTACACATTATATATTTAAATGAGCGTAGAAATCATAATTAATACTGCATTCTACATTAATTAGGATAAATAATAATATATATAGCCTCCTCTTCCTATAAACTCCAGGCCTACCTGCTTCTCGCTAGATTTTTTTGACCAAATGACATTATTTCAGCAACTACATAAGATAAGTATTATTAATTCCATTTTAAAGATAAAACAGTTGACACTGGGAGAATTTAAGTAACTTGCTCAAGGATGGAGGACTAATAAATCCTGAGAGTCAGCCTGATTCCAAGTCAGTGCACGCTCTTTCTAGCAAATGTGGGATCAACACCTCAGTACGGCCACACGACTTGAGGGCAATGAAATCAAGCCAATAAAATACCACGATATTTACTCACATGTCAGAATGGCTATTATTAAAAAGATGAAAGATAACAGGTGTTGGCCAGGATGTGGAGGAAAGGGAACCCTTGCACATTGCTGGTGGGAATGTAAATTAGTGCAGTCATATGAAGAATGTATGGAGATTCCTCAAAACATTAAAAATAGAACTACTCGTATGATCCAGCAACCCCACTTCTGGGTATGTATCTAAAGGAAATGAGATCAGTAGGTTGGAGAGGTGTCTGCATTCCCATGTTCATTGCAGCATTAGTCACAATAGCCAAGCTATGGAATAATATCTAAATATCCATCAACAGATGAATAGATAAAGAAAATGTGGTATATATACACAATGGAATACTACTCAGCCTTTAAAAAGAAGGAAGTTCTGTCTTTTGCAAGAACATGGATGAAGCTGCAGGGCATCATGTTAAGTGAAAAAGCCAGGCACAGAAAGACAAATACCACATGATCTCACTCACATGTGGAATCTAAAAAAGTTGAATGCACAGAAGTGGAAAGTAGAATGGTGGTTACTAGGGAAGAGAGCAGGGGCAGGGAGGGCAAGAGGGTGGGGGTTGAGGAGATATTGGTCAAAGGATACAAAATTTCAGTTGGATGAAAAGAGTAAGTTCAAGAGATCTATCGTTCAATACGGTGATGATAGTTAATGACAATGTACTGTATTTTTGAAAATTGCTAAGAGAGTAGGTTTTAAGTGTTCTTATCACAAAAAGTAAGTACATAAAGTAACCATATGCTAATTAGCTCAATTTAGCCATTCCAAAATGCATATATATTTCAAAATAACATGTATAAAATAAATATGTACAATTTTTAATCATCAATTTAAACAATTCTAATTTAATTCAAAAAAACTACTGTTGACCCTCTGTATCCATGGGCTCCACATCCATGGATTCAACCAATTGCAGATCAATACTTTGGCTTGATCATGACACGTTGCATGCTTGTATCAAAATATCACATGTACCCCATAAATCATATGTACAAATATTGTGTATCAATAAAATTTGTTTTTAAGTTTTAAAAACTTGCATCTGTACTAGACATATACAGACTTTTTCCTTGTGATTATTCTGTAAACAATGCAATATAACAACCGTTTACAGAGCATTTGTATTAGGTATTATAAGTAATCCAGAGATGATTTAAAGCTTGCGGAGGATGGGTGTAGGTTATATGCAAATACTGCAACATTTTGCATAGGGGACTTGACATCCTTGGATTTTGATATCCTCAGGAGGTCCTGAAACCAATCCCCATGGACATGGGGTACCAAGGGATGACTGTGTGTTATTTCCTTGTTTTGGTTATGTGGATTGTTATTGCAGATTATTTATCCTCCCCCCTCCCCCCCACCGTGGGAACCAGCACAGGAGTCTGAGTCACTCACTCACTCTGTGTGTTCATCTCCAACCGTATTTGGCTCATCACACACTCAAAGAGCCCCGTTTGGGACAAATGCATGCTGCTGCTCTTTCTGGAATTGCCTCAGCTTTGTAGAATACTCCAGAAGAGTAATCCCTCTCCTTACTTCATGGACATCTCATTAATGCATGTGTGTCTTTGTGTTGTCTTTCTATTTATTGTTAAACAAACCTGCTTCACCCAGGGTCATGACCAACTCCTTTTGCCAAACCTGGTCCTGGAGGACTTTTCCTAGTTTTCCAGTTCAGTCCCATCTGCGCTAAAATTTCACCTCATCTTCCTCGAACTTCTTACCCCCTTTCAACACTTTACTTTTCCTCATCAGTACTGTTTATGTTATGCTGTTTCAAAGTCTTTATTGGTTTTCTTCAAGGTTAAAGATTTTATCAGTTCGTCTGCTATTTATTTCTGACCTACTAGAACATTGCCCGGGACACAGTTTGCACTCAAAAATTATTTGTTAAGAGGTGAATAAAAAAAATAATTATTTTCATTTTTAAAGATACATAGAAGAACATAACCTTTACTCTAAAAGCATGTTAAGACTGGAGTTGTTTTTCCTAAATTTTCTGGGAATGCTATTAAGGCTGCCTCCTGAACATGGCTGTTTTCTGACAGACCAATGCATCCGGCTGTTTCAGACCTGATATGTCAGTAAACTAATCACAGGCCTAAAAGGCTTCCAGATGCATAATTGTCTATGAGACTCGCCCCACCTGGTGAGGTGTGCAGCTGACAACAGGGCACAGATTCACTGCACTCTACAGGTAAGCAGCTCCAGGCCTGGCCCAGTTCGCAGAGCTGGTAACTGGCAGGGCAAAGATTTCCACTGCAACTAATTTATCCCATAACAAACCCACAGGGCAGCACTGTGTTCATTCCCAGTTTATAGGAAGGGATCTGAGGCCCAGAACCACTAGGCAACTTGCCTAGTCAGATGCAAAAGATAGGCATTCCCTGGTGTGCCTGACTCTAGAAAATTATCTTAATTGCTTTTCTTAGGTGTTAAATTTATATCTGCGAGATAGATACGGAGTGAGTGAATAAAGAAATATAGGAAAAGGGTCCTGAGTTTCTGATTTTGCTGCCACACTGCACTGTTCAATTTCTCTTCTTGCCACGCCACCTTGCTCCCTGGCTACCCTCTCAGTGTTATTAGTTACACGGTAGGATGAAAGCTTCTTGGTTCCAAGAAGAGCTTCTTTTTTCTGGGAAACCCTGTAGACAGCAGTGCAGAGGCAATTAATACTGCACAACATTCTGCAAGGAAATGCAGGCTCTGCTGGTCATCCCCACAGTGGGCAAGGACCCACTCTGAAACCCTCAGCCTCATGGTCTTGTGAAAGCTCAGGCCACCCTTCCAGCCAGGGTTCTTACCCTGTCAACCAAGAGGCTCACTATCCCTCCCAGGAATGGTCAAAAGCCAATCAACAGATCCCCTTGGTCATTTTGCATGAGGGGCTGAATTTGGATTTCATGAAAACTCCATATTAATTCTTTGTAGTTCTATTTATCTTCTCCTTTTGATCACTGTTTCTGTACATTCAAATTAAAATTAAGCATCCTAGGAGATTTAAATCATGTTTTTGATGATGAGTCTAGAACCAAGTGAGATGATATGCTTTGCTTCAAGTAAACCATTTTAGTTTCTTTCTAAGCCCAAGAGCCCCTGGGGATGTTGCAGACATGCCTCTTGCTCCTTGCTGCCCTTCCTCCCCTGGCAGAGAGCGGGATGGGTTTATAAGCCACGCTTGCAATTTGGGATGAAAGTCATCCATCCAACCACCCGACAAAGGCATCCTTAGCACCCAGTGGGTGGTAGAGAGGTCTGATGTTGGGAAAGGGAAAATATATGGTAGCAGGACCTAGACTGAAAGGAAGAGGAAAGAAAATAGAAACGGACTAAAGCTAATATAAAGGAAGTCATCACAAGTTGAATAAAGAAGGAGCATCAGATATCAACATAGAGGCAGGGGTGAAGACTTGCAGGCAAAAAAAAAAAAAAAAAAAACAAAGAAGAAAGGAGGAAGGGTAATAAATTTTTTAAAAAGGCATTGAAAGATAACAGAGAAATATGAAAAGAGATGAGGAGTGACTAAATCAAATACACGCAAGGAAAAGGAAAGGGGATGGACGGATTAAAATGCGACCGAAGCATTAGCAACTTATTTTTGTGTATTTGCTTAAAAATACAAAATACTGTTCTAATATAATAAATTTACCTCTCTTCCTTGGCCCTTTGGTGTCCTAAAAATTTGTAGCTGAAGAAATAAATAATTTCCCTGTCGAACTGGATCTGGTGCTGCCTTCGCACCGGCCCTGGTCGAGACCGCTGCTATTCTCCATTGCGGGAGCCCCTGTCTGTCCAGGGGCCAGGTCCCCTCCCGAGTCTCTGTCTATATTTAATGACGGCAATCAATTTCATCCTTCTTTTCTCCCCATGACATTTTGTCAATTCTGATTGGGGTGGGCATTTTTGCTATTATTATTATTATCATTATTTTCGGTGATAAACTATCAGAGCCTGGCTCGGTTGATAGAAAATCTATCTGGATTCTGGCTGCCACGATGGCACTGCTGATGGCTTTGAAGTAACCTGCAGCAGTGTTGACAGAAACTGAGCATTGAAATGATCCAAAGGAGTAACTAAGAAGGAATAATATTTTCTTTCCTTCCTTCCCTCCTTCCTTCCTTCCTATTTGTTTTTTTAAATTTCCTTAAAGGACAAACTATCTTTTTTTGACAGACATATTTCAACCTTCAGTTGTTTGGGAATACTAGGAGAATGAATGTCAGGTCCTTAGGAAATAGCTGTTCCCAGTTCTCGCCTCTGGGTCTTAGGAGGAAGCAAAGTTGTTACCACTAATCAGAACAGACAGGTAAAACCACCAGTAGATGGGCCTTGGTTAGCCAACACAGGACCGAAAAGAAACTTTATGAATAAAACCTTCAAGTGGATCACTAGAAAAAAATGCTCTGACCGTCTATTTTCAGGTGAGGAGCCCAGTGTCCCAGAGCTCCGGAGAGCAGGAGTGGGCGAGAAGTCTAGGATGCTCACTTGGGTAGTGAGTCAGAGTGTAAACAAAGGCTGAGAAATACGAGTTCACTACTTAACACAACTACTTAATCCTACCCTTCCCCCTCACCAGCTACCAGAAATGATTTAGGATAAATATCAGTCCAAGCAAATATTTAAGGAGTAGTCTCAGATCCTAATGGAGTCATAAGATTGTCTGGAATATAATCTATGTAAGCTTTGAAGCATGCCAAGTATGTTATTTGAATATACCCAAAGAAAATGGGATATGCACTTTGAAATCTATGAAACTTTCTAGTTTTGCAAAAATAAATAATCATTTCTATGTCAAGTAGACAATATAGTGTACCCATGCTATTTTGTGAAGCTACTGGTGAACCCATCATTCTCTTTGCTAGATTGAAAAGTGAAAATAATCTTGCATTTAAACTCTGTCTCTATCACCTTGGGCAAGTCACTTCTGAGTCTTAGTTTTCTCTTCTGCAAAATAGGAATAGTAACTTGCAAATTGTTGTCTAAATCACTGATTTATACAACATTATAGGTGCCCACAACTAGTGTCTTTCATTTGTCCATCCATCCATCCATTTACTTATTCATCTAGTTAATATTTATTAAAGGCCTCCTCTATGACAGACACTGATCTGGGGGGTGTTATCATTTATGGGTTCCTCTGGTTGTTTTCCTAGAAAAATTGAGTTAGACTTCCAAGCATCAATAAGCATATCAATATATGAAACACGTTATTGCAGCTCAGGTGTCAATAAATGATTGTTGGAATTTGCACTCAAGAACACAGATGGGATGTATTTTAACAAATAAAACTTGAGAAATGATGGAGAGTTTGAAGTAGTTGCATAAGATTCTGTTGAATTAAAAAATGCGTGCACCACAGTTTTTTCAGGCCCTGGTGGGGCACTGTTCTCAGAATGCTCACTACGGCCCAAGTCCAAAACTAATGCCAATGCAAGGAAGGAAAAAATTCACACTGGTTTCACAGAAGCCGGGAATCGATAGTTCTTGACATTCACTTCTTCCCTGTAAACCTTAAGCCCAGCAGGCCCTCAAGGAGAGGAGACTCCGCCATAGAGGGAGGGGCAATCTGAGGGCAGACATATTATCTTTCAAAGCACAGCCTCGGAAGTACCCGAGCAGCTCTCAGAGCAAACCCTTTAAGATCTGAGTTCAGGGCTGTCCAATTCTGTCTCTTTAACACTGTCAGTCAGGGCTACCCAGGAAACATCATTACTCAGAATTTCACCTTGCAAATAAATAGCTCTGAACTGCAGCCAGAAGCAAAGGAATCTCTCAAAGACATTATCTGGAAATAGTCGGTGGACAGCACCTCAAGCCCCATTAATCATCCTCATGCTTACAGTACTTCTTAATGGCTTTTATGGTTTATCCTTTGAATGCCAACAGAGAGTGTGATTTTTCCTGGCTTATTCTATTAAGTGGAAATCAATATCTAATATAAATGTGCCGACGGTAGGGTATTTGGAAAGGCCAGGAATGAACTAGCACCCCAGTTTTATCTTGCCCTGCCCAGAATGGTTTGTGGAGATTGAAGATTAAAAGGGAGGGTAAATATGCCTGGTGCTTTCTAAGCAATCGGAACACGGCAGCTTCAGGAAAGGCGTGCCTACGTACCACCAGTCTGGATCTTTGGGGGTAAGGGATGTGGGTTTTGCTTTTCAAGACAGGTAGGGCTCAGGAGAGGCCCGCAACCACAGGCTGTTAAAGGAAGCGAAACAAAAAAGATGCTTAATTTTCTCCAGGGAGAGATTTTAAATAAGGAAACGTGACTGGTAGTGGTTGTCCTTGTGGGGGAAGGAAAACAGGAGCTTTGCCTCAAAATTCTCCGACTAGTACACGCAAGGGAGAGCTGGTTAAGCCGCCCAATCACTTCCCTGTGAGCCAAGAGGCAGCAGTCAGCTTTTAAAAGTGATATATGTCCCACAAAGTGAGAAGCAGCAGCCACATTCTGCAGAGATGGATGTGCAAAATGTGAGATCCGTCTTTTCAACCTGCAGAGAAGGTTTGAAAGGTTCAGTTCTGAAATTCATGGTCAGCATTTTGGATGGCAGTCATTGACAGCTACTAAACTGGCTGGCCAAAACAAAAAAAAAAGAAAAAGAAAAGGACCTCTTATAACAGAGCCTTCACTGAAAAGGTGGTTTTCTAAATGGTGATGCAATAGTCACTTGAATGAGGGTAAAAGAAAATGTGAGGCCTAAGATAATGAAGAATTAAATTGCGGTGTCCATGAACTTGTCAGCACCGCACCTAGCACTAAGCACGCTGGAGTCTGTCCCCAGCTTTGCTACTAAATTGTGGTCACCTCAGGAGCTCATTTGACTTCTCGGTCTTTGCTCTCTGTTGGCAGACACGGGCAGCAAGAGTTGGACTGCTTACTTCACAGCTTGTTCTAACAGTCTTACTAGATATGATGTGAAACATTAAAAGCTAAGACCCTTAGACAAACCACAGAGCCCCTCTAGAGCATCTCCTAGCTAACGGACTCAAGTCTTGGGTGAGGTTGGCTGGAGTGGAGACGTGGCCTACTTTCGTGCACTCGGGGCAGACCTGCCTGTGTCTTCCCAACACTCCACCCTATTCCAGACATCGCTGCTTGCCTAGTCTCAACTCTGGTTCCACGCAAAGCAGCTTTTCCTCAGAAAGACTGAAGAGCTAAAATAAACACTAGTGAGTAGAGCAATGCAAATTACTATTAAGTGTAGCCATATGGCCACGGGAACGTCAGGTAGGAGCTTCTGTTTCTAATTGTTTACATTTTATTTTTTTTTTCTCTGACAGACATGAATTATGACACTAACTTACGCACCATTTCAATAGAATGCTTTTATACCGGTTGGTGGTAGTTCTCTGATGGTGGCTGATGTGACTGTCAATTTTATATGTCAATTTGACTGGGCCACGGGGTGCCCAGACGTTTGGTTAAACAGTATTCTGCGAGGGCATTGTTGGATGTAGTTAACATTTGAATCAGTAGACTAAGGAAAGCAGATTGCCCTCCCTATTGGCGTGGGCCTCATCCAGTCCCTGACAGAACAAAAAGGCTGAGTAAGGTAGAAGTTACTCTCTTTGCCTGACTACCTTCAAGATAGGACATGAGTCTTCTCCTGCCTTCAGACTGGGACTTGGTCTAGAACTTGCACCACCTTCTGTTTTTCCAGTGTGTAAACTGCAGACCTTGGAACTTCTCAGCCTCCACAGTCACGTGAGCCAAGTCTTTACAATAAATCTCTCTCTCGCTCTCTCTCTCTCCCTATATACACACACACACATATAGGTTTATATGTATTAAATACATGTATATGTAGATATATATGTATTGATACATATAGAAAGAAACAGAACCAATGATTTATACTTTATTAGGTAGACATTTATACTTTATCTATCTACACTCTATGTCTATCTATTTATCAACTGATTGAAAGATCTTCTATTCGCCTTGCTTCTCTAGAGAACCCTGACTAACACAGCTAGCATAGAAAATGTTAGCCATAACTTTTAGATCTGGAATGTTCAAGCATGCTCTATAGGTGTTATGATGAGTACAATGCAGAACATGATGAGAATTCAAAGATCTGTGCATTAAGGGCATCACATTCCAATTTGCATGCTCTGGTTAAAAAGCAAACTCATCAAAGGCTCAGAGGCAAATTGAGTGGCCCACACACTAGGCTGAAATTATTGCTTAATATAGGTGACAAAGGTATCAGAATAACATTTTTCGATACACCCCACTTTACATGGCTCTGTGGTAGGAACTTCGTATAAATTAAATTAATATAAGTAAACTATCTTCCTTGGAGTCCAAAGTCTAAAATAAAGCAGAATGGAAATCACTGATTCTGCTTTAATTAACATTTCACCGGTATTAACAGAGAAGCTACTGTATGACAGACAGTGTGCTACACACCTAGGTAAGAAAGATAACAAATAGTGCTAGTAAAATACGGAAAGTAAGGAGTCAATGCCACGAAGGAAGTCCTGGGTGAGCTGGAAGACAAAGGAGGCACGGGGTGAACCAAGGCACGAGCTAACATGGCTCTGATCTTCTCTGCCTCACAGCATTTCAGAAATCAATAAAGTAAAGGTGGGCAACGAGTTAGCAAAGCTCCTGTGTGTCTTACAAACAAGATGAGATGTTATTAGAATGGAAGAATTAAAATAGAAATCAGACTTTGCAAGTTATTAGTAGCAGCCCATAAACCAAATTACCTTTTGCAAGAAATAAAGTGGGAAAGGTACTGGGAAAGTGAGCGTCTCCTTTCAGAGTGACATTTTTGAGATAAAAATATGATGGGTGTGAATAACAAAGTTCAGTGTGAAGTTGCGCTGCACAGCTATTAAAACTCCTGGGCTGAGGAACTACAAAGGAACTCCCAGGTAACAGCTATTCTCAGTAAGAGATGAATTAGCTATAAGACTAGTTCTGCATTAGTAAACAGATTTTTTTTCTATTGGTATATGTAATAATAGTGGGAGATATTCTAAAAGCCTATTTCATACATGGACCATTTTGGGAAAACAAACAACAACATATTTTGGGCCATCCCATCTCACCTTCTCTATGGTAACTCAGGCACTTGGGGCATTCTGAGTTCCATTCCATAGACACATGAAGTGAGATTTCAGGGACACACCAACCACATGTTTTCTTCTAGGCTGAAATCATGAAATCAAACCCTCCCCAACCTGTAGAGGTGTAATCCAGCTACATTCCCAGACGGACAGTAGTACCTTCTCTTCTACTTTTCCTTCCGTCCTTTATTTCCAAACCCTCTCACAGTTCACTTTATTGTATCCCTTCATCTTCATATTGTTTCTTAACTTCTCTCTTTCATCTCTACTACTTTCTAATCAATTTGTAACGTCACTAAGAACATGACATTAAATAACTAAAACTTGCATACTCACGTATGTTTGTCACACAGACAAACCCCATGTAGACTCTCTTCTGACTGGCTATAATCCATGTTTAAAACCTTTACAAGCTAACTGTGTCTGTGCCTATATATATCTCTCTCTTCCGGACTGCAAACCCAGTGGGCCTTATCTTTTGATTAATTCGGTATCTCATTTCCCCCTGTTCCAGTATCATAAAGAAACTCAATGTTCAAAAACAGTTTTAGTTGATTATGACAATAATGGAGACACACGAGGATTGATTTGCATCGGGCAGCAGCGATCCAGATGCTAGAGACAGAACTGGGAACGCTGGTTTGCCGTTTCTGACTCCCAGCCCTAGGTAAGGCCCTGGAATGTAAAACAGTGTTAGCACATTTTACAAAAAAGTCAATTAAACTGTACAAAATAAAATGAACACCCAAAAGGAAAGTGATTTGGGAAATGAACTGGTTAGCTCTTACAGTAATTACTAGAGATTACTACCAAATTACTAACCAAATTACTGGTAGAATGGTCATATTATTCTACTCCTTATAATGACGGCACATCCCAATTCAAGTAATTGTACGTAATTTCCTTAACTCAGTCCAGAGAGTAATTTGAAACTCATCTGCAGCCAGGGGCTCCATATTTCCTCCCCAACCCCTGAAATGAGCTTGGTGTTGCTGTTACTTCAAGACAACTCCCCATCCCTACCGTCCATTCCCAGCCTCTTGCCACTTTCGGTCAGAGTAACAGCAGAGTGGAGCACAAGGCTAAAAATAGTGTTGTTAAAAATCTGACCTTACAACTGTGTGGTCACTCACATGACACTATTTGAAAGGGGCTCAGACAAACCATCCTTGCTGCTCTGAGGTCACGAATACCTGAAATGCCACCATTTACACTTTAGCTAAGATGAAGCTCCAGGAAGTAATTTACTGGATCCACTTACAGCGACACTCGGAAGAGGATGAGATCACCAGCCCTCAATTTTCTAAAATGGGGGAAAAAGGGGTAAGGGAATGAAGAAGATCTGTGGCACAGGTTTGGTTTCCAGAAGCAGATGCTGAATCGGAGTCTGGGGTTCAAGGCATCTATCAGAGATCCACACCTAGGAAGGGAAGAGGGAGGAAGCAAGCCCCTTTGGGCACACTGTTGGCCAGCTGCCCTGGGAAGGGGCCATGAAGCCACAAAGGATGCAGCTCCATGGCAGCTGAAGGACCCCCAAAGTGACAACTGGAGACTGTCTGCCGACTGCGTTCCCTGCAGCTGGGCAGAGATCTGGCCAAGGGCACATCTCTGTGATACCATGCATGGTTAGGGTGAAGGCACTCGCAATAAATATCGACTCTAAGTTTTAGGCCCAGATTTTGTACTAAAGAGCTAGGCAAGATCTCCCAACACCCGCCCACCACCGGAAAAAAAAAAAAAAAGCTGTCTTCAGAAAACAAAAAATGGCACGACCAGCTCTATCATAAAGGATATACCAGTGATTGCAAAAATGTTGTTGTCTTTTCAAATCAGCCTAAACTGGATTTCCAAATTAGCAGCCCCAACTGTGACTGTGCAGTTGCTTGCATTTGTAGTGCTGAAAAGTTGTATTCACAGATAAGAGAGAACCATCTAACATAAGGCTACCACATTTCCCCCTTCTCCAAATCTGGGAAATGTGGCTCATTTGCATATTTAGCATACATTTGCATTCTGTGTTCAATAGCCCCTAACTCTAATTATGTAAAATAAGATAAATTAGTACATTTCACTGCCATTGTATTCTAGCCCTGTGGTTAGGGGCTAAGGAGACTTCACCCCACTTTTTCCTCCTCCTTCTGGCTCATTCTCTTCTAGGACAGAAGTCATTTGGTGTTCAGTCTGGGGACATTTCAAGGAAAATCTTTAACTGTGGGAGAGGGGGAGAGCAAGAGAAAGGAATGACCAATGACATCCAAAAATAGAGCTGTGCATTTTCTAATCCAACAAGTAAGTTTAAAATGCCAGCTTGATCAAATATTAAGCAAAAAATGAACCTAGTAAATATTTTATAAGTAAATATAAGACAAAGCACTTTTAAACAAAACAAAAAGTAGTACAAAATCAAATCCAGTACACCAACTTTGCACAATATACAAATTCCTACCAGGCTGGGAACAAATGGGTTTGCAGACAGGAAGTGGGTCTGGACAGCAGCAGGAGACATGCAGGAAGGCGGTAGATGGCCAGGTGGAGGTTGTCATTGCTCCCCAGTCCTTGTCCTTCTTCTGTGTCCCATTTTCTCTCATTTTAGGTGGCCTTCATAGCCCCCTGGAGAGACACTTCATATTTCTAGATCACTCCAGAATCCTAACACTCATCAACATGCCCTTTCCCATCCAAAGTCACTAACCCACCCACATCACCCCTTTACCTAATTGAACATATATTTATTAAGCACTTTCTGTGGGTTAGGAAGCCTGCTGGGGTTGAGGGTACAGAGATGAACAAGAAATATAGACCCAGCTCCCAAGGAAGCCACATGGAAAACTGAGAGAGTGACTACAGTGTGACAAGCACTGCAAGAGAGGTGTGTGGAAAATGTGCGGGATGCACACTCAACCAAACGCCGAGAGCTGCTGGAGAGGGAGCAAGAAAACAGGGTTGAACAGGCCACGAGAGGTTTCCAAGAGGAGGAAATATTTCATCTTGCTCAAACTGGAAGAGTAAAGAATTCTCTAGATTGAGAAATGAGAAGACTTTCCAGGCAGTGGGAATTCTGTATGTAAAAGCATTTGCATCCATGCATGTGAGTGCCCCGTGAGTGGATCCAAAAATATATAATACGATGATGAAAATGAAGACAAAGGCACTTCAGCTGTGACGGTTGGGAAAGAGCTCACCGAGGAGGTGAGACTTTCCTGTAAAACCCAGAATGGTGGGATTTGAAGGCAAGGCACTCCCGGAAGGAAGAACCGGCACCAACGGAGGCACTGCTGTGGGTCGTGTATGCCCCATGAAAGACACGCATAGACTGGCTTAACTGAGCCCAGTGAAGCCAGCAGTAAAGCAGAGACCAAGGTGCCTAAGAAAACTGTTGCATACATGGTGGAGGCCATTTAAATGTATTTTTTTTTTTTTAATAAAGAGGGGGAAACAATGCCATTAAATAACTATCCTAGATCAGGTACCATTCTGGGCATACATATTTAGTCATTCTTGTGCAAAGCACAGATAGTGAATTAGGAAGATACCTGAAAGATAGTGGAAAATTAATTAGTCCTGCAGAAAAGAAGGCTGTTGTAGAAGGCTACTGGGGACTACAATATTCCAATATTCCAGCTGTGAAGGGATGAAGCTCTCAGCCAGCCTGATTCCAGTGAGAATAAAAACACAGGACAGGATTAAAGGGCATTCTGAAGAGAGACTTATAAAGTGTGCTTTGATTGAGGTCAGGGAGATATACAAGAATATTGCTAAAGTTTTGAGTGTGAGTAAATCGAAGAAGCACAACAACAGGGAAATCAGGAAGATGGGGGAGGCAGGGGGATGCAAATGAACACTTATTATGTGCCAACTGTATTTTTAGTATTTACCTCTCAATTTTATATTTAGCTCATTAATCCTTATAAAAAAACACCTATAAAATAAAAATCCTTCTTCCAGATAAAGAAATTGTAAATCAGGGAAGTTTTGCAAATTGCCCAAGTGCACAGGGCCAGTAAGTTAAACAGCCAAACTGAACTCTGGATCGACTACAGTCCACATTCTGTCCCGGCTCCTTGCAATATGTCTCACGTGTGCCGATGAGAAACGTAATGTGTTTGGACTTAGATATGTGAGTTTGAGATGACAGTGGAACATTCAAGAAGAAATATCTAGTGAGCAGTTAGACATAATAGGATCATAGATTTATAGAGCTGGAAGGCATCTTAAAAATTATATAATCATAGAGCCAAAGTTCTAAAAAGAGATTGAAGCTGGGGTTATCAGTTTGGGGAAAATTCACATATTAGGAAATGAGTGAAATCACCACATGAGAGAAAATACATATTAGAAGGCAAATGACTGTCCTTTGGGTGTGCCCAGCTTTCTGGGGCAGGAAGAAGGAAAGAGATCACTAACAGGACAGGGCAGAGGCTTCTTGAAAAGGGCTGAAGATAGCGTGGTGCCTTCTCCATCAGGAAAGGCAGATTAAGATGTGGGTAGCCAAACATGTTGAATGACTTCAAAAAGTCACAGAAAATGAGGCAGTTGTCTACGGCTATTAGAAGTGTGTTGGTTGCCTTAGAGAGAACTTGTCAGAGAAACAAGGAAAATAATATAAGGAGACAAATACCAGGGGTAAGACTGCCTGAGGTTTCTTTATTTGACTAGATCTTGGAAAATAAAGTACAATTTATGGGGAGACATGTAAAGTGGGAATTCTATGAAGATATATCTTGGTTATAGTTGGCTGTGGTTTAAAGAGAGGATGTAACAACTTATAAAATACCATAGGGTTTTGGTTTGTTGAGATGAAAATTGTTGACAGCTATTATTGTAATTCATGGCAATCCTCCTACTTTTCTGCCAGATTTCAATAGTGGCTACAACTAAGGGTCTATGATATTTGCCATACTATTACTACTACTACTAATAATTTAGAACATTACTGAATTATTTTTACTCAAATATGTAGGTGGATATGCCCAAAGGCATGATTTCACAGAACTGAGAAATAATTGCTCAGATTTGTGCCACATTAATTAAACAACCAGAGACTGTTTCCAAAAAGAGAAGGTGTAGTTACATAAAGCTGTACCTGACTAAGCACTGGCATAAGGACAGGAGTCAGAGCCAAGTCTCAGCTGTGCGGCTCCGGCTATGACATCCATCATGGGCAGTAGACAGCACCTACCTGGGTCATATGCTGCCCCTTCCCTCTACCTCCCCCTTCCACCATATAAATTAAATTAACCAATGAGCCACAAACACACTCTACAACCAACTGCCATGTACCTCCATGTGAGCCGTGGCATGAGATTTTTTCCTAAATGGACTTTGACAATCTCTGCAGAACACCATGGTAGATGCCATTTGCAAGAGATGTCTAAAATCTGGGGAGCTGGTAAGGCCTACAATTCCAGGGGCTGCAAAACGCAATGTGGATACTTCCTGGAAAGGAGCTAGCATGTTCAATAATCTAAAACTACATCTTGCTAATTGCCATTCTCTTTGGGTGACTGAGTTAATTTCTGCCTGTGGTTAAGCATGCTGTTTATACTACTTTGGTTAGGGGTCAAGAGATACAGAAAAAAAAAACACAGTTAATTCCCTAATAATATCATTTGCTACACATAACATCACATTTCATATTATCTTGCACATGACACCTAGAACTGAGCTCTACAGAATATGAAGTATTAGGGGTAAAAGGGTTTTCTCAAATATTAAAAAAAGATTTTTTTAATTGTCTTTGTATTGCACTTGAAAATACACAATTTCAACTGTCACCAGCAATAAAGATTTTTTTTTTCCCTTTGGCAGCAGCATATAAAATTTTCATTGTCTTAAAACTTTTGGAAGCATTAATTTCAAAATAATACAAACTCATGGTAGAAAATCAAACATTAGGGAATGGGGTAACATGAAAAGTAAATTTCTCTTGGCACGCACTTCCCAAACCTTCACTCCTCATTCCCACTCTCCAGAGTTAACAGCTTGATAGTTTCTCTTGTATCTTTTCAGAAATTTCTTGTGTATATAGAAGTCTCAGAGGACAGAAACACACATGCACACACACACAGTTTCCTTTTCTTTCTTTATACAAACACAGTTATACTACACACATTGCTTTGCAATAAGCTTTTTCCACCTTGAAATGTGTCTTAAATGTCTTTCCATATAGGTATGGATTACCATAGTTTACATAACATGCAAAGGAATACTCCGTAGCCCCTACAGGAGTGCGATAGATCTATACCTATATGGAAAGATGTTTACATAACTAGTTTACATCACTAGTCCCATATCAAAGAGATTTTTACAAACTATTTGTCTTATTTATAAGCATTCATTTTTTATTATTTTCTTATAAACATTTCTTACTGTCCAGTTATTGGTGGCTACTTAGCAAGCTACCTGAAACTTACGAATGTAACAGTTCTGCTATGGGCATGGACTCTGTGGATCGGGAATTTGGCCAGGCGGGTGGGTTGGCCTCTGTTCCATGATGTCTGGGGCCTCAGCTGGGCAGACTCAAATGACTGGGGGCAACTCAGGCAACGGGGCCGGCCTGCAGTATCCTCGATGACTTCTTCACTCCTTGTCTGACACCTTGGTGGAGCCTCTCCAGGATGTGGTCTCTGGGTAGTCAGACTTCTTCCCAGGTGGGTGGCTCCTCCAGGCGACTGCTCCAAGCCAGCTGGGCCAAAGCTGCACAGCCTTTTCTGACCCAGCCCCAGAATCAAGCCGCATCACTTCTGTCACATTCTATTGGATACGAGCTAGTCATAAGGCCAAGCCAGGTTCATGAAAAGGGGAATTAGAGAATTCCTTGTGCTGGGGAAGTAGTGGTGAGGTCATCTGGCAGGGTATGGGATGAGAAATGTCCTTGCAGCATCTCTGGACATGCAATGTGCTACGATTACCCTAAAAGCATGTGCCTCTGCCCCTGCCCTTAGCAAAGCCCTTCTTGCCATCAAAGTAAACCTGCTCTTGAAGGTGTTTCCTGACTTCCCGTGTGTGCATCCCAGGGTGTTGCCGTGTCCTGCTGGCAGAACACAGCGCACCACAACGCAAAGAGCACCAGCCCGTGGTTGGCAGATACGGCCCCTGTCACCAAACATCTAGAGCCCCAGTTTTAACATGAAAAGGGGGGATTAAACTGAATTATGTCAAAGGCTCTCCTCAATTATTAATATAAAATTTTACCATTCTACTATAAAATACCCCACCTATATACAGCCATGTACTGTGTAACAACATTTCAGTCAACAACAGACTGCATATATGATGGTGGTCCCATAAGATTATAACAGTGAATTTTTGTTGTACCTTTTCTACATTTAGATATGTTTAGATACGCAAATACTTACCATTGCGTTACAATAGCCTACAGTGTTCAGTACAGTCACACGCTGTACAGGCTTGTAGCCCAGGAGCAATAGGCTGTAGGTGTGTAGCAGGCTGTACCATCTAGGGCTGTGTAAGTACAGTCTGTGATGTTCACACAATGACTCAATCATCTAACGACACCTTTCTCAGAACATATCTGCATTGGTAAGCGATGCATGACTGTATTTCATCTTCCAACTCTTTGTTCCGAGAAGGAGGATCAAAGGAGAGAATGGGCCGGATGCAGCTCCGGTTTTCCAGTTCCTTTTTGCATTCGCCTTGAAGACGAGGCCTAACTGAGTCCACTAGATGACAACGAACATCACAAACCTGAGTGTGACACCAACCCTGCCACCCAGCATCCCTGTAAGAAGAAAAAAGCGCTATGGTCATGTTTATAAACTTATAAATGATGATGACACCCGTTCTGGGAGTATACAAGCAAGAAAATGGGCATACTGTAATTTAATTTTAGAGAGTAATCACTTTCCCTTCCTTTTCAGCACAAAGGACTAAGATATGAGAGAAATAGGTGGGCTTGGTGTGATAAGAAATGCTCCCTAACTAAGGAAGAGTGCCACAAACACAAGGGATTGCTATTTTAAAGGCTCCTTGTTCACACAGGAGCACCTCTGCCATATTTTCTACTACACTTAGCTTTGCAACTTACTCTATCTCAGCTGTGTCACATAAAATATATTTCCAATCCCAGAGGTAACTTCTATCAGGGATTTATATTTAGCGTGTGGAAAGTCGACGCCGGGCCAGGAGCCAGTCTCACACCAGTCTGGGTGTTGTTGCTTCTAATACCGGCGTGGATTGTCCTTTTCCCTTTTGGGAGATGTTGAGAGGAAAATGTAGCCCTGGGACTGCACCACTGCAGAGAAATTATTGGCGAAGAGGGAAGGGTGGATAAAGAAACGAGGGAAGGCACAAGGACATGAAGGGTGTGGGAGCCGATGCATCCCAGTGTGGACAAGGTGGGTTGATGCTCAGGTCTCTTTCTGTCGCTAAGAGAAGCTGACCGAGATCTTCGTGAAAGCCCTGCATCCCCACTACGAAAGCAGATGGGCCACGCCAGGGGACCTCAGGACAGACGGAAAACATTCTAGGCTTCTCCTTGTTTCCCTGGCCCAGTGCAAATTGCTTATTTAGGTCAGGCTAACCGGAATGGATAAGGTTCTCCGGGGATCAGAGGCTGTGCACTGTCTGTGATGTGTGACACATCAAAGGAAGCAGAGCCGTGCTTTCCACTTGCTCGACGAAGGATGGACAGGGAGAAGAAGTGACAAGGAGTTTTTGCATTCCTTACTTTTCAGTTATTTCACTTTCTCCCCCACCCGTCTGCTGTCCTTGCAAAGCAGGAAAAGGGAAAGGAAATGTCATTTCTCTGGAGATGTAACAAAAGGTTATTTGCTTCGAAAAAAAGCTCTGTCTTAAATAAATGAAAGTTGTCTGTATCGTTCGTTTGTTTGTTTGGTGCTTTTTTTTTTTTTTTTTGGCTCCTTCTCAGTCACCCTATAAATCACTGAAAATCACCTTTCCATCCCATGAATTTGTAGGAATCTCTTGCTGCTGCACAAAGGCATAAGAATGGGCCAAGGCAAACATCTCTAATGTCTTCTTTCAAAACCAAAATGCATTTTAATAATTTAAAGCTGCAGCTCTTTCAGTCACTTGATAAATTATTCACAAATTTTACAACAAAAAAAAGGCAAAAAAAAAATCTGTTCCCTTTACAAGTTCTGGAACATTAAATCATGTCAGACTAGATGAAAAGGACAAATCAGCCCTAAACTCTTAGAAATCATACATTTTACTTCTTTATCTGAGAGCAGAGCCACAGTTTATAGGGCAGGTGGCTGCTGGAGATGGCTTTTCAGGACTTGTGTCCAGGCACAAAGGGAGAATGACAGTGTGAGGAGGAAAGAAGGTGGCTTTGGCAGGGGGAGTATACAGAGAACATCTAGCTGTTTGCCTTAGGACTGCAACTTGAAATACCATTTTAAAAAAAGCCTCAAGGACAGACAAATGAAGAAAGCTTTTTTGTTTAAGATAACTCGCATTAGTTCTGGGCAAAGGAGGAAGTTGCAGTAATGCTGGCTCCTGCTGTTTTGTGTCCGCACACTCCCTGACACCCCCTACCAAGCACGGGCAAGTGCTAGGAAGTTGCATACTGTTCAGATGTCCATCAGGCATAGCCTTCAAATGCCTGGCAAGCATGCGCTTCTGATCCCACGGAATGGAGAACTGCCGCCTAGAAAAGACTTCTAAATTTACACCCAAAATGATAATGATGCCCCACCAACATAGTCACCTTGCAGCTGAGGATATTAGAATCTTTGCAAGCATCTCCCATCTCAGTAGAAAAACAGAATCACTGAAAAGCTAAAGTCATTGATAACAAAGGGCCAGGCAAAACTATTAGGTTTTCTTTCAAGGTATTTCCTACCAGAGATGTTTCCTTTCTGTAGCCAGTGCCCAGGATATTAATACAATTAATACATGTTGTCATCAGTATTTGTGTCTTCCAACTGCATGGCTTCTTTTTGTTCTGCTGGAGTTGAGAAGAGTGGTAGTATGACAGGTGAACTCAATAGGATGTCACACTTCAGTTAGGATGGAGATGAGGTCTGTCTGAATAAATACTGCCCGTATTAGCCTAACGCTGTGCTGGCATACAGGAGATGTCAGTAAATGCTTGCTTCCTGAATGAATAAATGAACAGAAATTGCAGACATACGTCAAAGTCTAACTTCTTGAGCGCAAAATGGATGCAGACACTATTAGCTATGCACCATTATAATAGGCAAAAATGGGCTATTAATTTTTTAATTTGGGAGTGGCAAAACCTAAAATGATTTGCTATTTTAGGCAAGGGACTCTGGATGAAACTTCCAACCTTATTAATAAGGCAACTTTTTATCTTTGAGGGGCTTCTGTAATTTTTTTCTACTTTCCACTCTTCCTTTTATAATCTAAATTTTTCTTTAATGCACTTAATGTTTATTTTTAGGGAATTCTGATCTCAGGCACATTCTTACAGGCATCTGAGTATCTATTAGAATATCTTCGCTTCCACTTCAAGAAGTCCTATAATGCTAGAACCATCCCTAGTGACAGCACCTTTCTTCACCTTCCAAATCTCTCTGCTCAGCTTCTGGGGGAGTCAAATTACAAAAGAACCCACTTTTTAGATATACATAATTCTTTTCTTTTAATTCATCAAGATGGTTGCAGACATTCACATCAGTGTTTGGAGACCAGAGAAGTGATGAGCCAGAAGAAAAAGCATTGAGAGTCTAGAGTATGCTGTTTATTTACACATATAACTTTTACTCTAAAGAATATAAGGGGGGTTGCAAAGATGCATACAAAAGAGAAAATAAAATAACGATAAGAAAGAAAAATGACCCTAGGATAAAAAGTCAGAAAACCAAAGTCAGAGCCTGGTGATCTCAACGTAGCACTAACATTCTTTACGTCTCCATCTACCGGCATACGTAATTTAGAACAGTTAAGTTAGGTAAGGTAGACCTAGTTGTATGTCAGTTACTTTTGCGGAAGTATATGTTATGCAAATGATCTTATATTAGCTTCCCCAAAGTGTCTGGCTCTCTTGGCTCAAGTGCTAATTTCATTGACAGTTGTTATCTTTACGTCTTGAGCACACAGTAACTGAGGGCACTCCTGCTACTGCAGACCTGAGCTCTTACATCATCCCAGGGAGATAAATATTCACCGCCACCATCACTAAAGTAGCCCCTCTCACTCCCATCTCAACCTCTCTCTTGCCCATTACTTTGTATTATTATATTTAAAATATTTACCAATATTTAAAGTTGAGTTTGTTTATGTGCAAATGGTCTACCCCACCCTCATTAGAATATAAACTCTATAACAGTAAAGATTTGTGTTTCTCTTGTTCTCTCTTCATCCTCCAGTGCCTAGAATGTGGCTTGACATGGAGCAGGTACTCAGTGAAAGTTCGCTGAATTAATGAACAAATGAATGAATGAATGAATGAATGCTGGAGGTAAAATCTTGTCTCTAATTTGGTTCAGATACTACCCTCACCACTTGTATTAGCTGGGTACTTCAGCCACACAAAAGGTGACTTTTTTTTAACATCTAGACCTTTCAACTTCAGTGTTCACCCACAACCAGCCTCTGCCCCTCCAGCCCCTCCAGCCGCTGGCCCTGCTGCAGTGAGTGCTCCGCCCCTCCTGTCTGAGGCTCCTCCTTCCCTGTGTTCTGGTCCCACCCTTCCTTCTCCTCACGGCCCATGCCACCAACTCTGCCAGCCCCCTCCCTCTGGCTTTTCTCCAGCAGCGTTTAAGAACACTATGTCAAAGCAAAGCTAAAATATTAAAACATGAATATTTAAACGCTTCTCCTCCATCACTTCTAAAAGATAAGAGCTTTTGTCCCTAGATCATCACCTAGGAAGGTCTATAATTGTGTTGAGTAGTAATGAGCTAAAAGGAGGTTGGAGAGATGGAGAAGGCAGAAATAGAGAAATTGATAAATTTATAGTGGAAGACCCAGAGTTTCTCTCCTGGAAGGGTAGAATAGATTCGAAAGGTGCATCAAGGAGACTGGAGAATCAAGAACTTATTCTGACGGGGCTTAGAAGAGAGTTTGGACGGTTGAGAAAAAGAGGTGAGCTATTTGGGGTGAGGGAGACAGATGAGAGGCTGTGAAATATTGAGAGAAATAAAGAGAAATATAGTTTTAAGACACTTTGATGTGTGCTATAAAGACAGACACCCTTTCTGGTTTTCAGAAGTAAACGTTCCTATGCTTTCCAATAATGGTTGTTATTTTTTATTTATTTATTTTTTTGCAGGACTACTGTTCGTTTATTTGAGTGGGCTATAATACAAAGCAGGGCACAAGCTGGAAGCAGGAAAGCCAGGCTTTATCTGGGTTGCACCCAGATGTTGGCATCCCTGAAAACAAAAACAAAAGCCCTTCTCAGAGTTAGCATCATGGATCTCTCTCCGTTTCCCACCTTCTATAAAGGTTGGCCCCATTCCCTGTCTATGATTCCTCATGCCCCATTCACACCTCAACCTTCTGCCATCAACCTCCCACCCACATGAACCCACCCTTTTTTTATTTTAGAATATTACAGGGGTACAAATGTTTTGGTTACATAAATTGCTTTTGTACCATTTGAGTCAAAGTTACAAGCGTGCCCATCCCCTAGATAGTGTATATTGTACCCGTTAGGTGGAAACTACTCTTGTGAAGATCACCAGTCGTCCTGCCTAACTACAGTGGACGCTCTTGGACCCTTCGTCTTACTTATGGTTCTGGATCATTTGGCTGTTCCTTTGGACAGGAGCTATAAAAACTCCAGGCCTTGTCTTTCAAGCATGGCTTGTTCCTCAACCTCAGGAAACTCAGCCCTTTGCCCTTTGACCATGGCTGTGAGAAGGGCGGTTACTGCCCAACACAACCTATTCTCTGCTGCCCCTGGGTACTCAGCCAGCCCATTACCTGTGTTCTCCTCCCATCCCCTGGGTTAATGAAGCTCTGTGTGGCCTCCTTGAAGTTCCTCCATCTAGTCTTGAGGTGAGAGAGAAATGACCCCCACAACACCTCCCCTGGGAGGGTGCACCTCAGAGAACATCAGGAGCTCTCTGAGATAGAAGCCACAACACAGCTCTAACTTCCAACTCCCTCTTTGCCAGTCTCATTTAAAGACTAGATGTGAGCAGTTAGCAAGAGTGTAAAACTGGTTTTAGTCCTCTCCTTTGCATGTACTGCCAGCAGTCTGGCACCTTGCTTTGCAATCCGAAAGCAGCTAACTTCCATTGCTTTGGGGCCCCAGTCAAAACTAAGAAAGAATTCCATATTAAACCATGGTTTCCAAACACGGTGGGCTGTGCCTCTTGTCTCCTGGCTTCATATACTCAAGGTGGGGCTAGAGGGTGTCTTCACATACCCCCATCTATCAAAGTGCTGCATAGGTGTTTTGCCATCTGGCTGTCTACATTAAATTGCAAACTTCCAGAAGGTAAAGATTTGTCTTTACATCATGCACACGCACGCACACACACACACACACACACACACACAATTTATTCCACTAGTCTCATTCCTTCAGTAATACTTCTGCTCTTTTCTGCTCTAAACAGCCAGACTTCTCATAAGAATTATCAGTGTTTGCAGTCTCTATTTTTTTACTTCTGATTTCGTCCTCAGTCTACCCATTTAAGTTTGGTCTCATCCTTGCCTGAAATACTTTTCATTAATGTCACCAATTATCTTATTGTCAAATCCACTGAGACTTTCATCAGTCATTATACCTGACTGACCAGCAAGCATTTAGTTCTTTGAGCAATTCCTTCCTTCTTGAAATAGTATTTTTTGCGTTTCTCATATTTGAAAAGAATTTCGCTCTCCTGCTAACTTTCTGACCGATCCTTATTTTTCTCTCATCTGAGTTGAAGTCACTGAATATTGAAGATCTCCAAGACTGTCCAAGGCACTCTCCTGTTCTTAATTTCTTCTTTATCCTCCATGGAGTTAATCCATCCCCAGAAAGTCAGTGTCCCACGCCATGAAAAAGCACAGAACTCTCTTCTGAGCAAAAGACCTTATGATGATTAATTTTAGGTGTCAATGTGAATAGGTTAAAAGATATGGAGAACTGGCAAAGCATTATTTTAGGGTGTGTCTGAGGGGGTTCTAGAGGAGATTGGCATTTGGGTCTGAGTCAATTAAGTAGGGAAGACCTTCCCTCAATGTAAGTGGGCACCATCCAATTAGCTGGGGGCCCAATAGAAGAAAAACAGAAAAAAAGCAAATTGGTTTCTCTCCTGGACCTGAGATATACCTTCTTCTTCTGTCCTTGGGCAGCAGAACTCCAGGCTCTCTGGGCTTTGGTCCATAGTGACCGCACCCCACCCTGGGATCTCAGGCCTTTGGACTTGGACTCAGCCATGCTACTGGCATTCCAGTGTCCCAGCATGTAAATGGCCTGTTGTGGGACTCCTAAGCCTCCACAATCATGTGAGTCAATTTCCCTAATAAATCCCCTCTCGTTGATTCTTTTTCTGGGGAATCCCGACTAATGCAGGCCTGTATGCCTTGCGTTCTTTTTAACAACTCTCAACTGCAAGGCAATTCAAAGTAGCCACGTCCAAAGCAAACCATGTCATAATGAGCTTATGATAGACCCCTCCAACCGGGTCTCACTTCTGTACTTTCTGTTTCAATGAATGGCCCACTAGCCAATCTGTTAGGCCAGTCAAAAACCTGGGCATCATCCTTATCTCTCTCTTTCCTCCTCTCTGACATCCAGTCCATCACCAAGGCTCATGGATTCTGTCTCCAAAGGGCCTTTTAAATCTGTGTGCTTTTCTCTATTTCCACAAGTCCCTGTAGCCTAAACCACCATCATCTCTCACCTGAATTATTATATTACATCCCAAAGGGGTCTCCTGGTACACTCAGGCCCCTTCATATTCATTTCTCCATATTGCATCCAAAATTATCTTTAAACGAACAAACACAAAAATCGCTCACGTCACCATTCTCCCCTCACTCCACCCCACTCATATGTTCTATTAGCTTAATAAAAATGCAGCTCCTAAAATGTGCCCTGGAAGACTTGGCATTGCTGCATTGCTCTCTGACCTCTAGCTACATCACTTGCTTTTTTATTTCCTGCCCGAGGGCCTGTGCACATTCTGTTCCTTCTGTATAAAATGCCCCCTAACCAAACTAGTGCTACCTCCTTCAGCTCTACATTCAGGGAAGCCTGTCCTGGCATTTCTACCTAGTCCAGATCTTCCTCTCAAATCCCTCTCCCCTGGCAACCGGCAGTTCCAGGTAGCTGTCCATTCAATCTACTGATGCTGCTGCAATCTCACCTCACTTTGTGTGATTATTTAAAATCTGCCTCCAGTTTGTGCTTCTCATTACAGACCCAGTGGGCGGCACAGTGCTTGACATCCAGGGGAAGCTAAATAAACATCAGTTAAATGATTAAAATCTCACCAACATAAATCACCAATGGACAACACAGTATCTTGTTAAACTAGATAAATAAATAAGTGAAATCATTTTGCCTCTCTGAACCTCAGTTTTCTAAAGTAGGCAATGGGAAAATAACTATCTCACGGAGCTTTTGTAAGAATTAAATAAAATAACATAATCAAATAGCCTAGCATTGTGCCTGCTATGTAACAGACTCTCAATAAGAATAATCTTTCTTTATTTCTTTGCAAAATATACACACATAATGACATAGAACCAGACTGCGAAGTAGAACAAGCCATGGCTCAGAACAAGGGCAACAAATTTGGGGTGCAGACCCCTCACTCCCATAAATGTCAAATGGACTCTCCACATGGCCCAGGAAAGTTTTTATCGGGGATGGGCACTGTCCATGCTGGACTTATTACCTTTCTTTTCTATTTCTCTGTGATAGCAGAAGAATCATCAGAAACAGGGAAAGAGAAAAGATAAACAGACATAAAGGAAAAAGAAATGACAGTTTTCAGGATGGCAAGTAAATTCCTCAAATACATCTTGATTTACACATGACAGATGTGTTCCTGAAAAATATGTGTAAACTGAATCATATTTTGAATTCACAAGGACTCTTGGTTAAAGGAATCCTCTACTGAATCCTTTGGAAAAAGAACCACCAATAGGCTGACCAACCTCTCCCCCTTGTGTTTGTGTCACCGGCATTAAGTAATCCCTTTTACTCCAGCCCCAAAGTAAATCCAGGTATGGTTTATGTAAACGAAGATCCATTTAAATGCTAATTTCTGATTGAAAGCCTTCAAGAGGGAGGTCAGACCAGAGGAAACAATAAATCAAAGTT
The DNA here is from genome assembly GCF_041146395.1 of Eulemur rufifrons. NCBI lineage: Eukaryota > Metazoa > Chordata > Mammalia > Primates > Lemuridae > Eulemur > Eulemur rufifrons. Next base: position 7,133,698 of record NC_090988.1, on the reverse strand, counting down.
CTGGGCCCAAGTATCTATGGAGCACAGTTGGTTGGAGCTTTATTGACCTTCCTTTAGAGACACGAGAGTCCAACATTCTCCACCACGGCAAACTGAGATTGAATGTGCCCAGGGCACTTGCTCAAAAGTCACACAGGAAGTTGTTATCCTGACGAGGATCAGGCTCAGGATGTCAGGGCTCAGTAATAGTCAGTTAATAGCTCAGTTAGTTTGGAGGAATAACAGTAAAGAATTTCGACTTGGGGCTGCTGTGAGTAGGACACCCCTCGCGGCCCACTCAGCAGAGTGCCTGCAACATGGAGGGCTCACTGGCTTCTTTCTGGGACTCCACTACCTGGCTGCTTGCCGTGCACATTGCCCCAAGCCAGGGTCCGAGAGCAGAAAACCAGGTAAAGGCTCTGACCTGAGACTAGGGGGAAGAAAGAAGGAATTTGGGACGAAATAAAAGACATTTTACTGGGCTTGTTAGGGCTCAGAAAACAACACCTCAAAAGTGCGGCACTTTGGCACGCTGAGCACTTTGGACGGACGCGGGAAGGCCTTATCAGGACTTCCCAATAGCTGCCCCAGAACCAAGGACTTTGTCAACTCTCCTGCCTCCCTTCTCCCTTCCCAGCGGGAGGGGGGCCCTCTCTGGAATTTCTTTACCTGATTAAGGAAGTTTCTTTCCAAAAGAAATGAAATTGTCTCAAGACCCCCTCCCCAGGAATCTCATCAAATGACCAGGAAAGATTAACCACCCAGAATATACTAAAGGTTGTCATCATGCCCAGACAGACTTTTCATCTATTCTTCTGAAGAAAACTCTGAGCGGTTCCTGGGACACTTTATCCCCATAATGGACCACCTTGGTTCACAGCGCAGTTCTGCCCCTTACCTTCCCGCCACCTCCTCCAGAGCTCAGAAGAATTTTGTTCTGGGTCATTGTTTCTCTGGCCCATTCATTTCTCCTGAAAATCATTGTCTACCCCTCACAATTTCCTACCCCCCATTTCCTTCTCTCCTCTAAGGAAAGTGTATTTAAGCCTCAACCATCTGGCCCTTCTTTGAGTCTCATCTGTGAGACTCCCATGCCCATGGCCTATTAATAAATTTGTTATGGCTTTTCTTCCTACTAATCTGTCCGGTGCCAGTCATTTCAGTGAGCCTTCAGCTTTCCCTCTTCCCCTAGAGGCTGCCAAGAGAAGACTAGTGTGGTCAAAGTCTGCCCATATGTGACCAGAAAACAGAAGGCTGTTAGATTCTATTTATGCCATAAACTAGATATGGCTGAGACCTGCAACTTCACTGAGTAATCATTTCTCTCTTATTTACCAAATTCCTCCAGAAGCCTGACATTATGTCAAATGACACATGGCTTCTAAGAGGCAGTGTCAGTGGTGGAAAGAGGAACAGGCCAGGAAACAGACCTGGGCTGTAGGAGTGGCCTGTAATGTACAGCAGAGTGTCCTGGGCAAGTCCCTAAGTTCTCTGAGCAATAGTTTCTTCCCATTGCATAAGCTCTACTACACCGTCCTGCTCTAAGAACTTTAGAAATTTCTGGCAGTAGGCACAGTGCCTGATGGACATTCTCTCAAAATGAGTTATGATTACTCACTATTGAGAAAAACAAGAGAGGCAGTGAGGGATAAACTGGGACTTTGGGGTCTGCCCATCATCACTCTCCCAGCCAAGGTTAAAATAACAGAGCACTGCAAGAGCGAAACAGGAAACGTCTTTGGGAATGCCCCTCCCTAACCTTTGCACTCACTGCCATTCTACCTCCACCCTCGATCACTGAAGGAAAAAAAGGTGTGTGTGTGTGTGTGTGTGTGTGTATGTGTGTGTGTGTGTAATTTTCACTGGTAATGGTTGATGGAATTGCTGTTAAATTGCAGTTCAAAGATTTGTCTTTGATAGATGGTACCCTCTATCTGAAATCAGAAATTGGCTATGTGGCTTCAAGAAAACATATTATCTTATAACAGTTTAATGTCAATATATAATCCTAGATGACTGGATTAGGGGCCAGCATTGACTGGTGAGCCTTGGAAGTTGTGCCTTGGGCTGGCAAACACAGATGGGTCCTGAAGTGTGGGATGAGAGCAGAGGGGAGAAGTGATGGGCTCACGCTCAGCTGGAAAAAATCTCAGACACCCTTTTCTGCGCTCATCAGTTGTCTGCTCATTCAGAAAACACTTTTCACCCGTTTGGCCGTTAATACAGCACAAACAACACACAGAGGAGATGCATTTCTATCTAATCGAGTGACAGATGCCAGGAACTGCCCAGCACTCTGCTGTGCCCAGCTTCCTTACTCCAACAAATTATAGAATAATAATAAAAAATCTAAATAACAACAGCAGCAGCTAAATTATTTCTTCATCCCAATTGATTCTTCAGATGGAATGTCATCTTGACAGATCTATTTTGATCCAGTCGTCTAATTGAATAGAGTTCTCATTGCTCTTGAATATGTGACCTCAGACTGCTGTGAAATAAATGCAGTTTGGAGAATTATTTCCAAACAACAACTGCTACTCCTCTGGGAACTTACTATTGCTTCTAGTTTTTGCAACTGTTGGTAAACCACCTACTGACTAAGCTATTAAGACTAGGTGTTTCGTTTAGATTCCAGGCTAATGGTTCTATAAATTCAAAAGTGAGAAATACTGCAGAAGCCCAAAGATGGCCGTGCACTTGGGAGACACCCAGGAGGCTGCTGGCCGGGCTCTGGCTCCTCAGATCCTGACCTAGTTAGCAGCCTGTTCCCCCGGGGCAGTCAGAGGATGGTAATTAGAGCTGTGTATAGAAAACTTACAGCCTAATGACACCCCTTCAGAGGTGGCGAATTTGTCAGATTGAGGTTTTTTCTCCCTAGAACTTAGCTTGAGCTTGCCCAAATGCTCAACAAGACAACATTTTTTGCAGACCTGACATAATTCCAGGTGCATTCAGAAACACAGTGTACATGCTCAATAAAGCTTCGATCCCTTTCTCTTTAGAACTTCAGCTACTTCTTGGGTGTGCATTTATTTAGCTGTGTTGCTGAGCACCGTGTAAGTCCAAATGGATCACCTCCTCCCTTAGTGTAAACACCACCACCATGGAGGTGCTGACAATGCCATGTCCGTTTCATAATTACTGAGTTTCAGAGACATTATGTAATATGACTTGGCCAGTGTCTCCCAGAGCTCAAGGGGCAGTGCTGAGATTGGAAGGCATTTCTGACTCCAGAGCCCAAATTAAACTACCATGCTATGTAAACAATTCCCAAAGATGGAACACTAATGATCAATGGGACATATTGACCTTCATGATGCAAAAATAGGAGATTGATTTCATTTTAGGAAAACTCCACAGAGGCAGATAGTCTAGTCACATTAAAAAAAAAAAAAAAAAAGTAAGTTCTTGGGTCAAACTGCCTTTTTATAAATCTCAGCTCTAGCACTTTCTTGCAATATAAGCATGGATAAGTTATCAAACGTTTCTAAGCTTCATTTTTTTGCATCTGTATAATGGGAAAATACCATAGTTGTTTTGAGGATTAAATGAACTAACATCTGTAAAAGCAGAAGGCATTGCCTGGTATACAGCCCAAGGTCAACAAATGGGAACTGTAGTTCAATGAGATGGGTCTTGGCATTCACAGCCTTCAACAACTTCTCAAATGCACACATTTTTCTAAACTACAAGGAATGTTTCAGAATGTGAGCATGGGGCCTCTTTATTTTGGAAGGGTTTTTTGAAATGCAGCCTAAAACATGACTTTTACACACCATGGTTCTCCTTTCTTCTCTCTGCTGCCTTCCTACATTCTCTCTCCCTCTGCCCTGACCAGAATGGGGGCACCTTTCATCAATGCATTAATGCATGGCTAAAACATGACTCATGGTAGGAATGCAAAGGAATATTCTGTCTGCGCAGCCGGCAAGGGCCCATGGGGCAGATTCTCATTAGAATGCTTTACAATAATATCAATCAGTATTAAAAATGTATGTTCTACTCAATTTTTAAAACATCTTAAATAAATCTTTAAATAAAGCTATTTTGTTTTATCTTCAGGGCTCTGTGAACAGCCAGCCCTAAGGGGCTCTTGTTCCCCCAAGTGTAGCCCCTGAAGTGCTTCCTACAAAAGCCTGCCTCGGTGCATGGCTTTCTGGGGGGTCTCTGTGCTGGTGGAGTCAAGTCTTTTGGGCGATGTAAATTCTATGTTTGGTAGGCACCACATTACAGGGGAAAGGAATATTATTCCATTAGGGTCATTTACCATTTGGAATTGCTGCACAGGAAGCAGCCAGTTAATCCATACCCTTGAGGAACAAGTACTATACTGTTCTCCTAATGCCACTGAAAAGGTCAGCGAGTCTACAGGAAAAGAAAAGAGGGCAGTGCCCTTGTTACAGGGCTGAGAACACACTAGAGAAGGCTAAAAATGGAACTAGATATTTCCAGAAAGGAGCGTGCTGCCTATTTTATAAATGTGTCGTTTGGCTGTGAGGATTGCTTTCCTCTGCGTCCCCACTACTGTCTCCTTGGTTGAAGCCCAAATGCCTAGAGCAACCCGAGTGAGACTGGCTGGGTGCAATGCAATAAAGAGTAGTGTCGACTGAAGCAAAATGCAGCATGTAGATGGCAAAAACCATTCACAGTTATATAGGCAGCAACAGTGTCAACAATTCCGTAACTGACAAGTTAAACAGGTCTCCTTCCTGCAATTGATGGTCATCCCCCGCCCTAACCATTAAAATCTGCCCAGAATGCTATAATAGTCGCCTACCAACCAGGTTTTCCTGCTTATAGTTCACACCCCTCTAATATAGCTAATTAATTGTCATCTACTTTTTTCAAAAAAAGTTTTCTGTTCATGTCGCTGACTCCCCATAGAGGGACACAGCTCCTTTGGCAATATGATCTCCATGTGTCTTCTCAGTCCCTTTTCCTAAGACTCTCTCAAACAGTAAAAGCTATTTCCCCTTCTCTGGTCCTTCCATTGGGTTTCATGCCGGCATGCATTTCCTTGGTCTGTTATCTTTCCTTGGGAATGTTTTTCCTCCTCTATTTGTTCTTTGTCGCTTCAAGAAATTCAACTTCTTGTAAAGGTGACTCCATCAACATGACCTGCCCAGATGGGCTCTCCCCTTGACCACTCTGGTGTGGCACAGTAAAGCACTGGCTCAGCCAGGCTGCGATTGCTCTTTGCACCATGTTCTGTCGCCACACCAGCACGCGGGAGTCCAGCTGGGAGTTTAGGTGATTGCCTCCCCGATTATACTGTGACGTCTTTGCACGTGGAGGCCTTGTCTGATTTTCCTTAGTTGTCCCACACCTAGCACATCTGCTGACCTATGATAGACAGCTGGGAGATGTTGAGTAAGTCCACCAAAAAAAATTGACTAAGTGAGTTTCAAAATATTTTGTACTTCCAGAAGCTCTTTTGTCTTTTTGTCCACTGAAATCATTTGTAGTCAGGGATTTGGTCCAAGGAACAGCTATTTCCAAAAAGAAACTGATGGTTACCATCAACAATAGCAGTGTGTACATCTGAGAGACAAAACAAACAGCCCTGGGAGTAAAAGAAAAAGAGGATTTTTAAGGAGAGGAGGGATTTTTATCCATCAAATGTAGCCTACTAGTGACCAGAAGATGGCAAAAGGTTGACAAATGATGTTAAAAGTATAAAAGTGAAAGACAGTAGGTTCATCCCCAAAGAAACATAAGGACACACACACACACACACACACACACACAATGTGAAGCCAGCAGTCCTATATTTGGATTCCCCTGCCACTATATATGAAGTCCAAATTTTGTTTTGCTCTAAAAGTCTATGCTTCTAAGCTCTCTTCCAAGGTTTTCCCATTAGTCTTCTAGATTCTTCCATAAGAGCTCTGTTGTGCCATTCAAGCTAAGTGGCCTAAGGAATCCAGGAGACTTGGACAACAGTGTGGTTGCTGTGCCCTGGTTGACGGCCCCTGATTTGATCACAGGTCCACCAATTCTCACAGCCGGTTGGTTTTGTTTATTATAAACATAGGGATAAGATGGTACTTGATTTAAAAGATATAACTAATTTATTTGTACTTAGAATAAAATTGCATCTGACTTTGCACTTTCATATTAATAAGTGACAATAAAGGAGCCTCATAGACTCATAGACCAGAATCTACTTGGGTTCCTTAGACACTGCATTTGGGGGATCACAGCTAAGTACTCTCAGCCTTCAAACATGAAGGACTGATGCCTGCAGCCCACTGTGGGAGCCAGCTTGAGGAATCCAACGCCCAGGAGCTCCCTGCCCGGGAGTCACAGGTTTCCCAAGCCCTGCCGGCACCAGTGAGAGCACTATTCTGGTGTCACTGCTGCACTGCTCTTCTTTAGAAGGACAAGGACACTTCTGAGACACACGTGTGAGTGCAGGATGCCTGCCAGCCACACACGGCAGTCATAGGCAAGAGGCAACTTCAGCTGCCACCCTGAGAGACGGCCTCTCTTGGTTGCCATGTGAACAGTCTCAGGTCTGCACCGAGGGGGACAATTTTCTACGTCTCACATATCTAGCCTTTAAAAAAAAAGTCACTCTAATAGTATGTTGATCATTCAAGATGGAAGCCCAGGCCTCAAGTGTTGAGTGTGATAGAAATTTCATGTAGGTCAAAACACTTGTATGTGTTCTTCAGGCCCCAAAATAGAAGTGGCGTTCAGGTTTAGCTAACAATGGAAGAGACCATTTCACAGGCAGTTCTTGTGAGAGAGATGTGTGAGGCCAGGGATGCTTCTGCATCCTTTGAGCCGAAGGTTCTGGAAGTTGCCAGCATGCCACAAGCCAACAGGGGGGTCGAGGCTGAGTAAGGTCTCCTGTGGTTTCCGTTGTGGCTTGTTAAACACAACCTGCAGGAAACACCTCCCGATGGACCACCCAGTCAGATTTCAATCCCCTTGGAAGGTGAGAGGGTGACGACACAAGACAGTGCTTCACAGGGCATTTCTTTCAACTGCTGGCCTGTCACATCAGTGTCAGCTAGTGTCACTCTGAACAGAAAGCTTTGGGGCCCAAGAAATGCCAAGGAAATGGCATCCGGTGGGCAGGGCAGTCGCAGCCTCCTCGTGCTAATATATGCAGCGGATGTGGCATTTCTGACAATATTGCTTCTGCCTCACTTGCCATTTAATGCTAAGAGGCTTCTAGAGTCTCCTGCATTTAAAGAGTAATGACTGTTTTCAGGGTAAATGCTCTGTTAAATAACCCTGGATTATTGTGTCGTGTTATTACATTTATAAAATGGCATTTCAAAAAATAATAATTGTTTTAGAGTTAATTGATGTTTTTAACCATCACTGTGTGGAGAATTTTTATTCAGCAGACAGGGAATGAGCAAGGGAGAGAGAGATTTCCATGGAGAGAGTCGGTACTGAAAATAGAAACCATTCCTGCATGTGAAATCCTGGTATGGAAGGAGCTCCTCCTCTGCGCACCGCTTTCAATACGCTCTATTCACTGCAATTAAAGGAACGCTAGCACAAAGGTAGATCGCGTTGCCGCATTCCCGGATGGAGGCTGCAGGCCTGGGACTGGCTGTGGCTGAGGGGACGATGGGGGCCTTGGCTCAGGTCTCTGGCCGTCGTCTCCCCACAGGGGCAGGCCTGGCCCAGAGCAGCCTGCAGCAACGGCAGAGACCTGAGGCTCCACAGGGCAGTGACTTCTCAAATGTGAAGTTAATTACACGGCGGAGAGTCTCAGAATTTCATACTGCCAGAGGCAGAGTTGAATGCAGGGATATTACAGAATAAAACATGGAAATCCCAAAATCTCCACATTAGGAGGGTGCAGACGGTGCATAGCCCTGAACCACATCCCTGATGTGGTGGAGATGACGTCACTCTCTTCCTTTTTATCAGAATTCTCCCATCGCCCTTCTCAAGCACGTCTATAGGGGAGTGCCGGCTGTTATGTCTGTGAGAGGTTACCCCCTCATCACATGGTTTCTTCTTACAGGTATCTCTGTGAAGTAGGAATTGGGTATTATTTTTATGATACGTTTAAATATAAATAGACGCACAAAGAAGATAAAGCTCATTTTCACTATGATGGAGCTTAATGGAGAACCCACGTCTTGAAATTTGCAATTCAATTGCTGTTCCATTATATATTCTATCATCTGGTATCTTCATACAAACTCCCAGGACTATTGTAGCCACATGACAGTAGCTAGATAACAGGAGAAAATGGACAAAGACTCAAGTTAAATTGGAGGAACCTGGAAGGATGTTGGAACGTAAGGGTGAAAAGAATGATGGAGATCATTTAGCTCAAACCTCTAATTTAAAAGATTAGGAGACTGAAACCAAGAATGTGAAACAACTCTCCAATATTATGTATCTGGATATTAAACCTGCAACAGGAACCCACATCTTCTGACTCCAGAGACTCTAATTCTCTTCTGCCAGTCCTTCCAAAAATCTGCATGTAAACAGTATCCACTTTCTCCCTCACTCTCAACCAGCAACATCCATAACGTTCAGGGTCTACTTTGGTGAAAAATCACAAGGGAATTTTGATTACCTCAGGAGCTGGAAATCAGTCATTTGAGCAGCAAATATATGCCCCAGTTTCTTGGACTGCCAAATAACCAATGGATGAGTAACTAATTCTGTGAACCCAGAATGATGCCACAAATAATCATTCCATGGTGCAGAAAGGGACACAATGGAAGGAAGTTGGAATCGACTACCTCCTAATCAAAGCACGCTTGGAAACGCCCCTGCCTTCTCACACATTCATCAAGGCATTCCGAGGGGACTTTTCTGAATTGTTCTGGTAACCCTCCTAAGTGTAAGAGGATTGATTGACATGTCATGCAAAAGAAAAGTAAAACACAGAGACCACTGGGCACCACCTGACAGCAGAGGTAGCGTCATGTGACTCCAGGCATACACTGTGCCACGAGCCTTGGCATCACACACGCTATGTGGGGACCCTTCTCTGCTGTCATCACATTCCATGGCACCTTTAGCCACACGGCCATCCAAAGGGCATAAATATGGATCAGAGACTGTTTGCAGAAAGCACTCCCCCTTTCTCCACTTAGTGTCTAAAAATGATAAAGTTTATAGTTTTATCTCCGTTTATTTAAATATAAATCATTTTGATATTTCTAGACTTATTGATGAGGTAATTCCAAGAGTTGGAGCGGTCTTCCCTCTCACCCAGGATCACACAGGGTCTTAGAGTCAGCATGCACAGAGCTGGAGGTATCTGGTGAATTAGTCCTTTGCTTCTCTTCAGAACATAGTAAATGGAGGAGGGAGAGCTTAATCACCTTGAAAATTTGGAACTAATTGAGACATTATCAGTTACATTCTGGGTATTAAGTGCTGAGAACTATTATAACACTTGGAATCTTCAGAATCCCACACAAAGTCATGGAATAGCACGGAATCTTTTTCACATATAGAAGAAATAAAGTCCCCCCAAGTCTCCAGTAAGAAAAGACAAATGAACAGCTAAGACTGCAGGGCTCTCAGAGATAATATTAAATTTCTGACCTATCTTTCATAAAGCTAGAAATTATGATGGTAAAATATCATAACAAAAATATTTATATGATATAGTAAGCTGTGAACCCAATAGGTAACCAAGATAGTTTGGGATGATAATGAAATTGTTATATTTGAATCAATGCACATAAGTCACAAGGATATAATGAACTTCTCCTGGTTATGAGATCAGGGAAGCTCAATTAATAATTAACTTCATCATCAACAGCGTCACCAATGTCATTATTACAAAAATGTATATTTTTATGAAGCACTTTATAAAACATGTTAAATAAACCTTTGGAAACCTGTAATCTACATACGTGTAAACAAAATGAAAGAAAAACACTAAAATGGATTAGAAAAATACCATCTCGAAGATAACGGATTTGCTGGGTTAGTATTTCCAGGTATTACCAAGAAAAAGTCATTCCTTATTTCACCATACTTTAAATTTAAATATTATGTTTGGATCATGCAAAATTCGGTGAAGCCAATAATTCCCCATTATAATCTTGTCTAGAAGGTTTATTTGTCTCTGCAACTTCCCTCTCTTCTCTTTTCCTTCCTGCCTCCTCTCTTTCTTTCTCTTTCATTTATTTCAATAACTTACTGTGCATACCATTCCCAAGGCTGAAGTATAGGAAGCGATTTCTAGGAATAGTCAGGGAGGTGGAGAAAAGAAAACTTAAGGAAAGAAAGGGTTCTGTGGAATTGTGTTATGGACACTGACATAGTAATTACCAGATCAGTTGCCAGATGAAAGATGGACTCGATTCTCTGTTTCCTAACAGATCCAATCAGATACCCAGACCTAGTAAAACAACCCTATGTTAGCTCTCAGAACAATCCTGTTTTACTTACACTAAGAGTTTTCATGTTCAGGCCTTTACCATCTCTTGCATCAGCGATCTGGAATGACACCTTAATCAGGGTTGTTTGCTGTTTTTGACGCTCATCTCAGCTCACATCGGTCCATCTCCCATATGCTGCTGCCAGAATGATCAGTTACCACATCATGACTTTGCCTAAAACCTTTCAGTGGCTCCCCATGGGATAAAATCCATGTCAGATATTCCACAGGACCTTCCGAAAACACATTAGCACATTAGCAGGCAACTTTTCACCACACACTACATCCATGTCAGGGACTATTTGATGCTTCCATATTTATAATTGTAACTGATCCTTAGAATAATCCCGTAGAAGAGGCATTGATGTACTTAGCCTTGCCTAAAGAGACAATTTATAAAATGTTATACACAACTTGGCAAATACTTTACCTATTAGCATAATCTCTTTTCCCGATCTTTTCTTTTATTACGTAAAACATAAATCACAGATTGTCATAACTGCATTGATTGAAATTGAGAGGTTGAAATTGATACAAGGCAACATTATGAGATTTTATGCATCTGTGCTATCAACAGTAACTTAAAATCAATGATTTGGAGAGAAATTATTCAGGAAATCTTAATGACTTATTATAGTAAAAACACTTATAAGAGCGCATCCATTAATGGAGGACAATTACTGGAAATTTAAATTTAATATTCAGGAAATCAATTAACTAGTATTTAATTACTTAAAATTATGATCCGTTAGTAAACATGGTACACTTTGCTTACAAATATCACTTCTGATTATGGTTCAGCAGGAAACAAAATGACTAATGTTATGTCGTGGAAAGTGATCTGACTCACTCCACATTTTCCCTTCACCATCTTGCTCTGAGAATTACTATTGTGCAGAACCAGAAACCACTAGAGCAGAAAGACACACTGAGGTCACTTCGCCCCTCCTCATCTGAGAAGGCGGACTTTCAGTGTGGCGCTCTGGGCCCCCTAAGGCCCTGCCCCACACTCAGCGCTGTCCTGGGACTGGACTCCAAAGCTCCCAGCTGCTGGGGGAGCCTCTTTTCTGACCATGGCTCCTCTTGAAATAACACACAACTCAGAGAGGGCGCCAAAGGGCACCCAACCTCTGTCTTCTTCTTTGTTTGGAGCCAGTAAAAATCCATGTCTGCTTTAGAAAGTCAAGGGGCCAAAATCATTCTCTAAGCTCCACAAGAGAAAGCGAGCCACCCCGCACTGGCGGCTGACTCCTCCTGTCTCTGCCTCTGCCACAGCTCACTAGGCATCCTTTCGACTCATTTTCCGGTGTTTTCTGCGTTGCTATTGGCATAACATCCTATCAGAGCAGTTAATTACATCCACTTGGAGTGTGAAGGACAACTTGATTGTCTCAAAGAGCCAGAGGCCATATAATCCATCTCACTGCTCTCACAAAACAAGTTCCCAATTGTCTGTGCGGGAGGTGAGAGGGACGGCCCTTGGCAGTGTGCTGGCACCCACTCCCTGCCACCAATGGGCAAGTCACAAAAGAGATGTCTGTTCCTCACCTGCTTCGAACACAGGGAGCCGCCTTGTGGCTCTCTGCTCCAGGTCCACTACTGAGTCTCTTGGATACCTCCACAACGCTTAGTGACCTCCCAGTTGTAAGTCAATATAGTTCATCCATTCTGAACTTTGTAACACTTATATGTGGCTAAGTTTGCACATCTGATTACATGGCCTGATCATTTCTGCAACACTTCTGAAAAAATAAGAAATAGTGTGGTTATTTATCTTACTACGCAATATGGTTAATCTCCTGTGGTCATAAGTTTCCTGTTCCAGTATGACATTTATGTAAATGTTTAGATTTACCAAAGGTATCCAATTTCTTGCTTCTGTATTTGGAAGAATAACCAGAAATTAAGCTTTATTGAAATTATGGTCAGGATGCCTTTATCCCTTTGTACTTAATCTCTGAATCTGAGAGCAGATTGAGAAACCAGAGTCCCGGCAGAGAGTGAGCTGCTGTTCTGGAAAGGCAGGCTTCCCACCTGATCCTGGTTCCATGGAGGCTACCAGCCAGGTGTTACCTCATTTAGGCACCTTGCAAGACCAGCAATCAAATTGCCCGTGGCTTGGAGGATTCCTGTACAAACCCACAGCAGCCACTGAGTCATGAACAAAGCAGGCAGAAGTGATGGGGACCCTCTTTGCTGCTTGAAAGTGGTACTCTGAGGCTCCGACTACAAATGTGGTGCAGTAAAGTTCTATATATGATTACACACCAGAAGGTCTTCTGCGTGACTCTTGAGAAGCTTTGTGGTCTTAGTGTGAGAACCGGTTATGCTTCTCCCTGCAGCTGATTTATCCTTATGAAACAGACACTGTAAATTATATCACTGATAGCACAGCCAGCTTGGGTCTGACAACCACGAGGTCCTGTGCACGAGCTTTGTTCTTACCTTTTCTTTATATTACTGCCCTCATTTTCCTTTTCTTTCTAGAAAACATTTTTTTAAAATTACATCCATGCAATATATATGAGAGTCAAACCATAAAGTGTACAGAACACAGGAATCCCCTCTTTACCTTGCAGTCTCCTTCCCGTTCGCCTCCTCAAAGGGTCCTGTTTCTCATTTGTGTGCAAACTACCAGACCCCCAGCTACCGCTTTTCAACGTTATATATGAGTGTGAATACACATATATCTGGTTTTAAGGATGCCATATATATTGTTATACAATCTGCTTTCCTCCCAGTGAGACCTGTGCATTTCTGAAGCCAACGTGTGCTGCAGCACCTCATTCTTTGCAACAGCTGCAAGGCACAACATGGAAAGGTTGGCAGGACTTCAGGCTATTTCGCCATTTAGATGGTTTGCACATTTTTGCCCAGCCACCCTTCCTCATGGATCATCAGTAGTACCTCCCCAAAACCTGTCTAAATTCCCCTTCCAGGGGCCGGGACTAGAAGTCAATCAGCATTTAAATCTCTAATTTTTATAGACATCAACAACTGCCTTCTCTAAAAGAGTCACACATGTATATTCTCACCAATAGTGTCCAAGGATTAGCTTCTCCCGAGTTCTCACTGACACAAACTGTTATTTTTTTTATTAGTTGTTGAGAGGTAATTTGTATTTTGTGGTTTAATTTGTGTTTCCCTGATTACTCATGAGGTTCAGCATCTTTCCATATATTTACTTTATTTCATTCATATCCTCTGTCTACTTTCTAATGGATGATTTCTCTATTTTTGGTAGTGATATGTAGCTGTTCATTATATAATCTAGATATTAATGCTATAAATATTGCTAATCATGTTTTCTCAGTCTACCACTTGCCTTTTAACTGCTTATGTTATCTTTTCTGTATAAATCTTTCATATTTAATGAGGCCAATCCATCAATATATCAATTGTTTTCTTTATTGCTTTTGATCTTTTCTTCTTAGTTGCAAAATGTTTCCTCACTTCGAAGATTATGTAAGTGTGTGTGTATATGTAAAATTCTTTATTTTTCTGATGCTGTTAGAAGTTTTTTATTTATGTTAATATTCAGCTCTCAGATTCATCTGCCATTGATTTGTGATCGTGGTGTGAAGTGTCTTACCAACTTCTAACTGATAGTACCATATAATCTGATGCACCATGAGGGCATGAAAGCTTGCACAAAGTAAGCAGCACACCTAGACCTTTGGGAGCGGAAGGAAAGTGATGGAAGGAAGAGGTTATACTTTGGTGGAAGGGAAGGGGATATATGCCATGCGAATGTTAGAGTAAGGAGAATGTCATGGAACACTGGCCAAGACTTTGTAGGGGGCGTCTGGGTACGGAAAGCAGAAAGCGAATAGTTGAGCCTACGCTCTACCTGCCTCCTCCTTTCACAAAGGGGTCTGAAGAGCCCATTGTGGTAGACGGCACATAGTGGTTAGCAAGGTAGGTGACAGATTAGAACCTTCCAATATGTAGGAAATTAAAATTTTACTAAGACAGCATTATTCTTCTCATTTTTGTTTTATTGTAAACGTGGTGGGAGCGTCATATCAGGCTCCAGAGGTGGTTTTGCTGACCCTGGGCCCTGGAGATGAGCCCCCAGAGCACAGAGAAGGTCCCGCACCCAGGAATCAAGCCCAAGCTACCATAACTAATCCATCATCTGCGGCCAGAAAGGCTGGCTCCTGAGTGTCGATGTGGAGTTAATTAGACAAATATCGTACGCTCAATTCCAATTGATTATTAAGACACCATAACGAAGATTTAACATCATGGCATGTATTGGAAACACTGTATTATACCTTGCACGTGCTCGCTCACCCCAGAAACTGTGTGGAGTCATCAAGTGACAATTAGCATTCAGTAACATCTATGGCCTGTTTTTATCACTGCTGATTTAATAAGACAGTTATTGTTCTCTGTGTTAATTAATATCTATCGATTAAAGTTGAAGACTGGGTATCATGAATATATGCTCTTGGTTAACTCTAGGGTAGTTTGCATGTTTTTCTGTTTAGCCTGACTCGCTACTCCTATTTGTGCAGTAAAAGAGAGTCTTTCAGGCCCGAAGGGGATCCTGGACTCAGAGAACGCTGTCCAAGCAACTGAGGGAGTGGGAGGCAGATGCTTCTTCCTAGGAGTTGAGGCAAGAAGAATATTACAACAGAGTTCTCTAAGGTACCTAATTGCCTCTAAAAAAAAAAAAATTCTAAGTCTAGAAGCTGTAGATTTTCAGGTTTCCATGGTACCTGGGACTAGCTTAGTCATAGTCATTCTTCCCTGAAGTTTGAATGAAGAGCTTACTACTGTACAGGAGATGGGTCTGATGTCCTTACCATGAAGTAGAAGGATGGCTTTGCTTACCTATCTCTGCCTCTTTGGGCAAGGCTTTCTGCTGTGCTGGTGGTGGTGATTTGTAATTCAATTCAGATCACTCCAAACTCCTGTACCTCTCTACCCTGAAACCAATAAATGAGACTAGATCTACTGGTTATTTATGTATGAAGAAAGCTTTTAATCTATGGTACTCTGTGAGTTTTTTGAGAATCTCATCCATCTCTACCTCTATCTCTATGTGAAGTGACCACTTTTTTTAGTTGTTTTAATATGTTTTCTTGTTCTATGATTAGGGTTAGTTCTATGTCACTGGTCTTGAAAATTATCTCACAATAAGCTAAAAGCACAATGTAACCTTTAATTTACAAATTTAATTAAATGAAAAAAATATTATTTTACCTTTCATATAATGCTATACCTAGAATTCACATCTTACACTGTTTGAATCCCTTTTCTAAAAAGTATTCTGTTCATAAAGTACATACAAAGGGCAGTGATCTTAAGAGTATAGCTCAGTGATTTTTTTTACATATATTACACTTGTGTAACCACACCCAGATGAAAATATAGAGTGTTCCCACCAAGCTGCAAGCTTGCTCTCGTGCCAATTTTCAGACATTGACCATCAAGACTCTCCCGACACCCCCAGAAGCATCTGTGCAGACTTCTGCCATCATTGATTTCTTTTGTCTGTTCTTGGGCTTCATAACATTGGAGTCATGCAGTGCGTACACTCCATTGTCTGGGAAACATTCATTCTTAAAAGTAAATAAGCATATCCAGATCAGGGGTCTTAGATTTTTTATTAAACCAGTTTTCCCCACATTACAATATCTCCAATAATCTAATTCTTTTTTCTAGTAGGCTTAGCTGAAAGTTTTGGTCTTAAGCTCGTAACCTGGACATCCTTAGTTATGATTCCATGCTCACCACCAATCTTACAAGTACATTAATATGAGAACATTTAAATTACAAAGGCTATAGAGGTATCTATTTCACATCCTCCTTCTCAACTTAGACTTGCCAACATAAAGTGCTAGAGTTCAAAAAATTGTCACTGTTGTCACTATAACCATCTTATGAAATAGGAAAGCTGGGAGTAGGAAGTATGACAATGGCATCCTGGGTTCACTAGTGTCTTATCTTTGGACATTGTTGACATTGTTGTGTATGACTCAGTTAACTACAGGGGAAGATCAGATGGAATTAGGCCTAGAAGTTAACTATGGATTTGGGTTAAGACATACAATAGACAGAACTATTATACATGAGATGTGGCAAGATTCACTACATTAGCTGGCATCAGAGAAGACCATCAAACTCAGAAACAGGGAATGTTTGGGAGCAAAAGGAGACAGGTGGTGATTTGGGCCTTAAGCCTTGAGTCTGGATTTCACCACAAGGCTTGGGCCCTTGACAAGAAACTAGCAGGAGAAAAGGAGAGCCCTGGGTTTAGAGAGATTAATTCACCGGACAGGCTACCAGGACAGAGACCCACAGGGAAGGGCATATTGTAAGACAGTGGTTCTCAAAGTATGGTCCTTGGACAAACAATACCAGCATCACCTGGAAATTTGTGAAAGGTGCAAATTCTCAGACCTCTACCAAGACCTACTGAATCAGAAACTCGGGGTGGAGGTCCAGCAGTCTGCTTTAACAACTGCTCTAGACGATCCTGGTATAGGCTAAACTTTGGGAACCACCAGTCTAAGCAATTAGAACTAGGGTAATAAGTGGAGCCTGCTCTAAGAGTGAGGGACCAATGTTAGAGCTGGGCTAGAACCACAGAAAGTGGTGCTGAGTGCCAGGGTGACAGGCTGCAGCTCCCTACGTCTCTCGGGTATAAGGGTTGGTCCTGGGCATGAACACCCTGCTGGGACAGAGCTGTTGGATTCAGGTAGAGCCTGATGATACATGTGCACCTTTTTGGAGGATCTTACCACGTGCCATGATGTGTTGAACTGCTTGCTTCTGACTCTCCACTTCGAAATTATGAGCTTTTTAAAGGCAGAGACCATGCTTGTTTAGCTCCACCCACAGTGCATAACAAAATGCTTGAAACACAATAGGAGCCCAAAAATTGTCTGTGGGATGAATGCTACGGGGAGTGGATGAATGAAGGAGTGGACGAATAAAAGAGAAATTAAAAGCAGAGCATGTGTATTGAATGAGCCACGTCTATGAAATGTCCAGAATAAGCAAATTCATTGAGACAGAAAGCATTTGGTACTTGCCAGGGGCTAGGTGGAAGGGGGAAATGGGGAGTGGCTGCTATGGGTATGGGGTTTCTCTCGGGGAGATTAAAACGTTCTGGAATTAGATAGCAGTAATGGTTGCACAACCTTATGAATATACTAAAACCCACTGAGTTGTACACTTTTAAAGGGTGGATTTTATGGTATGTGAATTATATCTCAATAAAAATAATTACATTTTTTAAAAAGCAGAATGTGTGAATATCAAGCAAGGCATTTTGGAAGATACATTCCATTAGCCAAAAGCTGTGCTGCGAAGACATCGGGAGTCTCATGCAATGAAACGTCGAAAGGCACAGCTACAGACACCAAAGGGGACTGGTGCACTCTGACGTGCCTTCCTGCCCTCCGTAGGCAGGTTTCCCTAGACCAAGACAGCGGTGGCAGCCAGGCGCCAAGGACGTCTGTAGTCAACTGCTCCAGAGGCGCGGCTGCGTCCAAGCAAACGTTTCCCAAAGTGGTTATGCTAATAGCAGCACAGGAAACCTCAAAGACCAAAGACAGCATCAGGAGAATTGGGTTCTAGGGCCTTCTCTCTGGCCCAGTCTCCTAATCTGTCAACTAAGAGAATGATACCTCCAACCCCCTGCCCCCAGGAGTTCTGTGATGATCAACTGGGGTAACTCGTGGGGCAATGCTTTGTTCCCTCTAAAACACAGGAACTAAAAGTTGTTGCTGCTGTTTGCAAACGTGCAGACGCTCAGAAAGGGCGCCGTGGCTTCCCCCGCTTTCCTGGACAGCCTCGGTGGAGAAGGGCCAGGACGGTCTGGGGGCCCAGCCCGGGCTCCGGGGCGCAGGGTGCAGGTGCGGCAGGACAGGCGGGCAGGGGCCGGGGCCAGCTGAGCTCTCCCGGGTCCTTACGGGCCTCCTCATTATTACCACCTCTTTCTTTCTATGCTACTGCCAAAATACCACCATTAATCTTTCGCACTCCCTGAAGGCAAAACATGGGTAATTGGATTTATCTGGTTTTAGAATTTGTTAGGTTCCCTTACAAAATAAATAAATAACTGCCCTCAGAAGAGGGGCGTCTTCGGGGCTCCCGCCGTCATGTCGCGGCCCGCAGCGGGGACCGCGCGGAGCACGAGCTCATTAATCTCGGCTATCTCCTCCCCGCACCTTGTCCCTCCTGTCTGCCTGCCTCCGCCGGCTTGATTTAGGTTCTCCTCCCCTGACCCAGCCAGAGCTTCCCACTGCGTCTTGTTCGCCGGCGGATTTCCTCTCCCCAGGGCCTCGCCCTCTTCACCATTCCCTTCTGCGTCTCCGGCCCTGCTGTTTTCTTTCCTGATTCCTTCCGCCAGCCTGGAACCTTCCTGTTTCTTATCTTGTTATTTTCATCATTTTTATATATATATATATATATATATATATATATATATATATGGATTGATACAGACGTTATGGGTGATCGTAGAAAACGAGTTAGCTTCAGGGTTTTCCTCTTGATCAGGGGCGGGGCACACCACAGGGAGCACATGAGACATGCATTCCTTGGCTTGTCCCTTTGTCCCACGTGTGTTAAATCCAGGAGAGAGAACCCACTGCGGCCCGCCAGTCCACAACCTATCTTTCTCGGAGAATTCTGACCACCTCCACCTCCACCGGCCCCCAGTCACAGTGCAAGGCACAGGAGCCACATCGGTGTCACGGGGCCTGAGTACAATCCTATCTGCCCCTCTAAGGCAGTTACTCATTAATAACTTGCTAATAGATCCAATTCCATTTTAGAGGTTGAAAATGCCAGAAAACCCTCTTTCCATGCCCCTAGGTCTTCCAGATAAGGCCTGAACATAGAATGCGATCCTGGCCAATGATCCCACAGGGAAATCTGCTGGCAGGGAGCATCTAGATAATATTTTGAAAGGCAGCACCAATAAGTCATTAATGACTACTTTTGGGACTTTGCTGTAGGAGAACGTGATGTCTGGAGCAGCTGAAGCCATCTTGGAGGCATAAAAGGTGCTGATCTCAGCACTTGCGTTGATAAAAACTGACCCTGGAACCAACTCCCCCTAGCATCCTTGGCAAGGGAGACTATACATATTGCCATAATGTTAGGCTGTATTACTTGGTGCTAAAAAGCGTCCTACCTGCTGCAAGACTTTTCAAGCAGGACTTGGTTGGACCATGAGTAGACACTCAACCCAAGCTAGGATCACCAGATTTTATCTCCTGAAAATTTGGAAATGGGACAGAGAAACACTAGACAATCCATGGAGACTAACTTGAACTGAGAACCCATGAGGTCAAAAGATGCAAGAAAATCATCTCTTACCCTGGCAAGCAGAGAAGCAAAAGGGGCAAAGGAGCATCTGTGCAGGAAAAAGTAGGAGTGAGAGACCATGGGACCCATGGAAGGGGCAGATGAAGGAGTGGTTGCCTGTGTTCTAGAGTTTCTAGCTCTGGGTTCCTGCCTTTCAGACGCCAAAGTCCTTACTCCCCCTGAGTTCCGTGGTTCTCATAACACAGCCTACTTCTTTATTTAAATAGTTTGAGTGGGTTTTTTCTAAATTTTAGCAAAAGAAGTAAAGCAAAAAATTGTTGTACTCACAACTAGAGATACAGAGATGAATGAAATATTTTCCCTCCCTTTCAGGAACTTAATCCTATGAACAGGAGACATGTATAAATACACCTGGAAAACTTGTGAGATTATGTTACACCCAACACTATAGATGTGCTAGGAGTGTGGGAAGACCAGTTTATTCACCTTGCATGCTCTGGTGAATAGGAAACATTAAGAAGGTTAGATACATTTTTTTTTTCCTCTTAAAATAGTGCACAAAACTAGTTTTATTTACACGAGCATCAGATTCATGAGTGTGTGAATCAGCACTCCTGATGTGGTATATCTGGGGCTAGGTGCAGGAATCTGTATTCTAAAAAATTTTCCTGGGTCAGCATGACACCCAACCAGGCTTGGAAAGCTTGGAAACCATTGAGAGAAAAATAATTGAGGAAAATCAGGAAAGATTAACAGAAGAAGTAACATTTGAAAGAGACCTGAAAGATGAGTGAGACCTGCCACATGTAGAAAGAAGTTGGGAAGGAACTTTTCAAGAAAAAAAAAAAAAAAGCAAATTGCAAATCACCACACAAATAAAAGTTGCTTATGTTCATTATTATTTCCATTTTTGTTGTGGTTATAAATATATAAATGTCTGATTGCAGCCACTTACACAATTGGGAAGAAGATGAGGTGCGACAGCAGATGCAATCTCCCTGCCTCTGTGAAGCTGACATTAGTAACACGTTCTGTAGAACCTCACAAGAGCTACTTGAAACACGAAATTGAAACCCCGTTCCTGCCCTCAAGAAACTCACATCCAGCTGAAGAAAAATGCGTTTGTGTGTCTGCGTGCACGCATAATGAACAAATAATTTGATGACTAAGGAGTCAGCTTTATCTGTAAACGCTGGGCAATGGAGAATGGAGTGGGTGCAGTATGATCAGAAACAGCTTGAGTTAATCAAAACTTACCTTGACACCTGGTTCATGACTCTGTTCTTTTAAGAACTTTCTTTTTAAAATTGGGATTCCTGCTATGTTGCCCAGGCTGGACTCAAACTCCTAGGCTCAAGCAATCCCCCTGCCTCAACCTCCCAAATACCTGGGACTACAGGCACACACCACTGCACCTGGCTTGAAGAACTTCTTCTCACATTTCCTGTAAGCAGGTCTATTGAAGACAAATCCCTCAGTTTCTGTTAGTCTGAGAAATTCTTTATCTAAGTTGGTGATTCTTTTCTTGTAAAGCTTTAAATATTCCATCCCACTCTTTTCTTGCTTGCTTGGTTTCTAATGAGAAGTTCAATGTAATTCTTATCCTTGCTCCTCTAAATATAGGTAAAGTGTTTTTCCCCTCTGGTATCTTCCAAATTTTTTTCATTGCATTTGAAATTCTTCAATTTGAATATCATATGCTTAGGTATGGTTTTGTTTTGTTTTGTTTTTTCATTTATCCTGCTTAGTGTTCTCTGAGCTTCTTGGATCTGTGGTTTGGTGTCTGACATTAATCTTGTGATATTCTCAGTTACTATTGTTATAAATATGTATTTTTCCATTCGCTCTTTCTTTTGCTTCTGCTATTCTCATTGCACATATGTTGCACCTTTTGTATTTGCCCCAGAGTTCTTGGATTTTCTGTTCTTTTTTTTTTTTTTTTTTAATCTTTTTTTCTCTTTGCCTTTCAGTTTGGAAAGTTTCCATTGGTGAGTTTTCAAGCACAATGATTGTTTCTCCAGCTGTGTCCAGTCCACTGATGAGCCCATCAAATAAGCCCATTCCTCATTTCTGTAACAAAGTTGGTTAGTTCATTTTATTTCTAGCACTTCATTTTGATTCTTTCTTAGACTTTCCATCTGTCTGCTTACATCACTCATCTGTTCTTGCATGTTGTCCATTTTTCCCATTAGTGCCCTTAGCATATTTATCTTCAATCTCCAGTCTGATAATTCCAACATCCCCGCCATATCTGAGTCCTGTTCTAATGCTTGCTCCATCTCTTCATACTGCGATTTTTGTCTTTTGGTTGTTGAGTATTTAGAGTTGGATATTTCCCACCCTCCAGTGGGAAATTAGAGCTTCTGGTAAAAATCAATGTAATTAGGCTCTGGTAAAACAGTTTCTTTTGAGGACAGGCTTTTGCTAGGAAGAAAATCTTCTGGACACATTTCAGAATGGTTACCCTGCTCTTGCTGTTCTTTCATTTTCACCCTGAGAACTTGATGAGGCTCCCAGAGGTAAAACTCACAAAAGCGCAGGGGCTCCCTCATGACTTATCCGGAGGTTTTATGTCTCAAGTTAGTCCACACCTTGTGTCCAGCAATCAGTCAATTGTGTCCCTAGAAGGACCCTACTCCAGGGGTGACTTCTGGGTTGTTTACATCCAAAATAAACTATAATTCTCTTTATCTGCCTGTTTCCAGTTTTTAAGGTGGTGGTTTGTCCTGTGACCTCAATCCTCTGATGCGTCTAAAAAGGGCTATTGATTTTCAGTGCATTGAGATTTTTGTCTTGTTGTGAGGATGGGAGTGCCAACATTCAAGCACCTCACATGCAACACCAGAAAGCAGAGGTTTCTATCCCCTGCTCCCACTCTCCCCGCTGTACCCACTCTCTCCCCTGTGCACCACTCATTCTCTGCTTACTCCACTTCAGCCCCTCCTCACTGTTCCTAGAACATGTTCAGTATGTGTCTGTCTGGGACCCTTTGCTTTGCTATTCTCTTTCCCTGAAATACTTCCACTAGATATTTGATGACTCACTTTGGCACTTTGATTAGGTTTCTGCTCAAATGTCACCATCATCATACAGGTAGTTTCTGACCACTGTAGCAGGAGTAGAGACAACTGTCCCTCTCAACCCCTTTACCTTGGTCTACTCTATTTTTCTTCAGAGCACTCAACACTATATAACATATTGTATTTTAATGTATTTACCTTGTTTATTATCTGTCTTTCTGCCCTAGATTGTAGTTCTACGATGTCAGAGGCTTGACGTGTTTTGCTCACCATTGTAACCTCAGCTCCTATACCACCTCCTGGCATATAGTTTTCTATAAATATTTGTTGAATAAATGAATGGATAAGAACATCAGTCCCCCATGGCTTAGAAGAAGACATATGGATGGCCAATGTAAAAAATGCATGAAAAGGTACTGAATATTGTTAATCTTCATGAAAATATAATTAGAATTTTACAGTGGTATACTACTTCACACCCACTAAAATGACTAAAATTAAAAATTTAAAAGACTGACAATGCCAAGTGTTGGTGAAACTGTGGAGCCCTCATAAATTACAGGTGAGAGTATATAAATTGGTATAAAAACTTTGGAAAATGGGCTAGGATTTTTTTAAAGTTTCACCTACACCTATGGTATGACTCAATAATTCCACTCCCAGATGTTTTCTAAGAAAAATGAAAATATATTTCCTCATAAGGACTTATAATCGTATATTAATTGTAGCTTTATTAATAATAGCCAAAAACTAGAAACATCGTAATGTTCGTCAACAGGTAAAAGGGTAAACAAATGAGATGTATCTATACAATGGAATACTACTGAGAAATCAAGAGGGAATGAACCACAAGCAATAACTGGCATGAATCTTAAATGCATTATGCTGAACGGACGAAGTCATATATAAAAGATTACTGTATGATATAGTATAATTCAATTTATATGTAATTTTAGAACAGACAAGACTAATATATTGTGTCAGAAAGGAGATCAGTGTCTACCTAGAGCCAGAGAGTTGACTCAAAAGGTCATGAAGGGAAATGTCAGCAAGATGGCAGTGTAGGAAGATCCAACCTCTCATCTCCCCAAAGAAACACTAAATAAACAACTAGAAAATGACCAGAATAACTTCATAGGACGACTGGAAACAATCAGTCAAAGACTTACAGCAACCAAGAAAATGCCCAATCAAGAGGGGGAAAAAAGCATTTTCAAATGATAGAAAACTGGTGTTTTTACTCACCCTTGCCACATCCCTCATGGTGCAGTGCAGTATGGGGAAAGCATAGCCTATGTCTCTGTCCTCTCCAAAAAATAAAGACATAAGAGAGGACGGCATCTGCAACATCCTAACCTGTCTGCAGGCTGCCTGAGGTATTTATCTCTGTGATGCCCAGTTCAGAGTCCAGACACCCAAACTTGGATCTCAGGCCAGGGGAGGCTTGTGGTGAGTGGCAGGCACAGGTCTTGAGGCCACAGCAGGACTGCACACCTGCAGTTGCCTTGGGCAAGTGACTACTGGCAGAAAAATACAAAAGAACATCTAAGGTCCCTGAGAAGAAATTATGGTGAGACTCTTTGGGAAATTAAGACATTTTAAAATAGCCACGTATACAGAGGGATTGAAAAAAAAAAAAAAGTGCACACTATTCCAAAGAAAACATCTGCCCAGAAAAGAGTTGAGAAGAGTTTAAGCCTTCATACCCTGCTGATTAATGAATGTCTTCCTTTGCATGGAGACAGTCTTCAAAGACTTGAAGAGGTGGTTGTTTTTTATAATGCCCAATTTTTTTTTTTTTTTTTTTTTTTGAGATAGAGTCTCACTTTGTTGCCCTGGCTAGAGTCAGTGCTGTGGCATCAGCCCAGCTCACAGCAACCTCAAACTCCTGATAATGCCCATTTTTTAACAAAAAATCACCAGACATACAAAGAAATAGGAAAACATGACCCACATGACCCATTCAAAGACCAAAATAAATCTTCAGAAAATGTCCCTGAAGAAACATAGACTATGAACTTACTTGAAAAGACTTTGTAAAAACTGTCTTAAATATGCTCAAAGAGTTAAAGAAAACATTAACAAAGAACTAAAAATAATCACACACAAAAAAAATATGAACAAAATGAGATTATCAACAGAAGTAAGTAAGCCTCATGTATAAACAATCGGGGTTTACCAAAATGAAAATATCTATATTGTATACACAATGTAAAATGTGTACTACAAAACAATTAGCTGAACACAAAGGAAGGTAGTAAGGGAGGAAATGGAGGACAAAAACGCCTATAATATATGCAGAAAAAATAACAAAATAGCATAGTAAGTCTTTTCTCATCAGTGATTACTTTAAATGTAAATGGATTAAACTCCCCAATCAAAAGGCAGACATTGGTAGAATTAATTTTAAAAAGGATACAATGATATGCCATCTACAAGAGACCCACTTTAGATTTCAATCCACATATAGTTTGAAAGTGAAAGGCTGAAAAATCTTCCCCAAACATTTGGTAAACAAAGAAGACCAGAGGTACTATGCAAATATCATACAAAATAGACTTTAAGTCAAAAACTCTTACAAGGAACAAAGGACAATATATAATAATTAAAAAATCAACTTACCAAGAAGATATAAAAATCAAATATATATGTACCAAACATCATAGCATCTGCATATATGAAATAAACATTGACAGATTTAAGGGAGAAATAGACAGTGCTACTACAATAGAAGGAGACATTAATACTACGCTTTCAATAATGGATAGAACAACCAGACATAAGACCAATGAAGAAATGAAGGACTTGAACAACACTGTAGACCAATTGGACGTAACAGAAATGTTACGTAACAGAACGTAACAGACATACAGAACAGACATAACAGAACACTATAACCCAACAAAGGCAGAATACACATTTTTCTCAAGTGAACATGAAATATTCTCCAGGATAGAGCATATATTAAGCCATAAGTCTTAATAAATTAAAAAACAGTGAAATCATACAAAGTATCTTTCCTGACCAGAATGAAGTGAAACTAAAACTCAATAGCAGAAGGAAAACTGAAAAATCCATAAATATGTGTAAATTAAACAACACACTCTCAAACAACCAGTGGGGAAAAAAAGGAAAAAACTTTTTTAGCACATTGACTGCCATACTAGTGAATTTTTTTTTTCTTTGGGGTCACGGTGTTTTATTACAAAAATAGAATAAAAACTTTGAAAAAAATTATCCTTTCTAATTTAATGAGAAATTTGATAATTTTTATTGTTTTCTGTGTGTGAGTTATATACAACTGGAAAAATAGTTCACACAGCTCCCAAGGTGAAGAGGCGTGTAAGTTACATATGCTTCATGAGGCCCCAGACTCAAAACTAGCATGGGTTAAATATAACTCATATGGCAGTTAATGTGTTAAATTGGAGACAAAATGAAAACACAACATATCAAAATCCATAGAATGCAGTGAAAGCAGCACTAAGATGGAAATTTATAGCTCTAAATACTTACATCAAAAAAGATCTCAAGTCAACTACCTAGATTCAAGGATTAAGGAACTATGAAAATAGGTAAAAACTAAAAACAAAATTAACAGAAGGAAGAAAATAATTAATATTAAAGCAAAGATAAACACAATAGAGAATAGAAAATAACAGAGAAAAATCAACAAAACTATGAGTTTGTTCTTTAAAATGACAACAAAATTGACAAAGCTTTAGCTAGGTTGACTAAGTAAAAAAGAGAGATTAAAATAACTAAAATCAGTCATGAAAAGGGAGACATTGCAAAAAAATTTATAGTAATATAAAGGATTATAAAAGAGTACTGTGAACAAATGTGTGCCAACGTATTGAATAACCCAGATCAAATGGCCAAATTCCTAGAAAGACAAGGCCTACCAAGAATCAATCATAAAAAAAATAGAAAATCTGAATAGATCTATATTTAGTAAGGAGCTTAAATCACTAATGAAAAACCTCCCAACAAAGAAAAGCCCTATGACCAGAAAGCTCCACTGGTAAATTCTAGAATTTATAAGATAATTAACAATAGTTCTCCCCAGACTCTTCCAAAAAAAGTGAAGAGGAGATTCACTTGGTAAGCCAACATTACTCCGATAATAGTCAAAGATATTAAAAGGAAAACAAACAAACAAGAAACTATAGACCAACATCCCTTAAAAACATTAATGCAAAAATTTTCCACAAAATTTTAGCAAACTGAATTCAACAGCATATTAAAATAATTATACATCATGACCAAGTGAGATCTATTCCTATAATGCCAGGGTGGTTCAAAATATGAAAATCAATCAATGCAATACACTTCATTAACTGACTGAAGGAGAAAACAAAACAAACACATGATCATCTCACTTGATACAGAAAAAACATTAGACAAAATTCAACATCCTTTCATGACGAATAATACTAAACAAACTAATAACAGAAAGAAACTACCTCAACATAACAAAGGCCATACAAGAAATCCTCCAGCTAACAACATACTCAGTGATGAAAGACTGAAAGTTTTTCTCCTAAGTTCAGAAACAAAGCAAAAATGTTGACTTCCATCACTTCTATTCAACATAGTACTACAAGTTCTAGTTGGATCAATTAGGCAAGAAAAATATGATGAAGACATCTAAATTGGAACGGAAGAAGTAAAGTTATCTTTGTTCTCAGATGACATGATCTTAGGTGTAGAAAACTCCAAAGACTCTACACACACTCATACACACACACACAAAACTAGAGTTAATAAACCAATTTAGAAAGTTATAGTATATGATATCAACATAAAAAATCAGTTGCTTTTCTATACACTAACAATAAACAATTTGAAAAGGAATTTAAGAAAACAACTTTATATCCAACAACATCAAAAAGAATAAAATATTTAGGAATAAACTTAACCAAGAAGGTGAAATATTTGTACACTGTAATATCAAAACATTGTTGAAATAAATTAAAGATGACAAAAATAAATTGGAAGATATCACAGGTTTATGGATTGGTAAACTTCATGTAGTTAAGAAGTCAACCCAAAGCAATCTACAGATTCAGTGCAATCACTATCCAAGCCTAATAATGTTTTCTTTTGGAAAGAGAAAAATCTATCCTAAAATTCATATGCAATCTCAATGGACCACAGATAGCCAAAACAATCTTGAAAAAGAAAAAAAAAAGGTTGGTAGTCTCATACTTCCTAATTTCAAAACTTAGTACAAAGCTACAGTAATCAAAATAGTGTGGTCCTGGCATAAAGACAGATATACAAACTAATAGTATAGAATACAAAGCCCTTTAATATATGTTCAGATTATTTTTGACAAAGATCCCAAGACTATTTGATGGGGAAAAGACAATCTTTTCAATAAATGGTGTGGAGAAAACTGGATATCCATACGCAAAATAATGAAGTTGCACTCTTATACCATGTACAAAAAATTAACTCAAGATGAATCAAAGACTTAAACATAAGAGCTAAAACTCTAAAACCCTTAAAAGAAAACATAGGGGAAAAGCTTCATGACATCAGATTTGGCAATGACTTCTTGGATATGACAACAAAAGCATAGGCAATAAAGGGGGGAAAACAGAAAAACTGGACTACAGTAAAATTTCAAGCTTGTGTACATCAAAAGACATTATCTGTTGATCTGTTGACACTCTGTTGAGTGAAAAGGCAATCCACAGAACAGGAGGAAATATTTGCAAGTCATATATCTGATAAAAATTCAATATCCAGAATATTATAAAATCTCCTACAACTCAACAAAAAAGAAATAAACAACCCAATTTAAAAATGGGCAATCAGCTTGAATAGACATTTCTCCAAAGAAGATATACATCAGTAAGAACATCTACATCACTAGTCATTAGGAAAATGCAAATTAAATTATGGTGAGATACTACTCCATACCTTTTAGAATTATTTAATTAAAAAATAATAACAATAGAAAATAACAAATGTTGGTAAGAATATGGAGAAATTGGAAACCTTATGCATTGCTAGTGGGACTATAAAATGGTTCAACCACTATGGAAACCAGTATAGCAGTTCCTGAGAAAATTAAACATATAGTTACCATGTCACTCAGCAATTCCACTTCTGGGCATAAACCAAAAGAATTGAAAGTGAGCACTTAAACATATATTTGTATACCCATGTTCATAGCAGCATTATTCATAACAGTGAATGCAACTCAAGTGTCCATCAAAGGAAGAATGGCTAAACAAATATGGTATGCACATACATTAGAATATTATTCAGCTTTAAGAAGGAAGGAAATTCTGGCCCATGCTACAATAAAGATGAACCTTGAAAACATTGTGCTAAGTTAAAGAACCCAAACACAAAAGGACAAATACTGAATGATACCACTTGTCTGAGCTACCTGGTATGGTCAAAATCATAGAGACAGAAAGTGGAAAGGTTGTTTTCCAGGGGCCTGGGTGAGGGAAGAATGGGCAGTTATTGTTTAAAGCGTATGGAGTCTCAGTTTGAAAAGGTGAAATAAGATCTGGAGGTGGATGGTGGTAATGTCTGCTCAGCAATGTGAATGTACTTAATGCCACTGAATTGTACACTTAAAACTGGTTAAAGTGCTAAATGTTATGTTATGTATATTTTACCACAATAAAGAAAAAGGGGCATGGAGGAACTTTTGGGGGGTAATATAGATGTTCTGTACCTTGTGAGGTGTTGGTTACGTGGGTGAATATATGTGTCCAAGTTTATTGCTGTGAACACTTAATATGGGTGCATTTTATTTTAACACATTAACTACCATGTGAGTTGTATTCAACTCATGCTAGTTTTAAACCTGGGGCCTCATGAAGTATAGGCAACTCACACATCTCCTCACCTTTACCCTTATGAACTATTTTTCAAGTTGCATGTAACTCACGCACAGAAAACAATAAAAACTAATAAGTTTTTCACTAAATTAGATAGGATCATTTTGTTTTCAAAGTGTTTATTCTATTTTCTTAATAAAACCCCATGGCCACAGGGAAAATTTTTTTTTTCTAGTGTGGCAGTCAATGTGTTAAGCAAATTTTCTTCCTCCCTCCCTTTTTGTCACTCTCTTTCCTTTCCTCCCTCCTCCTGATCTGTGGGCTCTGTGTTCTGCCAACATATTTACATATTGAACATATGTGAACGTTTAGAGAGAAGAGCCCAGAATTAATTCAACTTTACAATTTCCACACTGCCTAGAATAGTGCTTGTAGGTACCCAATAAAAACTGCTTGCTTAAATTGTGAATTCAGTAACTTACACTTTTAAAAAATTAATAACTACTATTGATTGTCATCTTGCTACAATGTCAGACCTTCATCTCAGCTCTTCACAAACTTGGTATCATCTACTCCCTCCCAACAGCCCAGTGAAGAGGGAGGCAGTCCTTTTCTTTGTAATCAGGAAAGTGAGGCTTAGAGAAATTGAGTCACTTGTCCAACCACATACGGTTATTAAGTACCGGAACTGGGGTCTGAAATGAGCCTTTTGACTGTGCAGCCGGTGTTCGTAACCTCTCAATTGAGGTTATGCTTTATCTTACATTTCACTAAGCACCCATTGACTTGCAATTGTAAAACAGAGCATATAATCAAGAACATTCTATAAACTGTTTCCACTGCGCAAGTACAGCACGATGCATGCTGCTGGGGCGTGTTCAGGGACCTCGCATGAGAGCTTGCTACAGGAGCAGCTGCATTTCAGATGGCCACAGAGATGAGTCCGCAAATCCCTTCATCCTGAGATGCCCTCTGGAACGTTAAGGGATTACTCACATTGGCTTTTCCATCCCCTAAAGTTTGCAAATGTTCTTCCAGAATGTGCCATCCTCTATTATGTGACCTGGGTGAAACAGGGGAAACAGGCAGGCCTCCCTTGCAACTGCCCTGAATCTCTTGCCACCGACTTTGGGAATATGATAAAGCTGGCAAATACTGCAATTACAACAAGCAGGAGGAGACAGGACAAGTGAAATACCACTATTTAGGGAGAGATCAGTCTCTCAACTAGGATGCAAATGCCAGAATCTGCGGTTGTAATCTCAGTGACTTCTGGATTACTCAACATAGGTGAGAATATCTCCATTAGAAAAGGTAGATACGTGTGGTGCGTGCGTGCATGTGTGTGAGTGTGTGTGTGTGAGTGTGCATGCACGCGCGCGAAATGGGGAGAAACAGACAGAGATAGAGATAAAGGAGAAGCATTCATCTTTTCAAAATACTTGGAGCACTCACTAAGCATTACCTATTCTGTTGGACACTAAGACACAAAGATAAATAGAGGATATTAATGCATTTAACAAAGAGCATGGGAGACGCAATGAAAATGACAATGGGAAGAGGAATATCTTTAGAGATGGCATAAAAAAGCACAGGACAGTACAAATTTGAGTACCATAATTCCTTCCTCTTACACAGGGTGCCCTATAGACAATAACTCAGTGTGAGCACGGCCCCTCTAATAAAACACCTGGCTGATTCAGTTCCCTGTGTGCACAGATAGTGACGCCTTCTTTTATCCATCATGGGAGGTTCCAAACTGTGACCAGGGGGCTGTATGGGTGAAGGCATCAGTGGGTGGTCGAGGCGGACAAAATACCTGATGGAGCAAGCCAGGTATCTGAGAATAAACTGTGTAACTGCACAGGAGCAGGGCAGATGGGAGCAAGTGTAACATGGCCTAGACCTCACGTGCTGCCTGGATATGAGGTGGTCTCCAAAAAGGGCATTTGGGTGAGCAGGCAAACACAAGCACTGGAAAGTCCTTGAACCACTGGGCACAAGGGCAAGCCTAGTCCCTCAGAGAAGAGGTCCGATCACCCAGGGCGTGGGGAAGGTCCAAAGTCAATTAGCAAGACATGGACTAGGACCCAGTGGAGAAGGGGACTTAGAGCTGCGGGTAGGCGGGAAGTGAGGTTCAGAAAGAGCTGGAGCCCCGTAGCAAGTGAGAACTTGGTCCTTAAACTGTTCCTGCCTTGGCTTAGGGTGGACACCGGCGTATGTGTGGCCCTGTGACCGGACAGTCAGAGAAAGAGATGTTCACATCCCAGAAACTCCACAGGGAGGCCCACTCATTCTTCTCGGGCCCCTTTCTTTCCTCTTCTTTTCTCTTCCTTTGCCTACCCAGTAATTCCCCTTGCGGGCTTTTTATTCTCACATGTACACACCCTCTCCTTCTTTTTAGCTGCTTTTTTTCCCCTTCTCTCAACTCTAAACTGATACTTCTGGAAAATTTCTCTCCAACTCTCTCCTTTCACATATCATTCCGTTTTTGTCTTTTATTTCCTTTTTTCCTTTATCTATCTGCCTTCCTTCATCAACATGTATGAAAATTTCTCCAAATGTCAGCGTAGTGACAAATGTGTATGTAAATCAAATAAAAGCTATGCATTTTAAAATTAAATTTGGCTCGATGGAAATAATACTACAAACTAGAAAACTTTTGAAAGTATTCAGAAATATCTTTGAGAAAATGTTTCCATATTATCTTCTTCTAATTATACCTACTTTTCTTCAGCACTGGCGTTCACAATAAATAGAAAATTATCGTATTCATTTTTTTCTCTTTTGCGTAATTACTTCTATAACAACACTGTTTTCTATTATTCTTCATTGCTAGTATATAGCGTTTTGGGTAATTGTGAGTTGAATTATCTTCTGTGGACTAGCCAGAAAACTTAACAACCACTTATAACATTCTTTGCTCTTATTATGCAGAGGAAACTTGGTTAACTGAGATACCATAAATCTTCAGGCCCAGTGAAAATATTTAATATTTAAAATTAATTTCTAAAAATTTTATTGGTCAGCACTTTTATGGGAAGCCAGGTCAAGGCCTTCAGCATGTCTTTAATTTAAGGAAAAGGTATCATGCCCAGGGAAGAGGAGGCCGGAGCAGGTCACGTGGTTTTCTCTGGGGCATGAATTGGAGGCAAGGTGGGGGGAAGGCCTGCGGGACTCTGTTCTCACAGCCTTAGTGGCTTCACTTAATGTGGGGATGTAAGGATGGGGAGGAGGATTATGGAATGACATATTTTAGGGTTTAAATAAGTTACTTCTCTTCATTCTACACTTGGGCATCACTCATTTCCTCACAGTTCTCAGTGCTGTGTTCTTACCAACAAGGGGCCTGATGATTTTGCCTTAGTCTGCAGGTCCTTTGAGGCGCTACTGTACACGCTGCAGGAGGTCCCATGACAGGATAATACAGCATTTAGGACAGGTTCAAAGCCAAGAGCGCCAGTGCTCCCCATGACAGTGCGTGGGACCCTCTCCCCCGGGGCTGCCATGTTGTGCAGTGTCTGCAGCGTGCACCGTTTCCAGCCCCCGGAGGGAGACACGTGTCCACCAGGGCAATCACGCACCACGAAGCATGGAGAGGCAGGCGGGAGGACAGCAGACAGCGACAGCCCTCCATGGAAACCCTGATTGCCTGCCTGACCTTGTGTCCAGCATATGTCCAGGGAACAGAAAGGGTGCCTTTTTTTTTTTTTTTCCCTGCTTGTAACACTTGGAAATTTTCTCTGTTCTCTCTATCTGGGAGGGACACACTATAAAATTGAGAGGAAGCAGAAAGAAAGGTCTCCTAGGAATTAATGTGGACTCTGACACAAAATAACCATGTGACTGAAGGCAAGTGCTTTAACTTTTCTAAACCTCAATCCCCCTACACTGTTAATTGGGATCATAATAGTCTGAAAATTACATGAAATGGCAGGTAATTGATGTGGCATCTGACACATAGTAAATCCTGTACAATAGGAGTTTTTGTTTGTGCTAAAAGCATCCCCTCCTCCTTCGGGCTCTTGCAAATTTTAGTAAAGGGTGTGTGGCATTATCCTGTAAGGAGAGTAAGGCAAAGCTCAAACACTTTCTCTAACCTTCCCCACCAGGAAAACCACACACAGATCTAGGCTGGGCAGTGCTGAGCTGCTTAGACATTATAGCTTCAATTTTCACTTACAAAAAAAATAAACCAAGGTATAAAAACAGTAAGTAGGTGTCATTTATTGGCAGATAGGAAGGGCTGAGAATGGACCAAGATGAAAAGAATGAAGCTTCTCCCCAACACCCATTCTATGCAAACTTTAGCTCCAATTCAACTATGCACAACATCAACAAGAGAAACTTCTTCCAGGACAAACAATAAACAAACAAACCTGAAATAATCTGATGTTATCTTGTCAGTATTTAAAAAAAAAAAAAATCAGGAAAGGTTAACACTTGGTTCCTAACTTAATAGGCAATGCAAATTTCTGCCAGCCCTAAAGATGTCTTGGACCTTAATTCCCTCTTCTCATCTCATGACTTTGAAGGCTGCTGCACATTAATAATAAGTAATTTTAAAAGTCCTCCCCTGGGAAGGTCAAATGAGACCTATTTGACTCTTCCTCTCCACTGCATCTCACTGCCTGATCCCATCAGATCTGCAGCAACTGCCGGCCAGACCTGCTCTCCAGCCCCCTCAGCGCCTGCGCACAGGAAGCAGGCCAAGGGCAGACTCCGTTTTTAGAAGCTAGAAGGAAGGGAAATGAAAGACAGAACTAAAACAAACCCAACGGCTAAATTTACTTTAAAAGGTTAAATAATTACCCAAAGGACTTAGCTAAGAGCTGCTGAGTTTTCCAAATGTTCAGAAAGCCATGGGGCATGTATCTTAAATGCTTTAAAACGTCTTCTCCCATCCCCTGCTTTGGAGTGTGGGCCTGGGGTGTGTGTGTTGGGGATGTGTTTTGCCCATGTCCAGTCAGGGATACAAGGGAATGCCACTGAGCCAAGCTAAGCCTGCTCTGCCGGATTCTGCAGCCAAGACCCAACCACCCAACTGCGGAAACACCAACTTCCCAGGAAAATGCCCCCCTGCCTTCTTGCTCTGGTATCTCCTTGTGCCTGTAACAAGGCAAACCTCTGCAGAGGCAGCTCACCTTCAGATGTGCTACTCTACTGCTGCTAAGAAGACGCCTCTTGCTTGTTGTCTTGCCCCCAGGGACAATGAAGACTTTTGCATATTCTGAGATCAGACTGCAGTCATTGGTGGATTCAACTGTCCCCTCTGGCAAGTGCTTTAAGGGGAATCCAAAAATCCCTCAGGCCTCCAAGATCTCTAACCAACTGCTGTGCCTGAATATTCCAGGATCATATTTTAAGAGAACAAAATCCTTTAGATATAAGCATTTCATTGCTGCATAGGTAATAACACATTAGAAGAGGTTGGGTCCCATTAAGATGGATTAACACCTTCAATTAATACTTATTTTTTTAATCTATAGTATCCAACAAAATATCTGCACTCAATACATAAGACATGGCTCCTAGTTTCCAGGAGCCCACAGTCCACCCATAATCATACATGAGAAAACAACAGGTCCATAGTGTGTATCTGTTAGAACAGAGGTCTGTAGCAGGGGTTACTGGAACTCACATGTGGGTAATTCTTGATCACACGCGAAAAGCAGGATGCTGAGTGGAACTGGGAAGAGACTCACACGTTTTAAAGGTGTGTATGTGTGTGGGGTGGAGAAAGGAGAAGATGGGGCAGATGGAACTGGAAAAGATTGGGAGTATTGTCAGTTGTTAGTGAAGAGTTCCATTTAGTACCAGTAACACCTTGCACCTACGTGTTGCTTTATAGCTAACAGAACAGCGCTGATAACACAGACCAGGGGGATATTGTTTCCATGTGTACACAACTGAACTGAAGTGCTCAAGGTCCTGTAGGTAGTAGGGAGGAGAATAAGAATCACCATCAAACTGGTTTCCCTGATCACCACCTAAGTGCACATTTGGGAATAACACCAATTGGGTATCGGACAGAGGTGGGGGCTGGGGGGAAGGGATGGGTGTATACCTACTTGATGAGTGCGATGCACACTGCCTGGGGAATGGACACACTTGAAGTTCTGACTGGGGGGGATGGGGTGGGGGGAGGGGATGGGTGCATACCTACATGATGAGTGCGATGCGCACTAAGGAGTGGACACGCTTGAAGCTCAGACTTGGGGGGATGGGGTGGCATGGGCAATATATATAACCTGAACTTTTGTACCCCCATAATGAGCTGAAATAAAAAAAATTAAAAAAATTAAAAAAAAAAAAAAGAAAAAAGAATCAAACCCAGGTACCCACGCTGCTGAGCACAGCACTTTCTAAAGCGTTAATGTAGCTGTCCGTTCGCACATGTGGGGGAGGCTCTTCCCTGGAAGGTAGGGACACTGGACACCAACCTTGCTCGAGGTTCTAGGGCTGGAAGGGGATTTTGGAGCAGTGGTTCTCAACTCTGGCTCCACATTAGAAATACTGGAAAAGAAGCTGTAAGTGCCCACAGCCATGCCCTACCCCAGAGATTTTGATTTCATTGGTCTGGGAGCCTGGCATTGGAATTTTTAAAAAGTGTCCCAGATAACTCCAACCAGGTTAGTGCCACCGCTTGAAAGGTCCTTAAAGGAGCCTGCACCTGCTTGAGTGTCTTTTTATTTCTTCATCTTCCCAGACCAAGAGCAAAGCCTTTGCACTTATGCAGCCCTATTCAGTGTAGGCAACTGAAACATTGAAATGCAAAAATCACGCATTTGTTTTGAAAAACCTAATGGCTACTCTAAATTTTCCAATTTACACAAAAGGAAGAGCTGCTGATGGTAAGTGCAAAGGAAAATCTCGGAGGAGGCAAACAACAGAACATTGTCTTTGGGAACTCCACTGCCCTGAAGCTTTGGCGAAATCCCACTGCTCAGATTATTCCTTGGCAGTAGTTAAACCTCAAATACTCAGTTCTGAATGGATTAACTACAACCTCCAAATGAAAATGCAGGGACACTTTAGAAAAGAGCCATTAAGCATAATCCCAGATCAACATGCCTAGATCAACAAAAGTGATTATCCTGCTGTTAAAACACAAACAAAAATCCCAGTATGTTGATGGGAACTTCTCCCCTTGAGTGGGATGGTTACAGCAACAATCTCTACCTCTAGCCCACCGCACTCCCTCAAAATGTCCACAGATGATGCAGACCCCCAGAGGAACTAAAGCAAATCTAGAGGAGATTGAAGCCCACTAAGAAAGCACAAATGCAGTCATCCATTCAGCTGAGATGGCTTAACAGACACCAACGGACCATGCCGAGGATCCTGGACTCCTTTCCTGATGGAGGCATTGATTCAGACACAGGACTTCTAGATACTTGTCATATCTAATCTAATGGAAAGGCACAGAACATTTTTAACCCAACAGCAGATAATTGTAATGAAATGATTCTGGCCAAGAGGGCCCATTTGTAATAATGAATTCAAATCAGATTCATAGAAGCTATAATTCAACCCTAGTGAATAGCACCTTCATTTTCCATATCATCTCTCTCCCAAGAAGGCAAAATAACTCAATAGTCAAATAATTATTTTTACTTTTCAAGTAGCCCTATGAAGTAGTTATGAGGGAGATAATATTGCCTCACTTATATAAAATGAGTTTCATCCATGTTCAAAACTTCAGTGTCATCTTTGGCACATCACTTCCTAATATCCCTCAGTGCAATCAAAGACCTGTCACAACAAAACTGATATCCCAAAGAAAGGAAATCACTCTTCTCTAAGCTGGGTAATTTTTCATCAGAAAATTTGAAGGCAAACCCAGGTTTCTTGACTCCTTTGCTTTTTCAACTAGGTCTTTGGTTTCCTTCTGTGACGTCATTCAAGATTTAGAAAGAGACTTAAGATAATTTGATCCAGGGCAATCACATTTGAAAAGGATTTTTGTGGCTGATAGGCACACGTATCATTCAATTTTTCTGATCCATTCTGAACATTTGATGCATTTGGAACACTAAATTCCCAAGTAATGAATTCCCAATGAATGTCTTTAAGGAGATCAAAGAATAGCCATACTTAAAAATTATATATTTTTTAAAAGCTAAAGACATCACCAAATAAAACATGGTCCATTTATCTGAAGTTGAGGCTAGGGACTTCTGGAAACTGGAAACCTAGACTCTCCCTCAGTGTACCGACAAACAAGTTCTTTGTTAAGATGGTCACACAACTGTTAGCCAATAAAACAAAAGCATGTGGAAAACAAAAGAAGAGAGATTGGGTTGGGACACACAGAAATTTACAGTAGACGTTTGTGTTCTTTTAAGAAACATGGTGATAGTAATGAAATCATAACGTTAAAAAATAAGGGAATTATAAAAATTAAGTGATAAAAAGGAAAAAGGAAGAAGAGAATGAATAACCGGCCAAAGTATACACAATGGGAGCATCTGATAAAAATGAAGGGAGAATGTAATAAAAGAGAAGACCACACAGGTTAAAGAAAGAGGATATAAAGAGATTAAAACCTGGACAATGTGTTAAATTTGTCTATTCCAGGAGAAATGTACAAATGAGAGGCAAAATCAACATAAGATGTGCTTACTTTAAAAATTAGAGCATGCAATCAGGTGACAGGTAACAGTTATACTCGAACATGTAAGTGAACGTGTAAGTTGTTGTGTTTTTTCCATAAAGAACAAAAAGCAACTATTCAGCTTTTCTTGTTTTATTCCCATGCCCATTCCCAAGCCCAGCTGCTAAACATTAGAATTGAAGATCATGAAAACAGGCCAGCAGCTAATAAAAAAATGGTAGATCAAAGCTGGCCCTCTGCTGGTGGAATCATCTTATTGCATCCCAGAAAGCAGAAAGCTCCAGTTTTTAAGTTTCTGGTTTAATTTTTAGGGGTGGGAAGAGGACAGAGGACTTTGGAAAATTTAGCACTGAGATCTATTCAGAGTTGGACCTCTTTGCCCCCAGCAATAGGTGAGAAGATAAAGAGGCACGTGATAGCGTCGACATCCCAGTGCACTAGTGACAATTACCAACATTTCCTCGCGGTTAACATGCATTACAGCCCATGTGCTACTCACGTCTTTCAGCCAACGGGGCCACTGTAAATATGTATCCCACAGGTCATTTCTCAGGGAGCCAACTCCCGGACCTTCTTTAAAGGCCAAAATAGGAATATTACACTCTAGTTTGGGCAGGTGGAGGGGTGCCCACGTGGCCAGGAGGACTTTTGCCTCATGCCGTCTGGGAGAAGCATCTCTAACCTCCTTTTTCTCTATCTTCTGTATGCATCCAAGCAACAGCAGACAGGGTTCTGGGACCCATTCTTTAGCTCTAAAGAAGATCCAACTCAGAACCACGCAAAGTGACAAGAATCCAACCTTAACCCTTGTGCTTAGGAAAAGAATATTAGTGCCCCAGATGCCTTTCCTTCTTCCCCCAGGGAGAGGCTTGTCTAGATTTGGGGAGAGTTCCACCAGGAAAGCCAAAGGAAGAACAGGAAGAACTCCCACCCTCATTCTCTCCTTGGAGAAGCCAGGCATTTTGGCTGCAGAATCTGGGTCAGAATGTTTTATTTTCACCATAACCATCAAAGTCACAGGCAGGGCAAATGCATTCACCCTGTGTACACTGTGAGACATAGTTAAGCTGGGACGTCCCTGAATCTGTCTCCTAGGACCAGAACTGCCTCATTAAAGGGATAAAAGATGATATCTGCTGAGCTGGTGGAAAGTGGTGGCTGCATTTTTATTAAAGTCTCTGCTGCAGCAGGCCCAGTCCCCAAAGGTTCATATTCCAAGAATCTCCACCCCTCTGCCTGGAGCATGTAAGTGATTCTCTGTAACTCATTAAGTTAAAACAAAAAGCTTTCCTATTGTGCTTTTCACACAGGAGTGATGTCGTTGCATAAAAGCTACATGTTTCCTCTCCTTGGCCTCAGTCTGCAAAAATAAAACGGTGCTCATAATTTATAATAGAGGCCCCAGGAGCATCACACTGGGCTGGCACCAGTGCTGGCTCTTGCGCAAACTCCTAACAGCAGTGGCCTGGCACTGGTCATCCAGAGCCTTAAATTCCAGGTGTATCTCTGATGAGGGCTAGCCTGCTGGTCCTGGGAGTGATCCCACCTCATCACATACCCTGTGGCCTGTGAAAGAGCACCCACGGATCTTAGGCTAACCACCCAGTATTTCAACTCCATGACTGCCATGTTCTCATCTTGGTGCCCACGCAAGAGTGAATCTAGCATGTCATGGCCTCGCCGATCCGTGGAGTCCCCAGAGTGCACCTCAGTGTTTACTCATAAGCACCTGGACCAGAAAAGCTGGAGCAAATGACAGACCTGTCCAGGAGCATGGGTGTCAACAGCCACAGTGTGCAAGTGGACATCTCTCGGGCCTGCAGAAGGCCCTCTCACACGCTCCAATGCCCCACGGAGCCTTCCGTTCTCTCTCCCTCACCCCTCCCCAGGACCCATATCGAGGGGCTTGGTCCCCCGCTGAAGGACAGCTCCCTACCTGAGGGTGGCGCTCTCCCCCTGCCGGACCGTCACGTTGTCCATAGCTTTGGGGAAGGTGGCATCTCCGCTGCGCACGGGCACTCCTGTGGGTACAAGGAACAGCAGCCTGAGAGACACGACCACGAGGCACTTCCAGGGCAGGAACAGGTTCCCACAGACCCCCATCCTCGACAGCCACAACTTCCCCGAACTCCGGCAGCGGCACGGTCCTTGTCCCCCGCCCCGCACACCAGCCGGTCTCAGGAAGTGGTGTGGGGAGAAAGGAAAGTGATAGAGCACGCCAGAAGCAGAAAGGAGGAAGGAGAAGAAAAGAGTCCAGGCTCTCCGGAGTCTAATAATTCTTCCTCAAATCCTGCCTCAGCTTTCCAGCCTAGCAGAACCAGATGCCCCCTCCTGCATCCAAAAAGAGCTTTCTCGACGCTCCCCTGGGGAGGAGGGAGGCAGCCAGGAAGGGAGAGGAGGAAGGAAGGTGCGGGGATGAAGGTCACAGATTGCGCTTTCTCTGCCTCTCTCTTCAAGACGCTACTTTAAGATTCAGTTGGGCACGTTCTGCAGAGGTCTGGCATCAAAAGTTTATAACCCAAAGAAGAAGGCAAGTGTCTCTGACATAAAGGAGATGTCATAAAAAGCTGCTGCTTCAAGGAGAGGAGAAAATGTTTTATTAGATCACACATATGTATAGAAATATTTATAAACCAGCCCCAAGTCTCGCATCTGGAGCCCAAAGAGGTAAAAAGTTCCAAGCGGGGAACACAGCCGGCGCGGCGCAGGATCCTCCGGTCGGTGGCCGTCCTCCCCGCAGCCCGGTCGGCGCCTTGCCGCCAGCCCGCGGAGCGCCGCCCGGCGCAGGCTCGGGGCGCGGGGGAGCTGGGCGGACGGCGGCCCCCGCCTCCTCCGGGGACGCGGCACGGGACGCGGGGACGCGCGGACGCCACGCTCAGCGGCCGCCCCCGGCCTCCGCGCCGCCTTCCTCCCGGGAGCAGCCCCGACGCGCGCGGGCCCGGACCGCCGGGGTTGTCATGGCAGCAGCTCCATCCCTGACCGCCACTTTCTCCCGGAGCCGCCTCGGAGCGAGCGGGCGGGCGGGCGAGCGGGCGGGCGGGCGGGCGGCGCGGACTGCGCGCTCATCCCGGCGGGCGGGCGCGGGGCGCGGGCGCCCACCTTAACCCCCGCCGCGCCCGCCCGGCCTGGGCACCTCACCCGGCTCCGCTCTCCCCCTGACACCCGAGCAAGCCGAGAGAATGCTGCGCCCCCTCTCAGTGGCTTCCCCGGGTGTAGGGGTAGGGTGGGGGGAGTGGGGAGAGAGAGGGGAGGGCGGGAGAGGGAGTTCTGGGGAAAGCAGCAAATTGAAAACTGACACTGGCACCTTCCCTCCCCGCATGCCATGCCTATGCAGAAGTTGCCAAACCCCGCCCTGGAGAACTGAACTACATTCTGAAGCCAGGCAGCCCAACCCAGTCTGCATGTCCCCTCTCCGCCACAGTTCTCCCCCAGCCAAGCTACAGTCCCATGTGGCAGAGCTCTCCTGGGCCTATGCAAAAAGATGGAATGAGCTTCCCTCTCTGATGACCTGCCTCGGAAACACTTAAGCCTCTCCACTGCATGCCTATTTCCCAAACTGGCAAATCTTAATTTCTTCTTACAACATTGACATGCAAAATAGTCCCCATCCTACCCCGTGCTTATTATCCATGCATCTTATTGTCGTAAAAAGCAAGAGCTTGGAAAAACACATGGAGATCCTAAAAAGTATTAGGACCAATCTTCATAAAATCCATCTGCAGCTTTATGGTTATATAAAGTGGCACCATAATGGTGTCGGGAGGGGACTTGTGATATTGTGATTAGAGGCCAGCCTCCCCGTTTTTTTTGGGCTCTGATTCATTTCTTTCAGCTCTAAACCCAAGAGCTCCAGCTTTTCTTGGGCCTGTCAGGATGCTTTTTCCTGCTGCCCCTGGCAGGAGCTTCCCCTTACGGCATGACTCTCTTGTATCCTAATTTAATGGTTGCTATGTGCATCTGCTCTACAGTATTCTTTTTCAAAGCCTTTTGTTAAATTAGACTGTGCTCTGCACAATTGGCAAATGAAATTTAATTCAAAAATAAGCATTAAGCTCTTATCATTTATTACCTTAGTTGCTGAAGGATACAAAAGCATACTACCTGCTCTCAGCTCTGAAGGACTGAGCGCAAATAAATACTGCCCCATTTCCTGTTGTAAAATGGTTAGTCCACGTATATTTTTACGTCTCAAATTTTTAACTAAAGCATCTTACCTAGAAGAGAGAATACTTATCACTAGTCATATCAGCTGTAGTGAAAATACATATAGTCATGCATTGCTTAACGAAGGGATACATTCATTTTAAGAAATGAGCGGTAAGGTGATGTCACCATTATGTGAATATCATGGAGTATATTTACTTACACAAACTGAGATGGCACAGCCTACTACACACCCGGGTTATGTGGTACAGCCTATTGCTCCCAGGCTACAAACCTGCACAGCATGTTACTGTACTGAATACTGTAGGCAATTGTAACATGATGGTAAGTGTTTGTGTACCTAAACATAGAATAGGTATAGTAAAAATACTGTATAAAAGATAAAAAAAGGTACATCTATATAGGGCACTTACCATGAATGGAGCTTGCAGGACTGGAAGTTGCTCTGGGTGAGTCAGTGAGTTAAATGAGCGAATGTAAAAGCCTAGGACGTTACTGTACACCAGTGTAGACTTTGTAAACACTGTACACTTAGAGTACATTAAATGTATTGAAGAATATTTTTCTTCAATAATAAATTAGCTTACTATAACTTTTTACTTTATAGTTTTTTAACTTTCTGACACTTTTGTAATAACATTTAGTTGTTATTACCTTGTACAGCCATACAAAAATATTCTCTTTCTTTATGTCCTTATTCTATAAGCTTTTTTCTTTTTTTTAAATTATTTCTATATTTTACTTTTTAAAATTCTTTTGCTAAAACTAAGACACAAACACACACATTAGCCTAGGCCTACTCAGGGTCAGGATCATCAATATCGCTGCCTTCCAAATGCATGTCTTATCCCACTGGAAGGTCTTCGGGGCAATAACAGGCATGGAGCTGTCATCTCCTGTGATAACAACTCCTTCTGCTGGAATGTCTCCTGAAGGACCTGCCTGAGGCTATTTTACAGCTAACTGTTTTTTACAAGTATTAATAGAAGGAGTATACTCTGAAACAACAATAAAAAGAATATTGTAGTGAATATATGAACCAGTAATAGTTGTTTTTTATCATTAGCCAGTATTATGAACTGTACGTAATTACATGTGCTATACTTTTACGGACTGGCAGCCCAGCTGGTTTGTTCACACCAGCACCACCACAGGCATGAGAGTAATGCAGCGCACTGTGACTTTACGGTGGCTGCGGCATCGCTAGGCAGTGGGAATTTTTCAGCTCCATCATGATCTCTTGGAGCCACTGTTGTACATGTGGTCCATCATTGGTCAGAATGTCATTACATGGCACATCATTGTATTAGATCCTTTCCAGAAAGCAGATATAATGAAGGCAGGAGCGAGGCCCAACACTCATCTCTGAGCTCCTGGGCTGCAAGGCTGAGGGGAGTGACGATGCAGAGAGGAGAGGCTGAGGGCTCAGGGAACAGCCCCACTGCTTATTTTGGGATCCTCCATCAGTTCTAATGACACATCTTTTCCCAAGACTTGAGTGTACCTGGGTTTTGTGTGTACCTATCGTATATAACCCTCTCATCTGTGACACTCTTGTCCAGTATTGCCGGACTGGGAAGGCTATTTTCCGTGCTCTGACGTGTGTGATGCTGAGAACATGAAGCTGGGCTTATGATTCTCTTCAGTTACAGAGTTTGGCTCTTGAACACGGTAGGGATGGCCGTGGAGTTGGGTCAGGATGCCACACACGTCAGACAGCTCCTGCAGCTTGGTTATAGGGCGTTCAGATTCCATCACCTCCTCCTGAACCTGCTGGCTTTATTCCTTCTCAGACGAAAATAGGGACAGTTGCTAAATCAGCTCATGAAGATTGCTTGAGACAGGAAGAGTTATCAGGGGAGAAAAGAAAGCATAAGAGAGCATGAGCTTCCAAGCAGGAAAAGAATGGCTGAGGTAACTAAAGAAGAAAGGCAGAGATAGGTTGACATGAGTTGTAAACTTTCTTAATAATTTGTGATAAGTACTGCTCTTGCAAAGGCATAAACCAAGTATCTCATTTTTTGCAGGGCTGGCTCCCTGCAACATAAGGAATCTGAAATCCTATGTCTATTCCCTTCTGTAAGACTGGTTAGCTCAATATTTATGAGTGAATAAATAGGCTGAACTCAAGGGCTATCAAATCAGAAAAATAACTGCAAAGGTCTGATCTTTATGTTAATCTATGTCAGTCTACAATTTTATGGGGGAGATTTCATTCACCTGTAAGGCATTGCTATGGACCAGTTTGTCCAGTTATAGAATATAAGGCTAAAACCAAATTAAAATTGGAAAAATTAAAAGAGTTGAGGCTCACAGTGAACAAGGACTAAAAAGTTGATGTCATAAATTTCCTAAGAAGTGCCTGCTGAGTCCCATGATAGGGTGGCCCCTAGTTAAACCCTCTTAGATATATGAAAACGTATATAAAGAAAAAATTAGCATAATGACTAAGAGTACAGATTGAGTATCCCTTACTTGAAATGCTTGAGACCAGAAGTGTTTCAGATTTTGGATTATTTTGAATGCTGGAGTATTTTCATTATACTTACTGGTTGAGCATCCCAAATTCCAAAATCTAAAATCCAAA
Source organism: Eulemur rufifrons (assembly GCF_041146395.1). NCBI lineage: Eukaryota > Metazoa > Chordata > Mammalia > Primates > Lemuridae > Eulemur > Eulemur rufifrons. The sequence continues at coordinate 7,088,841 of NC_090988.1, read as the reverse complement.
ATGTTCTAATGAGCACTTCCTTTGAGCAGCATGTAGGTACTCCAAAAGTTTCTGATTTCGAAGGTTGTAATCAGATTTTTGGAACTGGGATGTTCAACTCGTAGTGGTCCTGAAGTTGGATCGTCTGTTCAGATACTGACTCCTCATCTCTCCAGCTGCATAACTGGTACAAATAATACCCATCTTTCCTATCTTACAAGGTTTGGGGGTGTTTTGAAATGTACCCAGAATTTTGTTTTAATCACATGGGAAGATGATAAACACAGAGACAACTCCCTTTAAAGAAGAGTTTATTACCTACAATTCCCCAAATGAGGAGACATGCTATGCAGGGCCATGTGGGAAAGCACCAGGGTTGGTCAGGAGGAGGAGTGAGAAGGCACAGGGCCCTTGTTGTGGTTTCCATGGCAAGACATCAGCGAGGCAGAGCAGGCAAACATGAGCAAGCTAGGATTGTACCATTTGAATATTTTTGTCAGGCTTTGGGTTATAGGGGTGGTTTCTTGTTGTCTTGTACCTGGCCGTGGGGTGATTTAGGGAAAGGGCAATATTGGCTTGGGTGTGAGAGTTAGATAAGAGGAGTATGGGCTTTGGATTGATTGCTTTGCATGCAAAGGGCAGGCTCATAGGCGAGTTGTTTACTACCTGTATGAATTAGCTAGTCCTAAGAGGGGCAGTCTCTCCAGGATTAGCAAGGCCTCGAGATGTGAAAGCATTATAAAATACAGAGAATAAAAAACTTGACTGATATAGGAGCAATTAATGAGATAATGCGTGCAACATATCACCAAAGGACTTGGCACATCAGAAAATGTAATAATCATAAATGATGGTTATACAGCAAAACTCCATTTTCCTGTGATAACAATTTGTGACATGTAAAAAGATGTGAGTGAAAGGCCATAAATGCCCTACGTACAAACTAGAGCTTTGACTCAGGCATACAGAAATCTTGTTTTTTATGACAATTTGTAACAGAAAATGCAAAGTTGGGTCCAAATTACAGGCCTGTAGTGATCACAAGACAAAAAGACCACTGCCTAGTTGGAGAGAAGCTATTATGAGCATGCTTGAGGACAGGGATTCTTGTCAGAAGGAATTGTCTCAAGCAGGAGAAACGAAGAGTGGAGAAGGTAGACAATGAGCTGTGAAGGACCCTGGGGACCTCCAGTGCAGAATACAGGTGACTCTAGCAACCTGAAACTGACAGGAAGTATCTGCAACCTGGGGATGATAGAATGGCCCAGAGAAGCTGGGGGAAGTATAAGGCAAGCCACCTGGGAAAAACACCTGTAAGTAGCCTAACCACATTTTTTTTTTTTCATTTCAAATTGGTTTAAATGAGATTGTGTGCCCATAGCATTCCTTCCTACGTGCAGACTGTGCCTGGTGAGGGAACCCAGTGCGTGCCGCCAAAGAGTTAACTCCCGGCAGAAGCAGATGAGCAAAGACACACAGGACTCATCTCACAGAGACCACCCGCCGTCATGGGAAAAGGAAATGAGGGAGAAGGCAAGCCTGGTGGGGCAGCAGCTAGACAATTGTCCTGGCTACCAGAGCTGACTGCTGACTACCAGTTGTGGGCACCATGCTGCAGCTGCTTTGGGTGTGGGTGAGTCTAACCAGCACCGTGGGCTGCAAGAACAGCTCACCTACGGCATGACATCACCTGCCTCATATTCCTTGGCAAGGCACCCTCACGCAGAGTGGGTAACCAAGACGCATGATCAGAGAAACAAACCAGCAAAGAAAATGACAGAAACTCTTAACGATTTTCACGTACTGATTCATTCATTCGCTAATTCCATAACATGTGCTGCCTGTCTGTGTTATGTCGGGCACCATTCTGGGCACTGGAGATGCCGTGTGTGGTCAACGAGAAGATCAGGTTTCTTGTGTGCTTCCCTGCAAGGTACGTGAGTAGTGCTGAAGTGCGGGGGAAGAGATCACAAAAATAAATAAGCAAATTCACATATTTAGATTGTGCTATGTGCTATAAGTAAAGAAAAATATTAAAAAGTTGGATGGTATGGAAAGAGCGATAAATCAGTCAGGGGGAGCCCCTTTGAAAGGTAGCACTTGATGATGAATGCAATGCGCACTGTCTGGGGAATGGACACGCTTGAAACTGTGACTCGGGGGGATGGGGGGACATGGGCAATATATATAACCTGAACTTTTGTACCCCCATAATAAGCTGAAATAAATAATATATATATATATATATATATACATATATATATATATATATATATATATAAAAGAAAGGTAGCACTTGAGCCGAGCCCTGGTGGCCAGCCCAGGGAGGGCTGGAGCCCAGCGGCAGGTGCTGTAGAGACAATGGCAGAGGAGCCCGGCAGGACCTAGGGGCAGAGGCAGGCACCATCACACTGGGCCTTGGAGGCCATGGCAACTGTTTTAGAGTTTATTCTAAGCACAGTGCAATATTTTTGGAAAACTTTCAGCAGGTGACAGGATGTGATTGGTAAAATTCTGCAAATGACTTGACTGTTGTGCGGAGAATGGACTGCAGGGATGTAGAGTGGAAGCAGGAAGCATGTCAGGAGTACAATAGGCCGGAAGTGAGGGCCGCGGCAAAGAGGAGAGAGAATAATGGAAAGGCGAGGGGTGAATTTTGGAAGAATAGTAGCTAGGACTTCCTGAGAGTTGGGATGCTGGCGTAGAGAAAAAGAAAGGGATTGGGGGTGATTTTGTTAAATAACTGGGTGGTACAATTTCCCACAATGGGGATGACTCCAGAAGGAATAGGCTTAGGGAGGCAGGGGTTGGAAGAGTGATGAATGAGTTCTAGTTAAGTTGTGAGGCTGTTAGCTCTGCGGCAGCCAAATGGAAACGCTGGGACAACGGTGGAAGAGTCTGGGGCCCACCACAGAGGACGTAGGGCAACACTACTGTCTCATCATGACCTGCTTTCCCGCTTACAGTTAAAAAAAAAAAAGTAATAAAACTCTGCTGTGTGTATTTTTTGGAGGGGGGCATATTATTCATGGAATCATCGCCCTGGATCTAGAGGCTCTCCTCTTTATTTGTAATTTAGAAATAGGTTCTTTCATCCTACCTTATAAGTGCTAACCTATTCCATTCCATTTAAACAATCTTTTAATATCTCTTCCCTGCTTGGTCACATCTCATCTGTTGAGAGGAGATTCTGACATTGTTTGGGGATGAGGCATGAAGCTGTCAACTATGTTTTTAAGAAAACAAAAATATGCTGTTCACTTACCCTTAATGTAAGTTGACGGACCTGGGTTTTAGACCTTAGTCTATCTATTTTAACTTCCCTGATGTGATCTAGATCACTGCAAGCCTATGTTTTATAGAGCAGTGGCTAAGCCCGGAGCAAGCACACTGCAGTCAGACATCGGCTTGAGTGTGGAGTCCCACGTCTGCAGCTCACTGTCCGTGGGACCTTACACGAACTCCTTGTCTTTACTCATCTTCAGTTTCCATGTCTGCCAGTGGAGACTCTGATAGCAATGCACTGGCAGGGTATTTGTTAAGTGTTTGTCTTAGTCAGCTCGGGCTGCTGTAACAAAATACCGCAGACTAAAATGACTTAGCAGGAATTTGCGTTTTCGCAGTTCCCCAGGCTGGAAGTCTGAGAGCAGGGTGCTGACATGGGCATGTTCTGATGAGGGTTCTCTTCCTGGCCTCAGACAGCCACATTCTTGCTGTGTGCTCACATGGTGGAGAGAGAGCTCTCTCTTCCTGTTCTTATAAGGCCACTGACTCTATGGGATTAGGACCCCATCCTTATAACCTCATTTAACTGAAATCACCTCCTACAAGCCCTGTCTCCAAATAGGATCACATTGGTGGCTACAGCTTCAGTACATGAATTTGGGGGAACACAGTTCAGCCTACATTGGCATTAAGTGAAATACTGCATGTACAGTAATTGGCTTCCTGCCTGGCGCTCAGCACGCACTCAATAAATGTTAGTTCTTATTACTCACAGAAAGAGGCCTAATTCCTCAATGTCACAGATTTCTTCTCTGAAGCATCTCTGTGGGCAGATACATTGTACAGAGCAGGGCAGAAAGATTCCCAACGTGTCCAAAGGCGTGGTGTGTGTGATGTGGGAAACAGGACAAGTCTTTCTCTGATTCTGAAGAAGAGTCAATTTTAGAATTAGAAGTCCCCTAGAGATGAGAGGTTTATGTGGTTATTAGCAAGCATTTGTTTTACCCAGGAGGAGCTGCCTCGATGAGGACGGCTATTGGGGAATTTGGGATCCCACAGAAATATCTGAATTTATCTAATGAAATTTGTATCCAGTTATAAAAGCAATTTCAAACTGTGTGTTATTCATAAATAAGGAAAACTTACAGCTTGTGTTTATCGGAGAGAAGATTGTAGCCAGCTGCTCTGTGTGTGCACGAGGAACAAACACAAAGTAAGAAGCCTGCATTGGATGTGTGTTTATATGACAGAAACCTACCTAAGTCATATGGACCCAGTGAATGGGATGGCTTAGTCTGAAGGCGTTGGCTATCTTGGGGCCCTCAGGACATGGAGCTGCGATGAAAATGAATGTGAAAGCTGTTGCTAGCGTGTTAAGAATTGTCTGGAGCTTCCATTTATGGGCCAAGGAAGTTACAAGAAAGGGAATCTCATGCCAGAACATAACACTTTGTAAGAGACACAGCAAAGTCCTCTTTAAAACCCAAAGCAATCCCCGGGTAATAGCTGCCCACACAATCAATGCAAGACATCCATGAGGACCCTCGTCACTCATCCTCTATTTGCACTCTTCCAAACAGAGGCAAATGTGTTAATACAGTCAATGGTTTTCCTAGTCAGCTGCTGACCTAAGGTTAGAATTCAGGCCACTTAAATCCTAACCTTTTCCTCTTTTCTATCACAGACCACATCACATCCTTTCCAACATAGGACAGATCTGCCTGGACCGGTGGAAAGAACCACCCCTGGTCATAAATTAGAAAGCCTGGCTTCAAATCCCAGCTCTGCCACTTACGAGTGTGGTGATCTCTGGCAAATGACTGATCTGCTGAGCTTGTATCTCCTCATCTGTAAGCAGTGCTAATAAAGCTTCCTCATAGGGTCGCTTGTGAGCATGATGACACATGTGAAACCTCCCATCACAGTGCCCGGCACATGGCAGCTCTCAATGACGGTGAACATTTCCTCTTCTGCGTCCTTAATGCCGAAAGTATGAAGCTGACAAAACCAAAACAAGGCAAAACAACAAAAATAACCAAATGGACAAACAAAAACAACAACAACTAAAAGTAAGCAAACCAACAGAAAAAAATAAGGCACAAAAGATTGGCGTTGTAAAAACATCTATGAGGTTCTTCAGGACTTGGAGAGTGACCTACTGATGGCGGTAGAATCCACTTGCTATAACATCAGCCCCTTATCCTACTCTCTTTGCACCCAAGTTTTGTGTGTGCTGTGTGCGTGTAAACGTTCTCTCTCTCTCTTCCTCTCTCATTAGAATTGCAGGGTGTTTATTTTGCCCATCTCTGATTCCTCTGCCACAGTCAAGAGCCTGGCACAGAGTAAGTACTCAGCAAATACTTATTGCAGTTGCATGAGGGAACTGACATCCACTCTCCACAGTTTGCAAAAGGTTGGTGAAGCTGACAGCCAAGTACCAATGCCATCACCACTAACGGACTCTCCTAGTAACTCTCTTCTTCCCTCCCTCATCCCCAGATGCCTCAACGGTGGGGAAACACAAAGCCTCAACTGCATTAAAGCAGCTCACTCTAGAAAGGCTGGAGACCCCTGTAGAGGGGCCGATTTCCACAAGCCACATCATAAAATCAGCCTCATTACTTTATAGTCACACCTCATATAGTCCTAGAAGTCGAATAACCAAAACCATTATATTGAGACCTACATGCCATCAAATGTGTTTTCTAAATGTTCACTAGTGTTATTACAGTCTTACCCCCACCTCCAATCTCACTCTAGTCTCTAAGGGGAAGACTACGGCAGGTGGAGAATGGATTCTAACTTCCTGAGGAACCCGAAGTGTAGAGGAGAGAATACCCGTTAGGGCTGGACTTGCCGGGCTCCACGTCTGGACCTGCCACCTAAGACCTGGGGACCCGGAGCAATGGACCAGACATCTCTGAGCCCAGGTATCCCCATTGGTTAGATGGAGAAAACAATACTTTCATATTTCTTTAAAGAACTGAGCGAGTTTTATGTAAGATACCTTGGAGAGAGCTTGGACGCTCTGACACTGCTTCATCCGAGCTCTAGCCCCTTTCTTCTGAAACGAATCTGATCTCTCCGGATCTTAGAGAGGAACTAGAACTTGTGTTTTGTTGTTGTTGTTGTTTTATTTCAGCATATTACGGGGGTACAAATGTTTAGGTTACATATATTGCCTTTACCCCACCTGAGTTTGTGTTTTTTATCATATGTTGGTTACTCGGAACCTTATCTCACTTGCCAGACTTTTTTAGTATTGTTCATTTATTTCATTTATTTTGTTGACTGATTCATTACTACGTTCGATCATCCTTCTTTTAAATTTTTTTTTACTGGCATTCATGGAACGTCTAGGCACTTTGCTGGGCCTGGGGCTACAAAGAACATGGTATGCCACCTGCCCTCAAGGAGTTTACAGTCTAGGAGAAATAACTCTATAGTGCCATATGATAAGATTTAAAATAGGAATATGTACAGAATGCTACAGGATCTTAGAATCAGGCCGTCTAAGTTAGACTAGGGCTCGTGGAAAGCTGCTCAAAAGAAGAGACTCCTGCGTTGACTTTTAAAGACTGAGCAGGATTTAGACTGCCGCTCAGTTTCTGATTTTGGCAACGGAGTGGGTGATGTTACCAATCACAGAGACGTAGTAAGAGTAGCTGGTACTGAGTGGAGGGCAGGGTGCTAAATGTGAACTCGAGGTGCTGGTGAAACATGCAAGTAAAAATACTCTGTTGGCACTTGGAAATTTAGGTTTCGAGCCTGAGAAAGAGACCATGTTTACAGTTATAGATTTTGGAATAATCTTCGTGTGAATGGAGCTGAAGCCCTGAGTACTGATGAAGTCACTGAGTAAGAGCCGTGGAGTGAAAAGAAACCGAGCGGCAAGTGGGAATTCCGGGCAACGCCAGCGCGAGGGCGCAGAAGGACTCACGGGGAACCCCGGGGAGCGGCCGGAAAGCAGAAGGACACTCAGGAGTCGGTGACCGCACAGGACTCGGGGCAGAACTGTGTAAGAGGAAAAGAGTGGCCATCAGGGCCAAATATTATAGAATTCGGGCCGGCAGGGGGTGGACAAGCATGCCCTTGACCTGGCACGGCGGAGGGCCCTGGGGAGTTTTGCAGATGCTACCTTGCTGCTGGGGCCGCAGCAGAGGTGAGGCCGCGCTGAGCCGAGGAGCGAGCGGAACCCAGGACTGGAGAACACACCTTGGCCCGGGCTGTCAGCCCCGAGAGAATGAAAAGGGAGGAAGGGTGGGCTCCGAAGGCACAGAGTGGAAGGTCTGGGGGATGCTTCACACTGTTTTGCTTTACTTCATCTTCAGCATGAGAGACTTGAATATTTTTATGTTTCTGAAGATAAAGAGTTTCTTGAAGGTGTTGTAGAGTTACCTATGCTGTGCTCATCGGAGAATTTTGTGCATTGTTGATGATACACACACACACACACACACACACACACACACATAATGGTTTCAGGGCATAATTTCCATCTCTGGACCCACTCAGGGGCAGACCAATCAACCAACATTTAAAAAATAATAATAGTTTTCATACTCCTCCTCCTCCTCCTTCCAGGTGCCCAGACACTAGGATACACACCTGACAGATGACATCTACTGTAATCTTTCTAATACCTCTATAAGGAAAGTATTATTATTTAATAAGAAATCAATGCATAGAGAAGAAGGATTATTCCTACTTATATCTAGGGATACAATACAGGAAGTGCTATTTTTCCCCGTTCACCTCAAGGATCATTGCTGTAGTACCAGCATCCACAACAGTTCCTGCATGTAGTAGGTTTTCAATAAATATGTATTCATTTAATAATAAAATATTTATTTATCTCTAACCCATGCCCTCCAATCTCAGATATATTATATTAATAGCTATTCAAGATTCACATACCAAATATTAAATAACCAAAGATATTTGTCCTTATTTGGACATTGGAAGAGATTTTATTGGTAGCAATTTAGCTTGAGGCAAAAAAAGAACAAGAATCAGAGTAGTTCAATTTGCATCACTCCAAAATCCCTGTGCCCATGTACTGCTGATGTTGGAACACACCATTATTTATACTGTAAGAAGTTAATCATGGTGGGAAAGCAGGTGGCGGCACCACATGGCTTACAATGAAGATGGGCTCCAGGTATTGGGATTCTAATCAATAAAACATAGCCAGATTAGCTGGAAACAAAGCTCGTGGTTTACATAATTATCATGATCTATGGTAACTTGGCTTAAAGAGCAAGCCTCTCATAAAGGGCGATTACACTGCAGAGCCCAGTCTTTATTTATGTGTTTGTACACGCTCTCAGGCTCTCGCACATGTGTGCGCTTCTGTTCTGGGCACACAGTAAGTGGCATTTTTATTGTGAGTTTTGGCCAAAAGTTTGAGGTGCACAGGACTGGACAATCTCTAAAATCCTGCTAGGCTGTGTGCATCACCACCACCACATTTAAGCTAGATGTAGTCCAGGATATGACTCTGAACAGCTTCCTTTCAGCCGCAAATGCTCCACACCCACCCCTTGACCCAGCACTGAAACTGTCCCCTGTACACAGTGCCACAAGCTCCCTCTCATCTCTTTCCTGCCCCTTCTGTCACCTGGCTGAGTGGAATCAGTTTCACAAAGGTGAAGACAGTACAAACAAAAATGAAAACTCTGGGTCGTGGGGCACGAACTTGCCCATGGTGGCCAGAGATACAGCCAGAGGACCGCATCCCTCTTCATCCTCCTTCTTCCAGGCACCAGGAAGTTTCCAGAAAATATGATGGATGAGGAAACAGAAAAAAGACAGCAAAAGGAAAAGAAAGAAAGCATCAAGGGCATAATGGGGAGACACAGGATGGGTCTGAGGTCTTGTACAGTCAGAATTCTCAGAGAAACAGAGCCAATGGGAGATTGTACAGAAAGAGGTAGAGACACAGAAAAAGAGATAAGTAAATTTGTATATTTAAAAATACATTTATATATAAACACACACATATATACTGTACATATAGGCATACCTCGTTTTATTGCACTTTGCTTGATTACGCTTCGTTGATAGTGTGTTTTTCACAGATGGAAGGTCTGCCCCAACCCTGCGTCAGCCAGTCTGTCAGCACCCTCTTTCCAACGGCGTGAGCTCACCTCGTGGCCTTGTGTCACACTTTAGAAATTCTCACAATGATTCAAACTTTTTTCTTATTTTTATGTACATCGTGGTGGTCTTTGATCAGTGATCTTTAATGTTACTGTTATAATTGTTTTGGGGCACCACAAACCACTCCCATATAAGACAATACACTTTACTGCCAAATGCTGTGTGTGTTCTGACCGCTCGACTCACTGGCCATTCCCAAGCCTCTCTCCCTCTCCTTGGGCCTCCCTGTTCCCTGGTTCACAAAAATACTGAAATTAGGGCAATTAATAACTCTACAATGGCCTTTAAGTGTTCAAGAGAAAGGAAGAGCTACACATCTCTCATTTTAAATGAAAAGCAAGAAATGATTAAACTTAGTGAGGGAAGCATGTTGAAAGCCAAGATAGGCTGAAATCCAGGCCTCTTGTGTCAAACAGTTAGCCAAGTTGTGGATGCAAAGGAAAAGTTCTTGAAGGAAATTAAAAGTGCCACTCTGCATGAATAATGAGAAAGTGAAACAGTCTTACTATTGCTATGGAAAACCTTTTGGTGGTGGTCTGGATAGAAGATCAAACCAGCCACAGCATTCCCTTAAGCCAAAGTCTAATCCAGAGCAAGGTGCTAACTCTTCCATTCTGTGAAGGCTGGGAGAGGTGAGGAAGCTGCAGAAGAAAAGTTGGAAGCTGGCAGAGGCTGGTTCATGAGGTTTAAGGAGGAAGCTACCTCCATAACATAAAAGCGCAAGGTGAAGCAGCAAGTGCTGATGTAGCTGTATCAAGTTGTCTAGAAGAGCTAAGATCACTGATGCAAGTGACTACACTAAGCAATATGTTTTCAATGTAGATGAAACAGCCTTATATTGGATCTAGGACCTTCATAGCTAGAGAGGAGATGCCAGCACCTGGCTTCAAAGCTTCAAAGGATAGGGTGACTCTCTTGTTAGAGGATAATGCAGCTGGTGACTTTAATTTGAAGCCAATATTCATTTATCATTCTGAAAATTCTAGGGCCCTTAAGAATTATGCTAAATCTACTCTGCCTGTGCTGTATAAATGAAACAACAAAGCTTAGATGACATCTGTTTACAACATGGCTTTCTGACTATTTTAAGCCCACTGTTGAGAACCACTGCTTAGAAAAAAAGATTCTGTTCAAAATATTACTGCTCTTTGATAATGCACCTGGTCACCCGAGAGCTCTGATGGACTTGTACAAGGAGATTAATGTCGTTTCCATGCTTGCTAACACAGCATCCATTCTGCAGCCCATGGATCAAGGAGTAATTTCAACTTTCAAGTCTTATTATTTAAGAAATACATTTCATAAGGCTATAGCTGCCATAGATAGTTATTCCTCTGATGGATCTGGGCAAAGTAAACTGAAAACCTTCCAGAAAGGATTCACCATTATGGATGCCATTAAGAACTTCATTCATGAGAGGAAGTCAAAATGTCATCATTAATAGGCATTTGGAAGAAGTTGATTCCAACTCTCATGGATGACTTTGAGGGGTTCAAGAATTCAGTGGAGGACATAACTGCAGATGTGGTGGAAACAGCAAGAGAACTAGAGTTACAAGTGGATCCTGAAGATGTGACTGAGTTGCTGTAATCTCATGATCAGTCTTGCATGGGTGAGGAGTCGCTTCTTATGAATGAGCAAAGAAAGTGTTTTTCCTGAGATGGAATCTACTCCTGGTGAAGATGCTGTGAATATTGTTGAGATGACAACAAAAGGTTTAGAATATTACATCAACTTAGTTGATAAAGCGGCGGCAGGGTTTGAGAGGACTGACTCCAATTATGAAAGATGTTCTCCTGTGTGTAAAATGCCATCAAACAGCATCGCATGCTACAGAGAAATCTCCCGTGAAAGGAAGAGGGTGGAGCGGAGCAAGGGATTAGATAACACAGAGACTGAAAAAGAAAATGGAGCATAGAGAGTCCAAAAATAGCTCTGTAAGAGTCGTAATTATTCACAGAGCTTCAACTTATCTACATCTACTTTGGGGAAAAAAATCAGAATCTATACACAATGCTACTACACGCAGGCCCAGAGATTTAGAAGTGACACGTTGAATCTGGGAGGGAGAAATGAAACTGGGAGGAAAGGATACTTCAGGGCACACCCTGGTAATAGCAGCACAAGGCAGGAAACAATGAACACAAATGTGTCTCATCTCATACACAGCAATCCCAATTGTTCTTTCAAAATGAAATTGGGTGATTGCCTGTATTATGTTCCAGAACAGAGCATCATCCAACAGACTCACTGTTACAGGGCACTACTCCAACCATCAATTAAGAAATGGAATATGGAAAAGTGTCCGTTTTGGCTCTAGAACTGCACCTAAACACACTGCTCGAACCTCTTGACCTTGAACACAAAGGTTGAAGTAGGAGGTACAGAACACCAAAGAGGGAACTTCAAGTTTACTGTTCTTACTACTGTTCCTGTTGATAAAATGATGATAATAACAGTAATAATAACTGAGTGCTCACAGCATACCTGATGCTAAAATATATAACTTATATGCATCATCTCATTTAGTTTGCCCAATAATCTGAATTTCACAGTAGAAAACCGAGGCCCAGTACAAGATCAGAGTGTCAGGAGTTAAGACCTCCCTGGAAAGTCCCAGTGCTTCCCTTCTTGCTATGGGCAGCTCAGAAGTCTGCTGTGCCTGGCACAGAGAGAGAGTTTCCTTCTCAAGGGACTGGGAATCCCATGCGTGCAAAAAGCACAACTGTTGTGGTGGGAGTGGGAGGCTGGGGTGCGGCCGGGAGCACGGGGCGTGGGTGGTGAGGGCCAGCAGGGCCACACCAAGCCCAGGCAAGGCGGGACCCCTGCAAAAGCACAGGCGACATCAGTGGAGGGCAAAGCAAGACGGGGAGATAGAGCCGCAGCTTCTGCTCTATTTTCCACCGTCTCCCTCCCCCTCTCCATCTGTCTGTCTCCTCCTTTCCTCTCTCTCTCTGTCTCTTCTCCCTTTGCAAATCTTCAGCTGTTAATTTCCACTCGACACGTTTATGAATTAATTCCATCACTTCTCCCTCTCTGTCAAGATATCCTGCTTTCTAACCTTCCCCACCCTTTGCCAACATGTGCATTTTATTCCACAGACTGTTTTACTGACAATTCCCAGATGTGGTGATTTGCTCTGACATCTTTGTGTGTGCAATCAACCCAGGTCTCCGGGGGCCCCGGAGAGAATATGGGAGACCAGGTCTGCAGCTGGACAACCTTGCAAGTGCAGGCAGGGGAGAGTGAGGCTGAGGGGAGGAGCAGCAGGGGCTACAGTAAAGAGCGGATGCCACTGGCTACTAGCCTCTGTCTGGAACAAAGCTCCCCCTATCCTGACATGGGGCATGTGCAACTTTCTCCTGCAAGTAGCAAGGGTCTGTCAGAAAGGAGCCTTTATTATCCTCATCTTAATTAATGGAAACTAATGGTGCTGGCCAGGGAGTCCCAAAAATAGTTTTCCCGGATGTGTATAAACTGACATAGACACATAACGAGCACAGAGCTATATCTCAGTGTCTTTTCAGCTTTGAAACAAGAATGCTTCCAGGCACATTGAAAGGGCTGAAGAATGGATTCTAAGATTTTCACATCTTAAATAAAAATAAGTATATTTTAAGGTTGAGCAACACAAAGATGTGGGTACTTGTAAAGAGCACAAGATAGAAAAAAATAGCATCTAGAGTGCCTCACATAGTAGCTTTTATACACGTTTGATAAATAGACGGAATGATTGGTGGATTGATGGATGCATTTAAAGTGGAAGAATCAAGAGATGCTATTTGTAGACTTAGCAAGGGGAGGAAAAGCCAGGGCTGAGAACACTGACATGAGATGGAAGTAACTCCATGACATAAGGATGCCCAAAATATGGTAAATCCAAAAACATGCCCAGAGACAGTCTGGTAACTGAACAGGTCAGTGTTTCAGACTTTGGAGAAGTCAGTTCAGCTCTCCTGCCTTTAGTTTCCTCACCTGTAAAATTAGCCATTGCACTAGATGATTTGTAAAGTCCTTTTCAATATAGATCAGTGGCCATTGCTGGACCACTGGCCTTTCCAGGAAAAAGGTTGACATGTCCATCTCTCTCTGTGCTAGCCCACGCTGCTTCTCTGATCTGAAAGGTCCTCCTCTGCTGATCAAATTCCAAAACTCATTCCGAAGGTTCATCTCCAATGTTACCTTCCCTGCGCAGTTTCCCAGCTTCCTCGGGAAAAGTAATTCCTCCCTCTTCTGGACCTCCTCAGAATTCTATCCTCCTTCTTATACAATCTTATCACAAGGCATTTGCCCTAGTGGAGTACAGGACACTTTCTCTTCGCCAATGTATTGAGATCTTCCTCTGCTCTCAATACCGAGCACAATGCTTAGCAAAAAGGCAGCGCTCAATAAACATTTGCCAAACGAACGAGTGTGACACTTTTCTGCAGGACGCCCATTTCCACTGTGGTGTTTGTCTTTAACTGGATGCTTGTAGCACTGTACAATAGAAGACCAAGGAGGCCTCTTGATGAATCATCTTGGGAAGAAAATTGAACAAGAGGAAAGCAAAGCACAAAAACCAGCCCAATTATCTCAGCCAATGGAGGCCTGGGCTCCGCACACCCTCCCCCAGGGTGATGAAAGCAGCATTCCACCAAGAGTGTGCCTGGGAACTCACATTCCTTTGCAATTAGCAAGCTCCCACATGGTAAACAGACTAATTCTGCCTGTGCATCAGCAGTTTGCCTAATCAGTGTTTTCCACTCAGAGCTTGAGCAAAAGATTTTAAGTCTAGACCATGGTGTGAGAGAACAGAAATTGTGGTCCAGAGGAAAACACTGCTATTATTTTTATATTTGTCACACAGGGGGCACCAAATTAAAGACATGCCATTTATTTCTTTATAAACACTCCCTCAATGTGCAAATCGGTCTTTAAAACCATTTTTCACCCTGACCCTAGCCTCTCCTGTTTGTCCCTGCTGTCCCAGCTTTAGGGCCCACCTCCAGGGAAAGCCCAGGGAAAGCCCAGGGAAAGCACTGTCTGGATCCGCTCACTGGCAGACATTTAACCACATTGGACTTTTCAGTCTTTGCCTTATTTTGCACAATATTTACTTTAAATCAGGAGCTCTCCCACTTGGCTTTTCGCTTCAGCACCTCCAACCTCAGGAGCACTTCATCTCCACCGTCCTGTTTTCTCCCAGTGGATGAGAAAGCCAGAGAGAGGTGGTTTTCTCTGCCAGCCAGAGCGGGAGGCCTGCTTGACAGAGCACGTAGGAATCTAGGAACGTGGACCTACCGCTGTGAAGCTTGACACCACCCCACCGCCCCAAGATGCGGGAAATCGGCATGTCGTTACGCACCCTGCATCTAGAACCTCAAACACATGCAGAGGTGGGCTCCATTACTTGGGAAATTGCTTTGTCATAGAATTTTGAATTTGGAAGCGGCTTTAGACATCAACTTTCTAGTCTGAAGTTAATGCTAAAATCTCCTGTGTGCAGTTCTTCACATACAGTCCTCAGGTTTTACATGCGCATTTCCATGAACACGAATCGCTACACCACAGCGTGTTTTATAATATTGACAGGCAGCTCTCCTTGTTAGAATATTCTTTCAATTTCCACCTCCTCCACCATGCTGGTGTAGCAGAAGAGAAGTGAGGGAGCAGAGAATGCCAAGGTCTACGTTGTCCTGAAACATTAGCTCTTCTGCCTATCTTTATTACAATATAACTATTACTAATTGTTGCTGCCATTGTTACTATTTTAATTATTGTTTATTATTATTTTACATTTGATCATTGTCTCTGTCCTTATTCTACCTATTACATGTTAAGGTTAGGTGCCTGGGATTTCAAGGCCACCAGCTGCATCTTGAGCCCCTCTATCATTACACACTTGGAATTGAGTTTAGTTATATTCTCATCTGATGTCAGTTCAGGTCAGCACATGTATATTGCGAGTCACTCACACTTGTGCCCATTCTGTAAGCAGCGGTTGCGTGGAGGAGAGAAGCCTCTGGAGGCTGCAGACAGATCCTTCTGCGCCAAACCTGGGGGGCAAGGCACACCCATATGGAGCTGTTCCGAGTTCAAAGCACTTTCCAGAAAACACCTCGAGGTGAAGAGATGATGGCAATGGAGGTTGGACAAGGAGGAAATACAAGTAAAACGGAGGAAACTTCCTGCACAGACCGTGTCTGAGTCGTGCTGACTCCAAGCACACATGGAAATCTTATGGGAACCAGAAGAGAGAATGGCCAGTTAAAAGCCTGATTTTCCATCTTTTTCCCAATGATGCTTTTCATAACAATGATACGTAGCACTCTTTAACATGACATTATGGTAAGAGCATGGACTTTGCAATCCTTCAATGTGGGTGCAAATCCTGGTTCCTTTATATGAACTGCAAGCGTATCTCATAGCTTCTCTGAGCCTTAGTTTTCTCATCTGAAAAATGAGGATGATAATGGCACCTATCTATCTGGTCCTGAGTGGGTCACATGGTCTAGCGTACGAAACGTCTGGAAGCTTTGTTAAGAAAGTCATTTGTTTCTTCTCAGCCTCCACACCTGCTCACCTGTCCCTCCTGTTACTGTCACCTCCCCTTCCTAGCCCAACACTGCCTTTCACGACTCAGCCCAGGTCCCACTCCTCCATGACCCTGCATTTTCCCCCGAGGCCCCCTGGTCCCTCCAGCAGGCACATGTGGACAACACCCTCTAACGTGGACCAGTAGGTACTATTGCTACCTGTTCTGCAGATTCGGTGGTCCCTTTTTGTAGGCTAGAGAGGAAGGTGCTATTGTGCCTCATTTTGAAAATGAGAAAACTGAGGCTCAGAACGTCTGTGTGGCTTCCCCAAAGCCATAGAGTCAGAAAGCGGTGGACTCGGACTCAGGTCCCCTACTTCACATCCCTGCTTTCCTTAAATGACAACATGCTATGTTTTGCATTCTTGTTTCTCAAGGATGTTGTTCTTGTTTCTCTATCAGTCTATTGATAGGGGTTTTTTTTAGGATATTAACCATTTTCTACACTTTTCCACGTCTCTCACTGCATAGGTGGCATAGTGTAGAAAAATAATTAGATAATCAGAGTTCGGACCTGGCCCCCACCACCCACAAGCTGTGCAACCGAGGGCGGTCTACACTTCTGCATGAGCCTCACTTTCTTCATCTGGAAAAACAAAAGAGAACAGCAGTCCTACCACACACAGTTGCTGCGAGGATTAAATTCAATAATCCTTGTTAAGCGTGTAATACATTTTAATTCCCGTGATTGTGGCGGACGTGGAGATGAGCTGCTCGTGTCCCCCTTCCAGGAGAGGCTCACTGCCCAGCTGCCAGTGCGCTGTCAGGAGATGGCCTCCAGGGGTTGCTTCGCCCTCAGGGAGATCTGTACCCGAGTCCACGTTCCCAGGGTGGCCCAGCTCCAGCAGACCAGCAAGGGGGAGAATAAAGGCCTGGCCATTGCTGCCCAGCGTGGGACAGCCCTGGGGATCCTACTCAGTCGGCAAGGCAGCCACCAGGCACACCTCGACCTCTCCCTCTGCCCCGTCCTGCTCCTGTCCTGCCTCTCACACTCCCGATCCCCTGGAAATCTCCTAATAAACATCTTGTACACGAAATGCCATCTCAGGGAACCCAGCTTGGGTTTAGCCTCTGTTTACTTGCATGCAGATTTATCTCACAGGATTGTTGTAAGAATTAAATAAAACACCATGTGCTGGCGCCTGGTAGACTCTCAGTCTGACACAGCCGGCTCATCTGTGGGCACCTAGTGGAGAGGCCTGTGTGCATCTGATAGTGGACCGGCCCCTCAGTGCAATGGCCAGTGATACCAGAGTGTGGCCTTGACGCCCTGTGAGCTGGGGACCACACGATGACCAGCCTCTCTAGATGCCAGAAGGGCGAGGAGTCGCCCTGAAATCACCTCATCTCAAACCCACCTTCTGCAGTGGCCCCTTTGCTCTCACTGTCCCAGAAAGGCACAGAGATGTTTGTAAAGATTCCCAAACCGATTCATATACAGGGTTTTGTTATCAATTATACATGTTATTTTGCTCATGGCTAAAATTTTTATTTCTTGAACTCTATGACTCATTATATCTTCTTTTTATATATATATATACATATATATATTTTCTGTATATAGCTTTCTATATATCTTTAACTCTGTAACTTATTATATCTTCCTACCAAGAGAAATGTTTTAAACACTTGCCTACAATCTTTTTGTGAAAAGTGGCAGCGTAGAAATAAATAAAAATGAATATTTTAGCCATAGCAGCTCTTCAGTTTGGGCTACACACATCATATGCCTCTATCTAAGTTTAGCACTGCCAAGACCCTCCTAATCCATGTGCTCAAAGGGAAAGCAACAGTCACATCAGAAAAATCCATTTCCCGTTTCCATACCCACCAAAAAATCCTTTCACTTTCCCTGACAGCTTTGCACAGTTTGCCTCAATCCTTCTTCCTCTGCTTGGTAGAAATGCAGAATCTTTAAGGTCTTTTCTGTGAAAGGAAAAGGCAAACAAACTCCACAAATAAAGATAGCTTTATTTTCTCCTTTCCAACATGAATGGCTTTTCTTTCCTTTTCTTGACTAATTTCCCTTGCTAGAACCTCCACTGTTGAATAAAAATGGTGAGAGCCTACATCCTTTCCTTTTTCCTAATCTTAGGAAATCTTAGCATTCCTAATCTTAGCATTCAGTCTTACACCATTAAGTGTGATGTTAGCTGTGGGTTTTTTGTAGATGTCCTTTAACATGTTGAGGTGTTTTTATCATAAAGGATATTAGGGAAAAATGCTTTTTATGCCTTTGTTAAAATAATTCCTTGGGTTTTGTCTGTTATTTAATGACATGCTGTGTTACATTAATTGATTTTGGGATAGTAAACCTTCATTGCATTCCTGGGATAAATCCCATTTGGTCATAGTGTGTAATCTGTGTTATATATTGCGTGAGTCATTTTCTAGCATTTTAAAGGGATTTTTCTCATATGTATTCATTACAGATGCTGGTCTGTAGTTTTATTTCTTATAATATCTTTGTCTTATTTTGGTATCAGAACAGTACTGGCCTAATATGATAAGTAAGGAAATATTCCCTCTTCCATATTTTTCTTTTTCTGTTGTTTTAGGGGGTTTGGGGGGAAGAGTTTATAAAACAATTAATTCTTCTTTAAATATTTGGTAGAATTCACCAGTGAAGCCATCTGATCTTGGGCTTTTTGTTGGGGGGAGGTTTTGAAATTATTAATTAAATCTCTTCACTTGTCTATGTAGATTTTCTATTTCCTCTTGAGTTAGTGTCAGTAGTTTGTGTTTTTCTAGGAATTTGGCTATTTTATCTAAGTCATCTAACTTATTGGCATATAATTGTCAATAATATTCCCTTATAATTCTTATTTCTGAGAAGCCATTAGTAACATCCCTTCTTTTATTTCTAATTTTAGTAATTTGTAACTTCTCTTTTTTTCTTGTTCAGTATAGCTAAAGGTTTATCAATTTTTGTTATTTTTAAAGAACTGATTTTTAGTTTCATTGATTTTTTTATTATTATTTTTATTCTCTATTTCATTAATTTTGACTCATCTTTATTATTTCCTTTTTCTGCTTAACTTGGGTTTAGTTTTCTAATTTTTTTCCATTGTCCTAAGGTAGAAGGTTAGATTATTGATTTGACATTTTTCCTCTTTCTAAATATAGGTGTTTGCAGCTATAAATTTATCTCTAAGCAATGCTTTAACTACATACAATATGTTTCTCTGTGTTTTGTCTTTATTTTTATTCATCTCAATGTATTTTCTAATTCCTCTTGTGATTTCTTCTTTGATTCATTAGTATTTGAGTATGTTAATTTTTACATATTTTTATTTATCAAATTTCTTTCTGATATTGATTTTTATTTTAAGTTAATTATGGTCAGATACCATACTTTGTATAATTTCACTCATTTAAAATTTATGAAGGCTTGTATTATGACCTAACATTTGATCTATCCTGGAGAATGCTCTCTATGTACTTAACAATAATGCGTATTCTGCAGTGGTTGAGTGGAGTGTTTCAGAGAGTTCTTTTGATTCTAGGTGGCTTAAAGTGCTGTTTCAGTCTTCTATTTTCTTGTATCTTCTGCCTAGTTTTATACATTTATTAAGAGGGGGTATTGATATCTTCAACGATTATTGTTGAATTGTTTATTTGTACCTTGAGTTATGCAATTTTTGTTTTGTGTATTTTGAGGCTCTGTGGCTTGGTGCATATGTATTTATAATTTTTATATCATACTGATGAACTGACCCTTTTATCATTCTAAACCTTTCCTAGATCCATAGTCAATCTTGTTGTTCTAAAGTATATTTTGTGGGATAATGACTTCAACTTTTTAAATTCCTTTTTACATGGTATGTATTTTTCCATCCTTTTACTTTCAACCTATTTCTAAGTGTGTCTCCCATAGACAGCATATAGTTGGATCTTGTCATTTTATCCAGTCTAACAATCTCTGCCTTTTGATTGGACTGCTTACTCTATTCACACTTAATGTTATTAGTGATATAGTTTGATTTACTATTTTGTTTTCTATATATCACATGTCATTTTTTGTTTCCTTATTTCTCCTTTACTGTTTTCTTTTTCATTAAATTAGTATTTTTAGTGTAACATTTTAATCCCTTTAATAATTGTCACTCTATTTTATTGAAATATTTTGTTAGTGGTTGCTCTAGGACCTACCATATACATCCTAACATCAGATTCCACTTCAGATTTATATTAACTTAATTCCAATGAGATAAAGAAACATTATTCCTATATAGATCTATGCCCTTTTCCCATTTTTGTGCTATTACTCTTAAACATATTAAATCTGTATATGTTACAACCCAACAGTACATTTTTATAAATTATTATTTTAATTAATTATATTACTTTTGTAGAAGTTGAGAAAAGAAAGGAGAGAAAAAATATATTTATAGAATTTATTGTATTTTCCATCTTATTTACCATGTCTGGCTTTCTTTACTTGTTCCTATGGAATTGAGTTACCATATGGTATTGTTCTATTACTGAAATACAGCTTTGATCTTTTACTGCTGTTATTGTTAGATGTATTACATTTCTATATCTTATAAGCACAACAATACAAATATATATGTGTATATATGTATGTCATACATATATAATGGTCTATAATTGTTTTTTAAAGCAGTTCAGAAAATAAAGAAGGAATGGGCATTTATGCAGTCTGTTACAATTATATAATCACTTTTATCAGCAATATTTGCTTTTTTGTGTTGATTTGAATTACTCTCTAGGGTCTCTTCCTTTAACCTAAAAAACATCCTTTAGTATTTCATGTAAGATGGTCTGCAAGAAATAGTTTCTCACAGTTTTTGTTTATCTAGGAATGTCTTTATTTCACCTTCATTTTTAAAAATAAAATAATTAATTTCTTCAGAGCAGTTTTAGGTTCACAAGAAAATTGAAGGAAGGCATAGAGCTATTCCATATATTCCCTGACCCCACACATGCAGAGCCTCCCCCATTATCAACATCCCCCCCCCCCAGAGTGGTACATTTGTTACAATTGATGAACTTACATTGATACATCATTTTCACCCAAAGTCTGTAATTTTTATAAGGGTTCACTCTTGGTGTTGCATATTCTGTGGGTTTGGCAAATGTATATTGACATGTGTCCATAATTATAGTATCATACAAAATAGTTGAACTGCCCTAAAAATTCTCTCTACTCTGCCCATTCATCCCTCTCTTCCTTCAACCCCTGATAAGCACTGACCTTTTCACTGTCCCCATAGCTTTGCCTTTTCCAGATGTTATGTAGTCAAAATCATACAGTATGTAGCCTTTTTTTTTTTTTTGGCCTTTTAGTAATATGCAATTAAGTTTCCTCCATATCTTTATATGGCTTGATAGTTCATTTCTTTTTAGCACTGAATAATATTTCATTGTCTGGACGTAATACAGCTTGTTTATCCATTCACCTATTGAAGAATACCTTGGTTGCTTCTAAGTTTTGACAGTTATGATTAAAGCTGCTATAAACATCTGTGTGCAGGTTTTTGTGTGAACATTAGTTTTCAAATCATTTGGGTAGAAATAAAGGAGCATGGCTGCTGGATTGTATGGTAAGAATATGTTTAGTTGTGTGAGAAACTGCCAAACTGCCTTCCCAAGCAGCTCTACCATTTTGCATTCTCACCAGCAATGAATGAAAGTTCCTGTTGCTTCAGATCCTTGTCAACATTTATTATTGTCAGTGTTTTGGATTTTAGCATTCTAATAGGTGTGTAGCAGTATCTCATTGTTTTAACTTCATTTCCCTAATGATATATGACATGGAGCATATTTGATATCTGTAGATCTTCAATGAAATATATGTTCAAGTTTTTGCCCACTTTTTAATTGCATTATTTTCTTATTGTTAAGTTTTAAGAGTTTTTTCTTTGTTTTGTTTTTTTTGTAAATTTTGGATAACAGTCCTTTATCAGATATGTCCTTTGCAAATATTTTCTTCCACTCTATAGCTTGTCTTTTTCCTTTCTTGACAGTGTCTTTGGCAAAGCAGAAATTTTTAATTTAAAGAAAGACTAGCTTATCAATTATTTCTTTCATTGA
This sequence comes from Eulemur rufifrons, assembly GCF_041146395.1. Lineage (NCBI taxonomy): Eukaryota > Metazoa > Chordata > Mammalia > Primates > Lemuridae > Eulemur > Eulemur rufifrons. Next base: position 7,066,841 of record NC_090988.1, on the reverse strand, counting down.
TCATACCTTCGGTGTTGTATCAAAAAGTTATTACCAGGCCCAAAGTAATGAAGATTTTCTCCTATGTTATCTTGCACGAGTTTTAGAGTTTTGCATTTCACATTTAGGTCTGTGATCCATTTTAAGTGAATTTTTATGAAGAGTGTAAGTTCTATATCTAGATTCTTTTTTCCCATGTGGATGCACAGTTATTCTAGCACTATTTGTTGAAAAACTACCTTCTCTCTGTTGTATTGCTTTTGTGTCTTTGTCAAAGATCATGTGACTATATTTTTGTGGGTCTATTTCTGGGCTCTCTATCCTATTCCATGAACCTATCTGTCTGTTCTTTCACCAGTGCCTCATGGTCTTGATTAGCTTTATAGCAAGTCAAAACTTGGGCAGTGTCAGTCCTTCGACTTTGTTCTTCTCCTTCCATATTGAATTGGCTATTCTAGATTTATTGTTTCTCTATACAAACTTTAGAATCAGTTTTTAGATATCTATGAAATAATTTGCTAGGGTTTTTATGGGCATTGCATTGACTCTATAGATCAATTTGGGAAGAACTGACATTTTGACTGTATTGAGTCATCCTATCTCTGAATGTGGAATATCTCTCCATTTATTTAGTTCTTTTATTTCTTGCATTAGAGTTTTGTGTTTTTCCTTATATGGCTTTTGTACATATTTTGTTAGATTTATAGCTAGGTTTATAGTAGGATGCTGATATAGATAATATTATGCTTTTAATTTCAAATTTCACTTGTTCGATACTGTTATCTAGAAAAGCAAATAACTTTTTTGTTAACTGTGTTCATCTATTTTCTGTTGCCTATAACAGAATACCTGAAACTGGGCAATTTATAAAGAAATAAAATTTATTTCTTATAGTTCTAAAGGATGAGAAGTCCATGGTTGTGGGGCTGCATCTGGTGAGAGGCTTCTTGCTGGTGGGGCTCTTTACAGAGTCCTGAGGTGGTGCAAGGCATCACACAGTGAGGAAACTGAGCATACTAGCTCGGTTCTCTCTTCCTTTTCTTATAAAGCCACCATTCTCACTCCCATGATAACCTATTAATCCATTAACCAATGAATGTATTAATCTATTCATGAGGGCAGAGTCCTCATGACCCAGTAACCTCTTAAAGGCCCCACTTTTCAACATTGCCACACTTGGGATTAATTTCAACATGAATTTTGGAGGGAACAAATATTCAAACCAGAGCATTAACCTTGTATCTTACAACATTTCTATAATCACTTATTAGTTCTAATTTTTTGATGTTTCTTTCAGAGTTTCTATATAGACAATAATAGCATCTGCAAACAAAGACAGATTTGTTTCTTTCCTATCAGCATATTTCTTCCCACTTTCCTTTTTTTATTGCATTAGCTAAGACTTCAGTACAATGTTTAAAAGGAGTGATGAGAGGAAACATTCTTGCCTTGTACCTGATCTTAGTGAGAAAGCTTCTTTCTAGTTTTTACCTTAATTTTTTAATGTTAGTTTTGCTGGACAAAAGACTTTTGGTTGACTTTTTGAAAATATCATATTAAAATATGTCATTCTATTGCCTTCTAGTCTCCATTGTTTCTAATGAAAAGTCATCTGTTAATCTTACTGGGGATTACTTGCATGTGTCGAATGAGTTTTCCCTTGCTACTTTCAAGATTTTCTTTGTTTTGTCTTTCAACATTTTCTTTTAATGGTGCATATGGGTGGGAATATCTTTGTGTTTATCCTACTTGAGATTTGTCAAGCTTATTGGATATGGATATGTAGATTAATGTTTTACATCAAGTTTTTGAGGTTTTCAGCCAATATTCCTTCAAATATTTCTTTCTCTTCCTTTCTTTCTCTTCTGTCCTTCTGGGACCCCCACTATGTATAAATTGATGTGCTTATGGGTATCCCATATTGCTTTGTCTCTTCACTTATCTTCATTCTCTTTTCTCTGTTTTTCAGATGAGATAATTTCCCTCAATCTATATTTAAGTTTTTTGATTTTTTCTTTTGCTAGTTAAAGTCTACTGTCAAGCCCCTCTAGTGAGTTTTTTTTTATTTAGGTTATTATCTTTTTCAAATAAAAAATTATAATTTGGTTATTTTTTATTTCAGCATATTTTGGGGGTACAAATATTTAGGTAACATATATTACCTTTTCCCCACCTGAATCAGAGCTTAAACTGTGTCCATGCCCCAGATGGTGCATACCGCACCAACTAAGTATGAATATACCAATCTCCTCCTCCCCCTCACACCTGCCCCACATGCAATGAATGTTCCTACTACATGTGCACATAAGTGTTGATCAGTTAATACCAATTTGATGGTGAGTATATGTGGTGCTTGTTTTTCCATTCTTGTGATACTTCACTTAGTAGAATGGGTTCCAGCTCTATCCAGGATAATACAAGAGATGCTATATTACCATTGTCTTTTGTGGCTGAGTAGAACCCCATGGTATACATATACCACATTTTATCAATCCACTCATGTATTGATGGGCGCTTGGATTGTTTCTACATCTTTGAAACTGTGAACTGTGCTGCCATAAAAAAAAAAAAAATGGCCAAGTGACTAGTTTGGTTATTTTTTAAAAATGTCTTTATTGATATTCTCTATTTGATAAGATATAATATATACCTTATTTTATTTTTTAAAGCATGGTTTACTTTATCTTTTTGAATATATTTACTGTATCTGCTTGAAGTCTTTGTTGTTAATAAATATGACATCTGAGCCCTCTCACAGGACATTTCTTTTGCCTATATTTTTTCACGTGTATGGTTCACACTTTCCTGATTCTTTTCATGTCTCCTAATTTTTTGTTGAAATCTGGATATTTTACATAACATATTGTGGCAATTTTAGATAACGATTCTGCTTCTGTCTTGTTTACTTGGTTATTTGTTTAGGGACATGCATATTTCCCTCTTTATGGTTTTGAGTTCATTGTGCCCCCTCAACTTCTTACTTAGAGGGACCAGCTGCATCAAGGTACCTCCTCTTTCACATCTCCTTTATGTGTTTTTAAAACATATTTTTTCACTTTCACATTTATCTTACTCTGAAAATCCTGAAAAATTATATAGGCACATATAAAATATTTTATTTGTCTTTAGAGATGTTTTGACTAAAACAAATCCACTCTTTTGGGGAGGGTTTGCTTTAATATAGAGAATTATACAAGTACAAATACAAAGGGGAGAAAGATTAGAAAACACAAACAAATAAAATCAGCTATTCTTCTATTTAAGAGAAGAGCAGGCTATTATCACAGTTTTGAAAAGTCCAGAGTCATATTTACTTGATTCCAGACAATATCAGGCTGATCTCTTTTGAAATGTCAGTATCTCCAGTGCCTACAAAATATATTCAAAATAGTTTATCTGGACATTCATGGCTTTTTATAATAAGAACCCTTTTTTAAGTTATTAAAAATCTTATTTTTAATAAAATCATTTTTTCATAAATATCTTCTAAACCCTCATTTCAGTCAAACGTCACTCACTGTCTCCCATATACTTTTCTACTGAGGTTGTTTCTCCTCCTCAGGATAATCTTACTCTTCCTTTCTGTCAGGGCAAGTTCTGTCTTCTTCAAGACAGCTTGAATATTATCTCCTCTATAAAAACTTCCTTCAGTACCCTAAAGTGAAGCGATCTTTCATTTCTCTTAGTTACTATAGAATTTACTCCATAAATATTTCATTTGGCAATTAGAAATTCACTTCCTTGTATCTTCTATTCTATTAAGTCTGCCAATTAAAAGGTGTGCTAAGCCTTGGTGTATTTTAGCTCCTCAAGTAGACTATTTCCTTCTTGGGTACTGTGGCACAGTCTTTCCTTTTCTTTCCATTCCTTATGGCACAGTGCTAAAGGGCAGTTAACACTTTACACAGAGTGACCAGCTGTAATAAAAGAGTCCTTTCTTCTATATTTTGAGAAAGAAAGAAAGCTTAAAAACAGTATACTTTAAAACTCCTCCAGGTGATGGCTCTGACAAGATCAATGAATGTCTTAATTCCTTGAGAACACAGATAAATATTATTTTGTTCTTTATAATAACTTGCACATAGCAAGTGATCAGTAAATATTTTTTTTTTTTTTTTTTTTTTTTGAGACAGAGTCTCACTCTGTTGCCTGGGCTAGAGTGAGTGCCGTGGCATCAGTCTAGCTCACAGCAACCTCAAACTCCTGGGCTTAAGCGATCCTACTGCCTCAGCCTCCCGAGTAGCTGGGACTACAGGCATGTGCCACCATGCCCGGCTAATTTTTTGTATACATATATTTTAGTTGTCCATATAATTTCTTTCTATTTTTAGTAGAGACGGGGTCTCACTCTTGCTCAGGCTGGTCTCGAACTCCTGACCTCGAGCGATCCACCCGCCTCGGCCTCCCAGAGTGCTAGGATTACAGGCGTGAGCCACCGCGCCCGGCCAGTGATCAGTAAATATTAAGTAAAATGCCCCAATGGCCTATATACACTTTTCTGTGCCATTTTTTTCCTGTTTTGTTTCTTTCCACTAAATGATGTGTGAGTTCCTAATGTGCTATTAATAAAATAAACAATAAAAGATCTTCTTGGCTTTATCAGTGTCATGTGCCAATCTCCAAGCCTCCTGCAAACACAGCCTTTCTTTATGTAATTCTAGCTAAGCCCACGTGTTTAACCCACCCCATTCCTGGTTCTTCTGCAGTATTGACATGCTTTGAACTATAGCTTTTCTTGACTTGATACATATAACTCTGAAAAGTTACTTGGAATGGCCCCTTTGTAAAACTTTCAATGGCTCAGACTTTTCTTCCCCTTATATGACTTATATGTACAGAGATGACAAGACAGTAAGTGAAGTGTGAAGACACATGTTTATCAAAACTCCAGGGAGGTGTTGCCACTGCGATCCTGGGGCAGAGGACAGGCTGCTTTGTCCTTCACTCTCACCTTCCCTACCCTCTTCTGTACTCTCTTTCCCTCCCTCCTCCAAACCATCCCAATACTGGCCTTATCATCTACTTCCAAATCTAGACTTGTGGGACCTAAATTCACTAAATCTTATCAGCCCCAACCTAGCCCCACACCTTGTACGTAACTTACTATATTTGAATTACTTGTATAAGAACCACCCTGTTACTGTGTTATCCCTCTTTGCAAACATCATCTCAACATAGAGGCATTTACTTTGACAGGGGCAAGAGTAGCAGGGATCCAAGGGCTTAAGTATTTGTAGCCTCAGGTACTCAGAGACAGGAATGGGGCATCCATGTTGGTGCTGGTCACATAGGCAGACAGGGTGTGGCTTCCTGGTCAAGGCAGCTTCCCAAAGGCAGCAATTTCCTGATGGTTATGGCCTCCTGATTTTGGTGGCTTTGACTAGGAGAGATGGCAGCTTATTGGTTGTAAAAGAGGAAGTCTTGGTGGTCCCCGTTCTACAGTGTGGCTTTCTGTTCAACCTGTTTTGTTAACTATCTCAATGATTGAGCAAGCCATTTAATGCCCCATGCTAAATACCTCTCTGCTGAAACCAGGTGCAGTGCATTCTGCTTAAGGCAAATGAAACCTGACTGACACGAGGGCCAGCCACCTACCAAGGGTTGTCTGAAAACAACTGGCAGCACACAGTTACAGAGGTCTTATTCATTGCTGAGTGAATATGCTCCCCAACATGTCAGGATAGAAAGCTCCATTATTCATTTTCTGGTGCTGCATCTCCTTGTGTGCATTTTTATTAAATCCATCGTTTGTCATGTTAAGCAGCTGTTGCAACATAAAGAGAAACTGTCAAATAATATGGCATTTGGAAATGGTGACATTTTCCTTTTAATGTCTTTTTCCTCCATTTCCCTTTACCCTCTTTCAAACTACTGTGGCAGTGGCAATGTGCAAGGACCATCAGCCTGACAAGTGGCTCTGTTTGTTGCTGAACAAAAACAGAATGGCAAATAGGCCCTTCCTTGTTCTCAGTGAGTTCTGTGATCTTCATGGGAAACCGTAGCCCTCTGATCTCTCAGGTTGAGGCACTGAGAGACTGTCTGCACTCATATCACAGATCAGAGGTTGGTTACCTCTGGTGCATAATTTTGCTGATGGAAAAGAGCACCATTCACCATCTAGAGCTGTCTGCTACCTGGACCACAGGTTAGGAAGCATGAATGTACCCAGGTCTAAGAAAAGCCTCACTCAGCCTACGCCTGGCACTCAACCTCCAGCTCCCTCTCTGCACCAAGCAGTGCCAGCAAGTATGACAGTTTTGTGTTTGCTGCTTCCTTGTCTTTAATCAACTCAGGTGCCAGGGCCGGAGCCTTGGCAACTTTTTTTTACTTATTGATGAGGCCTCTTCATCCACAATTTCAGGGTCCATTCTGGCCTAGGTTTTAAGATAAATATTCTCCTGCTAAGGGATTTTATGGAGTTCATGATGTTAGTCTGGCTCTGAGCAAGTGGGCCTTGCACAAAATATAATTGTCCCACCCACCTCCAAAGTCACTAGTTCAAACATCCATGCTTATCCTATAATCCCTTTCTTCAGCTTGCTTGTTCAGCTATTCCAACCACAATGGATCTTCAACCACGTTGGGACTCTCTGACTACTGACTCCTGTACTTTATCTCCATTTGTAAGACCTCTGCTCTCTTTACTTCCATCCTACACCAGCTTGGATTTCATGGTTTGTTATTGTAATTGTTCCAACACCTTCAACTCCCTTGTTCATTAATCTTTTTGTCACAAACTTACCAAATTCCAAGCCTGGATGAACCCAGCTTTCTGCTTTCTCTGAGTCTGCAGCTGAGACACCAAGCACAGTTAAGGACACAACAGAGTAGAGTGATTCCTTTATGTACTTATGTTCACCAAATCAAGTGGCCCCTCAACCTTACACTACAATTTTCCTTCTGTTCTTGTTCAGCTGATATTTCTACTTTCCACAATGACTCTTTCAAACCTTCTCCAATCATCCCCATCCTTTGCATCCCCACTCACCTCTGCTTGCTCTCAGAAGATGACCACCTTTTACTTTAGAGAAAAAGAAAAAGCACTACATGGACCTGTCCTAACCCTGCCCTTCCCCAGCACGCAAACCTTTCTACACGTGGACCTCCCCTCCCATTGCTGTGGAGAAGCCGTCCCTCCTCATACATTGACTAACAACCCCAGTTTCATCCCATCTTGATTTCTCAGGAAAATTATTCTAATGACCACTTCTTGTCTTTATTGTATATTCAGCCTCACCATACCAAGTTTATCCTTCCCATTATCTTTTAAATATACGAAGAAATAAATTAAAGTGGTTTTCTCTTTTTTTACTTTATCCTTCATCTTCCTGTTATTCTCAATTAGTTTTCTCCTCATTTCAGCCAAGCATCTCAAAGAGTTTTCCAGAATGCTCTTCCCAATTTCTCATCTCCCTATCACACTTCAACACACCAGCAAGGCCTTCGACTCATCGCTCCACCAACGAAGTTCTTCCTGGGGTCACCAGTGACCTCAATAATACAAATTCCTCTGGGAATTTTTAAATTGTCAGCTTCCTGAGACTTCTTTGTATCCTTCAACACTTTCTTCTCCTTCAAAACCTTCATTTCCTCCTAGGCCTAAGCCTCATTCTTCTTTGTTTTCATTGCAAACTTACTGTCTTCAGCCTGGCTTTTGAATGTTGGGGTTCTTCAAGGCTCTGCCCAAGGCTCTCTCATCTTCTTACTAATCTATTTATTCTATACTTTCCCCTGAGCCCTTGCCTTTAACTACTATCTACGTGCTGATGGCTCACTAATTTGCCTCTTAAGTCTAGAGTCCTCTGCATATATGTTCGCCTGCTATTTGAACATCTTTTCTGGGACCATTCATTCTCTCAACAGTTCCTGAGCAGCTACCATGATACTGCTCTAGGCACTGACGGTACACAAGTAAGCAAGATAGACAAAGTCTTTGCCACACGAAACTTAAGATTGTGGTGGGATAACAGACAATAAATAAAAGATAAAAATGTGATATAATGATAGGAAGTGATAAGTGCTTTGATTAAAAATAAAGCAGGTAAAATAATAATAACAAGAGATGGAGGATGTATTTTTGAAGTTGTAAAGTTATGAAAGCCCTCTCTAATGAAGTGACATTTGATCCAAAACTCAGAATATGGGAATAAATCATGCAAAGGTTTGGAGGAAAATAATGGAAGGCAGAGAAAATAGCAGGTAGAAAGACAATGAGGAGGGAGCATGTAAGCAGATTATATCAGCACATAAACTGGGCATAAAAAATGTAATTTTAAAATTCCCTTAATTTACCCAACTCCTCCAACCTGGATGTCCCATCCAGGTTTTCAAGCAAAAAAGCACACTTTCCATATCCAAACCATTACTAAGTCCTATAAAACTTATTTCTCTGAAAATGCTCCTTGGTCGACCTAGTCATTTCCTGCTGCCAGCAGCTGGTGTTCCTCCCCTGCCTCCGGGTCCCCTTCTCCAGGAATTTGCCTCTGTAGCAGACTTGTCTTCTATGCAGTGGCTTCTCCTGGTTTCCTCTGTCAGATTGCACTTAACCCATACCTGCCTCGCTAACTCTTGAAACATAAAACCAAAGTTATGTTCAAAGATTTACCAATACCTGCTTTGGACTCTTCTTCCCTGCCAAACATAAGGTATTATGTTACAATACTTATGTGGTCATGAGAGAGTGAGTCCCTGGTGGTATATTGTATTGTAAAATCAGAATGAAGGCAAGAAGTTCCAGCAATTTCTAGCAGATTTGTAGATGTAGTTGGTTATTTGTTCTGCTCTTACAATGGGTGGACAGCTGCTAAATTGGGGTATAAAGCTGGGTAGAATGAAGATAAGGGGAAGGGCCTCAAACTCAGAACACAGGATTTGGTGATGTCCCAGTTCCTGTTCTCTTAATCAAGTGGTATTTGCTGAAAAAAAGCTATTTTTTCCCCATCAGGAGTATAAAAAAATAAGCAGCCATTCATTAGTCCCTAGCAGTTGATGTGACCAATATCATGCCGTCTCTGACCTGTGTTTATTTCCCTTGTGGAGGCCAAGGATGAGGTTAGCATGTACAGCAGCAACCAGTTCCAAATTCCCATCAGGTGTTCAAGTTGATTTGCAGAAAAATGGGATGATGATTTTATAATAGCTAATAGAGTTTCTGATTTAATGCAGCTGCTGGAAATTAGCAAGGACTCCATTGAAAGCTTCCCAGTCACTTATAATAACAGGATAATAAATCATTCCCAGCACTTTCTGGCATTTATGATTTTATTAGAAGCATAAGCCCTAGTTCAGCCATTCTTCTCAGTTTATTTTTCATTTATTTATTAAATTATCTTTTAAAGTTCAAGGGAAAAAAAAAAACATTGCTCTCACTTTGCTGCCAAATATGTGAATGAGTGAAAGTGGAGATGGAATCCCTTATTTCAAAAGGGAGTAGGGAGAAAAGAGGCAGAATATTTAGATGAAGCCATAGGGAACTTTTAGAAATTTTATTGTTTTGGAGACAATGCAATATGTAACAGAAAACACTGGATGTTGCCTCGGAAGACTCTTGTCCCATGCACTTGCTTCCCCTCCCTGCCTGGGCCAGTATCTCCATATCTAAGAGCTTTAATTCTCTCATTTATAGAAGTGAGATCACCATCTCTTCTCCGTATCTGTTTGCAAGGTAGTTGGTGTGTCTCATAAAATAATACATACGAAAGTATCTTGTAATTTGTCAGGCTCAGTGGATGTTAAACATTTTTGTTTATGAAGGGCTTTGTTTTTTTGCTTTTGCTTGTTGGAAACACTTATTCAAAATAGGAGGCACTGATTGCTAAGCTACTTATAGTTGCTTTGTTTCCCCTGCCCTGGGCTCCTAAGGAAGATGTATCTCTCTTTCTCTGTTGGATCTCTGAGCTAAATTCTCAACTGTGTCAATAACAACTAAATAATACCCCAAAATACCCAGAATCTGGAACTAGGCCAGCTTCCTTCTACATTTAGCTCCTAGATAGCTATCTGTTCATATTGCATTTCCCAAATCACAAGAAAACATGTATCACATTCACTATCCAAGCAGCCACTCATTTACTCATGTGGCTCATACGGCCATATCTTTTTCATATTTTCATAAAATGCACTTTGGCAGAACTTATGTCATCTGGTCCTGGATTGCAAATATAAAGAAGAGATATTTAGGAGCATTGGGAGCTGCATACCCAACAACAGCTGGCAGACAGAATTATATAGAGCATGCACAGGAATCTTTGGTGACCCACCTGATCTATGAATTTGCTAAAATAGGAAGCAGGTTCAATATATTTAATTCAATTCAAAAAAGTATTTATTAAAATGGCTCTCCACTGCTTAGTTCTATGGTCAATAGAAAAAAAAAATGTAGTGTGGGTTTGTTTTGCCCTAAAGGAGTTTATGATCTCATTGGAGAGATAGGATATGCTCACAGGAGAACATCACGAGTTGATACAGGACTGATTAAAAGCTGAAATGGGCCAAAGTAGACATGGAAGTCCTGGTGGGAAAGGTAGGAGCTGCTGAAAAGGGTTTTGTGGAATCAGGAAGACTCAGAGGAAGAAGAAAGGATGGAGAAATGGCCTTGGCAAACTGTGGGAGGCAGAAATGAGCCTTGGAGGTACCTAAAACCCCTGTCTGACTGCGGCAGATAGGGACGTCACATTCAGAGCAGAGATGGTCCAAAGAAATTCGAATAGTTGATGATAAATGAGTGCACAGGGAGATAAAAGGTAGCAAAACAGTTTGGGCCAACTTCGGGCAGTCTTTAAAATCATTTGACCTTTAACCTCTAATAATTGAGAAGCGACATGGGTTTTTAAGAAATGAAGGTGTGACCAGATTTTGGTTTAAAATAGTCACCTTGATGTCACAGAGGAGAGAAGAGATTGGTAGCAGGAGACCAATCAAAGGCCTTTGCCATTGAGAATAAGAGCGTCAGCTCACCCAGCTGCAGAGCAGGAGCCGCACTGCTGCAAAATCAGTGCTGCTCACGTCGTCCCCGCGGCCCAGAGGCGCTCCGTTTACATAGGTTGTTAAGTGAACAGGTCCCCGCTGGTGTCCAACTTGGGGCTCTGCAGAAGGTGCGAATAAAACATATTTCTGGGATCAAGATGGCAAAGCTTTGTGACCAAGGTGACACGGTGACATTCAGGGTGAGAAAGAAGGGGCCAGTCCTTGGATCCCTGTCCTCCTCTATCTCTGTGCTCCCCCTTGGAGACCTCATCTAGTCTTATGGCTTTAAATGTAATTGCTATAGTTTAATGACTCTCTCTCTCTCTCTCTCTCTCTCTCTATATATATAGATATCTTTTTCAGAATTCCAGAATTGAATATTCATCTGCTCACTAACCCTCTGGACTTGAATTTCTAGTAGGTAACGTAAATTTAATAGGTCCAAATCCTAACTTGTCAGGTTCTCCCATTCCCAGCTTGCATCCCCCACATGTTTCACATCTCAATAAATGTCATCTTTTCAGTGGTTCAGGACCCAGACTTTGCAACCAACCTTGACTCCATCCACATGCTCACGTCCCACCCCTTCAGCGACCCCTGCCAGAGGTCCCATCAGAACACAGGCACAATCCCATGCTTCCTCCCCCCTCCTCTGGAATCAACCTGCTCCACCCGGACCACTGTGATGGCCTCTGGGATGCTCTCCGGGCTTCTGCACTGTTTGTTGTACAACTGACTCTCACCACGGCAGTAGGAATAATCTGTTTGAAATGAGTCAGATCCCATTGTTCCTCTGCCGTGTGGGTGCAGAGCCTTGTGTCACCTGGCTCCTCGGCCCTCCTCTGAGCGCTCTTCCTCCTCCACAGCCCCAGCGCAGCCACACGTCCTCGCTCCTCAGACAGGCAGGCACCCTCCTGCCTCCAGGCATTTGAGGTGGCAGGCCCATCGTCACGAAGGTCTCTTCCTCCAAACACCGCAGGACCGCTCTGCCATGAGGTTTGCACTGCAGTGCCGCCTTCTCAGGGAGACCTCCGCTGGCTACTCCAGTTAAAATCGGAACCCTCCTGTATCCTCTCACCCCCTTCCCAGCCTGAGTTTTCTAGTGTATACTGTGTTTCTATTGCATACTGTGTTTTTGAATTAATGTAACATATTTATGAATTAATGTATTTATTGTCTTTTCTACTAGAACAATAGCTTGCTTCATATCTCGACACTCAGGAAGAAGGTGGAGTTGGAAAGGTAGCCATGGTGGCCACCGGAATGTAAGTAACATTTGGGGCCCGGGGAGTGGATGCGTCCAATCCGGAAGAGCTGGGGCGGGGGGGGGGAGGAGGACAGGGCTATAGAGGTGTGGGGAGGAAGGGAAGCTAATGGAGAGGAAGGTGGGAGGATCACAAAGATTAAGAGGAAAGCTGATTATTCAGAATGAAAGAGTGAAACGAAAGATGTAGCTGTTTGGTCGAATGTCAGAAAGAGACTAAATAAGAAAAAAGCCAAGCACTGAATCTTGAGTCTGAACATTGGGAAAATGTTGGTGACCACAAGGAAGTTAATTTCAGCTGAGTAGACAGAGCAGAAGTGCCTCAAAATGTGAAAAAGACATAAAGAAGTCCGGATGGCAACTGTAGCCCTTTCTGTATTCCATCAACTTTGTGAAGGGACAAGGCGGGGGGTATAGAGGCTGAGTAAGGAATGGTCTGTGAGTGGACGGGGTGTTCCCTGAGGGCTCACTAACCTCTGGCTGGAACTAGGATTGGGAAGTGAGGAAAGAAGCCCAGAGAGAGATCTGCCCTGGATAATAAAAAGTAGACACGCATGTCAGCAAGATGCTCCCCTTACTCTCTCAGTTGCCAGTTTATGTGAAATCCCTGCAAGAGGAATTAAAGAAAAATTTGGCATTTGGTGTTATTAAAAAATAGCATATTTTAAATATATAGTATTAATAAATTAATAGTATTTTTTAATAATAACAATAGTCTGACATCTTTAATCCATTCAACTAGAAATTATTTGTGGTCCCTATTACTAAGATAGAGAGTGGTAGGAAAACAAGGTATTTTTATTCTAAATATTTCTTGTTTTCTTAAAAAACATAGGCCCTGTGGATTTATTACTGATAAGTGCTTTGTAATGAAGTGTTAGCAAGGAATGCACTTGAAGTGCCTTTAGCAAATTTAATTTTTAAGTGCATTATGTAGTCAGAAAATTGACACTAAAAACAAGCATGTATGTTTTCATCTCCATCCTCCCTCGGTGGTTTCCGGGCCATCACTGCTCACTTCACAGGCGAGAGATAATCTGGCAAGTGGCACAGACTCAAGCTCTGTCTGGAACTGGAAAAACAGGCCCAAGGGTTTCCCTTTAATTTGCTACGTCCCTGTAGACAAGAAAGGAGGATCTGCTCTGAATTTTGAGGTATACAGTGACTCTACTTCACAAGCATATAGAGTCACGTGCCCCTTAATGACAGGGATACGTTCTGAGAAATGCATTGTCAGGCGGTTTCATTGTTGTCCGAGCATCACAGAGAGTGCTTATACGAACCCAGACGGTACAGCCGATGGTATGGCCTATCATTCCTGGGCTACACACCTGCACGGCGTGTTACTGTGCTGAATCCTGCAGGCAACTGTAACACAAAGGAAGGTATTTGCATATCTAAATATAGAAAATGTACCGTAAAAATACAATATTATAATCTTACGGGACCACTGTCCTCTATGTGGCTCCTCATTTTCTGAAACGTCGTTACGTGGTGCATGTTTGTGTTAGTCATTTATCTTATGCCTGCACAATGCTAGGCATGAGGGAGGATAAAAAGAAATGGAAACAGGTATTCATTTTTAAAGTACTCTCAGTCCCACAGTAGCAATAAGGCAGATCAGACATAGTGGCATGATTAGGAAGTGGCCTGTAGTACCCAGCAGTGTTGTGTTGTGATGTACACAGGCCACGCTGAGGTCACGGCAGAGCCCAGGATGGCAGGGAGCCAGGCTGTGGAGAGAGCGGGGCCCTGAGGGCAGAGCTCTGTTGGGATCCTAGATGGAGGGGAGGCTGTCCAGGCTGGGGGTGGGCCTGGGTAAGGAGCGGGTATGCGTGCATGCTCAACCCCGGAACAGCGCTGAGCATGGGCTGACACGAACAGAGCGAGGAGTCTGGGGAGCTCTGGGGGGTGAGGTGGGCTGCTGGCAAGGGCCTGCGAGAGGAACATGGATTGGGTGCCATGAGCACAAACAGAAGCCACTGTTTACAAATGGTTCACAGTTCATTATTGGCTCAAGAGGTATTCAACGAAAATTAATCTGACGTGTAAGAAAGACTAGGGAAGAGAGATTTCACAAAGAGAAGCGAAAAGATGACAATTAGTATGTTTTGGCTTATGAAGTGAACTTGGACTTGGCTACTTTTAGAAAGAGGGTTAAAGGTAAAAATAATTGACATCACCCAATTAAGAGTTGACAGAAAACCATGATAGCTAAGTGAGTTGAAGTTTCTAAACCACGGTAACAAAGAAACGAATGGAAACATTTTTATTTGCCAGGTACTGTTCCATCATATTTTCTCTCTACAGTGACCGTATGGGGGAAACACAGTCAAGGGTTAGAGATTTAAGTTATTTGTGCATGTCGTATATCCACACATATGTGGAGTTAAGATGCAGAAGCAGGCCTTTGAACTCTAAGCCCAGAACTCTTTCCATTGTCGGATGTTCTGCCAAGACATGGCCTGGATTTTGTTGCTCTGACATCAGCATTTAAACTTCTCCCTTCCGCTCCACTCCCCTTCCCCACTCTCCAGGCCAATTCAGCCACTCTGGTTCCTCGGGCAAGCCCCCCTTTCCTCTGCCTTTGCTGAAAATATTCCCACAGGCACCTGTGTCTTTCTCTGTCCCCTCCCTTAGCTCTGTTGGGATTTTTAAAGGCTCATTTCAAGTATCATCCACCCTATGAAGTCTTTCCATTTCTCCCAAATGGATGTGATCACTGTCTCCTGTGAATCACTTCTACCTCTCTCTACCTCCTCACTCTTACACTGGGGTGTTTGTCTCATTCATTATGTCAGACTGCATGTTCTTGAGACTAAAATAGGCTTTTTATGTGTCCAATAATCTTTATAATTTTTTGTAATAACATTTGTTGGACAAGAGAAGAGAGAAGGTAAAAAAGGAGAGAAGAAAAGGCTTAAAGCTTAAGGAAAAACAAAATATATTTTAGCTGCCTGAGCTTAAGACACAGTGGGGTTTGTTGTAAAATGACCCTGAACTTGGAGGTAAGAAAGCTGGGTTCTTTGGATAAGTGACTTTACCACTCTGGACCTCAGTTCGTCTTCTGAAGTACGAGGGATCTGGATACCTGTCTGTCTCTGAAACCGTGTTCCGCTGTAATATTCTGTTACTGATACGTACAGGCAGAAAGTAAAAATCCAGGCCTTGATCATCTTATTAAGCTCAAATATTTTCACTTTTAAAAGAATCAGCTTCACTCCACTGGTCAACTTTAATAACCCAGTTCTCCGCAAGCCCAGCCGCAAGACAACGCAGCTCTCCCTCCCTGCTCCCAGGGTGGGATGCAAGCCAGAGCGCTCATGGGCCCCTGGGCCCCTTGCAAATCGCAGAGCTGGTGCTCCTGTTCCCAGGCTGGGTAATGTGCTCTGGCTTATTTGCATAACAATTACACGCATTAGGAAGGCTACTGATTGGAGCACTCCTTGCCAAATTATGATGGCTTTTTGAATGAAGCTGCCTTTCCTGTCTCTGAACAGCTGTTGGTGGTGTACTCGGTCTTCAATCACCACAGGGAGAACTGCACCGCCTCCCTCCAGCTTCCAAAGTTGCTTTTCAAGGGAGAGTAATCCCAGCATCCCTCCACGTCACAGTGCCTGCTAAAGCCACTGCCAAGTGACCTTTCCCAAGCAGGGCAGCAAAGACTCTCACAGCATCACAGTTTTGGAGGAAAAATAGAGCTGGAGCAAGCACCCAAGGGCAATGCCGGCTAAACGCTTCTGGGACTGCTCCAGGCCTGGTGCCAACTCCATCAGGTTTTCGCCTTCACCAAAGCCACTCAGTTACTTAAAAAACAAATATTAAATTCTGATTCTGTGTCGGCATTGCACCAGGTACCAGCCATGCAAGATGAAAAAGGCAAAATCCTGGCTCCTGCAGTGCACAGTCTGGTGAGAGATCACCCGTGAACATGATGCTGCATGTCATGCCTGCTCCTCGTGCTGCTCTGTGGTATAATCGTCTATTATCCTGTCTTATTTACTCTGTGAGCTCCCAGAGAACAGAGATCATGTCTTATTTTTCTATCACCTCATCCCCAAACAATAGTCGAATAGCTCAAGCACTTTGAGAGCAAGGCTCCCGTCTGATATTTCTTCTTCCCTGTCTCCCATATCACCCAGCAAAGTCCTTTATTCATAGTCCCACAAAGCACTATATGCATCCACATATATTTTTAAAATCAAAAGTATCAGCACATCTTGCTCACACATGGCCGTCTGTATTTCTGAGGCCAAGCCAATTCTGCTGATTGCCTATTACGATTCTATTGGTAAACGAGAAGGAAAACAAAGAAAGAGATTAAAGAGGGCTCAAAGTGATTACTTTCATCATAAGTACTACTGAGTGCCAGCCACTTTCCCAGGTTATAATCCATCGAGTTTAGAATTATCCAGATTCCTCAGAAGTTTCCTGAAAGACCACGGCCTTACATTGTGCTTGAGGCCTAATGATTCTACCTCTATCACTAGGACTCAGTTTTGCAGCAGCCCGAAATTCAGGAAGGCAGCCTTCTTCCAGCGGGGCTTAGGCTTATCTTCCAGGCGATTTTGACAAGGCCAGAAAGCCACAGACCCGGATTCTCACGTGGCATGCCACAGTCCACACCCGCGGGTTAGATCTGCCGAAACACACAACTTGCAATTATAGCTAAGTTTTATTGAACACATTATTTTTCAGACATGGAGCTCTTGGAGGCCTTACAACTACTCTGTTATTATTCATTCAAGACAAATTTCACAAATATTTATTAAGCATTACGATGTAATCTCAGTAAATAGGTTACATATCCCTCAGTATCAGAACCTTGGGGAAACAAAGATACAGTGCTATTTGGCACACTGAATAAGACATAGTAATAAATAGGTATATTACAAGGCATCACAGTATTTATGATCTTTTTTAATCCTTATAATATTCAGCAATAGACATCGTTAACCATTATTTTCTCCTTTCATAGGTAGGTAAGGAAAATAGGGCTTTAAAGTGTAACTTGTCCAGGTTAAAGGGACCAACTGGTGGAGCCACAGCTGGGGCTCGGATGGTGGACCTGCGTCACCCAGTGCTGTTCATCGCTACGTGCACTACCTCGCACCACTGGCCTTCTTAGAGCTCCAACTAAGGGCCACTGATTGAGGATGGGACCCCACGCAGTGACCATTAGCCAGCTTCAGAGATGCCTGCTGCCTCTGTCTGCCTTGGTTTGAAAACATTATATGATATTTATAGTAAGAATCTTAACAGTCCAGTTAATTGCATCAAATATCTAACCTCTGTCACCTTGTTCCATTGTTGAATTTGAAAACCCTTTTGGTTAACCGTAGTGTCTCACATTTTCCTCCACTTCTCGTACCATTGTTCCCCGGTGCTGTGCATAACCCCTGTAGGCTCAGCCTGATCATGATCTCTCCACCTTTCTGTCCTTTGTTCTTCCTGTGAAACGCCTGTTCCTTCCATCGCATCAGAGGAGGCTGTTTATTTCACTCCTCTCTCCCAGCCATAATTCGTCATCTTTCATTTATTCTCCAGCCTACGTAATCTGTCTTTCATTCTCACTATTCCATTGACACTTCCCAGGCCAGGCACCCATGGCCTCATGTATTCAATTCTTATTGCTATAAAACACATTACAACAAATTTCTCAACTCCTAACAACACAAATTTGTTTTGTCATCGTTTCTGGGAACCGGAAGTTAGTTGGGCACTCTACTCAGGGTCTCTCCAGGCTGAAAGCAAGGTTTGGGTTGTCCAGGGCTATGAGTCTCACCTGAGGCTCAGAGTCCTATTCTAAGCTTACTGGTTGTTGGTGGAATTCAGCTCCTTGCAGTTGTGGGCCTGAAGTTCCCATTTTCTTGCTGGCTGTTAGCAAGTTGCCACTCTCAGCTACAAGACACCACCCTAAGCTTCTTGCCAGGAGGATCCTCCAGAGGCAGCTCACAACATGGTTGTTTGCTTCTTCGGGGTCAGCAAGAGAAATTCCATTCACTTCAAATCCCTCTTTTTCAGAGGGCTCACCTGGGTAGGTCAGGCTCAACCAGGATTATCTCCCCTTTGATTAACTCAAAATCAACTGGTTAAGGACCCTAATCACATATGCAAAGCCCCTTACCTTTCCCATTTAATATAACCTAATCACAGGTGTGAAATCCTGCCATACAAGTCCCACCCACACGCCAAAGGAGAGGATTATACGGGGGATTATACTAGATCCGTCTTAGAATTCTGCCTGTCACATCTTCATATTTCCAAATCTACTTTCGCTGCTTCTCCTAATGGGTTTAGCATTCCCTTTTCCTCACAATAAATCATTCTGTTCTAATTTAAACAGTACTTTCTCTTGCTTTTTCAATTGTCTTTCTGGCTTTTCTTTTCTACCTTTTTCAAAAGTTTTGCTTTCTTTGTGCTCTCTCCTGAGCTGCTCATTTTTTCCAAAAGGAGCATTCTGTATTGCGTGTCATACTGTTGAAATATACTTCTACCACCACCTGGAATATCTCTCTGATGCCTTCTTCTTCCTCTAGCCAACTGTCATTCACCCTTCAGAACTCACACCAAGCTTCAGCTCTGTCTGGAAACTCCCTTTTGACTTTCCTTCAAGCTAATGGAAGTGCCCATGGCACCTCCAGTTTTTCCATAGCATTGCTTGCAAACATGTCATTTGATTTTTTTTAATACAAAATACCTCCAGAGTTACTCAATAAACACCCTCTGCATGAAGAAAAATATAATCATTTTGCAGATGAAGAAACTGAGGATAAGTAAGGTTAAGTCAGCCGCTGACTATCATACAGTCTATAGTGAAAGAGAGAAGGAAGTTTCCAACAGACACTGGGACCATCTCCCTATTCAGAGCTGGAAATTCAAAATCATGGATTTAGGAATGTGGCATGACTATTATCAAATTCGATCCCCAAATTAGAATAAGTACCTAGCATTTTGCCTGGATCACAACAGGTGACCTACTCAATAAATGTTTTTGAATGAAATCAAGGATTGTTCAAACAAATAAATAATTAGAATTGGGAAACAATATAGGAAATTAAGCTTGTAAGAGTTCTGGATCTGCATAGCTTTAGAAAGGTTTTCTTCTATGAAATGGAGATTGAAACTTGATTTAGAATTTAGAATACAGAAATGAGCATGAGTAATAGGGAATAGGTAATTATGATCTGGGAAAAAGAAAATGCAGTAAACTAAAATAGGAAGTTCCCTATAGATTCCCATTACCCTCTGGAGGCAAATTAAGCAAATCTACTGAAGATGTAGAAAGAAATCCAATAATGAGTCTTGTAAAATTTGAACCTCTTAAGCTCCAGCTAATGAATAATCTTACAGATTATCCAAACCAGCGGCCTTAAGGGGAATGAGCCAAAAATGAACCACGAAGACAATGTGAATGTGGGAAAGAGCTGGGGGTTTCCAGACAGGTTCCTACACCTTCCTCCTCTGAGGGACGGAGGTTCACGCACACTCTCACTTACTCCTCTATTCTTTCTAGGCACTCATGTCAATAATGTGCTAGGCGTGGGGAATAGCATGATGAACAAGCCCTGCTCCCTGTTCTCTAGGAACTGACTGCCTTGTGGAGAAGACTGGGTCATGATTAAGAAATGATAACCCAGTGAGGGGTGATGAGAGGAAATTCGCATGTTCCTTGACAACACAGTGTTTGCAGGGAGAGGGCGGAAGGCGACATCTCGGAAAGGACTTCCGTGCTGATTTCCTGAGGAGCCAGGTGATGGAGCACAGGGAAGAACGCTTCTGACAGAGGTAAGAACCTACAGACTGGGAGGTCCGTGCACGGACCTGGAATAGCAAGCAGTTCTGTGTGGCCGGAAGATGGAGGAAGAGAAGGCGAATGTGGAACTGCCCAGGGATGAGGATGCAGAAATGAGCAGGGACTTCTCAAAGGCCTCGTGCACAATTCTGAAGCAAGGTTGACTGACCCACCAAAAGGTTCATAGCCAGGCTGCAGGTGATGTGTGATTGCAAATGGCTACTCCAGCCATAGTTTGGAGAATGGAGTTTAGGGGGCAAGCGTGGAGACCAGGATGGTGCCGGGGCCAAGGCAGTGGACTTGGGAATGGATATAGAGAGAAATGAATGCTCTGAAGACCTGTGCACAAATTATTAAGTTATAAATGAGAAAACACTAGCGCTTTACCGCATAGTTAGCTGTGAAACTTACATAAGATAATGGATTCGAAATTGTCATATGAACAATAATGTACTGTTAGTGATTATTGTCAACAAGGTGGGAAATGTAGAATTTGCTTTCAAGCAGCCAAAATAATAAAACAAAAACAGCTCATCCATGCCTTTGAAGTATTTCCATCTCTCCTTTTATTAGGAAAATTTTGATGGCAGGAAAGGAACGAGGTTCTCCAGGATGGACGAGGGTGGTCAGGGTTCCAGCAAGCAACCAGGCCAACGGGTGACTCACCAGTCAGAGCTGTGTTCTCTCCTCTTCTGTTTCAACCTCAGGGTAAAATGGCCTTTTATTAATATTAATATACTTGCGTAAAGTGCTAATTTACTCCATCATTTTCCTAATTAGCTCTATTGAATTGTGAGGCTCATCTGCATGAATAATGAATCCCTACATGCTTTTTCCAGTGTTGGTCTCATCTCTGCCAAGGGAAGTACAGGACAGAGGAAAACTCATCTGTAATTCTTTGATTACTTTGAAGGAAGATGGCCCCTTTCTGAGAAGACGGTAAAGGCATCGAGACGGGGTATTAATTAAACCTGGACAGAAATGGAGAGGGCTACTCTGCCTTTTTTTAGAATAAATAAAATGAAGCTTTTGCTTTAGGCCCTACGGGTTCTGTCATTTCCTCTTGGAATGCGCTAATGAAGATAGCCTCCTTCTGGTCCTGATACAGTGTCACTCCATCTGCTAGTGTTGCAGGATAGAAGATTAAAGGCGATGAGGTGAGGTCAAGAATAGTGGGTTTATTTGATCAAAGGATAAAAGAAATTCACACTTCCTTTATTCTCTGCACTAATTATCTCAATAAGATTGAAAATGAGCTATTCATAAAACTGACCAAAATTAATGTCAAGAATATTTAAAGAACTCCTAACAATAAGTCAATGAGAAAAGCACAGCAACACAGTGGAACAATGGGCAAAATAAATGAGCAGGCATAGCAGAGCAGAGGACAGACATAGACAAAAATGTTCTATGGATTCCAAAGACTACAATGACATAGCATTGTACACAGAATCCATTGGCAAAAGTTAAAATGCCTAACACTACTAAGTATCGGAGAAGCTGAAGCTGTAATTCCTCAGGATTTTTACACACTGCTGGTGAGAGTATAAATAAACTGATGTTGAGGGAAGCATTTTGGCAATATCTTTTTTTTTTTTTGAGACAAGGTCTCGCTCTGTCACCTAGGCTGGAGTGCAGTGGCCTCATCATAGCTCACTGCAGCTTCAAACTCCTGGGCTCAAGCAATCCTCCTGCCTCAGCCTCCCCAGTAGCTGGGACTATAGGTAAGTGCCACCACGCCCAGCTAATACCTTCTGTATACAAACATTCCCAAACTTTGTTACCACAGATTCCACTCTTCAGCATATATGTTCATAGCAACCTTGTTCACAATAGGAAAAAATCATGGATTCAACCTAAATACCCATCAACATAAAAGTGGATAAATCAATTGAGGAATATTC
This sequence comes from Eulemur rufifrons, assembly GCF_041146395.1. NCBI lineage: Eukaryota > Metazoa > Chordata > Mammalia > Primates > Lemuridae > Eulemur > Eulemur rufifrons. Next base: position 7,044,934 of record NC_090988.1, on the reverse strand, counting down.
ATAAATTGGAATAATATATATCTGTCAAAGCAAATGAACTATAGCAACACAAAAAAAAATATGGATGATCTTAAAAATATAAGTGAATAATTTCCCCAAATAAAAATGTAAATTTCCTCTTTACAAAGATGAAAAACAATATAATAAAAAAAAATTAGAGAGTCATATAAATGTGATGAAATTGTATAAAGATGAAAGCATAGGATGAATAGAGAATTCTGAATGATGGTTGCCCTGGGGCAGGAGGTAGATAGGAAGATGCACAGGTGGAGGGATTGTGTGAGGGAGACACAGGCTGATGCCAAGGTCTTAACTCTGTGTGTGTGGTGTGTTTGGGAGGGGGCAGTTAGAGATCTGTGGTTGCTTATTACACTATTTCTTTTTAATAAAAATAAAGGGAGGCCCAAGCCTAGAATACTGAAGTGTATCGTGGACCATTGATTATAAATAATCCAATTCTGTGCACCTGAGGTTCATTTAAGAAAGAGAAAAACTTGAACTATCAAACATCTTTTACCCTTATATGGTTGGTTTTAAAATAAAATAAATAAATCCTTCCACTGTATCATTAACTTAGGTAGCTCCCTAACAAATGCATTTATTTTATCACCCTTGGATGATTGTCCTGATTTACCAAGGTCATGGCAAGAATCAAAAGGCAGAAGGCTCAACAGTAGGAGAGGGTGTGTATGGGTTAGAGTGGCTGAGGCCAGCTGAGTGCTGAGACACGGGCTAGGGGTCATGGCACCCTCGTTGGAGAACACAGGGGCTGGGCAAGAGGAAAGCTTAGGTCAGACGGCTCTCTGTACCAGCCACAGGGTCAAAGCAGTGACTGAGAGCAGGTCAGGTGGTTTCAGAAAGGTGTTAACCAGAAGGACAGAATCTCAGGCACAGCTTGTTGGGGTGCGTGCTTAAAGGAGGTGTACCCTCCTTTGTACACAGGTGTTTGTGTATACAGGCTGTTCATAAGTTAGATGTGAGTAATTCAGAAAGTGCCAGTACTTACCTTCCGTCTCTGACTCACTGCAAAGAAATGCTCCCATACCGTGAATCTCAGCCATGTCCTCTCCCAACATCCCTGTCAACACAACTTAGCATAGACGCAACAATACTAACATTTTACATTTGCGTAGCACCCCCCTGTGGCTGTCCAGCTGATTTTCACAAGCTCAGTAGGAAGGATAGGCATTTTGTTTTCCTACTTGTTTCATGAGAGGGGTGAGGTCAGGAAAGACTTTACATCGGCCACCTAGAAATCAGAATTCTGGTCACTGGCCCTCTACGTCCTGTTCAAGATGCCTCCAGAAAGTAAGAAAGGGAATACCCCTGTCAAGCGCATTTCAACCTTTATCTGATTTAATCTTTAAAATACCCCTTGAAGTAGGCACTATCATTACCTCCACTGTATGGGTAAGAAAACGGAAAATGCAGAGAACTGAAATTATTAACTGTGTGGCCTAGAACAAGTCCTCAAGCACTTCGCGTCTCACTTGCCTTATCTGTAAAATAGAGATCGTATTAGTAACTATCCTCATGAAATTTTTGGGTGGGTTGATGAGATGAGGCAGCTAATGTATTTACTTTAAAAACATAAATTGCACAAAGAGCATAAATGGCGGTAGTATAATTGAACCCATAAGTATATGATTTCAAGTCCTGCCCTTTCTACTAAAGTCTTGTTGCCCCATAGGGGAGTCAGAGCAGGTAATGCAGAGAAGTTAGACTAGACCAGCTGGCGCAAACCATAACTGCACCCTAAGTCTCTGATGCACACTGCCCAAGGATTGCCATAAGAAAAAACCTACAGCTAATTTTCACTAAATCCCCTTCTTCACACCTGCCAGAGCTCTGCACAAGGCATCTCTCCACTATTTAGCTATTATTAGAACCACAGACTAGGAAATCTTTTGACTGGCAAGAGATCAGGACATCAATTTTCATTCTGCATCTGCTTTAAAGAGTAGGAGTGAAGTTAGATTATCAATGACATTTTCTCCCTGCAAAGATTGCCTGGATCATATTTGTATTCATTTTCATAAATACAATATACAAGCCACTAATAGAATGAAATCTACTAATTAAATTTCATTCAATAATGCATTTTTCACCTTGGATTAGTGATGTCCTTGTACATTTCTGCCAGTATTCTGCTAATAATGTCTTGTTTAGCTTATAAATGGTGCTTATCACTAAATTTGAAATATTAATAAGCATCAATGAGCCCAAAGTGACAGCACAGTAAATAATATGAAAGGCCTCTACACTGTAGACTTATTTTTGCCTAATTTAATTTACTTATTAAAACGTAAACATATGGATTTGGCAGGATGCTAGCTCCGCTGCCATGGCAGCCCAAGCCTTCGATATATCCCCAAATAGGAGGTGCAGAAACAGCAGCAAACCCAAAGCTCACACCTCTGAAGGGAAGGCTCTTCCTACAATCCGTTCATGTCTCGGGTGGAAAACTATGTCCACCCCAAGGTTGATTTTTGATCTGTTTTCACTACAGTTTACCTTAAGAGTTAAGATGTTTGGGTTAAGTGAAATACTTGGAAAAGGTTTATGATTTCCATACTAATCTTTAGAAACAGATTATAATATCTATATTGGCAAGATCATATGTAGGGCTGCAGTGTTTACAGTATGTGTGCGGGGGTTTGGGGAGGACTTGGTATATATTAGTCAAGGCAAAACACATTGGGAACTAACATTGTGACACTTGATCTCATGAATCCTTTAGGGGTTTGCTGGGCCAATATTAACTTGATTAACCCATTGTATTGACCAGTAAACTAAGGTTCTAAGAGGCCAAGTTACCGTCTCACATCCACAAAACAAGATAGAAGCAGAGCCCTAACTCAACCCAGAAAAACCTCTAAGGCTTGGCTTAAAGTCTATGACAATATGAGTTTAGGCAACATCTTCTATGCCTCTTTCTCCAGCCTTGTGTGTGTATGTGTGTATATATACATATAAACACACATGTATATTTCTTCTCTGAAATATTTATTCTTTGAAATATATATACAGGAGAACTCATTCATATTGAAATAAATGTCTCCATTTTTCTTGACCAAATTTCCTTAATTCATTTACTTATATATTTGTCTATTTAAAACAAGTAGTTATCAGACACCTGCTCTGTGCTGAGCAGTGTTTTAAGCATCAGGGCTGCAGTACTGAACAAAAATAAAATCCCCTGCCCTCATGGTATTTATATTCTAGTGTGTGTGTTTGTTGGGGGGTAGATGATAAGCAAAATAAATGGAAATGTTGGATAGCACATTAGGAAATGTTAACTGAGGAAGAATAATAAATGAGGAATAAGGAGTGCTGGAGGAATTGTGGAGGTTATGATTAAAGAGCAAAAATGACAAATTTAGAATTTGATAATTTTCCCCTTTGGGCTCTATCAGAAGGTTGGTGTCTACTCCCCCCCCCCCGCCCCCGTACATTAATACCACGAACTGATCTCTGCCTAAAGCTCACACTTTCCTTTTACAAGGCAGAAGGATACTGAAATTTCTGTTTGTTCTCTAATTGGCTAGAGCAACGTTGACATCCAGTGGTGAATTCGATTAATCACAGGTTCCCATACTCTTGCTCTTTGATATCTATGCATGGGAGGGTGGCTGGGATACAAGTATTGGTTAGTAGTACTGGTTAGTAGTTTGTACTGTAGTTTAGCCCCAGGTCCCTGTGCAGATCCACACCCTCACCAACTCCCACCACCCATCATCCTTCTTCCACTGGTTTGACTTGGTTTCAAGATCATGCATGTTACCATGGCAATATAACTATGTCATCCCCAGTGCATAGCCAGGGCCTGTATGTGTATGTATATATGTATCTATCAACCTGATGTTTGCCTATGCATACATGTGTTTGCTAGGTATCTAGGTGAATCTGCATACAGGTGTATACCCTATGTTACCTATACGTAAGGAGTCTGATGGTGTGCTGTTCTTCCTCACAATGGGAACATGTTAATAGCAATGCAAAAATAAAACGACCCTGCATCCTGATTGTGTCCTTTTCCATCTGGCTGATGTTATATTGTGTGTTTCTAATGAAGCAGAAACAAGCATGGCTGCCTTGGGCTGGCTTCCTTCTGAGTCCCCTCACAGCCGCTCAGATGTCAGCGGCCAGTGCCGCTCCCATGAATGACACCAGGCAGGAAGGATGCACACTGCCCAGCTGCCTGCTCACAAAGGACAGACACGCAGGACACAGAGCCGCTGCCCGCTAAGAGACTAGAGCCTGGAAATACCCCAGAGAGGGGCAGAGAAAGATCTAGAATCAGACCTTACCCCACCTTTTCTGTAAATTCAGCACCTTTCAAGATTACGTGCCACTACTTATTAATTAATAATTTGTATGTGTTCAGATCATTTCCATTTAACATTGACAATCCACTGACAATTTTCCTAGTGGAATCTGAAGCTGAAGCCACCCAACAAAGCTGCATTTTGAAATCCTTTTTACCTCTGGGTATAGGTAAAAGGAAAGGAAAAAAGAGGCCCTCTAACGAGTTTAACACACTGCACAATTAAATATTGATTGGAAATTCTCCCTGACTATTTTTCCCTCCATCTCTCTGCCTCCACAGGGAGATGTCTAGATGTGATTCCTAAGCTGTCCCCATCCAGTGATTACGTTCATTAGGACACCAGCCTTGTGGTTAAAGCACTTTCCTTACTGCTGCACGTTTAATTAGACAACTCTTCCCCAGAAATTATTTATAGCCAGGCTGCGGAGCTATTGTTAGTCCGAATGTAAATAAGATTCAGGGCGGGAGTCCCCGTGCACAGAGGTGCCTGGCGCGCTCCTGCCATTAGCCGGCGCCTGGGCGCGCGCTCGGGACCACGTCCAGGGCTTTTACGGCCCGGAACTCAAGCTATTAAAAAGCCCAGGCGCGATTTTCTAATTAAACTTTTGAAAGAGGACCACACAAAAGACTAAATCTACCAGGTCAGCGCGAGTACCAGGAGGAGGAGCCAAGGAGGGAAGAGGGAAGGGCTGGGAGAGGCGGCGGGGAGGGGTGGGGGGGCGCCGGGGCTGCAACCAGGGTCGCCTGCCTGCAGGGGCTCTGGCAGTGCGGCTTTCACAGTGCGTCCACAGCACCTGCCTTTAAAGCCATCCAACTAAATGGTGCAAATAATTACTCTGGGGCAGGTGCAAGGTAGTACGCAGTCTGGTAAAAGGCCCGGGCAGGGATTTTCACTCGTAAACGCTCAGTTTCTGTCCCTGATGGTCCCAGCGGATACACGGTGGCCTGACTTCAGCTTCTGTCGTCTACATCATTTCAATTCAGTTGAAATTAAATGTGTTGAGCTGCTTCCAGATGCCAGCATTGTTCTTGGTGCTGGCGTTATACCAGCGGAATGGAGCATAGTTCCTGGCCTCAAGACACTCACAGTCTAAGTAATACCGACATGTAATCAAATTAATGAAAACGATATAAGAAAGAATTAAAACAACGTCAACAATCACCATTTATTGAACACTTAATAGATATAGGCACATTGCATGCCTCATTTCATTTAATGTGCTCAACAACCCTAAAAGTTGAATGCTATTATTATAATACCCATTTGTCAGCAGAGGAAACTGAGACATTGAAAGGGCAACTAGCTCTTTTAGGTCACTCAGTTATTAAATGTCTGACTATGAAACCCTAGCCCCTAACGAACCTTCACTTTATGGTCTGCCAGGATACTTCCGTAAGTGTAGCATAACCAGATGTGTCAATTTGCAACTAAGGTAGCAAACGGGGAGAGTTTCATATGCTAGAGGGAAATGGTGGTCAGAGAGCTTTGCCAAGGAGTCTAGGATGAGCTGGGCAGTTGAGGAATGAATAGAAGTTTGCTAGGCAGTCCGGAGTGAAAGGGAGGATATTATAGTTGGATTGTATGACAACCTAAATGAACTGTGACTGTGCTTATTTATAAAGACAGACCTTACATCTAGGGGCTGAGGGTCTTACTAAATAATAGTATTAGTAATAGTAATAATAATATTAATAAAAGAGAATGTGGACAGTTAGAATTGGAATCCAAAACACTAAAGAAGCTAAATATTCTCCTTCTTTTCTTCCTTCCCTCCCTCCCTGCCTCCCTCCGTCCCTCCTTCCCTTCCTTCCTTCCTTCCTTTCTAGGTTGTATTCCTGTGATTGAAGAAGGAGAGCAGCTGAATAGTGGGGAGAAAACTTTGAGGAATAGAATCAGATTCCTTCAACAAACACCCCAAACTACCACTATGCGTTCAACTTGAATGAGACTTCTACAGAGACCTTAGCACATGTTTAACAAATGTCTATCTTCATTGTAGGTTGGGTTATTAAGCATGTTGCACATGCTGGAAAAATCAAGGCACAGAGGAGATGCCTTCCTGCGACCTCCTCACTGTAATCACTCATCAAATGGTTTGGCTCCGACACGGGATTTGAACGCAGATTTATGGGTGAGGAAAGGGGTAAAGAGTAAAACTCAACTCACAACCTTCTATGTATTTTTCCTTCCTATAATATAACCACACAACAGACAATCTGTCCAGAAAAGTCTGTCTAGGTGACAATTTTAGCCTGCCCAGCATAGAGGGCATCACAGAGAGTCACTCTTCTGTTAGTGCCTCTGAGGCCAGTCAAAACCGTTCCACTTTCAGTAGGGAAGAAGGGGATGTCTCTTATTTTAAACATATAATTGATTCTAATTCATCATTTATCGCTCAGTGACAGATTTTTATATAGTTTATTATCTCTGTAGCAGCACAGACCCCTGAGGGGCCGTCTCCTATTGTTCCTTGTTTCCTGGTGCGGCCTCAGCCATGGCGGCTCGTTATCTGTCTGATTAACTTAGGGAGTCTGGCATCTCAGGGTCCCCCAGGTACCTCTCAGCACTGTATATCCTCCGATTGCAGGATTAAAGGAGCCTTTTACCCTCTCCTCCTTGACCTGTCTGTCACAGTTAGTCTTCTTATTTGCTGATTAATTTGGGACTCTGGGTCCCCAGGACCTGGGAGATAGCTATCACTCCTGTGCCCTCACCCTCCCACACGTCCGCACATGAGTGCTCACTCCCAAGCCCCTGGGAAGGCAGTGGAGGCACAAGATTAGATAGGGCAGCCTTCAGATACCACTGCTTTCTGGTTTTTCTGTGACTGTGCTATCAGCCCAGGCCACCAAATATCCCATCAGGTTTTCCCTTCCTGTGTAGATCTTTTCGTCCTGTGTTAGTGAATCAAATGTATTTCCCTCTACGAAGAACACCAGTGAACCGATACCCTGCCATTTGTTCCTCCTGGAAACGCTTTTCTTTTCATCTGCCTGTGATTGGCACAGCCCAGGCACGACTGGGGACCCAGCTGGAGAGACAGTGCTGTGTTTATGCAGATGGTGTCCATGCCGCCTGCTAGAGACGCGCGTGCTCCTTAGACAGCAGGGGGCCCAGCAGAATGCTTGGATGACAGTGGGAGGACATGAGAGGCCCCTCATCACCATCCACCAGGGACTCTCAAGAGAAGACTCCCAGCGGGGACTTGCCCACAGGAGCCACATCGAGCTTCATCTTATTTTGGTTGCTTCGAGGAGCCTGTGTGTTTTCCACAGATAACAATTCCTGCCTCACAAAGTTAGCTTTCTCCCACTCTTGGAATCTTGGCCTATACCAACCACATCTTGGAGCTGATACTTTTTCCAGGATGATCCTGGACACAAATTTTATATCCCCAGATTCATTAAAACCTGCTCTTCCCTCCATGGTCCCTTTGAAAGCTGGTTGGTTTTAGCCCCCATCAGAAGTTCATGTTCTGCTCCCCTTGGGACCATTAACTTGCCTGACCCTGAGAAAGATCCTTCCTCCTGCTCCCCTCTCAGAGAGCACACGATTGGGCTTGGGTGTACTTCTACCAACTGAAGTGAATGTCCTGTGGCCACCTGTCCATCCTTCAAGATCCAGTTAAAATATCCAGTCTCTCTGGTGATCCTCTCTGAGTCCTTCAAGGAACATCCCCAAATCTGTGGTTTCTTGCATCATGGAACTCATGACACTATCATATAATTATCTGCAAATTCTTCACCATTAGAGTGTGAGTTTGGTAGTGTTTGGTGGATTTACTTGAGTGAATTGAGTCCCATTCACCCAATGTTTTTATCAGACACATATTAGCCTACAAGGCAAAGGGTCATTTTCTCCAGGTCTTATCTCTAGGAGGGAGCCTGGCTTTACTGTGCTGATTGTTAATATGGCTACTGGGCAGCTATTCCCGCTCCACTCCTGCTCCCCATGGAAATCTGTCTACTCCAAGGTGCCATATTCTCTTTAGCTTCTTTAGGGCCTCCCAGTCTTTGTCAGTTTCTAAAGGTATTAATAGCCAAAAGGGTAAAACAAGAATCCCAACACAAGTCACATTTTGGTTAAGCACGGATAAGGCATTTTCTGGAGAGAACCATGCTGTGTGGTCTGAATGTTTATGTCCTCCCCCCCCCAAATTTATATTTTGAAATCCTAATCCTCAAATGATTGTATTAAGAGGTGGGGCTTTGGGGAGGAAATTAGAACATGAGGGCAGAGCCCTCATGAAAGACATTAGCGCATTTATAAAAGAGGCCCAAAAGAGAAGACACCTCACCCTTTCCACCATGTGAGGACACAGGGAGAGGGTGCCATCTGTGAACTAGAAACAAAGCCCTCACCAGACTCTCCATCTGCCAATACCTGGATAGTAAACTTCCCAACCTCCAGAAGTAGTGTGTGAAATAAATTTTTGCTATTTATAAACCCCCAAGTTTATGGTATTTTGATATAACAGCCCAAATGTACTAAAACAAACTCTAAACCTTCAATGTACATACAAAAGACCTCTAAAGTCATCCAGCTAAACCCCCTCTTTCTACAGATATGGAAACTAAAGATCAGATGACAAGAAACTTGTGCCAGGTCAACCAGTTGCTAGTTGGTAGCAAAGGAAGTTCTTATTCTCTAAAATGCTACTGGGGTAGTTCTTGCTCCCAGCAGCCATGCCCTGTCTGGCAGGAGCTTTCTCAGCTCATCATGAGGACAAGCTCTGCCTCTGGAGAAGAAACTCGTGTCTCTAAACCCAATATCATTTCTCTTCCAGATCTCACCCTCCCCAGGTGGTGAGCCCCCTTCTCTTCCCAGGCCCCCTCCCTGGCAAGGACACCACTGTTTTCTACAGCAAGTGTAAAGCACACAGACTCAGTTTAGGGACAGTTAATTTCCAATTCTTTCCAGATGGGTTGGAATAATATCCCCAGGTGGTAAATACATTATTAAGAAGGCAGTTTGGTGTGAAATTGGCTATTAAAATATAGATAAAGTTTAATATATTGAGCTCCTTGTCAGAAAAATCACTTTAGAGGGAGCTTATTATTTGTTTGATATTAAAAGAGTCACAGCTCCGCTCCAAGTGACAAATGGGGGGGGGGAGGAAATGCCACCAGTAATGAACAAAAGCTTTTTAACATTTAAATTTAGGTTTTTCTTGTAGCTCTGCATGCTGCCATGAACATGCCCGTGTGGTACAGCCAGAGGCGGGCATCAGAAATGTCAGGAACTCAGGAGCCAAGGAGGCTGCCAACCTGGCTTTGAACAGCTTGAGTCTCCCCCCAAAAATGGGGTTTCAAGTGGTTCCCTTGGCAACACTGTGGAAAGGAGATAAGGATCTATCTCAGGGCAGAAAGTGGAAGCCCCTCTCACTTTCTTCCAAAGTCTCCCAACCTCCGCCCCAAACACATCCACCTCAAATGCAGCTTGCTTCAGAAAGCCTTCCTGCACTCAGCCCGCCAGATTTAGGAGCCCACCTTCCCCATACAGACACCTCACTAGGCCAAATTAATAAAAACTGAAGTTGACAAAAGAGAAAAGTACACTAGAACTTTGGAGTACAAACCTGGAGCTATAGATTTTCTGTACAAAATACCCTTGACCAAGCCAAGTTCATAATAGATAATAACCCGTGTTTAACAATGTCACTCTCAAGGTCTCTACTAGGGGAAGTCCATCATCTACAATTGCAGCTAGCTTTATCCTTCTCCACCCTAGCAGCATCCTCCAGGAAACATGCAAAGCTCCAGAATGGAGGAGCGGAAGTCATAAGGGAGGCATAGGAACCACAATCCCATTTCATTTAAAGAATAAACCAACGACCCACAAGCGGCAGAGGGGAAATGTCTTGACAGGAGTCTTTAAAAATGATAATAATAGCTAATAGCTAGTAGGTGATTAGTCTAGTCAATAAGGTAGAAGTCCGTCTTTCAAATGTTTTCCGCCCACATGCCTACATGCACATGTGCACACACTAATGCACGGCCTCTTCCTTCCTAAGAGTGGACTTTTATAACAGGAGAAATGGTCTCTTGTTTTTAAGCCAAACTGATAGAAATCTCTGCAAATGATAAAGAAGACGGCTATGCTTTTCACCTAGACTCTCCTGTTGGGTGGTTTAAGCTTTAGTCTTTCTCTAACATCATGGTTATTGGTTGTGATGGAATAGTAGCCACAGTCCAGGCCAAACCTTGCTTGCTAGCCAAAGCCCAGCCAACAGCTGACTGCGTCATTACCACATGCTTGGAAAGTGGAGAAGTGATCATGTCACATCTTTAGTGAGGAATAAGTGGCCAAAGCCATCTCGAGTACCAGCCTCCCAGGTGTACCTCAGTCAAACATTGCCCAAGGTAGAGACCACTAGGAGTACGAGGATCAGAGCCTGGAGGCCTGTAGGTTGCCTGAACCCTCCCTCAGCTGACCCCCAGCAGCACCCATGACAACTGTGCAGCTATGGCGAAGAGGCGTGTGCTTGGAACAACCCTCACAGTCTGGCGAGGTGTTCACAGTGCCCCTGCTTCAATGTGGTGTAGCTAGTGCAGTAAGTACCCTTGTAGTTATAAGTAACAAATTTCATATTTTAAATGACAAGTGGCTGGGATTGTAACTTAACTCCTGGCAAACAGGGAAAAAAAAAGAAAATTTAAATACAAGTGTTTGAAAGGGATACAATAAATAGTTTAGATGCTAAGACTGAGATTGAATTTTTTGAGATCTAGAGAGGAGTTAAAAAATGAAAATAAAATCTAAACAAGAGCACGATGCTTTTGAAAGAAGGATTCTTGGCACCAGATATGGATCTAAATATTTCCCCTAAACTTATTCTATTGAATATTCACTCAACCCCATAAAGCATGTGCTATTGTCCCAGTTTGACAGATGAGGAAGGTTTCACAGAGGTGCCATAACAGTCTAAAGTTACAGAGCTACTAAGAGGCCAGGCCAGGATTCTATTCCAGGTCCATATGCATGTAAAGCACCTGCTCAGTTGTTGTTGCTGAATTAGCCAGGTGAGAAAGCCTTTTCAGCTCTCCATCCACGTATTTGTAAGGATCTGTGTTTGAAGTTTGGCTCACTGCTTATATCCACGTAACCCCGAGTAAGCCTCGTAACACTTACCGCTGGGAGAGGCCCCTGCTTTCTTCCCCTGTCCAATAAAGAAGAGGATGCCAGTTGTGTGCCCACAGGGGTGGTGTGGGGATTAAATATGGTGATGGATGTAAAGGTTCTCAGCAAACTCTTAAATGTCATTCAGATGTAAGATAAAATTCTAAGGGTGTTCACCTTTAAATAGGATTTTTTTCTGTAGAAAATGTATGTTTGGATGGCAAAGTGCATAGGGAAAGAGAGACGAGGGAAGGAGAAGGAGAGAGAAAGGAATGAGAGAGGGATGGAGGAAGCAAAGAGAAGAGAGATTGATTGTAGGTTCTCCCATCCATTAACCCATCTGATAAGATCTTTACTCCACTTTGCACAGTGCTGGACAGTTTAGAGACTACCTGCAACCACTCTATCTCATTTGAACTTCAAAACAACACCATAAGTTATAGGTATCATCTTCTTTGCGTTGGTGGAAGAAAAAAAACGAGAACTAGAAGTCACAGTGCCTTTTCTGGTATATTATAAAATACTAAGTCCAATTTCTTCATTCGTCTGTGAATTCTAGCATATGCCAAAGCTTTGAAAAAATAGTGAAAAAAAATTAAAGACATTTTGATTCATTAACTAAATTTTTCTTTAAATTAGGAAAAAGGTCATAATTAATGTTTGCATTAATTTCCTGTGGCTGCTATAACAAACTTGTTGGTTTAAAACAACAGAAATTTATTTTCTTACAACTCTGGAGACCGGAAGTCTGAAATCAGTGTCACCGGACCATTATCAATTGACGTTATGCTGTTTTCTAAGACTGCAGGGAAGAATCTTTCCTTTGCCTCTGCGGGCTGCTGCTGTTCCTTGACTTGTACCCACATCACTCCCGTCTTCAAGCCTAGCGTCGTTGAATCTCTCTGTGCCATAAAATCTCTCTTTGCCTCCCTCTTACAAGGAGACAATGTTTGGATGGATACATTTAGGGCCCACTCAGATAATCTATGATAATCTCCCCATCGTAAAATCCTTAATTTAATCAATCTGGGAAGATCTTTTTTGGCTGTATAAGCTCACATTCTTGGGTTCCAGGTATTAGGAAGTGAATATCTTTTTTTGGGGTGGGGGGTGTGCATTTTTCAGTCTACCACAGTCCTCTATTATTCTGCAGGAGCATGCTCAAAAAACAGTGCATCCTATTGCTTCTGGTAATGAATTAACATCCCCAACTCCTGAATTTCTGACTTCCTGGAGGCCATGAAATACATTAAAGTCTCAACAGTAGATCAGCACGGTGTTCTTTATACTGCTCACAACACAATACTCCTCCAAGCAACTGGTAAAGGAATAAAGCAGATCTTTACCATACGTCTTGTGCCCCCCACTTTTGAGAGGTGTCCGAATACATCCTCCGTTGCTGGGGGGCATTTTGGATGCACAGGTTAGCAGTGCTCATTACACTGCCCAGTGGGAAGTAGATCCCCCTGAGAAGTCTCTGTACCTCCGGGGAAGCTGGCACACGTCTCTGGCTGCGCCGAAGTTGGGCGGGGAAGCCAGCTGGGAAGGAGGAAGAGAAGCGGCAATGGCAGGGACATCGGCAGCTGTGTTCCAGTTCGGCAGGAAGTTGGACACCCACACTCTCCACGCGGGAGCAGGCGTCCCAGGGAGCGGGGCTCACCCCCCCTGGGGCCTCTCACTCTTCTCGGGCTTTTTCCATCTGCCTTGCCTGAGAGTCAGATCCCACAGTCAGCGCCCCTGGGGACAGAACTGCCTCCTTAGAGACTTTAGGGAGGAAAGCAAGCGTGATTTTCCTGTAGCTCTGACTTATTTAATTTTTATTTTATTTTTTGGCTCCTTCGGATTCCTGTGGTGTTGATGTTTTATTAATGGTTCTGCTCTCTCTTCAGAGGCAGTTGGAATCCTGTCTGTCATCTGGCAATTGACAGCCGAGCAGCAGCAAGGAAAGGGAGAGGCCGAGGTGTGCTTGGTAGAGGGGAGACGGAGGCTGGTCTCAAAGTGCCCACGCAGGCCACCGAGGCTGACCCTGGCCACGCCACCTGCACCCGGTAGCTCTCCTAATACCTGTCTGCAGGCGCCGCTGCCGGCACAGCCTGCTCCAGAGGAAAGGTTCTGCTCCCTGGGCTTCGGTCTGGTCACTGCCACCGCAGCTACCAGCTCCGGTCCCATAGGGAGTACAGCGAGGGGACCTGTACTCCTACTGTGCTTCAGGGCCCCCCATCGGCTGTCTCCACCAGATCTTTGGATGAGCCCGGGCTTGGAAGGGAGCCCCCAGCACCACTGCACTGGGCGGGCCTGCCCCTCCAGGGCCTCGGGGACCCGCCCCCCACAGGAATCAGTGGGTGTTGATGTTTCGTCCCGCTACCCCTCCCATGCTTCCATGGGCCCCTCCGTGCCTGTGCCCTCCCTGCACCCCCACCGCACAGAGTGAGTCCCGCCACCGTCATGGGCATCGCACCCCTCCTCGCCTGCCCCCTTTCCAGAGACAGCAGGGTCTTTTGTGTCCACCACGCCCTTACTTAGAATCCATAATGGCGTCCCCTTAAGCTTAGAATGAAGCCCAAACTCAGAGTAAAGCCCTGGCCGCCTCTCCACCCAATGTCTGTAAGCCCCGCTGTCCACCAAATCCTCATCGCCAACCAGTTCCTGGGGAGAGGAGATTCTAAAAGATGGATTCTGGGACGAGGGGTTGAATGAATTAATGAATGATTGAATGGCTAGATTCCTCCCCCCAGCTTGCTCAGAAGTAACATGACAGTAAATGTGATGTGGACAAATCCAACGAATGCAATTTCTGAGATTTCTGCCTAAATGAATGCTTTATCACTCCAACACCCGTGTCCTCCCTCTCCACCCCTGCCTCTACCACCCTGCGTGTTTGTAGGAACACAGGACAGGTCATGTTGGGCAGTACCAGTGCAGCTTATCTCCCGCCTTTCCATAGACAAGGCACAGCTTAAAAACAATTTTGTTTTTGGCATGGCTCTTTCTCAGGCACTATGGGAATATTTTAGACCTTCATACCACCCCTCTGATGGCTCAGCTAGCCAAGAAAAAAAACTATTAGGTGTGGATAGATACTTACCAATGTATTCAATCCTTTTTTTTTTTTTCTTTGAATTACATTATTTTGTGAACTCTTTCATCTAGGAGATGGGCGTTCCCCCTGGCCCTGGGGTAGGGGGACGGGACAGAGACTGCTTATTGTTACTCAGGATCCATTTTTATCTTTGTCCTTACTCATAGAATTCTAGAATTTCCAGGCATCCCTTGGCTTAGCTGTGGCCCTGGGCCTAAATTCAGGCTCATGGGATGTGTATAGCTTGCAGGATGAGTTCTTAAAGGGAGGGAATTCCTTCACCTTGCCCTCCTCTGTTCCTTCTGTCTGGAACATGGACTGCATGGGCAGAGGGAGATTAGCCATTCTGGATCCTCGAGTGACACTAGTGTTGGAGAGTGTGCACAGAAAAAGAGACCTGGGACTCCGGGTCACCCGAAGACCTTGAGGCTGAACTAGCAATTTCTTTACTTTAAATGATTAAGATCAAAAGATCTATTTTGTTTAATCATCGTCACTTTTTTTGTCAGATTAACTGACAAATTTTAACTAATAACTCAAATTTTGCTCACATTTTGCGATCGGATGCTGTTGAAAGTTACTGGCTAAACTATGTCCCACTGGCCAGGACAATGTGAAACACACACCACCAGAAAGGTCAGTGCCCTTCCCTGGTTCTGTGTGTCTGCCATTCCCACTTTTTCTACTGAAATTGTTCCTGCACTTTTCTGCACTGTGAGGTGTGAATGTCTATGCATTGTCCTGGCAACGCCTGCCCTGTGCGTGCTGCCGGTTCTGCCTTCCACCCTGGTGTGGACAGTGTCCCCGGGGGTGGCCAGGCAGAAGATGACTGTGTCAGAATGCGGCAGGCACATGCATGTACTTGCCATGGGGCCGCCTAGGACAGGGCGGTGCTTGCAGCCCAAGCAGGAGGCCTGCCTAAATAATTGTCTGCATAATACTTGAGCTATTAATCCTTCACTCTCAAAAGCAATCATATTCACTTAATTTAAAACAGGAGGGGGGAAAAGGCAGGGGAAGAAAAGTCCTTTTTCTTTCCAAAATTTCAGACCAGATGTCAAACCAATTCAAGAGCAAACATAACCCAAAAGCATTTCCCCCCCAAACTTATCAGGTAACCCTACAGGTGCAGCCCCACAGATTGTGGCCCTGGGGAATTTGCCCCACGCAGCACTGAGCAGCCTATTTTAGAGTTTCCACTTGCCCCCTACTTTCCTTTCTTTTAGCAGTTTCTTTGTTATATTCAAAACGCCGGAGCTCCTCATGCTGCTGCAGAGCACAGCTCCATCTATAAATGACCTCAGCAGAACTCTGGATTGATTTAGCCTCCTGTTATCTGTGTGATTCGCTCAGCCACAGAGCAGATACGTGGTGCTTATCGGCCCATTAAAGAGTCAAAGAATGCTGTTACCAGTTTTTTATCTCCAAAATGCACACAAAGCCCTGCTGATTATTCTATTAATTTGTTAATGAACCTGTCCATACACAGACTCTCTGTTCCTTTGGAAGGCAGGGTGGGGGATTGAGCATTTAAAGGGGTTTGAGCCTTCAGAGGTAAAGCTTAAAATTTTGGAAGCGCTTGCGGAAGCTGAGATGCTTATTTTTCTTTTGTGTTTTTATTCTCTTTCCATTTTTTATTGAAATAGCAGGCACATAGAGGGACAAAGAAATTAGGCTGGAAAAAATGTCTGATGGAAGCAGACCCAGGCCCACACAGTCTGGGGCAAAGATCCCGGGCATAGAGATTTTCAACAGTCTGGCACATGTATCAGGTTGCCTGTGACCAGATCTTCTCCCAGTTCTTTGCATTGGTACATGGGTGGTAATTCTACCAAAGAACAAAGGATTGTGGGGAAAATGGTTTACATTTTTCTTGCATATATTGTTCCCTACTTAGGGGTTATTGTGAATGTTTTGTTTTTATCTTCCCAGAAATGCAGAGAATTCCATGGAGGCAGACACAGGACTGCATGTGCTTCAAGCGCACTGCGGGTATCAATAGAGCTGTCCCATCCCTGGGATCTCGTAGTATGGCTATCGTAATGGAAACTCTCTGATTCTCCAAGGCTTCTACCTCTTCAGTTTTCCACGTCTTTTGGGCAGAAAGATGGCTTTAAAATGGCATCAGTGGCCAATGAATCCTTGGGCCATCCCATTGGCTACAGAATGGAGCTCAGGTCCTATACAGTGTTAGCTACTTGTGACTTATAGCAAGAAAGTGGATGAGTCATAAAAAGAGCTGATGATCCATTGTGGCACGTCACTGTCTGCTACACAGCTGAAATGGAAATGGGAAATAAGTGTGAAAGGAATGAGTCCCCCAAAATCAGAACACAGTTTCAAAAGAGATTCAAGATTGTGCCTAGGAGATTCCATTTCTGATTTTTTTTTTTTTTTTTTCTTTTCTGGTGTGGTGGACATCACCATGAACTGCCCACATTCCCCTTTGGGACAGAGGCCTTCAGATGCCAGGAGTATTGGCTGTGGAAGTTTCCCAGCAGAGATCCTCTCTGGGAACTGTCGTCAGTGGAAGAAAGCTGCCTCATTCGAGGCCACCCTGTTTTGTGTGGGCAGCCCACTTCTAGGACGTGGGCTGTATGGGAGTACAAAGATCTGTCATCCTCTCCTTGTTCAGGGTTGACTTTGAAGGCCACCTCAGCACCAGAGTCTACACAGGATTGACTGAGACCTCTTGTGCAAAAATATCCACCATTCCCTTTGCCCAATTCTGTTTCCCTCCTTCGTCGTGGTATTCTTCCCAACAGCACTCCTTAATACACTTAATACACTGCACAAAGTTCTCCTTCTGAGAGCCTGTTTTCACCACACCCAACCTAATATATCTATAATATGAATGATTTGTGCATAAACACACCTGATTAATGAGTCACAGCAAGAAGACTAGACAAATTTTCTACGTTGCTAGGGACATTAGTATGGATTATGAACTGACACAGATTGATCGCTATTTGGAAATCTGTATCAAGAGTTTTGATTACTTAACCAAAGTCTGCATGTAAGGAAGTTTCCAGTGGGATTGAAAGCATTCTTTGATTCTATTTAACCCAAAACAATCACTTAGGAAAAATGTACATTGTATCTACCATATGTAGACACAATTCCTGATCTCAAGGAACTTCAAGTGTTGCAAGTAAACCGACATAAAACCTGCTTATCAAAATGCAATGGTACACATTTGGAATAGCTGGCTAATGAGAGAAATAATAGAATCTAGAATAAAAAAGATGTTCACAGTCTGTTCAAACATAACAAGTTGATATTACTGGGAACATATTAAGGATATTTGGCACTTTAGTTCCTAAAATCAACTGTACTGATACAAGTTGGAGGACCTGGCTTAAAAGCCAAAGTTCTAAAAAACATAAGCAATTTAATTCATTGGCCACACAGTATTCAAGCCAAGTGATGTATCAGTCCACTCTGTTCTGTGCCAATTGGGCAGGAGAAAGTATGTACTATCTTCAGCTCCAGATGCTGGCATTAGAGAACATTTAGAGGAGATGCCCAGAGTGGCAAAAGATTGGAAATTAGGTTATTCAAGAAATGGTTCTAAAGTTTTGTCTCTCTCTAGTCCCTTTTCATATCCTGCAGTACAACAAAAGAGCTTCATGCAGTCCAGCCAAGTTCCTCTTTCAGTGCCTTTGTATATTTAGTTCCCACTGGCCTGTCCACCTGGAATAGTCCTGTTCACTCTTCAAGGAACAGCTTGAAGGTCAAGTTCTTAGTGAACCCAAATCTTCTGCCCCTGGGGAGTTGGCTTCCCAGGAAGCAGTTCACTCACAGCTCTATCACAGCATTCCTCACTCTCTCTCCCCTCCTCGCGGTCATCTACAAGAGGACTGCCAGCATAGCAGAGCTTCATAGCTCCAACGCCTAGTGGAGTGTCTGATATACAGAAAGTGTTATTATTTGATAAATGGATGAAATTTGTAAATACATGGATGAGCAAATGAATGAACAAATTCTAAATGCAAGAGGAGGCAGCTTGGAAGTGGGCACACTTGTAAGAGATGGAGGAGTCTTCAAATATTTAAAGAGTTATTAAAGTATCCTTGTAACACGATGAAGAAATATGGACTGGATCATAGTTTTATGAAGTGAATCTGTAATTAACTTAATAACTGTGACCAAAAGGTTCTGATTAATAAATTAGTGGTAATCTGAAAGGTCTCTAGTGATGACTTTAAGACTCCAGCTTTATCCTTTTTAATATTTTTATCAATGTCCTGAATAAAGATACAAAAAACATAATTGCCAAAATTTGTGGATGACATGAAGCCAAGTGGAATAGCAAATAAATTGGAAGATCAAAACAAGATGAAAAAATATCTCAAGAGGCTAGAAACATAAGCTGAATTTGCCAAGCTGACATTCCGGAGAGAGTAATAGAAAGCCATGCCATCAGATCTTGAAACAACTGTAAAACAGAAGATGAGAAACATGAAGATAAACTACAACATTTTTAACAGTCCATAGGGAATTTAGTTGTAAGTTCATAAAAAGTTTACATCATGAATCAGCTTTAAAAAGTTAACACAAACTTAGGACACGTGATTGGTAGTGCCGTATCTGGAAATTTTTTAGAAGGTTGTAGATAAACGGTTGCAAGTTGTGTTCAGAGTAGAATCACCAAGCACGACAAGAGTTCTTGAAACCATATTGTTTAAGGAAATAAGAACCTGGCAGGGTAAATATGGATACAAGAACATTCAACAGAGATCCTATTACTAAATCAATAACAAGACCTGAAAAATTTGCATCTAGCAAGTGGGGTCAGGCTCCTTCTATCGATTCTAAGAGGTAGAATTGTGTTTAATGGCAGCAGGCATAGAGAAACTGATTTCAACTTAACAGAAAAAGGAATTTTTAGTCACAGCTCTGCAACAATAGTGTGGGCCGCTGTGGAGAAGTGAGCTTCACCATCCCTGCTTGCTGCAGGTATTGAGGCTGGGGCCTTAAATAATAAATACCCAGTGGGAACCCCCAGTGGGGATTCATGTACTGTGTGGATAATTGGAGTCAACGACATTTTATGTTCCTGAGATTCTGTGATTCTACCTGAAATAGACATGCTGTAAACTCCAGATGGCACGACTATACTTAATTTAAGGAAAAACTTTCTAAAAATTATAGTTATTTAAGAATTGGATGAACAGGAATTTCTCTTTCCCTCCGCGCATAGTATTATAATGGGGACCCTTGTATTTGTTCGAAAGCTGGAGTCATGATCTTGAAAGTCTCTTCAATACCTGGGATTGTGAGGTAAGGTGGGGAGACTTTGGGAAATCGGAAAACGTTGGTTATACACCAAGTTCTGATAGAACTTGGCAAGTTACTGAGCACTCTAAGCCCAGTGTGCTTATCTGCAAAAAGGGGCTGGGATTACGTCTTCTGCGTATTTCATAACATTGTTGAAAAGTCAAATAAAATAGCAGGCACTGAAAGCATCTGGAAAGCGATTACGAGATGAACATGTATGAGATGAACATGTTCTTGGCATTCTTGTTAGTGTTGCCATTCTTCGGATCTCACTCCCTGCTCCTTATTCACCTGCCCCACCCACTCTCCTCCAAGAAGCAGTAATTTACTCCTTCCAGGGAGGGCAAGCACCTGCTTCACTATTTGGTTTTAGGCAGGAATTGAGAAACCCTGGTAAAGGGCTAAATAGTGACGGAAATTAGAAATATTTTACCCTGAAACACATCTTTTCGACATATTTTGAGATGGCTGCCATAGATCTCGCAGGTAGAAGTAATGCTGCAAACCTGTCTTCTGTGGGGGCAATTTGTATCTGCAGAAAATCTCTATTAATGCATCCAGGTCTTTCCTTATGATCTGGGAAAGATTAACTGAGAGTCTGACACCTTTAAATGTCTGAAAAAAGACATTGGCCACATGTTCTCTCTGCGGGCTGCTACCTTTTAGGCTCTATCTGCGTAACAAGACCACCTTTTCCTACCAAGCTTCCTTTCTCCCTCCCATAACCTATTTTGTCACCAAAAACCTATTTGGCGACAGTCCAAGGCCCCATTCTTTAAAAACCTCTTTACCTCATTGAGGAGTTGAGTTTTCATTCTGAAGGCTCCCACGTACACACATTAAAATAAAATTTGTATGCCTTTTCCTCCAATTAATCAAGCTGCCTCATGTCAGTAATTTTTCAGCAAACCTTTAGACGGCCAAGAGCCTTGCTCCCCATAGTTATAGAGTAGTCATGGCAGGACCACCAAAGCCACTCTGTTCTTCTGGAAAGCTGCAGTGAAGAGAACCCAGAAACCTGATCCACCAGCAAAAATGGTAAGAATTTCTTACCAGCCAGGCTCCTGGCCTCTCCCTGTAAAATCCAGTTGAGCACATGGTAAAGATCACTGTTGGCAGGGTTTTGATTCATGGGAGAAAAAGGATTTGTGTGACTAGTCTTGGGTTGTAGCCACTCTGGTGTACCTTTGGTGCTTGGTGCATATTGTTTGATCCCTTTCCTCCTAGGAAGAGTCTTTTCTTTGCTTTGTTTCTCTGTGTTGTACTGCGGAATACTGGATGAAATTCCCTCTCATCTCCTTTCATGTCCGTGAGACCTTTTCTTGTCTCCACCATCCAGAGGATGTAATTTTTGGTTTACATGAGGTAGCCAGCATAAAAATGGCTGGAAACCTGGACATTTTTTGTTCAGAACATGTCAAACTCTTAGGAGTGTTTGTCTTAAGAAGTCCCATTAACAAGGGGCTTTGGCCATCAACTCTTGTTGCCTGGTTAGTACTGAGAAGATCTAATCCCAGTGTTAGAGTAGGAGACCAGGAGACGTGGCCGAGTCAGGATGCAGGTGATTGAAGATCGGGTGCAGGTGTTAAAATAAACAGCAGAAGTTAACTCGAGGGGCTGATAACTGCAGGTAAGAACTGACCCCAACTGGCTTGTCAGCTATCTCTGCCACCTTGCATGAACTTTGGCTAATTACAATATCATTCGCATTGCGGTTTTAAAATTTCTCCCCCCTTGAAATTGCCACGATGTTTCAGAAACAACCAATGTATGAAAATAGGAAGGAAGCCAATTCTATTAATTACTACCCAAATTTTTAGTAAAAGCCAACCCCTTGAGTATTTCTCCCCTCAATTAGTAAGACTACAAAAGATCTCAGACCACTTCCTGTAAGCACAGCTGCTCTGTGTGAGTCTGTCTGCTCTCTTTCCTGAGAGTGGACTTTTCGCTTTCAAGGAAGCTTTCACATGCTTGGCTTATGTGGTGTGTCCCGAATCTCTTCCACCATGAACACCAAGAACTTGGAGGAACCTCCACTCAGAGGCTGGCAACACCAGCAGGGCCTACCCAGTTTCATGGATTAACAGGTCTGTGACTGGCACC
Source organism: Eulemur rufifrons (assembly GCF_041146395.1). Classification (NCBI taxonomy): domain Eukaryota; kingdom Metazoa; phylum Chordata; class Mammalia; order Primates; family Lemuridae; genus Eulemur; species Eulemur rufifrons. The sequence continues at coordinate 7,023,022 of NC_090988.1, read as the reverse complement.
CCCACCCTCGACACAAATTTGTAGGTTAACTCTACTTGTCCTTAACTGTCCGTGGCAACAAGAGTTTTTTGTTATCTTAGCCTTTTTCTGGAAGAATGAGGGGATCTCTGAGATGGCTTCTTCTCTGAAGAGGCTACTGGATTGCGTCACTTTGGATCAAGACTTCATTCTTTGAAGACTTCTGTACCTGTTAAAATTTGTATGCCTTTTCTCCTATTAATCAATCTGCCTCATGTCAGTGATTTTTTCAGCATAACTTTAGGGGCCCATGAGCGTAAATATTTTAGGCTCTGTGGATGATATGGTCTCTCTTGCAAACACTGAACTTGTAGTTCAAAAGCAGCCATAGATAGTGTGTAACCAGTGGGTGTGGCTATGTTCCACTGTAGCTTTGTTTACAAAACAAGTGGCTGGTTTGGGATCACCAGCTGTAGTTGGCTGCCTCCTGGCCTAAACAAATGGTTCTCTACTGGGGCACTTTTGCCCCACAGGTCCCTGGCAATGTCTGGACACATATTTGGTTGTCAGAATGGTGTGTGGGGGCGGGGGAAGGGGTGCTATTTTATTAGCATCTCACAGGTTGAGGTAAGGGATGATGTTAAACATCCCACAATGCACAGCACAGCCTTCCACAAGAAACAATTATCTGGACCAAAATGTCAATAGCGTTAAGGTTGAGTAACTCTGGTCTAGACAAAGGAAATAATTCTTTGTGCTTATCCAAGGTCCTCAGGATCAAATTCAACCTCCTGCTTGGCTTTAGGAGCACAAACTACTACAGAACCCTAAAAGATGTGGTTTGGAAGCACTTGGAAAACAAAGAAGGGAAATGAGAATCTCTCTGTTAATTCAGACCAACTGCAAAACAATTCAACACAAACATCCTCAAAAAACAGTTTTCATTAATAGCAGTGTGTGTGGCATGTAACAGAGACTCAACTCATAGTTTAAATTAGTTAGAGTAAAAGCAAAAGTAAATTGAAATATCCTCTAATGCAAAAAAAAAAAAAAATAGGTTTGCATTTGATCTTTCCCATAGGATCCTTGATATTTTTAGCATTCTGACCAGGACTCCCAGTGGCTTCTTGGACTTCTCAAAGGGCTTTAAATATTTATCTGCATCTGAATTGGCCTGGTAAATTGCACAGGAATTAGCACCATTGTTATTTAATCCACCCCCTCATTCTACAAACCAGAGAAAAGGTGCAGAGAGGCCAGTGGTAGAACTGATACTAGATCCATTTTTCCTGGTGAAGCTTACTTAATATTCCCTTACCATGTGGGCTCTGCTTTACAGAGAAAAAAAGCAAAAAATTAACCCCTCCTTTTTTTTTTTTTTTTGTTTGCCAGGTAAAACCTTTCCAGGATTTAAAAAAAAAACAAGAATCTTCCCTTTCTATAAATGATCTTTTTTTTTTTTTTTTTTTGGTTAGTGTACACTATCTCAAATATGAAATGTTTAAAATAATGCAATGAATTAGGAAAAACCAGTTTAAGCCATGTACATATCCAATTTATGCCAGCCCCACAATAAGGTCAAATTTCATTAAAATGAAGCTTAGTGTAGCCTAGCTTACTTAAGGACTCTAACAAAGGTTTATTTAAACATTTTCTTTGAAGATGAAATATTTAAGGATGACAAAGATAATTACTCATTGTAAGCATAATGAAACACTTGACAGAAGAAATTAAATGTAAGGATAATTTCTAATAAAAATTAAAAATTAAAAACCTCTCTTTTACCACTCTGCTTTGTAATGTATTTTTAAAGGAGGATGGTCAAAAAGGCCACTTGTTCTACCTCCTCATCACTGCAAACTCACCAGTGTACAGTCAGAGTTCTTCCGTATTACTTAGAACAGTCAGTGAAGAAGAGCCCTGTATACTACTGAATCCTCGAGGCCTTATTCATACCTGCGGCAGGTAATGAATCGGTCTAAGGCAAGTGTCAGAAAAACACCGGGCTATAATCAATTCCAATTCCTGCCTATTAGACTGTGTGGGAGACCAGAATATGCCACCCCAAAATATGAAGAATTGTGGACTGAAGACAATTAAAAACAGCTGATGCAGGAGAGGTCTCCACCCTCCCCCGTTTTGCCTAGAACCAAGACATAGATTTGGAAAGACAGTGGGTATGCTCCCTCCCCGCACCAGGGAGAACAAAGGTTAAGGACTGAAGACAACTTTCGACCTTTATCTTCTGGAGATGGTACCAGAGAATCTACATTGACAAGCGCTAGTTACTAGCATTTATCTGCCATTTATTTCCCTTCCCACAATTTGCTGTCCCTGGAGACTTGAAATCCTTCTCTATTGTCTTGTCACTTCTCTAAAAACTTACTGTTTTTTGTTGAAGATGCTGTATAAGCTGGAATTCAAAGCCACCTGTGGAGAACAACTCATTCCCTGGTGTCTCTAGTATATATATGAAATTTACATGTTAATAAACGGCTTGGTTTTCTCTTATTAATCTGTCTTTTGTTACAGGGGTCTGTTCCAACTAAGAAACTATGAGGATTGAAGAAAAAATTATTCTATCCTGCAGCTGCAAGATACCCTGTGCCTACTGCTTCTCCATCTCAAGGGGATTATTCCATTACAGGCTCCTTTCTTGTGAAGGAAGGGTGGGGCAGCTCTACGGACTCACTCAAGTATCTCCATCCATCTATCAGCAAGATTCAGAAGGCTGTGGCCCACAGCTGTATTTTTATGCATTAAAAAGTCCTTTGCTTCTCTTCTGTCAGGCACAGAATGTACTGATACGTTGAGATGCATGCTCTGCTCTGTCCTCTTGGACCACAGGGCTCAGCTGGATGATGCTTTGATTTGCATGGGCACCACATGATGCCCAGTTGGAGAAGGGGGATAAAGAGGTATACAATTTTAATCTGAATTGAACAAGAATATCTCTTAGGCTAGACATTTTGAACATTTATCATGGCCAGTTTACCTATCCTAAGTTTCACGCCTACGCTCTCTTCTCTGACCCACACCTATTGCCCTGGTACTGGTGCCGTATTTTCTATTAAGAGAACTCTTGCATAATTCTCCCAGATTCCCACACGTGGAAGAATAGAGGAATGAATAAATCCATCGCAGTGTATGCACTCAGTGGAATCATATCCAGCAATCAAAATGATTGAGAGAACTTTGAAGATGGCTGACCAGAGACACCAACTGCCAGATTGTCTCAGAAAGAAGGAAAAGTTTTAGATAAAAAAACAAACAAACAATCATAGAGCAGGTGTAATTCCAAGGGAGAAGTGCCAGAACCTATAAGAAATTCCATGGGAAGAAGTTGCAGAGCAGAACAAGAAGGAGCAAAATATCGGCAGAGATCAACCCCTGAGAGTCTTGGAGTACATTGCAAAGGGTAAGTGGAGAGGTTTGTTTCTCCCTCCCTCATGTCTCTGGCAGTCAGCAGGCTCCTGAGCTGCTGGAGAGCCTTTCTATCCTCATGAGCCCAAAAGTTGCTGCTGCCAGTGAACTGGGAGCTTCTTGAGGAGAAAGCACCAGGCTGCCAGCCCCCTTGGGGTTCCTTCCCATCACCACAGACCTGAGCCAAGACAGCAGGCACCATTTTGCTTCTCCACCCACCATGCACGTTTGAACTCCCTGTGGGGCTACTGCTCCTCATTTTTCATCTTGCTTGTTCCCACACAAACATTTCCCAACTCCAGCCCAGACTGCGGGAGCCACAGAGGCCAATGGGTCCCAGGGGGTCTGCGTGACCCCAGGGCCTGAATATCCCAGGTAGGCTGCTTTCTGAAGAGATGAACAGAGATGACCAGGGGGCTAGCTTTCCTCCATTCAGACTCTTTTCCTCCACTTCCCCTCCCCAGCCTGTGACTGCCAAGAAAGATGATTGAGCCTGGACTCTCAGGAATGGCTGCATCCCTCTGCTGGTGCATACAGCACACTGGGCCTTCTACAGAGAGCGGGGCTCAAATTTTTCCACTTAAAGACCTGTAGAGGACTAAGGGGTGCTCAGACTGTGAGCTCCCTGCTCATTGGCCCTCCCTGGTGCTGCTTGCCTGGCTGCTCCATCAGAGCAGGGCACACCCTGAAGTGGAGGGTCATCAAACCTGCTCGAGCACCCCGTAGGCAACTCAGGACCAGTATGCTTCTCCTAGGCACAGTCAGGAATTGATCTTCAGGGACCCAGGGACAGGCCTGCAGGCCAGATCTTGTACCACCAGGACTCAATTTTGTTGCCCAGGGACACAGAGCAGAGATTTGTGAACTAATCTCAGGAAGCGAGGGAGCCGGAGTGTGCAGAACTGAAAAGAGAGCCCAGTGTGGGTCTCAGCCACAGCATACTCATGGAATACACCTCCCCCAACAGTAAGACTATGTTTTCAGCCCAGGATGGGATCCTGAACAGGGAAGGACCCAATCCACAGCACCATTGCTGGGGAGCTCAGCTAGTTTGAGCTCCTGCCTCCTGGCAGACACCAGAGGGAGACCACAGAGCTGGGGAGGGAGGAGAAGGGCAAAACCCACCCCCGACAGCCAGATTGTGGATCTCAGATGGCCTCGGCCTCCACAGGCAGATTTTCTGACTCGGTGGGGCCACCTCAGCCCCATCTTGGTGGCTTTCCCCAGAAAACTGGGAGCAGACCTTTGACCCCTGCTGAAAGAGCTACCTTACCACCTTTTATGAAGCCTAAGGACAAGCTCACCCAACCCAGCTCCACGCAACCTCACTGCTCGATCTGCTTCTGCTGTAATGGAGAATAATGACTCACCTGAAAGTTCCAGGGACCCACAGACTACCCAGAGCATTCAAGTGCTTCTCCTGAGGGGCTAGAGCCAGACACAGGTCTCAAAAACAACACTGGATCCTGTTCATTCCAGCAAGTGCCACCTACGGACAGGAGGTCAATTTGCCTAGCCCTTTACAACATTTACAACTCAATCATACAGGATGTGGTGGCTTCTTACCCACAAGCACCACCTACTGTGTCAGACATTAAACTGAGCATGCCAATACAATTCACACTGTTAAGAAGACCACAGGGCTGGGGAGAGGTAAAGAATCTCAAAGATCGCGATCCTCCCTCATCAAAGAAGACAGGTCATCTGCCCACACATATAGCCCACCACTGCTACACCCTACAAAAAATTAGCAACTGAGAAAACCACCATGCTAAGTGTGTCTATATCCAGGGCATCCATTCAGAACCTAGACACCCATCAAAACATCCACAAGCAAAGACAAAGTTTCTTACTCAACATATGCTATAGACACTCCCTTACAAGTGAGGAGGGAAGAACAAAAAATCACCATCTAAACAAAAGAAAAATCCAAAAATACAAAGTGACAGCTTCCTCAGATGAGAAGGAATCAATGAAAGTACTCCAGAAGTATCAAAAACTAGAGCAAAAGGACACCCCCAAAAGGGAACACTAGCTCTCTAGTAATGGATACCAACCAAAATGAAAACAATGAAATGACAGATAAAGAATTCCAAATATAGATTGTAAGGAAGCTCAATGAAAGTCAAGAGAAAATGGAAAACCAATTCAAAGAAACTGGAAAAATAATTCAGAAAATGAATAAAAATTTCACTAAAGAGATAGACATATTTACAAAAAAAAATAGAACTTTTGGGAATGAAAAATTAAATAAATACAAAACACAGTGGAAAGTTTTAAGAACAGCCTAGACCAGGCAGAAGAAAGAAGCTCAGAACTTGAACACAACTCTTTCAAATTAATTCAGTCAGTCAAAAATAAAGAACAGAGAATTAAGAGCATGAACAAAGCCTATGAACAACTCTTTCAAATTAACTCAGTCAAAAATAAAGAACAGAGAATTAAGAGCATGAACAAAGCCTATGAAAAGTATGGGATTATATAAAATGGCCAAATGTAAGAATCATAGGCATCCATGAGGGTGAAGAAGAAAGTGCACAGGGCTGGAAAACCTATTTGAGGGAAAATTAAGGAAAACTTCCCTGGTCTTGCCAGAGATTTAAACATCCAGATACAAGAAGCTCAATGAACACCTGGGAGACTCATCCCAAAGAGGCAATTACCAAGACACATAGTCATTAGACTGGCCAGAGTCAACATGAAGGAGGAGCTCCTGTGAGCCATCAGGAGAAAACATCAAATAACATACAAAGGAATACCCATCAGGCTAAATATAGGGTTCTCAATGGAGACCTTACAAGCCAGAAGTGAATGGGGACCCATCTTTGGTCTTCTTAAACAGAACAACAGCCAGCCTAGAATTTTGTATCCTAAAAAACTAAGTTTCATATATGAAGGAGAAATAAAATCTTTTCCAGACAAGCAAACACTGAAGGAATTTGTCAAGACCAGACCTGCCCTTCAGGAAATACAAAGAACTGCATTATACATGGATAAGGACAATAGATACTCACCAGTGTAAAACCACCCAAAAGCTAAAGCTCAGAGCTCATATAAAAAAAATAGCACAAGAGGTAAAACAAAGCAATAAGGTATTACCCAACAGAATGAACAGAAAAGCATCCCACATATCAATTCTATCAATCAACATGAATAGTCTGAATGCCCCACTCAAGTGACATAGGCTGGGTAAATGGATGAAAAAATACAGCCCAAATATCTGCTGTCTCCAGGAAATACACCTAACCCACAAGGACACATACAGACACAAAGTGAAAGGATGAAAAAAAAAATATTCCATGCAAATGGAAACCAAAAGAAAGCAGGTGTAGCCATTCCCATGCCAGATAAAATGGACTTTAAATCAACAATAGTAAAGAAAGACAAAGATGACCCTTGTATAATGGTAAAGGGAGCAATTCAACAAGAAGATACTCCTAAATACTTATGCCCCTAAAACAGGAGCACCCAGATTCATAGAGCAAACCCTACTAGATCTAAGCAAACATCAGAATTGTAATTGCTGGAGACTTCAACAGCTCACTGAGAGAACTGGACAGATCATCCAAGCAGAAAATGCATAAAGAAACACTGGACTTAAATAGGACTCTAGAACAAATGGGCCTAACAGACATTTACAGAACATTTTACCAAAAAACTACTGTGATATACATTCTTCTCATCAGCACATGGAACATTCTCCAAGATTGATCGTATCTTAGGCCACGAAACATGTCTCAACAAATTTTAAAAAATCGAGCTCATACCATGTATCTTCTCAGATCACAGTGGAGTAAAATTAGAATTCAACTCCAAGAGAAATGCTCAATTCTACACAAAGTCAGGGAAATTAAACCACCTGCTGCTGAACAATTATTGGGTCAATAATGAAATTAAGATTGGAAATAAAAAATTCCTTGAACTGAACGACAAAGGGGATACATGCTAACAAAATCTATGGGATTCAGCAAAAGAGGTCCTAAGGGGAAAATTTGTAGCCTAAATGTCTACATCAAAAAGACAGAAAGATCATAAATTAACAATCTAATGACATGTCTCAAGGAAATAGAAAAGGAAGAACAAACCAATCCCAAAGCCAATAGAAGAAAAGAAATAACTAAAGTCAGAGCAGAACAAAACAAAATGAAAAACAACAACAACAAAAATAATAAAGGATCAATGAAACAAAAAGTTGGTTCTTTGAAAAAATAAACAAAGTTGATAGACCTCCTGCTAGATTCACCAGGAACAGAAGAGAATGGACCCAAATTACCTCAATCACAAATAGAAAAGGAGATATTATAACTGATACCACAGAAATATAAAATATCATCTGTGAATACTATGGAAATCTCTATGCACCTAAACTCAAAAATGTAGAGGAAATGGACAAATTCCTAGAAACACACAATCTTCTAAGACTCAATCAGAAAGAAATAGAACTCTTGAACAGACCAATAATGAGAAATGAGATTGAAACAGTAATACAAAATCTTCCAACAGAAAAAGCCCCAAACCATATGGAGTCACAGCCAAATATTAGTAGACCTACAAAGAAGAGCTGGTACCCCTACTGCAGAAATTATTCCATATCACTGAGAAGAATGGAGTCCTCACCAACTCATTCTGTGAAGCCAGTATCACCTTGATGCTAAATCCAGAAAAGGACACAACAAAAAAAGAAAACTATAGACAAATACCCCTTATGAATATAGATGCAAAAATCCTCGATAAAATACTAGCAACCCAAATTCAACAGCACATCAAAAAAATAATCCACCATGACCAAGTGGGCTTCATCTCATGGATGCAAGGATGGCTCAACATATATAAATCAATAAATGTGATTCACCACATAAACAAAAACAAAAACAAAGACCATGTGATCATATCAATAGATGCAGCAAAAGCATTTGACAGATTTCAGCACACTTTTGTGATAAAAAGACCTCACTATACTAGGCATAGAAGGAATATATCTTAAGATTGCAAAAGCCAGATATGACAAACCCACAGTCAACATCATGCTGAATGGGGAAAAGTTGAAAGCATTCCCACTAAGAACTAGAACAAGACAAGAGTGCCCACTGTCACCATTTCTATTCAATATAGTGCTGGAAGTCCTATGTTTCTAGCCAGAACAATCAGGCAAGAAAAAGGAATAAAGCGTATCCAAATTAGGAAACAGGAGGTTAAACTATCACTTTTTGCTGATGATATAATCTTATATCTAGAAAGCCCCAAAGATTCTGCCAATAGACTCCTGGAATTGATAAATTAATTCAGCAAAGTCTCAGGTTACAAAATCAATTAACACAAATCAATAGCATTCCTATACACCAATAATAGTCAGCTGAGAGTCAAATCAAAGACTTACTACCATTCACAATAGCTATAAAATACTTAGGAATATACTTAACCAAGGAGGTGAAAGATCCCTACTAGGAGAACTACGAGACATTGAGGAAAGAAATTGCAGATGACACAAACAAATCGAAAAATATTGCCATGCTCATGGATCAGTGGAATCAACATTGTTAAAATGTCCATATTACCAAAGTGATTTATAGGTTCAATGCAATCCCCATCAAAATACCAATGTCATATTTCACAGCTCTAGAAAAAATAATTCTAGGCTTCCTATGGAACCAAGAAAGAGCCTGAATAGCCAAAATAATCTTAAGCAAAAAGAACAAATATGGAGGCATCACATTACCAGATTTCAAACTATACTACAAGGCTATAGTAACCAAAACAGCATGTTACTGGCACAGAAATGGAGACATAAACCAATAGAATAGAACAGAGAACCCAGATATAAAATCATCCACATACAACCAACTGATCTTTGATAAAGCAGACGACAATATACACTGGGGAAAAGAAGCCCTATTCAATAAATGGTGCTGGGAAAATTGACGAGCCACATGCAGAAGATTGAAACAGGATCCATATCTCTCACTATTCACAAAAATTAATTCAAGATGAATAAAAGATTTATATGTAAATCATGAAACCATAAGAATTCTAGAAGAAAATGTTGGAAAAACTCTTCTAGATATTAGCCTAGGCAAAGAATTTATGAAGAAGACCCCAATGACAATCACAGCAACATTTTTACAGTATGGGTACCAGCTCAATAGAACAAATAGACAACCTACAGAATGGGAGAAGGTATTCACAAGCTATACATCCAATAAAGGGCTGATAAGCAGAATCTACAAAGAACTCAAGCACAGCAACAAGGAAAAAACAAACAACCCTATTAAAAAGTGGGCAAAAGACATGAACAGAAACTTTTCAGAAGAAGAAAGACAAATGGCCAATAAACATATGAAAAAAATGCTAACATCACTAATCAGGGAAATGCAAATTAAAGCCACAATGAGATATCACCTTACCCCAGTTAGAATGGCTTTTTATTAAAAAGTCCAAAAATAATAGATGCTGGTGTGTGTACAGAGAAAAGAACACTTATACACTATTGGTGGGACTGCAAGTTATTAAATAGTACAACCTATACAGAAAACAGTATGGAGATTCCTCAAAGAACTAAAAGTAGACCTACCATTTGATCCAGCAATCCCACTACTAGGTATTTACCCAAAGGAAAAGAAGTCATTTTATCAAAAAGACACCTCACTCGAATGTTCATTGCAGCACAATTCACAATTGCAAAGATGTGGAATCAACCCAAATGTTCATCAATACATGAGTGGATTAAAAAAAGTGGTATATGTATACTATGAAATACTACTCAGCCATGAAGAAGGATGAATTAAGGCCTTTTGTAACAATTTTGATGGAACTGGAGACCTCTGTCCTAAGTGAAGTATCTAAAGAATGGAAAAACAAACACCACATGTACTCACTATTAAACTGGAACTAAGCAATGAGCACACATGTGCACAGAGGGAAGTTCAACTTAGTGGAAATAAAGCAGGGCGGAGGAGGGAGAAGGGGATGCACGAAAACTTACCTAATGGGTACAACGAACACACTTGTAACCCTGATTCAAGCATAACAAAATTGATACATGTAACCAAAAACATTATACCTCCATAATATCTTGAAATGAAAAAAAAAAAAAAACATGGATGAAGTATAGCTACAGGCAAAATATAAGAGGAAACCTAGCAATATAATTACAAATACCAAAGATTACAAACAGCATGATGTCCTCCTCTAAATTAAATAAAAAATATATAGTTAAATGCACATAGATTGGATGATACCAGACAGATAGCTGGATAGGGTGATAGATCATTTTATCAATAGATAAGAGAATAGGGAGGACAGACATCAGTATATGTAAGTTGCGATGTTGTGGCTTCTGTTTGGGGTGGAGTGTTTAAAAAGTATGCATTATATTAGGAAGGAAGAAAAGAAGAAGGAAGGAAGGAAGAGGGGAGGAGGGAGGGATGGATAGACGAAGGAAGGGTAAGCCATTGTACATAACAGCCGTGAGAGCATGACATGAACTCTCTGTGTGTCTGAATTCCCAGCAGAAAAACAATCTGAGTAGTCACTCTTCTGCTTACCATCTTCTAGGATTCCCTATCACAAATGCAAGGCTTTGCCCAAACACTCAGCTTGAGGTGAGATGTTCCTGACTGCTGCCTAACTTGTCAAGGTCATCTCCGCTCATCATGCATGTGTGATAAGCTCCAGTTGCAACTGCCTCGTGGCTCCTCTTCCCCACTCGTGACAGTCACCTGCCTTTGCTGCTGCCATTTCCTCTGACAATGTCCTCCCCCTCCCTATACAAATCCTGTGACTCCTCCAAGACCTGGCCTGGACGTGTCCCTCTCTATGAAAGATTTTCTGAGCTACCTTCACCCCAGCACAACAAGCAAGAACAAACCTCCAGTTTTACGGTTCTTTTATGGTGTTCATCTCTTTGATAAATGCTCAGCACATCATATTTTAATTAGTTGTGTATCATTGGCCTGTCTTAGGAGATCCTGAAGGACAGGGCTATATTTTCTTCGTTTGGTATTCCTGAAGTGTAGCAGTTTTCTATTGCTGTGTAACAAATCACCAAAAATGTAGTGGCTTAGAGCAGTGTATCATCTCACAGTTGTGTAGGTCAGAAGTCCGCATGAACCTGGCTGGGTTCTCTGCTTAAGGACTCAGAAGGTTGAAATCAAGGGGTCGCCCAGCCTGGACTCTTATCTGGAGCCCCTGGGGAAGATCTGCTTCCGAGATTGGTAAGCTTGTTGGTCGTGGGGCTGAGTCCCTGGTTCCTCACAGGCTGTCTGACCATGGGCTGCTCTGGCTCCTAAATGTCAGAAGCAGCCGTTGGCGTGTGGCTCCTTCCATCCTCAAAGCCAGCAAAGGCCTGTCAGTTTTTCCTGGTGCTCTGACTCTATCTGATGTCCCCTTCTGTCACCAGCTGGAGAAAATTCCTTGCTTCTAACGGTTCCTATGGTGACACTGGGCCCACTTGGATAACCCAGGATATTCTTCCTATTTTAGGGTCAACTGTGCCACAGGACATAACATAATCAAGTGTGATGTCTCATGATATTCATAGGTACCTGGACTTAGGATGGGACATCTCTAGAATGCCATTTTATTTTATTTTTTTTTTCTTGGCAGCAATCATATAAATTGTTTTATTTAATTTCATTTTTTTTATTTGTTTTTGTTTTTTTTTTTTTCATCTTATTGTTATGGGGGATACAGAGTTGCAGGTTACATACGTTGCCCATGTACCGCCTTAGAACGCCATTTTAGAAACTTTGCCTGCTATATTCAGTGTCTACCACAGTGGATAAAAATAAAAAAGAAAAGGGAAGTGTCTAAAACTCATTTCAGCACTTTTTACTGTCCCACACGTATACACACAGACATGCTCACATACAATCCCAAACATTACTGTATCCTGATTCTTTATAACCAAGCCTATGTTCTTGGTCCAAAGAGATATTGGAGAAATGTCCTCAGAAAAGACAAAAAGTAAGGCTGCATTATCAACCTTGGCTAATGTTTGTCCAAGTGAGATGTGGGAAACACTTGCATGAGAATCACCCCAATGTCCTTGTTAAAATGCAGAGATCTGGGCCCAACTTTAGGTCTAATAAATCAGGATCTCTGAGGGTGATGCCCTGTAATATGTATGTTTAACAAACTCTGACTTTGCTAGGGCTGCTATAACAAAATACTGGGTGGCTTAAACAATAAACTTCCATTTCCCATAGTTCTGGAAGTTGAAGATCCAAGCCCAGGGTGCCAGCAGGGTTGGGTTCTTGGCAAGGGCTCTATTCCTGGCTCACAGACAGCCATCCTCTTGCTGTATCCTTACATGGTAAGAAAAAAGCTAGCTAGCTCTCTGCCTCTCCTTGTGTAAGGAACTAACCCATTCATGAGGGCTCCACCCTAGAGACCTAATTACCTCCCAAAGGCCCCACTTACAAATACCATCACTCTGGGACAAGGGCTTCAACATATGAATTTTGGAGGAATACATTCAGTCCATGATAAGCTCCCTAGGTGATTCCTAGGTAATTTCATATTTGAGAACCACCATCTGGACCCCCTTTCTTCTTTAGATAATACTTTTTATCCTTAATGCTTATTGATAATACCAATGCTCTTTATACCTGGATTCCTGTAGATAGCTCAGTCCAGCTCAGTCTTACTGCTTACCCTCAACTGGAGGAATAAGAACATATGCACTCTTAGACTAATCAAGGAATAAGTGACCAGGAGTCATTTTGAATAACAGTCTTCAGCTTTGCAGAAACTACAACTGATGCAACGGAAGAATTGGTTTTCTGTGTCATAGACTCTATGGCCCTTGTCTTCTGAGCCTCTTTCTCCGAGGACCTTCGTTTGCAGCACTCTGGGCGGAGGACATTGGGTCCTTGATGCCTATAGCCATGGCAACGGGGCAGTGCCAGACAGGGCGCCAGGGGTCTGCTGAAGAGTTAGGATTGCTCTTGGCTGTGACACTGTGTTGCTGCCATGGTTGTCCCCTTTGGTTGAAAATAATTCCTCTCTGGGCTAGATGCAGTGTAATCCTGGCACTTGGGAGGCCGAGGCGGGTGGATCGCTTGAACTCAGGAGTTCGAGACCAGACTGAGCAAGAGTGAGACCCCTGTTTCTACTAAATATAGAAAAATTGGCGTGTCATGGTGCGTGTCTGCAGTCCCAGCTACTCGGGAGGCTGAGGCAGGAGGATCCCTTGAGCCCAGGAGTTTGAGGTTGCAGTGAGCTGTGATGATGCCACGGCACTCTAACCAGGGCAACAGAGTGAGACTCTGTCTCTCTCTCTCTCTCTCTCACACACACACACACACACACAAGTAATTCTCTCTTATTTAAGAATCTGGTAGCAAGGGTTGTTATTTTTGCTTTTGAAAAATCCATAAAAGAACAGAAAACATGCCTGATCTGGAGAGGAAGGAGTAGGTCCACTGTTAAGGTGTAAACTGAATAGAAAAACTTTTGAGGCAGTGGGAGAAAGGATGGCATAAAATAATAATAATAATACAAAAAAAGAGAAAAATTTTGAGGATAAATATGGGCACAGGAAATAAGAGAGAAAATGCAATATATATATATATATATGTATAAGTGTGTATATATATATGTGACACTGTGTGTACATATATATATGATTTATCACTCTTTTTTTCTTTTATTTTTTCTTTTTATTCTTTCCTTCTTTTTCTTTTTCTTTATTTCTTTTGAAAGATGTCCAGCCAGGACAGGAAAAACATAACCAGAAACACTACGACAAGCCTGGCTTCCAAAATACACATCATTTCAGACATGCTCTTTTGCAAGTGGGAAAATCTGACCCTCTTTTGAAGCCAGATGACCAGTGCGATGGGAGGAAAAGAGACCTGGAGCTGCATGTAGAGGTCAGGCAGTCCATTGTGCTGCTGCTGGCTTCACACCGGCCCCGAGAAGCCATCAGTATAAAGAGCCCCGACCGGGCTTGTGCTGGGAAACAGCCTCTCCCAGATCCCAGAGGGCGGAAGCGTGCAGGGCACACACAGCATCACCTGTGGCCCCGCGTGCCCTGAGGCACACGCTGTGTCGTCCCCCAGCAACAGGCCTCAAAGACGGCTGCAGCTGATGTGGCTTTGCCAGGGTCAGCCCTTAAATGAGGACCGACAAAACCAAAGCTCCGCCTGCGGCTCCCAGGAGCCACACGCATGACACTGAGACTCGCTGCTCCTGATTTCTCAGTCTGTGGCTGTGAGTTTGAGCAGAGTCCCAAATCCCCGGTGTTCACCTATAATTCTCACATTCACTGGGCTTTGTTCTCAAAGATGATGTTACTGTGAGTGATTATGATCTCTGCAGGCTGGTAAGACAAAAGAGACCAGAGCAGGACTGTCTCGCTTTTGTTTCTTGGACACAGAACACCCGGCCTGTGGATTGCGGCTTTGGTCGCCGTGTGAAAGGCCAGGCTAAGAAGAACCCAAGTGACAGACTCCCGTTTGCAGGCCAGACTGCAGTAGTGCCATCACAGGGGGGCTGTCTGTGTCCTTGAGGATTTGAGAAGAATCTCTATGTTTCTGAACGGTGTTTGAGTGAGAATGGGGATGGGGTAGTTGAGGTCTGGCCCAGCCCCAAGGTGACCTCTGAACCGATCCCTCAGGTCGGTGAGCAGAGAGAAGTGGGGTCAGACAGCTCCTTCCCCATGCCTCTCCATGCAGACACCGCTTGATATTTGAATCTAAAGGTTAATTAAGTGCAGCTGCCAGGCAGAAAGGCCACAATCAATTATCACGTCTTCTTGTCCATTTCAGCCTATTCTTAATTATGTTCATCGGCTTTGGGAAAGGAGGTCTTTCAGCTAAGATTTAGAAAAAGGGAGCAACTTTGTTTGGAACAGGCAGATCTGCCCTCCTAGACCACAGCCTCCATCTGCATCCACCCATGGTGCTCCACGGGCCCGATTGTCACAGGAAAGGGGTGTCGGGCAGAGTGCCATGGAGAGCAGCCCTGGGGAGCCCAGTGGGCACGGGGAAGGGCACGTCCCCGGGGCTTCCTTCTAGAGATTCCCCGACATGAAGGGCCACTCCTGGGGCAACCACTGGGCGTTCCAAGTCGTTCTCAGGAATCACCCTCCCTGGCCGTACTGCCAGGCCCAGGCCCACGCAACCACCCGCAACCACCCGCAAACACGCGGGCTCCCCAGCGCACACACGCGCACATGCTGACCCTTTGTCATAATTAACTATTTAAAATTCCACTGCTGCTAATCGAAGCAGCACGGGCTGTGTTCTCATTAAGGAGATCAATTCCTGTTGAATATTCACCTCCAGGGGCGGATGCGGTCGGAATGAGCTGATGGTTTCTGTCTGGCTCGCGGAGCTAATGAGTGGCTGCTGCCATTACCACGCAGTCACTCGCCTGTAATCAGTCAAAATAACAAGCAGCAGCTCCTTGCAGGGATGCTGGTATTCTACATAAATATACATAGAAAGACAGTTGCGAATGCGGGATGCACATCTCAGTGAGCCAGGCTGGGGCGTGGCCTCCTTGGATTGCAAAGGATTGCAAACCCACCTCGGGGTGTTGCCTCTCAGCCGCTCTGTGCTTCCTTCTCCAGCCATCTCCCTATCTCTTCACCCACAATGACTCTGCATGGCTGTCTGGTACAGCCCACTCAAGCCCCTTGGACGCCACTGACCCAACTTGTTTCTATTCTTTAGTCTCTACTTCAAGTGTATCACCCTAATCTGGAAGCCTCCTAAGAGATGGCCTAAGTGCACCGTGGGGAACAGGAGTCCAGTGGCCCTGGGAGCAGTTTAGGTAGTGGCTCTCTCTGTCCTGAGCTGTCTGCCCTGCAGAGCAGGCAGCTGAGATCCTTTCTGCTTTTTTCCTTTTCTGGAAACTCAGGGTTAAAGAAGGAGTGAGGAAAGGGGGAGCGGTTCAAGAGGGATCAAAATAAGCAACTTGTGGAGCTCTTGGTTAGTACCTGTGCACACACGAGAGAGCAATTTTTCTGACCAAACTTCAGGTTTAAAAAAAATGTTAATGGTATGAAAAGGCAATGCTTTTCTTTTAACATTTGGGTCAGTGCACACCAATTACAGCAAATTGCAGTAAGAAACTGAAATTTTTTTCCCCTATGTCTTTTGGAAAATCTTGCATTCATGACCTGGGCAAAGAATGGATTTAATCTGTTTCTCCTCCTCCATTTGGCACACATGGACTCTCATCTAGATGGTTCTAACTGATCAATGCATATGACATCACAGGGCATTTAGCCTAAGATACAAAAGCATCCAGTAAGCATGTCTATGTTTATTGCAGAACTCATTTACTCCTTACCTCATGCCTTCAGCCGTAATAAATGTCAGACAGACATTTATTAAGCATTGTCACAGACCAGACACTGAATTAGGCTTTGAGAACACATGGTCCTCAGGGGGCTTTCAGTCTAGTGAGAGGATGCATATAGGTAAATGAATGAGCATGATAGAACGTAGATGTCATTTAATTCTGATGGTGAAATATTTTTCCCTATTTTTTTAGGTCACACATTTCCTTAGAAAGAACTCTAAGTCCAGAAAGGAAAGAAACTTTATTTTCATTAGCAACCTCAAAAGGCAAATGGAGACCCCAAAAGAGAGCCCTCCGTGTGTGCCTCTGTTTAATAAGATCTGTCTCACAGTCCACCGTTTGTGTGATGTGCCCCAGTTCAGGAGCTGAGGACTCAATCATCTCATGCGGTCAGCGCAGCACGACTGGGTTTGCTGCATCAGCTGGAGAGAGGGTAATCAAGTGGGCAGGGAGCACACAGCTTCCTCCCATGCTACAGCAGGGGGGAGACGCTTGCTCGCTTAAAGGTATGAGCCACACGTCATGGAAGAAAAAGTGGCGATAAGTGGATGTCATTTCTAATCTTGCCTCTCAGGGACAAGGCTCAGGACAGCAAGGAAATGGGAAATGGCAGCTGGTGCCACTCAGCATTCCAGCTCACCCATCCTTTGATCCTTAGCAGCCATTAGGAAAGGTAATTAAGCCAGTGTCTTGCTCACACAGCCAGTACTGAGCTGGTCGAAAATAATCTGCACCCAGTGAGCACAGCAAAATAGCACATCCTGAATTGCTGGCATCAGGGGACACTTAAGCATTCACTTGCCTGTGACAACAGTGCACTGAGCCCTGTGCTGTAGAACAAAGCAGACCAAATGCTCATTCTTTAAGGGTCTGCTTTCTAAGCACATGTGGTGATCTGAATACACATGAATAGGTCAAACTGCAGTGAAGCACAACCGTTAAACTAAGTCATGAATGAGAACAAGGGACTGACATCCTCCGCAGGATTCAGTGGATGGATTGCTTGGGGTGGGAGGAATCTGGGTTGCTAATTAGCAGAAGTATCCGAGGGACGCATCATGTGATCTTCTGTTGGGGGTTGGAAGGGGCTGGCAATTTCCTTGCTGGTGGAGATGGAAGTTATCCTAGAGAAAGCAGAGTTTCAGAAGATGTCTAAATGATGAGAAAAATGACTTCATACTGTAAACACTTGAAAGAAATCACCTATGCACCCTGGTGACACCCTCTTGTGAAGGGGAACTTAATGGATGAACTCATCATCTTTTCCTACTCGTGCCATTCCTCTGTTTTCTTATTTTTCTTTCTAACCAACCAACATATATTTTAATATCTACAATGTGCTACCCAACCAAGGTGGAGGGAAAAAAATCAAGATAAAAATTAATTATAGAGAGTTAAAAAATGGAACTACAATCTTGGGATGAGGCTTTGATGTTTTCTGTGGATTAATAATGGTAAGCCGCTTGCCTGAAATTATACACTCAATAGGTAGCAAAGTGATCTAGCCTAAACCAGTCCTCCCCTTTAAGGTTTAGCCATTAATCCCAGACATTCAGACTGCCTTATTGGCCTTCTTGAAAGTGAGTGAGAAAGGAAACAGGAGCTCTGGAGAGGAAATGTTCAGAAGCACAGGACCATTGCAGCAACACAGGATACGCTGTTTCTGCCGAGCACGCCCATGGGGAAAGGCAGGTAGACATCCGCACACACATTACATCCCATCAGCCACGGCTCACTCAATTTTGCCCCTTTCTTTTTTTTTTTTTTTTGGAAGGGGACAATTAAGCACTGTCCTCCAATGGGTTAGTTCTTTGAGATGACCCGCCCATTGCCACCCTGACCTGGTGTGGTGGTTATGGGGTGGGACTCAGTGCCGTCAGTAGGAACCAGAGCCCCTCACACACCGGCGGGTGTTAGGTCAAAGGGCCTAGCCCCGCTCCAGCACAGGCGCCTGTGATTGTCTGCTGATGGCTGGCCATCAACTTCCCCCTGGTGTCCCCAAGCTGGGATGCAGCGGAGCGGGATAGCTAGACAACCTCTGCGCTTCGCCTGCGGTATGGGTGATGGATTTCTCCATACAGTGTTATTACGTCGGCAAAGCACTTCACGCTGCTGGGGGATGAAAGGAGTTATAAATGAAAGATATTATTATTAATAAGAATGTAGATGAACAAAGGGAAAATGTACTCGCCCTGACTATTCATCACCCCACCACACTTCACCTAAAGACCATGATCTGCTGAAGCCTCAAGGAAAGCCTATTTGCAGAAATCAATAACTGGTTTTAAAAAATAGATCTAGGCTCCACTGGAGCTGACTACTCAGGGGTTTCTCATAATTCTATGCAACAGTCAATATTAGCCATCACCGCCTCAAATAAAGATTGAATTCAAATTTAGTTAAAACTACTTTTCTATGATAATCTACCAACTGATTATTAAATGTGTTTACTGAGGGTTTTAAAAAATAGGCTGTGAGGGACAAAGAGAAAACAAAAAGCCTGAATGAGTCTACTTGATGTGAGCTACAAGGCTAACTCATAGTGATGGACTCACATTAACTTGGTTTGCCTGGTTCTATAAAATTAACACTTGGGGGAAGCGAGTTTCATTCTGTGGCTGAGAGGAAGCATTTCCATTCTATGCATCATAAAGTGAAGGAAGAGTAACAGTCACTGAGTCAGTGAGCAGCATGTGTCAAGCCCTCGCTCCACACAGGCCCAGAGCTAATTGTTGCACAGAATGTTGAGAATTCATTACATAGTACAAAGGAAGTGGAAGACAGCTCCATCCCATAAGGTCACTATAGCCCATGGGGAAATTAAGGCAAATGCCAGCTCACATGAGAAACATGTACCTATAAGCAGGAGACATTCAGCACTGCTTTATAGGGGACAGAGAGTGAGAAGGACAGGAAGATCCCCTAGACAGACTTTAGGCAGGTTGGCGGTGGGAGGAGAGAAGGAAAGCCTTCTGGAGCAAGTGTGTTGAGCAGAGGTGATTGAAGTTAGGAGTGTGCTCTGGGAGAGCAGCGTGTTCCTAACAGGTGAAACAGCATGCATATCCATGGAGCTGAACTCGTTAGGGCAGAGATGTTTGGCGAGGTTTAAACATGGAGGAATTGTAGGTCAAACACACAGGAAGATGTGTGTAAACCGTAATAAGATGTACGGTTTAAGAAACACTCGCTGCCTGCTATAATATACCCTTTGCACGTAATTCATGTACAACAAAGAACTACATAGGGATTTTTGCTCTGTGAATATTTAATTGCAGCTTGCAAAACATGTCAAGCAAGTCTTATACTTTCCCCAGATTCTGATAGTGGTGAAGATACTTGATCGGTAAGAGGTTTGGGGGATGGGGAAGTTCTCACACTATGCATTTTTGCCAGCCCTCCTGCATTTGAATCTAGGTCAGCAAGGGCAATTTGGAGACTTGGAGTATGAAGTTACTTATTCTGGATGTGGCTCTATCACCGCTCTGGGTGACCTGGTGTGGGGAAGGACCTGTTTCTGCACCTTCAGTGCCAGTGGTCCTCCAAACTAGAGTGCACAAAGATCACCTACAGGGAACAGATTTTTATATACTTGAATTCCTAAACGTATGTGCAGTGTGGGGCCTCTGCATCTGCATTTTAACACACAACCCAGATGATCTTGAGGCAAGAAGTCCTCAAATCATACTTTGAGAAACACTGTAGGCTGGTGTGCTGTTTTATCTATGCAGAATATGCATAGATAAGCCTATAGCTCATTTTCCTCCATAGAGAAGAAAATGGGATTGATTTGGGAGTAATTAGAATATTAGACTGCAATACACAACCCAATGGTATGCATAAATATATAAATATGAAGTGACTCATTCTATAGTTCACAGAAACGTAAATTATTTTTATTTGTGCAAATATATGCAGTCTCTTCTCACTTGTGAATTGTACCTCTGCAACTGTCAGTTTTTAATGTTGGCATTTCTATGGGTGATTATGGCTGTTATTAAGTTCTTGATTATACAGCTTGTTGTCTATTGGCTCAAAACTGGTACTGGGCAAAACTACTCCCAAAATTTGTGGCTCAAGTGAAGTTTGGATAAACATATTTAAGAAACCCAAACTTTATAGGCCTTAACCATTTGCTAATTCAGTCAGTGAGATCTCTCGGGATCAACGGATTCTTCCAGTCAAAAGCAAGGCTGGAAATTGGAAAACAGAGGTTTGTTTGGGTATTTGTTTTCATGTCATTTCAATTTGATTTTTAACGTGTTGTTTTCCTCATCATGACTTGATGAGTAGTTTGGGCATATGTGTTAAAATTTTCTGTCACATAATAACTCAAAGGAAACACTGTCTATCTGAATAATTTTTGTTTTAGTAACCTTCATAATGGTTTAAAAGTTACAATCCATAAAATTTTTGAGTCAGGTCAGGGAAATTGATTGCAGAGCTCCCCTCCCTACTCTTAAATACATACAGGTAGGAAGGAGTCAAAATGGATTTTGGGCTTTGGCTTGTTCGGGGTAAACATTTCATAGGTTTTTTTAAAGTGTTATCCGCATGCAGCACGCTGCTCTGTGATGTCTGGTTGATGAGTGAGCACATCACCCTCCTCTTCTTTAGGAAAAGCCGTGGACACCCTCTTTTCTCATCCCCATTTCCTGTTTTGCAGCCTCATCCTGAACATCCTCCATGCAGTAGATTTTGTGCTGCTGGCAGGATTATTCTCTTGTTGTTTTCCCACCTAGAAATTTCTCTTTCCAAACACCTACATCTGGTCTAGGTAAAACTAAAATTCTTTCTAGCTCATGTCCCATATTTCCACGGCGCTTTCTCTCCTAACCTGCTGCTGTGCATGGCTTCTGGTTTCCTAGAACTCTTACAGTAAGTAAAATGTGTTCAGCAGTAATCCACCCTAAATAGTTCCCTGAATATCAGTTTTATCTTCCCAGCTAGTGCAGGAAGTAGGAAGACTGTGTATCATGCCTGTGTATGTTGGATTTGTGCTTAGTATTTCTTAAAATTTTATGAGCTTGTTAATACATTAGTTTTTCCCATTAATACTTGATATGTCATTTGAACAAACATGTTAGAATGTCCTGATATGCATGATAATTTATGAGATACATCACTAACTTGATACATTTGTATTTTACTGGACTGATCATGGTGGGGAATTGTAATGTTAGAGTCCAGCCAGGTCAGAGGGCGAATGGGAACTTAAGATTGAGGGATCTATAGCCAAAATGCTGGGGAGCTTCAGATCGTAGCTCCACTACTCACCAGCCTGGTGACCTGTAGGAAGTTACATGGCCTCTCTGTGCCTCAGTTCTGTGGTGACCCACTTGTCACAATGTGTCTGAGACTTCACAGTTTTAACACTGAAGATCTCATGTTCCTGGAACCCCCTCAGTCTTAGGCAAACCAAGATGGTTGGTTACCCTACCAGTTCCTCCTTTATTTATTGCAGATAATTGTAAATATGCACCACATGAGGTTATTAAAGAATTCGTGGTGAGTGCTGGGCAAAATGTAACTCCTATTATATGATACAGGCTCAGCTCAGATAATGAAGAAGGTACTTGCCATAGACTTGCAGGTCAGAGCAACTTGAAGAATAAGACAGTTGTCATGTGTGGTGTGTGGACTGTGGTATGTGTGTGTATGATGTGTGTATGTGTGTGGAGTGTGGCCTGTGTATGTATGTGCAATATGTGTTGTGTGTATGTGTGGTGTGTGCGTGTTTTCCATCTTCATGCCAATAAAAGCCTTTCCCGTGTAAAAGCAAGCTGACGGGAGACTGGTGAAGGTGGAGTCAGCACTCAGCAAAGTGTCGATATGCGTTTACAAATCCTACTTGCAGTGAAATTTAAAAAAACCTACTATAGCTACATAGAGATTTAGCCCCTCCTTCAGCATAAAAAGTAAAGTTTGAAGACTATCTTTGACCTGCAAAATCTCCCACATCTGTTCTTAATCAGTGATTTTTTTTTTCCCCTGCTACCGTCTCTCTCCAAACTTAGGCACTACTCACTGGGATACTTCTAGGTGTTTCAGAAGTGTTTAAAAGACACTTGAAGTGTCTTTAAACAAAAAATTAAGACCCAAGGAACAATTTCCTAATGGAGGAATGGCAGGCACGGTGACAGGCTGGGGAAGGATGCATTTCCATCCCACCCTGTCCTGCAGGTAGTTGCCAAGAGCCAGCCCTTGCTTCATCTGCATACATGAGACGTCCTAGAGATAATGGTCCGCCCAAATCCCACCATGCCGTTCACTCGGACAGGTGCACACACTGCTTTGTGTGAGGCACAACGTTTCTAACATGCACAAATGTTTGAGTTATTGGGTAAGGAGTGTGTGTGTGTGAGAGAGACTGATTCATGAATAGATGATAGGGACTACTTAGCTCCCCATACAGTTGATAAAACTCATTTAATAATCTAAGTAGGGAATAATTATCTTCATATTATAGAGGAGGAAGATGAAACACATATAGAGGAAATAACTTGGTCAAGTTCACCATAATCTTAAGGGGAGGTAAACAGGATTTGGGCCCTTGGGTTACTGGCTGTAGAGACCCGTCCCTGACATTTCCTACACCATTCCCTAACACAAGCAGTGGATTTGGAGAGCAATGCCCTCTTCTGTCCACACTGCATTCCTGGAAATCGTTCGCCAGCAAGTCCTTTCAGAGTGGACGGACTTCCTGGTTGTAACCATACCTGGTTGTAACCATACCAGGATGCAATGCCAGGCCCCCTAACCAAAGTCTCAACACTTAAAGATGACCTAGACATGACCCGAAGGCAAAGTGAAATTCCTGAAACACTAGGTTAAAGCAATTATATGGAAAGGCCTATAAAGTGGGTAAAAACGTGTCCCTCACATCTTCTCCTGCCACCTGCTTGCCATACCTCCAGGTGCAACGATGGTGGATGGGAAAGAGTGCAGAACTTAAGCTCACAAGGGTTGTGTTCGTGTTTTGGCCCTGCCACTCCTAGCCTCTATACCGCGGTCCCTAACCTTCTTGGCGCCAGGGACCATTTTCATAGAAGATAATTTTTCCATGGACTGAGGAGTGGGGGATGGTTTCAGGATGATTCAAGTGCATTACATTTATTATGCACTTTATTTCTATTATTATTACATTGTCATATATAATGAAATAATTATACAACTCACCATAGGTTGGGGACCCCTGCTCTATACCTTAACCCCACATGAACATCTCGGAGCCTTGTTTTGCTAATTTGTAACCTAAGGATAGAGCACTCTGTCCTGTCGACTTAACAGAATTATCACAAGTCTCTGAGAAAAGAATCAGCATCAAGACCAGATGAGTAAAGTGCAAGGTATTATCAGTATTCACAATAGTCACAAAATAAGGCAGCATATAAAATGCAGCGCATGCTTCATAAACTTTACCTAAAATTAATATGCTAGCTAAAATATGCATTAAATATTTAAGTAACAAGACTGTTCCTTTTAGAGTTAAAAGGATTATTTAGAGATGATTTTCTGGGTCTCTTAAAAAGCCATTGAGGAAAGTTTGAACTCCTTCCTCTTTCTTCCCTAATGAATTTCACCCTACCACGTAGAGGTGTCCAAAATTATTTCATTATCCTTTGCACTGTGCTCAGAATTTGGACTTTTTTTTCCTAAAGAAGGCATTATAACAATACACATTTAAAAGTCTCATCAAAGTTTGTACTAGGGAAGGTTGGGGAAATGTCTTTTTACTGTTTCTCCCTATCCCTTTACCCCAGTCTACAAGATAGTTTAAATAGGATATAAATTTTTTAAAAAATGAACAAACAAACAACTTCACAATCTAGCTCCGTAATCAGGGGCTTTGTCTGAAGTATGATGGCTTCATCAGTACTTAGCACAGTATCTGGCATTTAGTAGGTATTCAAAAAATACCTGTTCAAGGGATGTATGAGTAGCTGGAGAGAGGAATGGATTAATGGGTGGTGGATGGATGGTTAGGGGAATGGATGGATGGATGGGAGAATGGGTAGATGGCTGGGTGGGTGGGTGGATGGATGGATGGTTGGATGGATGGGCAGATGGGTGGGCAGGTGGGTGGATGGATGGATGGTTGGATGGATGAGTAGATGGGTGGGTGGGTGGCTGAGTGGATGGGTGGATGGATGGGTAGATGGATGGGCAGGTGGGTGAATGGATGGATGGTTGGATGGATGAGTAGATGGGTGGGTGGGTGGGTGAGTGGATGGGTGGTGGGATGGGTGGGTAGATAGATGTTTGGGTAGTTGAGAAGCTGCCAGAGAATGAGTATGTTAATGAAAGAGGTGGCCATAGCTTTGGCTTCTGGGACAGTTGCTGAAAGATATAAGGGAGTTCTGGAATTATTGGGACTGATATAGGATAGTATGACAGAAAAATCATTTTATCCTTTTTGTTACCTTCCCAAACATAAAGACATAAACTTCAGAATCAAGCTTTCAAATTAGCACTTCAAGACTTTTTAACCAGAATTAAAATACAGGTGCCTATTTGGTACCAAAAGAATTAACATTTATTGAGTATCTCCTCTATGCCAAACATAGTAGTTTGTTCTTATGTATGTTAACTTATTTAATCTTCAACCTTATGAGGGAAAAATTATAATTGCCATTTATCTTGAGTTAAAAGAGTTTATATTTTCTGCCCAAGATCACACAATGACAGATGACTAGAGTGCATTTCCAGTAGTTTTATTTGTCCAACATCCCTTCTTTCAACCTTCTCTGAGAACAGAGGCTTCTTGTCATCCTTCCATGCTCACTGGACTTTGGTGGGGCTAGCCCTCCTCTAGATAGAGGAAAGGTCATGTGACCTTGACCTAGTTAATCATGTAATCAATCTCTCCAGCCAAAATGATTGGCCTAAAGTTGAGTATATGACTCACGTCTGGCCAATCAGACAACTCCCTCACTTGTTCCCTCACATAATGCCCCGGTCCAGTAGGTCCCCCTGCACAGAATGGTGAGGTCCAAATCAATGCAGCTGTATTGGGACACTGCCTTTATTGGTGGACTCAGCCATCATTCAGAATCTGTAGTTGAGCCCAGCTCAGCATACCCATCCCTCTTGCAAATCACCAGGGAACCCATTTCTCTTCTTGGCCTCAGTAGTAAAAGTTTAGAAACATCCTCTGGAAGTGGATCACTTAAGTCTATGTCATAATCTGGGGCAACCAGTCCAGCATTCTCAGCAATAAATGGCAAACGATTCTACTGAAGCATCTTCTACTTTCAGCAATAATCTCATATACATGCACAACACAGGTGTAGAACGCCACTGTGTTTTTCAACCAAGAGTCTACTGTAAGATACTAGTGAAGGAAGCCTATTCTGGACTCTAACTGAGCAGCCTCCAGGTATCACCTGGGGTAGGCTCCTTAGTGCACTGTTCTGACCCAGCATTTGGTACGAGTCAAAGGCTCCAACACAAACATTTCTTCCACTTTCAGACAGCTGGCATTTCACAGGAAACTTCCCAAACATCTGCCAAGCAACCTACCGCTACTCTGACTTCACCAATTCCCTTCTGAAGAGAATTTTATCTCAGCACTGCAGTGAGGATAGTGAACATAAATATATATAATTACTTCTACATTAATGTAATTAGTCGTCTTTCTCCTGATCCAGAAATGGTTGTCCATTTTTAGCAGTTAATGGTTGGAATTATTTATGTCCATTTGTTCAAGAACTAAAAATAGATTCATTAAAAAAAGAATGCAGAGATATTACCCAGCAGAAAAGGTCCTTTCATCTTTTAAATCCTATTACTTCAGTCTGGTTTCCATCGCCTGCCTTCCTGGGAATTGGGTCTGGTAGGTTGGAGAGATTAGATTCACATAAGGCATTCTGTTCATTTATTCCTTTTGATGAATTACCAGCAAGCTGACAAGACAAAGTACTTTGGCTGTTGCAAAGCTGACAACCCATCCCCACAGCAGCGTCCGGTGTACCCCTCCTTCTATACAAGGGCGGGCCGCATTCGAGACAGAAAGTGGGGCCATTCGGGACTGTGCATTCAGTATGTCTTCTATACCAGCCTAGCTCCTTTGACAGCTTTGAAATCTCAAAAACTCCAAAAATCACACGTATCACTCATATCTATACATTCTGAAACCAAATCAAAACTAGATATAAGTAATTGTATATCAATATCTTTTCGTTTGCCTCTGGCAGGGAATAAAGCTTTTCTTGTAGTTTGTTGGTCTTTATATAACAGCTGACTTGTTGAAGCTGGTGTGCCCAGCATTGTGTATGGCATTTTGTTATTATAACAAATCAGTGAGGTAAGAATTAGTATGTCCATCCTATACTTGGGAACACTGGGGCTAAATAAAGTTTAACAAACACATGCAGCTAGTGGTTAGAGATCTGTAATCAGGCAAACCTGGATTGGGACCCCATCTCTGCACCTCACTAGCTGTGTGGCCATTGGCATCAACTCCCAGAAATACTGAGGTAGACTTGATATCCCCAGTTTAAAGACGAGAGCACCGTGGCTGCGGTTCGGGAAGGTCAGTCATTCACACAGGACCAGCTCCACATGCCAGAGGCAGGATAGCCAAATCCACTTGTCACCAAAAACAGTCGTCTTAACTGTCATCCTTTATTACTTTCTTGATGCAAACAAATGACTTAGTCGTGACGGAAACAAATACAGCAATTAATTTAGTCATGGCGTGAGAGTGTGCTTGCAGCTGCGCTATTTTGAGAACAGGGCTGCTGAAGATGCTCCTCTAGGCGGCGAGCTGGCTTTGGTCATGCCTCTGTCCTCACTGACTCTAAGTCTGGGATTCTCTTTGAAGCAATAGATCCCAAGAAGCTACCCCAAAGCCAGTGACATTACTCCAACTAGAAGAGCAGCTGTGTGTGTGTGTGTGTGTGAGAGAGAGAGAGAGAGAGAGAAAGAGAGAGGGACAGAGAATGCGTGCAAGTGTCTGTATATGACACTGAAAAGCCAATTACTACTTGTTTAACCTTAGACCAGTGCCGCTTACAAATCTAGTGCTTAATAAATGTAAGGGTTTATTCATATGAAGTGCAGCATTTTAAGAGCATAGGATCTGGAGTTAGATTGTTCGGGGTTAAATGCCAGCTCTGTGTCTTTCTAACTCTGTGACCTTGGTCAAATAGCTTAGCCTTACTTGCCTCAACGTTCTCCAGTAAAGGATGCTGCTGTATCTGGAAAGTGGAAATAACAATAGTATCGTCTTCGAAAGAGATTAGTGATGATTAAATGAGATGCAATGGAAATTTAGAACTGTTAGTGCTTAATAAAGTTAGTTGCTTCATTTTGTTCCTGTATTTTGGCTTTTACTGTTATTAAGACACAAGAACCGAGCCTATAAGAGCCATAGCCTGTGTGTTAACTGGGAGAAACCCTCCACTCTGGACCCAGATTTTCTTTTTTTCATGCGCCCCTCACCTATGTTCCCACAGCACGGGATCCAGCAGAGGCACGCTCCCAACCCTGGCGTGATGTGGTGGGAGCCCTTTGCCGTGATCATCAGCCCTTCCACCCTCTCCGTCGTGGCCCCATCTCCCAGTCAGGCTGATGTGACCTTCAACACCAGATGGATAATGCCCTAGGCGGGAAGAAGGGACGCGCTGGAGAGTAGCTTTCAGTAAGCATTATCCCCTCCTGATTTATATGGAGGGGAGAGCACTGCTGATGTGCACTCTTGCTCATAGATTATCTTCCGGCTGCAGTCAGCCCGACAGGGGAGGGGTGCGCAGGGCGGCTTGCCACCCTATCTGTCATGTTGCCCGAGGCGGCGGCAACGCTGGCTCTTCCTAGAGAAACTTTCTACTCCATCAACCACAAAAGTAATATTGCAGGTGCATGTTCATGGATCTCTCCAGCAAACTCCATCTTCAGGCTCAGTCCTTGGATCAAGGGTGCAGAAAAACGAGGAAATGAGAGCTCCAGGCCCAGGCAGCACTTCCCAGCTCAGGCTGATGAGAAGACGATGGATATCAGGGCCCCTCGGGGGAAAAGGACCAGTGGCGAGGAGTCAGGAAATGGGGCCAGAACAGGTCTAGAGGAGAGCAGTCAGCTAGTCTCATAGTGTTGCTCCTTCACGGACTAAGTGCCACACCACATCCGTGAGCCCATGCGTGTACTTCATAACCTAGTGTTGAGGGATGACTTGTGTCCCGCCAGACTTCATATGTTGATGTCCTAACCCCGAGTACCCTGGAATGTGACTTTATCTAGAGGTAGGGCCTTTACAGAGGTGATCAAGTTAAAGTGAAGCCGTCAGGGTTGGCCCGAATGCAATATTACTGGTCCCCTTTAAAAAGAGAAAGAACTTGGACACACAAAGCATCCCTGAGTGCAGGGACACAGAGGGAAGACCAGGTCAGGACACAGTGCGAAGACAGCCACCTGCAAGCCAAGGAGCGAGGCCTCAGGAGAAACCAAACCTGCAAGCACCTTAATTTTGGCCTTCCAGCCCCCAGAATGGTGAGAAAGTAAATTTCAGATGTCTAAGCCACCCAACCTGTGGTATTTTTGCAATGGCAGCCCTAGCAAACTAATACACCAATCATGAAGGTCACATTTTCTCAAGGCAGTTGAGACTTAGATAAATGAAAAATTTTAAATCTACTGACAAAGTAAGAGCAGAACAAAGAAGAAAGAGGCTGATGCTCCCTGGAGTGGCTGCAGGACAGTGAAGGACAGTTGCTTTGCCGGGTCCCTGCCTAAATGCAGTGGCATCAAGTTGAGAACTTCTCTAATGCCCATTCCTTGCCAGGGTGATGGGAATGTGTGTGTTCATTTTTTAAAAAAAATAAATATGGAGTAAAGTCTCATTACGTGCCAAGTACTGCTTAACTGCCAAGGTTGCAAAGATCAATAAAATATTCTCCACGGTCTAGTGAGAGAAATGTTAAATTTTATTGTTAGCATTTGTTTACATGCCCACATGCTGTAATTAGATAGTCTTGTATTGCTTTCACATTGTTATCTTCTCCTTAACCCATATTCAATCACCAAAAATTGCAAGAGCTCTATTTAAGCATGTCTAATGCAGGCCAAGCCCAGGAATGTATTTCAGGGTTCGGTACTTGGCCCTGTCCCATTGTACATTTAATTTAAACAGTGACCTGAGAAGGGATCTGGAGTGTATCCTCATGCTTTCTATGGGCCATATAAAGCTGAGAAAAGTAGGTAATGCCTAGGGAGATAGAATCAGGATTCAAAATATCTTGATCTCTAGGGAAAAAAAAAAAAATCCAAGAGCCATATGATGCCATTGACTCAGGATTACGTTCTGCATTTAGAAAAAGAACCACCTGCCTAAGCCTGTGCTGAGGTGGGAACAGCAGGGGCCTGGCTTGTCAGCATGAGGACAGACCGAGATCTTTAGCTGCCCCACATCTATTCCTCCCCCTCTTTCGTAAGCCATTGGCTGCACTTTGCTCCCTCGCATTTCTCTGCTTGTTCTTCTGTGATGTGCAGCGGGATCTTCCTGACTGTGACCTCGGTCCTCCCTCCCCGCCGTGTTCAGTTTCTTCCAGCCACCCTGCCTTAGATGACAAAGAGCCTCACCTGACCACGCTGTGTGGTCCCAGTTGAAAGCATTCATACCAGGTTTGCCCGGTCCCTAGAAGAGGGCATTGAGGATAGCGAAGGCCCGAAAATCACAGGCACATCTAAATTAACGGAGAGCAAATTGTAGTAAGGAGACAAGACTTATTTGGGTCAACAGAGCCAACTTCACAGTAACTCAGAGCTCCATTGTGAGTGTGCGAACTATATTCATTCTGGGAAGCAACCCCAACAGGTGAGAGTTATAGGAAACCAAAGCTGTGATTCAATTTAAGAAAAAAATGTGTTCAAAACTGTATTTGATTATCTTGCAAGGTACTGAGCTCTCTGTTATTGAAAGTGTTTTAGTTGAAGCTGCAGGACCATCTGTAGGGTCCTTCAGAGTGGATTCTGGCATCGGGTAGGAGGTAGCTCTGAATGACCTCTAATGTTGCTTCTAAATTTAAGATTGTCTTCTTCTAACCTAGCTGCACTGTATTTTATTTGGAACTAGACTGGAGTGGAAAGTGCAAGCTCCTATATATGGGCTCATTTTGCCACCTTTTTAGAGAGCGAGTGAAATTTATACTTAGCTCCTCCACAGCTGCTGGGGAGGAAATTCAGATCTTGCTGAAGAAAAAGAAGGGAGCCCAGCTGTCTTTGACTCATCACCCTCTTACATTGCCAAGGTCACGGTTACCTTGCAATTAGCACTTACCTTCAAAGAAAAGCAAACTCATCATCTTGCTACACTGGGCAGAATTCTCGGTGGGCATAAAAAGGGCCAAGACTTTGAAATGGTTGGAATTTGTGTGGATTAAGATAACCTTTGATCTTAATGGGGGAGTCCAGCATCTCTCTCACTCTTGCTCCTTCCAGCTGCTTGGAGCCAAGTCCTTGAGGACAGGTCCCCTTGGACTCGTGTGCTGGTGTTAAACACCAAATAAATGCACACTACTAGGAGGAGGGTGTGAAATCATTCTCTGTGTTAAGTTGTATGTTTTAGCAGAAGGATCTAGATTCCTTTTCACTGTGGCCCATGTCACTACAAATAGGGTGGTGGCCATCTCTTTCTCTGTTCTGAGGCCCTCGTGTCTGGATGCAAGGTTGCTGAGGGGTGGGAGAGCTCTGGGTGGAGAGCCAGGGGCCCTGAGCACCAGCTCCACGAGAGATGTGTCTTTGGCCCCAGTCAGTGTCTCCTGCCTTAGCCTGGCCCCTGGGCTTGTTCGTAGCTCAGGTGGGACACTTGTCTTCTAGCCTTCCCTTGCCCCTCCTTTTGTAGTCCTATAGAACATCTTTGGGCTTCAGTTTCTTTACCTATAAAATGTGGGCAAAACAATAACTTCCCTACCTCAAGGTTGTCTATCAGTAGACCATGGTTATCAGTGTGTACAATTTCACCAATCTAAAAAGATTCATGATTTCAAAATATTTTTTCTAAATAATGGCAACTGAAATTGAGTTATGATATATTGCCAGGCACTAGGCCAAATGGATTAGAGAATGCCTAAGTTAACTTCTCAAAAATCCGTAATACAGATGAACCCCTCATTACAGATGAAGGAATTGCAGCACAGAGAGGTCAAGTGCATTTCCCAAGGTCACACAGCTAACAAGCAACAGGGTGGGTTTCGATCCCACACTCTCTGCTGTCTAAGGTGAGTGCAGGCCAAGATTTTAAGGAACAAAAACTGGTTGTAGTCGGGCGGTCCTCTTCTTAGTCTTCTGGCTCACTGTTGCCTCTAAGTTGCCAAAAAGATCCCGCTGCTGTTTGTGATTGAAACAGCTCCTCCCCCAAGTCTCTGTGATCTTGGCAAGGGTGCCAGACTGAAAGCTACAAAGCGCCCTGCCATCACACGCTGCTTCTCATCTGTGACAGTTTCGGGAATCAGCGGGACCCACACCTGTCTCTTGCCTTTTAAAGCAGTTAGCAGGAAAGTGGCAAATGTCCCCATCCCCACTCCCCGTGCTGGCTGGGGGCTCGTTTTCCCATCCATGTGTTTTGAGATATCAGAGCTCCAAGGACTTTGCAGCGCCATCCGACGGCATTCCACAGGCAGAGGGTTGGACGGGGAGGTGCCAGGAGAGGGAGGAGACAGACTGTCCTCACCACACTTAATGTCCGTGCCCCCCAGAGGGTGAGTATCATGGTAATGGCAACATCCGCATGACCCAGCAGGTGCCAACCTCCGGCCCCCACATTTCCTTCTGTCTCAGGACCCCCCTACTCTAGGTAACCTCAACAGGTCTTGGGTGGGATGTGGGGAAGCAGGACTAGTTTTTATGTTTATTACCTTTCCCCTCAGTCCTTGCCTTTTCATGCTTTTTAAAACCCTCCGGCCCTAGTCAGAGGCTTTCGGGTTAGGTGAACTCTAAACAGTAAAGGGAGCCGTCTACACTCACTGTCCTCTCATGGGAGTCATTTTAACAGCAGAGAAGACGCCATCCGTGGTGGGCAGGCTGGGAACGGGAACAGGCAGTGGATGGTGCTTGCTTTTGGTACTTAGAAGACCCCAGAACTCTTGGGCTGGGTAACACAGGAGGCTTCTCACATGCTGGAACCACAGAGCTGGGGCTCAGGGTGCCCAGTGACAACAGCCACGTCATCGTCCTTGGCAATCTCGGATGGGAATGACCATGTTTGAATTGCCAATCGTCGGGCCGGTGTCAGAGATGGAAAAGAAGGACCTGGGAGGGAAGACCCTCCACCTTCTCACCTCCTCAATCAGCCAAATGGAAAATGTCCTGAATTATTGGCATCCTCAGTAAACTCCTTAATCTTGAATGATAGTTAGAAGTAGTTAAGTTTTACGGCATTTTTAAACTATGCTATTTGACCTCCTTAAACAAAAATATTCTCATCTCCCCCTCTTCACACTGTACCCACTGATCTATTCTGCTTCTTTTCAAACTCACTCCTGATATCTACCCAAACCACCCTACCTCACAACCCATAGCCTACACTCATCTTCCAAAGACGCTGCTCTCCTCCTCAAACACCCTCCATGGTTCCCCATTGCTTTCAGCTTTAGGGTCGAACTCTTTTGCCTTCTAGTCAAAGCCCTTCCCCACCTGCCCCGCCCCCCATCTTTCCAAATTGATTGTCTATGACTTTGCTGTAGGCATGTTTTGTTTCAGTTCCTGCATGTGTGTGTAGGGAGGATGGATGGGTGCCTGGAAAAGGCTTCACAGAAGACTTGGCTTTGGAAGAAATGTGGAAAGGTGGGCAGAATCCGCCTTGTACAGAGGGGTGTGAAGTCATCTGTGCTGGTCCCGGCAGGAGTGAGCACCTGCTGTAGGAACGGGGCCTCTTGCCTGCGTGGGGGACAGTGTGTCGCTCAGAGCAGCACTTGTAGCTTTGTCTCTGCAGGAACCCAGCAAGTGCTCTCACATTAATGTGTGAATAAATCCCACCAGGGTGGGAGAAGGAGAAAGGGTGGAGGAAAGGGAAGA
Organism: Eulemur rufifrons; assembly: GCF_041146395.1. Lineage (NCBI taxonomy): Eukaryota > Metazoa > Chordata > Mammalia > Primates > Lemuridae > Eulemur > Eulemur rufifrons. The sequence goes on along the minus strand of NC_090988.1, from coordinate 6,989,326 downwards.
ACATCACACTCTCTGGGAAGTGGTTTGTGCAAAAAAAAAAAAAAAAAAAAAAACACCACAACAACACTATACCTGTAGATTTCTTGAGAAGAACTGAATGTAAAACCAGACAGAATATCTTCTTACCTGGCAGAGGTCGGCAGAGAACGAATCAGAAAGCCTTACGGGGGCTTGGATTATAAAAGGCTGAGAAATACTGCAAGTTAGCCAGAAAAAAGCCCAGTGATAGGATTAACTATTCGGACAGGTTGAGTTCGAATCTCAGCTTCCTACCTAATCTCCAAGTATTATATATTTTTAGCTGTGACCTTGGAAAAGCTAGTCAGACTTTCAGCATTGTTTACATATTCGTAGGTGTATGTTGGTTTGAATCTGTGTGATGGAAAAACAATAGACCCACTTCTTAAGGTTGTTGTGATAATGCTATAAAGCACTTGGTATACATTTTTGGCACACAGCAAGTGCTCGATGTATCAGTAAATCTTCAGTGATGGCATCACCTTATTAACATTGATTGAATCAACTTTCAAACAGAAGTGACACCTCCTGGTTTGGATCCGCCTCTTGATGAGTCCGCTTCCCGCTCTGCTATGTTTGCCACTGCCTGCAGGGGGCCCCACCGCCTCCCCCCTCCTCCGCAGTTCCCTTCTGCGCTTGTCAGTTGCCTTTAAACTGTTCTGTCAAGAAGTGGATGAGAAATAACTTCCAGGAAAAGAGAAAGGCACGATGCCCTGTACCTTCACGTGTCCTAGCCTGCCCTCCTCTAGCAACTGGGTCACATATGCCTTGGATCTTAACTGTAGGATGACAGTTTAATGCTACTCAAAGAAACATACCTCTACATGACAATCTATCAGCACAGTGGGAGAGCATCCCCTAGGAATACAGCTTTGTGAATTAAAATGGAAAAGGATGGAAGAACACATAAAAAAGACAAAACACCCTCAAAGTCACAGCATTTCCGACATCGCTTTACCCATCAGAGGCTGATTTGGGTTTGGCAAAGTGGGTCCTCTTTGGGCCCCTCTGACCCCAAAGGGCAGCAGTCTGTCTGGCCCGCTGGGTGCTCAGGGCCCTCCGAGAAGCCCTCAGCGCCTGTGTTCCCTGAGAAGGGGCTGTGACCTGCCTCCCGATCCCAAGCCCTCGCTCCTCTGATCAATATCCATCCCTGCCGGCTAATGACCTTTCCGTCCCCCTCACTGAATGCATCACTCGGCAGGCCGTGCAGAGGTGGGGGGCAGTGGGAGCCCCCTCCCTCCCGCACAGGACACTGACTAATCACCACCATTAGGCCCACGGTCGCATGTGACAGGGGAACGCGGAGAGACCCCGACTCCTGTGTGATGGAGGCAGCTCCCGGGGCCGGCGTGGCTGCAGGGCTGGAGGAAAGCCAAGGATCTCGCCCACTCAGCCACCACCTCGCCCTGCGCTCAGACAACCTCTCCCAGTGCCAATTAGAAAGGGTCCTGGGAGCCTAATGGATAGGAAGGGCCCCATGTGTTCAAAGTAGAGAAAAAGTCAATAAACATGCCGCCCTCGAGTGCAAGCCCCGGGCCATTTATAAACCCCTTGACAGATGCGTTCTCAGTCTCCTCAACAATTCTGCAAGGCGGGTGTCTCATGGCCGCCCCCTCACAGATGGGGCAATCTCGAGTCAGAGAGAAACCACACGCAGAAATCTGCTGCTGTTCCCCGCGGTGAAGCTCTTCCAGCGCTCTGGTTTGAGGGACTCTATTCCCAAACGCTGCCGGCGGGCTGGCTTTCTGAAGCTCAAAATGACACCATCGGTGACTTGCCTGTCGTAACCGTCGCCCTTCTCCTTTTGTGCTTTGCCCCAGGCGAGCTCTGCAGTTAAATTGTTCAAGGGAATCAAATGGTTAGACCTTGGCTGGTTTGCAAATGTATCAGAGGGCACCTTTAACTGCGGGGGTTAACTCTAGAACCCTTAGCTACTCGCTCAAGCTGAAAACTTCAGTGTAGCCAAGTCATATTTCTGTCACAAAACGGATCTAATTTTGAAGATGTTCGAGCCGCCCCCTCTATTTTTGGCATCAACCTGGTACTGTAATTTAATTATCAAGGGAGAAAATTAGGGGATAAGAGTCAGAGAGAAAAGAAAGTGTCTCCGAAGTGCAGCTCCACCCAGGAAAAGTTTCCTGCAGAATCCCTGCCCACCGCTTCTCGAAGGCCACACTTGCCACGTTTCCTGCGCCGTCTCTGCCGATGTGCCCAGTGCAAACACAACTGGACCCTGGCACGGCCAAGACGGCCCTGGCGAGCCCCGGATGGACCGTCTTCCATCTTCTCCATCACCAACTCTCTTCTCGCTTGAGAATCTTTGTGACCGGGTAGGGGGATGCAAGAGGCAGAGAGAGCCCAGCTGCGCTTGTGGGTCCAGGTGCAGTTTTCTGTGCTGGCTGTTAGAAAAATCCTATTTTGACTTGAAACCTGCCTAAATTTCTCTGCAATTGATCGTGAGAGAGCACATATGAAACCCCACCAAGCCATTCTTAAGGAGCCATTCTTCTCATTACCTCCTCCTTTAAGGAAGCCGGGCTGACCAAGGCTCCGTGCGCCAGGCCCTCTGCTCCTCGGCTCTGAAATTAACCAGCCTTCCCTTTCTGCCTTCTTCATGAACCACCCGCTGTTCTCCAAAGTGCTAGGTGACAGCTGTGCACACCCAGGAAAATGGATTTCCGGCCTCGTTGTGATATTGCTTTAGCAGGATGTGTGCCACAGTCCGCGGCATCGGGGTGCGTGGGATTTGACAATATGAATCCTGACAAACAGAGGCAGCCCCTGCCCAAGCCGAGCCTTTTTGCTCACGTATCCTTGTGCACTGTTGTTGCTCCCAATTTCGAGTGACTGTGTGGTTGTTTTTATGTGCATTATGAAAGGGACAGGAAAGAAAAGGGGGACAAAAAAATAATGAGAGAAAGCCAGACGAATCATTCATAGCAGGTAGATCTCAAATAATTGCCAGCCAGGAAACACTTTCAGTAAAAGGCATGTATCTAAGGGTGAATTCATCTGTTGATACCTTTAATTCATTCATGCATGCATTCGAGTAATAAACAAATACTCACTGGCCACCTTCCCGGTGCCAGGCACTGTGCTGGGTCTAGGGAAATACAACAGACGATGATGGTTCTCATCAAGCTTACTAGCCTGCGAGAGATGCAGACACACGGCCGGAAGTGAGTGCCATGTGTGTTGAATGCCATGATGGAGAAGTCCAAGAACTCTGCTACCACACGGAGAGGACCGGGAAAGCCTTCCACAAAGGAACCAGGTCTAAGCTGAAGTGAGAAAGAGGAGAGTGTGTACGTGCCTGCATGTGTGCTTGTGCATGTGCATGCGTGGGTGTGGATGTGTACACACAGGTGAACACCCACGTGCATCCTCCTGCTGGAGGCCAGAGCTGCAGAACAGGGGTAAGAAACGGTCTATGTGGAGGTTGGACACAGAGAGTATCTGTAGAAAGACGAAAAGAAAGGAGATAAGCAATGACCATCTCACGCAATGCTTTGTGAGCTACAATTCTTTAGCATGGGGAACAAACTGGGAACATGGAAGTGGCTAAGATCACCAGGAAGAGTGGCTAAAATGGGAGGGAAAATGAGCCAGCCCAGTTCAAAGGACTAAGTCACACCAGTGATTGGAAGCTCATGGGGAAGGAGCCCACACAAGAGACCACAGAAGAGCACCCCGGGGTTAATGATATGTCATATTATTGGGCGTTTACTCTCTGGCAGTCACCATGTATGTGGCACTTCCTTTGATCCACGCTCAATTCTAGGAGATAGGTGCTATTGTCACTCTGATTTTATAAATGAGGAAACTGAGGCACAGGGAGGTTAAGTAACTTCCCAAGGTCACACAGCTGGCAATTGGCAGAGCCAGGCTTTGAATCCTGATGGACGGATCTGAGGCCTGTGCCCCTCAAGTGCATTCCACCCCAGGGGAGTGTGGAGTGAGACTTTACAGTCCAAAGGAACTGCAGAGAACAGCCACACTGTCATGAAACACTGGTGAAAGAGGGTCCTAGAAACACCTCTCTCATTTCAAAATGAGGAAACTGAAGACCGGCCTTGAGTCTCAGAAGATGATCTGAAAAGGAACCTCTCCTCTCTCAAGTGCTTCCCCACCTGTGGTTGTAAACAAAAGGACAAGCAGATGTTCTAGAACCCACAAACGTAGTCTTTAAGAAAATGTTTACTACTGTCCGAGAGCTGGTTCAAACCCCCAGTCCAGGAAACCAGCCAGCAGATGCAAACCCTGCCCTCACGGATACCGGCTCACCCTGCCCCGAGGCCGGGGTCCCTAAAGCAATTGCTCCATCAACTCTGTGCTCGATTATTTTGTACCTACTTGTAGGTTGGATTCTAATTCATGTCACTTCATTTTCCATGTCTGCATTTTGCCTCTTCCCAAGATGGTTGCCCCTTCAGGAGCTTGGGAAACATTTTCTCAGGGGTGTCATGTTTCTAGGGTCTTGCATAAAGCTCTATTGCTGTAGGCGCTTAATAACAGTTTTCCAAATGAACAAAGGGCCCATCCACCTCAGAGAGACAATCACAGATGATTTCATCCTATTCCCTCCAAAAATACGGTGGCTTTTGGACCGGATCCCCGAAAAGGAGTGGCAGCTGCTCAGTCAGGCAGCACCGACATGGGAGAGGGGAAGTGAGAACTCAGCCTCTCAGAAAAAGGTGACAGGACATGAAGGGTCAGGGTCCCACTGCCTGGCCAAGCCCGACACAGCCTCCCAGCTAGACAGCTAAGCCCTGTGAGTCAGGCTCTGCCCAATCAGGAGCAGCATCTATAACTGGGCTTCACATTTATTGCACAAAGAACATCCAGTGATGTCTGCAGCCTCTAGAATGTTAGAGACATTTACTCTGGGCTTTTCTAAATTAGCTGAGAGATGTACACAAGACTGCCTACTGGTAGACAGCTTCATAATGGTGAGAGAGCCTGCCAAGAGAAGGCTTCTTTTCAAAGTAACTTGCAAATTAGGGCACAGTAATGGCTCAGTAGTCACCTACTTCAGCTGGCCGCCTGTAGCCAAGTGACGGTGAGCCAAATCCCTGGCAGTCGTTAGGAGTTGCTGCTCTAACACACAGGCTACAAGAGGTTCTCCTGCAAGGGGGTTATGTAAAGGGAAGACAGCCCTGTTCTCTGCTCCCGTGATGTGACCAAGAGCAGAGTTTTCTGCCTTTTTCCAGATACAGAAATGCCAGCCTGAATGTTGGCCTGAAGATGTGTATAAAAATCTGTACGCCCTGTGGTTCTTGCCTTGCTGTGTGTTTTCAGGTGACCTATTTAGACTCTCCAGGAAAACTAAGAGGAGAACGTCAGACCTACTTTGTAGCTGGTTGGTACCTCTGACAATTTTCCAAATCCATAAATGCATAAGTTCCTTGGAAGGAGGCAGGGTGTATGTATGTGGAGGCAAGGAAGAAGCAGTAGTTCATATCTGACAGCCTGAAAATGACTGACGTCAAATTTGCAAAGTAACTGGTCCACTGAGGAGCATCCTATCCTGATGGCCTTTCTGCTCAACAGTCAGGTCATTGCCTTCTCCTCCTTCCCATACTCTGCCCTTATAGGAAGGAGCCACGGCCTCCCTCCCCTTATTCCCTGCTAGTAGATTTCAGTGCCAGGAGATTTTCCTCTAACATCAGAAAGCATCATAGGCATCAGATGAAAAAGAAGCTGGGAGAACACATGACTTTAGGAACCTACTAGCTAACCCCTCAATCACATGCCTCTCTGTCATATTCCTGGCATTTGGGGTTCTGCACAGTGCGGGGTTTGGGGTGCCCACACGGTGGTCCACTCTTCCTTCCCCTTTTCATTCATTCCTCTGCCTAGATTATGGCCCATAGCATTTTAATGCTACAAGAGGAAATTTGCAGAATTTTTTTAAAAAACCTACTTAAATAGCAGTCTCCTCTCGGAGATGTAAATATTCATAAACATATCAACTCTTCCAGACCCATCACAAATAGAACTGCCAATGACACCCCTGCTGCCTTAGGCGTTGTTCTAATAAGTTAGGAGCAGGGGAGTGGAAGGGGATATTTTTAACTTTAGAATTTGTTTTTTTCAAAAGCCATTTTAAAGTGCCCCGCTGGGAAGGAGCTGGAAAGAAGCTGTTTTCTGGAAACTGAGAATGCTTCAAACAGAGCTGTAGGTCAGATCTGAAACGGTGATTGAGACAAGGTGATCATATCCTGCATTTCTATAACACAGACCTCACGCAGGAAGCTCAGGATAACAAAACCCGAACACAGCTTCACGTGGCCCAGTGTGGAAACGGGTGTCACCTTCTCAGCGGATGGGGCTGCCTCAGCCTGAGCAGAACATGCCACTTTTAGGGGAAACTCTGGAGGGTGGATAGAGCCATGAGGGTTCCTCTGAGTTGATTCTCACAGTCACTGGGGGATTTCTTTACAGAGATGCGGCTACTAATGCTATGGCTTGTCAACTGATGTAGCCACAATTGCATTATCCAGACGTAAGTCTTTGATAAATATGTTTCTTTGATTCGGTTGTTATTTATTATTCAATAACTGTCCCATTAAACTTAAATTAATGGGGTATTTGGGATCCATCCCTGAATGCTTCTTCCACTTGTTTCTGCCAAGGGAGTTCTGCCAGATCTTTAATAACAACGCCCAGCTTGAGGATGCCACTGCAGTCCACGTGGTGTTTCAGCTGGGGTCCCGTCTGGCGTTGTCATGGCTGCACACATAGAGGGGTGACCACTGCCCCTGGGTCACTGGCCACCCTTCACTCCCGCGCATCCCCACCCTCGCTCACCTCCCAGCCCACTCCTCAGGGAGTGGCTTGAAAGATTACAGCTCGGAAGTAGACAGGGTGGGAAAACGAGAAGGGATTAGAGAGAAAATAGATTCATGAGAAGACAGATAACAGAGTTGTTGGGCTCTGTTAATTAAAAAGCAGCAATTTGTCTGAATTCTGAATGTGAAGAATCCCCCGGGAGACATTAGCTAGGCTTCCTCTGAGAACCAGACGTGCTCAATTTCTACGTTGTGACATCTGTGGCCAGGGGACAGCGAGAGGGTTTCTGTCCTGTGCGTCCTTGCTCAGAAACCTGACAATCTTTGGAGGGCCAACGTTGCCGTGGCCGCTGCCCTCGCACCCCCCGCCCTGCCTGGGCATTCTCACAAGGCTCGAGGGCCGGCTGCTAGGAGAGGTCCAGCTGGTCTCTCCCCCAGACAGAACGCCCTGCCTACTCCGTAAAGGATACTAACTGCTCCGCTAATATTTACCGAGAACTTATTCTAGGCCAGGCACTGGCACACGAGCTTTGCATAATTAACTCATTTTAATTTTTACAACAATCCTATGAGGCAAATACTCTTATTATCCCCACCTCATCAGAGAAGAAACTAAGACATAGAGATGTGTATTAACTCGATTGACTAATAACTGAAAAAATTAAGTTGCAAACACAAGCAGAATGACTAGAGAGCAGCTCTTATTGACCACTGTTACCCATCACAAGGACTATTTACTGCACTCTGAGAGATTTCTAAAACCCCATGAAAGAGTGCAGCCAACACATCACACCACTTAGCGCCAGAGACCGCGCACTCTAAACAGACAGACAGCGCCTGCTGGAGAAAGAGCAGGGCTCGGTGTATTGCAGGTTAATTAATCTTGTGACTTCGTGTTGCCTTGAGAAGAAATAAAAGTCCCCCTTTGTCTGTGGCGTTTACTTATTTAGAAATAAACAACAAAATGTTTTTTTGTGGGCTCTTGGTTCCTACCAACAAAATACCCCAGAACAAAGAAATGTGCGGTGCTAGGAGGCAGAGCCGAGACCAAGGAGCACGTTGCCGCTGTGTCCCAGGGGACACTGTCTTTCAGGATTAAAGTATAGAGCTCTGTCTCGGGGTTCCTCTAGGCCGTGACTCCGGGAAGATGTTCGGAACGTGTTTCCCCAGATGCTCAGCATATATAATGTACATTTTGACCATAAAGTGGCAAATTAGCTAGTACCATTAATAAACGCCATAGGTTTGAAAGTCTAGATGATCTTATTTTATAGAAACTCAATCATAGATAAATGTTTCCCATTGATTCAGAATTAATAGCTTCATTAAGCATTACCGTTTATATAAGAATGTTTATTGAAAACCTGCTGTCTGACAGACTTTATCCTGGGAACTAAGGATACAACAGTGAACAGCACAGACAGAAATTCCTGCCCTTATAGGGCTTATAATCTGGTGGTTTTGCTTCCTGTGAGCATAACATTGGATTCTATGTGATTTTCAAATTTTCAAGACTACCCATTAAATGGAACAGAACTTACACAAAGGTTAAGGAAGCCCATAGCCCTAATTAGGGCATGGCCTCTTCAGGTCATTTCCTATTGCTTTAGAAGGCTCAGTGGTAAGTGCAATTGTCATCAGGAGAGATAATGGTCTGGACCCTGAGCAAGCTGTGTCTCATCCTGGGCAGTGGAATGAGCCCTGGACTTGGAGTCAGAAGATCTGGGCTTGTCTGGCCTCCCACGCACTAAAATCACATGACTTTCAGCAACCAACTTGACTTCTATGGCCCTCAGTGTCTTTGTTGGTAAAACAAGGGAGAATAATACCCATTGCACTTATCTGAACGTGTTAAAAGCCCAAAGCAAAACAAAACAAAATAGAAATGGATTATGGATGAGAAAATGCTTGAATCCATGAAATTGCATGTAAATGTGAAGTGTCAATAACATAATGTGTGTGCAAATTATGATAGATGCAGACAGTTTTATAATCTGATCTGCTACCCTGTCAAAGTGCAGGACATCCTCCTAGAAGGTGATTTTACTTTTGTCCTTTACTCTCCCCCTGTGAGAGCTTTTTGATGTGTCAGCTCAGCTAGGCTGAAGATATCCCCCACAATCCCCCTTCCAGCGTATTTCTGGTTAGCCAGCTGCAGGGGAAATCCACTCAGGCATGGGAGGACACAGGGCAGCAGCTGCCATTCTGTACCATGCATGTCTCTTGTCCCAGTGATGCAGTGGAAGAGGATCTAGATGCTGCTGGGAAGGATTTTGAAGCTACACGGAAATCCCTAATCAGTTGACTTTAAGTTAATCAAAAGGGAGATTATCCTGTGTGGTTCTGACTTAACAAGTTGGAAGGCTTTAAAAGAGCTTAGTCCTTCCCTGAGGGCTAGATTCCAAACAGCCCCTGAGCTAGCACAGCTCTCCTTCCTCCAAACCTTCCTTCCTGATTGCCACATTTAGACGACGAGCTTTAGCTCCTGCACATGGGATTCTAGTCTTCTCCTAAGAACGTTGGCCTTGTTTAGCTGTCCTCTGCAATGGGGTAAACCATTCCTTGCAATAAATCCATTTATATACATTTACATCTTTCCCTGATTGTGCTGCTCTGGTTGAACCCTGATGGAAACACCAACCTAGACTGCTTGTACCAGTGGTCTATCTGTAATATGCAAATTACTTCCACCCATGCCTGTCCTTGTGCTTAAAGAAAAGTTGACCTCAGTTTCCAAGTACACCTGGGAGACATAAGCCTACATGCTGGGGAAAGGGGCTGAAGAACTATGCTGATTTTTAGTGTAAGAATCAATAAAGCATAATGAGGTGGAGCCTACTGGTGACTCGCTTTGGAGAAGTCCACATTTCCATCCTCTATCTCTCAGGACCATGCCACGGGCCCAGGATTTCCTGGAGGTAGTACCTCCTTCTTAGCGTGTTCACTGTGAAACTAGATGTGAAACTTTTTTTTTCCCCCAGTGCAGTTTGTCCTGAACAATCAAGATAGATGGCCAGCTCAGGTAAGTTTGTGCAACAATCCCAGGGAAAGAAACACTAAATCAATCTACTGGGGAAATATTAATGCTTTCATTAGGAGGCTTAATTATTCACATCAGCCTCTGGTTCTTTCCATGACATTAATTCCACTTCTGACTTCAGAGCAATTGCTCTTCTCAAACTTGCAAGACACCCAACAGGTGCTCTCGGTTCCCAGAATGTTAAACTATATTGCATACAGCCAGAAGAGACTGTCTCAGAACCAGACTTCCCTCCTGCTGCTCCTACATACCGCCCCCCATACACACCGCCTGAAGCTTATGGCCTCTGAATATTCAGACCAAAGCTCATAGCTGCTCCCGTGCACACTCAGACCTACCTTCCCATCTTTTTCCCATTCAGACTAATAACAATGGAAACAAACCCACATATATTGATTTCTCTGTGCCGAGCTCTGTTTAAAATGCTTTAAATATATCAACGGGTGTCTGGAGTCTGTGAGGTAGTACTATTTTATTATCTGTGTTTTACCAATAAGGGGATTGAGACACAGACGATTTGCACTTTGCAAATCTGAGGTCTCCTAACTGGAAAAAGGAGGGGTGAGGGAGTTAGGGTTTGAGCCCTGGCAGTACAGGGCTGGTGCCCACACACTTAATCTTTAGAGCAAAGTGACGCTTCCTATACAGGACACTGACTACTCTGTGTGGCCCTTCTGTATGTCTCCCCATAAGATTTTGCTACTTTTTTTTTTTTTTTTTTTGTAAAAGCCGCCTACCTTCCTCACTTGCCTGCCCCTCTGCCTCCAGCCAGGCATCCCCATCACCAGCACGCAGCCATCTCCTAACAACTATTTGAAAAGTTTATGTAAGACAGACTCAGCCTCCTGGGTTTTTCATTATCAGCACCCCCCATCATTACACAAAACTCACATTTCTTGTTATGCAATCCGAGCCCTTCAGCATCCTCGCGCTGACATCGCACACAGGCAAAGCTTCCAGTCCTCTACGAGAACCTCTCGGTGTTGTCTCCCCACCCACCGCGCCTGCATTTTCCAGGTGGATGGTTCTGCCGCAGGCACTTCAGTATCAGAAGCAAAGACACCCCAAACAGCTTTCTGTCATGTACCTGTCTTTCCCCAGAGCTCTGCCTTGTCTCACAGAGTCGGTGGGGAGGAGATAAACCCCTGGGGGTTAAACAAAGCGAAGCTTCCTTAGATTCTGTGGGGATTTCAATTCTGGCTAAACCACCAGGGGACATCACCTAGAGAATTGGAGATTTTATACCACGGTACTTTTTTTTCTCTTTGAACAAAATAACATCAAAATTCTGTGCTGATGGGTAGCACATTAATTAAATACACTCTTTCCAAATAAACTAAGGGTTTTGGAGAGTTGGAGAGCTACAGGTAGAAAAAATAACGAATTTCAAATACATGAAGAGTTCTCCAGCTAAAATGAAAATAACAAGTAAATAAATCACGTGGAAAAGGTCAGCACTATATTATAGAATAATCACTTGAGGTCACTCAATTATTCAACAAATATATTTTTTTCAATCTGAGCCTACAATGTGCAGTCACTGTGCTAGGAACTGTATTTGATGAATAAGACTAAAAAGATTGCTGTCCTCATAGAATCTGTATTTTGGCAGAATGCTGGGAAGCAAACCTTGCCATTGTCTGCAAGAGAAGTGACGCCTAAGAGATTCATGGTTTAGTGGATGTCTGCTCTTTTTTGCCTGTCCTGTATCGCTGCCTTTGTTCATAGCACCCAGATGTCATGTTTCCTTTGGACAGCACCCTGGACATCAAGATCAGTCCTCTTGCTCTGGAGACAAGCATGTGGCCCAGGTCCAGTGAGATTGTCACATGTCCTGGAGGATGAGATTGTTTCAGAGACGAGCAGGTGACCAAAGTCATGTAAAAAGAGCTATGCACTCACCCACTCGACACTCTGACTCCTGGGTTTTCCAAGCTGCGGCAGGCCAGCCATGGTCTGCTAGAGACCAGCACTCGGGGAACCTGCCCAAGATCAAAGGCCACAGAGTGGGCTGCAGGGCCCAGAGCACAGAGAGAGAGACAGAATCCTAGTTACACCTTTGATCCCCTGAACCCAGTTATCCTGAAGTCAGAGCCACTTACGGATTTTTGAGATACATGAATTAAACCTCTCTCGCTTCTTTTTTCCCCTTCAGTCAGCTTGAGTTGGGATTCCATCCTTTGCAACCCAAACAGCCCCTGCCTCAGGACAGCTAAGGATTTCATTCATCTTCAGCTGGCCTTTTAAGGGAACACATCCCTCTGCTTTGTTTACAAGACTTTGATTTAGAGTCAGACACATCTCAGTTGGGCTCTCGGTTCATAACTTACCACATTTAGGATCCTGAATCCTCAGTTATCGCACCTCTAAACTGGCAATAACATCAGAACCTTCTTTATAGGTTTGCTGCAAAATGCGATGAGATCATGACAGACTCTGCTTGGCCCCGTGCCTGGCACATGGTGGCACTCGATCCACAGCAGGATTGTGATTACGACAATAACGATCATTATCGCGATCATCATCATAAACATCCCAAGCCCTCTCCTGGCTGCACACCCTCCCTCTCGCAACTGCCCTGTTTCCTTGCTCCCTGTATGACAAAACTCTTTCTAGATGATCACATAGCTCTCTGTTTTGCACTTTTTACTCTGTGCCTTGATTTCCACCGGCTCCAATAAGGCTCTGTTCCCATGACGCTATTGCAACTGCTATTGTCACGATGCCCTGTGAACCCCACCAAAAACAATGATTAAATATCCTCTCATTTTACTCAGCCCCTCAGTAGTGTTTATCGCAGTGGTCACATTTTTCCTCTTGAAGCATTTTCCTCGTGTGGCTTCTGGGAAACCGCACACCTGGCCTTTCTTCTGCCACCACCTGTCTTAGTCTTTGGTGGCTCTTCCTCCTCTTTCTGATCATCTCCGTCTACACTCATCCCTGGGTCATCTCATTGAGTTCCTACCCAGGAAATCCACTTACCCATTAATGGCTTTGAAACACATACTGCTAGTCCCAAACCCTGCCCCGGGGTCCAGATCCCTCCATCTGACCATCCGCAGGACAACTTCACTTGGATGTCTCGCAGCGCCCTTGAATAAGTATAATGAACCAAACCGACTTGTTCCTTTCACCATCAGTCTCCTCCCCCCACACCTGCTCCTCTTCACCCAGTCTCCACCTTGGTAAATAGCATTGCTGTTCTTACTGTCTCAGGCCCAAATCCTAGACGTCATCTTTGACTCCTCTCTTTTCCTGGCCGCCCATCAGCAGGCAGTGTCGGCTCCGATTTCAGATTTATTCTGACTCTGATTCCATGGCATCTCCTCACCCCTCTCCGCCTGAGTCCCAGCACAGGCCTGCTGCAGCAGCTTCCCACCGGTCCCTGTGCCTCCCTCTTGCCCATCGGCAGCTTTGCTTACAGCTCTGCCACCCCAAAACCTCCAGTGGCTTCCCACTACACCTGTGATAAAACCCAAATCTCTTAAACATGCCCCCTAACATTTATGTTTTATGCGACATTTACATCATCCTCTGACCACCACTTGCAGACTTTTTCTACGTGTCTGCCCCTTCCTCTCCGTACCCCAGCCACACTCCACATGCTTCAGGAATCCTCACAATACGCCACACTGCCTCCTGCTCAGAGCCTTCATTGCTGCTGTTCCTTCTGCCTAAAACACTGTTCCCGCAGAGCTGCTTCTTCCGGCTGGCTTCTCATCACTTAGTTCTTTGCTCAAGTGTTACCTCCCCAGGGACACCTTGCCTGACCATGCCACCCAAAGAAGTCTCTTTTCCACCCCTATCCACCCTCCCTCCTGTATTCTGACCTATTTTCTTTATTTATTTTCCCCTATTTGTTGTCTGCCTTCTCTGGTTGGGTGTGCTGTCACAGGAGCACGGGTGAAAGGTATTAAAAATCAACAAGCAAAGCCTACTTAACAGTCAGAAGTGGGGGAAGCCTTAGGGCTTCTCTCTACTCATAATGCCTCGCAGAGTCTACTGCCTCTTGTCAGCCTAGTCTGGAAACTTGGAGCTCAGAAACATATTTCCAAACGATAAGATGACCCAATGAGGAAGCTGTCTGTATTGTACAATGCTGCCTCTATTGTAAAAGAAGTAATATTTAAATACTTGGCATTCAAACTTCTCAATAAGCCAAATTATCATGGAATAGGGGTAAAAATCAAAACAATCTGGACATTGAAGGGGACAGAAAATGATTCCTAAATAATGTTTATTCTATATGTGGCATCTACTAAAAAGGCAGTGGTCATTCCTAAACATCTGATGTAAAATGGATTGTAATTCCATAAACTACCTTGTGGCCATAATAGGAAAAATGAGCGACTAAGATAGGCAAGTGAACATGAGTACAGAATGACTACCTGCATAAGCATCAAAATCAATATGTGCTTCGAGTCTCTGGGGAATTGGACCTCAATAGGGTAGCCAGGCCAACGCCAAGTCTCCCCCAAGATTCAGCGAACCTCTAAGTAGAGAGACTGTCTATTTCTGTGAAAATGGAAATAAACCAGGACACATTTAAATATACCATGAAATTAACGTATTATTTCAGAATTCCCCAAAATATTAAATGTCTGGGGGGAAAAGTCTGTTTTTACAGGTGGGGCCACATTCCTCTACACTCAGTTTAACTGAACTTTATCCCACATCTAAAATGCTATTACCAGATTAATTCAATCTGGTTCTAATCACACCTAATCTCTCTCAAGCCCTCAGGCATATGCAGTATTCAGATGATGTTATATTAATCTTTCATCGGTATATATGGTTTTGTAAGTGTAAAATCTCATTCATGGACATCATTTTCTTCATAAAACAGATTGACAACTCCTTGAGGGGAGAGACATTAGATCACTTACTCTTTTACCCTCTGTCATCAATTTTGCTGGACCAGGGTTCTGTTCCTTGTCCGCAGGTAGCTAGGACCATATGAGAAGCACTTGGCTCTAGAGCCTAAGGGAATACCCTTTGTATAGAATCTGCCACCAAGAGGGCCAGTGTGGGTCACAGATGGCCATGGGTTTGATTCAGAAGTGTCCTGAGTCCAAGGCTAGTAGGGCTGAGGCACACATGTAACTGTGTGGGCTGGTTCCTACCTCTTCTCCAGTGTCATTCTCCACCCTTCCTGCCCTTCCCGGTGGCCTTGGAGACTGACCCCCACAGACTCCTCCACCCAGTTTCTCTCGCCCTCGGCTTCTGGGTGCGTTTGGCCAAGAGAATTCCCCGAGCAGGATCTGGGGGCTGGGAGGACAGAGTTGGAGGACCTATTGCCAGCTCCTGTCGGACATCCCCTCTTCCCAAGCCACAGCCCACACTCGTACCTATCAGCTACCCTTCTCTATGCCCTTGTATGCCAGGAACAGTAACGATTTCCGCTGTCGTAGTCACCGTCACGTGTGTACTCCCAAACTCTGCCCACACCTCTGCAATAGTCCCCTCATTACACATTGTCCCATTAAATCCACTGGGTTTTCTACACGGCCTTCCCGAGTCCTCAGTACCCTCGTGTGCACGGGGGGTGCACACACTGAGCAGAAACGAGTGAACTCCCACGACGCACAAGACAATGTTCTAGATGTTTGTAGTATAGAAAATTAATGAAGCACCCTACCTTCTCTAACGCCGTATAGCTATTTTCTTTATGGTGCATCATAATATACTTTATTTTTACTGGTTCATTATCTGCCTTCTTCACTAGACTAGGAATACCTTGAGTGCTGGAACTATATCTGACTCAATATATACCCAGCACCCGGCCAGTACCTGAATCAGAGCTTGTTTACATTTATGAAAGCTCTGGGAGAATTTTAAGCTGAGTAGTAAAGCCAGGCAAATAATTAACTATAATATAGAGTGCTAAGTGTTTAGAAGTAGAATTACTGAAGCTACCAGAACACAGAGGAGGAGGAAGGGCTTGATTCTGACTTGGTTGGGTAGAATAAGGACTTAAGGAAGAAGCCCATGGAGAGGAGGTGACATGTGACATAAGATGAGTAGAAGTTTCTCAGAAAGAAAGGAGGCAAAAGGACAGCATTCCAGATCATGGGAACAGCGGGAACGAGGAGCATTAGGGATATACAGGATGTTTGCGGGTATGAGCGTCCTGAGCCGGCCGTACACGGGGCTTCCTAGCCAGAGGCAAGAGAGGTGGGAAGGTAAGTTACCGTGAGAACGCCGTCCACTCCTGAATCACTGAGGGAATCTCTTTCTGCCTCAATTTCTATCTTATGGTACAAACGCAGGGGCCTTCACGTTTCTGAGAGAAGCTAGTCACCTGCCCACGTGGGATGGCCCATCTCAGAGGTCCTGGCATGACCTAGCAGCCGGCAGCAGCTCTGCATGCCTGTGTCTGTGCTCCTCAGCGTCTCCCAGTAGGGGGGCAGGGGAATTCTTATTTCTACTTTTTGGCCAAGTTTATGTCATCTGCTGGGAGTTTATATATAACCCAAGTATTTAAAAGATAAAAATAAAAATAATATGGCAAGATGATTTTGCATTCATTAGAAGTAACACTCGCACTTCAAGAGAAAAAAGACCAGGGTGTCCGGATACCCACAGGTGGGCTCCAGGTGCGCTGCAGCCTGGCTGACCTAGGCCACCTCCACTGCGGTCACAGCTAAACCAGGAAATGGGAGTTCCAGGGAAGCTTTGCTCTAAGCTTCAAGCTTATGTTAACTTTGCAAGGACCTTTATCTTTGGTGATTGAAACTAACCAAATTTTCCTCCAGGACTGCCTTGTGGATTTTCAGCAGACTGACCCAATGGTACAAACTATTGATTCTATGTTGTATCATTCAGAAATCAATGCTGTAATATTAAAGGTCAATATTAGGGACCTGTCTAGAATTGTATTGCCACCCTGACACCTCTTATCTTATAGATGAAACACAGGGAAGACACCTAAAGATTCTCTAAGCCCAGAGCCTTGGCACCCAAAGAAGCCACTGATTCCTTAATCCCATCGTTCTCAAAGTATGATCCACAAACCCCTGAGGGTCTCCAAGACTGTTGAGGGTGTCCATGAGGTCAGAACTCTTTTTTGCAATAACATTACTACATTATTTACCTTCTTTTTCGTGTTGACATTTACACTGATGGTGCAAAAGCAATGCTGGGTAAAATGGCAGGTGCCTTGGCACAGATTGAGATAGTGCAGGAAATTGGCACAAGTAGCCAATGTGTTCCTCACCTCTGCACACTCACAGTAAAACCCAAAAAGCCAGTTTTGCTTAAGAACACCATCATTAAACAGTAAAACATTTAATTGGTATTAAATGTCAACTCTTGAGTACAAAGACTTTTGTCATTCTGTGTGATGAGATGGGAAGCTCACGCAAAGCACTTCTGCTGCACAATGAGCACGACAGTTGTCTCAAGAAAATGCACCTGTGTTTGTCTGCGTTGCAAACTGAGCCAGCTGCTGATTTCGTGGGGCAAGCGTGATGTTTACTTGAAAGAAGGTCAGACAATTTTTGGTTATTTAGACTTGAGTACTTGGCAGTCATTTTCTCAAAAGTGAATGAAGTCAGTCAGTCGCGTCATGGAAACCAACTGAGAGAATCTGTTGCCGGTGCTAAAATTTGAGTTTTCAGGTGAAAAACAGAATTTTGGAAAACTTTCATTAGCCACCATTATCTTTACAGCGTCCAAGCTGTATCTTTACACTCGGCCTTTTGTGATGAGATCTCTGGTGATATTCACAGTCAAGAGACGGAATTTTGAATCCTACATTTGCCACCAACTATCCATAAAATATATTTTTAAACCATTTCCCTCTCTCGCTCTCACATTGCTAAACTTCAAAAAATGGAATTAGAATAAATGATTTTTGAGGTTATTTGAGGTCACTGCAAATCTTATGTTGTACGCCCCCTCCCCTCCCCTCTCCATTTCACAGCTTCCAAGCTACTAAGCAGAAGGGAGAATACTTACTACCTGAGTAAAGAGAGACCGCAAAAGCTGTTAGAAGGGAGTCATCTCCCCTCTCCTTCATTACCACAATCATGGCATCATCAGAAAGTCTGGAAATGTGAGGTTCTGACGTATGACGGTGGCCACATGCTCCTACATATAGAATGGTAGTTCTCCACTCTTAAAATACACCTTAGCGCCTGTGTGCAGGTTTGAGATCAGACCCGTCAGTCCCATGCTCGGGCACAGCCACCCCTAAGGACAGAGGGAGATGCTAGGTACAAGCCAGGTGTGGAGGGGAGGAGGCAGCCACCACACTTTAGCTCCCCCAGTTCCACCATGCCATGGTGGCTGCAGCCATCCTGTGGTGCAGCATGATGGGACCTGCCCTGTCAGCAAAACAGGCGTCTTGCTGGGGAGAAAGGCGCCTCACTCAAGACTCTAAGTTCTCCTGAGGATGCCGTTAAAGCCTTAGAGCAATCTAAGAGCAAACCTGTGTGGAGCCTGGGAATGCTGCACTCAGTGTGTCTAGCCAAACGCTACTGACTGAGCAACTGGCTGCTTGCAGAGACAGCGGACATGCCCAATCCTCCTGGCCAGATTTGTGTCAGCCCACGGTACCGCCGCCTGCAGGGGCTGCAGGAGCTGCTGTTGCCAAGTCGACTTTCCTCAGCAAGGTTGGTTTTGCCACCCGTACCCTTTGCTGTGGCTCAATTCCCTAACAGTGTGTGTAGGAAGGATGCAGGCTGAGGAAAGGGACGAGGAAGCTAGTTTTGATAGTTTTACTTGGGGCTCGTCTCTTTGTCTGATTTTATACAAGGAAATGGTCCTCTTTGTGTTAATTTCTTCTCTGTTTAAAACTGATTAAGTCTCTAAAAAGCTAGGGGACTTTGGCAGTGTCCAAGGGTTCTACTTCCTTCTTTTCTTTTCCTTTATATTCTGCAAAACCTGCAGCCACAGAGAGGAGCTGATCACACTGTGGGTGTGTTTTGCTTCCTTATGTCTAGATACAAGGGAAGAAGGGAAGTGGGAACTGGGGATTAGGGGGTGGGTAGGGACGGGAGAGTCCTGGAGACCAAAAGGAAATATCCTTGTGGAACTAAATTGCATTCAACATAATAAACTATCATCGGGAAATGAGTGTTCCAATTGAGTTTTGATGTAAACACTAATATTTCCTCCACTCTGCTATTCTCTTCTGAGGAGATCTCATGTATATTTCACTATGTGTCCTACCTACTATTACACTCATACATCAAAGGATCTGAGGGCAAGCAACCTGATTCTGAAAACATTATTCTTTTAAAGATTTATCCTCTCATCTTGACCACCTCCTTAGCAGGAAGGGAGAAGTTCTCCATAAATTATTTTAATGTGCTATGCAAAAGGGATCTTCTCACCTCTTCTGGGAAAAACTTTTCCGCAAGTGAAATTAGACAGGGCCCTCGATGTCACTTCTTTCCTTTTTTCTATGCAAGCACACTTAAGCACATTCCTAAATGGTACAAGAAAGAAACATCTAGGCAGGGGCAGGCACTGGAAAATTTCAGAATTTCACTAAAACTTTTGAGGAAGCCCAGCAAAAGGAGGGCATTAGGTCTTGTTTAGCTGCTAGAAGGGACACAAATAATGGTTTCAGAATAAATTTCTTAGAAATGGGTGTAAAGACTCCTTTCAGAGTGGGACCTGTAGCCTGGTTATGTTCAGTGTCATTTCAAGGACGTATGTTGTGCTAATCTCAATAATGCTCTAAGCCCCAAGTCTCCGCTAAGAATCCACACTGTCAGGGCAGGATGCACGGAAGCCTCCTGAACCAGACCCCACCCTAACATCAGACCCTGCCCCTAACACTAGGCCCCGCCCCTAACACAGGCCCCACCCCTAACACCAGACCCTACCCCTAACACCAGACCCCGCCTCTAACACCAGGCCCTGCCCCTAACACCAGATCCCAACCCTTACACCAGGCCCTGCCCCTAACACCAGACCCCACCCCTAACACCAGGCCCTGCCCCTAATATCAGACCCCACCCCTAACACCAGGCCCTGCCCCTAACACCAGACCCCACCCCTAACACCAGGCCCTGCCCCTAACATCAAACCCCACCTTAACACCAGACCCCACTCCTAACACCAGGCCCTGCCCCTAACACCAAACCCCACCTTAACACCAGACCCCACTCCTGACACCAGGCCCTGCCCCTAATATCAGACCCCACCCCTAACACCAGGTTCTGCCCCTAACACCAGACCGGGCGCCTAATGTGCTTCTAAACTTCTCACCCCAACTGCCTGCCCTTGGTTCTTCCCGACTGGTCAAACCCCGAGTGAGAGGAAGTCGTTCATTACCTGCTGAACCTTCTTAAATCTCACGATCCTTACTAGCTGCATGTAGTGAAGTCAATATGAATGTCTGCTCGCCCCCTTTCTCCTAGAACTTGACTGGCACCACCAATATTTACAAACAGGACTGAGAAGATTTCCAGAATATGTTAATTTGCAAATGATAGGACCTAACAAAACGGGGGCTCAGAGTCCCTCTTGCTTGTAAAATGCTAGCTTCCAGTTTGATGCCAAGGATTTGAGTAAAGCTCTTGGCCAAGAACGTCACACCCGGCCTGCTCCTTAGCTCTCCGTCCCTTCTCTCCTCATAGATGGGGTCTACTGACCCCCACGTACAGACATAACACGTCACTAAGCCAGAACTGAATAAGCAGCATTCCAGAGACGGCACCACCTCGCCCTTGCAGCTAGCTCAGCCTTCATCTGCTGCTCCAGTCGGGGTTGGGGCTGCGGCAGCAAGCACATCATGGATCCCAGTTCTGACCCTGTACCCACCACTGTCCCCGCACCCGAGATGCTGCCTGGGTCGGCTGTGCTCACCAGCCTCTCCGTGGATGGATTTCTGTCACGCTCTGATAACCACCATATGCAGCCAGCATGCGGCTGGGGTGTTGGGGACCCATCCTGGACGTTCCTGCAGGCCCTCGCTGTCTGCAGAGACAATCACACCCTCCTTGTACCTGGAGGCAGAGGGCCCGCCCGGGTCTTCAGGGGTCACAGAGTCTTCCTGTCTTGTTCTCGGCGTCACTCGGCATGTGCTGTGGGCTCTGTCAGGCAGAGACCAGCCATCTCAGTGGGTGAGGCCAGTTCCTGTCCCCATTGTGTTCCTTCCCGCCTCTTTCTGGCTGCTCTAGCCTATAAGAGTTATTCAGAATATCGATGACTCTGGGCTGGGACAGATGGTTTGTGTCACAGAGAGAGAAGTACCCAGGTGGTTGGTCCCTCTGGGCCCAGGCTGCCCTCCAGCAACTCCTTTCCCAATCCTCACGTTCCCTTTGTTAAACCCAACACACTAGACAGCTTTTCATGGTGTAAAAGGGAGAAAAGCTGCATCGTGTTCTTACAAAAGGTCTTTTGGAGCCGTATTCCGTGGGCCCTGCAAGATTTCCAGCGACGTGCCTGCACCCCAGACTGCGAAGCCTGTCGGCATTAGTGCTCATTTTATAGGATTTGAATGATGACTCTGGGTCCTATTTATCTGCTGTGAGGTTTTTCTTTTCAGTCTCATGCTTAAAAAAGGTCATTTACAGAGCACTTTGTGATCATTAATACAAGATGGATCTTCAAAGCAGTTCCCGAATTGAGAAAAATTTCCTGGATGTTTTTGTCAAACCGGCTAACCACGAGCAGGGTTTGATCACTTGAATGTGTCAGTCGTAGACAGGGCTGGAAGACATTGCTTTAAACTCTTCTTTGAAAAAACTGGTTCCTCAAGCCCCTTGTACCGGGGCCTGTTGTAGGGGAGGGGGCTGCCGCAGAGAAAGGAGGTGGCCCTAAGCCAAAGGAGAGGGAGCGAGGGGTAGAGAGACAGCACTGTTGGGGACCAGGGCCACCACCCTACCGCTGTGCCCCCACCGTCTGCGTGTGGCCACCAGGGCGGGCTGAGGGCGAGTGAGAGAGGGCTGCAGGCTGAAGGGATGATGCACGGCCTGGGCCCGGTCTCTTTGCTCCTTCCTGGAGCTTTGTCTCCCTTCGGTGGGCAGTCTCCAGTACTGCACGTCCAACGTGCCAGGCTGCCGGCTGAGGCCCAGTGGAGACATCTTCAAAGAACATTCCGGAAGACAGACGGCACCTGTTAGCCGGACAACTTGTGGGTGGGCTCCCCACGTCCGGTGGACAGAGCGCCCTTCCGGTGTAGCTGTATCGGAGTTGACCTGCCGCAGCAGGAAAGAGCAGAGACGCAAACAGGGCACGGGCTGGATCCCGCAGGTGCTGTCTCGCGGAAGTCACGCGCAGCGAAGCGCAGGCCACCTTTCTTTAGTTGCTCCTGCCCATGGGGGGGGGGAGGGGAAATGCGCTGTGTGCTAGGGGTGCACTTCCTGAAGTCCTTTTCCTGGGGTGGACTAGCCCAGAGCTGGCCCTGTATGAAGAATAGACGAATGGCATTTCCCGGGTGGGACATACGGGGGAGAGCATTTAGATGAGCTCCTGGATTAGAGACCCGCGGAGCTGAAATCTCACTTGCCTCTGTAGCCACACTGCTGGCATGGAGCAGGCCGTCGGAATGCATTAACGAGAAAGATTTGTTCGTTTACTTGAAAAACATGAACTGGAAGCCGTCTATGTGTTAATGATACAACACTGACCACAACAGACAACAATCTCTGCTGCAAAGCTTACATGGTGTCCACCAGGTGGACGACCAACACACAAGGTATACATATAAAGTATAGACTATGCTTGATTGTCATAAGACAAGGAGAAAAATAAAACCAGGAGGGGGAGGGGAATTGTCAGGGGTCGTTGGGGGCATTGAAGCCATGGTGACCCTGACTATGACTGGCATACTTGGTGGCCTCACCTGGAGGGGAGCAGTGTGCAGAGGAAATGGTTCCATCTGGTGCTTGGAAAACCAGGGCGCTTGTTAAAGCTGGACCTGAGCGGGTGTGAAGTCCCAGGGGAGGGTGCGGAGCAGGGTCGGAGCCGTGGGCAAACCACCTCGGTGGGGAGCTGGGCCAGGCAGCTTCACTGGGGCCTCCGGTGTGGGACAAACCCTGGGAACTGCACTTCTAAACCGTGTATGCAAATGCCCACCAAGTTTACAAGGTTGCAGGGAGCAGTGGCTTGCAAAGGGGTGCGGGTGACATTGCCACGGAGCTACAGATGCACACTCCACCTGTGGGCCTAGGGGAGAGGGCCCTGTTATCCAGCCCGGCGTCCTTCTGAGATGGGTCGTCTCCAAGGCACTGTCCCCAGCCAAATGTGCCCCAGAGTGTGCACAGTGGCTGAGAACAAGCTGTGGCTTAGATGTTAGTTCCGCTATGTAGATACGGTGTCATTTATTTCTCTCAGTACAGTGACCAAATTGGCTCTAGTGAGCGCCTGTGATAAACCTCACCACAGGGCCCTGTGGGCTGGGATAGTCTCTCACTTGTCTGCAGTCTCCCCAGGCAGGTAACTGGGACCTAAAGCGCCTTCAGCCAGCCTCTGGGAGCCTGTGGGCTGTCTCCTCCGTGCGGACAGGGTGCCTCAAGTAGATTCACAAGGATGAGATTTGCAGGATTCCAGAGTTAAAGCTGAGACATTGTCTGGGTCATTTAGGGCAGAGTACGCACAGAGCCACGAGCAGGCCGAGCCCCCGCTGCCACTGGAGCGTACAGGCTGCCCACCGGCCTGCCTAGAGCACCCTCCTCTCCTGCCTGCACCCATCCCTTCCAACCTTGGATGCGGCCTTCCCACCGTCCCCTGGCAGTCACACTCAGGCTGAATCCACACTACTGCGCATTGTTCCTCGTTCCCTGCCTCTTTCCTGCGACTGTCTGCGCTCTCCCAAGAGTGCACGCAGCGAGGGAAGAGGTCTCACCTCCTGACGTGAGAAACACCACCCTCTCTGGTCGGGAGAACCACAGTGGACACAGCAGCTGGCGTCCTGCGAGTGCTGGAGAAGACCTGCCTTTTCAGACCATCCGGCCAGCTCTGCCCGCTGGGAGGGGACTGCGGCCAGGGTGAGTGAGGCGAGGACCCCAGCTCATCCCACATCTGCTAGAGCCGATGACCATTCCCCCTGGAGAGGAAACCAATCCTATACCAGTTAAAAAACTGGGGCTTTAAACCCCAGCCACTTCCCAAACAGCAGAAATGTTCTTTGAATGCTCAGAATAACAGTCTAACAGTGTAACAGTGCTGAAAGCAGCTTTCAAACAGCGCCAGTCTAGCTCCACCCTCTGCTCTTCTAGGAGAGGTTCCCGAAGCGCAGAGAGGGCCTGAGACTCCATCCAGGTTCCTTGTTAGCTCAAGGGGCCAAACTCAGGGTGACATTCCTGCAATGTTTTCATTACATCAGGCTAAATCCTCCTTCCAGGGGAGCAAACCCATAGCCTGAAGGGAACCTTACGCGAGATACTAGCCTGGCTTTCTTACCTTATGAGCGTGTAAACTAAGATCCAGGGAGATCAGGCTATTTGAGTCAATTGTGTAAAACACTTCCCTAGGCCCAAAGTGCACCTTGGCAAAGTGGCCACGTGGATGAAGTCAGTGTCATAGCCTCCCATTGCCTCGTTCACTGTCCTGACACCTTTTCTCCCAGGGATTATCGAGGTCATTCCTGATTGCCAATGTGGCTCATACCCTGGTCTTCCTGTTCCCATGGTGAACCGTCCTTGAAAAATGGGATCACCCTTGGGAAAATGCTCATGATGTATTTGTGCGAAGTTCTATCAACTCTGCCTGGTGGTATATTAGAGATTTGAAGGAAGGTTATCTTTGAGGGTGCAGTTCTAGATGATTGTTCTTCTCTTTTCTATATTTTCAGCATTTTTGTGTTTCTTTTTTAATAACAACAATGCTTTTCTTTTCTAAGCATAAAATAATATGTTTTTTC
The DNA here is from genome assembly GCF_041146395.1 of Eulemur rufifrons. Classification (NCBI taxonomy): domain Eukaryota; kingdom Metazoa; phylum Chordata; class Mammalia; order Primates; family Lemuridae; genus Eulemur; species Eulemur rufifrons. The sequence continues at coordinate 6,964,656 of NC_090988.1, read as the reverse complement.
TTAGGCCGTATCTCAGGACATTGTCACAACCAAAGTTGATCTGATAAACTTATTTCTAAGCATAAAATAATATGTTTTTTCTTAGGCCGTATCTCAGGACATTGTCACAACCAAAGTTGATTTGATAAACTTATTTATAGTAAAGTACCAAAGATTGATAAGGACAGAATGTGTTTTTATTCCAGACTCAGCATTATAACCTAGCTCAGCTCCTGACGTAAAAATACTGAGCTTCTGAAGTCGAGCCCCAGGCATTCTGGTTCATTAGGAACAGAGCTCAGAATTGGGGCAGGGTAGAAGTGGGTATGGGGAGAAAAAGAAGTCCTTAAACTCTACTTTTTTCCCCTTAATATGTCAGAAAAAAAAATCCTCCTTAGTTATATTTGCATTTACATACAGGAGATTTACACCAGCATAAGTCTTGTTCTGTGACCAAATGGTGAAGAGGAAGACCAGCTCTCAGGCTGTCTTCTGAGCAGTGACGATGCTGCCACTTTGTCCAGCACATTCTCTCATCACAATTCATGCTCTCTGTTCTCTCAGTGCTCCTATCTAGGTTCTGGTGTGTGCTGACCACATGCTAGTGAATTACCTGGCTCAAATGTTGGTATGCTGCCCCATGTCATGTGAATTTACCTGTTCTTAGGAGGGCCTGCCTGGGTAACTGATTAAAAGGAGTTATGCTAATGAGAAAAAAATCTAGGTGCCCGACATGTAAATGCTGGAGATATTTTTTAGCAGATAGGCATTTTGGCATTCCCTGAATATACGCATGTATGAATTAGCACATCTGGTTGACATCTTGCTATGTTAGGTTAGCACGGATTCTTTATAGACTCATTTTTTTCCCTGCTGGCGTCAGACAAAGCCACTGAGGGTCAAGGTGCCCTAGGAGGCACCTACACAGACTTAAGAGGTTGGTGGCATGAGTCCAGAAGCTTTAAGCAAGTAACTAGCTTAAGTTTAGTTCACAACGAGAGATGAAAAGAGACAAACAGAATCAGGGAAGAGTTATTTACATTATCATAGAATATCATTACTTGGAGCTAGAAGGATCAAAGCACTTTTGAGATCACCAAATCTAACATCTTAAATTATAGAAGAAACTCAAACTCGGGTTGACTGAGACATTAGCTAGGAGAAAAAATGGTGCAGTGAAAAGTGAATGAGTGTTGGGGCCTGAAAAATACATATTTTAATTTTACTTGCCATATGTCATAAGTGGGTCAACCTTGGGCAAGTTATCTAGGCCCACAAAGCCTCAGTCTTCCCATTTCCAAAATGAGGATAATGATACCCACCCTGAAAGCTATTTATTTACAAGGGGAAATGAAACCATGCAACTGAAGTGCTTAACTCTATGCCTGACACATAGTAGGCACTTTACGTTTTTAAAAGTGACAGAATCCAAACTAGAAACAAAATACTCATGACTTAGTGCTGTCTCCCTCACCCAGTGGGGGAAGGTTCATATCAGAATTAGAATTACGAGGAGGAACTTTTCCGGGTACCTGTGCCATTCCCTCCTGTTCACAGGGGAGTTGCAGTCACATGCACGAGACCATAGCTGGGGTGCAGGGGCGAGTGGCAATTCGTGTGTGTCTGAGCCTGAGTGAAGACACCAGGAGAGGATGTGGCTGAGACTACAAGAAAGGTGTGCCCGTGACTACACACGTGAGCGAGCGTGCACACGCGGAAGGTGGGACTTGAATCTGAGCTGTGTGTGTGAGCCCTCCCATGCATACAGGAGTGTGTGTGTGTGTGTGCGTGTGTGTGTGCGCGTGTGTGTGCGTGTGTGTGAGAGCGTGTGTGTTCTGAAGGGGACAAACGGCACTGCTTCACCGGCACTCGCATTTCCTGGGTGGGAGCTTGCTTGTGCAAGTCTGGGTGGTATCACAAACACAAAGGCAGAGGTGACAAAGACCATTAACTCTTAGAAACGCCGTATAATAATTATCATGATGGAATTGCTCTTTCATTGCAGAGCCTAATTTGATAGCAAGCTCAGAGGAGGAGGGAGACGGGAGCAATTCTGGCACCATCCAAGCTGATACTGTGTTTCTAGTTGGGAGAAGAAAAAAATTCTACCATCCCCTGATGAACAAATGCCAATCCCCAGCTCCCTGCTAAATTCCACTTCTAACAAGTAGTGGGGGCTGTTTAGCTGGTGTCCTTAGTACATATTAACAATAAATAAAGCTTCAATAAATATGCAAAGCAAAAACTAATTTAAATTGACATTTGTGTCGGGTGGGGTGAGAGAGAGCCCGTTATACCATAAAGTGATTTAGGATATATTACCTCGGGCATCTGCATTACAAATTTACCTCTCATTACAGCTATGTTAACGGGGAAAGGCAGCTTCTCAACAACATTCAAGGCAGAGTTTATTAGCATAAATTTGCATAATAATTAGCTCAGCAGCAAGCAAAGCCTGTCGTGTCTTTCAAACAGGCAACTTCCAATGTCAATTTTCTGTGCTTCACTGCCTGTCCCTGTTCTGTCTAAAGCTCCTGGAACCCTCTTGGCCCTTCTGCTGGTTGCTAAATTCTCCCCTGCTGGTCCATTTCGGTTCAGGATTCCACAATCTCTACCCAGCTTCTCTGCAGAGAAAGTGGATGCTGGTCTCCACCTGGGGACGTGGGTGACCAGAACCCTGCCCGCACATCACTCTCCACTTTCAGATAGTACAACACTACGGAGAGACATAAAGGTGTGGTTAATTCCTAAAGAGGGTACACCTGAAAGTAATACTGAGTTGATTTTTGGAATGCATAAATCTGTGTTGTTTATCAGTAGTTTCCTTTATAATTATGTTGTGTCTAAGCTAATATTATAATTAGTTCCCATTGCCTGGGCTCATGCTGGCTGGGTGGTCCGGGCATACAGCTGAAAGTACAAGAATAAAAATTACAGCAGGGGTAATGCCAAGGGAGCAGAGGCTGAGGGTTGACTGATGTCAGTTCCCCAGACTCTGTCAGGATCATGGGGTCGGCAGGAGAGGTCAGACCCTAATCTCAGATATGTTTCTGCAAACTTAGGGCAGCCAGACACAGGACACATCCTTTCCCAGCACACCAGGGCTCTTCCCACCCACTGAGATGAATATGAATGTTCACTTGCAAAGGGAGCTAAGGAGAGAGAAAAGTGATCTTCCTGTGGGTTACATTCCCAAGGGGCCAAAGGAGGGGGATGTTTTAAAATATAGCCCAGATATGTTTCATCTGTAAAAATATCATATTCTAGGTTGATGTATGCCAGGTGCTGGGTAAGACAGGCATCTCATCAAAGGTGATGGCTTCTCCCCATCCAAGCACAGTAGATGGAAGAAGACAACTGAAGGTTTTACTGTGCTTCAAGGAAACCGATGGAAAACTCAGACATCTGTGTGTGTGTATATGATTCTTCAGGTATATATATATATATAAAACCTTTATTTGGCTTTTGTTATATTTGTGTGGAGGGGTGGGGGGTTATTGTGTAAAAACACATAGACAAGATCCTTTCTCACAGTGGAGCGATGATAAAAGTATAATTTATTGAGTGTTTACTGTGTCTGAGGCCCCCTTTTAAAATCCTCATATTGTCCCTAAGAAGTGTTATTATTAATAGTTGCACATTTAGATGTATGAAATGAGACTTGAAGATTTTTCTGATTCCAAAGCACAAATCCCATCAAAGGAGTAGCAGGGGCTTAAAGAAAAGCCTCTGGCCTGGGAGTCAGACAGGCGCTTGTGTGCTGGTGCTACCTGCTGTGTGCCGTGGGCAGGTCACGCCTGGAAACTGTTTCCTCACACGCAAAATGTACATGATAGTGAGATGTCAGAGGTGGAACGAGTGCTTTATTGTCTAGCCCCATTAGTTCTTCATTTGTAAAGTGATGAAAAGAGTTTTAGACTCTTTGATAGTTTTGCTAAGTATTTGGACTCTTCTCCAGAAAAATGCAGCTACAAACATTCATTCAAAATTTTGAGGCCAGAGCACTCATGGGCCTTGAGTACACACCTTCCATTCCTAAAATCCAACAAATCCAGGAGTAAGTCTTCCTGGTATAGTCCAGTCCTGGCATTTTAGAAGTGTGAATTGGGCTCAGAAAGGATAAAATGCTTGCCCAAAGTCACGGAGTGTGTAAGCAGTCAGGTCAGGACCGGGCGGCCAGGACAGCCCCACACCATTGTCCTACAAGAGCATCGTGCACTTGTTCATGGTTCTCAGACTGGGCTGGGCAAAATGAAAGTAAAAAACATCTGCTGGAGGGTGAGATGGGGAGAGATGGCTAATAAGTACTCGTTTCTTTAATGGTGATGAAACTATTCTAGAATTAAATAGTGGTGATGGGTGCACAACCTTGCAACTATGCTAAAAACCATAAATTGTACACTTCAAAATGGTGAATTTTATGCTATGGGACCTATATCTCAATTTTTTCCTTTAAAAACCCTACTGTGACAATCACTCAGAATGCTATTAGAGAACATTGTATTTAAGGAAATACACGAGAGACTGAGCATTTACAATAACTCAAAGGCAACGGCAGCATGTTCCTCCTGTAAGTTTTAGGGAGGAGCACAAGCGATTAGAAGTAGAAAAAGAAAAGCTAGCTGTGGTTAACCTTACCAAAGTGAATGGATCACTGACTTACACCTGTGGGCTATTACCTAAAGGAAAAACACATTCTCAAACTACGTATATCTAGGGACTGCTTGATGATCAGATGTGAAATTAGTCTATAAAGTATAAAATGTATTTTGGAACTATTCTATTGTTACCAATTAGAGAATTAGAACTCGCTATTAGAGAAGCATTAAGTGCTAATGGGACTGAATTGTCTGTTAGTGCTGTGCTGGTCTGCGCAGGGTTCAGAGCAGTGTGCACTGAAGTAATCAGGGACAGGTGTCCCCATGGGCTTGGGACTTCTGCACTGCTGGCAAATCATTCCCTCAAAAACACAGGAGTTCTAAGTAGCAAAGTGTGAGTGACAGAGGTTTAGTGTTGACTGAGAGCTATGACACAGGATTTACTCACGTGGTACATCTCGGCCAGGAGGGCAGAGCCTGAGACAAAGGTTGGTGTGCAGACAGATTAGTTTTGGTTTTGTTTTTATTCTTTTATTTGGATAAATTAAGCAGAACAAGTGAAGTTTTGTTACATGGCTATGTTGCATGGTGGTGAAGTCTGGGCTTTTAGTGTATTAATCACTAGAGTAACATACGTTGTATCCATTTAGTTATTTCTCACCATCCACCCACACACTACGCCCTTCTGAGTTTCCAGTGCCTAGCACTCCACACTCCATGGTCATGCTTAGTTAGCTCCCACTTATAGGTAAGAATATGCTATATTTAAGACAGATTCTTTTTGGAAGCAACTCTAGGTGGCAGGTGTAGGAAACAGGGAAGAAGTGTGAAACCTGGAAGAAGGAAAAGCCAACACAAACAGAGAGCTTGAGTTAGTCACCACATTGAAACTGAGGTTCAGGTGAGGCTCAGTCCTGCACAGTCCTTCTCAGGAACCCTGTAGATGCAGCTCAGAATTCCCACCTGAAGGACGGAGAGAGAAGAACACATCCTCCACCTCTGCTTCCTCCGCGTGGCATGGCTTGTTAACCGTCTCAGGCTCAGGGTGATGTGTGAGTGCTCCAAAGTTTCCTGCAGGCACCAGCCAAGCCCAGGGGCAGAAAAGCACGGTGCAGCCCAGGTGAGGCGCTCTGGGTTTGCTCTGCAAGAAGCTCGCCACCACAGCACTGGCTGGACTGAGAGGAGGACAAGGAGGGTGTGCGTAGGGGCACACAGGTGCAGGAGATGATGGATTTCCAAAGACCACTGGGACCCGAGAGGAGCAGAGCCAAGCAGCCTTCCTAGCTGGACTCCAGCAATGGAAACCCAGGGCCTCCCAGGAGAGAGAGATGGGGGTCTTTTTCAGCACCACTCAAGTTACTTGCTCCCAAACTGAAGTCAGTCCATGTCCTGCCATTTACACGACCCCCACAGACTCTAGACCCCAGGCTCCTCGAGGGTGAGAACCACGCCAGTCTCACCAGCCTTGAGTTCTCAGCGTGCAGATCTGTGCCTGCCACGTGACAGGCTCTCAGTAATAGCTAGTGAATGTAGAGTCACTGCGTCACCAGGGATGTGAAATATCTGCCGGTCCTGGCATCCTGACCTTCAACAATGCTTTTGCCAAGCAATTATAAGCAATTGCAATAAAAAGTTACTATTTATTGACCCAGGCACACTGCTATGGACTTTATATATGTTATCTCATGGAAAACTCACAAGACCCCTTACAGGAGGAGCAATGAATTGTCACACTTGTTTTGTGAGTAAGAAGCAGGCTTAGAATATTGGCGCAAGGTGGCAGACGTAGCACAGCCAGGATTGAAAACCAGTTTGACTTATTCCAGAACATATATTCTTAAATATTAATTCATCCTCCAACCCATGCCATCCGTTCTCTACATGAACGACTCCAGTAATGGGAATCTCATTCATTATTTGCCGAGATAACTTGTTCAATCTTTAGAGAGCCCTTGGGGCCATACAGAATAAGTCAACCCACATTTCTTTCTCTCAATATGCAAATCTACTTGAAACATCTATATCTTTCTAGGGCTCACTTCAAATGATAACCTTTTGCTTTTCTAAGACCACCAAGTAAAAGAGCTACTTTTCTTCCCTGACATCTGGCTTCAGATGTTCTATCTGGGGTTTGTGCACCATCCATGAGCTAGACTAGAAGACCTCTAAAGTCCTTTCTGATTCAGAGATTTTGTCTGGCTCTAGCATGACAGTGGCCTTTATCTTTACTTTGGCTGCCAGGAGGCTCAGGGATTTCGTAACTCTATGTAAGTGTATTTCTAGAATGAATTAATTACAATATATCTCTGTGTTCTAGCTCCCTTTAGAGAGAAGAAAGAGTAAACTCTTAGCCTGAGCGAGAGCATATGCAAACTTCAAGGCCAGACTTTAGAGGCCCTTTGGTTCAGCCATCAGGAGGAAAGAAGCGGAGGCCTAGGGAGGAAAGAATCCCCACTGGCTGGTCAGCACTCTTGCCCCCAGGGTCCCTAATGAAGATTTGGTTCACAGACTGAGCGGTGGGATATTCTTGCTGTTGTCCACCTAATTTGTTTATTTACTCTTGAAAAGATATGATGAGTAACATCAAATGTGGTCCTCTCCATGATCAAGCATCATTATCCAATCCCCTTGGGGGATTGTACTCTTAAGCCCTTTAAATGCTGGTACCGGTGGAAACAGAGCTGTCAGAAGCCACATCTTTCAGCCTCATTTCATAAATTGTCGCTAGTGAGGCACAGAGTTCAATGACCATGCACAGAATCACGCCCCATCCCTGTACATCCACCAACAGACTTCGTCACAGACATCCTCAGCTCATACAGAAATGGTACCTGGGGCAAATCCTCCAGGTCAGGCGAGGAGCGAGCAGAGCGGGAGAAGCGGAGTGAACAGACGCCAACTTCTCAGGTGCCCCCACCCCTCCCTGTCCACCTCGGCTGCATTTTGTCACAGACCAAACAGTAGAGGCAGCACTCCCCCCCACCTCCCTCTCTTTCTTATAGTAGCTGCAAGAGTGCAAAACATTGACACTGACAGATATCAGAGGTGACTGCGGGATCAATATTTCTATGACATTGTCAGGATTGGTTTGGCAATCTGCTGTGTGCTCACCAGCCTTTCATTACTAGGTCAGACAGAAGCCACATTTCTCCTGAAACAAAACTGAGACAAGGTTCACTAGGTCTCAGAGGCTTCTCCTCAACACAGCCTCTCCCTCGGGCGAGGTCCCATAGCAGGCAAATCGCTCGATTCTTTTGGCGCCTCTCTAAAGAAAGGATGCCATTCCCAAAGGCGGGGGCCACTGCAGGTGTGGGACAGTGCCACACCGGGGTTCTGGTGCTGCCTGGAAGGCCTGGGCTTGCTGCTTCTCCGCTGCAGGGGGTTCTGCTCTGAAGCTGGACACCCCCTGTGTGCACACGGCCTGTTTTATTGGCAGTAACGTCTCTCACACCTCAGGCCCATAAAGTCTTGGCCAAGATGAAGCACAATCCATCTGCTCCAGGGATTCTGACTACTTCATCAAGAGGAGGAAATTCTTTTGGGCAATCCCAGGACACCTCCTGACCTCAGGGAGCTACCGAGAGATAGCAGGAGACCCAGGTCCAGGGGAGCTTGGCCCTATCAAAGCCTGGGCTTGTCGAGTTCGTAAATCTGCGTGGAAACCAGGAAGAACCTACAGCAATCGAACCTGCCACCCAAATCCCAACCAGCATGCAGCCTTTTCTTGTTCTTCAGTTATTTGAACTGTAAGCCTAACACATGTTCTTTGAAATAATTTGAAGAATATAAAATATCTAATGTAAATCCATAGTCTCTGCCTCTCTTTTGTACAATATTATTACCTTTTAGAATTTTAGAAATAGATTGTGTATTCTTCCACAAGTTATTCTTCGCTTGTGTAAACATATGTAAAATCTGTGCATATTTCTTGTTTTTAAAATACAGACAGGATGATAGAATATATATTATTTTATACTTTATTTACTTAATCTTTTACAGACATGCTTTCAAGTCAATGCATATATATCTTTGGCAAACAAATTGGCTACTTCTGTCCAATTCTATATTTACTTTTCCAAATAATTTTCCCCTTCCTTATTCGAAAAATGTTTCTATCTGAATTCCTCAGGTTTATTGAGGAACAGATACTGTCTGGGATGAACTGTTGGCATTTCTCCACTTCTCTGTGCTGTGTAAACCTCCCTCCTGCATTGATTCACTCAGACCACCCGCTTCTATCTGCAAAGGAGAATGCCTGGCCTGTGGAGTTCCATTCATGTGGGAAAATTAAAGCCTCAGGAGGAGACGTTATAGAAAATTGTAGAGTTTGGGGCCAGAAATAGCTTTGAATGTCATGCAAATGCAAGCAGCAGCCTACAGAGAGACCCCTTCAGAGCACTGTCACAAGGTTCAAATGAGATAGCCCACCATAAAATCATGTGTGAATGCAAGTCATCATCGTCGTCATCATTGTCGTCATCGTCATCATCATCATCATCATCACTGTGGTCATCATGAAGATGCTGAGGCTCAGAGAAGCCAAGTAGCTCTCAAAGCTGGTCAGCAGACTGGTGACGGAGCAGAGGGTGACTCCAACCCCTGGCTCTCACTGGGAATCTTCTGCATTCCCACATGCTCATTTCACCAGGTCTCTTCCACCAAGCAGGTGGAGGCCCAAATGACATAGATTTCAAATTCTTACACCAACTACAATTGACTTCTGGTGGCACGATATTTAAAAGCTAGCACGGCCAAACACTTTGTGACCCCTGGTGATGCCTGGAGGTGGGGGAGGAGGTAGCACACAGGACTCATTTTGCTGGCCCCCTGCAACAGACAAAATCCCTGGTTTCTGTATACCCAGAGCCAGTCTCTGTCCGAATCTCGGTTCCCCAGGGTGATACTAAGGAAATCGGACAAGGTCAACTTCTGAGCTTTGTCCACAACTCTGTGAGCTAGTGAAAAACTCTACCCTTCCCGGATACCAGGAGGGCTGAGATTGCCCCAGGGTACCTTGAAGAGATCCCTGCCCCAACAACCAGATAGATGGTGCTGGGGTTGTTCCCAGGACTCGGCAGCTGATCGCATGGAATCAGGTTCAAGCTTCACAGTTCTGCCACATTTTCCCTGTGGGCTCCGTGTGATACCTTGTCAAAGAGGGAATCTGAAATCAAGAGTAAAATAAAGCAAGTTCCCTACCTAATGTCACGTGCCAAACTGAATTTTGTGCGATTTTAAGACTGAAATGTGAAAAGTGAAATTATAAAATCAATAGAGGGAAATGTCGGAGCATGTCTTTGTGAACTACGACTGGGGAAGAATTTCTTGAATTTCTATAAATAACTTCAAAAGCAAAAAGTGCAAGGGAAAATGATGACTGAGGATGACAGAATTAAGGATTTCTATTCAATGAAGGAAATAGAATTGTTTTAACAGTCAGCTCATTAGGAGAAGATATTTGCAACGCATAAAAACACACAAGGAATGAATACCTTGTTTCTACAAAATAAATAAATAAATAAAAGACTCCTATTGGAATACAGGCAAAGGGTACAATCAGACAATTTAAATATAAAACTCAAACGCCTGGGGGCCGTGGGAAGAGATCCTCCGCTCACTGGTGATCAGATACACACAAACTAAAAGAATGAGAATGTAGAATAAAACCACAGTGCACGGAACTGACTGGGTAAACATTGAAAGCTGGATAATGTCAAGTGTTGCAGGGGATGCAGGAAATATAAGAAACCTTACAGAGGCAGCTGTTCTGAAGAGAGAGCCAATAGCACCCAGATTGACTAAATTATATTCCTGCGACCTTAGAATTTCACTTCCAAGTATATCTCAGCCTCCCAGCATTACACATGTCCCAAAGCGGGTCTCTGCGAGGACGCCTGCTGCAGTGGTGTTGTAAGGAAGGGGACCCAGACACGTTCGAGGTGCTCATAGAGTCGGGGTCCATAGGCAAGGGGGTTGGTGCACAGAGCCCAATACAGGGACTGTGAGCAGTGAACTCAAGGCACCGAGAGCAGCATGGATGACTGTAACCATGGTGCTGAGTGGAAAACGTGGGGCCAATGAGATACCAAACACAGCATCACTTGCTCAAGTGCCATAGCTGAACATCTACACACATTTTACGTCTGCTGTACTGCAGACATACAAACACAGCGGTACACCAGACACACTGCCTGTGTGCGGTGATCAGAGCAGATGAGAGCAGAGAATGGGGATAATAGGAAGCAAAGGAAGGAATGAAGGAGTGAGCATGTCCTCACGTAAACCAGTGGCAATGAAAAGAGTCTGTGCTGGAGTGATATAAGATAATAAAAATAAAAGGCAACATGATGTGGACATTTGGAGACTTGGGTGCTACCCCTGCTCTCTGACCCTCCTGTCTAGGCGCCTGGTCCTCTTCCTTCCGGTGAAAAGCAGTCAGATGACCCTTGAAATCACCTCCAGTCTAACAATCTATAATGCATTACCTGCAGCTTAGGGCAGTCATGCTGACTTTTACAAAGCTGTACTGGCTCCAGTAAGGCACAAGAGGGCGCTCCCTGCCCATGGATTTTAATAATCCTGGCTGTCACTCCAAACTTAAGATGTAAAACTAGAAATGTCTCATTGGAGGATGACACCCCACCACCACCTTCACACACTTGTTATGCTATACTGTTCTTTCACTGCTTAGGAAATATAAAGGGGGTTACAAATGACAGATTTTAGAGACGTCCTGAGCCACACGAATCCTTTTCACTGGGAATCCTTAAGTTCTACAAATGCACCGTGCTTGTTCTCCCTCCTGCTCATCCAAGCTCATCCCCAACCCAATATTCCTTCTGCCCACCCACAGTTCCCACCGCATCTCACCCGGTTTTCCACACACGTGTCTGCCTGTATTGCTCTCCTGGCCCCTGCATCCCTCTGAACGAAGACATTTGCTGTTGGCAAGCATATTTGATATGTAATTGTATATGTGTCTGATACTTATTTTGTGTTCATGTAAGTCAAGGGAGGCATGTTTCAACTCAACAGAAGGAAAGAATGACTGCATGATCCATTAGCACTCATGGTGGGGTCATCTAACGAGCTGACCCTTCCCGGGAAGTGTGCAAAGCCAGACATCTGCAGTGTGGGAATGTTGCAGGGAGGGCCCACATTTCTGATGAGCAGCTGGAGTAGATGGTATTTAAGATTATTTCTAGCGATCAATTTGTTTTTCATATATGTAGATTCAACTTGTGATCTCCAATCTGATCTCCTTTAAGATAAATTAAAAATCCCTTTATGAATACAGAGAAGGTAAAACAAAAAATATATATCTGCCTGAGAACGCTACACTTGCTCTGGGGTGAAGAGAAAGTGACAGTGAACTCTGAAGGGCACAGCTGGGGGTGACCACGCGTGGTAAGAGCCACACCTGGGCTCACGTTTCACCTCTTGCACCAGCTCACTGTGTGACCTCATAAAATTCAGTAACCACCACCCCCTCCACCTCCATGTGCCTGCCGTAAGGTGGAAGGAAGTAATTTACATGATCTCCTAGGTCCTGTCCACCTCCTCCACCCCGACACTCTCCAGCCTGCTGTGGACTCTGCCTTTTGCTCCATAATGATGCTGGAAACGTGCTGGGATGCCTGTCCAAGAGGCCAGGAGGAGGCATTGCTCTTCCCTTTTAATGAAGCAGCTCATTGGGAATGCCTTTTGAACTTCAACCATGTTAGCAAAACAGTTTTACAGAATTAATTTGACATGAGGAGGAGCATTTTACCAGAGGTGTCAGAGCCGATAAGTTGCCAGAGAGATGGGGGCAGAGCAAGGACCTAGGAAGAAAACTCCTCATGGGCTATGAACAGAGTTCCCACTCACCTAGCCCACCCACACCAAGGCCAAGGCCACTGACCAATCCACAGCGCTACAGCAGCCCAGCCAGATGCAGATGGCCGCACGTGTAGACCTGGCCTTGAACCAGTGCTGCAGGGTGGTACCTCTCAGGCTGTAACGTGTGTACTAATCACCCATCGGTCTTGTTAGAATGTGGGCTGTGCTAGTAGATCTGGGGTGAGGCCCGAGCCTCTTCATTTCCAACAAGCTCCCACATAACACGCCTGCCGCTGGTGTGTGGACCACGTCTAGGATGGAGGGAAGAAGGAGCAGAGTGCCAACAATTCTACACCTGTGGTGGAGACACGAGAAGTCATTCCCATTTTCTTTGTGGGAATTTTTTCCTAAGATAGGCAATGTTTCAGGTGTAATGCTGCCCGACACCAGGGGGCTGCTTGAAAGGACACTCACAGGCCAGGGATTCCGTATTCGTATATTTCATTAACCAAGTTCCTCCCTGCCCTCCAGCCAGCAAAACACCTGAACCCAACTTGCCCATTCCTTTTCACTTACGCTGCTGAGGAGCCACTGGGCACCTTGACGATGGAGAGAGAATAGTATAAAAGCCTTACTGTTATGAAAGAGCTCAATGGTTTTTATTGCTTGTATCCTTTGAACACCTCGCAGGTGTTTTGTTCACCTTTTCATTGCTTCTTTACTTCCTCATCGAGGCCGTTCACTGCATGCCAAGCCCTGTTCTGGAAGCTGCGGTTTCGACACGAAGCAAAACCGTTCACCGACCTCACAGTCCAGTGGGGATAGGGGTGAGTGGAGGAGAGTGTGGGTGCAGAGCGCGTGGTGGGGAGGGGTTATAGCAGCATGGACTTCACCAGCGTTTGGTGGGAGGACTACTGGCAACATTATATTCACAAACATGAACCAGGAGTTTTAGAATTGAAAGGGACCCAGGGAGTCCAGATACTCAATGGAGCTACTCCTTGCAGGACTCCCCTGCAACATCCCGGTGTGTGCATGACCGCAGGGTGACGGGCCCCTCTGGCGTCGTTGGTGGGAGACGGGGTGGCAATAACCATACTTTGTAGGACTTAATGCTTCCGTCTGGATGGACCAAGGCTACCTGATGAACTTTTCTTCCACGACAGCTCCCCTGTGAAACTCCCTGGCGTTCTTTGCAGAGCGAATGCTCCTTTTCCTCTGGGATGCCGGCATACCGATGACACATCTAGCAGACATCTCTCAGGACGCTGCAGCTGGGTACTCATTTGACTGAACGCCTCCGCCGCTAGATGCAAGTTCCGCAGCTTAGGAACTGAGTCCGGTTTTCACTGCATTCTCAGCGCCCCACCCGACCCAGTGTGAGCCGCGAAGGGAACGCGTGCAGTGCCTTTGCACACGGCAGCATATTTGGTGTTCACAGCCCACCTTTGGTTTTATTCACGCTGGGTTGCGGTACTCTCTTCTTGAAGGGGAAGAAGGAGGCTTCTGGCACAATCTCCCAGGTAGCCTGTGAAAAGGCCAATGTTTAAATGCATTCCTACCATAGGGTCCTGCTAACGGCCCTCACTAAGCACCCCAGCTTGGGGAGGCCTTATAGCATATTTCAATAATGTTTGTCATTCAGTCAAGAATCTCATTCTTAGGAAGAGAAACTGAGGCCAAAGTAAGGATGTCGATCAAGCACGTGAAGCCCTGGATGGTGCCCGCCCCAATTCCTCCCCGTCCCCCGATTCCTTCCTGCATTCGCATCCTACCCTACAGCCCAGCACCCTTCCTCCCTTCCCACCGCCGGCCCCAGATCCACCCTAACCGCTTTGCCTCTGGCCTTCTCTCTGGCTGGCACGTCCTGCTCCTCCAAGCACAGGTCTGTCCACCCTTGCACCCTAACTGGAGAGCAGCATCCTCCAGCAAGCAGCCCTCGGAATCCCCAAGAAATTCTGGCCCCTGCCTCCCCGGTCCGCACACAGACTTGCGTGTCATTCCTGCCACACTGTGCCCCGTTATTCACGGGCGCCCATCCCGCCGCTGAGAGCTCCTGCAATCAAAGGACGGTGTCTGGCTTCTGCAGGAGTGCGGGCCCAGCGCGGTGCCTCCAGGCTGGCGGGCCGCACGCAGGACGCGCCAGGGCTCTAGCGCCTGGGTCCCCAAGGCGGCCTCTAGAGGGGGGCCGGCGTCTGAACTACGGGAGAGGCAGGGTCGCTCCGAGGCCGGAAGACCCCCCAGACAGGAGTCTCAGGGGCAGGGGGTGAGGGGCTCTTTGCCCCGTAGGACCCGAGCGAAGGCGGGCCCTGCCCGCGTGGGGCCCCTCCTCCTCGGCTTGCCGTAGCACGGCCCCCACGACGGCGCGGCCGGCTCAGGGGACAGGCGCTCCCTCGCGGCGCCCGCCCTGCCGGGGCTGAGCCTGATCGCAGGCCGCGTCAGTCCGCGGACCCCGCAGCCCTCGCGGCCGCCGGCCTCCCTCCCCGCCTGGGCCTCGCCGTGGGCGCCCAGAAGGCCACTGCGGCCTGCTGCTGGCGGCCCCGCCGCGCCGCGGCCGTTTCTAACCCAGGCCCCGGCCGCAGGCGCACTGGGCGCACCGAGGGGTGGGGGACACCGAGGCGTGGGGAGCTGGGGCCGCACAGTGCAGCCCAGGCCCAAGCCCAAGCAGGGCGCCCCGACCCCGCTCCTTGTCCGTGCAGGCGCCCTCGGGGAATGAGCCCCAGTCCCTTACAGCACGGCAAGCGCCACACACGCACACACAAATACCGCACACACTATCACAAAACACGCATGGCACACGCATATGCTATGCACACAGCACAAACATACATACACACATTCCACACATTTACACACCACACACGTGCAATATACTCACATACCACACACATGCACACTCATATGCCACACACATACATATGCCACACACACTACACAATGCACCACACGCAACACACACATGCCCTTGTACTCACACCATACACACACGCCATACACATACATACACTTCATACACACACAGATCACACCACACCACACCTCACACACACCACACCAGAAACACCATACCACACAAATACACACACACTGCACATGCTACACACATGCCACACCACACATACACACCACACACACTGAATCAGCGTGCACAGTCATCAGAGCACAACTGTCTTTTACGCTTTTCCTCTATCTGCACTGATGGTAAACAGGAAATATTAGCACACTTAGAGTTAGCCCTTGAGTGGACATGCGTGCATGTTTGTCAGTCCGGAATCTTTTCCTCCCCATGGTCCTGGCAACATCATTCACTGTTCCCACCCCCTAGCCCCAGAGTCCTGGGGGGGGACTGGTGCTCTTGTCTCTGGTCACTAGCTGTGGAGAGAGCTGGCCTGAGGGAGGAAGGTGGGTGGAAGGGACGAGAGCCAGAGTCATGGAGGGCACTTGACCCCTGGGTCCAATGGTGCCTGTGCCTGGAATTGCACCCCTGGATTTTTTCAGCTATTTCAAAGCTGGATTGAGTTGTATTTTTGCCACTTGCAATCAAAAGAGACCTGGCAATCCATTATTACTGGAGCAATTATCTTGTGTTGTGGGTATTCAGGGGGATACTAGTGTGAACATGGCCTCGTTATTAGGGGAGATGAGAAAATGTACCCAGTAACAGGAAGCCCAGGTCGAATGCCAGACGCTCTCAGGACATGGTTACGGTCTCCATGGGCTGTGGGCGTCAAGGGCAGTTCAGTTTGGAGCAGGAAGGATTCCCCTGGAGAGGATGATAAATTGGTAGATGTCCCAATCTTGAATGCCCTCTGTTCTTTGAATTCTTATAGGGTGAAGAATTCTTTTGGCAATTACTCTTATATGGCCTTGTGACATCTTTTCTATTGTTGTCTGGAATTGTTATTTTAATCTTTTGTTACTAATTAACTTTTTGCGTGCTCCTGCCTTGTCTCCCTAAATAGATGGCAAATTCTTTGAGAGTAGAGACCTGTCTTGACTTTTTTTAACTGGCAAGCAGAGACCAGAGACCAGAGTACACATTGTACCTAACCACAGAAGAGACCTGTAGGGGAGGTCTTGTTAGTCTCGTTTTAGAGATAAGGAAAGTAACTAATAGAGGGTAATAATTCTTCTAAGAACGAACAATGTAAGTGACCAAACCAGGACTCATACCTGGGCAGTTCTCTGAAGCGCACCCCCCACCCCCTGCACACTGCCTTGCAGACCCTAAGTGCTCAACAAACATCGTTTGAGTCTCATCATTTTTAACCATCAATGTTTTAAGCCGTATAATTAAAATTTGATGAAGGTCAATTTTCAAATTCAAGTGTTAGTTTCCCATAAAGTGACGTTAAGCTGTAGCAGGAGATTCAGTCTCCACACAGAGAACTTCATACCAGGGAGGCAAATATTGACCCAGGCGTCTCTTGAGGGTGCCTAAGTTTGAAAGCTCGAAGCACTTCATCCTTTAAAATGAAATTGAAGGAGCTTAGGCTTGGCTTGGAAGCCTGTGGGGGGGTTCGGTGTGGGGGGATGGTGCAGCACACCAGCAGGGATGTTGGGGAACCCTAGGCAGCCCCAGACGGTGCCTGGCCTAGACAGGGAGGCCTACCCAGCTCTCTCTCTTCACCTCATGGGGTCTCCATGTCCTTCCACACAGTGAGTGTGAAATTACTCGTTATAGCTGTGGTTTTTGTAATGTAACTCCCATATTTTCTATTTAAAACATTGCCATTTTTAATTAGAGCTCAAATTCGAGCATGAGCGAGCACCTATCATACAATACAGATGTATTTATTACAAGAACCATGATATAAAAATACTAACATAAAACACTTCGACCCTGTTGTTCCTCTGCTCAAAGTCCAACTTTGCTTTCATTACCTACAGAAGAAAGATTAAGCCACATGTTATGTCATTCAAGGACTGAAATATCTTGTTCCTACCTACTTTTTCAAGTTTATCTCCTTCACTTTCCCTTTATGTAAAATGCAATGAAACGGACTCTTTGTTATTTCATGTTAGTGTTCATCCCTCCTTTTAGACGCCACTTCCTTCATGCCTTTGGCTGGCAAAATGTATTTGTCTCTTTATTGATTCATGCAACCAAATGCATTTCATGAATACCTACTATGCGCCAGATCTGCCTGATACAGACATGGCCCACACCATGTGCTCAAATGCTTTTTTCCCATGAGGCTTTCCTAATCACCTCCCCATACAATGCCTCCTTTCTGTCTCTACCACAGCCATGTTACATGCTGCTCTGTGCCTTAATTAGCCATGTGCATGCCATTCCCCACACCAGACAATAAGCTCTTTGAGATCAGAGGTGGTGTTTTCTTTATCTTTACAATCTCTTTGGTACCGAACACATAAAGCAAAAACTCTATTTGTTAAATTGATTTGAAAAAGCTTTCAATACATTTGGCAAGAAAAACCATGCCTAGCAATTAACTAAATAAGGCAGTGTTGTAGCCTGTTGGGCATCATTTATATTCTCATAAAATAAAGTACCAAAGTATATGTTATTGATTATAAAAAAAACAATATGTAATAGAGTGTTACATGAATTAAAGACCACATATACCAAAAAAAGGGAAAGATCTACGTACATCCAAAAGACAAGTTGAAATTTCAACAAACACCTAAATAGTAGAAAGGAGTCTTCCTGGATTCTGCTGTACATCAGATTGAGAATGAACTATAAAAGTGGAAGGCAATCCAGGGGATCATATGTATGTTAAATTTATAGTAGCTGAGGCATCCTCGGAAGCTAGTTGCATTGCTTAAATAACCTGTCAGTTCATCTGATATCTAACTCAGCTCCTTCCTGCTGCAGTTGAAATCCCTATTCTATTCATTCTGTCCTCAGAGAAAATAGAGGACAGTTAATGATCCCCCTCTGTACATTTCAGAAGATGGTGTAAAACAGTGCCAGAGAAAGCCTTTTAATAATATATTTCAAATATGCAGATTCAAAGGTGATAATTCAAGCACAGCTCTAAGATTTTTCAAATATCTTATTCCATCTCCCTTGCTCTGATGGTTTCTATGAACCACTTTCATTTTCTAAATCTGGAATTAGTAGAATCTGCTTGAAAAGAGATATTACAGTCAAACGATGTTCTCAATTTGAGGTGTAATTATTTTTCCCCCATTTTAAAAGCCTAACATAAAATGTGATGTGATTTTTTTTAACTATGCAAGGGACATCAACTTTATGTCTGCAATTTTTTTTTTCTTTGAGCTTTCTAGGACTTGAAGCATAATATAAATAAGAAAGAAAATGCAGATAAGTTCAATTTCTAGTTTGCAATAAAAAGCCAATCTATTGTCTAACAAATGTCCTCCTCTTTACCTCATCTTCTTACTGCTGCTGAAAATTCTGCTGAAATAAAGTATTTAATTAGCAAATAACAATTGAATATATTCAAGGTGTGTGACGTGATGGTGATGATTGGATATACATATACATTGTGTAATGATTACCACAATCAGATTAATTAACATATCCGTCACCGCCCATGCTGTACGTTAATTAGATCTCCAGAAATTATTCATCTTGTAACTGAAAGGTTGTACTCTTTGACCAACATCTCCCCATTTCTCCTCCCCTAACCCGTGGTAACCACCGTTCTATTCTCTGTTGCTATCAGTCCATCTTTTTTGGATTCCATATATAAGTGAGATCATACAGTATTTGTCCTCCTGTATCTGGCTTATTTTTCTTAGTATGATGTTCTTCAAGTTCATCCACGTTTGTCTCAAATTGCAGGATTTCCATCCTTTTTGTTTTGAACTTATTCTCAAATCAAAACTCTTCGGGTTGTTACATTCGCCCTCAGAACCTAAGTATACACTTGAACCTGCCTCAAATGAGATTGCACTTAGAGTCAAATATCAAAAATGTTAGCACTGAGAGGACCATTTGAGATCATCAAGTTCAAACCTATAATTTAACAGATGATGAACTTAAGACCTAAAGAGGTTAAGTGAATGAATGAAGGTCACACTTCTGGTTAGCAGGGAGCTCAGAGTAGAATTGAATTGCTGTTTATGTTTCTTTTCCAGCATTTTTATTCCATTTACCAACATTTTCCAAGACTTGCCTTTTAAAATGGCAATTTCCAGGATGTTAATAAGCATTTTAAGTGAAAAGAAAAAAATACCCTGGCCCACATAAACTTACAAAATACCAGTGTAACCTGTTCTGCTTTGCAGAGTTTTCACATGTCAATGTTTTGTGACTCCCCAGGAGAGAGATACTTTATACACAATTTGGCCAACACATTTGACTACAGACCTTTTTAAAATTAATTTTTAGGAGCATCTATTATTACATCTCAGGTCCTAGTGCACCAGAGAACAGTGTCTGGAAAATGCTACCTTCTGTTAGAATGTTATAGAAGTAGGGCCGAGTTTGACAGGCAAAAGCTAATACTTACAGGTTCTTTCCACACTGACTAGCTGTGTCATCTTACATAGGAGAATGACACTCTATGACTTCTGCATTCCCATCTGTAAAATGGAAACTCAAGTGTCTTACCATATTGTTAGGAGATGGTATAGGTGTGTAAAATGCGTGATCTATAAGTATCAAACTGTATTTGCAACAACATGCAAAATTGTCTACTCTATAGCTTAACAAAATAAATATATGAGAAAATGTATGTGATTGAGAAGATAAAGGGGAGAAATAAAATGCAACTGCATAGAAAGTTAGCACCATGTGCTAAAGTCTTATATTAATGTTAACAGTGGATGACAAATTTTACTCTGTGTTATTAACCTAAGAAAAAAGAAAAGCACCGTGTCTTACTATAACCAAGCAGTCCATACAGTAAAAATGAGTCCATTACTCAGGGAAATCACAGCTTTCCTCAGTACTGAGACTAATCAGAAAACTTCATGGTTTTTCGTCAACTCTTAAGAGCACAGACTCTGAAGTCACATAGTTCCACCTTTGCCTCTTACTTGGTTACTTTAGCAAATTACGTGATGTCTATAAGCTGCAATTTCCTCTTCCATACGATGGGCAATGTATAAGTGACCACCAAGGCTGTGCCTGTGACATGGACAATGCAGGCCATGCTTGAAGACAGTGAATTCATAGTAAATGATAGTTTCCGTGGACACTCCCCTCAGCAATACCCTTCAATATAAAAGAGCAAATTTTATCTTCTGTTTCTTTTGCCATTGGCTTAAAATTAATTATGTTACAATACCAAAGGGGATTGTAATAAAAATAATTTGATATTAAGCTAAAACATGCAGTTGTCTTAGTTTAAATTAAGTAATTAATTCATTATACAACCTGGGTAAAAGCTTTTCCTGCAACTGGACTTTAAATGAGAGTGGAACAATAGCATAGTATAAAATACGTTTCTGGCAAATACCTGGAATGCAGGTAGGTTTACGTTACCAATCCAGAATGATCCAAATGTTCTGACCACCATCCGAGTGAAGGGTAGGGTCTACAGTGCTTATAAAACAGGGATAATGGGTAATCAAGTCCCCATATTCTAATCTACTAAGCATGACTACTATAATTTCATCCCAGAAAAATTTCAAAGCAAGTGATATCAATCATCTATCTGAGCAATAAAAATATCTCCAAAACTTCCCATAAGATGGCTAATATTAAGTCAGGTAGATTCTAGGTGAATCTGCTGAATTACACTGATAGTGAAATGTATCACAATGTAATGGAATGACCCACAATATAGAATTGTTGGATCTAAGCCAATTAAATTTTGAAGGACAAGTGCCAAAAAAAGGAAGAGTTGATCTTGAGCTATTCTTTCTGATAATAGCAAGCTAACAGAACCAATTGCCTGTTGAGATCGTTGCTACTATGTGACAAGTAGAGATATACAGATAGCATCTGGAAATATGTCAAATAGACATACGTTATGCCAAAAGAGGGATTCTGAGAAGATTCTGAGCAATGAATATATTTTAACAACATTGATATCATCTCCCAGGGCAATTTCTTTGAAGGAAAGTTTACTTACCTAGATAGATGTTATTTTTATGAGTAAAAACTGTAACCATTTATCCTATGCTCTTTATTAATTATAAACCTCTTCAGGGCTAAGAATTAACTGTATTAATTAATAAATTCACTTACTTGTGTGGAGATATTTACTGAGTATCTACAGGGCAATAGCAACATACTCTGTGCTAAAGGCAAAACAAAAGGCTTCTGACAAGGTCCCTGCTCTCTAACGGCACATAATTCAGCGTTGTGGGAGTCACACAGCTGAATTCATAAGAAACAAGGAAGAATATGATTAAGTGCCTGATAAATGGCACAGACAATAACTACTTATGGAAGTTCAGAAAAATGAAATACATTTGGAACTCAATCAGAGAAGGCTCTATTGAAAAGGGGAGACTTCAACCAACCTCTAAAAAAAGCCCAGCAGTTTATGGTTGGATAGAGACCTTGGGGAAGGAAATTTAAAAAGGAATTAGAACTGAATTCGAAGTCTACTTTCCATGATTTAACACACAGACATTTACTGAGCACATGCCATGTACCCGGCACCGTTCTAGGTGTGGGGAATAAAATACTGAGCAGAAGTCAATGAGATCTGTCTCCTTTGGAGCTTCCTTTCTAGTGGGAGACACTCTAATTGCAAAAACTCACCTATGCCAGTTGACAAAGACTCCTTCCTTGGCCAAACTTTAGTCAGGCTCCTTTGAACTCTCTTCTCTCATCCTTGGCCTCATCCTTGGCCCAGTTTTAGCAAAGAATCTTGCTAAGCCAGTCTATGGAGAATTGCTCCACCCTTGACATTCAAACAAACTCCTCTTCTTCCAGCCCAGGTACCTAATCAAGTTCTTAGTAATTTTCCATCCACTCCCTTACCTCGCCTGCTGATGATAAATCTCTGCTTGTCTCTTAAATTCAGAGCTGAGTTCACTCTTTCTCCCCTATTATGATGGTCACGTTCCTTATTGCAATAGACTTGTGTAAAGTCCTCCTGGCCACTTTTACCAATATATGCTTGCTCTTTTCTCTTTAACAAAGTCCCAGGTGAGAACCGTGATGATGCTTTGAAAGAGAGGTCCCTGGGGCCGTGACACCACTTTGCAAGAGGAGGCAGGAAGAATTCCCAGAGGAAACAATTATTGAACTGCAAAAACATAGAGGAAAAAGTGCAGAAGCCAGAGGAATCCAGATATGCAGATGTCCTGCGTGGCAAGTCAAGAACTGATATAAGTTTCGTGTTGTCTACGACAGGAGAAGCCAAGAGAAGCAGTGGGTGGATGGAAGACACACTCCACAAACACTTCCAACTCAGCATATCCAAATGTGAACTCAACATCATTCTCTCTTAAATCTGGGTCTTCCTTTCCATTTTCTATACCATGTACCCCATGCCTGAGACAGCACTTGAGTGTCTTCTTTTCTTTCCCCTGAAATATGACTGGTCAGTAGGCCTTATTGTTTCTGCATCGGTACCATCTCTGGAATACTTTTTTGCTCCAGTTCCATAGTTGCCACTCTCATTGTACTTCACCTCAGTTATTAAGATTCTCCTTAGGCTGCTCTGCCTTCCACCCTTTGTACTATCAAAATGATCTTTCTGAGAAGTATAAATGATAATATCATTCTCCTAATTGAAATCCTTGAATGGATCCCACCATCTATTTTCCATTGTCCATTCCCTTCACTTCTCAGAAAAGGCATTTCAAGGTGTACACCCTCCTGTGCTTTTCAGGCTAATGTCCCTCCATTTTTGTAGGGTCTAATGGAACCCTATAAATAGCAATAAAGACAGAAGCCTTTTCCTGGTTTCTTTGGTAAATGCTGCTCTTTTTGCCTGGAATACCTTCATCCTTTATGCTTCCTTCCTACACAGGTGCATGTGCGTGCACACACACGCACACACGCACACACTGCATCTCTTCCAGCATGCTGCTCACTTCCCGCAAGAGTCATGACCCTCCCTGCCTTCTCCATCGCCCAGCGCGGTTAGATGACTCTTGTCTATACTCTCACCTTTGTACCTTTCTCTAACATAACCCTTAACGCATTTCTTTGTGACCCTATGATTGTCTGTCTGCCCCACTGTACTTTAAACCATTCAAGATAGGTATTTAATTTTTTTACCTTTATTTGCTCAGATTCTACAATAATTTTAGTGAATAATACTTGGCACTATTGATCTAATAATAATTCATTGGGGGGGGGATTTATTCCCAGTACACAGTTATATGATCTTAGGGTCCCTGTGTATAGTATATGACTCTGCCTCCTTGTCTACAGCTAATTGGTGCTATAGTCTGAATGTCCCTTAAATTTTATGTGTTGAAACTTAATTGCCAATGCGATAGTATTAAGAGATGAGGCCTGTAGGAGATTAAGTCACGAGGGCAGAGCTCTCATAAATGGGATTAGTGACTTAATAAAAGGGTTTTAGGAGTGAGATTGGCCCTCCATCCCTTCCAGCATGTGAGGACGCAGTGTTCGTCCCCTCTGGAGGAGGCAGCAACACGGCACCGGAGAGCAGCCCTCACAAGACACCAGCCCACCGGTGCCTTGATCTTAGACTTAGCCTCTAGAACTATAAGGAATAAATTTCTGTTGTTTATAAATTACTCACTCTGTGGTATCTGACTATAGAAGCACAAATAAAGTAAAGCAGAAACTGGTACTGGGAAGTGGAGTCCCGCTGCCACAAATACCCACAAATGTGGCAGTCGCTTTGGAACTGGGCGATGGGTGGAGGCTAGAAGAGTTTGGAGGTACATGCTAAAAATCCCCAAAACCTAGATTTCCATGTCCACTCAGGAGGATCCAGGTGCAACTTAGGCTGCCACTCTGGAGGGCACCAGGGGTCAGCTTTGCTGCTGTGCATGTGGTGCTGGCTCTGCAGACATGCAGCCTGCGCGAGCTGTGGGGACATGGCTGCCTCCACCTAGATCTCAAAGGATGCTTCAGACAGCCTCAGGGCCCAGGCAGAGGGAATTGCCCCAAAGGCAGGGATGTCACAGAGAGTCCTCACCAGGACAACGTCTAGTAGAGCTGTGGGAGAGAGGCTGCCCCCAAAACCACAGAAGTGTAGAGCCACCAGGGAGCAGCGTCAGCCTGGGAAAGCCACAGACACGAGTCTTCAATGGTGCAAGTTGAAGCATGGGCTACACCCATGGCAAAGCCATGGAGGCAGGCCTACTTAAGGCCTTGGGGGCCCAACTCCTGTCCCAGGATGTCTAGAAAGCTGGACATGGAGTTAAAGATTATTCTCAAACCTTAAGATTTAATGTTGTTTACCCTGCTGGGTTTTGGACTTACCTGAGACCTATTAACCTCTTCTTTTTTCCTATGTCTCTCTTTTGGAATGGGGATGTCTATTCAATGCCTGTCCCACCATTGTATTTTGAAAGCATGTAATTTGTTTAATCTCACAGGCTCACATCTGGAGGGGAGATTTGCCACAGGCTGAATCTCACCCGTATCTGATTTAAATGATATTTAGATAAGACTTTAAACTTTAGAATTTTGAGTTGTTGCTGGAACAAGTTAAGACTTTTGGGGCTACTGGGCTGGAATGAATATATTTTGCATGTGAGAAGGACATGAATTTGGGGGGGCATGGGTAGAATGTTATGGTCTGAATATCCCCCAAAATTCATGTGCTGAAACCTAATCACCAATGTGATAGTATTAAGAGGTGTAGGCATTGGGAGGTGATTAGGTCATGAGGGCACAGCCCTCATGAATGGGATTAGCAACCTTATAAAAAAGTTGAGAGGTGAGTTCAACTCTTCCATTTCTTCTACCGTGTGAGGACACAGCATTCATCTTCTCTGGAGGCAGCGACCTGCTAGCCCCTTGATACTGGACTTTCAGCCTCCACAACTGTGAGAAATAAATTCCAGTTGCTTGTAAATTACCAAGTCTGTGGTATTTTGTTATAGCAGCACAAAACAGACTAAGATAATTGGTAAAGGGGTTGGTATCTAATACAAGGTGAACAAATGGAAACTTCCCTTGAAACTTTTGGACTGAGAATCACAAAGAGTGTGAGTCAATCGCAAAATAAAACTCAAGAGCTGTTAATTATCTTGTTCTTTCTGTGTGAGGAAGTTGGTCTATAATATGAGGTTAAAAAAAATCCAACACAGAGGATTGAGCAAAGGATGGAGAGAGAGATAGAGAGAGGGAGAGAATGAGTTCTGGTAACAGCACTTGAGTTCCTAGTGGGATTTCCACCCTATAGTTTGATTATAAGAGACATCCAGTGTTGCTCTAATAACCCCACTATTTTCCTAAGCTAATTTGAGTTAAAGTCTGTAACTTGCAGAAGAAATCCTTGATAATGCATACTAACCATAATTATTGAGCAATTGTTATGTGACCAGCACAGATTTGGGTAATTTATGATTAGGATCTCACTTAGTGCTCGCAGTAGTCTATGCAATTGGTATTACTCTCAGAAAACGAAGCCTAAATTCAAACCCAGTTCTGTCTGTCTCAAAAGCCAGTATCAAATGACTGGTAAGCGTTCATTAAATGTAGCTTAGAAAAATACAGGTTCACTGGAGTAGAGGGCATTTTCCAGGTAACATGTCAAATTGATGTTGAGTATAGATTTTGTAGGGTCTTAATGCTGAAGTTAGAAATCTGCACTTAACTTTTTTTTTTTTTTTTTAACAAGAACCATCAGAATTCTTGATGTGGTATGAAAAGGACTCATAACACAAATGCAATTTCTGCATTATCTTCAGTCAATTCAGTTCTCTTAAAAAATAGATAAATCTTAATTTTCATTTTATAGGAAATATAAAATTAAGCCAAAGTCAAGAATATGAGTGAATGCATATTTTCAGTGGCTGCAATGGCCAGATGGTCTTTTCTGCTAACTGTGATCTGAGCGCTGAAAATCAGGAGCCCCAGTGTGTCTAAATATTAGCCTTATTTTAATGGCATTATTCTACTTACCTGGACCTGGGATAAAGTATTTCTGTAAAAAAAAAAAAAAAAATGTAGGTGCAGCTATAGTTATCTACCTGTACTGGGTGATGTAAGAGTAGCTACTAATTATTTTTCCTTTGAGGCTTTCAGATCAAAAATTCTTTTAGTAAAAAGTGGTAAACATTTAAGTCAAGAAGGTGAG
Organism: Eulemur rufifrons; assembly: GCF_041146395.1. Classification (NCBI taxonomy): domain Eukaryota; kingdom Metazoa; phylum Chordata; class Mammalia; order Primates; family Lemuridae; genus Eulemur; species Eulemur rufifrons. Next base: position 6,938,126 of record NC_090988.1, on the reverse strand, counting down.
TCACAGTAAAACATTTAACATAAAGTGCATTTGGCTAAAGACAGGTTGCTTAAAGACCAACATTACCATACAAGGTTTAGGAATCTGAAAACTCCATAATAAAACTTCACAATACCAGGAGAAAATGTTCAGATATTATTTTCAAGTCTACAACCCATGATAATTCCCTTAAAGATCCATAGTCAACTTTTCCAATACCTTTGCGAATCACTCTAGTTTTTTAGCCCTTGTGACTTCATCTCAATGATCTAGAGCAGGTGACATGTGGTGTTATTGATGTTTCTACAAATGAAAGTTGCTCAGAAGCATTTTTTGAGTTGTTTATCTTGTTAATAGACTATGTTCTGCAACTTCTATCTTGAATGCTCAAATTACCAGAACTAAGGACAAGTCCTTGTTTATTCAAATAGCAGGAGAGAGAAAGACAGTACCAAATGACAACTTATTATGGAACCAATGTCTGGAATGAACTATATGCTTACATGTTCAAACACCTGCCTTAAGGTTCTCTTGAGATGCTGGAAATGAGTTTGCAATAGCAAGGTCTTGAAGCATGTATCTAACAGATGTTTGAGCTTGGGAAGAAGATTTCATGACAACATGAATGTAAAGAGAGTATTGGGATATGATATTAAACTTTTACCCTAGTGATGCAGGGTATTCAAATACCAGCAGGTTTGAGCAAATATTTCTTCATCTGGTTGCTAGTATTTAGTACACATGGCTCAATTATGTATGCACTGGAATTAAGTCATCCCACCCTATAGTGTATTCTATTCCCAAGGGGAAATCAACACTGTCAATAGATGCTGGAGGTCTACATGATCTGGTTGTGTCAAGGTTTGACATTGGCACACTGCTCATGTAGCTATTATATTAGTGCCAGACAGTATCTCACTTGATCAATATGTAATAAATTGTATGCACTTACTCATCTGCTAGGGAAGATGTTTTCTAGCCACATCTTCCAATAAAGTAGCTCTGTTGGCCCAATTGCTGAGACTAGGATGATTTTAATGCAAATGCTTTTTGCAACTGCACATTTTTTTTTTTTTCAGGGTGAACCAGCCAGAGCAAAGACTGTGGGACCCAAGAAGCAAAAGGAAGGGAATGAGATCATCTCAGAATTGGGTTATGGAAAGGAATTAGGGGCAATCATGGTATTTAAATCATTAGTGTCTTGCAAAATACCTAATAATCAGTAGGTGTTTTTCAGGGAGGGAGTAAATAAATGAAAGGATGAAAAGATAAGTTTAACAGCTTCAAAAGAGAATACAGAAATCTTATTTATTTATAAATCTGGCCTTACCCTGACTCACTCAAGGTAGTGATAAATTTAAAATTTACTTCCTAAATCCAAGGGAGAAGATAAAATTTATATGGCATGCTAATGAAGAGAAAAATTTTATTTAGAATTACTAATGCAGTGGACATGAATTTTAATCAAAAAAATTCTAAACATTCATATTAAAACTTCAGAAAATCAAAAATAAAGAGAAAATCTTGAAAAAAACCAGAGGAAAACAACCACATTACCTATAAAGGAGAAAAGGTAAAAGTTACATCTGAGTTCTCAGAAACCAGCCAAGCACACAGAGTAGAGTGAAATAGTTAAGGTGTTGAGAGAGAGAGAAAAAAAAAACAGCAAACAAGAATTCTGTACCTTATGAAATTATCCTTCAAGAGGAAAGGAGAAATAAAAACTTTTCAGACAAACAGAAATTGAGAAAATTTGCTGCCAGGAGACCTGCCTTACAAGAAATGTTTCAAGTTCTTTAGAAAGAAAAATTATAATGTCAGAAACTCAGATCTGCATAAAGATAGGAAGAGCATTGGAAAACAAATAAGTTAAGGTAAAATAAAAACCTTTAGTTTTCTTATTCTTAATTGACCAAATAAATAAAGTTTGTTCAAAGTAATTATAGCAATAATGTGTTTGTGCAAGTGTGTATGTGTGTGTATATATACACATATGCTAATGTACATGTGAAATGAATGACAGCAATGATACAAGAGATGGAGGGAGAAATTAGTTATATTTTCTTATTATAAGATAATTACTCTATCTTTAAGGTGCTTCATACCCATGAATTGATGTACTGTTATTTGAAAGTTGACTTGAATTAGTTATGAATGTATAGTGCAAACTCTAAGCAACCAGTAAATTAAGAAGAAGGGAAGAAGTATAATTAATATGCTAAGAAGATGCTAAGGGAGACAATCAAATAATATAAAATCTGAACTGATATCACAAAAGTCATAAAAGATGTGGAAGACAAAAACAGGAACAAAGAACAAGGGCAACAAAAAAATGGTAACAAATATGGTACATATTAACCCAGCTATCAACAGTCACTTTAAACATCAATGCTTTAAATACACCAGTTAAAACACAGAGATTGTCAGAGCTCATCAAAAAACAAGACTCAACTATATGTTGTCTACAGAGACTCACTTTAAATATAAAGACACATATAGATTAAAAGTACATGGATAAAAATATGCCATGCTAACACTAATCAAAAGATAGTGGGAGTAGCTATAGCTGTATTGATTTCAGGAAGCAGACTTCTGAGCAAGGTAAGTTATCAAGATAAAGAGGGGGCAATATATAATGATAAAGGGACCAATATTCCAATAAGACATAACAATCATTAATTTCTATGCACTTAACAATGGAGCAGCAAAATATGTAAGGCAAAACTGATAGAACTGCAAGAACAAATAGATCAATTCACTGCTATAGACAGAGATTTGAACACCCTTCTATCAGAAGTGGACAGATCCAGCAGGTAGACAATCAGCATGGACACAGTTGAACTCAACACCACCCTTATTAAGTGGGTATAATTGACATATATAAACTACTTTATCCAACAACAGATGATCTCACATTCTTCTCAAACGCATATGGAACATTCATGAAGATAGACCACATACTGGGACAGAAAAAAACAGCTTAACAAATCTAAAAGGACAGAAATTGTGCAATGTCTTCTCTCAGACAACAATAAAACTAAACTAGAAATCAATAACAGAGAGATAGCTGGAAAATCTCAACATATTTGGAGATTAAATAATACACTTATAAGTAGCACATGAGTCACAGAAGAAATCTCAAGAGAAATTTTGAAATATTTTTAACTAAATAAAAATGCAACTTATGGAATGTGTGGGGTGCAGCTAAAGCATGCTTAGATGGATATATATAGCATTGAATGCATATATCAGAAAAGAAGAAAGATCTAAAATCAATAATCTAAGCTTCCATCCAAGGAAACTAGAAAAAGAAGAGTAAGTTATTAATAAATCAAAAATAAGCAGAAAAAATAATACACTTAAAGAAAATATAAATGAAATTGAAAGGAGGGATCAACAGAGAAATTGATGAAACCAAAAATTGGTTCTTTAAAAAGATCAATAAAACCAATAAGCCTCTAGGCAGGCTAATTAAGGAGGGGGGAGAGAGAGAAGACACAATTTACTAGTATCAGAAATGAAAGACAGGGCGTCACTACCAACCTCCTGGATGTCAAAAGGATAATAAATAAATATTATGAACAACTCTATGCCCACCTAGATGAAATAAGCAAATCCCTTAAAAGACATAATCTGCCTGAACCCACACAGAAAGAAATAGACAATCTGAATAGTTCCATATCTATTGAAGAAATTGAATCAATACTTAACCTTTTAAAACAGAAAGTACCAGGTTGAGATGGTTTTACCAGTGATTTCTACCAAACATTTAAGGGAAAATCATACCGAGTCTCTACAATCTCTTTCAGAAGATAGAAGTAGAGGGAATACTTCTTAACTCATTCTACGAGGCCAGCATAACCCTAATAACAAAACCACAAAGACATTATAGAAGAAAGCTATAGACCAATATTTGTCATGAACACAGAAGCAAATATCCTCAACAAAACATTAGCAAATTGAATCCAACAATGTATAAAAAGAAGTATACACCACTACCAAGTGGGATTCATCCCAAGTACGCAAGGCTAGTTGAACATTCTAAAAAAATTAATGTTACACATTACATTAACAGACAAAAAGAGAAAAATCATATGATCATATTAATAGATGCAGAATAAATATTTTACAAAATCCAACACCCATTCAAGATAAAAAGTCAGCAAACTAGGAATAGAGGGGAACTTTCTGAACTTGATAAAGAACATCTACAAAAAACCTATAGCTAACAACAAACTCAATGGTGAGATTCTAGAAGCTTCCCTGATAAGATCAAGAACAAGGTAAAAATGTCCCCTTTCACCACTATTTTTCATGATTATATTGAAAATCCAAGATAATGCAATAAGAAAAAAAGGAAATAAAATGTATACAGATTGGGAAGAAATAAATAAAATTGTTTTGTTTGCAGATGACTAGATCATCTATGTAGAGAATAAAAAAATAATGACCAAAGGGGAAAAAAAAGAAAAAGAAAAAACAACTAAGTGATTATAGCAAGGTTTAGGATACAAGGTTAATTTACAAAAGTCAATCACTTTCCTATATACAAGGAATAAACAAATGAAATTTTAAATTAAAAACACATTACCATCTGCATTAGCACTCCCTAAGATAAAACAGGGATACATATAATAACATATATGCAAGAGCCATATGAGGCAAACTATCAAATTCTATATTAGGAAAACTACAATGATATAAAAGGAAAACTAAATAAATGGAGAGATATTTCATGCTCATGGATAGAAAAATTCAATATCGTCAAGATGTCATTTACTCCCAACTCGACGTATAGATGCAACAAAATTCCAAACAAAATTCCAGCAAGTTATTCTATAGATACTGAAAAACTGGTACTAAAGCTTATATGAAGAGGCAACAGACCCAGAATAGCTAACTCAATATTGAAAGAGAAGAACAAAGTTGGACGGCTGACACTCCCTGACTTCAAGACTTATTATAAAGCTACAGTAATCAAGACTTTGGTATTGGCAAATAGAGACATGGAGGAAACTTAAATGCATATTGCCAAGTGAAAGAAGCCAATCTGCAAAGACTCCATACTGCCTGATTCCAACTAGATGACATTCTACAAAAGACAAAACTATGGAGACAGTAAGATCAGTAGCTGTCAGGGGTTAGAAAGAAGTAATGAATAGGTAAATTTTTAGGGCAGTGAAACTATTCTGTATGATATTATAATGGTGAAGACATGTCATTACACACCTGTCAAAACCCACAGAAGGTATAACACCAAAAATGGATGCTAATGTAAATTATGGACTTTGGATGATAATGATTTATCAATTTAGGTTCATCAGTTTTACAAAATGTACCACTGTGGTGTGGGGTGTTGATAATGGGGAAGGCTCTGCCCGTGTGGAGGCAGACGGTATATGGGAAATCTGTGTACTTTCTACTCAATTTTGCTATGAACCTAAAACTTCTGGGGAAACAAAAAGCTAAACAACCCGATCAAGGCTAAGATAACTGTTCAGGGGATAAGAAAGGCTCTTAAATATCTATTATGCTGGGATCTGCATGCTCTAAAACTAGGCAAAATTTGATACTTGGCTATTCAAAGTTGTGTGTCTGTGTAGATGGAAACTGATATTTCTCTAAATGAGGTACATTCATGACCATGGGTGATGGAGCAGGAGAGTGGAGGCCCAGGTACCACATCAAGTTCTCAGCGGAGAGGTAGCATCCCCATTGTGGAGAGTGAAAGAGAGGATAATCAGTGGCTCTGGGTAACGTGCCCCTCTGAAGGTATCCTGATTATTGCCATCAGCTTCTCGTACTTGAAAGAAAAAATAGGGATGCAATGCAAATCATTTCTATATCTAAAATTAATAATAAAACCACAACACGACTTTATTTTAATAGTGATCCAGGCATTCCTACTTGGAGAAAGACATTTTTAATTTATGTATTTGTTTAGATTTGTATTATATCATTATGAAACTGTAGTTTTACTACTCATTCCACATTGACCAACCTTTACACATCTATCAGTTTTCACACAGAGTCCTTAAGCATCTTCTTTTTATAGAAGGAAAAACTGAGTCACCAAAATCCACATTGTATTTTGAGATTCAGTGGAAAATAAAATCTAAAATATGTCCCCATCTAAAAAATTGCCCTCTCTATACCAGGAAACCTAAAGACTAGTAGCCTTAACAGTGGTTTGCATTCAACTTCCAGATTTGCAGCAGATTTTGTGAGAGCGAGGATTAAAGGCCAGGCACGGAGGTGTGGATTAGAATAAAACAAAATGTGACAGGGAAAAATTACAAGGTGAAAAGCCTTTGTTCGTACAATGGAACATAATTTTGTAGTAGACATTTTTAAAGCTTGTATTGTATCACACAGTGTTCCTTTGCAAGATTTCATGTGTTGTTGTGTTAAAATGAATTTCATTTTGTCCCAATCAATGAATCTCCCCACTTGCTATTACCTACAGGCCTTCCTAGCAGCCAGGGTTCTGGCTACACTCCAATACCAGACTGGCATCATAGTAAGTAAAGTTGCTGGTGTCTGTCCAAATGTTCAATCGAGGTAGCTGGAAAATGTCACCTATACCCGGATAATTTTTAAATTCTTTTCTTTCTTTCTCTTTCTCCCCACGCTCTGAAATTACCTCCAGCTTATTTGTCTGGCTAGAGGTTAATGGAACACTAATGATGTTAATGAGCCTTTCACAGTGCAAGTTTTTTCAGGAAAGAGATATAATAGCTGTTTTCCTTCCCTTTTAATCTTTTTCATCATTCAAGAGTTACAGGCTGAGACAATTAGCAACTTGTACAGCTCTGTCTCCCTGCTCAGTCACAGCCCAGTGGGGCAAAAAGCAGGAGCCCATTAGACAGCTCCACATGTCCACAGGTGAGATCGCATGGATGGATGCAACACACTGCTTCTTGCCAGAAGGCATAATGCTATTCAGGGAGAGAGGAGGGAAATTAACAATCTGTTGATGCAGCTTTTCCATGGCAGGCAGGCAGCAGGAGCTGTCCAGAGTACTGAAGAGTCACCATAAATTCCTCCTCTCTTCCCACATTAGACTAAGGGCCTGCATGAGAGCCGCAGACCTTGAGGAGCTCAGAGTCGAGTTCACCGAAGCATTCAAATGTTTAGTTATTTAGAGTAAACTTACCCTAAACTCATAGAGTCCCAGAAAAAAGAGACAACATTTTTCTAAAACAAGTTATTTAGCAATAATCCCAATTTCTTGGGCATTTCTCCATTTGGTGTTATTTTGGCATTGTGCCTCTCTCTGCTTTGAAAGTATACATCCTAGATACATATGGTAATTAAAACATGAACTCATAGTGCTGCTAAGATGGAAAAACATTGAGAGTAAAACATGTCCAAGATCTGAACTAATCTTGATTCCAACTCAGCTGGTGTTAGGTTTTATTTCTGGTGAAAAGGGCCTATAAATGCCTTCAGCAAATGCTTCAGGAAGAAATTCAGAGCACTCAAGAGAGAGGGCTGAAGAATGTGACATTTCATTTTTCTTCAGATTGTTGATTTCTTTTGTATCTAAAAGTGGATTTTAATTAAATGGATCATGGTTCACGACTAAGCAAAAAGTATTAAATGCCCAAGTCAAAATCAGGAGCTGTGGGCATAATTTTCCTATAAAGGTCACTCTCAGTCAGAATTCAACCATTAATGTTAGCTAACCTAAGTTGTAATATAAAGCAAAATATTAATAGGCCAAAATAATTTTGAACAAATTATATGTTATAGATGTATAACAGGTTATTATGCACATTAAGAGTTTTCTACGTATCCTCAAACTTTATGGTTTAGAGAATTGCCTGGAGAAATAATCAGAGATTTGTTGTCCACCTACTATGTGCGTTCAGTAAACTCTATACTTCGTGAGGTGGTGGCTGAAAGGAAAATATAAGGCCTCAAGCTAAAATACAGGGGTAAATGCATATCTGAAATAATTAAGACAATAATTAATTATGTAACTTTGGTGTTGATAGAAGAACAAGGTTCAAGGAAGAGAAAGTCTTAATCAGACTAAGCATAGTTGCTGAGGGCTTCATTAAAGAGGTTATAAGATTTATATAATTAAATGGTAAAAAGAAGGGGTTTCCAGGTTCAGAAAATGAAGGAAAGATGTGGATTCATACAATCATTGATGATATACGTATGCCAGCACCATTGTTTAGTGACAATGGGCAGATGAATTGAAACAAGCAGAAATCAAAGGTAAGGGAATCGCTTTAAGAAATAATTGCCAAAATTTAGAAATAGGTTTAAAATGGAAATGGCAAGAATATGAATATTAAGACATACTGAGAATGAAAATATTAAGGCTTGATGGCAGATCTGATGCAGTAGAAGCAGTAGCAGTGGACGAGGAAGAGAAAGAGGAAGAAGGAGGAGGAAGAAGAGGAGGAGAAGGAGAAGAAGGACTCAAAAAGGATTTGGAGTCAGGGCAACTGGAGTTATTTGGTCCCAAATAGACAAGGAATCGTTTTGTAGAAAAATAAGCATGTTCAATGACACCATTTTAAAAATAATATTTTATCGCGATCCACATGAATCTGGCCAAACTGAACTACTATAATGTTTTAAATTCCTCATTCCCCATTCTAATGGTTGCTTCATTGCTCAGGAGTACATATATACTCTCACACTGAATTAACAATAATTTTATCAATTTACTTCAGTCAAATGCTCATTGGAGAAAAAGATGTTTTGTGGACTGTGCAGTTGGGTATCATTATCGGCGGATGCTCACACTGTCCATTTGGGACTGCAGGTTTCTCGAAGGCGAGCATCGCGCCCATTTAACTAACTCTGCCACTCTCTGTAGAGCACCATGACAACACATAACACAGACTTTCTGCAAGAAATGATGATGACAACTAGAAATAGTCCCAAAGAATTTATCAAATGCCTTAGATGGTAAAATCAGAGTGAAAGCTTTTATGCACATGGCATCCTTGTTTTCTAAAGAAATGACGAACCCCCCAGCAGTGTAAGGAACTACATAATTGTGTATGTGGGCCTGCAGTGCTTGTAGCAGTGTGCTGCATCCAGATGGCAAATGGGATGATGGTACAGCCAGGATGAGGAAGCAACTAATGATACTTCAAATAGCAAACCGCAAAGCAAATGTAAGCACAAATGACATATCCAGGGCCAGACAATGGCGCACATGTCAAAGTCAGCTGCTTGGGATGGGAGAGGAGGAGACAAAAATAAAAAGTAAATATACACTACATAAACATAAATACAAATGCATGACACTACTTTGGAAACACTCAACGCTTTTCAGATCAGCCATTATTCCCCATGCCTTGCCCCCATGCCTCTCCTGGCCTAACCCCACACAATGTTAAACAGCCCATAGACTGCCCACTGCACCAGAGGCAGAAATGGGCTCTTTGTCAATTGCCCTGAAGAGAAAACTCTCTGAAGAACAGCTACCTTTAACTCTGCAGGTAATAGAATCCTTGGTGATATATCCCAGTCTTAGGCATCCCCTTTTGGAAAGTAGGGAAAATAAGGCCAACACCTCTAGGTGGATCATGGCTGGATGGACAAAGAACCCTCTTTAGCCCCAAGCCAACTTCTCTTTTCCACGCAGGGAAGGATTGTGCTGGACACTTGTCCTGTGGGAGGCCTGTGGCCCCTATTGGAATGTCAGTGGTGAAAAAATGCCTCCATGTTTAGACAGAAATGCCATGATACATATAAGCAAATTATTACCTAGAACTTATGAGGACTGAAGACTTCTGTTTGCATTTTCATTAGAGGGTATCTATCTGCATTTAAAGCTGCTGCACTCTGATAAGGGGGAGGGAGGGAGCTCTTTAAAATTACCTGAACAGACGCTGAGATAATGTTTTCCAACCGACAAAATGCCCTCCCTGATTTATAGAGCCATTGCTGTCCCGTCCGTGCTCCTGGAGCTCCCGATACAGGCTGTAAGAAGAAACTTCTCATCGCAAATGAACATTTCTGGCCCTAACCTATTTATCCAGACAGCCTGTCAGCCTACCAGAGCCAGATTTTTCTGTTGACATAGACAAGACAGCAGTACAATAGCACGGACTTCTTTTCTTCATTGTTATTGTTCACTTTCCCTCCTCACGTTTGCAAATGCTTTGTCTAAGCAATAAGAAAGATCCTCAGGACTCAGTTTCCATTTTCATGTTCTCATCCCCTTCACTGGCTGCTCATTTATGACCAACTGCCACGAAGTGCTTTCATGAAAATATACTATTATAGCAGAATGATGCTCTCTTGACACTGAAGATTGGAATCTACACAAATGTTCTGTAACAACTCATTTTAATGTTTGCCTACTTGTCTTAATTTATTTTTTATTTCTGATTCTCAACGTACTCGAGACAGAGGGAGGTTTGCTTCAGCTCAGGGAGACATGCCACAAATCTAGCTGAGACCACAGATGGTGTGGGTTGGGATGACTACCTCGTTTTCAGGCTTGGAGTGGCTATTGGTATGCAGCATGCAACCCCAAATGCTCATCAAGATTGTTAAAGGAAAGGGTTCAGGATGCACAAAAGCAGAGCAGCTAAATTATTCTTGTTTATAGCAGGAGAGGGTTCACTTTAGATCAAGAGAGAAGTATATTAACACAGCAATAAACTTCGAAAATGACTTTTTTTTTTAATTTCAGAAACAGAGGCTGGCTTACATTTGCTGATCAGTGTCAAGGTATACTTCTAGGTGGGGCCAGAGGTGAATTTTCTGTGAATTAATATGCAACCATATTTTCAGTCTTAGTCCTTAGAAGGGTGTTGTCCTTCTAGGTGGCCATATATTATTAAATCATGGGGTTAAATGTACACAGACACTTGGCTATATATTTCCTTAGTGGGCTGCTGTCAGATTTTTGGTCTAAAAATATGTAATGCAAATTCCATTCCTCATATTAAGTTGCAGTTGATAATCTATCATACCTCAAGGGGGAAAGACCCCTGCAGTTTCCTGTCTAGATGGGCTAGAATATTCTGCACTGGGGCTTTCCAGAGTGGAAAAATGGGAACACTGGGATTCTAGCAAAGAAGCCACTTGAACCGCATGCCTGGCTATCCCATAATGACCCTACACCGAACATCGTCTCCTCTTCCTTTGATGTCCTTTTACCTTCTTCCATTCATTGAGTACAACAGTATCACATTTACTATATTTTAAGTCCCATTGAGACAAATTCCATGTTTAATTAATCTTTATATTTCCGATGTTACCAAAGACAGTGCTTTGCAAACTATAGGTGATCGAAAATGTGTTAAGTATACAATGAAACATATCCTGCTAAGTGCACCAGGCGAGGGTCTCCTGGCTGCATGTTCCGTGTGCAGGCAGCCTGTGATCCTACAGCTTACGGCCCCTCGCCAGCCCCAGGGCCTCAGGGCGACTCACCCCCACGCTGACGGCTTCCAGATGAGACTGTGACTTACCAGTTCTTCTCTGTTTTGCTTCCTTGGTCCACTCTTAGTGTTTCCTCTGACTTCCTGCTTCTCTTTCTGTTTTCTGTCCAGGTTAATTGGTTTTTCTAGCTCATAACATTTTCCTTCTGTGCTTTGTAGTCAACATTTTGTCATCTGCACTCATAGCTACAAAAGGGTGTTTTTGTAAACTGACCTTCTTGGCATTGCCTCTGGAATGATCCAGGATGTTGCCCTGTCAGGAAGCATCACTGAGCCCTGGAAGATCTGACTCAGAAAGGGATGTGAGTCATGGTATTTGAGAGTGGGAAGGTAAGTGAGAGTTTATCTTGTCCAACCTTCTATTTTACAGCCGAAGAAAATGAGACAAGAACAGAAAGCTAGTAGAATGCGTGGTACTTAACCTCGGGAAACCTCTAGCCCGGCGGTTCCCAACCGAAGGCCACTTTGCCTGCCATGGTACATTTGGCAATGTCTGGAGACGTTTTTGCTTGACACAACTTGGGTGGGGGATGCCACTGAAATCTAGTGAGCAGAGGCCAGGAAGTGAAACATCTTACAATGCACAGGACAGCCTTGTACCTGTAAAGAATTCTTCAGTCCAAAAGGTTGAACAGCCCTGCTCTGGTCCATTAAGGTAACATAAAGCCAACAGACAAGCATGGAATAGAAAAGATAAATTTTGCATTTGGGGGTCTGGAGTATATATTCTCCACAGAGCAGGCACCTCGGGGTAACGAGTGCCCTTAGCAAGTGACAGTTACATGATTGCGCTTAAGTATTAAGGAGCACATGTGATGTCAGGAACACCTTACATTCATCAAGTACAGAAAAGGTGTGGCATCCTGAGTCCTGCTCAGCCTGGTGTTCCCACAGCATGAGCTTGGGAAGCACACTGTCATGTGACTTAGGCTCTGAGCACATAGCAGGGGTCACAGACCCCTGTGGGCGATCCTACGTTTATCCTGACCCATAAGCCGGGTTGCGGTATCAGGGGAAGAAGTATAGCGTTTTGAGTAGGGCCTCACCTAAAAGTCAAAAGGTCGGTCTCTTTGTTCCACCTCAGGTGCAGATTTTTTTAAATGACCTGGATAAAGTTGTCAAGAAGACTCTGCATTCTGAGTTCATTTTCTTTCTTCATCTGTTTAATGACATGAACCTCAAAGGCAGTAGCTTCCAGCTCTGATAATCTATGGGATCTTTTTTTCTACCCTCTCACCTCTCTCCCAGCTCTAGGAGTCAGGTGGCAAATGAATTATCTCACAACATTTTCCTTTATAAGCCAGAGCACCACCAGGGTGGGACCATGTAGGGAACTGTAGGGGTGTGTGGAACACGAAGTCATTTCGCGTTAGAACACTGACCTTGGCCACTTATTAACTCCATGCTCTTGGGCAGTTATTTAACCTTTCCTGTCCGCAGTTTCTTCATCTGTGAGGTGGAAATGATAATAAATAATAATAACACCTACCCATATGGTTGTTGGCAAGAAAAGCTGAGATAATAAGCAGAAAGTGATCAAGTCAGCCCCACACGGTAAGGAACTAAGTAAATGGGATCAAGCAGTGAGATTTGGTTTCTGGGTCAAAGGTTAGGAACATTATCCTCCTCTTCTAAGCCAGTCTGTTCTGCATGGAAAATAGAATTCTGAACATTGTTTTGGGTAATATATTTAACTCTGTGTGAGTGAGAAAAAAATGCACAAATACGCTGTAAGCCCAGCAGAATACTCTTGTGCCATTTACTGAATAATAGTAAAAGAAAATCATTTACCCAGTGGCACTGTAGCTGATTTCTCTGTCTATGCTGGTTCCATAGGTCCTTTCACTGTGATTTACATTAAAAGTCAAGTGTCCCTGGGCAAATATCATTCCCTTTCTTTTGCTTATGGCTGAGGAGAGAGGTTTCTGAGATCATATTCCCTGCGTCCCTGCCCTCCAAGAGGTCATTTGGCTCTTCCTTTTGGCGCGTTTCCCCAATGTTAGTTAGCACAAGTCTTTCTCAGATACCAGCTCTCTCATTAGCTCTATTGGTTTCAATAGCTCCATGGACACAGTAAATGCAATATTTAACACCCAGGAGGGAAGTGTTTCACTCGGATGGTTCTTTCATCATCCCTGCCCATCTGGAGCTCCCTTTTAAACTCATGGAGCACCAACTGCCTAGGAAAACAATGCACTTAAGTGACTTTTCCTTTCCTATGCAGATAGGGCTCCCATAAAATAAAGTGAGTGCCAGGAAAGGTGGCTTCTGTTGCTGTTGTCGTTATTGTTGTTGTTTGGGTGGGGGAGGGCTAATCCTTCACAGATGATATTGGTCCTATCATTTCCTAGGGAATTACACCGGAACTTGATTAGATTTCCACCTTTGACTGACACCTGTTAATAACCAGCAAGATGGGTAGAGGATGCTTATATTGTCATCCAGAGTTATCTATGACTATTTTTCATCAGTTTTGTCACTCAAGGGCAGGAGTGAAGGATATTATTTTTTCTTAAAAATATTGTTATGGATCTACAGACACTGGACTGGGGAAATTGTCCTGTACATCCACCTTCATGCTGGTTCTCAGAAAATATATTGCCAGGATTGCATGCAGTATTTAAATAATGCATTTATGCACTTTTATTAACCTAGTTTTGATATGGTAGCTTGGTGACAGAGGTATTTATTCCCTATATCAATCCTGGGAGTATGGTTTTGCCCAAGCTTTTTTTTTTTTTTTTTTTTAACAGAGTTTGTACTTTTAGAAAATTTTCTAAACAAGACCTAGACCTTTTGAAACTCAAGTTCATTGATTTTCAGCCAAAAGAGAAAAAACAAATGCTTAAGGAAACAAAATATGTCATATCGCTTACAAAATCCAGCTGAAAGTAAATACAGAAAAATGAATGTGGATATTAGAAATCAACTGCTGTGATGCTGAGTATATGATAGATAAGAAATGAGTAGAAAATGAATAATATTTAGAAAAAGATAAGAAGTACAACTAAATTAGTCTTGTTTTTTCCCTGACCACAAAAATCTTCAAAATTTTTTAGACATGAGCAAAAAGAGCTGCCTTTTTTAGATGTTTTTTTTTTTTCTCAGATAAAAAATAAATATAGGTCTATTTAGAATAAAAAGGGTCAGAGTCCAATGAGCCACCAGCAGACCTGCGGTGAGGGGTATTGCCCATGCATTTTTGATAGATGAATGTCCCAGGTTCAGCGAGCCCTGGCCTAGGAAGAGAGCAGCTACGTCTTTCTCTCATGCGGTAGAGCAGTCACACCTCCTCCTGCCCCATTCTCTAAAATGCAGCGCCCTGTCTCCTATACTTCAAGATCAAGTGTCTAGGAGAGCCAAGGGCAAGCAAGTTAAAGGACACTGAGGAACTCTTTAATTACACAGACTCAAGGAAGAGAGGACTGTCAATCTCCTGGCCTTTAGGGAGTTTTGCTCTGTCTGCCTCAGCCAGCAGCCCCTGGGGAAAGATGCTGTGACACATGTCTCCCCCTTGCTCCGTGCCAGACCTGGGCATATCCTGGTATTCACAATTCCCACCTGCAATTTATCTGCAACTGCAGAATATATATATACATCCTTTCATCTTCTAGAAAATATGCCAAATACATTTTTAAAATGACTCATTTAAAGCCCAGTGACAGGGACTGTTCCTAATCATCATGCAAAAAAGCAGCCTTTTAATTCTGTCTTTCCCCAGAGCTAAACTGGGTGGGTATAAAATTTTTTCCACCTCTTTCCATCTGCCTGATTTTGGATCTGTTTTGCCATTTTGCCATCTGTTTTTTTGTTATTTTTTTCCCTTCGCCCCTTGGAATTACCCTTGAAGTAGAATAGAGAATTTTTCTGAAAATTCAGTTTATTAAGTCTCTTTTAAATCAATCACTCTGTCTTTTATTTACCTACAGCATGAGTTTAGACCTGAGCATTTTGAAACTTGAGCAGAAGAGGAAGGAACAAGGAAGAAGAAAAGAAAAAAATAAGAAAACTACATTTGTTTTTAGAATGGTTTCATAATGCATATCATCATTTAATTCTTTAAAAACCACTGAGCTCAAAGGTTAAAGGTCACACCAAACTAGGACATAAACCCAGATCTTCTGACTCACATTTCATTGTTCTTTTCACAGTAGTATAGAACTGTAACTCAGGAAGAAAGCAGGAAACTAGAACTAGGACTAAAGTTAACTGAGTTTCTGCTCTGTAAAAGGATAAGGTGATTTTAATAATGACTAAGGGTCAAAAAATAAACAAATCCTAAATACATTTTAAGATTTCTCTTAGTTTCCCACCATAGGTAAGAAAGTATTTAGGACTCTTTCCCCCACAGTGTGACTAAGGCTGCTCATTTTTGTCATCCAGTTGAGCACGCGGACCTCTGAGCTTCAGGCACACATTGAATTCTTACTTCATTAGCATATAGGAAATGCATTGTCCCTTGCTGAAAGAATCATTCTTAGAAAGACCAGTGCAAGCATTTTTAGATGAAGTTGAGATCTTTGTAAAAATGTGGGCTCATGCTTGGGAAGAGGCCATGATACACACTGTTGTCTGTTTGTACAAGCTCCCCTCTGCTTTCTTCAGAAACAGAGAGTGTGTACATGATAAGAAGAATAATTATTCCTGGTATTTATAGCTGTTGAAGAACTTCCACATACTTTATAATCTTATTCACAGAAACCTTTTGGGCAGACTTAGACTGATGATGCCCACAGTGACATTGCCCCCAGGGACCCTGCAGAATTGCTCACTCTACTTGCCTAATAGGCACCCGCAGCTGGACTCCTACCACCTCAAGCCCCTATCCCCATGCACACTCCTCTCGTGGCCTTCCCAATCCCAGTAAATGTCATCTTTTTTTGTTTTGTTTTAAAGACAGACTCTCATGCCGTCACCAGGCTGGAGTGTAGTGGGGTGATCATAGCTCACTGCAGCTTTGAATTCCTAGGCTCAAGTTATCCTCCTGCCTCAGTCTCTCAAGTAGCTGGGCTACAAACGTGCACCACCTTGCCCGGATAATTTTTTTTTTTTTTTTTTTTTGTAGAGACGAGGTTTCACTTTACTTCCCAGGCTGGTTTTGAACTCCTGACCTCAAGCAAGCCTCCTGCTTTGGCCTCCCAAAGTGTTAGGATTACAGGTATGAGCCACTGTGCCAGCTGCAATGTCATCTTTCTAGTTTCTTTGGCCAAAATTTTTGGGTTGCTCTGATTTCTCTCTTCCCCCCCCCCACATCCATTCCCTATCCATACAAAATCCTATGAGTCCTACCTCCAAGATATACTCAGAATCCTATAATTACTCATCACCTCCACTGCTACCTTCCAGACCAAACCAGGGTCTCCCCACTGTCTTCTTCCTTTGCTATTCTGAACCCTAAGCCCAAGTGATTCTTTACTGGTGTAAACCAGATTGTGTTCAAAGCTGGCAATGGTTCCTCATTTCATCCTCCGTAAAATACGTGATCTGCCTGCTCCTGCCCCCCACCCAATAATGCCTCTTTTTATAAGATCCACAAAGACAGAAAATTTTATCTAATTCTTTTACCACTGTATCTCTAGGTCATAGAATAGTACTTTGCATAGAGTGGGTCCTAAATAATTAGTTGTTAGATGAATTAATAAACAGAAGGAGTTAAGAGCCTCAGAGCTGAGGTTGGGAATTTCAGAGCAAGTAGTTGTTATGAGTAAATAATGGAAGAGATGGTGAGAAAGAATATTTAAGATGTTTTGTTAAACATCAAAAAGGTACCCAATCCCCTTTCATGTTTTCTTAGAACTGAAGAAAACTTGAAATTTCTTTCAGTTCTATCTTTTTTTCTGTAGGTGTTCTGTGCTTTTGACTTGACACTCTTCAAAGGCTGAATCTCTTAAGGCCCCAGTTAAATTGTGCTTGCAAATTATTTGTATGTCATTGAATGGGAGGTCAAAGGATGTACAAAAAGCCCACCCTGACTTTTACCCATATACAAGTCACCCACTTGTTTGCAGCTATTTAATCTACATTCCAGCTATAAAGCCACTCAATAAAGTTACCCGCTGTGCTGGTGCTATTCACAAAGGAAATTTACTGTCTTGGTCTGAGATCATGAAATCTCACCGCCCCTCAGGTTACAGCAGGACGGGGATGACACCCGTCTGCCTTGCAGCAGTACTTAGAGGGTGTTTCTCAAAGCCCTTTGCAAACCCGCGGCTTGTGCTTGTCCAGCCTGAACAGCGTGGGCTGGTGACGCAAATGAGAGCTCCCGAGGAGCCGATCTCCCCTGGAACAGACCTTCAGTGCCTACAATGTCCACTGGCAGCCGTCCTGAGAAAAGAGCAGATCTTTCTGTGGTCTCACGTAGTAAAAAGTGGGCAGAGTTATATAACGTCCACATGCATCTCAGAGACAAAAGAAACTCATTCCTCTCATTCCTCTGAGTCACTTTGGAAAAAATATTCCATTTCCCACTAGAAATCAGCAATGAAGTCAATCCTATAAAGTAGTTGAAGACCAAGGGACCTGAATTTAGCTGAATTGTCACAGTATTTCAGGACTACCTCAAACTGTTAATATTATAAAAAACATTAAGTTTATATATAATTTTAAACTTAAAGAAAAAAATTATAAAATCTCCCACTTTAGTTAGCTTCACCAATTGTCAATATTTTACCTAATTTTGTTTACCCTTTCTACTCATGCGTTTACTTTCTTATACTTTTATTAATAATTGAGAATAAATTTGAGCTATGATTCTCCTTTCCCCTTTAAAATACTTCAATGTTTGCTTCCTAAAAATAAGGACATTCTCTATATAGCCACAGTACAGTTGTCAATATCAGGAAATTTTAGCATCAATGTGGTACTATTCTTAATGTATATGCAAATTTAATCAATTTTCTCAGTAACATCCTTTATATAGCTTCTATCCTCCTTGTTCAGGAGCCAAGCTAGGGGTTTCCACTGCCTTCAGTTGTCAGGTATCTTTGCTCTTCTATAATCTGGAACCATTCCTCAAGCTTGCTTTCTTTCTTTCTTTCTTTTTTTTTTTTTTTGAGACAGAGTCTCACTCTGTTGCCTGGACTAGAGTGCCATGGCATCAGCCTAGCTTACAGCAACCTCAAACTCCTGGGCTCAAGCGATCCTCCTGCCTCAGCCTCCCAAGTAGCTGGGACTACAGGCATGCGCCACCATGCCCGGCTAATTTCTTTCTGTATATATTTTTAGTTATCCATATAATTTCTTTCTATTTTCAGTAGAGACGGGGTCTCACTCTTGCTCAGGCTGGTCTCAAACTCCTGAGCTCAAACGATCCACCCGCCTCAGCCTCCCAGAGTGCTAGGATTACAGGTGTGAGCCACCAAGCCCGGCCCTCAAGCTTTCATTCTTTCAAATCTTAATGTTTGTGAAGATGCAGGCCAGTTCATTTGTAGAAAGTTCCTTCATTTAGGTATGCTGGATGCTTTCTCACTATTAGATGCGGGTTAGGCATTTTTGGCAGGAAGACCTAGAAGTGATCCTGTATCCTTTCTGGAGCATCTCATTAGGAGGTTCGTGACAGGGGTTTGTCCTGCTACTGGTGATGTTCACTGTGTCTACTTGGTCAAGGTCATGTCTGGAAGGTTTCTATTATGTCAAGTTACTATTCTTTTTCCTTTGTAATTTGTGGAAAGATATTTTAAAACTAGGTACATATCCTGTTCCTCATCAAACATTCATCCATCAGTTTTAGTATGCGTTACTGATTATTTATTTCTGTAGTGGTTGCAGAATAATGATATTTGATTCCATCTTTTATTCTATATTACTAGCTGGAATTATACTGTGGAAGAGATTTTTTTTTCCCTTTTCTTCTATTTATTCATTTATTTATTCAGTTATCTATTTAATTCCATACAAACTCATTAGTTTTATTTTATTCAATGAATTAACATCTGTTATTTCTGTCATAATCTGTTAAACACCATTTTTTACATTTTTGTACTTGAATTGCCCCAGATTTGTTTAGTGGGAGCCCCTTCAAGCTGGCTTCTGTGCCATTTCAAATGTTCCACTTGCTTTGTGAACACTCCTTTATTTTGTGGGCTGTGAAGATATTCTAGGCTCATCTTGCAGACTCATTTCCTCAGACCCGTTTCAAGGAGTTTGGGTTACTATGAAGTAGTCTGTATAGCTCTTTTTCTCCTCTTTGTCTCATTAGCTTGAAAGATTAAATGTTCTAGGTACCTTTAAGGAGAGCCTGTGATGAACCAGAGCGTTTACAGACCTTCCCGTGACTATGGCCCTAATGGACTCCCACAAACCAGCATTGGGCTATCTAGGACCAAAGTGAACTGGGACTTATCACAGATGATAGTTCTCTCTCTTCTTTTCTTCCTTTCCTTTCCTTTCCTCTCCTTTCTTTGTTTCCTTCCTTCCTTCCTTTATGCCTCTTTCTGGTGTAGTTTTCTGATGTTATGCTCACACAAGAAGTATTTTAACCAGCTGATTGCTCAGGTAAGAATCTTAGTTTAAAACTACTACATGGGCACATACTAGAGAATTTAACTTGTCCTTCAATTCAGAGTGGCCAGTCTGATGATCACTTTCAAAATTAAAAAATGAGTATTATCAACTACAGAAAATAAAAATTGAAGTGACATACAACTGCAAGGGAATACTAAGTAAGGGAAATTGCTTAGATCAAAAGCAAACTATGCTCTAACTCTTCAATAATTGTAATAATGCAATAATAATTGATTGTAAAAGCATCACTGGAAAGTTTTTCTATCAAGTCAAGTCTCCAAACATATGCAAAAAGATGCTTCCAGAAGAAAAGGGATGCTGTCCAAGTTCTCCCATCCTTGGAGTGGTAGAAGTGGACAGAATATCAAATAGCAGCTTTTGTTTTCTACCTGAATCTATAGAGGTGTAAAATTTTTCCAATAAGTGAAACACTCTTCAGAAAGAAACATGCCATAGTCTGAGTCCCAGCTCCCTTGTTAGTGAACTATGGCTCAGGTGAAAATTGTGGCCCACTGGAAAGAGCTACTCCATATTTAAGTGGCACCTGTCACCATGTTGAAGATGGCTTGTTCTTTCTGAAAACTCTGTATCTGACATATCTGGGCTACATCTCTATGCCAGCTTTGTTCACATCATCTAGGTGGTAGAAAGGCCTCTATGAAGAAAATTCTACCTTTTCTGTGTTTAGGGCTCAGGGCTAGAGTAATGGCATTAAATCTGTTTAACATAAGTCAGAGTCTTCACCTGTATCAGAGTTGGCCTTCCTTTCCTGGAGTCGACTCAATGATCCCGAGGAAAGTGGACTGGGAATTGGAAAGGAGACTGACTTCTTTTATGCCACCTTTTGGTCAGAGACAGAATTTCTCAGTAGCAAGACTCAGGAAGTGGTGAGCGAGGGAGGCACAAGGTGGAGAAGAGACCTCCTAGAGGCCGCCTCCGAGACCATCTGTCTTTGCAAGATGCTCTCTTCTCACATGAAATGGATTTTCACCATAGGAAAAAAACCCCAATTCTTTGTCCCCAATCCACTCTTGGTTTCTGAGCACAGAACTCCTACTCTCCCTGCAAGCAGCTCTGCAGTTCTTCCTCGAGGTGGAGGAGGCAGGAAGCCGTCTGACAGCTAAGTATTCCTGGCCTGGCCTCCCTCTCCCCATAAAATGCTCTCCAGCAGCCAGGAACACAGCCCTCCTGCACAGACCAGGCGTGGACGTGCTCCAGTGAAGACCTCCACCGAGCAAATGGCTGGTCTTATTTTTAATTCAAGTATTAAAATAGCAGTAATTTGGCACTGATTAGCAGTGGTAGTCCTGAAGGCCAAAGGAGGACTGGAATTCAATGCGAGGCTCTAAACAATTACTTCCTTTAGATAATCACTTTTTTAGAGGCCAACTGTGCATATAAATATCACATCATGCCAAGGCTTGGCAAATTTTTATCAGCATCAACTCAGGCAACTTATACGGCAATTGTGCTCCTGGCTCTAGAGATGGCCTGAAACAGTCGAACTGGCCAGGAGACCCCCAGAGAAGAGGCTGAGAGGGCTCAGGCCCAGCCCCTCCTTGGAGGCCCATGTTTCTCTGCTCAGCAACCAGCGGCCAAATTCTCTACATCTGTATCTCCTCAAAGATTATTTGAAATTATTCTACCTCTGATTGGTAGGAAACGAGCCACATATGTTAGAAAACCCTGATTAGCTAGTAGGACTAAGGATACAACCGTCTGTTCACTCCTGAGTTCCTTCAGCAAGTCTTTGCCAAGCACTTCTCCTGCCCAGCACTGGGCACGAGGGACACCCAGGTTAGTAATACGGTTGAGTACACCAGCCAACTGCTATTTCAGCTGGGGAGATAGACCAGTCAACCAACACAGTTCAGCATAGCATGGGGCATGTGACAGATACAGACAGAGTCCTGGGACTCCTTCAAAGTGTAAAGTTCACACTGAGGAGGGGAGGGAGGAAAACTTCACAAAGGAGGTGACTGAGCTGAATCGTGAATGAGAAGTTCACCAGCCAGAGAAGAAAGGGGCAACAGCTGGAACAGAGGCTCGGGGCAGGATAGGGAAGGCTGAGTTCCACGTCCAGGGCACAGGGGAGTGGCGTGGGCTTTGGGAGAGGCAGGTGGGCTGGAGGAGGAAGGGAGGGAGGCTGCAGCGGGGTGATTGCAGACCCTTCCTACAAGCACGGGAAACCAGGAGTCTAGACTCACGTGGAGCCAGAAACAATGAAAGCTCCAGGTCTAGCTCTTCCTGCTTGTTCACATCCTTGGGCCCGACCCGGAACCCTGGGGCTCAGAAACAGTGTAAGCGCCAGCCCTGCTCCATCTCCGCCCATCAGAGCTCTTACTCTCTGGGCTGGGAACTGAGGTCTCACCCCTGTCTACAGTGAGCCTCTCAGCCTGCTGAGTTCCCCAAGGCATAACTGCTTACCTGTCAGAATACAAGGGCTGTCTGGAAAATATCCAGCCACTGTTAATATAATGAGAACATCTTACACAGCTGGATACTTTCTGGACAGCCCTTGTATATACACATGCACATACACATGCACATAAAAGTTACTGAGCAAAGCAACCTATATGCAATCTTTGCATCTAATTGTGTGAGTATCATTTCCATTTCAAAAACTAGTTCAGTTAATACACAGCTATTTATTAAGCAGATACTATGAGCCAGGCACTGTTCTAAGCACTGGGGACATAGCCACAACTATACCCTCATGGAGTTTAAAATCTAGTTGGAAAAATCCAAAAGCTAAGCCTTCCTGAGCACTTACCACCTGCCAGACACAGTTCCAAGCATTTTATGTGAATCAACTGCTTTGATCATCACAGGTCCAGACAGTAGGCTCTATCCCCTCCTGGCACATACTAGCCCAAGTACAGGCATGTAAAGGAAGTGACCCAAGGCTACCCACCTAATAAATAATATCTAGTAATTGAACTCAGGG
This sequence comes from Eulemur rufifrons, assembly GCF_041146395.1. Lineage (NCBI taxonomy): Eukaryota > Metazoa > Chordata > Mammalia > Primates > Lemuridae > Eulemur > Eulemur rufifrons. The sequence continues at coordinate 6,915,272 of NC_090988.1, read as the reverse complement.
AATCTGGCTTCAGTGACTGTGCTTTTTAAACTATGAAGTAATTCTGTCTCTGAAAAGATTAAATCATAGTTCAGAGAGGTTAAATAATTTTGTGAACATCACTCAGTAATTTTGATCTGTGTCAACAGTTCATGCTTTGGTCATTCTACTATAATCACATATATGCAGAACTTCGCCCAGTTTGTGAGAGATAGTCTGTTTCCAAAACAAGAGCTTCTAATGACAAAGAAGATACTAAATACCATCACGTATTCTGATAATTGCTCACAATTCCACTTATTTACTGTAATTCACCAAATACTCCATCATACTCATTTAGATATGGGATTTATGTACCAAACTATAGCATTTCAAATCATCCAAACCTGGCTTATCTATCCATCTGTCCTTTTAGTCGGTGACAGCCAGGGATAGATATTCATTAGGACATATAAAAGACATCCTTGGGGTGTCCCGATATAGCTGGGGTGGAGGTGACAGAGGTCCTGTGCCAGGAGTCAGCAGGGAGGAGTTAAAGACGGTCACATTCATTTGCTGCTATTCACACAATCCCATTGTCACTCCCCAGGCTGATGAGATCTGGGGAAACAGTTTACATCTAATTAAATTATATTCCTATAAATCTATCAGTTTATACTTGATAACACTAAAGTCTATTTGTTTCTTGCCTACCCATTTAAGGTTCTTCAAATCTGCCAACATCTTTTCCAGATGAATACCATTTCATTTTTTGAAAATCCTTAAGACCTTCTAAAATTTCCAGATTTAAAAAAAAAAAAATCTTTTATTTAAGTACGAATATTTAAGACATGTAGTCTCAAAAAATGCCCTAAGCAACTTCCAATGCTACCATTTCTGTTCTCAGGAAAGTGATCATCTATAATCATGTTTTATTTTTGGCCCTTAGAAATTACAAAATACTCATGCCAACTCCTTATGCTTATTTTAAACATGGATATCTTGGTGTAGGGCCTGGTCAAATGCTTATCTAAGACCCATATTTTCAAGGTTTTCATACCCGCATATTTGTCTATATAAGTTTTACAAAAGCAGTTTGGGAATAGGGTGAACTTACTGTTCCTGGTAATAATAGAGATAATGCTGGTGGATTAGAGGGGGTTGTCCTTGTCCACTGCAGTGTGTTTCTGAGAAGAGCGAGTGTGGTGGTCATCATATAGGCATGCATGGAGCTCAGCATCCAGAATTCTCATTCCAGCTCTGTCACTGCTGGTTGCCTGACATTGGGGTAGGCTGGGGAGTGAGTGGCTAATCCCCTTTGGACTTCAGTTTTCTTGACCATAGTGACAGTGGTAGGAAATCATCCCCAAATAAATTGGGGCTTGCAATGTCTTCCTCCTGGTTAGTAACAGACCCAGTACTGGAGGATAGGTGTCCTGACTTCTGAGTCAGTTCTCTAGCTCCAAAATGTTAGCATGGAGTTTCTCCTGCACTTCTGGGCAGGGGGCCTCTGGTTTTTGGTTGGTTTATTTTCACATCCTCCTGGTTGCTTAGGTTTATCACATTCCTGGGCATTTGCACAATTTGGTAGTAGCTCTTCATAAAGAGTGACAGTGGGAAGCAAAAAGAGTACAGAAGAATCACCTGGGGACATTTTAGCCGAAATATATTTGCCCTCCCCTCCACCTTTCTTCTCTCCAGCATGGCTCAGCCTTGATCTACCTAGTTAGTCACCTATTGGTTTCCAGATGATTCTGACATGCATCTCCAGCCCCACCTCAACGAGGACATCCAACACACCTGCTGCCACAGGTAAGTTGGAAATCTAGTGTCTCTCCCAATACAGAGCTGGCAAAAGCTCCTTGACACTGCTATGACATTTGACCTGATGACCAGCAGGTTCCATTCCCCAGCTGCCCTCTTCCCTATAGATTGCTTAAATTCCCTTTTCATTTGTAAATCACTAGCAAAGTGTATCTAAAATACTGTGAAGATGTTCTAAAATTCTCTTAGAAGCTTCTTAAAGCAGAAATGATGTTTCTCCATGACTCAGTTCTTCCTAAGAAGTGACTTGGAAAAAAACATTCCAGTCTGTAGAATCAAATCCCTCTCAGACCAGTGTGTACACCATGACACCCCCAAGGACACAGCTTTGAAGGAGGACTTTCTCTCATGACATCATTCAGTAAGAAATTCCCTCAATTCCAGACACATTATTGATTATATGGTTTTGGATCAGCCTGCTCATTTGGGTGACAGATGATTCTTGCCCTTGTGCTACCCTTGTAATTTTCAGTCTTTAAAAGACTCTGAAAAGATCATGAATATTAAACAGACAGAGACCCTGGGTAGAGAAATTCTCATGCTAGAGACTGTATCATTGTTTATCAAGGTCTGTTTGTGTTTCACTCAGACGTGTATTTGCTGGGCAGTGTTTTTGTTGTTTGCCGTAGTGGAAATGACAGCACATACACACACACAAAATCTTTGCTTTTAAGATTAAAGCAAGGGGTGTGCCTGAGCCCAGGGCAGCACGCCTCTGAGAATGACAAGCTATTCTGGATGGGTTCCCTGCCTCCCTCCTCTGAAGCTGCTTTATCAAGGGCCATCTGGTCAGCCCGGCATGCTTGGAGGAGCGACACAGGGGTCCAGATGGATGGGTTCTTGGAGAGTTCTTTAAAAACCCGTGCACCCAATCCCTGAATCACCATATGCCAAAAGGTCATCGCATCCTGAGCGGCATACTTGCCCGGTCTCTCTGTGTGGTTTTTCATTTAGAGTCGGCACCCTGGTGCTTTTGGGGGTTATGGGGTTTTAATTAATGCATTATTATAATTATTCTAAGTACTAGTATCATTGACATCAATGTCTTCATGTCATCTGAGGTTTCAGAAAATAAAACTAAAAGGAGGAAATCGGGTGTGCTGAGTGATCTCTGTGCCAGATGAAAGCAGAGCGACCCCTGCTGAGCCGGTGGCAGCACGGGGCCGAGGTTCTCAGTTTGGTCGCTGTCCTTCAGCAGGAATGCCAGCAATGGCTACCACACCTCCCTGGCACTGAAAGTGGTCTTATCTCTGCTCTGCAGGTAGGTACCGGAGAGAGGGGCGGACATTGAAAAGAAGAGTGCAAATGAGAGGGAGAATTATTAGTCTTTTTCTCCCAGATTTAAGTCAAGCCCTTAAGAAATTTTAAAAAAGGCATTTTGAAAAAGCAAATTTATTCTCTGATTTTCTTAAAGTACAGCTTTTTCTGAAGGTAGAAGGTTAAGCAGTATGACATTTACAGTTGTCTCTGGGCCCCAGGATTCCCCACCCTGGGCTCTTTGCAAAGCACTCGGCACATCCATTAGGATCCAGCCCGCTATGGAAGCCTGGGGCCAGCACAGCTCCTCTGCCCGGGGCACCCTGGGCCCTCTCCATGGCTTGTCTGCCTCATCGCAGATTCAGTGGCCCTTTCCCAGAGTGACAAGTCGATGTAACCTCAAGCTGGTGACTTGCTGTGAGTGGCACACGCTTCACAAGAGTCCCTCGACAGTGTGGGAAATCTCATTAAAGCCTGACATTTGCTGCGCATCCCCAGAGGGCAAAGGTGCCCATTCCAATCACAGAGCCCCACCGCAGGGCCCAGCAGGCAGCGTGGTGGCATCAGGACTGAGCTGTCAACCTCAGATCCCCTGTCCCTTGGCCTCCACCATGTCCCACAGCCCTGACAAGCTCATGTGTCCCTGCAGAACCTTTCTATTTGGGAGCCTGAAACTATTCTCCTCACCTCTGTCCTCCCATCATTTTCCTCAGTGTCTCCTCCTGCAACAGTAACTTTGCTGCAGTTTGTTGCAAACCAGCACAGGAACCTGAATAATCCTCCCATCCAGCTCCTTCCAACCTGGCCTCCTGCAAGTGACGGGGAGACCCAAGGAACAAGGCCTTCCCAATGGACCCCTGAGCAGGAGCCATTTTATTTCTGTGCACAACTGGATGCGCTGGGCAGTCACCTCTGGTTAAACTCCTCATGGGCTGGAATTAATGCAAATAAGGACAAAAAGCCCCAATGGCCTGAGTTCCATGTTTTTCAAGCAGCCTCTGGAATGGTGGTTGCAGCCCTGGATCTACACCGAGTGGTAGCTCTCCTGGTTCCCAGAAGCATCGTACGGGGAGCAGCTCCTTGGTTAATGCTCTGGATGTGCACAGGGGGTATCCAAACCCACCTCATGGAGTCCAGGGCTTCATTTCTACATCAAGTTTTCATATATATACATTTTTTAACATTCAGTATATATCTATTTTCCTTAAGTGAAAAAAATCTCTTTCCTTGGGTTAACTTGTGGTTAATGGATCAAAGCCATTCCCAGTGTCTATGTTTGAGCTTCATCTACCTGAATTCCTTGTAATTCAGTCTCTCTTTCTTTTTCTCTTCCTCTCCACCCAACCAACGCTGCATAAATACTAGCACCTACTGTGCCAGTGATCTGTTCATGTTTTACACACAGAATCCTTACTTTGCACCAAACTCTGCAAGATATTTTTATTATCATCCTATCATCCTTCCCTTAATGTTTTTATGTGAACTATGTATGAATCAGTGCTCTCCAGTGAAATAGAACCAATAGAATAAATATGTGTGTGTACATATATATGTACAGAGAGAGAGAGAGAGAGAGATTGATTATGGAAATTGGTTCACATGCTTAAGGAGCCAAGAAGTCCCACCTTCTGCTGCCTGCAAGCTGGAGAGCCAGGAAAGCTGGTGGTGTCATTCAGTCTGGGTCCAAAGGCCCAAGAGCCAGGGTACGGGTGTCTCAGGGCAGGAGGGGATGGATGTCCAAACAGCAGCAAATGTTCCCTTCCTCTGCCTTTCTGTTGTGTGCATCCTTCAACAGAGTAGATGATGCCATCCACTGTGGTGGGGCATCTGTTCGATGCAGTGCACCAATTCCAATGCTCATCTCTTCCAGAACCGCCTTCACAGACACACCCAGAAATAACGTTTCACCAACTATCTGGCATCCTTTACCCTAATCAAGTTGACCATAAAATTCATCACCACAAACTGCATGAGGAGAAGTACAGAGGGCAAGGGACAGGTCACCCACCCTCTAAATTCAGTGTGTTATATTTTTCACTTTTACTTCAGACTTTTTTAAAGAATGAATGAAAATCTTACAGATAGAGTTGATATCTCTTTTTAATCCTTCTCCCCAATCTGATAGGGGCAGTCGTTATCTTGAAGTTGATGTGTGTCCTTCCAGTTCAGGTGTTTATAATTCTTTTTAGGAGAACAATGAGATGGTGAGATGTTGAGTCACCTGCTCTAGGCCACTCAGCTAAACAGAGCACCTGGGCCTGGGATGCCAGCTCCCTCCAGGACTCTGAGCCATGGACATACACAGGCACATGCAGGAGGATGGCAGAGGGACAGGAACGGAGAAGATGCAAAATCATCACCAGAGAAAGAGAGCGCATGCAAGAGTGGCAGGTAAGGCAAGGCGCGGCTCTTCTGAAGCCAGCATTCTGGCAGGGAAGTGGTTGGACTGTGCTTTGGGCGTCTTCCGCATTGTCACTGGATGTCCAACTCTATTGACACTTCCTCTCTCTTCCCATCTATAAAACTTCAGGACATTATGGTAGTCTCTATAAACCCAGGAAGGGAAAGTTACCCTTCCAGCTGCCTCCGTTCCCTGTTTTGATCCATCATCTCGTACTTTCAAGCTTAAATGGGTCTTGTCATGTCCTATAGTGAACATGCTTCAAGATTCCTGGTAATTTAAAATGCTATTATTCTAAAGTTCAGGATCCAACCATTTTGGGTGTCCTTTGTATATCTGTCAAATGCTGATAATTACAGGTCCTCTGACTATCTCATGGGGTCATTCGAAGGACAAAATGAGTCAAAAGTCATTTATTTAATAAATGTTTGCTGATTATTTACAATGTGCACAGGCTTGGGATACAAATGTGAGCAACACAAATTGTTGTCATCATAAAATTTATCATCTAGTTGAGAAGAAAGGAAGAAAAATAGCAAAACATTAAAACGTATTTTCTTAAAGGGGGAATGGAAGGGCCTATGCAAGCATCAAGGACGGCCACCTCATGGGGACATAAGAGATACAAAAATCTTCCAAACCGAGCTTGAGCAGTAGCCTGGTTGGCCAGGAGAGGAAAGGGATGACCGTGTGCCTTGTTCCCCAAGTGGGAGGCAACGTGATTTTAAGACATGCTCATTCTGCGATGCAAATAACCGTCAGTCCATATCAGCACTGTGTGACTCATTTCCCTCGGATTTTTCTGGGAACCCCTTAAGCAATCCAACTTCCCTGGTGTGTGTCCTTCCTCTGATATCTTCCTCTACGCCAGTTTCCTCATCCACTTATCTCCAGCATCTCACAGCCCTGCTGAGAGGGGATGCAAAGGGATTGCACAAAGAACTAATGAAGGAGGCAGGATCTATCTGGCAGCCCACCCCTTGCACCCAAGGGATTCCTCAAACACCCATGGATGGAGGTGGAATCCAGATTTATTGCTCTTGTTACAGATACCCTAACTCCAGCCTTGCAGAATTAGTCTGAAGGATCTGACAGATATATTTCTCAGCCTCTCCTTCCTTTTCAAATTAAAAAGTAGAAGGATAAAAAAAAGAAGGAAACCAATCCCCAGGAAACGTTTCCTTTTGTTTTGTTTTTTGTGGAGCCAATTTTTCCATACCCCTCTCTGGGCCAAGCTCTCTGTGCCATGAATGAACTTCTCCCTCATGTGGAGGACATCACTCAGATTTTCAAGCGGTATAATTTCTGGCAGTGAAAAGAACCACTGGAAGTATCTCAGAAGAGAGGAAGTCAGAGAAAGGGCCTCAGCCACAGCTTGGCTTTCAAAGTCGGCTCTCCATGGGTAGCAGCACTTTGTCTACTGACTGGGACTCCTGAGTGGGAAAGAGGCCAATTCCCAGGCCTGTCAACGTAGCTCCTGGGACAATCTGCATCCTTGGAACCAGATCTTTATTGACACCAGGAGAGGGAGAGCTGTCACTAGAGCCAAGAGAGTGGAGAAGCAAAGCCGATCAAAATGAAGCAGCTTGGCCCATATTTCTCGAAAGAGCCTTGGAAGTCCTCTCTGTAGCAAGAGGCTTCTGCTTCTGGCCACAGTGTAGGAAGAGGGACCAGTTTGCCATCCCACCTGAAACAACCAAAAAACAGAGTACGAGTAACAATGGTTCTCAAGGCCCTGCACATCAGCCAGTGAGAGACAGTGATGCATGAGAGATGGAAAACAAAGAAAGTAATGCCTGCAGTTGCCACACTCATTGCCTTCAGAATTTACAAGCTGCAGCACAGGGAGGGGAAACAGGTGGAACCTGAAGGACTCTCTGAGTTAAAGAGATAAAGTTGAGAGTCTGCAGACATCAAAGCAGCTAGAGTTTGCAAAACAGAGTCCCAGGGAGGAGAGAGTTAGCTACACAAAGCAAGAACTTCAGAGATCTGCGATGAGTTCCCCTCAAGTACTCAGCTGAGTACAGATCAAACCATGCATGTAAGGAAACTACTCAAAGCAGGAGAAAGAATCACTCAAAAAGATGAGTGGTAACAGCACACAGGGCCAGGAAAAGTGCTGTTCCTGACTGACAGACAGGACGAGCACTTGACTCACAGGATGTGTGGATAGAGTACGCAGCAGGGTTGTCAGCAGCAGAAATCAAAGCCCAAGAGTGAGCATAACTCCAGTTCTGCCCCACGAGTTTTAAAACCAAACCCAAATGGATCAAATCATTTCCCTGTAATTCAATGTATCCTGAACAAAGGTCAATAATATTTCTAGAAAGAGAGAAAATATGGCTCACATTGAGGAGGAGAAAAATCAATCAATTGAAAAGAGGCTAGAATTGACACAGATAATATAATTAGCAGCCAAGGATATTAAAACAGTTATTATACCTATATTCCATTTGTTCAAACAGTTAGGCAAAGACATAGCAAACAAACAAAAAACTAAGCCACACTTCTAGAGATAAAAAGCTAAAATGTGTGAGATTAAAAAAACACCACTCAGAATAATGACAGATTAGATGTTGAAGAAGGAAAAAATTAGTGAACTTAAAGACATAACAACAGAAACTATTGAAAATGAAGCATATAATAAAAATATGATAAAAGAAATTGTATAGAACATTAGTGATCTGTGGGACAACTTCAAATAACCAAATATACATGTAAATGGAGCCTTTGAAGGAGAGGAGGGAGGAGACATATAAAGTGTTTTCAGAAATATTGGCCAAAGTTTTTTTCATTTACATTAGTACCAAAAAAAATGAAATGCTTTGAAATCAATCCAATAATATGTATAAGATCTATATGAGAAGAACTACAAATTCTGATGTAAGAAATCAAAGAGGACCTACATGAATGAAGATATATTCCATATTCATGGATAGAAAGACAATATTATTAAAATGTCAGTTTTTGCAACTTGATATATGGATTCAACACACTCCCAGTCAAAATCTCAGCAAAGTTATTTTGTGGATATTGACCAAACTGACTAAATGTTTTTATGGAAGCACAAAAGACCCTAAAACACCAACATGATACTGAAGAGGAGGACAAAGGAGGATGACTGGCACTACCCAACTTCAAGACTTACTACAAAGTTATGGTAATCAAGACAGTATGGCATTGGTGAAGGAATAGACAAATATTAATAGATCAGTGGAACAGAATAGAGAGCTTAGCAATTGACTCACACACAGTTAACTGATTTTTGACATAAGAACAAAGAAAATTCAATGGAGAACACATAGTCTTTTCAACAAAAATTCACATGCAAAAAAATGAATCTAGACATGCACCACTATGGACTGAATATTTGTGTCACCCCCATCCCCAGCTAAATTTATACATTGGAGCCTAATTCCCAAAGTGATGGTATCTGGAGATGGAGCTTTTGAAGGTGATTGGATCATAAGGGCAGAGCCCTCATGAACAGGATTAGTGCCCTTAAAAAAGGGACCCCAGAGAGCTCTTCTGTGCCTTCCAGCATGTGAGGGCAGAGCAAAAAGATGGCCACCTGTGAACTGAATCTGCGTGTGCGTTGATCTTGGACTTCCCAACTCCAGAACTGTAAGAAATAAATTTCTGTTCTGTATAATCTACCCAGTTTATGGTATCTTGTTACAGCAGCCCAAACAGACTAAGACGCAGAGCTTACATCTTTCACAAAAATTAACTCAAAATGAACCATAGATTTAAAGGCAAAAAGCAACAACAACAGAACTTCTAGAAGATAACATAGAAGAAAATTATGAAAAAATGTTCAACATCATGTCATTAGGGAATTACAACTTAAAACAACTATGATCTACCAATACATAACTATTGGAATGACAAAATAGAAAATATTGACAACCCCAAATGTTGGCAAGGATGTGAAGCAAGAAGAACTGTCAGTCATTGCTGATGGAGATGCAAAATGATACAGACAATTCTGAAGACAGTTTGTGGTTTCTTACAAACTTAAACCAATGCTTACTCTATGATATGGCAATCACACTCTTAGGTATTTACCTGAATGATTTAAATACTTATGTTCACATAAAACCCTGCCCATGGATGTTTGCATGTATTTTAAGACCTAAAATTTCAAGTGCTGTCTTAACCTTTTTGAAATCTCACAGGGCCCCACTGTCTATGATGTCTAATTGTGTGTTTCTTTATGTCCTTATACTTGTTTTTGGCAAATGTATTAAAGCAATTAAGTGGAGAAAGAAGAATCCTTTCAACAAATGGTGCTGGAAAAATTGCATACCCATATGCAAAATAATGGACTTCAATCCATATCTCATACCACATATAAAAAAATACCTTAAAATGAATCATAGGCCTAAGTGTAAAACAAACTGTAAAACGTTTAGAAGGATTCATAAAAGAACAAACTGATAATGAGACGTCATCAAAATTAAAAACTGTTCTTCAAATGACACTGTTTAGCGAATTAAAAGACAATTAAATACTGACAGAAAATATTTGCAAATCATATAGTTAATAAAGGACTTGTAGCTAGAATATATAAAACTCTCATAATTTAGTAGTAAGAAATACCAACCCAATTAAAAAATTGGCAGAAGATTTGGAAAACACTTAACCAAAGTAATACTGCTGGCAGAGAAGCACACGAACAGATGGCCAACATCATTAGTCATTAGGGAAAATGCAAATTGAAACCACGACGAGAAACCACTACAACACTTATGCAAATAGGCAAAATTAAAAGGACTAACTCTACCTGGTGTTGGTGAGGATATGGATGAACTGGACAGCTCATACCCTGGTGACGAGAGTGTAAAATGATACAACCACTTTGGAAAATAGTTTGGCAGTTTCTTTACAAGTTAAACATACACCTACTGTATGATCCAGGCATTCCTCTCTTAGGCATTTACACAAGAGAAATGAATGCATATGGCCATAAAGATATTCACACCAACTTTACTTATAATAGCCCCAAACTGGAAACAGCACAAATGTTGACCAGCCGGTGAACGGATAGCCAAGCTGCGGTATGCCTACACAGCAGAATGCCATTCAGCAGTGAAAAGAAATGACGTATCGACATACACATTTGGCTGAATCTCAAAAACAATTATGTTGAGTGAAAAGAAGACAGAAAAAAATAGTACACACTCCATGGTTCCATTAATAAAAACATGTTGAAAGTGCAAACTTACCCACCATGATAGAAAGCAGATTAGTGGTTGCCGAGGACGGTTACAAAGAGAACTGATAACACTGCTGAGGATGGTAGGTGTGTTCCACATCCACTACGCTGATGATGGTGGTGCTGTGAGTGTGTATGTAAATATGCTATAACTTACCAAACTGTGCATTTTAAATATGTGTGGTGTCTCATACACCCGTCATACCCCGATAGAACAGTAAAAACCAAAGCAAACTATGGAGCAACTCAGTGGGTTTGCAGTGGGACATGTCGGGGAGGGGAGGACAGAGAACGCAAAGGCACTCAGGCCAAAGACACAGCACGGTGGTCGGGTAGGGGAGCCGGGTAGGGGAGCCGGCAGCTTCAGGGCTAGCATGAAGTATTTGCACATTTGAGGAAGCTCTGTGAGAACAAAAGTCAGCGAAATCAGAAAGTTGATTACTGGTCGTTTGGTGGCTATGGGATCAAAAATGGAAATTCTGCCAGCGAAGTAGGTCCCACATTGCCTGAAAATTCTCTGCTTTGTTAGCACTCAGAAGGCATGGCCTCCAAATGTTGCTTAATGTTAATCAGGGCTTAAGTCGAATCAGATGTATCAGTCCCTTGGCTCTGACGTCATCCTTAGGTGGCCCCAGGCCCCTGGGTGGTGGTGGGCTGGAGTCTGGTTCGGAAGCAGTGTCCTGATTGTGCAATCAGACATAATTGGTTTCTAACTCTGATCCCATTTATCCTTCCCATCCCCAGCCGGGAAAAGCTGCCTTGGCTCCTTTGTTTTTAGCCTCCAAATTTTCTTACTGTCAGCTGCTAAACATTTCGGTCTCCCTCCTCCGTCCTCTTGCATCTCCTCCTCTCCTACCTCACACAGCCCTCCCTGCACCTGAGGCCTGCTGGCCACTCACTCTCCCCTCCTTGCCCTCAGCCTCACGGTACACAGCCTGTGCTCCCGGTGGCCGCCCTGGGAAACAGTGTCCCCGTACGCTGCCCCCGGAAATGCAGCGGCTCCGCTCTCTTTCCCGTGAGGGGCAGCTGCAGAATCCCTGCCCCACTTGATTAGTGACATCTCCCTGCCTCCATCCTAGTTCTTTAAAATTCAATCATCCCTATGTCTTGTCCACCAGACCGGTAGTTTCCTGGAGGCTTGTCTTACCAGGTGGTTTCCTACCCACAAGACCCTTGTCTTCACTAAAATGTCACTAGGCTTTCTGCAGAAGCCTGAGTAAAGCAGAACTCATTGAGGGGGGAAAAAAAGCCTAGTTGCAATGACTTTACACATCAATAAGACATATGTATGAAGCTGTTCAAGGTGTTAATGATTCACCATGAAACATCCAATACCACCCAGGACAAAGCACCTTACTAACCATTAATGAACAAGCAGACACAGAATATGAGATAGCTCCCAAGCTCCTTTCAGCTGCCTTTGATAATACAGCTCCTGTATCATCCCTGCCATATAATGAAAGCCTCAGCCTGAATTGTATCAATGCAAATCACAGGAGCTGCCTGCAAGCTTGTGTGTTATAACTTATCTGTGGGGCCAATAAAAAGATATCCCATTATCAGCCTTGTCCACTTAACTATTAATAAGGCTCCCCCCAGCCTTTCATCCCACTCCCCTCTCCTACTCACGTGGCCAGCACTGCAAAGCCTGCTTAACTTCCCCGCACGCAGACTTAACTAGGGAAAGGTGTGCAGGGTGGTTTAAGTGTCTGCAAAATGAAATCCATGTAAAATGACAGAGGGAGCTCTTCAGTGGTGCATGCTTTTTCATCCCAAACACTGGAAGTCCTAGAGGCTGAGATGCCCCTGTCTTGAGCCACAGTTCTTTCAACCCTTCAGAGAGACTCCCTCGGAGTCCTGGGGGTGTGGGGAAAGTGAGCCTTATATGCACTTGTTTCTTGAGGCAGTGGAGGCAGGAGGAAAAGGAGGCTGGGCAGTCACTCCTGGGGGATCACTCTATCCCCTGCTCCTCTCTGTCCCCCCAGCCATGGGCTCCCTGACACTTCCTCCACGATGAGCACCAGTCCTTGTCCTCTGCTTTCTTTGCTCCACTAGGAACTCTTGTGTGAACCTTGACCAGGCAAAAGGGCCAAGCCCAGACCCAAGCGACATGACACACCATCCTGCCATGTGCACCAGGCAGTGCTGTTCTCCCTAAACCCAAAGTCTTTCAGAGCCAGGAGGGAGCAGAGAGCTCCCACCCCTGCCCCAAGCCCCTGTGCTAGGAGGCAGCAGAGAACAACAATAAGGTTCTTCGGCTCAGAGCTTTTGTGCATAATTATAGTCACTTTCCTTTACTTGTATTTTCCCGAGTATTTTCTCCCCTTCCCAGACCCTCCTCCTCTTCATTTCTTGGATATTGTTCTACTGCACATTTTACCCACATTTACTTATTCCCTTTCTTTCTTGAAAACAGCATCACATCCATTTTAGAATCAAGTGAAGTGCACAGAATTGTACAATTGCTAAAAGGAAATTTCTGGAAGAAATGTGCTGAAAGGTATTTTTCTTCCTGGTTAGCCTACGCTGCTATGGCCGGTACTCAGGTTAACAATGCACAGGCCTCTCGTTTGAGAGTAGTCACACGCCTATGTTGTCTCCTGTGAACTTCACAACAATATTCATAACAACAAACAACAGCAGAAATGTTATTTATCTCTGCCTGTTACTGCAGAATTTAAGACTGACAAAATAGCCTTATGCTTAACAAGTTAGCTGGTTAGTCTCTGGGATTCAATCAGAATCAAGCCCTTTGACTCCTGTCCCTGTCCTGTTGCTGTTTCTCCTTCAATGCAAGAGTCGGGCATAGTGATTACTCTTCCTTGCCCTCCACAGCATTTCACTGTTTTTAACACAGTTAGTTGGTACAGACTGGGCTTTGTTTTTGAGACAGACGGAGGATTCCCTCTGTTATGAAATACTCTGCTAAGCTTGTCCCCACCCAGTCAAATTTTCTGTGTGGTCAACCAACAATGTCGCATGAATATTTATAGTGCTTTTTAAAGCCCTTCCCCTTGTAATGTTCTGTGTAATCCCCACAACAATTTAGAGTAGGGAAGAAGACTCCCAAAATACAGATGCAAAAACTGAGGCTCTGTGGAGCTGACATCCCTGTGGACTGGAATGCCCTGCAGGGTCCATGCCCAGGGCTCCTAGAGCAGTCTTCCTCTGCTACCTCTCTCTGCCTCAGTTGCCTCTGCAAATAGCAAAAGCAAAAGCAGCCTTCTTTGTTTTATTTAGGAAAGGATGTGAAGAATAAGTTATCTCAGAACCACAAGAGAAACAAGAGGTAGGCAGGATGCAATTACCCACGTTGGAACGTCGCCACCTGTAACAGCTGCACAATCCCGCTGTGGGACAGAAAAGCAATATTGACCAAGAAATATCATATTACCCTTCACAGACCCATTCTGATAGTTTGTTCATCACCTATATTTATTCAAAAGACCTGAGAATCTATCTACTTAGTATGAGAAACTCATTACTGGCATTTGCAGGTGCTCAGGGATGTAGCGTCTGAGACTGAGAGTAGGAGACAGGTAAGAAAAATTAATAATGCATACAGTAAAACCCATTTAGTTTTCTCTTTGTGAAGAAGGGCCCTCGTGAGTCAAGATAGAGCATTAAGAGTTGGAAAGATATGCATGGAGAGAAATAAGATGGTGGAAGGATGGGAGTAAAGCTTTTGACTGTGATGTCCAAGCTCCTATGGCCAAACTCAAATCCACCCTCAAATAAGGCAGAATGAGCTCCCCGTGCAGAGCAGAGCCCCCAGCTTTCTTCTCACTGCCTAGGAGATGGAATTTTCGAGCATTGCAGAGGCAGCCTGGGATAAAGCTTCCAGAAAACAGCTTCCAGATCAATACTGAAGCCTTTGCAGCACACCATGAGCGAATAGTGGCTTGGAAGCTTCCGACACTAAAAATAGAGCTGTTTCCTAAGGAGCTGGGTAGGCTTTCAAGAGTCTGGGGTGGAAGGACGGACACTTCAGCGAGTGGAGCTCCTTGAATCAGACCTCAGGCTGGGAAGAGTAGGAGAATGAGGGAAGAGGAGAAAGAGTAGGGAATAGAAAGAGGGAAAGAGAGAATAAAGGGGTGAGGAGGTTGTATGGAGACATGCATACTCTGGAAATGAAATTGGACATTTAGGGTGTGGCTGGATTTCGAAGGACCTGGAATGTGGGAGCTTTATTTGTTAGTTAAGGAAAAACCACTGCAGTCTCTCTCTCTCTGTGTCTCTCTCTCTCTCTCTCTCTCTCTGTGTGTTTGGTGGGAGGAAGAGGGTTTTGATATGTTTTTGGGGGGGCGTTTTAGGGAATATTATTTTTCAGCAGAATAGAATGGTAATCAGAACTCTGCTTTTAAAAAGGTAAATTATTTTGGAAAAACAATTAATGACAGATGCCCTCAAAAGAATTTGCATATTTCCAGGACCAAAAAGGCCAAAAGGACCATTAATGTGAAGGATGATTTTGTCATCACTGGTTTGGTTCCCGTTTAACAACAGGACACTCTAGGTACCTGTGAGAATGTTCCAGGGTTGCGGGAGGTTGTTTATAGAGCGTTTGGCTGAGGCTTTCTTGAAAAACTTTTCTAATTCTGAGCTTTTTATAATGATTTCAAGCCTGAACAACTATTCTGCCTTGCAAAAAGCATTCATTCTTTTGGAAAGATGTTGAACCTTCTTTGGAAATGAATGCGTAAAGTGTTCTCATATTTGCTTATTTATTTACTTTTTAACTCTTCTTAAAATTGAGGTTTACGTTTTTCTGCGATTTTACTTCAGCACAGAGAAAAACAATATGGATTCAATGCTTTTATTCCTAAATATGTTGGTATTACTTGCTGTCTGTCTGTTTTAAATAGAGGGCTGACTGATAGCACAGAAGGAATGTCTCTCACCCACTTGGTGCTTCAGTAAGAGTCAATATCATCCTGGCTACATTGCTTCTGAGATCTTTAGGATTCCTAAAATTAATCATTATGCTATCATGTCACCCTGCTCCTCTAAACCCACTCTGAATGTCAAGGGTACCTGAAACAGGTCAAGGCCTGGTTGGGAGGAAGGCTCACTTCAAGTTAACATTCTATGTCCTGCCTGGAAAAAATGACCTAAATGTTGTCATTGCTTCACATTCCTCCCCTTCCATTTATGGTGAAGTTTAACACTTTAGCAGCAAATTGCACTTTCTGGCAACATCAGGGGCTCCTAAGCATGTCAGGAAAAATCGACCTCCAGTTAAAGTGGAAACAGTCTAGAGAGATTCACAAACAGCAAATTACATGCACCAGGAAGCTAAAACACCAGTTCTTTTTTCAAGGGTTCTTTGTAGGATGGTAGGTGCTATGTTTTGGATGTGGTTTGCTCCACCAAAACTCATGTTGAAATTTGATTCCCAATGTGGAAGCACTGGGAAGTGGGACCTGGTGGGAGGTGTTTGGGTCATGGGGGTGGATCCCTCACGAATAGATCAATGCTGTCTTGCAGGAGTGAGTTCTCACTCTTGAGGGACTGGATTAGTTACAGAAAGAGTGGGTTGTTCCTCTCCATGGTTGGCCTCCTTGCACACGCCCACTCACCTTGCTGCTACTCCTCCAGGCTTTGATGCAGCATGTGACACTCACCAGAAGCTGAGCAGATGCCAGTGCCGTGTTCTTGGAATTCCCAGACACCGGAATGGTGAGCTAAATCCACCTCTTTTCTCTATAAATTCCCCAGCCTCAGCTATTCTGTTATAGCAACGCTGAATGGATTAAGACAGCAGAGGTGCCTCTGTTCAGTCGAGGTGGCAATATGGGGGAAGGAGCATCTTCAGAAGCCTGTTTCCCCTCTTCCCCCATCTGTAGAGCTCCCCTGTGGTGGCTAGACAGCTAGGATTTGCTCTTCACTGGAGCAAGTTTCCTGACCTCTCAAAATCAAATTTTTTCATCTGAAAAGTAGGACAACATGCCTAGTTTTCTGTTTGTGATGCCATGGTAGAGAACTCGCCTTCCATAACCATTCTCACCCTCCTCCTGGATTACCAAATCCCATCTGTGCCTAAAAGGAAGACCCTCCTCCCACAGATGGGAGGAACATCTCCCACTGCACTCCTGGTAGATGCTATGGATTCTACTGGTTTCAAAGCTCCTTCTTAGAAAGAACTCTCTCTCTCTCTCTCTCTCTCTAAAACTCTCATATGGTCTCCCTCAGGGACCCTCTCAGACAACATTCCTGGAGATGCCTACGACTTGCCTTCCCGAGCTCCCAAGCATTGCTGGGAATGCTTGAATGGTTGGCAAGTCTATTCCCATTCAAAACCTTCCCAGGAGTGTCACACACTGACGTGAATCTCATCCCTAGCCAAATGAACCGACTTAGAACATGAATTTCAAGATGTGTTCCTTGACTTACAATGGGGTGTGTTTCAAAGGTATTTGCTAATTGAGGATATGGACCCAGCATGCAATTTTCAGATATGCTATAAATGATTGCTACGGTCCCGCCACTGGCCCACGAAAATACCTTAATGTGTAGTAAGACTGAAATACTCTCATTATGGTGGTGCTACACTCATAATTAAGCAAAACGTGAAAACAATTAAACTAAATAAATCAGCCTCCCTTCTATGAGGGTAGAAACTGCATCAAACTCCGCTTTGTATAGCACAGCAATAATCACTGCTAGCACTTACATAGGGCTTACTTTGCAACAGATGCACTTCTCAGTGTTTAAATATCTTAATTAATGTAATCCCTACACCAACCTAATGGGGTAGGCTCTATTATTATGCCCACTTTACCGTTGAAAAACTGAGATCCAGAGAGTTTAGACTAAATAGCTAGTAAGGGGTGAGGCTGGAATTTGAATCCAGTCTGTCTGCCTTCGGACCAAACGCTCTTCCCTGAAAAGCACGGAGGAGGCATGTATTGAATAGGAGGTATGAAGAAATAGCTGTGTTATTATTTGGGTTCCGATACTTGGAAACGGGAAGGACTAATGGGAAGAAGCGGACTGACAGTCGTCAGTGGTCGCTGCTGGTGGTTCGCGGGCTGGGGGGCCTGGGCACACGCTCTGTGGGCGGTGTCCAGTCGTACACCCGGATGCGAGGTTGAGGTCCTCCTCAGCAGGCACCTAAGGCTGTCCTCGGTCCCTCCGCCGTGGTTAGTCCTCCTGTCCCCCCACACTCTCAGACCGACTCTCCCATGGCCTCTCAGAGAGCAAGTGTGATTTTCTCGAGGTGACTGGGGGGTCTCGAGCAAGAATTGGGAGAGCAAGAAAGAATAATGAGCAGAAAGCCACACTGCGTGAGCCTGAGACTGCCCCATGACGTGAAATGACCCTCGCTGCGGCAGGTGGAGAGAAAGCAGCCGGGGCAGAGTGGCCTGCGCTGTCCCATCCCCAGCCGGGCTCTTCCCTGGGGTCTCACCCGCCCACCCCGCACTGCTCACGGGCGCCCTCCGCGCTCACCCCCGGGGCCGCCCGCACAACGTGCACATGCGCTGTTTTTATCTCTTTCTTTTGTCCCCCTCGCCCTTTGGTATGTATCAAGTATGTACACAACACTGGCTTCATCAAGTCTTTACATGTTGCCGGACAAAGTGACCTTCATTTCTTTTGGGTTCCTCGGGTCCTCCCTTGCTTGACAAGGGCTGGCCTTACTTTTTCCCAATCTTCAGCCCCAATCCTCTCTCTGTTCCTCGTTACCTACGGACTACTGCAGTTCATAACTGTCACTGCCACGCAGCTGCTTCCCGTGTCTGTAACAGATCTCACCTGCCACTGCCTCCTGGGCCCTTCACCGGAAGCTCCCAGCCAAGAACTGAAATCTGCTTTCTCTCCTGGGAGAGGATAATGAGCGCATTGAACGAGCAACGTAGCTCCACCCGCTCCCACCGAAACTCCACACATCCGAAGGTAAAATTACCTGCTCCGTCCTGCTCAAATGTTTTCCTCCTATTTCCTTAACAATACTTTTTTAATCATTCAGGAGAATAATGAGGATTAATATTCCCCATCTCCTTTATCCCCTAAATCCACTCTATCAACCCATCTGATCCATTCTTCGTTCCCAAAATCTGCCTCATCCATCTTTCCTTTTATTCTCATTACCACCACCCCGATTTCCAAGCTGTCCTCGTTACCATGCCAAGTTCTGTGGATTTTAGGGCATGGGCTTGCTGGGTTAGAGCCCATGCTCTGTTATTAGTTCGATTAAATAAAATAATATTACTGCATACCTCGTAGAGCAGTTGATATTATTAAATAAATTGTTAGTCACATGTTGAGTAAATCCTCAGTCAATAGTGCTTATTAATATTATACACTTGCCTCTAATCTTGCCTCCATTCCAATCCACCAGGTCCTCTACCAACAGAACACTTTTTGTAAATGCATTGTTCTGACAGTATAATTTCACTAATCCAAAACCGCAGAAGTCCCTCAAATCCCTAACAAATGAAACCAAAACTCTGTAGCTTGGCACTGAATGTCCTCCTCAGCATGTCCCTCGGTAGCCTGACTGTCTTTATTCTACTCTGGTCAAAATGACTGACTTACTGCTCTCAAGACCTATGTCCATGCCATCTTTGCTGTTTGAACATCTATGCAGCTTCAGACTGGAGACTAAATCCTGGAACTTGAAACGATGCACAGATGCCCCCAGTTCTAAGTTCTGGAACTTCCTCTTACCTTGTTTTGCATTTTTGTCAATACTACTCACTCAGCACTAACTATCAACTGTCTTTTCTTATTTTTATTGCTGGATTATCTGGCCATAGAGGCCTGAGATTTGGATCTTCTCGCATCAGTGGCCCTGGCTGTGCGAGCACACAGTAGGTTCTCAACGCTTTTTGCTAAACAAGTGTGCATGAGATGCCTGTCTCCACTGAGACACGGAGGTGTTGATAAGTTAGGCAGAGAGTTGAAGGAACATGCAGAAGAGGTAGCGAGTCCTTCCCCATGAGAAGGTGACCATGTGTAGGGATAGCTGTTATAGGACAGGAATTGTGAGGATTTCAGGCCAAGGTCTGAGCCCTTTTGCTCAAAGGGGTCTACACCAGACAGTCTGGACAGAGACCCTCCCCACACCCAGAGCCTTTTCCTACTCCTGGACCATGCACTCCTCAATGTGAATGTCACTGTGTAGCCCAGACACAGCCATGCTGCTGGCTATTGTTCTCAGAGGTGGTCAGACACCTGCAGTCCAGTCTCACCAGGGACCACATGCCTCACATCAGTCAGCCCCAATGTCTACTGCATATCCTCTGCACATGTGGCCTTAGCAGGTGAGTCTGACTTCAAAGCACAGACTGAACGTGGGCAGTCATGAGGAGGAAATAGCCTGACTAGTAGAATTATAGAATGACAAGTGGCATTTGAATAGCAGCCTACAGTGACTGGGCCAGAGACTAGCTAGATGGTCACCAGATCCATTTCTCCTTACAAGGCACACACAAACTATATTGCATAGCTCTCTTTTCATTTAACTGTAACACTGTGATTAGTTTTCCTAAATGGGATGTGTACGAGAGTAACGCAGCCATTCCAGGCTGAGGACACGCCCTCTCTCCCTTCCCCCTTCCCTGTGCAGTGGGGTGCCCAGCATGGCCTTGAAGCACCCTGTTTGAAGATGGCAGAACCACAGCATGAAGGAAGTCTGGGTCCCCGAATGACTGCATGGAGGCATGGAGGAGAGACTCCTTATTGACGCACATGGGGTTGTAACATGTGAAAGGGAAACAACAACTACTTTTGTACAAAGCACCAAAGAAAATATGTGGGTTGTTTACTTTAACACTTAGCGTTGTTTAGGCTAATGAACACACTGTTCACAGTTCGTCACATCTCATATCAGTTGAACCCAAAGCAAACCTGGGTAAAGGAGGGATGGGCCTGGTAATGCCACTTTCCTTGTGAGGTCGCTGAGGGTAGGAGTGTTGCTGGCCTGCCCTAAACCTCTCAACTAGAAGCTAGACTGTTGAGAAATTGCCTACTTAACTTTCAACTCTCCCACACTCTCTCTCATAAGCATAAAAATGAATGCTTAATAAATACCGTTGTTATTATTTTCTTCCCCAGACCTACACGTCGCATTGCTTTGGTGCTAGCCGCAAATGGTTTATAAACCACATCACTCTTCTTAAGAGGCAGGAAGAGGGAGGGGAGAAGGAAGGCAGAGGGCTCTTGAGACGCTGCTCCATGGAGATGGAGTGGAGCTCGTGCCGGCCTCGAGCACATGCTGTCTTGTCTGGTTCTTGTTTTATGTCTGGAAGTGAAGAGATGCCACTTAGTCAGGGGCTGCCTGCCTCCTTGTATCTGGTCCTCTTCTCTTCCTGTTAAGAGGACTTTGAGGGGGACTTCAAGAAGTGCATGTGAAGGAGGGGCAACTCCCCTTTCCTTGCACGACGGCTATTTCAGTCTCTGGAAGAAAAGGGGAAAAAAACCAGCAGCCCATGTCTGCCTCACTGCGCTCTCTCCCTGGGGCTGCTCCCAGGGATTCCGCGAGGATCCAGCCCTCCTGGACCCAGACTGTCATGCTTCCCACCGCCTGCCTGCCTCAGATCCTGAGCACAGCCTGGCTCGGGCCGGAAGGGAGACGTGTCCAATGCCACCAAGCAACGCAGCATCCTTCTTTCTTAGAGGGTTACCTTTTGACCATTCTCAGCAATTATGAGTTTTATTTCCTCAGGTAGCAGGTGTATCAGTTGCTAATACCTCCCAATCCAGAGTTGATGGCAAGTAGGAAAGAGGGAACCTACAGAGAATTTCTTTCCTGTGAGCTCAGGGAAGCAATGGCCGTGCATTCCTGCACACCAGCATGCCAGCGCGGCGGCCAGCACCCAGTCCAGGCTGAATAAACACTGGTTAGCGAATAGTGATTGGAGGATTTGGGTTATGGTCTTACTTCCTATACATGTGGATCTGTCATTTTCTTTATGTGCTTATATCAGATCTTACCTCAAATGGATTGAGACAAATGATCAAATGTCTATATTCTAACAATGAAGCTAATTTTTATGTATTATTTGGTAATAGGTAGGTAAGAGATGCTTCTATTACTTTCTAGTGAAAAAAATGGGAGCTATGGATTCAAATTCAAGCAATAAATCAAAAACAATACTCAGACATCTGGGCGAGAGACAAAGTGAAGTTAGCACAACAGAGCAGTGAATTCATTCAGGTTTCTGGGAGGCAGGAAATGACTAGTTCCTGGGCATCTTGGCAAGAAGTACCTGGGCTCTGAGCAAGAATGGGGACCAGAGGGGAACCCAGGCTTCAGGTAGGTGTGGGAATCATAGAAAGTGGCCTGGGACCAGGTGAGAGCTCATTTCAACAAACATGCTAGAGGATTCTAAAGTATGCTTGTCTGATTCTTTGAGGGAAACAAAGAATGATAAGAACTTTGTTCACTAATGTCAGAATAAAAAGGAATGAGAGAGAGATCTACTACTAATTAATCTATGGCTAACTGATTAATGATGAGTGCTATCACAGAAAGACAGAGTGCTGTGGGAATATTAAGGAAAAACATATTTGTCAAGGTGGACGACAGTGGTGACAGGACAGGACATTTACAAGGAGATGGGATCTACTTAAGCTTTGAAAGTCAGATACGATGTTGCTGGCAATTATGGAAGAAAGAAAGATAGGAAAGGCAATTATAGCAAGAGGATATTCTTCAAGGTAAACCAGAGAAAAGTCATTATTAAATTGGTCAGCAGGTGAATCAGGCATAGGGGTTCAGCTAGACGTGCAGAAAAAATTGTGTTGGAAAGAAGCCTGGAAAGTTCAATAGGTCCACATTGTTGAGAACTTCAAATGTGAGGCTTAAGCACTTGCGCTTTCTTCTGAATGCAATGAAGAGCCCTCTGAAGCTTGTGGGCACAGCAGCGGCTGGACAGAAAAGTCAGGAAGATACCTCTGAAGGCAGTGCACAAGGTGCGTTGGACTGGGAGGAACCTGGAGGTAGAAAGCCGGGTTTGAAGGTGGGGTTGTGGCCAGAGGAGACTCTGAGTTGACGCGGTGCCCTTGGCCATGTGCAGGAGGGGCCGGCATGCAAAGGTGTAACTGGATAGCCTGTCTGGTTGCTGAGTGAATATGGGACACCAGAGAGAAAGGCGTAGACAAAAATTCTGAAAGCTGGAACCAAGGTGACAGGAGGAGGAGGATGCCATTAAGAAAACTGGGGGAGGAGGGAGAGTGAATTCACACTGGTAAATTCTTTACAAGTTATTAAGGATGTTCATATATATTTCCAATAACGGCAGCTCTGTGAGAGTGTTTTATCACTCCCATTTAGAAATGCTAGCGCAGACCCATGGTGAAGCGGGGGACTGAAATTCTGCGAGCTGAGGTTTTTCCCGTAGGCTTACCACTCCCTGGCTGTGTGTGCCAGCTAAATCACGCAGCCTGGCTGGGACTCTGGCTGCATGACAGGGAAATGGGGCTGGTAATGCCCAGTGGTGGCCTGCTCGGTGGGGACGGAGGGATGATGCATGAGCCGATGCTCTGGGCTCTGGGAAGGGGAAGCCATGATCAATTAGAGAGCAGCGGATTTCACCGCCACAGCTCGATCTCCCATCCTCGTCTGGCTTCTGCATAACCAGGAAACTCCCTCTCCAGACCTACTAACATGACAGGGCTAGAGCCAGCATCCACTGTAGACAAGGGGAAAAAAAAACCACATTTGAGATTAAACTTCTAAAAAGAGCTGTCCAATTTGTCAGCTGTTCCCCTCCTGACCTTTGCTGAGTGCTAAGAAGCCGTGGTGCCTTCCCCGCAAGTTTTCCCTCTGTAGGAGACTCCGATGAACGGGCATACTTAAATCAATGTCTGCAAGGCAGCCCCATCAAATATTAAAAGAACAGAACTCCCTCAGTCAGCAGTAGGGCATGGGACCCAATCCCTGGGTGTCAGGGGCTCCCACCTCCTCTGATCACTTACACTTCAAATAGCTTGTCTGGGGGCTGCTCTTGTTTCTGAGGTTCTGACTCCTGTGCCCGACTTGCTGTGCCATTTTC
Source organism: Eulemur rufifrons (assembly GCF_041146395.1). NCBI lineage: Eukaryota > Metazoa > Chordata > Mammalia > Primates > Lemuridae > Eulemur > Eulemur rufifrons. The sequence goes on along the minus strand of NC_090988.1, from coordinate 6,891,613 downwards.
CACAGGCACGTTTGGGCTTCACTGTCTGCAACAGAGCTCAGAGGAAAAAGCAAATCTGCTCACCACCTAGAAGCGGGGAGGCAGGTAATGGAAGACGAGGGGGGCAGTAGACCACGGTGAGATTTGAAGAGTTACCAGGTTTTAATAGGTTGGAGGAATAGGTTGAGAAAGGCCAAAGCTAGGCAAGCAACACCCACTGACCCAGCATCTGGAGGTACCTTTTGAGCAGACAGGTAGCTGAGAAAGGCCCACCTGCTTTAAAATAGGAAGAAACTCTCGCCTGGGCAGGACAAAGGCCAATTCCAACTGTAAACAGCAGTGACCTTGACATGAGCAAGCATGTGCGGATTTACAAAACAGGAATGATAATGCCTCCTTGGGATGGATGTTGTAAGGATGGAATGAAGTGATTAATAGAAGGGATCGCAGTGCCTGACACTTGCTAGGGGCTCACCAAAGGCTGAGGGAGGCCCCTGCTCCCCGTCTCGCTGTATCCTGCCCACCCCCTCTTTAAATCCGTGCCTACCAAGTGCTAGGCACCCAAGCAGGCAGGTCTTGATTGTATAAAACTGCATATGGTAAAACCCTGCCCTTGAGGAATTCACTGATTAACACTTTGCTATTTATCAGTTGTACATACTCAGCTAGTTCTTAACCTCCATTACTTCGTCTGCAAAACTGGAAGGATGATCACACTTAACTCAAAACCGCTCCGGGTTACTCTTGGCCTGCCAGTTACTCAGCACATACTTTCTTCCTCCCGCCTATGTCTCTTGTCCCCCTCCCTAGTTACCTGTCCGATGTCGGCGAAGCATAGAGTTAAAGGCCAGGATTGTACCCTGTGGCCACCAGGAAGCCAAACTGCCAGCTTTGCCACTATCTGCCCCAAAGTAACTGCCTTTCAGGTGCAAACTGAGTGGATTTCTCAAATTCTAAGACCCTTTGGAACTCAGAGGTTGCATTTCCCTGTCCCGTTCAGGAGATCCATTGGGAGCTTCCATTCCCTCGCCTGCTCCTCTGACCAAACAGCCTCTCCCTCCTGGCCCAGGTGCTGTGAGGTGAGGTTTGCCCACTGCCTCACCTAACATTGATCGAGCTGTCACCTGATGCCAGCGATCAGATAGCTTGTACTGCAGTTGGTAGGTGAAAACGATTACTTCACTCCAACCTCCCCCAAACAAGAAGGGAGAAGTAGCCCAGGCTGGTGGTTTTCTTAGCCCTGGGGCACTGGTTTGGAAGCTCTGCCCACCCCCCAGCTTGGGCCTTCAGGCCTGCAGGAGAGAGGAGTGGAGAGGTGACACTCCAGCAGCCATGGCAAAGTGACCCTGTTTACTCCAGTGCCCCTCCATCCCCGCGGCCCCTAGGGGAGAATGGGGGTGGTTCCAGTGTCCCAACTCTATACAATGCAGAGACAGGGCCTAGAGTGTAGGTGATCTGTTCAAAGTCAAACAGCCACGGCTTGTTAACAACCCAACTAAGATCCTGACTATGAGAACAGCGTCCTTTCTACTCTGGCACCCAGGGAGCTGCCTGAGCAGACAGCTGCAAAGGGAAAGAAAGGAGGCTTCGAGGGGTGGGCTTGGCAGGGAGCAAGCACCACAGTGCAGGACTTAGGATCCTGGTTCACAAAGGAGGCTGGCGCTGCAGTCTTGGGAAGGAGAGAGGATGAGGTGGAGGCAGAGAGGGAGGAAAAAACTCCTTTGCCCACCGCCAGCCTGCTTATTCCCCTCTTCCTCGAACACCACAATTCACCTGCTCTCTGAACTGGGAAAAGCAATAGACCCAGACAGCCACTTCAATTCTATTTAGCAGTTTAAAAATCTAAATTGATGGCTCTCCGCTTCTCCTCTGAAGGTCTGTTATTTAGGTTTTGTGGTTTGTTCGTCCTAACTTTGCTATGCACCATGATACTTGCAAATGGGGCAACATAAATTAAGAATTGGTAACGATAACATTTGGAACGGGCCCCCTGGGAGATTCAGAAGAATCCTGATTTGTGGATCTGAGGAAATCTTTCAGTTTGACATTGCAGTGTATAACCCATATATTCCCCTGCAAATTTTATTTCCTACTCTTCCCAGCCTGCCTCTTCCAGCCAATGCAAGGAGCAGCCCTGGGCAACCACGAGGCTTCCCATTTCAAGGAAAGCGAAGTTAATTTGCTTGCAAAAAAAGATGTAAAATTCAAGTCTCTTCCCTTTCATCTCCTCTACTGTTCAGTTTGTCCCTGATAAGCCAGTTGCCCCTTCCAAATCCTCTCAATCCCCACCCCTACATTTGCTGCTGTCACTGAGAGAATAAATATCGGTTTTTAGTTTAATAATCAGCTGTGTACACCTTGTCCACTTCATTATTGGAGCATTTATAGTAGTGGATGGTGCTGTTTGCTCACTGAAGGCCCTGCCTGTCTCCCCGGTGGCTGTACTGCTGACCTTTGAGGCTGCCCTGAGCACACGCCATCAGCTCAGTAATCCTGGGGTCTCAACAGCAGACATCCAATTTGGATCCCAATCCTGACCATTCAGAGGAGGATTGTCTGGGGAGATCAAAGTAGAGCCATCTGTGGGGGCAGTGAGGAGAGAGGAGCCATAAGGGATGAGTAACTATGACGCTTAAAGAGACCAGAGCACTTGTGCCCAGCACCGGGGGCAGGGAGCCTGGAGCTGGTGTTCTCAGAGGACTCTGTCCCTGGCTACACTGGGCTCCAGCAGGTGCCCCTGGATTAACACTTCTCACCTGTGTTCACTCCTTCCTCTCTGGGCCAGGCCTAGATCAGAGAACTCTCCTTTGATTATCTCATTTAAACTTTAAATGGTGGTCTTGGGAAACAGTTTTTGGTGCCTTTATTCCCCGATTTCCAAAGAAGGAAACACAGCATCACAGATACACCAAGTAACACCTTTGGGGCATACAGCTATTAGCAATAGTGGTCATGACAACATCTGAGGCTGCTGAGCCCCGCTCCGTGCCGGGGGCGGTGCGAAACCCTGCGTGTGGATGGTCCCACTCGCTCCTCCAACAACCCGGCAGGCTCTGCCATCCTCATCTGCATTTTATACCTGAGGAACCTGAGGCTCACAGAGGTCAGAAAATTTGTCTGAGTCAACACAGCTGCTACCTGGCGCAGCCAGGGCTTAAACCCTGGACTCTAAACCTTCTTTAATTGCCACCTCTGTAAAAACCAGAGTTGCAGGAATTTGAGCCTATGCCTATTGTTTTCAAAATCCGTGTTCTTCAAACTTTGTCACCGAATACACCTTACACTGTTATGCCATGTAATGTCTTGGCACCGGGCTCTCCCCTTGCTGTCCTGGCAGCTCCCTCACTGTGGGCTCCAGGCTGCCTGTGGCACGCCATGATCCCAGCCCACTCCAGCACCCACTGTGCAGACTCTGTGAAGGTTCCCCACATCTTAGAAAGCCTTCCTCCTCTCTTCTTTCTCTCTCCAGTTCTTCCCGAGGCTGCAGAAACCTCTAAGGACACCCCATGGACCTGGTCATAAACACAAGAACCTCACGTCCAGCCCAAGCATTGCAGACGGGTCAGGGCAGGGTCACAGGTCAGCTCTGTGCCCTTGGCTGCAGAGCTGAGCAAAGGGGTGGAGGTGCTGCCCGAGGGCAGCGGGGAAGGGCTGGGAGCTTCTCAGGAAGCCACACTGTCCCCGCCAGGGGTCCCTTCAAGAGTGGTTTCTGAAACTATTTCAGAGACATTAATAATTTATCAAGCCCAGAAGGGAAAGAAAAAAAAATTTAAAAAGAAGAAAACAAAGATCTAATGGGCCTCAGAGGTTCCCACAAAATTGGCAAAGGTTGTTTTTCTCTTCAGCTGCCGGAGATGCAGGAAGGTGCGGGAGGAGGGAAGGGGGAGAGAATGCATTTGCTTAAAAAGAAAGAGCACACCCTTTAAGGCCAGAACAGCCTGTAGCAATATGACTTTACGCTTGTCCAGAGTTGACAAAAGAGCTTCTGTATATACATTTTGATCCTTAGGAAACATTAGGTAAGGAAGGTGCAATTATGATTAATTGAATTTTTCACTCCTGTAACGGTTTGCTGACAATCCAAGCCCCAGACCTCGGCAGCTCGATCAGGAGGCTGCTCCTGTATTGGTTCCATCCCAGGTGATGTTAGGGCTCCTAGCGAGAAGAGCTAGAGATAGAGGCGGGAATCCTGGTCTCAAGTTCTCTAGATTTCAGCAAAAATCTCAGCCTAGATCCCCTGGGGTGAAAGAAGACCCCAGCCCTTTCCATTGAAGACAGCGGGGAGGAGGGGTTCCTAGGGAAGGCCCCCAAGGAAGAGACTGATTCTAGCTCCAGAACTTCGGGAGGGTTTAGTGATTCTTGTATGAAGAAAAGTGACATCTTTGTTCACACCGGTGAGAAACAGAGACGGGGATTTAAATGATAATCTACTACCTAGTTGACCTTTTTTTTCCATGTGCTGTTTCTACCTTGGAGTTTGGGTGTCCCAGGCTGTCTGACCCCATTTGTAACTTCCTTCAGAGCCCAATGCCATTCTACAAAACTGAGGACCGAAGAGGGTCAGATACCCCTTCCAGTTCCCTCTGTTGCCTTCCCACTCCCAAAGGCAGCGGAGAAGGATGTTTGCCTTTTAATTTGTGATGCCTGTTGACAGTAGGAGAAATTCTATTGCTATCTAAAGCTCTGCGACACTGTTTCATGGGAGTGCCAACTTCGTTATTTCAAAACTTGGAGGTTCTTTTAGAAGTTGCTTCCTCAAAATTTGCCACCCATGAGAGGCTTCTGAATCCACACACAGCAAAAAGAACAGCTAATTACTGGCATCTTTCCCTTCTCCAGCGATGCCCGCCCTCCTCAGCCCCTCCACTCCCACCTTGGACTCCAGGTAACCCCTTCCCGTGCGCTCCCCCTGCAGAGTGGTCTGTTTTGACTCCTTTCCTGGTACCAAGACATCTCTTCAGTAATCCGGGAGTGTTAATGTGCTAATGCAGGTAAATTGTAATTAATTTCTCTCTAATTGATGCGTGGGACTACCTAGGCCCCTCATTTTCCTCCCTTCATTCCTTTATAAATATGTGATTTGACAGGTTAATTTGAAAGCAAAAGTTAGATTCTTTACAGCCATCTAAGCAGAAGCCCCAGAACGCAATTTGCTGTCTAGTTGTGTGAAGCATAATAAAAGGGTTGAAGTCAGGTTATCCTTTTTTTTATCGTCATTTTGCTAATTTAATCTTTTTCCCCTTCGTAAGGTAATAAAATATTCATTTCACAGCCTGGAGACCTTGGCGGCTATTGGCCAAGGGCAGTGCCCACTGCGTGCTATGCGTCCCACAGGTGACCTCCTCCTGGGGCCCGGGGCCCGGCCCGGAAGGGGCACCACGAGGGTCGCGTGGGCGGCTCTGGAGGAGTTCCGCTTTGGCATCCGAATCAAGACTGAATCAAGCCTCCCACATTCTGCCGCAGCTCAGAGAAAAGCACTAGAAATTGCTGGCGCTTCCGGAAGTGTGGGAGAGAGCCAGCCCACAGCCAGGTGCCCAGGACCATCCCCAAGAGGGGCAGGTAGGGGGCCGTTTTCCAGCATGAGCTGCAGAGAGTGCTCATGGCTGTAAGAAGCAGAGCTGGGGTCACAAAGAAGACTTCTCCACAGGGGACCCAGTCCTCCAAAGGACAGAGGAGAACCCAGCTGCCTAAATGACAGGCTCAGGTGTCACCCAGCTCTTTGCAGTTGCACAAAAGTAAGGGTGGGGGCCGCTGAGGGGCATTTAGCCCTGCATGTAAGTGGGGGTCTCCCAGGGCTGAAATTGCTTCTAAACCACTTGGGGCACCACTTCCTGGTGGCTTGCTAAAGAGCTCTCGGCACCCAGGCCTGCTCTAGAGTCAGAAGCTGGTCCATTTGAAGGATTCAAGACTCTACCTGGCTCAATCCTTCTTCCCAAAGAATGGGTCTAAGAGCAGAGGGGCAGATGCCCGGTGGGAGCATCTCTAGCTTCCACCCAGAGACCTTTCTCCCAGGGCCTCCATGTTCTTCTCTCCTTATCATCCAGGTGCAAAGCAGGAACAAGAAGGGAAGAAGGTGGGTTCCTCCCTGCAGGGTGCAGTAGGATGACCACCCCCTGGGAAATGTGCTTCCCAGACTACCCCACAGATGCCAGCGATCACACACGGAGCTTCCGTCGGGATATCGGAGTTCCCTTGGTGAGACTCACGCACAGGTGAGAGGAGGAGACAGGTTTTCACGAGCTGACATGGTTCCCTTCTCCTCACAGGGAACATGGAAGTACTACTCTGTGGTTAGAGGACCCTGGGGGAAGGAAGCAATCCTCAGGGGACGGGGGTCAGTTAGGGGCCAGTGGTCACTGTGGTTGCCCTGTGGAGACGGAGAGTAGGAGCAGCTCACCCGGCAGCTCCCACCAGAGGCCCACGCTCAGCCAGTCCACGCAGGCCCCCCGTGGAGGCTCCTTCAGGGGCCTTCCCAGCACACTGAAACCAGAGGGGAGATTGACGCTGCTGTTGCCATCGTTACAAATGTGTTCATGCCCCAGATATGTTTAAAAATTTTATAAAAGAAGTTGCCATAAGCAGGTCGACCTGGCAAAAAAAAATGTGACAAAATAAGTGGTCAAATCACTGATTATTTTCCTCTAAATTTTATAAAAGTGCATGTTCTAGTGGCTGTATCCCCCCTCCATTTTCTCATATCATTGGGATTTTTTTTAATTTTATGACAAATTATGTAGTTATTATTATCATTCTACATAAAGTTTAGCTTTGTTCTTTTTGTCCAAATATTTGGGAAACTTCATTAGGGAAAGAAATCTCTTTCCCCCAATGTTATTTTTAAACACCAGCATTAAAATAGCTTAAAATGCTGCCTGAAAATTAAAGAGGAAAACCATTTATCAGGGAAACAACTCAAGCACATCAGAGGAAAATACTATGGAAAATGTCACGAGTGGATTGAAGGGACATTAAGAATTGAGAATGAATTCAGATCGAGAGGTGGGCAATGGAAGGAAGAGAAGAAAGGGGAGGTAAGTGTGAGGTTGGAGAAAGGAAGAACAGTGAGAAGGATAGTAAGATGCCGAACTTTGCAAAAGAGAGAATCTAGGTTTCTGGGAAGGGAAGACACAGGCACCATATTGCCTTGAATTGCAATTTTCTTATCTCGGAGAACTTTGCACCAGAAACGTTTCCTGTGTCTTTCCGGAAGAGTGACACAAGATGGGGTTAGATCTTTCCTTGCTCATCCTATTATTGAGTTTGCACAGGCTGCTAAGGGTGTCAGCAGAGAAGGCACGTTGTGAATGTGCACTCGAGGGGAACGCTGCCTCTCCTGCTCCTGGGAAGGCCTCGTCAAGCCAGAGTAGAGAACTGGAGGAGAGTCACGGGAATGAGGAGACCTTCGTGAGCAGGGGAGGAACCAGGGGGCTGTGGGAGGAGGGGCTCTTTGGTCTCCATCTGTGCTTTTCTCTTATGGTCTCAACCCCATCACCTTTCCTCCTTCAGGAGACTCATTTCCTAACAGACTGGTCTACATCCATTGTCAGTTCTCTTGCCTCCTGGCACCCTTCACTCCAGCTCACTGTCAGCTGCTTCCGCTCCTACCATAAGGCTGACTTCTGAGGAGCTCCAGTTTGGAAACTTCAACAGATGGTTTCTCACTACCTGTCTTATTAGTGATCATTGTGACCAATCTGTCCTTGAAACACTTTCCTGCTTTGGTTTCCATGAAATCATCTTCTAAAGTTTCTCCCAGTTTCTTGCCATATCCTTCCTTTCATCCGTCCTGGATGTCTACAATTCCTTGAGTGCAGGTGCTCCCCTCGGGCACCTGACCTCACCCACAGCCCTCTTCTTCTCCGTGTCACTGCTTATTATGCACCTCACACCCTCAGCATTCACCATGCCGAGCACACTGCTATATATAGTCTAGACATCTCCATGTCTATAGCCTTATCTATATGCAGGCCAGAAGTCTTTCCTGAACCCAGATTTATCCATCTGCCTACTAGACGTCTCCACAGATCCAAATTTACACCTACATCCTCTCTCAGTGCCTGCTCCCGGCTCGTTCCTCCTACTCCAGTCCCCATTTTGCACGCAGCTCTTCATCCAGTTTCTGGAACCAGAACCATGGGGGCCATCCTTGTCTACCTCTCCCTGTCTTCGCCCATATCCAAACTATTAAAAGATCCCGACTCTCTTACCTACAAAATGTCTCTCCAAGCTTCCTGTATTCTGATCCCATGGTCTTCGTGTAAGGCCAGATCTTATCATTTCTTACTTAACCTACCAGAGAGCCTACTAACTAGACACCCTGTCACTAGTATTCATTGCTCACCAGTCCATTTTCTTTGCTGTCAAAACATCTTTGCAAAATGCAAATCTGATCCTGTCACTCCCCTGCCTAAAGGTTTTCAAAGTCACCCTTCGACCTTGAGGATAAAATCCCAGTTTCTTAGCACGATAGACAGAGCTTCCATTTTTTCAAGATCTCCACCGGGTGCCTTCCTCATCTCTTTGCTCCACCTCTTACCTGGACCCTTCCTCTGCTCATCTCATTTCAAGATGCTAGCGGCCACCCGGAGGCACACATTTCTATGGGGACATATCTCTACCTAGCCAACTGCTCTCCAGCCTTCACTACTCAGCTTTGTCACCACTGTGTGCAGGGAGGGACAGTCCCTTCCTGCCCCTTCTCTATGTTCCTGGGATTTCCAGAACCTCTCCTGTGAGACCAGGCAACACATACATGCCAGTCATCTCCATCTGCTTCTCTGACTAGCCCACTAGGCTGGGAGCTTCTGGGGAGCAAAAATCATATTTCTGTGTCATCCCCTAGTACAGCATCTGTCACATAGTAGGAGCTAATAAAAAGTTGAATTGTTTCTAAAATAAAAATAATGCATAATAATTTACCATAGGCTACCTATAAAGAATTAGGAAGAAAATCCAATGTTTATTTAAAAGGATGTCTTCCAAATGATGTTCCTTGGGTAAATGGCCATTTTTAATCCCCAAAGCAGAGACATCTATTTCTAATTAAAAGCAATAAAAACACCAAACAAAAAACAAAACAAAAATGAGAGTGAGTTTTGCTTTGTTGTTGTCATAAATGTATTGCTCAAAAACCTGACTCTGATACCTAAGAGTTTCTATCGTGCCAGAGCCCAGATTCCAGACTGAGAAAAGCAGGAAGCCCCAGGTCTCTCAGTCCCTTTCAGTGGCCCTCACAGTCAGCCTGTTCCCTGTTTGCCCCTAGATGTTTCAGTCTGTGAAACTACTTAGAAAAATGCATCCTCCCAGCCACGGTGATACGAGACGCTGGGCTCCAGCTACATTTGCACATTTGCATTCTGCTTATCAGGTCACCCAATGGCAAAATCTTCAGAGGGAGCCGGCAATTTCTCCCTCATACTGAAGCTAATGAGCAAAATAGCTCTTGCTGAAGGACGAGGAAAAGTCGGCGCGCACACGGTGTACTGCAGGCACCATGGGCTGGCTGTCATCATTATGAAAAACCATCACAAGACCTTACAAATTAAAAGCTGCAGAGAAAACTTTGGCCCTATGGAGTTTGTAAGGAAGCATCGTGCCGTTCATCAGGACCAGGCAGCTGAAACAGGAGTCCGTCCAGAATGCTGACGGGGCCCGAGCCTCCCGCAGGCTCCCAGAGGGGACACAGCATCAGCTGTCAATTTCTAAGCAAAGGGAGGCTGTTTTATATCCACTTTGGGCTCTCTTTGCGTTCCCAGGCATGCCTCTCAGAGCGGCCTTTTATTGCCAGGTTAATCACCAGCCAGCTTAGCCGAGGAGTCGTAAGAAATGCCCCATCTTTCCCTCTTGGACAATCCCCTCACTCTGCCCTTCCCCCCTCCCTCCCCAGTTAGCAGCATCTTCTCAAGCAGCTCACGCAGGCAATGGAGGAAGCTCATTTCAGAGCCAGTAATCAACTCCCACTTTGGATCAAACTGCAAACTAAAATTGTACCAATCTGTCTAAACAACCCAAGGAAAATGGGACCTAAATTGTCCAATTTTGGTGTGTCCACCTAGCTTACTAATTTAATTTTACTTTCCAGAAACCTGAGACCCGGTACTGCCTCTCCTCTGTGTTGATCCAAGAAAATGAGAAAAGGAAAAAAGTGCATCTCCGAAAACAAATCATTCCGCTGGCCCCGGGGCCCTGGAGATGGGAGAGTCAGCACCTCAGGGATCTGTATTCAGGTCCCTGGCAAGGGCCAGCAGGAGGTGCAGAGCCACCAAGGGAAATTGAAAAATAATAGGGGGAGAGCGAAACAAACATTTTGGCTTTGTCTTAAATGCGCATTTGGAACTTGGCTCTGGAGAAAGACAAAGGTGGAGAGGAGCATTTGCAAGCAGCGGCTGGTGCTTGGCTTTATTTGGGGCTTTAGCAGCTGGAGGTGGATTCTCGGACTCGCGTGTCCCACACGCGCAGTTCAGACAGATGGGGCGCCTCCTTCCCATGCTCCGCTCCTGAAACCAAGGCCCTGCCTGCTGCCTGAGGGTGAGCTGTGTTTGCGAACAAAATATAAATGACAGGCTTAGATGAGAAACCAAAAACAAAACAAAAACCTCATCAGCAAATGATAATTATAAGGAAGGTGTCAAGAATACAAATACTGTATTCCTGTCTCAGATTCATTTTTAAAAAGTAAGCTCCAGGAGGTGTGAAAGCACCTAATTAGAAAGGGAGGGAAGTCCCACAGAACACCCACCGCACAGGCAGGGCTGACGGCTGCTCTCCCTCGAGGGGCCATTCACACCATCCGTGAGAGCTGCGCTGTTGTCAGCGCTCCGTTTCCCATCACCGATTCACACCAGGCAAAACATGACACCGACAAGTTGTGCATTCGGGGGTCCTGCCCCCCTCATCACGGATTTGTTCATAAGAAGAGTTGTGCTATTCCCCAATTCCTGAAATGATTTGGGGAGTCTTCCCTGCCTTTCCCTCTCTCTTCTGCAGAGCACTCCCAAGCTAACGGAAAGTGAAATGAGGTGATCTGCTGATACTGATCAAGACTGATACTGTAGGTCTGCAGTCTCCAACCCCTGGGCTGTGGACTAGTACCAGTCCGTGGCCTGTTAGGAACCGGGCTGCACAGCAGGAGGTGTGCAGTGGGCCAGGGAGCAAAGCTTCATCTGTATTTAGAGCTGCTCCGTGTCCCTCGCATCATCTCTCCCACCTCTTGTCCATGGAAAAATTATCTTCCATGAAACCAGTCCCTGGTGCCAGAAGGGTCAGGGGCAGCTGCCACAGATGATAAAAAAAAAAAAATCTTTACCATCTAGGCATTTGAAAACAAAGCCAGCCCATTCTTTGTGTTCCAACAAGCATTTCTGAGTGGGATGCTTCATTCCTAAGAGTGCTTGCTGTGCACTGTGTTCTCAGCTCCTGTGCAGAGGCAGAGGGCAGAGGTCCGTGGGGTACGATGTATGCCTCAGTCAGTACAGACTAAGTTACACTGTGTTAACAAATGGCCCAAAATGCCAGAGGCTGTAAGGAGCAGCTCTTTGCTTCTTGCTCATGAGTACACATGTCTCTGCTCCACAGGGTGTTTGCTCTGCACCAAGACTGACAGAAGAGGGAAGACAAGGGTACAGTGAATGTAATTTCTGCTTGGAATTAACACCATCTTTCCATTGACTAGAGCAAGTCTTGTAGCCATAAATATGATAAATACTGCAAATAGTTGCAAACATTGTTGCAACTTCCTTCTATGGTATTCAGTGATCTGTCATCTTTGGAGTATGGAATGGCTCCACCATAGTGGAATCTCTCCCCAGAGCCCTGTCCTCTAGCCCAGGGGCAAAGCAAGAGCAAGGCCCATGGCAGCTGGCAGTGCCTCGGGGCACGAGTTCTCATCAGCAGGCTTCAGTCTCCTGTGGAGCATTTGTTACCTGGCCTCCTTCTTGTTCCCTGTGGTTTCAGCCTTGTCTTAGGGAAAGAGAATCAAAGACAGAGAGGACACAAACCATGGAGAAAGAACCCGCAATCAAAGGCCCATTTGGGCCAAATAAAGGCTCCAGGAAGCAGACATTGGTTTAATGACCTCATGGGTTGTCAACAAACCTGACAGAAGGGATTGTTCACTCTACTGTTTTCTTTTCTTTACTTTAGGAATTCAAAATTATCCTCATCAAAGAACTTCTAGGAAACTTTAATGTGAAATACAGAGTTACAAATTCTATCTTGCCCCTAAGTCTCTCGATTTGTGAAAAACAGCTGAGCCTACCCAGCAATTCCATCAAAAGGGGCAAAATAATTTCGTCCATAGTGAACAACCGTTCCCACAGCCTTGGCAGTCCTTGAGCAGGATCAGAAGAAATAGAATATAATAACAACTGATCACTTACTACACACCGGGCATTAATGTCAAGCTCCCAGTTCCTGCCCTAGGAACAGACAGATCCCAGGAGTCTGCTGCAGTGCCCGTTAGACAGATGCTTCCATAAACTGGCCTGTTTGCTGTGTTCAAACTCAGCCTCCCTTGGAGCTAAGCATGACCGATCTCATTTGTGTTGCTCCTTTTCTGACCCCTGGTTCAGGCTCAGGCTTCCTACTGCATTGGCCCGTCAGCCTGATGGGCAGATTCACCTTGTATCTCACCTCCCCACCTTCTTCCCTGATTCCCAACCTTCCAGTTTTCTGTCCTGGGACCCCCTTTGGTGCAGTGTATCTATAGACCAAGAGCCTAGAATGGATCCCTCCCAGATTTGGCCTAGCAGCCTTCCAGCATGCATAGCCTTGACTAGACTGATCCCCATCCTGGCGGGATGCTCAGAGACCATTAGAGTTAGACATTATGCTCATTCCTGGAAGAGGTCTGCAGAGGTCTGCTGGAGCACTGGAAGGCAACAAAGCCAGTGAAGCATATGGAGGGCTGGGGTGCCACATGGCTTGCCTCACTCAGCAAGCAGGTCACCTTGTTCTGCACAGCACGGGGCCAGCCCTGGAAACAGCCCCGGCCCAGATGCACAGGGCCTAACGGCAATCAGGCAGCAGGCCTGATGAGGGGCCGGTAGGGCGCTGGAGGGCAACACCATAGTTCCTGCCTTAGGTTTCCCTCAATTTCTTATTTAACTACAGGGAACCCATGGGAGGATGTTTGGGCAAGCCAGGGCACACCTCTCACTGTGTTTTCTTGTGGTCTCTGTGCTTGCTCTGCCCCGAAGCTGGAAGCAGCCATCCTGGCCAATTGCAGACACAAGATACAAAATACAAAGAAAAAAGTTAATAACACATTTTAAGACCAAAGTTGAAGAATTCAGTAGAAGAGATGTCCAATGGCATGGGTGTTATTGGAACTTGGTGGAGGGAGAGAGTTTTTCGAACTGAAGTGATGATGGAAAGGATTTGCGGATGAAGGTAGAATTAAGTCCTAGAAAGATGAGAGTCCTGGTGGGCAGAGCAGAGTGAGGACGGTGTTCTAAGAACTGAGGAGTGGTGTGGACAGGAGTGTGGGGTGTGAAACAGCTGTGAGTGGTGTTAGTGGGGAGTCTGTTGCATGGATTAAGTGGGAACTCAGGCTGGCAGGACAGCTTAGGATCTTGTATAGAGGAGCCTTAAGGGTTTTCTCAGCTGCCAAATGTTGAGTTTACCATTTCTCATAAGTTATGTCAAAAGTGAGAAGTTTGAAATGTATGTTGTGTTATAATTTGATTATTAACTGAAGAAACATATTCATATATATATCTTGTCTTGAAGGTGTGGATCTTATACTTCTTTGTACCTTCTATCCCCAATAAGCACATGCATATGATGGGATTTCAAAGCATAGATAGCAAAATATATAAATAATCTTTTGACACAAAAGGAAATGAAGATGAAAAACAGTGCAATCAAATCCTGAAAAAATATCTTCAAAACCTAGCACAGTGTCTGGGTTACTTACACTGACACTTTTCCTAGCTCAGTATGGGGTAACAACAAATGCATATAGCTATTTCTAGCCCTAGGAGAGGAGGTCTCTTTGTGAGTTTTTTGTGTGTTTGTTTTTTTGCATAAAATGGTGCGACGCATATATCTGTTGATCACTTCCTAAAATGTCGAGTGGGGAGGGACAGGGATTTTCTTTTTCTTCCAGTTTGAGTGTCAGTCAGTTCACTATCAACCATTCATAGATCTCAGTGGGGTAGGGGGAGGAAAAGTGAATGCAAACCATCTAAACTGCAGAAAAGACAAAAACAAGAGCTAGAGAGAACTCTCACAATGTACAGATGGCCTTGCAGCTCATGAGTCCAGGTGACGTCCCCTGAGACGTGCAGAGCAATGGCTGTGGGGAATAGGGGGTGCTCTCAGGACTGAATTTGCCCCCATCTACCCCAGAATTTGCTGTGAGATTTTATTAATAGGAAGACAAAATGGAACACTGCTGAGTTACAGCAGCTCTGGTTCACGTTAGCTGAAGAAAAGATAAAGTCCCCTCTCTCAATCCATCTGGCTTTGGCTGGGGGCCAGCAAGGTCCCCCACATTAATCCGTGCTGGTGGTCCAGGGGCAGAGGCTGGGATCTGAGATAGCCACTGCTGCCTTGTTTAGAATCATACCCACTGCTGGCTGCATCAACCAGATCTGATGGCAAGTAAACAGGGGTGACGTTCATCATGACAGTGTCCCCGTGCGAGAAAATTTACAGTTACAGCCAAAAAGGGAGAAAAGAAAAGGATGGGTGGTTAGGCCAGCCAGAACATTCCCCAGAGGCTGGCACATGTTTCCTGTTCTGCTGTGGACTCATTTGCTTCACACACATACCCTTGTTTCCTTACCTAAAATCCTGAATGAATCTATTTCATCAGTATGTCTACTGAAAACCAAGAAAGCTCTCACAGTAGTGAAAGCATTTCAGACTCAGAAAAAGAAATCTGGAGTTTGAATCCTGACACTGTTAGTAACTAGCCTTTCGATCTCGACCTTGCCACCTTGAGCCTCTGTTTACAGTTCTATAAAACGGCATGTTTAATGATAAAGGCTCTCCTAAATCAAGACATCGTTATGGAGATAAAATGACAACACAAACTACATATTCTGAATATTTTTTGGAAATTGCTTTCCAAATGTGAAATGATATTGGTGCAGTCATACTAATAATATTTATTTGTATGATAGTTCTTAATCTGTTTTTTGTGTTCTCAATTATTTTACGTGTCTTGCCACTCTCATTATTTCAGATAGCAAATAACCTGGGCAGAGACCACGCTTTCCTTAATTTAGGGGCTTCATGTTACAACACTGTACAAATGCCAGAGGATACTAAGTGCATGTTCCTGGATGACTGGTTTATAAAATATTCTGAGACCCTCGAGTTATCAGCCAAGGTAAAATGTTTGCTGTGGTGACTATAGGATAAAAGTTTGGTAGATAGAAAGTGTAATAAACCTGAAAGTTATCGATCTTGGAGCACATGCCAAGGGAGTATGATACAGTGCTCAGGAGTGAAAATTTTTCTTTCTCTAGTCCCATGAAGAAAGCAAAAATCTCATCCTTGCCAGACATGAAGGTGCATGTCCATGGAAGTTTACAAGGCAGGAGTGATTCAGGAATAATAGTTTGTTTGGAGGTTACAGACCATTGTCATCCCTCTTGAATTAATTTCTTCTTGTCAATTTCAGTACCTGGTGCAAACTACAACCTCCTCCTCTGGGTTTCTCTGACTGTTTGGACAGCACCCTCTAGTGGCTCCTTTTTCTCCAGACATTTCAGCATGGGTGTTGAAGGAAATACTCAGTTTAATTTCAGAGTGCTCTCCCAACCATTTTTT
The DNA here is from genome assembly GCF_041146395.1 of Eulemur rufifrons. NCBI lineage: Eukaryota > Metazoa > Chordata > Mammalia > Primates > Lemuridae > Eulemur > Eulemur rufifrons. The sequence goes on along the minus strand of NC_090988.1, from coordinate 6,875,854 downwards.
TATCTTTAGCAGTACAAAGAAGTGTCCCTGTCTCCTTTAACTCTGCTATAATTATATTGGACTGAGAACCAGCAGCTGTAGGTCAAATGAGTGGCACCATTACCCGCTCCCAAATTCCATTTTGCTTTTGCTATCACAGCAGCCCCAGCCAGACTTTCCTTAGAGATCTATCCATGGCTTTCGACTTAGTGTTTTTGTGTGATGTGGATAAATTCTCTCCTGTTAGTGAACCAAATAAGGTTGTGCCTCCCCTTCTACAATATGGGGTCCATGTCTTACCACCAAAATTTCTACTCAAAACAGAGCAGTCATTCTGCCGGTTTCACAAAGGGCACCGCTTTGAAGCCACCCAACTGCATGAGCTAACTTGCCCCTCTATTAAGTGACTTCATACCAGGTCACTACTAAAAAGAAGTGATCCAAATCAGAGCAGCCGCAGTACGGCGCCTCTAGCAACCCTTCGCCTGAGGCTCACGTGTCTCAGAGACACGTGACCGGGCAAGTGCCTTCACCCCTGAGCCTTGTTTCCCAAGCTCCCCACTCCCGTTCCCATTTGCAAAACAGAAACCATGACGCCTATCTTGCAGGGTTAGTGTAAGTATTAACTTAGTGTCTGGAACTGAGGTCTTTAACAAATATGTCCAAACGAATGAATAAATATTATTTGGTTGTGTGCTGGGCACTCTGTCAGTGCTTTGAAAGCCGGCTGGTACTCCTGCCCCAGGAAAATGCCTGAAGCCAGGGAGACGGGGAAGCGCTTCAGAGTCAGAACGGCAGATCCCAGGCCATCACTCGAGACCTCAGGGAAAAGGGTTCATTTCTCTAAGCCCCATTTGTATAATGGAGACAATTCCTTCCTTGCGGTGGTGTACACAACGCACAGAGCCCAGGGGCTGATATGCAGTCAGTGCTCTATAAGTGTTATCTCCTGGTAGCTTTATTTCTCAAGAATTCCAGAGGTAAATTAAAGACCCTCTTCTAGACTCAAACTCAGTAGAAGGAAGGAAATTATTTTTCTGCCCTCCCTGTATTGAGGGGATTGAGTATTTCACCAGGTTTGGGGTCCCTTGCCTTACATAAAGCATTGACTTGGAATTCCAAACCAAACTTGTGTCCTCTGCAATTCCAAGTCCATTTGCTCCTGATGAAACTGTCGCTGAGGGGAGAAAAGAGTCTTTCAAATGCTTATTAGAATAGCTGGAAAAGCTCCTTGGATGCCTAATGTTCTTAAACAGCATTTTAATGATTTAAGGGTAAATGAACTAGAAACCCATGGATTTAATTTCCCTTGAAATACATATACATTTAAAAATTAAGGAGGAGCGTGCTCAGAGCAAAACGTATTTGTGATTTGTGGCTCAGCACTTACAGAGTTAGCTGAGCCACAGCTCAGCAAGCTGCCTGCACAGCCATGTGGACTCAGCGGCCCGCTGGGCTTTAGGGAGGCTTTGGCCAGGCAGTCTGTCCCTCTGGTGCTCCAGGACCAGGGAAGGTTCCTTGGAGTAACGTGCTTGCTCACACCCAAAGACCCAGGTGTGCTGGGCTCAGGAAAGGCCCCTTCCCTTCACCCAGAAGACCCTGTTTCACCGATTAATCATGTTCCCTTGGCCTGGCCCACTCAGCTCCTGTGCTCCTTGGGTCTGGAGAATACTCATTCCTTCACTACTTCTGACCTAGGGCCTTGCTACTTCCCAGATTTTAAAATGTTTTCTATTTGCTCCTAAAGGTTGCTTGGCATAAATCTCCTCCAAGTTCCCGTGCAATTAACACAATGTCTTTTCCCTGAGGGTGCAGGTTGTGCCCTTGGGTTTCTGTTTCCTGTGTTTTGTCTTTGTTTCACCACCAGCACTGACCAAAGGAAGACAGTGCTGTGTGTTTGCCAGGCACTCTCTCCTCCTCCTGCCCACTAACACTGCTCTGTCCTGTAAGCTCACTTCATGTGCTTTCTCCGGGATGCTTCTTTGACAGCTGTGACCACATTGGTCCCCAGACCCTGAAATTCCACATGGGAGTCACCTGATCTAGTGCACCCCACTGCAGACTACCTAGATAAAAGCAGTTGAAGGACTCACTGGAATCCATCTACAATGCCAGTGCATGCCTTGGTAAAGAAGACAATGCCTCTTTGTCTTGAAAGATTTAGTGAGTGCCCACTCTGTGTCAGTTACTATGCTGCAAGCTGTATATTCACCCACTCTCCCACTCCGTTCATTGACTGTCAAGCATGGTAGTAGTCACTTTAAGGTGAAAGTCACTGTGTTCTTTTAACCAGCAGTAACCTCCTCTACTCCAAATAGTGCTTTGAGGAAAAAATGAAAATAAAAATATTAAGGAATGACCACTGCCTACAAAATCCTCACAGTTCAGTAGAAGAGGCAGCATTTCAAAGAAATCCATGATAATAACTAACATTTATGAAGTAATTCCCAGGGATGCGGAGCTGTTGCATGTTCTTTACATGCACTAACTTACATAATGCACACAAGTAAACCACATGAAGTAGGAGCTATTAATAGCCCCATACTGTACATGGTGGAGCTGGGACATACGATTAAATGATCCACTCGAGGCCACAGAGCTCATGACGGCAGAGACGGGATTCAAGCCCAGGACGTGCAACTCCAAGTCTGTGCTCTCAACACTACTCCGTGAGTGACGTAGTCAATGCTATGATGTTGGCATGTGCTGCGGGAGCACAGAGGGAGGAGTGATTACTTCTGCTGGGAGTAGAGATGGGGGTGGCACAGATTTACCCAGAAAAATTGTGTTTGAGCTACACGCACAGGTGTGTGACACGTGCCGCTGGGTGAGCAGACTGGCTCTGAGCCGTGCCCTGATCCTCATCAGACCTCCTCCTCCCTTGACAAGGGACGCTGACCTGACAAACTCGAGAAGCAAGCCAATTTGGATACTAAGCCCAGGATAATTCAGATGTGAAACAGATTAAACTCATTTGCAATTACCAGACCTGTCCTCTTTGGGGGTAGCATTAAAGCCTCTTAGCAATTCAGTTCAATGAGTATTGGCATTGTTTTGGATCACTGCCCTTGCATCCCCTGCATGTTATCTAGAAGAAAATTGTGTGATTAATGGTGAATAGGCTTGCATTTTTCTCCCTAGTGTTTTGTTGTCCCTGTCCTCTGATTATTGGTCTAGGGTTCTCAACAGAATAGTAAAATATCAGCACATAAGAAGCAGGAGGTAAAAAGAGTTAGGCTGAAAAGCCACAGAATGATTTAAAAGAGGAAGTACTGAAGATACACAGAAGTACCAGAGTGTCCTCTGTCAAAACGCCAGGATTCAGAGCTGGGTGGCCCTGGGCTAGAAGGCTGCCCCGGCACTAACTAGGTGTCACTCAGACATGAATCCGTATCCCCTTGGGTCTTTGTTTGTTTCCCTCATCTCTAATAGTGAAATAATAATACCTAAATCGCAGAGTGCTGAGAAAGGCAAAATAAGTAATACATGTGAACCCCTAGACTCAAGTTAGGTATTATTGGCGAACACAGTCCTATTTTGTTGCCTAACTCAGTTGAATTCCAAGCAGATCTGGAAGTGGGCTGCTTTCTAATTTGGGCCAATGATCTGACCACAGTGGACCTTGTTGAAGCCCATTCTGCCGGCTGGCAATGTCTCTGGGCATTTCTCACATTTGCCTTTTTCTTCAGGCTACAAATATGCTCAAGTCTTTCCATTACTGAAGAAATCCCGGCCCAGTATTAGTGTTATCCAGGTTTTACCCAGAGCGCTCCGTCTGTCTCCTTCTGCAAACCCTCCAGGGTGATCCGTCCACCGCAGGGTGACCAATGATCTCCCCTGCATGCTGGGGACTCCCAGACCCGTTTCAGGGGCACAGACCTTACTGCAACAGTTCACTCCAACGCAACTCATCTAACATTTTCCTCCTCTCCTCTGATTTTTTTCCCAGTTCTATCTCAGTCTATACTACCCCAGTCACCTCAACTAGAAACTTGGATTTTGGGGGTGTATCCCTTTCCTTTACATTCCTATCTGTCTTTTTATTCACTCATTCATTCACTGTACTCTTGCTCCTCCTCTCAAGAAAATTGCAGAAAACAGTTTCCCTCTTAGGGTATTAGGTTCACTTATCTTTCAGTGTTTTTAAAAGAAAATAAGAAAACTAGAAGATGTGTCAATGAATTCTCATGGGAAAAAAAAGTGAGGAGTGGTTCACTGATGCTGCCTGTCGCAGTAGGAAGCGTCCGAAGACTTCACTGGACTGTGGGTGGCCATTGAACGTTCTATGCCACCTTTGGTGCCCGTGGCACCAGCCCAGTGAAAATGCCTCCTTGAACTGCGCAGTAGCAGCAGTGACGTCTGGGAGACACTCCAGGGATGTTCTTGCCTCCCAGAATGAGAATGTTTTGCTGCTGGAGACAAAGCTGTCAGCAGAAAGGCCAGATGCAGGGAAATCGGGAACAGGAAGAGAGTGAGTGGGTATAAAGGATTGTGGCAGCGTGGTCCTGTCTTTTTCTGAGTAGACAGTCAGAAAGAGAAGTCCTGAAGGTTCCATGTAGCCCAGTGTTCAAGGAAATGTTGCTTCAGATGGATAATCAGTGAAGAAAATTGGCGTCCTGAGAATAAAGACAGCTGAAAATCTAAAGAACAAAGCTGGGGATCAAGCTAACAGAGGACTTTAAGTAATAAAATAAGGAAATATAAACTATGGCACAATTTTTGAAATTCATGGTGAATCACTTGGTAGCAGTCACTTAGTTCATTCTAGTTCATTCTTGCATAAGAATACATGGGCCACATCTTTCCAAAGACCTTCAGAAACCAACGGATCTTCCAAATGTAAAGATCTTAGCAAATAAGAGCTGCACCACTCACACCTGGCATGCCCTAATCACAGACAATTAACGTCTTGTTCGTTATTATGTTCTAGGAATTGTCGTAAATTATTTTTACATATTAATCCATTAATTTAAACTTATTACCAAAACCATGTGAGTAAGTAACTATTACTGTTCCATCTGCACAGATAAAGAAACTTGGGCAGAGAGAGATCAAACAACTTCTACAAAGTCACCCAGCTAGGGAGTGATGGAGTCTGGATTTGAACCTAACCAGGCTGAATCCCCCGGCTAATTTCTTAACCCATTTGTCACACTGACTCACAAAAACTACATCAGGAGAAAATAATCCCTACTGAGTTTTTTAAAACATCAAACAAAAGTAAATAACAAGCACAGATGAGAGAATCAAAACTAAGTAATTATTTGGCACTAATCTCTGACAATTTTCAGTCAAAAATCCAGCTTTGGAGAGCCATTGTGTCTTTCTCTGGATACAAGTTTTGCTGTTGTAATATTGCCTTTCTTTGTTGTTCTAATCATATATTAGTAAGGCTGTTAAACTCTCATATGTATTGGGTTTGCAAAGACTGGGAATATAGGGGAAAAAAGCAAAAAAAAAAAAAAAAAAAAATTGTGCCATGATCGCCTCAGTGTTCAATTGGTCCACAAATACATATGGGAAATATTTTAACAGGGATTGACAGGTGCACCATGGCCCAGAGGAGAGAACAACACACGTTCCCCGAGATAGTCTGGCAAAGTTTCTTGGAGAGCTGCAGTTAAAGCTCATTTCAAAGAAAAGATCTTGATGCTCATCTGCTTTGGGGGCTGTGTGAGAATGGTGACCTATGTGATTTGAAGAAAAACAGATCATACCATAATTTTATATTTGGAAAGAAAAACAAATATTTTTTAAAATAATATTATCACCAAATATTAAAACTAAATAAAATCATTTTCTTTTCTAGTAGATATGAAGAATACCAAGGAATGTTGTATGAGTGTTTCCATTTTAAAAGCAGGGAAAAAATTACAAAAGATTGAGAAACACTTTTTTTGAAAATTAAGGAGACTTCTAATCAGAGCAGTACAATAAATACATACTGTGAATTCTAGCCTCTACTCTTAAGATGAAGCAATAATAAATAGTATCTATCTATCTATCTATCTATAATTTTCTTTTCTGAATAGAAGGATATAGCCAGTCTTGGAATCAAGCCAGATAGATCATGGATCAGAAAAGGAAAACAAATAGAGCAGTGAGTGGGGGTTAGGTTCTCCGATTTAGCAAATGAAAATAGAGAACCATCACTTATTCTGGAGTTCTATTTTAAATGCATGGGACATACTTCCAGTAAAGGAAACCATGTATGTGTGTGAGATTCAAGTCTGACTGGGCGTTCTGCATTTCACCTGGCAGCCCTGCAAAGGGTGGAAGCCAGCGGCCTGCCAAACTCTGAGGCTGGAAACAGGCAAGGGCCACCTGGGGCCCAGCCGCCCCAACTAGAAGAAGCTGAATCGTGGTGGAAGTTGGGGGGCCTCTGCACCCCCCTGCCCCCAGAACAGCAATTAGCTGGCTCCTCATGAGCAAAGAAGTGGTTGATAAGCAGAAATTTGGACTCAGACTGCCTGGGGAGACTAGAATCGCGAGCAACAGGCAAGAGTTGCTCAGATCTCTCCTTCCGTGTGGCAGCATTCCACACTGACTGCAAGGACGGGGCGCAGTCAGTTAGCCTTGGCTCTGGGGCCCTCACCAGCAGGAGAGCTGGAGTCATCCACTGACAAAGCCAAACTGATGATGAGGCTTTCAGGGAATGAGATTGGCTCTCATCTCATGTTTTCACTTAAGAACTGCCCATCCAAACTCACGTTTTCCTCCTGTCTGCAAGCACCTATTCTGTGGCCACAAAAGCAGCTGGGATGGTATTTCTAGGTTGCTGTGTGGGCTCATTATCTCTGCCTTCCATTATCTCACCAGATTTGCTTCTCAATGCACTTCTAGCCCACTTTTCCAAAAGGCTCTTCCCTTGCCCTTCCTACCACCTATCATTGACCGCAACCTGCCCTACGGTCTGGAAGTCCACCCGGTGACCCCGAAGGGCAACAGTGTGCTTCGTCAGTCCGCTCTCGACTGGAAGTCTCGCATAACCCCTGATGCCAGAATAGACTGTCACATTCAGTATTTTTAGTTTTTAAAAATCTCGTGTTTCACTTTTCCCATGGATGCCAAGAGGATGAGGAAAATGCTGCAGCGCAGAGGGAAAATCAATATCCCACAGGAAGCCCAAGCGCTAACTGTTTGCTATGTCTGGTGCTAGGTTATCTAGGGAAAATCTCACAGTCAGGGTCTAAGGCTGCTTGTCTCTTTCCAGAATTTTAGTGAAGAATCCTTCTGAATATCTGGTCTCCCAGGAGAAGAGGCCGAGACATTTAAAGTGCTCTTTAACACTGAAATTCTTGAAAGATGTCAAAGAAATAGCAAAGGGCGGGAGACTTGAAGAATCTTTGCTCTTTTCCCAGGTATAAGAACCTCCTCGGGGGAGAGAAAAGGTGAAACGGTGTGGTGCTGAGAAGCCGGGGCTAGAACCCTGTTAGTGGAAGTGTAGTTGGTTTATTTCATCCTTCTTGAAAAATTCATTTAATGTTGGTTTGTTCCTTCTACAGAAAGCGAATCACAGTGACGGCTCATTTAAATGCATAGTAGAAACCCCCTGTATGGAAATAGCATATGCTTTGAGCTCAACTGGAAGATTACCCCTCCTTTAATTTAAGGTATCCTTTAAATTATTTTTGAAACTCCTTTCTGTTGGAATTGATTTTGAAGATAGACTCATTCATTCAGTAGCATAGTACTGAGCACAGATTCCTCAATCTATGAAAGTCACTGGGGACACAGGTGTGATGAACATGGAAGTTACTGAATTGTAGCGATCATGGATCAGTAGGAGAAAAACTAAGATGTGTGTGCAATGCAATATGCTACGTGCTATGGTGGGCACAACACAGGACACCTTTGCTTAGAAGGAGCCTCTAGGAAAGGCATGGAGGGTTAAGATTGCTTCTTGGAAGAAGCATAGTAAATAAATAGTTAAAATAAGGGAAGACAGAGTGTTTTGGGCAGAGAAAACTACATGGACAAAAGCTCCCAGAGAGGGAGAGTAAGGCATGGTGGAGGAAGTGAAAGAACTCAGTATGGCTGGAGCCTCTAAGCATGGGATAGAGTGGGTGGAAATTTTGCCAGCCTTCTAAATTGGGTATCTTGTAGACAGTGGTGACTATTTATTGTTATCAGACAAGCAGCAAGGAAAGCAGATTTGAGTGCGAAAACAATCAATTAATTTTTTTTATATTCTGATCTTGAAGTTTCTGTAGGATGTCTAATTGGTGATATCCAGTAAAAAATGTATGACTCTAAAACACAGGAGAAAGATCTGTGCTAGAATTAAATAAATCTAAATAACAAAAATTGACCAAATAGCTATAAGATGCCAGATATTATGCTAAATATATTAAATACATTACCTCATTTAATTTTAATAGCAAATTTATGAGGTAGGTCCTATTTACAAATGAGAAAAATGAGTTTTAAAACATTGACTATTTTGCCTGGGGTTTAGATTTGGAAATTTTAACACTTAAAGTTCAATTTTAAATAAAAGATTTGTATGTTTTGATCATTGAACATCATTTAGACAATTCTGATCCAAAGTTATTATTAGTGAACTTGATTGTCCACTTTACCATAGACTTGCTTCCAAGAAGCATTAGCCACTTCCAACAACCAGATCCATGCTTAAAAATATTTGCCTATACTTAACACATGTGAAAGAATGTTTCATATGAATTCCTAAGATAACTTCTTCCATGTTTGCTTAAAAAAAATGGAAGTACTCTACATAACTTTGAATCACTTATCAGAATTATCGTGAATATTGTTACATCTGAAATAATATAATTATTTATTTAACAATATGTTTAATATCTGCCTCCACTTGAAGACCCAAGATTTGTGAAGACTAAGAATCGTGGAGAGGGCATAGACAGGAGCATGGTCCCTGACTCATAGTAAGAGACTTTATAATTCACAGAGTAAGAACTTAGGAAAAGAATTGAATGAACAAATAAATAAATTCACAGACCGCATAGACACATCTGTAGAATGAGCAGCAGAGAGTCCCCAACAATCTTTTTCCTATAAAGAATTGTTACAGTGGTAGATTGTTTCCCCAAAGGACAAAGCCAGCATTTAAGCCACATCACCTCACACATCAGTCCCCAGGTGTCTCTCATTACAAAAATTAGCAGGGACTCCATGTGGCTAACATGGGGTGGACGCCTCCCTGCAGATAACAGTAAGAACCGTCAGCACTGACTTAGCTTCAATCCTATCGAGGTTTAAGAGTCTCTAAATGTGTTTAAATGAAGAAAAAAAAATAGAATTATGCATTTTCTTTTTCACCATCCCAGCTTCCACAGCAATATGACAGAGCCTAAAGATGCAGACGTTGAGTTTATGAGGCAAATAATGAAGTTGATATATGAGTCTGCACGCGGAGGGGTGGGATGAGACCGGACCAGAGACGGCGACCTGGGAGCAGCCCTCTCCCTTCCATCCATCCTGCAAGGGGCCCGCATCAGCCAGGCACCGGGACTCTGACATAAATCAGGGGCAACAACGGACAAGCAGGAAGAAATGGCCTGGCAGGCACTGCGCTGCAGCCATAAATCAGGAACTAATTCAATCCTGTGAGATGCCTCGTTTGATTAATTTATGTCAGCATTTTCCATGTTGTCAGGCTGTGTCCCCTACGTCTTCCCTTCCCTCTCATTCTCCCCCGTCATTGGCACAGAGAGGTGCCCCCCCCCCCACCATGATGGGAAGAAGGAGTCAGAGTCCAGAGTGGACCTAGAAGGCTAAGCGCCGTGAGAACCAACACTTCCTGCCACACTTAGAGAGTGAAGACTGCACGAGCCCTCATGGTGCACCCAGTTTCCAGGTCAGACTAAATGGCCATTTCTAGTTTCTTAAAAGCACCGTTCCCCGTACTTGATAACAAAAGAGGCCACTAAACCCTCATCCCCAACTGTAGGAGCCAGGATGGTTTTCCAGGTGAAAAGAAATACACCAATGCATAATTATCACGATGTAAAGGTGACCGTGAACACCATCATTTATAACAGTAGAGGGCTGGAAACAACCTAGATACCCAAAATAGTAAAAAATAGTTGTACTGTATCTATATAGTAAATACGTGCATTTATTTGTATGAAAAAAGTGCTCATGGAATGCTGTTTAGTGAAAAAAAAAGCAAGGAGGAAAGTTAAACACCTGAATGTATCCTGTGTTTCTGTGGTTTTCAGGGAAAAAAAAAAAAAAAAAAAAAACTACGTATACCTATTTATATCTTCATCTCTCTATTATTTTAGTCTATTCAACTTTATATTCTAACTTATTTGTGATGAGTATATAGTGAACCAGATGGATCAGAAAAAAGTACTTTAAGAATAGTCTGTGTTAACTCTGGAAGTAGAATTGTAGATCTGTTTGTCACCAGCTCACTAACATCATGGCAGATTTACGTGGTGTTGTGGGATCGGTCTGAGCAGACGTAAAAGGAGACGGTGTATCTTGGAGGACCATGATCTGTGTGGGCAGACAGAAGAGGACCACAGCTCGATTCAAATGGAGGAGGCAACTATCAGAGAGGATGTGGCCAAGAGGAAGAGCTTACATCTGCTGAGAGTCCACTGGAGTCATGAGTAATAACAGCACCTTCTATTTTAGGGCTGATGGTGATAAAGTTCCCTCAAAGCCTGACAACTCATCTCCTCTACTGCTTGTTTACTCCTGTTATTAAAGATGTTTATACCTTACTTACTTTGGTAAAGGCTTACAAGTATAACACAAGGGAAAAAAAGAAAAAAACACTCAGAAGTAGGTTTTCCATTATGAACTGTAATCCACAACAGGTAACATCTATCAAGAACACAGTTTCTCTGTTCACACATTTAATTAGGGAACTTGAAATTGAAAGGAAAGGACAAGAAAGGACAATGAGCCCTAAAAGAAAATTCTGTAATTTACTTTTTTCTAAATTAATTTTTTAGAGAGTCTGGATTTAGAGTGTCTCTGGATGGGACCAACATTAGATATGACTAACCCACTCCGGACAGGTATGCATGATGTAAATGGATCTAGTGGGAATCTAAATTCTGTCTCTTTTCTTAGATGAGTGCTGTGAATCTAAGTAAAAGGCAAGTGAGAATGTGCATTGTACGGTGGGAGTCTAGTTCTTAATTCCATAAAAAAGTCGTGCTTGTGATTATGAAAAAATGTCCAATTAACCTAGAAGAATTCTGCTACTAGCTGAAGGATTATGGGAGAGCAGTATTTCTCAAACCTAGGTGCACATCAGCAATATCTACATGAAACTTTATGAAAATATACATCTCCCAGGCCACCATTAGACAGAATTTCTATGGGCGTGGCAGCAGAATTCATATTTTAAAATGGATCTCCATATAATTCCATGTGCTCCAGGTTGGGTAAACACTGAGTTTCACGTATTTATTACTATTCCAAAAACAACACACAAACTCTTGGATGGAAGTTATAGAGAGATAGGTTTTAGGCTGGTATGAGCAAGCATTTTGAATATAGCCCATGCACACTCGAAGCTGTTGCAAACCTTGGATAGAACCTCCAGGAGGTGATGAGGCTCCATCAGGAAAAGAGAGCACTGCACTAGTCTTCATTTTTTTTCTTTTTCTCTTTCTCTCCTTCCTTCCCTCCCTCCTTCCTTCCTTCCTTCCTTTCTTTCTTTTTTTTTGTGATACTGTTTCAACAGGAGATTTTTCCAAACAACATTTAGGCAAGTCAGCAATAATGACCACACCATCTGCACTGTAGTCCAACCACAAGCTGCCTCATCCTACCAGAAGCCCACAGTCGTTCCACTACTCCCTTGGCCAGCTCTGAGCAGAGCTGTGTAGCACCCTGACTGTACAATGCATAGTCTCTCATGGTCGTAAGGCAGAGCCTTCACATGCTCCTCAGACATGCGACTCATCGCAGTGCCAGCTTCGGCTCCTCCTGTGCTACGATCCTGCAAGCTGGACGCTCTCAACATCATGTTATGTGACACCTTCAGGGCACTATTCCAAGTGTCAGGCATCGCCATAACCCTGAACACTTGGCAGTTCTGTAAAAATAACGTTTACTCATTTATTAATATTTAGGAGCACACCTGTGAGGGGCTCAAGGCACTCTGGTGTGCATCTGCACACCTGTTGAGAACCACTGATCCAACCAGGGGTTGGATGCAGGCCTAATGGAGATCTAATAAACAGTGGGAAACAAGGCCGGGTGACTTTGAAAGCCTTTTTAAGATTCAATAATTCAAACGAAGGAAGGGAAGAGAGCAGTAAATTCTGGCAAAACCCTGAGGAAATCACTGATCTTGAATCACTAAAGCTAATTTATGATTTTGGACAGGTTGCTTGAACTTTATTAAGTTTAACTAAATCCACTGAAATGACTGTGGAAACAAATAAACAAATCAAAATCCTGCTCCCCGTTGGACAGAAAAGATTGTGCTAGAGCCTGACTTTCCCAGAAAGAGGAACTCCAAAATCTAATTGTTCTAGTAGCAAAAAGAAAATTCAAACATAACTCCAGTTTTCTTACTAACCCTGCCCAGACTGTTCCATGACACAGTTCCCCTGAAGGGCAGGACTTCCCAGAAACACCCAGTGAAATCTCAGGAACGCTGGACGCCACGCTAACTCCACAGACTCTTTTAGCTGCTCCAGCACACGTGGAAGCTCATTATGGCGCCACACATTCGCCGAAATGGCTCCAAAATTTGATATCAAAGCATCAAATTAAACATTCAAAATCACTTACTGCAGACTTTCATTTACTTCACGAGGAGAAAGGAGAGTAAGGGAAGCTGACGCGTGGGGCCATCTGGCCATTTTCGAGAGGCCTCTTCGTTTGAGCCACACCAAGCCACTGGGAACCGGCGGGAGGCGCCCCGAGGGCTGCGGCGGACTCCAGACAGCTTTGTCAATACACATATTCCAGGATCCATTTTGATCCATGGAGTGGTATTTGTTCCCAAGGACAAATGACAACAGATGAGCAAATTCATTACTGCTTTAAAGTCAGGCGCTCTTACAATTATAAATGTGATGCTAATACACAAAGGCCGTGGAGTGTCCTTCGGCTTTGCTGGCTTCAGTGACAAAATGGGAATCACAGCCTGGATGGGACAGACAGCTGTGAGAAACTGCTTTTTGGAGGCACAGCCTCTCTGCTCTTTGTTAAGGCAGAGGTCAGAGGGCAGGAGCACCGCTGTGTGCGCTCACTGTTCCTCGGATAAAAAGACGGCACCGCGCTTGCTGGCTGCAGGCTCACTGCTGAGTGGCGTGGTCTGGTCCAGCCCCTGGGATGGTCTGCAATCCAGAAGGTTATTCTTTTAATATGAGAGTATATACATTAGACTCTTGCCAGATGCAAAGGACATAGTAGAATCATGTTTTCTATCTCCCAGAAGCCTGTAGGCAAGTTGAAGAAGATAAGACATACTCTTCTGAAAACAAGAAAAAGGATGGAAAGAAACAGCATTTTGGAGCAGAGGCAACAACTGTGCAGCACAGCTTCACAAACGCAGGGCAGCGTGTGCTGGAGCGTAAGCCCAGTTCTGCAGATGGGCAGGACAGACATGAGGAGGCCAGGGTGTCAGAAAAGGATAAAGTAAGACGAGTATTCAACTGAGGTAGATTCTTCCATAGGCACTTTAATTAATAATTTGGGGGAGTTTAATAAGCATAATTGAGATAATGATTGCTCAGATTCTGAGACAAGAAGACTAATTTAAGCATGCAGGGCTTACACAAACACATGTACAGTATGCAGATGTTTCAAAGAAAAATTACTTCTATTTTGGATTTGTCATTTCTCTCCTTACTGTCTGTATGGGGGGAAAAACTCTGATTTAATTTCTGAAGAGGCAACAGGTCATGTTCTACACGGCTGTCCCAGCTATTCTCCCCACCCCATTCCATTTCTGAGCCTGCCGCTCACTGGGCTTCAGCTCGCTCTGTCCCCAACGTAAACAGAAGCAGCCCTGGAGGGAATGTCTCATTTTTGTCTGTGTGGCATTGGTCTGGTAAGGTGTTTTGAAAATGCACGGGCATCTGAAAGATACAAATGTGAGGTTAGGAGAAATAGATTAACTGATTAATTAGTGAACTGGTTAATAAAGGAGAGGAAGGTAGAGTAACCTATCCTAAGGACATTTCCAGGAAGAGAGATCATTGCAATAACAGTGATGATAATGACCACAGACATTTCAGGGGTCTGTTGGCATTTTAAGCGGTTGGCAGCACAGTGAATTGAGCCCTGTGGGGTGGGACAAAGGCTTTTCTCCGTGTGGATGCCCAGGGATACCACATGAGACTTACAGGAAGGTGGCCTCCTGCCACTGCATGGAGGACAGGAGTGGTGAGCAAGGGCAGCGGCCCCCAGAGCCCAGGGAGAGAGGCACTGGGTAGATCTCAGTCTCTTTCTCTCCACCCTGCACTCAGCAGACGTGTTAGGGGGCTGCTAAATACTGGTCACTGCCGGGTCAAAGGAGAGCTTGATTCTAGTCTCAAGAAGCTCAGAGTCCCACAAAGGGGGACTGTGACCACTGATTTACTCTGCACCAAAAGCAAAGTGTGTGCAACACAAAGTCCAGTTCTGCCCCGTGAGTCAGGGAACAGCATATTAGAACTGTGCCTTGAAGGTGAATTAGAGATTTGCGAGAAATAGCAACGGAAAGAGGAGAGCATCGTAAAGAGTAAGAGAAGGCAGATGTGCTCAGTGATGTGGGACGCTTGGTGGCCTGAGGACAGGGAGCCTGAGGGGACTAGTGGAGGGACAGCAAGTAGGGGCAGGAGGCGAAGCTGGAAGGTGAGACTGGGCCCAGGTGATGGAAGGCCTTGAGCAATGGGACATTTGTCTTGGGCCACTGGACGCCCGCAGGAAGCAACCAGGGGAGGCAACAAGAAAGAGGAGGCGCCAGAGGTGAAGATGGCAGTGATTACCACTCGCTCCAGGCCTGTCACAGAGCTGCACCGAGGACGGCTTTGCCCTGATCTCTGCGCACCACCTGTGTGAGACCCAGGGAGCCAGCACCAGGGGTTCGGTCCCTCCCCACCCTGCTGGGTCCCCACGGGGCATTTGGACCTGCCCAGGCCCTGGACTACCCATAATGAGCAAAATGCCCCTTGGCCTCTGCTGGGATGAAACACGGCTCCTGCCATGTGGAGGTGAGCACGTGGCCTTAGCTGATTGCAAACGCGCAGCAATCAATGAACTGCTCTCGCTTCTTGCCAGAACTCCCTCCCCGGCACCGCCGCCTGCCCTGCTCAGTTCAGCCCAGTTAAAATCAGAACAAACGTGGGCTTCACGGAAGCCACCTGCCAGGGGGGGAAGGTCATTGCCAGGACAGGAGAGTCACATCCCCTCTGCTCTCTCCAGAGTAGGCACCTTTCCACTCGAGGAAGGGAAGTGCGAGGGACAAAGGTGCCCTGAGAAAGATGGAGTTCAGGCTGGAAGAGCGGACGCTGGGTGCGGAGAGGAGGCTGTGAGCCCGACGCACTTCCCGCCTTGGTTTTCCCACTGATGAAATGGGCACGATCGCTCACCGCATTACTCCGGGGAGGTTGTCAAGTCTCCGTTACTTCACATGCGGCCTGAAAAGATGTCTTTGCTGTGCCCATGAGCTATGATTGCGGAGACAGGTAGTGTTCGGAGAAGCAAAAAGTATGAGGGAAAGTAGCATTTAAAACCCTTTTATGTTCACATAAAAACCTGTACACGAATGTTATACAGCAACTTTATTCATCATAGCCAAAAAACTGGAAACCACCCAGATGTCCCTCAACAGGTGACTGGTTAGACAAACTGCAATACAACCATACCATAGACTCCTCTTCATCAAGAGCAGTGAGTGAAATAGTCAGACACCCAGACAGCAACCCGGTAGATCTCAAAGAAATCGTGCTGTGCACAAAAATCCAATCCTGAAAATTTGCATACTGTAAGGTCTCGTTTGTGCAACATTCTCAAGATGACAAAGTTACAGAAATGGGAACAAGGCAGTGGCTGCTGGGGCTCAAAAATGGGGCTCAGAAATGGGGTGAAACCACACAGACCTAAACATACACACAACGGTGTACAAGAAAAACCAAGAAAATCTGAATGAGACTAGCGGATTGTATACTATGAATGTCAATATTCTGATGTGATTTGTACTGCAGCTTTATCAGATGTTACTGCTGGGGGAAACTGAGTCAAGGGCACACAGGATCTCTCAGTGTTATTTCTTTCAACTACTTGTGAGTCTATAATTAATTCAAAATATAATAGTAAAGTTTAAAAAATTGAGGGGAGTGGATAGCAACCTTTCTCCATCCATCATACCCTTGCTCTGCAAGGGCAAAGGTTCTCAAAACCCAGCCCTGGGGTAAGCCTTCCTTCCTTCCTTCCTCCTCAGAAACAGCTCTGTTTAGACCGGCTGTCCTCTCCTGAAGCTGCGGAAGGATCCCTCCCGGAGCTGGTCGATGTCCCTGGAGCCCTCAGTTTGGAGAAAACTTCTGATTGGCACAAAGGTGCCACCAGGCAAATTACTAATCCATGTGCTCACATGCAAGGGGAGGATTTACATAAATTGGACATATTTCACACTCTCTTTACTGGCCACTTTCTCAAAGCCCCATCTTCAAAAGGCAACAGCCTGGTACTGATCCCTCGGCAGAGTAATTGGAAAGCAGCCCCGACGCTGTGTCCCTCCTCCATAGCTGGCACGAGGCTGCCTCTCACGACACCCTCCTCCGTGGTGCAGCTTCTCTTCCAATCTGCCTTTGACAAGGCCAAGCGTGGCTCTGAAAAGACACAAGTGTTCCTAATGAAGAACGTCCCCAATATGCCCTCTTTGCAAGCGCTGTTATTGCTCTTCTGTTTCTTCCCTTTAGGTGATTAACACCTTCAGATTTCAAGACAAACTGTGATGCCACCCCTAATGCTAAATAATTTCACTGCTCTCAGCTGATGGCACATCTTCAGTGGCTCACAGAGGAAAATGCATGTAAAAGGAATAAAAGAAGTCTCCCTTTGCATGATGTTAACCTTCTGAGAGATGGCTAATCTCCTGTAGTTGAAATCCTTGCTAAAATGGAACCGAAAGATTAGCCATTCCATTGATTTCTTATTATTTTGGTGCTAGAAAAACACTGTAACCTTTATAAAATGCAAAGAAGAGATGCAGCAGTGCAATTTCTGTGTTTATCTAAGCTGAACAGATCTCTTATTCTTTCTTATTAATACCAACCCAAGGCTAACACCACTGCCAGCTGCCTGCCAGTCATGTTCTCCAAGGATAACATAGCAGGAAAGAAAGGAAAAGACAATCCTCTTGCTAAAGAAGGCAGCCAACTGGATGCTCAACTCAGAAGAATGCTGCTCCGTTCTCTCTGAAAGGGGTATCATAAACACCCAATAAGAAATGCCAGGTGCTAGGAATCTCCCAGGGCTGCCAAGAGTGGCAGTGTCACCTGCTGGAAAGTGACGAAGCTAGAGCCGGGATGCCAGAGGGTGGTTCATCTGCAAGGAAAGCGAGTGAAATGGAAACCAAATTACTGATTAAGTGGGATAAGGTTAATAAAGCTTTGTGTTATGGCAGTGTCAAGGCACTTGGTGACGCTGGAGCAAAGGAAGGTGCATGTGGTGGCTATTGACAACAGTCGGAGATGCCTGTTCTCTCAAAGAAGGAAGGTGATTTTTCCCCAGAGCACAGTGAGGGAGGCTACCCCCAGTTCAACTGGCTAATCTGCGGTTCTAGCCCATAAACCGCCAAGGTGAGGACTCACTTGTGTCAAGGCATTTGAAAACGTGCTAATATTGTCAGCATCACCACATGAGGTAGGCTGGTTGATGGAGGTTGTCTGGTCCTGTTTTTAGTGAAAAATAAAATCTCATTAATATAGCTTTCTGGTGGGTCCAAATCTCTGACTGTAAATATCTGTAGAAAAAAAAAAAAATCTCACGAGTCTGATCTCATGGGCATTCTGGGTAGCTATGGCACTCTAAGAAATAAAATCTCTTTTGAACTTAATCTTTTTGGATTCTGCCAAAAGTAAATAGGAAACACACACTGGCTGCACCGTTTCTGCTAGATAAAGCAGGGAGAGAGAAAAACTCTTAATCTCAAACTGTGTCCTAAATCCAATCTCATTCTGCAAAGTTACGTTTCACTGGTTGGGACAACTTTTCACTCCACAAAGGAGAATCCCTAAACCTGTAAAATTTCCTAAAGAAAAAAAGCATTTTGCTTGGTGGCAGGATTCCAAGGTGAGAAATAAGACTTTGCTAGTATTGCTGAATTACTATCTCATGACTGGAAAATGTTTTCCTCTAGCTACCATTAGATAAGTACCCTCCCCATAAAAAACCTCTGCATAACCCCACTCTTTTACTCATTTACTAAAGATCTACTATATCCACAAAATTCTACCTAAATTTTTGAGAGCGTATTAAATATGAGACCGTGGTTGTATTATTTTAAGAGATAGAAAGAATGATAGGCTTAAATTTTTGCCTTCGAGGTGCTCATAATGTATTTGGAGATACATAAATAGAAGTAAAAAGTGTGAGTTAGTGCTGAAATGAACCATTCAGCTTGTGAACCTGGCAGAAACTCATATGCTGAAGAGAAAACAAACCCTTAAAGAGCTCCAAATAGCTCCAGAGTACTTCTTGCCTTCTAAACAAATGCCCTGGTTTTCAATGACACTCAAGTCGGCTCTCACGCACATTAAGATATGACCAGCCAGTGCTTATCTGAGGCCCACTTACTTATGCCGCACAAACCCATTGCTATGTTTGATAAAATTCAGCGCAGTTACCTAGCTCTGCAGATACCATCCGAGACTGAATATATAGGGGGAAGAAAGTCTCAGAGGTCAACCCCAGTCCCGGGGCAAGAGTTGACAAGACAGATGCCGCAGGTCAAGAATGTCTACAGACTGAGACTCGTGCATGCAGCTGTTTGCACACTCGCTCAGCACTCACGGGGTGCCCACCTGTGATACGGCATTACCGGATGTTTAGGAAGGTACAGTGATGAATATGAGGCAAAACGGGGAAGAAACAGAGGAAAAGAAAATAAGATGTGTAAGCTCAGAGGAGACCGGATGAGGCTTCCTGGATGAGGTGGCCTTTGAGCGCTCAGCCCTGAAGGACAAGGAGGTTGTAAATGAGAAGCAACCTGGGCAGGAAGAGGAGGGAAGGCTAAAGGAGACAGAGGACCTTCTGTGATGAGGGAGGAAGGTGAGAAAAGTTCCGACAGCATGAAGAGCGAGATTGGTCATGGCAGAAAGTCTGTCCCTTAGCAGTGTGCCCTGCCGGCCCTCCTTATCCACACAACACAATCACCATTGGCAGATCTATAAAACCCAGCTCCATTAAATTAACTATCTAGTTAAAGTAATTAAGACGGGGAACTCCACCTCGGTTCAGTAGGACAGTAGAGCTCGGTGACCAAATAGGCAGCTATTCACAGAAGACGTATTGATTGCAGTTACTACATTTCAACAAATATGCTTTAGCCATATGTTATTTAGCATAGGGCGACGACATTACCCAGGATAAATGGAAACCTTTTCCCAGGCAGGTAAATTATTGCCCTGACAAATAGAGAATTGTTTCCCATGGGACATTTTCTAGTCTCATCCTTTTTTCTTTTTTTTTTTGTTGTTGAGACAGAGTCTCACTTTGTTGCCCAGGCTAGAGTGAGTGCCGTGGCGTCAGCTTAGCTCACAGCAACCTCAGACTCCTCGGCTTAAGCGATCCTACTGCCTCAGCCTCCCGAGTAGCTGGGACTACAGGCATGTGCCACCATGCCCGGCTAATTTTTTCTGTATAGATTTTTAATTGTCCATATAATGTCTTTCTATTTTTAGTAGAGACGGGGTCTCGCTCAGGCTGGTCTCGAACTCCTGACCTTGAGCAATCCACCCGCCTCGGCCTCCCAGAGTGCTAGGATTACAGGCGTGAGCCACCGCTCCCGGCCTTAGTCTCATCCTTAATGTTTCCTTCCTAAATGTAGCTCCTTTCCTTTCCCTCTGGGGCCTGAGTGGGGGTTGAGTACCCCTTGCCATACGGAAATTTTGTTTGATGACTGGCTTGACTTTTTTCCCCCTAATCTTGACTCTATCATATTTCATTGCAGAAAATTTCTGGAAGCTTCCACACAGTCAATGTAGCTTTCAAACCTCATACTCATAAAAGTGTTAGGCACAGAGAAGCCATATGTAAGAAATGCAGCATATTAATGATAAACTCCACACTTTACAAAGAGTAACTGTCAATCTATCTGTCACTAGATTAGCCTTAAAATACCTCAAGAAAGGCAAGAACTGACACCCATAATCAGAGTTCATTCTCCAATTACATTAGGACAATCATTGTCTGAGCCCATTTATGTTTGTATAAGATTATTTGATTTCCCACACTAAAAGGTCTTTTATTACCAACCATCAACACCATAATAGCAGTCCTAAATGTGAAGAACAGCCACTTAAATTAATACAGCTTTCTGACTTCATTTCACTGTGTCAGCAGGGCCTCTCTGGGCTGCTGTGGTGGCGGCCGGTCGCAGGGGAGGTAGACGGCCACGTGTGGTGGATTCCACGGCAAGGGCGAGATGATCCAGCGGTAGGGACGGGATTTGGGGGCGAAGGAGTTAGGGAATGATTGTGCATAAAGAATAATCCAGAAGGTGAAATCTACTGGAAGCATTCAACTAGAAAGGAAGAGGCATAAAATAGACGGGGGAGGGGAATGAGAAGCAGGAAAAATAGTGTGTCTTGTTCCTCTGACCCCATGGTGGTTTGCTTTCAGGATGAAAAACAGTGGCTCACATTGACACGCTGCCTTTCTTGGTGGATCTCTGATTCGTGTACGCCTTCCCTTCCTCGTACGCCCATTTTCCCAGCATGACAGGCAAAGAACAGTCTTGACTCCCATTCTACATATCTAGAAACTTAAATATAGGCAATTTGTGAATTCTGTAAAAGACGTGAGGGATCGTGACAGAATTATGACTTTTACATTAAATTCCCAGAAGGCACACATGAGCTCTGGCTTCCCAAGCAGCCACTGTAAGAGCATATGCACATATTCCAACAATAGCATGGCCATGTTTCTGGACATTTATAGCACACCTTTGAGTATTGTGAGTTTAGGTTTAAAACCAGAAAGATAGCTTCAACCCTTTGTTGTTGCTTCGGTGTGGATGCAGACAGGTATTATCCAACTCAATCATTTAGCTCCTTTGACAGATTTGGCTTTCGGTGGTGTTTAATTGCTTCCCCAAAGTGGCCTCACTCTGAGGGAAAGAGGTTTCGTTACCTCTGACCATATGTAAAAGAATTGGCTGTGGGCTATGCCTGGAAGTTCCAAAAGAGGACTCCTGAGAAGGGGGGACTTGTTTTCCATGAGCCTCCGAACTGTTCTTACCTCACTCCCGGATCACTCGGTTTTTGTGACTTCTGCTCTCAGTCATTCAACAAATACACATGAAGTGTCTGTTACGTGCAGGTGTCCTAGAGGCTTGGGTTACATCCACCAACAAAACAGGCAAAGATCCTTGTCTTCATGTGCTCTGCTTTCGAAGGCGCAGGCAAGCCCCAGTCAGTAACGCGGTGACAAAGCCCGTGGGCGGCATTAAGTGCTACAGAAAGGTTTTTAAGCCAAGGAATGTAAGGGGACTGGGGCCAGAGGGAATTACAGTTTTAAATATGGTTTTCAGGGTAAGCTTCATTGAGAAAGTGACAATAAGCAGAGATATGAAGCAGGTGAGGGAGCTAGTCATGCAAATATCTGGAAAAAGAATATTCTAGAACAGCCATAGCAACTGTGCTGACGCCAGAATATGCCTAGGGCATCCATACAGTAGCAAGGCAGTCAGTGTGGCTGGAACAGAGCGGGGGTGGCACAGGAGAGAAGGTTCAAGAGGAATGGGTGGTGGTGTGTGTGGGGAGGGGGTTCCAGATGACGTAGCCCCTGTTAGGGGCATTTGCCGAGTGGCATGGAGAGTCACTGCAGCGTTGTGAGCAGAGGCGTGATGTGATCTGATGTATATGCTAAAGGACGCTGTATTGAGAACAGATTGCAGGGAAGATGAGTAGAAGCAGGAGTGTAGTCAGGAGGCTACTGCAGCAGCCCGTGCTGGTGTGGTGGCAGAGGAAGTGGGCGAGGTGGCCGGCCACTGGTCTGGGGCCAGAACCTAAAGCCACATTGACCTGCAGGCGTTCATGTTCTCAGGTGTGATACACTTCCCTCGTCTTCCCGCCCGGGTGTGTCCTCCTCAGGGTTGCCTCTACTTGGGCATCAGCTGCAGTTCTGGCAAGAATTCCACAAGGAACTCCTGCACGGGCTGAGCTAAGCTTCGGATCAGCTCCGGTGTGCCGGGCTCAGACCTGATGATTTCCACTGAAGTTTCTAGCTGTCAAATGCCGGGCCAGCTCGCTCCCTGCCCCAAACCTGGAGACCTACTCAGTCTCCTGTTTTTGCATTGTCTGTCTGTTTTTCTGACCCAGTTCCTACTCAGATCCACCCCCACGCTCACCTTTCTCTCCACCCAGAGAGGATGTGGGCATAGGCAAGAGCACCAAACAGAGTTAAAAGAGGTTGGGCCTTTAAGCCCTCTCAACAAGGGGGCAACCAGCAGCTGTGCAGTGTAGCCAGGAGCCACTGTGTTCAGGAAATCTGAAAGAATGTGTCTTTCCCAGTGTTGGGTGTAATGCCATGAATATACTGTGTACAATGCCTTCTGAAAGACTAGCACATCCTTTGTTTCATAGGATCTTTGTTACCTCCCTGTGAAGTATGCTGTGCAGATGGAACTGTCATAAGTTCTCATATTTTCTCCCAACGTATAAAGAGGGGACTGAAGATCACAGGGAGGGATAAACTGTCCCAGACCACACAGCTGACACCTCGTTGGGGTCAGGACACATTTCCAGGGGGTTTCACTACTGGAGCACGATGCCGTCCAAACACTAAGTCAGCTCTGGGTGACGACAGAAAACAGGTTTGGAGCTTTCTGTCTCAGCTGAGGGCCTAAAATAGCTTATCTAGCTCTGACCTCTAAATCTCACTATTTTATTCTCAAGAGGAAATGATACCAGTCAACAAACAGGAAGTTTATTTCCAGTCAATGTTAAGTGAATGGCAAAGAATGACTCTACCTGCCTAGTAGCTGTCATTACAATTATCATTCGAACTCAGCCAAGTTCCTGTCTGGGTGCTGTCGCGCACTGGAAGGATTCTGTGGGCCTCACACTACCTCTAGGAGCAAACATCTGGACCACGCCCTTGGGCACGCCTCCCTTCACTTGCGTCCCTACCGTTGACTATTGCTGTGAAGGTCACCATGCTATGTAAGATCATTTCATCATTTCCTCAACGCTTCTCTGAGGAAGAGCGGGAAAGTGGCTCAGCTCTGCCTCCCTGCCATCAACTCCATGGCTGTCCACACTGCCGCAGATTAATTCAAAAAGAAAGAAAAATAAGGGGAAAAATAATCTGTATTTTTTTCTTCCATAGAAAATTGACAATTGAATTTAAAAAGGTTGAGACATATCCTAGGTGAAAGATGAGAGGAAAAATCACAAATACAGATTATGGAAAAAAAAACAGTTTATTGTTTTAAAATGTGCTTGCATGAAAACATTTTTAAAATGCAGAAGACTGAGTGTCTAGAATTTGGGGAAGGAATTTAATAATTGGGAGGTAACTCCTGTTTTATCCGCCCTTTTATCATTTCATTTTTAACTATGGATACTTTATGCTGCCCAAAATTATGGAAGGAAGATTTAAAAATTATCCCCATTAGTGAAGTTCTGCTGCGTTTAGACCTGGCAGAGTTCGTGTACCTTCCCGAATGCAGTCCCTCCGAACCTCTCGCTCCTTGCCAGGCCTGATTTCTGCTCTTCAACGCTAGCAGAAAGCCGTTTCAGCAATGGCCTTGCACGTGCAACTGCCCATGGATATCACCACTTCCATTTTCATGGTGCCCTGGCACACACTTAGAACATTCAAATCAGAACTCTTGTCCCCTGTCCCCTACCACTCCCCACTCCTCAAACAAACAGGCAGACACTCTGTTCCTCCAGGTGCTTCTCCCTTGGTTAAATGGTACCACCCTCCACCCACTTGCTCAAGTCAAGGGCTCATCCTTGTTGCCTTGACTCCCCACCCATCTCAACATCCTATTTCTTCTTCCTTCAATATGTATTTTAAATGTGCTTCCTTCTCTCCAGTTCTGCTGTCACCACCACTGCCCAAGTCCCCAGCCCATCCTCCCTCACCCTTGACTAATATAATAGCTTCCTGACTGGTCTTTCTGTATCCAGTTCTGCCTCTCAAATTCATCTGCCACAAAATCGCCACAGTGATCATTTTTAAGTATAAGCCAGTGTAAGTCACTCTTCTGGAATAAAAGCCAATCTGCCCACCACGGTTTCCAAAGTCTTCTGTGATCTCCCTACTGCCTGCATCTCCTGCTCCCTCTCACCCCTCCCTGACCCGGTTACCAGGCTCTTTCCACATGTGTCCTAGTTAAAGATGCTCCTTAGAGCTCTGTCTCACCTCGGAGCCTGTGAATTTGCTTTCTTTCTGCCTCCTAGGTCCCACAAAGCTTTGAACGGATGACTTGCTCTTACTCCCCAGTGCTGCCTCGGACACCACGTCTCCAGGGAAGCCTTCTCCTGGCAGCCCTTCCTAACGTAAAGCTGTATCCTCACCGCAGCCCCACTCCCTCAAATCACCGTTTGGTGTAATTACACGCTGTAGAAATAGCTTGTGTATTTGTTGCTTGCTTACGTTCTAGTAGCTACTCCACGAGGGCAATGTAAATCCGTGAGGGCAGGGATTTTGTGTACCACTTTCACTTTTGTATTCTCAGTTCCCGGCACTGTGAGCCAAGTATTGTACTTGCTCCATGTGTATTTGCTAAATAAAGGAATGAATCAGGACCTGGGTAAACAAATAGAAAATACTGTGGTTTTCCATAAACTTACATCAATTTCAAATATTAGGTATGCAATTGACCTTGAAGGTTATCTGGCTTAATTTCTCCTTTTTTAACAGATGAGAAAGCTAAAGACTAGGGAAGAAAGCTCTAGATTACATACTTACTGGCAACCTGTGGCACCTAATGTTAATTTCAATATACATCTCTAACATTTTAACACTTACCTGAAAAGTAGAGTCTTAATTAGGAAGTATCATATATGGTATACTAGCTAAAGCTTATCTGATAAATACATACAGTATTCATTTTTATAAATACTGTGAATACTGAAAAGTCAGGTTGTCCCTTTTTGTACTGTTTATAAATTAGAGTCCTTCAGGAAATCCTAGCATATGAGATATCTGGTCTCCCTGGAGGCTGTGCTGGGTTTTATAATTCTATGTACCATGCCCCTCCCCCTCAATCATTGTATCTATAAGCCAGTTTATCATATAACATACAACTAGCTTATTAACATAAATTAGAGAACATTCACCAAGTAAGAATCCAATCAGTTGAAGGTAAATTCCCAAAAGAACTAGTTGTCTAAGCAATTGGGGGGAGAAAAAAAACAACATATTTACTGCACATCTATCCCTGGAGGTTGCTTGCAGCCAGGGCAATTGAAGTCTCTTCTAATTGAACAGGGAAAACGAGGAGTGCTTGCTGCCTCGGACTGAACAGACTCCACACAGATGCCTCATCCTTCCCTAGTGGGACCTGGCTATGTTTTCACCAGATTCTAAATTTTTACTCCAAAAAGCTTCATCATTTCCAAATAGTTCCCATTGGTCACCGGCAGGCAGGATCAATAAAGTTATAATCCCACAGACAGTAGCAAACACAAATGTTCCTGATGAATTCCAATCCTGAAAACCATAGTCCAAACAAGCTGAGACCAGCTGGGAATTTGCTCTAAGCCATCATCAGTCCCCAACATCTAAAATTTCCCCATGGAGACAAAAGATGAAAAAGCTGTGTACAAGCTTGGTTCTATCTTGCAAGGCAGTATGTACAAACATAATTGTTGAATTGTTGCCTTTTCCAGAGCATTCTAAGGGATGAAAAGAAGAGGATGGGAGAAGGGAATCCATGTGCCTCAAAAATGTTGTGTTGGTATCTTGGAGTGGCCATCACTATGAATTCCTCACTCACTTTCTTTCTCTTTCTTTCTTTGTTCGTTTGTTTCTTTCTTTATTTTGTAACATCTTTACTGAGATATGATTCATAAAACATACAATTTACCCATTTGAAGTGTGCAATTTAATAGACTTTTGTGTCTTCACAGAGTTGTGCAACCATCACCACAATCCATTTGAGGATACTTCATCACCCTAGAAGAGGAACCCTGTACTGGACTCTTTAGTGGTCACCCCCGAATCTCGCCATCTCTCCAGCCCTAGGCAATCACTAATATACTTTCTTTGTTTCTAAATATGCCTATTATGGACATTTTGTATAAATGAAATCATATAATATATGGGCTTTTGGGACCAGCTTCTTTCACTTGGTATGTTTCTAAGGTTCATCCATGTTGTAACATGGATAAGAATTTCATTTATTTTTTATTGCTAAATAATATTTCATTGTATGGATATACTACATTTTATTTATTCATATATCTCTTTATCCATTAATCAGGTACACATTTGGATTGTTTCTTCTTTTAGCTATAATGAATAATGCTGCTATAAAAAAAAATTTGTATAGACACACATTTTCATTTTTCTTGGGTATATGTCTCAGAGTGAAATTGCTGAATCCTATTATAACTATGCTCAAACTTCTGAGGAGCTGTCACACTTTTTTTGAAAGCAGCTGTACCATTTTATATTCCCGTTTCCAGTTTCTTTACATCCTCACCAATACTTGCTATTACCTGTCTTTTTTATTATAGCCATCCTGGTGGGTGTGGAATGATATCTCACTGTGATTTGGGTTTTCACTTCCCTAATGATTAGTGGTATTGAACACCTTTTCATGTGCTTATTGACTATTTATATATCTTCTTTAAAGAAATGTCTATTAGGATTCTTTGCTCATTTTTAAAATTGGTTTGTCATTTTATCAGTGAGTAGTGGTAATTCTTTCCCTGTTGCTTTCTTGTTAATAATTGTAGATGACAATTTAGAATGGTAAATGTATGTTTCAACACAAAAGAAATTTTTTTTTAACACAAAAGAAATTATTAGAACAATATAGATTCTGTATTTCTTTCTTTTTTGCTTTTTGAGACAGGGTCTCACTGTGTTGCCCTGGCTGAAGTGCAGTGGCATTATCATAGCTCACTGCAGCTTCCAACTTATGGGCTCAAGTGATCCTCCTGCCTCGGCCTCCCAAAGTGCTAGGATGATAGGTGTGAGCCACTGTGCCGGCCAGATTCTATATTTGTACCAAAGAATGAAGTTATCTCTGTATTTCTTCTCATCTCCTGTGATTTCACAGGTTCCCATTGAAATGTCCATACGTGTATTTCATGTTGAAATCTGTGTATAGTCATTGGCCATATTTGTAAATGGGCAAGCCTTCTGGTGAACCATCTGCTTGTCTCTAACCTAAAGTGTAGAAAACTGCCCACTGTTTAGTGAGGCAAGTCTGAAGATATATTCTTTTTAGATAGGTACAGTAAAAAAGAAAATGAAACATCAGGTAGAGTAAGTGCTCATTAAATGTTAGTTGAAGGAATAAAATGCACAGAAGGTCTTTGTGAAGCATTGGATTTTGAGTGCTTGACTTTGTTCATTTAGAAAATCAGATGAAGGGGCAGAATTATTTCCTTCTTGGTCAGACAGTTTTTGATCTTCTGAAGTCAGAGTCAATAATACTAATGTCTTGATGGCCCGCCCTGAATGTTTTTCCAAATTTGGACAGGGAGAGAAGCTCATTTGCAGATTGATAGCCCTATCTGCAAATGGGTCCATTTCCCAGTGTAGGTCATAATAAATACATGAGATGGTTTCTGTCTAGTTCTGGAAGACAAACAGATCTGAGCTGTATGTGATTATCAGACCACCTGCTTATTCATAGATCCAGAAGGATTTTTAAAAGTCATTCCTTAGCAATTGCACTGTCCTTGCAGTGAGCACTTACTCTCTGAAGATAAGCTACATTCCCTGCATTTCCTTTGTTTCTACTGGTCACCACTCTTTGTCCCTTTACTTCATTGTTAAAAAGGGGCAGGACTTCAATTTCTACAACGTATTAGCTGTTTAATTGTAGGCAAGTCATTTAAATTCTCTGAGTCTCAATTTCCCTTTTCATATATCTGAGACACTAAACGTAACACATATCCTCCCTGCTCATCAGGTTTGTTGTGAACATCAATTGAGATAATAAGGGAGGCACCTTGCAAAAGGCTATACTCAAAAAACGAATTTCAGTTATGGTTGCTGTAATTATGTGGTAACCTCCAATCAACAACATTACTTGCTTCTGCTTTCTTTTTGTTTGTTTGTTTTCAGTTCTTGTTAACATGGCATTTGGAATGAGTTTAACACAAATTACTAAAATAAAGGTTGGAGATAAGTGACTGATTGTTTGGCGGTGTGTTTCCTCTCTGCTAGCACAGAACACAGAAGAGAGTTTGCTGGAAACCGACTTTGTGGTACAAAGACATTGCTTACCCTGACCCAAAGGAATGGATGTGAGAGCTTTTGTTGGTAGTGGTCTTTCAGCGAGCTATCACGGCATTTCTCTAAGTTGCACATGGTAGAAAAGGTCTCTTTCCAACTCCCAGATGGTGGAACCAGAAGAATCCTGGTTCCGTACCTTCCAGGTTGAATCCCTTCTCTCCTGAACCATTATGAGGGACATAAAAGAGGGTAGCTCCTGGATGGGCTGGCTTCCTTGTAGCTAGTCAACAGAAGCCCAAGGGGCATATCCCCCAAAGGACTGAGCTGGGCTTTGTTTAAGTCACTAATGAAGAGAAAATATTAGAAGGTATGAGACCAAAGTTATTGCAGTTAAATCATGGATAACTTTCAAAAAGCAGGAGGTAATTCCCAACTTGGAAACAAGCCAGAAATGAGAGATTGTCCCCATTTATTCCGCTTGAAATGCCACAGGAGTTGAATGACCACAAAGACAATATTTTCCAGGAAATGAAAACCACTAATGGGTACTATTTTGGTAATTCAAATACTTTCTTTCATGATAAACACCTGCTCCTTTTGGAAACGGATTTAATGATGATGTTTATCCATTTATATTTGTATACTGCTGAGCCCACTGACAGCATTCAATAAATAATAAATAATGATAATAATAATCCTGATCCCAAAGTCTTTAGGAGGAGAAAAATAAGACCCAAAGATTTATTGTCGGCATATCCTGTAAAAATCGATCTGGCTCTTCAAACAGAAGAAGTGCCTTGAGGGGAGATAATGCATTGATTTATGATTCAAAGAAAATTTAATTTTAAAATTACAATAATAACAGCAATAATCAATGTCCTATATGCCCCATAATAAAAAAGAAAGAGAGAAAGAAAAAGAAAGCAACACTCAGACTAAAACAAGCTATTACTTTAAGAAAAGAGGAAGTTTTTGAGAGCATGATATTTTTAAATTATTGGATTCAGCAACAAGCTCTGCCCCAGATTTAAATGTCCATTTTTTGTTTGCTTCTTGAGGAGGTAGGTTGCCTAGCTCAGGTGAGGAGAGAAGTTCATATGTCTCTATTTAACTCCCTAAGTCCATCCAAACCCAACTCCCTCAACTAGTTGAAGCTCACGTCCATCCATTGCCTCAGTCATCGGTAATGACCACCCTAGATTTACTCTGGCCACATCTTCTCAGGATGATGACGTGGGAATGAGTTATAGTAACCTCCTACTGACCCCCTCATACCTAGACTCTTCCACCGCCAGTCCCTCCTTCACTCTGCCTCTACAGGAAGTTCACAAAAGTCTTCTTGTCAAGATCCTTCAATCATTTCTTACTGCCTATGGATGAAGTTCAAACTCCGTGCTGATGATCCCGTCCCACCTTAACTTTCAGCTTCATGCACCACCACATCCTCTCTTCAGAATTGTGTTCCACAGACCCTCGTAATGCCCCTCCACCTCCCTGCATTTGCTTGTGTCTGTGGCTTTGCGCCGTGGATTCCCGGCGTGGAATTCAGTACTGTACGTGCTGAGATACTTCCTTCTGGTGCAGCTCTGACGTGAACTCCTTCACAGAGCCTTTATTTAGTATCAATCTCTGCTTCCCTTCTACTCCAGTAGAATTATAATTGTACCGCTTTTATGACATTGATTTAGTTCTTCCTCATACAAAATTAAATCTATGCACAATTCTTCCCTAATAGATTGTAGGATTCCAGGGTGCATGAGCTTTGCATGTGCGGAATTCCCTTGCTACAGTGGGAAGGGCACTCACGGGGAAAAATGCTAGTGCCTTCAGATTTTATCATCTCTGCCCCTTAGTAAAATTCTGGCCATGTCTGCATTTAGCCTTATCCTGGCACTGAGCACCATTTCTCCAATATGTAAAAGTCTCCCCATATACTGTGCATGGCACAGAATGGGTGTTCAGTAAATGCTCGTTGAAGGCCACTGTGTAAGTAGGGAGAGTGCCCGTGAGAGAAGGGGCTGCGTCCTCAACATGAACACTCTGTGCCTTCTGTAAGACCCCAGCTCTTCCTTGCTAAACTTCATTCTGACTTTGACAAACATTTCTTTAATATATTAAAATTCTTTTGGATTCTATTTCTAGCACTCATTATGGCACCCAATCAAGTGCCATCCACAAAATCAATGATTATGTTCTGCCATCAATCACACAGTTCATAGAACATCTCCAGGGTATCTGTGTGGGATTCAACTGGTATGAGAGAAAGTATGGGATGAAAAGTTATCATGAAAAGGGTCTTTATCTTCAAAAACATCTCATTTACAGCTATATACTACAATTACCCTCTTATATACCTTTATCTTCCCATTAGATTATAAACTCTATGAGGACGGGACACACATCTGTCTTCTTCATACTTATATTCTCCAGCACCAGGCAGTCTTAACACATAGCATATGTTCAACAAATATTTGTTACATGAATGAAGTATATGGCTATACTCAACCGGCGATGAGCCTAGCACGATCATAGACTAGGATATTTCTACTTTTTCCTCTCAATAGAAGCAATCCCAAACACTTCCTTGAGCTTATGGGATCAGACAATACAAATTTAAGGCAGCGATTTGGGACTTTTGTTTGTTAAATTCCTTTGCAAGAAACTTTAGTTTTAAATATTCATGAGCTGTTGAGATCAGCATACACCTGTGTCTTAGCAAATTGAAGAAAGAACTAAATAGGATCAAGGAAAATAAATGTAGGAGGAACAAGGGGGCTTAACTAATTCTTCATAATGACTTTGGGGTTTACTGCACCAAGCCAGGTGTGGAATTTCCTGAACTCCCTAAATCGATTCTGCCCCTGAGCCTTGCAAGGTGTTATTCGTGGATTCCTTAAACACTTTGGTGATTTTAATATCAGCTTAATGCATCCATTCAAGCAGCTGTTCATTCTGACTCCTTATCTTTTCTCCATGGGGACTTCAGTGACTGGGTTTCTACCTTCCACCCAATGATCCTTTCAGAGGCTCTTGAGAGATGCTCATGCATATTCATCTTTGCAAAAGTGACAAGGCAGAATCTAAGCTCCTTGGCGAAGGCTATTTCCTAACTCTCTTGCCAGGTAGACTGCTTCTTGACACCAGGGGGCTAGCTTGGTGACCTAAGCACCAACTCTGAAACGTAAAAGTACTTTGCTCCTTAATAGTGCTGCTTGCTGAAAGATTTACTGACAATCAAATATTATTCCTTCCATTTTATGCAAAAGCCAGACTAGAGTAATGGAAAGGGCTATGTTAGTGAGGAGGGTGAGAAACAAGTGAGACCCTCCCACAACTAAAGCAAATTAAAGAAAGGCCAGTCTGTGAGCCAAGGTGCACAGTCAATCAACCAGTTGCACTGGGGTTGGGCACTCGTAATTGATAAGCCTATGAAATACTAAAGAGCTATTTATTTACATGTCTGAGGCATAAAGATCTGTTCCTGTAACTGCAGTGACCCCAAAGTCTTACGGGAAGCAGGCACAATTCTGTGTACAATTCGACATTACCCAAAGAGAGGGCATCTCGTCTTTTCTGATAACAACAAGGTGCAGAGACTGCAGACCAAGGGAGCCAATCAACTGGGAGTGACCTCCCTGGAGTGTGTTGTCTTGCTCAAAATCAACACACTACTAGAAATATGCTGTCTTACGTTAAATGAAGATGTTCCCACACTGGAAGGTAGAATTATTGAAACACGTATAAAACATTTCATACAATGTAGCATTTTAGCAAACAATGTGGCATTTTAGCAGACAATATAGCAGTTTTAGCAGAAAATTATTTTTCCTTTACATTCTTTCCCCTTTACCAGCATCCTGAGTGATACCATCAGGTATAATGGATCCTTGGAATATTGCTCAATGGAATCTGAAAGGCTTGGAGAGGTGACACTACTAAAGTATACCTTTATTTCTAGAGTGATACATTGTCTTTTATTTAAGAAAGGATCAATTCTTTGTTAAAAGATCATTAAACCTTAATGTGTTCACTCATTAAAGGCAGAAACCAGGCCATTTCAAAGTCCCATACAAAACTCTGCACATGGCACCTACCTAATAAGTGTGATGATAGGAGAGCTACCATAATGCTAAGCCTGCTCGTGTGGACTCATTACCACATCTCACTGCTTCTCACAGGTGACTAAGGTCTGGAAATGCCTAGATAATAAGCTGTTCACTCAATTAGATGGGAATGACTAATCACAGGAGTGAGCCCAGCTTTGAGTTGGTCATGGAACTCTTCTCTCTGGAAGGCTGACAAATGGTGTTTATGGCAATGAATTCCGAGTCAATAACTACACTGCTACAGTGGGTATTGATCTAGCAAGAGCTTGAAATCCAGCAAGTCTGAGTCATCATCTCTTTCACAAGTGCCCGTGTGGGATCCACTTTACTGATCCCTTGCTTAAGTGTGGCAGGCACAATCTGAGCAGGACAGCTCCCCAAACAGCCTTTAGTCAAAGCGCAGGTAAGGGAGAAAACAGGTATTCTTTCTGGGAAGCTCGTAGCCTGGATAGAAAGGGAATGACAGACACTAAAATGATGTCTTCCAGGAGGCTTAATGCACAAATACCAGACCTACCTACCTACCTACCTCAAAAACATATCAACCCAGACAGATGACCTATTTTCAAGATACACCTTCCTCTATATGAGTTCGGCACTTTTTGTGCTAGTAGAAAATAAATGAAATCTATATTTTTGCATCTTTCCTGGAATAAACAAAAATTCACTTGGATATCCTTCCAAAATGGATTCAAAAGATTTTTATCCTATTCAATTTGTATATCGACGGATATGATGAAACTGTTTAAAACCCTATCCCATTATAATTGCTTCAGGCACTTTAGGATAACTTAAAAACCCGACGACGGGGAGATGTGTTTTAACAGCTATAGGTGTGAAAAAATCCGCACGGGTTTTATAGTATTCTCACAACTCTGGGTTTAAAAAGTGAAATAACTGTTTTAAAAAAGTGAATTTGATTGTAGATTGCACTTTGTTTACACAGTAGGTGCATTCAACAAATAAAGTACCAAAGCAAAAGAAATAAGACCCTGTTCTGCTCTATTCTGGTCATACCATATCTGGGGACAGCGTGTAATAGAAGCCTAAACAAACCAGGAATATCGGGCAGGAAGAGCCAGAGCCGAGAAGGGCTTCACCATCAGGAACTAGCAGGATACGAAAAGGGTGTGCCAGGAGAGACCGCTCGGCAGCCTTTGAGCACGCTAAACATTGTTGTGTAGACATGGAATCACATTTATTCCCTACGCCCCCCTTGGTAGGACTGGTATTAGCCTGTAGACTGTACTGGGAGCCACGGGGGTGCAATGGCGAGAGGCCTGCTCCAGTAGCCACAGGCACGCAGGGCAGGCTGAGTCTCGTCAGGAGCTGGTTGAGTGCTTGATGAGGAGGCTTAGAAGGAGGGATACTGGAGAGGGCACACGTGAAGCAATGAGCTACCAGTTTTATTCTAATAATGACAGTATATGAGTCCCTGAAATCCAACTCTTTGTATCTTAAAATAGTTTATATGGGAAGGTACGTAACTCAAAGCAATTAAATAAATAACTTACTCTCCCATACACAAAGAAGTACAAACAACATGGTGGGTAAGAGAACAGCAGGATTTCTTTCTCAGTGAGAAAATCATGCATTTAAAAAGGAGAAGTGTTAAGCTGGCTAACCACAAAGAACAGGAGGCTCTAGTTTACACCAAAATTTGGGCAAACCTAGGTCTTGGGGGCGGAAAAAAATTAGGAAAAGAATGAGAATAGGCCGACCTATGCAGGAGGTCAGGAGAGGGTGACAAGAGAGAGAATTTTAGGTAGAGTTTTTTAGAAGATCTTAGAATTGTTTCTTGCTTCAAATTAGCTCTGGGGGAAAACAAAGAGAAAAATAT
Source organism: Eulemur rufifrons (assembly GCF_041146395.1). Classification (NCBI taxonomy): domain Eukaryota; kingdom Metazoa; phylum Chordata; class Mammalia; order Primates; family Lemuridae; genus Eulemur; species Eulemur rufifrons. The sequence continues at coordinate 6,841,390 of NC_090988.1, read as the reverse complement.
ATTGCCATATGTTGCTTTTGGAAATTACCTTTGCTTTCATTATTGTTTTATAAGTAATCAATTATTTTGTTTTTTGGTTTTAAGAAAATTCTCTTCTGTTTTTTCTTTTAATAAGGTTTACAGTTCAGTGCTCAACACCAATGCACGACTCGACAGTCACCTAGTGATGGAAATCCAATAACACGGAGGGGAGGAAATAGCTGGCCGGACAGATGAGCTAAGCAGATTCACCCTCTATCTCTCAAAATGGCAAGAGCAAGTGCTGCACCTATTTTGATGTTGATTCTAAGAAATCTTGGTTCCACCTACACATCTTCATTTTTCCCAAGTATTCTGCAAAATATGGAATATCTAAATTCCTCTTAATTATAGATTTGAATGGCTAATCCTTCAGCAACACCTCGATTTCCCCTAAAGCCCTCCAATTCTTCATTAATGCTAACTACCAACATATCTTATTGCAGTTCTCAATCGCTTGTCTTTTTTGAGAAGAAAGAAAAAAAAAAAAAACAGTTCTTCAAGTCTGCTACTGCAGAGTCTCCAAGAAGGCAAATTCTCTATATCTTATTTACCATTAAATTCTCCCACGTAGTAAAAATCTAACATCCAGTAGATAATCAAAAAATATTTATGAAATAAAAAAAAATGAATCTCTGCACTGAGTCCAGAGAGATCCCTAAAGAGAGAAGCGTTCCCCAGTCTGGACCCAGCCTCCCGTTTCTACCCCTTCGTGATGCTGCCCGGCACACGCCCTGCCTCCAGCCCTGCCGAGTTGCTCCCTGTCGCTCAGATGAGCCCTGTTTTTCCTGTGTCACTCAGACACAGCTCCCACCTTCCTGGAAAGCCCTATGTCTCTGCTGAACTCCTGCTTTCGCTTCAAGAACCAGCTCAGGGCTCCTTCCCCCAAGGTGTCCTCCCTGACTGCTGCAAAAAAAGCCCCTTCCTCCTTTGAATGCCATCACATCTTATGCATGTCGCCTGTGCCATGCTTTGCACACTGATTTCTGATTATTTATATGTGTCTGCCTCCTTTAATAAGAGGACCACGGCTTACTTGAGGGTGGAAAACAATTTTATAGACATTCATTTTATACTCTTTTTGTTGTTGTTGCCTCTTGTTTTTAAATTACAAATGTTTTTTCTCATTACCTGAAAAGATTAAAAACATACCAAAGTATGTAAAGCAAAAGTTCCACCCTCACCAATGCTATTCTTTTGGAAGTGGCCATTTGTATCAAATTGTATGCTTTTAGAGATATTTTTCTGTACATACACTCACTCAAACATCTCTGGATGTATATCTAACTTGTAGATATAGACTTAGACATAGACATACAGATATGGGCATGGATAGATTTTGATATTTTTAAAGCAGGTTCTTAATATATGTATATCAAATTTTTCCACATAACAATATGTCCTGGATCTCTCCCATGTCCTCATAGATAAAAAGCAATGCCTTCTTTTATACAGTTGAATAGGATTCCATAGCATGGAAGTATATTTTATGAAATTTAGTCTAATTTACATTCTTAGGACTTAGCACACTCTTTGACACCTAATAAATGACCAGGTCCTACCTACAACTCAAGATGGTCAAACATTTTGATGAATTTTTTACCTCCAAATGCTCTAAGCTTTTCCTGAGATAAATTGGGCAGGCATATCTCATTCCAGTTTATTACAGGTAAGCAGGTAAATAGCGTGCGAGTAGGATGCTGACACTCAGAAGGTACATCGTTCAGAAGGTGTGCAGTTCTAAACCCAGAGCAGAGTGCGGGAAAGGCAAAGGAGAAGGAGTTAATAAAGGAAAAGAGGGGACTTTCTACAATTCCAGAGTGCTAAGGTAGCAGAGTGGCAGGAGATGAGAAACCTGGAGGACATTGTCCCTGTGCTCTGTCTCCAGCTCAGAAAAGCTCAACTCTGGCTACAGCCACTATACCGGCGGTCTGCCTGCCTTCTCACTGCCTCTCCAAATTTACCTCTCAGTATTTATTAATTTCTTAGGTCAATATTTCATGCCATTCATCTATTCAATAAACATTTGTTGAATGTTTATTAATTACGATGAATCCAGTATTATTCGATGTGTCAGGGATTCAGCTGTTATCAAAACAAAGCAAGCCCCCAAACCTTAATAGAGCTTATATTCCAGTAGAACAGGCAGATAGTAAACAAACAATTAAAAACATAATCCACTGTCAGCTCCTGGTAACTGCTATGACAAGATAGAGAGACATAAAGAAATGGAGGAAGATTTGAGAACAGTTTAGCTGGGATAATCAAGGAGGGGTCTCTGAGGAGGTAACGTCTACTCAGAGATCTGCACGCGGAGACAAAGTCAGCTATTCCAGCATCTGCAGGAGCCGTCCCCACTTTCTGCGGTAAATGGAGCACGTGCCCTGCGCCAACCTGGTTGAATGCACCCCCTCCTCTACGTTTTCCTCTCTGTTGCCAATTAGCTATATCAGCTTGGGCAATTATTCTTACTAGTTGTGTCTTATTTTCAACAATTTGAAAAATAAGGAATTGGACTAGTGGCTTCTGTGGTCCCTCCAGCAATAACGATCATCTAGGGTGTCGTGTTTCTACAAGATAAGATTGCCGTCAGAGGGAACGCACTATCTCACCTCTCCATATATCCCTTCCTGACACAGAAAGACCCTTGTAGACCACTCAGCAGCAGGGGAAGAAGGGTCTCGCCAGCCCTTGTCTTGCCTCAGTGCTTGAGACCGAGAACAATTGTCCAGCAGCTTCCTCCCTTGTTTTCGATGGATGCAAAACAATGCTCCTTACAGAGAAACTTCTTCCAGTAGCAACCTCTCAGTTATTCCACACATTAAGGCTCAATAATCCATGTGGAAACCTCCGGTGGGGAACAGGTTTCCCTGACACTGGCTCTGTTACACCTTTCAAGGGACCTGGCCAAGACCCAACATCCTGCTTCATTTCACTAGAAAATCTTAGACTCTGGGTGGGAGCGAGTATAAGGCTGTCGGTGGTAGTGAAGATATACGGGCTTTGGAGCGTCCTTCCTGGACTTGCATCCCAGCTCCTCCTCTAACTAGCAGTGTGGTCTTCACTGGGAATTAAAACTAGCTGCCCTTGTTTAGTCCTTCCTACGTGCCAGGGCTGAGCACGTGACCTAAGTGACGAATGCTTTGCCACAGGAACACCGTGAACGTCTGTCACAGAAAAGGTACTGGTCTGATACCATTATACGAATGCAGAAAGTAAGGCTCACAGAGAAAGAATAAGTAGCTAGATCAAGACCACAAAGCCAGCTGATAACTAGCGGTGGATTTAGAATTCAAAGCTAGGTCTAACTCCAAATCTCACACTTTCAGTTCTACACCTTCCGAGCAAGCTGCTCAGTCTGAGGCTCAGTTTCCTCATCTGTAAAGCAGGTATGATAACGGTGTCCTCGCGGTGCTGTCCAGGACAAATGCACAGAGCGGGAGTGGTTCTCAGCAGATCCGAAACTGGACCTCCAGGAAGGGGGAGTCGGATGCGAGTTTCTTTTGCTGCTGTTTCCTCTCTCAGCCCTTGCCTTGCAGCGTCCACCAGGCGAGAGTGAGCACCACTGCCCTTTAGGTGAAGACCACGGGGATTGGAGGGTGAGTGGGGAGGTGGGAGCTGGTGCTCAGCTCAGAGACTTTCCACACAGGACTTTTCTATCTCAGGACACGGCCAATAGGGAGCTGTGAGCTGTCTGTGTAACGTGGAAGGAAGAGACGAATTACCAGGAAGGCTGAATCATCCACAATCTCTGGTCAGTCCTGTCTATGAATAATTACAAAATTCTGGATTTGTGGAGGCCATGTTAATGAAGCATGCCTACATCTATCTGTCAGATTATGCTAATTGTTTTAAATAACACAATTTCTATTCATTGCAGAATAGTTTAAAAAGATGCTTCTTTCATCTTAATGGAGAATTGGCATATTTAAACTACACAAAAACACATATTCTGAAAATAAAAGGACAAGAAAGAATTAAATCAAGGTGATTATTATCCGAATGTCAAAGTAAAAGAAAAATACTAAACCGGTCATTTGACTTACCATGAAAATTGTTTTTAAGCCCACATTTAAAATTTCCATTTTGATGTTCACGAGAGCGGGTAGTGTGTCCCTGACCTCTCAAACCTGCCCTCGTTCTCCATTCTCTGTCTGTCAGAGTGAAAAGGGCCCGGTTCCTCAAGTCTGTAGGAGGAAGGATGTTACAATGTCTGGGTGCCAGTGAGGATGGAAGGCTGCCAGCGGGTTGATACTTTATCAGGTCCCTGTGGCCAGACCTCCCCCAAGTGCCTGTGGAAAACATACATGAACACACAACAGAACTACAGAAACAGTAAGTTTCTTGGGTTTTGAGTGTGTATTTTTGGAGGGAAGGGTGTGGTATCGACACTGCATGGCCTGGAAATACAATGGTACAATTAGTTTCTTAATTCTTCAGGATTACAAACACTTCCTAAAGCACAAAAACAATCTTAATTTTCCAAAGGGCCGGAGAGTAACAGGAGGATAGGGACCAGAGAGAATGCATAATTCACTGTAGTTGCTGTTTCTCAAAAGTGTGAAAATCAGTTTGTCAATTGATGCTGATCTTAAATGAGTTCAAGATAAGGAAATGTTACTTTTTGTATTATTGTGATATTGTGATTTGTAATAAGAAATATATTTGGTCTTTGTCTGCTTTTGTGGCACACAGCTCCTAAAATTCTTGGAATCCCCAAAGTGATAAGTGCCTTTTTGTGTACTAATTAGATGACTGGTGGCTGGGGGCTCTTGGATAGCCTCAGGATGGGGGCTGGTTGCCAGGGGAGCCAACTTTGTGATTGGAGAGTTGAAACTTTCAGTCCCACCTCCCCACACCCCCATCCCCAACCTGGAGGGGAGAGAGGCTGATCACCGATGGCCAATGCTATAATCAATCATGCCTATGTAATGAAGCCTCCGTAAAAACTAAAAAGGGCAGAGTTTGGAGAACTTCCAGTTGCTGAAAACCCGAAGGTTCCTGGAAAGAGCATGGCAGCTCCACACCACTTCCAACATACCTTGCCCTATCTCTGGGTCTCTTCCATCTGGCTGTTCATCTGTATTCTTTATTAAGAAACTGGTAAATGTAAGTAAAATGTTTCCCTGAGTCCCATGAGCTGCTCTTGCAAATGAAAACTGAAGAGGGGTCCTGGGAACCCTGACTTTTAGCCGGTTGGTGAGAAGCACGGGTCACAGTCTGGGGCTTGCAAATGGCATCGGAAGTGGAGGGCAGTCTTGTGGGACTGTTAACCTACGGGATGTGATGCTCCCCAGGTAGATAATATCAGAATTGGATTTTAGCACACTCAGTTGCCATCTGCTGCCACTAGAGAATGGCTTGGTTGGTTTGTGGTGAAAAATCCCCACACATCTGCTGTCAGAAGGATTGTGTTGAGTGAGAGTGCAGAGTAGAAAAAACACTTTTTTTCCCTGTCTTTGAGAATTATCCTTTATGGTTAAGAATCCCAAGAGGCTGCCATTTGGTGTAACTTACACGTTGTGCTTATTATAAACGTAGCGTGGAGCACAGTGCGAAAGAGCCGGGGTTCTGGATGCCAACAAGCCTGAGCTCAAATCCTGCCTCCTGAGACGACTCAGTGGAATAGCTGAGTGAGGGCTCTCGCGTGGAACCTATCTCCACAACCTGACCAGCCCCGTCATCTTGGACAAGCTATGTACACTCACTTTGCCTCAGTTTCCTGATCTGTGAGATGGAGATTCTAGCACTGTTGCGAGGAGTACCAGAGCCAATAAACATAAATGATTCAGAAACTTGTCATTGCCTACAGTAGGCATTTAATAAATGTTAACTATTATTCTGTAAAACAGGAGGTGATGATGATATTGTGTCCACCTCCACCTTAAGGTTGTTTCAAGGCTTAAAAGAGACAATGCCCACACACACACACACACACACACACACAAAATGCTTCATGTAGTGCCTAAGGCAACATGAGTGCTCAAGGAATGGAGGAGCTATTCCTATTAAAGATCAGAGTAGCAAGACAATGAGTAAAACTTGCCATACTTGTCTGTTCCTGTCACCCTTTCTTAGAGACATTGTTGCACTCTGTTCTGTACCTGGTACCCAGTAGCTATGAAACATTTAGGAAATTCCTTAACTTCTGGAGTCCTTATTTTCCTGAGCTATAAAATATAAAAACTAGATAATCAAAGGCTTTTTCAGCTCTAAAATGGCTGTATTCTATGATTCTTCAGCTAGAGAAGAGTGTCCAAAAGTGTGTTAAGAAAGGAAGAGACCAAAGAGAAGTCATTGCTTCTGTCACTCCTGGAACATCCTGTGCTCCTGGAAACATTTGTAATTCTAAGCCATTAAGTAAACAAAGCACAGCAGGCCATTTATAGGCTACCCCAAAAGCCAGCACCCAGTATCAACCTGACTGATCACTAGTCGTGCTCTTGCTCTAGGTGTCTTCTATCCTAGCATCATGAGGTATCTGCATACCAGCTGTTGGAAGCGAGAGATGTACTGACTGGGAAGAGCCTTGTGGTTAGCAGACCTGTGAAGGATGCAGCACACATTCGTACCCTCTAGGCTCACACAGCTGCAACCACCCATTGACATGTCTTAGACTGGAAGGTTGAGGGAGCTTGGAGCACCGAGAACCGTGGCAAGCAAAGCTTGGACCATATAGTCCAAGACATTGCCCCTGCAGTGTGCTCACTTAATCTCCTAGAAAAAGGCCATAAAAAATCCACATCTAAATGGGTGTCTCTGACACTGAACAAGATATCAAGTTTTAAGTCAGAAGGTTAGCAATTAAATATCAGAGATTTTAGAGGCTTCTCCTAATAATGAACAGTGATAATGATGGTCCAGTTTGAAGGATTTGGACTGTAAGATCTTGATTCTAACGTTAGATCTGCCTGTAATTCTGCGACCTAAGACAATTCACTGTCTGCCGTTAAGCCTCAGTTTTTTCATCTGTGAAATGGCAGTGTTGGGCTAGGGTCAGTAGAACTAGATGGCTTCTGAGATTCCTTCAAATTCTGATTCTAATCGTGTATTTATTCAAAGAAAACTATTTCTAAAATAGCCATTGACTGTCAGAGGCAAAGATCTGTGATGTACCGTGTGTGAGCACAGAAATCCCACCTGAGAAAGAAGGCCACACTGCTAAATGCTATTTTGAGCCTAGATTTCCGGATGCACTGCTGTCACCAGGATTACCTTTTAACATGAGAAAACCAAGACATCACTCATGACACCCTCACCTCCCACTGCTGTCCTCCTCACCCCTTACTGCCACCACCTTGAACCCGATAACTCATTCTGTTCTAATTGGCCTTTGAGACTTCACTCAATGTTCTTTTGCCTGGATAATATTTCTTGCCCTTAGTTGCTCATTTACTTAGTACTCTATGCCTTGTAATGAACAACTGCAACTCCAACTGCATTTAGCCACCCTAGGCAAGGTTAAGAGTTCTCCACTCTCATACTCTCTGTCCTCAGAGCATCTACAGTGCTATGTTGTAATGCCATATTTAGCTGTCAGTCTTCCTAACTTGATTATAAGCTCCGTTGGGGGAGGGATCCTGTTCATCTTGCTCACTGCTGTATCTCAAGCACTTAGCACATTGCTTGGCACATAGGAAGTATTCAGCAAGCACACATTACATTGTATTGCATTGCGTTTCATTGTGTTGTGTTATGTTGTGTTGTATGGTACTGTCATGTATAAATACCTGCAAGTGAGTGAATTCAGGACAGAAGACTATACTGTACGTGTTTTTCTAGTCATCATCATAGAGGACAACTGAGCCATGATAGAGAGAGCTGTAGGTTAGCACTTTGAATCTCTCTGAAGTTAACTCCGGGAAGAGGATGTGGTACAAAGTGACTTATTAAACCTCTCTTGATACCTCAATTTTTGCATGAATAGCTTGGGATGGTGAAGTGAAATGAATATCTCAGTAGGGCATCATAAATATAACAGCAGTGGTCATTATCCACATATGTATGCTAACGAACCTTAAGTAGGGAAAGTTGATCTTTCACTCATGTTTGACACGCATCTCACCTTCTAGTTTTCCTTTCTCTGATATTAAGCCTCATGCACCTTCCTGTAGCCCTTTACTGATGAAATGTGCAAGTGCTATCTGTCCCAGAAGAATGCCCCTGTGAAAAAGGATGCTGTAAGACTGAAAAAACATTTTACCTAAAGCAGTGGCCTTCTCTAGGACTAAAGGAATATATCAAGGGCTAGAGCTGGTTACAGTTCCGGGCAGGAGACTCCTTTCCGTATAAATCATGCTACTTCATGGCTTCCTATTCTGACTGCTCCAAGGCATTTCCCCATTGACGTCTAAGAACTAAACCAACCCACTCTGGAAAAAGACATACTTATGTGGAAAAAAACAACAATAAAAAATTGCCTGAAAACTGTCCTATGTCCTTTTCACATGACTAACTCTTACTGTGGCTGTCATTTATTAAGAATGCCTTTCTGCAACCCTCCCTCTTCCCCCAAACTATGGCAGGTCCTCATTATACGCTCTTAAAGCATTCTGCCATTTGCCATTATATCATTTAATTATAGTTGTAATTAAATAATTATTGGTATAATTATTTGTTTAATGTCTATTTCCCTTGATAGATTAAATACTATCTGAGGACAGGGACTGTGTGTCCCTGTATGTGAGCCATGTTTACCCATAGAATTTCAGCTTCTATTACTAGAACAATACCTGGCTTGTAAGGGATGCCCAACAATTGTTTGTTGAATGGGTGATCATGGAGTGAGACAAGTTTTCAGTATTGAGAGGTTTTAAAACAAGGAGCTCTCATCACACGTAAGAAAAGGCACCCTTCTTAGCTGTCTCTGATGCTACAGTTTAGGTTGGAAAATAGAAACTCAGGGGTTTAGATAGAGTTTGGCATACGTCACACCCATCGAAAGAAACATATATTACCAGTTTGAATTTGGGAGACATCGTATCTTTCTTTGGAATGAATGTTCTAATCAAATGTATAACACATTCTATTCTATATATTTGATTTTGGATGTGTCCGTTTTCCCCACTAGATCCAAAGTTCTTGTAGAGGAATATTGCTCACTCAACACCCTGCCCCTGGCACAGTACATGGCAGAGAATAGATGTCCATGAAGTATTTGTGGAACAAATGAGTGGATGGGTGGATGACTGAATGGATGAACTAAAGATACCTAAAGAAGTAGCTGCAGAAATGATCCCAGATTGTAAGGTATAGCTCAGTCATCCATTAATGCCTTCACATTAGGTATGGGGAAGCATAATATATCTGTTTCTGAGTTTCACCTCTGTTTATTATTAACAAATAACTTCCATAATAAACATGACTTTTCTCTGAAACCTACTAGATTTTCAAGAGGAAGCAACTGCTATGATGAATTGGGCAGAAAAAAATAGCAGCTCACCCAGGAGCAGGTGCCTTTCAATTTAGTTTAAGTACGCATATTTGTGTGTGCGCCCACACACACACACACACACACACATGCACGTGTGTGTGTGTTGCAACAGCAATCCATAAAGTCACCCTCTCGCCGCATGTGCCTGACAAATGAAGCCAGAGCTGGGACGCGCCTCATTTGGCCAGGCTGTCACTCACCATTTTGTTCATTACAGGGAAATGAAGTCCATTTCCAAACATCCGGGGGACACACGGTAATTGGGCTCTCCAAAGCCTTTTCACTTAATTTGCTCAAGTTGTATTTATTTTTTAGAGAATTAGGTGTTAACAGCTGATGGACAGAACATCAGAAAAATGAAGGCAAATGGACAGGATAATAAAGAAAATGATGTGGCTGTCGCCCACTCTCCTCCCCAGCCAGTCCTCTCTGTCTCCCGCTGCCCCTCCCTTCCCTCTCCCTCTCTGCAGGTTTGCCCACTGCGGGACTAAGGTCCCTTCTTCTGGCCTGCACTCTCCAATGATTTTCCCTTGGAGCTTTTTGTTACAAAAGCCCATGTGCAATGCGTGCTTCTTTGACTGAACCTTTTCTCTTTTGACCAGCAAAGCCACAGGAGCTGAGCTTAAAGGGACATTTCTTCTGTGTTGCCTTCCTAACTTTGGTCTACCAAAGTGGATGTGACCAATAAAGTGGTTTTGGAAGAGCAGGGGGTTCCTATATACATTGCTATTTTTTTTTCATTTAGGGAGAAATGTGAAGGTGGAATGAAGCTTTTTTTCTAGTGAAAATCAACCTGGACCCTAACTCAGAAAAACCAGGACTCCAATTCCACTTCTGTATCCCAGCAGATGTGTGATGTTGGGAAGTTTGCTTCACCTCAGTTTGCTGTCTTGGATATCCTACTTTTATGAGACTACGGAGGATGAAATGCAGTACCTGGTAGAGGGGGAGACAATAAGAGCGATTGGGTCTCTTTACGCCATTGGTGCCCTCTAGTAGCACGTCCCTAACTTTTAATCATTGTCATATTTTCCTTACCCTCATAGGAGGAAAGGATTTAGGAAATGTTTTAGCTAAAAATCAAAAATGAAGGAATATGTGCGGGAACTTTCTCTTTAAACTAGACCTGATAGAGATGAAATAAGGTATCGTTCGAAAGAGAGGTTTGCTCACTGCAACTCAGCTTTCTAATCATTAGTTGATTGATGAGCCTGTCAGAAGAAATTAAATGTTTCTGCAAGTTCTGAAGATTCAGTGTGCTGATTGCCTACAGGGTCTGCCTTCTGGTGATGGCTTTCTGGGACCCAGGGAGTGGGGTGATTGTTATTTACTATTGCTAGGGGTTCTAAGCAAGACCACAACACCCAGTGCCCCAAAATTCACTTTCTAAACATAGTGTTCTGTTGATTTCTTTAGAAATTGAACTCTTGGAAGTTCTGCGTCCTCTCTGTCACACACCTGGAGCAACAGGACTTAGAAGCTTTGCACCTGTGATGGATGACCTTCCCACACAACGAGACGTTGTCAGTAAACAGCCTTGAGTCCCTGGAGATACATCTTCTGAGACACAGTGTGCAGAGAAGGCAGAGGACAGGCTGTAAAAGCCTTGAACCCTTTCAAGGGTTCCGTAACTACGCTTTGGCATCAATGGAGCAGAACGTGATTTTCCAGAAGGGAGCTGAGTTACCCACAGGCCCTTCCCTACAGCTGGAACTGTGAACCTTGTGACTAGAAAGTGTCCCCAGGGCAGGGAACCACCAGCTTTGCGGCAAAACAGAATGTCTGGATTAAATCATCATGATCATTGGGCGTTACCATCACCATTATCACAACATGCTTTTCTCACCATATCTTTTTAAGTCTCAAGACTTAACCCTATGACAAAGGCAAAGCTAAAGTTTAAGAAGTATAAGCAGTTGACCCAACTCGTGAAGGCAGGGAGTCAAAGAATGCAGAGTTGAAGCCAAGACTGTCAGACTGTGATCACAGTACTATAAACTAGTCTGTGTACTCAAACAGAGCCATGAACTCTGGGCTGTCAGATGACAAGCCTTGTGTACACAGACTGATGGCATAACACCGACTGTGCCTACTGGCACCTTTACAGTCTCCGTCACCATGAGCAGAGCCTCTACAAAGAAGGAGTTAGGATTCTTCACCTGCTTGAACCTGTGCATGAAAACACCCACACCACCACCGATCCCAACAAAACAACAAACAGCTGCCCGATCAACCAAACCAGCAAGGACAATGACTACAAAACAAATTTGTCCTGTCTGACCCCTCTCCCCCCCAAACCAGATAGACGTGCAAAGTCCTTCCAGTAGTCCCTGAAGCTGGGTCAGCTCTGCCTCCCTTCTTCCCCATTACCCTCAGATCTCATCTGCCACTCTCCCACATTGCCCCTAATTCCCAGCCACCTTGACTGATCTGTTCATCAAATACATCAAGATCTTTGTGCTGTGTTCCCTCTTTCCTCTTCCTGGAAAAGTCTTCCCCTATGCTGACCAACCCCTCACCTTCTTAAAGCCTTTGCAACTGTCCCCTTTCCCAGGAAGCTGGCTGGAACACCCTACTGAAGCTGTAACCCACCTTCCCTACCCCACTGCACTTGTGATCTCTTTTACTCTGTTTCACCTTTCCATTTTCCCAAAGCGCTTGTCATCCTCTAACAATCTCTACAACCTACTTCCTTACTATGAGTGTCATTGTCTGTCTCCTGCTAGTCCACAAGTTCCATGATCATATGGCTCTATGTCTATTTTATCCCTGTGCCTGGAATAGTGTTGGAATGATGAAAGGACTAAGGTTCAGGGATGCCCTGGCAGGTTTCAGACCCTTTGGGACTAACCCCGGCCCCATAACTGCTAAGAGATAAGAGTGATCCCATGACACAGAATTCTTAGCATGGATTTCCACACCCTAAAATTCCACTTGTCTTTCTGTTTCATTCTTTTCAAACTCTTACATCTGGTGGTACCTCAAAAACTCCAAAAAGTCATGTGGATGGTATTAGGCTGGACACCTTAAATTCTAGTGGTATATTGCAATGAAACCCCAGAGGTTAAGGTGTAGGAAGTTGTTCTACAGCCAAATCCCTGCATGGCTGCCACTGAAACCCGGGGCAACACCATGGGCTTTTCTGTGCCTCAGTTCTCTCATCTCTCAAGCTCAGTTCCCTTTTCTTTTTGAACTCAAACACCCTGATGAGTTAAGAAGAAAGAAAATGTTCTAAAACACAGGGCAATAAAGAGTATGTGATATTCATAATGGACTTTTTTTTTTCGTCAAATGTTGCTCATAATGTTTAAATTCCAAAGAAAAACATATTAAAATTGAGCAAAAGGATGGCCTTAATAGAGTAATAATAATAATGAATAATTAAAAAGATGCTTTTTCATGTGTAATCTCATTGCATAATGAACATCTAATGCAGAAAGACAGCTCCACAGGTTACAATTAAAGTTGAAAATTTGATCTTTTAGAGCAGCATTATTTCAAATGTGACTATCCTCAGAATGAAAAACTGACATTCTTTATAAATTAATTTAGCAAAATGAGGGACTTCTGTAATAATTTGAGGAAAAATATACTATGAAGACATAATATTCCAATTTTAATAATAATAAAAATAAAAGACAATACCCCAAAGTGCCAAATGAACCAGTACTTCAAATTGTAAAGGTTTTTCTTATCCACATTTTCAGATTAATAGGCTGAACTTTTGCCAATATCTATCTATCTATCCATCTATCATCGTTTATGGTAGAAAAAGGTTTTAAAAGCTTAGGCTGAATTTGTACGATTTATGTGATGTGTGTATCAACACGTACGTATTTTAATGTGGGTATAATTATTGCTGAATTGTAGCTTTCAACGGTAAGATCATTAGGGACAGTTAAATCTTACTGCATTTAGCTTTCATTGAGACTCTGAAATTATTTTTTCAAAATGTTCAGGTTTTGAAAAAAGGCAAACTGTGTTTGTCTCAAATAGTCTTTCCTTAATTTTTCAGACTGGTATTTTAAGGCAAATTTAATCCATATAGTTCATACTCATTTACACTTAAATTATCCAACTAGAGATTTTAACAGCTATTTAATGTCCCAGACACCTTTTGAGCTTTTAAAGTGAGCTCCTAAAAGCCTCTTCCATCTCTTCCACCCCCTTCTCATCATCAGTTTAAGAGATTGCATTTTGCTCAGAGTAAACAAATTGAATACTGAAACTTTTGGTTATTTTTCCTCTTGGTTTATGACCTATGAATGTAAAGTAGCTTTTAGATGTGACATAACTAATTTTCCCATCCCTATGAACCAATACAGGGTATGTGTCACATTACACTTACTTATGAACAGCTATATGGCCAGCAAATGAGGCAATCTTTGGACTCCTCGTTGGATATCCGTGGCATATAAATAGATAATTACAGAAACTCAAACTTCTATGACATTTTTCATCTAAAAATTGCCAAGGCTGACTTTAGAATGGCATAAGCATACATCTTAGAACTTGCCATAGACACAAAAATACCCACTTATATATCTAAATATCTACCTTTTTACAGATGGCAAAGGCTTAAGCAGCTATAAACCAGGGAACCAAAGGTCCTTCCTTCCAGGCTTATGGTGCTTTGAAGCACAGAGCAGTTAAAGAAAAGGTCATATTTTAAGGGTGTGTGTGTGTGTCTGTGTGTGAGAGAGTGAAAGAGAGAGAGAAGCCTGAGTGTTTACAAATTGCACAAACACCCACCTCTTTGCAATTGTGAGGCCACTAATAACTGAGGTTTGAAATTTATGAGCTCTAGTCATTCTTTTTAGCAAGAAAAGCCTTTAGGGCTGCTGCTTGTGTTGTCCCCACCTATTCTTACTGATTCCCTGCCCTCACAGGCCACAGATATGATCATCTTGGGTGTTGTTCCAAAGCACTTCCTAAATCGTTTTCCTAATTTCTCTTCATTATGATCAGTCCTCATCCCGGGACTCAGTGTGTTCAGTGTTCTATTCCCAGGGTCAACTGCAGCATGTTTTCATGTCTTCAGATTGGTGAGGAGAAAACACAGATCAGGAATGGCCTGGGACCACTTAGTGAGGCAGGGACAAATTTCTCCGGAAGGACACGAAGAAGACCCAGTAGGCAGGCACTGAATTGCCTCGGGGTGCCTACTTTGACCCCCAGAGGAAGCTGAGCTGGCAGGAGGCAGTGCAAGTGTGCAAACGGAAGCTGCCACCTGCAGCGCCCAACCAGCCCCCTCCTGCCACCAGGAGTGAGGGCAGAGCTGCTGTTCTGGATGGCTGCATTTTCCTAATAAGGCTTTGCACAAGCCACTAAATAAAGCTGGCTGCCTGGTTGAGTTCAATCTGAGCCACACTTCAGTTTACCCATTTCCTCAGAATGTAATCTCATCTCCTCACTATTGGATTCCTTCAGGACCTTGTCACTGATGAATAGGGGCCACCAGGAGGGGGTGGGAGGTGGGTGTGCAGGCAATACAGAAGTCACAGCACACCTCACGCAGAAGCCACGGTATGAAAAACCTACAGAAGGTGTGCAGCTGTCATCTGACATTCGGATTCCCACATGTGACTGTCCTGCCTCTGTCGAAGCCCCCTCTGGAACAGGAAACTCAATATCTCCAGGGGCAACCTTCTCAAGAAGTTCTCCTTTGTATGGGGTTGACATTTACCTCCTAGAAACTTGTGTTTTATAAACCCCAACAGGGAATCGCTCCAAGAAATCACCCAGTTATAAAAGAGAAATGAGATATTTTTGCAATAGAAGCGTTTGATTAAGAAAAATAAAAAGGTATCCCTTATGAGCCCTTTGGATGGTACGTATTGGATGAATTTGTTCCACACACCTCAAACAGAAGTGCAACTGCCCCTGTTAGGTAGATAGCAACGGATTCTGGGTCTCCTAGGGATGAAAGTGGGTGCTGCTGTCATTCACCCCCCACCCAAATCGGCTTTCAGAGAGGCTCATGGGAGATCAGCATGCGCAGTAAGACTCAGGTCATGGACCAGCTGTCCAATCTAAGTGGTTCCATGGTGACATCTGAGCAATGAGGGAGGTCCCAATCTGAGCACTATAAAACAAGACGCAGACCATAACCAGCCCCTTTCTTTTGCACCCTTCCTTTTGCTCTCCCTTTGCTGTGACAAGGGGTCTGGTTGTCATCTGTGGTGTATGTATCATGCTCTGTAAACCTAGATCTTGCTCTTGCCCCATAATCCTGTCTTTCTCTCCTCAATAAACTTAATTTTCGAGCTTGCCTGACTTTGGTGTGTCTGGTCATTCTTCGGCCATGAGCACACTAAGAAGCAACATTGCAGACTAAAACCCAACACCCCTACCCTGATTTCTACTCCCCACCCAAGAGAATGAGTTTTATTCTTAACAGAAGCGATAGTAATGTATAGCTGTAGTAATGTAGTAATAAATACCTGTATCTGCTATTTATAGCCTATTCTGTATATTTTACATTCATTATCATATCCTCATAACATCTGCATGAAATTTATATGTGTCATTATTCCCACTTTACAGATGAGGAAATTAAGGCTCAATTAAATAATCTACCCAAGAGAACACCTTCCCCAAGTGACAGAACTGGGATTCAAACTTGGAAATATGGGAATGCAAAGATTATACCTTTTTAACTATCATGTAATAATGTTTACATATATTCATATATATGTACAAATATGTATATATACACATATTTACACTCAAGCCTTTTTATTGTGGCATACATAGTGTTTATATACAAATAAATATATGTGCTCATATGTATATATGTATGAGTATAAAGGTAACCGCACATATAAATACACATAGTGTATAGATAGATATTCTACAAATAAATAATTACATACATATGAATATAGCCATAAATAAATGCTCGGTGTGTGTTTTAGAAGAGTGAATCGTGATATATGGCTTGACTTGGTTTAATCCACATACTGTTGTTGAAGACTAAGTTTTCCACCCAAGTCAACTGGCTGCACACATCTGTCCTCATCACAGGAGCCTGGTCATTTTCTGTCAGAGAGCAGGCACAGTCTTTCACCTCCATCTCTGCAGCCCACTCACGCTAAACTCGCCTCTCCCTCTAGTTTCTGGCCAACCTCGAGAAGCCGCTCTTGGCCAGACTTTTCTAGCTCCCTAGTCTGATGCTCCTGCGCCCCCAGAAACAAAGCACTCAGGGGTGAGCTCTAGTTCTTTAAAACTACTCATCATTCCCATCCCTTCCCACAGGCAGAATTGGGGACCCATTTTCTTGCTCCCAGCCCTGGACTCTTGGGGCTTCCTGACAATTATCATTCCTGAAACTCACATTCTGTTCTTATGTTTTAAAAAACTTCTGATTTAAGCACAGTGGGTACACCCAGGACGTGGGCTGGAGGACTTTTCATAGGGTTGCAGCCCCTGTAAGAGTGACCAGAGGAAAGAGTTCTTCTCTGGCCACCTCACCCAGCCCCTCTGAGAGCCATTGCTACCAGGCCCAAGGATCAGTGCCCTTTATTTTTCCTTGTTTGGTGAAGCCCTCTTCAGCCTGTCTCAGGAGACATGAGCCAGGCAGGAAACAAATCACACTGAACCTGCCCTGCTGGGCTTTCTCACAGAGGTTGAAGAGCTTTCTGTCATCGGGCTCACTTCCTCTGAGACCAGATTCCTGCCAAAGAAGTCTTGCTGTAACTGCTTCATACTAGGGTCTTGAACAACTGGGGTGGGAATGCCATGTGTATTTTTTTATGTTTTATTTGATTTTTGGTTTAGAAGGAATCAGAGAGAATTCCAGTCTTGATATAATCCAAATTGGAAGCAAAGTTAAGAAGCAGCAGCTAAAACCCAATCCAGTAGCACCTTGGATGTTAACCGGATCTGTCCAGCTCCCAAGACATCGATAACTTAGTGTGGAAAGGAGAATGACAGTCTGGGCTGAAATACAAGCTTTGTCGATGGAAAAGAAATGAGGGCAATAAATGTTCAGTCGTCGCCCTTAGAAAGCCAAGAAACACTTCTTTAGTTCGCTAAAGGAGAAAGGTCCTGCAGCATCCTGTTGTACAGAAAAGTTGTATTTGGGTGCTCCAAAAAGAAGCTGAGGCAACCACAAGAATCTGAGTTACTCAAAGACAAAGGCAGCAAACTGGTGTCCTCCTGTGCATGTAAACCTGGACTGGTTGGTCTACCCAGGGTTCATGGGGAGGAGTAGGCTGATTAATTAGCAATATCTACAGTCAGCATGGGAGGGAAGCGTGAAGACAGAACATACAACTGCCTACCCTACTCCAGGGATCACCTATACATTCGGTGCTATTAGCACTATTATGTTTTACTCTAGAGCTACTAAACTCTGTTCATGGAGTTGATAGTGTAAGAACTCTGCAAAGAGGTCTTGGAGGTCATTGGAATTGGCACTCATCTGAGTTCAGCCATGGCACATGGTCCCTTAGTAGAGGCTCTAGAATGTGCAAGTCTCCGCCATGCTATTACATGACCTGGTGTCCCAGCAAAGTACCTGACAGTGTGTGCTAATACCTTTTTGTTATCCCTGGGGTAGTAGGTGAATTTGTAATTGCTTTTATTTCCCTACCCTAACATATTGCCTTTCAGTAAGATCTAGGCGTGCTGTATATTATATATCTTGCCCAAGACTTTATGTTTCTCTGCCCAGCTGCCTTGACTGTTATCATAGGCAGACTCTGGGCAAGTAAGTATTGTTATACCTATATTACCTGTAAGCATGAGGGGGGAAGCCCCTCAGCCCCGCAACAAAGAATTATACAGCTGAAAATGTCAATAGTGCCAAATTTGAGGAATTCTGCTAACTGCTTACACCAATCATATTCTGGCTGCAGAGATGGTTGCAGTAACATCTTTTGTGTTCGTTGTTAACCTGGATCCCTGACAGACTGTGACCCCATTCCTTAATCCAATATTATAAAACTACCAATTCCGTCGACCCTACATGTGATCCCAACTGAGAAGTTGGATGCTGGTAGTGGCGTTTTGTATTTGAGTTTCTTCCCCTGGCTTCCACACTGGGATCCAGCGGGCTGTGCCCTAGGCCACCAGGTCCCAGTGGAGTGCTGCCAGACAAGAGCAGAGAGTGGCTTTTTTTATCTAGTCTCCAAGAGGAGCAATACAATGGGTGTCAGATTTTTGCAGTGAATCCCTTGAGCATTAGTCATCAGGAGGTGTGTTGGAGGAATTAACCCGGGCAGTGTGCTGGGGTATAAAATAATAGCATAAGGGCACAGAAATGCCAAAGTTCCTGCTATTCTTCTGAAGAACAGCTTCTTCAGTGTGGCCTGGGCCGGCCCCTTGTTCCCAGGGCTTCAGTGTCAGACAGGAGCTTCCAGAAGAGGCAGTGACCTTGCCCTGGAGTCCTGAGGAGTCGGAGGTCAGAGCAGGAGAGGCCTCCTTTGATTATCCCTGTGCCCTCCAGATGCGAAGCCAGCGTGAGTTTCCTTGAGAAATGCAGGGAACTTCAGCCTGCGTAAGGCAGCAAGAGCAGGATGTTTTCTGTCTGCCTGAGGATGTTATTTTAGGTCTTAAAAGCACATATATTAAATGTATACTCCCTCCACCACCACTAAATTATCTCCCCAAAGTCTCAGAGAGCCAAGTCCTACTCGCTTTCTCCATTTTTCTGCCCTCTTCTCCAGTTTTAAGCCCTAGGCTCCAAGGGAATATTGGGAGCTTCTAAATTAGTAACAGCCGCCCCTGCTGCCAAATCCACGGGCCCCTGCTCCCACCAGGGGGTCTGTTTACAAAACCCTTCCCCTCAGGTTTCTCTGCTTAGCACTGGAAGATCCCCAGGCCTCAGTGGTGAGTCGCTGATGCAAAATTGGACAGAACTAATCTCATGGTTATATGGCCTTTCCATCTTTTTGGTCAGAAATGAAAATCTGAAATCATTCAGCAACTGTCATCATGGCCTGAACCTGCTTTCCTTTTTTAGATCCCCAAACTATTTCACAATGCTCGGAAGGCCCTCCTGAGTGCAGCTGCTGTCTCTTTATGTGGCACAGCTAAAGTCTGTGACCACTCTCAGGTCTTCGGCTGGTCATGCTCCATCCAGTGCCCCCTTAGCAGCTGAGGACAAAGACATCCCTGCACGTGAGGGCACCGCAATGAGGCGACTCACGCACTTGAGGATAGCAAGCTCGGTCTGCGGAGCAGCCCCAACGGAGCAGGTTGGTACCCACAAGGGCAAGCTGGGTCCCCGGAGACGTCTCAGCCTCATGCTCTCTAATCCTTTCTACAGCTTCCTAGGTCCTCCCTCTCCTTTGGAACACAGCCATGTGATCTGAGCAAACCCACCTGGTCTGAGACTCAATTGCCCTTCTGTGACATGGAGCTAACGTAGCTTCTCGGGTTGTTGAAAGTGTCCATTTGAGGACACCCATTCACGTGCCGGCTCACTGCCTCGTCCATAGTGGGCACTCGGGAAACGCTGAGGCTCTTCTGGGGTGTTCGCACCGCTGGGTCACAGCTCGCAGGGCAGGGCCCGCCCCTGTGCAAAGGTGCAAGGCTGCACCTGTCTGAACGGGGGGTGGGGGACACGTGTGTGGGGAGGGCGCCACATCTACCTCTGGATTATTCTGAGGAGTGAAAGGAATGAAGCCAAATGTGCGTGACGGCTCAGAGAATGCTGCATTCTTCCAGAAGGCTGTTTTTACACTTTGGCTAATGAGTTTTGACCTGTGTGAATTTGGTCTCATAATCACACAACTCAGATTTTCCGTTAGCCAATCAGACTGGCTCTGTGATCTCAGCCATTTCAACAACTCTCAATTATCAGAGCAGACACCAAGGATTGGGAAAAATAACTAATGTTCTCCTCTTCTGAAGATGTCTTCTGTGAGCAGAACTGGCTCACATAAGCCTGGGGTTGCAAAGCTGAAGGAAGCCTTCGCTTCCCATTTGTCAGCACCAGCTCTGTGGACTTCCTCCCAGACTACAGCTTCCCAAGGTCAGGACAACGAAGGCCAGGTCTCAGAATCCCCGAATCCAAGCCCAGCAGTCATTCCGTGCCCGGCAGGACCAGGCACGAGAGGGCAATTCCGGGGTTGTGGGTGGGCAGGGCTGAAGGGACCGGACAGAGAAAGGAGCCTGTGCTAACTCAGAGGCCCGTGAATGACCAGGTGGCCACGCACAGGTGAGCGAAAGGGGACGCTAAAAGCTGAAACCTCGCAGACGCCAGGTGTCAAAGGAAAACCTCTCTCCTTCAGAGGTGCAAGGTGGCCATGAGCGCACAGGTGTGTGCTCCCGGGAGAGGAGGCGAGAGCTGCTTCCCCAGGGTGGTGGCGTTGCTGTCATGGGGAAGAGTCAGACTCTGGGTCTGTTTTAAAGGCAAAAGCAATAGGATTAGGCACGGATGGTCGTGGCATGTGCTGTTCACGTGACTGCTCCTTGCTGATGGGCCGCTGCCTGGGCACGAGTCCGGGTCTGCTCCAGGCACAGACGCACACCTCCAGGAGACACGCCGAGCCCCTGCACCGGGCTGCGCTGGTTTCTAGCACTAAGGCTGTAAACACCGCCCAGCAGGTCGGGGAAAGTGGCCGAGTAGGGGCCGGGGGCTCGAACACAGCCCACCCAGCTCTGGCTGGCCTCTAGCGTTATAAATTATGTAGCTGTCTTCATCTATTATTCGGAATAATTTATTTTGGACATTTGCATCAGCAGTTTATATACAAAATAAACCAGATGCCAAAAGACGGAGAAATGAATTAAAATGGACATGCGTGGAAGGTGGGTGGGGGGATGGGAGTACGGCGCCGGGAGCCGAGAGCCCCATCATTAATCAAACACGGGCTGTGCAGTGACAGGAGACGAAAGGGCAAGGTGGAAAGCCCTCGGAATGGGAAGAGCACCTGATTAGCTCTCCTCAGGTCCCAGCCTCATGTACTTTGGGCATTTGGATTTGCTTGTGGAACGCCAAATCTGCCACTTCCCTGGAAACCACACGCTTGGGAGCAGAGTGGCCACCCGTCTCGTCTCGGTGTGGGCAGCCCGGCCCCACCCAGTGCAGGCAGGAGCGACAGACCAGGGAGGGCGGCTCGCCAGGCGGGGACCCAGCATCAGGCCAGGGCCCTTGCCCCTGGAAGGAAGTGTCTCTCAAATGGATGGGAGGAGGAGGAGGAGGAGGAGGCAAAGTCAGGGAAAATGTGGGGACAGGGGTCAGCGGGAAGAAACCGCACAGGGGAGCGCTCAGAGAAAGGAAACCACATTCAGTTTGTAGCTGAATCAATAAAAGGTTTTGTTTTGTGTTTCTGAAACCTGCAGGGTACAATTGGAAACAGTTATGAAGTACAAGTTTTTTTATAGCAGAAATGTTTCCATTTTCTTTTTTTAATGCATCCCTGCCTTACCTTACTTATGGGCCAGTGAACTAGCCTAAAACCCAAAGCTCTCTGTTGCAGACTCCTGCCATTTCGATTTTGAAGCTGTCCCTCAGCCACATCTGACCCACCAGCTCCTGTCATTAGCATCCAAGTGTTAAGCCAGGGGAACTCAGTCTGGGAACACCACCAATGTGGCCAGCAAGCTGCAATTTAGTTAATGTGCACCTCTTGTAGGCCCTGGTTTTGGTTAGAGCATATTTGGGTAGAGTGTATGGAGGTGGTGGTAGGGAACGGAGAGGAAGGGGAGGGTGACTAGCTCATTTGCAAAAACTGCCCAGCTGAGATAACATTTAAAATGAAAAGGAGAAGGTCCAATGCTTTGTAATCCTCCAGCAGCTGCTCATATTGGGTCGAGATCAGGAAGAAGCACTTTGCCATTAGTCCCTGAGCCAAAAGTGGCTGGTGGTGGTTTTTGGTCTCCCTAAGCCACCTCCAAGGGGGTCACTCAGCTGTGTCCTAGGGAAGCAGAACAAGAGAAAAAGAACAAGATGGCTTGTAGGCTCCATCCATGTGTGTGGCCCCTGGGATGCCTCTGCAGATGGGCCTGGTTGGAGACAGTGATATCTTGGACAGGTTCACTGTAGCTCAGTGCCCAAAAAGGGCAGCTGGTAGGCTTGTTCCACTGTTCTTCAGCCTGTCACTGCATCACTCTTAACAAGTCGTCCATATCCCAGAGATGCAGATTATCCCTCAGCTCAGGCGGCCAAGGCTCCCTCCAGGTGACTGAGCCTGCAAAAATATTGCTAGAATCCCCAGGAGCCTGCCCAGATCCTGCCTAAACCCAGCCCAAGGAGCTCGTCACCATTCCAGCCAAGGGCTTAACCGGGCTGGTGGTTTCTTCCACTGGAGAAAGAGTGGCTTTCTCTTATGCTTTAAAATTATAAATAAACCTAAACTGACTTTAAACATATTAATGATACCAGATGGCTTCATAAAATGTAAGTAGAGCAATAAAAATACAAATGGGGCCCTCCCAGTAATTAACTTTTGATTTACACAGTTCCAAGAAATTTGGATCAAGTATTGCCTTTCTCACACATTAGGCAGTAATCCTCTTTCAATCATTCCTCCAGGCTTGGCCTTGTTGGCTTTTCCATATCTCTTCCCTGACCCTCCATCCCAAGCTGAGAGGTACTTGTAAGTTTCATGGCACTGAAGAGTTGAAATAAAGGCTTGCAGTCATCTCTTTGGAATGTGTCAACAGGCTGCCTAATTAGGACAGCCATGAAGTACTTGGGGGATGTGAAGTGTTCCATAAATGCACATTGTTCTTGTTATAATTATGACACAGTAATAATAACTCAGCTTGTTTGGGCATTTTCACAGTAGCAAATATTCTCTTATTTATTGCCAATCATGTACTTTGCTATTTATGGATGGAAAATATTCTTTGTTGCCAAGGTCAGGTCACCGGATAAAGCCAACAGAGTAGAGATATTCTGATTTCTAGATTCACTCTGAGTTCAGGAAGATTCATAAAACCATGGTTACAGAAAACCATAGAACTGATTCTGCTCTATAGAAGCATGGACTGAGTAGTGAACCCTTCTAGATCCAAATATTGGCTTCTCCACTTACCCACTGGGTGGCCTTGAGCAAGTTACTTGACCTCTCTGTGCCTCACCTTCCTCATCTGTAGAATGAAGGTATTGATATCAAATTCCCCAATGGGATTACTGTAAGAATTGAGTGAGTTAACATAGTGAAGCACTTAAAACGCTGCCTGTGGCTACGGTCACTACAATAGAGCCGAATGGTCCTCCAGAGACCATCTAGTTTGGTGTCCACATGACACAAAATAAAACAACAGAAAGCTGAGGCCTACAGAGTCAAGGACATACCACATCCACTGGGGTAGTTTGGTGGTGTTACCTCTGTGAAAACAGTGTAAGAAAAAGAGCCTTAAGTTTGGCAAAATAAATTAGAATTCTTATGAGATGGAGTTTCCAATCTTAATTAGGCATAGGAAGGGATTAATGAAAAGCAATATGGAAATTGTATACCATTTAATAACAATAGCAATTAATAAAGTGTTTATGATAGATATCAAATATTCTTCAAAGAGCTTTTCATGCAATAAGTCATTCAATCCTCAAGCAGCCCTACGAAGCATGTATTATTAAGACAGATATTTTACAGATGAGGAAACTGTACAGAAAGGTTCAGTTACTTGCACCTATTTGCACAGCAATGAAGTAGCAGAGCTTAATTGCAGAGTGGAATTCGAAATTTTCTGTGGTAATTGCAGAGCCCTCTATGAGTCGGGTAATTAAACTGGGAAATAGATAGACTGGGTATATCCTAGAATTTTCTTCTAACCCTATAATTCCTTCAACAAATATTTCCCAAGTCTCCACACCCCCCTAACCACCCCTCACCCCCTTCTGCCCATGCCAGCCACTGGAATAGACCCTGAGGACACAGCATTAACCTGATCCGTGGTTCTCGCCCTCACGGAGCTATAGCCTATGGTTCTAAAATGCTATGACTTGTGTGTGTGTTTGCTGGGGCTTAAGGAGTGTTCCGCTCCAGCCAGGACAGAACTCCCTTCTTTTTACCCACTCAAGTGGTGATGGCTGAGGTGGAAAAAGCCTGTTATGACAAACTCTCCTCCCGACCTCTTTCTTGTATCCCTGAAGGAATTCCATCTCAACTTCATGACCATCTTCCCTTAATTACCTACCTATTTCACAAGCAGTGACCTGCAAAGGCTGCCAGGGCCCCTTCCTGTGTGTTTCCCACTCGCTGTGGCAGTGGCAGTGATGTATCCAGGTCGATCCCGTGTGATACTTCAACATCTAAATTAAACAGCGAGCGAGTCCGGAACGCATTGCCTTCCCCGTCGCCACTAAAATCATGCCAATGAGACCAACTCAATTTTTCTCTTATGAATGGAGCTGGAGAGGGCACAGAAGCCAATACAGACCAAGGGAACTGCTCTGGGGGGAGGGGGCTGGATAAACAGTCCATAGCCCCGAGGAGCCCGACTCTGCCCACTTAGCGAGAGTGAGGCCCACAGCCAGCCCAGCACCCCGAGACAGGGAGTCCCTGGGCAGCCACGCTTGGGCATTCATAACTCCATACATTCTTGTCGTGATCCAATCTCACTGGGATAGATGGTGATTCCAAAATATATTTCGTGTTATCAATTCCAGTTAAATTATTACATCTGAGGAAAAGAAATTTACCTTGGCCGCTGTGCCTGTGTCAGCTCAAGCCTGTTTCAAGGAGACCAGAGTGTGAGTGACGGAGGCTGCCCTTGCTAGCCCTCGCTCCTGCACACCTCTGTGATGCCGCCTCAGCTGAGTGGTTACTAATGTCCCTGAAGGGTCCCCAAAGGGTCCCTGTGAAGTCTGAGGACGGTGTCTGCACCACGCTGATGGGATCCCCAATTCACCCCAGCTGCACCCTGCACCGGCTCCTCAAGGGCCTCTTTGGAGGCACACGACATCCTGGTGCCATCTAAGCACATAAATCATCTGTCAGCTGCACACCCAAATATCTCCATTCCTGTGATTTTGTCAGATCATCACCACTAATAGGATGTTGAAATTCATAAATGCATCTATTTCCAGTAATAGGCCTATGTACTGCCATCTCCCAGTTTGAAAAGAGAGAGGTTTTTGCTGGGGACACGAATCCCACACGTCTCAAGAGGGCACCTGGCTTACTTGAATTGGGGAGGTAATTTCCTCCTGGGAGAGACTGCTGAGATCTTTAATACTGAAAGTTTAAATATATCTGTGGCTGTGAAGCACAGCCAGCGACCTAAGAATTGCTCAGAAAAATCACAGGATTTTAAAGCAAGGGGAGAAAGAAAAGGCAGTTCTTTTTTTCCCCCCCTCAGGCTGGATTCCCTGTGGCTTTGTCTGGAAATGCTGTGGCCCTCCAGCACGAAGGGCATCTGCAGAGCAAAGCCAGACAGCAGTCAGGAGGCCACCTGCCTTGCCCAGAGAGCTGCTTTCTTCCCATCGCGAGGAGCCCTGAGTGCAGTTTCATCAGGATCCGGGCTCAGAACGACTGGACTTAATCTCTCCCTCTAAGGCTTCCTGAGGTGCAGGCACTGGGCCCTGTGGCCATACGCAAAAGGAATTCAGGGTCAGGCTCTGGCACAGAGAGTAACATGGCCAGTGTCCATTTCCTGGGTGGCAGTGGAGGGCCATGACAAAGACCAGGGCCCTGAGGAATCTGCCCTAACAGCTGGGCCTGGGGCTATTCACCTTCCTCGGTGAGGTTTCACCTTTCTTGGAAGACCTTGGCGCTTGGAATGGGAGGTGTCCCATTCATTAATTCTAGTACTGGCTCTGAATGATTGCTACCCGCTGGTGTGCTATGAGAACACCAAAATAGGCAAACACTACCATAAGCGCTGCCATTCAATTCTGCCACGGCTGCTGTTAGGAAACTGTACACATCACTCATTGGTTCAGCTCTGTGTTTTACAAAACACTTCAAATCAACTGCTTGGGTGCTCTTCCCAGTGACACCGAGAGGTGAGCACAGTAGTGTCCACATTCGGTTTTACTGCCTGAAACAGGCTGCAATCTGGAAGCAGAGGTTGGCAAAGGTTACATTTGGTGAAGGTCACCCAGTATAAGCATTTACTGAAACGGGACCAGAGTCTAACTTTTCTGTTTCTGATTCCAGATCTCTTTCCACTATATCTCATGAAAGCAGAATCTCAAAGATGACTTTCAAATTCACTCATAGAGTTCGTTCACCACCTACCAGGGACCAGCCCCAAGCCTAGGTGCCCAGTGGCACTCAGCAGTGCTGAGGTGTTCCTGGCGCTCCAAAGACGAGGATGAAGCTCCCTGCCAGGCTTCCCTGTCTTCAAGCCCCCCATCTTCCACCTGAACCTGCTTGGGCAGCCCCTCCTAAGGCTCTGTCGCTGCCAGGCAGCATGGGGCCTCCCACAAATTTATGGAAGGAGATTGGATCCTGCAGGGCCCCTCAGCACGAGCCCAGGAGGCTTCGCATGAAAAATGATTGCACCACACACACACGGAGGCTGTTTAAACCTGTCACTTTAAAATATCCCTTCTCCTCTGTCTAGGCTGGGCCAGGAGGAGCAGGCCCAGGAAGAGGAAATCAGTTTAAAGTGACAGCCCTTAATTTCTGAAGCCAAACCTCAGCGTTTGTGGCAGACTTTTTATGTGCTGAGGTCTCAATTTAAAACCAAAGTGTCCCAATGGCACCCCATAATTCTCGGCAAGTTTTTGCACCTTGTTTTCAGACCTTATCAGAAAAAATCCAGAAAGCTAGGGAGAGGTTTCCTGTTCCTATTGGAGCAGGCCTAGGACAGAAGCAGGCACTGGGCATGAAAGGGACAGCAAAGGCACCCCAGGGGAGCCAGCTGGGCCTGCTTAATTGCTTTTCTTTTGTTAAAAGCTGCTGTTACTAGGTTGCCTGGGGCAAGGACGGGATGCTCAGCATTCAATTAAAATGTATTTCATGATTGGAGGGCAGTTCTGAACCAAAGCCTAGACATTGAATACAGTTGTCTCCCCTTATCCATGTTTTGCAAGGTCTGAAAATATTAAATGGAAAATTTTAAAAATAAACAATTCGTAAGTTTTAAATTGTGCATCCTTCTGAGTGGCATGATGAAATTGCACTCCATTGCTATCCATCCCGCCCAGGGCATGAATCCTCCTTTTGTCCAGTGTACCCACACTGTCTCCACTACCTGCCCATGAGTCACTTAGGAGCCATCCGGGTGATCGGATCCAAGGTCAAGGTCAAGGTATTGCAGTGCTGATGTTCAAGTAACCTTACTTGATTTCATGATGGCTCCAAAGACCAAAGTGATGCTGGCAATTTGGATATGCTAAAAAGAAACCATAAAGTCTTCCTCTAAGTGAAAAGTGAAAGCTCTTGACTTAATAAGAAAAGAAAAAATATTGTATGATGAGGTTGCTGAGATCTATGGTAAGAAGGAATCTTCTATCTGTGAAATTGTGATGAAGGAAAAAGAGATTTGTGCATGGTATATGTAGGGTTTGGTACATGTTTCAGGTATCCACTGGGAGTCTTGAAATATATCCGCTGTGGATAAGAGGGTATTATCGTAAGGTTTTCAGCATCCCTCGGGGCGATACTTTGCTCTCACCTCTTCTAGGAAGCCTTCCCAGATCGGCCCAAAGTCTTTACTGTGTGCAGTGAATTGCATATTTTATTGTGTGTGTGTCTATGTGTGTGTGCACGTGCCTGCATGAATGTAGCATTTCTCACCTAAAAACTGTACTATATGCATGTATTCTCACTTGAATTGAGTGCCTAAGGCAGTACCTTGACTCTATTAGATATTTCATAAAAATGCCCTGCTAAGATTTTTATCCAGAATGGGAAAAAGATTATCAATTCATAGGATTCTTTAACAAAAAAAAATCTTCCTAATGCCTCCCACTGTGCATTTCCACTCACCACATTCTAGGGCCTAGTTTAGTGCCAAGTACACAATCAGCTGCTTGGAGATGCTCGTTGAATGAATGAAGAGCTGACTATGTTTTCTCCTCAACATGGAAGACTGCTTTCCAAGTGAAGTGGAAAGGGAAAAACTCATCTCGGTGCACGGTGGTGCGGAGGTGGTGGGGCTGGTGGGGCTGGCAGGGCTGGTGGGGCTGATGGGACAGAGGTATGAGTGTGAAGTGGCAGCCCTGCTTGAGATCTGGACTGGGGCGAAGGCATTCACACTCCCACTCCTATGGTTAGGGCAAGGTGCTGGAGAGCCAGCAGCCGCTGTCACTCATTTCTTTCTCATCCTCTCCCTCTCTTGACTTTCCTGTAGACCCAGAGGGGTGCTGACCTAAGGAACAAAAGCACAGGCCTTGAACCATAACTTGAGCAAGACGCTTTCCCAAGAGGCCTTCTTTGTAGTCACCTACCAAACCCAAACCTGCTTGCTTTATGAGGTTATTACTTTTAACAATCACGTATCTGGCACTTTGCATTCCTGGAATGTTTGGCAGCCATAACATGGTCAATTAATTGCACATGATCAAGGGTGTCATAAAAGTAGGTAGTATGAAGTCAGCCTGTCTCTGCCTGGCCGCTTCATCTTAGCACCCTTCAGGTCAGCTGGAGCCCATTTCACTGAGAGATGAACCCTGAGCTGTGCCGTTACCCCCATGCTGCAGGACGCTGCTCCACGGCTCTGACAGTCTAACATCAATATCCCTACTGTCTCTGAAATGTGGACAGTCTGAGTGAAGAAAAGGGAGAAGAAAGGGCGACGGCAAGTACTTCCAGGAGCCTGTGACTCAGATGCAGGATCTGCCACCACTCATACCCAGGGCTGTGCAGGATGCTTTCCACACATTTGCAAACAGATTTAATAATAAGGGGCTGTCTGCCTCGATGTGTCAAACTCCCTGCTAACGGCACATAACGCAAAGCAATGAAGGTCATGAGCTCCTCTTTTGTCTGTTCCAACATACGATATGATTCTCCTTCAAATGGAGGTTTCATAGAAGTATAATCAACCACTTAAAGAGTAGCTAGAGATAAAACATTTGAGGATAAAAATTAAACTCCAAGGAGATGGGTACAACAGGCTGTTCTCCTCTTTTGCTCCTTGATGAATTCAGACAGGCAGTGTAGCGAAGTGAAGAAAAGACTGGCCCCTGTACCCCAAAACCTGGGATCAAATCCCTTCATAAATCAGCACCACTTAACCTTTCTGACCTTCAATTTAAAAGGAGGGGGTGGGAGTTGGCGGCACAGAATAGTCCACACTCACTCCACGGTGTTGGAGATTCCCATGAAGATGTAATGTCTTACTGGACAAATATACAATTCTAATTCCAGGGTATTGTGCTCCTTCTGGGATCCCAAGTTGAAAACTGCATCATCTCTTTCTCCTCTTTTGGCACTTCTCACAGCACCTAGCTCAGAGTTAAGCACAGCAGATACCTCCTAGCAATATGCAGATGAACACACCCAGTGATGGAGACCGCCGGCTCTGAAGTCAGACTTGCAGGTCCTCACTTAGTGGCTTTGTGACCCTGGGCAAGACGCATCACCAACTGAGACTACAGTGTCCTTTGAGGGTGATTACCGTACATACCTACTTTAGGAGTGGATCAAATGAGACCACACATGTAAAGAATGTGCCAAGAGTAATCCCTCGATGAATATTAGCTATTATTATTAAAAAGAAAAGGCAGAGGGCAAGCAGGGAATGGTGAAGAAGGCAGGTCAGAATGGACACACAGTGTAAGAGGCTTTGGATCCTAAGGGGGAGAGACACCCCCAGCACCATCGTGAGGAGTGAGGTGGAGGAGGGGAGAAGAGGGTTCCTGGATTTACTCAGAGGGCTGAACTTTTAGTTACCTTGAACATCACTATGCTTCCATAGCAAATGGCGTGATTCAAGCAGTCCAGGGACTTGTCTGAGCCCCAGACCCAGCTGCCACCCAGATGTCCTCTAACAAGAGTGAATTTCCAGCGTGGACCAGCTCTATCCTTGGTTTTCAAGGAAAAATATTAAAACTACTCTTTAAAGAGAGGCCATGTGGTGTGATAGAAAATGCCCAAGATTTAGACTGGGGTTTACTTTTGAGTTCCTGATTTACTGAGTTTCTAGGAGAGGTGACAAAATCTTTGAGTTTCTGTTCCTTCATCAGAGGTATGACCTTCTTCTAGGTTTTTTGCAAGATGTAAGTGACGTGCAATAATCTGGAATCAATTTGCAAGATGTGATACTTTATAAAGTCCTGTCAATTATTAAGACTGGAGTGAAGTGAAGAGAATTTTAGGTTGTAAAAGAAGATATTCCAGGTGTGGATCCCATGTGTGATTAAAAAAAAAAAAAACCTCAGTCTTCACTTTATCCTGTTATGTGACACAGCACACACACACACACACACACACACACACACAGAGGCTGGTGGTGAGAAGGAAACATTGTTACATTGCTTTGATAGATTTACTTATTTACTCGTTAGATAGTTTTGGACATCACAATTTCATAAATGTTTCAAACAGGAGAGAAAAGTTGGGGAAAGAGGAGGGGGAAGAGACCTTTGTCAAACCGATCTGACTGCCAACAAGTGAATAAAATTTCCTTCTAATCAAATGCATCATTAAAAGTACAGACATTAGAGCCCAGTGCTGACAGCTTTATGAGCAAAGCATTTGCAGTTAATTAGGATATACTGCCTTTGTAGTTGGGATTGCATCAGGGGTGCTGTTTTACTCCAGCTAAATGACACTTGCTTCCACTGTCATGGCACCCGGGTGCTTGGACCGTCTTTCGGGTCTTCCTCTAGCTTGGTCTTGTGGGTATCCATGGACAATGCTTAACCCATAAATGTCATCTTGAACCATGTAGCAGCTAAGCTTTTCAAAAGATCAACAGCAACTTTTGTGGAGCTATAGCCAGAGAAATTGAGGACCAAAAGAGACACTGAACTTCCAGATGCACCTGCCTTTCCCAGCTGCTGTACCATGCTTTGCAGGAACGATGAGAAGGGGATCTGAACATGCCATCCCCAAATATGCCACTTTGGCATATTGATTACTTTGAGCTGAAGGCAATTGGGAAACATCAGATGCAGATAGGGCCTTCTGCCATCCCCTTGTCTACCTAAAAGCAGGGCATATATTTTCTGTGAGAAAGGCACCAGGAAGAGGAAAATGTTCTTATTACCAGAGATGGAGAGTCAATCCCAAAATGAAGCTGTACAAACAAACCTACTAAAATACCCCTTATCTTCCATTAGGGTGCCCCATCCATAGCCGAGTCACCCGCAATTTACTGCCTGTTGTCCAAACCCTTTTTCCTGTGTCTTGTCACATCTCCACATTTTATTGCTCTTTGTTAAAATAGTATATAAATCCCCAGGTATAAGTGCTTCTTTGGGGTTTTCACTTCTTCCTATAAAGCAACCCCCATGTCCTGTAAAAATATTGATCTCAAATAAAATGTGTATGCTTTCTCTTGTTAATCTATCTTTTGTCAGCTTAATCCATAGGTCTCAGCCACAGACTCTAAGAGAGTAGAAGAAAGGTCTTTTCCCCTGACAGATGAGAACTAGAAGGCGCATGGAATATACCCTGCCCAGCCCATTGACCTGTCCACCTCTGACAGGCCTCAGGGCCCCACGTGGCAGCCAACCTCTGACTGCTCAGTGTTCCAGCAATGTGTTAGAATATTGGAATGATCACAGAATCAAACCGCCACATCCATTAGCCAGAAAAGGGAAGAAGTCACAAAATAGATGTTCCCTGAGTATGAGAAGACAATGGGAATATTGTTGTAAGGAGAGAGGTTAGAATTGTTGACTTTTTGGCCATATTAATGGAAACTGATAATTACTTCCCAAATCCAGCTCTTTCAGAGTCCAGTTCTTTTTGCTTTTTTGAAAAAAAAAAAAAAACATTAAAACAAAAATTCTAGTTTTTACTTTTTTCTATAAGGCACCAAATCTCTGTAAATCGTTCTAAAAACTTTTTGGAGGATTACTTAGCAGCTTCTTCTGTCTCTGGGTGGGACCACACCAAGCAGTGAGACCTTGTCCTTTTTCAGTCTAACCAGCAATTTAATGACTCATTAAAGATACGAAAAGTAAAACAAGCCACTTAGTGTAAAGCCCAAAGGGACATGCCCAGGGCCACACAAATGACTTTCATGGAAGGGCCAGCACGGGGAACAGTCCTCCTGACCGTGCAGCCCAGCACTTGGCTGCCTGTGCGTGTGGCTGCTGCAGTTCCTCTTGCACCAGCCTCAGAGGACAGTCAGAGCAGCTGGTCATCTCCCTCCTTGTAAGTCTTTCTATGCGTTTGAAGACAGTCATTAAATCGCTCCTCAGCCTTCTTCTCCAAGTTAAATAACGCTAGTTCTTTAGCCTTTCTTCAGTGGTTTCATTCTCCAAATGCCTTAATCGCCTTGAGATCTCTCTAAGCCATTTTTAAATATCTGATCTGAAAGGAAGTTGATGATATATGAAAAGTGGCAAAGAAGCCCTGAATTACTTGATTGAAATGCTTGAGAGTGAGGATCAAAGCCCAGCGTCGTCTCTGGCCAAGCCTATTGCCATGGTGCGGAGGGTCTGTTGCCATTTCTGAGGAACCGCACGAGGAAGATGGGGCGTTCCACCCTAATGCTGTATTAACTGCCGCTGCAGACATTTGTAGAGGTTGCTGGGTAATTGAATGACCGACAGCAGTATTGGAGCTGTGCACCAAGATAAGGGTAATCAAATTTCATGCTTCAGAGGCTCCGCAGCTTTAGCTGGCCACCTCGGGGGTCACAAAGAATTCCTTTCCCCACCCAACCATGCTATCTTTTCCTACACATAGTTCTGCACAATTGGTCAGTTGCATTTTGTGCTTTTGTGTTTTCCTCTGAGGAGCCCCCCAAAGGCAATTCCTGGAGACAAGGAGCCCTCAGTAAGAGGCTGAGTGTGGAGCCAGTTGGTCAGACAGTCCAGGAGCTCTCAGGAAAATCAATTCCCATTGTTTTCCACCCTCCTTTTAAAAGGCAGTTGATTATTTATGTGACCCTAGTACCAGACATCTACATGGGGATGGAGGATGAGAGCAAAGGAGGGAAATAAAATACAAGAAAGGAAGAAGAGGAGAAAGGAAGAGAAGGAGAAGCGACTAGAAAGGAATCAAACATATTCAACTCAACCACAGCAGCAAAACGAGGAATGCTGTGTCAGCACCAGCACCCAAGCTGCTTACAAGACGTGGCAAAAGTCAGAACACATTGCGTGCAGCTGCCTGCCTGGGAGAGCCGAAGAGGGTAAAGCTGTTGTTGAAACTGAAGCCCGGCTCAGCAGCACCCACGGCATCACTCCTGTGGTCCTAAGCAAGAAGGGGCCCAAGAAGAGGAAGAGCTTCCCCCCTCACTGATACCTGGATTTTCTGCCCATGGTCTTTCATGGCCATTCGCTGATTCAGAGAGCTACGACAAATGGGGGAGAGGTCGAGGGTCAGATCTGGGTTCTGTTACCAGCTCAGACAGGAAGAAGCTGACTGCTTGTTGCCTCATCTGTGAAATGGGAAGGTTAGACAAGATTTGCATGAAGGCACCTTCTGTATCAGAATACGCTAGTCCCTCCTTATCAGCAGAGGATGCGTTCCAAGACCCCCACTGGATGTCTGAAACTGTAGATGGTACCGAACCATATATATATATACATATATACACACACACACACACATATATATGTATATACACACACACACATATATATATGTATATACACACACACACATACACACACACACTATGTTTTTCCTGTGTGCACATACCTATGATAAGGTTTAATTTATAAATTAGGCATAGTAAGAGATTAACCGCAATAATATTAAAATAGAGCAATTATAATAATATGCCAGCATCCCTACTCTTGTGCTTTGGGGCCATTATTAAGTAAAATGAGAGTCACTTAAATACAAGCAGTGCAATCTGGCATTTGATCTGATCACCTAGACAGCTGCCAAGTGCCTGGGAGGTGGGTAGTGTATACGCCCTGTTGGTGCTGGACAAAAGGGTGATTCATGGTCCCGGTGGGACAGAGCAGAACAGCTCAAGATTTCATCACATTATTCAGAATGGCGCACAATATAAAATTTGTAAATTGTCGATTTCTGGAATTTTTCATTAATATTTTCAGATTGCAGTTGACCGTGGATAACTGAAACCGCAGAAAGCGAAGCTGAAGATAAGGGGCAACCACTGTATCTGGGACTGTAGGAAGAAGCCCTCTTCTTGAGTTGAGAAGCTTAAAAATGCTATCTAGCATGTCTGGACAAAAACTTCTCACCAAAAAGATGTTTCCAGAAGTGATACATTTAACAATAAGACAGCTTACATTTCTATTGTTGTTTCTTATTTCAAAGTGAGTTAAAGTGAAGGAAGTATTGGTGTAGGTAACATTTAGAAAGGTCGAGCTTCAGATGAGAGAGCCCAGGGCGTCCAAGATGTGCACGCCCTGGGGTGGGGGACTGGGCCTGCGTGCGTCTAGCAACCACACTCTGGTCTCCTCCCTTCGTGGGATATTACTTCTCTGTGGACTCATCAGAGATTCTGGGAGCATTTAATGAGAAGCTAGTGTGCACTGGTTGCTGCACCGTGGACAAGTAAGTGCAGTGACATGTTGCAAGGCCGAGGATTACAATCAACATACCACCTGTGAGTGGAGGCAGAGACATCATTCTAGACAGAGGGAGGAGGTGAACAAAGGCAGGGGATGCAGAACATTCCAACAAGTTTGAAAGATCACATCATTGAGGGAAGGAAGGTGTTAGGCTAAAGGTAGGCTAGAGTTATGGTGGGTCTAGACTTTATGGTTAAGGGACAGACAATGGGAAGTAATTGAAGGGATGATGGACTTGAAGAAATAATCCCCCTTCCTTCTTCCTCTCTTCAAACCACGTAACCCTGTAAAGGCTCCTTGTCCTGGCCATACAGAGCTGTGGGCAAATATCCCTGAGGGGAACACAGATCCCACATGGGTTGAGGCTGAGGGAACTCGTAGATCGGCCCCCTGCCCAAACCCAGCCATGTGCAAAGTTAAAGCTAGGATGTGCCTCATGCCAGTGGAGGACGGAATAGAGTCAGGGCACCGATATACAAGCTCATCCTATTCATAGGATAATAGCTACTCTTTATTGCATTATTATTACATGCTAGGCACTGCACTAAGTGCTTTACAAAAGTAATCTCATTTAATTCTCATAAAAACTGTGACATTGAAGCTAGAAGCATTCTGATATCATAGATGGGAAAATTGAACTCAAAGAGATTAAATAATATGTCTGATGTCACATAGCTAGTATCTCTGAATCAGTATTCGACTGTAGGTCTGTCAGCCCCAGATAACAGGACCAGGCGTTCTGGGCTCTCTTCCTCAAAAAAGCAGTCTAGATCTGTGCTATATATACAGTAGCCACTATCCACAGGTGGCCATTAGGCACTTGAAATGTGGCTAGCCCATACTGAGATGTGCTCTAACTCTGCGGTCCCCAAGCCCCGGGCCGCAGACTGCTACCAGTCCATGGTTTATTAGAAAACGGGCCACACAGCAGAAGGTGAGTGGCAGGCGAGGGAGTGAAGCTTCATCTGCATTTACAACCACTGCCCATCGCTTGCATCACCCCCTGAGCTCTGCCCCGTCAGATTGACAGCAGCATTAGAGTCTCATAGGAGCATGAACCCTTCTGTAAACTGCGCATGCGAGGGATCTAGGTTGAGCTCCTTATGAGAATCTAATGCCTGGTGGTCTGAGGTGGAGCTGAAGCTGTGATGCTAGTGCTGGGGAGCAGCGGCAAATACAGATCATCATTAGCAGAGAAGTTTGACTGCACAATAAATGTAATGAGCTTGAATCATCCCAAAACCATTCCCCACCCCCCACCTCCCACCCCACTCCTCATCCCTGAAAAAATTATCTTTCCTGAAACTAGTCCCTGGTGCCAAAAAGGTTGGGGACCGCTGCTCTAAGTGTAAAACATACACTGAATTAAAAGACTTAATACAAAAAAGTAACATAAATATTTATTAATAATAAATTTATGTTGATTACTTATTACAATTATAATATCTCAGACATGTAGGGTTAAATAAATTATTAAAACTAATTTCACCTGTTTCTTTTTTAAAAAATGTAGTTCTGGAAAATTTAGAATCGCTTATGTGGCTCACATTAATCTACACAGTACTTCTGAACAGCACTGGTTCAGCCTGCGCTCTGATTTCCTACCTACCCATCTGGAAAGTGTGGGCTGCTTCTGCGGTGGTCCGAGCATCCCTCCCTAAGAAGCCTGAAGATGGCTAGAGAAAAGGACTTTCTCTGCCTCCACACCACGGAGCAAGGTTTCCATTTTAAGTCCATACTCTCATCAGAGTCTACCCCTCCCACTCCTTCGGGGGGAAAAGAGACAGTGTTCTGTGTTCATTAGTTAATATTTGCAAAGTGCTTTGAAGATGAAATGCGCTACATAAATGCTAATAATAGCCCGCTGTACTTCTATGGGGCTTTCATCTGGCGATTTCAAAGCCCCCATCACAGGCAGGCATCATTGTTCTATTACTCTAACACTAATTGTGCCTCTTTGGGGTGCTGGATCATTATCTTCCTCACTACCTGCCCTGGGGAAGCTGGGTCGGGATTTGGCCGCCAGCACAAATGGAGGGTGACACTCGCCTTGCATCCCAGGCTGGGCCTTCCTCAAAGTCAACCCAGAAGACTGCAGTCACACACATACAGGGAAGGGGTGTCCTGTAAGAGCGACCCTGAAAACTTGCACTAGCGAATGTCTTTTTTGGGAATCTATCTGCTATCCCGGCAGGGTTTTCGTAGAGCTGGGCACATGCCACGCCCTTCGTAAGCGAATGCTGGTTGACTGGGCTCCTTGGTAGCAGTGTCTGTCTGTCGTTACATTGTCAACGTTGGTGGAGGAGGGGACAACCTTGGAAAGATCAGTCGCAGGGCTTAAATGTGGCGTTCAGTCCAACCTGGGCCAGCCCTGGTTTGGACCCTTACCATCTTCTGTAGTCTACAGCTGGCTGACACGGGGGAGTGACATCTGACGCTGGGCTCAGTGGAGCGGAGGGAAAGAGCCTGCAAAAATAGAAAAGGGCAGAGGGGCTGTGCTCCCCACAGTGTGGCCTCAGCCCCAGCCTCAGGTGCAAAGTGCTTCAGGGCCTCAAGGAATGTCACAGCCAGGCCAACCCGGGGCAGCCTATGCAGCAGATACCCCACCTCCTGCCTGCCAAGTGAGAAAGACCAAAAAGTCCCGTTGCCCACCAGGCGCAAAGCCACAGTGAGACATCCCCATGGAGGAGAAATTCCTTCGTGCTAATTACAGCCACCAGGAAGTCAGCCAGTGTGAGATGACACAGCTGGGTTCCCTCACTGCTCAGGAAGAACTGCTGGAGATGCCTAATCTCTCTCACTAAGTGAGAAAGAAAAAGAAGGAGGAGACAGAGAGAGCGCAGGGACACAAAGGAGCCGAGGAATGACAAGCACTCCACCGCCAGGCGGGGGTTGGGTGTGTGTGTATGCAAGCTTTTATAAAAAGGAATAAAATATGTCATTTCAGATTGGCTAAGTTGAACATTACTAATTAAGAAATTACTTAATTATGGAGAAGAAAATAAAATGAAGGTATTTTGCCCTTGAGGGAAAAAATATCTTTGATTTGCTAAATCAAGGAAATGATTAGATTCAAACATTAAATAATTGGAAACAGCTCTGACAAAAGTATTAGAATTGCATGCTGCACGGCCTCCCCAGGAACCCTCTCCCTCTCCAGCCTCTGTCTCCTGTGCTTCTTTCCTGTAAATAAGTCTGGCCTAGAATGGACTGAATACTCCACCCTGTGGCTCAGAGAGGGGCTCATGGGCACCTCTGCCTCATGCTAAGGATGTCTGTCCATGATGTTGTATCCATCATCCCTCAACTATTTTTAACTCCTGCGCAGCTTGGGTGGGCTTTCTCCAAGCCTCGATCAATTGCTTTCTTTTTCCCACACAAGACTCTTAACCAGTAGACTTCAAAGCCTTACCCATCGGTTCACCACACCAGGCACCTGTGTGACAGCGTGACGGTCCCTATTCTCCTCCTGGCCTCCCACCCATGGCTCGGAAATATCCACATCACAGGCTAAAGCAGCCAGCTGCCAGCCCGCCAGTCCTCAAACTGGAGATAGAAAGCTTCGGCATTCCAACAGTTTCTTTCAAAATAACGCAAGGAAAGCTCTTTTGCACTTTTGTTGAAACTCTGACCTTGCTTTAAGACTTCACCTCTCTACAAACCATTCCTCCTACTCTAGCTAAGTCCTCCCTGTATTTTCAGTGGCCTCCCTTGTAAATCACCTCAGAGTGGACAGACTCAACACTGCTGTCATCATCCCTTCTCCTTAAGCAACAAGTGTCACCTCCCAAGCCATCGGACTTAGCTTCAAATGACTGGAAGGTCTCCCGCATCTTTCATACCTTCAGGCTGAAAACCAGTCTGCTCTTATATATCTCTTCCCCTTTGCTCCGTATCCAACCAGTGGCTAAGTTCTGTCAATTCTTTTCTTTAAAGCCTGCTTCCCTATATTTATTTAGCTTTTAGAGTTTCTGAACATTTCATAGATTTGTCTTGCTTGCACTCATGGAAAACTGATGAAGTAGGCAGGTAAAGCACACTCCCTCTTCCTTTTCTTTCTTTCTTTCTTTTTTTCCTTTCTTTCTTTCTTTTTTTTTTTTTTTTTTTTGATAGATGAGGAAATGGAGGCTCATGCTTAGGTGCACATTTAACACTCTTTACTCTGGGATGTCTTGACACCATTTCCCCTAGGAGCCTTTCTAAATCCTGAAGACTAACTTTTCTTGCTTTGATCCCTTTATCATTCAACACTTTCTCCATCATTAACACTAGTCTGTTAGATACATGAGACCAGGAACTATTCGCCCTCACTTCCACATTGCTCAGTGGTATGCTAGAAGACAGTAAGCACACAAGAAATTATCAAAATTATTCTTCAAGGAATGAATGCATATATAAAAATAAATAAATGAAACCATATCCCTAAGGTAGGAATATTACACAGCTAATAAATGGTAGAGCCAGAGATAGAAACTAAGCTCTTTTTTCTACTGTGTTCCTAACTAATATCCTTGACATATGCTTCTAGCATAGTGTCAGGTCAATTACTTTAGAGCATTTTTATCTGACGATAATCATATATCATATCATAAAAAACCCTTCACTTGTTCCCAGTTACACAATTGATAAAGTCTAAACTTCTCAACATACCTAACTAGCCCTCACTCACTTTTTAGCCGTATTAGGGAATGTCATAGTTGAAAGAGGTCACAGATTATATAATCCAGCTTCCTTCCTAATGCAAGAATTCTTTCTGAGGGACATTTTTTCCAAAACTCAAATAGCAGAGCCCCACTAGCCTTCAGGAGCACACGTCATTTCCCCTGTAAGACAATAGGACTCCTCATGCCACCAGCTTGCATGCTTCCACGAATGCGTTTCTCAGTCTGTTCCCTGCTTTTCTGCTCTCCAGACCCTACCTACCCCACAGAATCCATCTTAAGGCAGACCTGCAGGTCTCTCCCTGGCACCACAGAAAATACCATCCCCCAACATCTCCTTTTCAGATCTATTTATTGCCACTTTCACACTGAGACTCAAGTTCATATATTTTAGTTGGCCCTAATAAATGTTCGTGACTTATACAGCAGCTAAGTTGTAAAACAATTTCAATCCTGCCCCTTCCTTTCACTCCCGGAAATTCAATCACCAAATATGTATTAAGTCCTTAGATGCCAGGCCCTTTGCGCAGGGTACCTTCAAGTACAGTCCATAAATGTAATCATCTCAGCAAGATTTAGGGAATGGCATCATTACCGCATCATCAGATGAGGAAAGCCGCACCTCTGAGAGGCACAGTGGTATTCTAAAGACCAAAGAGTGAGCTAAAGCACACGGCTGTGGATTGAATCTGAGTGGCTGGCACCTGGACTACTTGTGCTGTTCTGCTTGGGCTGCCGTCACAAACCACCACAGGCTGTGCGGCTTACACAGCAGAATCTAGCTGCTCATGGTGCTGGAGGTTGGAAGCCCAAGACCAGGGTGTCAGCAGGGGCCATTTCTCCTGAGGCCTCCCTCCTTGGCTTGCGGACGGCGGCCTCCTGGCTGTGTCCCTACATGGCCTTTCCTAGTGCAGCTCTTCCCCAGTGTCCCTCCCTGCTCTCCTGAGGGCACCAGTCAAATTGGATTAGGGCCCTGCCATTATGATCTCATTTCATTGGAATTACCTTGTTTTAAAGGTCCTTTCTACCAATACAGTCACATTCTGAGGTACTGGGGGTTAGGACTTCAACATACGAATGTGGGGGGAGAGGAAAGGGAGACAATTCATCCACGACAGTGTCCTACTGCCCGCTGTGCATAACTGCTCTGCAAGTACAACCCATACTAGCAGAGTGTAGTCGAGAGGCTGGCCTTTTAATTTTGGGTGCATATTAATTTATGCCTGTTTTTGTGATTGCTTTTTTTCTTTTTTTGGCAGATCAAGAGAAGTAAGAATATGTTTTAGGAAAAAGAAGTAAAAAATAAAAGTCAGACAAAATGAGGCAGTACAAGTAAAACAAATTTTACATCGTTGCCTTTGCATTCTTTTTTCTTTGGCTTTAGTTCTTCCTGGACCCTGTTTGCTGAGGGAGTTAGGAGCCCATTGTGTGTTTGCTGCAGGCAATTGCTTGGAGCCTGGAGAGTCTTGTGAAACTCCAGAATCTACTGACACTTGCAGGAGTCCAGAACTCAAGGCAAACAAGCTGTTCTCGAGAGTGGCTGGCTGTTTTCTAACACTGGTTAAAAGGCTTAGCGCGTGTCTAGTGTAGTACCCAAACCCAGAGTGTGCTCGGTAAATATGCTAAATAATGTGCCTAGAGTAAGGTTTCTGCTGTGGGCATGGAGAGCGTCTTTCTTGGAAAAGTGAGGCCTGGGCTTCCAGGAAGTCGTGCTGAACACAGTGAGTTGCTTTGACACTTTCACCTGCAGTTATTTTTGTTGCAATAACCAACCGCCAAATAACTTGATCCAGGGGATAAGAGGTGAGAACCATTTATACTTCCAGGTGCAACAGAGTAAGGTGCAGTGACTTGTTGTAAATGTGCTCACAGCAAGGTGAGAAGGCCCCGTAGAGGGACCAGACATCTGCTCTGAAGAAGGGAGAGCAGCAGATGATGCTGAGAGACAGAGAAAAGCAGAGCCAGGACTCTGGACGGGCAGAGAAGCCAGCCAACCAGCCGGCTTTAAAGTCTTAAATGGCAGTTTGATCTTTGCTTTCTTTAGGGCATTGGAAGTCCTCGAAGAGGACCTGGGAGAGGGTGACACAGCAAGTCACTTGCTTTAGTTTGGGTTTTCACAGAGGCAGACACTGAGATGAGGATACAAGGAAAGTTGTTTATTTGGGAGATAAAGGAAAACACCCAGGGGAAGGGCAACCATTGCCAGCCGGTGGGACTTAATCCCACTGGGGAACTCTCAGAACCAGAGTAGAACACACATCTCAGAGTTATCCCAGGTAGGCGAGGGAGCTATGATGTGTACATACCGACTCCTAAAGTCACTGGCGGGGGCTGCTGCCTGAGGCAAAGTGGGCACACGTCAATTCCCAGAACTTCCTGCCTGCTTCTTGGGGCAGAGTGGGCTCCAGGGTGGGAGGATGGACCCCACCTTTAGGCAGAGACACATAGGTAGGTGCTGATGGCAGGAAGTCAGAGGATATGGGCAGGGCACCAATGGGCAGGGTTCGCCCATTAGTGCATGGAAGGAAAGGACATAGGCTTAGGCTCGGAATCCAGCTCCACCATTTAGCAGTGGAGTGTCCTTAGCCAGTCACTCAATCTTCTATGCCTCCATTTCTTCATCTGAGATAAACAACAACAACAAGGCCTGGACATGCTTGAAAGGGCTCAGGTAGGATTGAAAGAGATAATCCATGAAATGTTCATTTGCCAAGTGCCCCCAGAATGTCACTATTAGTGTTATCAACATCATCAGGACCAATGAGTTAACCTAACACAGTAGCAGGGAGTGTGTTTCTGAATGCATGGGCTGCAGAACTGGCAAGTTCTGGAGTAAACAGAGTCTGAGAAGATCTGAGGGGGTTGAGTGCTACCTGGAGACCACAATACCTGCCAGGCAACAGGCAAATTAGGCCACCACTTCCAGGTGACTCTGTACTCTTGGAATAGTTCGTGAGGATGTGGGGATCGTCCCCAGATGCCCATCTTCTTCATGATTTCACTTGGCTGATCCTACGGTGAGTCTGCCATTGAGTAAAAGGTGACTTTCGGAAGAGTTGCTGTCAGATCTCAAGGACACACCTTCCTCTAATTGCTTGGAGTGTGCGGCTACGTAGAACAATGTGCGGCTTTCCTCTCCACCAATTCTCAACTATCTGCACCACTGGGAAAGATCAAAGATGGGGATGCACAACTTTTGGATAATTCGAAATTCTTTATAGTTAGCTTTTAGGAACTTTTAGACACAACAGATTGTCTTAGAGCGATATTAAAGTGATGCTTTATTCCTTAAGCACAAACCAACTGGCAGTTAGAGGAGTCGGGTCAAAGCTTTCTGAATGGCAAGGGAAGCCATCTGGGGATGGCTGATGTCACTGATGCAGAATGAAATCCCAGGAGCACCCAGTGCAGCCAGTGGGTCCCAGGAAAGAGCAAGAGTCCTGGAGCGACTGAGTTAAGACTTTCCCGAGGCCGCGTGTTGGAATTTCCAGCACATCCTTACCAGAGCTCAGCAGTGATAAAGCGTGCATTTTCTTTCACTCCAAACAACGTCAGTATATTTTAAAATTAAGAAGCTTGATGGGAGAAGGGTCCATTTATTTCATACTGTAGGCACAAATATGAAGAGTTCAAAATTCATTCAAGACACATTTATTAACTTATAGGATGGGAGCTATGTACATTAGGCATTGGGGATCTGTAATCTCTGCCTTTAAATCATTCCGAGTGGAGGGGTAGAGAAATAAACATTTCTGGAGGACGTCGTGATAATCAAGAAAGCCGAAGTAGGGACAGGGTTCTGTGGAAAGGCAAAGGAGGGCGTGTGACGCAGGCCAGTTTAGAAAAGCCTTGTAAAGAAGTGAAGCTGCCGTGGTTTGAGGAGTGCTGAGGAAATAAGGAAATGGAAATAATGACTGTGGATTACTCTTTCAATCAGTGGCTTATAAAGGAAGGGAAAAAGATAGCCCAGCAGCAAAGAATGTACTACTGAGTGAGGGAGATTTCTGTAAAAATGGGAGAGGCTTGAGCATGTACTTAAAAAAAAAAAAAAGAAAAGAAAAAAGAAAGAAAGAAAATGGCCAAAGATGGGATTTTAAAAAATACAAGGGAGCATATGGGCTCATTAATGGAGTTAGGTTCCCATGGGGTAGGGCTTAATTTTGAGCAGAATGTGGGACACCTCTTTGCTTGGGGTGGGAGGGAAGAGGCAGAGCGATAAGAACGCAGAGAGTTTGTAGGTGGTGGGTGGGTATGAGATTTGACAGAATTCGTAACTGATTATTTCTTCTGTGAATCTGGGGCAAGGCCATCTGTTGAGAATGGAAAGGATACATAGGAAGCACGAAGGGAGTGGTAAAGAGTGCAATAGTCAATGCAGAAACATACTAAGAAATACCAAGGGCCCAGTTTAGCCTGAAGCTGTAACCTGATAGGACACCAGTCCGTGTAGTTACAGTACTCCCCGGCAGCAGCATCAGAATCCCGGGCGGAGAAGGGGATGTGAGTATGTGCTGCTCAGCAGTGAAGTAAGGCATCTGTGGCAAAGGGACAGGGTGGCAGGCGAGTAGAGTATGTTCTAAGATGGAGAAGCTCAGTGAAGCCCAGAAGCAGCCGGCAGACTTGGAGACAGGAAGCAATCAGGGGACCAGAGTGTGGGATATGATAGAAGAGCAAGGGCCACAGAAAGAGGGAATGGCAGTATCAGAGAGTGGACTTTAAGGCCGTAAATTTTTCAACTAATTCAAGCTCCAGGGTATGGCCAGGAGAGTGGATTACCAACACCATGAGGGCCAAGTGTTGCTGCTGTCATCCCCTTGTGTGTTAATGTGCCTTGGGAAAATGGCGGGATCAATACCATAGAGCAATTTGGAGACATAAAATCAAGTATTCATTCTAGCTCCTTTTGCTGAACCACTTGGAGTCTCTGCAACCAT
Organism: Eulemur rufifrons; assembly: GCF_041146395.1. Taxonomy (NCBI): domain Eukaryota; kingdom Metazoa; phylum Chordata; class Mammalia; order Primates; family Lemuridae; genus Eulemur; species Eulemur rufifrons. The sequence continues at coordinate 6,796,819 of NC_090988.1, read as the reverse complement.
AAAACACAACAGGAATAGCTACTGGCCCATCCCTTCCTGATCCTTGAACAGACAGACCTTTCTGATGTGCTCTCTGCTCTAGAAGGGACATTTCATAACATAGTCGAGACGACCAAGACAAAGGCAAAGAGGAAACACTGGCAGGGCCCCCACCCAGTTCAGATCTTTCTGACAGTTCATGTGTTTTAAACTTCACCTACCAGAGCTGTCAATTCGATCCAGACTCCCTCTTAAGATGTGATTGGAACAAGACAGCTTCATGGTAATTCTATCATCATTAAGCAGTTCTAAAGCACTTTAGAATGTCAAAGCACTTTATGATTTTGCTTATTAATTTTTACACATAACAATGCCAAAAAGCAGTCCAGCAGCCTGAGCAAGTTTTGTCAGGAGTGCAATGAAGAAAAACAATATATAGAAATGGACTTTAGGAGAAGCTAGATCAGGACTTAGCCAAGGAGCAACACGATTCAGGTCACTGTCCCTGAGCTTGGGAAATGCCAATGAACTACCCCAGAAACCCAGCTTCTTTGGTTAGAAGCAGTGAAGGAAGCAACCAAGTCATCAAACTCAGTTTAAAGAGTATCATCATACAGTATAGATTTTTGGGGGTAGGTAATAGGTGCTCGACAATGCAATAAACACATTCATGTAAACTCAAGCCCCATTTGGGTGGTATGGATATTTAAAGACAAAAAAACTTCTTTAGGCTCCATATGCATAATTTTTTCTTCTGTATTTCTTTTATAATTCAATAAAAATTTACTTAAAAAAGAAGTTTACAAGAAAATAAAGCTTTCCATATTTTGGACAATTCCTATAATTCTGTATCAGCCAAACTATCAGTCAAGGGCTTGGGCAAAATAAATAATTATTCAGCCAAAATGAAGAAGAAAGAGAGGAAGGAAAGAAGGAAGGAGAAAATCAGACAAAGATCTTTTGGAAAATGCCATTTTTTAACACAGTTCATTATGACAGTGAAGGAAGAGAGCAAAAAAAAAAAAAAAAAAATCATGCTAATCTCAGCTCTATTAGACTGAAAGAATACAGTGTTTACCAAGGACCACATCAGGAGACATTTCCTTAATTAGAACTTTTCCACACTCATAAAAAGGGCACCTGAAAGGAGAGAAAACATTTTTTAAAGAGCAAAGAATGAACTGTAGTTGACGGCTCCGCTTTAATTTAATTACTATGACTATATTAGCAATGGGTGTCTAGAATTCAAAATGATCACCAGTCCTGAAATGACTCTCTTCCCACTTGGCACGGCTGCCGCACCTGCCCGCACAGTGCCAGCCGACAGGAGCAGGCCCGGCTTCCCGCACGCACCCGCCGGGGTAAAGAACGCCAGTGTGCTGAGGGCAGAAGGCGTTCGCTGGAAATCAGAGAAGGCTTTCCTTTGACAAAAGGACGTCTGGGCACTCTCATGACCCTCTGAGGTTTATATTGGAAATTCCACATCCATGTGCTAAAAGATTATTGGAAATTCCCTACCAAACATAGGAACCTTCAAGGGTACTTAAAACATGTTTCATGAGAGTAGGCTACAACAGAAGGCTCTTCATAGAGATTGTTTTAGACCTTCTGAATTTGAACATGAACCATTTTACAGAACAAAAAAAGGGCTGTAGTATAGGACTGGGGGTGCAGCAGTAGCCTCAGTTTCCCAAACAAGCAGGTATCTATAGGTACAGAAACATAGCTACTCGTGAACTCTCACTATTAGACGACATAGAATTCTAGCCAACAGTTCTTTTCTGGACATAAAAAGAACCAGTATCTCTCTGAGATGGGAAGCGACAGATAAAGAAAGGAGCCTTCAGGTGAAGAGCTCCTAGCTCTGTACTTTTTCCTTCACCTTTTTCCCTTCGAGTGCCTGTAAGAACCAACTCTAGTTTTGTATTTTTGCAAGACCTGGCAGCGTCGTTTTAGAAGGTCTAGGTAGAGGAGGCAACATGGTTGCTGGAATCACAATTTCTCAGAAAAGTCGATTTCGAAGGCTTTGTTGAAGTCCTATCTCAGACAATCTGAACGCACCAGGATTAGGAGGTGCTAAATTCTCAGCCCTTGGGTCTGCCCTTCACAGGAAGGCTGAGGCTCCTCTGTCCCCTGCAGCAGTGAAAGGTCTCCTGGCTGCCCACGGAGGGAGGGCAGGAAAGGGGCGAGAAGGCTGATGCTATTAAAAGACTAAGATATTTCAGGCTCTGCAAAATACTCAGGTCTGTGGGAGCCCCATCCTTTGTCTGAGAGATTCTACTGAGAAGCGCTGGTCTGATTTTTCACAGCTGCCGTGCAGGCGGGCTTCCCACCGGAGTCCGCAGGGGAGAGGGCCTTTAGGAAAACTGCAGCCTCAGGCAGGGAGATTTCCAGAGGGATCCCAAAAAAAGCCTACCCATTAAAATCTTTGCTGTAGTAGGAATTTCATTTTTTACAATAAATTATATTAGGTACCAGCAAGGTTAATCTATGAAGACATCAGAATTAATTCCTAATGGAAATTTCTAAAATACATACACACATGCATACACACATATTCTCTATTAAAATAGGAGAGACAAGTTAAACCAGAAATATAAATAGGAGGTACAGCGCAATCTCTAGTAAATTTCTCATAATATTTCATATTAATGTTTCATCCAGTTTAGGTATCATCTAATTATGGGGTTGATGAAGCTTCGGGGAAAGTATGCAATGGAGTGCAGAATCACATTTCCCTTCCCTTATAAAGTGTGTATTTGGTTTATTTTCAAATTTTCTGTTGCTCAGCATTCTTGTAAATTAAGCTGTCACCCATCAGCAACTGAAGTCACCTGATCAGGTGCTGTAGTGCTTAGCTGCAGATGGGAAACCTCTGGAGGTCCCCTTTCTGATTAACTCTCTTAGTTCAGATGGTTCTCAGCATCTCCCCAAATGTTTCCAATTCTGGCTATTTTCTTCTAGGAAACTCATTAATCTTAGCTATTGGGCTTTGCTCCATAAAACCTCCAACCTGGCTTCTGCCCATCCCAAGTGCGCCCAGTTTGAGCATGCCAGTATCTTAGCCTTTTTTTCTTTCTCTTAACCCTCATTCTGTTTCTAGAGTAGGGGAGAAGGTAAAAGGGTTATGACCAATTTTTTTCTGAAGCACAGCAAAAGAAACACAGATTATGTTAACCACAGATGCTACTATAGAATGGTCTTTTCCTCTTACACAGTACTTATCATGCATTAGAATCAGAACTGGAATTAATAAAAACAGAAATGAAAATGTGATTCATGATGCTAAAGATGAGTGCTCTTTTGGGGGTCTTTCTGTACATTTGATACAGTGCAAGTCACATTTTAAATCTTCATAACAAGCAAAACTTGTAAGCAAAGTTCTACCACTAGTTTAAAAGTGCTTATTATATTATTTAAAATTAACAAAGAAATAAAACAAAGCAAAAAAGCAAAAGGTGAACAAGCTAAGTGCAATCCAGGGAGGTACTTACAGTTAGCACATATTTTTTTCTTTCCCTTTTCCCTTCTTTCCTTCCCTCCTCCCTTCCACAAGCATGTATTAATATTTGAGGAACAATTGCTCTCAATGTGCTATGGGCAAAAGTTACAGAGATGACTGTGGTGCTGGCCTTACCTTCAAAGATGTGCAAGCAGTCAAGAGGCAACAAAACCTCAAGTCACTAACATGAATATAATACAAATGCTAGAATCAGGGTATTAAAAATACAGAGGAGCATCAAAAAAGGGGGAATCATTTTCACTAAGACACTTGGGCAAGTTTCAGAGAGGTGATACTTGAATTGGGCTTTGAAGAATGTTTAGGATTTAGGCTCCCAGAGAAAGCGAGGAGGAATGTTTCAGGCAGCAGGAAGGGCAGGGGTGGTCCCATGAGGAAATAAGTGACTGGCTGCCGGGCGAGCAGGGGATGGGTTTGTTCCCCAGGTCACACAACTACCAAACACTCCTCCACAAGGGTGCTGTGAGTTGTTCATGTGAATGGACAAGGAGGATGCGATGGCAAAGGTAGGTGGAGATTGAAAAACAAAGGCATTCGGGCACTACACCAAGGAATTTGGATTTTATCCTCCAAGCACTAGTGATTCTTCAAAGGGGGAAGTCAAAAGGTATGCTCTGCAAAGACAGCTTTGGCAGAATGGGCTGGGCGCTGAGTTTATGATGGTTGGTCGCCTGGGCCAAAGAAGGTAAAGATGAGGCTGAGAGACCCTGAGCAGACGAGACTGGGAGGAGGAGACAGCTGTAACAGATGTCCCAGTAGACTGTATTTGAACTTATACCTCAATTGTATTGGGGAATTCATCTTGTAACCTCCATTGTGCATTGCATACGCCTCTGGCAGGAGTGGGAGAGAAGTCAAAGTAGAATGGACAGACGTAAACTTGGCAATTTAGAGTTGGGGGACGGCTGGAGGGAGGCAAGTTTGCAGAGGAGTGTATGGAGCTGGAGTCAGCAGATGGGAGCCTGAGAACCAGCATCTTTCCACTGCTTCATGAGGCCCCAGAAGATCTTCATGAGAAACATTAAATTAAACATAGGTTTGACCAGCTCATTGAATAAAAAAAAAAAAAAAAAGGAAGTTAAAAAAAAAAAGAAAGAAAAAGGAAGAATCATGAAAACAGACAAAATAAGAGCAGGAAACCCAGATTAAGAATCTACCTTGATTCAAAGATACGCTGGATTTTTTAAGTCCACAAGTGTAATAGGACATAATGAAGATTTAAGCTTTAAATATAACCTAATACCCATCTAATTAGGATAATAAAATACAAGGAGTTGCTGTGCCATCCGTATGATAATGTAACTCAACTCCCAGTGCACCCTTTTTTCTTCCCCTCCTGTGCAGAAGGCCTCTGGGTGACCGCACGGGTGGTTAACTGATGGGAATGGGAGTGTGAAGCACAAAAGCGGGGAACACAACACCGAAATAGGAGCGTCTGCAGCCTGGTGCTGTACAGGGAGGGTCAGAGTGTGGCACACGTGGGCAGTGATTTTAGCTTCTGAGTCTTGCTAGGAAGAGGCTCCTTCCAGCCAAGGTTTTATTTGGGTCTATTTGGTTTTCCCCCTTTTTCCACTGTTTACCTGAGACTTTAAAAAATTAAAGTAAAATAAAAAACCAAAACAAGCAGCTTTAAATAAAAAAGATGGGCATATTTGGCTATACTATAAAAAATTAAAACTTTTGTAATAAAGTCAAAAGACAAATAAGAGATTTGTGGGGGGGAAAGTTACAAAGAAGAGGCTACACATTAACAAAGAAAGAAAGAAAGAAAGCAAAACTCTTGCAGATTAAAAAGAGGTGATTAATGAATAAAAATTTGCAGAGGCTCATTCACAGAATACAAATGCAAACCTATAGATGAAATAAATCATGGTCATACTCTCCAGTGGTGGGAACGTACAAACCAAACAGCTATCACTTCACACTTCATTAGATGGCTAGGACTTTTAAGGCTGATAACCCTTATGGCTGGAAGGAGAAAGGATATTTTCAATGTATATTTTATAGAAATGAGAATTCTGTACTTTTTTGTCTGCATCTTCCTTTTCTTCTTCAATGATACTGATGAAAATCTGTTTAAGTTATTTGGCATAGTTTGAATCCATTCTTTTTAAAGACCACTTAGTATCCCGTGGTGTATGCATAATCTAATTTATTCTACCATTCACCTACTAGTGGACATTCACTATTATTTGCTACCAAAGTTGACCAAGGCTATAACAACTTTTTTTTTTTATTTCAATAGATTTAGGAGGCACATGGATGAATTGTACAGTGGTGAAGCCAGGGCTTTTAGTGCACCCATCACCAAATAGTGTACACTGTACCCCATAGGTAATTTTTAATCCTTCGCCCTCCTCCCACCATTCCCCCTCCTGAGCCTCCAAAGTCCTTTGCACCACTGAGTATGACCATGTATACCTTCCTTTAGCTCCCCTGATAAGCGAGAACATGCGTTACTTGTGTTTCCATTCCTGAGATACTTCACTTAGGACACTGGCCTCCAGTTCCATCCAAGTTGCTCCAAAAGACTTTATTTCATTGTTGTAATAACTTTATCACAAATATATATTCTTATTTATATTGACTTTATTTCTGTGAGATAGCTTCTAAGGTCTTCCAAGATTTGGGATCACTGGACAAATCCTAGTATTATATGTACTTTTAGTTTCAACAGGAGTTGCCAATTACAGCAGTGAATTATAGTGATGAGGAACACAAACTCAAGGGACCAGTTCCCTGGGCTTCATCTTGGCTTTGCCACTAACCTTGGGCACGTTACTTAGACTCTTTGTGCTTCAGTTTCCTTATGTGTAACATTGGGATACAATAATATTGTCCTCTTAGGATTTTTTTACAATGATTAAATGAGTTAATATATGTAACTAATGTATGTGTATTAAAGCATATGTAATTGTATGTACATAATCTATACATAGTGTAGTGATGCCTCATTCATCGTAAATGTATCTTAACCTGTGCTACCATTATTTCTTAGAGAATAGACACTGGAGACTATCGTAAGAATTCATTTTGTAACCTTTACTGTGCATTGTATATACCCCTGGCAGTGTGTGAGATGATTTCAGGTGGTATATGGAAGGATTATTTTAATGTTACTCATTCATTACAATTTATTATAGAGGAAGAGGTGTTGTGTTTTTTCCCATTTACAGCAGTAATAAAAATTTATTTACAAATAAATGTATTTACATAAAAGCATGAATAGCTTTAAATTAGAAAATAATAAATATAATGATACAGGTTATATACAAATATGGCAAAAATGTAAAGTTTGGGAATGATTGATATTCTGTAATATTATCATCCATTATTCTAATTCTCCAAGCATTTGCTGTGAAAAATTCCTCTAGGTAAATTCTTTTAACTAGTACCTGAACCACGTGGTATCTACTCAGTGGTGGGCTGGTAAACCTGCTCTCCAAAAGCAAGCTGATTTGTAGTGTTAGCTGATTTCTATGAGGTAAATATTCCCACCAGGGCCAATTTTATGTTACCAACAATTTAACCAGCTTGCAATATTCCTGAATATTTAAAAACCAGCTCCTTGCACCTGACAGGAGCTGGCTCCTGAACACCACTGTCCTGCTTACCTGTTAAAGTCAAGATTTTGGTAACTGAAGTGGACAAAACCAGGTATGAAAACAGCATTTTGTATTTTGTCTCAGTAAGTTGTATGTCTGTCTCAATGACCTACAATTTTAAAAATGTGCAAGAAAAGGTTAGTCCTGAATAGGAGTCCAGGTGTTTAGAAATGAGTGAGAGTTTTAAATTAAAGGGCAGTGCTCCGAGAAAAGGTAGCCCTGTGGGAGGATTCTCATTTCACTGTGCTTTGAAACAAAGTCGTCGGTTCATAGAACATCCCTCTCTAGCAATATGAATTGCACTGCCTCGCACCAGCCCCTGTCCCGTGTCGGCTGTGTGCCTCCTCTGTTCGTAGATGCCCGGGGGGGTTCTGTGCTCCCAGGGCCCCTGGAGCCTTGTGCTACTGTGTCAAAGCCCTTGCACACTGAGCTACAATACTCTGTCCACACGGCTGGGAGTGCCTCTCAACATCTTAACTTCTTCCCTTTGCTGTTCCCGGGTTCTAGAAGATATACTCACTCAGAGAATGTTTGTGCAGTAGAGGGATGAACAGACAGTTCTTAGAATTAACAGGATTTAAGGGATTGTCTTGTTTGACTCCATAATATCATAGACAAGAACCCTGAGTTCCTTTGAAGTCAGTGATTTTTTTATGCAGAGGTTCACCATCAGACAGAGCAGAACTGAGATTAGAACCCAGGTATCTAATGCTCAGTGTCCTTTCGTCCTTTTGTTACAACATATAGCTGTTGGCTCCGTATTACCCAAACAAGGCTAGCGTTGTTCCCATTCCAGCATCGGTAACAATCTTGCTGTTCGTTCCTTCACCAGCCAATAAGCACGCACTGAGCGCCTACTCTATGCCAGGTGCTATATCCCTTCGTTTTTCTCTCCTTCCTTGCCTTCCTACCTTACGTTTCCCTTCTTTTCTTTCTTCCAGGAGATCAATGTAGCTGAACACCTTGGGGATAAGTTCTGGAAAATACAAGGTCAAGACTATTAAATCTATTGATTATTGGCAAAGCTCCTTGACCTTCAGATTAGAAACTCTATAGTAGTCAGTTGCTGAGAATTCCAGGTGGCTGAGCTCAGCCCACAGCCCCTCTGTTCTCTTGCTGGCATGACAAGCCACAAACAGCATTGTGTCCCAGAGCCTCTCCCTGAGGTCCCCTTGCCTCAGCTCGTGCAGGCTGGTGGTTGGCACCAAGGGCAAAGACAAGGATAGCCTGGCAGGGCCTCCTGGCCCTGGGCCCTATCATTTGAATGGCATCCAGTTTTGGAAGGCCACACACATCACAGTCAGTATTGAGTGACAAAGATCCTTTTATTTCTGTGAATAGGGGATGGAGAGAGCTAACACACAAATTATCTGGCTCTACAGGGCGAGCTTCACAGGCAGGCGTACTTCTCAGCACTTTGGGGCATCAGTGGGCAAGGGTGAGGGAGGACAGGAAGGCACACCCGTGGGCATGTGAGCTGCAGGCACAATCTCTCTTCATCACATCAGGGAGTGGCAATCAATTGTCACTTTGAACAAGAAGACCCACCAGATGTTACAATGATTCAGCTTCTGCAGGAGGTTTTCCTGAACGTGAAAATTTGGTTCATTTCTTCCATTGTGCCACTCAGAGGTGGGGTCCCCAGTTACCATCCGGGGCATTTGCTGGGCTAGGTCTCTGGGCACTTCTGGCCAAGATTTCTGCAAAGTCCTTATGGGGCACGTGCCAATCTGTCACCCTTGGCCCTCTCTCACATTCGTAGTTCTGGTGGTCTAATGTCCTCCTGGCTGCCCCCAGCAATGCCAGGGGCCCTGACAGCCAAGGGGGCCCCACGCCACCCAGCCTGCCCCCAGGCTGCCCAAGCTCTCCTCAGGGGCTTCTCAGAACGTTTATTGGGCATCCGCTCTGCTTTTCAAGAAAAAACTGCAGGGGAACAGCAGGGCCTGGCAGGCTTCGGATTTGAAATCTGGATAATCCATCTGAAACCTCAAGGCCTGGGCAGGAGTAAACTAAAAATTAAATTAAATCAGAAGCACAAAATCTGTCTTCCTGGCTCTAAGACAACCTCACCTCAGACTTTGAATGTTAGACGAGATAAAATCACAGTCAGAAATTATTCAACCTTTCCTACCTCCCCCTCCATTTCACTGGTAGGGAAATTGAGGCCCAGTGACAGGAAATGACTTGCTCGTGGTCCCAGAACCAGGAAAATGAAGTGCCCTGTTTTGTCAATCTTTTTTTTTTTCTTAAACAAACATTTTTATACGTTAGGCCTACTTGTAAGTGCTTTTCAGACATTAACACATTTCATTCTCAGTTCAAATGTATGGGGTTATATCATTATCCCATCATTCACCTTCTCTAGTCTCTAGAAGTGAGAACACAGAGAGGATTAGTAATTTGCTCGAGGCCTCACAGTTCAGAACTGGCTGGGCTGGGATCTGTACTGGGATTTGTACCTGGCCGTGAGGGTATAAATTCAATGCTTCTCTCCACTGCCAGGCTGCCCAGGACACCACATTTCTCCCTGTACAGCTCTGCCATTCAGAGTCAGGCAGAGCCCAGCAATCTGAGATGTAAGAACACTTAATGTGATGAAAGCCCGTGTGTTTCCACCTAAGCACAACAACCTCAATCTATCTGGTAGGAACAAATTAATTCCCCCCATGTTTGATGCAGAAGTGAGAGGAGAACAGTAACAAAGAAATCATAACTCTTTTTAAAAAATGAGGGTTACAGTTAAAAAAATAGAATGCTAGTTATGAAGGAAAACTTATTTTGCTTATGAGACAACCAAAATACAAGGACCAGTAAAGGATAAGATGAGACAAAGAGGCCGTCAATCAACTCTTTATGCCCTAGGATCTGTCTTTGTATTTATTCATTTGCTGAATATTTACTAGCACCTTCTATGCATGGGGCACTGTTCTCAGGTCTAGGAATACAGTCGTGGACATAACAAGGTCTCTGCCTTCATAGAGCTTAGGTTTTAATGAAAAGGAAGACAGACAAGCAAATAAAGAAATAAATCTGAATATATAATATGTGGAACAGTGATAGTAAAGCAAGGAAGAGGGGATGGGGAGTCCTGGGACTAGGGGTGTGATTTCATGTAATAGGTGGGTGAGCAAAGACCCACCCCCCATGTGGGCATGAACCCTGCATCTCCCTAGAGGGGCAAAGAGCTCCAGGAAGAGGAAAGAGCATGTGCAAAGGCCCCAGAACAGAAGCAGGCTCAAAGGCGGCCCATGGCAGGTGCACTGGGTCCCATGGGTGAAGGTCAGGGCAGTAAGAGGCCAACTCCAGAGAGGTCAGGCAGAGGTAGATCCAGAAACCTAACCTAGGAGATGACCAGGTTCACATTTGGAAGAGGGCCCTCTGGCCGCAAGTTGAGCCCAGATTAGAGTGGGGGCAGGGCTGAGGCTGGGGGGCTGTCCTCGGGGGGACTCCAGGCAGAGGAGGCTGGACCAGAGTGCCCACAGCACAGGATGGCCTCCTAGGAGCTGCCAGCTGGGATCTGCAGCCCATGGGATGCGGGTATGCGGGAGCAAATGGGGGAGTCCAGTTGACTGGAATTTCGGCCTGAGCTGATGGCTCCAGCCAGATTTCAGTTGCCATGACCGCATCTGGAATGGGGACACTCTGCCTCCCAAGCTCCCCTGATCTAAGAGTAGAAAGACGTACTTTCTTCCTCGGGGCCCCGGCACACAGTCTTTTCTGAAACATACTAAGAAGGAAAGAGGAGAAACAGAAGGTAGAGCACAGAGGAAGAGGACTTTCTGGAACACTAAGGTTAGTTCCATGTGACCTGGCTGCCCAGTTCTATTTGGCTTGTAACCTCAGTTCTTTTGTCCATCTAACTTGCTTTGGGTACCAAAACAAGTGCGGAAATATGTCACTTGAGATAGCTTCAGATGGGAGCCATTGCTAAATGCATGGAAAGCCTCTGGGCATGAGACCTAGGCCTGGAGCTAGCTAGCATTTAAATGTGAGCACTGCTTGGTTCTGTGAAGGAGAAAGAAACTTCCTTTTCCATTCCGAATGTGTCCTCTCTGGGCCTCTATCTGATTGACTTCCTGTAGCTCTCCCGTCCTTTAGAAGTGGGAGGCTCTGTCCCTGCCCTGTCTTTCCAGTCTTCTTTCCTAGTTTGAAACGTGTTCAGTGGCTGCACTTTAGACAGAACCACGGGCTCTTCTCTTCTGCTCAGGCTAGCATCAGGACAGACTCACAAGGCTGTAGCATGGTCCAGATCAGTCTCTCCCTGTTTGGAAGCCTCTTTATGCTAGTCCTGTCTCACAGATGACGCCCTCTGCATGGCTGGGCTGTCACCAGTTTTGCTCACTGTCATATCCTCAATGTTTAAGGGAACAGCACATGATAGATGCACAATAACATTGGTTAGAAGAAAGAGATGATGGAGGAAGAGAGGGAGACAACGGGAGGGCAGGAGGGAGGAAGAGAATAAATTCTTCCTGTCTCCTCTGTTTGCGTTGTCTTTCCCCCTCAGTGGGACATTCCGAGTGTGCTCCCGGCTGCGCGGTGGCTCCAGTGGAATTCGGTGGTAGGAGCAAGGGCTCTGCGGGGCCCCCAGGAACTAGGCTGACTCACTCCTCCCAGCCTCTGCCAGCCTCCCAGAGTTCAGACGTCTCATCCCTGCACCATTTTTTCTGTTCTGCCTTGGTATGGGATCGCTCCAGCTGCTTGACATGGGGCAAAGTTACTGTTGCCTCAATTTTCTTTCCTTTTTTAAAAAAAAATCTTGCTTATTTTTAGTTGACAAAATTTGTATGTATTTTTGGTATATAACATGATGTTTTGATATTTGTGTACATTGTGGGATGGCTAAATCAAGCTTATGAATATATGTGCATTACCTCACATACTTGTCACTTTGTGTGTGTGTGTGTGTGTGTGTGGTATATGAACACTTAATTTCTCCATTTTCTGTAAGATCTAGTTAATAATAGGATCTTTCCTTTAAAAATCCATTCTCTGGATTAAATGAGATAATGCATTCAAAATGCTTAGAAACATTCCCGGGCGTAGGATGCATTCAATAAGTATTAGCTGTCATTCTCACATAATTTGCAGAGTGCGAAGTGTTTTCTGGTATGGGGAGACAGAGGAGTGAGGAAAATGGAGAGACTGGGGCCTAACATCATCTCCCAGACATTCCTTTAGCTCTCACTGAGTGGGAAACCGATCCTCTCTACAGAGGAAAGTACTTAGCTCTCTGAGTTACATCATTCGCCCTAAAACCACACAGCAGGAGGTGAGTGGGCTGGGCCTACACCAGTGTCTCTGACCCAGACACCCTCGCACTGCACCTGCTGCCTCGACTGCCAACTCCTTGGCTCTCCTGAGCCATCCTCTGGGGATTCCGACCCAGTTCTTTCTGGCATGCTTGCTGGATGTACTTCCAGGATGTCCAGACTGCAGGGCAGGAGTGATATACATAGAGTAGCAGAGGGTCATTTCAGCCCAGGGACAGCTGTGGAGTCCCTGGGAAGAGCACGCAGGCTCGCAAAGCGGTCTGTCTCAGAGGAGGGTCTAGCAGCAGAAAGTGCTTGTGGATACTCTCCACCAGTGGGGCATCCGGAGATCAACAGCATCTATGAAGAATACATCAAGATAGGACTGGGGAGGGTCCCCTAGACTTCTGGGGGTAAAAGAGGGGATGCTCTATTTAACATTACCCCAAAAGAATCCAATCAGAGACATGGTCACCTAAAAAATGCATGCAATCTACAACCAGGCAGACCCGACTGGACCTTGGCTCAGAAATTCACCACTTACGTGACCCCACACAAATTAATTAATTTCTTTGAGCCCTCATTTTCTTCCTCTTTAAAATTTAGATGATAGGAGATAATGTCACCTATTTGACAGAGTTACAGGGATTAAATGAAACAATTTATGTAAAGTGACAGTCACTCAAATACAGTGGTGATCCACATAATGAACATAACAATAGTTTATCGGTCAACAACGGACTACACAGACGATGGTGGTCCCATAAAATTATATATCGTAGTTTTACTGTCTTTTCTACGTTTAGCTATGTTTAGGTACACAAATACTTGCCATTGTGCTACAATTACAGTAACACGCTGTGCAAGGTTGTAGCCAAGGAGCGATAGGCTGCAGCACACAGCCTAGGTGTGTCGTAGGTGCAGCCATCTGGGTTTGTGTAAGTGTATGCTATGGTGCTCACACAATGACAATATCACCTAAGGATACATTTCTCTGAACATACCCCTGCCATTAAGCAACGCATGACTGTGATTACTATGCACTTCTTTCTTGTGGGGGCGGGTGTCACTGATGGGGCTCCCATGGCTAATGGACTCATAGACAAGAGTATGACTCAAGGACAGAACGTGGACTTTTAGATCTTGCTGAAGTCTGAGAGAAAGACCCATCCAGAAAGAGAAACCAGAAACCAGAAATCCGCAGTGGCATATTTCCTATTATTCCCCACATGGGTTCCAAAAACTGACACATATTTTAGGCTTGGTGCTGTCCTAGCTGCATTTGGAGGCTTGTCGTAGGAGTCTGACGTGAGTCAGCTTGGGCAGGCTCAGCACCAGCCCCTAGTACTCGGGTTATTCTCAAACTCCCAATAGTCATATTTAAAATGCAACAGTAAAGAGATAGTGTTTTATCTTTTGTTTTTATCTTTATCTTTTTTTCTTTCTTCCTGGACTCTGGAACAAAACAACAACAATAATAAAAATCCTACTGAAAGTAAATATATTGACACTGAGAAATAGAAAAAAATTAACCCTTTGAGTTGCTGAGAATGGCGGAGGGTGGGATGAGGAGTGAGGGAAACACAAGGAGCGAGAATAAAGGCAAGGGCCGAGGCATGTTAGCACCTGGAGGGAAGGATTCCCAAAGTGAGGATTGACGCAGAGAAGAAATGAGTCCTTCCAGCTGATGGAAACACCATATTGCAAATGATTACATGCAGGACAGGATGCTATCGTTTCAAGAACAAGAGCATGTTCTCATCTTCTGGATTTGATGAAGCTGACAAGTACAATCAGAGCCTTTCTTGGAGAATTCTCAAGAGGGAAATATTCAGAAGGTTTTGCTGTACTGTAAGCGAGGCTAAGCTGAGACTCCTAACCCTCTCCTTGCGCAAGGCACAGGCGCACGGCCTCTGGGTCCTTCTCTGCTCTGACCACAGCAGTCCCATGAGGTGACTGCACACCCTCCCTGCTGGGCACTGGGGAGAACTAACACACTAGAACTAACCAGAAACTAAAGCGTATAAGGCAAATGTACAAGCGCACTTAGAAACAAGTGTAAGCCTCAGATTCCTCAACTTTAAGATCAATAAGATAATAATACCTCCTTTACCTAATTCACAGGGCTTTTTGTGAATCAACAGGAAAAATACACAATAGTTCTTTATAAAATCAACAGGAATGTACACAATAGCTCTTTATAAAATGTACATGGTTATATACCTATCATCAATATGTCATAATCAATAATAAATGGTACATAGAGCATTCAGTAAACTGAGTACCTTAAATGTGTAGCTGCACGTTTAATATTTGCTGCATGGAACAGACCCTTTAAGTCAATTATATGTTAGAATTCCTCTACCACTTCTACCACCTTTATAGGTTTGGTGTTCTTATCCTCGCTTTACACAGGAGTGAAGTAAAGCTCAGATTTTAAACATCCCAGGACTTACAGAGAGAGCCCTCGGGAGATGTGGGGTTTTAGCCTGCGGCAGTCCTTGGTGATCCATCCCCTGGGAAAGGCACACTATGGAAATGGAGAGGGACAGCCCAACGTGACTCAAGGTGAATCTTTGTAGGAGAGGGACACGGCACAGTTCTAGGACCAGCTGCCAGCGGGGAGCGGACAGGAGGGAGATGAGCCTTGGGTGGAGGAAAAGTCGCGTTTTTTCAGGCTCTGCCCATCCCCAGCGCCACACCTCCCTGCTGCCTTGGCTATTCTCCTGTTCCAGTGAGATGTGTCTTGAAAGTCTGAGAGGCCTGTTCTACCTCTGATACTGCTACTCCCTGTTTTCCATCTTTCTAGAGAATGCAACATCAGGAGAAAGGGCTGAATATTTACTATCAATTTCTCCTCTGAAAGCAGGGAGAAACTTGCCGTTAATTTGTTCTGACAAGTGTTAAAGAATGTAACGTCCCGAGAGCAAGAGAAAGCAGGATTTGATTACCTTGAAACAAGACAGGGAAGCGGGTTTGGGGGAGTAGGAAAGGTGCTGCTGTTCTTCCCCAAGAATGTCCACGCAGGGCTGTGTCCCTACTCCAGCGAGGTCAGCTGAGCATTCCTCCTCCCCTCTGCGGGAGGAGATGCCTCTAAAGGAACCAGGCTGAGTCCCAAAGACCCGGCCAGCTCCTCCCAGGTGCCAGATGATGAGTGAGTAACAGACTCTGAGAAAACAGGCGCTGGGACAAATTGCTGCTGCAGTTCCACAAAAACAGAAGGGGAAATGTGCCGGAAGCAATCAGGGCTTTTGAGAAGCAATGAGACTTCAGGGCACATCTCTCAGCCAGTGTCTCAGATGGCTTTGCAGGCATCAGATAATTAGTCCCAACAATTTCACTGTGAATAAAGTATTAATAGACCTCTGTTTACAAAAGGGGGAAGGGGTGGAGCAAAGTGAGGCCTACAGGCCGATGATCAAAATAGCAATTTGATAGCTGCTGCTAGGAAAAAAAATCAAGAAAGTAGACACCAAATCCCAAGTCTTTAAAAACAAACAAACCAACCTCTTTTGTTAAAGAAACAGACAGACGAATGCATGAGTCTTCTCCATGCAAGACCCAGGACTTGGGGAGGGGACCAAGTTGGCTTCTGATGCTTCCCTTCTTCAACCCCTCCCAGCCCCACACCATTTGGGCTCCCTCCAGATGGAACTTTCAATTCTTGGAACACCCCATTCAACCCCTCATTTCCACCCCTTCAAACACGCCGGAGCCCTCACCAACCTCCACGATCCCCAACTTTCTAAGACTGACCCCCGCCTGTCCCTCTGGGCTCCTCTTAGATGTTCCCTCAAAATCTCTAAATCTGGATTATATGGGCTCTCAGATTGCACGCCGATCTCTCCCACCACAATCCTTGCCACACCACCTTGTTATCACCTTCTGTTATTATCCCACTAAAATGTGTGGTCAGAAATCTGTGTGTGTCTTGATCAAGTTTGTCTTCAGGACTTAGAACACTGCCTGGCACATACTAGGGTCTCAATGAATATGTATTGAATGACTAGCTAGAGACACTTCTTGCCTTAAGGAAGCTTTCAATCTGGTGGGTGAGATATGTACACACAGTCCGAGGGAATGAGAATAAATGAGTATACGGTACGAACAGAACTAGCAAGCCTTAATGTTCTAAACCAGAACACTGTGGTTAATGCCATGGCATATACTATTATTGCTCTAGATTAGAATCCCACCCCAATAGATTCTTTTGTGCTGGAGAGCTTCCCCAGGCTTCGGGGCAGGTGAGATATCTAAATGGAAGTCCCCTTTTAAATTTCATCTCAGAGACTTGCCTGTCAATCTTTGGACAGACAGAGACCTTCAAAATATATCTCCTGTGTTGTCTATCTTACAGCCAGAAGTATAATTCTGCACCTTGAGCAGATAAATAGTCATTTGTTTCCCTAGAGAGGCTGTTTAGTATAACAGAAAGGACTTTGTAGGCGGTGGAATGCTATGTGTTGGAAAGAGCATAAGTTTTGGAATTAAAATGACCTTGGCTTCAAGCCCAGCTTTGCAATTTACTCACAGTGTGATTTGGACCAAGTTACCATCTCTCTGAGCCTTACTGTTAGCATTGCTCCAGAGTTGTACAGATTAACATTATATTACAGACTTGAACCTCAGTAATTTTTACTGATGGTATATAAAAAAGATACCATTTCCTGCCTCTGATACTTTCTAGCTATGTGTTTCTGAACAAGTTCTCTAATCACTCTGAGCATCAGTTTTCTCATCTATAAAATGGGAACCATCAAATTCTTCTTGCATACCTAATGTGGAGATTAAAAGTGGTAAATATATAATGTTCTTAATTTAGTCCCTGCATCGCAACAGTAGCCCTTATAACTTATGTTTTGCATTAAATAGAAATAAAATTTTGTCAAAAATTATTTTGTCCTGGTCCATAGTAGAATGTGACTTCCTTCTACCTTTTACATTTTATCTTCCTCTCTAGTTCATCCAATAGCTATAGCTCCTTTTATATGATCCTTCGCCTCTCCACCCACTGATATGATAATAATGGCCCTGACATTTCCCTTGATTATATTTTCTGCCATCTCTCTTTCCTAGGCCGGTCAAGGATTTCCAGCAAATTCTTTAGGCCAGCGTGGAGAGCCTTGGATATTCAGACCATATTTAAGGGAACTTCCTTCTTACATCCACTGACTTTGCTGTCTTGAAATTAATTTAGAAATACAATCACCGAATAGTTGAATAACACACTTCTCACCCCACTCAACTAAAAGAATAATGTCACAATTTAGAAGCTCTTATAAATAACCAAAAGGGGCATTTCCCAAAGCATTCAGATTCTGTTCCTAACTGCAAGAGGATATTACGTTGTTAACATAAAATTGGCCTATTCAGCTTTCTGAGTCTCCTTTATGGAGGAGAAAACTGATTTCCTTTTCAGATCTAAATACATTAAAGTTCACAATTAATTTAGATAACGCTGTATGAGCTGATAGTAAAATGTCTAGCAATTAAATAATGAATGCTAGGGAGCCACAGTCATCAGAGATATCAGAATACACCTTTATTATAATGATGTAAAATCAGTGTGTTTTCATATGATTTAATTATAGATTGACAGGAAAAAGTACAAAACCATAGATTAACCATTTTTAGGTAATGCATGTATTAGAAACTATGTTTCCAAAACTATGATTAGTATTGAGCAAGTTAAATTTGCCATCTTATAAAACATAATTTATATATTTCAAATATCATAACTTGGCATGAATAGAGATAGAAGACCTCTGAGTGTGATAGAGGTAGATAGTCTCTCCTATAACATGAAATGAAATGAACTGCTAAGTAATGACTGCATTTCTCTAAAGGCAGGTGCTGCTCACCATACTGTTTAGTTTTTATAGTAAAAAATGTTAGTCCCAATGACTTACATCCAGTGTAAAATGCAGCACCGATTGTAATAGTATCGTACTTTCACACAATTCGAGGGGGTGCTTCTTCAGTGTGTGCTTCAGGACAGCTGGTGGCCCTGGAACCAATAATACCCTGACTCTTCATAGAGACAGTAAGAGCTACAGGCTCAGATTCGAGTCTGAGACCCAACAAAGACCTGTGGGTTCCTGAGTTTTGAAAGCCGCTTTATGTCTAAGAGTGATGGTACAATTCTCTGGACGAAGGACATCTCTGAGCTCTGAGGCTCCACGTACCTGGCATTTTCCATAATACCACCAAATATGGGAGCCACTGAGTTGATCAAATCCCAAACTGGAAATCCCTGGAGGGATGGGAAAACAATGACTGGGCTGTAATATTCTGCAGAGAGCAGTTGTACGTGACTCTCAACGGAGAAGAGGGACTCTCCTCAAAGAACTCGGAGACTCTGAAAGGTGCTTCCTTTCAGAGCAACATAGAACAGCATGGTCTTCTCGCTCGCTGCTGTGCTGAGCGAGCCCTCTCCCAACAGCCAGCCCAGATTTTCACATTGATATGGACTGAATTTTCTTTACTACTTATTTTTTTCTAGTTTTTTTAAAGAGCGATGAGCACTGTGAATTTCACTTAAAGCCACCTGCTACCCTTCAGGCAATGGCAAAACTGACATTAACAGGCTAGGCAAAGTAGCACATGGGGGCTGGATTCCGTGTCAGAAGTGGATGATGCCGTTAATGTGCACTAAGAGCGGGAAACCGTCTCTCTAGCTAGGGAAGCATTGTTGGTAAGATTACCTTTTTGTGAGAGCGAGAAGAATATCCTATCATTTACCAATGAAGAGAGTATTGTACAAGAGTTTGGGCCAACCTCAGAGCCCCTGCGGGAAAGTTCTTCATGATAATGGAAGGAATGAATAAAAGGAACATACCTCCAAGAGCTGTGATTTTATACATTTATTTCTGTAGCTAGGTAACTATGAGGTATAACTTCAAAATACAAGGAAGCTTAAATCAAAGATGACACCGGGAAGTTCCTGCATGCAGACATTTGAATCTAACTCGAACATCTTAGTCCACTGTCCTTTCCATGGAGAGGTGCTGAGAATGACAGCAAAGCCACCAAGAACAGATTACTTGTTACTTTGTTAATGTTTGTGTTTAATCTCAAATTGTATTTTCGTGTTTTGGGTTGGATTGATTGATAGAGTGAAAGAAAGCAGAGAGCAAATGTCTCCTGTTAGACGGGAGACTGAGAGACTCAGACTGTGGCAAGCACGGCACATGCCAACATTCCCAGCGCTTTCTCCGTGTGGCCTCACTACAAGTTTTAGATAGATGGAAAATTATGCCACTGGGGAACTTAAAAATATTACACAGTTGGGGAAAGGAAAAGAATCTCTTTGCTCATCTGGAAAATGAGGGGGCCAGACAAACGATCCCTGCGGTCTCCTCCAGGTCTTAAATTCTGTATTTCCCTGATTCCTGGAGACATATTAGGGAGTGTTTCAGGAGAGAAACGCTAAGTACCAACGACATATTTTTGGCTTCCATTTGAAATAGATATCAGATACCTGTTTATTCTTTCAGATGTGCGCATCCCCATAGAGATTTCTTGTTCAATTCAATGTGGAGTCTCACTGGCTGACAGATTGGAAACACTGTAAACAGCTGGTTTTAGTGGTTTGCATTTGAACACTGCAGGGCTCTGAGAGTCTCAGACAACCAGGAAAAGGAAAGAGAAAATTTCCCTCCAATTAAATGGCTCCTCTTTAGTAGCCTGATCTGCTTGCCACTGGCATGATCCATTCCAAGTCCGGAATTACAGGTATGGGACAGTATAAAGGACACCTTGAGGCCACAGTCTCCACTGTGCTACCAATGTTAAAAAAAGAAGCAAACAGGGCCCAGAGAGATTCCCAGAAGCTTTAGCCTGAGGAAACGGTTGACTAAAATCGAGTCTGCTGTGTCCTAGTTAAGGTCTGTGTATAGGATTCTGAATCGCCCCTTACAGTTGATGTGCCGGTTTGGCATTTGCCCTGAGGCTGACGAGGAAGGATGCCCTAATCTGACACCTTAGAAAGATCAGACTTTGCAGCCATGAATGCCTGAATTCATCATCTACTTAACGTGTGACTTTAAATGAATTGAATACACATTTTGTGCCTAAATTCCCTAATCTATAAAATCAGGGGATGATAATGCCTGCATCAAAACATGTTTATAGAGATTAAAGAGGATGACATGCATAAAATTACTTGGTATCCCAGAGCCTAACACAGAGTAAATGTCCAATGATAGTCCTCTCTCACCAGTTTCAAAGTGCTGAGATAAAGCACACACACAAAGCATCCCTTCAGTTCCCACAGCCTGGACCTTTGCCTGACGTTGATAGATGCTGCCTGAATCTAATCTGAAAGCGTGAAGGTGGATGGGCCTTAAACATATCAAGGATCAACAATTTTAGGAGGATTAAATGGTAGGAAAAGGATATCATCATAGCTATCAATAATGATGATACCAATTAGCTTCTACTTAATGAGTTCTTACTGTCTATGTGGCGCTAAGCTAAATACTTCAATGCAGTTTCACTGAACACATACAACACTATGAAACAGCTAGAGCTGTTACTCCCATTTTACCGAAGAAGAAACTGAAGCTTAGAAACCTATTGGTAGAACTGATACCCTTATATATATTACCAGTCCATGGTAACGCCTCAGAAACTATACAAATATAAAATTGCCAGAGAATTATACCTGCATGGAATATGCACTGATAGTCTGCATTGAATCCCAAATGACTTTCTCATTCGTTGGTGCACTGACTCGTCGTACAAAATTTAGATGAGCACTCACTATGCACCTGGAAATAGGCTCAATGCGAGAGTTATCGAGATGGGAACATATATTCCCTGCAACTAGGTTGCTCAAGGTTTAACACACAAAGATGAAAACCAAGTAAAATTATGCAACATGTTTGGGATGGACACCTACCCTCTGCCAGTCTGTCCACACAACTGTAGACGTTCACCTAGGTACAAGCTCTCTGAGCACAGGGACAATTCCCAAGGGGAAGGAAGGTGTTTCATATATCGTCGCCACCTGTATACAACAGTACCCAATCCATATATTAGCCCCTTAGAAGAGGTGTATGTTTCTTAGCTCTTATACTGCTTGCTGTGATAGTTAGAATTAGTAATAAATTGCAAGTTGAAGTGGTCTTTATTTAAGCATTTGTGGGATGTTTGGACTGGACAAAAAAAAAGCGAAAGATAAATGCAATTTGCTTGTAGAACAAAAAGAAAAAGTCTAACAGCCCAGAATATCATGCAAATTGCAGTTATTTATTATGAGACAGTGGTATACAGGGTTATTGACTAAACAAAATATGCTGCAATGAGACCCACAAAGCATTACATTATGAGACATATATCAAGGTGTAAATTTTTTCTTATACAGAACGCTACTTGGAAACAGTATTCCTTGTCAGAGAGCTATATTTGTATTTCTGAGCCAGCCTGTGCCCTGTGGTCACATGAAAGGCACGGTGCTTTCCTTTCAGGCTGGCTTGGCCATGCTCTGGTGCAGAGCATGAGTCACAAGAAGGGGGGGTGAGGGCAGGAGGAGGTGGCTTAGGGGGTGGCAAACGAGCGAGCTCTGAACACACACCATCATGTGCTGAGAACACATCTTTCTTATTTTACCAAACTCACAAATATATATCAATTTGTTCCCTTCCTTAACTTCAGTGCATTTCTTGTTAAGGGACATCTCTTTGAAAAGAGAGCCTCTGACAAAACATACGAGCACAAAGGAATGATCAGGACCCAGAGAAGCCAGGTCTCTGTGAAGTGGTGAGTCAGCTGGGGGCGGAAGACATGTTATTGCTTCCACTCCTCGTTGGAAAATTAAGGGCCTTCCTTGAAATCAAAATTTCCCTTTGCTCTTAATAAGATGACAGTCTAGAACACTCGGCCTGCTGCTGAGAGAGTGACTTCTTGCTGGGTTTAGATTACTCAAGGGCTCTGCATTTAATCTCAGAAGGCTGCCAGCGGTTTCAAGGAGAGCTGGCAGAGTGAGAGATAGCGGAGGCCTACTGTAAATAGGTGTCCCATGCTCGGAAATCAAAGCGTGTGGATGTCGACACCAATCCTATTTCTTTTATTCTAGCTGGAGTCAAAGGACAGACACAAACCAGCACCCTCTCTCAGGCACAATGTGAACAAGAGGAATGGGAGGGGTTGAGAGGGAAGAAAGAGCCCTAGGAGCAATGTGGGAAGAGTATCAGGCCTTGGGGCTCTAAAAGCGCCGTACCTGAAGGGCGTACACCCAAGAGTCATCGTGGGCTGGAGGCTGGAAATCAGCTCCCACGGCCCCCGCCCAACCCCGCTCCCAAGCCCACGGCATCCCGAGGAGCTGCGAACTGACCCCACACCCCTCCACAAGTCCTCGCTGTCTCATTAAGCCTCTCCAAGAAAGGTCAGGATTGTAATAATGTGAGTCTGTTATGTTCTTCCTCTTGAAAAATCGAAGTTCAGGAGACAGAAGCTTTTTTTTTTTTTTTTTTTCAGAAAGAAACTATTTTTTTTAAATTAATCAGTAAAATTTCTTCCTAGGCTTTCAATAGTCCCTCAAGGGAGCTGCTAAGCCGGAGCGGAAGAGAGACGGTCTCCGCCCTTCTGCAGGAAGAACGAGTCTGTTTCTTACAGAAGGAGGACTCACCTACACGGAGGGCCTCTCAGCATGGGAAATACTTGGTGATTTCAGGAGGGAATTGTCCCATTGCAAGCTGATTGTTCTTGATATCAATGGAATCTTTCAATGAGGGAAAATCTTATGAGTGTGAGCCATTGTAAGACCATGGGTAAAATCTGCAGTATGTGCAAGTTTAATTATTGCTACTTTGAAATTCATATGTTAGGTCTTTCAAAAGCATATGTTACATATTATAATATAATTTTAGCTATATACATGTGATATACAAATATATTAAAATGTATTTACACTCATACATATATCTATATGTCCATCTATACCTATATCTGCATTCAGCACTAAGGAAAGTATTAATGCATACTTCTCTGTTCACTACCTGTAATCCCCACAGTCAAAGTCCTAATTGGTGGTGGTTCCACGAATCATTTATTCATGCGTTCATTATTGAGCATTTGTAAACGATTGAATTGTGTCCCCTCCCCCCAACCCCCCCCCAAAAAAAACATATGTTGATATTCCAACCCCCAGTACCTCAGACTATGAGCTTATTTGTCTACAGGGTCTGGGCAGCTGTAATTAGTTAGGATGCGTTCATACTGGAATAGCGTGAGCCCTTAGTCCTACATGACTTGTGCTCTTATAAGAAGAGGAGCACAGACATAGATTCGCGTGAGAAAGAAGCCCCATGAGAATGGAGGCGGATATTGAAGTGCTGCACCTGCAAGCCAAAGAACAGCAGGGAGTTTCCGTAGAACACCAGACGCTGGAAGAGGCAAAGAAGGATTCTCTCCTGTAGGGTCAGAGGCAGCATGGCCCTGCCAGCTCCTTGGTTGAACTTCTAGCCTCCAGAACAATCAAACAATACAACTATGTTGTGTTAAGCCATCCGGTTGTGGAACTTCGTTATGGCAGCCCTAGGGAACTAACTGGCCCAGAAATGCTAGGTGTGGGGAGGGCGCTTGTCTAGCATGACTGGCCCCAGCTCCCAGGAGCACAGAGCCCAGCAGTCAGGGACCCCCACACTACAATTCCGTCTTGAGTCATAAAGCTTTTAAAAACAATGAATGAGGCAAGTTTAACTACAACTTTCAGTTTTCCCTTGGGATCCCCACTTCAAATACTGCAAAGGACAAAGAGCCAGAGACAGAAAGGAAAACCACAATTCAGCGGGGAAGTCTGAGACCTTTTCTGCAGGAACCCTGGGTATTGTTTATTATTCATTTGCCTGGAGACACTTAGATTGTGTCTTTCACATTTAGTCTTCTATACTTAGGGTTAAAGTGGCAGCTATAATTTTAAGATGCCTCAAGAACATTTCTGGGTGGGGCCACGATTAGCAATTACATTGATTTGCTGAGGAGCACCCTTCAGCTTCGTGGTGAGTTTGCTGGCAGAATCCACACTCCATCCAGGGTGGGGAAGTGGGAAGCTGGATAAACATCAGGAACATTGGCCAACACCCTGCCCGGATTGTGTCAACTGGGAAATTCTTTTCTTTTTCCTCGAAAAATATGTATTTCCTGCATCGCCTGGATCATTGTTAACAGAAATTTGCTTACTTTGGGTTTTATAGACCAGTAAAATTTAAGAGAAACATAAAGGACAAGAATTAGGTGGCAATTTTTTTTATTTTGCCAGGTAAAAATGTCTACTTTCTGACATCATGAATTCTTAAAAATAGGGGGTGCATTTTTACTCTCCCAAGATAGAAAGGGTATAATCTCAGCTTGAAGGACAGTTGTTGACACAGTGACCTCCCAATGGCTTTGCTTTCCTTATTTTTCTCATTCCTCCGCAGGCTCGGGGCTTCATCATGGGGCAGCATCAGTTCATGGACCAGCATTTCCAAACCACTGACCTAGAGAATGTTATCACTATCCATCTGGCTTTGCCTCTACAAATACGGATATGAGCTCTAGCCCCCACCAGGAGAATGACAAGTTGAGATTAATATACCACGGTCGAAAATATTAACCTCTCTCTGCTGGACATGAAGGCGTTGGGAGCTGCAGGTCTGTTTATTCACCACTGTTTCCCTAGCGCCCAGCAAAGGGCCCAGCACACGGGTGTTCAGTAAATATTTGTTAATGAAAGGAAAGAGGGCACCGTATGAGCAATTACTGAAGCTGTTATCATCTCCTTCCTTGACACCCATGTCATTAAACCACCCAAACTATTATTTTTTTAATCCCTCTCTTATATTTTCATCTGTCTCCTCCTGCTGCTCATCAATGAATAAATGTAATTCATGAGATGTTTAGGTTTTCCACATGCCTGCTGAAGGATGACCAGATAGAAAACAAAAAGAAGACAGGTGATTAGAGAATGAACAGTGGCCAAAGATTAATCCCAAGATTCAGTATAAGGAATGACTCCCCAAAAATCGGAAACCAGTTTTGGAATAAACGAATTACAGTGGGCCAAGAAAAATATGTCTCTCTGTTGCAGGAAATATTTTATGAGTAGAAATTATTATGCTGAAAAACTCACCCAGATATGTCAATATGATTAGGAGCATACTTATTAATAAAATGTAGGTGGCTCCTTATGCAACCCAAAGTAGAACACTGAAAGACAAATTCTGACCTTGGCAACTCTAACATGCTATACAAATGGAATAATGAAAAAAAGAAAGGTGGAATAAGCCAAAATCTAAACAGTGGTGAGGTTCCCTGTGCTTCCAGCCTCAGCTGAGCTCAGGGCTTATGTTCCTGCCATGTCCTCAGGAGATCTCTTCTGCGTCCTCTGCGTGGCCCTTCCTGACGGCAAAGGCACAGCCGTCTCCTCCCTGTGCCCTTCTTCCCGCTCTCCCTCGCTCTGGGCTCTTCCGGCTCCTTCAGGATCTCGGTTCTTTCCCACTTGTAAATCTTCAATCTCGTCCACTCTACTTCTCCCTGTAAACATGCTCATGTCTAAATTTTTCTTTATTAACAAACCAAAAACCCCAGAGACCCTCTCTTTCCCCCATTTTTTACCTCAGTCTTCTTAAACAGTATCAATGCCTTTACCCCATGTCCCTCAGCCCCGCAATCCCCGTCACACTGACAGTTGGAAATATTTCATGTCCATGGTGACACCCTAATTATCAAAGCAGAGACCTTCTCTTGTTCCCATTTTTCTCACTCTCTCTGCAGCGTCTGAAACCACTAATCATCCCTTCCTCTTGCAACGCTCTTCTGCTATGACACCAAGGCCATTAGACCACCCAGTTTACTTTCATGACCTCTCTGACTGGTCTCTCTCTGTGCACACCCCACCCCTCTGCCCAGGAATTTTAGGTCTTACTCAAGACCTTTGAATGACCTCATCCATTTCCATGGCTTCACTTCTTTCCTCTGTGCTGACGACTCCCAAATCTCTCTCAAGTTGCAGACATTGTTCCAATTGCTTATAAATGGATACACAGAGATATAGATGTCCTATATGTATTTTACATTCATCTACTCCTTTACTTTAGCCACAAATGAATTCTACTTCCTTACAGCCTCATTTTGTTTATTGTAACACGCTCCAGAGCCCTCTTCCCCCTCCAGGCCCAGCCACTCAGGACTGGAGACTTGCTCATCCTGAGTCCTTTCTGTCCTTAACTCACGCCTCACCCCCAACCACGGGTCACACCCAGCTGTCTCCCTTTAACCCACTCCCAACACCTAGCTTAGCCTTCACAGGTGCAGTCAATCTGCTTCCCTGTTCAAAGATCCTTGTTTTCCTAATAATTTTGTTTTCTGGGAAGAAAGAAAATGTACTGATTGATCAACATGAGAAGATGACAGTTGTACATTTTATAGCAAATAAAGCATAAGCTATTCTCTCAGATGTAAAAACACACAAAACAAACATTTTATGCTGTCATTAATTTTTGTGTTAGTTTAGGCATTTGGATCACTTCTGGTGAAGTTATGTAACATGCAGAAAAGATCCTGCAGCCCAAATGTTGCTGTCTAGTCATCTGAGCTTGGACAGTGACCTGTCTTCTGTTTCCCTGAAATCACTTACCTTCATGTAACAGGGGCCAGGTGAGTAGGGGACCAACTGGATGATTCCTTGTTATATATATTCCTTTTAGATCTAGTATATATATGTTTGAGGACCTACTATTGTCAAGATCTGTTATATAATTACTTTATATGATCCTATCAAGAACCCCATAAGATAGGTACTATTTCCCCATTTTATAGGTGAGGAAAATGAGACTAAGAGAGATGCAGTGACTAATTATCTAAGGTCACTTAGCTAGTACATGGTAGAGATGGGATTTGAGCATGTATCCTAACACCAGGTTATTCTTGGAATTCCTGGAATTCCACAGCAGCCCTTTTAAATTCTATGGTTCCCTAAGTGTGATTCTATCAGTCCTGGAATTCTGGAAGTAAGCCTAGGATATCTTGGCCTTAATAGCCATTGTCCCACAGTGGTGAATATCCAGCCTCCACAATGACTAGCTCTTTCAAGCTTGCTTGAATGTCAGGCTTGGATCTCCTGGCGTGGGAAGCACCCACATACCATGACTAAAGAGATTGAAACTATGAGCATCAATTTCTGTTTTCAGGTCCCTATGAAAACCAACACAAAGACAGAAGGAAATGCACAATGACTAGGTTTTTTTGTTGTTGTTGCTGTCATTATTATATTGTCTTGCTTTCTTTTAAAAATTGGAAGTGCTTTATAAATTCATTCCTTTAGAGATACACAAGGATGAACACCAACACAGGTAAAACTCTAAATATAAGGGACCAGTAGCTATTTGACTCACCCCTCTCATTGTCAGCTTAGACTCATTCCCCTCTCATTAAGTTCCCATGAGAGAACCCCTGCTTATCGTTGTTGGAAATACCCACGTTGTGAGTGTGTGTGAGTGTGTGTGTGTGTGTGCACAGTATGACAGGGTACAAGACGAGGGGATTGAGACAGGAGGTTACAGTTGCAGATATGTGAGTTTCAATCTTGGGATATCAGGAAGCCCAATTTCAGCTGAAGATCCAAGCTATATTCTCAAACCTAACACCAATAACAATAAACCTAATCTTTTTATTTGTCTGATTAAAAAAAAAATCTGTCATCTACTTGACTGATTCAAAATCTAGTGGTGAAGGACAAAAGGGTATGATTAACTCTAACATCCCCAACTCAGCTCTCAGAGAAATTCCATGAAGTCTCTATTAACCTCCCTTTACAGATAAGAAAACTGAGGCTTACAGCCTTTAAGTAACTTCCCACTTTCGTTTGATTAGTCAACAGCAGAACAGGAATGAAAACCCAAGCGTGTTCATCTCCAGAGCCAGCGTGTTCAACCACTGATTTATAGTGCTGGTGCTTAAACCTGGAGCTTTGCAGGTCTCGACACTGGTAGTCCAGGGTCAACTGTCAGAACTGAGTGAGAATCTCAGCTCTTCCACCCCTGGGCTTTCCGTCATTTGACAGTGAATGAGGAAACAGTAGTCTCTCCACTTTAAATGCATTCACACAGAGAATTTTACATGTCACCTATCTTCCCATCTCATGGGAAGTCATCATGTTGTGTTTAAATAATCCTCTGTGCTCTGATCCTCTCAGAACAGGGCATTTCTTTTTCAGGTCTTAATTCATGCTACAAAATGTCTGGGGCTGCTCTCTCAAAGCACAGAGGCATGGCCTGGGCTCGGGGCTATGAGCCCTCCCAAGCAACCATGGGCAGCATAGCACAAATGGACATACAATCGAACATTAATTTCCTGTCTTCTAGTCTGAGGGCTCCTGAGAAGCAGGTGTCTGGCTAAGGAGAGAAGGCAGAATCAGGCTGTGGTCTCAGCAAACTCACTACTCTGTTCCTCCCTGCCAGAGTTCTTCCCTCCAGATGCCATTGCCCACTGCTAAGGACACTTCCCAGAGCAGTTTCCAGAAGCCTCCTCCCTCTCTCCATCTCTACCTGGCTCCTGGCTGCCGCCAGTATCTCTGCCAGCCTGGCCATGCCGCTTCAGAGAATCTCAATGTGTGATTGAAAGATGTCCTCCCACGGCAGGCAGAGAAATGAAAATGTTCCCTATTTCAATTATTTCCCATTCTCAAACAAAGAAATGAATAACAACTCTGCTCATTAAGAAAGAAATCCAAATTTTTTTAAAATTTCATTTTCTTCCAAAACTTGGTAGAAAAGCTGACAGTATTTGTGTGCATACTGGCGCACAAGGAGTTAACTGCTTATGTGGGAGGAAACAGTTGTAGGGGCATTGCCCATGCCTCTCTTCTGCAACCACTGCCCCCCACCACCGCCACTCCCATCCAGACAAAAGTATTATAAAAGGGCAGGACTAACAGGGTCAGACCAGAATAAGAAGTGTGTTCTGATAGGGAAGAAATATTTATTGAACCTGAACAGTTGGATTGTGGGTAGGTATTGAGAGTGCAGAGTGAAGACTGGATAAGGTCTCTGCTCTCTGTGAGTTTTTACTCATCAGGCAAAACAGTTGCACCTTCCTAGATTTGCATATGAAACCACTCCACATTTCATTGTATCCTTCCATCTACTTAAGCCTTGCACATAAATTCATTCTTTTTAGCAGCCTGTCCTTTTCCCTCCTTAGAAATTGCATGTTCAGAATTTTGCATGATCTTAGAAGTATCCATGGCAGTTTAAGAATATAAACATCATCGGATATTGCAGGAGAAAGGTGTTAAGCGGGCACTGGTCTGAATTATTCTCCACCTGTGGCAAGGGAGAAAGTGATCTGAATGAACTGACAGATCTTCTGTCACCTCAGCTAAAATTTCAATCACCAGATAGCTTTTGAGGAACACTTCATTAGGGAAGTCTACGCTGCCCTTCCTTTAAATTTCAGGATGAAATTAAATCCTCTTTTTTGCATATCTCTAGAGCAACACTTAAAATTTGCTCTGTTGACCATCAATTGCTTGAAGTCCCATGTTTGAATACTTGCATTTCCCATACCTTGCATTTAGCAGGTGATCCATGCACATTTCAGGAAGGGGAGGGAATGCAATAAGGTTGGCAGTGCAAATGGAATACGGCTTTGTTGGTGTGCATTGGTACCCTGGTTGTATAAAAACATTGAGGCCTCTTAGATCTTTTGTGATTCACTATATCTGCCAGGGATATGGTGCTGAGAGTGGCAAATATTTCAAGAAAGTGAGGGCTCCTTATGACTTGGGATCACTCGGTGATCAGATTGGCACTTGGTGAGAAAGCAGGAGATTTTTTCAACAGCTTCAAGTGATCAGGTTCTCAGCAACCTAACTCACTGTCCTAACCACCTTGGGCAATGTTCTCATCCCTTAGGGAAGGTTACCCCAGGCTGGTATCTAAAGAGTTCCTACACAGGCACTAGGGCAACAGTCTGAACAAGGAAACCCCCACTTGGGGGCTGATCTATCTTGCAGACTGTCCCTCACTGGGAATCAGTCACACCTCATTCCAGAGACACTTGGAAAGCCTGGAATAGGGGAAGCCCTGCTTGAAAAGACAAACCATGAGTGATCGTGTGGCCATCATCACAGTCAGCATTCCAACTCGTTGTAGGACCAGAGGGCTCCGCCCTCTAGCATAGATCAAGGAAGAGTGTAGACTCCCAGACCACAAGGTGACTTCACTCAGATAAATCTTAAAATAGAAGTTGGGGGAATAGGCCCCCAGTCTATGAGGTTCACTTTGCTGGAGGCAAGGGTTTGGGATAGTGCTATGAACATTGCCCCCCGCCTTAGGAAATCCATTTTCTGATCTGGGCTCAGCACTCCATAACTGACTGTAGGTCTTGGGAGAACCCACCAGCTTCCAGAGCTTCTTTGATTCCTCCCTAAAGTGAGGAGCTACGCCTGGCACTCCGCCAGACCCCGTCCTCCTCTAGAATCCAAAAGTCAAACCCAAAAGAACTTCCTTGCTTCTTCATTTCCTGCCAGCAGCAATCAGCCAAGCTCTTTTACCAAAACAGAGAATCACTGGAAATATTAACAGGAGAGGTCAATATATTGAGCTGTGTGGCCTTTTCTCGTTCTGAGAATATTTCATGTCTTTATGTTCGTACACTGAGAAAAACCTGGTCTGTGCCAATCTGCATCAAACGGCGAAGGGAGGCAAGAGGGAGGAGGAACCCAGCCCAACCTGTGATGCGGCTCTTCCAAATGGCAAACTCATTACGACCTGGCACCTGACAGGCTCGGGGACAACCTGTCTCGTCAGAGGCCCTTCCGGCTGTTTCAAGCTCTCTCACACAGCTCTGTGTCACAAGAATCCCAGCAGGTCTTGGCAACAGGCACTGAAAATGTCAGATAGTGAAAGGGGGTGTTTGGGAGCGTGGGTGAGGGCTGGGGGGAGCATCGCAATGTTTGCAGTACAAACAAAACAACAAGCAACCAACTAGGAAAACAACATGTCTTCCCAGTGAGACTGGGAAGTGAGGAGGGGGAAGAGGGAAGGAGAAGCGCCGCCCCAAGTGGGAAGGGAGTTGGCCTTTCACTTAAAGGAACTGGAACGCGGGACACTCGGCCTCATTCATTTGACCAGCATTTTGATTACTCCCAACTCTGTGGTGCTGGGCACAGAAGATACAAATGTGAATGAGGAACAGTAGCACCATCGGCTTGAGAACAGAACACACCAAGATTTAAATCTTGGCTTTAGCACTCACCAGTCATGATTTTGGGCAATGAAAAGAATCTCAGAGCCTCAATTTCATCATATATAAAATAAGGATAATAATATAGTCCCATAAAACAGTTCAAAAATTTAAGTGAGATATTGCAAGTAAAATGCCTGCCACGTAGCAGACACGCCCCAAATGAGAAACAGCAGACATGGTTCTTGCTCCAGGAGAGCTTGGAGTCTGTCTGGGGGTGGGTGGGGACTTGACCGCATGCAATAATTGCTCACAATTCAATATGCTGTTAGATACATAAACAAATTAAGTTGGAACACAAGAAGTGGGGTAATTAATTCTCCACAGAGTGATGAGAAACTTCATGAGGAAGGGAAATAAAGAGAGATTTGCAGACAAGGATCCAGGAAATGGAAGAGTGTATTTGAAATTAGAGGGGCGAGTCAAACAGGTGTGTTTGTCCAAGTGGGAAGATGTCTATGGCTGAGCTTAGAGTATGTGGAGTGGAGTGACAGGCAGGGAGCCAGACGTAGCCCAAGGCATGAAGGATCACCCTGGGCAACTTAAGTTATCTGGACCTTCCCTGCTGGGAGCAATGACAGACCACTGAAGTCTTTTCAACACTGGAGTGACCTTAGAAATACCACTTAGCTGGTAGTTTGGAGGATAAATTTGAATGAGGGCTAAATTGGAAGAAGAGTCTGGGTCATGCAGGTATGTTTTAGTTGCTGCAATCTATTGTAATGCTTCATTTACAACAGTGTCAGAATTAAGAAAGGGGCAATGGAGAGAAGGGTCCTATCAAAGGAACAGTCTTTAGCGGTTAAAGGAAGCCAGCTAGGGGACAGCGTGCTTAAAAATCTGATCCATTTCTGGTAACACTTGTCGTTAACATTGTTTTGTTTACCTAATTATTTTAAACTATTTATAAACTTTAAAAAACTTCTCTCTAGTTGGCTAATGATTTAACTCCTGAAAGAAGATTTATGAGATTTTTCCCATTTTCTAAAATCTCTCTTCATTAATTTAGGCACATCGACGTGTTGAGTTCTCACCCTCTGCAAGGCCCTGTGCATCCTGTAAGTTTGCAGAGCAAAGATGTGCTCAGTAAACCATATGGTCCTACCCGGTAGGAGTTGACCGTCTCAGTGGAAAGACGTAAACACATACCAAGTGCACAGAGCAGTTCAAAAGATAATTGGCAACTCAAAATAATAGTACAAATGGTGCAAAAATAGAAGGAAAGAGAAAGGACTGAGGGACAGGTTTTCTCAATGCGCAAGAGAAGCCAGGATGTAAGAGGCAGGTAAATTCAGCCACTTTGAGAGAACTGGCCTCCTCCCACCCCACTAGGCACAGAGTTTCTAAATTCGTTTCCCCAGATGCACTTGAAAAACCATCACATCTGAAAAAGTACTTATGACCAGATGTCATATTCAAGACAACCTCAGTTTTCATTTGATTTTTCACTGATTAATTCCTGAATGTTAGATATTTTGTTCACAAACTGATCAAACTTCATGGGCAGCGTCCTTGGAGGCCTTGTTGCTCATTTATTCTTGGTCTGATTCACTTGCCTGTCAATAAAATTGGAGACTGACCACGTACCCTTTCACTAGCCTCCAGGATGTGGCGGAGATAAATGCATTTATAAATGAAATGAATCTGAAGTATTCTAAACTCCATGGAAAAATAAAGGAGCAATTTTAATTTTAAAAGGCCACCCTGGACAAATAATAATTCCACAGACGAACCAGTCAATAATTATTTGTTGAGCACTCACTCTATTTCAGGCACTGTGCAGAGGAGGTTTGGAGGATTCACAAAAGGTAAAATACATCACTGAGAGAACCAAAGGGTAAGGCCAAGATCCTATTCATCTTTTTATCTCCTACTCAGTGCCTGGAGGGAGACGGGTGGGGGCGGGGACAGAGGGAGAGATGAGATAGAAACAGAAACAGTGCAAAGAGCAATGTCTGACCCTTTGTTTCACACTGTAGACCAGAGCTATTCAATATAAACATAAAATAAACCACATACTTAACTTTTTGCCACATATATCATTTTGAATGTTCTAGTGGCCATGTTCTAAAAAATAAAAAAATAATAAACAATGAAATTATTTTGACATATTATATTTAACCCAATATATACGGAATATTTTTATTTTGACACGTGTATGAGCTGCATTTCAGGTGTTCAGTAGCCATGTGGGGCTAATTGCCATCTCACCAGAAAGAGCAACTATACTCACACAAAAAAAGGTCAGCAAATACATACACGGAATTTGGTGTGAAACCGTCTTTGGACGAGGCGAGCAGAGTGGGCTGTAGGAGCTAAACTCTGTCCTTCCACAGGTGAAGGCTGGCACAGAAAGAAGAGCTCTGAGAAGGTATCAGGCTCTAGCCTGTCTCCTGTTCCCTCTCTGGGTCTCCCCGGACTCCTGCTTCCTGGAGACTGAACAGGTTGTACCGGCCTGGGAATAGTACTGCTGGGAACTGTCCCACCAGGAGACAACCCCTCAGTGGAGTGGTCTGGCCCAGCATCTAAGCACTGGGCAAATAGTATGGGCTGTCAGGTGCACGGTTCCGTGGCATTCATTCTACCAAAGTGGCATTTCCTTTCATACTGTGCGCTTTAGAGAAGAGAGGGGCGGGACTCAGCCCTGGGCCTTGGAGAAATAGGAAATACGGCTGTTAGGGGTCCCTGTAGGAGGATCGCCCTCCCTCTGTGGTTCTCAAGCTTGTCTGTGCATTAAAATCTTTTAAAACGTAGTAATGCCCTGGCTCCACCCCAGACCAATTAAATCAAAATCCCTTGGCGGGGGATTGGAGGGGGTAAAGCCCAGAGAGCCAATGTTTTTGTCTGTTTGTCCTTATTTCTTCAAATCTCCCAGGTTATTCTCATGAACAGCCAGAATTGAGAGAGACCTCTGCTCTATACCATCCAGCTGGCTCGAGGGGAACCAACTGTACCGGGATTTAGGATAAGGATTCGTGGTCATTAGGACCTTGTCCCTTAGACTGTTTCTCTGGGGCATCTTGACGGGGTGATCAAAGGCAAAATGAGAACAGCCAACAGTGCTGGGCCCACTGTGGCTCGCTGGGCACACATGGGTCTTGTAAAAGAACACGCTCGCACACGCGAGGAGAAGCAGAAGGTCCTGGACACAGGTGGGGATCTCACAGCCACGATTTGGATAAGAAATAATGAGGACCAGAATTATCCCAGGATTAGGTGATGGCGCTGTTTGTTTTTGTTGAAATGAGAGTATAACAAATAACGGATTAGGCTGATACTGTTTGTTTATTTATTTTGGATGATGAACACCGATTTAGGAAACTTTCCCATAAGGAGATAAGGCCAATACTTACAGTTCCAGACTTCTCCTTTATATTTTGACACTTAAATGGTCATATTTATTTACATATTTTTATCATCAGTTCAGTCTTGGAGAGCAGGGCCAGTGTTGCGATTCTTGATTCACAGTGAGGGAAACTGAGTCTGCGACAGTTGTGCTGAACTACGCGGACTCAGGTGGCACAGTTAGTGGATGAGCCTGGACAAGAGTTTACATTTTTGTTTCTTCTTTTTTGGTTGTTTGAGAATTCTGAGAGTCCACAAAAACCCGCTGATAACTCTCTCCCCCATCAGAGAACTGTCACCACATGCTGTCTCCACAGGCCCCGGGGGATTAACACCCCCTGCCTCCCTGGGCTGCTCTGCCCAGGCCACCCCATCGCTGCGGAGGTGCATGAGGAACTGAAAGACTGGATCACAGGCAAACCGCAGAGAGACCCTTTCC
The DNA here is from genome assembly GCF_041146395.1 of Eulemur rufifrons. Classification (NCBI taxonomy): domain Eukaryota; kingdom Metazoa; phylum Chordata; class Mammalia; order Primates; family Lemuridae; genus Eulemur; species Eulemur rufifrons. Next base: position 6,761,449 of record NC_090988.1, on the reverse strand, counting down.
CAGTGCTTCAGACGCCAGAACTTTCTCTTGCTAACGCACTAAGAATGTCTGCTCTCAGTATCTATCTCCTCCCAGTCCACAGTGACAAAGGGGAAGCTGGAACTGGCCCTCCACACAAGGAGCATGCAGGGAAGGCCGGTGGTGCAGCGCGTCAACGTCCTATCTCAGCAGCCACACGGCCTTGGCCCCGGCACGCGGGGGTATCTGGCCCCACCTTGGAGACCTGGAGGGCCAAGCTTCTGAGAGTTACCATGGCTGAGCCCAACAAGAGCAGGCAAACGCTGGAATAGAGAGGTGACCCGCGGCACAGAAGGGTGCCTGTGATTCAGATCACCTGCTGGCCTGGACCTGAGCCCGAGGGTGACTTTAACTGCAATAAATGGACACATCGAAACCATAAGAGCTAGTCTGCTCTGCCCTGTATGGACCATCAGAACAAAGAGGCTACGCCTTTAGGATGTCGTGGGATGAGAGGGGACGGTGAGCGCAGCAGCAGGAAACAAGCACGGCTCCCTGGGTGCAGCTAGGGCTGCCCTCGGCCGTCAGAGGCTCTGCAGACACCAGCACCAGAGACACCAGCACTAGAGTGGGCACGTGCGGCCGGTTTGGGGTTGTTCCAGGAGATGTCACCATAGCCAACAGAACATGGAGAGCAGGAAACAACAGACCACCCCAGAAGCCCAGAGCCTGCTCCGTGGAGTATATGGGCAGCGTGCTGTGGCTGCCCAGAGCTCTCGGAAAGGGATTTCAGAAGAGCTTCCATTCCCAGTCAGCAATGGGAGGCAGAGCTTGGGAACGGCTTGTTTGGAATCTTACTCTGATTGCTTTAAGCCCTGTGAAGCCAGCGGAATGGAGTTTCAAAAAGAAATAGCACCTTACATTGTTCTCTTTCCCAGGGACGTTTGAATTTCCAAAAGTTCCAACTCCTCAAACTCCAGATATGTTTTCAGACATCAGCCTGAGATGCTCAGGTGAGCATTTGAGCCGTGGGGATTTCTGAGCAGGGGCGTTTCTTAAGTGTTTAAAATCACATCTCATAAATAGCTGCCTATGTAGCTTGGTTATAGCACCAATAGGACTCGTGCCACACATAGCTCAACGTGCAACGCTGTGTAGTCAGACAGAAACCTGGGTTCAAATTCTGCTTCTGCCACTTACTAGCCAAAACACCAAGAGGCAAGTTTTCGAGTTTTGTTTTTGTTCTTTTGTTTTGTTTTTGTTTGTTTTATAGATCTCTCCGCGGCCATTTCCTCATCTCTAAAATCATGGTGATAAATATCTGCTCTACGGAGCTGTTCATGGGTAAATGAGATGATGTTGGCACAGGTGCTCAGTAATGTGAGAGATGAGCTGTGTCAGGTCCAGCTCTAAGAGCACCCCGACCCCTGTCCTGGCTTGCAGACGTGGACATCCCCACCCCCACCCTGTCCCCCAGCGGTCAGGGTATTGCTAGGGGTGTCCCCGATGGGTGCAGCACCGGTCCTTCCCCAGGGACAGCTGCGGTCCTCCTTGGAAGGCACCCGAGGGGCACTGCAGGTCTGCCTGCTGCTACCCTGGCTGTGCTCCTCGCCCCTCCTCACCTCTTCCCACCTGTGCCCTGAGGTGCCAGCATGTCCACTTCCTGTCTCCCCATCTTCTCCTAATTCCTTCTACATTTTCTAGCCAAGGGTGAGATCACAGAGGTTTCAGCCCCTTTGGGAGGGCTTTTTACAGCAGCTTCGGAGCCCCAGAACTCCCTGCAGCTGCAACATCTGAACACAAATTGAGCATCATTAATGAGACACTAAATCTTAGCATTTTACTCTCCACTGCTATTGCAAAATGTTCACAGGAAAGTTCAGGTGGTGCTTTTGAAGATGTGCATACACACACACACACACACACACACTCACCCCAAACCTCACATTCCCTGGCCTGAGGCCAGCTTGTATGTGAAACCAGCTTGCTCTGGACGTGCGATTCCACAGTCTGTGAAGGCACAGTGGTAGATTACCCAAGAGAATGGCCTTACAGTTTTATAAACTATTTATTAGGCCCGTCCTGGAGAGCTACATCAATATGGCCATCGGTGAAGCAAAGCAGAAGCTATAAAAATATCATCTATCCCAAACAAGCTTCATAATCAAACAAAGCCCCGTGCTGGCTGGGACAGGCTTGTGTTCTGACACATAAGGGCCCTTTCCATCTTTAAAACAGACCATTAAAACACCAGAACACTTTGGCTCACAGAAGTCTAAATCAAAAGGGAGGGGGAAAAAAGAGAGCTCTTTTCTCCAAGAGTAATAATGCTTTTTCCAGCTCCTGGAAAAGCTCATTGCGATAGAGATGCAATATTGCTTTTGTGGCTTCTCAGTTTCTTTCCAACACCCAGAAAATCTCCTACGGGTTCAAAATTTCTCCTTCCTTCCCTACAGGAATCCCTTTCTTTTCACGCCACATACAGGCAGGGACTCTGCTGCAATCCCTTCAATATTATTTTGTTGTTTTCCCAATAAATAAAACTATGCAGTTTGGTACATATTCCAGAAGGGAAATAATACTGATAATAATATCCCAAAGTGGAATGCTATCGGCCCAGTGCTGGCCTGCTGTTCCCCACAGCAGAGCAGAATAGGAAGCGCCTCAGTACACTGGTGTTTCCTGTGATTAACATTTCCAGCCGGTGCCCCTCCAACTGGCTCCAAAACATGTCTTAATAAACTGCATTCCAAAACCCCTTATATTTCCACCGTATTGCATCTGCTAGAATGAGATATAATATGTGGACTCGAGGAAAAGTGACATTCGGTGAATGAGCTGCAGAGAGTTATATAAGGAAGCTAAATCTCACTCCCCACCACCTGGCATACTGCTTGTGGCTTCTCATCATGATTCTAGAAATCAATCTGCAACTAAAATTCGCATATGGGGATGCTCTGCTCTGGACTGTGGGCTTGGGGAAGAGAGATGATACTGAAAGGGCAGAAAACAAAAGAAGGGGAGATGGGATAAGGGGGCTGGTCCCACTGAGACATAATCTCATGGCTATTTGCTCAATAGAGAGGCCTGAGAACACAGAGATGCGCACCTTAATAAGCCACGGCTATCTGATCACCTTGCACCCCAGTCGGGGAGAAGTCTTCTATGACAACCGGTTGTTTTTAGATCTGGGTAGCATTTGTGGACACGGAAGGAAAGACACAGCATGGACTGAGGAGCCCAAGCGAACGCATGCAAAGGACAGACACAACACCCTACACTCTCCCTGCCCCCCACATTCACATTTTCAACCTTTATTTCCTTCCCATCATCCCAGAGATGCACACCCTCTTTGACATAGGAGGAGGGTTTGTAGGAGGAGAGGAAGAAAGTAGCATCTGGGATCATATTTTTGTGTATTTACAAAGCACATATTTTTTTCAGAATTTAAAACCAGAAAGTTGATTGCCTCAGAACTCCACGAGCCCTTAGGAAAAGCAAATAGATCTCAGACTGAAGGACACTCATCCTGAGCATACGCCCGGTAGGCAATCCTTAGAGATCTGGGGGCCCTTCATGCAACTGGCCACCATGCAACAAATACTTAAATGTTGGAGATCTATCTTTCAGATTGCAGCCCTGCACATGTCATGGAGAATCAAACTAATTAGTTACAAAGAGTAAACAGATCTGAGTTCTGGACTCAATCCCACCAATAGTCACCTTTGCCATCTTGGTCAAGTCAGGTACACCATCTGGTTCCAAATTACCCCAAAGAAGAAAGTTCAAGGCTAAGATATATTATGCAACAGCAATCTTAAGATCTGATCTATAAGAGAAACTTGCACAGCAAATCCCGTAGTACACAGGTGCCCATGAGGGTTTAGAAAAGTTAACAAGAGGTTTCAGCTGAAGAGTTGGCTCACTTTGGGAGCTTTCCTTTCCACCCTAAAGAAAAGAAATCTCACAAAGGAAAAAAAAAATCCAGATGGTTTATGAGGAAGAAAATATTGGAGCAGGTCTTTCACATTCCAGCCTCTCTCAGTAGCACAGCTGGATTTTCTATGTGAGAGAAGTTAGGAAAATCTCCGTGAGAGCTGCTAACAGTGCAAATGATATGATTTTCAGGGATGTGGTGGAAAGAAGCACCGCCTCCCTGAAAAAGTCATCACTGTGGGTCCGTGTGGTACCATAGCTTTCGACCACCGGGAGGGATTTTCATCAGTGACAACAGCATGAAGCAGAGTTCTGCAGAGGCAAATTGCACACACAGAAATTACTCTAACACATCTGCTGGGAGGCAATCACACCCACAGACTAAAACAGACCAATGGACTCCCCTGATGCTTGAGATCGGGAGCTGAAGCCACAGTGCTGCACCAAGGAGGAATTTGACCATGGCTGGGCAGTGCTTGCTTTTTCCTCCCCTCCAATTTGGACTACCTGCTTTCCCTCAGGTCCATACTTGTCTTGGGAGGCAGCCCCAAGTTGATGAGTGAGACATCCTGATACACATTCATGTGTAGGGAAAAAAAAATCAAATAGCTAATGTAATGTGCATTGGCCACATTACAATTCCATTGACATAAACCAGATGTGAGGTCTGCAAGACACCATGCCAAATAGGATGATGGACAAAATATGTTTCAAGAGCACAGGTTTTGCAAACAGCAAGTTTCAAATCCAACTTCTTCCACTGGAGGGATATTTTGATAATGTTACTCAGTAAATAACCAAAGAATAAAGAACATCTAGTCAATGCATAGTCTTAAAGTTCTCTTCATTTCATATTTCTCAAGAATTCATACTTTTGCAATAAAATACTAACAATTTCTTCATTGACAGCAATGATGAAATCAGGCATTCCAGGGAAGTCACAGAAAGCTAAAGCAGGCATGCTTACAACATCAAAGGAAGGCAGAAGTTCCAGATTTTGTGCAGATCTGAACTTCAATATATAGGAACATAGATAGTTAGAATCTGAAAATATGGTAGACGATGACTTCCTATTTAAAAATCTACACTCTTAAGTGTGTAACGAAATTAGAAATAAGCAAAAAATATTATTGGACATCTTCAGTGGAAAACAATGCATTATTTAGAGTGTACCTTACTGGGTTATTTCATTCTAGACCTTCATTGCCTTTGAGCTATCTTACAACTCTGTAAATGATAGATAACTGATTGCAAAGCAAAATAGTTTTTGTCCATAAGCATGCAAATCAATTGTTTCTGGTGCAGGTTCAGTCAACTTCCCTCGCTATCATGGAAAAAGCCAGTTTTATGTCCACTTGCAAATTGCTGTCACTATTTCTCTATTCCATATATATTTGTACTTCTTGGACTTAGATTTTGAAACCTATGTATCATCTGCCTTGTGTCCTCACTAATGAATTAAGTAAAATATTTAATGATCATCCATTTTCTGTTTGAGAACATGATTTTACCTTTTCTGAAAATTATCCTTTAACACGTAAACAGAGATGCTCCATGTATTTAACCTAATAAAGGAAATAATACAGACAGACTGTAATGGGATGTAAAAAAGTGTTTGTGAATGATACAGAAATAGGGTGATGAAAGAAGAATATCTCCTCTGCCTAAATGAAAGTGAGAAATTTCCTTTAGCCACATCTGGGTAACGCTTCCATCAATTTGGCAGAGGAAGGGTATTTCTAGTAGAAAAACTCAAAATCCATTATAGTCATGTTTGTATTTTATATAGATTGAGGCCTGCAGTTAACTGTTTATTATGCCATCAGAGCGTGCTCCTGAGTCAGATTCAGTCAGCTAGCCCACGTTTGGCCTTCGCAACCACCTGAATTAAAAGACCCCTCCAGGTGTTGTAGTGTGAAGTTCATGATTCTGGAAGCCTGCTTGACAATTCCATTAAAGATGCTGATCCTAAAGTTCTAGAACAGTTCTGCTGTAACTTTTATGGGACAGTGCCTCGATGAGCCCTAAGCTACAGACACAAAGAAAATGTATAATTTCAGTTCTCAGAATTACATCATCTGTTGTCCCCTTGTGCCTTTATTTTTCGATTTTATACAATGTTTCAACTACATGTGTCAGCATGCTGGACTCTAATTTGGGAATAAGGTGATGATTGATTTTTTTTCAGATCCAACCATATACCCAACTGGTATATAAAATAAATATTTTAAGACCATTTTCTTCTTTTTTTTTTTTAAAAAAAAAGACAAATTATTTGTGATGTCATTAGTAGAAAGAAAATTGTTATAGTTCACTTAGATAGTCTTATGAAGTTCACTTTTAATAAATAGATTAACACAGGATTCATGAGAACCCATACAACGAGTTGACGTGCAGAGGAAAAATGATTGTCTTTGGCATTCAGTTCCCCGTAATTTCTCGTAATTGTATCATTGACACCGATCCAACACTCACATTCCTTTTACCATGAACAGATGCAAACCCATTAGCATTGAACAGCCATACCTCCACGTGCCCCGCCATGCTGCGGGAGCCAAAAGATGAAAACCACTTTGGCAGGATGAATAGTAACTGGCCAAAGACTTCCTTCCAACGGAACTGAGAATTAGGTAGGCTTCTGAGCTCTCTCCTGAAGAAGCTCAAAACAATAATCAAGTATCACTTACCTAGGGAAAGACAAAGGGAGAAAGCATAGAGAAAAAGGAGAGTTAGAGTTTACCACAACCACATTATGTTCCATTGAGATCATCTATTTTAAGCAAAGAGATGTTTAATGCAATTCAAGCTCCCCACAAGCTCCAAGTAAAATCTAAGTTTTAAATATACCCAGGTAAAGGTCGGTTGTGAAAATGGCACATTGTTGCAAAGGCCGCGCAGCCTGCTGTTTGTCTTATTTCCTGTGCTGGCATTCTTACACAGGTGCGTTTCACTACTAGAACATGGGCCTTGTAACAAGAGACTGGTTGGGGACTTTGTTATGTGCCACGGAAAGGAGAAAAAATGCATACGACCCAGCTGCCTTAATGATTATGGAGGTTCTGTAGCTATGTGGTTCAGATGCTGAGAAGATTGAACTAATAAAAAAGAAATGAGAGAACTGTCATCACAGATTACATAGTATTTATTCCAAAATCTGTTCATTATAGAAATTTGCAAGACAAATGGGTTTTTAGCCAAGAAGACAGCATTTTCCTCCTGGTAAGTGTATAACGAGGCATCTAATTTGTCTAGAGCATGATCTCTCTCTCTCTCTCTCTTTTTTAAATATGCCTGGATGTAAATCCAGATAAAATTCCTGAAAATATTCATTAGGAGGTCAGCAAAAACAAGTTGAATTTGTAGAGTTCTATAGAGTTTACAGAGGATTTTCATAGGCACTGCCTCCTTTGATTTTCAGGACATTTTACTGTGGGTAGAACAGGCATTATTACTCCCTCCTCCGCCTTCTCCTTCTCCTCCTCCTCCTCCTTCTTTTTTTGTTTTAATAAATAAGATGGGGCTCCACTTGATGAATCAGCTTGCCCAAAATCACACCTGTGGAGAATGGCAGTTCCAGGACTTGAACGGGGTTCCCCAGCTTTCACCTAGCTTCTCTGCATCCAAACCCAGACACAACAGAAAGACAGCCAAAAAGAAAGGCAGAGAAGGAGAACAAGAGAAGGGAGAAGGGAGGGAATGAGCAGATTGAGGATGAGAGAAATAGTAAAAGGGAGACGAAAGTAAGAAAGGCAGAAAAAGATGAAACTAATCAGATATTTGGTGCACATTCTTCATTAATTTGTACAAGTAAATAACATAGAAAAGTACCCAACATGTAGAAAAGTGCATAAAAGTAGTTGCTACTATTCATTGCTTTAATTCTATTGATCCAAGAAAAACATGACTACAACAGAAGATACCATCCATACGATGGCTACTCTTCATCCATCCGCCTTAATATCTAAATGATACTGGTCAGAGGAGTAACCGTTAGAGAAATGTCATTCTGCAGCGGGAAAAAAAAACACCTCTAAAAAGAACACTTTTTGGTCATGGTTTAATCCTTTGGCATGGATAAACGGTTAGTTCCTGGCCAGCTCACCAGCTACAAAGTACTCAGCACTTTGTTGTATCCCAGCAGTTCTAATGATATCTTGACTTTCTTCCCAAGTGGCTCCAAGAATCTGAAGCTTGCCTGACATCTGCACTGCATTCCTGATGACTTGTGTGATAACAAATGCAGCCATAATACATGGTATAAAACGAGTTATGCACTGGAGGTTAGGAAAAGGCCATAAAATATTAGAGAGAGGAAGCTGTCAACATTCTCGCATATCTGCAAGTTTCTCAGTGCCATGGCCATTATTTGACTAGGGAAGGGAGTCATTAGACCCATATCAGCAGGAAAAAAAAAAAGAAAGAAAAGAAAGAAAGGGGACTTGGGGTAGTATCATGGGATCATCATGTTGGTAGCTTTTTATTGGAAAGTAATTATAGCCTTATTCAATTTATGACCCAAATGCACCTAATCCCCTCATAAATGCTCCTTATTCACCACCCAGCACTTTCTGACGCTGCTGGCCAAATAAATGGTGGCTGTTTCTACCTGGGTGATGGCAAGGCTGTTAATTGTAACACTCCATGAAACTTAATTATGCAAAGCAGAGAGGCTACTCTGGAGCTATTAATCAGAGGTTTGATTCAGAAGTAATTTGTTGTTGGGACCCAAGGAGCTGTTCTTCTGGTTCCTTCCATTGTGCTGCACTATTAGTTAATCCCCTGCTTTAATGGAAGCTGCTGGGGTGGAAGCTAGGAGCTTGACGGTGGCGATGCAGCTTATGAACTTCACCTTGCTTATTAATGGGCAGACATCTAATTTATTCTACTTAAGTCACCTTTAATTACAGCAACCAGAAACCAAAATTATTCGTGGGCCATCATGAGCAAGTAGCCAATCACTTATTTCCTAACTGCCTGGAGGCAGAATAAGAGCAAATGGGTGGATTACAAAAAGTGGGTTAAAATGAATGAGGAAGTGAGATCAACTGTACCTGAAATTGATAGAGGAAAATGATTTGTATCATCTCTGTATACTTTAAGAAAAAACATACTATATATAACCTTCAAATAGAGATGATTTCAGTATTTGCTCCTAAGTGGATAAAGGGGTAAAATTATGATACTCCAGATGGTGCCTGATGGTTCCATACTCATTTGTGATGGAGGAGCCGGCTAATGGGAAGAGGCAAGGGAAAGGGATCACCCCCTGACAAAAATTAATAAATACTATCACCATCACCGCCACCCCTACCACTATTTGTACCACTAAAGAGCTTCACTGGAGTCTCAGGGTTGTTTCTATAAATCTTTATATTTCTTCATTTAAAAAACATTCATTGTTCACCTCCTATAAATTACTCCCTGTGCTACTTATATATTGGAGACACAAAGGTACACATGCCATGGCCCTTCCTTTCAATGAATTCACAGTCTGATACAAAAGATCTGCCAAGAAAAGTAGTAAGAACAGCAGTACAGAGGTATAGCAATCACCTTGGCAGGACAGGAAAGTGGGATTTAGAAAGATGCAGAAGCAGAGTTGTAAATATTATCAAAGAGGAAAAGAAATGATGGATCATGAAGATTTAAAGAAGATAAGCTGACTGAGAGATTGAAGAGAGAGAGAGTTTTGGAATAAATAAAGTAGGGAAATGGGAAGGTCTTTGCATGAGGAGACCAACACTCTGATGCCAGCCTAACCTGCACATGTATCCCCGCTGCTCTTAGTATGAGCTCTATTCTCAAGGCAAGGTGGTCTCTTCTTTGCTCAGCCCCTCCTGCAAACCTTTGTTCATGCTGTGCCTGTCTGCAATATATCCCTTCAGATTTTTCCAAATTCCATTTGTTCATTAAGGGTAAAGTTGTCTCACGGTCAAGTGATTTCTGTTTTTTATACAGCAGAATATTGCCCATATCATGCGTGTGTCACCGAATCACACAAACTTCCTGATACTTTGTAATTCCTTAAGTGTGTACTTTTAGTGACACCATAAATACTTCCAGGGCAAGGATAGTGTGGTAGCTTCTAAAGATATCTACTCTTAATCCCTGGAATTTAGAAATATCACCTTATGTAAGGAAAAGGAGTCTTTGCAGACATGATTAAGATGGAGATTAAGATATTATTCTGGATTATCTGTGCAGGCTTTCAATGCCAACTGTTCATGTAGGAGGGAGGCAAGGGATGATGTCATAAAGACAGAAGAGAAGGAGGCAATGCAGCCACAGAGAAGGAGAGTTGAGTGATGTAGCCATAAGCCAACGAAGGCCAGCAGCCACCAGATGCTGGAAGAGGCAAGAAAGGGACTATCCCCTGGAAACCCTGGAGAGTACAGCTCTGTCAACATGTAGATTTCAGCCCTGTGATAACTGATTTTGGACTTCTGGCCTCTGGAACCAGGAGAGAACACATTTCTGCTGTTTCAAGCCACTAGGTTTATGGTAATTTATTAGAGTGGCCACAAAAAACTGATACAGATATCCAGAATTTCCCTGATGGTCTGTCCATGCCTGTCATCCTAGCACTGTTATAATAGCTCCTCATTCCCTCTAAAAACCATTCTATTAATAGTTTGTGATAAATTATACCCTAGATATGGCTGGTGTTTTAGTCTTTGTTACATCATCCAAGGTACAATGAACACAAATACCTAGAGTAGGCATGTAATATATAGTTTTTGAAGCAAAGAAGAAAAAGTCTCTGTCATTTTAGAAATAACTTGCTCACAAGCTTTGCTACAAATTTTGGAAACAAGAAATTACTTTGAGTGGCTGAAGTAGAGGGAGAATCTGCTCAAACATATTTGTTGCTGAAAGATGAGATTTTTCAATTTGGTCTCACCCTAAAATACTGACTTGAGGTTTGTCCCAAAATGAATAAAGATCTCAATCTCAAATCAGATTTTAAAAATTGATAACATTGAGAGCTTTTGGTAGATAAGAGGACATGTTTTATATGTTTAGGTAAATGTGGTTTTAAGTCTTTCTTGGATTTATTTCAGAGATTGAAATATCTATGTGAACTTATTTGATGAAATCAGAAGAGGGAAGTTGGAAGGTCCATTTAAAATGATCTCTTGACATGTGGCTTAGGTGTTGCTGTAGTTTGGATGTTTGTCTCCCCAAACCCCATTTTGAAATTTGATCCCCATTTTTGGAGGTGGGGCCTAATGGGAGGTGTTTGGATCCTGGGAACACATCCCTCATGAATGGCTTCATGCCATCCTCATGGTAGTGAGTGAGTTCTCGCTCTACGAGTTCTCACGAGAGCTGATTGCTAAAAAGAGCCTGTCACCTCCCCCCCACCTCTTGCTTCCTCTCTCACCACATGATCTCTGCACACACCAGCTCCCCTTCACTTTCTACCATGAGTGGAAGCAGCCTGTGGCTCTTGCCAGAAGCAGATACTCAATCTTTAACTTTTCCAGACATCAGAATTGTGAGCCAAATAAACCTATTTTTTAATATAAATTACCCAGCCTTAGGTGTTCCTTTATAGCAACACAAAATGAACTAAGACAGATAGTATATGTGGGCTCCTTTAGAGAAAATATCTACCTGTTTGTGCATATTTATGTGTAGGGTGGGGAAATAATTAATCAAAAAGCAACTTAATCTGGGCATTGAGTATACATAAAACATCATGAGGAGCTATTAAAAAATAAGTTAATACAATTTCAGCCAGTGATAGCCTTAGGGTTTACAGCCAGGGATTATATGACTCAAATAACAAGTGTGCATCAGTGTGAATCACTATATACCAGCGCTGGGAAAATGTAAAAAGTAGAAGATTAAGTCCACATGCATAAATCTGTTGGGGACATGAGAAGCTTGGAAAGAGATAGAAGATGTTAACCAATCAAGAGTCAATGCAAGGCTTTATTATGCCTAGTTATATGATTTTGACTGTAAGTGCCAGAAAAATTAGGAGAAGGGACAGTCCACTATGAATTAGAATAATTGTTAAAAACTCCTTACAGAGACTTGGAGCGAGCCGGAGTGAGGACACTGCAGGAATGACATCAGTATTGAGAGGGTCAGGTAGAAGAGTGGGCAAAGCTACTATAGGTGACAGTATATGAAAGGAATATTCACATGGCACAGGAAAGGAACATCACAACACCTTCATCTTAGTATTAGTATTAACTATTACATTTGGTTTATAATACGTGTTATGAGATTTTTTAAATCTCATGGAATTTAGCACTACTTACTCTCTATTCCTTGGGATAATAAAAAAATTTCAACACATCCTCTGAATCTAAATTCTTATGAATTGAGTTGATTAGATGAAATTCTCACAAGTTAAAGAGATGTGATGCTCCATATTGGGATGCAGTGATGAAAATTTATTTAAATAGTTAATTCATTTAACATTTTAATTTATTTAATAATTAAGAAAGATCGCACAAATCTCTTCCTTTCTCTAACACTACTGAGCTAAATCAGCTTAGGAATGATTAGATATTTTGACAATGTACTAGAATTCCAGGCTTTTCTGTTGAATAACACTTCTTATGAATTGAGTGAGTTTGGATTTTGGTTACTGAGCAAGATACATGAACATTGCATGACTTGGTATTATCTTGGTTTTGAAATATTTGCAAATGAATAAACATTAGGAAGTAGGTAAAAAAAATTCTGAAAAGAAAATGCAACCCAAAAGTAAATACACTGATGTCTGTTTTTGGATAATGAAGTTGGAGCAAAAAAAGGAAAATGTGAGGCCCTCCGGTACACAGGATAGACAATTAAGACACCGAAATGGGAGCTGGCATAAGGGGAAAGTGGCACTTGGAAAGTATTTAAGCATGTAGAACCAATTTCCTTACCAGGAGGCAATCATAAGCGTGGCACGAGAACAGAAAACTCTGACAAAAATGTGCCTTATCGCACACTTTCTACCTTCATCTACCTACTGCATAACAGAATGCAAATGGTGTGCTAGATGGGTTTGTGACTGCTGACTGCTGAGCCTGTTGGTTCGTTAGTGTTTCACTAAATAATAGAGCTAGAAAGTTGAGGAAGAAAACAAAGAACACCTGGATCCTATTAATAACTTGCATCACAATGGATATTTGAATCCTATCTGATGTTGAATGAGACTTTAAGAAAATCTGTTACCATATGTGTTCTAAGATTGACCTTGATCTATTATTGAGGGCATGGTATTGATAAGCTGATATCAGTCATTTACAAATTTGCATGAATAAATGATCAGAGACCAGCTTGGAATGTGGGGAAGATGAGAACTCTAGAAAATATACAGAAACAAAATTTTAAAAAAAGTGCAGGACATCTGAAAAGAAGAAAAGTTGCAGAATAGGGTCACCAAGAACAAATGATGCACGTGTAGCAGTTTCTTTGTGCTACCCATGTAATTAAAGTGAAGAATAGAAGACTGATAACTTTATCACCATCATTCTATGTTCTTGGTGGTAGATTTAAACTTTAATAACTACTGGAACAACTTAATGTGAAAATTACTCAACTTTATGTGTAAAATTTTTAAGCATAGAATTGATAGATTTGGGTGCTGTCATTTCTATTTTACAAAGCTCTTTGAAATTTAGAGATGTTCACGCAAGGGAATACAGAGCACTAGACTGTTGAATCCACAAGGGAGGAAAGAATCTACAGCCGACAGGTATAACATGGGCAGACTCACACACAAATGCAACAAATGGCTGTTGTGAAATGAAGCTTCTATTCACTATAATGCAGCCCTTTAATTATTACGATAACAAGAAGAGGGGAGCAAAGTATCTGAATAATAAGTGATATTTGTGGGGCTCAGCTTCCCGGAAGCATTCTAAAAACCTGACAGGCCTTGAAATGAACAGAAAAACTTGGTAAACAGCAGACACTATGCTAAGCATCTTACAACAGTGCCATGAACTGGAAGCTAGTATGACTTCCATTTTACAGATGCAGAAACAGTGCCCAGAGACAATATGTAATTCTAGCTCCACAATGTGCACTTGGGTACCACCATTTGCTTAGCCATTCTATGCCAATGCTTTCCTGAAAGCAAAAATGTGAAATCATGGGATTTTCCAAGCATTTGGGTCAAGATGAAAGAAGGTAGCCTAAAATCCCTAAATCTAACAGTAGAATTTTTTAAGGGACACAAATGTTGCTATGGAAAGTGAACCACTAATGCCCAGTATCCTGGAACATAGATCTTAACCACCTTCTAATTCCTTCCTCTCCAAAAGTATTTCTGATGGATTTTTCCTAATAAAAATGAATTTCAAATTATGAAATGAGAATTGATAGAAAACTAAGACTCATTCATGGCAATCTGCATTATAACCAAATTTCTTAAACTCTATCCTACGGATAAGGAGACCCACCTATACCAAGATACAAACTATAAACTGCCGAACAGACACAGCCGCAAGACTCTGTCCCTCAGATGGAGTAAGCATCTCCTTCACCCTGCAGCTCTTTATGCAGAATACGACAACAGAGTCTGATTCCTACCTCTGTTCTCCCTCATTATAATCATTCTCTTTCTCCTGTTCCCAACACAGGAGAAAAATCCCCTTTCTCTTAAAAATGATCTCACAGAGATGTTGTGAAGATTACATAAGACAGCAAACAGGAAGCCAAAAGCCCTGTGACTGTCTTAGAGAGATTCAATGAATGCTTATTATTGTATTGTTCTCCAGACCCATGGGCTTCCCCCTGAACCCCCCAACCAAAACAACATGAGGATGCCAACATCAGAAAGTGATGACTGACTCACAAATATTTTTATTGCATGTAGAAATGGCAAAGCCCTGTGGGAGGTTGAAGAGCCTTCCCTTCAGCTAAGAATACAGAGAACTCAAATAAAAATACCATGAAGTACAGGAAGTCTGGCTGTGAGGATCATTTAAGTGCCTTGCACAAGGATATGCAGTTACTTTTAATTAAATCAATAGTTTTAAGTGATTGCCTATTACAGCCATGCTTATAATCTTCCCTAATCTTTCCTCTAAGGCCAAATTTCACCGCTCTCTGCTCTTAGATTTCCCGATTTATAGATTTATATCAGGGTTCTCCTCCACCCCACTTATGCACACAGGTATCTGCCTCTCCTCTTCCCTGAATAATTAATACCCATGCATGTTTCCACGGCATCCTGGGACCTCCTTCCACAGGCATTCTCTTGGAGCACTAGTCTTTTTCTGTTGATCATAGGCAGTTCGTCTTAGAATTACACAAGCGGGAGCCAAGATCAATGGCAACCTGATTTACAGCAGCTCTTACCAACAGCTTGTGGAAATTAGAAATAAATATGGGGTCAAACGACTCACCAGTAATTTGACATTGGTAAATCTGCCTTATTTAGAAGTCTTAAATAATAAGGACCTTCACATCATTATTTCAACTGAAAGAGCATCAGTGTATTGTCTGAAGAGCCTTCGAGAGCTGAAAAGGTGCTTTAAGGTATATCATCATTAGTAGTATTTTTCTACTCTCTTAAATATTGCAGGATATCTGAACTGGAAGTATAACAGGGTAACAATTCACAGCCCTAGCAGGCATACGGCAGTAGGTCCTGAAATTGTGAGTGCATCCCAGCTCTGTGTTTCTGTTTGCAGGTTGTGTTACAAGTCAATAAAACACGTGTCTATATTTCTAGGAAAACTATGAATACCACAATAGAATAATTCAGAAGCTTTGTGGGTCTAAATGAAATGGAAGCAATGCAAAATGATAACTTCATAAGCATAAATAATAAGCATTATTTTAAGAAAAAATCTATGGTGCTTAGTTGTGAATGATGATTTGATTTGGTCAGTCTGAATTTGGCGTTGGCTTCCATTTACAAGGAAGAATTTCTTGTCTTGAAATTGCTGTAAAATACAAGTTTTGAACATATGGATCAACTTAGCAGAGATAGCAGTATATATATGTGAGCTGTAGTCCTCATTTTCTGTGAAAGTTGTACTATGATACACAATGACAAAAACACAAACTTTATGTAATTGCAGAAAAATCTGATATAATAAAATAAGGGCATGTTACCTCCTAGCAGTTCAGTTAAATGATGAAGGGGAGAAAAAGGGTGGACCCAATTCTGAAATAGCGCAGGGAACCACAGTCTACAATTTGATGCTGATCCATGATTTGCCTGAGAGCAGAGCTTTTCTTTAGCAAAATTTTTGCATGCCACAAACTGTATTTTCTGGTTTTATTCCTAATAGACAAACACATAGCTGGCCACATAACAGGCTGCCCTAAAATTGGGAATTGTCTGGTCGACTTCAGGGCAGTATCCACGTGGTTGGTGGAGAACCTTGTATCAAGTATATAATGGCTAAGTTATGGTATCTTTAAGAAACACTCAATAACTTAGTAATGATACAGACTGGAAGCTGGCAGGTCACCGTCGCCTGGTAGACAAAGCTCTGCTTTCCTGTACTCCTTCCCCCATCTCTTACCTCCTCCCATCTCTAAGTTTCATGGGCATAGCATCTCACACCATTTATAAGTCCATTTTGAAAGTAAAAGTAACTGAATGTCAGAAGCAGCAACACAGGATGAGCAGTGGGGGTCAAAGCTAGGGAAAGTGAGTAATTATCCTAAAAGCAAAGAGAAGGAAAAGGTGTGAGAGATAATCAAACTCAACTCCTTAGTTCTTAGGTAGGAAGGATCTAAGACCTGAGAAGATGAAATGGCAAGACTGAGGTTGCACAGCTAGTCAGGGTGCAGCTAAGACTAGAATGAAGCCTCCCATTTTGGTTTCTGTAGCCTTTCTGCCGCATTATATTGCAAAGTCTCTTCACATGCAGTGTGCATGTACATAATATATATAAGAGAGTAGCCAGGGAAAAGACCGAAGTAGACAAAGTTTGTTTTTCAGACACTCCACTCGCCATTTCCTGGGCATGTCTTTTGGCTGCCAGCATGCCTGTGGTGAAGGCACTGTCGTCCCTCCTGACTTGGTCACACGCCAGCTTTTCTGACACTCCTATCAGCCCCTCCAAGAGAAGGAGGATGGCGAGGGCAACAGCACCAGCTTGGGTTTAGCTGTAGTTGCTGAGTAGCAAAGTGCAGTTTGAATTCAGGTCTGCTTGGATTCCAATACCTGTGACATTAGCTGTGTCACATCTGCAACGGCTAGGAAGGTTGAAGAAGATGACTTCACAAAGTGCGTGACCCACACACAGCCAATCTTACTTCTCTTTTTTCTTGTTATTTTTATTTCTTTTTTCTTTTTCTTTTTTTACCTCTCAGATGAATCATCACTGACTTACTCTCTTAGAGTGTTTTTATTAATCAAAAGATTTTACACATTTTTTTCAGTCAATGAACATACATAGAGTTCCGAATCAGGTTCAACACCAAAGCTGTAAATCTAACCACCAAATAATGAGACAAGAGCCAGATTGGGAAGCACTTTATATGCCATGCCAAACACTTGAGCCTTTGTCTTATAGGATAAAGGAGATATGGAAGAATTTTAAGCAGCAGAGCAATAGAATCTGATGTTTATTTTAGGTGAATCAATCTGACTGCCATGTGAAAAATGGATCAGAGGTGGGAAAAAAATCACTAGGGACACCAGTTTCCGTGGCCCAACCAGCAGAGAAATAAAAAAGGCTTAGTTTGTATAGCTATTTATTGTAAAAATAAAAACAGAAAGAACTATACACAAACAGTGTACCTTACTTGGTATTTTCTTTTTTTCTCACAGGGGAATGGATTAGCAATTCTGAAACAACTTTATTTGCATATTAGGGTTAAACAAATAAACAAATATACTGTAGGTAATGAGAGCCAGGTTTATCACTGTTGGAGAAAGACGTTTCAAATAAGAAAAGGGAAGAGACCATACAGTGCTGAGTAGGGTCAGAGGTATCAATATGGTCTCATGGGATTTTTAAATATACATATAAATCTATAGGAAGATAGAAAGATAGCTGGGTGCAGTGGCTCAAGCCTGTAATCTTAGCACTCTGGGAGGACAAGGTGGGAGGATAGCTTGAGGTCGAGAATAGCCTGAGCAAGAGCGAGACCCCATCTCTACTAAAAATAGAAAAAATTAGCTGGGCATGGTGGTGTGTGTCTGTAGTCCCAGTTACTTGGGAGTCTGAGGCAGGAAGATAGCTTGAGCCCAAGAGTCTGAGGATGCTGTGAGCTAGGCTGATGCCACTGCACTCTAGCCTGGGTGACAGAGAGAGACTCTGTCTCAAAAATAAATAAATAAATAAATAAAAATAGATATGTTTGTGTTTATGCATTAATTGGTACATATTCGTATGTTTTCTAGCCCCATTCATTCAGAGGAACTAGATACAGTCAACCCCTAGTAACAATGAGCACACCCAGCATCAAGATCTTGGTTTCTAAATACTACTTTCCAGTAAAAAGAATCAAGATCTCTTAGACAATTAGTAGATTTCAGGGATAGGGATGGAAAAATATGAATTTGTAGCATTTTCTGGTGCCAGAAAGTAAGAAAATGTTTTTTAAAAAAGAGAGAGGTATGCACATATTAAAACACTAAAGAGCCCACCTGAAAGAGTTTCCAATAATTAAAATTGGAGAAACTTGAGAACAAAAAAATAACAAAGATTAACATAATAGCCATGAGTCCATATTGGTATAAATAATTAACTTAATACCTAATTAAATGAAGGAGGAGACCACTTTTACTTGAAGAAGAATTCCAATGAACAAACATAGCAATAATGAGGGAAACAGAAAATCACCGTTGGAAGTCTACAGAAATAATTGCTTCATGCAAGGGCCATTGATCAATGATAAAAATAATGGGCACAAGTTTAAGCAGAAACAAGATATGTTTCTCCCCCTTAATATTTACAACGGGAACAAAGTAACTTCACATTGGAGAATTCTGGCAGATCCTGCATTTGCCAAGAGATCAGGGAGAACATCACCAGTGAGTGACACCGGTCAACATCACATACCAGATGCTGTCCTGAACTGTGAAGGGGCAAAACCTCTTTGGTGTCTTTCCCAGTAAGTCATAATCTCATACCAGTCATGAGAAAACATCAGTCAAACCCACATTGAGGAATATTAGACAAGCAATGAACCAATACTCTTTGAAAGTGGTCAAGATCACAAAAAACAAGCAAAGACTAAGAAATAGTCACAGATTGGATAGTACTAAGAAGCCATGACAACTAAATGCAATATGGGGTCCTGGATTGGATCTTGGGATGAAAAGAAAACCGAAAAATGACATTAGTGAAAAAATTGGTGAAATCCGAATATGTTCTATAGATTAGTTAAGAGGATTGTGCCAAGGTTGATTTCTTAGTTTTGACAATTATCTTATGGTTATATAGAGTGTTGACATGACAAGAAACTGGATGAGGGGTATAGGGGACCCCTACATTTATTCCAAAATAAAAGTTAAGCAAAATTGTAGGCAGTGGAACTGGAGATGGACAGCAGAAAGGGTGGTAGGATCCATAGGCAGGTGACAGATGAGATGATGCCTGTGGACCGACTCAAGGATGAGTGGCATCCATCAGTGTGGGGAAATCAGGTGGAGTGCAGGCTTAGAGGGCAATGAGAATTTTGTTCTGGGACATGCTGAGTTTGAGGTGCTTCTGGGACATCCAGATGGACATGCAAATGAAGCAGTTTGATAAATGTGTCTAGAGTACAAGAGAGATGTAAATTGGAAATATAAATTGTGAAGTAGTCAGCATCTAGAAATTCGTTAGAAGCATGAAGATGGATAAAATCATAGAAAAAGAGCATGAATGATGAAGAGGAAGGAGTCTGGAGGGTAAAACTCAAATTTAACTCTTATTCACAAAGCGTTATTCTACAAATTTTTGTGAAACAGGGTGTATGGCTTATTCACCTCTGTGCTCTCACCCGTTAATGTTGTGCCTGGCAAAGAATGCGTGCCTGCAACGTGTACTGAATGTACGTTTGCATGAACAAATTAATGAAGAGATGAATCTATCTCGGTGGACACCAGGATTATACAGACGTTTAAATTTCTCTTTATGCATATTTCATTCTGCCAGCTCATCATGCCTGAATCTCAGGTTTTATTTAAAAGGCATTCCCTGTTAATTTAAAAATCGAGGTAATTGGCAGAATTGATACCTCAAAGCAAGTTATATTTCATGGTATAACATTAGATTATATTTGACCCTTTATTCTCCTTACCGTTTATAAGAGAATAGTAAAACTATCAACAAACAATCTTACCAAGGGGGAAAAAAAAGTAAGAAATGCTTTGCTTGGGTCCCACACTGACCAGTGGGCCTTGTTAAGGAACAAAGAGGAGCACAGTCACTGCCGCAGTTCTTGCTGAATGCCCGAGCATCATTCTTCCCTGGCAGGACGGTTCCTACCCAGGATTCAGGTGGAAAGAGTCAACCCATGTCAGATGAGAAGCCCCCACCTGAACTGGCTCAAATAGAAAATGGAACACCGCACTCCCACCCACAAGCCCTCACACAGTGCGGAGTTCCGGCCCTGTTTTCCCCAGTACTTCCAGGTAACTCTGTATGCTCCACAAATGTGCTACCAACATAGTTTGCTTTGTTCTGGAAAACAGTGAAATATAATGATATTTAAAAAGATGAGTGGCTGCTGAAATCTCTATAACATCACACTATTTGAGAAAATAGAGCTTACCTGAATATTTTAGGCTTAACAATTGCCAAGCAGATGGCAGGCAGCAATAGAAAAGGTATTACAAAGCTCCAACTCCTTCTATGTGTCATTTAGTGGGATATTGTGCTCAGAATCCTGTTCTGTCACTGTTGGGTTAGCTATCCCTCCCTCCCCGCCCCAGTGTTATTTTCTCCTGCTAACACTTCACAGAAAAAACAACATTTTAAAGCCTCGCTGTCGATTACTAATTTATTACCTTTGCACTTGCTGGCATTTCCCTAGAAGCTCTTCTAAGGGTAGACATGGGGGGGGGGTATGGTCACCTGGGAGGGTGAGGATGGAAACTCAGAAGAAAAGATGTAGGACACACTTACCCTTCCCGTCATGGAGCGTGCTGCTTCCCCTCCCGCTTGTTGGAAGCATTGAGAATTTGGCCCAGACTAGAATTTCTGGAGATTCCAGGCAAGCAAAACTGCAGCATGAGTGGTGGGTCTTAGGATGCTAAAAGCCAAAGAAAGACTCAGCTGGTGTTCAAACAGAAGCTCGGGGACAGTGGGGCGGGGTGCTCAGCTATAGGAGATGAAATAAACTCTACGTAGGAAGACAAGACATGGTGTTCCAAAACACAGATGATTCAGAGGGGGTCAAGAAAAGAGAAATTTCAAGGAATTTAGGAGGCCGAGATGGGATGTGGCAGGCTAGCCACCCAGGGGAAGGAATGTGGCCTCGCTGCAGGTAGAAGGGCCACCACCACGGCTTCAGCCCAGTGTCTGCGAACAAGTCAAAGCCAAGGTCAATAAGAGAAATTATTAAAGCAGACAGCCAGGCATGAAAACGAGGCAGTGGCAAGAAATGAGGACAGTGTTACAGCTGGACCCTTGTGACATAAACATCACAGCACTTCTATACCAAGAGCTGGGGCCAAAGCTAGAGTAGGAGGGATACGAAATAGACTTGATGCTGAGACACACTGTTCGCTGGAGGAAGGATCGTGCACTCCCCGCTGCAGAAAGTGTCCCAGTGCTCCCTTGTAGCTGAGCTGGCAGATTGATCTCTGTCCAGGATGATAAGGAGAAAAAAATAAAATTATAGGACAGATATTAAAGATGGCATTCAATTGGAGGCTCATATGCTAAATATTTTTCCTTTGTAGAGACTGAGAATTCATTTATATCCAAATTCCCGCCAAAATATTTTATGACAAATGTGTTTAAGTGATAAATGTATATCTCTAGTGAGGCACATGTAATCAACCAAAAGAAAAAATATGCTCCCCTCAAAAGAAAGAGTAACCACCATCACCACCACCACGAAAGACACCATCATCAGCAACAACAAGCACTTCATTGCGAGACTCTTGTTTTGCACAGACTCTCTGATCTCTCTCCTCTCCCTCATTTCACCCAATCTGTGTGTACTCAGCGTCTGTATCTGAGCAGAGAGAATGAAATCAGAGAGGATGAGCCGGAGCCCTGAATAGGCTGTTTAAATTAGTTCCAAGGCACGGGTAATTGTCTAACTCTTCCCTTTGCTCAGCCTGTGTAAACACAGATTTAAATGATTGATCAAAGATAGAATAGCCCCATAATGATCAAAAGAAAATTACTGGGAGCTCAGAGAAATCGTATTATGTCAGGACTGGAGAAAAATACAGGGTTCCAAGTCCCGTCCCAGTCTCTACTCTCCCTTCTACAACCTGCAAGGGGGCCACTACTTGCTTAGGTAAAGAATAAAAAGCTCAAGTTTAATGACACCCCAAAACTTGGAGGTCATTTGATTGCTCAACTACATGATAAAAAATTATATAAAAGTCATTTAGCTTCTTTAAGTCTCAGTTTATTCACACAGTTGGAAAACACCAGCTATCTAGCAGATATTTATATTGATGATTAAAGGATAAGATGTGTATTAAAATTCTTTCATAATGCCCTATTCACTATAAGTGTCCCAATGACAAGTGTAGTGGTGATATAAATGAATGAATAAATGAATGAATGACTGGACACATGGCTACAGTGACTGAGTGATTTCCCTCCATGGCCAACGTAAGTCTGCACTACCGTCTACCTTCATGGTACTCACCACTGTCAGACAGGGTACAGTTCTCTATATTCTGTCTGCCTCTCTCACTATAATAGAAACGTCTAAAGGACAACAACTTTGTCTGATTCACTGCAGTATCCCCACGGACGGGAGCAAAGCTTAGCAGATAGCAGGCATTCAGTAAATATGTGTTCCATAGATGAATGAGTGAATGGATGAATGAGGCAGTCAGGTTTTGCATCCAGATCTGCCTGACTCCACAGCATATCTTTAACCACTAACTCTTCACAAATGAATGAACTCCAAATGATGGAGGAAGATTTCACTCAACACCATTTTGGTCTTGCATATTTTTGGTCGGCAGCATAATGTCCCTCGAACATGCCCACGTCCTCATTCCAAGAAACTGTGAATGTGTTAACTCTGCATGGCAAAAGGGATTCTGCAGATGAGATTAAACCAAGGACCTTGCCATGGGAAGATTACGCTGGATTATTCCATGGGCCCAGTTGATTCACATGGGTTCTCAAAAAAGTCTTGAAACTCTTCCAGGCTGTGATCAGAGAAAGAGATTTGACAACTGAAGCAGGGTCAGAGAGATGCTCTGATGTTGGCTCTGAATATGAGGGAAGGAGCCAGGGCCCAAGGCATGCAGGTGGCCCCTGGAAGCAGGAAAAGATAAGAAAATGGATTCTCTCCTAGACCTCCAGAAAGGAACACAGTCCTCCTGACGCCCTGATTTTAGCTCAGCGAGACTGAAGTCAGACTTCTGACCTACAGAACTGTAAGATAACATATCTGTGTTGTTTTAAGCCCCTGTATTTGTAGCAATTTGTTACAGCAGTGGTAGAAAATTAATATAATGGTACAGAGAACATTATCAGTTTGAAGAAATTCATTGCTTACTTGCTACTAGAATATGATTTTAGACATCGTAATAAAACTCTAGCTCACAGTTTATAAATTAATTGGATTCAATAAACTACAGAACCTTCTAAACAGCCCTCCAAACTGTGTGCCAAAATTAAACAATTCAAAACTTGTGACCAACTGTAAATGTTTTTGGGTTTTTCCCCCCTCTACATGTACTTATAAGAGAACCTTGAAAGCTCGGTGGATTTTCTTTGCTCTGGAAATGTGGGCTGGCTTCCACATGCCACTCATTACGCAGCGGGTAGTTCTATATATGTGGAGCCAGAACCTTCCTCTGTTACTGTTTTCCATGCTGCCTTCCATAATAAGCCAAAAAAAAAAAAAAAAATCCGTGCTTCCACCATTTCATACCATATCCACATTTTCCCAGCACAGTAATTGCCGCAGACCTCCTGGGAAGGGCCCCTGATGGTGTGACTTTATCAGCGGCCCACCGGCTTAACGGTCTACACCACAGAGCCATCAAGCATGGCTGGCCGTGACGCTAATGCTCTATGAGTCTGCAGCTCCCAAGCAATGGACATTGCCGCAAAAAATTAACGTGCATCTGTTCATCACTGCAGACGGCAGAGAGAGTGGGCTGTAATTTTAGCTTCTATCCCCCAAATAATGTTTGTTGTCATGCTGTAATCTTGGCAATCAGCGTAACAGATGAACATATCGTTTCATCTGAAATATTTGCTAAACATGATAGGACCTTGAAAACCACACCTCAGTGTGTGTGTGTGCGTGTGTGCATGCACGATGTTGGAAGAGAGAACTAGCCAAATAAGGTAAAACGGGGAACACTGCTAGTGTATTAAAAATAAATTAGATGCTTGTGTCCTATCCCCTTTTCTAGCACTTAGTATTTTTTTTTAACTTAAAAAATGGAGGCTTCAGGCTGGTCCAGAAAAGCCATGCATCACCTTTCTTCTTTTAAAATATGAAAACTTAAGGCACATGTAGTTTCTAAAGTGAAATTTAATGGCAATAAAAGCCAATTGGCCCAGTCAGCATTGGACATATTACTCTTGTGATATTATATTAACTTGAGTGCTACAAAACTCATTTACTTATAAAATAGCCTCAACTACGGAAAGGGCTCTTCATTTTTAGGGTGGACACACTGGCATATATGTTGCATTGACACTCAGGAAAACCCCCACCAAAACTGAACTAGGACAAAGTCACCCCGGGGGGTGAAGTTCACATTTGAGACTCTTGCTAGAGTAGAAACTTTAAAACCATTTCATGTCTCTCTTCACCTTCCTTGATATTATAAACAGGCACAGAATTAATATTTTCATCATCAATGAACTAATGCAACAAATGCTTATCAAGTGTCTACTCTGTGGTAGGTACTATTCTAGGTTTGGGGGACATAGCAAGAGCAAAATATTTGAGATTTCTTGCTTTTGTTGAGCCTTCATCAAATAGGGGATACCAGTGAGCAAAGTAATACAAAGTTCTGGATAGTAATAAATGTTAAATAAGAAAAAATTAAACAGGGGCTGAGGAGGTAGGTGGTGGTAGGAAATATAGGGAGAGAGTGAAAATGTGAAGAGCATTCCAGGAAAAGGAAATAAGTGTAAGGTTTGGGAGACAAGGGCATATTCCATGTGCTTGAACAGGAGCAAGACCAAGGTAGCCGGAGCAGAGAGGGCGGAGAGTGGCACAGGAGAAATTCAGACAGGCAACAAGGACGTTCTCAAACACACAGAAAGCCAAGCTCTCAAGCAGGAACAATACAGACCAGGCGTGGGGAACCTGCGGCCTTAAGGCCACATGTGGCCTACTAGGTCTTTAAGTGTGGCCTTTTGACAGAATCCCAATTTTACAGAACAAATCCTTTTATTTTGATTAATACATTTTTGTCCACTTTTTATATTTTTATTTTATTTTTAAAATGAACATACTTAAAATATCAAAGAATAAAATCCTCCCAAATTGACTGACACAATTAGACCATTAGTAAGCTATGAGGGCTAAATTGACGGCCGCTACGCTCCTGATTTAGTTCTAACTTCCCTCGCCTGACTGGCGCCACAGCCACGAGGCTGGTTGGTGAGAGTTCGTGGGGGTCGAGTACGCCAGTCTGTTATCAGATTTGACAACAGTGCACTGTGTTTCTGTTTGAAGTGGAATTTGTGAATAGTTGCACAACTCAACAGTATTTTTTAGTTCTGTCTGCTTAACAGCCCATCCTGTCAAAAAAGACCAAGAGAACACTGAAGGAAGAAAACAGATTTTTTAATGAGGATTGGGAATTGCAATATTATCTTGTTTCTGCTAAAGATGAGATTATTTGCTTGCTTTGTGATACTGCAATATCAACATTAAAGAAATTCAATGCTCATCAGCATTAAAACGCTCATAAGGACCACAAATATTTTAACTTAGAGGGAGAGGTGCAAAAGTTTGTATTGCAGAAATTAAAAGATGAAAAACAAAATCAAAGACGATTCTTTCAAGCCGCAGTAAGACCTGGAAATAATGCCACTGAAGCAACTTATAAAGTAACTTACATACTCAGGAAAAAAGGGAAGCCATTCAGTGATGTAGGGATTGTGAAAGAATGCATTGCTGAAATTGTGGGGTGCTTAGACCCCAGTAACGTTTCAAAGTACAAACAACTGCCTCTTTCAAGAATTATAACTGATTGGCAGCGTGAGTTAGCCTTCAGTCTAACAGAACAACTTCATGCAATACTTCAAAAGGAAAATATATATTATTCAATCGCTTTGGATGAATCAACTGATACTACTGACTTAGTGCAGGTTTTACGCTTCATTCGGGTCATAACAGAAGATTTTCTTTGCTGCGAAGAGTTACTCCCTTTGGGCACTCTTGCAAACAGAACGTGGGGAATAGGTACCTTCAACAACTTTCAAGGTAAATGTCATTAAGTTGGACTGAGTTTGGTAAATTTAGTGAGTGTATGTATAGACTATCCATGGCAGGAAAACATGAAGGTTTATTGCACAGATAAAAAAAGTATTAACCGACTCAGGTGCTCTCATGTCTTTTCACTGTATGGTGCATCAGCAAAATCTCTGAGCTAAAGCTAGTATTTTAAGTGACACTTTGCAAAAAGTTATGAGTATTGTTAACTATATTCCTGCAAATGCAACAGGGCATTGTCAGTTTCATAACATGCTGAAGTTGAAGGATGAGATGATTCTGAATGGATTTGCCCTATCATTCTAAAGTGTGTTGGCTATCCCAGGGACAGGTGTTAGCCAAAATTTTATCTCTGCAAGAACAGATAGTTAAATTTTAAGAAGAACAGAACCAGTAATGTGAATTTTTTGAAAGAAGATTTCTATAGAACATTAGCATTTCTGTGTGATAGATATCATGTGAAATTAAAACGACTCGACTATTTCTTTGCAAGGTAAAACTAAGTCTATATATGATATGTGGCAAAAAATCCAAGCATTTTGAAAAAAGCTATCTTTTTTCAAAACAATTCTTCAAAAGGAAATTTCAGATGAACATTTTCCCTAGTTAGCAAAGGTCATTGATGAACAGGATGATATATGTGAATCATTTGAAGAATATGCAGCTGTTATGTAGAATATGCAGACCTATTAATTGGAGAATACAATGAAAGGTTCACTGATTTTGAGACACACTTAAATTAGCATTTCAGCCTCACCTACTTAATATCACCAAGGCACCTAAAGAACTACAGATGGAATTGATTGAGCTCTCAGTAGATGCCATTTTAAAGTCATTGTTTGATGCTAAGAAAGATCCAATTGAAATATGGAAAAATGCAGTAGAATACCCATGCCTTCAACAATGCTTTCTTGCTTTTCAGCCACTTATTGCTGTAAACATACATTCTCCTACCTAATCCAAATCAAGACACCCTTAAGGTCACAAATGGCTGATATTCATCTAGAAGATCAACTAAAACCTCAGATCTCCATACTGCAACCAAATATTCAAATGCTTTCCAACAAAAAGCAGACACAACAAAGTCATTAAAAGGTTAGTTAACTTTAAAATTAACAAATAGTTTTCAATTTTTGAAATTATTAAGTACATAATAGTTAGATTTGTAAAAAATAATGTACATTTTTAAGTATATCTAATTGAAGTTTCTTTAATAAGGCCTTATTTGATTATAGCTAAATTAATGCAGCCTTCCAACATGAAAAGTTCTCCACCCCTGATACATTCACAGAAAGAATACGGGTGTCAGCACCTTTTTATTCTGTTCCAAGGATAATAAGAATAGGAATTAGAAACAGTGTTTATGAATCTTAACCTTTGGTCTTAAACACTTAGCTTTTTGGTTTTGTTTGTATTAATATGTGTGGCTATATAATACGGTATAAATACATGCATATGTGTTACACATATGAGTACACTCAGTACTGGTAAAACATGATGCATTAGAGAAACCGACTTCATCACCAAACCCCATGTGAACATTTTTTTCAATGTTCAATGGCTATTTTTCCTAAACTCAGTTCCATTACTGTATTTCATTCAATCAAAAATGTTATTGTTTATAAAATACATCATTTTTCTATGATCCTCTAAGAAAGAAAAAAAATGCTTCTGATTAACTTACAACATACTATCAAACACATCATGATTTTAGGGATATTTTAAAATTTAAAAACATGTTTATTGCAGAATGAATGAAATATAGTACATTATCCCCTCTCCTGATCTATAAAATGATAAACTTTGACTTATTTTGATATACTGTTTGTGCAAACCTTGCTTGTTAACCTTGACTCAAAGCAAGACATTGCATTTTATTTCCTTTTTCTTGGTCCCACTTGCTAAGAGGAAGCTTTTATTCCAGGGCATTGTTCAGTCTCAGCTCTTATTATTATTAGCGGAAGTAGTAATTGGGTTAGTAGTTATGGAGGTAGAAATGAGCATCATAGTGACAGTTTCTGTCATATGTTTATCAAGTGTTTATTGAGTGTATGCTGCTGTATCCCTGCCTACTGGTTTTGCCTGACCTCACTCCACATATAAACTTAAACCTGGATGCGGAAGTTCAGCAACAAACAGCATGTTTCTCTAAATTCTGTTTCTTAAACCTCTTTCATGAGTGCTATACCTAAGTGTGCTAGTGTGTTAGGCTAAAACTATAAGCTCATGGTGATACCAGACAGTCCTACAAAACTTTTTGTTATAACAATGACTAATGTTCATTGCGTGTCTACTGTTCAGGCCTGCTTCTAAGGTCTTCATGTGCATTCGAGCCTCAGAATCACCCTAGCAGGTAGATCCAATGATTGTAATTCCCACTTACAGATGAGCAAACTGAAGCACAGAGAGGTTAGGCTATTTGCCAACTGACAAAAGCCCAGGGAAACAACCTGTGTGTCTAAGGTCCCCCCTGGTATTGTGGGCGGCATTTCTACACCGTCCTCGGATGCTTCACACTAGCTGTTTTATGAGAATCCGACTGTAGACCAGAACATACACGTGTCTGGATTGACTAAGATTCTTGGCTTGACCACACCTTAGTCAGGCTCCTGCACCCTCTCCTAGACCCATCTGTGCCCGTCCTTGTAAAATCCAGTTGTAGCAAAAAGCCCTGCTAAGTCAGTTCAGCAAGAAGTCCCCACCCTCATATCTGATTATTCTGCATATCTGGTTGGGTTCCTCATTCTCCACCGTCTCCCAGGTGACGTCTGGTCACCCAGGCCTGTCTTCAGCAAGAATCCTGTTAGGTCTGCGTAGCCAGAATCCCTCGACTCCCGCTGTTTCCTCTTGGCACTTTTCCATCTCCTGACCCCCGTCCTGCTCCTTGGCTATCAATTCCCACTTGCCTAGGATGTATTTGGAATTGAGCCAGTGCTACCCTAGGTCTCTTTTCCCTACTGCAACAGTCCTGAATAAAATCTGGTTTCACCCCTTAACTGCTGTCTAGCTCTGGGTTTTTTTGGACAGTATCTACCAGGCCACCCTGTCTCATTTAGTGCAGTAATGAACATGCTACATTTGTTATACCAGCTCCATCCTGTATGTCTAAAAGCTCACAAGACTAGGCAGCTGAGCCAAATATGATGTCAGTATTCAGACTTGCTCTGAGCACAGCCTCAGTGATTTTACTGGTCTAAGATGATAAGACTTTTTTTTTACTTCAGACCTGATCATTTAACCAGGACACTAATCAGGGAGAGGCTGTCTTTTTTGATGTGTTTTCTTTAAAATTCATAGCACGTCACGTTGAAAAGTCAAGACATGCAAGCAGCCCAGTCTGGTTGTGCACGCGGGTGAGATCCTGTGAATGGAAAATCAGAGCGTCGTTTCTCACCAGTGCTGCCTCTGAACCTCGGCACTGACCGCACACGGCACCGTTCACGGCCCGGCTGTTCCTCCACCCTCCTTTTCCTACAGGAAGAGCCTCTTTTGAGCTCCTGACAGGGTGAAAATCCTTTGCTCAAATTCTTTCTCAGAATGGCTTGGAATTTGTTGCACTTAGTGGCATCCCTGCTGTGATCTTCCAAAGAGGAAGATTACCCATGAATTAAAACATCACCAGCAACAATTCCAGCACCTATTCTCTGGATCCTCTAATCACCTGGGCAAAAAGAAAAACAAAAAACCATATAAACTCTTGTCTCGTTTCGCACCCTTTGACTCTTCTCTGCCACATTTTCTATTGCTGTAAGTCTGAATCTGCCTGAGCCGTAAGTGACTGTTACCTCCTCCAATACGGGCAAAATAAAGGGACATGGCAAGAATCACAGAGATACCAGTGTCACAACAGGAACCGACCTAGGAGAGCAGAGGCTTAACCCAGCAGCTCCTGGCGCTGGCCTTGGAGGAAACATTGGGAGAGAAGGACCCTGTGATGACTCAGTACTCACCAAGCCCTTTGGCCTAATTTATTTGAGTTCAGAGAAAATGGAATTTTTTAGAATTTCCAAGACATTCACATTAGGTTGATGTGGAATCACATTCTTTTACCTCCAAAGCTTTCCAGGAAGTGCCTTGGAGAAAACGGTTTTTCCTCAGTTTTTGTCCTTGACGTTGACCAAATGTCAATGGTGGGGCCGTTTCTGTCCTTGTTGCTAGAGAGATGTGTTCCTCACGGGCCATTGCTCATTTCACCTGATGATTTTAGGTGTCTTTAAAACTGATATTTTATTTTCCCCTAATATGTGCTGAAACTCATTGAATGACACAATTTTTATAAGTTGATCAATTATTTGGTTAATCAATAGAAACAAGCCATCTGAAAAAAGATTTTGGACTATTTCCTTCAATGTCTCCTCCCCTTCCTCCTCCTATTTCCTCCTCTCTCCTCCCCTTCTTCTCCTCCTCCTTCTCCCCCCTCCTCCTTCTCTCGCCTCCTCCTTCTCTTTTCTAACAATAACTTTTTTATTCTGATCCTATAGACCCTGAGTCAGGCATTTGGAACTGGTTTTGAGTCCGTTTTGTCATTCATTCCATGTGAGCTTTCTGAGAAGTTCTCTTCTCTGAGGTTCTACTCTTTCTACTCCTTACACATAAAATAGGAACAGAAACTTCACCCAACTCCGAGTTTCCTGTTGTAATTAAATGGGATAATTTGCATGAAGCAAGTGTTAGAGTGCCTAGAGCATCATAAACATCGAATCGATGTTAGCTCTTACCATCACCTTCCCCTTTCATAAATTTAAAAGAAAGTTATGTATTTTGGCCAATCCCAGAATGCTACCACCCTTAACAAGGTATGCATTTTATAATTTAAAATAAAAGCTCTTAAAAATTATGCTGTTCTCTGGAAACTTCCCAATCGACCAACTTTGCCAATGTGTGAATAAATGGCTTTGGTCAGCTCGCAATTTAGAATTGGATGCTTTTCCTGGCTCTGTGCCATCTCTCCTTTCTTCCACACCAATGTCTCTGCTGGATGTTCAGTCTACAAAGGAAATTGCCTTATGGGGCCCACAAGTCTGCCCAGATGCACAGAATACAGCCATGGAAATGCAGCCACAGAAGCACCAAGTTCAGGGCTGAGGTTGTGGTCTTGTCAGCCCTGGGGCTTGTCTAAGGCAGGACACAGAGCTATTCTCCTTCAAGAAATTGAGGACAGCCGAGTCCCACAGCTCCCCTTCGTAAGGGGGCCTTTAGTTACCTCTCAGCTGTGTCTTCCTAGGAGGAGAGGCCACGGAGTCTCATGTAACTGTGACCAGGGCCTGGAGGCTAGGGGGACAAGCAAACATGTAGTTTCAGGGAGAAATTAAGAGGAGGAAATATTTTGTAAAAAACAAAACCATCAATGATTCCTTTTCTGCCTGTTCCCTAATTACTCCCCAGCTTCTGAAATGAAGGTGCTTTGCTGAACAGAGGAAGATTCTGCATATTCCTGTGGCCAACAAAACCTTCTAAAGTGCTGCATTTACTGAGGGAAGGCAACTTCAAAGGTTTCATTTCCACTTAGAGTTTAAAAAGCTCTACAAAAGGACATTGATTTTGGTTAAATTGATTTCATTCCTAGTTGGTTTGGATGGTGCATTCAAAAGATAGATCATATCAGCATATAGGAGGCTGAGAAGGCAGATCCCCTCTTGTGTGCGTGTGTGTGGTCCTAAATATTTCCTCTACTTATAGTTTGGTGGGATTTGGCCTTTGAAGGGGACTGAAAAGACATTTTCACAGTATGGGCCACCCTAGACAGGAGTCTTAAACTGCAGCTTGGGTTACAAGATCAGCTTCTCTACATTGCTTCCAATTTCCTGTGCACCAAATACCCATTTGTCTTATTACTTTATAGTAATGCAGATTAACTATTGGCGCTAATTTAGTTGAAATATATAATGACAGGCAGGTGTACTAGTCCTAGCCAGTTATTAGGAACTCGAGTTTGAGTTCATGGATTCAGGATAGTGGCTATGGTGGAAAATACCTGCATGACTATGTCAAACATGCAAACAGGCCTTTTTATGATCACTGTATTTGCCTGCAAACCTCAAGCAAGATGGCATTTGGAAACCATATAGTCTCAAAAACTGCAGTAAACTTCAAGCTTACACACATGTAAACATACAATACATGTGATTTTATATTAATATATGTTATCAACTTTTAATTATTTATTCACATGAAAGGCAGCTGTTAGTTTAAAAAATTAGAGATAAAGAGACAATGTTTCAAAATCATTTAAAGGTGGCTGATGGCTATAGGATGCATCATAGGGCCTTTCTCTCTCGGCATATTTATCTACTTACTTGTGCTCTATTCAGATCAATATTAAAATCAGTCTCATTCCCAAAGCAGCCACTGACTGATGGTAATTGGGCAGAGACAAATTAAAGGCAGGTATCTGGAGAACTCAGTTTGAGATTAAAAACATATCATAGTTCTATGGATTATACGGATACACATGCATATCCCATACACAAATGCTTAATACTCATGCATGTTTTAATGGCACTTTTCAGCAGTACTGTTTTTGCAAAAAATCACCTGAGGATCTTTTTCAAACACACGTGTTTATGTCCTACCATTCAAATAAGTCTATTTGGTAGGACTGGGGTAGGCCACAGGCAATGTATTTTTTTTTTTTTTTTAAGTTTAAGCCTATACCAGTTATTTCTGAAATGCACTGGTTAAACTGCTACATTAAAGATCAGACAAAAAATGTCAGCTGTTTGGGCATTTGAGAAGAATCCTTCCGTCTTTCCCAAGATGCATAAATGGTACCCAGTTCCTGAAACCAACAATATAAAAGTAACCCTTGATTGCCCACTTTTCTCATCCAACCCATCACCCCAGGCTCCTGGCTCTATCTCCAAAACATTTCTCAATATGTCCTTTTTTTTTTTTTTAGTCCAAGCTGTCGTCTCCCCACCTACCCTGCTGCTTTATTCCTGGAGATTAGCACAGTGCCAGACACATGATATCAGCTCCATAAATAATTGTTGAAATGACAAACAACTGAAACAATCACAAATGGTGGATTCTCAAGAATTACTTGCACAAGACCTGGTATATGCAACATTGAGTTAATCTTAACAGACATTGAATTAAAAACAAGGTTGCTAATATATCTAAGTACAGGGCACATGGCATGACTTAGACCAAATAGCAGGGAGGAGAAACAGCCCAATAGCACATTGGCCACTGCTAGTACCCAGGGACATGGACACTTACAGTCCCAGCCTATTCCTTCTCCTGTTTCACTCCTACTCACAGCAGAGAAGCTGGGGAAAGGCATGTGCCAGAGCTATACCGGCTTCACAATCCACATGAGGATATCTGGTGGCAAAACATCAATTATCACCTCCTCATCTGAGAAGCGGAAGATTGGATTTCTGGAGTGTCTCTGCGGCCCACTCCTGCTGTATTCAATTCTAATGCTTACGTAAAACACCCTCACAAGGACAAAGGCCATGAAATCACTGCTTGGAATGAAACAAATCTGAATGTAAATGGAAAGATAATATGGTCAGGACCAAAGAGGCAGACTCTGTATAAACTGACATCTCAAATCAGCATGCAGCCAAAAGGCACCCCGAAAAGAATTACTGTTGTGGCCACTAAGGAAGGAAATGCTCCAAGACTAAGGACATTTCTTCTGGGTCATGCTACCGGTGCTGTTCGGTCAGCGCCCGGAGTCTAGGAGCCCGAGCTAAAGGGAGCTGACAGAACTAACCCATCGCCAAGGGGGCTGAGGCATCAGACAGGCCATGAGGCAGGAGAAACGAGTATCACCTCTAGCCAGTCTCGGAGCATAGCAGGGTGGGGTCCTCCCCATCCAACTCCCAAGGTTGTGGGCGTGGATACGTAAGGACACTGTGGGAGGAAGTAAAGGAGGAGACAAATCAAGAGCCACGTGGCACCTGGGGATGGTCCTGGACAGGGGAGAGTGCTCCAACCTTCCAGCTGCCCAGGACCTCGCCACCACCTCCCACTCAGGGGCCGAACGAAGGTGAACTGGCTTGCTCCCTCCAGTTCAGTTAAAATGTTTATTGTTTGTTGTCCAGGACTCTAAATCACTCAGAAGGGTGCTTATTTGTTCACTCAAGTTCTCCATTACCCCTGTGGGGCCTTGGGAGAGAGCTTTGAACTGAGGAAAAGTCCTGGCAGTAATTAAATACAAAAGGCCTCCCTGCGCTGCTGCGAGTTGGCAGTCTGCTCTAGCTGAGCAGAAGGGGGAAGATTTGATTTTAATCACACAGATTTCATATTTTATTTTGCTCATTAAAATTCCTGATAAGGATTTACTTCAGCATTCTGTGGCTCTCCCTGAATATTTGAAGAGGGTCTTTTTAAAATTTCTCCTTTTCACTGCAAATGTTGTCTGATCCCTGCCTGCTCCACGGTCTGAAGAGATTGCCTCCTCCTCATTGCTCACATCCAAGGTGTGAGCCATTTCTGGGAGAAAGAAAAAAAAGAAAAGAGTCTGGGGATGGCATGCCACCACTCCACTCTGTAATTAGAGACGCGCTGCCTCTGCTCAGCCAAAGTGAAAAAATCAATTATCTAAGAATGCAGGGCTGGAATCAAGATGAAGACAAACTTTGCTGGCTGAAGTTACCTAGAACGTCTCAGAATACGAGGACTAGGAATCCTGGGTCTGTATAAAATCATATTGGTCGGGAAGGGAGGGAAATCCTTTTTAGAAGGACCTGCTGCGAAGCCTGCAGGACTCTCACTGCGCCCCCGGCCAGCTGCTTCGCCACAGGTGGTGGGCAGCGTTTACCAGTCACCAACCATGCCCCGAGCAGAAAGAAGCCGGATTGTTTCATTTTCCACAGGGCATCAAATGCCAACACTTTCTTGCCCACAGAGAATCAAATTTTAGTTTAGCTACAGATTTATAAATACATATTCATATACGTGTGTATATATTCAATAGAGAGAATTGAACTTATAGTATTATAGATATGTAGAATATATATAGAATAGTGTATGGTATTATAGATATAATTCTATACATATATATATTCTACAGATAGTATCATTACATACTCTCCATCTGTAGCACTCCACATCCTAGAATTTCTTTTTCTGCATCTGTGATTAGGATTTGCAAGTATTATATCCTACATTCCAGATTCTTGAAGCTCTGCATGTGTCCTCTGGACAAGGCCTGTCCTCCAGGGAGCTGGGAACAGTGCGGCGGGGTGGGGAGGGTGGGCAGTGCTGAAGTGTCTGAGCACTGACCATTTACCACAGTCCAGGTTCTAGTATCAAAAGCCCAGTTAAGTTCTCACCAAGTGCTGCTTCAGATGCTCTGTGTTCTGATTGGCATAAATATATAGCAAAGCTTCCTTTTTTGCCCTACGTGTTTACCCAGACAAATATTAGATTGCCAGACTGCATTATTTGGGGAGGGGCGGGGAGGGGAGATCATTCCCAAACCCACCTATCTTTCAGTGAGCCAATTCTGCTCAGACACCTACAAATGTAATTGCTCCAATTGTTGCTAGCTTGTTAACTCCAACTAGCAAGTGGAGATAATTTACCTTTTGTCATTTTATTCCAATAAAACTCCATTCCCACTGAAGTAATTTTAACACCTATCAAAATACACAAAGAATCAAAAAAACAATGAGATTGCCTATATAGGTGTGTATGTGTATATATATATATATATATATATGTGCATATATATGTAAGCATGTATAGTCCACTTTTAATATATTAGAATATATATTTTAATTCTATTAATAGATAATAAATGGTAATGAGATTTTAAAGATGTCCCAGGAACACATTATTGGGAAGTCTGATCAAGTTATACTCTAGGCAAGAGGAAGGCATCCTTGCCAAGATATGCAACATGTTTTCCATGTTCAAAGTGATCATATGGAAGAAAACTAGGAATTAGAGCATGAGGAAGACATGTCCTTAATCGACCTCTGCAGAGCTCCTCTGGGAAGAACGGGGACCCCTTCTTTCCTGCACCAGCCGTCTGCCCTGTTCTCTCCCTCAAGCGTTTTCTGTTTTTCAGTCTTTTGTGTGCTACTGCTCTTTCTTAAGGAACAAAATCTTGTCCGTCACAATAGAATGTAAGGCCCTGCTCTTGTTTGAAGCCTGTGCACTCCCACTTCCTGCAATCTCTTTACTTAGCAGCAAATTTCCCTTCATTAAAATTAAGCCTCATTTCTTGCTCATCTTTTCCTGTTTCCCTCAGCAAAACTGAGTGCAATCCTGAACCTGTTTTTCTTGCTGCTTTATTTTCTTGTCACTTCATAACTAAATCCTCTTTCCCTCCAAAAACAATTAAGAGATTTATTCCACCAGATTTTTCCCCTTCTTCGTGTGGGAAACAAGAGAAACAGAAAGCAAGGGGGTTGTGTGTGTTGGGGGGAGTGTTGGCAGCTGTGGGGTTAGGAAGTGTTTTACTAAGTATCCAGTATGTACTGGAAGGATCCATTTGGTGTATTTTGGCAGAGGGTTTTGCTCAGACTCTGGGATTACTGGTTAGGCTCCAGTCTATTTATGCTAATTGCAGAGAAAGCATGGCCTTATATATCCATCTGCAGTGGCAGCCGCTCAAAGTAATTCTCCAGGGTCAGACTTCTAGACAGGGAGGTAGCAGAAAAAGAAAAGTCAGATTAGCATTGGATTCTGCAAGCCAGGAGTGCTCAGGCTCTGATAAATCTGCCCCTGCATATAGCTATCCACACATCTCTTTAGTTTGTGCTCATTTTCTTTCCTAACACTCTCAATCAGGTTTATCTACCTAACTTTTCCTTCAGGCCAATGTGAATGCAAGGAATTCTATGGCCCTAAACTGTCATAGTTGGCAGATGCTCTGAGCAGAACTGAAGCCTCCACTTCCCCTGACGGGCAGAGACAAAGAATGGCCATGCAGTGTTCTGCAGCAGGGTTGGGCTGGGGAGCTCCTGCCTAGAGGCCCAGTAAAGCAGCCTTTCTAAGACTGGAACCACATGCAGGGTCCTGATCAAACTGACAGGGGGCTCGAGCTTTAACTGCGAAAACTGAAAAGGTATCTGGGGACAAAGCCCCAGAGAACACCATGTGGTACAGTAGCTATTCTGGCCATTCTTCAGTTCCCACTTAAGCTTGCTTAACTCCTGTGCTTACTGCAAACCTGGGCATTCATTAAATTACAGTTAAAAACTGAAAACTAGCTAGGTGGCCTTGGGCAAGTTACTTCTAAGCCTAATCTGTAAAATGGAATAATGATATTATTATAAACCTTGTGGGTGTGTTTTAGTGATGATATATTCAGAGCAAAATGCATAGCACAATTCCTGCCATATAGTAATACAATACTCAAAAATTTGGCTTTCTTAATTATTGTATCAGGAAGGCATTGAACATTTACCATGGACTGAGAAGTTGACCAAGTATTGAGGACACAAAGGCAAATAAGAAATTGTTTGTGGCCTCTACTAGCTCTCAATCTAGAAAAAGTTTATATTTGCATAATTAAGAGACGTAGACTTTTTTCAGTTCTCCTCTTTTTTTTTTTTTTAATATGAGACAACTGAAGTTCAAAGAAGTTAAAAAAAATGGTTTAAATGTTACACAGGGACTAAAGGGCAAAGTCTGAATTTGAGCCCAGGTCCAAGGATTTGAACCCAAGTGCAAGGATTTCCCTTTATCTGCTTTCCTGTGTGATTAGTGTAAAGTGAGCACCCAGGAATAAGAGTGGAGATTTGGTCACTCACGGGCCTTTGTGTTGCTTTATTAATATAGAAGGTTCAGGAATGAGCAAGAGAGACGGGAGGAGCAGAGCCAGCAAGAACTGGCCCTGTGCAAGCACAGCTGAAATCCACTCACCTGCGGTGCCGTGGTGAGCCAGTGTGTTTCATGAGGAAGTGTTGGCTGCAGACTACGGCTTGACCTACTGGCACAGCATCCCACATCTCAGATCCTTACCAGTGAGTGTGACAAGGACAGCTGACAACGAGCATGCTCCCACAGGCTCCCGTCCCCAGGCCTCTCCGCCCAGGAGGAGAGCCACCCTTTCTAGGGAGGCCCCGAAGGGGTCAGAGTCAACATGGCTTTAGTGACAGCCCTCACTTCTAGCTGGAGTTTGTTTACTCCTCATTCTCTCTAATTTGCAAGTGCTAGCTTATTTTCTTAAAAAAAAATAAAAAGACAAAAAAACCACTCAATCTTTAAAAAAATATTACAATATTCCTAAAACACACCTACAAGGTTTATAATATCATTATTCCATTTTATAGATCAGGCTTAGAAGTAACTTGCCCAAGTTTTAAGTTTTATTTTTACTTAGCTATTTCCTTTTCTTAATCTTACATACTTCTTTATTTCTCACTTTTGTTCTGTTTAACTTAGGCTATGAGTTTAGCCTTTTGTCTTAATCTTTGATTCTTATACTTCATTGGCTTCTAAAGCCTTCTATCTTGTATTTTTAAATCTCATATATGATATACAATTTTCTAACTCTTAACTTTTATCTTTATTATGACTTGGGCTCCATTAGTTTAAAATTCTACTTTATTTCTATTTGCAATTTTAGCAGTTGTAAGGAATTAATCCCCTTCTATCTTTTTACCTTTCCATTACTATATATAGAACATCTTTCCTTTACTTGTTTCTTGAATTTTTTCTATATTTAATTTATATCCATAAAAAACAGTGAAAACCATGGCCGTGATGGTAATTTTTTCATTGAAAAAATTTCATCCATTGGACCTTTTTCAGATGTTGAGGTCCAGAACAAATGGACCAAGACCTGTTTCCATGGAGCCTACCAGGAAGTAGATAAGAGCAGAGAGCCCATAATCCATGAGCAGAGAGCCCTGTAATTGATGGAGCTTGGTGAGGATTAACTTGTGTACTTCCGGTCTCTGTGGGAGAGGGTTTGTAGAGGCCACTCTTTGGCCAGTTTGGGGTGGCCTTTGAGTGGGGCATGAGAGGGAGTGGTGGGAACAAGGCCTGCTGACAAATGACTCTCTCTGCTCTTACGTGCTGGTGGGCTCCATGGAAACAGGGTTCAGTTCGTTTGTCGCTGGACCCTAACATCTGAAACAGACTAAATGGATGCGTTTCTCAACTTGAACTCTTGACATGGCGGCTAGCTACTTCTTTGTTAGGGCAGCTGTCCCTTTGCTGTGTTTAGCAGCAGCCCTGAACTTTGCCCTCTACATGTCATTAGCAACTCCTGAGTCTAGCTGTGACAACCAAGCATGTCTCCAGACGTTGTGAAATGTCCCCTGGATGGCAATATCATCTGTGGTTGGCAACCTCTGATTTAATCCTTACATCCCTCTTTCATGATGGGCAAGGCCACCGTTATCACTCTTCATTTCATAATAAAGGAAGCTCAGGCTGTGAGGCTGTGATTTCTCCAAAGTCACTGAGAGTGGCAGACGGGACTAGACATGTAGATTTCCTAACTCCAAATCCAGTTCTCATTTTAATATTTTATGTCAGCTCTTCATCCTGACAAGTGGTTGGGAGATTCCCTCAGAATAAGACTAGGCAGACTTTGCTTTGCCATGTGCACTCTGGACTGCCCCACCTGCCGGAGGCTGCCCAGGGAAATCAAAGCCTCTGCCTCTGTGGCTGCTGGTGTAGACAGGCTCAGTGGGCTGTGGCATCATACAGAGTAAAGAGGGCTAAGTGCCCCCAGCCTCCCTGAAATTGAGTTTTCAGTGAGGGCCTATGGACTAGAGGACAAGTTGACTTTTTACTTTTTGAAAATGTATTTGTTTTTATTTATACTTAGTAGTTGTACATATTTGTGGGGTGTATGTGATATCGTGATACATGTATGCAATGTGTAATGATTAAACCAGTGTGATTGAGATATCCGTCACCTCAAACAGTTATCATTTATTTGTGTTGGGAATATTGCAAATCTTCTCTTCTAGCTAGTCCTTCTCTTCCTCTAGTTTTGAAATATAACTGAAATTCATGTTAACTATAGTCACCCTACTGTGCTATTGAACACTAGAACCTATTCCTTCTATGTAACTGTATTTCTGTACCATTAACCAACCTCTCTTTAGCGCCCTCTCCACCCTACCATTCCCAGTTTCTGGTAACCACCATTCTACTCTCTACCTCCATGAGATCAAATTTTTTAGCTCCCATATATGAGTGAAAACATGCAATATTTGTCTTTCTTTTCCTTGCTTATTTTACTTAACATAATGTCCTCCAGTTCCATCCATGTTGCAGCAAACAACAAGATTTCATCCTTTTTTATGGCTGAATAATATTGCAGTGTGTGTGTGTGTGTGTGTGTGTGTGTATGTATCACATTTTCTTTATCCATTCACCTATTGATGAACACTTAGATTGACTCCGTATCTTGGCTATTGTGAATAGGGCTACAAAAAAACATAGAAGTGCAGATATATTGCTTTGATATACTGATTTTTTTTTCTGGATATATACCCAATAATGAGATTTCTGGAACATATGGGACGAGTTGACTTTTAGTTGGAAAAATAGTTAATTCAGCACTGAAATAGCACCCTCTAAGCCTTCAACATCATCTTCATTCTCATTTTCATTTTCGAATCTCCTTAAGACAGAGCATCTTGGACAATTACCTGGGTGAAGATGCCGCAAAACTGACCCAGCTGAATGGACTAACAGAGCAGGATCCAGCCAGGGAAGGGAGTCCAGTTCCTGAAAAGGAGGAACCAATAAAAGGTTCCATGCCAGGATGCCTATCCCATGATGAAACTAGGGGCCAGATCAGGAAATGGAATCAATATCATTACAGAAGTGGATTTCAGAACAAAGAGGAGATCTGTCTCATGGCCAAGGTACCCAATCAAAGTTAGACACAAAGCAAAAGCCACCTGATGAAGAGTTCACAGGGTGCAGGACAACAGTCGATGATATGTCCTGCCTCAGAGCAGTGTTGATGTTGGGGACTAGAAGGAGAATGAAGGAGGTCCACCAGGTGTGAGATGTACAAGACAGGATCCAAACAGATTTTTGGAAAACACTTTAGTCTCTTTGGGTCTCA
Organism: Eulemur rufifrons; assembly: GCF_041146395.1. Taxonomy (NCBI): domain Eukaryota; kingdom Metazoa; phylum Chordata; class Mammalia; order Primates; family Lemuridae; genus Eulemur; species Eulemur rufifrons. Next base: position 6,720,027 of record NC_090988.1, on the reverse strand, counting down.
CACAATTTTAAATTCTTCCTAATGAAAAAAAAAAAAAAAAAAAAGGACAAACTCCAAGTAGTAGGATCTAGTGGCCAAGAATTTATTTAGGATCTAGGATCAGACAAATGTAGGTTAAAGTTCATAAACTGAGTAACTGTACAGCCCTGGAACGTTACTTACTGTCTCCAAGACATGGAGTCCTTGCTTTTAAGTCAATATAGAGTCTCTTTCATAGGGCTGGGAAATTCAAATGAGAAAACAAATAGAAAATTCCCAGTGCCTGAAATATAATAGAAATTCAGTAAACGGGAGCTTAAAAGAAAACAATTTTCCCCAGCAGCCTCCACTTAGCATCTCCACTTGCAGTGAGCAGAACAAGATGAAAGGAAAGGCAGGTTGCTGTTGCTGTCAGAGGTTCTAATTTTAGTGAGTGCCCTTGCTCTTAGCATCTCTCTTTCCTTACTTCCTTACACTTCCATTTGTTATTAAAAGAATGAAGACTTTCTCTCCCCCTTTCTGTGACATCCAAGGATTTCCTACACACAGAGATATTTAGCATTCTCCCAATGCTCAAGGCCAGGCTTCAGGTTAGCGTAGCTACACCTGGATTTGGATCTGGAGACAAATTGCTCCTTCATTATAGAACCAGTGAGAAGCATCCAATTTTTAAGGTTGTTAAACCTGCAAGGGCAACAGGGAACCAAACGCATGTATAATGAAGAATGGCCTCACCCGGCACAGCATCTTATCTCAGAGGCAAAAGAGAAACACACACGCCCCTCATGCCCTAGAAAGACATTTTGACAGTAAAAACAGTTAGGGTAAGACTATCCTATTTAGATATGATAAGCAAGATGTGAAATGTCAATAAATTTTACTTTTCCTAAGGCAAGGGATGCCAAGGAGTCAGCTACCATTCTGAGAGCGTCGCTGAACACCTGTCACGTGGACAGGCAGAGATACAAGGACTCCCTGAGTCTCTAAAGACCCTCACCTGCTGGCCCACTCACCTACAGTGCTGCCACTGACAAACATGCACTCAACAGACGTCCGGCCTCGCAAGGCACGAGAAACAATGGCCCAGTTGCCTGGGGAACCAGGGTTCATGCAGAAGCCTTGCAGTTTCCGCCTCGGGGCCACGGCAGCCACAGAAACAAGCTCAGTTGCCCTCAGCTTGTGGCCCTCCTTGTGGATTCCAGCGCTGTTTGGGGAAATCAGCAACCACTTTAGTGCATTTGTCTGCTGCTGTGGGAAGAAGCCTTACGTATCCTACAGTCAGGGAATCCAGCCCTCCTTTCCCTCAGTTCTCACTCCTTCCCGCACCAGTGCCCACTTACAACAGACTTCATCCAAACTTCCCCGTAAAAGTGGTCCTCAAATTGAACTCAAACGAAGGGGACCTGTGCTAGGTTTCAACCCAGGGTGAAATTCGATACACAGGAACCCCAAAAGTTGCTTCAGAATGTTGCAAATACAGAGCTCGAATAAAAAGAGGATGTTAAAGCAACAGAAGATGATGTAAATATCAAGGCTGCATTCTGAAATTTCAGAGGCCCACACCCTGCTCCCCGCCAGCCGTTACCGCACACTCACTGCCCGCTGGAGCCGCAGCAGCCTGCCCCGCGCTGCACGGCACACAAGACCCCGAGTGGTCTATCAAATTTCTGACTCATCAGGTACACGGCTTTGTTGCGTTCCCTCTTTTCCATCAGCTTAGCTTCTGTTTCTACAGAATCAAAAGATGACTGCCAGTGGAAAGGGAGTTTGTTTTCTCCCATCGAATGCAATTGCTTCGATGACAGCCCGTGAGTGCTGCAATCTTGCAGGCCTCAGACATTTAATTCATCTCAGAGGTGATATCAAAAACAGCACAGCAGGTTCTTACCCTCCACTAGCTCTCTTGCTGCAAAAGCCCCTGTTCCCATGTCCCTGGGCCACGGTGACTAACCCAGCTGGGTGATGCCATGTCGACTGGGGCAAGGGAATGCACCACTACTGTCTGGGAAGCCATGCTGCGGACGAAGGGGATGGAAGAGGGGGCTGCTGCCTGCCTCCTGAACTCTAGTTAGCACTCTCCTGTCGAGTGAGCTAACAGTGAAAGCGCCGGCCACTGGCCCTTCCAGCAAGCCAGGGTGCTGCAGACTGTTCTATGCAGGACTTCCAGCAAAACGGGGCTGAAAGCAACATTTGCCACTTTTATTCGTGCTGAAGCCTCTAAGATGGGTTGAAATAAGGAAGAGAAGCAAAAAATATGCCTCATTCCAGCCTGCCAAAAGGAAAAACCAGAATCTCCCTAACCATCTCTCTAATCTGTGGTTTGATAGAAATGGCTCCAGAACAGCGTTCCTGTTGGGAAAGCTTGGTCCTTGCACCAGTGACTGGCCTGGCCAGTAGCACGAGGGATTCTGTGTATTCTCAGCATGTGACACTTAGAGCTGGGAGGAGATGCTCAAAGAGCTGGCTTTCCTAAAGAGAAGGGTTGCCAATTTCTTTCATAAATAAAGCTGGGATTCTCCCCCTGTTCTTGTCCCTGCCCAGGTGCAAAGCCTGGGCATGTCCAGCAACCAGTGCTCCTGTCATCTCCCACCTGGAGAGATGCACGTGTCACTCCAGCGTCAGAATACATTTCAGAATCCCAGTTTCATCTCCTAGTCCTCTGTTAAGCTACAACTCTATTTGACCCTCTTGCCCTTACTATCAGCAAAATATAATTTTATTATTAATAGAAATGACTCTTTATTGAGTGCTTAATATAGGCTAGACATTTTTTTATAACTTTACGTATAGTAATTTATTTAATTCCCACAACTACCCTCTAAATTAGGTATTATTAGCTTTTTCATTTTAAAGATGGAAAAACTGGGACTCAGAGAGGTTACAGAATTTGCCAAGGTCATGCAGCTAGCAAGCACGGGAGCCAGGCTGTGAAACCAGGCGGTTGTTCCCTGAAACACTAGTCTCTCCCCTCAGCATGGAGGTCTGCTCAGTGGTTCTCCCAGACACCCAACCTTTCCACCCACAGCTTCCTCCGTGCCAAAGAGAGCCTCCCTCCATGCAGGCCAGCCTCTTCATTGTCTTATAAAACAAACCATGCTCACGTCCACCCCTTCCCCTATCTGGCCTCTCCTGCCTTCCCCTTCTTTGAATCTCAGGCATTCCTCAAAGACTGGCTCTAGTCCAGCCTTCTCTGCAATGGTCTCTAGAGGGCTCAAGCCCACCCTCATCTCCTTGGACCCCATGACACGTAATCACATGTCACAGGGCACTGGCCCCTGCTATTTTACATCTATGCCCTGCCTTGTTATAAAACACTATGAGCCATTTCAGGGAAAGGAAAGTGGCATATTATTTTGCATCTCCTGAAGAATCTTGCCAATATTAGGAACATAACAAAAGCCCAATTGAATTAGATCAACATAGTTACATGGCTCCTGAGAACATTCCAACCCCAAGTCTTACAAAAACTCTGTAAAAGCAAACGAACAGGCTGGCCATGTCTCCTGTCACATACAGCGGACTCAAACCACACGCATCTCTGCTCCCTAGAATCATTGGTGCTCCATTTGGATCTAGAAAAAAAAATGTTTTCGAACTCTGAAGAATACCCAGGTGTGCCCTTAAATGCTACCTTTTTCTGTGTGGCAGCAAGAACTCTGTGAATTGCAATAGGACACCCCTCCCCCACCCTACTGCTAGCCCTGCTCTGAGCATATGAGAAACGGAAATGGGAAACCAACTTTCAGGTCCCAGCGTGTGTCCTCTGACTCGAGATTATCCAGGGGTGTATGTGCAACACTGGCTGGGCCTCACTACTAGAAATACACGTCTCAGTTCCACCCCAGCCCACCCACCCTAGAGTAGGCCAGGAGTGGGTGGTGAAGTGGGAGGTGCTAGAGACCGTTCTACCTTGCATTCAACTCCAGCCTGCAAAGCCTGTACATTCCCCTCACCCCCTCTTGTTTTTTTGAAATAGCTGATCTCTGTATAACTACTCTACCCCGCTAATTAAGAGTCTGTGTGTGTTAGAGCAGCAGTCGCCAACCTTTTTAGCACCAGGGACCAGTTTCATGGAAGACAATTTTTCCATGGGACAGGGGTGGGGGGCAGAGCTAAGGTGGTGATGCGAGCAATGGGGAGCGGCTGTACGGATGAAGCTTCGCTCGCTCGCCTGCTGCTCACCTCCCACTGTGAGCCACCACCCCCCCAACCCTGTTCCTAAGTTTCATGGAAGATAATTTTCCCACGGACAGGGGTGTCAGGGTGCAGAGCTCTGTAGCCCTGTCCCTAACAGGCCACAGATCGGTACCAGTCCATGACCCAGGGGTTGGGGACCGCAGGGTCAGAGGGAGAGAAGCTTGAGTGTGTGCATAAGAAAATATATAGGTTTTAAGCACCTGTTTCCACCTGTTTCTGTGATGAGGGTGAAAAAACCCACGAAATTAAAGCCTCTGCAACTGCTGCTCCCTCTGTCAAGAGCCTGGAGGGCCCCACGGCTCCCATCCCCCTTCTTCCACGTCCCCGCTGAATGCCAGTGTTGGGGAGTTTCTCTAATGCATCCTATGAATGAGCACTCCCATTGCTTACTATCCTCTTCACTCTCTTTTTGTTCAGAATACAGACACTGCTGACACTACACATGCGTTTATTCACCCGCATCTCCGCCTGGTGCACACACCCAGCCTGCACGCCCCACGAGGGACTCCGCCCATTCAACTCATTTCCGCACTCTTAGTACCTAGAACCCTGCCTGCCTGGCACATCATGGGTGGGCAGAAATGATCGACCAAAAACTGTTAAGCACATGAGTAAATTCTAACAAACAAATAAATAAAGTGTGGTCCTGAATCTAATTCTCATTTAGCACTAACAAAAGCTGGGACTTCCAAATAGAACTTCATCTGTGGGTCTTGGCCTTCTCATGTGTAGACAGGGAGACCCAGACTGGATACGCAATTTATTGCTGGACGTGTCTACGTGTGCCCGAGTCTCCTTGACGTGAACAAGTGATGCAGGAGGTCCTGCTCTGCAGCTGACTTCTGGGCGACCTTGGCCAATGCTATGTCCCCTCTGCCCCCTGGAGTCAGGGTGAAAGCCCAATGCTTGTTGGGTGCTCTACAGGAATATTTGCCTGGACACGTGCTTGTAGGTAATGCCAGGTTGTTTCCTTCTATTTTGCAGGAAGAAGAGGAATCAGCCTCCCTTAAAACATCTTTGCAAGGTTACTCCTATGAATTGAAACCAGGAATTAATACCATCAAGCCGGAAGAAGCCGTGCTCTTGCTTGGGTCCCGCAGAGGAGGACTCATCAAAAGTTGTCTGAACTCCGTTTAAGGAGAAAGCAAAGCCGTGTTTCCAGGGGAGGCAGGAAGACAGCTTTGAGGCCTCTGTGTGATATCTCTTGGCTAGGCATTAGCTTCCTAAGGCATCAGAACTAATCACGGCAGTTTTGCAGTTCTCCTTTCAACCATCCCTAGAGGCCTCCGTCTTTCACAGACCCCCGGAGGGAAGAGGAGAACTAACACACTAGAAATAGCTGTGCTTTTGACGCGAAGCATGCCAGCAAACAGGGCTAAGATGGATCACACAGGCAAGCATCACCATCACCCCATGAGCACTGGGAATGCCGCGCCCCGCACTCATGGTTATGCAATGCAACAACTTGATAGAGTGCTGCTGTCGCTGTACCAGAAATTGAAAGCGATCTACTCCTACCTGTACATACAGCAGGAAAAATCACTTTCAACTCACTGAGAGGCTTCAACAGCAGAAAGATTGATCAAACTGATGAGGAGCAAATCTCCCTGCTGCCTATTGATGCCAGACGCATAAACAAGGCTGGATGTAAGTCACCCCCCAGGAGGGGCCCGCACCAGGCTGGATGAGGCATGTGCAACTAAGCGAAGCGGGTGAAGAGGGAGCGCACAGAGAGGCGGTTTACAGGCAGGGGACAGCTCGGTCTCTGGCCCTGTGTTTGCAAAGGCAGAGGCAGCTGAGCTTGCCCTGGCTCCAGGTGATGCTGGCTTCGGAGAAAGCCGCTTGGTGTCGGAGAGTGAGAACCTGGAGCGGAAGCTTGGCCCAGAGCAGGCCCTTGTGGGAGCTCAGGCCTTCATGGAGACTTTGCTGAGGATTATTCATTTGGGAGACTCATGAGCGGGGAGTGATGGATTCCTGAAAGCTACTGTTACAAGGGAATAACAAAGCCCAAGTCCTCTCCAACAAGGCCTGAGAAAGTGCTGAGGGAGAGAAGCGGCTTGCTCGCTGGGGCCGTCACCCTTCCCTAACGACCTGTGACTCAGGGCTTCTCTGTGTTTGGCCCTCCTGGCAGGGCGCGGGGCCACCCTCTAACTATGGGCTTGTCTTTGCATCTACCCATGTCCTACCCAACTCTCCCTCGTTAGATAAAAAATTAAATTTTGTTAATTAAGTCAATGGAAATCAATTAACCTTATCGGGCAACATGGCCTACTGAAACAGAGCCAAGCCTTATACTGCAGCTTCCTGCTGCCTGAGATGCCAGATAGAGCCACGCAGCCTGTCTGGGGAGGGCTGCCCTACCCCGGGGTGAGAGGGAATTTTGTTCCCTAGAGCTAGAGCAGGTTCTAAACTATTTGCAGCCAGGTTATTTCAGCATGATGAGCATTAGGATTCAATTTCACTAACACTTAAAGGTTCAATTAATTTCTTTTCAGCCATCTACCTAGCATTGTACTGGCTTTAATACAAATAACGAATGTTTAAAATGAATCTCAATAACTTTACAAATGGAAGAAAGGACTGACAGGGTGGTTGGTGGGTTTTCCTTCTCTTCTCCTGCTCTACATCGCCTCAGAACAGCTTAAAATTTCATCTCTTTTATAAATGTCTCCGTACAATTTAAACACAGTCATTATTTCACTTTAAAAAAAAAAAAAAAAGTGCTGTAAATGCAAAGGCTGAAGTCTCCTCAGCAAAAGTCCCTGCAGTTTTCTCAGTTTATTCTGAACTAATTGCCAAAGCAGCATGTGATGAAATCCCTAATAGCCTTCTCGATGAAAGATTAAACCCCATAAGGAAACACATTTAAAAGGTGCGCTGCAGACTCTCGAGTTCCGCCCACTTGAGCTGTGTGTGCTGAAGGCCGCTCTCTGGGTTGCGGTCCATGGGGCGATCAGCACGCGCTCTCCCAGACGCCTGGCTTAGTCACGCTGACACAACAGCAGCCAGGTCCAGATCCAGAATAAGGGACAGGCTCTGCAGTCCCAGGCCGTATCTGTCCTGCTGAGGCACTGCTGAACAAGTGAATCACTGACAGTCTGTCCGAGGTTAGCCCCAATTTCTCTGTCTCTGAGAAAAGGGGTGCAGAACCTAGCGCTATAGTCCTGGCTTGTCACCCTCTCCTAACCTACTCTTGCCTAACTAACGTCCAGAATTACCCTTCTCTGATACACTGAACATTTTACTCCAATACCCGGTTCCCAAAAAAACAGGAAAATTTCCATTTCATTCTGACATTCATGACCACTCTTCCCTCCCAGCCCACAGCATCACACCCTCGTTTCCCCTACGCTGTAGCAAAACGTGCCACCCACTTTCTCCCCTCACGCGTAGCATGTTGTGATCTCCCCTGGACTGAAACAACTCAAGAATCCTGACCTCCCTACTTCTCTCTTTTAGAAAACCCCCTTCTCCTCCTTCCTGTCTCTAAATGAGGCACCCTGCACATCAAAATTTACAGAAAAAATCAGGGTTTACTTGTTATCTGCTTTAGTGAAAATATAGAAGATAAGATCTAACCAAAAGCAAAACCTACAAAACAGTGCTACCTCCATGCAGGACAGAGCACTTTGGGGGTGGCATAAAAGTCTCTAGTCCCAAACCTCAGCACCTGGAGACCCGATGCCTTCCTGGGAGTTGGGACACCCCTCGGGAGGTCTCAGAGAGACACTGATAGCAACTGAGGAGGACTCACCGGCCATGTTCCGTCTAGAGATTTCCTCAAACAGCTGTGATCACAACCCGATATTCCTCCTTGCCACTAGTCTGTATGACTTCCATTATCTCTCTTCAAAATTAATCCAGACCATCACATTTATCTCAAATCCCATAAATAAGCCCCCGCCCCACCCCGTGGGGCACAGAAGCCTGTAGTAACACCCTCATTCCCGGAAAGAGCAAAATGCCAAGCAGTGCTGCTATCACATCCAAGTCACGTCTGTTTTAAGAAATTTGGAATTTCTCGATATATAAAATCTCAGGATAGGAAGAGAACTATAGGAACGTGCTTCTCAGTAGGTTTTCAAAGGGTAGAAACAGGAATTACCTTAAAAACAAGGCAGTGGCAATAGCCAAATGCATTTGGAGAAACCTGGATTAAGCTAAATTAAACACATTTATTTAATGCTTTTAATATGAATCATGCATCTCCAGGAATAAATGCAGTATATCTATTTCCCAAACACATATATCTTGCCACCCACCCTTTGTACTGAATAATCTTACAGTAGTAATGTTCCGTGAAACACAATGCTCTTGAATCACTTAGCCCAATCCTTTATTAAATGCAAGATTCCCGTTCACAACATCACATCTGAGTTAATAATTGGTTTCCCCTGTCTGCCTCCGCTGTCAGAGAACTTACTGCTTGTGTCATTTCCCTAACACAGTGTTCTTGTTTTGCACTGAACCAAAGTGTGCTTCTTTGTAACTTCCTTCTTAAACTTTCAGATTTGACTCTAGGGCCATAGAGAGCAAACTGAATCAATCTTCAGATCCGTGAAGAAGCCTTTATGGTTCTTCTAGTAGGATCCCCCAGGCTAACGCCCACCCAAGCCTTCAGTGGTTGCTCTGATAATATTCCACATTCTAGCATCAGCCTGGTCCTCCCTGCTTGCTGCTCTTCAGCGAGCAACATACCTTGCAGGGCAGGGCAGCTGCAAGGAACACAGGAAGTCTAGATCTGGTCCAACCAATAGCACCTAAAACAGGATTACTACTTTCTTTGCTCTGGGCACCAATACACCAACCAGGAGCCAGGAGATTTTAGTAGAACAACCTAGAATTTTATTTACATTACAGTAGTTCTTGACTCAAAGTTGAGGTTATTTATGTTCATCCAGGTAAATGAAATTTGGTTATTTCTTTGAGAATGATGACTTTAGTGTTGAGATCCTGATAATTTGGTATAGACCCTTAAAGAGAACTCGACTGTGATTTAGACCCCTTTGGCTCTAAGAGACTTTGGTTGTTAACGTTACCATTGTCCTGGGCAAGAGGGCAGAGTCCCCGGTGGGAGTTAGTAGGTCTGCCTCAGGTTGCCCCTCCCCCACCTTCCAGCAGGTGGTACATCCCTGAATGCCAAGCAGGCCACTCATGAGTCAGTCACATCCCTGCTGACAAAGAAGTTTCACCATGTGAGAGGCAATTTCTGTTATTTTGCTGGGTAATTTCTGCTTCTGAAAGCAGAAGAGAGAGCAGGGGCCAATATCAAGAGATGTGAATGGTGTTAGGGGACTACAGAAGAATAGAAATGCAAATGCAATTTTTGAAATGCACCCTACTGAACAGTTCATTGAAAAGATGAAGGCATATGGGAGGCGATGCCATCACCAGGGTGTCTAGCCTTTGCAGGACCACATCAGCTTTTAGAATGGCCAGCATACATTAGCCAGGTACTTTAGGCAGATCCATTTTCAAGTAGGCTTTAAAGAAAATTCGAAATGAAATGATGGCAGTGCAAAGAATGTGAAATTCTGCAACAGAAAACCTGGGATCCAAACCTAGTTCTACCACGTATTAGCCATATGAGCGCCAGTTATTCACATAACCTCTCTGAAAACGTATCTATAAAATCAAACTCCTAAACTAGATGTTAGCTGTGGGGTTTTTTTGTTGGTTGGTTTTGTTTTGGTTTGGTTTTGATTTTGATTTTGTGTAGGTTTTTGCTGTTGTTGTTGTTGCTCTTGTTGTTTTGGGGGTTTTTTGGTGCAGATCTTTTACAATCCATGATAATATGCCCTGCTGAAAACCATCTTTCCTGACTTCCAGTAGCCTTCCCCTTCCAGAAGAAACAGCTTTACATTATCTTAAAAGAGTAACGGTGCGCACAGTGTTTGGAGTTGAGGAAGAGGGTAAACTTAATTAAACCTCTACATTAAGTTACGCACAAAGTTGTGTTTTTATTTATTTTTTGTTGTTTTTACTAGAGAACTTATTGCTTATACCCTTTTGTCTGTTTGCTCTTTGGAATTTAGTCTTAGATTTGTGCCTTTGCTTCAGTTTTAAGCATCTAGGAAAGTACCTATGGCCAGAGAGTGGCACGTAACTGCTGTACCTCTCCATAGCTGCTTCATGCTTCCCTCGTAGAGCAAGCAACACAGCTGCAATGGTTCTCTTGGCAGCTGCACCTGGGTTGCTCCGACATGCAAGAATTATTAAGATGGCATTTTGGAGGTCAACTGTCACATTGCCTTAGCCATACCCTAGGAAGATCACAGAGTCAACAGGACTCCAAATTGAGATTATGGTCATTGGAAACCAAAGTAGGCTTGAGCCAAAAGCAGCAAGATAATATGAAGACATTCAAAAGCTCTTATGAAAATATTTCCCTACCTTCAATATGGAACTTGCTCTACTGAAGTAGCAGAGAGTTTGCAGATATAGGTTGGTCTATAAACAGGGCTTTTAAGCAGTTGGAGATCCTGTCTGCATTTGGATACAGCAGCAAGCTATTAATTTCATTTCCAAATAAATGGAGGAATTATGTTGAGAGGAGAGGAAAGCTCCTACTGGCCAAATTCGTCTACACCTGATGGAACCAAAGTTGTATATCACTCACTTCAACATTAAATATACTTTGGGGAATGACTGAGGATGAGACAAGAAAGAATGATCCTCAAATTGCCCAAGTTATTATAATCCCAGTATATGGGTGTGTCTGTATAAGATGATGGTGAGCTGGGAGGAGAGGCAGAAAGATGAGAACCTTGAGAAATAGTGTGGAGGTCAGGGAAATCTGTCAGGCAGATGTGGTGAGGGAGGGGATGGGTGTATACATACATAATGAGTGTGATGTGCACTGTCTAGGGGATGGACACGTTTGAAGCTCTGACTCGGGGTGGAGGGGGCATGGGAGGGCAAGGGCAATATACATAACCTAAACTTTTGTACCCCCACAATATGCTGAAATAGAATAAAAAAAACCCAGGTACACAAAGCTTGAAAATACACAAATAAAAGTCACCCTGTCAGTTTTGACCCATTTGCCAGTTGTGTAGGCATTCTGTTAATCAGCTGACAAAAGCTCTTCTTTATCTAGGAGGGAGAAAGGGCTCAGGGCAGGATCAGCCACGGGATTGGCCTTCTTTGATTAGTCACTGTGACTAAAGTCTCTGTTATGAAATGTGTGTGCTCAGTGACCATTCACTAAATGTTCCATGATTGCAATGAATAAGATCCACTGCAAACGAGAGCCATTGATTCACTGGAGCCCAGATGCCGATTGAATCTCATCTAGCACATCTCAGCTGTGAGCTGCTTGCGGGCAAGGACCGTGCCCAATTCATCTTTGAATCCCCCAGCACCTAGCGCAATGCCATGCATCCAGCAGGTGCTGGGTGAATGTTTGATAGGAAATTGCTTTCATAAATGAAAGGAGATGTTTGGTAACATAACCCATGAAGGCAAACACTGAGAAAGGTGTATCCAGGTGCTGCTCAGTCTGCTAGAGAGGGGCATGTACCCCCAGCCTCGCTCACGAATGCTGCCGAGAGAATTCACCAACACACGAGCAGGCAATTTCTGAGAGGCCTGAGAACTTCATCACCAAGTTCTAAGATTTCGCGGATTGCTGCAGCATTTAATAGAAATAACGATTTATAGAAAATGCTATGCTAGAATCTAATCTGTGTGTGCTTCCAGATAAAGAAATTACAGATTCATTTGAGTGAGTATAAAAGCCTGATACAAGGGAATGATAAGTCAAAACATGTTGAGGGGAAGTAGACCATGTGGGACAGATTCAATCAATATTTAAATCGTAATTATTAAGCACCTACCAAGAGGAAAGTGCTTAACGTATGCACAGATGAAGAAAACATGACCTTGGCATTCACAGTCTAATGGGAGAGAATCAGTGCCAGCAGCTAAGACAGAGGGGGGCAGAAGGGTTCAACATGTGGGCCCGGGTGGGAATCTATGTGCTACAGGACTCAGGTAGCTTGGCACATGACCTGGCTGCTCTGTCTCACATTCTAGTACCTCAAATAGCATTGATTGTATCCACTTCGTACTTGCTGTATATCGGGCCTTTTAACATTGTGTGTACATGGTAACCACTCAATAAATCTGAGCTATTATTTTTATGAGAGGGTAGGAAGATAACAGGAAAAGGGCAAGACCAGGGGTGTTCCCTTAGCCACACCTGCTAAATGTTCCTGCTTGAGTATGGATCGGAAATGAACACGATTCTCTCTGCAAATTGTGCTATAAATGTATGATCAAATTAACTGTTTACCTAGTGGTCTGTAGTTCTGAGAAAAATGCTTAATTTTTAAAGTGCTAGTTCCTTAGGTAGCATTGTGTTATATCTCACTTCTTATTTTAATTCTGAAGAGAGAATCCCTTCAGGTATTGCTAAGGAAGGTAGCTGAACCAAGCAGTTCAGTGTCAAAAACAGAGCTCATCATAGACGGGACTCTGAGCTAGGTCTTTGCTGTGTGAGCACAGCCCAGCTTGCAAGTGGAGAGTGGTATCAGCCAAGAAACACCAGGAATCCCTTTTTATTCTGGGATATGAAACCATATCTCCATAATCTTTGCAGGATCAATTTACCCGAGCAACCACAATCGCAGTGCCATTCTTTCCCATGGATTGTGTGCAGTCCATGGCCACCTTCCCCGGAGGATTTTCTTTCTGAAGGTGAGGTGTGAGACAGGAAGAACACAGCTGTGCTTTCGGATCCCACATGGAAATAGTGGAACAGGCTAAGCAGTCAGAAAAAAAATATTTTGACTTATGCACAGAGAATATTTTCTCTAGAAGCCATCAGAGAGAAAGCAACTTTCCTACATGAAATACCATTTCTTCTCTGTATCCTGGCCTCCTTTTAAGAATCGGCTTTTCGTGGCAATGTTAGTGGTACCCAAATGGTGGGCTGGACACACGTGGACTGCCTGGGATGCCCAGCGTTGGAACAGATGTGAAGCCGTGAACATCATTGCAGGGCACAGAGGAGCCCACAGTCTCGCTGCCCTTTTAATTCCACGACGATCTGGATAGAAAAGCCACCCATGCTGTTTTGATGGCTTAATTTCTCTCCTCAGTCACTGCAGCAGTGACGCTTCTAAAAGGGACACAGCCCCTTCTATGGAGCCAACTGCATTGGAATTCTGCTAAATGGCACTAACTGTCTTCAAAATCAAAGGGAGAATGTAATTTAAGTGCCACTTGGATCTTCCCACAGTTTCTCTGTACCCACACGCTAGAACACTGCCTGGTGACAGGTCTATAGTTTAGGGTAACACACAGTGGGGGAAAAAATGATGGTTTTTCAACCATGTATTTCAAGAAATTGACAATTTTAATAGTATATTTCTAATGGAGAATCATCCAGACTTTTTCCCCCTTTAGGTTGAAAACATTAGTAGGATGTGAGAAAGCAAGGTATTTGTAAAGAAATTAGCATCTATCTTCCTTCCAGAAATGGAGAGTCACGATGTGAAGACAGAACAAATAATAGCATGGGAAAACAAACTCCACCAAAATAACAGCTGAGTTTAGAAATTTCAGAAGGGGATGGGAAGAAAATCATACTTTTCTCCCCAAACTATTTGTTTTTATATGAAATAGCACGTACTCCATATATAGTGTGTTGTCTAGAGTATCATTATTCTAACTTAAGAAGAAGCAAGGAAATAAATGTAAATTAGAAGATAATTACCAAAAAACACATACACAAAAACTCAGATTTATTTCATAAAAATTTGGTGAGCACTTACTATGTACCAGGCATACACACTGAATGGCAAGCAGCTTCTTCTCTCTGGGAACTCACGTGTTGGTGAAAATCTCCAACATACAAACAAATACACACAGCACTATCTGAAAACCACATGATGGCTCACATAGAGGTATTAGTCATGGAGAGCTGGGGAGCAGACCAATGTAGGAAGGTGAGGTCTACGGACTCATAGGAGGAGGGAGTGGGACCTTAACGAAACGTTGTATGTCACCATCACCATAAAGTTAAAATGGGTATACATCTCTCAGGTTAGTAGCGGGAATAACTTCCTAGTAACGAAAGCTGTTTAAAAATGGACTGAGTTACGAAGAAAGACCACAAAATTGGCTTTCTCCCAATTTGCCACAGTTATTTTAGGAACAGCAAATGGCCTTTCAAGGTCTTGTCAATATCTAGCTTTTGTGGTCTGGGGATAAAGTGTAATTAGGAGTGGACGGAGAAAAGTGTTGTCTATATCCTCCATCTCTCTCCTTTCTCACCTCCCATTCCCTTCTCAATCCACTACAATTGAACTTTCAACTCCATCCATTCCAACAAAACAGCTGTTATCAAGGTCATCAACGACTCCATATCACCAAATTGCCAAAAGTCATTGCATCTTCCCATTGTATTTCTCTCTTCTCAGCAACATTAAAAAAAGAAATACTTTCCTCTCCAGGCTTCTGTGTTACCACACTCTGTGCATTCACCTGTTTGTTCATTTCCTTGTTAGGTAGTTGCTCCTCCTCGGTCACCTGCACCTCTCCTTCTCTTCCTGACCTCTAAAAGGACTACTCCAGGGCTCTGTCCTCAGTCCTCAACTCTGCTATCTGCACACTCTCTCCTAGGGCCTCATGAAATTCCATGATATTAAATGTCATCTATATCCTGGTTATCTCCAAACTATACTCAGCCTGGTCCTTTTTCCTGAGCATAAAATTCATTCAGATGCCCTCAAGAGTCTGACAGGCTACCTAAACTGAACACACACACACACACACACACACACACACACACACAGAGAATTTCATATCTCACCACTCCCCACAAACACACATACAGCCTTTATCCTTGAGATGCTCCTATCTTAGCAAACGGCACCAGCATCCAGCCAAATACTCGGGCCTAAAACTAGCAATTATCCTGACTGTCTATCTTTCCCTTTTGTCTTATATTTAATCCAAAGAACATCTCAACTCTTCATTACCATCTATTTCCATTGCTACCACCCTAGTTTTTGCAGCTGCCTCTCAGCTGGGTTACTGCAGTAGCCCTCTAACTTATCTCCTTCTTTCTGCTCTTTCTCGCCTATAACCCCTTCTTCATCTCTCAGCCAGGGTAATCTCAATACTTAAATCAGACCATTTTACTCTGACAGCTAAAACCTTCAGTGCCTTATTATTGCATTTAGAATAAACTTTAAACTTCGTACCATGCCTGCAATGCCTTAGATGATCTAGTTCATACCAATTTAGGGACTCTCATTTCCTGAAACTGTCCCATTGTCATCATGTTTCAGCCTCACTGGCAGTGATCATTGCTATCCCACCTTTCGTAACTGCACTCTCATCGAGCACAAATGCTCTTCCCTAGATCATGAAGTATTAATAGCTGTCTTCTTCTCATACTCCTGTGCTGAGCCTTCTCTGAATGCCTGAACTGAAGTACCTCAAACCCATCACCAAAGACTTTTCATATCACTGCTTTATTTCATAGAAGAAATCTAGGTATGTATTTTGCATGCTTATTATGTCTTTTACATCAGTATAAATGGGGAATCTTTGTGAGAATATAAACGGGGACTCTTCGTGAGGATAAGGACTTACCTCTTTCATTGCTCTATCCTTGTACTTACTATAGTATATGGAATAATAGATGCTCAAAAATTATTGAATGAATAAATGAACCAATGGAAAAAAATGAGTGAATGACGTTTCTCTGAACACAGAGGAGTGAGAGCTGGAGGACTGGTAAAATTCACTGTTTGTATTTCTATCTCCCCAAGTAACATCCTCCAAGGGCTTAGACAGGTTATCACTGAAGGCCTAACCTTGGAATCGGTGGGTCTAGGTTCCATTCAAACTGCACAACTGTGGGACGCTCCAAAACTCTCTGGGCTTCAGTTTCCTCATATGTCCGATGAGAATAACAATTGGAGAATGGAAGATTAAATGAGATAATAATTTCAAAATTTCTAAGGTACAATAGGTGCTCAGCAAATGTCATCTCAGTTACAGGCTGTATGTCTAAATATCTATTCACATATTAAAAAAGGTTTTCAAAGGGGGATGCCTCATCTTTTTCCTTAGCATCTGCCTTAGAACCACATCTATCCAACACCTTCCCCCTTTGTACTGTAGGCCCCCATTTTGACCAGTTCTCTCTGGGATGGCAAGGAGCATCTGGCCTGACTGCATATTTTAAGTGCTTAGTCTTCATGGTGATGGGGGGCCAAAAAAGCAGATGATGGGGAAGGGATCAGTCTGTGCAAACTCTCTGGGCCCTTCTCTCCCAGGAAATCAGTGAGCACACTGTCATCTGCTCTGCCACCATCATCTAACTGGTAGAGTCCTCACTTGGCAGGCAGGAGCCTGCTCTCTGCTTCCAGCCACTCGGCCACCATGCATGGTTCTTTCTAGATTGACTTTACCCCAGGGTATCACAGGGATGTAAACTTTTGGGTGATGTAGATCAAACACATTCAGAGGCTTCATGCCTATCATTCCCTCGACTTTCTAAGAAGGAGCTCAAGCTATGTGAAGTTTACCCTTCCAGTGGCCACACTGACTTAGATGACACCCTCAATGTCCCCCGTAAAAGAAACAAATATGCTTTTTATACCATTTCTGTCCTTTTATTATAGGCTGTTGAAGTAGATTTTCCTTCTGTTTTTCTATACTCCCTACCCCCAGGACTGCTCTTCTATCAACATAGGGTGTGAGCAAATCCTCTCTTTACTGCAGCCTAAAATCCATTTTAAAAGTCTATGTCTGCTATGCTTTTCTGATGTTCCAGATTTAAGTCTGTAGGACTCAAAGGTCATTTATCCAAAATTTAAGTAGTTATTCATGTCTTGTTTGCGCTGATACCATTCACCAACTGGATGATGATGGTGGCGGTGGTGGCAGTGATGGTGGTGGCAGTGATGGTGGTAGGTGGTGGTGGTGGTGGTGGTGGCGGTGGTGGTGGCAGTGGTGATGGTAGTGGCGGTGGTGGCGGTGACAGTGGAGGTGGTGGTGGTGATAAAAGAGAGACGAAAAAAAGAAAAGAAAATCTGATGCTTACTAAGAAATGTTATCTTTAAAACAACCTTTACAACAAAAGGGAGATATTATTACCCCTATTATACAGACACATTGGAGAGGCAGAAAGAAGTTCTATAACTTGCCTGACTTGCAGGTAGTAGAACTGAGATTCCAGTCCAGGCAGTCTAACTCCAGAATACCAACTCTGAACCAAGAGACTATTTTAACTTTGGTCAACTTTCGTAAGTACCTATACGTTGCCATTTATTAACTGGGACTAGGGACTAGTAATAGGTATCACCTCTCATCTGCAATATTTTTCTGTGTACTCGATATTTTGAGTGCCATGGAAGAAAGATGCGTAGTAAGTAGCGAAAAGCTATTAGATTTCAATGTCGTCTTCTAAATCCAGGATCAGTGGTTGCAGAGTGACACAGCATGCATATTTACAGAAGGAAAGGTACTCAGTTCAAGAAATTGGCTTTGCAAATGCCTCAGCAATAAAAATGACATGACACACATGCAGAATGTGAAATTATAGGAAGATAAGTTCTCCTCAAATAAGTTGTAAAAAAAAGTCGGTAAACTTCTAGGCATACTTCAAGAAAACTGCAAACAATCCCAAGTGAGGTTAGAGAGGACAAGGACAGGTGGAATGAGGAGGAAATGACTAGCCACTAAGTTGCACAAATATCTCACCAATCTCCTGATTCCATTTACCTAAAAGGAAAGGGTCATAAGGTTTACTCTGCCTAACAAAGGTAATAAATGCTTAATACAAGGTTAAGGGCTTTGAGTTAACTCACTAAGAGGAGTTCTACAAATTTGAAGTCAATGCCAATGACTTTTCAAATTAAGTCTAACAGCAGCTGCCCACATGGAATAGATTTGGAAGTCTCAGTCCATTTTCTAATTGACCGAACAAAATGAGGTCTCTGTTGCAGCTCATCCTTCTAGCACTTCCTGTTTCTCAGTTCCATGGTAACTTAATGGAGTTACCCAATTTTCACATGTCCTGAGGCATACTGCAAGTCTATTTGGCAGAGAGCAGTGGGTTAGGAATTATCAGGAGACCCAGGGTTCTCAACTCAAGTCACCCATGAGCTAAATCTGTGACCACAAATGGGAATTATAGAAAAATAAACTTGGAAAGAAACTTCCAGGTCATTTAGGGCAAAACTCACACTTAGATGAAGGGTTGTGATTCTGGGGAAGTATTTAGCCTAAGGACTCCTGCTGTGTAGGTGGCACAGCCGGGCCCAGAAGGTCGGTTCTCCTGACCTACAGCCCTGTGCCCTTCCTACTGCATCAACATGGCTCTAGGAGTCTAAGGACCATTTCAAGTGGCTCAATCTGCCATCCTAAAACCAAGATGGTAGCTGATAGAATGGTCTGAAGTGGGTACCTCGTCAGTCATTTAAAATAGATTTCAGTCAAATTCAGTAGAGAGGTCCCTAAAGGTTACAGAAATATGCATTTGCAGCAAGTGAGTGAGGTCTCCAATTCAGAGTACCTGGCTGTGTAGATGGGCCCTATGTTCCTAATGGTCACGCTAATCAGCTTTCTTTTTTGTCAGTATTAGAAAAAGGACCAGAGGGATTTAAGGAGAGCAGGCATTTGGTATAACCTGGTTGATTTTGCCAGCAACTAAAAAGCTGTGAAGGCATCAAAAAGTTGGTGGGGGAGGGCTTGAGTTGCAGACCTAGCCAAAAAGGAAGCAATTAGGAATGACAAGAAATGATTTGGGGCAAGCTAGAATCTTTCCTCTCACTGCTATCTTAGAAACATTTTATAGCATGATTCTTCAGACGGGCAGCTTTGTCTGTTTCTCTCACCCCCACTAAATTTATGTTCTGAGCTGCTGAGTTTGCCAATCTAGCAAAGTTGTATTGCAACAAGTTTCCATTGCACATTTAAATAGAAGAAATGGGCTGAAATTACTTCTCACTATTACCTACCCATACCTAGGGTTAGACCTGCCTCTCTATTCTTCTGAACATGTGAGCAAGTAGAACTCTGTGGGCTGTCAGGTGATTTGTCACCATGTGGACAGAGGGTCCCATCAGCTCGCACTTTCCCTCTATTGCCTTTTCCTTGTTTAACTCGAGCCAATTAAGCCCTGCATTATCATTAATTGTCAAACCAGCACTTATAAACTTGAGGAAACCCATCTGGCAATCACCTTTAAATTAGCCTTCAGCCCCTCTAAATAGCCTTAATTAAAGTCACGGCTGGCATGGAATCTGCCCAAGGTTTGTTTGTGGTTACAAATTCATAGTGTCACAGGTGTGGCAGGAACAGGACATATATTAATTCTGGAACCTCAGAGTCTCATTCAGGTCAGGTTCAGATTTTTTTTTTTAAATGCATGCCCTTGCAAATCATCCACTGGACTGGCTTAGCCAGCAGTGAGTTCATCTCCAAGGGCTTCCAAGCGGAAGGAATCAAGACAGACTTTCGCGTAATCTTGGAAGCTGGTTCTGTCAAAACTAGACCACTAGCTGATCCTACTTGAGACAAAGGGCACCCTATGGCCACACAGAGACAGATTTAAATATCTGTACCCCCGTAATATGCTGAAATAAAAAACATTAATTAAAAAAATAAAAAATGACAATAAATAAATCAATAAATAGTCAGGTTATGTACTTGAATTGTCATTCAATGGTTTGTACTAGAAAAGAGGAACCCATGGCCTCTCCTTGCAGTGCCCCTAGAACCAGCTTGGACTTGCAAACCTCAACTTGCATACCACATCATGTATGACACCCTACCCCCGGCAAGGTTACCACTAGGAAAACAACCATCTCAGGTGGATCACTTAGGAGAGAGAGTGTACTAATAAGTAAATGCATTAACACATGCTTTGACCTGGGTTCAAACCTGGTTCTCCTTCTTAGTAGCTGTCTAACTCTGGCAAAGTCACTTACCCTTACATAGATGATAACCCTTGTCTCCATAGAGCTGTCGTGAGAATTAGCAGAAATAACACATGGAAAGTACATGGCAGAGTGTCTGCCATAAACACGTGGAGGACAGACCACAGCTCTAAACAACAGGCGTGCGGTGCTGGGAAAGCTTCCACCCACAGCAGCTCTTGGCAGCGGCCATCAGGGGTCTTGACGACACCCCTGAATTTGCTACCAAGTCTTCACAGCACCACCTTCTAATTTCTTTTCAATCTGATCTTCTCAAATCTCATCTTTTTATTCTTTGACAAGACCAAGGAGATCAGATAAGGGCCCATGACTCTTCAAGAAAAATCAAAATGTGTCCACACCCTACAGCATCTTCTGTGGTGATTCTGAGGAAGAATTTTCCTCGTCGTCTTTGAAGAGTAAAGATTCTGCTCTTAATCCCACACCTTCCTGCCTCCTCCGTGCTCTTCTTCCATCATCTTCTTTCATCTGGTGAGCATTTAGAATCTCTTTTCACTTGCTGCTTTCCTGCCAGACTGCAAACAGGCTCAAATCCCGCCAGAACAATTGAAATCAAAACTAACCTACAGCCTTGCCTTTCAGTTGTCTCTCCTCCCTCTCCATCCCTTCCCTGCCAGCCTTCTGGGAGAGTAACCCGCAATCCACGCCTCCTACTTCCACCTCCTCAAGCCTTGCCCCTGCACACACAGACACTCCAAGGCTGAGGCCCTTCCCTTCCTCCCCAGTCTTTCCCTGAACCAGCAATGTCATCTTCATAGTCCAGATGGAAGCAGATTCTACTTTCCTTTCTTTATTTTCCAATGGGTAAACTGAATGATGAGTTGAATAATTGAAAGATGAATGAATTGATGAAAATGCTTATCGTGTTAATCTATCCCTGTACCCCGTAACACCTTAAGCTTTCCAGATCTTTTTATTGTACTGTCTTGTAATCACTTACTCTGTTTATTTTGTCTCCTCTACTGAACTGTAAGTGCTGGGAGGGCAGGAATCCCGTCTATCCTGTGTTCTCACTTACTAGAGGGCTGTGACTAGATGCTCGTTAACATAAATGGAATGTCAGATCAAAGTGTTTACTGCTTCTCACTCCCACTACTGCCACGGCCCAGGACCTCATCCGCTCTCACCTGCTCTGTTGGACAAGCCTATTATTTATACATCATTATTTAAATGATTCATTCATTCAGCAGATATTGATTGAGCCCCTTTCTACACTGGGCTGGCTCTGTACAGGGTACTGGAAGAAACAGAGAAACTTCCTGCCCTCGTGTAGCTTATAGCATAGTTGAAAGAGGCAAAACCACACAAGATACAAATGGGTAAGGTGGAGAGGGGGTGATAAGGCTCTGAGGATGATGACATAGGGGAAGCACACGCAGACTGGTGGCAGTGCTACCTTACAAGGATGGTCAGGAAAGGCCCTCCCAACTCATTGGCACTTGTGCAGGGACCTGAATTCAGAATTGGTGCACAGAGTGTGCCTTCCAGAAACCCGAAAGTTCCCTCCACATGTAGGGAACAGCCAGGGCAAACCTCCTGAGACAGGGGTTTGCTGAGCTTCTGGAAAGCAAGGAGGCCAGCATGGCTGGGGTGCAGGGTGTGTGTGGATAAGGAGAGGGGGATGGGTGACAGGAGATGGGGGATGGTATGAGGAAAGGGGCCGTGACAGGCCATGGCAAACACTTTGAAGTTTATTCTGAATTATATGGGAAGTCATCAGAGGAATTTGAAAAGGGACCTTAATTTATGGTCCCCAAACACAGCTCTGATCACAGTCCTCCTATATTAAAATTTTTTATTTGCTTTCTATTTCCTATAAAATAAATTCCAAATGCCTTTGCTTGACATTTAAATTCCTCCCTGACCCAGACTTTCAGGTATCTCGCCCCTACTTCCTCATCTCCTTTGTTTCTTCTCAAGCTGTGCATGTTGGTGTCTGTGCCTGTGGCCGCTGACTGATGCACGCTATCTGAGGAGTACCTTACATTCTTTTCTGTCATTGTACACATTCATTGGGATGCCACATAACGAGCCATGTCTTCTTGGAAGTTAAACCACTGCAGCATGTTATTGCTGACTGTATCCGATGAATCTTGGTATCATCTAGTGTTTTTTAGCAACTACTCTGTTAGGCACTCCATTGGGCAATTCTTATTAAATATTTGCAAAAATTGATTGAGGTAGAGTTATTAAAGTCTCCACCCTTGTTTTATGCATTATAAAACAGAGGATCAGATACATTAATAAGTTGCCAATATTGCACTGCTAGCAGCAAAATTAACCCCAGGTCCCTGAGATGCTCATGGTCTTCCACACATTTGTGATACAGACAAGTTGTTTATGAATATCTCCCCCATTTAACTGTAAGCTTGTTCATGGCCTGGACCATATCCAATTTATCTTTTTATCCTCAGTATTTAGCAGATTAATTGCTTAATAATTATTTGCCAATATGAATAAAAATTTGAGAATGATAACCAGGGAAAGATCTCAGAGTTATCATCCATGAAAAGCTTATTTTTTTATTCATCCGCTTGTTTCTGTATCCATTAGTTCCACAAAACTATGAGAACCCAAAATGTAAAGGTGTATACTTGGTACTGTGGAAAATGTGAAGAGAAACACAATGAACATTGATTTCAAGAAGTTTAAAATTTCACCAGAGGAAGAAAAATGGGAATTAAAATTTATCGAACCCTTATAATTTACCAGGTACTATGTTAGAAACTTACCAACAATTTTCTTGTTTAATTACCCAACAGGATGGATTATCAACACCAGGAAACTGAATCTCCAAGAAAGTAAGTGTATGTCTTGAAAGCACATGGTTCATAAGTTAGCAGAGCTGAGATTCAATTCTATGTACAGCACACTCCACAATCCCTTCTCTTGCCACTACATCACACTGGGGCCTAATATCCTAATTATGCCTACATAATTATAACAGAGGCACAGTGAAGTTCTAGCACAATTCCTTCACCTGTAAAGAATGCAAATGCAAAGGCACACAAATGCCCACAGATGAAGGACTTAGGAAGCAAGACAATTTTAGTACTGAACACAAAAACAGAGAGAAGGCTCAGTCAGCTTTGGTGCAGTGAGATGGAGAGGCTCCACACCTGGGACCACACGACTTGGACAGGATTGGGGAAAGCAACAGACACAAGGCTTTTAATAAAAGCTGATAGAGATGAGGAAGGAAGGGGGAAGGGGGGAAAGGGGAAGGGAGGAAGGCAGGTAACCAATGTCGCCTAATTCTGATTAATAGAACCCTCATCTGACCCAGGCATCTTTGTTCCCCTTGTCCATTGCATTTACCCACAGCCATATGGGGGAATATTGAGGCATAGAGATGTCGGTGTCTGACTCGTCCACTTTCAAATATTAGCTTCAGTTCTTAGGCAGCTCCGCGAAGTAAACATCGCTGCACCCCCATTTCCTCCTCTGCAAAATGGGAATTACAACGGTCTATTCTAAGGGCTCCTGTGAGGGTTACGGGATTTGCTGCCCTGTCTGTGACACAGGAAGTGCTCTAGCAATGACGGCCTGAACGTCACACACACTCGGTGCAGGCTGCTGCCCCTCCCACCGCCTCTCCTCCTCTGTCGTGGTTGGAATACTCCCTCTGCATGGCTGCCCTGGGCCCCCCAATCCCAGAGGATACCTTTTATGACTGCTGTTTATTGTAAAGACCAGAGCCTACGGCCTCCCACCGTGTGGTCCACCAGGCTGGTGGTGTCCATGAATTCCCCCAGATGCATAGTCTTACTTCAGTCTGAAAATGCCGGAGAATGTCCTCAGCCAGATGCTCCCTGAGTGACCGTTTTGCAGAGGAGAAATGGGGGTGCAGAGAGGTTTAGTCTGAAAGTGCCAGGCAGGGAGTTTCCTCAGCCAGATGCTCCCTGAGGGACCACATTATGCGAACAGAAGCCCTTTCAGGGTGAAGCCCCCCGACGGAGAGGGTTTTGGCAGCACACGGCTTGCTGGCTGCCTGGAACCCAGGGTGCTGTGGCCGACTTCTCTACAAAGCAGGAAGAAGAGAAAGGCTGGGGCACTGGGAGGCTGGCGTCACTGTGCTGGGCACTCTGAGTGAGGCACGGAGCACATGGGGACAGAGGGACGAAGGAGCTGAGAATAAGCCCCCTGTCCTCCCACTTTATGACTGGAAGAGAAGAAACTTACATGCAAGAGGGTAAGACCTAAATCAATACACACGTGAAAGTGAGCATGTAGAAAAAACGCACATGTGCTGTGAGAGGAAGGGATGTCAGACTAGGATGAGACCAAGCAGGCTCAACATGCCCCAATGCGTTTGCGCCTCTGTGTCAGAGCCCAGGGTCCCCTTTTCGGTCCCATCTTGGGTGGCACTATGCCCCGGCGCGGCCATCTCCTTCCCACCAAGCACCTAGAGAGCCCACAGCCCCCACCCAGGGGCGGCGTGGCTGACAGGTGCATTTTATTCGTTGTGCCCACCTTGCACATGGCCGGAATGAGTTCAGCACAAGAACCGTGCGCTCAGTCTGCGAGAGGCGGAGCAGTGGGAGGCTCGGCCCTGGCTCTCGGGGAAGCGCGGAGCCACCTGACACAGGCCAGGAAACCGGGGCTGCCAGTGTAGCCAGCTGCACCCTAAGCCTGACCTCGAAGCACCACGATGTATGTTTCCCTCCCGCTGGTGCACAGCTGCCGCCCTGCGAGTTACAGCCAGTGGAACAGAAGGTGGTGATTTTTTGGATTTTGAAAAAGAGATTGGTGGAGAGAAAGGGCACGTGCTGTGGAGAATGGACGAGAAAGGCGTTGGACTCAGGAAGCCAATTGGCCCCCAGAGGGGAGGCTGTGCCGCACAGGCCACGGCGCTGGAAAGACCCACCTGCAAGCCCCCTCCCCTCCGGGAGCACGCCTTCTCCTGGGCTGCTCCGCCCTTCCCACCGTCCCTGGGGACTGCCGCCTCCGAGGGGACCCTGAGTCCACCCGCGCAGGCCAGGGAGGCTCAGGGCTGTGTGTTTGGGCCTCTGGGGGTGGAGCCTGTTTCCCTCTGCATCCCACAACCGGATTATTCTCTCGGAAAAACAGAAGCTTGTCAAGCTGCCGCAACCACAAGGGAAGATTCCATGTCCCTCTGATGGAGATAAGTGGAGCAGGGGTTGGGACGAGGAGCGGGGCTGGCTGGAGGGAATGAGGTGAGAAACGTCTGGGGTGGAGATGATGTTAGTCACAGGCGCCAGCCCTGCCTGAGGCGGGGAGTCCAGGAATGAGAAATGAACAGGGCCGAGATGGGAGGATGAGAAGAGCACTGTTCCCACCTCCCACCCGGCTGAGGCAGGAAGACGTAGGCCCCAAGGAGACGAAAAATCCACACTTGGTCCCACCCGCTAATCCTGCCAGCACCCCCCGCCCACCTGCGTGGTCCACAGTCAAAGCCACTTCTCCTAACAAGGACAGAGAGCTCTGTGCCCTGAGGTTGCACAGAGAGGGTGGGGAGGCAGCAAGCGCGCTCTCCTGTATTTATAGGTACTGAATCTTAAGGCAGCTTAGTTACTTAGGTGAGATTCTGAGGAGGACACAGCGCTAGGCACTCGGGGTGTCACAAGAATAGGCAAAGCCCTGCCCCCCAGAAGGACTATTCAAGAAGGAATTGGGCTGGTCAAGAGGCTTGTGGGGACATTTGTGAGTGAGGATTGCTAAGAGAGGACAGAAAGGGCCCCCGGGGCTGCTGGAAACCCTGTCAGGGCACTGAACATGGGCTTCCACTTAGCTTCTCTTGTGCAGAACAAGATAGCTCTCCCTGCACATACTATAGGAGGCTTCCTGGGACGAACAGAATGTAATAATGGAAAGGAGGCTTCACCAAAACAGCATGAAGGGCTGAGGGTTTAGGCAGACCAGATGGCACCATGGTGAGCTCTCTCATTAAATAGTACCAAATGTGCCGGCTTACCTGATTTACGGTGAATTCTCCTTATGTGAGAAGGAGAATTTACTCTAAATGTTCCCCTCCCCACCCCCATACATGGGTAATTGGCTTGTCTCCTCTCTGCTTCTTTAATACTCTTTGAAAGTAATGCCTTTGGCTGTTATTGTAATAGAGATGTCCATTAGTGCTCTTTCCTCCTTAAGAGGTGCCATTATGATGGGAGGTGTCAGGGCCACTGTCTTCCCCCATGGGAAGCAGCACATCAACCGGGGGGCTATGAGGGGAGGTGTGGCAGGACCAAAGGGCAGGGAGGGAGGGAGTCACCCTCTCATCCTGAGCGACCACAGCCCCATGAAGGTCAGCTACCCCTGCGAGCCTGCTGGCTTCTGGAAGCTGTATTTGAGCCAAAGAGGAGGCTCTCTCTGTTTTCCACTAAGAAAAGTTGACTTTCAGGTTCACTTGTCTCTCTTGGGTTAGCATGGCACCCAAGAACCTTCCTAGGCTGAGCTCATGCATACACTTCCAATCTCATGGCCGCCCCCACCACTGGCCACACCAAGGTCTCGTGGTGACCAACACCTAATGCTGCACATGTCTGTCTTTATACACAAGCTCCTCTGCCCAGAGAGCTCCCCCCATGCCCATGCCTTCTGCTTCTCTGACTTGTGAGTACTCATTATCCTTTGAGTCCCAGTTCAAATGTCCCCTTTTCTGTGATGCTATTGATTTCCCTCAGCTATTTAGTACCTATCTCTGTTTGTAAATGACAGTCCTTTGTAAATAGTAAATATGACCATCACCTATTATTTCAGTCATTTAAAGGTCTTATTGCTACGTGCAAGCACACATACACACACACACACACACAGTCTACCTATACTACCAGCTATCATATAGTGAACATTTACTAAATTCTGGCCAGTGAAGTAGATAGTAATATTTCTATTTCTCAAATAAAACATCTCAGGCTAAGCTACACTAATACACATAACTAACTAGTAGTGGAGTTGTTTAATCTAGCTCTGATTCCTTTGACTCCAAATATCTCCCATTTGACTGGATGCCCCTAAGAGGCAGAAATTGATAGTTCAGTCAAGGGGAAAGCAAACAGACTCTTGGACTTAGATATGGTTGCAAATGCCAGTTCCGACAGTGATTGTTGTATGACCTTGTAGAAGTTACTTAGGCTTAAATGAAGCCCCAGTTGTTCCACTTGTAAAATGGTAAAACAAACAAAACTATTTATTGCACAATATTATTTTAAACATAAAAGTCTGTATGTGACATACTGAAGCATAAATAGACACTCACAAGAATGTGAGCTCTAGTCCTTGTTTTGATCTTTGTTTCCTTAATCCTTAGAATACTGCCTTGCACTTAGTGAGGACTCCATAAATTTTTGCAGAATGAATACACTTTTAAAAAGAGTTGGACCCCCAGACAGGAGAAAATGGCTGCCCCAGAGCTAGGGGTGTGGGGGGAAGGGAGAGTGGCCTTATGAACCTTATCTGTATTAAATGAAATTGAATTGAAAGTAAGATATTGTGACTCCTACTCTTAAGCTACCTCTTTCCCAAATACTTGAATTGGGGGAATTTTCCCATAATTTGACTTTCTTCTTCCTCTTCATCATCATGCCTCTCTCCTCCACTTCCTCTATCTCCCTCCTTCCCTGCCTCTTTTTCTCTCTCTCTCTCTCACATATGCATAGACACATACACACACATACACATACTCACCCTCAGCCCCTGGGAACCACTTCTGTGCCTGTGCTGACCATGACCAGATGCAAAGTCACAGGCTCACACCAGGCCTCCCCAGTCTCTTGGAGAACTTCATTGAGTTGCACCAAACAACTCTTAGACGTGCTTCTGACTGAAAGTAACAACCTCATTGTTTTAGTTTGGGCTTCTATTACAGAATACAATAGACTGGGTGGCTTAAACAATAACTATTTTGGAGGCTGGAAGTCCAAGATCAAGGCATCGCAGACCTGTCTCTATGGGGGACTGCTCCCTGGTTTGCAGAAAGCCATTTTCTCATTGTATCCGCACATAGCTCAGAGGGAAATCATCTCTCTCATATCTCTTCTTAGAAAGGCACTAATCCCATTCAGAAGGGCTCCACCATCATGATCTAATCAGCTCCCAAAGGCCACACTTCCTAGTATTAATACCATTACATGGGAGTTAGGATTTCAACATGTGAGTTTGGGAGTAGGAAGTGCATACTCAGTCCATAACACTTATGTATGGTGGCTTAAATGAATAGAGATTTATTCTTTTCATAGAACATAAAGTCTGGGGGCTGAAAAACATTAGTGTTGAGATATTCAAGGATGTCATCTGCTGTCTGGACTCTACCTTCCAGCTTTCTACCCTCAGCATGATGGCATTTTTGTTCACGCTAGTCACCTCTTGGTCTTAGATGGCTGCTGACATTGAAATAGGAAGGGAGAAATGTAATACAAGCAGTTACTGAGGTTTCTATGGACTATGGGAAAGCTTTCTTGGAATCTAACTCCACTTACGTCCCATTGGCCAGAAGTAGGCCACGTGGCCATCCACAGCTGCAGAGAGGGCTGAGAAATCAAGGAACGTGCTCAATCCTTGGGACAAGGGGTCCTCTTAGCAAGGAAGGAGGGGTGGATATTGTAGGCCACTAACAATGCCTTCCACATCCCAAGTTTTCTCTTCCTTTCATTTTATGTTTTACTTAGGGCTGTTTGCTGAAACCCATGGGTTGATGGGCAGAGAAATAGGTTACCACCTCCTCCCCCTTTCCCTTCTCAACAAATACATCACCCTACAAGTTATTGGCAGGAGAGAAAAATAGTGTAAATCAGGTCACAAATACAAATCCTGCTGGGAGTGTCTGGTGATGCTACGAGCCCGCATGCCCCTGTTTATTGAAGGCATGGGAGGTGAGCAGGTCGTCACTGTGAGGCTGCATGACTTAGTGACATCAGCTGCGAGTGTCAGTGATTCTTTTTAGGGGATCAGAGAAAAGAAGGGTAGTATGGCCCAAGAGAAAGCTGAACTCTTCACCCCTTCCCTGTGGGGAAGAACGGAGCTCAGTGTGTCTGAAGAACATGATAGAAAGTGTCAAAACAATGGCAGGAATTATACTGAGCTGGGCTTGAAGTCAGGAAGGAAAACAGCAGTTTTCTTCCTCTTCCCTGAATCTCCAAGACTATACCTGCATGATCCGGAGAAGAACGGAGGCGGGCAAAGGGTGGAAGGATGCTGAACTGTGTCTAGAATGGGTATCACACCGTGGAATAAAATTAGCCTCTTCCAAAAAAAAAACAAAAAACAACCCAGCTCTCCACTCCTTAGCTTTAGCAACAATACATTTTGCTTTTCTTTGTAATGTTTAGTTTCCAGAGCAATTTAATATTGAGATTGCTTAGTCCTCAGAGCATTCACATGCAAGAGATACCCATTTAAGGGATAAGCATAAAACTATAATTTTATCTAAGCTCCCACCCAGTGTGCTTCAATGCCTGATACTCAGGAGGCATCAACAAAAGGCAGAGAGGGACAGGGTGGTGGACCCCCAACAGGGCAAGCTGGATGTTCACCCATCTCCTGTCCTCTCATCATCCTTATCATAGAATGAACTTTCTGATACTGAAGTAAGACCCTTTAGGGAGCTAAAAACACAACGACTCTTTTCCCCTGCTCCACCCCCATCTCCCACACATCATCGTCAGCTCATCAAGGGAAACTGAGGGCAGAGATGGCTCATACAGACCCAGAAGTTCCCTGACTCCACTCTGTAAATGGAAAGGGAAAATCACCCCACCATCAGTATCCCTGTCCACTTTTGGCTCTTTGAAGATGTTGCCTCTTTTTGCAGCTGGCATAAAGACAGACAATTAAAATTTGACATCTTTGCTCATTCCGTTTACCTTTGCCAAAAGCCACAGAAACACAATCAGGGCTTTCGGAGAAAAAGCGCTACTTTGGGGGAGGGTGGCATAGTTAAGAGTGGTTCCAATTTACCATCTAATAATAGCTCAATGAAGTCGCAGATCCCATCTGTTTCTACTTGAGGAGTTTTGCAGAAGTCAAAGACTTGTTCGTTATTTTCTTTTCCTTTTAGCTTGTACTCACTGGCCCTTCTTCTGCCACCCTCACAAACACCCACAGAGGACTTGCCTTTCCCTTCAGGGGAGCGACCTCTGCTTCCTACTTAGCACCCTGTTAGCTGCTTCTCTGCAGAGAATGGCCCAGCATCTGAGCACAAATGTGGAGATATTGGGTGCAACCTAGGCCTGTTTTCCTGACTCAGCATGCATTTTGACAGTGCCTGCAAACTGGTCTCTCTGTTTAGCTACAAAGATGGGAAATTGCATTCTCTGTTCCTCATCCCCTCCCAAAGGCTAAGTGAGAATTGATGCAAAGTACTTCCCCAGTCCTTGGAGGAAGACACCCTGCCAGGACTGGTCACTGCACTTTCTGTGGTGTTGCTGCAGGTAGGGAAGCAATGTAAAAAATTCTCACGCTTTCACTCCCTTTGGTTCTTGTTAGTCCAATGTGAAAGGGAGAGAGAGGGAGAGAAGGAAAGCAGCAGGGGGTGATAGAGAAAGGGAGAGAGAGGGAAGGGGAGTATGTATGTGTTTGGCATGTGAGTGTACTGGGGGACCCAGCGGAGGAAGGTGAGGGTGGGAGTTAACCATTAAGATCACAGGGTCCCTAGCATTAGAATGGTGTAGAAGGATCTGTTGCCTGGCTACTTTGGTCCAAGGCAAGTTTGCTCCTGACTCCCCAAGCCTAGAATAGCATAGAAGAGGAACAGGTCTTTGGAGAGTTCCCCAACCATCTTAAACACTTCGAGGCCGACTTTGGAGAGAAAATACATTTACTCTACTTACAGCAGTACCACAGAGCTCCTTGCTGGACTTTGCCTCTTTTTTACCTACATGTTCTTATAAATGTCCTATTTCTATCAAAACGAGTTATTTTCTTCCCAGTATCTTCAAAAATCCAGAACTCCTTGGATATTCATTACGAAAGCTCGCTGTGCAGATAAAGAAACATTGGTGAAGTCTCCACTTTGGACGTGAGCCATAGTTTAGAATGAGGCTCTTCCTACCAGGCAGGGGATTCAGCTTGGCAGAGCAAAGCCCTAGATCCAGGGACTCAAGATTGTGTCCCAGATATCTGATTCCTCACTTGACTTCTCCATATCAGAGAAACATGGCTATACAATCAAATGAATTTAAAACTTCTGGAAGAAGCTCTTTTAGATCTTCAAAAGAAAGGCGTTACTAAAAACCAAAGGCTTTGTTGATCGTAGGTGGGGTGCCTAGAAACATTCCAGCCAACAAGATCTGCTGCAACCAAGTCTAAAGTGATTGACAAAGCTAAGTAAATGCCAAGGGCATTAGTTTGCCCTCTTGTTTCCATGAACAGAGGGAAGCATGGGCCCTGGCTTAGCTTGTAACACATATAATAATTTGTTATTCAATAACTTAAATGGATTATCATGTTAAACTTAGAAATTTCTTGTCCTCAGAAAAAATACTAAGGATTAAATACAAATGAGAAAAATATTACTAAACACGTAATGGTAAGCCAATCATTTCACTCTTAGTAGGCAATACTATAATGGATATCATCCTCAAACTTGTCAATGTGGAAAAACTCCTCAACGGGAATTTTCAAAAGCAAGAAGAGGCCAAGTTATTAGCTTTATTGAGACATGCTGTAGAAGAGGAAAGCTTTTTAACAGGATAAAAGTAGTCGCAGTATATAATCTAATCAAAGCACAGAGCCAGTTGGCATATCTGCACTTTCTAACCACACACACCATATTTTATTATGACATAAGACATTGTCATAAAGTACAGGAACCATGAGCTGTATGGAACAATGCTATACATCATTCCACAACTCCATCTGTGTGCTCCAAATCCCATGGGTTTGAAAAGACTCCCCTATTCTATCCCATTGAGTGTGCACACGCGCACACACACACAAACACACACACACACACACACACACACACAGAGCTATCAACTTCTTCAGCTTCCTGCTTTGGTAAATAAAACAATAATGAAAGGTAAAGAATGTGTGCATTCACACTCACCTGGTATAAGTTGAGTATTCTTGTCCAAATGCTTGGGACAAAAAGTGTTTCAGATTTTGGATTTATTTTGGATTTTAGAATATTTGCATATACATAATGAGATATCTTGAGGATCAGGACCAAGTCTAAACACTAAATTCATTTGTGTTTCATAGATACCTTATACACATAGCCTGAAGGTAATTTTCATACAATATTTTCAATAATTTTGTGCATGAAACAAAGTTTTGATTGCATTTTGACTGCAACTCATCACATCAGGTCAGGTGTGGAACTTTCTGTTTGTGGCATCATGTTCATGTTCAAAAAGTTTTGGATTTTGGATTTCTGGATTAGGAATACTCAACCTATTTTAGGTAAGGAGCATTAAAATCAGTCAGAAGACTAAAGTTAAGCACTGGCTTTAGTATTCACCAGCATTATGATTTTCAGGCATGCCACAGTTGTGGAATAGATTAAAGAACATTGGCTTTAGTTCCCAAGTCTTGAGTTTAAATCTTATATCAAACAATCACCATCTGTGCCTTTGTTCAAATTAATTAGTCTAATTGAGCTCAATTTCTTCATCTGAAAAATGGGTAGGGAGAAAGAAATCATATCTTTTCCCTGTTCCCCTTCCCTCCTGAGGTTGTTATGAGGATTAAATGAGAAAATGCATACGGAAGCTCTTAGTGAATCTGTAAGGAGTTATACCAAGTAAATCTTTAATGAGTTATGCTAATATTTGTTGTTAATTTATTTAACTTCTATGAACCTAACTCTTCTCATTTATCAAATGGGGATTAAAATGAAATCTCTCTCCTGCCTCTTCACAGGGTTTTTACAGGACTAAGCAAGCTAATGTATATGGATGTGTTTGGAAAACAAGAAAGCACTTAATAAGTGATTGTTATTGTATTACGTTAACCTTCAGATTCCCAATATCATCCTACCAAGACTAGCTGGGCCTTCTCAAAGCTAAATGTCCTTCATTTATCATTTCAGTGGCCTTGTACCAAAGAGCCCTTCTCAGCTCTCCTGATATATTAGCAATCGAGCAAATATTGCCATTCTCAAGTATCTCATCCTTCCTCTTCCAATTTAAATAATTGTTTGCATAGATCTGCATAAGTTATACATTAGTTGTTACTTTACTTAGGCATTTGAGTTGAACACAATCAAGCTATTATTAACACTCATTCCTGGTTTTTTTCTTCTTGTATACCAAAAAATAAAATGTGCTTTTCTTTGAGGAAGAAGAAGAATAACAAAAAATCTAAAAAATTTTTAAAAAGAAGAAAGAAAAAGAAAAAAATAATACAGTACAACATGGTTATGGTGCATTTCCCATCCCACAAGTTCCCACATGATCAAAACTGCCTCTACTACTTGTGACCATTCCATTAGTTGAAAGTTTGATCCAAGCCCCCTTTTCAATCTCCAAAATTAGAATAGCCTTAATTGGTTTTTTGGGGGGGAGATTGTAAATAGGTTTTTGCTTATTATGAAAACAAATTAAATAATACTTAAAAGCATACCCAAACATCTTACCAAAAATACATAAGTAAAATTAAATAAATACTATTAATATTCTAGTGAATATGTATATAATATTCTATAACCTGCCTTTTCTCTTGTGGTACGGTCATCGTCTATGTCAAATATAATTCCATAATCATCATTTCTAAAAAGCTTCATAGTTTTTCATCACATGCATGCATCATAGTATATTTAACCAAATTACTGCTAATTTTTCAGTAACATAAAAATGTTGTGTAGGTTACTTAAAAATTCAAATGCATACCCACTATATGATTCAACCATTCTACTCCTAGGTATTTACTCAAGAAAAATGAAAGCATATGTCTATTAAAAAAAAGTGTACACAAATATTGATAGCAATTTTATTTGTAATAGCCCAAACCTGTAAGCAACCCAACAGAACATTACCAGGTGAATGGACAAATGAATTGAGGTACATTCATATAATGGGATAAAAAGAAATCAACACAATAACATCAATGAATCTCAAAATAATTATGTTCAGCAAAAAAAAAAGCCAGACAAAGAAGAATGCACGCTGTATGAGTCCACTTGTATAAAACTCAGAAAACGCAATCTAATCTATGGTAATAGAAAGTAGTTAGGGGTCAGCTGGGGGTGAGATTGGAGTGGGCAGGGTCGGGGGGGGGTTCCCAGGGGGCATGAGGGAACGCTGGAAGTAATGGATGTGTTCACTGTGTTGATTGTGATGATCTGTATAACTTATCCAATTGTACAGTTTAAATACCGTAGTCTGTTACGTGCCAGTTACACCACACATGAAGCTGTGAAGGCATGGGGGATGCTGTGGGGAACATTCCTGTGAACTGGTGGAATGCCCTCCTTAAATCCTTTTCCTTTGGCACTGACTATTACAACAGCTTCTTAACAGATCCCCCGCTACTAATCTGACCTCCCTGCACACTCTTCCTTTAGCTGGATGCATCTTCCTAAAGCACAGCTCTGATCAACACTTTTCATTTGCTCGTTACCAAGGACGTTTTGTGTTTAGTCCATTCTCCATAGAAGCTCCTTATCTAGGCCTCCGAGACCACCGCCCTTTGGCCCGGCCCCCTTTCCGAGCTCTCCCCACACACCCCACTCCACGCAGCCCATCTACCTGATGCGATTCGCATCCACAGCGGTAGAGAATGTCACCCGTGCAAGTCACTTCATGTGTAGGACTCAATTTCCTCATCTGTGAAGTAGCATACTAATTATAATCTGACTAAAGAGATATTAGGAAAAGCAAATAACTTCAGGAAGAATGTTGAACTGTCAGTGAACACCATACTCCTCCATCTAGACATCCCACGCTCGCTTTCTCATTCCTGCAACGCACATGCACTCCCCTTCTCCATCATCACGTATTTCAATTCTGCCGCTGCTTCATGGTCCAGCTCAAAGCTCTATCCTCCAGAGCACCCTACTAGCAATTCTCATGACATGCTACATGTATTACTTATGGCATGTAACTGTCTGAACATTTGTCTATATATAAGTTTCATGATTGCTACTTACGTAAGTATAACATGTACCTCTTCTCTCCCTCCGTACAGGTCTGTAAGCTGCCCAAGGACAGGACTGATTCACCTTCGATTTTTCCATCATATTTCGTGTCTTCTACCATAAATACTCTTCACAGGTAAAGGGAAAAAGAATCCTAGGTGCCCTGTCCTCTGGCATTGGTCATTATTACTTAGACCTCATTTCTCAGCTTCCAAGAAAAAAATAACTCTGGAGCTACTTCTAGCGATCACTTGAGAATTAAACCTAAAAACCTCGTATCTAAAGGATAGTGTCCAGCGTCTGAAGTCATGCCCTGAGGTGTCCACGTGGTGCAGCCTGGCTAATGGACTGAGGCTGGGGTCTCCTAAGTTTCACCTCTTCCTTGTACTTACACTCATCTGTCCTTTTGAGTGTTACTGTGGCTGTAGCTTTAATTAAATTTATTTTTTTAATTGTATAGTCTCTTGCCTAATTTGCTGCCTGATTTAATCAAGCTATCAGCTGTCTTAGGACAGACCCACATCTCTGTGATCCCATAACAACTAGCACAGTGCTAGGCACACAGTGCTCATTGAATCAATATTTGTTAAATTGCTTTGGATTAGAATAAGTTTGATGAGGGCTTCAGGAATCTCAAAGCAAAAGTGTCAGATCCCCATTGTCTTCATTTGTAGGCCTCTCAAAGCTTGAAAATGATATTTAGGTTTAAGGAACAGAGTAAGGGAGCAGGAACTATCCTGCCAGATGCATCTACTGAAACTTTACTGAGTAGAAAGAGAGTTTGTTAGGGAAAGAAAGAAGAAAAAAGAGAATAAGCAGGATTTATTTTATGTTGAACAAGAGAGAAAAATGTTGGATTTGGATACAGATAAAGATTCAGATTCAGTAAAAGACCATAAGGTTTGTACAAGAGTTAAACATTTTAATAGTTTTTTAAAGTGCCTTTTGTAATCAAAAGATGCCTAAATATTTTGGCAATTAAAATGTTATAAATGCATTAAATAGAAAGAAGGCAATAAATAATTTATTCTATGATAATCAAACACATACACAAATATGTGTGATAGCAACAAATTCTAAGCAACCAAATGTCCAGTGATACGGATTGGTTAGATAAATTATGATACAGACATGTGCTGTGATACTGTGTAGGCACTAAACATCATTATGGATGATTTGTGAAAGAAAAGATGCCCATATAACATAAAAATACCAAAAAGATTCTAAAACCATTTGTAGTAAATGGTACAAATATCTTAATACATATATTTATGTATATAATTTACATATCAATTATATAAATACATATATGTGGTTTATGAATATATAAAAATGACTAGGATATTTAAACCTTTGAACAGTGATGATTGCCTCCAAGTAAGATTATATATGAGCTATTTTTAGCCTTTTTGTTTATCTGCACTTTCTAAATGTTCGCCATTAAGTATGAACTCTTTGATAAAAGGAGTCACTGGGCATAGATGGATAATCCGTAATCCAGACGTGAGATAATCAGCGGTACCAAGGAATTAACGCGATGAAACCAGCTAGTGCAAAGCAGCGATAACAATAGCCACCTTTTCATACTTAAAACTTCCAACATTTTGCATTGAAGGAGGAAGAAGGACATTTTGATGTAACCCACTACAGAAACCCCCTCTCCAACCCTCCCAAGTGCTTTGTGGGACAACAGGAAATGAAGAAAGGCCAGAAGATGGACAGGAGGGAGGGAGGGAGTAGAAAGAAGAAAAAGGAGAAAAATGGTGAAAAGAAGGAAAGGAGGAGAAAACATGGCTACCTGGGTTCTCCACATCTATTCGTAAGTGTTAGTGGGAAAGTAAAGCAGGGTCCCTGAGGACTCTCTGTTCAGGAATGAGTTTGGCCCCACGGGCCAGGGAGAGAATCCTACCAGGTCGAAGTGTTCCCCAAGGGCAAAGGGCATTCACATACACTCATGGGTGTGTGTAAAGCCGTCCCAGGGGATAACTGTGCTGGTGACTGGCTCTCAGCTGCAGCGCATCCTTCCATGCTTTGCCCTGTGGTTGTGAGGCTGGGATGCCAAGAACTACGTTTGCCAGATGTTTTGCCAGTCAGCTATGTCAGGAGTTCTGCCACCTGGAGGTGCAGGAATGAAGAGGAAAGGTGGGAAGGGTGCTTCCTTCCTCTTTTTTCCTGCTCCTGTGTGGACAGAGGTGGCATAGGCCCCAGCAGCGGTGGGTGGCCCCAGCCTCTAGCTTCTTTTTGAACTCCCAGAACTAGTCTCACCATGTTCTCTCAGACGTGCCCACTTTCAGAAAAATGAGCACTAACGCCACAGCCTTCCCGTCTGAGCCCCTGAGTCCTGACACCTGCGCCTCTTGCTCCCAAGAGGGAGGAAGCAGCCTTCCCATCTACGGAAGTGGCAGCCAGCCCCTACACTTACCTCTAGAACACTCAGTGATTCCTTCCGGCTTGTTTAGTCCCCCAGTACCTGCGGTACTCATTTCTTCTATTGAATTCTCTCTGTTTGAAATACCTAGTGTGGTTCCCATTTCCCAGCTGGACCCAGATTAACACAGAAGGAGAGAGGGTAAAGCAGCCCAGGAACATCTGTAGCCAGTGCCTGCAAGCACATCACTTCATTTGATGGGCAGGCAATTCATTGAGGACCTTCAGGGTGAGTCAGTTCTTCGCTGGACAGTACTAGTGGTTAAAAAGTTGAATATACCATATTGAGCTGAAATCTGTCTTTCTAGGCATTACTTCCTAGGCATTACTCTTTATTCTGACACTGGAAACCATCTAGCTTATCCAATTTTTTTCTTTTTATGCTTCAGGTATTTGGAAGAAGCTATGTCTCCCCAAAGTCTTTTCTTTTGCAAATGAAATATCTCCAGTCCTTTCAACCATTTTTCTTCAAATAGGATTTTTATTTTTCCCTTCACCTTCCTAGGCCATCTCCATTGATAAAAATCTTTGTGTTGATACAACTCTCAAATCATGCTCAAAAGAGAACAAAACATTCCACGTTTTGTATGGCCTTTAAGGAAGACAGTGAAATTATCACCTCCTTCACCCAAACATTACATTTGTATTAAATTTGATCATTTGACTATTTGTAGTAAGTACTTTTATTTATTGTGCTGCCAACAGTACCCCTGTGACTTTCCATTGCTCCACATGCAATGAAGTCAGATCCTTCTCATCCCATCCCCCTACAGATTTTATAGTAATTTTAAACATTCGTTTTTTTTTTACCTCTACTTACTTTGATTTTGTAATCATTTTGGTAACCTATTCTCAGCAGTTGAAATCTTTTTCATCCTGACTGCCTCTTCCAACATATTGACTACCTAGCTATTTGCTATATGCATATTTGATAAAAAAAATCATGCCTTTAATTTCACCATTTAAGTCTTTGAAAAAGGTAGAACCAAAAACAGAGGTCAACATCGAAACCTACAGATGATGATTTTCCTAACTAGCCACCCGTAACAGATGGTTACATGTACATTGAAGGAACCCGTGTGCCCTCTGTCCATACACGAATGAACTGTTCTAAAATGGTCTTACACCCTCCTCGACTGTGCCTGTCTTACCTGTCCATGTGCCAGTCTCCTACGGCGCCTGTATGTGTCAGACTGTGGACTTCTGTCTCCACTTCCCTCCTGAGGGCTGAGCTCTTCGGAGAGCCCCCTCTGCGGCCACATCTATGTCTTTAGAAGCTTCACTTATTTTTCTGCTTATCAGGAAATTTTGTGATTCTATATTCAGAGTGTCCCAATCTTTTGTAGCTGTCATCACTAACATTTCTGTAAGCTTTCAAACATGTATTTTCTTGACGTCTAGAGTGGGTGTCTTAGTATGTGGTCTCCTTCCTTCATCTTATGAGATATATTCCCAGATTCTCACCTCTTTCACTCTAACTTCTGGCACTTCTTGGACAGGCCCTGTGTCATTTTTCTAAAGTTAGGCTTAGTTCAGTATTTCTCAAACTACGCTCCATGAAATGTCAAATGATGTTGCATAAAAACCATGTTCTGCGGTCAAGTGATTTTGCTAGCTCCTGCGTGTAATAGCTATCATTGGATGATCCACAGTTAACATTAACATTAAAAGCTCTAAATAATCCTGTAGGGGAAAAGCCAGCTTAACTTTATTTAACCTAACAATTCCCCAACTTAATTGACCATAAAACTCTTTCTGGAACATGTATTCATAGTTTTGAGACTAGGCTCTGCTTGTAAACTTCAGAACACAGGTAGAACACACTTTGGATAATACTAGTTTCAAGGACAATTTTGTTTATGTATCTGAGTTTCTTCAACATTTAATAATTATATGCTAGGTACCAGGGATTCCACTAAGTTCTGAAATACAAAGATGAGTAAAACACAGTCTTGCCCTGATGTTGCTTACAGTCTGTGGACAGAGGACAGAAATAGAAGCACCTGGGCCCAAATACAAGTAGAAGTTCAAGCAAAATGCAATGCAATCGTCACAGAGGATGCAGTGAATTCAGAAGAAACATACTGGGAAGGGTTTAAAGAGGTGGCATTTCATTTAGACCCAAAAGAATAAAGAAAATTTCAAAGGGCCTTAGAGGAGGGAAAAAAAAACAACATTTACACAATTTCAGTCTTGAAAGGAATATTGAGGGAAATAATTTCTCCAATAATTCACATGTTTTTTCCCTAATTGATCTTCACTAAACATGCCTTTCTGTCTATTCCTTTACAAAGTATAGTACTCTGAATGCAATATCATATTCCAGTGTAATATACTTAGTGTAGAATAAATGAAGACTCTTGCCATATTTCTTGTAGATTATGTCAATATTGCCTAAGATTTGTTTACTTTTTTGGTAACTATTTGCTGTGTTGTCTTAAGTTATCCTTACAATCAGTAGAATTTTTTTCAGTTGATGCTTTAGTTAAACCATAACTCTCCTATCCCATATCTTTTAAAATATTGTTTTTTTGAAATCAAGAATAATTTCATATTTATGCCTGTTAAATTTAATATGATTATATACAGTTCCCCGCTTGCCAGTTTCATTTTTGATTGTGATTTTGCCATCCAATATATTTAGTCTGTCCCCCAGATTCTTGTCATTCTTGATCTTCTAGGCTTGTTTTCTACATTGTTATGCAAATCTGTTCGCATCATCTATAAAATCATTTCCAGGACCTGGCTGAGGACAGAAACCTGAGGCCCTGCAGACTCACACCAAGGCAACATCTTGAGTAGGACACGGAGGTGTGGCCGTGAGTTAACTTCCAGGTAAAGGAATTGGCCCTGTGCATGGAGGGGACGAGGGGACGGGGAGAAGGGCGGGAAGTAGGGTTAAATGTCAGCCAAACCCAGAGTTTGAAGAACTTGAATGTGATGCCAGGCAGCCTGGCTGTGGGGAAGCCCTCGCCAGCCCAGAATAAACAGCCGTTGTGCCTAGGAATGGTTCAGAAACTCCACAGCCGAGGCAGTGTGGGCGCATTAATTACATAAGGCGGTAGGGGCTGGAAGACTTTGCAATGGTGTGAAAGAGAGAGTAAGAGCCTGACCTCAGTAAGCGGCAGAGGAAACTGGCAGAGAAACAGAAGATAAAAACAGCAGAGGATAATGGCCTGG
The DNA here is from genome assembly GCF_041146395.1 of Eulemur rufifrons. Lineage (NCBI taxonomy): Eukaryota > Metazoa > Chordata > Mammalia > Primates > Lemuridae > Eulemur > Eulemur rufifrons. The sequence goes on along the minus strand of NC_090988.1, from coordinate 6,679,242 downwards.
GCAGTGCCAGAAATGAGATGGGGCAAGCCCAGATTGAAGCCTGTTTCCTTAGCAGGAGATCAAGCAAATGCTTGTGATTAACCAATACAACACAGGAAAAACCCATGGGGGAGCCTAGTGCATTCTGGATATCATGGAACTTACACAGGACGGTGTCGGTCAGCGTGTGGTCTCAGAGAGGGATTCTGCCAGGATGTAGAGCTTGGGAGACACGTCTGATAACTGCTGTCATGAAAAGGACACAGTCACTCCTGGAGAAAGTGTGGAGCATGATGAGGAGAGCAAGAGAGAAAGAACTTCAGGGGATTTTGAATTCCATGTAGACGACCGGAGGAGCGACCGGAGGGAGAAAGACCGGGGCAAGCACCGGGAGCAGCAGAGCTGAGCAGTGTCCCACCCGCCAAACGGGCCAAGATCTCCTGATTCAGGACTTACTTTTCCAAGTCCGTTTCAGTGTTTGGACATGAACACTTCAAGTGGACACGTTCATAATGGGGCATTTTATCACTTATTCGTGTAAGATTTAGGACCTTTAAAAAAGACACTATAGTCTGGAACGTGTCACTCCCGAGATCCATAGCTGCCCACTCCTGCCTGAGGCCAGCTTGGCGCGGGAGCCCACCTTTCCAAGGTGGCTGCTGCTCCTCCTTGGAGGGAAGCAGGGACATCTCAGCCTGACTCCCCATTGATGTCATGAACCAAGGCAAGTGCCAGGCTCTTGTGTGCTGTCTCATCAATATGCCTTTTCTCCACTTGCCGCCAGCTGCCAACTTATTTAGGGAGGAGGAGGGATGGAAGGTGGTGTTATTGCTTTTGACTTGACTTACTGTTTTGGTCTTTTACACATAATCTGCCCCCTGACCCGACATTAGCATAATGCTCATTAATCAAGCTCTGGCCCCCAATTAATGGCCAGCTGTGTGGATGGCGTGCATTTAATAGCTTCTGAATCAGTCAGGCAAAAGGTTAGGCAAACGATTTTGGATTTTGGCGGAGGTGGGGGGAACATCCTAATTCCGAAGGGCCTGGAGGCAGGGCAGTAAGCACGTTTATCTCCTTTGTGAGCCACTGGAGGAAGAGACCAGGAGGGGGCATTGGCCAGTCATTCTGCTCTGCGCCCCCTCCCCCAGCCCCACCCCCACCCCAGATGGCCTGGAGACAACACTCTCTTCCATCCTGCTGGCCTGGGGTCACGCCCCCCCACATCACTGCCCAGGCAGCCGGCCAAAGAAGAAAGCCCTGATTTATTGCTCTTGGCAGCGTCTAGGCTGGGCATTTCTATAAACCCAGTACCGGGGCTGACTAATAAAACATACACTCAGATTTGCCCCTCAATAAATGTCTTTCAACCTTTAATCCTGTTTGTTGCAGTCTTTAAGGGAGCATTGATTCAGCGGGCAGCGAGGGCTTTTCCTCCCATCTATCTCCTGCCGATCGATGTTCTGTCACCCCGCTCCACCCAGCCCGACAAAGGACAGGCCTCTGAGGGGAGAGGAGGGCATCTCTCCAGATTTATTTCACTTCTTATGAAAGGAGTTTTTAAAACTGCCACTAATTGTAGCTCCTAGGTGGTCTTTCTGATCCTCAGCAATTCTAGGTGACGTCCTTGAATTTGGAGCACAGAGTCCAGGTCACACTGAGGAGCCCCTAGTACAACCCATCCAAAATAGAGCTACATTTCTTTTCTTTGCCATCTTCCCCTGCTTGTGCCTAGGTTTCCCACCTTAGTTAATAACACCAACATCCACCCGGTCGCCCAAGAAACACATTTACGATACTTCCATCCGCCCTCCCCATCCTGCCTGTCCAGACAGTCCACAGGTCTCATCGTTGCTGCCTTTTTATCCACATCTCTGCTCCAGGCCACTGTCACGCCCACAGTTCAGACACTGGGTGCCTCCTATCGGGGCCACTCCAGGAGCTCGTTCACGGATCCCTGTCATTCTAGCTCTTTCCCAGGAGAGGCCTTGCTGCGATTGCCGTGCCGGTGCTCTGTCTACACCACGAAGCCCGTCACACAGTGCCCCAGATTACTCAAGGTTGGGTAACCTGCCGAAGCTCATATAGGTGGCGAGTGTCTGAGTGAAGATAGGGTCCAGGTCACCCTATCCCCAATCTGCTGTCCTCACATGGGAGACACGAGATCCCCTCTGGATGTGAGGGATCAGGTCTTATTTGTTTCTGTGACTGCCGCGTGCTTCTCAGTATCTAACACGGGGCCCAGTGTATTAGTGAATGTTCAGTAAATATTTGCTCACAGAAAATACCCATAAACTCCATCCTGAGATCATGTCGAGTATGAATATCATGCATCTTCAGAGCTATCTCCAGGAGCAAGCAAGAGACAACTGGACATCATGTGAGGCTCTCAGAAGGAAATCTGTAAACCTTAATAGGGTTGGAATCAATCAGTGGCTCAGTGTTGAGCTATAAATAAGAGTGAAGGTACAGTCTGTGCCTGCAACTCCCTCTCTGTCTCAAAGCTCGTAGACCAGTGAACAGGGTGTGTCTGCACCTGCTATGCATGTTCTGAGCAGATCAGGTGCACACCACAGTGAGTGGAGAGCAGGCTGTACACATAGCGCCAAGGTTAACTGTCTCCTCTCCCCAGGCCCTGAAGGGACGTGCCATGTTGGCAGAGCTCGAGGAAGTCTCATCCCCACCCCCCCTCACACGCTGATCTGTTCCGAAAGTCACTATCCCTCCCACCTGGCCTCTCCTCAGTCCCTTCAGTCCTGAAGGCAGGCGAATATACCTGCGGTCCACCAGTGGAAACGCCAGTGTACCCCAGCTGTGTGACTGAGCTAGCAACAACGTGTCCAGTTTCTGGGGAGACTTTTAACACAATTTTCCCAGCAGACAGCCATCCAGATTCATGCATCTGCTAAAGGTGATTCTGCTAAACGATCCAACTCTCCAGGACTGATTTCTCCGCCCCCCACCCTCCACTCCCACCTGGTGTCCACCTCTCCTTCCTCTTCTTTCCAAGCTACAGGCCAGCGAAAAGCAGGAATCATCAAGAGTTAACTTAGACTGTGGCCTTAGGTTGACAGTGTGAACATCTCACTCTCCCATTGTCAAGAAGGATAATAATGAAAAGAAGTGGCCAACCCTCCCAGAGGAGACATGAAACTCAACTCCAAGGTGCTGACTTCCTTCTTCTTTCTAGCATTGAAAATCAGATCGAGATGCATGTTAATTCATTTTCACCAGCTTCTCTTTGTGTCAATCCTAGCTCTTGTCGCTTAGACCAAAAGGAAAGGCTGCTGCCCCCTGCGCCTCATTCGAAATGGCCTTTCCAAAGCCTGCCCCAGGGAAGGCTGAGAGCATGTCGGAGACCAGCCTTTATGGAGACAGCACCTTTCGGGAGATGATGACTCATTCCACCCACTCTTACCACAGCCCTGGCGGAAGTCCCTTGGAAGTGGAAATGTGACCTCTCCCCTGGACAGGCAGGTCCCAGCAAGTCTGCAGAGCTTACCCTCCCGGGCTGCCTGGGCTGGCCAGGGGGCCAGTGGCTAGATGTGGCTCTGGCTGCAGGAAGGCCTGAGGGCCAGGCTCTGGCCAGAAAAGGGAGGGACAGAGCAAAGCACTGGGTCAGAAGGGGTCAACACAGAGGCAGACCAGCCTCCAGGACTGCCCCGAGGTCTCCTCCCCCTGGTGTCAATGCCTGTGAGACGCCTGTCCGTGTTGCACGTGGGCAGGACTCAGGGACTTAGAATAATGGGATAAGGCAGAAGTGAGGGTGCCGGGCTCAGAGACTCGTCCTAGAAGGCAGTGATGCCGCACACTCTTCCCTCTTGGGTCATTTGCTCTGGGGGAAGCCCTGAGCAGGGGTGGTTGTGATGGGGAACTGAAGCCTGGCTGGCAGCCCATGTGCAGGTTCCGACGTGAGTGGCCCCCGCTGGCACGGTGATCGCCAGGTCTCCTGAGACACTCTGACTCAGAAACCCCAAAGAAGCCTCTCTCAGATTCCTGACCCACAGAAATGGTGAGATAGTAAGTATTTGCTGCTTGAATCTGCTAAGTTTTAGGATAATTTGTTATGAGGCAATAAATAACTAATACATTTGGCTCTGTGTGTTTTGCCTTAGTAGAAGACAGAGACATGATCACCTGGCAGACAAGAGCTCAAGCTGAGAAAAACACTCCAGGGTCCTATTTTCCAGTCTGGTGCTGTGGCCTCAAAACTGGAGGCGGGAAGAAGGGGACACGCAGGCAGCCTGCTCTGTGTCTGTCACCAGGCAAGCTCGAATGCGTTAGTCCTCAAGACGGCTCCCTCGGCTGGTGGCAGAGCTGAGGCTCCCGTGACTGGGCCCTCATGAATGTCCACGGGGGTCCCCAGAATCCTCGTTTTCCTTTGTGTTATCCCAGATGCTCAAAATACCAGATACTGACTTGGCCGGGAAAAGCCATCCTCCGTCTTCTGTGAAATACCCAGGCTTCCAGAGTGGGTGGAGAAGCTGGAGTAACAGCAACTTGGCTCCAGAAATTGGTTACAAAGCACAAATCCAGATGTTTTCTCTTTTTTTTCTCTCTAAACATCAAATCAAGCAGCAGCTTGCAACACTCCGTGTGGCCCAGCTGAAGAAATTCTACACATCGCTTCAAGGATCTAACTCACAACTCATCTTAAGGCATCACAAGAAAACTCCCGTCAGAGAGGGAGAGGGGAGGTGCGTGTTAATGAGCTGAAGTGTGAGGGTGTGAGGACGGTGTAAATAATCGGGAGCCAGCGCCCCACGGGAGCCGCTGGCCATTGTTACAAGGCAATAAATTTAATGTAATTCCTAAGGCCAACTCGGTTTTTTCTTTCTTTTTATTTTTAACTCCTTTTTACATTTTCAGAATTATACTTTAATTAGCATAACATTTAAATTAGTGAATGGAATCTTAATTAGCAGAAGAAATAGACTTTTGTTGGAGTGGTAACTAAAACAAATAAATCCACTTCCTCTTTCAAGAGCCGTTTGCTTATGGCACATTTAATAGTCTGGTGTACCATAAACAATTTGAGAAAAAGATAAGTAATTAAATTAGAAGACATACTGGCCAGCTCCCAGCTCTGAAGAATGGCTCTTTCCCTTTCTGTCTCAGGAGGACTCCCTCCCTACTGCCCTTATCCTGGGGGAGACAGGAGGGTCCCTCTAGACCTCTGGGTGTTTCTCACAGTTACAATGTCTTCATAATTGGCAGGTTCAAAATGTATGACTTCAAGTCCCCTGCTTTTGTTTCCCTCTGAGATATCCCTTTTTTAATTCACCAGGCCAGGAAAAGGGCTAAGCAAATCAAATTTAAATAATGACTTGTTAATAGGCACTTTTTTTCTTCTTTCCTGGCCCCTTCATGGAAGAACCATGCTTCACGTCACATCGGGGCCATGGGGAGGGAGAGCTGGCATGCAGAGCATCTACCGGCCATAGCAGCAGAACAAGGAGACACCAGGGAGTGTCCCCAGAGCTGAGAGTCTTCTTGGAGGCTGCAGATGGTCCTGCCCACCCCTCCATCTCAGATGAGAAACTGAGATTCAGGAGATGAAGGCACTTTCTGTAGGTCAGCAAGGGAGCAGCTGCCCTCGGTGCAGATATTTGGGCTGCCAGCCTGGGCTCTTTGTACCATGTTCTATATACATGTTCTCCAAATATATGGCCAGGATTTCTAAGATGATTCCTAAGAAAAGACTATTAAATTTTAGGCAGGATGCAGGCTCAGGGCTCAATGTGGTTCTGTTCGGGAGATTTTCGTACTCTCCTGTACTCAGGAACGAGCAAATAACCAATAAATGGTCCAGCTCCTATGAAGAAGCAAAATATCACTTGATTGCCATTGATGGGATCCGTATTTTCACAAAAAGACATTAAGGATGAAAAGGGAACAGCCATAGGCTGGGCGTCACCTGACGTGCATCCTCATCTTGACTTCCCGAGTGACTTGTGTGCAATTCAAAGACCTCCCTGGTCCTGCCTACCTGCACCCAGGGCTAGACAGCCTCGCGGTGCACCAAAGGTAAAGCTACCAGAGTTCTGCCGTGAGAAGTGACCTGACAAACACACCAGCTGCGTGAACTCGGGAAGTTCATCCACCCCTCCAAGCCATTTGCTTAGTTTATGAATTCCTTCACTCGATGTTTGTATTTTTTCAATAAGTATCTATTCAGTGCTTACCATATCCAAAGACTTTCTGTAGGTAGAAATGCAGGGAGAACAAGACAGACAAAATCCCTGTCCAGATAGCTTGTGATTCTCATGAGGAAGTCAGATTATAAAACAAACACCTGTCGTGATAGTATATAGCGGTAAGTGCTGTGAATAAAACCAAAGTGAGGAGGAGGGATTCATCAGAAAGTGTGTCTGGGCAGACCTGCCTCTGGAGGCTACTTCAGCAGAAACCTGGGTCTCACGTGGAAGCAAGACATCTGGCAGAACCCTTCCCGAGGGCCAACAAGTGCACAGACGCTTAGGCAGGAACCCGCTCCCGACGTCTGAGGTGAGAAAGAAAGCAGTGCTCAGCGTGGGTGAACACGGCTGCGAGGGACAGGTCATGGTGGCCCTTGAATCTATCCATGGTTTTTATTTGGAGTCTTAAGGGAAGCTCTAAAGCAGATGTTCTTGCCTCGTAGGATTCCTGCCTGGATCAACAACATGGACCAACTGCCTAGTATTATGGCTGCGGCCATAGCAAATACCCAGTGAAACAATAATAACAATTATCACTATTATATTACCAGCATAACTATCATACTCTAATAGTGGCTAAAAAGAGATGAATTTGTTAAGCACACACATGTAACTATCACATACTTTGAATTTCCTCCACTTGTTTCATTTCACCCTCATAGATAAATCTGGAAAATGTTACAGAACAAGAACTCTCGGAGAAAGAGGTGGCGCTGCACTGTTGTTTCTGGCCTTTGGGATGTGTTGGGGGGAGAGGGGCTATATCATAACAAACAGTGCCCTGAGGACCCACGGCGAGAGCTCTGGATGGTTGACATCGTAGGAACAACACTGAGGAACATTAGGTGCCCAGGAAAAGCAAGTGTCTCTCTTAAGTGGCTATCATGACCAGATGTTCCATTTCAGCTCAGGCTCAAAATCAAAGAGGTTGTTCCAAAGGATACTCGTTTCAACCAAGAATATTGAACATAACTTGGTCTATTGTAATCAGAAGATGGGCTTATTCTAGAGAGAGAGTATAATGAGTAATTTGAAATCCTCTCCCCTGCTTTGGTTCATTTCAGTGAACTCCAGTGCTCCGAACATGTGTCTTTCTTACTCTCTGAGAATTCCTCCTTAATTAAGTTATATAATGATAGCTTTTACCCCAGGTTATGAGGCTAAATGTGATGATATGTGTGAATGACTTTAGATACTTGAAAAGAGTGATATTGAAAATGAAACTTTATTGAAGATTTATTATGTGCCAGGCACAGTCATTAGTGTTTCAAATGCATTTACTTTCATTTGGCCCTCACGTTAAGAATATACAATAGGTTCTTTTATCACCCCCATGTTACAGATGAGGAAACTGAGGCACACAGTAGGTTAAGGTCACTCAGCTAATAATAAGTGGCAGAGGCAAGAATTGAACTCTCATACTCTGACCTCAGTACTTGGCTCTCAACTAACTACTTTGCGATCTTACCGTCAATCCCCAGTAAAATCAGAGTGTATTAAGGATGAGAACTGACAGAGTGGGAGCCTTAGGGAGGGACCTCATTCAAGGTGTCCATGCCTGTCAAAACTCTACACCTTATGATAAAATTGTACAGCCTATCTAAAGCTTTCATTCTTAAAGCAGCAGTCCCCAACCTTTTTGACACCAGGGACCGGTTTCATGGAAGACAATTTTTCCATGGATGGGTGTGGGGTGGATCAGATCTGACAGGAGGTGGAGCTCAGGCGGTGATGAGAGCAACGTGGAGCGGCTGTAAATACAGGTGAAGCTTCTCGCACTCCTTGCTGCTCACCTCCTGCTGTGCAGCCCATTCCTAACAGGCCACGGACTGGTACTGGTCCACAGCCGGGGGTTGGGGACTGCAGTTTAAACTGCAAATACATATGCAAGATGAAACAGCAGCCTGAAATTACACCGTGAGATCGATGACTATGAAAACCTTCCCGAGGCTGCCAGGTATGCGGAGAAGCAGAAGAGAGTACATGACCCTGTGTGGCTGTAGTCCGGCTTACAGGCTGGTTCAGTCACCAGCTGGTTGTACGACCTCAGGCCAGTCAACGTATCCTCGTTGAGTTCTGGTTTCCTTATACATAACATTCAGCTAAAACCTATTTTGTGAGATTTTTATCAAATTAAAAATGAAATAATCCATGTATTTAGTGCAGTACCTGAATAAAATAGCTGCTCAAAGATGCTAATTATGATTATTGTTATTACTATTATTATTACATGTTGTATCTTATTATGTCGAAGATTGATGTTGCTTGTGGCTTGGCCCTCATAGTTGCATAAATGATCACAAAGCCCAGGCCATGGTCTCATTCCAGATGTTATTCAGGGGACATTATTTAAAATGATCTTTGTGCTAGGCTATGAGCTCCACAGATGCAGGGCCCAGGGCTCTGTTATCTCAGGAATGTCCATGGTGCTTGGCACATGGTAAATATACAATAATATTCCACTACAGATTGGCAATGAATGAGGATGTCTTATTCCAACAGAAACCAAGCTGTGTCTACCTATTTCAGCTAAAGGCCCAATGACAGAGTGGGAGAAAGCTGAGGCCATCACTGGAAATCTTTTCCTTTTTAAAATCTGGCATGAGAGCATCTCCTACAAAGATTGTTCCTTCTAGATAGGCCATGAGAATACCTCAGTCACTACATGAACCTGAGTGATGTAAGTCACTGCTTACATTGAGCTAAAGAATTTCTAGTACTTCCCCTAGATTCAGGATTACAAAACTTCAGGGTTTATGACCAAGACATCTGTACATTTACCCAACATTAAGAGGCAGCTGCACGTCTGAAGGACAATAGACATCAAAATCTGGGACGAGGACCCCTGAAATGAGAAAGGGCTTGGAGTCCAGCCAAGGAGTATCAGGAGGAAGAGGAGTATCAGGAAAACTCATGGCCTTAATTTGATCAACACAAGAAGACTTCTTGGAAGAGGTGGGACCTTAGGGAGGTCTTGACAGAGCAAGAAGGCTTAGCTTGCAGTGCAGAATATATGGGGGGTGTCATCCCAAGAGTTCAGTGATGTTTAGAAACGGTTGGGACCAAAACGAGGAGACTGAACAAAAGAAGCAGCAAGTCTATTCCCTCCACCCTCTACTCCCTGTGAATAAGCCAATGGAAGAAAAAGCTTTTCCAACTACAGGCCCCCTCAATTCCACTCTGGCCAGGCAACTGCAGAGAGCAATAAAACTTTAATGGCTCCCAGTGGGTCGATTCGGCAAGAAGGAAAGTGTTATAAATCTCTCTTGATGCTTATGTGCAGCTTAAAAACAAACGGCTCCAATCACACTTAGCAGAGCCAGCCAATTTCCCCAGCATGCGGATGCAGCAGAGGAAGATTTACCCACCTGCACGACTCGGCGGAAGGAGAAGTTTGGGGGAGAGAGGGGGAAATAAAGGTCAAACTGTGGAATGAATGTCAACAATTCTGCAATGGATGGTTTAATGCGAAGACATGGCACGCATGTGGCGGCCCCGCTGAGCAGCCGTGGACAGGCAGCCAAGATAAATCACCCCCCGTAGTGAGATGTACCCACAAAGACACATTTCTGGCTGCAAAATGGCCTACTAGCATTGCTCCTCCAAGCCCTCAGGGAGAGCCTCCTGTCCCTTTGCGATCTCCTGTCGTTGTGGTTGGTCTCCCAGCAGCTCTGAGCCTCTTTCTCACCAGTGCGGACACGTAAGGTTCTTGTCTGTAGTTTCCCTCCTCCCCAAGCCCCCCAGAAACACTAGAATGGAAAGAATTAGGAAGCAAAAAGCCTTTATGCAGCAGAACTTGCACCCCTCTGCCCTGCTGCCCAGCTCCACCCATCCTTTGGCTGCTGAATCCTTAGCTCTCATCTGCTGGGAGTGCTCCGCAGGACCACATAGCAATTCCTCCATCAAAAAGCAGGATGCCTTTCAGGCATGCACTTTGTTGGAAGAAAGTCTGTTAAAGGACACAAGAAGTAACTCCAGAAGCTACAGAATGCACTGTAACACACTCTCAGAAAGAGTAACCATATTATTGTTAATAATATTAAAAATCATAATAGCAGCAAGGATTTATCAAGGCTTATCATGTGTTAGACCTAGTGGCTAAAGTTCTTTTAAGTCCATTATGTCATTTAACACTTCGAACAATTTGAGAGTTGGACTTTTCTTCCCTCTTCAACAGATTAGGAAGCTAACTTTCAAAGAAGTGTAGTAATCTGCCCCAAATTACCCAGATAGGAAAAGGAGAAGTTGGGAATAGAATTGAGTTAATCTGATTCCAAAGTCTGTATTCAATCAATACATTATATAGGCAAAAACATCAAAGGCTATTTTTTTTCAAATGCCATATAATTTTAATATGTATGTAATATGTAAAATAATACAATTTTAAAAGTTAATGCTTACTTAGTGTTTACCATATGGCAAGCATTGTACTGAGCACTTTACATGAATTAATGCATTTAATCTTCACAAAAATTCTAAGGAGTAAATATAATGATGACCCTCATTTTACAGATGAGGAAACTGGTGATTGACTAGATTAAGGTATTTATATAAGATCACACAATGGGTGAAGGGTAAGATCCAGCAGTGAACTTGAATCTCTCCGATTCTATAAACTTCACCTTAACCTGCCATGTGCTATAACATGCCACAAATCATGAACAGCTATATCAACAAGAATCTAAACACTAGAAAAATGGCTCTAACCCTCACTGCCGTCACCCTAAAACACAGGCCAAGGAAGGGTGAATAAAGGCTGGAATCCATGAGAGGGAGTCTGGAGCCTGCCAGGTCCTCTGATAACTGCTGTCACCCCATCCAGGAGGACCTGAGTCCCAGCCTGACACTCTTGCAAGGGGCCACATGCTCCTGCTCTGCAGTTCATTTCAGGGCTTCTAACTTACCTCCAAGGAGCTGCTATTTGAACTGGGAAGTCACAGAAATGTTACTTCCAAGATTAAGAGGAACAAAACCAAGAGCAAGCAAGATATATCATGAGCTCCATAGGATTCTCTCAGAAGTGCACGAATTGCAAGAAATATGCCCATAGCCTGAGGTACAGTCTGTCCTCATTATTCACGGACTCCATATTTGCAGATTTGCCTGCTCACCAACATTTATTTGTAACCCCAAAACCAATACTCACAGTGGTCATTCGAGGATATGTGCAGACTGGTGAAAAACTTGAGTTGCCTGAAACTCATGGTCCCAGCTGAGGCTGAACAAGGTAACGCCCTGCCTTCTCGTGTCAGCTCTCATACGATAAACGTGTCCTCACACTCTGTTTAATGCCATATTTTTTTGCATTTTTGTTGGTGTTTTCACTGTTTACAATGGCTCTGAAGTACATAGCTGAAGTGCTATCTAGTGCACCTAAGTGCAGGAAGGCTGCGGCGTGCCATGCGCCTTAACAGAGAAGTATGTGTGTTAGAGAAGCTGCATCCAGGCACGAGGTATAGTGCTGCTGCGTGTGAGTTCAGTGTTCACTAACCAACAATGTATATTAAATAAGGTAAGTCTTTAAACAGAAATATACATAAAATAAAGTTATGTACTGATTGGTGGACAAAAATGTGACCAGAGGCTTGCAGGAACCTAACCCTGTGTTTCCCTTAGGAGCAAGGCTTCGGTACTCACTAAATCAGTGTTGGAGGTGACTTCGTGACCATACGACCACAGGTAAATCACTCGGACTCCCTGCCTCCACCCTAGAGAGCGCCTGGCTGTTGCTTACCAGCTTTGGTAGCTGTGTGGCCTGCAGAAATATGTTTCCACTTCACTAAGTTGTTGTGACTGTTCAGTGAGGTAAAGTGTGCAGTGTGACACTTGACACGGTGGGTAAGAACCTCAATGGATCCCAGCCGCTGTAATTGTCACCAGTGTCCCTCACCCAGAGCGAAGGATGTGGCAGTCGTAAGGAGGCTGGTTATCCCCTCTCCATCCTCTTCCAGCTATTTCTGCTTCTGGGCACACTAATCTTGAGAACAACCCAAGATCTAGAGGATTTTTCTCCTGCTGGTTAACAGGGAAGAGTGAAATGACTACAGCTTTGGCAGACTCTCTCCCCAACACCTGGCTCTGGAGTCCTGAAGGACCTGTAATCACCTCCCTCTCTGTCACTTCACCCCTGCCCAAGTGACCCAGGGCTGAGGAATAGAAAGTGCTCTCTCTGCCTTGCCCACCTCTCCCACAGAGCTGAGCATGCCTCCCCACTGCGGACCACCCTTAGCAAAACATGTCCCGTTGGCCTCCCTCTGCCCCTCACCTAACCGCTGTCAATGCATTCTGCTCCCGGACCGCTCCCCTCACCTCTAAAGGATGGTGTCGTTGGGCTGCCAGTCACCCAGGCTCACAAACAGAGTCAATATATTATCAGTTGCCAATTTTGTTGTCAACAATCTCTCCCACATCTGAGTCACTCATTCGTACTTTTTTTTTCACTTCCTTTGACAAATTTTGATGAAGGGACATTATTTGTCCTCTATGTTGTTATAATTTTTACCTGGGCTCTCATCCTCTGATATGTCTCTATCCCAAGGTTCAACTCAGTTTTTCTGAAGCACAAGTCTAATGATCACTCTCTTGCTCAAAGTCCTACAATAGCTCCCCTCCGATTACAACATTAGGCACAAACCTTTCAAGAGATGCGATAATATTAATATATTCCTGACTTAACTTTCACTTCTTTTACTCTGCTCCCCTGCATGTACCCTGTCCTTGAGCACAGCCAGACTTTGCTACTCTTTGTATCTTTGTTTGATCCACCTAGGTCATCCTTCTGCCCAATATCACCTCCTCTGTAAAGCCTACCCTGGTTTCCCAACCAAAAATTTATCCCTCACTCTTCTGGGGCACTATCACACTTTGTTCCTATTTCCACAGAGGCATTTGCATGTGGCTGTAATAGAGAAATCTGTGGGAGTGGTCTGGCCCCTACGCAGAATGCCAGACCTTGAGAGCAAGAACTGAGCGTGGCCCATCTTCATCACCCCTCAGCAATGTGCACATAGCAGAGCTCTATGTCCACTTGTTGAAAGAAGCATTGATTCTGGAAGATTTTCTAGGCAGTTGAAGAGTAGTATTTATTAGTGCTTATTTTCAAAAGCTGGCAAATGTTTATGAGTCATTTCCAAGTGACTGTGAGTGGAAAGGGGATAAAAGTGTGGATGGCCCTCCCCGGTTGGGCTGATACCTTCCAAGTGCATGGACCATATCTCTGCCTTTTTCTTCATTTCCCTTCAGTATCTGGTCTAGGGGTATGGAGTCACTGATATTCAAAAACTGTTTCATTACCTATGCTTTATTCTCAAGAACCAATAAACATGCTACCCTTTTCCTAATTATTCCAGAAGAAGCCATTTCACTTTGTTATATCAGAGAGATGAACAGATAGGTGTACAGGTAAACAGTGGACTTCAGATTCCCCTGCTGTGTGGAGCAAGTTTTTTAAGGACAAGTCAAAACAGAGATCAACTGGAGGGAGCAGAGGGAGGGGTGTTCCAGCTACCTGAGTTGAGCAGATAACACTTGGGTAATGCATTTGGCTTTCAGTTTGTCCTGGCTAAGGCAAATGGGAAGGACATTGGCTTATGGTGTTTGTTCTCTAAAAACAGAAAGCATACAAATTCATCAGTCAAGACAGCACTTTCCTTGGAACGAAACTTAAGCAGAAATTTACTGTGAGAGATAGTGTGGAGTTGCAATCGACAGGATTTATAAAAAGGACTTTGAGTGACATAGTGGAAAAATACCTTCAGCCTCATTTTTATAAAAGATACAGAAATGCTGTTCAATTGCCAGGTCTTATATTGATCCCCGGTAAAGGTAGAGGCATTACGTTAAATCCTGGTGCGGTAAAGGCATTTCTTCAAGGAAGATGACACTATTTACCCATCATTAGTATGGCATGTTTGCTGAAATGTTTTTCTAGTGGCGATGATGGATTTGAGTTTATCCAACCCCATGTTCTCACTTAAGTCCTTTCTGTTGCCAAGGGCAAGCTCCAGCAGACACCTGTCTGCAGGGAGACACCCCATCAGCGGCCACTGAAACAAAGGGAGGCTGACCTGCTGACCTGGGGGACTGGGCCCTGGGAACGTGGACCTCTAATAAATGACACTGACCAGCACAAAACTTGGACCTCGCTCACAGCAAGTAAGATTTATTCTAGTGACATTTCGCAGCTTTGTCTCTGATCTTTAGCTTTGATGGAGTCGCTCAGGTGTCCTGGCACTGTCTAGTGTGGTCTTTTCAGAAAGCAGCTCTCTCGTTACGTCCGTGTGTAACCATTTCCTGCCTGGGTCAGGACAGGGTCATCTCTGAAAGCATCACTTTCTGCCTGTGAGGAGTATACAATGAGAATATCTGTCTTCTTTATACTCTCTGCCTATTATTAATATTAATACAAATATCTGGCCTGTAGTAGGGAGGGACTCAGTTAATATTTGTTGAGAGAATAAGATGCTGCTTCTCTGTTCCTTCAGGAGAAAATACAATAGCCTTTTGCTAATGCTTCACCTTAATAAATGTGTATTCATTCTCTCTATCCAAGGGCCAGGACAAGACTACAGATATCTTTGGGAAAAAAAAAAAAAAATCCAAAGAGATGCAAACAGCAAAGATGTAATTTTCAAAATAAGTTTTAAAAAATCTAAATATCTTTGCTATTGCATTCTTAGACATACAGGGACCCTAAAAGGCATAAATCTCAGATCCTCACTTGATATTTCTTGACAAGGCCTGCTCTACTCACTTCCAAGGTCATGAATGCAAAAGCCAACCCACACTATCTCATCTGTTTGTGGTCCCACCCCTCACCAAACGTAAGTTCTTGTTAGCTTTATTCCCCCATGTGAGTTGGGAATCACTGTTCTGAAAATCCCAAAGAGTGTGGATTTTACATGCACTCTCTAAGACTTTTTTATGCTAAAGGACTGATTTCTGCCAAAGAACAACTCCTTTCAAGCAAAAGCAAAAACCAGAAACACATCAGATCCCTGGGGACAAGGATACACCTGAAACTACAACTGTATCAGAATAGCTCTTAATCTTAAATTGGGAATCTTGGTATTTATCACACAATCTTTTTTTTTTCAATATCTGAAATAATTTCAGATATAATTTTTAAAATCTCTCCCTCTAGTCAAAGGAGATTTAGGAAAAGAACAATAATATAAAAGGAAAAGGGCAAAAACAAAAATACCCTTTTCTCTTGTGATTTTTTTCACTAGGGACTAAATCAGGCAGCCATCTCTACTGGTCATGTGTGGGGCCTTTGGGGATTAGGAATAATATGGGCCTGGGTTTGAGCCCAGCTCTGCCCCTTACTAGCGGCATGACCTTGGGCAGTTTGCTTAACCACTTTAAGCTTCAGTGAACTTAATAATTAAATGACAGAAAACAGCTAACATGTTGAGCAAAGTGCTGTGTATATGGTAAGCTCTTGATAAGTGCCAGCCGCCATCTTCCTCCTCACCATCATCAATGCCTTCTCCTGCTACCTCCCACAGTGCATTTGCAGACCAGCCTCCTACCATCACACACCGTGCTTATGCATCTCCTCAGGACAGTGGGAGTCCTGTGCATGGCACAAACACGCACACCACCCCTCCACGCTGCTCCTCTAGATGTGTAAAGGATGCAGGCAGCTGGATACAAATGGCCATTAGCCCTATTCTCTCTACAAATTTAATTTCACGAGAGAACAGCAGTTCTCAAAATTACCCATGCAGAGACCCATGCTACTGGATTTCTACTTCCTTAAGCAGGATGTCATTTCTAGATTTGTCTTCCCTTTAATCCAATTTTCTAAATGTAACCAGATTAGGAGAATATATATCGTATATATGTATAAAAACTATATGAATGAATGAAATGCTTTTATGCATTTATCTACTAATGAATGCACAGGTCAGTTCCATATTGCATTCAGCAAGCTAGACAAACCTTCCCGTAAACTTAGGGCAGAAAAACTGGTTTGCATAAAGTAAGAAGGCCACTCATCTTCTATAAGACCATCAAAACTCTGCACTTTAGAGAGCCCTTCCTCTCAACTATTTTTAGACTATTCACTAGGCTGCATGGGCTCCTTCCCATTACTGCTTCAGCCCTTCTGACCCATAAGTTTCAAATGCCCAGCAGGAGGGAAATGATGTCTTCTAACTCAGCCTCAGGGAAGGAAGTGATTGATGCAAATTTGTAGACAGTTCAAGTTGGACATGACTTCAAATGCTACAGGTAACCCACATCTTTCCATGTCCACACGATCCTGACCAAGGGACATCTCCACTAATTTGAATTCTTCCAGGGAGATATTTTACTCAGCCTCCTCAAAACATATATACGTTAAGCAACTTTTTTAAGATAATATTTGCCCCTTCTGCTAAATTATTGGGTGATAAGAGCATAACAATATTTTGCATGCCCATGGTGTGTTTTGCTTTTCTAAGAGTGTTCCCAGACGATTTCATTTTACTCTAAAAACAACCCTTTGTAGTTCTGGAGATGGATGGTGGTGACAGTTGCAAAACAACATGAATGCATTTCATGCCGCCGAATTGCTAGACTGTACATCTAAAAGTGGTTAAATGGTGGATTTTATGTCATGGTAGCACAATCAAAAAAAGAAAAATGAACGAGGTAGATGAGCAATATTCTAAAGGGAAGTGGTGTGTTCAAGGCAAGCAGCCCCACTGGGAGTGAGTGGCCTCCAATGCTCAGCCCAGCACTCTTCCCACCGAGGGATGCTGCCCCTCGGCCCTGCCCAGCCTGGACCTCGCCTAAGACTGGGACACCTGGTTTCAGATGCTGTGACTCAAGCTGGGCCCCTAAGACAGAAAGTTCCCGAGAAAGCTGCCAGACGACGCTGCTAGTCTTATGCTCTGAAAATGCCACACTAGCAAAGAAAAATAAGCCGTTGGCCTCGTGGGACATTGCAACGCTTTTCCTTCCAGCACCCAACTGTTCTCCTGTTTACAAACTTCAGAATCTGAAGAAAAGGTGATCTCGTACGTTTCATTCATGCCAAGTACTAATCCGGCTCTCCACACTAACAATTTCCCCAGGTTCACCTGGGAAAAGTAACTGAAAAATACCAAGAGGCCTAGAAGTCGGAGCCCATCTTATTTTAAACATTAGACAACTCGATCACACTCTGCTTTTAGTAGGTAAAACAGACGTGGTATGAGAGTAAAATGAAATAATTGATGTGAAAATATAGAGTTCCAAGAAAATAAGATAAGAATCAAATATCCGATTATTCAGACCACTAGAAGAGATATAAAATGAATAATTGAAAAGGGCATAAAATCCATATGTATTTTCTGTAAAACTAACAAAGCTTTGTACAATAGTTTACAACTTGCAAAACATTCTCTCATATATTATTTTATTTGACTTTTCCAAAAATCCTGTGAAATAAGCTATTATCATTATTATTATAATTCTCCTTTTAGGGTTGGGGAAACTGAGACATCAAGAGTTTGCATTTTTTCAACCTCAGTCACAGTCTGATCAAGGGTCACAGTCTCTAAGTGGCAGAGCCGGGACCCATACCAGGTATTCTATTTTTAAATGTTGTGTTGATATTATTATCGTTAACGATCTTCACGCAAGTTGCAAATTGGATATTGATGGGATTTGTTTTAATATGACTGAGGTTTGAGAGATTCACTCCAAACCAAAAAGAAAAAGGAAGACTCAGGAGTGGCTGAGAAATGTCTGGTTTCCCTGAGGCTGACTCTCCCACTCATAATCTCCTCACAACCAAGTCCTTACTAAAAATAGCCAGTCTCTTTTAGACTCGTTCTCTTTTAAGCCTTCAGTGAGTGGGGAGACGGTTGAGTCTGAAATTTTCAAAGGCAACCTCTGGGAAGTCCACTGAAGCTGGAGACAATAGTCACAGCAGTGAGTTCTCAGTGCAGCAGCCGAGCGGATTCTGTAATAGAGTCAGTGCCGATTGTCAATCTCTAAAATCAACCAGGCCACGAGCAAGTCAAACTGCGTAGACTCCATGAAGATATAAAAAGATTTCTGAAACAGTGTGCCTTCTTCCATTTTGTGTTGCTTTAACAGAATACCCGAGACTGGGTAATTTTATAAAGAACAGAGATTTACTTCTTACAGTTCTGGAAGCTGAGAAGTCCAAGGTCAAGGGGCCAGCATCTGGCAAGGGTCTTCTTGCTGCATGGCCCCATGGTGGAAGGGTCCCATGGCGAGAGAAAGAGAGAGCTGCAGGAGGCTGAGCTTGCCTTCATAACAAACCCACTCTGGTGATAACGAACCCACTCCCAAGATAACACGACTCTATTGTGAGCCCTCAGGACTTAAAGTTCCCACCTTTCAACACTGCTGCACTGGGGACTAAGTTTCCAACACATGGATTTTGGGGGACACACTCAAGCCGTAGCACAGGGCATCATAATGATTTCAGCCACCTTAGTAAACGTAGAGAAGCGAGGCAGCTGTCCCACGTAGACGACTAGTCTCTCGTAATCACATGGTTTCTCATCTTGGATCACCATCTCTTTGAAAGGACCAAGAGATGTTTTCCCATTTACCATAAACACATATGCTTTGCCTGGAGTTAAGAAAGCACCAGATCTCCTGGCTCTGATAAGACAGCAAGACCAAGAGAGAAGCAGCCAGGACCCGAGACAGCTGGAAGATGCCGCCCCCATGCAGCTCAGGCCCCTGCTCTGCCTTTGGCTCCTAACTGAAAACTGCTGAGTAGGCTGACCTTACGGTTTCTGCCCTGCCGGTGCCTGCAGAAACCCTGAATTATGAAAAGCACTTCTCAGTGATTGGACAATCTGAGGCCAAGCCAGGGTAGAAGTTGTAACGATAAACCAGCCAAAAGTCTGGTTCTCTCCTCCTTCCTTTGCCTGAGCTGGTATGGAACTCGAATCCAAGAAAACCTTAAATTAGGGTTCCTGTTGGAAGTTTTCTTACCCATGTTCTTTCCGTGACTGTGTGGCAATTCTTTGCTTGCCTTCTTTACTGCTCTACTCTATGCCCTGTGAGCATAAGCGGTGCCAAGTTTTTGTGCAGTGATTAAAGAGCTCTGGAGCTAGACCACCTAAGTACAAAGCTGGGTCTCTCCTGTTTACCCTGTGACCTTGGGCAATGTCTAAATCTCATTAGGCATGTTTTCCCATCTGTGAAATGGACTCACCTAACTCAAGCAGCTATTGTAAGAGCAACTCAGAGAGTGTGTTAGTACCCTAACTGGTGCATAATGAAGACTCCACCAAATGTTAATCCTTGTTGCTCTCACTCTTTGTCTTAATCACCACTGAATCCCCTCTCTAACACGATACCAGGCACACAATTGGCCGTTGGAGAAATGTTCATGAAATTCTGACCAAGACCAACACAATCCTTGATTTGTACACCACGCCTCGTTTGCTTGTTTTAATTTTTCTACTTGGAGTTATCAAATATCATTTAAGGAGCCCTAGGGTCATATGAAGAGATCAGTATATGTAGTGGGCTAAACCGGACAGAATGAATCAAGACAGATCGCCACAGGAGATCACCTTTTTATGGCAACCTCCTTTTCTTTTATTATTATTATTATTTTATTTTATTCATTTATTTTGAGACAGACTCTTGCTCTGTTGCTCAGGCTAGAGTACAGTGATATCATCACAGCTCACTGCAACCTCAAACTCCTGGGCTCAGTAGATCCTTCTGCCTCAGCCTCCTGAGTAGCTGGGACTACCCATGCCACCATGCCCAGCTAGGCTAACTTTTTAATTTTTTGTTAGCTGCTATTGCCCTGGGTGGTCTCAAACTCCTGGCCTTACATGATCCTCTCGCCTTTGCCTTCCAAAGTAGTAGGATTCCAGGCATGAGCCACTGTGCCAGGCCTATTATTGTAATTTTAAATGTAGTTTGATATGCAATGTTATCACACCAATTATGCATTATATCATAATAGAAAGGAAATTGGCAAGTTTAATTGAATAAATATGCACCCTTTATTTAATTTCAAATAGGTGGTACAAAGAACAGACTGATGAGCTCTACTTCCACTAAAACCATTTTATAATTCTTTATTCACATTAATGATCCCATGGCTGATTTCATCTACTTCAACAAATATGTATAGCCAAAATCTTCTACCTTCCAAGCACTCTCCTAGGTATTGTACTGGATGAATACACAAAAGATAAATCATACTCAGTCTGTAGACTGCCATAAATTGTGTGGCTTTGAACAACAGATATTAATTCTCTTACAGTTCTGGAGGCTAGAAGTCTGAAGTCCAGCTGCTGGCAGGGTTGGTGCCTGCTGGAAGCACTGAGGGAGAACCTGTTCTATGCTTCCCTTCTAGATTCTGGTAGTTGCCACCCACACTTGGCATTCCTTGGCTTGTAGACACATTGCTCCAATCTCAGCCTCAGTCTTTACGTGGCGTTCTCCCAGTGTTGTCTGTCTGTGTCTTCACACCTTCCTTCCCGTGAGTATGTCTCTGTGTCCAAATTTCATGTAAGGACACCAGTCATTAGATAAGGGGCCACCCTAATCAGGCACGGCCTCCTATTAACTTGATCGCTTCTGCAAAGATCTTATTTCCCAATAAGGTCACATTCCACAGGCACGAGGAGTAGGACTTGCACGTATCTTTTTGGAGGACACAGTTCAACCCCCAACAGTACCTCCTCAGGATTGTGACAAGAAGAAAAGGTACCACTTAGATAACACCATGTGCCAGGCATTGCTCCAACTCATGTGTTACCCATGTAATCTTCATGACAATCTTATACAGTATTGTTTTCATCCTACTCATTTAACAGGCAAGAACGACCAGAGGGGTAAAGTATGATAACTTGCCCACGGTTATACAGCCAGCCTCTTAACCATGATGCCACACTGCCTCTTACAGCTTATGGATGAGGCCAATTCAGTAGTAACAGTAAGAGAAGCAAAAACAAAGCAGAACAGGAGACCAAAGGAGGCTGCCCCCACTCTGGTTGGGGGCATTTGAATTAGACTCTTATTTTATTCAATTCAAAGGTAAACAAATATTGTCAAATGCCAGAGGCAGTGCTAATTTTTGGAGATATAAAATGAAAAAAAAATAACAACAAAGGCATGGGCCCTACTCTGACAAAGCTTCATCTAGAGCAAAGTGATAAGATAGAAACAGAGAATAAAAATACCATGTGTTAAGATGAATCATAAACATATGCAGAAGTTATGGGATTATCACAGGAAAATGGAACTCGACATTTTAGAGTTCCTTCATGCATGTGTATTTTCCACCCCACAATCAGATCACAAATACCTTGAGAGGATCTTCTATTTCTTCTGTATACATCCCAAACAGGTTTTACAGGACACTCGGGGAAAGGGGCTATTAAGGATGCTTGCTCAACAGAGCATGTGAAAGGAAGACCAGTGAGTCTTTTTCCCCAGGCACTTGGCTCCTGGCTAGTTGCCACCCACAGGAGAGCCCACTGAGGCCTGTGTTACGCACAGGGAGACGCTGGCACTCTCCTGGAGTTTCAGGCACTCAGCCGAGTTCTCCAGGCAAACCTGTTTCCTCCGAGCATGTGGGCTGAGTTTCTGGTGCCCAGAACACCAGGCAGACTATGTCTGGCAGCCACAGGTTTGGGACTGCAGCAACCGCCCCCTGCCCACACTGCTTTCTCTGCTTTGCTTTTCCCTGGGGACTGGGTTACAAGTAGATTTGGAGTTTTTGTGATCTACCTGATTTCTCTCTGTTACCACCTGCATTTGGGTCTTCCTCCTCACCAGCATGAGATAGGAAACAAACCCAGTCAGCACTGGGGAAGGGACACCCTCGGACAGAAGACCTGGAGATTCCTCGTCTTCACGGACATCCACTAAGCTCCACATTCAGCTCCCTCCTCAACTGTGTCTCCTTGGCATGGCTGGCTCTGGTGCCAGGAAGCAGATCTATGATGCTGCCTGTGGCAGTGCCTGGGGACAGCAGCATCTGATTTGTACTCACACCCAAAAAACTTCTGAGCCTTTCCAATCAGATTATGTCAATCCCTACAGTGGTGAAAAGATGCAGTTTCCTGCCTCCAAACCTAACACTCTTCTTATAAGCCCTCCAACCCTAAGCCCAATCTGCCACTTAGCTAAAGAGTTTCACACCCAAAAGAAAACCGGGCAGAAAGTGCAGCCTCAGCAGTGTGGCCCAGGCAAGGTAGAGGCATGACCTCCACTGGCCAATAATCAAAAAAGAAATAGTTTCCTCTCTTCTCAGCTCTGCCTTCAGTTCATTTCTGCTGCTCCTTTTGTTTGGGGCTTGCCTTGCTTCCACTTATGTAATCGGTCCACTGGGTAGGGACTGTGTCTAATTGCATGCTGTTTGCACTGCCTGAAACATTATAGTCCTCAATAAACACGTTATTATTATGATTATTGTTATGATCTATCATAACAATAATCACAATTCAGCGCACATTCCTCTAAACTTCGGGCAATTTGGAGAGCCAGAAACATACAGAGTCCTCTGGCTATCCCCAAGAGCTTTGGATAAGGATCTAAATTTAAGGGGTGCATATCTGAGCTGCACCTCCAAACCCTCCAAGATTGGAGGGTAATTATCTTCTACCCTCACAGGGAGCAGAACATGAGACCATTCTCCTTCCATGCAGAAAGAGAGAATAAGAACTAGGTAGAGATCAGAAAAGATAGAGAAATTGCATTAAACCATAGTTTTTTCAGAGACAGTGAAGACCACAGCTAGGGCTGACCCAGTGGCAAAAAACCTGTTCAAGCAATGATAAGAAAAATCATTTACTGGGCACATTAATTTAAGTTGTGGGAGCCGAGCTTTCCCTGGCTTGCCCATTGGATAAATGCTGTCAGGATATACTGTGAGCTGTTCCAATGAGATGTAATAATTGAATTTGTTTTCATTTAATTTGGAGGGCCTTTAATTAAAAGCCAGGCTTGTGTGTGCAGAGAGATAAAGCCGGGCACATGGAGACTGGGGGTAATTTGGGTGCTGAATGCAATAATTAATTGTAAATTCGGAGGTCAGGAGACTGGCACTATCTTTGTGAAATCAGCACAGTGAGCTGGCCATCCGGCTGGAATAGACTCGGGAGTGACGGAAACACACGCTTAAGTGATTTTTTGAAACCTTAATCGTAATTACAGAATAGTGTGGAGGTTAATTTGCAAAGTTCATTAATCGGAGAAATAAATACATCAGTGATCACCCGCTGGAAGACAACCTGGAAAGCCTGGTTTTCCAGCCACAATATCCCAAACCGTCTACTCAATTTTGAAATGGTACCGAATCCACGTTGCGATTAGTCTTGCCAACCCTCATTCAGGTGTGGACCACTTAGCAGTATGTTCCCCCCACCCCCACGTCTGAGGTTAAACCCACCTACCCGACCACTTCAAGATAATCCAAACACATCTTAGAATGACAGGGCTAAAACTGAGAATAAGCTACAAAACAAATTCTAGCATATTCTGTTAGCATTCAAGAAATCAACAGCTAAAATTAGTATCAGAAGACAGAGTTTGAATTAATGCCCAGTATTAATCCCCAGAGTTAAGGTTAGAGAGTTAACTAGAGTCATCAACCTTCAAATATAGTTGCATTTCATGATATAAAGCAATAAAGTAAAGGTTTTGTGCTTACATGTGATTTGCTGTCCTGAAAAATGGCATTCCATTACATGCACATTTTGTGCTTGAGAGAGCTGCATTATGGAATCGTATCCCCGCACGCAGTGGTGGGGTTGATGGAAGTCTGCTCCCTTCCGGTCCTCCCTGTGGGGTGGAGAGATGCGACCCACACCCACCACCACGCTCAGGAGTTCACAGTTGGTGATTCCTCACTGCAAGAGATGAGTGCCATCTAATGCAAGAATGGACAGGTGTCTGTGCCCAGACATACTTCTGGAAGGTTACCACTGTCAGCTGCTTTTTCTGTGGGTTATAATTGCTCCCTAGAGAAACCAGGTTTACAGGTTGGAGACTTTTCTCCGAGAGGGGGAAAGGGAACTAGATCAGAAAGTGTCTGACAGAATTGCCTGGGGGCACTTTTCAATATTACACGAGTTTTATCCTTTCCCCAGACCTCTTGAACCAGGACCGCAAGAGACTGAGACCCCTGGTAATTCTAAATCACCCTCAGCTAAGAACCACTGAACTTCATAAATGGCAAGCTCTCTCCTACATCTGAAGTCATGCTACTCTGGGCCAAATTTCTAGGAGCCGTGCACTCAGCTCTTTTAGAATGTACAGTAAGTCCTCATTTAACCTTGTCAATACGTTCTTGGAAGATGCAACTTTAAGTGAAAGGATGTATTATACAACAATATCAATTTTCTCAGAGGCTATTTTGTTATAAACAAGAGTTAAGTTTTCACTGCATATTGCTGGTCACAAAAATAGCACCAAACTTCTAAATAAAGACTCATTGAGATCCATGGAGCTATACCTTGGTGGTGGGTGACGAGGGCCTATCCCGCAGCTCAGGGCACCAGGTGGGAACCACCCCGTGTCAGGCACCGTCCCATCGCAGGGCATGCTCACACACACATCCACACTCACTCACGCTGGGACCGTGAAGACACGCCAACACACCTAACGGGTACAGCTTTGGCATGTGGGAGGGAGCGTGGTGGTGAGTGTGGGTCCCATCTCTCCACCCCACAGGGAGGACCAGAAGGGAGCAGACTTCCATCAACCCCACCATTGTATGGATACGATTCCATAAAAGTACCTGGAGAAAATCCACACAGACATGGGGAGAATGTGCAGATCCACACAGACAGTGGCTCTGGCCCGGAGAATCATTTTTCTCCAACATTTTTTTCATCAATGTTGTAATGAAACCACATTGAATGAAATGATGCTATTCAGGGACTTGCTATAGTCATAGAGTCTGAGGATTAGAAACTTTAGTCTGATCATCTCTCTTATAGTCAAATAACCTCTGAATATGTCTCTGCCAACCGCCGTCCGTCCTCTGTTGATGCCTTGGTTTTCCACCAAACTTAGCTGCCAGGCTTCCTCGCTGCTCCTGGACACCCAGCAGTGAGAAGCAGCCACGTGTATGTTCCTGAGCACAGAACAGGCAGCTCCGAGAGGGACAATTGTGGGTTGTCAAAGGAAGGAACTGGTAATCCTTAGAGGAGGGATCTCTTCCCAAAGAAACCAACCAACACTTCACAATACCCACTTCACAGATGAGGAAACTGAGGAACAGAGGAAGATAATAACTTGCCAGAACTCAGCTTCAGACAGTGTGATTCCAGAGCCCAGCTCTTAAGTTACATCTCAGAAGGACTGTCCCCAGTTCTCACGCCAGGGCTCTTTTGTGGCTGAGGGGTGAGTTTAGAAAACTGGACAGAAGAAGTAATGATGTGATTAGAGGAGCATTTAGAAAAAATCTTTGAGTTGAGATGTAAAAAGGCCAGTATTGCCAATGAGAATATTTACTCCATAAAGGGAACTAAAAGCACCTAGTGTCCCAGTGGGAACAGAGGATTTAAGCGACATCAACAACATTAACACTAGCTCCAAGCATCACAACAATTGCTACCATTGCACTCCTACTGTGTGCCAGGTGCTAGGTGTCTTCTATATATTTTATCCTTAGATTTTTGTACCAACCATAATGGATATTACTCTCCCCAATTCATAGCTGATAAAACTGAGATTTGGACAGTTGCCCAAAGTCCCATAGGTAGTAGTAGGTCTGAATGTCTCCCTAGCCTATTTGGAACAAGGAATATCATTTCTGGAGTTAATGTCTTAATCAAACAGTAGTCAAGTAATAGTCAAATGCCTCCTAAGCACGAGGCACCATTCTAGCACTGCAGCCCACAGATAAAAAATGAATAAAGTCTTTGCCCTTGTGGATCTTACAGTCCAGTCAGGGAGAGAGACAAACCAAAAATGCAATGTCATGTGATTGAGTCTCACAATAAGAAGAAGTATTGTGTGCTCCAAGAACACACCAGTGGAACATGGAGCTACCAGCAGAACTGGGCCAGGAAACAGGCAAGGGAGAGACATACTGGAAGGTGGAGAAGGCAGGAAGGAGGGAGCCGGTTGAGGGTACAGCACACGCAAAGCCTGAAGGATAGGATGAGATGAGAGCAATCATGCTCAGAAATCTGGAATAGGAGATATTTCACCACACAGGAGAGTGGTGAAAGATGACACTGGAGCATTTGCTAAGCTACCAAGGGATATTTCTGGCTGGACCACCAGTGCCCAGCACGTGTCTGCACAGAGTGGGCTCTCATTGCTTTATTGGGTCGATGTATGAAAAAATAGGTGTTGGGCAACATCAAGATTCCTCCCATCTCCAAGTGGCCTGGCTTGACGGTTGTCCAAAATTCACCTGACAGTCCCAATACTCTCACCTCCGTAGGGTGCTGGTAAACTTATTTTTGAGGTGATTCCAGCTCTTTCTCTGACTTACGTCTGTGGCTGGGGGAGGCAGGAGGGAGAGATGCCTTCTCACTCGGCCCCGTTTCCAGGAGCCAGGCAGTAGCTGAGTCTTTTTCTCTAGGTTATAATTGCTCCCTTGAGAAAGGTTGCATAGCATGCTTTGGTTTCTCTTTCTCTCTGGGTCTATTTCGGGAACTGGTTTAGAAGTTGTGGGGTTTTTGTTGCCTTTTTCTTTCTTTGAGTGAAAGAACACGTTAAGGAAAAAAACTCTCATTTTCATCAGCTCTTTTGACGTTGCTGGGAGACAAAGCAAGCAGTAGCAAGTCTCCAAATGGGCTTTAAAAAAGAAATATATTTTAAATAAACCCCTAAAGCAGAAGGCATCACTTGACAACATGCTGTACATTCTGATTCTCCTCCTGCTGCAAGAGAAGGGCTTTCCTGGGCCTATAAAAAGTCACTTAGAAGAGCCCCATTTAATGCTTAGAAGCTGTAGGACCACCTATCCCTGTGACCTATACTGAAAAAGAGACACCGAGGCCAGCCATGGTCCACAAACGCTATCCCAAAGCTTTTCATTCTTTCCCCACTCATGGCTGGATTTTGATCTGCCTTAGACCCATGGCTGGGGTGGGTCACCTCAGAGGACCCTGAGGAATTAGCTGGGTATCACAGGAGCAGTGGAGGAAGACCAGTAAGTCAAGGAGATGCGGGAACCTAGGCAAAGACCAGTTTCCCAAGCTTCACGGAAGCAGCAGAGTCCTTAGACTTCATTGAAGAACTAAAGAGGGAATGGATGACGGTGCCTCAGTGGTACCAAGTAGCAAGTACACACACAGGAGGGTACGGGTTCAAACTTTGATTAATAATAATTCATTTTTTTGAAATCATAGGTGATATTTATTCCACATCTGAGGTTTTGGAACAAGATTCACATCCATTCCTTAACCCTACTGCTATTTTTAAGGAAGGGCTGATGAAAAGAACCACGATGATTCTGCTCTGAGCTTTCCTCTGAAAGCGTCCTCGGGCATCCAGCACAGTCCTGGAATGCATCCCTCTGGCAGGAGAGGAAGGTGGTGGCTGGAGGTGGCAGGAAAGGACCCCTCCTGAGGGAATGCAGCTCACCAGGCCCAGCCGCCCTCCCTGCAGGGTGCAGGCTCCTTGATTCTGGGGCCTGTCACCTCTCGGTCTCAGAAGCGTTCTCGATGGCTTTCTCAGCAGCAACTTAGAGTGCTCGCAGACATGATTTCATGTTCCTCTCACAACACACCTGAGCGGTAGGGTGGGCAAATATTATTATCCCAATTTATCAGTGAGCAGATGCCAAGCTCAGCCAGGGGAGCTCGGGATACAGCTCAGAATCTCCCAGTCCCCAGATCCTTCTACGTGTCTATGCTTCTTGTGCTGGGACATCACAGAAGGGCACACCTCCACTCTCCGTAACCTTTTCATGTTATCTTTAAGTGAATGGCATCAATTCACAGGTAAGCCAAAAACTAGAGATGGAACAGTATCTTTCCCTCAGGCATTGACAATCAGAAAACACTTACCATCTCTCGCCTTGAATTTCCCTGAAGCAGCTACGCATTGACCACTCCCTCCAGATCTGTGCTTTTACCACTGTATCCCTCAGAGTCCCAGGAGAAAACACAGGGCACAGTCAAATGTGCTAATTTGAGGAGAATGCAATGAAGACACTCTTTACAAAAGCCAGGGTGGGGCATAAGGAAACCCCAAGTTGTCATGAATAGCCCCTAGGACTACTAACTCCAAAGCACTGGTACCATCCCCAGACCTGAAGAAGGAATAGTTACTGGAACAGTGAACTAGAAAGAACTATTGGAAAGGCCAACCTAGAAGGGGCTGTGCTATTTCACTGAAGAACACAGTTGTCCCACTGTGAGCCCAGAGGGAGGGATCAGGACCACCAATACCAGACCTCACCTCCTCCTTCCAAACTCCCGCCACTGCTCCCCAAGGGCCACGCCAAACGGAAACAGAGGGTCAGAGGGCATGTTGATGCCGCCCACACGGGTCAGCCATCAAGCCACAGAGCACTTCAGAGGTGGATGTGGAAGGTGTCTAGCAACACCTTTATCTTCATCTTCAACATCATGATATTTGTTCATTACACAGTGGGACCCTATCGTCTGAGTTTTTTGAGACGTATTTCCTATAAACGAGAGGTTGTCTCATTAGCACCAGCCCAACTTATAAGACAGGGATGAGAAGCAGACCATGAACGCCCCTATCTTCTCAGCACACCCTCCAACAAAGTTTTCCAGTGCAGTTTGTTGTATGCTTTTTGTGGTTGCTTTAACCTTGATTTTGGAAAGGAAAAGTGGCAAACAAGATTGGGATCAAGTAGCGGAGAGAGTGTGACTGGAGAGGGGACAGGAGCCTGAGCAGTCTCTTTACTGAGTGACAATGATGTACAAGACACACTTCTAAAATTTATAAATTGGACTTAATTGAGGAGTGTCAAAAGTCTATTCATCATCAAAAACATCTCCCCAGAAGGTTTAAAATCCTTTCCTTCATCTTGAAGGATCTGCAAGACCTCTTTGAGAGGACTTGCCTTGCTGTGACATGGAGGTATGACTCAGAAGCATCAGCCCATAGGCTGGCTAACACTACCGAGCCAGGTGACAGAGAGCAGGGTGGAGAGGAGAGGACGCAGGCGGGCGAGTTTTGAGCAGGACGTGGGAGAGGGGAGGGCAGTGACCACTGGGGAAATGAGGGAGTGTGGAGTGTTGGGGAAACTGATAAGACCTTGAGGGGCTCTGGAGACTTTCAGGCAGCCTGGGGACCTTGGGTAGGGGTGGGGGCTGATAAAGTGGGGACAGAAGAATACTGAAGTCAAAATTCACTTCTCCCCAGTGTAGCCTAAAGCCAATCTCAAGTGAAAAGAAACCTCAGCGTCTCCCCTCCCTTCATCAGGATGCGCGCTCAGCTGATGGAGAGCTGGAAAGTTTTCGCCGCCATCTCGTTCATTCTCTTCCTGCTCCTTAACGCCAAGCCTGGGGACTTGTCCAGGGCGAGAGCTAACTTTCTGCTGCTAGAACTGTGCTTAATTAAACATTTTAATTAAAACCTCCAAGAGTGATTGTGCCTGTCAGGATGTGAAAGGAAAGCTAATAAAGTTCCTTTCATTCAGTCTAACGGGTGGCCCAAGGACAGGCGGCTGGAGTGACGGCAGCAAGCCTCAGGGCAGCAGGACAAGCGCAGGAGCCGCTGCAGGCTGTGGACATGCCGCCTCCCAAGTGCTTCCTCTCCTACTCTTCCTTCCCGAAGGCTACTTAAATATATGCGTTTGCTTAAAGCAGGGCAGGTTCAAGACGGCAGAAATACCATAGTTCACACTCACCTGCGTGTTTGTCCTTTCAACAGTTGCTCACCTGGAGCCCACTGGGCACAAAGCACTGGGCGCCCTGCTGTGGGCGTGGCTCGCGATGGACAGGTCGGGATACTGGTGTGCTGAGTCCTCAGGCAAGAGACCCTATAAGTGCCTCCACTTACAGTGCGGCCTCTCACCCTAAAATGTGAGTGTGTCTGTGTGTGTGTCTCTGTGTGTGTACATGTAAAATTCTTGGCAAGCATGGCCTTTTTAGAGACTTACCAAAATTACCTCGGTGGCTTTTTTGAATTGTGCCCCAAGTTGTCAGAAATTCTAATATGCCATCCTGGCGATGGTGGCCCGGGGATAGGGGATTCACTGGCAAAAATCCCCCACACCACCAGCTCACCTGTATTGGTCCTTCCTTCGTCCGTATGTCAAACTGACACCTAGTGGGCTGGTGTTAGTTATAGACATATATTCTGGTCCTGGGGTATGGTGGGGACAAAAATAAACCAAAAATCACTATTCTAAAGTAAAGTTTTCTGTACACAAACCTCCAACAAGTCAATCTGGCCCTGTGAATTCAGGGCTACCTCTAATCCCGCAGACTCTCAGATGAAGCCAGTTCTCAGGCTTTGACAACTCCCCGGGAAACCCAGCGAACAGCTTGGATTCCCGAAGCCCCGGTTCCCGACTCTTCCCACCCTCATCAGCACAGTGACTTGAACAGACTGTGCTGTGTAAAAACTCGTCACCGTGTTCCCTTCCACCCCAGGATTCTCTGCACATTCTACCCCTTGCTGGCTGTGACATCCTGACCTTGGAGAGTGTGTGATTCTAGCAATGCAGACATAGACACAAGCCCGGGGAGTGACTTCGGTTGCTAGTAGTGATCAGACGACAAAAAGAAAACTTGGTGCCAACACAGGGGATTGCTTGACCAAATCCCCTCTCGACAACTCAATTTAACAGGAGTGTAACAGAACAAAATGGCAAAAATGTTTTCTGTCTCTCTAAAACGTATCCCACTCCTCTTAGGGATCTAGGACCTGCACCCCTGCCTCAGGCCAGAGGTCAGAAGGGGCGGGGGAATATCTTTTGTTCTTTGTGCCACAGGAGATGGCTCAAGGGAATTGTCTGGGCGGTAACGAGATCATCTTAGCCAAAGATGGGATTGATCAGAACCTTTCAAAGCTCTGTACTTCTGCTCAGAAGGGGGATGTTGGTTCTTTGAGACAGGAGTCTGCCAACCTCTTTACGGGCAAATTACTAAATTCCTCTTTCCTTCTCCTCAAACCATTTGTCCTCATTCTTCTGATGTGGCCTCAGGGACAAGTGCTGAACTTTTGGTAACAAGACGACAAGAATTTAAATGTTCTAGATATAGAAGGAACTGAGAAGAACATGTGAGTTTATTTAGAGCAGTGCTTCCCAAACTTTAATATCCATAGGAATAACCTGGAAATCTTTTGAAAACACAGATTTTCTGGGGTGAGGTCCAAGGTTCCATGTTTCTAATCATACTTTGAGTGGCCAGGATTTAGAGAGCAATACAAGGTGTGTGCTGTAAGAGCCAAAATGGAGTTACAGTCACCGAGAGTAAACCAGGAAGAAGCGCCAAAAGGCCTGTAACAGGCAGAACAATGGCCCCAGAGATGTCTGTGCCCTAACGCCCAGAATCTGTGACTATGTTACCGATGGCAAAAGGGACTTTGCAGATGTGATTAGAGGTATGGACCTTGAGATGGAGAGATTATCCTGGATGATATAGATAGTCCCACTGCAATGGCACGAACCTATACAATGAGAGGACTTTTCCTGGTTGAGTCAGAAAGAGGCACGGTAAGAAAGAGTCCATGTCCCTCTGCTGCTGAGATACAGGGGCCCACGTGCAAGGACAGGAGAGACATCTCTAGCAGCTGACAGTGGCCCCAGCTGACAACTGGCAAGAAAACAGAACCCTCAGTCTTAAAACTGCGAGGAACTGAATTCTGGCAATGCTTGAATGAGCAACAAATGTGATACTCTCCCAAAGCTTCCAGAAAGGAACATGGTCCTGTCTATACCTTAATTTTACCCCAGAGACCCATATGAGATTTCTGACCAACAGAAGTATGAGACAATACACATGCATTGTCTTAAGCCACTCAAAACTCATACACTACCCATCTGACTGCCATGCAAACATCTTCGAGGTAAAACAAAATCTGACCTCCCTGATTCTAGTGTCTATCTACGGTTGACTGAATTTACCCAGCAGCTAGGGAGAGATATCTAAAATTTCATTCTGATTATAATCGTCCCCCACCCCCACTTAAAATTCTTTAATGCCTCAAAATTCTTGATAGAAGTAAAAGCGGCTATATAACCTGCGCTTGCTTAGTAATCCAGCCCATCTCTGCCGGACGAACCTCGCTGCAGTGAGACCAGCTCCACTGGCTCAGACTGTCCAGTTCAGATCCACTTCTTCTGGGAAGCCTCCTCTAACACCTTGCAGGTGGACCAGGTGCGTGATAAACTGCCCTTAATCCTGTTGTTTTAGCACCTGTGGCCCACTGTCCTCATCTCCTTGACCAAGAGCTCCTGAGAACAGGCCGCCTGTCTTTCTCACATATTTCCAGCTCTTACAACAGGTTCCCGGCAAATGTGGTTGAATGATCACTCACTGTGGTATAATATGAAATATATTTGGTCTGGTTCCTGATTCCTGTCATCCAGCTTCTAAAACCCTTAGAATTTCCTGAATGATAGGAGTGTCTTTTGTTATTCATAATGAACATCTATGATAACACCTCATTTTATGCTAATGAGGTGACTTAGGACAAGAGCACCTAGATAGCTTTAGGATGCAGCAGTCACCCAAAAGACCAAGTGATTAGAGAATGACAAGGTTGGAAGTTTCAGCCCCACCCACCACGCTCTAGGAAACGAGGGGGAAGCTGCAGATTAAGCTCTATAAAACTTCTTGAATAAGGGAGTGTGATGAGCTGCTGGGGCACTGGGGGTGGTGCCCAGAGACGGCACGGGGGTTCTGTCTCCCCTCCCCCACATACCTTGCTCTAGCCAAATCTTCACGGGGGTGTACATCTATACCCTTTACAATAACCAGGTAAATGTTAAGTGTTTTCCTGAGTTCTATGAGCCATCCTAGCATATTAATTGAACCCAGGAAGGGAGTCGTAGGAACCTCTGATTTAGAGCTGTTCAGTCAGAAGCGCAGGTCGCAACCTGGTACTTGCAACTGACGCCTGAGCATGGATTGGGTACCTAAGACAGACCTGATGCTTTACCAACAATATGTGATTTAGTCTTCCCAGCAACTCTAAAAGGCAGGTATCATCATCTCCATTTTATGGATGGAGAAACTGAAGTTTAAAGAGGTTATAGAATTTGCTCAAGATCACAGAGCTGGCAAATCACTGGGACCTGGATTCTAAAATCAATGCCCTTGTTACTAGGAAACTGGGGAAGGGACCACCAATTGAATACTCACTGAATTCCATGCCTTGTGTAAGGTACATTGTAGGTGCTATTTAAGAAAAACATAAACCAATGGTAATAGCGGCCCCAGAGGAAATAAGTCATTCTTCAGTAAAGCAGGTAAAATTTTACATTAGAGTTGTTCCTTGAGACGGGTGCAGTGGCTCATGCCTGTTATCCTAGCACTCTGGGAGGCCAAGGAGGGAGGATCGCTTGAGCTCAGGAGTTGGAGACCAGCCTGAGCAAGAGTGAGACCCCATCTCTACTAAAAATAGGAAAATTAGCCCGTCATAGTGGTGCGTGCCTATAGTCCCAGCTACTTGGGAAGCTGAGGCAAGAGGAGCACTTGAGGCCAGGAGTTGGAGGTTGCAGTGAGCTATGATGATGCCACTGCACTCTACCCGGGGTGACAGAGGACACTCTTTCTCAAAAAACAAAAACAAAAAACCTTTCATGTATATTCTCCCTTTTCTGCACACTTGATGGACTAAGAAAATGAAAAGAAATTAAGAATTTATAAAATTTCTATATAAAATAAAAAGAAATAGAGTTGTTCCTTGAGAGACATACACAATTTGCCCTAGGAAAAGAGTGGGAAGAACACACTAGGCAGGAGAACTGCTTGATCAAAGAGAACTTTCCATAAGGTCTGCCATCGGTGGTCTGCAGGGGGTGGCTGAACACGGAGTGGGGTGAGGAATAGCAGGAGATACACGGGAAAGACTGGGGAAGTTCTCAACCGTCTGCCAAAGCAGGGTGTTTGGGTTTTCACCCAATAATTACAGTGGTGTGCATCTAGTATTTAGGCAGACCAAGTACGGGGCCAACAGTCCTCTAGAATGACATGGGAGATTTATGAAAGAGGGGCTAATCCAGTAACAATGTAGACCTGACTTGCTGAGGTCTGAATTCAATAAGGAGGAAAAAATTCTAGAGCTATTTCAGAAGCAGCATAAAGAGGAATTGGTGATTGATTGGTGGTTTTGAGAGCTGAAGAAGATGGAGTCTTGAATGACTTCTGTGCTCCTAGCTTCTGTAGGTGGATGAAAGAGCAAATAACAGTCATAGCTGGGAGAGAGCAGATGAGTTTGTCTTTGAATATGTTGAGAGTGTGAAACCTAAAGACGTCCAGCATGAGCTGGAAAACAGGCCTCGATCTCAGGGGCAAATTCATAGGAAGTAACAGACTGGAGCCGGTTCATACCCACCTGTCAGAGCTTATTGTTAATTATTTCAGAAATTACATGAGCCAATTATTAAACACAACCATTAGAAAAACTAAATTACATAGGCTGGTCCGAAGGTAGTGAGTTATCTCACTTGATTGTTCATAGTCAGTTACAGATTGAACTCCTTGTTCTATTACTTTCCCCCTTCCTCGCTACTGCACTCAACTAGTCTTAAAAAAATTAAAATTTAAATTAAAAAAAATTGAATTATATAAACTTTTGACTAAATAAATTATATTTTAGAAGTCAGTGAATGCTCAAAAGCCTGATGATTTTCCTAATGATTTTCCTGCATTTTACTGTTACCTATGCTCTGGAGGTAATTCACGTTCATTTTCCCCAGGTGGCGAGAACACTGTGTACCGGTGCCCCACTGCCGCTGTGCGTCTCCTCCGAGCTCCGAGTGCAGGGAGGTCAAGTTGGCAGCCTGAAATTGACTATGGTAGTAAGTGTACTTACACCGTGAAAATCAGCTACTGCTACAAATCAAGGCTTAACTGTTTTGTTTATTGTCTAGACTTAAGAAAGACACAGAGAATATGTTAACAATAGAGATTAAACTTAAATTTCTAACATGTCTGTAACTGTTACATTTTGAATAGCACAAAAAATTGAGGAAATATTCAACAACTATTATCTAATTCAACAAAGAAGTTGGTTACTCATTGACAAACAGAAGTTCTGACATGCATCTTTGTTGTTTCACTTCATCTTATTCAACATAAATGAAAACATCAACCAACATCCATGTCAGAACTACACTTGTTCATCATAGACTGGCTATGGATACAAGAATTTCACAAAAATCAAGGAAAGTATAACCTGAGAATTAATTAGCTTTATTTAATTTCCGATAGAGTATTGTATATTCCTTATTTGTACATATTGTTCTGCACATCTTTTATGTCAGTAAATTTTATAATAATCAAATATACACACATACATAAAAAGTACTTTTTTTCCCCCTCAGAGATTCGATAATTAAACATTTACTAGGACAACACTAGTCACAGATCCAAGGATACTGCTGAAAGTTTTTGTCATAAAGTGTTAATTAATTCAAGCCATGGCTAAGTTCCCCTTTAGATATCCTTTGCTGTTCTTTTCTTTCTTTAGGTCTCCAGGACAGTAGATGGTTCTTTTTAATTAGCTCTCTGCTTATTAAATACATCAACTGAATTTCAGTTTATTTTCATTTCGTTTTTTCTTCTTGTTTCTATTCTGTAGAATTTTTATTAGTTTTTTTCCTGGCCTCATTGGTGTTAACAACTTCTTCTAATTTAGATCCATCTGCAAACGTCATTAACATGCTATTTACTCCTTCATTAACACTGAAACATTATCATTTATCACTATCTTTGGTAATGATCATGGGATTAAGGATGTGGGAGCCTTGGAAACTTTTGGTACTAATCAGAAAGTTGAAAAAGATGAGTCTAAGCAGATCATACATTGTTGAATAGCATGCCAAGGGCTTGGGGACTCGGTTTATAAAGTAACTAGAATTCAGCCTTCAAGTTGAAATTCGTATTCCCCAATAAGTCATTATTTGAAAACCAGAAGGAACATAGGGATATTTTATACCAAGATAATATTGGTATGTCCTAACAGCCACAATAAGTTCCATGTATATGAGTGTCCTATGAACCTTCAAGAGAAACAGTAAAAAGGATTACCATGGCTGATAATATTGGTCTTAAAAATGAGATCTTGGAACCAGGTGGATGTATGAGTGAGAAAAGAGCTGAATGAGCCTTGAATCCAAGTAAAACATGAGAGGATTGTGGGGTCTAAATTTTGTGTTGAGATTTTACCTGATTATCTGAGGACAAACATAATTTGGGGTCAATAGGTCAGTGGAACCCAAATGTTCTCTAACCCAACTCTATGAATTTTCTCCAGGCTCTGTTAAAGAATGAATTTTTGGTAAAATATATAATGGTAGCCCTTTGTTGCAATGCATCCCAAGAAGCAAGGTCAAAGTCCAGCTGCACAAAGTCAGCCCACATTGCTGGACAGAAGTGGAGAAGATCCTTTGCAGAATGTGGTCAGCACAAGAGAGTGAATTTAAGCTATACAGAAAAAGATTACAATCCATCGAGGTGGAGAACTGGATGCCACTCAGTACCGTAACAAGAAAAACTGGGGACTTGGTTGTATGTGTTTTCCACTAGTTGTTCTTGTCAGGGCTCAGAGGTAAAACTGAAATTATCATTTTTACAGCTATTCACACACTTTGTTTTTTTCTCCTTAGATCTGAACAAAGCAATAGTTACAAACTATGGAGTTGGGATCTTTGGTTCAGCTACAGAGAGAAAAATGAAAACTGGGAGTTTTAACCTCAGTAATCATTGAATGTTAGGACCTAGTCATTTACTCTTATTTTGTTTCTTAGATCTAAAGGAACCCTTTATTTATTGAAACTTGCCTCCCTTCTTGTGTATTAGGGAGTAACCAAGATAAACATCCTAGCAAACAAACTGCGGCAATGACAGCAACAGTCCTTAATGCTCTGGATATCAATTGCTTCCCAGTCTTCCAGCTGAGTCTTCAGGCACCGTGGAGCTGAAACAAGCCATCCCCACTGTAACCTGTCTGAATTCCTGACTCACAGAATCTGCGAGAAATAATAATTATTGTTGGTTTAAATCTCTAACTTTAGGGGTATTTTCTTATGCCACAGATAGCTAACACAGCCCCTTCAAACTAGAAATGTCCTGTAGCTACAGTAGGACTGACTGAAGTTGAATTAGGCAGAAAGGCTAAATTGTCAAAATTGACTAACCAAGAATGTAGGAATTTGTTTCTAATAATGTAGTAAGCACACATGAACCCAGCACCCAAAACAAAAGAGAGGACTTTACAATAATTGGTATGTAACCATGTAGTAATCCCAATCCCATCCCCTTACCTACCACTATCCAAGGAAACCGCATCCTGAATCCCATGTTAATCACGCCATTGCTTCTCTTTCTATATATGATTATGGGATATATCATGTTATACATTATAATTTGGAATTTTCTTTTTTCACTTGATATTATACTGCTAAAATTCATTCATGTTCTCTACTACATTTGTTTTGACAGCTGTATAATGTTCCATTATGTGAATAAACCACAGTTTGTTTAGCCATTCTTCTGATAATGGACATTTGAGTTGCTCCCAGGCTTTGCTATTGTGAACAGCGCTACTCTAAACACATTTGAATATTGCCTTTATTGTGTATGTGTGTGGATTTTGTTTGGGTATGAACTAGGGGGTAGAATCACTGGGTTAAATTTACAATGTTTTTATAGAAATGTTTCCTGTGTCTTAAAAAAAATAGTACCCTTTGGTCCAAAATATATTCACGCATATTTTCTATGAACAGCTTCAAAGTTTTATTTTTTTATGCGTAAGTCCTTAATCCATCTGAAGTTGATGTCTGTTTATCATGTGAGATAAGGGATATTTGTTCTTATTAATATTCAGTGTTTTAATTTTGAATTTTTTAACTGATCTGACAATATACTTCTGTGTTATGTCACAGTTCCCTATATTCACGGTCTGTTGCTGGACTTCCTATTCAATTCCACTGGACAGTCCGTCCCTCTGCCAATGCCACACTGTTTTAATTATCACACTTTTCTAATAAATCCTGATATATGGTAGGGCAAGTCTTTCATTACAGCTCATCTCTTTCAATGGTGTTTTTTATTCAAACATACAGAGTTTTAGAAAAATCTAATCAAGGTCCATTAAATAACCTGCTGACATTTTGATTGAATTGTATTACATCTCTGAGTTTGAGAATTGATATCTATGTAACATTACATTTTTATTTGTGAATGTACTGTACTTTTTGATGATTTACATTTTTAATATTTCTTTAAAAAGTTTATAATTCCTTTATAGAGATCTTGCACATATTTTGGTAAGTTTTTTTGTAGGTACTTTGTATTTGCTGATACTATTGTAAATGGTATCTTCTTTTTCATTATGTTTTCTAGTCATTAGCCAGGGCAACCAACTTTCTGTTTTTAAATTTATACCCAGCTACTTTTCCACTCCCTCTTCTAGACACACATACATTTATAATAGTTTTCCTGCTGCTTGTTTTGGTTTTTCTATGTAAATGTTTATATCATCTGCAAGGATTTCCTCATTTCTAATTTATATACCTCTAATTTCTTTATTCTTGTTTCATTATACTAGATAGGATTATAAATACAATTTTGAATATATGTGCTGATAGTCAACATCTTGATTCCAAACAAATTTTAAACCGAATGCATCTAACATTTTCCATTTGGTATGTGTTTGTTCTGGGGTTTTTAGTTTGTCTGTCTGTTTTATATTTTAGATACTCATTGTGATGGTTAATTTTATGTATCAACCTGGCCACACAGGGTGCTCAGATATTTGGTCAAACATTCTTGGTGTTTCCGTAAGGGCTTTTTGGATGACATTAACATTTAACTCGGTGAACTCCGAGTAAAGAAGATGACCTTTCCTAAGGTTGGTAGACCTCATTCAGTCAGCTGAAAACCTGCATAGAACAGAAAGACAAGCCTCCCTGAGCAACGCAGAATTCTGCAGCAGAGACCGCCTTCGGACTTCCCCTGCAACATGGCTCTCCTTGGTTCTCCAGCTGCCGGCTCCTCTGGCAGGTTTTGGACTTTCTAGACTCCATAACTGCATGAGCCAATTTCTCATAATAAGTCATGTATACATGTATTAATATATACCTATGTATTATATACACAGATACAATCAGACACACCCCAACACACACAGATTCTACTATCAGATTTAAGAAGTTCTCAAATATTCCTAATTTCCTAATAGTATTTTTTTAATTATCACTGGCTATTGAATTTTATTAACCACTTTCTGTATATCTATTGAGTTGCTCACATGGCTTTTTGCCTTTTAGTCTGTTAATGTGATACATTACTTCATAGACTTTCTAATAATAAATAATTCTTGAATGTCTGGAATAAACCCAATTTGATCATGGGATATTATATTTGCTTGTTTGTTTTAACATAGGACTCTATTCGCTAATATTATTTATAAATTTTTCCGCTATATCCCAGAGTAAAATGAAGCAGTACTTTTCCTTCCTAGCTTTTCTTTCTTTATTTTTTGGTCTGGTTTTAGTAACAGAGTAGTGCTATCTTTTTTAAATGAGTTGGAAAGTACTTCATTTATTTTCTACTTCCAGAAAAGATTACATAAAATTGAGATTAATTTGTCCTATAACTTCTTTTTTTCTGGGACAAAGTCTCGCTCTGTTGCCCAGGCTAGAGTGCAGTGGCATCATCATAACTCACTGCAACCTCAAACTCCTGGGCTCCAGTGATCTTCTTGCCTCAGCCTCCCAAGTAGGGGAGGCTTGGAATACAGGCACGTGCCACAATGCCTGGCTAATTTTTCTACTTTTAGAGAGACAGAGTCTCACTCTTGCTCAGGCTGGTCTGGAACTCCTGAGCTCAAGCAATCCTCCCGCCTCGGCCTCCCAGAGTGCTAGGATTACAGGCATGAGCCACCACACCCGGCCTGTCCTATAACTTCTTAATAGAACTTGTCTATAAAACCATATAGGCATATTGTTTTTCTTCTGGAAAGATTTTTAATTTCTTCCTTATTTTTTTTTACTAGTTAGACGACTATTAGTTAATTCTTCTAAATTAATTTTAGTTAAGTATATTTTTCTAGAAATTTTTTCTCAGTTCTATTTATATTTATGCTGACTCATTCACAATAACGTATATTTATATCTTTTCTATTTTTCTCTTGGTCAATTCACCAATAGTTTGCCTATTTTAACGTATTTTATTTCATAGAATAATTTTGACTGTTGCTTTCAATTATAACTTTTCTTCTATTCCATTTATTTCTAGGCTTATATTTATTAGCTCTTTCTCTTGTAGGTTTATTCAATCATTCTTTTTATTTCATAAGCTGGAAAATTTTCTCACATTTTTTGAGGGTTTTAACCTTTCTATATAAATACTTAAGGCTACAAATTTTTTGAAGGGCTACTACTGCTACTCCTATAAGTTTTGATAAAGAGAATTTTTATTATTCAATTCTAGTTATTATTTTTAAATTTTCATAATAATTTCTATCATAGTACATGACATATTTATCCATATGTTTTTCATTTATACATGTGCAGGTATTTTAAAAAATTTTTTTTGGTATTAACTTTTAAATTAATGATGTTGTAGTGAAAGATTATATTCTGTTTGATACCTAACACTGAGGACAGTTGAGTCTTTTCCTTTATGATAATTTTTTTATTTCATTTGTACTTGAGAAAAACTTGCCTTTTCTGTTTATAGGTTATAGAACTCCATGAGAGACCACTAGATCAGGCTTCTTAAATGTATTGCTTGATTTTCTTTAACTTTGATGCTTGACCTGTCAATTATCAAGAGACATGTGTTGATAGCTCTTACAATAGTGGCAGATTTTCCCATAGTTCTATCAATTTTTTTCTTCATGTATTTTGAAGCTATTCTAATATATCTATATCTCATATATTCATATGATATATATAATCTCATATATATGAAATTAAAATTGCTATATCTTCTGAGTAAATTAAAGCATTTATCATATTTATCATTATATAATGACCTATTCCATCTCTAATACTGATTTTTATTTTGGTCTTAAAATGAATTTCATCTGCTATTAATATAGGCATTCCAGCTTATTTGGTTAGTATTTTCCTCACATGTTCAT
The DNA here is from genome assembly GCF_041146395.1 of Eulemur rufifrons. Lineage (NCBI taxonomy): Eukaryota > Metazoa > Chordata > Mammalia > Primates > Lemuridae > Eulemur > Eulemur rufifrons. The sequence continues at coordinate 6,637,870 of NC_090988.1, read as the reverse complement.
TTTGCATTCTTTACTTTTAACTTTTTCATATCTTTATGCTTTTGTTCATCTCTTGTAAAGAATCTATATCTATATATTTTAATTCAATCAACCAGTGATCATTTTCAAATATAAAACTAGTCCTTTTATATTTATTGTAATTCTTGATTTTGTTTGTATTATCTTAATTTATTATTTTCCTTTTTTCCACTTTTTCTATATTATCTTTTTAATCTTTATTCTTTTGTTTTGTTTTTATGTATTTGTTTTTGTTTTTAGTTTGTTTTCAGAGCCATAAGAATAGATTTGATAAGATTAGGACTTTAGTCCCCATTTTCTCAAATTTTTAGTTTGTTGGGATTATCTATATCAGTACAGTTCCATTAAAATATAATATAAGCTATACGTGAAATTTTAAATTTTCTAGTGGACACATAAAAGACAGTAAAAAGAAACAGATGAAATTAATTCTAATTACATATTTTTATTTAACCCAATATATTCAATATATCATTTCAACATGCAATTAATATAAAAAATTATTGAAATAGTTTATATATTTTCATAATAAGTTTTTAGAATCTGTTATGTACTTTATACTGTTAGCAATTTTGATTCAGAATAGGTACATTTCAAATGTCTAATGTATATCATAATGAATAGTCCAGATCGAGACTTTTAATTCCTTTTCTATTTTACCTTCGCTATTTTAAAATACAGTAAAAAGGCTAGGCACTGTGGCTCACGCCTGTAATCCTAGCACTCTGGGAAGCCAAGGCAGGAGGATCACTTGAGCTCAGGAGTTTGAGACCAGCCTGAGCAAGAGTGAGACTCCAGTCTCTACTAAAAATAGAAAAAAAAAATTAGCGAGACATGGTGCTGTGCGCCTGTAGTCCCAGCTACTCCGGAGGCTGAGACAGGAGGATTGCTTGAGCCAGGCGGTTTGAGGTATGACGATAGAACTGCACTGTAGCTGGGGCAACAGAGCAAGGCTCTGTCTCAAAAAAATAAAAAAAGTAAAATAAAACATAGTAAAAAATTTTAACAAGGTATTTCATCACCTGTATTCATATAAGTCTTGTGAAAACTCTTAGAGCCTTGCCTATTTTTTCAATATTTTATAAAATCTATTTTAATTCAATCAATTCTCAGATTCTGGCAAATTTTCTGAGATCTGACAAACATAAGAATATTTTTATTATGCCGTCACATTTAAGTGAAAATGTAGTTGTACAGGTTTTAAATGCTTGTTGTCTTGATCTATTGTTGCTGTTGAAGAATCTATTGTTCACTTGATGCTTAATCTTTTTTCTCTGTAAGCTTTTCGATTTTTCTCTGACTTAATGTTTTTAAATCTCACCATGTTTCTAGGTGTGGACCTTTCCTTTTCTCTTCCCTCTGCACTCTTTGAACCCTCTCCATCTATAATCGTCTCCTTATTTTTTTTTAATTTCAAGAAATACATTCTTTTAAATATTTTTTCATCTTCATGGAAAAAAATTCTCCTTCTAATAGCTGTATTTTCCATTGTATTAAAATCTCTATCTCTATCCTTCACATTTCTTAGTTTTAAAAAAAATATATTTCATTATTCGCCTTTCCTTCTTTCACACTGAAGATTTGTTCAGATGGTGTTACAGTGAATTAATTGGTTCCACAGGTGTATTCATTCTTCTAGTTATCCCTTCTACTTGTTTTTAAATTTAATGTGACTACTGTATCTTTCATACTCAGTATTCTTTTGTTTTGTTTTGTTTTGATTTCTTATTCTTGATTCAAATTGCTATCTTCCCTTATCTTTTTGTTTATCAAAGTAATTTTTTTTAGACTAGTCCAGTGCAGCAGAGAGGCGGGGGAAAGTAGAACAAGGAGTTCAATCTGTAACTGGCTGTGAACAATCAAGTGAGATAACTCCCTACCTGTGGACCAGGCTATCAAACTAATTTGAATCTTTTACTTTAGCAGTTCTTGTATTTTTGTCTCTGATGGAATCTATAATTTGGTATTTTATATTTCTTTTGAGACAGTTGTACTTCTCAAATGCCTTGTAAGCTCATTTTCCTCTGGGGGGTTGGCTACACAGTCAGGCAAAGTTGGCTTTGAAAGGCCAGACTCTAGGATTCAGCCTCAAGGGCTCCGGGGGCAAGAGGAGGTGGAGCCCTGGCACCCGGGAACCTGCAGTCAGCCACTCTGCACAGCACAAAACAACTCTGTAGCCGGGACCTCACCTTTTGGCCCCAGGGAAAAGCAGCATTAAGGGCTGACAAAACCTAGATTGTAACTCAGCAGTCTTGGGGGTGGAGATGGGTTTTTTGTCACTCCCTAACAACAAAGGGCTTTAGTGATTTTATACCTGGGAGCCCCTGTACCAGAGGACTGTGTTTCCACAGTGTGTTGTGGGAATCACTGATTAGGCACAAAGAAATGGGGTAAGACCAAAGAGTAAGCGCAAAATCCCATAATTCTTTTTCTATTTTACTCTCCCAAAGCCTTACTGGGCTGCCCTTTCTCCCAGGCCAAAGCCACTATACCTACAAACCCCAGTTCAAACCTGTGCCCTATCTCTCTGTCATTGCTGAGAAAATGATCTTGGGAGAGGAAGCCTGCAGATGTGCCAGTTCAGTGTCTAGTTAGGAACCACTCATTTCCTCTTACTAACTATTATGTCATCAGAACATATATACAAACGCTCCCATACCGTCTCATATTTCCAGTCTGTATAATATTAATATTTTCAGAATAATAAATTAATAAAGGAGTAATTACAATTTTTTTATTACAAAATAAAACAAACTCTTTTTAAATCTGAAAGTATTTTCAAATCCAACTAATTCAATTCCTGATTCTACACATAAGAAATCGGAGGCTTCGAAGGAAGAGATGACCAGCACATAGCTGGTGGCAGAAGCGGGGCTAGAACAAAACGCCCTGACAGTTGTCCTATAATGAGATCATGTACAAAGTGCCTCACTGTTAATATTTGCTTCCTTCTCCATTGCTCCATCCAAGGTTACCCTACTCTTCCTCTCACTTCTTTTAGATCTCACATTATATCTCAAACGTGCACTCCAGAATTGAGGAGTGCGTTTTTATTTGCCTTTCATCATCTTATAACATTTGTGTTCTCTCTGAATTTTTCTTCCGTTCTAAAGAATTTTAATCTTATTCAGTACTCAATCATCTTCCTGATCACTTTAGTAGTCTCATTCTAGAGTTTTTCTACCTTATTATTCCTGTCTTTTGTTGCAGCAATTGAAATTTTAGGCAGAAAAATGTAGTTCTGATGGATTTCCAGCTAAGGCTGGACATCTGCTGGCCATGTGGGCTGTAGCTGCGTATAAATACGAAGAGTGAGCACTAAGTTCAAGATTCTTACCTTAGGTGGAAGTTTCCCAGAGAATTCAGCCTACAATGGATCTGCAGGCAAATCATTGAAATCGTGGGACCATGTCACCCTCCAGGCAACAAAAGTTCATAGAAGTTCCCAAAGTGGAGAAAAGAATTTGTAATGAGAAATCCTCAAGAAATTGTAATTCTTGGGACAAACAGATCTAATAAGGATGAGAAGCAATGATGAACCAAGGAGGAATGGACACCTTTGCCGAGTGGCTTGTGGAATTCTCAATGTTATTTGTTGTGCAAGGACACTGAGAGATACTTAGTATTTCTAATGGCCAAAGTCATATCCTATACTATAATCCACTAATCCTTACCAACGTAAGTAACAATCCATTGTTCATAACCAGTGTGAACCCCAAGCAACTCTCGCTTGCTAAAGAGTGTTCCTTCCCTTGGCTCTGCTGCCTCTGTTGCGTCATTTGTCATACGGACAAACACAGACAAGCTCCTTTTCTCTTTGGAGGGCACCTAGACCACTCTTCAATTATTTTATTATTATTATTAAGATAGTGTTTATGTTCTGATAAGAAAGTTTACATTAAATATTTACAGAAAATACACAAACGTGTAAGAAAAAAATAAAATTCATTTGTAATCTTACAACCTTGAGATAATCATTTGTAATATGTTTGTGTATTTCCACTCTGTCATATGTATTACAATTCTATGCAGTTTTATATTTTGGTTCCACTTAGTTTGGAGAGAATTTTTCCACATCATTAACTATTTCTAGAAAACACAATTTGTTCTAGTTACACACAGTGTCCCATCCTGTGGCTACATCATAATCTATTTTCTGTTTGCCCACGTAAGATCACTTTGTTTACCTTATATTTTCTATTCTAAAAGTGCTGTGATAAATATCTTTGTTCATCTTTTTGTTCATGTCTTGGATGAATGTGAATGTCTGATTGCTGAGAGTAAAACTACTAGGTCAAAGATTATTTTGAGGTCTTTAATACGTATTGCCAAATGAATGATAAGCTTAATTAAACTTTACCAAACAATACCTGCATCTGCTGTGAGGTGACAATATGCAACAAATAGAAACAATCCATGCTATAATCTCCCCTATGACCTGAACCTATTGACAACCCAACATCTTACAGTCCACAAAACACGATCTTACTATTTTATACTCTAAGCTAACATGACTTTACTCCTCCAGGAAATTCTTGACCCGGAAGGTGAAGTGGCAAATAACTTTATTCTTTTGGAAACTTTTTGAAAATTCATTGATCTTGATAATAGACTACTCCACATGTCTTCATCAGGGTAAGCAGCCTCCTGCTTAGAAGAATAGATTGTTCAGCTGGAATCACCAAATTGTGTACTCTTTGAGATTTGCTTCAAAATCCTCACCCAAGTCCATCCATCCTAAACTATTACATCATGACTTTGGCCCCGTCCCAGCCAGACCTCCACATAGCAACACCTGCCTTAAACCAGACCCCTCCAAATCATGTAAGTATGCCACCTTTGTCTGTTCTTTTCAGAGACACTACTAAAAATGTGCAGTCTGCAATAAACTTGCCTTTGCATGACCCACAAGTTATTTTGTGGTCTCTTTGGGGAGTGGGAGGGCCACTCCCCTTCTGCAGTAGTCAAAGATGGCGTCACCTGCTGAGCACCTCTGTGGTGCTGGTTAAGTGTTCCAGGACTTTATCTTTATTAGATCGTTTTATCCTTACAGCAGCCCTGTTGATTAAGCACTGTTACTCAAACTGTCAAATGTTACATATCTAGACAGTGGCTTTATGAACTCTACCTTAGCATATGATAATTTCAACTGCAACTTGTATACTTATGACACCCAACTGGACCCCACCCTCTTTGATCAGAGGAGTCTAGTGCTCCATGTTCAGGGCTGCCTGTCTAGTATCCCGTGGAGGAAGAGTCTACCAGCACCTCAAGACAGTATGTCCAAAACTGAGTGGTTTCTTTTCACTTTTTTATGCTTTTTATTATGAAAATTTTCTGGACATAACAGAGAAGTAGAAAGAATAGTAAACACTAATCTACTCATCCCCTTGATTTAACTATTTTTAATATTTTTCATCCTTAATTCATCTATTTTTTGCCAATATTGCATTTTATTTTCTTGCCTATGCATTTCTTTATAAAATAAAATAAAGGCCTTTTTCTGCATAACTACAATTATTTTCCTTTCAAAAACTGCTCTTCTTCTGGGAACATGGGAAATATTTCTATTAATTTGTGCTAGGAAGTTCAGCATTAATTTGGACTCCTCCCATACTTTTGTTCTCTCCACCCAAGTCACAGTTCACACCTTTACACATACACGCAAATGCATTTATTTTCAATGGTCTAGATTCTGCCTCCCCCACGTATCTTGTTCCACTCACTCCTTGGTCCATTCCCAACCCCAGAGACTTACAACTTCTCTTGGACTGCTGAAATTATCTCCTAGTTGAGCACTCTGCTACACTTGAATCACATAAAAATTCTTAAACTACAGTGCTGACTGAATATACCACATGTTTTTGGAAACGTTTCAGTAGTAGATTTTTTTTAAACGGGACTGGCAGCTCCTGATGTTATCTTGATCAGCTTTCCACAAAAATTCTTACTAAGATATTATAAGGAAAAAAAGAGGAAAAAGAAAATGTAACAGCTCCCCAACAGTAGACCCACAGATATCCCGTTGTATCTATTTTATCTCCCAGCACTAGAATCTGCAAGCAACTTCGTAAGGTTGAAGACACGTACATAATATAAGAGGGAAGGTGCAGTTGGATGGTCACAAGAGGAAAGAGGAAGCTACACCCACTCTCCGCACTGCACCAGGACACACGGCCCAGACCAACCTGAAAACCACACAAGGAAGCCAAAGTGTTCTGCCACAAAGGTGTTTTAAAATGCCATTATCAGGAAAGAAGCACACAGCGAGGGAGCAGACCAACGGTGATTTTCTCTCTCAGGTGTGGATGTTCCCTGGTCTCTCGCTTCACAAGTGGTAGGAAGGGGTAGCCTCAGAATCAGTAAATACCGGAGACTGTAATTTTCACATTTCCCAGAAAACGTTAAGTAGAAAGCAGGGTTAGAAATATAAATATGCGTCAAAGTAGAATTGGAAGTGTAAGGGAACCTCATATAGGCCAAACATTACAGTGACAATAGATACATCTCTAAATGAATAGGTAATTTTCAAGAATGTTTATGCAAAAAAATTGTAAGAATCAATATAGAAAGTAAAGCAAACAGACAAATTGTTGGTGGTATAAGGCAAAAATTAGCAGAAGTACTATTTCAGAAGTACCTTCACACAAAGGTAGATTTCCAAAGAATATAAGGATATAAAGAACTTGACAGTATAATTAAAAGGTTGAATTAAAAAACTGTTCTTCACTACAATTAGAGAAGTACCTTATTTTCAAGTGACCATGGACATTATATTATAAAACTTATTCTACCATATCACAAAAAAGCATCAATAAATTCTCAGTAGCAGGAATTACGTGAATCCCATTCTCTGTCTTTGTGGTACAATAAGGAGAGAAGAATAAGAAAAATAATTTAAACAAATGAACAAAAACTTGATCAGAAGGAAATTAAAAATCACTATCCTGAACAAATAGAAGGTCAAAAGAAAACTAAAACAGAAGCCAGTTTGGGGATACATACAGGAACTGAAAATAAATGTTATCAAAATGATAGTGTACAAATCTTAAATGCTTTACTATTAGAAAGAAATATTTAACATAAATTAAACAAGCTTCTTGAAAACTAATAAAAAATGGAAAAAGCAGAAATAAGCAGAACTAGAAATTCTAACATGGCCAACAACAACAAATTTAGAAAATATTTTTTAACTGCAACAAAATGATATATACAATTCCATGGTTATAACTTGAAAATTCAGTAGAAATGGGCTATTTATTAGAAAAATAAAAACCACCAAGATTCTTTTTAAAAGTAGTACAACACTTAAATATACCAATAACTATGGGGAAAAAAAATCAATAAATCATCAAAAAGCTTTAGAGGCTTTGGAAGCAGATAGTATTTTAACAATAAACTCTGTCAAATGTCTTAGGAGCTCCATGAAAATACTACATGTGCATACATATGTACACCCATACCTGTAGACATACAACACACACATTCATACTCTGCCTTCTATCCTAAGTATGGAACAAGTGGGTCCCAATTTTTTTCATAAAAATGCCAATTCCAACAATTGACAAAAGATAGCAGTAAAATGAAAACTATAGACCAGACATACTTATGAATAGAGATGCAAAAATCATCATTTAAACATTTATTAATTGAGTTTAATAGTATGTTTAAAAAAATAAAAACACCCACCACAACCATTTATGTGATTGAATATTGGAAAATCTATTAAATCAATAGGTAATATTAGTTTAATTGATGTAAACAAAATGCACTACACTCTTCAACATGTCTTCACTCTAGCTTTACTAGAGCTTCTAGTAAAACAGGAATGTAAGGATGTTTTTTAACATGATGAAGATATCCATCTTACACCAATAGCATAAATAGGAGAAAAGAACAAACAAGACAATTACTACTACTATTATTCAACACTCTGTTAGAAATTTTAGCCAAAGCATTATAGCATGACAAAACCAACAGATTGATCATTATGTCTACTTAAAAAGCAAGAAATAAACTGAAAATCTACTGACACTAATAAGATTGTTAGGCAATGTTGTTGACAGAAACAAATTAGAAAATAAACATCTATCTGAAAATAATCCTGTGAAAATATCTAATGGGAAAAAAAATATGAACAATAGAATATCACAGGAAAAGAACCATAGACTAAAACATATAGGAATAATGTAAACAAGAAATATGTAAGAACTGTAAAAATTGTAGAATTACAAAACTAATGACAAAAAGAAAATAGACTTGAATAAATGGAGAAGCATACCACATCCTCAGAAAGAAGAGTGAATAATGTAAAGATATTAATTCTTTGCACATGAATGTCCATGTATTATGAAATTCCAGTAAAAAACTCAACTTGATTTTTCTTCTTTTAGAACATGATGAAGTGCTTTTAAAGTTAAGCTGGCATAAAAAGCTAAGAATAACTACAGGAATTTTGTAAAAGAAGAATAAGGAAGGCTTGCCTCATCAGACATGAAATATGTTTTACAAAATCTCAGTGATTAAGTCAAATACTACTACTGGTTCAATAATTGACAGAAAGATCGGTGAAAGAGATGACATACGCTCAGAATTAGACTTTTAACTTATACAACGATGTACTAGATGATAAGGGTAACACAGTGGATATGGAAGGGGAATGGAAGCAGGGAAGAAGATTGAAATTTTAAATAGGATGGCAAAGAAGGCCTCTCCATAAAGTAATTTTGAGCAAAGATTTGAAGAAGGTGAAGGAGTTACCCACCCGTAGAACTTGCGGGAGAACCTTCCAGGAGGGAACAGCAGCTGCAAAGCCTATGAGGTGGGAACAAACCTGATGTGTTCAAGAGAGAACGAGGAGAACAGGCCACCCTTGTTGCAGTGAGCAAGGCAGGGAAATAGGAATGGGGTCAGAGAAAGATTGGGGTTGGATAGGGGATTGGATCATATACTGTCTTTTAGAGCATTGTAAGGATTTCAAGCTTTTATTTCAAGCAACATGGTCAGCCATTAGAAGGTACAGGACAAAGGTGCGGCAGCATCTGATTTTCATTTTTAAATGACCACTCTGGTTTCTTTGTTAAAAATAGACTTAAAGAAACAACAATAAGATTCAAGACCAGTGGACATCTATTGCAAAAGTCCAGCCAAGACATGATGAACAAAGTAGCAGTGCAGATGGTAGGGAAGATTTTGCAGAAGGTAGAGGCAACAGGACTTACGGAAGGTGTGAAAGTGAGGCATGAGAGGCAGAGAAGGGCCAGGGTGCCCCCAGAGTGTCAGGGCCGAGCACTGGAAGGATGCCGTTTCTACGAGCTGAGACGGAACGACCTCACGAAAAGCAGTTAGGGAAAGAAGATCAGGAATTTAATTTGGGCTATGATATGTCTAGCATATCTGCTTAGACCTTCAGGTAGAAATGTCGAGAAAGCTGTTCTATATACACTGGAGTTCCGGGGAGAGATCCAGGTACAGTTATAAATTTGGGAGTCATAACACACAGATTTGACTTAAAGCCCTGAGTCTGGATGAAATCGTGGTGGGAGTGAACACAGAGAGAGCTGTCCCTGGGTGGAGGCTGGTGCCCGTCAGGACTAAGAATCAGGAGGGACAAGCCAAAGACACAGTGAAGGAATTGCCAGTGAGGTAGGAGGTTGTGGGATGAATGTGTCTTCAGAAGAGACGATGATTGTGCAAATACCACTGATCAAATCGTATCAAGACTGAAAATTGGCCAATGGATTTGATAATTTGGAGCTCATTGGTGACCTTGATAAAAGGTGTTTGGATGAGAAGGTGGGATCTAAAAGCTGCAATGGGCTTTTAAAAAAGAGGAGAGAAATTGAAGTTTGTCAGCAGAGACAACTAAGGGTTTTGCTTTAAAGAGGAAGAAAGACATACGGAAGCAGTTGGAATTGCAGGCTGGGAGAAATATTTGAAAAACAGAATTAAAATAAATCTTCTCATTAGTACATATGGAAAAGAATATTCCAGATTGCTTAAACATCTTGAGTTAAATGTAAAATAATGAAATCTTAAAGTATTTAGAGACAATATAGGTGAATAACTAGCTAACCTTGGAATGGGAATGGATAATCTACTCACAACAGAAAGGAAAAAATACACACGCAAGATTAATTTGATTGCAGAAAATGCCAGAAAACCATAAAATAAATGAAAAGTCAACTAATATACCGGAGAAATACATGACACTAATATACAAAACTACTGCTCTTCAAATATATTAAGAAGGCACACAGATCAATGCCTTTAGAATAAAACACCAAGAGAACATTCAGCAAATATCACAAACACACAAGAAGAAATACAACTGGCTAATATTACATGTGAAAAACATGCAAACACATTTGTAAATAAGGAAGTTAATCACAATAAAATGAGATAAATTTTCTAGCCTTCTTAAAATATTGTCAGAAATTATAAAACTCTGAAATTTGCAAAGTTCTACTGTGTATTGGCAAAGGTCTACTGAGATTATGGTCACAGTGTTAATTAGGTAAAATATTACTGGACAGCACTTTGGCTTTAGCAGTACCTTTAGGAAGTTCATGAGTTTTAAACATTTGTTTCACTTCTAAAAATTCATGTTAAGAAAATAATGTCAGACAAGTATATGGGCAAAAGGACATTTATCAAGTGCCATTCATGATGTTTAAAATTAACAGAAACTAAGTGTCTTCATCTTCAAAATAGGAATAACTGCCTCATGAAGCTGTTATTAAAATTAAATAAATTAGCATTTATAAAGTAGTCAGAACAGTGACTAGGATATAGTTAAGTGTTAGTCATTTAACAATCCTTTACTAAAGTTAAGCATTATTTGCCAATCATTTGTTAAATAAGTAAACAAAATAATCATATTGTGTGAATTGAAAAAAGTAAGATGCAAAACTATATGTATGGATCTCAATTTAAAATAAATATACATATAATGCACATACTTTTGCACATAAATATACATTGAAATTCACAATACATACAGTTTTGCATCTTACTTTTTTCAAAAAGTGTATATTTCATTTGATATATACACAAAGGAAAAAATTGGCAGAAAATATTCTAAAATATTTATGGTTTTCTATGGATAAGACATTTCATTGTTATTATTAAGAAGTCATCTCTTAGTCTGTTTTTACTTTTAAGGTCTTTCTGGTTTTGGTGTTCTGCACTTTTGGTACACTGTGTGTAGGTAAGTATTTTATTGTATTTATTCTGCTTGTAATTTGTTATGTTTCCCAAATCTATGAATTTTGTCTTAGTTTTAGAAAGCTCACTTGCCATGTCATTTCCTCTTCTTCTTTTGGAACCCCACTTAAGCATATGTTAAATCAGTCTTGAAGCCTCTTTAACTTGTCTTTGATATTTTCCATTTTTTGTTTATTTCACATCCATAGTTTCTAAATTGTAGGTCAAGTCATGTTGGGGAAAGAGTGAATTCACAGGGACATGGTGGGAATTTTAATTTTTTTGTTTGTTTGTTTTTTTGTTTGTTTGTTTTTGAGACAGAGGCTCACTCCATTGCCCGGGCTAGAGTGCCATGGTATCAGCCTAGCTCACAGCAACCTCCAACTTCTGGGCTCAAGCAATCCTCCTGCCTCAGCCTCCTGAGAAGAGTAGCTGGGACTACAAGTGCATGCCATGTTTCCCGGCTAATTTTTCTATTTTTAGTAGAGACTGGGTCTTGCTCTTGCTCAGGCTGGTCTTGAACTCCTGAGCTCAAGTGATCCTCCTGCTTCTGCCTCCCAGAGTGCTAGGATTATAGGTGTGAGCCACAGCAACAAGCCCAATTTTAAATTTTGAGGGAAACACAGCTACCTGTTCTATACCATGTAAAACATTGCTATTAAGTTGTTTGAGCCTAACTACTTAATAAAAGAAATGTTAGGTTTTTCTTTTGTTCTAGCAGTGCTGTAAAAAAAATTATTGAGGTACTAACAGTGCCCTGAACTGTGGAAGTTTGGAAAACTTTGTTCTAAATTCTTGGCGTTTATTTTCTTTAGATCATCTTCCAGTCACTAATTCTTCTATAGCTGAAACTAATCTGTTTGTTATCCATCTATTGAAATTTTATTCTCAATTATTATGGTTTTTATTTCTAAGAAGTTTTATTTGGTTATTTGAAAATATCACTGGTAGATTTTTATGTTCTCTTATTCATAAATTACATTTCAATAGTCATTTTTGTTTCTTTAAACATAATTATACATCCATATTTTATATTCGGCTTTTGAAAAATTACACCATCTGCAGTCTTTGCAGTTCTTTTTCTACACTATGAGTACTGACTTTTGTTATGGTGGTCTGTTTCCTCATGTACTTGGTTGGTGAGCTACGCATATTAAAAATTTGTGGAAATGTTAGTGATACCTCGATTTAAAGTGCATTCCTTCGAGGATTTGCATTGCTTTTGCCAAGGATTTGGAGTCTTATCAACCTGGGTCCACTTTAAAATGTCGTTTTGGAAGGTATGAAAGCCACATGGGAGCTGTGAATTACACTGAAACTCACGCGAGGGCAGTCTTCCGGTTAAGGATTCTGAGAAGCCTCTGTTTGTTTCTCTTCCATCCAGAGGCTTCTTCAATCCCGACAAGTATTCCGACTCTCCACATCTGAAAGGCATATTTTCCCCCTTTTACCCCATTGAGGGTCTTGCCTTGAGGGTCCATGGCTCCAGGATGGACTCTGTAATGCCCCTCCCACTTTGCCCAGGTCTCAGGCTTCATGTACTGACCACACACAGTCCTTCAAATTCAAGCCCTAGGAAATGAGGGGTCAGAAGATGTCTTAGAGCAAAACTGGCTCCAGTATAGCTTACCTTTTTGAAATAATATTGTTTCATTGCTTTGTGCTTCTTGAACTTTCCCCTGCTTTCTTATCAGATCACTATGCATTTAAAAATATTTGTTGTAGTATATATTTCCAGTATTTTTAAAAATATTGGGAGTGTTTCTGTATGTGCCTAGTCTACCATATTGCCAAAAAGGGACAGCATCTCCTGTATTTTTTACATTGTGGATAAATTACCTTTACAATTAGGTGGGATTATACTATTCACGTTCCCCATGAAAGCTCCCTACGTCCTCACCTACATGTCTTTGCTCATTCTGTTTTCTCTACTTAAAATGTCTTTGTCCTCGACACATTTCTAAGTCTTGCCTATCCTCAAAGGCTAGGAAAAATGCTGTCTCCTCCCTGAAGTCTTCCTCTATCTCCCCTGCAGCTTCCAACTGAAGTGGTTTGATTTACTACTTTCTGCCCTGTATTGCATATATATAAGGCTTTGTTCATTTGTAGTTACAGAAGTTAGGACTTTGACTATTTACAGACTTCAAATTTCATCACTGATATTGTATTTTAATTGTGCTGAGACCCAAATTTGAACCCATACTCCAAGGCTGGAGTTCAGAAGTGACTCCTGTAGCTCGTGAGAGCAGCTGGGAAGGCCCTGGGCACCCATCTCCAGCTTTACCTGCTTAGCTGAGTACACACACTACAAAGGTGGTAGGACTTTGGTTCTACCAGTGGGAGAAGAAAAAAGTTCCTAATAAGAAAATTGGCTTCTACTGTTGGTGATGAACATGAAGGGGAAATGGGGAGACCCAACTCAGTGATAGCTTTGGCCAGGAAATAGATTTTATTTTAAATAAAATGTAAGAGCAAAGATTTAGATTTTGCAGTGGGTCAGACATGGAAAATCCACTCCACTTTCTGTATGGAAACTGGAAAAAGCAATTAATGAAGCTATTTTAGCAAGTGCTCTGGATAGTGCAAAAATTGTTCAAGTGAGAGACAGCGTAGTATAGAGTTTATGTTAATGGCAAGATTTATTTTACTAGCTTTATAAATTACTTGAGTTCTATATTTATAGAATCATTAAGAGTCCAAAGGGGTACTTATATTTTTCAGTTATATTTTACTGCATTTTATGTAGCAAATTAAATGCTATAGTAAGATTCATGAATATGAGGATTGATGAAGGTCTCAGGGTATATCCCTGCAAATGTCAAGGATTTTATGAATGTTTATTATGTCCTGAAAGGGAAAATTCATGTCTAGTCTAACATTTCCTCCTCACTTCACCTCACAGTGCTTTTCCCATAGTAGGCACTCATTTGTTGAAATGAGCAGGCATTTCATTTGTTGAATGAAGGAAAAAAGAAAAAAAGGAAGTTGTTCTCATCTATATGTTGCTCTTTCACATTCTGAGGTAAATTGACTTAAGTAATGTCAGAGGAGGTAAGTGAGGAATATAGACTCTTTCTTCAGTATCCATTTGTGGATTGTAACAAATAAATAACATCCTCATTCATTAGTAATAGGCTTTCTAGAGATCAAAAAAAGCAGATTCCAATTTCCAATGAATAATTCTACTGGCAATTATTTGCAGTTTAAATAAAAGGAAAGGCATTTTATGTGGACTGATACAAGCAGTGCATAATTCAAATAAAGAAACTGATTTCCATAAATAATGAAGATAGGAAATTATCTCTGACTTCGTTTGCAAAGCTCAATTTCCAATTCTTCCCCCATGAAGAGGATTAACCACTTCCACTCTAGCCCCGCCTTCCCAGGGGGGAAGAGAGCACATTATGCACGTTGCACAGTTTTGTTCTGACAAGGTGTAAGAGGGAGCTAATTTCAGCTGCTCACATTTAAAACAGAGCACTGAGCCTGTATAGTTTTTATTTTTTCTGATTCTAATTAACAGCTATAAATGTTTTCCGAAATTCACGTGCACATTCTCAAACATATACTCTTGTGTGTAACCACATAAAAACATATACACAAAATACAGTCACAAAACACATGACTGATATTTGAGGAGTAGTTAAGTTTTAGAACTAGCAATAAATTATTCATTTATTACACTTTTAAAAAAATACTAACATATCTACTGCAACAAGAACACCAACAAAGTAGTCCATTGTTTACACTGTCACTTTCAATAGAAAAAAACAAAGAAAAGAAATAACGAAAATGTAGAAGCAGGTTTTTACATAAATGAATCCTAAATGATTACGTTTTGTTTCCTCCAGTTACTGTATTTCTGACTGGACAAAATGAAAGATAAAATACAATGAGGCAATAGGTGGGGAACTGTGTGACTATCTTTTGTCCTTGGTCCCCTTACCTTCAAGGATTTTATTTTGATAGAATTTCCCTATTCTGAAAGAAGTCTACACATGCATTATAAAGTCAAATTAACATATTGAGTGAGTTAACAGTTTCACTCTATTCATCTTTCCCTTGAAAAAAAGTTTTGTCAAGATCTGGAGGGTCCGGGTCAGTCAAACTCACAATTACAATCTCAAAATCCAGCATCCCATATTGGTCCCCACATTCCTGTGTGTGAGGGCCAGGACATCATATGTCTGGCAACAAGAAATATTTGCAAAAATGAAAGAACATATGATTAGAGAAATACGGGTTTATGCCCCAGTTCCACTGCTTACTAACTGAGTGACCTTGAACAGTTACTAAAATTGTCAGAGTTTCTTCAGCTGTAAAATGAAGATAATAATAGAACCTAACTCATATGGTTCTTCTGAGGAGCAAGAGCAATGCTTTATGTGAAAACCCTTGGGAGACTGTATGGTCCTAAACACTTTTGGTTATTAGCACCCAGAATTGTGTTGGAATGCTTTTCTATTTTGGTTCATTTATACATACTCATGACTTCATTTCTTTTCATCTAAGCCTAATGATTGCTCAGGGTTTTAGCACACCTATCTAATTTATATGACATCCTATTTCTCTGACAGTAAACCAACGTTTATTTACTGTTGATTTATAATGTAGCTAAATGATCAGGGCCCAGATTGTAGTACGTTAGGTATCAGCCAAGCCAGGTCTTGTCATTACACACAGAAGCATGGAGGCTGTCCTTTGGCTACCTGCCATAGACAGGAGCCAGTATCACCATGTCTATAGGGGCTATGATAAGATGAAGGGCAGAATTCACTTCCTCCACCTTCTCTCTGGACACCCCCTTTTTGGATCTTCCTGGGGAATCAGAGGCCTTGGGGTCCATGGTACAAATGTCTCAACATGACATGTACTTGGGAAATTGTGGGTCCCTTCATAGAGAAATCCCGTGGGAGACAATTAGTGCTTGGTATACATTTCCTTCAGAGACTTATCACACCTCAGCCCAGTGGCTCCTCCCTTCCCCTTCACAGCCAAGATAAGAAAACAAGAGCTGTGCCAGTGGACCAGAAATTTTGAATATTCTCTAAACAATAGAAAGTGGATAGTATCAGAGGTGTGGAGAGAAAAAAGGACACCAGATAAAACAAGAGTAGAAAATGCATGCAAGAGATGGCTTGTGGAATGAGAAACCTCAGAAGTGCTGAGCACATAGTTACTAGGGAAAAGATATAGAGGGTAATTTGAGATATGTGTTGGGAGTCTCTGCAGCTGCTAGCCCCTCCACCACTTGACCAAGCCAGCAGAGTCCCATGGTAGTGCTGAAAAGTAGTTTCTGTGTGCACTGGCCAAACAGGCACTCAGAAATTGTGACCTAGGGGATGAGTCCTCCCACAATGGGAGATATCCCAAAGTCAACCCTCCCCGGCCACCGCCCGTGTTGGCAGACCACACTCCGCACAGTAGGA
Source organism: Eulemur rufifrons (assembly GCF_041146395.1). Lineage (NCBI taxonomy): Eukaryota > Metazoa > Chordata > Mammalia > Primates > Lemuridae > Eulemur > Eulemur rufifrons. Next base: position 6,621,218 of record NC_090988.1, on the reverse strand, counting down.
GCCTTCCTTCCAGGCTCATGTTATGGACCAGGATGCAGCCAGGAAAACACAGCACCAGGAAAAAGAGGAGAAGAAACTTCAAAAGGGAAACACAGAAAATCAAGACTCATTCACCATTTGAAGGAAAACAACACACTTAAAAAAAGAAAAAGCACTTAAAGCAAAGAAAAGATGAAGATTTTAAGCTACATTAATGTACTTAGAGTTATTCTAGAAACTAATAAATCTTTAAACAGAAACAACTAGACATTGGAATAAAAAGTATGATCTTCAAAGTAAAGTATATACTAAAACAATATCACAATGGATGTAGCTGAAGAGTAACTTACTGAGCTAGAAGATCAAGCTAAAGACTTTCTCTTAGAAACATCGTAAGTTAAAGAAAGAAATAGTAAGTATGAGATAAAATTTAAGAGATACGGAGAAGAGTTCTGGAAAAGAGAAATGAGTAGAAAAGAAGATCAAAAACAACTGAAGAAATTTACTTAGAGCTAAATAAATACATGAATAAATGCATGGGAGATTTAAAGGATCTACCTCACACCAACATGAGTTTTAAAAGGTCCACAACTTTAAATATTATGGTGAAATGTCAGAACATCATACATAAAGAAAAATTCTACAAAGTTCCAAAGAGAAAATAACAGATTACTTATAAGGATATAGAGATTAAACGTTCATCTTATTTTTAACAGCAAAACTGGAAGCTAAAAGAAAACGGACCAATATTGTTATTTTAAACCCAGTCCATGTCTGTCAAAGTTGCAGTCAAGTATGAAGATGAAATGAAGACTTCGAACCTGCAAAGACTTGAAAATTTTGCCACCCATAAATATGTCAGAACAAAAATACGTAAGGAAAATCCAATAAAATAAAAAACAAAACCAAGGAAAAAGATACAAGAAAGAGTAGTAATCAAATAAAACACTAGAAGTTATAGTTAAGTTTAAATAACTGTTGATGCTTGATGTTTTAAAAATGTGTAAAATAACCATCTGGAACTAAAATCCCAGATGTTCTCAACAGTGGAGGCTGCCAGAGAGAATAGTGGGAAGTATAAGAACACTAAAAGTTTTATTCTTATATAAGAGGGAGATATAGATATTATAGCTTTTGACAGAATTGTTAAAATCATTAAAAATATAAGCATAACCACTAGAACAGAAATAGACATATAAATTCCAAATTACTATGGAGAAAATATAATGAAAAACATGTATACATATTTTTTATATATATATAATCAATTCAGCCAAAGGGAAGATGGGAAGAAACAGCAACAAGAAACTGCAGTAAAATCAAAGTATATCAGCAATCACACACAAAAAAAGGTCATTGTAAACTCTCTGAAAAATAAAATTAAGCTACATGTAGAGTAGAAGAGGTCCACTGAAACTAAAAATACACAATGGATAACAAAAAAGTATGGAAAAATAAATACTAGGTATGATACAATAAGAAATAAATATTTGATCTTTGTCCCCAGTTCTTGACACAGAGCTCCTTAATCCCTTGTAATTTCCTGAGTGACAGAGTGCAAAGCGTGCCTTTTGCTGTAATGAGTGGACTCTTGGAGTTCCCCTAGATAGTTTCAGGAAGGGGGCTGGTTGCCAAAAAGACCAAAGCACGATTACGGTGTTGCAACCCTCAGCCCCACTTCCACTCTGGGAGCTGAGAAGGGCTGGAGACTGAGCTAATCACCGATGGCCAATGATTTAATCACCCACGTCCAGGTAATGAAACCTCCATCGAAGCCCCTAAACAACAGGTTCAGAGAGCTTCCAGGTTGGTGAACACGTCAGGGGTCTGGGAGGGTGGCTCACCACAGAGGGCATGGAAGCTCTGTACCCTGACCCACCACACGCCATACGTTGCCCTGTGTATCTGGTCCATTTGGCTGTTCCAGGCAGTATCCTTTATAATAAACTGGTAATAATAAGTAAAGCGATTTCCTGATGTCTGTGGGCCATTCTAACAAATCATTGAACCTGAGATAGGAGTCGTGGGAACCCCCAATTTATAGCCAGGTTGGTGAGAAGTACGGATGGAAGTCTCAGACTAGTGACTGGCATCTGAAGTGGGGGCAGTCCATGGGACTGAGCCCTTAACCTGTGGGGTCTATGACAGCTCCAGGTAGTGTCAGAGTCAGAATTAAACTGAATCATTGGTACCTCATTGGTGTCCAGAGAGTAAAAGATTAAAAAAAAAGACTAGCCTCTAACAAACACAAAAACAAAACAAACAAATAACAAAACTATACCATACCCCACCTAGATGATTTTATAGGAAAAATTCCATTTGTTTAAGAGAATAAAAAAATTTTATAAGGGCAGTCTAACTCTGATGACAAAACCAAACAAAAACTACAGAGAAGAAATCAAAGGAGCAATTTCATTTTTCTAAGATTCCTAAATAAAATATGAGCAAATCAAATCCAGATATGAATTAAAAGAATACTATATCATGACAAGACACATTTAACTCAAAAATACCAAAAATGGTTTAACATCAGGAAAGCCATTAATACAACTAGGTATGATAATTAGATTAAAAGAGAAACTCAACATAATTATCTTAATGAAGACTGAAAAGCATTTGATAAAATTTAATGACCATGCCTGAGTAAACAAATACACTTTCTGGCCAGCTGGAAATAGATGGAAGGTATTCAGTTTTCTGAAGGCTTTTAACAGAAACCCACAGCAATTGTATACAAGATGACTCAACAGCATTTCTATAATGTTAGAGCTAGGAGCAAAAAAAAAATTAAAGATCACTTTCAACATTATACTGCAGGCCTAGCCAATGAAAATGTCAAAGTAAATATGTAAATAATATAAATGTCACAAAGGAATCTACAAAATTGTCATAATTTTTCTACAGTGTGATTGCCCACCTCTAAAAGCATCCAAGGATTCTACAGACAAATTATTAGAGTAAGACAAACTATTAAAATAAAGTTCTGCAAGGTGACAGATACATTATCACATGTAAAATCAACAGTTACATGTTAGTATATAGTATAAACTAGAATATATAATGAAAAAATGAATCCTAATCTCTCTCTCTCATACACACAAATACCCACACCCACCATAAAATGCATTTGGAAAAAAAAAAAGCCCAAGAATAACATGTAAGTTTTGAAAAAGGAAAAATTAGGAGGCATTTTCTTTATCAGTTTACTATCATATTAAAAAAACAATTGTAATAAAAACAATTGAACTATTGGTACAAAAAGTAAATACATGGAACGGAATTTGAGAATTGAGGAACAGATCCATGGACTCATAGACATTTATTTTCTAATAGTATATGGATATAATTTCAAGTAAGTACAGAAAAGATGCATTGTTTATGCAAATGTTTCTTAGAATACAAAACTGCATAGATCTATATCACACCATAGGCAAACCATAAATTTTAGAATTTCAAGAGGATTGAGGAGCTAAATATTTAATAAATAAATAAATAAGCCTATGATTGTTGTTGTGGTTTTGTTTTAAAAATCTTGTTTGTGCAAGTTTTCTCGAGTAGGCTTCTAAAGGGTAAGTCATAGTGGAAAAGGCAGATGAATGAAAGAATTTTAAACTTCTGTAACTTTAAAAAAGCAGTAGACACAACATTAAAGGACATGTGAATGTCTTGGAAAAATATTTGCAACACATAAATAAGACAAAAACTTAATATACATGTGTGTGCATAAAGTACTTTCAAATTATTTTAGAAAGTTAAAGAACACAACAGAATACAAATTATGTTAAAAAGTAATTCAAGTAAGATTTTCAAGTGGCCGATAAATACATAAAAATGTATACAGCTCCACTAAAATCAATACAATACTACTAGTAGTAATACCTAAAGTTTATTAAGTGCTTCTACCGGTCAGGCATTGTTTTAGGGTTTATCTATGCTAATTATCGAAGCCTTGTAACAGAGCTTTGCAGTAGGCATTTTCCAACTGCAAAGAAAGGAAAGGGTTGCATGAGGATCTAAAATAATTTGCCCACAGATACACAGCTAGTTGTGGTGTAACTTGGGTTTGAACTGAGTTAGAGTGGTCCCAAACCAGTTCATTAACCTGCAGTGTTTTATTTTGTTTTTTCCATTCATCAAATTGGCATCACTCTTTTATTTTTATTTATTTGTTTATTTTTTGAGACAGGGTGTTGCTCTGTTGCATGGGCAAGAGTGCAGTGGCATCCTCATAGCTCACAGCAACCTCAAACTCCTGGGCTCAAGCGATCCTCCTATCTCAGCCGCCCAAGATCTGGGACTACAGGTGCACACCACCACTCCCGGCTAATTTTTTCTATTTTTTTGTAGAGATGAGTCTTGCTGGTGCTCAGGCTGGTCTCAAACTCCTGGCCTCAAGCAATCTTCCCACCTCAGTCCCCCAAAGTGCTAGGATTACAGGCATAAGCCACCACGCCCAGCTGGCATAACTCTTAAAGAGACTGATAATATTTAGTTTTAGTAAAGGTGAGGAAAACTTTTATTCTCAAACATTTTTGGTGGTGTTATAACTTGATAAAGTCTTTTTGAGGGCAATATGGCAGACTCTTAAAAAAATTTTTTTTAAGCATACTATTTGACCCAAGAATTTCACTTTTGGGAAAATAACCATTAAGAAATAGTTAACACATGCAAAAGTATGTTCATGGCAGCATTATTTGCAAGAATGGAAACTCAGAATCTACATTCTTGTCAGTGAACAGGCTTCTGGTGAAACAAGTTGGGGAAAATCCATACAATAAAATACCATTCCGTCTTTAATAAAAATGAAGTAGGTTCATTCTTACTAAATTGATATGGACTGATACAAAACAATTTCAAACAGTGACTCACCACTCCCTGAAAAGATATTGCAAAAGCAACATATTTAAATCTATTTGTACTTTTTTTTTATAAGGAAGAAAAGAAAGGAAGGTAGGAAGTAAAGAAGGAAGAAGTATGGGTACAAATGTGTGTCAATTGTTCAGGAAAAAAAACTAGAAAGACGCACATTAAGCTGTTTTCACTACCGTCAGTGGTTCCTGCTAGAGAAATAGCAGTGTGTTGGGTTGAAAGGCAGAGAGACGAAAAACATAGACTTAGACATTATATTTACCATCAATAGCTATTCCTTGGATAGTTTATATTGAAAAGCTGTCCAAGTGATCTTTGTGCAATGAAAACAACAATGCTACAAAGAAAAATAAATAATAAAGTGACGAAAGTGAAACTGAATCCACAGAAATCACAGATAATAAAATAAAAACTTTAGACAGCATATTATTGTCATAGCTGTGTACATCACACCAAGCCAGGAACATGGCAAAAATACACAGCATCTGGGAAAAATACATGTGATCAATCACTCCAAAGGTCCAGGATGGTTAAAGGAGCCCAAATCAATCTTTTATACAAAAACTTCATAGCAACTTCTTGTTTTAGGAAGGAGTTGGGTTCTACACTGTGTGTGTTTTATATATCATGCCAAATCATTTCACTAAGATCTGTTGGCAATTCAGCCTAGAGTTTTCAGATTTACATTCCTTCTCATTTTACCAACATTAAGCTACATCTTTAACACAAGGCTGATCCTGAATTAATTGCACAGACAGATGTAGAGATAGCTGTGGCAGAAATAACTTCAGACTCCTATTCTCTTTTCCTTGTGGAAGCACGCACAGCATTGCTCATTACAGTTAATCAGACTCACAGCACTTCATCCAGGGTGAATATAATAGGTCCCCTCGTACATTAGCAACCAGGTTGCATCACCCTTTCATTGCTGCAGTTAACAACTATTACTTCCTCCCGACACCAATATTTTGAACCAGGACCATTCAGCTCTGAAGTGGTTTAGGTGTTGTGTGTGTAGTGCTCCTTTTGTCAGGAGGAAGAATTCAAGGTTGCTGAGCCTCTGTCCCACTTGTTGAGCTGCCTGTGAAAGAGTCAATGTTGGCATCCACAGAAGGTAGCCTGCATTTAGAAAGGGGGCCTTGGGTGTCTTATTAATGTGTTGTTACGGTGCAGCATGCCTGGGACTTGGTAGAGCAGAAGGATTGCAGCACTGAAATACTGGCTTTCGTCTGTTTGCAGTTGGAAACCTCTGAGAACAGGGAGACACCAGGCCTCTTCAAAATGCTTCCACATGCTTCAGGTAGGAGCAGCAGCCTTCTGCTAGCTCCAAGCATGTTCAGGCAGGGGAGGACATAGGGAATGAAGAGTGAACCACTTAATATGTTTTTAGAGAGAGAAAGCAAGATACTAGTCACTTGGCAACATAGACAAAAGAGTTCGTCTTCCTGCTCTCAAGCTTAAAGCTACCAGAGTATGATTTTCAAAAAGGTAAACATGCCTCTTATACAAATATTAAACAAGCATATTTCAAAGATGTATGTAACTCATTAGCAATAGAACCAAAAGAATTATAAAGCTTAGTTCAAAGATGATTTGAGAGACTTGAGTTAGTTATCTATAGGCTCTGAAAAAAATGCTAGAATAGGATTGCTAAATCAGATACAAAACTGGTTAATGTCCTATAGGGCAATAAAACTATAACCTCTAGGATTATCTTTTCTTGCTTTGGACAAGAATAATTTACATCAATATTAGTTTTATAAAAGTTATTATTTATACTTACACAGTGATAAAATATCCTAATCAATAATAAATAAGTTGAACAAAGAATGATGTCCCTAGGTACTTTGAGTAGCTTAATAATAATGTTCCATAATGACATTGAGAAAACATTTTTGCCTATTTCTACCTTGGGGAATTTTTTTTTCTTATACAGCTGTGTCCATGGTGGTCTTTGGATGGTGAATGGAAATCTCCATACCCCATCTACAGAGTTACAGAATACAAAGGGCCACCAAGAGACCATATTGTTCAATTCCTTCTTTCCACAATGTATAGGTCAAATGACAAGAAGTTGGTATTGTGCAAGGGTTATGGATATAAACTTAGAGTGCAGGCAGATCTGTACTCTGCCACTTTTTAGCAAAATGTAATCCCAAATCCAATTTTCTCATCTGTAAGTAGAAGTAGTAATAGCACTTATCTCACAGAACTTGAATAAGGAAGGAACAAATGAAATAATCCAAGCAAAGTATTTACTAGACTGCTTAGCATTTACTGAACAGTTAACAAAATGTTATTATTTTGTCTTTACACTCTGCTATTAGTTCTATCATCACTCACACTCTGGAGAATGTGGTCAGATTTAACTTAAGTTAGATCCAACCTGGGAAAAGGAGAGAAACTTGAAAAATAGTAAAATAAATCGCAAGAAATGTAATTTCCCTCCTGGCTTAAAAAGTTGTCCTAGAACTGGCTTTCTATGCATTCCAGAATCAATGATAAACAAAGATTGGCTCAAAGATTACAGCCTTACTGCTCTGCCTCAGAAGAGAATAGGAAAATGAGAGGTGAAGCAGGATTTACATGTAATGTTGGTGCCGGATGTAAAGTTGGTCAGGAGGATGTGAAGACCTGGCTAAGCAGAGAGGTGAGGAGGACCTCTCGTGACTGCGTAAAAAGTCAAATATGCGTGTGTGATTTGATGATCTAAAAGAGGGCTGAAAATGCCTGTTCAACCCATCTCACAGGAATAGCATAAAGATAAAAGAAACAAGGAGAGAGAAACTTTAAAAGTGTGTTCTTCTCGTTTGGCTAATAAGAGTCTTACCTTTTTACACTGCTCACTGGGTCAGGAGGAAGCCAGGAAGCTCAGGCATTTCACTCTTTGCTCCACGAGGACATGAGACTCACACACTCTTTGAGGAGAACAGGAACCCCCAAGCTCCCTTCAGCCCTTTTGTAACCAGTTTTCCAGTTGCACAGCGATGGATGCAGTCTGCATACCTTTTAGTTTGCATCTATGTTTTCCGTTGGACAAAATTTAGATATTTGCAGGATTTTGTTTAATTCCCTCACTGTATATTTTTGAACAATTTTATTGAGGTATAATTTATATACCATTGGACTATCCACTATAACTAATGATCTTTAGTAAATTTATACAGTCGTGCAGCAATCACCACAACCCAGGTTTGGAGCCTTTTCCCGACATCTAAAAAGGATTCCTCATTCCCATTTGTCGTTACTCCCATTCCTACCCACTGACAAACCTAGTCTACTTTTTCTCTATGGATTTGCCTTTTTTGGATATTTCATAAAAATAGAATCATATAACATGTCGCCATTTGTGTCTGGCTTTTTTTATGTAGCATAACTTTTTAGAGGTTCATTCATGTTTAAGCATGTTTCAGCAGCTTGTTCCTTTTTATTGTTGAACAGTACGTCGTATTTATCCCTTCACCAGTCCATGGGCATCTCCATTGTCTCCCACTGTTGCTTATTTAGTGTGAATAATGCTGCTATGAACTTTTGCATACAAGTCTTTTTATAGACATATATTTTAATTTCTCTTGGATAGAAACCTGGGAGTAGAATTCCTGTGCCATATGTTAAGTTTATGTTTTTATTAAAGTTTTTATTAAACTGCCAAACTCTTTTTAAAAATATCCATACCACTTTGCATTCTCACCAGCAATGAATGTGTGGTCCAGTCTCCCTACATCCTTGTCAACCCTTGTTATTGTCTGTCTTTTTTCAATTGAGATGGCATCTTACAGTGGTTTTAATCTACATTTCCCTAATGAGTAATGTTGCTAAGCATATTTGCATGTGCTTCTTAGCCATTCACATATTTTCTTTGGAGAAATGTCTATTTAAATTTGTTGTCTATTTTTAAGTTTTTTGTCTTATTGAGTTGTAAGTATTCTTTATATATTCTGTGTACAAATGTCTTATCAATTACATGATTTGCAAATATTGTCTCCCAAACCATAGCTATCTTTTCATTTTCTTAATAGTGTAGTTAAAAGCTTAAAAGTTTTAAATTTTGAAAGGGTCCAATTTATTATTTTTTTTCCTTTTATGAATCATGCTTTTGGTGTCATATCCAAGAACTCTGTGCATAACCCAGGATCACAAAGATTTTCTTTTATGTTTTATTATAGAAGTTTTATAGTTTTAACTCTTACATTTAAGTCTACAATCCATTTTTAATTAATTTTTTTGTATGGTATGAGATAAAGGTCAAAATTAATCATTTTGCATGTGGATATCTAATTGTCCCAGTACTATTTGTTGAAAAGATCATCTTTTACCCATTAAATTACCTTGTCACCTTTTTCAAAATTCAATTGACCATAAATATAATATTTGGGTTTTTTCTGAACTCTCAATTTTATTACATGAACTATTAATATATATCTAAGCTTGCACCAGTACCACCCTTTCTTGATTGCTGCAGAAATCTCCAGTGATTTTAACCCCATATCCTGGATACCATCATCTAGATATCTAGGAATACAGAAAGGAATGTTTATAACATGTACTTTGTCTACACAATTCACAAGATCAACATGATCACAATGAATATTATGATTTATATCCACTGGCAAATTTGTAATCTATTAACACATAAAAATGTACTACTGACAATTGCACTAATAACAAAAACCACCCGGGAGTCTATAAAGTTGATGAATTTCCTATATTAAACCTACAAGTATGGATAATTAACAAATTTTAGTTTATTATTATGCATAATCCATGTTTAGCCGTCACATGTGCATGATTGTTTGGGGTTACTGTCTATAAACCATTTCCCCTGTCCTCTTTGCTAAAAGAATTTCCCTTTGTTCAGATGTTGAGAAGAAATGTGCTCGCACAAGATGGACCTCTCTGTAGACATAAGAGTCGAACCACTATTGGCCTGGGCCAATGGTCAGCAAACTTTTTCTGCATAAGGACAGATAGTAAATATTTTAGGTTTTGCTGGCCATAAAGTCTCTGTAACAACTACTCAACTCTGCCACTGTCATGCGAAGGCAGCCATAGACAGTGTGTAAGTGAATGGGTGGAAGGCAGCCATAGACAGTGTGTAAGTGAATGGGTGGAAGGCAGCCATAGACAGTGTGTAAGCGAATGGGTGTGGCTGTTTTAATATAACTGGATTTGTATCAAAGGGCAACAGGCAGGCCTCAGCTGTGGTTTGCCAAGCTCTGGTATAGTGTAGCTTCCTAGGTCTGCCATGACAAAGCACCATGAACTGAGGGGTGGAGGGGGCTGTTAAAGCAACAAAAATTTATTGCCTCACAGCTCTGGGGGCCAGAAGTCTGAAATCAAGGTGCTGGCAGGGCCATGTTCTGTCTGAAGGCTCTAGAGAAGAAGTGCTCCTTGCCCTTCCAGGTTTGGTGGCTCCTCGTGTCCTTAGCTTGTAGCTGCATCATCCCAATGTCCACCTTCACCTTCATGTGGCCTTCCTCTCTGTGTCTCTCTGTGTCCTCCCTGCTTCCTATAACAACACCTGTCATTGGATTTAGGGCCCAGCATAAATCCTGGATGATTTTATATAAAGATCCTTAACTAATTGCATCTACAAAGAACCTATTTCTAAATAATGTCCCATTCTGAGGTTCCATGTGGACATGCATTTTGGGAGCGCCATAACAAAGCATCTATTTGACCCACTACACCTGGTCTGGGCTCATTGTGAGTGTCCCATTCTCCTTTGTCATAAACTTTCTAGTGGTGGGCTTGTGACCCACTCCTGGTTAGTGAGATAGGCTAGCAGCCTGTTGGGTAATCTGGGGGAAATGTGCTCCTATTTGATCAATTCTGACACTTTCCTGCCTCTGGATGGCGCTGCGTGAAGACAGGACGCTAAGAGTGGAGACAGTTATCTTGCGACTGTGGAAGAAAAGCCAATAGAATTGCAGGGACATTAACACAAAGTCCTCACATGGCTGGGATACCGAATTTCCCACCTTTGTCATTTCCTAACTCTGGACTTCACGCAATGAGAGATAATACACTCCTATCGATTAAGCCACAGAATTTAGCTTTACTTTTAGTTTCAGGCAAAATCATCTCAGAACACTCATTCTCAGGTATTCCCAAACCACTGTAACTAGAGGCTACAGTGGCTGAAGAAGTCTTTGACCTGCCCTCCAGCAATTGAAGACCCACCAGTCCAAATCCATTTTCTTTTCAGATTTTCTCACTTTGACGCCAAATCACTGAGCAAAAAGGCTATAATCAGCCTTTCTGATTTAATTTGGGGGTACAATACAGAGACTGGGCAAGAAGAGCCTTCGAACACTCCATGGGAATGGCAACCATTCCTTGAGAAAAATGGGACTATCCAGAAAGAAAAAAAGAAAATGGGAATTATATATAAAAAAAAAAAAAAGAGAGAGAGATTGCTTCCTTTGCTCTGGCAGTGTGAAGATTAGCCTAGATAAGTAATCATTCCTGTGTACCCTGTGCCTTCCACAGGTAAAAGGAAAGAGCGTACAACCTTAAGTAGAAGTGGAGAGGGTGCAGGCAGAGAAGTGAGGTGGGGGTTGACTGCAGCTATGGTAATTGTCCTGAGTAGCTCAGTGTGGTACTGTGTGGTTCCAGGGATGCTGACAAACAGACTTGTAGATCAAGAGCCTGGTATGCCAGCCCAGGTAACAAAATAAACATGGGATATATAGCACATGCTCCTAAAGGTATGTTACATAAATATGTGATCGCTATGCTTAATGTATATATACAGTGTAAACATTAAACATACTATATGTATATATGCAACCTATATATTCAAAATGCACATTATATAAAATTTTCCATCATTTGTATATTGAGTGTTTATTTTATATGTCTATAACAGGGTTTAGAAAAGGAGGAATAGTACTCAAAAATAATTTTTAAAATTTACTTTTGAGAGAAATCCATTTAAAATAAAATTTATTTCTTGTTTTGGGAATGAAGGAGTAGCTTCTAATGGATCAATCTTTGCACAGATAATAGCTATAAAATCTGGATACCACACACACACAACTAAATTAAGGGAGATAAAAACGCTACATGAAGGCACTGCAAGCAAACAAAGGTAGGGAAAAGTTAGGGGAAAATTACACTTAGAAAAGAAAACAGAATGACATTGGATAAATTTTCATTATTTCATGGACTTTTGCCTGAAGACAGCCTCAGCCAGCACCAAGTGGAGTTTCTAAAACTTGATAGGTTTCCTGCAGTCTCACTAGCTTGTGGAATCAGAGGGCAGACTTTGAAGTCACCATAGCAGCTACAAAATGAGGGGGGAAATCCCAAGAAAAGATAACCACAGAAGGAAAATCCTAAATTCTTCATTAAAAAACCTGTTTAAATCTCTGGCTGATCCCTGAACTCCGTATCTACAGAGAAGACTACAAGCAACCCAGCTAAGGCGAAAGGGCTGAACAACATTTTCTCCTGCTGCCCACCATAGGGGAGACAGAGTTTAGAGTCTGATTATTGCCAAGTTAACTGTCTGCTAAAATGACAACAACAACAAAATCAAGACATTCGGAGGAGCACAGCAGAATTCAGAGTTTTGTACCACACAATGTCCAGAATATGATCAAAATTACTAGACTACCAAGAAACAGGAAAATATGACCCATAATCAAGAGAATAGGTAATCAATAGAGACCAACCCCAAGACAATGCAGAAGATAGAATTAGTAGATAAGGATTTTAAAAGCAGCTATTGCAACTATGTTCAAAAATGGAATTAGAAATAAACAAATAGGAAATCTTGGCAGAGAGATTTTCTAAAGCTGTAAAAAATGCACAGTGGTAGGATTTTAATAATTTATTTTATATCTTTAAAAATAATTCCACATCTATTTTCATCTTAATTAAAAAAAAATCATGTGAAGTTGGTCACTTTCATGCTATTATCTTGGAGTTTAAGCAGCTTATAAAATATGACAGCAGATAGCCTGGTAGAGAGAGTATTGCATATTAAGTAAAAAATCAAAACAAAATTAAAAAAACCCCACAAATCTTAACTACAAAAAATCTCCATATGACATTGAGTGAAACATTTAACCACAGTGGCCCTTGTTGTGTTCTTCCATGAAATGTGAATTTGGATCTAAATAAACTCCATGCCTTTTGATAAAAATCTAGGTGAAATTTGCTGACATCCCAAAACTAGTTAGCACACAAGTTAAGACTAACATACAGGTCCTCTACTCATCACAAAAACCTGAACTAAAAGTAGTCAGGAAATCTTAATCAAACATATACTATCTTCAGCAATTTCTCTATGGATCAATGAAGCATAGTTCCAGCCCTAGATTCCAGCCTACCCAACAAATACCTCTTATTGTGCCTCATAAAAAGGGCTGAGAGGAGCATTGGACTGGAAGCTCTAGTTGAGAGCTAACAAAACTATCACTTTCTCCCAGTCTAGATTTAGCAGAATTGCATTTGGAAATCAAAACAATTCATATTACACCAAGTTCCAGCAATGTTTGAAGAATAAGAAATAAAATAAAATTTCTCCCCTGCAGCCCATCAAAAATAAAGTAGGTGGTAACTGAATTGAAAATTTAATCAGAATGAGGTTCTGTTCTAAGTATGTGCATTTCTAAAATCCATTTATCTAATGTACTGTAATCCTAGAAAAGGGATTTTAAAACTTTTGATCAGATGCTAGAATGTTAAACTCTGACAGGGGAAAGAAAGGGTTTTTTTTTTTTAATATAATTTATTGCTTTGCTTTTCCTTTTAAAGAGACTAAGTTATTTATTTAATTTCCCTACAAGGATTTTTTTTCCTCCTCTGACAAACAAGTGCCAAAAATGAAGACAAGCCAAACATATAGATTGCTTAAAAATGTATGTGTGCTTCAAAATTTCACTGTTTTTAACTTCATGCTGAGCTGACAGCCCTGGCTACCCTCGGGGAATCTGTGGGTTGGTGTTGGGTGCACCAGTTTTCTAAACACAGCTCAGCCACAACTTCTTACTTTAGTCCAGGGCTCTGCTCACCAAAATGCATCCTCAAAATGTTCTTTTGATGACTGCATCCTCATATGGCAAAAGCTTGGCCACAGACAAGAGACCTATATGTCCACAAACAACACGAGGACATGTCTTACAGATGGAGACGAAAGAAAGCTAAAATAAACATGAATGTTTGGGGACAGAGCCTACATGTAACTCAAACACATGGGTGTCTAAAGTAATGCTATTGATGAGATATTTGAAGGTAGATAAAAGAAAATATATCCACACAAAAATCTGGTGGAAGAAAAAGAGAATTTATGTCCACTGTAGTTTCACAGAATCACATGATCTTAGGTTTGGAAGGAACATTAATTAGACGCCATCGAATCCCACCACATTCCCAGAGCCGGAATCCTGATAGTTGGCAATTCTCGTTAGGATTTTAGGAATTCATGCTAAAAGAGCCAAATTAAGTCTCACTGGCTTCCAGGGTAAACATAGTTTTGTGGAAATCAAGTTTCATTTTTGTTTTGATCCTAATTGCCTCAGAGTTCTGAAATCTGGGTTCTGAAAATTCATCTTAAACCTATGCATTGATACTATGTCTCAGATGTGAATTACAAAAAGTGTAGTGTTAATCAGTGCAATCCATCAATGGCAGGATATCGTTGGCCAATCTGCTAGCACCCTGTGCTGCTGTTTGTGAAAGAATGAAAAGGCGTGGCTTATTCCTGCCCTAAAGGGGTCCATGATCTTAGAGTAGCAACAAAACAAATATGGTCATACACAGGCATGCTCTTAAGTTTTTCTCCCAGTCAAAAGTGCCTAGAATATTGGAAAATGAGATCAATATGTATCAAGCATTGACCGTGTGCTGCAGAAGGTTAAAGAGGCTTGGAATTATTTAGCTGGGAGAATAGAAGCCTGGGATAGAATTCAACTATTTTCTAATCTATAAAAATTGTCTTAAATAAGGTGCTGATCAACTATTATTTATTTAATTTCAGAGAATAGGATAAAGGAAAAAAGAGTGTAGAAAGGGAAAAGGCAAATGACTGGTATGACACCAAAGAGTCTTTTAGGGGAAGCTATATCATGACCTCTGTGGAGAACTTTAAGAATAAGCACAAACATCCGTTTATCTTGATTAGACTGAAAAAAAAAAATGCATCATGATGGAAATGACACGTCACTTGTCAATGTTTCTTTTATTGATGATATAAAAATAGAAACAGAGTGGTCCAGAGTTCGATAAAAGGAAAGAATGGCCCTTGAGAGTCCCCAATTTTTCTCATCACTTATTTAGGGAGAGAGAAAACAAGTATGTGGGATCTACCTCTTTTTTTTTCAACCTGAGTTATTTATTTTCACCCATGATAGTTTGTACCATTAACATATGTTTTCTTATGACTTAACTTACACAATTCTAAACCCAAAGCTCATTGTCTTGACTCCTTCATCAAGTTGAAAAACACCCACAAGAATTGAGGAAAGTTAACTGCTGATTTATGATAGATTTGGAACAATGCAGATATTAAAATACAATGTCTCAAATTGCAACAGGACCACCCTAAACATGATGTCAGTCTTGAGCAAGAAATACCAAAAGAGGGTAGTGTGCATTCTTTTATTATTTATTTAAATCCAACTTTCTTTTAGGGGGCTGTTGAGTTTTCTTAAGCTGCAACGTCAGTCTTATGATTCCCATATATTCCACTCTGGGATTACATACTAGTTGCAGCTTGTGGGTTTCCTTTACTTCTAGTGAATGTTCTCAGGCTTTCGGCAGTCATGTGCATGGTGCAATTTACAAGGGCATCACAAACCCCATCTCCTCTCTGTGCAGTCACTGACAACAGTTCTCCAGTTTGCTCCCTGTGCTGCTTACCTTCTAACTGCCCTTGAGAAACAGTTGGCAATGTGCATATAATTGAAAACATAATGGTAATAATAATAATATCAATGCCCTCTATATGCCAGGTACTATGTAACAGTGCCTAACAGGAGTAATGCCAGCAAGATGGCAGGCTAGAAAGCTCTACACCCTTGTTCTCCCACTGAAATATTAATTTAAAAAAAAAAAACAGTAGACTGACTAAAATAACTTTATATGAGCTTTGGAAATTTGTCAAAAATCTACAGCAACCAAGTGAATGCCCATTGGAAAAAAGGCACAATCAAATGGTGGGAAATTTTGCGGGCTTTTACTCACCCATACCTCACCCTCTCCCCAGTGTGGCATAATTGGAAGGAAGTGGCCCAATTCCTAGTTTCCTCCCAGGGGCTAGATAGAAGAAGAGGAGTACAACATATTTGCAGTGTTCTAACTTGTCCCTGGTCTGTCCAAGGGATTGGTTTCTGTCTTGCCTGACTTGGAGCTCATACAGGAAATGGTGACACAGTTTGTATCTCAGGCTGGTGGAAGCCATGGAAGGCAATGGGAGGTGCTGTGTTGTATATAATGTTTAGGGAACTACAGACCCATAGACATCTGGGGGAAAGAGATTATGGGCAAAGGAACTTAATAGACCATCTAAGGTCCCAAGAAGAAGTGGGCATGAGAGGCTTTGGGAAATTAATGCATCTAAAAGAAGTCATTTTGGGGGAGGAGGGAGAAATTATTTAAAACAAACAAGCAAAAAGCTCAAATAGACCCACATAGGACACATGCCTAGGAAAGACCTCAGAATATCTTAAGCCTTACTCCAACCTGATCCCAAGGCTGAATAGTCCACTAATTACTGGAGATCTATGCCAGCCTTCCAAGATTGGGAAGGTAGATGTGTTTTCAATGCCTAATTTTCAATAAACAATCACAAGACATATAATTAAACATGGCCCAATCAAAAGAACAAAATAATTACCAGAAACCATCCCTGAAGAGAACAGGCACCAGACTTTCTAGGCAAAGACTTTTAAACAGCTGTCTTATATATGCGCAAGATCTAAAGAAAAGTATGGACAAAGAACTAAGGGAAATGAGGAAAATGATATATGAACAAAATGAGAATATCAACAAAGAAATAAAAATTACATTGAAAAAGAAACAAAAAGAAATTCTGAGCTTGTAAATACAGAAACTAAATGAAAAATTCACTAGAAAAGTTCAATGGCAGACTCAATCAGGAAAACAAAAGAATAGTGAACTTAAGGTCATTTGAAGTTAGCAATTCTGAAGAGGAAAGGACAAATGTATGAGGAAAGTTAACGGACACTAAAGGACTTATGGTGCATCATCAAGTGGACAAAATACATTATTAGAGTCCCAGAAGGAAGAGAGAGAGGGAGAAAGGGGCAGGGAAATTATGTGAAGAAATAATGGATAAAAACTTCCCAAATTTGAAGAAAAATATGAACATGCAAATATAAGAAAAAGTCTAAGTAGGATGAACCCTAGGAAACCCCCACCAAGACACATTATAATCAAGTTGTTGAAAGCCAAAGACAGAGAATCCTAAAAGGAGCAAAAAGAAAGTGAATTGTCAGGTACAAGTGACCCACAACAGGATATAAGTGGATTTCTCAGCAGACACCTCACAGGCTAGAAGCAATGAGATGATACATTTAAAGTGCTAAAAGAAAAATAAAAACTGTCAAATAAGAATTCTATATCCAGCAAAACTGTTATTCACAAAAGAGGAATACATTATGACATCCTCAGATAACCCAAAGCAAAGGTAGTTAATTACCACTAGTCTTATTCCAGAAGAAATGCTAAATAATGCCTTTCAACTTGAAAACAGTACACTCAAGAATAACTCAAAACTTTATCAAAATAAAACCTTCTCTAGTAAAGGTAAGTGCATGAAGAAAAATTTAAAAACAGCATTATTATAATTTTGGTTTATAATACTACTTTTAATTCTTATAAAATAGTCAAAAGGCAAAAGCATAAAAATAATAAGTCTATGTTAAGGGGAATATACTAATATACTATATAAAGATATAATTTGTGACCTCAATAACATAAAGTGGGTAGGAGAACTTTAAAGGAGTAGGGTTTTTATGTGAGTGTAATTACATTGGTATCAATTTAACACAGATTGTCATAACTTTAGGGTATTATATGTAATCCCCATGGTAACCACAAAGAAAACATCTATAGAATACACACAGAAGGAAATAAGAAGAGATTCAAAATGTTACTATAAAAAAATCAAGTAGACACAATGAAAAATGGTAATGCTGAAAAAGAGAGACAAAAACCCTCTAAGATGTGCAGAAAACAAATAACAAAATGTCAAAAAGTAAGTGTGCCCCTAACAGTAATTACTTTAATTTACATGGATTAAAATCCTCAATCAAAAGACTTGGATTGCCATACTGTATTAAAAGACAGAATTCAAATATATGCTCTCTATAAGAGACTCACATTAGATTTTAAAATATGCATAAGTTAGTTGAACATTAAAAGATAGAAAAAATATATTTCATGCAAATAGTAATCAAAACAGAACAGGAGTGATTGTACTAATATCAGGCAAAATTAGACTTAAAGTTAAAAACTTTTATAAGAGACAAAGAATGATATTATATAGTGACAAAAGGCTTAATTCACCAAGAAGATATAACAGATATAGACATATTTATACCAAAATTGAGAGCTTCAAAATATAAGAGTTGAAAACAAAACAGAAAAAAATGAAAGGAGAAATAGATAAAACTACAATAATAATAGAAAACTTTAATTCCCTGCTTTCAATAATAGATAGGACAACCAGACAGAAGATAAAATTAGGAAATAGAAAAATTGTCTCATCACGAGTATCACATTTGCATGAATTTAATCTAGCCACAAATGCTTTTAAATCAACTTTGCTTCAAAGCAGAATGCCAAAATTGGTGATGCACCACTTTTTATAGAACAATTCAAATAAAACATTGCAACAACAAAAAAGCAATAGAGAAATTGAACAACACCATAACCAATTTACCTGACACACTTATACAGAACACTCCACTCAGCAACAGCAAAATATATATTTTCTCAAGTGCACTTGGAGCATTCTCCATGACAAACCTTATGTTAGACAACAAAACAAGTCTTAATAAATTTAAAAAAGACTGAAACCATACAAAGTATCTTTTTCTGATCACAACAGAATGATTAGAAATCAACAGCAGAAAAGAAAACTGAAAAATTCTCCAATGTGCCAAAATTAAGCAACACATTTTTAAACACCCAAAGAAGAAATCACAAGGAAAGTTATAAAAATACCTTGAGACAAACAAAAATGAAACCATAATATACCGAAACTTATGAGATACAGCACAAGTGTGCTGAGAGGAAAATTTATAGCTGTAAAAAGCTTACTTTTTTTTATTTTTAAAAAGTTCTCAAACCAATAACATAACTCTACACCTTAGGCAACTAAGAAACAAACCAAAAAAGAGCAGACTAACTCCAAATCTAGCAGAAGGAAAGAAATAATGAAGATTAAAGACAAATAAAATTTAAAAAAATAATAAAAATACACAAATCAGTAAAATTAAGAGTTAGTTTTCTAAAAGATCAACAAAATTAACAAAATTTTAGCTAGAATGACTGGAAAAAGAGAGAGAAGACAAATAAATGAGAGAAGACAAAAAATTTAGGATAAAAGAGCAGACATTACTATTGACTTGATGGAAATAAAAAAGATTATAAGAGAAACACTCTAAACAATTGTACACTAACAAATTGGGTATCCAAATGAAATAAGTAAATTCCTAGAAACACACAATATATCAGGACTGTTGCCCTAAAGAAATAAAAAATCTGAATAGACTTATAACTATTAACAGTAAGAAGATTGAATCAGTAACCAAGAAAATCACAACAAAGGTAAGCCTAGAACCAAAGGGCTTCAGTAGTAAATTTTATCAAACATTAAACAAAAATTAACACCAACCCTCCTTAAACTGTTCCAAAAAATCGAAGCGGAGAGACTGCTTCCTAGGTCAGTCTATGAAACTAACATTTTTCTGATACCAAAGAAAGACAAAGATACTACAAGAAAACTAAGGATCAGTATCTTTTATGAATACTGATACAAACACCCTCCAAAAATTTCAATAACATATTGAAAGGATTATACACTTCCTCGGCAAAATGAAATTCACTCCTCAAATGCACAAATGATTCAATATATGAAACTCAAGCAATGTAATAAACCACAATTGATGGAATGAAGGAGGGGCAAAAAATACAGTCATCTTAATTGAGTTAGCAAAAGCATTTGACAATATTTAACACCACTTCATGATAAAAACACTCAACAAACTAGAAAAATCTACATCAACATTACAAGGACTATGTATGAGAACTCCACAGCTAAAATCATACTCAATGGTGAAAGACTGAAAACTTTTTCTCTAAGATCAATAACAAGGCAAGGATGCCTGCTTTCACCGCTTGTATCCAAAATGGTACTAGAAGTACTAGCCAAAGAAATTAGAGAAGAAAAAGAAATAAAAGGCATGTAAATTCTAGTAGAATAAGTAAAATTATCTCTGTTGTCTAGATGACATAATCTCATGTGTAAAAACTTTAAATATCACACACATGCACACACACAGAGACACACACAAAACACTGTTAGAGTTAATAAATCGATTCAGCAAAGTTGTAGCATACAAAATCAGCAGGCAAAATTGATTGCATTTTGATATACTAACAATGAACAATCTAAAAAGAAATTAAGAAAACAATTCCATTTGCAATAGCCCCCCCAAAAATAAGGTACATATTAATAAACTTAACCAAAGAGGCAAAAAAACTTATACAGTGAATACTACAAAATGTTCCTGAAGAAATTAAAGAAGATAGAAATAAATGGAAAGACATCCATGTTCATGGATTGAAAATTTTTAAATTGTTAAATGTCAGTACTACCCAGGGCAATCTAAAGATTCAATATACTCTCTACCAAAACCCCAATGACATTTTTGTAGGAATAGAAAAATGCATCCCAAAAATCATAGGAAAACTCAAGGAACCCCAGTAGTCAACACAACCTGAAAAAGAAGCACAAAGATGGAAGTCTCACATGTCCTGATATCAAAATTTACTATAAAGCTATGGCAATCAAAATAGTGTGAAATAGACATGATGACAGACATATGGACCAGTGGAATAGCATAAAAACACAGAAAAGAAACCATAAAATATATTGTCAAATGATTTTTTGGCAAGGGTACCAAGACCAATCAATAGGGAAAGAACAGTCTTTTCAATAAATAGTTTGTGAAAACTGGATATGCACATGCAAAATAATGAAACTGGATCTTTACTTTATATCATATACAAAAATCAACTCAAAGAGGATGAAAGACCTAAAGCTAAAATGTAAAGCTACAACTACAAATATCTTAGAAGAAAACATGAAGAAAAATTTTTCTTGACATTGAATTTGACAATGATTTTTTAGATATGACACTAAAAGCACGGGCAACAAGATAAAAAGTAGATAAAATGGACTTCATTGAAATTAAAATTAAATTGAAAATATTTGTTCATTAAAGAACACTATCAACAGAGTGAAAAGGCAATCTATGGAGAGGGATTAAATATTTGCAAATCATATATCTGATAATGGATTAATATTCAGAGTGTATAAAGAACTCCCATATCTCAACAATAAAAAAAAAACACAATTTAAAAATGTGCAAAAGACTTTAATAGACATTTTTCCAAAGAAGATGTACAAATGGCCAATAAACACATGAAAAGATGTTCAACATCACTAATTTTTGGAGAAATGCAAATCAAAGCTACAATGAGATACCACTTCATGCCATTTTTAAATATGGCTATTATCAAAAGATCAGAAAATAACAAGTGGTGGGGAGAATGTGAAAAAAGTAAAAGCTTTGTGCATTGCTGGTGGGAATGTAAAATTGTGCAGCCACTGTGGAAAACATGGTGATTCCTCAAAAAACGAAACCCAAGATTACCATATGGTCCAGGAAATCCATGTCTGTGTATATACTCAAAAGAACTTAAAGCAAGGGGATGAATGAATGGGTATATTTATATACCCGTACTCATAGCAGCATGGTTCACAACAGCCAAAGGGTGGAAGCAATCCAAGTGTCCATCAGTGGATGAATGGATGAACAATATGAGGTATATACATACAATGGAATATTATCCACCCTTAAAAAGGAAGGAAATTCTGACACATGCTACAACATGGATGAAACTTTAAGATATTAAGCTAAGTGAAATAATCCAGTCACAAAAGGAGAGATACTGTATGATTCAATGGTATCAGGTACCTGAACTAGCTATATTTATAGAGACAAAAAGTAGGATGATGATTGCTAGGGAATGGTGGGAGTGGGAATTGGAGAATTACTGTTTAATGGGTACAGAGTTTCAGTTTGGTAAGATAATAAAAGTTCTAGAGATGGGTGATGATGATGATGGCACCACAGTGTGAATGTATTTTACACCACTAAAGTATACAATTAAGAATGGTTAAAATGGTGAATTTTATATTATGTGTATTTTGCCACAATAAAAACGGTCCCAATTTTAAAAAGCGTTATTTTTAAGGCTTCTGATATATATTGCTCTCCTCAAAGTATTTACTATTTATACTCCTACCAACAGTGTAAGAATTCTACCTCACAACACTAATTAGCCCTCTCAATAAACATATTAATTCAATTAAGATATACTGAAGACCTGCTATGTGCTTAGAATTTCGCAGATGGAGTAGTTGGACCAAGAAGTATTATAGACCTTGATTCTCTATTCTCCAAGAAAAGTAAGAAATATAAAATAATCAGATACAGTGCTAACTATAAAAATGGTACAAATTACATGCAAAGATTCAGAAGGACCCAAGCATTTAAATAAGGCTTCAACAAGGTGGAGTGGTAGTTGGCAGTTAAACTGGGCCACATTTTTCTCAACGTCTTTACATCCAACATGTCTTTATGTTCTATCAATTCTTTTTTATTCCCCTGGGCTCACATCTATTCAGTGGTTCCATTTCTGCTTTCAACACCATGGTGCAGAGTTCCATCTTCATATGTTTTACCCTTCCAACTAGGTCTTGTCCTAAGAGTAACTCCAAACTCCAACGCATCCTGCACACAAGCTGCCAGTTCATTTTCCTGAGTCTCAACTTAGTCATGTTTCTCACCCTCTTAAAGACCCTTAACTATTCTCTATTATTCATAAAGTAAAACTCCAACATTTAAACTATTCAAATGCATCTACCAAAAGGCATCAATGTTCCCATTTTATAATCATCTTTAAATTAATCTATATCCATTCATCTATTCATTTATTTATTCTTTCTCTTAACAACTATTCAGTGAATATCAGTCCCTGGGATACAATGGCAAGCAAAATAGAGCTTTCAGTAGAACAAGAAAAAGTAGACAAGAAATAGTCAATTATGAGAAAATATGATTAGGTGTGAGAAGAGAAATGTAGGGTGTTCTGGAACCACATGGCAGGAGACCTCAATTCTATGTGGAGGGTTTTCAAGAATGCTTCCCTTCAGCTGAAGCCTTAAGTATGAGGAAGAGTTAGAATCCTTGCAAATGGAGGAGGAACAAGTCAAGGCATTTATTTTGGGAATGACAGTGTGTGGGAAGAAAGTCCCCAAAGCCAGAGAGAGCAGGAGGTGTGTGAGAAACTGAGAGAAGATCAGTATGGCTGAGGGGGATGTAAGTAGAGACAGAGCTCACTAGAAAAGCTGGGGAGAGGGAGATCTGCTAGGATGTTTCCAGAAATCTAAGTGAGGGATCGCCGTGGCGTAAGCCAAGATGGTGGCATGAGAGTGGAGACGACCAGATCCACTCTGAGAGGTGTTCAGGAGGACTTGGCATTTGCCCGAAGGACAAGAATGAGGCAGAGCATAAGGCTGGCCTGGATCTCAGGTCTCTGGGACTCAGTCCTATTCCCATGTGGCAGGTGCTGCCGCTCTGAACGGCAGTTGCTGTTGGACAGTGTGGCGAGGGTGAGGGTCCAGACACAGTGAAGGCCAGGACACTGGAATGAGCGTGGCATGTGAATGTGTCTCCTGTGGCTGCTCTTTCAAATTATCACATCCTTGGTGGCTTTACACAACACAGATTTATTCTTTTATGGTTCAGGAGGACAGGAGTTTACAATCAAGGTGTCACCAGAACCTAATTCCTTCTGAAAGGTTCAAGAGAGAATCTTTCTTTGCCTTTGCCAGCTTCTAGAGCCTGCGTTCCTAACCTCATAGGCCCTTCTTCACAACACTCTGATCTCTGCTTCTGTTTTCACGTCTCCTACTAGTGACTCTGGCTCTGCAACCCTTAGACTGACATTGAACTTATTCAAGTCATCTAGGACAATTGTTTGCATCTCCAGATTCTTAACTCAATCATATTTGCTATGTTATTTTTGCCACATCAGGTAACATATGCACAGGTCCTGAGGGTTAGGATTTGAACATCTGGTGGGTGGTCGGGGGGATTATTCTATCACTATTCTGCAGAGGATTTTTTTTTTATTTCTGCATATTACAGGAGTACAAAAGTTTAGGTTACGTATGTTGCCCTTGCTCCCCCTCCCCCCTGAGTCAGAGCTTCTAGCGTGTCCATCCCCCAGACGGTGTGCATCGCACTCATTATGTATGTATATATATTTTTTTTTTTTTTTTTTTGAGACAGAGTCTTGCCCTGTTACCTGGGCAAGAGTGCAGTGGCATCGCCATAGCTCACTGCAACCTCAAACTCCTGGGCTGAAGTGACCCTCCTGCCTCAGCCTCCCAAATAGCTGGGACTTTGAGTGTGCAGTCCACCACGCCTGGCTCATTTTTTTTTTTTTTTTATAGAGACGGAGCCTCGCTATTGCCCAAGCTGGTCTCAAACTCCTGGTCTCAAGCAATCCACCCACGTCAGCCTCCCAAGGTGCTAGGGTTACAGGTGTGAGCCACTCCACCTGGCCTTGTGTAGAAGATTTTGAATTTACCTGTCCAACAAATACTTTCTGAGTATCTGAGCATCAGCTCTACGCTGGGTACTGTTCTAGGAGCTAGGGTTATAACAATACACTTCCTGACTTTGAGGCGCTCACATTGCCCTAAGTCAGTAAAGTATATATATTTTATAGTATCGTAACATAAGTTTCATGGTGGAATAGCCAACAGAGAGTAAGTTTGGTTGTTGAGTATGGGCTCTAGAGTCACATAGAAACTCAAATCTCAGTTCCCCCATTTACTGGCAGACCTTGGTCAGATTAAATAGGCTCTCAGAACTTTCTTGACTATAAAATAAAGATAATAATATCATCCACCACATAGAGACACTGGGAGTATAAAGGAGATAATCTATGCAAAATATGTAGCTGAGCCCAGCAAATGCCAGTTATCACATTGTCATGTTCACTTTTTTGTCTTATATTTTGGTTATGAAAGTATATGTCTATTTCCTGAGTTCAAGTATAAATGTTTTCAGAGATTAAAAATATGTCTTAGTCATTTGTTTAGCTGCAGCGCCTTGCAAAATAAAATGTCTGCTGAAATTAAATCAGTAGATTTGACTTCAAACTTGGGGTGTCTGAATCATAACATTACGTATCACTCGTTTCAATCGATCACTACATCTCAGAGAAAATTCACCAGCAGTCCTGCCCCTCCCTCTTCACCTATCAACAGCTGCATAAACTTTTCAACATGTAAAATTTTGAGTTTTGTGTGCTGACAGAAGAGTTCTGAGAGAGAAGTCTGTGAGAAGACAAGACTAATACTCGAAAGCTTAAACAACAATGTCATCCAAGGCCAAAGTAAAAGAGAAATCAAAAGATCACTGAGGATAAGTGGCTAAGTGATTGGAATAGAAAACAAGCTATTTAGAGTTGAGGAAAGTGAAGTCATTGTGGTTATGCTGATCTCTTCTGGAAGAAATAGGACCTGAACTATGTCTTAGCAAATGAGTAGCTTCCTAAGCAAGAGACCAGTGGAGGCACAGGATCAGATTAGGAAACCCGTTTTGCTGAAGCCAGAGGCCATTCTAGGGAGAGTGGGAAACAAAGCCAGCGAGATAGTTTGGGGGTAAACTATGACAACATTCACTACCCAAAGAGTTTTCAATTCATCTTTGCAGTCAAACACCAGCCACACTTTTTTTCTTACTTCAGAGAATGTTCAAAAATTATATTTCTTTATATATGACAGTAAACCTAGATGAATTTCAACCGTGATACACTAATATTCCAGATTCAGTAACTTGGGTGATGGGAAGGCAGGAGTGGGGAGGAAAGGAGAAGCTGGCAGTGCACCCTGGCTAACGTCTAACAGAAGACAGGTGGCATCAGGGCTCCCAAAGGAGCGACTCATCCCAAAAAGCCTATGGAAGAAAATGAAAACCCACTGCTTTAAAGATTTCTGGCATATTCTCCATTAGAGGTTTTTTTTTTTTAAACAGGTATTTATATTTAGTTTGGTACTCAAAAAAAATTTTTTTTAATGTCAACTGCTACTATTTTTCCCTTCCCTAAAAATGTTCATTCAAGGAAGCTGCTGCTTTTTGCATCTGTTATACAGTTGAACATCTGTGAACCATGAATTACCCTATTGCTGTTCTTGATGAAGTTTGAGAGCGCTGGATCCCAGTGTACCCCTAAGACAGTGGCTTCCCACTACTGCACTGCCGAGACCAACCCTGGACAGCATGCACAGAAGATCCATGCCCTTAGGAGCCGATGGTTTTCATCCTTGCTCTTCTCTTTCAAGTGCGATTGTGATAGAATTCATGACATGGACAGAAGTTCCCACGGATTTTCCAGGCACCTTTCAAGCTTTCCATACCTGACTTTTCAAATCACTCTCCTACCCCTGTCTGCATCCTCAGTTCTGTGAGCGTGTCACAGAAGTCTCGAGAAAAGTCTTCAAGCAAGTTAAATAAAAAGGAATGACATATATTTATGTATTTGTAGTTATTCATTATTTTGGCAGTTACATTTTGAGCATCGACAATGGTCCAAGTTCTGGGTTAATAATTTTCTTAAAGAGTGGAAGGGACTCTCCCCAAAGAAGGAAGAAGAACAGAGAGGAAACTAAGAATTATTGGGCGTCTCCCGTCACCCATGGCAGGTGCTTCAGCTTATCAAGTGACGCCACTCGCATTTCACCAAACTGAGACATACGCCTGGTACCATATGCCCTAAATGGCAGGACTGGTGAATAAGTCAAGGTCTCTGACTCCCAGCCTTTCCTTTGACACTACCAATCCACAGTGCCCTACGTCATTGGCCAATTGTTCACTGGGTTCCCTCACTCTTCAAGCTGAAAAAAGGCAACAGCAAATTAGATGTAACAAACCAATGTGGTGCTGGAACCTTGGGGAGCAGTGCTGTGAGGGGAAAGAGAAGACGCTTTGTTTATACAACAATACATCATTTGTAGAATAATAGATCTGAGTCTCCTCTTCCTCAACCACTCACCACCACGGCAATTTTCTGACGTCTACAGTAGGAATGGCAAGCAGCACCTCAGGTCAGGCTCCTAGTGTCTCGCACGTAGTAAATGCTGTCAGTGAAGGACATCGTGGCTGGTAAGGGCTGGGTGCAAATTTTAATACTGCCATTTGAAATGAAGTAGAAGTTTTAAAACGGATGACAAAACTGGAGGTGTTTCCCTTGTCTTTCACTGATAGCAATGTTTAAGACTTCTCATGGTCCTTGCCGCCTGCCTCTCCACGGTCTGCGGGGCGGTGAGAGGCGGCACTGTGCACAGGACCAGTGAGCGTGGCTGCCCGGCCTCTACCCACCAAGCAAGGCGCTTACGCATGAAGAAAGGACCCAGGCACAGGCAGCGGAGGCAGAGTGTTGCAAGACTGCCATAGGTAGTAATAGCAAATCCTCCCTGCTCCCACATGCTCAGATCTTTCTGGAGCAGAAAGGCTCTGACCGCTGCTGTTGCTATGAGGCACGAGCAGAGCCCCCCCAGCCTTCCAGGATTTAGCCTCAGGTGGCTCTGACTGGGGAGAGAACATCAAGTCCAGATGACTGACTCAGATGAGCTCTCTGAACCAGATTTAAGTGACAGGGAAGCCCTGGGGAAAATGCCCAAAGCAAATGGGATTAGAATATGAACCATGTTTGGCCTAGACCCTTCCAGGCACATTGGCCCCAAGAGATAATGGGTTCCATTGAGAGAGCCAACAGAAAAAGGCTTTTTGATGCTTTACAAACGCTTCTCCCCTAACCCCTTATCCACCTTGTGAACTCTTCTGCCGCCTCCTGGGCCGAGGTGAAGAGCAGGGGTGAGCAGCACGGCACGTGCAGCTGCTCTGCAGGGGAGGGCAGAGGACACCGTGGAAAACGCAATAACTCTTGATGGCCAGGAAAGTTCGTGGTGAGCTATCAGCGCCACCCCATGGGAAAAGAGGGGGGCTGGGCATCCGGGGGCTGCAGGTGAGGGCTGGCCCCAGACAGCGACTCGCTGGCCCGCCCTGCCCTGGCAGGCAGGGGTTGGCTTGGCAGCACCTCCTCTCCCCGTTAAGAATCGATCTGCTCATTCAGTAATTCAAGGTATGAATTACTAAATAAGTGCTACTTCTCAGGAATATTTGTATCTTAACACCCTCTTGCTGACAAATCACCTGAAATAACTTCAGTCCTGTGCCAAATAATGATGTTTCAGTCAATGACGGATTGCATCCATGATGGCGGTCCTGTAAGACTGTAATAATGTATTTTACATACTTTGTATATTTAGATATGTGTCCCTATGCAGATACTTACCATTGTGTTACAGTTGCCTACAGTGTCCAGGACAGTACATGCCAAACAGGCTTGTCCCCAGGAGCAGTAGGCTGTCCACACAGCCTGGGTGTGTGGCGGCCTGTGCCACCTGGGTTTGTGTAAGTGACCCTACGTGTTGGCACTGTGCTGATACATGACTAACGCAACGGCCTCTTCACTCCTTTCTCTTCTCTCCATTTCCACCTGAACACAGCCTCAGCCCATTTCAGTTCATACCACATATTGCCGCCTGTTTGCTCTTCCTAAACAATTGCTTTGATTGTTTTATCTTTTCACAACAAAGTCTTCAGTTTTTCATTACTTTCAGAAAAAAATCATAGCTCTTAATTTGACTTATAGACTCTTCAGTCTGAACCCAATTGGCTTCTTAGGCCTGTCAGTGCCCTGGTCCCCAGCGAAGAATGTCCCTCTCACCGTCATATGAACAAACCTCAGCTTGTCGTAGATCTCACCTTGCGTGTGCTATCCCTTCTCCCTTAAATGCCTCCCTCCTTTCTTCATCTTTCATAAAACCTGCTCATTCTTAAGGACTCTTTCAAATAGGATATTTTAATAAAACTGTTCCTGAGCCATCTCAATCCACAATAATCCTCCCACCTCTAAACAATTGAGACTCTTACTGTCCCTGACACTTAGACATTATTGCCTTACATTAGGTCATAATTTTGTTCACATTTAGTCTTCCTAAAATTACACTAGAAGAAGCCTTTTGAAGCTGTGAACTGAGGTACCTCACCGGCCCTGCAACCTCAGAACAACCACAAAGACCACCATCTCCACGAGGCACCTTCACCAGGGCATGTTGACTCCATGGATCTCGACTGAGGCTCATGAAACTCCAAGAAATGGGAGATTCTTTTTTTTTAAGTCCCAGAAGCCAAGTTTGGAATCTCAGCTGGAAAGAAAACAACATGATTTTCTCACAAAAGAAAACACTCTTCACAGCTTTTGACCATCACTCCCTTGAGAATGAGCTCTAAGACTGAACTAATGAGTCTATTAGAATTAATTAGACTAATGTGAAATTATTTGCTTAATCTAGGGACAATCTCACGGTGGAGAAAATCCCCAGGGAGGAGCTGACCAAAGGGCGGGAAAGCTGCAGCTTCCCCCATCCCTGTGGTTGATGAAGGCTCACGTAGCTGGCCCCAGACAATCTGACAAATGTGGCCAGGAATGAGGGAAGGAGAAGAAACTGGCAAAGTGTGATATTTCTTCTTTCCCTTGTCTCTGCAGCCCTGAGCAGTAGGATTTCTGGAAATCCATCAGAGGGCCGTGATTCCGCCAGTCATCTGGAAGTGGGCTTGACCCTTAGCACACCTGACCAAGAGAGCTGACCTTTCATTGCACTTTGTGCTTTGGCAGTTCCTCCCATTGGCTGACTTTTGGAGGAAATAATGAACAGAGCACCCAACTGTTGAAGGAAAACAGGGATGGAAATGCTGCCCTTTGTGCCTTGCTCAGGACAAGCAAACATTTGCATTTTCAGAGATACTTAAGAAGGCTTTTTTTTCAGCTGGAAAGGTCATTCAGGGTCAATGCAAACAAACCTGGTCTCTGGAACAGACTCTCCAAGAAGGCAGAGGGTGAACTAATTCTGTTTCCTGAGCTGACCATTCAATCAGCCACTGCATCCCTACTATGGACAAGGTTTTCTGTTAGATGAAGTGGTGCTGTAGGAGCTACAAAGCAGGGTAAGACATTAACACATGGTCCCTGTCATTGAAGACATCACCATCTATCTGGGAAGTTATGACTCCAGAACATTGAAGGCAGCTAGCAACACAGGGAAGGAGTAGTTCAGAAAACAAACACAAAATCTACAGCTCAGCATTGGGAGGGATCACTGGAGGTTGGAATGACTAGAGAGGGTTTCCCAAGAGAAGTAGCATTGAAGTCAGAACTTGAAAGAAAGATTTCGAGGAAACAGAAGACTGGAAGGGAGAAGCAATCAAAGGGATATGCAAAACAGAGTGGAGAAGCTCTTTATCTACTGATGTGGAATGATCTCCAAGAAATATTGTCAGATAAAAGGGCAAGATGCAGAACTTGATGTGTTCTGTGCTATCACTTATGTGTGTGTGTATGTGAGAGAGAGAGAGAGAGAGAGAGTATTTACTTGTATCTGCATGGAAGATTTTTGGAAGGATACATAAGAACTGGTGACACTGATTGTCTTGGGAGAGGGGAACTGGCTGGCTGGGGCATAGGGATGGAAGAAAGATACTTCTCAGATGTTTCACTGTATTCCCTCTGTGTCTTGAATTTTGAAACGTGATTTTTTTTAAGAGAAAAAATGGAGTGGAATGAACAACAGAGTACTCACAGCATATTTTATACACTGCTCAAGCTGAAACAG
This sequence comes from Eulemur rufifrons, assembly GCF_041146395.1. Taxonomy (NCBI): domain Eukaryota; kingdom Metazoa; phylum Chordata; class Mammalia; order Primates; family Lemuridae; genus Eulemur; species Eulemur rufifrons. Next base: position 6,590,293 of record NC_090988.1, on the reverse strand, counting down.
GAGGATTATGCCAGAAAGATCTGGGAAAGAGAATTAGAGTAGTAAAATATTTCCATAAGATCCTGGGGGCAGGGGGACTAAGATCAAATAGGTTATTTTTGAAATATGGATATGGACATGGAAGATAGACTGGAGTTGGGCTGTGTTGAGGATGGAGGGCACAGAGCTCATCCAGCCTGTAGCTTAAGGATCTGGATTATGGGATGGAAGTGAGAATGGAAAATGACGCTCGATTGATTGATTTATCGACTGATTTTTATTCAGAGATGAGAATCTTTCAGTTGCTTTTCTTTTCTGCAGTAAACACTTACCACTAGTCTTCAAATTCTCTGCAAATGCCAGAAGCCTGGCCAAGACTTTGCTTGGTGAAATTTTAGTGGCACAATGTGACCTTTTCAATAGAAGCAAATTTCTCTGCATCGTGATCAAAAGAATTAGGAGGCCATGGGCCATGTGTCTTGGAGGAAGCAGCCCTACTAATATGGTCAGATCAGACACAAGAAAGCCCTGACAACATTTAGGGAACAGCGTTTCAGAGAGTCCTTGCCACCTGGACAAAGGTGGAGAAGAGGCTCTCTACCATGAAGCATGTCACTCTTGACTCCACGACAATGTGACCCAGATGAGGCAAACTCCAATCTTAGGCTGCCACCTGCTCTGCTGAGTGCCGTTTCAGAGGGTCCAGGGCACTCTCAGAGTGCATCACCCTGGCTCAGCACAGTATCTTGCTGAGTTTTAATGCTGAGGCTGCCAGCAGAGCCCCCAGTAGTCCCCACATCGGGAAATAGCCTATGGCAATTATGTTTTGTCTTCCTACTTGCGAGGAATCCTTTCATTTTTCTCATCTGTGAAGACAAATCCTCCAGTGTCTCTGGCAAATGAAAGTCCAAGACTGGCCAAAAATATCTGTGAGCAGATCCTGTAGCAACCAGCAATAGCCTCCCCTGAGTATGGAGACCTGACATGATCCAAGAAACTGAGTCAGGAGCACTGCCTGAAAGCACCCTTCCAGAAGCCCCATCTGAGACCTCTAGCAACTGGCTTCCCCTGCCACCTCCCCACACGAAAATGGCCCACAGCTAACTCAAGGGCCAGAGCACCGTGTGACCAGTGGTGCACTGTCTGTGCCTGGGACAGTCTCTCCCTCTCTGCTCCACATCAGAGGTTGGGACTCCAGCTCACTCTTCAGGAGCAATGCATCTTACTGAGTGGGGAAAAAACAAACTCAGTTCCTCCCACTGTACTCTCACAACACGTTTCTAACATCAGGTGTGTGGGGGTTATTTCCAGACACACCAAACAAGCAATGAATTCAGCAGGGTGCACCCACTGGGTGTCGTCTCCTTCAGTTCCAACACTACCTACCTGGAGACAGCCTCAGAGCCCCCAGCTTGGGGGCTCATCCCACAAGACTGCCCCTCACTTTCAAGAGATGCATAGGGCAAGGTATGGAGGGAGGGAGTGCAGAGCTTCCACAGCGTCTCTGGGCACTCCGCCCTCCAGGAACCTCCATGTGTTCAGCAACTCGGAAGCTCACTGAACCCTGTCCTCTTGGGTTTTTATGGAGGCTTCATTCTGGAGGCATGATTGATTACACCACTGGCCACTGGTGATCAACTTAACCTTCAGCCCCTCTCCCCTCCCACCTTGGTTTTTCCTGTGACCAGCCCCCACTCTGCAGCTATGTAGGAGTTGCCAGCCATCAGTCAACTCATTAGCGTACAAGACATCCCTTTGGAGATTCTAAGGATTTTAGGAGTTGTATGCCAGGAAACTGGGAGGAAAACAAAATATATATTCTGTAATACCACATGTACTAGAACACTTCTGGATCTCGACTTTGACCTCTCACTCTTGGGCAGGTGAGAAGATTGAGGAGGTTGACAGTGGAGAACAACAGCACAGAAACCTAACCCAGTCTCAAATTTCACATAAACCCGGACATGGAGGGCTGAGGATTAGGGGACGGCCTCCACTGGAAACAAAACACATTGTGTCTGTTTGATAAAAGGATGCTAGCTTTCTCCAGCAGCATCAAAGTCCTGGTGAAAATGTTTATTCAGTCTTATTTTAAGATCATAATGCTAAATAGGTTTGCTGACTTTCGCATTGTCTGTGGTTTTAAATAATTTCAACCCCTTTAAAAAGTTGGATTGCTGAGTCATGTACTTGGAGGGAGAGAAGGAAATAGGAGTTGGTTGGTAAACAAGGTTGCTTCATACTTTGTCGCTCAAAAAAAAAAAAAAACCTACGGAGAAGAAAGGAAAACAAAATCAGAGGAGACTCAGCAGAGAGAGGGGAGTCATTGGAGGTCTATGTGCGTAATCCTCCCCACGGTTCCACACGTCTCAGAGTTCAGTCTCATATGACTTGGCTGGGCTCCACATCTATTTCTTTTTTCTTTTCTTTTTTTGAGACAGGGTCTCATGCTGTCGCTCAGGCTGGAATGCAGTGGCACAATCATAGCTCACTCACTGCATCCTCAAATTCCTGGGCTCAAGTAACCATCCTACCTCAGCCTCCTGAGTAGCTGGGACTACAGGCACATACAGCCATGCCCAGCTAATTTTTAAATTTTTTGTAGAGACAGGGGTCTTGCTGTGTTTCCCAGGCTGGTCTTGAACTCCTGGCCTTAAGTGATCCTCCCACCTCAGCCTCCCAAAGTGCCGGTATAAAAGCTGTGAGTCTTGGAGCCAGCCAGTACCTCCAACTGCACAGCTGAGCTGGGGGGAGGCTCGGCTTCCTGAGAACTGTCTGGATGCCAATAACCAGAAAAAGAGGGAAGAGTGGCTGTGTAAATTTACAAAGCTTTTTAAAAGTCCACTAAAGTTAGCCCAATGTTTTAGAGAGTAACACTTTAATAAGGGCATGACTTTGTAATTGGAATGGGTTAAACTAGTTGAGAATGAGCTTAGCTAGAAACAGTTAAGGCAAAGCTATTATTGACTAGCTGAGAATAGAAATAGTATGCTCTTTGGTCCAAAGAAGACCCCTCCACCTTTTTACATTCTTTTTTTCTATTTGCTCTTCTTTATTTTATCTATTTTGTTTAATAAGTAAATTAGCTTATGTCTTGTCATTATAAAGAGTTGTATTTTTATGTAGACATTAATTTAATATTCCCTGGGGCTCTTAATTTACCAGTCCCTGCCTGAACTAGTGTGCACTGTATGTGGTTCGCGCCAAGCATCTCACAGTGTGCTAGAAAGGAGCAGAGTCCAGGTAGGAAGGTACATGGACTCTTAACACAGGTTGCAGAAATCCCAGCTGTCAATCATTTCTCTTATTTAGCAGATTCACCTACTTCTAAAGTGAGCTACTAAAGATGCCATTCATTTATGAATTCGGAAAGCTGTTATCGATCACCAACTGTTTACAAGCCACTGTTCTAGATAAGCATGGTTACCCTCAAAGAGATTATAGTCTAATGTAAAAGAAAAATAGGAAATAGGTGAGGGCACTGTGCTGTAGGAAGTTTAAAGACAGGTAAGATCATAGCGTGCTATGGAGACACAGAGAAGGCATCTCAAACCTACCGAGGCCAGGCACATACATGGGGCAAGGTAAGAGTTATTCCGGCAGAGGTGGAGGACTGAGGAAGGGCCAGGGGAGGTTTGAAGGGACAATCCAAGGAGAGGAGGAACACAGCAACCTGTGGGGGATATGCAAGGGGGTCAATGCTCCCAAGTATTCACTGGGTGGGGAGACCGATGATGAATGAGGCTGAGGAGGTGGGTGGTGGCAGATCTCAGACGCTGTGCTCTGGACTTTACACTTTTTCCCAAAGGCAGCCCAGAGCCCCTGCAGGGCCTTTGCCAAGGAGGCAGAGACACAATCAGGTTCGTGCTGCAGGCAAGCAGCTCCTAGGTGATGGCGGGCACCCTGGCCACCATCACTCTGATCTGAGTAACGCAAGGGATAAGGAGAAGCAGAAGTAGAATGGTGGCAGTGGGGAAGTATTCCAGAGATTGAAATGATAGGGCTGGGTGACAGAAGGGGCAGGGGTGGGGAGTAAGAGGAAGTGACCTTGAGGTTCAGTTTTTAATCTTAATTGCATGTCACCACTTTTGAGAACTCCAGAGTCGAGAGGCTTTCCTGTCTGTACTGTCTAACTCTGCTCCATGAGCAATCTCAGACCCGCACAACCATGGATTCCTTTCAGATGTCAAAGTCAAAAAGCCAATAGGTAGTAAACACCCCAGGACTCAGCTTGCTCTAGTTGCCCTCTGAGACTGGGCCCTCCTTTCAAACTCATTCTCTGCACGAAGGGACAGATGGCAGGGAAGTCGGGGTAAGAGAGAATATAGGAGAGGAAGGCAGGGGGTCTCACATGTGCTGGGGCACTGGCCTTTGAGTGTGCACAGCAAGTGCCTGCTTCCTTCAGAGGCAATGTCAACGAAAAAGAAGGACAAGGAGGTACCCAAGGACACACAAGCATATGGGATGGCGTGCTCCTGCCAAGGAACCACATCCTGGCACAGGCACCTGCCATGGTCACCAACAAAGATTCCGACAAGCTCAGGGATGTGTTGCCTTCACTCCCAGCCCTGGCTACTCTTCCATATCCTGTTGCTGCTGTGGAAATATTTTGGCTGACATTCTAGTTTTTTAATAATATCATTGCTACACAACCGGGTGTTTCAGAAGTGTTTGTTTTTGTATTTTTGTTGTGTGTGTGGTGGGGTTTTTGTTTTTGTTTTGTTTTGTTTTTATTTTTATTTTTATTTTTTTGCCACTTAGCACCACGCCCAAGAGAATGCAAATATTTCAAGCCAAATAGGATGCAAATGCAAATGCAACAAACAGCTGCTGCTTGGATGTTGCAGACCTCAGGAGAAGCAATTGCTTATTTCTCTTCTTCTCTTTTCATCTTTCTCCTCCTACTGCCATTCTCCATCTTCTTTTTTCACCCATTCTCTCCCTCTTGCATTAAATGGCACAGACAGAGACAAACCCACAGCAGCTGGCCTATGGTCATGGACTTCCTGAACCAGAAGCACCAGACAAAAAGAGTCCTCTCTGTCCCACTGCAGTAACACAAAAAGGAAGAAAGGATTCACATTTTTGCAGAAGAGTTAATAGCATCTTCACAGGGATGGAATTTCAGAAAAGATCTTTTCCTTCCTAAACCTACCAGCTCTCACTCTTTTTCTTAGGTTGAAAACATAACAGAGACATCAGCAGGAGAGTTGACTGCTGAAATCCAGTCTTAACCTTTGAAAATATAATTTATTTAAACCCAGCGTATTACAGAAAGCCCAGCGTGGATGGCGGATTAGGTGGCCACGGCAGCTTCAGTCAAAGGAACAGGATAAACTGAGTGTCTCCCCTGAGATCATTCCTACAGGATGAAAACGATTTCAGCCCAAGACACTGAAACAGAAAGGTCCTAGCGGGTGGGAAAAAAGGATAATAGCGAGATGGCAGTGGAGTCTTCCTAGGGGCAATGGCTAGTGAGCATCGAGCCATGTCCACTGGGAAAGCTCCCTGGGAGTGGAAAGAGGACAAAAGAAAAAAAGGCTTCAAAAGTGTCTAAGGACCACCAGCAACACTATGGCCCAGACAGACTATGGTCTCCCTGGATTCACACAGCTGTCATGACCCAACCCACCTGGCAAAGTAAACAGGAACCCAAGACAGGTGAAGGAAAATGGTGCTTGGGCCAAAACCCAGTTAAGGTAGTTCTAACACAGAGTATCATCCTCCAGGGGATTTGCAGCTGCTCCCTTGATGGGAATGTAAATAGGGAACAGCTGGACACCTAATTGTCTTCCCAAAGCCTGGTGAAATGGCTAGAGACTGGTCAAATGGTTTGATTGCATACAGAGAGAAAGGTAGGTAGAGAGAGAGAAGAAATACTGAGACAAGTTATAAGTACACTTTTTCTACTCTGATTGCTGTTGGGTGGTTAGTTTTTTCTGATCCAAAATGGACTTCACAGGAGAAATTTAGTGTCAATGAAAATGTGCTCACTCTCATAGCTCAGATTTCAAATACTTTCCCTGTGTGGCAATAATTGGTAGTGAATTTGCCTTTTCTTTAGTAGGAAAGAAGCCCACAGCACATTCATTCAGCAGAAATAGGCATTTATGACATGTTAGACCACGTGGACGTGGTGGGGAGAGCAACAGAGAGTCATCCCAGGTCTTTCGTTCATGAAGCACATGATCTAGCAGAAAGGCAGACTTTGCTCTGGTAATGATCAATACCAGATCATTACCAATCTGAAAAGAGAGTCTAAAACCACCTACCAGTCACCTCCCTAAAAAGAAGTTGGCAATTCATAAATGACAATATCAATACCATGGTCATTTAGTGATTCTCCCTCCATTTTCAGGCACTAGACTGGGCACCAAGGAGAGGGAGACGCATGAGACACAGCAGCAGAGAGCTCTGAATCCTCAGAAAACACGTGGCATTGCTGTGCACAGCCATCCCCTGGCTTGCAGCCGAAAGGTCATTGACAAGCCTAGCAGTGCCCGTCTGACAAAGTTTCGCTCCTTTTCCATTACAGTTGCTCTTCCTCACTTTTTTCTCTTTTCCCTTCAGTCTTCAGCCCATGAAGAATGGCCACAGCTCTTTACATAGCAGGAGCTTTTGAAGGACATAAAATAAGAACTGTCTTTGGTCCCCTTTAACCTATTGTCTGAACTGGTCTCTGAGGAATGGGTGGCTAGCGATCTCACAAAGAATAGTCTTTTCCCTTTCAAATGGTGAACGCCTTGCCTTCTAATCCCAGCAAGCCCTCCCATGGGAACACATCAGACACCTGCCAGCCGATGGCAGTGGGTGGAACATGCATATCACAGCCATTCAGAACTTCAAAAAAGCTTTGAATCCCATTCATTTTCACAATTTTTGCTAGGATTGTTGGTGGAAGTTTGATGGAGACTTTTTTCCCCCTTTAAAGATGGGCAGGACCTTTTCAGCACTGTCCACGGTAAGATAACTGTGAATTGGGACCTGGGATTTCCCTGGTAGGAAGCGGGAACCCACCGCATAGCCACTGTGATCCAGCCATTTCTTAGTCTGGAGAACATTTTTCAGGAGAAAGGGAAGACCAAAGATTTTCCTCAGTCTCCTGGGGAGAATATTTATCACTTGCAGAAAGAATAAGCCAGGAAAGGTATCTACAACTAGCCCTCAGTTCTTTCAGGAGACTGAAGGAAAAGAAAGTGGGAAATCCTCATGGAGGGGGAACCAAACAGGAATTTTCATCTGCTGCTGTTATGAACCCAATTAGATATATTTTGAGGAAAGGGTGTATGTATATTAGATTTTAATTAAGTAGTGTTAATTATAATCTATGAGATGTGCTTACTGCTTATCAGATAATTATGAGAAAGCCAATTTGGCTGCTGGCTTGTGACTAATTAAGTGGAATTAGTAATGATAATTATAGATTTCATTTTGGTTTGCCTTTATTGGGAAAGGGGCAAATCTGCTTGGGCTAGGGTGGATCAGGGCAAAGGGCAGAACCCACAACCCCGCTGGAGGGCACCCTGGGCTTTGAGAAGTTGGGAACAGCGGGAGGGTGGAGGGAACAGCCTCTGCTGGGGCCTCCTGCCTGCCTCTCCCACCTCCACAGTCTTACTGGCCTAGCTCTTCTACCCTGCTTCTCCCTCCACAGGCCCGCCCATCTTCCTTTACAGAGAAGTTCCAGGGTCTATTTTAGCGAGGAAGAAGCTTGACTCTGAGTGAGAGATCTCGGCGGCCTGACCACAGAATTGCAGTTCTGAATTTGGGGGAACGCAGTGCATCTGTGCTCCCAGTGCACTCACAGATCATGCCACGGCTCGCGGTGTCATGTGGACAAGACACAGCCCACAGCATCTTCCGTGTCCCAACCCCAAATGAACCACCTGTCATGCTTAAGGGAGTCATTGCATATCGTGGATTGACTGACTTCTTTCAAGCCACCTTTCTTCTAAAAGTTATATAAGACAAATGACAGACCTATAATTGGAGTACAGGATCTACTTCCTTCAAAAGGCCATTGAAACTAACCTGAACTATAGACGCACTAAAAAAATACTTTCTGTTCCATGTTCCCATGTGATACAGTATTTTGACATTTCAATTACGTGTTTCCTCATTTAACATTTACCTCTGCCTGGTATTTAATATTAGAATTTGAATTCCTCGAGAACTGATGCTGTTGTAACCATTTTTCATTTTTTGACTCTGAACGTCTGCTATCAAATAAACTCACCCTGGGGCTGTGGCACCTAAGGCACTAGAGTTAAGTGAAAAAGAAGTCACACCGTCCTAAATTGATCCCAGGCCATCACTATAGCATTGATATCTTGGGCAAATCACTTAATCTACCTAAGTCTCAGGTCCTTTTGTTGCTTTCTGAAAAACCTGTGTAATAATTTAAAGGGTGCATAGAATAGCATTTAGAGCTCAGCACAGTTCTTGGCCCCATAGCAAGCACTCAGCAAATTAGTCTTTCTCTGTTGGCCCATGAACTACTTGCATCTGAGCCACTTGGGGGAAGTGCAATGGATGCAGATACCTGAGCCCATCTCAGACCCCTTGAATCAGAAACCTGGACCAAGGCCCAAGTGTCTATATTTTCCCTGTATTTTTAAGCTAAAATTATTTTCACTTAATCAGAGCACCAAGAATGCAAAGGCTTATTCTCACATTGAGGGGCCCTGGCACACAGGGGGCTCCAGCCAGGCCTACGCATACACAGGTGAGAGGAGAATTGAGGTTTTTACTTAGCTAAATAGCTCACCAATGCTAAATAAGTTTATTGAGATTAACCATATGTGGATATGAAGTTGTAGCACAAATTTGAGGCCAGGATTTTATCATGAAGCTAATTCAATGCCAGACAGTCACTGAACAGCTTCTATTATACAAAAATGCACAGGCTGCCTCTATCCCAAAAGAGTCTGCAATCAAATATAACATTAGAGCTTAAGAAACCCTTAAAGAATAGGAATCTAATCACCTCATTTTACCAGAGAAAAGAGTGAAGCTCAGAGAAGGGATGCAATTGACCAATAACTACACAGCTCTCTAGGGGCAGGCGCTGTATTAGAACCCAAGTCTGTGTTGTTGGACCACAATCCTCCTTCCCAGATTTGAAAAACCCAATGTAACTGTGGCTACAATTTCAGTTAGTGGAAAGGAAAAGCATTCAGGGCATCCACAGGAGTTATTTTGTAGTACAAGTCCATAAAAGATCATATCCCCTAAGTCATTGCTGAAATCCATTGTTTATTTAAAGGTCTCATTCCAGTATGAAAAATAATCTATGACTACAATAAGCGCTATGTTGGAGGTCTATCCCAGCTAAGCTTTGACAAACAGTTGAAATTTCAAGAGGTTGGGATGGGACACAGAAAAAAAAAAAGAAGAAGAAGATTAAATGAAATAACGTGCATGACAGTGTTCATTAACTTTAAACAAGATAAAACAAATGTAAGGCATTAACTATTCAAAGGGCTGAAGGAGCACAGAAAGGAGGGGCGGGACACTGAGGGCCTCGACTCAGGGGATGGCAGGTAAAGAGGGCCACTAGAGGCTCAGATTTCTAAGAGATGAGGGAGTGAGCCTGAGGTCAGGACCCAACGGGCTTCCAGCATCCTGCCAAGGAATCCATACAAGGGAAAGTGTTTGTGGTACAGTCTGCATGGCAGTCTCCAGAAAACAGAGACTTTGGAGCTCAGCAGTGCCAGGATCCGAGCAAAGCAGACAACTGTGTCGTTGACGTGCACGGGCTGGGGGCGGAGGCGAGGAAGTCAGAAAAAGCACAGTCGCTGCGAAAAGGCTCGAAAAGCCTCCGGAACTGGGGAGCTCAGGTGTCAGCTCTTCACAGCTGATCCACCAGAGACCCATAGTGGTGAGAGGAGAGGAGCCACAGATATTTGGGGTGACAGGGACGCCAACAGTGGTGTCAGTGACAAGGGAGGAGGACATGTGACAAGAAATGTGAGTCTGGATTCAGACATCCTGAATTCGAGGGGCAGACAGCCTGCAGTTCAGAGTGCCCGGCGAGACGCTCCTTGTCAGAAAATCAAACTCACTCGGGTTTCTGACTTTCTCTCCTAAAGTTAGCCATGGGGAAACCATAGATCACCAAGGAAAGCAGGAGTTTTACAAATTTACATCAACAAAAATAGCAGCAGCGTCTGCTAGGAACCTGAACACTGCCCCGGTCGTGATTGGCTCACGTGGTGGGGTCCGGCGGGAGGCAGTGGCCACAGCCTGGCCAGGAGGGTGGCTGGGGGACCGCAGGGAGGGCTGGGTTGGAGGAGGGTTTCAGGTTCTCCTGTTAGCCCTGTCCTATGTTGCCTGCCCTGTCACCACTGAGTCAGCTGCCACAACCTTAAGATACAATAAAGATGGCAGCATAAATAAATGGGGTGAGGAAAAACGATGTTATGAAAACTCACTTACTATATGGAGAAAAGTAAAGCTTGTTATCTGTTTAACTCCACATTCAAATGTAGACACAGGATACATCAAAGATAGATACGGGGTAGAAATAACAAAGGTAAAACTGAGCATTTAACAGAAAAAAATATGGAAGAGTATCTTTGATATCTTTGTAACCTAGGGGCAGAGAATGATTGCTTAAATAAAAGCCCAAAATGTTACCTAAAAATTTATGAATCTGATCACATCAAAATTAAAAATTTACTTCAACAGAGGACATGATGGATAGAATTAACAGACAATGCTAGATTAGGAAAAGATATTTGACATGTCTAAAAACTGGCAAGACTAGTATTCAGAACATACCAGGAATGCATATAAGGAAAAAGGCAATAACCCCAGTGAACAACATGGGCAAAGAATTTGAATGAGGAATTTGAAGAGAAGAAACACAGGTGGCTTACAAGTATAGAAAGAAAGAAATTAATTAATGATTAGAAAAAATTAAAGTAAAATAAAAATGAGATAATTTATACCTGGTGACTGGCAAAATTTAGAAAGTTTGATAAAAGCAAGTATTGAAGGAAGTAAAACCAAGGCCATTGCATGATACTGCAGATGGAAATGCAAACTAGAGCTTCCAGGTAGACAGACACATAGATGATGGGTAGGTAGAGATAGAGAAATTTATAGGTACACAAGAGAGCCTTAAAAATACACATTAAATGCATCTGAATGGTCCTTTATGGAGGGATGGCAGTGGAGAATGTGGATAAGAATGAATGACTATTGATACATCAATAAGAAATGGGTCTTAATTGCATGATCCAATGATGATAACGTCCCATGAATGAGATATTTGTTTGATCTTCTACATATAAGATTATAAATTTAAAAAAAATCCAGCCATCAGTTGAAAACATGAGCTGGTAACTCAGAGAACTGAGATAGGAGGGATTGGAAGATGCACACCTTAACGTGACAGCCAGACCTGCAGAGTGGCCAACGAATGGAACCAGGAAAGGGAAGCAAGAGAGACTGAAGACACCTAAGAGGTAGCAAAAACCACAGGGAAAAATAACTAGAAACTTTTCAAATTCATTCAATAAGGTTATAACCACCTTGATACAATGACTAGCTAGAGAAAAAAAATTAGTCCAATTTTCCAAAATATATGATGTAAAATGACAATAAAATAAAATCCAGCAGCATATTAGAAATTGTGGCATATACCAGTAGAGTTTATGTCAGGGTACTAGAAGCTGTCAACTATAGACAATCTATCAATGATAAGTCATTATATTAAAATATAAAAGGAAAAATCATGTAATAATATTGTTAGATGTCAAACAAACTCTTATTAAAATTCACAACCATTCATAATTTTAAAAAACAGAAAAAAAGTGAAATATTTAGGCAAAATAGGAAAAAAAGAAACTTCTTAAACCTCATAAAATTTCATAGCAAAAATAGAAAACCTAATATTAAAGTTTGAAACACAGATGGAAATTCCATAAACATAGGAGTAAGAAAAGGGTATTCAATACTATTCTAGAGTCTTAAACACTGAGAGAAGGAAAAGAGATACATTAATTATTACCTAAAATTAATATTATTGTCTTCCTAAAAATGCAAACACCTCATTTAAAAATTAAAACTTGCTAAGAGTTCAATAAAGTGACTAGGTATAAAAGAAATATACAAAAATCAATAGCTTTCCTTTATACAAGCAATAAGCAGTTATAAAATATATTTATAAGGAAAACCCATACAAAACATCAAAAATTATAACATGCCTAGGAATTAATTTAATAAGAAATGCACAAAACCTCTATAAACAGAACTACAAAAAGTTACAGGAGGGTATTTTCTCAAATGCCCTGAATGAACAAGACATCTCCCATGGTGAATTAACTCCTGCCACTTGTGCTGTTGATCTAGATCCACCTCTTATCTTATTTGAGACTTTCCTTTCTGCATCAAGTTTCTCTCTGTGCCAGATAAGTCCTCTCTTCTTATAAACACATTGTAGTGTCACCTGTATCATTATTAAGTAAAAGCAAACTAAAATAAAATCTCCATTACCACACCAAAGCTTGCAGCAAAAGATCTCCTAAGAGTTCCCTATAGCTGGTACATTTGATCTGCATTATTCACAATTTCTATATATGAAAAACCACCTATTTGCTAAAGGTTAATTGTAACCCCCAAATCAATACTTACAGAGCTTTCCTGGTCATTCATGGACATGCACAGAGAAGCAAAAATTTGAGTCCCCTGGCATTCATGTACCTAACTGAGGTTGAACAAAGTGACGTTCTGCTTTCTTGTTCAGCTCTCATCTTGTAAACAAGTGTCCTTTTCAAAATCTATTCAGTGCCACCTTTTCCCCATATTTGTACTTTTTGTTGGCGATGTCACTGTTTGAAAAGGTCCCCCAGGCATAGTGCTGAAGTGCTGTCGAGGGTTCCTGAGTGCAAGAAGGCTGTGACGCGCCTTATGCACAAAACGTGTGGTAGAGAAGCCTTGTTTAGGCATGAGTTATAGTGCTGTTGGGTGTGAGTTCAATGTTAATGAATTCACAACATATATTAAATAAGATGTCTTTATACAGAAACACACATGAGACAATAAGTAACCAGAAGCTTCCAAGAACCTAACCCTGTATTTCCCCTAGGAGCAGTGGTTCTCTATTCACTAATACAACGTTTGGTGATTTTATAGGACATTACCACAAATGACAAAAAATGAATGCATTTCCATTTCTTCCTGTCTCTCTTTCTTTTCTCAATTTCAGTTAAGCTTCCAAACTCATCATTTCGTTGTAATTACTCTGGTTAAGATCACCAATGACTTCCCTATTGCCAATTCCAAGGGTCTGTTCTCTGCCTTCATCATATTTGACAACCAACGACATCCTATGTGAAAGCCACCCCTTCTTGAAGCACTTTTGTCTTGCTCAGAGCTGCACCGTCAGGTTTGTTTTCCTATCTCAGTGGTGGCTCCTTCACAGCCTCCTTTACTGAGTCTTCCTTTCCTTGACCTCTGTGTGGGAGTTCCTCAGAGGTCTCTCAACAGCCTCTTCCCCGAGAATCTTATCCCAACCACTGGCTAAACGGATACCAATATACCGATGATTCCCAAATATCTATCACCGGCAGAACTCTCCCCCAAACTCAGGACTCATCTTCAACTTGCTTCCTGCCACCTCTGCTTGGATGGTATCTTAGAGCTCGGAGAGTCCACAAAGGACTTCAGATGGACCCACACGCTCTGCCTCACTCCAATCTTGCCATTCAGTCGGTTCCTCACACCAGAAGTCTTTGAGTCTTTGGAGCCACTCCTCCTTACTCTTTGTGTCTCCTCTCTCTCTCTCTCTCTCTCTCTCTCTTTCTCCCTCCCCTCTCCCCCCTCCCCCCCGTACAACCAATTAGTCAGGAAACCCTCCGGCTCTACTTCCAAAATATATGCCAAATCCATTAGCATCTCTCCACTCTGCCGTTACTGCCAGAGTCCAGGGCCCCGTCATCTTTCATCCTGATCACATCAACAATTTCCTAAATAGTTTCCCACCTCCTCTCCTCCCTCACGCAACGCACACATCGTCTATTCTTGTCAGAAACTAGAATGAGCTGGTAAATTGTAAATCCGATCAGTCCCCTTTACTCAAAACTATCCAAAGGCTTTCTATTGTATTTAGAATAATACCCAAATCTTTTACTGTGGCGTATTAAGACTTTACATGATCTAATCTTTGTCTGTGTCTCTGACCATGGAGAAAATACTTCATCTTGCAGCGTACTCTTCACTGATATTAAAAAAAAAAAAAAAAAAAAAAAAAAAAACCAGAAAAGGTAGTTTCTGATGTAGGCCTCTTGCATTGGCGGCTTCCTCTGTCTGGAATGCTTTCCTCTCAGATTTGTCCTTAACTAACTCCTTATGATCAGGTCTCTGCTAAAAAGTCAGTCTCTCAGAGAAGATCCCCTGAATATACAATCCAAAGTAGACTTCCTCTCAGTGAAGTTCTGTCCAACCCTGCTGTTGCTTTTCTCTTCGTGGTCCTTACACCGTCTGAAACGGTCCTTATATTCCTTTTGTCCATCTGCTCATCATGGGTCCTCCCCCACCACCCTCCAAATGGAAGTTTTGTGAGAACAGGAACTTCTGCAATCTTGTCTGTCTCAGAGCCAAGGGCAGTTCTCAGCCATGGGTCTTAGTACGTTATCTATTAATTACTAAGTTATCTATTGATTGAATATGTGATCTAATTAGAAATGTTATAGAAATGCCAAATGTGTGTGTGTGTGTGTGTGTGTTTGTAAATATAAAGTAATCCCAATGAGAATCTCAGTGAGGTTGGTGCCTGACTGATCGCCAAGAGCTCAGTGCAGAGAAACATTTGTGAATCTAGCCACACGACAGCTATTAGAAGTAGTGTGGTACGGTCACAGGGATTGACAAATGGATCAGTGGCGTCAAAGTGAAGTTCTAGAAACAGGTTCGTGCATATACAGGAACTTAACAGATGGCAAAAGTGACATTTCGTATTAGTGGAGAGGCAGGCACCTCGTACCACATACATTGTTAGCTTAAAATCGGCCATGGTTGGAGCATTTATACCCACCCTGACATCAGCAAAAACTACACACCAGGGCTTGTTTTTCTCCTTCAGAAAGCTTGCTGTTACCAGCACACCACTGTGCCCGGGACCCATGCAAGACACACGTTCTGAGGGGAGAGTAAAAACAAAGTTGTGGAGGTTATAACTCTCAGTGGGCACCCACCATTCTGAGGTTCCCATCCTGACCTACATATTAATGGCGAAAAATCTCCAAAGGACCTGCTATTTTTGTAGTTCGGTATTTCACTCATGTTGTGAGTCCTTTGTGTCTTGTATGCTGATATACTTGAACCCTGTATATTCCTGATTTTTCATCTTTCGAATCTCATGCTCTGTGAGAAATACATTTATTGAAAATGTCAGTGAAATGGAGTGGAGGCATAGGATGGCAGGCACGGTGAGCGAAGTAAAACGAGACCCGGAGAGAGTTGCTGAAGCCGATCGAAGCGAGAATCCCGAGGAAAGGGGAAGGTGCTTCCAGAGGCAGTGGCTGCCTCTTCTCAACACGGAAGCCTGGGTCAGCTCGCGCAGTGTGTCAGACCACGGCACCTCTCTGCGGAACACCTTCCAGTGGCCACCACCTCGACCAGAACAAAACCACCATCGGGGTGGTCTCTCCTTGCCTGCTTCTTTTGGTCATTCAGGCCCCCTTCAGATGTGGCAGACACGCCCCTACAAGCAGCAGACAGCCTGCTTCCCAGCTATCTTCATGGCTTTCGTCTCTTCCCCTTTAAATCTTGCTTAAAATGTCATCTTCCTTCACCCTTCACTCGTGTTTACTCTATTTAGCTCCATAGCTCTTATCCCCTTATATCATGCCATAGAATTTATTTATTTTTTATTGTCTATCTCTGCTCACTAGAATGGAAGCCCCACGAAAGCAGAATTTCTATTTGTAGTGCACGCTGCTGCATCCCCGTGCCTAGAACGGTGCCTGACAGAGGGGAAATATCTACTGGCTGAACAAGGGAATGAAGAAACAGCAGTGGGAAATTCTGTAAGGAAGTTGACTGGAGCCCACTGAACTTGGGATGGGCAGGGATGGATAGCTTTGGGGCTGGTGACCCCCGGCGGGCAGAGGAGCGAGGACAGGAAGAACACACAGAAGGCAGCCCACGTGCTCCCACGTGCTCGGCTCCCTCGCCAGGCTGGTCCGTGGGTGGCGCCCGCCTGTGCCGAGCTTCACTTTACCACCTTCCCTGAGCATCGCTCTGCTTGAAAAGAGCCTCTTTCCACTCATTTATGGAAGGCATCACGACACACCAGGTGAAGGGGGAAAAACACCTCATTTGATTAATTTGACTGTAACAGGCCTCTTGGGAAGAGAACTGGCTGGGAAAAATATTTGCTACCTGGTTGGAGTTTGGTTCTTGCTGACGGGCAAAATGTCCCCCATCGTGTCTTTAGACCCTTGTCTGAGGAATGCTCACATTCTGTTTTCATCAGGGAGGACTCGGGGAGAGAGAACACAGGCACGACGTACACATGAGCTATGCGAGGAACCCCAGAAAACCGCACAGAGGCAGGCGTGACTGAGCCAGGCTGCGGCAGCACAGTGAGCTCTGAGATTCTCTCGTGGAGCCCCTTCCATGGGGCAGAACCTCTGTCTGGCGCAGTGCCTCGGAGAGACAGTTGCCTGCAGCGTGGGTAACGTAAATACACAGTTGTCCCTTGGTGTACGTGGGGGATTGGTTCCAGGACCCTCATGTGTGCCTAATCCGCACACACTCAAGTCCCACAGTCTGCCCCGCAGAGCGCACGTGTATTAACAGTCAGCCCTCCATATACACAGATTTCAAACCCAGCATCTGTCTGCGTTTGGTTAGAAAAAAATCTACATATAAGTGGATCCGCACAGTTTAAACTCATGTTGTTCAAGGGTCAAGTGTATATATATTAATACATACATAAATTTACATATAAAATATATAATATGTAAAGGTATATGTGTCTGTATATCTGTGTGTGTGTATAAGCGAAGTATTGGGCATATTTACATTCAGCAGGCAGAACAGATATGGCAGAGGAAAAATGGGGCCAGGAAAAGTATAAAAGAAGGATCAGGAACCCAAATCAGGGAAAACCCAGAAATAGCAGACCTCTTGTATTTCTCACTCATGACACCTTTCTATCCTGGGCTCTCACTGCGAGCTTTACACCTTGATTAAGACTCAGAATAGCTGGGGTAGGCAGGGCAGGAGATGAGGCAAGTCCACTTGAATCAATGCACTAGAATCATGCACAGGGCTCAATCCACAGAGAGGACACTTGGGAAACCCATGTCATCGCTGGCTACTCCGGCTTTTACAACAGGCCCATCTCCCTAGTTCTCTGTCCTGCTCTAAGGAGAAACCTGGCCTGGCCAAAGGTGTGGACTAGCGGACGTGCAGGGAGGGGACAGTGGGGCCACAGAGAGCTACGGCACAGCTGCATCGGCCGGGGGAGCTGAGCCAGGCCCCGCTGCGCCCACCTCCCAGCTGTGGTGGTCTCTGGTCCCTGGAAGAGGAACCATTTCACACATGTGTGTTGAGCACCGAAGGTCTGCTTTGTACGAGTGCTTTTTGCCTTTTTTTTCTTTTAGTACTTAGTCCCCTAGGAGACAAACTCTTACTTCAAATCAGCTTTGCACCCTCAATAACAGCTAGTGTATAAAAGCAAAGGAGGAACAACATGAACATCATGAAGATTTGAGACTAAAATCATCAGTAAAAAGCTGCTCAGAAATTGTTTTTTTTTAATGGCAAACGAAGACATGGCCCTCTGAATGGAGAGCTAAGTCATTAGAGATGAAAACACATCCCAGCATCGCAGAAGAATTAAGTTGGAGACAGTGATGCCAAACTATCAAAGGGGAAAATAAAAAGTAATCCTGATGTTAATATCAGAGAGAGAGAAATAAGAGCTAGGCTGGCAATTACTGCCGAAAAAGTCTAAATTCAGTGCCCGCTACAAATTTTGAATAAATATTAAAGAGAAAATGTGTGCGCACTTAGTGGCTAATGGAAACTTGAGGGAAAATGTCCTAACTGTGAGGTCTATTACATGGCAGAGTCGTCTATTAGATGCTGAAACAATCTCCTTGGGTATGTGGCAGCATTGTCCCTGTGGGAGTCATTTAACAGGGGACAGAAGCACACCGGAGAACAGGCCACCAGAAGCAGTGAAGGGCTCGATTAAGACTCTGCTCCCTTTGGGGAAGGCCCCCCATCCCTCGAGGCCCAGCACCTGCATTGCAGGCTGGGGCTCTCCTCCCCTCAAAACTCTGTACCAAACCAGCTGGGACCAGTGGTGACAAGTGTGACATGAAGCATTCACGGCCTTGCTACCCAGAGGGCCACCTCCCACCTGGCTGGGAGCCTGTGGCCGGCACCTTTCTGAGAGACAATAACAGGAGCCCAGGAAGCAGCACTGCCCAAGCCCGGAGCCGTGCCACGCCTGGGCACACACATGGGGGCACACAGCACCTTTTGGGGAGACCCATTTATTACACAAGGAGCATACAATTCTGGAAATAAGTAGATAGTGAGGATAAATAAAACAAGGCACCAAAATAAAGTCACTCTGAATCTCACTCAGTTACGTGGGTGTAACAGCCTTCCCCTATGTGCACATGTATAATCCTATTTCTTTTACAAAAATGAGTTAAACCACATATAGTGTTATAAAATCTATGAACATATTTCAAATCAATAAAACACTTCTGCAACATCTTTTCTTCATAACCGTTATCCCATTACATAGATGTAGTATAATCTATTGAACTAATTCCCCATTGTTATACATCTCTTTGTCCCCATTTCAAAAAATAAACATCTCCTTAGTGGACATCTTTGTAGTCATTCTTAATTATTCCATAAAATAAAATCATAAAATGGAATTCTGTGTCAAAGAGTGTGCATAACATTTTTAAGTGTTTTGAGTCTTATCACCAAAATGTTGTTTGGGCAGGTGGTAGCTTCCACCAGCAGAGTATGAGAGTGATGTTTTGGTTACCGGTGTTCCTGTCAACAGCAGGTGTCCTCGTGCCCCTGGTTTTGAGGATATGTGAGGGACCCACGGCCACCTCTGTCCAGTTAGTGTTGAGAAGGAAAGGAGAAGACCCCTTGACGCAGGCAGCCTGAGCTATTTCCCCAAAGAGAAGGAACTAAGCAAAAGCCTGCAAACTGTCTTAGAAGGAAGAGGCTATCTGCTTGAAACAGCCAAGACCTTTAGCTCAAATCCATTAATCCTCTTTATTAAACCTGGGTCACCTCTGAGTCTTGGCAAATTAACCAGCATCTCCCCACTGCAAGTGCATCAGGAGGCAGCCCACTGTACACCGCCTGCAATTGTCACGGGCTGGGGCAGCGGGGTCAGAGGGCTTCCCAAACTCCGTCCTCTGCTTTTGTCAGTTTAAAAGAGAACATCAGCTGCACTTGTATAAATTATGGGCCAGGCTGTGTAGGGGCGGGGCCGAGGCAGCATCTCTGCACAGTGGGAGATGTGAAGAGATTGCTCCAGGGCTTCCCTTCGTTGCAGAGCCCCCTGAGAGGGTGCAGGAGCTCAGGGGGTGGGGGTGGGGCAGGTTCAGAGTCCAGGGTGGGCCTGGGTCTGTCCTCAGAGCACCTCTCTTGGCTACCACGCATTCTCTGTTTTACTCCCTCCCCAAAGCCTGCCAGGAAGAGCTGAAATTCTCCCTTTGCTGTGTCAAGACATGAAGTAAACATAATGCTGGAGCCCAGTGTGGAAGGGCTAAGACAGAGACAGAGAGACCAGGGTGGGGAAAGCGTGCAGAGGCCCAGAAGAATCAGAGAAAGAGAGAGAATCAGAACCAGAGCAACGCCAGGAAAACTGGCTCAGAAACCCACAGGTTTCCTTCTCAGTGCCTTCCTTGCACGATCTGGGCCTCCCTGCACCTAAGACAACTTGACTTTGAAAATATAGTGTGTTCTTCTCCCTGCCCATTTACATACATTGGCTAAAGCTGAACAGTAATTCAAGAAGCAGGTTAAGTGACGTCTCAGATGCAAGACGGATGTAGGACCACAGACGCAAGCCTCACTGGAATCAGAGTCCACTAGAGTCATGTGATTAGTTCTATGTTCCACTTGGTAGGAAGGATGTGAAAACCAGTGAGGGTCCAAAGGAGAAATGCAAAAAGAATTTAAGTGTTAGAAACCCGTCCTATAAAACAGGGCAGGACAGAAGAGTATCCATGTGGTCATTTTAAATATAAGAAGAACTACCATGGATGGAGGTACCGAACCTGACTGGCTCTAAGAGGGACTGACGCATTTAAGTTTCACAAGAACTCTATGTGGCACGTGGTAACACCATTGCCATTTTACAGGTGAGGAAAACAAGGCACGATGAGGTTCTATTGTGTGTCCTACTCCACAAATCCCAGGCTGAGAAGCAACAGGGCCAGTGCTGGATCTCAGACATGCAGCCAGCATGTATATGCACCCCTGCAGTCGAGGAACCACCGGGACAAAATGCTCTGTCTCCACGGAGGACCAGCTGAAGAGCCACCAGCTCCCCACAAAGAACCGCATTTTTGCTGACCTGAAACAAAACCCGCTTTTCTGGACAGTGGAGAACGAAGGGAGAATGGGGAGCCACAGACACCATGCAGAGGGTGGGCAGGGACAGGTGGCAGGAGCAGGTCAGCACTGGAGCAAGTGTCCTTCTGTGGTATCTCTCAGCATGCCCAATATGGAGGAAAAATAGTGCCTAGTTTTGCTTAGTATTTTCTTACGCTATCCAAATATTGTGCCCATAACGTGTTACATTTCCAATCAGAAAAAAATACATACATGGGTGTATATTTCAACGCCCCCCTGCTCGCTGCCCCCATGTGTGGGGGAGCTAGAGTATTAACCCCGCTGGTCCCCGAGGATCATGGTTTTGACCTTTCCTCAGCCCCAAGGGGAAGTTCACGCTTTGAAACTCTCTGTAAATTGCACTCTCCTTCATCTCTGTCCTGGGGACAGGCTCACTGACTCCCATGCATGGATTTGGGTGAGAATAAATATCTCACAGCCTGGAGGAAGGGCCACACACCTGCTGCCTGGGAGTAGAAGAGTTTTTTTTACAATAATTGGAAAACCTTCCAGGAGATCGAAAATACACGATCAACAGCACCAGCAGAAAATAATTTTTTTTTAAACGAAAGATTAATTCAACTCCTAACATCAAAGGAGAAATAGCAAAAGCTGCGGTTTCCTCTCATCTCTGCACCTGCGCACAGCGGCTGAGAGGGAACCAGGGGCCTCACTGCGACCCGGGCCAGTAGGACTGTGTCTGCCACCCTGGCGTGGACTGTGGATGGATTAGCTCCGTCACCAAGGACTCCTGGCTCCGTCAGCCTCTCTCCCAGCCATTATGCTATTAAAAACAGAGGGCGTTTTGTATATTTAATTGCTCGAATGTCATTTCACTGACATAATGCTTTTTCCTGGCACTGCATATATTTCTTGGGTCTCCAGTGTCATGTCCTAGGCTGAGGGGAGGGCCAGGCAGGGGGCCGCATTGCTTCCCACCCTCTGCCCTGCAGGGCCCCCATTAAGGGAGCGGGGAACAGAGCGGGGTGCCCACCAGTGAGCTCCAAAGGCAGGCTCCGGCTCAGACGCTGCTGCTCCCCTGGAAGAGAGAAATTACCTGGCTTAAGTCCTCCTCCTGCATCCAGCCAATTTCTACTCCCTTAATTCAATTCAGCTCTTCCTGACCCCAGCAGGCTAGAGTTCCAGAGTTACTTTCAACGGATAGCACCAATTACTGAGGTGTGAAAATAGAAACCTTCGAATTTTGAGAACAAACCCAGAGATGGGGACTTAACTTAACTGAAAAAGAAGGCAGGAGAGAAGACAGGGAGGAGTCTGAGCAGGGGGAGGAGGTGACTCCGGGGCAATTAGGAGGCCTGCAAAGAAGAAGCGCATGGCATGGGGCCCAGGACAGGCAGAGGACCCTGACAGAGGCCCTGGTGCACAAGGAGGCACGGGGCATGGGGCCCGAGCCCTGGGAGCTGGCGCAGTTTTAGCAGAAAAGAAAAATGAAAACCTGCAGGAGCTCCAGCACCGAGGCCCACTAGCCATTCTGCTGGGACAGAAAGCGCTGGGAGCCTCGATCTCCCCACTGGACAGCGAGGGCCTGAGCATTTGCAATGAGCTCCTCGCCCACCCACAATGAAGAATCCAGCCAAAAACAGAACGTGGAGACAGACAAGCACCAGATTCACCAGTCCTGCTTCTATATGCTGAGTATGAATAGTGCAAACTGTGCTCCCTTAGGGGAGGACTCTCACCTTCATCAAAGATTTTCTAGGCAAGACCCCCACTGCGCAACGCAGCCTATGAAATCTAAACACACATAGTAACCTACTCACACTTACAAAATTCATTAATTATAGCCCTGATTTATACTTTTATGGTCAAAGCCCATTAATTACATGTCTTTGTTATGTTGGTCTACCATCCCTTACAAAAGTTAAGTAGGTACCCAACAAATACTTGAAATGTTTTAAATAAGATGTTCTGACTTACTTAAAGCTAGTCTTGTTATATAAGAAACAGATGACGTATCCCCATGGGATTAACTCTGGGATTATAAATCAAACGAGGTGACATGTCTCCTCACCCCAATCGGCTTGGTAAGGAGCTCCTTGGGGAGAGTCACTCCATACTCTCCACCCCCTGGTGACAGTGAGGGAGCTTCCAGCCACCTGCACCAGGTGGAGTCCAAGACACTCCCAGAGCCTGCAGATCACCAGCCACGTGCGTCACAGAAATCCCACCAGCAGGCATCCAAGGCCTTCGTGGAGCGAGCGCCCCTTCCTCACTAGCCGGGTCCTGCCCTCCTGCCCCTCGCTGCCCCCACTCTACTCGGGGTCCTTCCTGCCCACCACACTACACTCCTCCCTGCCTTTCCTAGAGAAAGTGCCGCCTCCACGGCACACACCCCGGGACCCACCACATCCCTTCCCTTCACCAACCCAGCCATTCCTCTCACCTGCTTTCTCCTTCGGAGATTCACCCCTCCTCAACTCCGCTGATGCTCAAAGCATGTCTCTGACGTAAAGCTCAAAGTCTGCTTTTGGCTGAAGTGTTGCAGAAGAGAAAAAGCAGGCAGAAACTTTGCCTCTAAGGACCTGAACCCTAGGTTTGAGCCCTGACTCAACAGTTAACTCTAGAGCACCACTTGGCCTTTTTTGTAACCTCTCTCTAGGTGTGTTATCTTCTCTGCAAAGTGAGAGAGAATATGCGATAGAGCAATGGCTTAAAGTTTACTCACCTCTCCTGTTCCCACCCTGCAAAAGGGACAGACAGATGCAGGGTGGCTAGCCAGTTACCGAGGCCAGGTGAAGTACTCCTCATCCAAACTGGGTGACAAGCTCCCTGGGTGGGGAGGAGGGCCGCTCCCCTGCCCCCGCCTGGTGCAGTGCCAAAGTCAGGACCAGAGCTCACCCAGCTTGGGCTGGATTGAGGGCCAGCCGTTGCATAGTGTGGAGAAGTGGCTCCGTGTGTGGCATGAATCCATGGGTACAGCCTCAAAATGCATGACCACATAGAAAAAAAGAAACCAAATACCTCTTCTCCCTTCCAAGGCTCCACTAAATGATCACCATTTTCAAGGAAGAAACAAATCTAAGAACATTTTAGCCAGATCCTTTGACTTTCAGCCCAAGCCCTCAGGCACTTCATCATTGGGCCAGCTGTCCCAAGCTTGTTAAAAGACCCCACCATCCTCCTCTTCCCAGGGGATGTCCTGCCGCTGCTTGTGAAATGCGTGGCCAGAATCCCTGCGATGCGAGCTGCACCAACAATTGAGCCCATGGCGTTGAAAGGAGAAATTCTCCAGGACTGGACGTGGGTGGCCAGCATCCTGGTTGGCCTGGGACTCACAGTGCTCAGGATGCAGGGCTGTCAGTTTGAAGATCGGGACAGTTCCTGGAAAACTTGTTCAGGACGAGTTGTACAACTTGGCCTGGACTTGATTCCAGAAAAATCTTCCCCTCCTCATTAGCATTGATAGGGCAGGAATGCCAGAGTTTGAAAGGATGCAGCTGGATTTGAGGGCTGGCAATGCAAATATGCTCTAGACTCTAAGCTCTCTGACGGCTTTCTCTTCTCTTCTCGTTTCTTACATAAAGGAAAACTAGTTTCAGAAAAATGTACTTGCCTAGGAGTCATCTTTAAGCGGCGGAGTTGGGTTTGAAACTCATATCTATGGGATCCCTAAACTCCTATTCTTTCCCTGGCCCCTCAGCTCTGTGGGGACCCTCGCTATCTTCCAGCCCCAACAACCGGCATCACCACACAATGCAAGGGCTGCCTTTGAGGAGTTGCACACACGTGCGGGGTCAGCTCACTTAAACTCAGCGGTCAGCAACTCCTCCCCCACCGTCCGCGTTGCAGCCACGGCCCCTCCACACCCAGCTGAAAATCCTTTCAGTCCGTAAACACTCAGATACAGTTCCCTCCACTGCTTAGCAGCTATTGACACTAATTGCCCTACAGAGTGTGTGCAACTGGCAACACCTTATTAAAAGTGAAATATATTATACTGTCCACTTATTGCTGCTTTATAGAGATAAAGTATTCTTACTACGCAGAGAAGCTGGCAAAGAAATTGACAAAGTGGTTTCCAAATAGAAGCCTGCACGAGGCC
This sequence comes from Eulemur rufifrons, assembly GCF_041146395.1. Taxonomy (NCBI): domain Eukaryota; kingdom Metazoa; phylum Chordata; class Mammalia; order Primates; family Lemuridae; genus Eulemur; species Eulemur rufifrons. The sequence goes on along the minus strand of NC_090988.1, from coordinate 6,565,635 downwards.
ATTCCCGGGGCACAGGGGCTATCTGGGTTATGCTGGGCTGGGAGTGTCCCCCGTTTGACCTAAAGATTTTGCCATGCCGAGAATCCCGCCCTCCGCTGTTCCGATTTCCATCTCAAAGATTAGCCTCCGAGAAGCCAGCCTGGGTGCGGAAAAGAAGACAAATGTGGTTGTTCTCAGAGCTGAGAACATAGGCCTGGCCCCATCTGCAGAGACAATCCATCTCCTTCCTCCCAAGGACAAAGCGGGGTGCAGAGGAGACAGGCTAACGGGAGTGCAGGGCAGGGAGGGCGGAGGAGGAGGAGGGGCAAGGTGAGAACAAGAGACCTCCGGTCCCAACAAACATGGGCCAGCACAGGCTTCCTGAGAAAGCCCACCAAGCCCCAGATTCCACATTTAAAACAAGGTAAATGTCAGCAATCTCTGTGTAGACTTGCTGTGTACTTACACCATCAGGGAATGCTCCTACCGCCTAACCCCAACAAAGCCAACTGTCTGAGCCTCTGTCATACAGCACAGGTCCATCCTGAAAAGAAACTGGATTAACCTCTGCCCAAATCCCCCAAAACACTTTCACTAAACGCCCCCAAATCCACGAATGCCTGACAACTCGTATGGCACGTGAGCTGAAAATGGTTTTTACATTTTTAAAGAGTTGTAAAAAGGAGAAGAATATGAGATAGGGACTGTATGAGACCCACAATGCCCAAAATATTTTCTCTCTGGCCCTTCACTAAAAAGCGTTGTTTGCTGACCCTGTCTTAAAGGGAAGAACGGGAAAGTGAGAGGAAGGAAAACCCCGGGATGCCGGCAGGACGAGGACTGATAGAGAAATACCATCAGGAAAATACGTCCTGCTTCTATCATAGCAGACTTGGCGCGAGGGCTGAGATCTGATTAACTGCTAACCACACTCGCGGGAGGGAGTCAGTCGGCGGGAGCCCTCGCCTTTTGTCTTGGCAGTGTTTTACTGCCCATCCCCATCCGTGCCAGCACTGAGAAGCGGCCAAATGGGACAGGGTGGCCCCAGGAGCTAGCAGATAACAAGGGAGATGGAATGATGGAGAGAGGAACCTATTGTCCCCGCCACGTTTTGTGTTTCTGCGATACCAAATTGCCTGATCGCTTTGACATTTCCGAGACCAAATTAAAATGCGCCACCATGGAGACAAAATGTCATTAGCCTCATTATAAGTGATTGTGTTAAAATAAATACAAAAATAAAGTGGGAATTAGTCCAAACCATTAAAATACAGAAGCAAAAATGGCCAACAGGGACCTTACATGTGGCAGACTAAGAAAGGTTGAGACACCCCCCAAGGAGGCAGGAAAGATGAATGTAGCAGGCACCAGTGACAAAGCAACAGGCTCTGGTGGCCATGGCGGAGCTTGGGCACTAAGGCAGTTGCAGGTTCTTCCTCTGCCTCGTGCCACATGGCCTGAGGAAGGACACTCGCCCTTACCAAACCCCCGAATTCCCTCTCTAGGAAAATAGGAAAGTAACATCATCTTTTTCATATATCTTTTAAAAGTTTCACTTGTAAGTGGGAAGGAATAAAAGCATGGCCTTTTGAGATGGATACTGTTTTGGAGCTGGCCACCTGCAGGGAAGGGGACAGGAAGGCTCTCAGGCAGGGACAAGGGTATCCTGGCATGGTCACCTCCTAGTTTTCTCCAGAGGGTGAGCCTGGCTACAGAGCAGACTCCCCCACAGGGAGAGAGCCGAGGTGTGGCACACAGAGACACGGTTCTGGTGACAACTCCTTCTGACATAAGCGCAGTGCTTTTCCTGGGAACCTCCTATCCTCAACCGCGCTCATCCTCCTCCCCTCCCTCGACGCGTTGGCTCTTTGCCACTTCACTCCACCTGCACTCACATCCCTCGCTCTTTCGTCCTCCCATATCCATCTCCCACCGAAGCCTCAGACTGGATCCCAGAAATCTGGTCCCAGCCACTCAGTTTCTGGTGTCCACCAATGGACATTGGCCTTTAGTGCCCCGGTCTTACAGACATTAGCCATAAACAAGCAGTGACGTGAACTGATACCTCCAAACAAAAGCCTTCACTTGCCTTAGAAAAAGGACATCAGTTCTAACTTCCACCACTGCATCGCCCACCACACCCCCACAGAAGCCATGTGAAGCCTGTCCCCAGAGCAGTAATGACTGAATACGTTGAATTCCTTCTCTTCCACACTCTCGAATGACATCTCTCATCAATCACTGGCCTCTTCTCCAAATGGTGCCGGGGACTACTGTCTATCGATTGGAAGCTGGCACCATTTCTGTTCCTTGAGATTAAGGACTGTGGTTTTCACCATGCACAAAATAAGCCTCTCTGATAAATATAAACCAACCCAACTGGAAGCACAATGGTAGAAAAATAATACCTTATGTTAGCATGACATTTCTTCCTATTTTCTAAATTCTCTCTCCATCCATAGCACCCTGGACCAACACAAAAATTTCGTGATGTGACAAAGGCAGATATTCTCATTCCTTTCTAATGTCTGAGAAAAACTAAGGCCCCTGGAAAGAAAATGTCTTGTCTGAGATCCCACAGTCTGTAGAAAAGTGGGGTTAAAAGCTGCAGGTCTTAACTCTAAGTTCAGTCCAAATTCTTGAATTACGTTGTCTGAGCTTCAAAGAGTAGAACAAAGAACTCACTGGAACCACGAGAGGGCTTATTCCCAGATGCCTGAAAATGGCTCGGCACATAAGAAGGGCCTCCAAAATGCTCAGTAGTAATGAGCAAGGGGGCTCAGAGGGCTTTGCCGATGTGAGCTCACTAATCCACGAAAGCTTCCAGCACAATCTGTGGCAAGAAGTGGCCTTTCTGTCTTTGCCTCTGTTCCTCTACCTGCTCCATCATCACAATCCCTCAGGAGATGTGTGGATGGATTAGTGACTTTTCATATTATTATATCAATTTAGCCTGAGACAAGGATCCTGGGAGAACTGTTGGGAACACTGGCCGGCAGGAGAAACAATGAAACCGTGCTCCCTGGTAAAACTGGAGAGAGCAGGTGCTGCAGGAGACAACTAATGGCGGTGCCCTAACCACATAAGCAGAAAAACGTCAGCCTGGTATCCCCAAACAGAACAGTTACTGTGTAATCATCGTGTGCAAGTGCTACTGCCCATGCACCCTGCTGGGGTAGCGGGCAAGAGAATGTGCTCTGTGCACGCCGGCAGAACTGGCCCCGTGCCTGCCTCTGCGCCTACAGATTCACTATTCAACTCTGGAGCTCCCACCACGTCCCCATGCACCCACTTTTCTGCCTCCAAACCCAGCAGACCTCTGACTTCTTGGATATATTTTTTGTCCTTGCATGTGGGTTTTTACCCCGCTTCTCTTTTTCAGCCTGTGACTGTTCATTATAAAAGTGTGCCCATTTCCCCTTTGTTCCATAAGGTGAGAATCAGAACAGCAAAGACCTTTATCCCTGCTCACTGGCCCATCCTGGGGGCCACAGGCCTGGGGACCAAGCAACACCGTGGACTGGGACAAGGCTTGGTAAAGAGGACGTCAGGGAAGGCCTGACATTCGGCTGAGAAGACATATATTCAGAGGTGGAAGATGCCGGCATCTTCCCCATGGAGCAGGAGGTGGGACAACCTGCTTAAATGGGTCAAACACCAGGCTAGGAGGCAGTGGGCTGCTGCAATCAATCCCCATTTTCCGAGTGCTCATTAGAATTACAAAACATCAGAGCTGGCAGGCACCTCAAGGGACCTTCCACTGCGGCATTAGTCGGCATTCGTCCTGGAGAAGGATGGAGGCTGAGAGAGTCCAGCAGCCCACCCAAGGCCACACACACAGCCAGGCGATGCCTGGAAGAGCAGAGTGCTGATTCCTAGAGCTCCGCTCACGAGGCCATGTGTGTGCCCTCGGGAAATAGGAGAAGATTCCTGTCCTCAAGTAGTTAATTCGCTGATTATAGAGACAACAAGGTAAAGGCAATTTTAGAAGTGATCATAGACAGAGTAAATCCTTAAAATCCCAAATATTCAGGGCTGATAATGCATGCTCTAAGGTAGTTCTTCCCAACACTGGATATTAGGATCACCAGGGAAGCTTTTAAAAAGCACTAGTATCTGATGTCCTACTCTGACCATCACATCAGAATCTCGGGAAGCAGGGCCTGCACGCCGGGGGCATTTTAGGGCTTCCCCAGATTGTTTGCTGTGCAGCCAAGGTTGCCAACCATTGCTCTGGGAGGCCATAGAGAAAGAGTGTTTATTGGGTAAAGTGGCCAAGAAAGGCTTCCTGGAAGAGAATGTTCCTGAGCTGCGTTTGGATTAAAGATCTCAGAGAGAAATGGGCCTGGGGGTGCCCAGGAGTCTTCATTTTTATGCCGATGGTCCAGGTATCACACTTTCAGCGGAAAAGCAAAGGCAAGAGCCAGTAGGCATTGATATCTTCTTTCCCTGAGCCTTCCACTTTCAGCATAATGATCCAGGCTGGTTTCTGCCCCCAGTTGCTCAGATAGTGCAAGAGAGGCAGCTTTAGAAAGGGCCCAAGCCCTTGGAGAGAGGTGTTTGCAAGCTCAGCAGCCATGACCCTGGCTGACCTCCTCCCTCCTGCCAGTCCAGACCACAGGAATCATCTGGCAGGGGGCTGGGGCCGGGGGTGGGGTGGGGGGCGCAGTCTGGGGCTGCTGCAAGTGATGCTCTCTCTGGCCTAATAAGGGATTGGCCCCAGCCTCCAAATCACTTGGAGGAGTGGAGAGAATGGGAGTAGTTGTGAAGAGATCTGTCAAACGCCATTTCTCCCATGGCTTTAGACCACAGATCTCATCTGCCTGTGTCAGCAGCTCATCCCTCCACGCCGGATGCAGCTGGGCACACACCCAACCACAAGGAAAGAGCTGAAGATAACTGGAGTGAAGCAGGGAGGCCTGCTGTGTGCTCCACCTCTTGCTTGGCTCACCCCCCCACCACCCAATCCAGAGGACGGCGCAGACAGACAGGAGCTGTGCTTCCCAGCACGCTCCTCCTGACTTACCCAAAGCCCTTCCTGCAACTTGGCAATAGTGACAGTGCTATTCAGTGCTTACACTGAGATTGCCTTGAAAATCCTCTAATGCTTCCTGCGACTACTCTTAATTAACGCTCTCCCATGGATCTAAGCCAGTAAGTCGGGAGCTCCAATCTCATTTCTAGGCAGACACAGAGGTTAACCAACTTACCCAAGGGCATATGGGTCGTCAGAAGACAGTGGCTTCTCCCCTCTCTACCTCCTCTGCTTGTGTAACATGTTTCTACTAGGTGGATAGCCCAGGAAGATATTTATTCAATGAGGATTAATTGAGCAGCTTTCGTGTGTGCGGCTCCACCTCCTGGGTGCCTTCCCTTGGAGGCACCTGAGACCGGCCTCATGCCACATCCACTTCCCTCGCCAGGCACATCACCCAAACCCTGGTGGTACTCTGACTCCTGAAAAAGTAGTGAGGCCACGCAGGAAAGTTCTTAAATGGAGATTCTGCTACAGGTTTGCTTATTATCTTATACCCCTAAAACCGCAGGTGTGCCTCTGTGCAGTCACTCGACCTGCTCTGAGCTGGTCACCGAGCACCGAGCGGGGAGCGTGCTTCCGGGAGAGTCAAGTCTGGGCAGCCAAGGAGCAGCACACAGGCTGCCGCCAGACTGCCCAGGAGACCCCTGGTTTGTGTTTGTGGTTCAAGTCTTGCTATTTCAGGCTGAGAATAAATGCTATCAGATTTTCAGGATATTATTTCTTTGGTATGATCTATAGTAAACTTCCTACAGGAGGAAAGATGGTGTAGAGGAAAGTGCACTGCCTGGAAGTAATTAGACCTCATCTCTGTACCTGATTCTCCCATAAATTGCTGTGTGGACCTGACTAGATCAGTTCACTTTTAAGCCATGAGCCTCTACATTTGTGAGTCAAGCTGTTTGACGTAAATGGTCTTAAGGTCCCTTTATGCTGGTAACCATCTGTGGGTATAGAGTTAGTCTCCCCCATTCTTGGCCATCTCTTTATGCCCCAGCATTAAACACTTAAGATTCTGTTATGAATGGGGCCTGTGCTTTAATAACTCTGTCTTTGTCCCTTTAGTTGTGTACTGCAGGGAACTGGGATGGCGTGTGGTCAAGAGCTCTTACCAGCCTCCCTGCATGTTACCATGATAGACGAACTAGTCATGCTTCTATGTAATCACCTCCCTGACTTCTTTTAAAGGCAAAGTTCCTAGAACTTAGGGCCTGGATCCTTTCTCTTCTCTTTCTACATTCCTTCCCCTTGTGGTCTCATGCAGCCTTGTGGCTTTAAGTATCATCTATCTGCCCACAACTCCAAATGTGGATCTCTGGCCTGGATATCTCACACACATACACACGCCCACCCCGCTTCCAATTTCATGACATACCCGACTACCTACTCAGCATGCTCCCATAGACATATCAAGTTCAGTGTCTGATTCCTTCCCCAAACCCTGTTCCACTTACCTATTTCCTTTGCAATCGACGCCAACTTTATCCAATTTGTCCACTTTATCCTTCTAATTGTTCTGATGAAAAAATCTGGAGTCCTCTTTGAGCCTGCTTTCTCTCACCCCATGTTCTGCCAGCCTGGTGGCCCTGCCTTCAACATACAGCCATGATCTACCACTTTCATTTCGTCTACTGTCTCCTGGTCTGAGCCACCATCATCTTTTGCTTGGATTGTGTCAATAGCTTCCTAACTATTCTTCCTGCTTCTAAGCTTCAGCAACCAGAATGTCCTTTTAAAACAAAATGAGGTCCTATAACTCCTCTGCTGAAAATCTGAGAGAGCTCCTCATCTAACTCAGAGTAAAAGTCAAACTCCTTACAGAGAGGACTGTGTGGCTCATTTGATTAGGTCCCGCATCACTTCTCCAGCCACATCTGCTGTCTTCCCACTTGCTTACTCTGCTTGAGTCACACTTGCCCCCTGGCTGGTCCTCAATAAGCCAGGCAGGTCCTACTCAGGCCTTGGGGGCTCTGCACCAGCCAGTCCTTCTGCTGGCTGGTCCTCGATAAGCCAGGCAGGCCCTACTCAGGCCTTGGGGTCTCTGCACCAGCCAGTCCTTCTGCCCGGAACGCCCTTTCCAAACTCCCTCCCCTCCTTGAGTCTTTGCTGGAGGGTGACTTCTTCAGGGAGGCCTGCCCAGACTGACCTATGGAAAACTGTGACTCTCCTCCTCACATTCCCGGTCTCCATATCCTGATGTACTTTTTTCCTTTTTTCCAAATCACCTGCAATGTTCTAACATACTATACAGTTTATCCATGTGCTATGTCTATTGTTTACTGTATGACTTCCCCACTAGCACGTATGCTTCCTAAGGGCAGGATTCTGTTTTATTTACTGGTGAATCCCAAAGTCCTGGAACAGTGTTTCACTCATGCGAGGTACTTATTCCTTGTTTGTTCAATGCATGAAGTTAACAAGCAATGGCCATGGCTGGAAAGACAGGAAAGAATCAAACTCCTGCTCCTAGTCTCACAAGCTCACTCAACACAGCACTTCTGACACCAGATTTCTTCCACACACTAAGCAGTTCTCCAGTGGACACCAGCTGAGTGTCCTAATGAGTGTCAGAACCCACAGGTTAAGGGCTCGGTCCCACAAGACTGCCCCTCAATTCAAATGCAGTTCAAAGGCCCCAGGTTGTGACCAGTGTTTCTGACCAGCCAGCTATATGTGGGGATTCCCATACCCACCTCCTTGGGGTTGGTTAATTTGCTAGAGTGGTTCACAAAACTCAGGGAGACATTTTACTTGCATTCACTCATTTATTATAAAAGCTACTACAAAGGACATAGATGAATAGCCAAATGGAAGGGAGGAATAGGGTAAAATATATTGGAAGGGGCTCAGAACGTCCATGACTTCTCTGGGCACACCACCCTCCAGGCACCTCCCTGTGTTCAACAGTCTAGAAGCTTTCTGAATCCTGCCTGTCTTTTTTGTGTTTTTACAGAAGCTTTATTTTGTGGGCACGACTGATTAAATCATTGGTCATCGCTGATCCACTCAACTTTGAGCCCCTCTCCTCTTCCCCAAAGGTCAGGGATGGGGCTGAAAGCTCCAACCCGCTAATCACACGGTTAGTTCCCCTGGCAACCAGCCCTGATTCTGAGGCTATCAAGGAGCCCACAGAGAGTCACCTCATTAAAAGAAAAGATGCTCTTATCACCCAGGAAATTCCAAGATATTTAGGAGCTTCGTGTCAGGAATCAGGGTCAAAGATCAACTATTAGAACAAAAGATTCTTCTATTGCCCCAATCTGCAAGGATATCAGGAGCTTTGTCTTAGAACTGGGGGCAGAGACCAATACATATTTCTTATATCACAATATCATACAATGTGTCTCAGTCCATTTCGCATTGCTATAAAGGAATCTTGAAGCTGGGTAATTTAGAAAGAAAAGAACTGTGGTTCACAGTTCTGCAAGCTGTACAAGAAGCATGGCACCAGCATTGGCTTCTGGTGAGGGCTTCAGGAAACTTCCACTCATGGTGGAAGGTGAAGGGGAGCTAGCATGTCACATGGCAAGAGAGGGAGCAAGAGAGAAGGAGGGATGCCAGGCTCTTTTAAGCAACCAGATCTCTCATGAACTAAGACAGTGAGAACTTACCACCATGGGGACGGCATGAAGCCATTCATGAGAGATTTGTCTCCATGACCCAAACACCTCCCATTCAGCCTCACCTCCAACACTGGGGATCAAACATCAACATGAGATTTGGAGGGGACAAATATCCAAGCCATATCACCATGCAAACCCATTTTTAAGAACTCAGTGAGCAATTAAATATGTCTTTATTCTGAAATTTCAGCACACTGTACAACTAAAACAAATCCTTCAAGGCATAAAGAAGAATTTCATCTTAATGGTCCTGCTGTCTAGAATTCATAAACCTAGAGGTGTCAATTCTATTTGGAAGCAAATAACATAGAATACCCTGAGGAGAGATGCACCATGCCTCTGATAATGTGAGAAGCCCCAAACATTAAAAAAAAAATGTTTCTCACACTTTTGACTCCATTCATAACATGGACATTTAGAAACCTGTAAGGTCATTAAAAGTTCAGATTTCACCAGCCCCATTCATCGTTTTTCTGACATTTAAATTACACAAACCAAATCTGTGACAAGAGCATTGCTGCTTAGATCACAGCACCCTGCCATTTTTCTCAACACTGCAGTTTGGAGGATGGCGTGGATTACTCCCCAACCCCTCTCCCACCACTTTGCCCACGCTTCCTGTTCCCAGCCAATCCTGAACATCAGCACACATGGTTAATGCGACTCTCAGTTGGCTTCTCCATGACACAATCTTCTACTACCCCTTTAAAAACCCAACTCAAATGTCAACTCATCTGGGAAGCCTCACTGATGAAACCTTGCTGAGCTAGTTTCTTCCTTCTTTGTGCTTTCATAGGATTGTTTATGCAAAAGACTGCAGAGAAAGCACATTGTGTTTTGTTAATGTGTTTACAAGACTGTCTCCCTGAGTGAGGTACTTAAGGAGAGTGGCCTCATCTTAGTCATCTCGCCATCCTGAGCCTCCAGTGCCTGGTGGAAAGCAAGTGCACAACGATGCCTGTTGCATGATGACCTTGTCAAATTAGTTGTTGCCTGTGGAGTTTCGCAGGGAAATGGCTTTTACCTAAACCAAATTTAGCATTTATAATGGTTCATGAAAAGATCTTAATCAGTGAGCTAGATCACAGAGATTAAGAGTTTAGCATCAAAAATTATTGTTGCCAAGAACAAAGCAGCAAAGAAAGCAAGCCAGCAGGGTCAGCTGAATACTGGGAAAAAATATGACTCAGAATCCCAAAGGGTCAGTCCTTATACATCAAACCCTTTCAGAGCTGTGGAGGAGTCTGCAACAGTCGGGAAACAGGAGAGCACATTCTGTAAGATGAAGAAACATTCAAGGCTGGTCCAGACCACAGCAAAGACATCCCAAAACTGTGGGAGTGATCTACAACAAGGGGCATGTGCATGATCTTAGAGCTTAGGAACCAGGCAGTGTTTGCAGCAGGGCTGGTAAGAGGCTCTGATGCAAGTGAGGAGTCAGATGGGGGAGGCTGGTCAGATAACCCTCAGAGATGCCTCCTGGGACAGTGGCTTGCCAGGGAGGCATTCTGGCTGCTCCTGAGCTTTACAGCTCTGAGCTACTGGCCTCTCAAATGCAGGCCTGGAGATTTAGCTCACAGGTCACTCCCAAATGGGGTTGAAGAGAAAGTAAACAAACATTCCAGGTCCATGTCAGCTCACCTACGTCTGTTCCCTTCCTCTTCACCTGGAGTCTTGGCATCTTCTGTTACCAAAATTATTGCAGATAGATACAGTATACTCTGAATGTCCTGCCAAAGACCCCTCCTTTTCATGAATAAGTAACTCAAATACTTTGGTCAAAAGTCCTTTTCTTAAATATTAAGGACCATTCTCTCTTTTTGATTATAGAAGACTCTTTTCTTTTCAAATTGGCTCAGTGCTTTTTTTTTTTTTTGACAGAGTCTTACTCTGTCACCCCAGCGAGAATGCAGTGGTGTCATCACAACTTACAGCAAGCTCAAACTCCTGAGCTTGAGCGATCCTCCTGCCTCAGCCTCCTGAGTAGCTGGGACTACAGGCATGCACCACCATACCCAGCTAATTTTTCTATTTTTTGTACAGACAGGGTCTCATTCTTGCTCAGGCTGGTCTCGAACCCCTGACCTCAAGCGATCCTCCCACCTTGGCCTCCCAGAGTGCTAGGATTACAGGTTTGAGCCACTGCACCTGGCCTCAGTACTCTTCATTGATCTCAAAACTCTACTGCCATAATTGTGAGTAGATCTACATTGTCATTTGTAACCCAGTAATTTTTAGATACTGTCTTTAGTTTAGTTTAGGTATTTGTCTACAGGGAATTTATCTGGGCTGTCACTCTCACTCCTGAGTATCCTCGAGCTGATAGACTGAAATCTAAGTCTGACCTGAAGAACATTGCTGGAACAGTTTGGCTAATAACCATCACATGCCCAATGAGAGAGTCAGTCCAGGTAAATTGATAATGCAGTCATGGTGCAAGACTTTTCATACCTGTTTTATTCCAGACACACCATTCCGGAGAACAATCCTACTATGATACCTAAGTGATATCATCAAATATGTTCTTATTGTTACCCATTCCTATAAAGTATTGATCAGAGAGCACGTGGAAAAGATGAAGAATGTGATCCCCTGATTTATACACTCTGGAGAAGCCAAATTTTCAGTGAAACAGATAAGCAGAAGCTTCTCCCAGACTTGAAACCAAAGCAGGTCAGAGGTGCAGTTCTACGACACAGACAGAGAAGGCCATCTACCCCTGGCTGGGAGAAAGACAAGTAATATCAGTTAGAGGGGTTACTAGGATACTGCACTGACCATTTAAAATCACAGGGTAGTGGTTCTCAGCCAGGAGCGATTTTGTCCCCCAAGGGACATTTGGCTATGTCTAGAGACATTTTTGGCTGTCACAACTCAAGAGGTGTCACTGGCATCTGGTGAGGAGAGGCCAGGGATGCTGCTAAATGTTCTACAATGCACAGGACAATTCTCCACAACAAGGAAGTATCCTGCCTAAAATGTCAAGAGTGCTGGGGTTATAAAGACAATGCCATATGTCCCATGCCATAGGGACAACAGAAAAATCAAGTTCAGGATGCTAATACAAAGCCATAACAATTAAAAGCTGAAACAGCACTGAAGGCTGGAACCAACTTTATGAGCCAGATAGTGAATATGCTCCAGATGACAAACCAGGAAAATGAGAAATAAATGGAAGATGTGAACTGGACATCCAAATGGACTTAGAGAGTGTCAAGGGCAAGAGGAAACATCTTTACAATCAGTCCAGAAAAGCCAGAAACCCAAGTGAGGAATTCTGGGGAGCATGTTAAACAAATGTTTCATCCACTCAAGGGTCAAGGCAGGGTCGCCAAGGTCTGGGCTTCCAGGATTCGGCCTAGGAGAGTGGAAAAAGCAAGTTTCTCCTGGTGGTGAAAATCGCCCACTCCTCACAGCTCTGCCCAGGAGTCCTGGCTGGACTTGGCAGATGGGCAGTATAACAAAGAGCAAACCAGAAAGGACTGGAAAATGGAGTCACACATTGCCTCTCAGGCCTAGCTACACCGTGTCAGCCTGCATGCTCTAAGAACCAGGCACCAAGGAAGGTTTAAATGTGCAAGACATTCACCAGGGGAAACAGCTATAAGGGAAAACAGGGAACCAGCCATCAAAGGCAAAAGAGCCAGCAGACTGCAGTGCCGACAGGCAGGCAGGCAGCAAGGCTGGGTGGAAATGGACAGTACAGGTGGTCACAGTGTAGTTCTACGGAAGGTTGGGTGAGGGACTTGGAGAGCCTTCAAGTCAAAGTCACTCCTTAGAGGAGACTGGCTCTCCCCAGAGTGGACCTGACCTAGTAGCTCCCTTTATTTATTTATTTATTTATTTATCTATTTTTAGAGACAAGGTCTCACTCTGTTGCCCAGGCTGGAGTTCAGTGGCATCATCATAAATCACAGCAACCTCAAACTCCTGGGCTCAAGTGATCCTCTGAACTCAGCCTCCCAAGTAGCTGGGACTACAATACACACCACCACATAGGCTAATTTTATTTTTTTGTATGGACAGAGGTCTTGCTATGTTACCCAGGCTGGCCTCAAACTCCTGGCCTTAAGCGATCCTCCCACCTCAGGCTCCCAAAGCGCTGCGATTACAGGTGTGAGCCACCATGTCTGGCCAGACCTAGTATCTCTGTGCACTCCGTCACGGGCTGAAGCGTGACCTCAGAGCCAAGGCAGAAGTGGACTTCAGAGGGCTGCAGCTGAGGCTCTCGGTCAATCGCACCCCCGCAGCCAAAGATCTGAGAGACACATTCCCAGGGCCACCTCCAAGGCCAGGACTGCACTTGAGTCACCTCAGGATAAAAACTATGCTCAAGAAAAGCCATTCATTACTATTTTTTTTTTCTATTTTTCATCTTTTCTGTGTATCTCTCTTAACACAGTTTAATAACACCTCTTTCAAAAAGTTCTAACCCTACCTCAGCTGAATTATTCCTCAGGGGAAAGGGTACTTTTCAATGGAAACCAGGAACGCTGAGGTTTCCGTGTCTGCAGGGTGAGCAGCCCCAGGAGCAGAGCCGGGACAGGAAGGGAGAAGGGTAGGAGCCCTGGAGATGAAGCATCATGAGCAGTTGGGATGGGTTGTCTCTGTCTTTGGCTTTTCTTCCTGCAAAGACTGTTTTGCATTTATTTCTCTTCAATGGTCTTTTTTGATAAACAAAAGAATATTCTGGATGTGGGTCTGTATCCACTGATGTGTTACTCATTTTTACCACAAAGATTGCATTGTTGAAGAGCGTTCCAGCTGCTCCAAGACGGGGTCTTCCATAGCAACTGTATTGTACCAGTATCAAGAGTGATTTGTGGCCAAGGACACATCCCCATGCTAAGCCCCAGAGGGAAGCAGCCAGAGCTGGGCCACTGGAAGCATCTTGCCAAGAATGATCTGACGTTTCTGTCTGGACTCTATTCCCGATCACATGGCAGGACACAGTGCAATGGTCTCCACAGTGGCCCCTGCCCCCAGGGGCACTCTGAGTGCTACATTGATGCGGAAGGAAGGAATAACAGAATTCCTACTTTTACTATTTTACCTTGTCCTTTCTCACATCATGTATGAGAAAAATATGTGTAGTAATATATATCATTTATACATAAATAAATACATTTTATGGGTACATGCTCAAAATGTTTTATGTGAAAAATGTAGTTCATAACAAAAGTTTGGAAGACCACTGATAGTACAGTGGGTCTTCATTTCTTTTCAATGGTGGGAAGTGCTGGTATAAAACCAGTAGCAGCGGAACTACTGCCGTCCACACAGGGCAGCTGGGGGGCGGGGGGCGGGGACAGACCCTCCACTGCACTGCACAGACAGAAAACAGGCAGCAGGATGTGGACCTGTGGGAAGGGATCTGAGAGGCATCAGCTTGGGGGAGAGAAAACTAATCAGAGCTGGGCAAACTCCCAGGCAGAGCCATCCGCATCGGGGTCCAAGCAGCCAGGCCATGGAGCTGGCAGGGCAGCATCACGGGAAGAGGTTATTCCTGACGAAGGGAGGTGAGGATGGGAGGAATTTTCTGAGCCAAAGTGCGCAAGTGAGTAACTACAGCAGCTTTTAAAGGGGCGCCTATGGCTGCAGGTGTGTGCGGAGAGGCAACAACCCAGGATGCCCACCTTGTTGAGCATCACCCACCAAACGAGCAAGGAACACTAAAGCACTCTTAAATCCTTCTGTTCATGACATCTGGCGAGTGAAAGACCACAGTGTCCAGGAAGCAATACTAGCACTGCCAGTACCAAAGTGGAGTCCCATGACATTTCTGCGTCTAATGTTACAGAGAGACGACCTTTGAAGGACACCTTTGTAGCAAAAAAGGTTAACAAGAGAAGTGAGATATGTGTATGGGGGCACGTGTATGCATGTGTGGTGTGTAAGTGTGGGCATGGGGGTGTGTGTGTATGGATACGTGTGTATGTATGGGTGCGTGTGAGTGGATGGGATGTGCATGTGTGTTATGTGTGAGGGTGTGCGCATGTACGGGTACATGGGGGCCATAAGCCGGGGCAGGTCGGAAGACAAGCAGCTGTGGTCCACATTGAGATGCCGTGTGCCACCCCTTAGGACCGCTGATGTGTGGGAGCTGCCGCAGCTTGCCTCTCATGCTCAGGCAAGGCCTGCCACAGAGGGGCGTGCCCCGTGGCTGGCAGTGGGGGAAAGCTCTACACCCCGCCTCAGTGCAGGGAGGTGCTCTGCCCCGAGTGGGAACATCTCTGGGCTCAGGCTTCCTTCTCCCTGGTGCACTGCCAGCTTTCCTTGCTGGGAGGCTGACTCATCTCCTGCCTCCTCGCAGTCCTTGCAGGCCTCGTGCTTGGTGGCCTGGGCTTCACCTTTATCCTCCCTTGCCTTTGGCTTCTAGAAATTGCCAGTTCCACTTTCTTCCTAACCTTTGCTTTCTGGCTTCACTCTGCCATCCACCTCCAAATGTTCAGTGCAAGACAAAAGAGGAGCCTTCAAGAAATCTTGAAAGAGTAATGAAGATATTTCTTACGTATTAATTGCTTTGAGCAAAATAAAGTCCAACCACAGGCCTAATTGAGAGATCCACTGATGCCAAAGCAACCCCACCTGGGAGTGATAACAGAAGGACAGGTAAACTCCGGGGCTTTGCCTCTACTGAAAAATCTATCACGGCCACTCTATTCCCAGATGTCATCACCAAGAAGTAGCAGAAAAACATAGTCATGAGTAAATGAAAATAAAGAGAAATAGAGAACAGAAGATGCCCTCACAGAGGAAACAAAGCTATAAATCATCTTTCTTGCTTTCTCCCATCTTCCTTGTCTTCCTGAACTCTCTTCCATGCTCTGCTCTTCAACCACAGCATAAAATATGATCCCGGTACTGAGAAAGCCTCTTGTCCTTCCAGGCACACACTGTCCAAGGGTGCTTCTGGAAGACCAACGAGGCAGAGGTGTCACTGGTTTCTCTGCGCCTCTAATCCACAAGCAGATGTGCCTGCCAGACAAGCCTGCCTCCAGTCAGCCATTCTTGGCTGTGGCTGATTGGCTTCCAAAGAAGCATCCACTGTTCCCATGAAACTTGACCCCATCCACATGGCTTCTGATGCATATGAGTGAGACCCAGGGCTGGGGGCTGCAGTCCTGGGACTGAGCAGTTCCAACCAAAGCTAGATGGTGCTGCCTCACATCTGTGAGAGTCTGCCCATCCAGAGCAGGCCCAGAGACCTTTATGAACATTAACATACATGAAGAATGAATTTTCTAGTTCCAAAGAGGAGATAGAGCAGTTCTCCACCCCACTTCAGACAAGACAAAGACTCAGTGTGTGCTTAAGGCACAAAGAGCTCCCTTGTCCTCCTGAGACCCAGCTTACACTCAAGCCCTGCAAGCTTTAGCTACCCGGAAGGCAGCCCAGTGACACAAAAGGGCTTTTCCCAAGTGCAGTGTGCTTAGGAGGTTCATGATTTCAAGGGCCCTTTTTGGAACTGCAGGCCAGCTCACCTTCTCTGCTCAAGTGGGGTCTTTTTCTGAGGCTATCAAGAAGTGGAACATGTTGCATTAGGGTACAAGAAGGGTGTGTGACCACAGAGGTTACCCCCTTTCTGCCACCCAAGCACACCACTGAATCAATAGCTCTCATTTTAGACTCAACCCAGCATAGACTGCAAGGGTTTGTGGGGACTCAAGGTGCTGTGTGGTTTTCCCCTGGCCCTGGGCAAAGAGGAATCTAATCTCTAGGGATCCACTCATCAGCCCATGTGGGGAAGACTTAGGCCTCTCTCTAGTATGTGTTCAGGAATACCCAAGAGGACCCCTCTTTCCACAAAAGAATAGTCTCCATCCACACACTGTTCCCTGAAGTTCTACCTTGAGGAGTGACGGCAACCACAGGAGGCAGGCATTGGCAGCCCAGGCCTGGTACTCACAGAGCCAGAGAGCACTCGTAGCCTGACTTTAGGCTCTACGTTAGAGCTCTTTCTCAACCCATTCCAAGTAGCTCTCATCGCAGCCCAAATGGCAGAGTCCATGTTCTCTGGCAGGGCTCAGCGGGGAAACATAAACCACTTTCCAATGCTCTCCATGGAAAAAAAAGAGGCAAACCAAATATTGATTCATGCCTGGGAAGTGAACGTAAGAGCTCCCTGAATAGGCCTCCTGCTTCAAAACAAGAGTCACAGAAACTCTGGCATGTGCTCCACTGCTAGTTATCATCACAACCCATCATAGCCAGGGAAAGAGAAAATCGCAGAAGACGAGGAGAGAAATATCCAGACAAAAGTGGCCTGCCCAAGCGAGGCAGTGAGACCTGGCAGCCTGCGACTGCACGGCGCCACGGAGAGGCCGTGTCTATTGGGCTTCTCCTGCAACCTTCAGGGCCACCCTGGGAAGTAGACAAAGCAGTTCTTCCTTTCTTTCTTTTTTTTTTTTTTTTTTTCCCAATTTTAAAGAGAAGATTAAAAGTCTTGGAGAGTTTAAATGCTTGCCCAAGGCCACCAGGCTCATAAGCACAGAGGCAAAGCCAGCGAGCGTGTCTTTGGTCACTATGTCAGTACCTCCACAAGGGGGCTGCAGAAGGGCTAGTTGTCTGCTTTACAAATAAATAATTTAAGTGAAAGAAGGAAAGAAACAGTTATCTGGGTCATAAGAAAGAAGTGGCCCAATCTTCCTGGACATCGTGGGTCTGACTGGTGGCAGTTGTTAAGCAGCGTTCATTGAGTCCCAAGAATTCCCCGAAAACAAAAGGAGGGTGGGGCCCATCAGGAAAAAAATGTGAAATCCTGATAGTGGTTTTCCTCATCCTTTCCCATCTGGGCTTCACCCAAAGAGGCATCCATCCCAGTGCCAAGTGAGACTGGGCACTGTCTTCTTCATGGGATAAAGCCAGGGGACTCCCAAGGAAACTCCAGCTTCTCTTGGAACCTGTAAGCCGATGGGCTATTTCCATCTGCCACATTCTCGCTTCCAACATTCTTCTCTCTTTGAGGATACAGGAAATCCCTTGGCACTGGGCTGCTCAGAAGAATCAGGTTGGCTTATTCAGAGAAGCCAAAGGCTTCCTTAGGCCTCTGTTCTTAGGCCTGGAAATGCTGGTAAATGCTTGATCTCACCACTGTCCTGTCTCAGCAATCCTACCATCTGACCGTAGACCACATCTGGCATGTTTTTGAACCTGAACTCTGGTTTCCCATTCTGATCCTACCGTCTGACCATAGACCATATCTGGCATGTTTTTGAACCTGAACTCTGGTTTGCCATTCTGCATTTGTCTACAGCTCTTTTGGACCTAGGGTGCTGACTGTGTCCACGGCCACACTGCCGACTGTGAGGGCAGTGTGGTGGTGGTGGGATCGGGAGGCGAGAAGACCTAGCACTTTGGGCTGTCTCATTGACCAGCACACAGAAATAGCTATGATGTACATGGATGTGTTTTGTACATTCTAAGTCACCATTTAAGGTTGAATCATTAATGTAGAGACTGTGGGATTCTCAGTATAGATTTTCTCTTAGCTTAGTTCAGAGCCAAGCCCAAACAGATATTTAAAAATAGATGTTTTGATGGTATAGTGATGATAAAAGCAGGTGCCTGTCACGGTGTGTAGACCAAACAAATCAGGTTGACACGTATCTGGCATTTGGTATTGTACTACCCTGAGCATATTCTTCTGCATATCAAGGAACGATGTGTTTCTAGAAGTCTCCTGGTTCAGTTACAAAGGCCATTTGAAGTATGAAAATGCCTCTGAAAAGGAAAAGGCTTCTGTTCCGCTTCTTGACCACTGACTCTAATCCTTGGGTACAAGATGCCATGGAGCCACCCTGTCCCACAGTGCTCTTTGTGCACTAAGGTGAGAGAGCTTCAGGGGAACAGAGTAATGGCCAAGGCTACAGGCCCATTTTCCAGCACGTTATCAGACTGGGAGGCAGAGTTCAGCTCAGCCCTTCGCTATGACGCTGATACGATACTACACACATCATGAGACTATGTCCAGGAGGGGCACTTGGACTCCCTTTGCCTCAGTGCCTCATTTCTAAAATGAAAGGATGGATTAGACAATCTCCAAGGTCCCTTTCAGTTCCAAGGACCTCTAATTTTCTAAATGAATTATTGTAATTTTTACAATGTTTGTAGGGAGCCATGAGGATCTAGGCGGTGGACCTTGGGGAAGGTCATTCATACTTTGGCATCATCATGATAGTATTTGTGAAGTAGTTGCATCTTGGTGCCCACAAGTCACTTTAGGGTCCAATTAAAGCTGCTCTAAAATGCCTGGTTCCTTCCAGAAGGAAATAACCACTGGCAGAATCCAGCACATAACACAACTAGAGCTCTTTGCAATCTATTGATAGGGAAGTTGAGTGATGAGGCTTTAACCTCCCACAATAGCCCCTGAGAGGACACCGGTCAAGAGGCTGAGATTATTAGACTGCCAGGAAGTATAGAATTTCTAAAAACAACCTTTTGCTTATTCCAGGGCAAGATCACACCTAAACTGAAAGAGATAGTGTTCAAGCAGGATGATCTCAGCATTCCCCAAGGATGTCAGTGCTGGCTGTGGATATACTTGCAGATTCAAATTCTGCAGATTCTATATCTCACCTGTGACATTCCTTTAAAGGCTCCCAAGTGCATTCGTGTCTCTCCGTTCCACCCTCCGTCTCCCGAGTCCCAAGGCACTGCCATTTCCCATCTGAGCCGCAGCAGTGTCTTCCCAACTAGCCTACGCCTTCCTGGTTTGCTCACCCCAATCCGTTCTGCAAAGTGCAGTGAGAACAAGAACCAAAAATGTAAATCATGATCCCCACCCGCACCACATGAAGCACATCAGTGGTGTCCCATCCTTTCTAGAATAAAGACCTTCAAGATTAGCATGACCTTTGAAAGCTGTCCTCATCTTCTCACTCCTTCCCAGCCCGCCGACCTCATCTTGCACCACACTCTTTCCTCTACCCTCCCGCCAGATGGGAGAACCTGCTCTGATGTCTCCTGCCGAGCGACCTTTGCATGTGTCCTTCACTCTGCCTCTTCCTCTGGCCTTCCCCCTTGGGTTTGGATAATTTCAACTCCTTCTCCTTCACGTCTCTGCTCTGTGGCCACTTTCACAAGGAAGGCTTCACCAGCCTCCCTGGCAAGATCAAGCCCTGCTCACAGGCAATCATAGCACCGCACACCTCCCTGTCCACGGCTCTAGTTCAGTTGAAATTTCACAATCATATGGGTGTTTGTTTGATGAGTGTCTGTCTCTCTCATGGGACTGTAAACTTCACAAGGGCAGGGACCATAACACTTTTGTTCAGGAACACATTCCCAGTGCCTAGTATGGTACTTTTCACATAGTAGTCATTCGGTAACTCACACACTGAATAAATGAATATGCTTCCTACTGTAGAGCATTTAGCATGAATAAGTCAAGCTCTCTGCCATTCGGACTCCCACAGCCATGAAACAGCAACTCTGACACAGGCTGGACTATGAAAGGTGACTAGGTACAAGAAGTGATACAGAGCCCTCTTTCTACTTCCTCTGATTTACTGAGCCCCTTGTCACCTTTTCCAGATGAACATCAACTGGTTTAAGTAGCAAATGGCCGTACATGACTCCTGGGCCATTGCCATTTTCCTTCCCCTACACCAACACCTTACCTCTTATGAACAGCAGAAAACCTCCTTATACTGGTACAGTTTTTACTTTTTGGCACCATGGCCATGATGCTAAATTTCAAATAATTGGGGCCACTTCAGCAGACACCCTGATTCAATGTGCTGAGTAATTTCAGTTTGTATTAAACCAATAGCCCACATTAGGGCCCACATCTGTGTTTACGGAACGACTCGCACTCTCAGGCGTGTCTGTCGCAACGTGTGATGTGAGATCCAAAAGTGTGCGGCTCCAGCTCCGAGCTGCGGCATGTGTGTTTGGTTGGTAGCTCAGAGCTGGTGTTTATTGACAAGCACGAACGCTGGAATGAATAATCATTATAAGCATTCCCTGCACATTCCCATCCCCAAGCCTCTCCGGCCTCACTCTGCAGATGGGGAAGCTGTTGGGCACGCCGCCTCAGGGGCCCAGACGCCTGTGAGGAGTCAGCGGGATGGAACAGAATGATAGCGTAGCATGGGCTGACACTTGGTATTTGTGTGACCTTGGCTGGTGACTCGCTCATTTGTCCATTCATTCTATCCACTCACTCATTCATTCAACAAACACTGTTTGAGCACTTGCTCTCTGCCACGTGCCAGGCACTGAGGACACACTGGAGAACAGAATGGACGCAGTCCCCGCCTTTATAAACCACGGTCTAGAGAGGAAGGAGAGATAAAACCAGCAGTAACTTTACAATAGAAGGACTCACAGTGTTAGGAAACAGAGGCCCGGGACCGAGGACTTGTGTAATAAACAGCAGGCCTCTCCTACTCTAAAGCATCAAGGATGATCTCCCGGGAAAGCAATATTTAAGCTGAGCTCTGAAGGATGGAAAGGATGTTGAGCCAGAAAAAAAATATGAGAGGATCAGAAATTTCCAAGCTCAGGTAACCTGACAGGTGAAGCCCTTGAGGAAGGAGAGAACTCGGTTTGTCTGAGGAACTGAGATTGTCCAGAGTGACTGAAGCTGAGAGCCGGAAGGGCAGAGAAGCAGAGACGAAGCTGGTTGGGGAAGTGAGGCCAGATCATGGCCTTGTGGACCATATGAGGGATTTTGAACTCCAGTATTCTAGAGCCAACCAGAAGCCAACATAGGGTTTTAAGCAAAGCACAGATCAGATCACGCTTGGGCAACACCTACCCCGCCTACCTCACAGTCCCTTAGTGAGGAATTAATGAGACCAAAGGTAAATTTTCTGGGCAAGCCATAAAGCATGAGACTGCTACAACATTTGGTCGAACCCCCAAGTGTGGTAAAACAGCGTTTGTAAATTCCCCAGAAATAAAGTTTCAAGAATCACCCTCAGGCCATTACAGACTGTCCCTGGAAGTGCCAACTATCCTGGTTTTCTCCGTGTTGGATTCAGTGTGCAATCCAATTGTCACTTATCATTTCCCACGAACACGCAAGCAGCCGGCCCAATCAATGGCCTGTGTCCTAGTGCATCGATTCGTCGTGGCCTTTCCAGGGGTCTCTCCGCACAGCATCTCTGCTCATTAAAAGGAGTGTGCCTGCATCGTAAGGATAATGCTTTGCACTCACCCGGCACATTGCCCAGGGGTGTCTCAAAGCATTTTGCAAACATTTAATTAAGTTAGTCTAATGACTGCAGGGAACTCCCCAGCCTCTCAACACCAAAGGGTCTGGGTCAGGGGGAGCTGATGGGAGACGAGTGCAAACCCTGCCTCTAGCACCCACGGGCTCTGGGGCACAGAGCGAGTTGGCAGACGCACAGGTCTCCATATTCACACACGTGTGCAGCCGTGTCTGGCACGGCAGCACGTGGGCCTGTTGCCACGTGTGCCCGTAGGGAGAGCACCAAGGCTGGGGGCCACAGCTAGAGTTCTGAACGGGCAGCAATCGAAGACAAGAGGAAGGGGATTGCAGACATGATGTTGAGAGCAGCTAAACTCTGGCTTGCGAGCGCCTGTGCGGCGTATGTGGTTGCGAGAGCTGGGGCGGGGAGTGGGGGGACAGATCTATGACTGGCCAAGGTGGTGAGGGTGAGAAGAGGGAATGTCCAGTCTCACACCTGTGGGAAGGTAATAGTAAGCACACTCATCTTCAAGTTGATCTCTGCTTTAGTGTTTCTTTCTGCTCCATTCTCAGAGCTACCGAGCCCTACAAACAGCGCCGTCTTGGGGTCTTTGGTGAGCCGTGTAGAAATCTAGCAAGCGGAACTATATCCATGCCCTGCTGTGGTACTGCCTCCCTGCCCCGTGGGGAAAGGCAGAGGCCACCAAGATTTTACAGATAGGGAGCAAATTTTAAGTCTGAGTCTCCCACCAGCAACACAAAAGGCAAGAGGGACAAACGTCCTCGGGACCTGGCGCTGCACTGAAGGATCGGGTCCAGAAGGACCGGGAGAGCAGAGCGGGCCCAAGGATGCCAGTCCACCCAGCCCTCCCAGTCCGGGTCTGGAAGGTGCCTCTCAGCATCCCCAGGTGCTAACACCCCCTGCTCCTGACAGCCGGGCTTGTCAGCAGCCACGGACCACCTGGGACTGACACTTGAGTTCCCTGACAGGCCTGGCGGTTTGTTTCCATCCCTCCTCTCCTCCCAGCCGCAGGCAGCCGCGGTGCACAGCAGCAGTCCCTCTGCAGACAGGCTGTGGGCTGGTGGCCCCTGTCCGGTGAGCCTCAGGAAAGCCAGAGCCCACGGGCCGAAGGCGATCACGGGCACAAGAAGCCACTACATGGAGGTCCATCTGCCCAGGGCTGATGTACAAGTCCACATACCCAGCACCCTGCCAAAAATATCGCAAAGCAACCTTGGGGGAGACCAAAGAGCCATGCCTGATGCCCTCGTTTTCCACAGCAGAAAACCAAGGCCCAGGAAGCTCAAAGTCAGGATGCTTATTCCACCGGGGTCAAAAAGAAAGAAAAAGCTGAATAATTCCCTGTTTTACTGGATTTAAGATTTTTGAGATGGAAGAATTTTTTTTAATTGATGTATTTTGTTTAACCAAAACCTATATAAAGTCCTGTTGAATAAAGGAATGGGTGGATTGTATTTTGCTAATTTTCGTCACTGTAGCAAAGACATATGAGAGTCAGTAGGGCTCTACCCTCTCCTCCTCCTTCGTCCATAATGAGGAATGTCCTCTCCCTTTCTGCATGTGTGAGCGGCCTTCTCTCTTTGCCCTATGCCTGGGAGGCCAGGATGAGTTTTTTTATGACAGAAATTCAGAAATGTTTTCCTTGTTATCATCTATCCTAGGTTTTTGGCTACTCTGTCCAGTTGGAAACAAGGAGTGTACATAGCTGGAACCCATTCTGCAGATTGGTAAGCTGAGACTCAGAGAATGCTTTGACCCAACTAAATGAACCTCAAAGAGCAACTAATCAAAGACTCGAACTTCTCAGCTTTCAGCATGCTCAGAGGCTCGGGCAGAGTCCCAGCCGATGGCAAGTGCGCTCTGCCCCCGGGAGCCCCAACACAGCTTTGAGGCTGTAACCATGAGGGGTAGTTCCCAGTGGCCAACGTGGGACACCCAGGCCCAGAGCTGCTAGACAACAAATGCAGGCAAGTGCCAGCTGTTTAAGGAATCTCCTTCTGTAATTTTCTAGTACAGGGGATGCGGCCCAGGGTGCTAAGAAGGAAACAAAGCAGGAAGGCGGACAGGACTGAAGCCACACGGAGAATCTCAAGCCACCCAGAGTCTCTGATTAATCCCAGGCTGAGTGATGCTGCCCTGCTCCAGGCTACTGAGGAAGCGTCTTTATGAGGCAGCAACACGTGTCTCCTGCTCAGCGCCTGCTGTCGCCACTGGGCCAAAGCTGAATGCGGACAGAAGTGGCCTGACCTTATCAGCATGTCAATCATTTTTA
Source organism: Eulemur rufifrons (assembly GCF_041146395.1). Taxonomy (NCBI): domain Eukaryota; kingdom Metazoa; phylum Chordata; class Mammalia; order Primates; family Lemuridae; genus Eulemur; species Eulemur rufifrons. The sequence continues at coordinate 6,541,542 of NC_090988.1, read as the reverse complement.
AGGGATTGGGGGCCACATGACAGCCTTCGGGGAGGGGGCATGAATCTGTGATTGGCTGAAGGGTGACGAATGAGGTCTTGGTCCTGACCGGACTCTCGGTCCTCATTCCTGTCTCTTCCTTGGTCAGTCTGGGGCTCAGGTTCTCCCACTTGATCCCTCGTGCACGCCAAGCAGTTCTAGCAGGTTCATCAGCCTGCTGGTGAGAGGGTCGGGGGAAGGGAATTTGCCAAAACTTGGCTGTAGAGCCCTCCCCCAGATCTTACCCCGAAACCAAACACCCCAGCCCAAAACCCTGAGATTTCAGGACTTCACTGAAGGAATAAAGATGGAAGAAGCTGTGTGCTGGGGAAGGAGGAACCCTAAGCCTCAGGGAAATTTCTGTCCAAGCCCGGGGTTTTCTGGCCCTAAACAGGCAAGGTGTGGGAGATGAGGCTACTGCCAAGAGTCCAGGCTTGCAGATCCGTGCACGAGGACACAGCTCGGTCCAGGCTGGGCAGATGAGGCCTCCTCACAGCTACCTGCCTTGCTCAGAGTCATAGGAGAGAAGCTTCAAGCAGGGTGGGCCGCAGAGGAGGGGATAATTGGAGGAAAGAAGCCCCCCAGGTTAGCAATCCTCCCGTCAGCGAGCTGGACCCCTGGCAGGCCTCGGGCTGCCTGCTGCTTCCAGAACTGAGCCTCCTCAGCCCCACCCCGCCTGCACCACGGCCACCATTCTCAGAGCTAGAGGAGAAAAAGGACAGGCAGAAGACAGGCTTTGACCCCAGAGCTGCAGGCCATCGACACTGCTTTTTAAACGACAGACAAAGTGGCCTGGAAGTCATCGGAAGGGCCTGAGATGCTGGTTAACAATGCTTCTGGCAGAGATGGGGACGGGGACTCCACACTTTAATCTGCCTCCTCCCCCTAGGTGGTTCTGATGCAAATGTCCAGGTGTCACTTCTGTATTACCACCCTATTCATCTTCCCACAGAGCCTCCAGACCCGAGGGCAGACCCTGTCTCTCCTCCTACCTGGGAGAACAAACTCACTCCCCCGTCTCAGGCTGTGCCCCTGGCGTGACAATCAGCCTGGCACCCTCAGCCTGCTGCCTGCCTTAGGTGTGGGCTCCTCACAGTCTCCACTGGTGACCATCTTTCCCATCCCAGAGATTCTGCTTAGAAAAGCAATTTATGGCCATCAGTCTCCCCCTGGAAGGCACCAGACGACAACAGCATTAACCTTAAAATTATTCTGGGATGGAACCATGTTTTACCAAGAAATAGAAAGCTGCAGAATAAAACGGCGTGGAGGCCTAACCGGGTCAGGGTTGCATTATTGCATTAGCCTTCCGTCTTTAGACGCAGGGAAACTAAATGGCTAACAAGCTGGTATTAATCCCGATGGGAGAAAAAGCATCATTTGAAAAAAAAGAAAAAGAAGAAGAAGCTCTAAGCTATAGCAGAGGAGGTGAAAGAGACGAGAAAGAAGTCACAAGTAAGCCACTGCAGCTCATCAGAAGTTTCGGACCCAGCCAGGTTCCATTTCCCACGGGAACGCCTGCAGATGTGATGTTTTCTTTCACTCTGCTTACACCTTCTAATGCCAACTTTTCCTGCCTCCTGTTCTGGATCTCTCCTGCCAGGTTCCTGGCACAATTAGCATAAAGAGCAGGTGACAGATTCTGTGCAAAGACGGGACACAGGGCTGTGCCTGGCCCTCCCCAGAGGACCAGGGAGGTAGCTCAGCATCAGCAGCCACCAGGCAGCTCAGGAAGCTCAGACACAGGGGCTCAGGAAGCCCGGGTTCATCCCCCTTCCACACAGCCGGCTGTAGGTATGGGTGCTTCTCCTGCAACAAGCTCTGCCTGCTCCCCACCAAGGCAGTGGAGCTGTGCTTTAGGGTGCCGTGGGACCCCTAGAGGGAGATATCACCCAGTTCCTGACTTCCTTCAGGGTGCACTGCAATGCAGCTTCTGCCGAGGGGGGCTCACTCCCTCCCCTTGCTCAAGTGTAATGCTCTGATTTCTGCCGTGAGGGGCGCATCCACACAGCCAGGATTCCCTCGGGGTGGGGGTCCCCATGCTTGCGCTGGCACCGGCACTGTGGGAGGAGGGGAAGCGGTGTGCGGAGGCCCCCAGCAGCTGCCGCCCAGGTCCAGCGGGGACTTGCATCCGCAGGAAAGTTTGTCTCCTGGAGCGGTGGGCCCAGGCACCCACCTGGCTCCTCTCTCAGGCTGGGCAGTACTGAGCGCTCTGCCTGCTCTGCCTTCCCGCCCAGACAGCCCGTCCAGGCTGAACCCCCTACCAGGCTGCTGGAATTTGGAAGAAGAACAACAACTACAATCGCCACTCTGAACTTCTCAGCCTAAGACAAACATCCGGGAACGTGATTATGCAGAGCCCATCTCTGCTTGAAAAAGTACTATCTTCAAAAGGCATTACAAAACATTAGTGGCTGGGTTTCTTTTTTTAGCCGATCCTCCCTGCTTTCTTCCCAGTAAACTTCCATTTTTCTGACTTCACTTTGGCAGTTTAGGAGCACTTAGGGAATTATGTTCTTAAAACCAAAACCAAAAAAAAAAAAAAAAAAAAAAACCGACCACCTTACCAAGTGATTCTGAATATATAAACATTAAATTGTGTGTTTTACCTATAAAAAGACAGGTAAGGTTTAAGAATCTGAGCATTCATGTCTTTGTATATATGTATGGGAATTTAGATTTATGCTAATCCTTAACCCAATACATGCATCTCAATTTGGGGAAAAAAAAATAAATCCTAACTGGGCTGGGGTTTAGCATGGAAACCCACAGACCCTTTGATGCTGCCTAAAACCTTGGCAAGCATAACCTACCCCCTTCAGCATTGTTTGAAAGGTGCCTGCGGGCATTCAGTGTCTGCTTGCAAAGGACTCCTGTGCAATTACCAAATCTATTAAGGCACCTTGGATTTTGCAACGCTGCCACTAAGCTTATTTTAGTAGGACTGCAGCATCTTACCTGTGTCACTGCAGATTTGTTTTCCCCAAACAAGTAACTGCTGTGAGAGGTAGGATCACATTTAAACCACTGGGCAAGGTAGGGGAGGGGCTGAGGAGATTCAGGTAAATCCAAATTCATGGTCCAGATTCCCAACCTTCCCTCAGTAGAGACATTCCAAATTCTTCAAGGAAAATTCACATTTCTGGTGTGAGGAGTAGGAGGGAGAAACTGAGAGGATTCTGAATTTCAAGGGCATAATCTGCCCATTTGGTGGAAGGATAAAGAAAGGATGGGAGGCAGGAGGAGGGCTGTGCAGACAAGAAAGGCAGGGCAGACTCATGAGCAGGGAAGGAATGGGGCGAGGAAGGCGCTCCGGGGGGAGTGAGTAGGGGAGAGCAGCAGGAGAGATCGCAAACGGGGAGGAGGAACGGAGGGAGGGGAGAGAGGGAAAGGGAGTGGAGGGAGAGAGAGAAGAGAGACAGGGAGAGAGATGGGAAATACAGAGATCTAGACCTATTGAGAGACAGAGAGAGACCAAGACTGAGAGAGGAATAAGGATTCAGGTCCCAACATAGGCGGCAAGAAGGATTTACGGCTAGGAGTTGCAACCTCTCTTCTCCTACCCCGGGGACGGCAACTGGTTAATGTCAGTTGGTGCCTTTCACAGAAACAGCAGTGCCTCACAGCACGGTGCAGATCTTGAACCCAGCTCACCGGATCCCCTGGAATAGAGCAAATCCCGTGCTGGAAGCATCTGCGTGCCTGTGAGTGAGCGAGCGAGTGTGTGTGCGTGTGCACAGCAAGCCCACCTCTCACTCACAGGCATCTCACACTCCCCTCCTCACCCCTTCCTCCTTGCCTCTCCTTCTTCCCCTGCCTCTTCTGCTCAGGCAGCGCACAATCGCCCCAGGAAAACACCCTTCCCTGGTACCTGGGATGAAGAGCAGGGCAGTTGTCGCGGAGAAGACGACCCAGTAGGCGGGATGGTACATCTCGACGCTGCGGTGCTCTCAGCTGCCGGGTTGCTACTGCTTCTGCTGCTGCTACCGCTGCTGCCTTCCTCTGTGCTGAATTCTGAGCAGGTTTAAATCCAATGTTTGCAAAGGGAGGGAGAGAGCAGGAGAGAGAGCGCGCGAGAGATGGGAGCAGGCAGGCAGCGTCTCTGATTTTTTTTCTTGCACATACACACAACTGGTAAGAATCATCAGCACCAATCTGCACAGGGCTCAGAGCAGACCTCCTCCAAGGCACGCATTGGCTCCACTCTCCTGAGCGACACAAGGAGACTTTCCTGTTTGGAAGGATTGACTCCGAGGGGAGTTGAAGCCTGCCCCTTACTCACCCCCTCACCGGGAGCCCAGCCCTGGCAATGGTATCTGTGTGAGTATGCCAGGGTGGGGCTCCCATGGGCACACACCCGCTCCTTGGTGGGCAGTGGGGAGGGCCTGGCGCTGCTGGTTTAGACCTTACCCCAGCAGGGCTCCGGGCACACCAGGAAAGGAAGGCTGCTTCTTGGCAGAAATGTGACCAATGCTCATGCCAATTCCTTATCATTCTTCCTTCTTCCTGGTCCCCAGGCAGGGATGCAGTAGGAACTGCAACCCACAGGACGAGCTCAGACATATAAACCTGCACCCCACTCCCCCATTCGGCCATTAAGAACACTTGGAAGCAATTTGGCTTTCCCAGCAGGAAGATGGGCATGTTAAGGTTTTTTCACCAAAGATTCTAGGAGAATTGGCCAGTTCCCCACAATTAGAGCATTCTGAAACTCTACCAAGACAAGATGCTATAGAAGCCCAAACAACTGCTATGACTGCAGCACAGACAGGGATATATTCAGACTAGATCTCAAGGAGGCAGCAACTCGCTAAAGTCATTGGAAATCAAGGCCACAGAAGGATACTTGTGGCTTTCTGCCTTCCTTTTTTTTTTTTTTTTTTTCCTATCTTTTTTTGCTTCTCCTTTTCATAGTCCAATGGGAACAGCAGTTCATACAGACAGTATTTCTGGGTGTGGAAAACCTCACAATTTTCCCCTCCTCTAAAAAGGCTTGCCCTAAATAAAGTGTGCTTAGGAGTGGCACGCGTTGCTGGCTGAGTAACACCACCAGTGAACTAGACTCTGAACTTGGAGGATCTGGCAGAACAGCACTGGGTATTACGGAAGGGCTAAGCTGACTCTTCTCGTCCCAGGGTGCCCTCCGAAAACCCCCCACAGTGCTAGGCTCCCTTCCCACCTCAGGTGTGTGCCTGCCTGGAGTTCTGTGAGTGGCTTTCCATGCAGGAGCGTTCCTCCCTTCTCCTTCACAGCAAATTCCAGTGTTTTCCCAAGTACCTGCTCTGTGACAGGTGTTCACGTGATTGTTGCAGTCAATCCTCCGCAGAGTCCTGCCCGCAGGCATCATTGCCCCTCGGTTTCCATAGGCTGAAACTGAAGTCCACAGAGATTCAGCAACTTGCTAAAGGCCACACAGCTAAGGACAGCCAGGATTCAAACCCAGGTCTGTCCTCCTGAAAAATCCACACAGTTGCTACTAAGCAGCCAATTGCCAACAAGTTATTTAGGGATAACTGAACTCCTCCCTTTCTGCATAACAAAGTTTGGTTGCTTTTAAAGAAATAAAATGGTTGATTACTTCCCTCCTTGTAAACAAGTTAGAAAACTTCAGTGGTCAAATAGAAAACACATGATGGTATCATTCTCTGGCTCCTACAGAATACCTATTTAATATAAAGTCATTTTTTTCAAGGCTGGAAATATGAAGAATATAATTTGTTCTTGTCTACAAAGGGCATATAATATATTTGAAGAGATTGGCCAAAAATTAGCATTTGTGAATTTGCAAATGTACATAAAATAGGGCACCCGCATACTAAGTATTACAGTCAGATTCTGTGTAGCCAATCCTTGCAAACATGCCATTCACAAGCAAATTGATCTGTGAATCCTTTGAACCATGCTGGAATCCTACAGAAGTTCAGAGGAATTATCACCGTGGCCGAGTCTGCTGGGGAACACACCTGGCTTGCAGTGGGTGGGAGGGGTAGGACGGGTCCTAGAAATGCAATGGTGTCTCAAGGAGGGGGCAGGGCAGACACAGGCAGACTCTGCAGGGAAAAGCTGGGAGACGGAGAGAGAAGGACCTTGGATCCTAGACCAATGATTCAGAAATTCCCTATTGCTGCTGGGAAAAGTTAATTTCTTTTTGAGCAGGGGAGTGCTGTGAATGAGGGGGAGTTAATTTATGGAAATTAATTTGGGTGAAGTGTACAGGATGGATGGAGGCAAGCGTGCTTGTTAGGAGGTATGGCCCAGGTTTGATAGATTCAGAACCAGGAGGCGGCAGTGGAAGAGGAACAGAAGGAGGCCGTGTGTGAAACGTGGAAGTGTCAGCAGGACCTGGTGACTGATGGCATCGTGTGAATCACAGACACCGTGTGTTCACTGGCAGGCCTAAGGTTTTTAAAAATATCATCACACTTAATCTCTAGCCTTGTCCTCCAAGAAGGTGTACTTATGCCTTTTTGAGAGATGAAGAAACCGAGATTCAGAGAGGTTAGGTAATTTAGGTTAGATCACACAGCTAGTTAGTGACACAGCCAAAATTCAAACCCAGGTTTTTCTGTTTCCAAAGTGAAAACCTCCCTAAAGAGAACTTATAATATTGAGCACTATCATTTTGTTGAATATCCATGTAAGCTGAAAATAAAATCCTAAGCCATCCTGCTACCTAAACAGACCCCCCTTCTTGGATTAGGGACCACAGAACAACCTTAAAAATGAGTTCCCAGCCATGAAGGTAAGGGAGATCGGACGTGCCTAGTTACACCTCCTCCCTTTTGGAGTTCAGCACAATCGACCAGCACTAATGTTAAAATAGAGATCATAAAACTGACTCTTTGTGACAATAAGATACTAAATTATTAATAGGACCTAAGACAGTGCGGGGGCCAAAATTAAATCACACCTGCAGGCCATCAATTTGCTTAACCAATCACTTGAGTCAGTATGTAGTGGCTTGTCTCTAATTAACAGACTTTCATATCTTAACTTAAAACATTCCAAGTCTTTAGACAAAACTTTATTTTTTTAACTAATTACAAATCAAAAAATTCTCTGAACCCACCTATAACCTCTAAGGCCCCTGCCCCTGCTTTGAGATGTCCCGCCTTCTCAGGCCAACCCAATGAACACAGGACATGTATTGATTTATGACTTTACGTGGAAATTTTGTCTCCCTAAAATGTATAAAACCAAACTGTAACCTGACCTTTATTGGGCCAGTCTCAATCCTAGGAATGTCGTGGAGATTTTCTCCTAATTCTCACTGGACCCTTACCGCCACCCCATTTCACAGATGGAGAAATATACCAGGTTATAGAAAGTCCCAAGTCGCTCCTCCAAGATTAATAAGTACCAGAGAAATCTAAGTCTTTCCTACTTCAAAGTTTATGTTCTTTCACTTTTCCCTGTCAGCTATAGTTTTGTTTTAAAAACACCCATTTATTCTGCCAACCTCTTTCCTAATACACACACAAACACACACACATACACACACACCCTGAACCTCTTAATTAAATTCACATTTAACAAACTTCAATGTATATCAGGAAATAATTTATTTTTAAAAATGTGTATGCCTAATAAAATGTTTCTGAAGGAAACACATAAATATGTATTTTCACTGATAATTCTTCTCGGTCTATTATATGATTAAAACATATGTCTCTTTTATTTAAAAAAAGTAGAGGAAGAAATGTATAATGCATATTTAATCAATAGATGGCACCAACTCTGAAAAGAGATATTACGGTCTACTGGGTCTATTTAAACATCTTAAAAAAATACAAATACAAATAAAAATGCTTCGATGCATATTTACTAGAGGGACGGTTCTCTTCTCTGGGGTAAATAATATGCAATTTTATACCTTCTGTGAATCTTTTTTTTTTCTTCCTCCAAAGCAAACAAAATCATCAAAACTGTGTTTAAATAGCAATAAGGTAGGGGAACAAACCAACCGAGACCGGGCAATTGTGCGAGACGCTGATTGTCACACTTTACTTCTGCCTGGACTCCTTTCCTCTCACAGCTTCTTAGAGGCGGAGGGGAAATGGGAATGTGGTCAGGGCGGGTCCCCCTGCCATCAGAGGGGCCCCTGTCATCAGAGAAGCCTGGGCCCCAGTCCTGCCTCTTGCCCTACTAGCTGTGTGACTTTGGGCAAGGGTATGGGGACTCCCTCTGATCCACATTCTGTTTCTTTTTTATACAGAGCACATGAATGAAGCGATTACCTTTTAGTACTTCACACACTCATCCATTCATGAAACAGGTATTTATTACGAAGCTACTCTCAGCCAGGTACGTACCTACTAGGTGTTATATATGCGAGATGCGATGTGAAGCAAGATTAGACTGTCCTCTTCCATCCAAAATTCGCAGAGTACTGGAGGAGACAAACATTACATCGTTAATCATATAATCAATGACGTTTGTGGCAAGTGCGTGTAGAAAAAGTACAGGTTGATAGGAAATCCGGAGACACAACTAACACACCTGGGGAGGGCACAGAGTGTGGGGGCTGCCCTGAGGAGGTGACTTCTACGCTGTGATCCCAGCAAGAGCCATCCCCAAGGAGGGAAAGCTGAGATTGTTCCTGGCAGAAAAGAAAACATCAAGTGCAAAAGCCCGGAGCAGGGACTGGACCTGTGTAGACACTAAAAGTTCTTTAGTGCGATTCACATTCATCCAACCTTTTATTGAAATAAACTCTACAGTAAATAGTGCTAAGATGATAGATTAGTGCACTTGGAGCCTGGCAATGGGGCAGGAAGGATGAAATTTTAGATATTGAAACACTGGGATTTTTTGCCGACAAAAAATAAAAAGGGGAAGATGATAAAACCTTACAGATTAAAATCTGACTCTACCACTTATCTCTCAATATTCCAAAATGAACTGGAGCCTCCCAGGCTGTAAGTGATTCCCTACGAGTAAGTTAAAGACCCTGGGAGGCCCATTAACTCCTTTAAATCACATAGGTGCCATTGAGTTCAAAGGAGCAATAATTTATTAAATGACTGGCTTATGACTAGAAGAATAAGCCTTTCTTCTGAAGTCAGAGACTCACTTACAATGAGTCACTCCTACCTCTGGACTCAGGTCTTAATCTATTTCTGATACTTCCCCAAACTTTTAATATGTTCACAAAACATCTCAGTCATGCCCAAGATACTGTAACTGCTCTATGAACAAATTTCAATGACCCCTGTATGATTTTTTTATAATTCTCTCCCTTAACTAACTACTGGACCTTTCAGTTGTTTCCCAGAAAAGGTGGATTTTCTGCAAGACAAAGGAGCTGAGATTCTGAAGGGCTGTGGGCAGATTTCCTAAACCCAAGATTCACCATCCCCCACGACCGCCCCCAGAGCACACAGCCCCTTGTTAGTTACACCACGACCTGCCCCAAGGCACGTGGCCCCTCCTTCAAAAGCCCCAGAGAGACCGACTGAGGCAGCTTCTCCCAACTCTACTATACTAAAAAATTTTTCTTCCTTGGCAATCCCCATTGTCTCGATATTTGGATTTTTGTACAATGAGCAACTGGACCTAGACTGAAACCCCCTTGTGATTTTGACAACAATAGTTTAACAATAACTGCCATTTATGAAACACCCACCGTGTGCCAATTTTCCTGCGAGGTGGCTTGCACACCCCATGGCTTCTCTTCACACCAATCTCTTCCATGAAGTAGATGCTACAACACACACTTTACAGACACGTAACTGCGATTTCCCCAAGGCCACACAGAGCGCTGGCAGAGGTGAGCTTCATCCAGAGCTGTCTTATTCCAAAGACCAAATTCTTTCCAGCCTCCCTCAAAGATCTTTGATGCACTCACATGAAGTCATCGCAAGATTTGCTACTCAGGTGTCAATGTCACGCATTTATTTAAATTTAAAAACCTTAATCATAGTAATATCTTATATGGTTTATTGGGTTACTGGGTTACTAGTACTAAGTCGTTAAGATTGAAAACAGCTCTCCAAATCCCACTCCACAGAAGCAGCTACTCCCAAATCTCTGGCTGTTTCTTACAGTATTTGCATCCTTATTTCTTTTAAAGATGTGCTTATTCTTCCATTTCTTGATTTAATAATTATTAAAATATCTATTGACTCCCTGCTACAGAAGATGAGGATTTAGCCCCGTTCACCACCAACCTCACACCTCTTCTCCCTCCATTAACTCGATATAAATAATGGCACAATGTTTGATTCCATCGATACTTGGCATTGACATTGCTATGACTATTAAACTATTGTCTTTCTCATGCAACTTTTTGCTTTTCCTGGAGATAACATTTGCCTTTTTGTTTCAATTGCTTTATTTTCTATGGACTTCCCATTAAATCTCCCCAAACTTCCCGCAAAGCTCTAAAATTTCTCTCAGTATAGTCGAATAAATTGAGTCATCTATTAGTATCATGTTTTAAAGGCATTCCCTAGAACGTCCCTTCACCCTGAGCTGCACCTCTTGTCTGGGATCTCCTTTTACTAAAAACGTGCAATGGCCTGTGTTTCTCCCTTGTTTTTTGGATCTAGGTTTTCTTCTCCCTTGGTGCACTTGCTTGTTTTAATGCAACACCTCTTTTTATCAATTGCTGAGAAATCATACACAGGTGATCATTTGAGAGGACCCTGCACATTTGAAAATGGCTTTACTCTTACCTCACGCAACTTATATATAACGAGTTCAGCTGCAAATCAAATTCTAGCTTGAAAATGAATATCTTCCCTAAATCTTAAAGCCATGTTTCCATTTTCTTCTAAGTTTAAGCATTGCTGTAGAAAAGTCTGATGAATGTCAATTTAAGTTTCTTTGTATGTGAAACGGCATTATTATCTCTCAGTAAACATTGAGGGCATTCTCTTTTTCCATGGCTTCTCCAAATTTCATAAAGATATTTCTTAATGTAGATCTGTTTCCTTTCATGGTGTCAGGCACTCTTTCAATATGGAAAATTTCATGTCCTTCGACACTGGAAATTTATAATTTTTTTTTTTGTATTTCAAATATTTGTCTTTGAAATGTTTCTCTCCTCTATTTTATTTGCCCTTTGTTTGTAGAATTCATTTTAAAAAGATATTAGAGCATCTGGATTTTTTATATATATATTTTTTCCTCATCCCTTTTTCATCAAGATGTCCTTGACTTTAACTTCTTCTACTGACTTTTAAAAAATTATCCTAGCAAATTATTAATTTCAAGTGATCTTCCCTGTTGTCTGATTTTTTTTATAGTGCTCTACTCTTGTTCCATGGTCACGATATCTCTTATCTCTTTCTAAGGATACTAATTAAGGCTTTGTAAGTTTCCTTTTGCTTTCGATACAGACTCCATTTCCTCAGAGTCCTGTTTTCTTTTTTCCCCCTCAGTTACCTTCGTCTTTGGCTTTTATGTAGGAAAACTTTCTCAACTGGCTGGTGATCTTTGGTTTTCCTTTTATATTTAAGAGAAAAGCATTTACAGACTGACTGGTATCTCTGTGCTCATCTGTGGAGTTTATCTACTGGCAGACCCTTTACAGGCCCTCAGGGGAGGGGCAGGCCCTGGGGTCCTTGCCCTCAAAACACCAGTAGTTGTAGGTCCTGAGCCAGACCCAGACCGGCTTCTCCACAGACTCCTTCGTTCTCTTGCCAGGAGGGTAAAATTCTGGCTTCTGCCATGTGGGAGGAAGACCCAGAGGGTTTTGCCATCCAGGATGGAGACATGGAGACTGCCAACCTCTCTGTTTGCAACAGGACTCCTCAACTCTCTCCTGCAGCTGAGACCGGAGTCTCTCTTCTTAATTCCTCAAAAAATAAACTGGTTCATGCTAAAGTGGGAGGATCAGAGAGCTTTGGGGGGTGGGAGGGGCAGTGTCTAATACATTCAACCAATCCTGTTTCCAGCCCTCCCATTTCTGCTTGCAAGGTACCCTGTACCTCTCAACCCTGGTCTGTCCTGGCTTCAGTGGAAGAAACCTGCATAGTCCCGTCTGCCATGTCCCTCTGCAGAATCGTAAATTTCAGCTTTCCTTACTACATCAGTTGCTACTCATGCTTTGCCCCCACCTGAGAAAAATTCCATCTCCCACCCATTTTTATTTCCTCTTCCTTTTATTTATTTATTTTTTGGTCCTTTTTAGCCCTTTGTTATCATTTTTGTAAGATTAGAGGAGGCACTGCAGGTCAGCCCTCCAGGAGGAACTGCATCGAGTGCAGGCACTTAGCGGCTGCGACGTAGAAAAAATGACAAACATCATTCTCAAAACACCCGGAATATCAGGCTGTGTTTCCAGGACAAAACTAAAGTCCTCCATGAACGGGAGTCACTGAAATATGAGCTACCCTTGCTCATGTGCACGTCGGAGACTTGCACATTTATAATGTCATTTATTTGCTTCACCCCATGTGAGGTGACACACAGGAGGGCTTAATTAACTCCACTTCCCAGACAGAGAAATAAGGCAGAACTGACATGGAAAGATATGCCCCAAATCACAGCAAATCAAGGATGGAGCCAGGTCTAGAACACACATATCCCGGCTCCTAGGCCTTTCCTATCAGCCAACCCCAGCTATTGACAGCTCTTTCAACCATTATTGTTGTTGTTCACTCACAGCTCACATCATGATAAAGCCTTTTGTTTAGATATGCCTGATCCAATTTTAATGAAGTCCTGAAGAAAATAGCACCAGATTTTCACTTTTGTATGCAATTTTTCCCCCCAGAACATCTCTCAAGCAAGAGTTGAAATATCTTATGTAGTGGGGAGAGGGAGTTATTATCCCTTCTTTGAGGCTGAAGAGCAGGAAGGAAGAGCAAGAAAGAGGCCACACCACAGGAAGTGAGCAGGCTAGGCCAGCGTCAGCTCCAGTCCCTGCCCAGAGCGCCACCCGCTGTCTTGTCACCGGATTGGTCTCCCTTTCTCCTCTCTTGTAGTCTCCCCTCCTATTTCCTGTCCTCTCCCCTCTCCCCACCCTTCTCTAAATGAAAAGGCTACTCTTCTCTCCTTGACATCTTGTTAGACTGTGAATACACATCTATTGATTTGCATTTGGTGGAAGAAAAAGAGAAAGGGGGGTGGGGGAGTAAAGAAAAAGGAAAACACACAGTCACACATTCCCTGACTTTGAGGCTTCCAGGGGGACATGCTCAAGCAATGGCAGAGAATTTTAACTGCTGCGTCTCTTTCTGCCTCCCAGACCCTCCAGCCTCTCCATCGCACCAGCTGCTGCCTCCCTTCACCCCGCCAGGCCCAGGGCTCTCCGCTGGGAGAGAAGAGCTCGGCTTCACCCCTCCTCCCCTCCCGCGTTCAGGGATTGCTGACACTGACCCTTTGTGTGAGGCTCCAGACCAAAATAAGTTTTCTTGCAGGATGAGAGCTCAGGGAAGGCAGGAGACCTTGTTGTCAGCAAAGGCTGGCCCCAGAGACTGCATGACAGTGACTTCAATGGTTGTGCTAGCTGCTTTTACCAATTTTGAAATAAAGCCTGAGTAATTAAAAAGCATGCAAGTAGGGATCACACACCTAGGTTATGGTCCAGATTCTGACATTTTCTAGTGGTGAGGTACTTCATTCTACATTCTTCTCTTCCCAGAGACCAACACATAGCGCATGGAGAATGCACAAGTCTTTAAAAGGATTATTCCCCAGAATCCATTCCAAAGCTGCCCAGAGATGCAGGACAGGCTCTGCCTCGTCCCTGGCATCTTTCGGGTCCGGAGCTAATCCTTTGTGGATTAGTAAAAGTGGCCAAGGAATCACAGAGTTTATTACTTCAACTTAATATGCATCTATCTTTATGGAAAATTAAGTCAGCATCTAATCTTGGACCGTTTTAGCTTATTTTTAAGTAATATTTGCTGAGCATTCAATCAGTAACTGTTACTGAGTGCCCACTGTGCACAAGGAGAAGCTGAATCCACACAGAAGATTGAGCCCTGTAGAAGGCGGAGACTGGCCCACATGCAGTATTCCACGTTCCCCAGGGAAAGGAGGAGCAAACCAAGTGACAAGTGTCACAGCCATTGGAGAGGTATGAACGGTCGTGCCAATGCACCATGTTATTGTTGTGGTTGCTGATACGAAATCCTCCAGGCCCAGCAAAATCTGTGCGTTTCCCTAAGAATGCACTGACTATTAGCCAAAGATATTGGTGCCATTTAAATGAAATCAGCCAGCATGGTGTTTTAAATAATCCCTGCTCTGGTTCAGTCCACATGCACACTGGACCGAGCAGTAATGACAGAGGAAAAAAACAAACTTAAGCTACATCTGTTTGGACTGGAAATGGGGGCTGGCTCAAGACTGAAATGAATCTGACTTCCGTCCTCAGTCGAAAGTCGCCTTGCTTCACAGCAGACCGCAGCACTTACGGGAAGATGCCCGCCTGCAAAATTAGATTCTTCAGGCTTCACTAGGTACCTGTGTTTGACACACTTGCTTCTGTTTTCAATATTTTCTTGAAGGATGTAAGAGCCTCTGAGGCCTCCAAAGTTCAGTGAAACTACAGACCTGCAAGTTAGGATGTTAACCTAAAGATGCCCCTGCTCAGAAGTCTATACTATTGAACTGCAATTCTCACGGGGGGAAGTTGGGAAAAAAGCTTTTTGGCTTTTTGGCTTTTTTACTGAGTTACTGAGTGGGGCATGCTGGGTACTCCCTGGAATGAACAATGCTCTCCCAAATCTTTGTTACGCCTGGAACACAGGCGCTGATATAAAATGAGAATTCAGAGTGCGAGGAGAAGGTTTCCTGGACTTTGTTCTAGTAGAGCTTGGAGCAGAGGTTTGAATGGACTTATGTTTCTTTTGTTGCCTTTAACATAAACTACACGTGTCTCTCATTACTTCCACCACCAACAAAGGTTTCGAATTTGCCAGGAAAATTGGGCCTCTGGCCCTCGCAACCCTGGAGCAAGGAGGATGATTAAGTAGACAAATTTCAATGACCCTCAGTCTCTTTTCCAGATGAATCTCTTGTTGCCTGACATTAATATTTCCAGAGCCTGCTTAACTGCATATATTCTTATCCAAAATGTGTGGCTGGAGAAAATAACTTCATTAATGTTGTGGCAAAATACTGAAACAGGAGGTCAGGGGGTCAGTTGTCACAGCAGAATCCACACACAAGAAATGGCCTCTGCTACCCAGGGCGGCTCAGGCTCACTCAGGAACTCAGAGAATGTCATTACCATGTGTCCCTTTAGGAACCACCTGCCATCACAGCTGGAACCCACTAACACCATCAGTCCTGAATGTTCCTGGGTCCTGAATGCACGAGAGTACACCGTAGGCCACCCCCTCCCCACCCCGACAGGACAGTGCTGTTAGGTGGAACTCGATTAGTGGAGCCTTTTGCCAGGACCCGTGGGTGCCAGGGTCTGAGCTGAGGAAGACGGGGCCAGTCAGGCAGGCAGCAGCAGGGCCAGCCATGCCAAAGGGCACGCTTGACTCTGCATCTTCCTGGCCACAACCTTCGACCAACTTCAGCGTCAAGAACCCACAGCTCCTGCGCTCTGGTCTCTGACTGCAAAGAGGAAACATTTCTTCCACTGGTGCCTTCCTCAAAGGCGTCAGTAATCTCTCCAGCCACCTCCCAGGGAAGGAGGCTCACTCTCATACCCACGCTTCCAACGCCTGCCTTTCCGAGCAGAGTACACCAGGTTGCAAACTGGCAGCCTGAGGGCCCGATGCGACTCTCTGACAAGTTCTCTATGTCCAACAGTATTTTTTTAACGAAGTGTGTTGGCAGTATTTAAACATCTGCTCTTCCAGATTCTTAGTTTTTCGTGAAAAATCAGAAGACCTGGCCATGCTGATTCTTCATTCCATCCAAACAGAAATCCTGTGGAGGTCTCCTTACCCCTCATTACCTGCAGCCCTGTGGGGGCCTCTTCATCCATTTACATAACCTCCCCTCCTCAGACCCCCCTCAGTCCCATTTCTGGGGTATAGACACGCCCATTATTTACTATAAGCTTAAACACAGAGAATACCCTTATCCTGATCCAAGAAAATTCCAACAGAAGTTTAGAAATTATGCAACTTCCTCCCCCCCAGGTAAGAGAAAGAGCAAAGAGGTCATTTTGCAAGGGCTCAGTGTTACCCGTCGGGATATCTCAGCGTGCTGACCATGAAGCTTTCATTACATTTCTGTAATCAGTTGCAGATAATGCCAGCCTCCCAAGAGGGATGTTCATGTTCCAGGAAGCTTGGACAAAGAGGAGCAGGTGGAAAGCCACGTGTGACCTTCGTAGGCACCTGCAGGTAGAGGGGCCAGCAGAACACAAATGAACAACGTGGGTCTCTCTTCCGGAGCAGGCCAGGGGCTTGAGTAATAGCTGGGGGAAAGAGGAAGGCCCCGGAGAGGTTTCCTTAGTGACACTGAGACCTTTTTCCAGGATAGGAATGCAAAATGAGAGCAAAATGCTTCAGTGGCATATTCAAGAAGGCGAGAAACCTGTTTTTAAAACAACCACCCCAAATACCCTTGCCTTATTTTCCATGATGCTTCATCGCCTCCTTCTTAAGTAAAATTTTGTGGAAGAGACTCTCAAATTTGAATGATGATATAAAGAAAAGGCCTCATGGCCCACAAGGATGGAGAGAAAAGAGAGAAGGAGGGAGGGGGAGGGTACAGAAGCAGCTGGTTCCACAGAGTGAGAGCCAGCAGGACCGGGTATGATTTTGGTGTTGGGAGAACAAGGCATTTGGAAGCAAGAAGCCGCGCTGGTAAGCACAGCCCCTCCTCCCCATGCAGGCCAGGGAGCAGCCCAGACTGCAAGGGACTAATTTGTGTAAAGAGTCCTTGAGAGTTTCCATGTAACACAGACGTGGAAACATCACCTGGTGATTACGTACATGGCATCTCATGTACTCGGATCAGCTGAGAGTGAAAAGGGAACACAACAGGCTCCCGCCTTCTGCAAGTCCATGACCTCGTGAAGGTTCCTTACGTTATGCAAATTTCTTGCCTGGTGCAGGCCTTTTATCTTGTGCAGGCCTTGCTTTGTACAGGTCCCTTACCTCGTGCAAACTCCTTGCTTTGTGCAGGCTCCCCACCTTGCACGGGCTCCCCACCTTGCACGGGCTCCCCACCTTGGCCAGCTTCCCTACCTTCTGCAGGTTTCTCACCCAGTGCAGCTCGTTGCCTTGAGCCAGTCTTCTGGGAGAAACATCACAGTCCATGACATCACCGCCCACTGGGGACACTGGGCAACAGGAATCCCTTGTTGTTAGGATGATCATCACTTTTGCTTCTTGCATTCACACTGCTGTTCTGCACACCAACCTCAGTCTCCAGGAGGTATTTCCTAAGTATGTGTGGAATGAATACATGAATTTTATGAATAAATGAATGAACATCTGGGTTCCTGCAAAATCACTTTTGCAGCATCAGCCACAAACCATACTCACGGAGGCAGAATGCAATGGTGAAGACTTTGAGATCAGATAAGCCCCAATTGGAATTTAGCTGTGCAAACTTAGACAGGTGCCCTGACCTCTCTGAATCTCTATTTCCTTACCTGATGAATTAAGATAGGAGTGTTCGTCCTGCAGAGAGAGAAAGTCTGGAAAGTGCTTGCAAGCTCAATAAAGGGAAGCTGTTGCCATTACTGGCCCAGCGACAACCTGGCTTGTTGATTTCTGGCAAGTCTCAATCTCAGGCTGATCCTGCAGGTCCCCACTTGGAAATCTCCTGGCTCACTTGCATTCCAGGTGGAGACGACATCTCTACACCCCCCAGTGACCTCCAGCAGATTGCATCTCAGGATGTCACTTCTGGAAATTCTTCCTCACACTCTTTCTGGGGCCTGCATGTCCACGAGAAGTTTCCTTCCAGAGTGTGGGCTCGGGTGCAGCTACAGATGACTCCTCCAGCTCTTGCAGCCTAACTTTAGAGTCTCTCCTCCCTGATGTCTTGATTTGCTTGTTCAGCCTCCTTCTTGCCCGGCTCCCTGCACGCTTCGTCCTCTGCATGCCCCACAGCACGCCCTGGAGCACTTCATTCTTGGCTCTGGGTAGCCTGGGTTTTCTTATAGTCCTGTTCCAGCCACTAAAAGATCAGAAATGTGGGAACTTACATTTAACCCAGTCACAGGTAAGTTTTGTCTCAGTCAAGTGAGAAAGACATCTAAGAGTGGGGGTTAGGCCGTTTCATAAACAACTAAGAATTCTTCTTTCAAGCTGTTAAATAAACAGGTGAGCAGCTGGTGATGCAGAGGCAGCAGAACCTCGTAAGCCCCAAACGGACGTGGATTTGGGGTCTAGCTGTGACACTGAGTATCTCTAGGCGGGGTGCCCAGTCTCTGCCATCCTCAGTTTCCTCATCCGTAAAGAGAGGATAAGCAAAGTAACAATGTCCTCATGTCATTGTGAGAAATGAATGACCATGTGGGCTGAGCACGGTGCCTGGCACGTAGCCATCCCCGACTGGTGGCAGCCATCACCATCTTTGTAAGAGCAACCCGTCAGGATTTACTGAGCAACTATTCTGTGCTAAACGCTATACTAGGCACTTAAGATACAGCAGAGAGCACCACCAAATGAGGCCTCCTGAGTTTAAATTCTAGAAGGAGGTAGAGACTTTTGTTAAGTAATCCCACACATAGTTGTAAATTATAATTGTGACGATTGCACTGAATGGAGGTGCATTGTATTAAGAGAGGAGAAATGGGAGGCCTGACCCTGTCTGCCAGGCCAGGGAAGGCTTCTGTGAGGAGGAGTGGTTTCATCTGAGATCTCAAGGATGAGTAAAAGTAATTTAGGTCAGGGCAGAGAGGGCACAGGCAGAGGACACAGCACATGTGGGAAATAACCACAGTCCATTCAGGGCTCTGAAGGAAGGCCCAGGTGGCCAGGGCAGGTGAGGGCTGAGGAACAGGGAGGCCAGGACCTACAGAGACCTGCAGGCTCTGCTGAGCAGCTTGTCCACACCCCAGAGTGATGGGAGCCAGTGGGGTTTCTCAGTGGGGGTAGGGGTGTGGGTGACCCCTGGACACAGTGGGCAGGATAGACTGGAAGGGAGAAGAAGAGGATGTGGTGGGACCAGTTGGAAGTGCACCACGATGGTCCAGCCGTGAATGAGGAGGGCTTTGATGGCAATGGAGGTGGACACCCTTGCATGGCCTGTACCGGGTCTTAGCAGATACGACTCATGGGATTGGATGGAAAAGGGGACAAGGGAAGTAGAGTTTTCACAGCTGACGCCTTGGTTCCTGCTGTGTTTCTGCATGAACACAGTGTCAATGGCTGAGAAAGGACACACTGGATTCAGACTTGGTTGAAGGGACAGTTGCGGGCCTGGCTGGGAAAGCAGGGTAACACAGCAGCTGAGAGTTCTAGAGTCAAACTGCCTGGGCTCTAATCCCACAGCCATTTCCTACAGGCAGCAACATCGGAAACACTCTAAGCTTAGTTTCTTCAGTGCTCCCCACCCACCTCCCGTAGAGTCGATAGTAGTTCCCAGAGAGCAGACATGAAGCCACTAGCTCAGTGACAGGTGCGCCGTACCAGCTCACCACGCAGGGGAACCACATGCGAACTTCTCCTCATGCGCAGTAGCTTTTCCCTCTCTCTGGGTTTCTTCAGGTTCATGTAATAGAAACTTTTGCCTTCTCAAGAACAGCGATAAAGACGCTGTTGCCTTTGCTTGACCTCTCACTGCTCCCCCCACAGGAGTAAGATTGATTATCTAATTAGAGAGATGACAGAGATCTGGCGTGTCTGAGTCCTTGTTCCTGCACTGGGCAGGGCTCAGGCCTTGCCACTCTCTGCTCACAGGCATCTGTTCTCTTTGCCTCTCTTTCCCTGTCCCTCTCTCTGTCCCCATCCCTCTTTCTCTCTGCCCTTTCCCCTGAAAAGGACCATCTGTAGTTCATTTGTGGTCTCCTCTCTCCTCCTTCGTCCTCAGGAAGGGGAAGCCCCCGGCACGGCCTGTCCCTGCAGGCCACGGCCACAGTTGATAAATTATTCTGCCTGCGGCTGAATGAATAAGACCAATTGGGAGAAAGAAGGGTGTTAAACGAGAAGCTCATTTTGGACTTGAATCAAGACTGCATTCATTCTCCAATTCAGGTTTACCAGTAATAAAATTGACAGTTTGATGCCTGTTTGACTCGGTGTTTTTCAGTGAGTTCGGAACTTGGTGTGGAGAGAAAAATTATTAACTGTGCCCTTTCAGCTCAGCAGTAATTGCTGCCACCACAGATGTCACTGAATGAGATAATCTCAGGAAAAACACACAGGAATGAGAACCTAGAACTGAGTCCCAAAGCCTGGCTGAAAGAAGGAGTATACAGGACGTGGGAAGGGAAGGGAAGGTGGGTTACGATTGGGCTGCGTTACAAACCCAAGAGCAGAGACGGTCTGGAGGAGGAGGGAGTGACCAACAAGGCAGCCAAGGGATTGGGCGGGACGACTCTTAGCGCTCTTCTCTTGGGTTATCGTCAGGGAGGTCACAAATGGCCTTGGTAAAAACCCTTTTGTAGGAAAAAGGGGGCAGAAGTCAAAAGTCTATGGGTTGGGGTACAAGTGGGAAGTGAAGAAAGGAGCCAGCAGGAGCACAGGGAGACAGCTTTTCCAGAAAGCCAGCTATGAAACGACAGGAAAGGCAGGGTGGGGACTCATCTCTCAGCCCAGTCCAGAGAGCTCCACTCAAGGAAAGCCCCAGCCTGCGCTTCACAGCTGGGCGGGAACAGCTGGGCTGTGCGTGCGTAGCCCCCAGTCCCACCCCACTGTCTTCTAATCATTGATTCACAGGAACGATGCTCACGGCGGGTTTTCTTTCAGAACTGTGTTGAAGCACCATCTCTTACATAAACGAATATCCCAATTCAATTGACCCAGTTGACCACGCCAATGAGGCCTCTACCAGAAACTAAAAATCTGGTCATTGTGCTTTCCTGGCAAGAGTGATTAAGAGCCATCTGTTTCTTTTTAGGGATATTTTACTACATGGTGCATTTCCTGTTATGGTACCTATCACAAGGTACGATAATTACTTCTTTACCTATCTGTAACCACCCGCTGCTCATAAACTTCCCTAGGGCGGGGATTTAATAGTCCGTACTTGTCTCACATAGTAGGAACTCAGTAGTGATTGTAAAGCAACAGAAACAGGCAGCACCCTCCCCCGGGCTGATGGTGATATCTGTTGACAAAATTGGATTTCTGTGTTGGACACAGTCCAGAGGATACTAAGGAGACATGATGACTAAATGCAATATGGTATCCTGGATTGAATCCTGGAACAGAAGGACACGAGTGGGAAAAGTGGTGAATGTCCTCCGTGCACCCAGCCTGAGCCTCTGAACCTAACTCCTTGTACCCACGGTTCTGGTTTCTTAGAGAGAGCTGAGATGTGTAACCCTCTCCTTCGAAGCAGTCCAGCACAAGCGCATGCAAAGATGAAACGATCTCCTAGGCATCTTGTGTCTCCTTACTAAACAAGTTAACCTTCCTGAAAAAAAAAAATTTTTTAAGAAAAAGGAGTTCTCTTCAGTCTTTCCACCTGGTTTTTCCTCCACGCAGGATTGTTTGAATGTGGGAAGAGTTCCGCTTACAGACAAGTAAGGAGCTTGGTGATAACTTATTTCACTTAGTTCCATCTTTAGTACTTTGTCCTCATGCCTGAAGACTTTCTTGGAAAGCACACTTAACAATCATATGACAATGAAGATTGAATGAAATACCTCCAGCCTTGTCCATTTCCTATACGAGAATATGGATCTCCCATACCCTTATACTAAGGAAGGTTGTCCGGGAAAGTATTTGTGTTTACAAAAGAATGGTGACGTTTACAGCAAGGAGCCCACACGTCCATCAGAAAGGGAGGCAGAAGCAGAAGGAATCTTTAGGTGGTGCTAGGAAGTCATAAAATGGTCTATGAAATTCTGAGTCTAAATGGAGGATTATGTTCAAAAGTAAGTTCCAGTAACTTGGGAAGCATGCCCTAGCAAAACAATAACAAGCACAACAATGGCAACAGCAATGCCATTTAGTATTTGTTTGCCACTTCGTATGTGCTGGGCCCTGTTCAAAGCACAATGTGTTACATCATTTCATCCTCACAGCTACCAGATGGGCTGGTCCTACTTTTATCCCCGTTTTGCAGGCAAAGACTCAGAGGATTGAAAAGGTTGGGTAACTTGCCCATGGCTAGCATTACTGCACTGGTTAGAGACGTAGCCAGGACTGGAATACAGGTACTCTGGCCCTGGAGCCCGCACTCTCAGACATTGTACTGTATCACACTTGAGCTTGTGAACCTTGGCACGTGATGCCTGTCCTAGAGTCTCCTGTGAGAAAGGCAAGGGGCAGGGAAGCAGAGGGATCCCTGTGGATCCTTGTGGAGGAGGTACCCATGGGCCCCCTCTCTCTCTGGTGCCACCCCTGCGTGTCCTCGGCTCCCTGTGATTCCTCATCCTCAGAAATTCCCCTGCAGGAATCCTTCTACCCACCCGTCCCTCGACTGACTCCCACAGAGTCTGAACCACTCCAGTTCGACATGTCTTTATTGGACCAGGTGACGCTACCTCAAATCCTTTTCTGGAAAGAGCTCTACATGGAAAATAAATTATATAATAATATTTGTCAGGCAACATGCTAAGTAGTGGGGATACAAAGATGATCAGCCCTGCTCTCTGATAGCAAATTGATGCACTAATTAACATTAATAGCTTAATTGGTAATGATGGCTTAAAGCATTACCGTATCTAGTGAAGATGTTATCACTTTCGTGGGGCCTTTCAATGTTCGTGCTGTAAGCAATGGCTGCTAGTGTGACTTTCAGCACCCTTGGCAGGTTGAGTGGCGGGGACAGCAGGCCAAGAGAAGCAAAGCTTTTCAATTCCACTACATTAAAAACACATCTGAGTGAACGTGTGGTAGGCATCCCCTCAAGCCCTCCTTGTATGTGGTTTCTTCAAATAAGAGCTGAGTGGGTCCGAGTGCTGCGACCTGTCCTATGCTCAGATGAAACACACACACCTCGAACAACCCACCCAGAAACAGGCACACATGAGGACTCCTACATGCCGGGCTTCCGGACTCCAGCGTGCTCACAGATCTCTTGGAGGACCTTGCCAGAATGCCAGCTCTGACTCCGTGGGTCCTAGGTGGGGCCTGAGCATCCAGGTTTCCAACACACTTCCAGGGGCTACTGAGGCTGCTGGTTCGGGGACCGCAGCCTGAGAGGGAGAGCCTGGACCCCTAACACATCATCACCCCCCAGGGCCCACCCTGGGTTAGCTGGGGTTTCTCCATGGATGACTTTTTGGGTAGTTCTTTTTAATCTATGAACTATGCAAATTACCAGAATGTTCTTCCTTACGTTAAGCTGAAATCTGTCATCTCCATCCATTAAATGTTGTTCTGCCCAAAGATCAATGATTTCTTCACATCCAGGTTCCCAGGTTATCTGTGACGGGCAGCGACCCTTTCAGATGGGGAAATACAACAGCCCGCTGATAGTTGCAGCCCAGGCAGGGCTGAGTCTGCTGCCCTTTGGCCCAGGAAAGGCTGAGTTACGAAAGACTTCACACACGGCCAGCGGAGCCAGGAGCTGGCCCTCGTGGCTTTTAATGCCTATATCATTCATGAACAATTTAAGGGTTTGCAAACATATTGGTAAGCAGTACGATTTCTTCAGTGAGAGGGGAAGGGCAATTGGGATGGATGCAGCCACGTGGAGAATGTGGAATGTGTAAGCAGTGATTCGAGCCCTGATCTGTCTGAATCAATGAGCCTTTAGGTCTGGTCTGGGAGATCTGAGAAGAAGAGGTGTGTGGGTATCTCTCAACCTGACCTTCCTTCTAGACAAGCTGTGCCCTTGAGGGCTTCCTAGTTTCACACTTAAACTCCAGTGTCCCAAGGACCTTCTGAGAATCAGTGACATCTCAGACTGTGTTGGCTTCGGATGAAGGTGGGGAACACGCAGTGGATCAGAACAAAGCCAGCACCACCTGCCAATGCTGCGTGTTGCACAGCCCACACCCTCACAGGAACATCCGGTGTGACGGCTGCGTCCTGGATGAAGAATGAGTATCTGAAGGTTTGGAATTTCAGCAACAGCTTCTTGGTGGTTCATGAATAACGGCCACCCTTGAGGAGTCAGTGCCACCTGTGTAACTGGGAGCTAACGTCTGATGAGCTGTCAACGTCTGCGCCGTAGCGCAGTGTTAGAAGTCGCACTTCCTCTCTCCAGCTAAAGGCAACACCGGGATGTAAACAGTTGCTGGATCAGCAAGGCCAGACGTGCGGCTCCTGGGAGCAGGTAGCTCTGTCACTCCACTTTCCTTGGAAAGAAAAGCTTGGAGAAGACAAAGAAAGGGGAACCACTCCGCCCCCTTCCTCCCAACACACACGCCCTCATCGCCACCCTGCACCAAACGGGAACATTTTCAGGCCCCAGTTATGTTTTAAATGAAGCACACCGCACCAATATTATGTGGTGCCATCTGTTATTTTATATTTCACGAAATTTGGCCAGTTTTGAAATATTATAATTATATCTCCTACATTACGTATGCAACGCAGACATTTTCTGAAACATAAATACAGTATGTGGGAAATGTGACTGTATTTATAGCCATTGGCTGGTGGGCAGCGAAAGGGCAGCTGGCACCCATCGGCAGTCTGGAGAGCGCAGCCGGCCGAAGTTCACCCTGCACACCCCACCCCACCCTCTAGGGAGGCTCCACTGCTCGCGGTGGCCAGGCTGCTCCCATTCTTCTCACAGGAAGGTCGCATCAGCTATATTTCAAATATTCCAGGATCATGTCCGTCTGCCCCCTCAGCCTGCAGCTGCCAGACGCGGGCATCGTCAGCGATGCCCGGAGTCAGGGAATGGGCCCAGAAGGGGCACGGCACTGAAGGCAGCACCTCCACCCGACACACGCCTTCCAGCAGTGCTATGGAGGTGTGGGAAAGGGGCAGGAGCCAGGCGGGGTCCTCAGGGTCAAAGGACCAGGAGGTCAGGTGGAGCTGCTGTCCAAGCCGATCCTTGCAAGGACAGCCACGCCTCTGAGTGCTCAGACCTTCCTCTTGCTTCTGCAAAGGAGAATCTGGAGCTTGACAGCTCGTTTGGCTTGGGTGTCAGGAGGTGCAGGAAAGTGGCTAGACCTGGCCCAAGCCTCCCGTGGGTGTGCTCCGGGATTTCTAGCTTCACAGAAAACCAGTGCTGTTTATTTGAGTTGTTTTTCTTCCAGATACTGCAGTGTGCTTTGCAATAACAAAGACAAGAAAACAAATGACAAGTATTTGAGTTTCCCTTTCTGTCTTTCCAAAACAAAGGCATTATTTAGTGATGAGAGAGCTGTTTGATAACTCCAGGCATTCCTGCCATGGTCTTCACACTCATCTGCAGGAGTTCATACAAACCTTCCTCTTAGAACACGAACTGCCGTTGATCCGGACAGTCCTGCCCAAGAGGGGTTTCACTGGCACTGCATCTTCTTTTTACATAATTATTTGAGTTAGTTACTAACATTTAAAAATCAAAGATTTCACATAAAACCCAGTTTCTCTCAAAAAGCCATGAGAGCTGGCATCATTGGATGTGTATTTCTGCCCAGCAACAATCTGCCTGCTCTGAGTAGCAGCTGCCCCCTTTGGAATAAAGAGCTCCTCAGTTTCCCCATTCTCCACCCTCCCACGCAGCCCCCGCACCCACGCCTTCATGTCACCTGCCCGGCCCTCATGGGCCCTTGTGTTTATGACTTCCTAGAGTAGGCAATTGATTCTATGGAGAAATATAGACTAGAAAATTAAGGTAACTTTTTTTTTTTTTTTTGATGTAGAGTTGGTGAAGCATTAAAATATATCCATAAACTCTCTAACAGGAAATTAAAGTGAAATTTACAAGCCTCTCGGGTTTTTTTTTTTAAACAACCTTCTAAAAGTGAAAAGATAAATCTCTACCATAGCTCTTATTTTACTGTATTTCAGTCATCTGTTTATTTACCATTCTTTACCAATAGACTGTGAGCAATTTTAGGGCAGGAATCGACTTAATTTCCCTTTGCACACCAGTGTCTTTAACAATGTTTGGCACATGATTGGTCTAATCTGTGGAAGAAAGGAAAGAAGGAAAGAGTTCCCAAAACCAAAGTTACTCCGAGTCTGGTTTTGAGCTAGACTGAGTCTGAAAGAGTTTTTCTTCTCCATCAGAGGTCCTAGTCTAGAATTCTCCTGATTCTATAACGTCCCAAGTACTGTGCAATACATACGCTGGTCAGCCTAAGGATGAGCCAAGTCACTCCCTCCCCTACCGATCAGTTTGCCGATCCCCAACGGCAGTGAGGAGGGCAGCGGGATGCCCACCTCGGACACCATGCCCTGGGCCTCGGGTGGGACATAGCCACAGGACAGCCAGCATGAGCTGGCTCATTTAACACCAGCAAATCACTGTCCATTATGCTCCAGCTGTGGCTTCAATGAGAGGAAACAGAGCTTGGAATGAAATATCTCTGCCT
Organism: Eulemur rufifrons; assembly: GCF_041146395.1. Lineage (NCBI taxonomy): Eukaryota > Metazoa > Chordata > Mammalia > Primates > Lemuridae > Eulemur > Eulemur rufifrons. Next base: position 6,515,054 of record NC_090988.1, on the reverse strand, counting down.
CCAAGAGGACAGAGATCCGTTGGTGGAGTGATTCGGTGGGATGCTGGATGCTGCTGCTTAGGGATGAAGGAGCCCAGAGAGGCAATAATGAAAAAGAAGGTACTTCGGATGTCTCCGTGCTCTCATGGATCCTCCGCTAGAATCCAGCACTCGATAAGAAAGCAAACAGAGAGCCCAAAAATCTTTGAGTCTTACAGCATATCGACCTCAGATACGCCCCGGGAGGAAAACTTTCCAAATTAAATATAATCTATTAAAAAAAGTCCTGTTACTGAATGTACTAATATATTTTAGGGCTCCACAAACTTTGCATCAAGAACAAACATTACCTCCGATCTCCTAGAAGATACTTTCCACAGGAGTTTTCCACAAATGGGATAAGTTTGGTGATACTCTTGGCCTAATGCTCTCTGTACACGGGCACGCCTGACACTAACGTCAGAGCAAAACGAGCATCTGCCCTTCTCTCCATGTCCCTCACTGGTCCAGCTCAGTCCCCTGCACTTCTAATCTGGATTTCTGTAGTCTGCAGGCTGACCAGTGTTTCTGACTCCAACCTCTCTCCACTTCAAATAATGTCTCCGTTCTGCTATCAGATTGAAACTTCTTAACCATCTAATGACATCATCACCCTTCCACTTAAAGCTAGTTGGAGTTTCCCAGGGCTTGACATTTGTATGGAGTCAACAAATATTTATGCCTAGCGTGAGCCGGGCATCAGGGATGAAGTTCTTTAGCTTGGCACATAAGGCCTTCCTCTCCTGGCCAGTGCCTACCTCTCCACCATTATCTCTCGCTTCTCACCTTCTTGACTCTACACTCCTGTCAAACCAGACTCCTGGGACATCCCATGGTCACAGCTGCCTCTGAGCCTCCACACATGCTGTCCCCTTATTGTACCTACCCTGATTTGAGGACAATAAATGATGAGCTTCGTGTTCAATTCAAACATCTTTCATTTTTTAGTCTTCTTGGCTATTACCCTTTAGGCTCATGTGTTGCAAACAGTATCAAATAATCTTGGACTTTTTCTGAACCTAAATCCCCGTCATTATTTATCTCCAGCCTCCAGGTGTGCCTGCTACCATGGAACATCACAGCCTTGGAGTAACCAATGAGTAAGTGGCCAGAGTCACTTTTATTTATTTACTTTTTTCCCCCAAACACCAAGTTTGTACAGAGTCATTTTTAAAGACAGGCTTCCACTTTTTCAGAAACTTTTGACCTGACCAAATCAAAGAAACTGCCATGACCATCACCTTCCAACCCCCATCCAAGGACCAAACTCTGGCCTCTTCACTTAGCTGGACTATAAGAAATACTTTCTAGTCTCAGCTCGATTATCCTGACCATTCTATTTAAAGTTGCAGGCATCCAAGCCTACTGCTCTTTAGCCCGTCACCCCACTTTACTTTTCATCATAGTATTTAGCAGTACCGGACATCATACATGTGTTGTATATTTGTCTGTCTATTATCTGTCTTCCCCACTAGGATATAAGTGGGCACTTTCTCTTATTCATTATACATCCTTAGTGCCTAGAACTGGGCTTGGGACATAGTAGATGCCCAATGGATATCTGCTGGATGAATAATGGTTCAAGGTGAGGCACTGATAATTTGATGAAGCCACTATGAACAGGAACCATCTCTGCTGACATGTATAATATTCATGCTGTAATAAGAATCTTTTTCACTAAGAGTAATAAATCTACTCTCATTTAACTGATTTAAATGCCGAGTGGTTAGGATGGTTATTTATGTTTTCAGCAAATACTTAATAGGAAAGAAAAAACCACACAATCTATAAGGAAGAGATTTAGTCAAAAGCTAAGACCTAAGTCAGTCCACAAACTGGGTCATACCTCCTTTCAGGAAACCTCCCCTGATTCCTTCAGGTGTGGGTTATGAACCTTTCCTGGAAGCTCCTCATCTCTTGGTGAAAATACCTCCACAGAACACATGATATTTTCATTGAGCTTTTCCTTCATCATTTGCCCTCTCCCCCACTGGCCTAAAGGTGTTTGAGACAGAGAGAGTGACTCTTTTCTCCATATTGTCAGCCAGCACCTTGCACAGGTATCTGATGCATGTGAAGTGCATTGGAGTTGCTACTGAAAGTTCAGCACTTATCCCCAAGGCCACGTCAGAAGAACAAGGACAAGTGGTTTGAGGAGAAGGAAAGAGAAGTTTATTAATTTTCCAGCAAATGAGGAGGATGGCAGACTCTTATCTTAAAAAAAATCATACTATCTATAAGCAAAAATACAGAGCTTTTAAAAGGAGTTTTCAGCTTTGGGCTATTGCTGCTTAGCTATAGCGTCTCCGGTGAAGACAATCTCATGACCTGCACCTGGACAATTCCTTTGAGCCATCTCCTGTGGTATAAAAACTAAAGGGTACTCCCCTGCCCTCTGATTACTGGTCATGGGCAGGGATGCAGGTTTTAATTCCCAAAAAGGGCAAGGGGGTTTAAAGGAGACAGCTCACAAAACATTTTACTCTTTGACAGGCCATTATCACTGTTACACAGTGAAATATTAGTAACATAAAGCTTGATCTCTGGATGATGCAATAGAAAGAGCCCCAGTTTTAGAAGAATTGTATTTATGTCTTCTGTGTCATTTTGACTACCCAGCATCTGAACGTTACCTGCTTTGGGTGTTGCTGGGGTAGGCCCTCCCTCCCCTAGGAAAGGTAAACTGGAGAGGCATTCCCTCTCTCTTAACCTTGGCCATAGAGTACAGTGGTATAGTTTAGCAAATTGGACGCATGAGCTTAGAACTTTGACTGTTAAAGGAGTGAAACAAAATATGGAGATGGTCAGAGATTAACCACAGGGGCAGCAGTTCAATCACAACTCTAGGGAATTGGCCCTGAGTGCCCAGGCTTGGCAACATCTGCAGGGCCCTGTGGCGGGCACAGGTGGTGGTGCCCATGATATGACCTCCTGTGGTCTCAGCTTCCTCATCCCATTTAGTCCCTGCCTTGTGCTCCAACTTCCTATTGATTCTGTGTGCTGTCAGGTGTCCTTTCGATAAACCCCTTTGCTGCTTGGACTAGTTGGAGTTGATTTCTATTGCTTGGAACCAAGAACCCTGACTGGTACACTCAACTTCTCTGGATCTCAACTTCCTCAAATGACATGTAGGGATAGGAATTCTCACTTCCTGAGTTGATGTGAGAAGCTAAATGACATGAAGTGCTCATAGGAGTTCCTATGACAGTCAGAAACACACAGTAAACATTCAGTAAGCGTGGATTTCCTTCCCGCATCCTTAAAAATCCTCTGGAGCCAACCAGCCAGAGGAAGTGGGTTAGATCGGTTGCATCAATGCAGGGATCCCTGAGGGGGCTTTGCTTGAATGTCTGTGAGAGGTAAAACAATGTTTACCAATCTGCCCACAGTACAGGCTTAATTAGTGTTTGCAAACTACTTGACGTTCTTGAAAGGAAGGTGCCACCCAAGCACAGGCCATTATCATAATCAACTGGTGGCACACAAGCCTGAAACAAGAAATGCAGAACTACAGGAAGTGAGAATGAATTTCACCAAGGCCCAAGTGAGAGACACTAATGTCTTTTTTTTTCTTTTGGAAAAAAAAAAAAAAAAGCTTTATTGATATTTAATGCACTTGCCATACAATGCACTCATTTACAGTTTACAATTCAGTGGTTTTTGGTGTGCTCACAGGTATGTGCAATGATTACTACAGTCAATTTTCAAACATTTTCATCGCCACAAAGAGAAACCCCGTGCCCTTCAGCTATAACCTCCCTCCTCCCCCATCCTCTCCAGCCCTAAGCAGCCACTAATCTACTTTCCATCTCTATAGCTTAGGCACAATTCTGAACAGTTCATATAAAAGAAATCATTCAACATGTGGTCTTTTATGGCTGGCTTCTTTCACTCAGCTAATGTTTTCAAGGTTGTCATGTTGCAGTAGGTATTGGTACTTTGTATCTTTTTGTGGCCAAATAATATCCCATTTCATAACGTCCATTATATGGATACATCACATTGTGTTTATCCATTCATCTGTTGATGGACATTAGGGTCATCTCTCTCTTTTTGCTATTGTGAATAGTGCTATTATGAACATTCCTGTACAAGTTTTTGTTTGAGTGCATGTTTTTAATTCTTTTGGGTGCATACTGTCTTGGTCCATTTGCACTACTATAGAAGAATACCTGTGGCTGGGTAATTTATAAAGAAAAGATGTTTATGTGGCTCAGGGTTCTGCAGACTGTACAAGAAGCATGGCATCAGCATCTGCTTCTGGTGAGGGCTTCAGGAAGCTTCCACTCATGGAGGAAGGCCAAGAGGGGGCTGGTGTGTCACATGGGAGAGATGGAGCAGGGAGGGGCGCCAGGATCTTTTAAACAGCTAGCTCTTGTGTGAACTAATAGAGTGAGAACTCACTCATCAGTTCTTGAACTCACTCATCCTTGAGGATGGCAACAAGCCATTCATGAGAGATCTGCCCCATGACACAAACACTTCCCATCAGGCTCCACCTCCAGCCCTGGGAATCAAATTTCAACATGGGATTTGGAGGGACCAAACATCCAAACTGCACCCTATACCTAGCGGTGTAATTGCTGGGTCTTACAGTAACTCTGTATTTAACTTCTGAGGAACCACCAGATTGTTTTCCACAGAGGCTGCATCAGGTTATGATCCCACCAGACTAATGTCTTTTTGACCTTGTAAAGATGCTGACATGTCCTTCTAAGTATTCATGCTAGAACTCTTTATACAGAAAATTGCACACATTTGTTCTACCTTCCCATGTCTGGCCTGGTGTGTCCTTTGCTGCCACTGCCTATCTGGCTTCTACCTAGTCAGATCTGAGAGCTCCTATCTGCGATCCTGACCCCTCCATCCCGAGCCTTGGTGCAGACTTCATGGCTGCCTAGCTGTGTAGCCTGGCATGATGTGCCTCATCCCTGAGTCAGCCAGCACAAGGTTGGGTCTAACGGCACTCTCCTAATATATCTAGTGTAATTGTGCAGAAGCTGAGTTTAAAAATGATAATATTGTGTTCTCTCTGATTTGGTCCCAACTGGTTCATATACATACAAAGCTCTGATCCGAAGCTTAACTTTTTAGCATGTATGATGGAAAAAATACATATGATCATTTTGTACATTCATCACTTGAAAAGTAAAGGTGCTTAATAATAAACAAATGATTACAGAAATGTTTCGCTGAGCCACAGAGTGTTTTTAAAAGCATTGATTTTGTCGTTGTTTGTAAGGCAGGAGGCTCCAGTTCCCCCCAAGCCTTACAGTTTCCCATTTTCCTCCACCCAGCCCAGTTCACGCCTTTATATTTCCTGCCTGAACACCGCGGGCTTCTGAGTTTGCAATCCCCTGTACAAGGGGTCACTGAGAAAGTATTTTAGTTCTTATGAGTCATAATATATCCGAGCCTCACCAGGCTCTTCAGAGGTATTATTTTAAGTGCGTTTTGTATGTTAGTTACAAATCCTCCTTTAGAGACATGGTCAATGAATAGGCAAAGCTACATGGCATCCAGTTAGAGACACATTTGAACCCTTATTCCCACACCCACTACCTGCATGACCTCAGAATGTTACTTAAAGTCTTTGAACATCAGTTTCCTCATCTAGAATATTAAGATAATAACAACTACCTCATTGGGTTCTTATGATGATTAACTGAAATAAAGGTACTTAAAAATTATTTTATTTATTTACTTTTTATTTATTCTTTCCGTAAGGATCCTTATTAGTTGAGTTATAGCCATATGTATTTGAAAACAATGTGTTTTAGTTTGGAAAAAAATGAGAGGTACCAGTACTGATTCCTTAATAAAAAATAAAATCCTCTGCCTGCCTGTTATGATACTTTGCCCCTCCATGTCTCTGTTTTCCTCCCATTGTAATGTCTGACATACAGTCACAGTAAACAGAATGTCAGCTGCAGGATCCCCGGAACTGTGGTAAGAGAGAACAGCTAATGGTGCCAGTGGTATGTTTGATATGTCCAGTGGTAGCATCTCCTGGGTCCCCCCCATGCACTGGGATGGGCCCTGGCTGTTCCTGCCAATCACACCAGTTGAAATAAAAACTATTATTTATTTGGGGGGCACAGGACTATATCCCCTGGTGGGAGACAGGCCTCTTGGCATGGTTAGGGAGGAGGATCAGCTCAAAGGACTTAAACATGTCATTTCCTGCTAGGGAAAATACCAAACTTCCATTTTCTGAGATAAATAATGTCGATGTAAGTGTAGAAATTAGCTTTTGACAGGTAGCTGGTGGGCCTTGAGACATGCAAACCAAAAACCTATCCAAATTCCCCACAGGAGCTAAGGAAACCCTGGCTCGAGAATGGCTCTACCTTCCCTGTGAGGCATCCAGCATGAAATCCGGCTTCCACGGAGGAGTCAATAAAATCAGACCAATCCAGTATCATGTGAGCTTTCTGTTTTGGTGCTTCTCCTTCCAACATCTTTCTCTGTAACAGTTTACCATCCAGGTGAAATTTCCTGAAAGCTTATCTTCATTAATCTACTTGTTCGCTGAAACCCCTTCAGTGGCTCTTCACTAATCCCTTAGCCTAACTTTCAAGGTGCCCAGAATTCAACTCCAACTGATGTCCCTGACCTATTCCCAGTGTGCGTCCCATGGGCACCGGGGCCCTGCCGCTCTCCTCCCACACGCAGTTGCAGCTCTAGCTCTGTCTTCTCCGACTGTTTAGCCACCTGCCCTCCGTGTTCTCCTGCACTTGCGAAAATATCACCTGCACTGATTGCTTACTCCTGTAATATGCCGTGGCTTTTCAATAAGACCATAAGAACCTTAACGGTGAGGTATATTTGTTCTGATTTTTATTCCCCAAAAGTAGCGTGGTTCTCTGTCCCTGGGACAAAACGCCAGAAATGTATGTTGAGAAGAGCATCAGCAGCAGACAGAAAATTGCTTACCAAGGTCCTACAGAGTCTTCTCCTTGTAGAGACCAGATTATTCCCTACATTTTCCCCCAAGCTTCTTCTCAGCTGCTATAGCCAAGAAGCTTCTGGCCTTCTGTCCCTTCCCCACAGAAAGGATGTGGGCTGGAGACGGAGCCAGACAAAGGAATCGGTAGCTCGCATGGAGAGGATGCTCCCAGGAGAAGGGGCCGCGCCAAATCCAGCGTTCCCTTTCAACACGCTTGGCTCCAGCCGCACACCTGGTGGTCCAGGCCCTCCCGAGAAGCAACCAATTGAAGTAGAAGTCCAGCTCTCTGAGAGGGGAGCTTGGCAAACCTGAGTTGCCACGGTAACCAGGCTCCTGGCTTCAACATTTCTTACTTATGTTCTTTAGTTTGGGGTTTATGTTTTGGAGAGTTTTTTCCCTATTCCTTTTAACCTCCTAATATGTGAGAAAATGTCTGGCAGGGGAATTTAGAGAACACACCGCATATAACTGACTAGGAACCCTGGGGATTTAAAGGTCTCCAAGACTGGGAAAAAAACTGCACATAGGACTTGGAATCTAAGCAACAGGATATTAGAGCTGTGGGTTGCAGTTGGGCTCGCAGGCCTCCTGCATAGCCTCCTTCTTTATTCAACCGATTTTTCATATGCCGTAATGACCACATTCCATTTTTTAAAAAAACAGGCATCAAGTATCTCACATTTCTTGGGTCTCTAGTATTTTTTAAAAGAAATAGAGCTTAAAACATGTTCAAAAGGGCCATTTGCCATGTAGTTAGACCCGAATTCACTCAGCCCCGTTTTCACGCCAGCCCAGAAACATCATCCATCATTCAATATATCAGCTGAACCAAGCTCTGGGTATAATTCTTGGAAACAGGAAAAAAGACAGTGCTCAAAAGGACCTGAGGAACAAGGAGCATTTGTGGGAAGGTTGAGTGCTAGCTCCAACCCCATCATTTTCCAGTTGGTAGCTCCAGCTCTGAATGGCTAGGCTGGGCCCTCTCTGAAAGAGACGAATGACAAGCCGGTGGTTCGGATGAAATCCTTCCTGATGATGTTTTGTCCTGAGCTTCTGTGCCAGCAGGGAAGTTTTGGCAGATTTAAAGTTGTAATGAAAATGGAGTGCCCTGACTTTGCCAATTACAGAAAGAATGCTGCTTATCTCTCCTGTTAGCTGCTAAGATGCCTTAAGGGTTTAGATTAGAAGACACAGGCAGAAGGAGAAAAGAGTTATTAAATTTTGAACCTGACACAGAGAAAAATTAGCGATAAACAGATGAGAAATAGAGCATCTTAGATCTCAGCTAAGAGATCAAGTTGATGAGGTCATCAGTAACTTTAAGCTACATAAAACACCAAACTCAATACACATATAGGTTACATGTAATATATTACTCATTATATCTTATATGTTATGTAAATACATATAAAGTAATATATATACATATATGTAAAATGGTATGTATAGTCTTAACACATGCTGTCATGAATTGAACCAGTCTTCAATAGGCAATTTCCAGTAAACTACACAGATAAAGACTTCAAAAAGTACTTTTCTTTTGACACATAGCTGCACATATATGGCATGCACTGCTTCCAGAGGACATGATAATACTCTATCAGTTTTAGGACCTGAACTGAGCCCATAGAGATAATTATCTCAGGCACACAATGATAAAGATGTGAAGACAGGAGATGCATTTCTTTCCTTAAACAAGAACTGGCAATGTGATGGGAATGTTGTTCACAGTGGTGACGATATGCCTGTAATCAATCCTCCATAATAAACTGTCTCTTAATTTGAGCTAATCTACATTGGTCAGAAAATATCTGATGATAGGATCTTAAATTTGGAAATGAAATTCTAAAATTTAAAAGAAGTCTTCAGGTCTTCTGGTCTCAAGAGTCCAGGTCAATTCTTCTATTCTCAGGTAAGATGCCTCCTAGTCCTCCTTCATCTGTCATCCTCATGCTTTATCCTATGTTTAACAAAATCTAGACAAGATTATCTCAGATTTTACCCACAGATACATTTCAACAGCTCACAATTATTTTGATGTCAGTGTATCTCTCCGGATGGCTTCTTTAAATCCACTGCTGTTTAAAAAAAAAAAAAATCAATTTCCTATTGTTTTATCTTCTGTGAAGAAAGGAAGAAATGAGGAAATTTCTACTAACATTCTATGGAAAATCATTTGGAAATCTGGAGCCAAAAGGAATAGTAACTGAATAGAGTGCAAATTACCAGATGAATACCAATATCTTCTTGATAATAAATTCCATTGGTTTTAAGACAAATCATGAAGTTTAGATTAGATTTTTTTGGAGACAGAAGAAAATTTGAAGTTCTATTGCAAAACACATTTACATTTGAGAATCATTAAAATAAGAAGGGTAAGTAATGTGCATCTTAGAATCAAGAAAATATGGTTTTGTTTATTTTGTTGTTTTCCCAGGCTAATATTCTCATGAAACTACTTGTGCAATGCCCATATGGTATATGAAAACCAGGGTTTATTCCTAGGTTCGTTCAACACAAGGATGAACTTCACGCATACTCCTAAAACATATTACAATAGCAGGCCCTCAGTCTTAATGTTATATAGATAGAGAAAAACTCAGACTGAGTAGAAAATGATTGACAAGGTATCATGAGCTCTCTTGTAGAAGATGTTCCAGGGACCAGGGTGATGGCAAATTAATTTTCCTTTCCCGTGCATGTGGCCTGGACCTTTAAGGAATTGATCAACTCAAAATGGAGCATGAGACTGCTTCTTCTGAATAAGACATATTAATTAGTATTGGACTAGCTCTACCACCTTAAATAATGATGATGACTGAGTGAAATATACGGAGCAATTGGGCCACAGTCAGTCCCAGACCTCAGTCTTTGAGAGGAGGGACAATCCATGAGATGAGTCCCATGGTTTCCTTAGAGCTTTGTTTATGGATGATTTTTTGACCTTAGCACCACAATTTGAAGTCCAATCATAACACAGTGAGTAAAGATGCAGAGTTCAGAGCTTGGAGGAGCTGAAGAGGCTGGGATTCGCAAGGCAAAGACCCGGAAAGGAGGAAGCTGCACTTTTGGGGGGTGGAGGGGAGAAGGGCAAGAGTCTATGTACGGGTTTCCCACAAGTCTGTGGCCAAAGGCTGGGTTGTATGCACCCAGGGTGAGACTAGACAAAGTTGACTAGAGAATAAATACTATAGGTTGGTAACAGAAGAGAGATATTAAAGGTAAAGCAGTTCTAGGGAGTCTTGGCCCACCTGAGTGGAAAGATTTCATAAACGTTTTGCTAACTCCCCAGAAGTCTAGCTAAGACCCCAGAGAGGTCACGCCTTAGTAGTAAGGACCAAGCCCTAGAGTAGGGCATGCTAGACCCCAAAATCTAAAAGAAAGCACTGATAAAGTTCTCAGAAGAAAGTTTGGGAGTTGAGTATTGCTAAGTTAGAGGGACTTTGGAAATAGCTTGGCCTTTCCACAAATTATCCCAATAAAGCATAAATTCAAGTCTATGTAAGTTCAAGGCCATTAGTCAGTAATTGAACTGCCTTCTAGAATAAAAACGGTCACTTTCAGAGAATGATTACAGAAACTGGTCTCTACAATGCACCATCAACAATGCCCAGTAAACTAGATATGCAAAGAAATGGGAAAATATGACACATAGTCAAGAAAAAAAAAACTAGTTAATAAAAACATACCCTCAAATGATCCAGCTATTGGCTTTAGCAGATGAAGATTTTAAAGCAGCATTTGTAAATATGTTCAAAGAACTTTTAAAAATTCAAGGAAACTGTGGTCTTAATGAAAAAGCATATGAGGATTTCAGCAGAGAAATATTTTTTTTTTTAAAAAAAAAGGAACTACAGGAAAATTCTAGAAGGAAAAAGTACAATAGCTAATTTTTTTTTAAATTACTGGATAAGCTTAACAGCAGATTGAAGGTGACAGAAGATCAATAAACTTGAGAAGCTATCAATAGAAAGTATTCAATTTTAAGAAGAGGGGAAAAGTAATTGGAGAAAAATGAACAAAGCCTCAGGGATTCGTGGATCAAATACAAACAGTCCAGCATACATATAACAGGTGTCTAGAGGAGAAGAGAATGAAAATGGCACAGAAAAAAATATTTTAAGAAATACAATAACTGAACACTTGCTAAATTTGATGAAAAATCACTTTCAAATCCAAGAGTTCAACAAACCCAAGCAGAACAAATATAAGGAGAACCACAGTAGGCACATTATTGGAAAACTGCTGAAAACCAATGAGAAAGAGAAAATCTTGAAATAATTCAGGGCAGTGGGGACTGGAGGTGAAGTCCATATTACATTTAGAAAAACATCAGTTGTGATTACCAGATTTATTTCTAACTTATCAGAGACAATAGAAGCCAGAAAACAATGGAACAACATCTTTAAATTGCTGAAGGAAAATCAGCCCTCTACCTAGAACTCCATAGGTTCTATAGCCAGTGAAAGTATCCTTCAAAACTGAGGGTGAAATACAAACATATCTAAGTAAACTAACACTGAAAAACTTTTTCACCAGTAGACATACAACACAAGGAGTTGGCACCAGGTGGACACTCAGTTCTATGTAAACTTAGAATACTAAGGGTTTTTTTTCTTCTCATTATTTCCTAAAAAAAACCCATCTGACTACAGGTAGTCCTCACTTTGCATGGTAGCGTGGGGTCATAAAAATGACTGGACACATTGAAGCTATGCAAAGTGATTTTAATAATCAATGGAAAAAGTTATGATTGCTCCATGACCTTTAAAAATTGTTGTCAAAATATTAACTCTCTTATATCGATTATATAAATGTATAGAAAAATTTTTTAAATAGTAAAGTTGATATTTATTTAGTATACTATAATTTAAAACATTAGGAACATTGAGAATGATGGCAGTGTCAACATTCCCGTAATCAGGTGTTTTTCTTCTGTGACTCCACTGATATTCCATCCATATTTCATGTCCAGCATTATTCCTTTTCATTTCTTTCCTGCACTTTCATCTTTGATGGCCAACTCCCTCATTTGATTATCCATGTCTGTAAAAGGTAGTGTAGGTTTGTCACTTGGAGACAAAGAGGTGACACACCCACATGTTTTGCTATCTGCTCATAAACTAAATAACAGATGCAGAGTGAGATCATCCCAGACAGCCTTTGAAAGAAGTAGCATGATTGGTCACTGGTCATGATGTGCATCTGTCATTTAGGTTGTGATCTGTGGGCTGCAGAGCTTGTAGCAAAGTTTGTATCTTGTAAAATAACTCAGAATTAATACATTGTGCTAACTGAAATACAAATCATGTTGTTAGAAGACTGGTATTAATTAAACAAATTCAATAACCAAAATTTGTGTACACTGTGTAAAGTGAGGACTACGTGTATTTAAAGCAAATATAATGTTGTGCAGTAGGTTTATAACTTCTACATAAGCAGAAGATAGTAAAATAATAGCACAAAGTTGGTGGGTGGGCAAAATGGAATTATGCCATTACATAGCCATTTCATTTGTGAAACAATACAGTGAGAATTATATGAAGTGGTGTGTGGTACTATATTGACTCTGATTAGGTTTTTAATTGAAATAATTGTAGCTTAGCAGACAGTTGTAAGAAATAATGCAGAGAGACCCCATATAGTCTTTACTCACTTGCTCCAATGATAACATATTACAAAACTATAATACAATATCATAATCAGTATCCTGACATAACTAAAATCCACCGATCTTACTCACATTTTCCCAGGTTTGCTCATATTCAGTTGTGTGTGTATTTAGTTCTATACAACTTTATCACATGTCAGTTTGTGTTCTTACCACCACAATCAAGGCTAACCACAAGGGTCCTTCCTGTTGCCTTTTAAAAACCATACTCAGCTCCTTCCCCACATTCTTTAGCCTTTAGCAACCACTAGTCTATTCTCCATTGCTAAAATTTTGTCATTAAAAAATTTATGTAAATGTTATTACACAGTATGTAACCTTTGGGGATTGGCTTTTATTTTTCTCAGAATAATTCTCTGGAAATTCAAACAAGTGGTTGCATGTATCAATAATTTGTGCCTTTTCATAATGTTGAGTAGTATTCCATGGTATGGAGGTACCATAGTTTGTTTAACCATTCATCCATTGAAGGGTATCTTGGCTATTTCCAGTTTTGATATTATTACAAATAAAGTTGTTATGAACATTTATGTACAGATTTTTATGTGAACATAAATTTTCATTTCTCTGGGATTTAGAAGTTAAGAGTGCATATTTTTATCCTTAGAGCAAACACTAAAAAATAGTATAAAGTTTTATTTCTTAAGAGCTAATTGAGAAAAAAAAGTGGACCAATATAATATATTTCAGTAAAAGAAGACATAAAGACAGAAACAGGAGCAAAAAACATAAAAGACAAATAGAAAAAAATAGCAAAATGATAAATTTAAACCCAAGCATATGAATTATTAAATTAAATGTAAATAGATTTGAAATAACAGTAAGCCACACTATATAATCATACTGACAAGAATCAGCTATTACTCAATATCAAACTTTACTAAAAAAATTAAAATAGGTAGTAGACATGAGCAAAGCATGGAGAAGCTAGGAATGCCAGCAACACCCTCCTGTCCTTCCTTCTCCATCAGGATGTGTGCCCTCCCAGAATTGACACAAGAGATTTTGAGGTGATGCATGCCACCACTTCTACAAAGGGAGCTAGTTGTTCATGAGTCTTCTCCAATTTACATTCCAGCATTGCCTAGTAATTATCTAGTTGATACAGACATTCTCTAACAAAAAAATATAGATTCCAGGTTTGTTTAGCATAAACAATCAAATACCAGCAAGATATAATGTCTTAAAAACATTCCTTAGATGAGAACTCACACATTAGTAACAACCATCACAAGATCCAATGACCATGTTTACATATCAAGTAATTTGAACTGATTATTTCTACTGGCATCACCGATTGAACCAAACTGCTTGTTTCAAGGGCTACTCTTTCCCCATCAAATGATGATAATGACTTTATCAAAATCAATTGACCTCATGTGTATAGACCTGTTTTTGTTACTCTGCATTCTTTTTGTTTTATCTCTAAGCAGTATGACCACTTATAAGTCACTTAATCTTTCTGAGTCTCAAAGCCCTAATACATAAATTGGCAATTAAAATATATAACTAATTAAATTGTGATAATTAAATGTGAAGGTCTGGTACCTAAAAGATATTCAACTGACCTCTGCAGTTATAGTTATGGTAAACATATTATTTGAACTCAAATTGAGCTACATAAACTGACAAAGGATTGTATTTTCTCCCTGTTTCAGGCTATAAATATGGGAAATCATAATAAAATCATTTTAATTATTTAACAAATCATCTCATGAAAATATAATTTCAAAAACTGAGATAGCCCATACTCTCACCAAAATCCTAAACATATTATTGTTGTAAATATGCTGCACATGAAATATATGAGGGCTGTCTGGAAACTATCCAGCCATTGTTGATATAACAAGAACAGTTACATGGCTAGATGCTTTCCAGAGAGCCCTCATGTATATAGGTATATAAAGGGACTTCAAAAAGTTCATGAAAAAATGAAATTAAAAGTAAAACAAAAAATGTAAACTTTATTTCTCAACATAAGCTCCATCAAGTTCAAGACACTTTTGTAAGTGATAATACCAGCCATTCAGTAGGTTCGTAAAGAACAGAGGGTTGCGGGAATTTAACCATGTTGATGCACACTCTTTACATTATTAACTGAAGAAAAATGGGTATTCCTTAAAGATATTTTTAAGATTAGGAAACAAAAATAAGCCAGAAGGAGCCAAAACAAGACTGTAAAGTGGAAGACTAATGATTTACTATTGAAACTTTCACAAAATTGCCCTTGTTTGATGAGAGGAATGAACAGGAGCATCATCATGGTAGAGAAGGACTCTGGTGAAGCCTTTCCAGGTGCTTTTCTAGTAAGGCTTTAGCTAACTTTCTCAAAATACTCTCATAATAAGCAGATGCTATTGTTCTTTGGCCCTCCAGAAAGTCAACAAGCAAAATGCCTTGAGCGTCCCCAAAAACTGTTGTCATGACCTTTGCTTTTGACACGTCTGCTTTTGCTTTGATTGGACCACTTTCACCTATTGGTAGCCTTTGCTTTGATTTTGCTTTGTCTTCAGGATCATACTGGTAAAGCCATGTTTCATTTCCTGTTTTAATTGTTCAAAGAAATGCTTCAGGACATTGATCCTGTTTATTTAAAATTTCCATTGATAGCTCTTCTCCTGTCTGCAGCTGATCTGGACACAAAGTTTTAGGCACCCATTGAGTGGAAAGTTTGCTCAACGTTAATTTTTCAGTCAGAATTGTGTAAGCTGAACCAATAAGATGTCTATGGTGTTGGCTATTGTTTCTGATGTTAATCATCCATCCTCTTCAATTAGTGATTGAACAAGATGAATTTTTCCTCGCAAATTAATGTGGATGGTCTGCCATTGGGGGCTTCATCTTCAACATCACCTCATCCCTTCTTAAAATGAGTTTTCCATTTGTAAACTGCCAATTTCTTTGGGGCATTATCCCCATAAACTTTTTATAAAGCATCAATGACTTCACCATTCTTCCACTAAAGCTTCACCATAAATTTGATATTCATTCTTGCTTCAATTTTAGCAGAATTCATGTTGCTCTGATAGGGGCTGTTTTCAAACTGAGGCTTTATCCTTCTTATGCTTCAAACTAGATCCTGTTCATACATGTTGTAACAAGTTGGTACGAGTTTATTTTGGTGCAAAAAAATTTTAAATTCATGCATGGTGTTTTCATAATATGCATTTTCCATGAATCTTTTGAAGACCTCCTCCTTTGTGTGTGTATGTGTGTGCACTTTCATGTCTGCTGAAACTGAGTCATGTGTTGGAAAACTGTATGATACCTCCTCACCCCCAACCAATCATTCACCTTTGACTGGCAAATTCCTATTCATCCCACCACACTCATTCGTCATCCCTTCCAGAAAGTCTTTCCTATCTCCTCACTAGTAGTGCCTATTGATGTCTGTATTGATGAATTTACCACCTTATAAGTATCTGTGTATCTTTTTTTCACATCAGATCCTAGAGTTCTTCAGAGTAAGGACAATGCCTCACTTTTTTTTTCTAACCCTGTCCATGTATCCTTCCAAACACATGTAATTCAGTACCTTACACACAGTAGGTACTTCATGTATGTGCTTAATAGCTTCAGATATCTTTCTCTATGCCTCTTCTCACCTATAAGTGACTGCATATATGTCTGCCACATACATTATTCAAGCAACATTTCAGTCCCATGAAGATGTCACAGTGTAGCTGATTCCTCCCATTGGGGTTCCTCCTGGGAACTGTGGCTTTGAAACAATGAAGCATGTCCTGTTAACGAGGCATGAAGGAGGCACCTGGAACCCATCAGCAAAGAATAAGCTGCCATCACTACCATCTAACTGGGGGCTTTCATCCTGTGTGACTTTTGAGGACAGATTTTGGGGGCAATAGGTAGCACACAAAGTGCACTTTTGCTATGACCTGCTTTGTTGTTGGCCCTCTCTTCAGTCAGTACAGGCTGTTTCTCCTCACTGCTTAGTGAACTAAAGTGAACTCAAGTTTCGCCACAAAAGGAGAATTGACCTCTGCAGGTTAATCACCATGGCCGGCCTAATTTGAATCAAGACTGAGTTCAGAGGCAGGAACACCAAAATCAACTCAACTAAGTAATAAACTCTGACAGGTTACTAGGGTGTAATTGAAAACAATACAGATTGGTACCTAGAAGGAATTAGTTTAACATGAACAAGTATATGAGCGTTCTGAATCCAGTCCTAAGCTGAGGTCAGGCACTCAGGATGGTAGAAAGAGGTCACCAACTAATGTCAGAAGCACCAGAATCAGTTGCAAGGGCCACAGGAATAAGGTCAATGTCTTATTCCTCCTTTACATTCCCCTCCTAAGGCTCTTAGCCACTTTCCTTACACATTAGTAGGAAGAGAAAAACAAATAAGCAAAAACAAAAACCTTTAGAGCAATCAACTTTAAAAGTTTCAATAATTAAGCCATTAGGCCTGAAGCACTCAGAGCGCAATTTGGTTTTATTTACCCTGCAGAATAGTAGGGGACCATCGTCTTCTCTATAATACGGCACAATCATATCCTTGGATTATTTCTGATAATGCTACTATGGCAAACCCCAAATCTCAGGAGTTTATTTCTCACTCACATGAAGTAACAAACATGACCAGTAGCCTGGTCAATTTGAAGTTCTCCATCAAGTAGTGAGTCAGGGGCCCGATTTCCCATCTACCTGTGACTCCTCCATTTCCCGGCCCCTGACCCCCTGAGCCACCACGCTCACCTGCAACTCGCCAACCAGGGGACAAACATGGAGGGTGGAGCATGGGATTTTTTTAATGGAGCTGGCCTGAAAGTGGCAGAAATTACTTCTGCTTGTGCTCTATTGGCCAGAATTCAGTTTCCTGGCTGGCCCTGCCTGAAAGGGGAGCCAGGAAATACAGTCTTGCCTGGGAGGGGACAATCAGCCAACAGGCTCTGTCATATTCACCTTTTGTGTTCCTTTACATCTCAGA
Source organism: Eulemur rufifrons (assembly GCF_041146395.1). Taxonomy (NCBI): domain Eukaryota; kingdom Metazoa; phylum Chordata; class Mammalia; order Primates; family Lemuridae; genus Eulemur; species Eulemur rufifrons. The sequence continues at coordinate 6,497,465 of NC_090988.1, read as the reverse complement.
TGAATAGGGAGGTGGGAGGAAAACTTCTTAATGGAAATTATTAAATTTGAGTTAAATCCATCATGTCCAGGTTATTCTTCCTCAACAAAAATGTTATACCACCTTGGAATAACCCTCCAGGGATTTGATGACATCCCAGTTGAGCAAGCTGGGTAGCCAGGATTGGAGTCCTTCCCTCACCTGTCTGTGCTGTGCCAGCAACAAAAGTTCCCCGCGTGTCTACTCACTTGCTCATTCATCAAAACGTTCCATATTTATTCAGCATCTACTCCACAGAAGCACTGTGCCGGTGAGACAGGAGACAGCATTTCCGCTCCCAGGAAGAAGAGGTGACGTATCAGATGAACTGGGCTTTATTCACGTGTTATAATCCAGTCATAGCAGCCAAGCTAGGTTCCGGCTGACTTTGGATTTAGGGCTTAGATCCTAACCGAGGGAAATACTCGTCCTAAGCAGTAGCACCCCATAGGTGTCTGAACGTCTCACCTCTGGCCTCCTGCCATTCTGCTGACCTGGCTGCGGCCCCTCCCCACCCGTCTATATTCCCTCTACATGCCTTTCTGCTAATTCACATCCTGATTATCTGATTGCACCATTTCTAAATTGCATTGTATGTGAATAAAGCTACCGTCTCTAAGGATGACTGAAATACAAAACCCTCTCTGTGTCAAAACATGCACAAAAAGATGCTGAGAAAGTTTTGTGCTATAGAAGTTGTTGCTAGCAGTTTCTCCTATGAGAAAACACTGAAAGTCGGGTGGAGAGGCAGGAGCCAGGAGAATCCTCCACTCCCGGCCCCACTGCCCCTCCTTTGCTGTGCGACCCAGGCCAAGTGGGCCGGCCTCCCCATTCTGCCTCTGGTGCAGAAACCTGCCGACGGATAGCTTTTCCACCAGCTCCTCTCTCCTGTCACCGAACCTGTCTTACCTCCCCTCTCGACTTGCTGGCTTGGCTGCTGAGGGGGTCTTGGGGCTCCAAGGGGCTTGATGATCATCTATATTAAAGGTGGGGTAAAAGAAAACTGACCTTAGAAGGAGCAGATCCCTGCCCTGTGGTCACTGATGACGGAGGTGTAGGAGGTGAGTGAGCCAGTGAGCTGCGCAGGAAGGAACAGGAGACCCCAGGGCGAGGACGGGTTTCTCCGGCATCTCCTGCTGTTTAGACACCCAGTCATCCCATGCCTGGGTTTGAAGGGCACATATATATGAACGTTTTGGAGAAAATGCAAAAATGAATTGACAAAGGACTCTTGGCCTGAACTCCCACCCTGGACACCCGGGGTCTGGAATGCTACACCAGCCATGACCTGAGACAAACGGTAGGCAGAAGGCAAGTTTGAGGGTATTGGAAGGAGACCCAGAGCTTTGGCCGTGCCCAAGAGGCACGAGTGGGGCTGGCCCCAAGGTTGCTGGGCAGGTAGAAAGAGTCCAAGAGTGAAGCAGAGGGACAGAGATGTGGGGACACCTGGGTGCACCTGCAGCCTCAGGGAGGAGGGGAGAAACAGAGCTGCCTCTCGATGCCTGACGAATTTGAGTAGAGCGCTGGGGCTCATTCACAGGCAGGAGGGGAGGCTGGGAAAGGTCCCCAGCCCATTAGGGAAGCGTCCTCCCTAGAAACCACCTACCCATCTACTTCTGGAGTCAGGAAAGGGGCAGAGACTATAATCTCCTTTTTTTCCCTCTACACAGAGAAGTTGAAACAAAGTAATTTTGAGAATTCTGCCAGGAATCTCACTCATGCCATAAGTAGGAAAAAAAGGCCTACTACTGCTTTTTGTTTTTGTGAACTAGTTAAACAGGGGCTGATATTCATTTATTGTTCTGAATCACACAATGACTCCCCCACCCCATCCGTCTCCCCCGGTGGGTGCCATCGCTGACACAGGTGTGTTAGCCCCGCACTTGGGGAAGAGCAGCAGCGGTAGGATCAAAGTGCCCATCAAGGCAACAAAAGAGAGCAGCTTTCTGTGTCCCACTGCTGGGTAGTGTGAAAACACAATGATAAATCTTATACTTCTCAAAGGAGGAGCCAGGTGAGTCCCTCCACACGCAGCCTTGGAAACTCTGCTCCCACCCAGTCGGAGAGCTGAGCTTAGAGAAGGCATTTAGTCGTGAGGAGATGCACCAGTATCACTCTGAGTAAAGAGTGCCTGGTGCTGGTCATCTCACACACAGCAGTCCTAACACCGTGTGTGTGTGTGTGTGTGTGTGTGTGTGTGTCATACTGTGTTAGGTGCTCTGGGCCAGACAAAAGACGTCTAAGACATGGCCCCTGCCCCGCGCGATCTGACAACAGAGCCTAATGAAACCACAGAATAACAATTCGAGGCAACGTCTGATGAAGTGCTACCTGAGAGGTCCAGACTATATGTGCTGGAAGATATCAAAGATGGAGAAAATAGCGGAAAAGACGTCAAAAGGGAAATAGTGGGACAGTTGGGCACCAGGGACAGCAGCACTGAGGGCGCAGAGGAGAGGGGGGAAGAGTGGGCAGAGGTGGCAGCCGCCTGACCCAAGGCTCAGAACCGGGAAGGGCAGTTCACATGTCAGGGAGAGGCTGCCTCTGCCGGCTGGAACAGAGCTGTTCCTTCCAGAGGCCGTTGAAGGCAAGTTAGTGACAGACCCAAGTCAGGGGCAGGGAGGGGAAAGCTAAAAAAGAACATACCAGTAGAAAATGGGGAGTCACGGAAGGGCTCGACTTTCTAGGAAAGCAATTTGGAATCTGCTGCAGTGATGCGGGCCTGAGGGATGAAGTGTCACAGACAGGTTGCGACGGTGGCCGTCAGAACAGTGACCGGTGCTGAACAAGTGTTGACAGACCTGGTACAATGTGTTTCCTGGTTCAATGTGGGAAGGGAAGGAAAGGTAAAGGAAATGCAAAAGGGACCCAGAACTACAGCCTCCATGCAGTGCTATTTATGAAAATAGAGAAGACTGAAGGGAAAACTTACTTGAGAAGGGAGACAGGATCAAACAAGACATCTGAAGTTTAAGGTCACAGCAGGATATACAGATGGAGATGTCTTTGAAGCAATTGGTGAGCCAGGTCTCAGATTTGTATGACATGTTGAGATGCAGACTTCAACTGGGAAAAGTCACCAAGACAGGGACACAGTGAAGATGGCTCAGAATTTTTTCAAGAAAGGAAAAAAAAAAAAATTAAAAGAAGGGTGTAGCAAAAATAAAAACACAAGCAAAAGCCATAAATCAGGTTAAAAGGCAAGTGCTATCCAGAGAAAGTTATTGTATCATATCTAACAAAGGATTGACGTCCAAGCTATATAAATAATTTGTTTAGAAGAATAAGAAAGATGTATAAATACGACAAATTACCTAATCAAAAATATCTAAGAATATAAATAGGGAACTTCGCAGAAGAGAAAATACAAATGGCTCATAAACACGTGAGAGAGCGCTGGGCCTCTCGGGAACTGGGGCCCGGGATGATCTGTCACCGCAGAGCTGGCCCAGGCTGGGAGCCTGCGCCACTCCCGGGGTGCTGGGCCCTCTGGGCAAGTCATTAAACCTCACTGTCACGACCCGTAAAATGAGAATCATGGCGACAGAAACTCCCTGAAAGGATGTGGTGAAGATTAAATAAGTTAATATATGTAAACTGCTTAGAACAGTGGCTGACACAGAGTGCTAAATGATTGCAAGCTATTATTAAAAATAGAACAATACAAATTAAAGTAACAATGAAATATAATTTTTCATCCACAGATTGTCAAAAATTTTCAAGTATGAGAATATCAAGTGTTGACAAGGGTTCGGGTGAAATGATACTCTTATAAACTGCAAGTATGAATGTAAATTAGTATGTCTGCTTTGGAGGAAAAAAATCACATGTTTCAAAAAATTGAAAATATAACTACATTTTGACCCAGCAATTCTACCTCTGAGTATAGGCCTTAGAGAAACTCCTGCATATTCACATAAGAAAGTATGTCCAAGGATGTTGATTGAAGCATATTTTTGTTATTGTTAAGAGCAAAACATGGGAAACAATACAAATATCTATAGATAATAGAATGTATCATAAAATAATTCGATATATGTAATATATTTAATAATAGAATACTATATGGCAATTAAAAGGAATAAACCAGATCTGTCTTAATATATCAGATGGCCAGTGGCAATCAGCAGACACAGCTCGATGCCCGTGCATCATCTGTGGATACCTTTGCACTGAAATTGTAAACAGGAGCCGCATCGCGAGGCCGGTCTCTAGGGAGCACTGGGAGGGAACAGGAATGGGGATGCCGGTGGAAGGGAGCTTTCATTTTCTCTTTTTTCTCAAAAAGAAAAAAAGAATATTGGATGCAAAGGAGACAAAATACTAATGATTGTTGATTTTGGATGGTGAAGGTATGCATGTAAGTTCTATTATTCTCTGTACTTTTCAGTATTTTTAAATTCTGAAAAAAAAATAAAAATTGTCTTTGAACATATGTCATCTAAAATACCTCATAGGAAAAAAGAAGAAAAGCAGTACAAAGAGTGCAGGGAGCTGGGCCATAGGAATAGCATGCTGAGGGGGAGGGGAGGGGAGGACCGCCGGAGGGGGGCCCTGGGGAATCCACAGCAAAGAGGTGCAGCCTTGGAGGCAGCACAGCCCACCAAAAAGACAAGTGCCAGGAAGAGGGTCTCAACCTCTCCAGACACCACGAGGGACCACCTTAAAGGGGGGCAGGAGAAGAACTGATGAGGCTTATGAGGCTGTGAGTCCCTCATCTTGCAAGAGAAGAGCCCAATCCCAGGGCGCAGGAATGGAATAGATATCGGGGTAGCATGAAGCTATCAGTACAAACCAGCAATTCAGAACGTTTGACTGTAAAGGGAAGTAGAGACAAAACAACCCAGGTGGGGGAGGCCACAGGGGAGAGAGTCTGGGTGGGGGTGTACGCAGGTTCCAGATCCCCAAACCGGTGCTGCTGGACCAGGGAAAGAGGCTGCAAACAGAGCTGGGGACAGCAGGTGAGCTGCGAGCCCCTCCCACAATAGCCGCAGGGTGAGAGTCCGGACCACACCTAGGCCCACAGTGCCAGCACACACCTGAGGGGACTTCAGTGGGAACTATTCCCAGTGTCCCTGCTGTGCTCAGGGATGACTAGAGTGAGCTTGTGTTTAGGCCAGGCTTACTACAGCCACCCACAGGCAGAGCTGGCAGCGGTCCCCAGGGTGGGGGCTGCACAGCAGATGCACTCTTTCTCATTAAGTGACTTGCATATGGAGTGAAGACACCTCTCCCCTCGCCCACCCTGGCTCCCGGCCCTCACGTGCTCTGTGAGCTGCCAGCTTCCCCAGCTCCCAACATACACAGCCGCCCGCACCGCCAGGCACTGGGCCGCGCAGCACGAGGCCGGGGTGCCCGTGCAGAGCCGCCAAGCAGAGGCAGGGGCGGCCTTTCCTTTTCTGGAGACGGCAGGGTCTCTCTCAGATGTGACAGGAACAGTCACAGACAAGGGGAGTCATTATTTTCGCTTTCAATGCTCAGTGATCTCAGCTTGCACCTGGGATCCGCCAGGGAGGCAGCCCCCAGCCGGGAGGAGAGAGGAGGAGGTGGACAGGGGAAGAAAAGAAGGATCACCCTGCTCAAGGACAAGGAGACCCCCCAAGTTCCTCCTAGGGTCACTGCTCCCTCCCTTGGGTTCAACGTTTTCCTGGAGAATGGGTGGTTCCCAAGGGAAAGCACAGAGCTGCTCCTGCTCCTCTCACACCTCCGTGTCAGGACAGGGTTGAGATCTGCAAAGGCTCTAAGTACTGAAAAGATTAGAGTGGTACCTTGCTCTAAAATTGAACATAAATACAAAGCTTAACCATAAAAAAATTCAATGCATATTAAAATTGAAATAGCTTTCAGATTTTGTAGATGGCGAAATTTCGGAGAAGGCTATCAAAGCTGAATTTTTCTCATGTTTTTGTGTCCCTGCTTTGCATGAGACCTATGCACATCGGGGCTGTGTGTTAGTGAGGTAACTCTGACCCAGGCGTGTGCATGCACACATACACGCACAAAGCTCTCTGGGATGTCCGGGAATCAGACACACACACGCAGAGACGTTAAACTGGCTTGTTCCTGTCATGTTTATTGATTCTCCCTCCTCATCAACAAAGATGAAACTCTGCCTCTCCCAAAGTTATCTTCCAAATAGCCCTCTTTCAGAACCCTCCTCTGACAAATCCCCGTGTAGCAAACATTCCCTGATTAGATGTTGAGAACTGAATTCTGATGTCCACTTTCCATATGTGTGACTTTGGGCAAACATCTGGACATCTCTGAGCTTCAGTTTGCCTTCTCCACCTTTAGGATAAGGTTAAAATTAGCTAAAAGTGGAAAACTATTGAGCAAATTCAATGAGGTAACATATGTCTTAGTCCTACTTAATCTGAGTTCTCCAAAAACACAGATGCCGAGAAGGAATTGGAGGTGGAGGAGACTGATTGGAGGGAAAGCTCATGGGGAGCACGGGAGCCAGAGAGGGCTGCAGGGCCCTCAGACCCTGGGAACAGAAGAGGCCACAGATTGCAGAGAAGCGCTAAGGAGCTCCAGCAAGGCCAGGGAGGAGGCTTCTGGTCACAGTCACCTGCCAAAGAGGCTCCTAGGCATGATGGATATGAAAGAATTCATCAACTTGGGCACTTTCTCAGGACAAGGGACCTAAAACCTGGGCAAGGACCTGGGGTTGGGGCAGACTGGCTGCTGGGATGGATCTTTGAGGCCTGGGAAAGTGAGGGCTGCTCTTGGTAAAGTGTAAAGGCCGGAGCTGTCCTGCCACGTGGCAGAAGAAGGAACAAAGAAGCCACAGGAAGCAGACACGCTGGAATGGATTCGTATGTGAGGCCAGAAGAGCCCCTGAGATTTATGTTCCATAGGAGGACCAGGGACACACCATCCGCCGCGGCTGGCAGGGGTGCGCGCGTTAGCATCACTGCGCAGTCCAGTGGCGGCTCACCTCTACAGGTCAAGGCTGTGGCAGCAGAGATGGTCACACACCTGGGCTGGTTCATTTGCACGAAGATGATGGGGCTCGGGCAGCAGAGGCCAGGGGGCTGTAGTCAGAGCCGGGAGCTGGAGGCCATGATTCCCGTAAGGCTGGAGGGTCAGAGGGCCAGCCAAGGTGCCTGCACTGGAGGGAGGCGATGCATAGGTTAGAGCGCGCCCAGGGGCAAAACAGAGGGGCTGCCAGCACACGCTACTCACCATTTACAGCGACAGCCCAGAACGAGGAGCAGGAGGCTGAGGGCGGGAGCACCGCAACAGCCACTCCTGGCTCAGGCCCCACAGCCGAGTGCATTTCAGATCAGAAACCCACTGACAGAAGAGCTGGCTGGGCTGCTGGGAGGAGGACCCCGCCACGCTGTGGCAGGTACAGACTACGGTGATTCCCCAAGGAATCTGTGACCCTTTCATTGGGTGACTGTACACTGGGGGAGGAGAAACATGCACACATTTTGAGGACTAGCAGACAGAGGGTCTAAGTGGACATTGCTATTCAGAGACCCCTGGTGTCATCATCTGAGCCTGCTCCAGTGGGAATTTGTGGGGACTGGGTCGCAGCTGGAGTCTGGGCTAGTGTCCAACTATCGGTGGGCCCACAGCATTCATGGAGCCACCCAAAGGCCACTTCCCCAGGCCCTGAATGTACAATTGGAATCGATATGCTGGCAGTTGAATTAAGCCCATCACTTACGTTAATTTGGGTATCACAAGGCTGGGATTAGACATAGACAAACTGTATGCGGAAATGGCTATGCAGGACAATAAGAAAGAAAACAAAGGAGGCTGGGAGAGTTGTCCTACCTAGATGTAGGTCTGATCCCTCAGAAATGGAAAGGGCAGAAAAGGAAGGACAGAAGGAAGGTCACAGACTGTACTGGGGCCCTGAGAAAGTTTTGACAAGGCAGACAGGGAGTCCTCGACCAAAGCCACACATCCGAAAAAGTCTTGCCTCCTTCAGGGCCAGGTCTGCTTTGGTTTCCCTGCGACACTCACTCCTGGGCTAGAAGCAGCTGTGGGAGCGTGGCCTGGCCACGGGAGTAGTGATGGGTGCGGAGACTGTCCTCTCCCTGCCCTCTCTGCGCAGACCTGCCCCTCAAGGCCCCCCACAGCAGGTTTCTCCCAGTGCAGGAGCCTTTCTTCCCGCCTCCCCCTGCAGGGTGTGCAGTCAGCTTTGCATTTGGCTAGATTAGGTAAATTTTTACATTCTTTGGCACACATTGGGAATTCAATAATTCTGCCAACATTCACTGAGCACTAAGTGCCAAGTTGTGTGCTAAGCACTCACGGTGGGGGAAAAAAAAAAGAGTTAAAATATGTCCCTGATCATGTGGAGTTTGCAATCTAGTAGAAGGAAACAAATATGTAAACAAATATGGGAAAGAAGGTGTTAGATGTCTGTGACCAACACTTCCTAGGACAGAGCGGGCACAGTGGGAGAGATGACATCATATGGGGTCTGTGGGGACATGGCAAGGAAAGGCTTTATTAGCAGGACGGTGGCACTGGGGCGGAGTCTGGGGAGGGGAGCAGGCATCCCCTGAGCAGCTCAGGAGGGCACGTGGGCCTGAGGGTCAGGGCACGGCATCCGAGGCAGGAACAGTGCTGCGCTCTTGGGAAACAGCACCTAACAGGGGCTGTCTGGATGGCAGATGCCAGGAAGGAGCAGTAAGGGGCGGGACTGACCTCAAGGCCCGACCATGGCTACAGATGATTTGGGCCTCGCTGAAGGGCAGGGATCTTATCCCGCAGACTGTGAGGAATTGCTGACACTTTAAAAGTAACACGATGACCCGATTTGCATTCTGTTTTTTTTTTTTTTTCAGCTCATTATGGGGGTACAAAAGTTCAGGTTATATATATTTCCCATGCCTCCCCATCCCCCCGAGTCTGAGCTTCAAGTATGTCCATTCCCCAGACTTAAAACAAAACAAAAACCACCCTGGTATTTTGGCAGAGGATGGCTGAGCAGGAAGAAGACAGACTCAGAGAGGCCATTCTGGTAATTCAGGAGAGAAGAGGAGGAGGGTCTACTGGAGCCTAAGTGCGGTGGAGACAGAGACACAAAAGCAGATAAAAGCTGCTGGGATGACAGAACCTATCGGATTTGGGTCACACCTGAATGCATTTTAGCTGTGTTACCTGGGTACACGATAATGCACAGACAGAAGCAGGGAGTGTGTAAAGGAATGAAGTCATTTGAAACATGCTGAGTTTGAAGGGCCTTTGGTTTATTAAAGTGGAGATATCCATCCCACTGTCAGTTGGCTAAAGGAGTATGAACGGCGAGAGCAAGTTCTGGACTAGGTATGAAAACGGGGATACTTTCAATTGCTTAACACATCTCTGAGTGTCTTCCACGTTCCCAGCGGCATTCTGGGCTTTAGCGAGAAAGGGAGCGAACAGGAAGCCCAGCAGAAGAGACAGACTCGTAACTGACGGCAGCATCTTTGTAACAAGCGCCCTGAGAGAAGTCTGGGGGTCAGGGAACCCTTCTGGAAGGAAGCTGCATTTCAGCTGAGACCTAAATGACTACTGGAGTTAGCCAGGTGAAAGAGGGTTTGCGAGAGGAGTGGGGAAGGAAGGGAGGGTTCCGGGCTGAAGGAATGGCACTGTTCAAAATAATTGAGCGAGGACATGTGGTCTTCGGAGCACTTTCTCACGTTCTGTCCTTTGGAGGGTAAGGGCGCCTGGTCCGGGAGGCGGGGAGAGGTGGCCGTTCCTCTGCCTGTAGGATTCTACTTGGAAAACCCTCCCCTCCAGGAGCCTCTTCTCTCAATAGCTTCCCTTCCTACCCTCCACTCCTTAGCTCCGCGGTCCCTCTCATCCAGAGTCTGTGCTGTGTGGAGGTCGGGTGGATGCTGAGCTCTGCAGAGTTGCTTCCTCAGTGGGACAAGGCTCACGGACCAGGAAGCAAAGGAGTGCCCCGGCAGGTGGGAAGCAAGCGCATTGTGCCCCCCAGAGCCACAATCCTCCACGGACAGGGATCTGCCCGGGAGAACCCACAACTCGCTCATTCAAACCAAAGAGTGACGATGACAGCAGATAAACATGGCTTTGTCTAGCGCCCTGCAGTCCACAAGCACTGTTCACATGCACTTTCATTTCGGGGGAAAAATGAGCCTCAGGACGATGCGGGAAAGACCCTAACCAGAAGAGGAATCTGGGTTTCCTGTTTTCACGTCTCAGGCTTTTTTTCACTACACAAGAGGAAATAGTTAGGAGGCCTTTAGGGCCAGAGAGTGTTCAAGTCTTAGGGAAAATCTGCTTAAGTTTGTTCCCTCATCAGTAAAGCCAGATTAATAATAGTACCAAGATCACAAGGAGATTGTAAGTATTTAAAAGGCCAGTGAAAGAAAGAGACCCACGTAAGAGCCTGGCACTTAGCAAGCATTCGATAAAAGTAGCTTTAGTAACCAGGGGTGTGATCAGAATCTATGGAGTCCTCAAAGACACAGATTCCCAGGCTCCATCCTCAGAAATGCTGATTGAGTGGACCTTGATGAGGTTTAGGAATCTGCATTTTTAGAGAGTTAGGTATGTATTCCAGGTGGAAGATTACAGCTCCTCTCCAAAAACAGACACAGGAGACTGAGTTCAAAGATGCAACTTGCACCTGGAGATACAGACATTAATTTTACTAGGACTCATATCAAGAGGGCTCAACTCAGACCCCAGTTCTTTTTTTCTTTAGGATCCATATCTAAGCTCACGGGGACTATGACGGGGGCAGTGGCTGACAGCATTGGCCACTTCTTCCCTTTCCTTGCCATTCCCCACCTTCACTCTCTTTTGGATGGTGGGGTTTGGGCAGCAGCTCTACAGGCTGCTCATGGTCAGGCGAGAGTCCCAGGGGTAGGAGCCTTCCATGTGGAGGCTGAAGCCTCCCCCAGCTCTGATCGCCTGGTCTGCAGTGAGAGTGTGCAAGAGAAGGGTGGGGACGAGGCTGGACAGGATTTCACAAGAGTGATCTCACTTATATTTAGCCCAAAAGGATGTGGCCTGGCTTGGGGCTAGGGGCAAGGGAAAATAAAGGCTAATGCTAAGGTGCTCAGTCCAAACACCAGCCACAGCTCCACTTTACGGAAAGAGCCAGAACTCTCTAGCAAGGAAAGTGAAGCTGCTGGACCCAATCATTTATTGAGCAACATTTCCAGAACATAGACTATGTGCCAATGATTGCACTAAGTGTTGGGAATGAAGAGGTAAACAATAAAGCAGTTTCTGCCCTTGTGAAGATTTTGCACTGGAGAAGGAGAAGGAAATGTCTATGACACTACTATTTTCATGACAATCGAACTAATTGTTGTGAAGGAAAGTGATCGAGTGGATGACGACGTAGGTAATCCAACTGCTTTAACAAACAGCACATCCCAGCGTGCACTCGTGCGCAGACCACCTGGGTGTCTGGTGGCCTTCCACACAGTGATGCCAGGACCCACTCGCCTTCTACTTTGTGCCCGACTTATTGCCTAGGGCCACTCAGAATACTGTACATTTAGCTGGCCAATCAGAGAAAGAGAGAGAGAGAGAAATTGATTGCATTGTTTCAGGAACCAGAACTAACATTGGTGTACTCACTACCTTCCATATCCCATTGGCCAGAACAGAATAGAATCAAAAGGGAGGCTAAACAGTCAAGAGTATTCCATGAATCCTGCGGAACACCAACAGCTTCCACCACAAACAGGGACAGGTGAGAGGAAAGGAGAAGCGGGGAGGTGAGCCGAGATATTTCATGTGACGGGATGTGAGTGAGCAAATCTGAGCTGTGGAATAAAAAGGAAAAGAACACACTCTTTCCAGTTACCCTACCCCCCTGAAGGGATTACTGTCTGCTTATTTTGATTGAGGAATGATCCTTTTATAAGCAGAACTTCCAGTTCTCTCTGTCACACAGAAACCACTTTCCTCCCTAGGGCAGAGAATTGTCAGGTCTTAGAAACACATAGACCTAGGAGGCCAATAACGTCCTTCTAAGACTGGCCTGTTACGGGTCGAGCTGCTTGTGGGTGGCTGCAGCAAGCTTGATCTCCCCTACTTCGAGCATCAGAGGTCCTCCACGGGGGCCCAAGCGTCTCTTTGGCTGTAACTTGGAATTCCAGAACCAGTCACCAGGAATCTCCAAATCTCTATTAGTCATATAAAATGCCATTTAAGGGAGAGATAAAGAATTGCGGAGGAAGGAATCAGACAAAAAGAATGGGCTGGGGGAGGAAAAACCTTGAGAAAGAAAATATTCCGCATCTGGGCCCCAACTCTGAGGAGAAGTGAGATCGAGAGGAAGTCAGTTAATTCTATAAGTTACACAAATAATGGTGGGTGCTGGGGGTGGTTCCTATTCTGAATGGAGACATCAGATGCTGGCATTCAACAATTCTGGAGAACCTCCACTGCCGCCTTGTTTCTCGTTACCACTCCAAAAACGATTCCAAATGCTGAAGTCGAACACAAAGTGCTGCTGCTAAATTCTAGCAGCGGCAGAAGCATTTCTCAGGCATCTGCCCAGCTCACCTGCCGTATGGGGACCCTGAGAGGAGTGATGCTGCAGGTGAGGTTCCTGATGTCTTCTTCCCGGGCCTGTCCTTCTGTTATTACTTCCTCAGCCCATAGTCCAACTCCTCCTAGTCTATTGAAGATGATGGTGGTGACAACAAGGGTGATGCTGATGATGATGATGGTGATGGTGATGATGACCATAATGACGATGATGGTGGTGATGAGGATGACAGTAATCAGAATGACAGTAATGATGATGTGACATTTGTAGCTTATCAGCACTCTCTGTTAGGCACTGTGCAATGCACTTACCATTTGTCTCATTTCATCCTTCAAAGAGTCCAGCAGCAGGGGGGCACTATTATCATCTCCCCTCTAGAGGAGTATGGGTTACAATATTCTGGTTTTTCTGGCTGCAGCCCCAGCTCTTCGCCACTATGTGGGGCAGCCTCCGAGGAGGCTCATCCTGGCTTCCTCGTCCACTCGCTCAGGCCCTGAAGCCCTGACCTGCACGATTGTATCACGCTGGTGGCAGGTTCCAAGATCTTGGAACCAGCAGGGAAGGAGAGAGAGTGGAAGAAAGTCCCCCTCTCCTCCAATCCCAGTCGCTCAGGTGAGGCAGCAATCCTGCGAGTTGACAGGCAGGAGGCTGACAGCCTATCTACGCTGGGGCACAATTGTCCCTGACAGGTTTATCAGCAGCCAGGTGCCTGCAATGAGATGTAAAACATGAGTTTTTGTTTCTGGGAAAAAAAGCTGCTGCTAAAAGGCTGTTAGATACTTTATCTGAAAGGCCTGGAGCAGGGATTTCTGGAATAGGGTTCCACTGGGCCAAGCCTGTGTAGATCTTCTCTTCTGCTGTATTCTCCCAGTCCCAAGCCCTGACCTCCCCTCTTCCCAAACGCTCTTCAGAGACCTCCTTTTTTCCTGGCTGCTGTCCTACAGTCGAGCTAGGAAATACATGGAAAGTCTGTGATGACAAATCTCCCTGTAACAGGGGGTGTGTCTCGGAGGCCATGAGATCTGATGCTCCCCACGGGGCACACACGCTGCCCTGAACCACTGAGAGTTGGGGTGCAGGCCTAGGGCGGAATCATACTTCCATCCAGGGTGATGCCCAAGTGGGAGACAAAGGCGAGCTACTTTTCAGACCAAACGTGGAATCATAGAGTATCTGACCCAACAAAGACTACAGAGGCCAAGGTGACCCTCCAATTTGTCACTTGAACTGTGACCCGAAATGAGTAAATGACTTTCCCAAGGTCACATAGATTTTAAGTCTTACCTGAGCAACCTCCCCACCTGACTAGATCCTATGGAAGCTCAAGGGTCGCCTCCTCTGGTCCTCTGACACCTCCAACCCTGGCTCAGTGGGGGTCCTCCTTGACCGTCACATCACACCACACCACAGCCACGGGACACTTGCCAGTCTCCCTCGTGAATCCAACCTCCCTCTGGCCAGGAACCATGCATTATTTCCCTCTACATCTTTGCATCTAGCCTGGAACCTGACACTGAGTGACAGTTTGATAAAATGACGTCATTGAAACTGTCAAACCAGGTCTTCCCACTCCCACTTACGTTCTCTCCCCAATATACTGCGTGGCCTCTCCCCCACTGGATGGAAACCCCACGCAGCGCGGAGCGAAAGGCAGGGCAGTGGAGTCGTGCACGTTCCTTGGGTCACACTGAGCAAAAAGGCTTCCCGAGGCTGGTGTCAGAGAGGGGAAGAAATTCAAACTTCCACATCTCCCCTTTTAGTACTTTAATTAAAATGTGATCAAAATGGATTTTCTTGCGAGAGGCTCTCCTCTCTTCATCCTCTGGCGTCCAGTGTCATCTGAGGAGGAGACGATGTCCCGCTGCTGGAGCTGTGAGAACCGAGAGTCGGTCACCTGGTCACGTCCCAGTCCCACACGCACATACACGCGAGCTGCCGTCCAAAGTAGGAAGCGGGAAGGTTAGATCAGCAAGGAGGACGGGGACGCACAGTTTTCAGGGTAGCCGAGCAGAAAAATGGATAGAAAGAGGGGAGAAAAACTATTTGGCACCTACTATGTGCCGGTTCCCATCCTAGTGTTTTTATGTTATCTGATTCAATACTGCCAGCAAGGTGAGTATTATCCCTGTCATATGGGAAACCTGCCTGTAGACACACAGCTGCTCTGTGGCTAAGTGTCAGTCAGAACCCAGGTCAGTCTGATACCACTGCCCCGCTTGCTGCTGGAAACTGAAGACTCATCACGCACACTTCTAGTTGCCTACCATTTCCGCGGCTTCCCGAAGGCCGCTGCCTGCCCCCACCAGCCATTTTCCTGTCCTCACTGTCTCAGGAGAACTGCTTTCCACACAGGAGACTGGAAAGTTGTACGTACGCTTCACTCTTTGGCATTTTTGTTAGGATCATTAGAAACAAAACAAAACAAAAACCATGTTACCCAAAACTTCTAATGAAGAGGCTTTACCCGGATGAGCATGTGCAGAGGAAGAAGCTGTAGGCACTGGTCCCAAGCCACCACGTTCCGGGGGACCTTCTACCCCTTTATCCTCATTCCATTGGTTTCCCACAAAACAATACCAGCCCCTGGCGATGTTCAGGCTAGTAGCGTCAAAATTGCTTCTTTAGGAACAAATGTGCACTGAGTTGTCTTTCCTAGGACTGTCTCGTCATATCAAGTATCAGACTCTGTACAAAGCAGCCATTCCATGTCCTGGACTTGGAGAGATGGTGTCGTGCGTGGCATTCTTTCAGGACACACAGTAGTGTGTGCACATCCTCATTCTGTGTGTGCACAGGGCAGTGCTGAATGCCCTGCCCATGACAGCCAGCAACAAAGCAGTTTGCGTGTGGCATTGCCACAAGGCTGGGGTACTCAGGCGCTCCATGCTACAACTTGTAGATAAGATTTGAAAGATTTGTTCATATTCCCACATCAGGTGGAATGAAGGGCCTATGAGGCTGAGAAGTCCTCTTTGAAGGCAACCTTATCACAAGTGGAGCTGCAAGCCAATAGCGGTTCCAACATCGCCAGGTATCAAGCTAACCTCTCCTAGCTTGGGTGTACTGTCGCTTAACCACTCTTTAAAAAGCAAGTATGTCGGCTTTCTGTAAAAAACAGGGACTGTTTTACTCTATGGTCATCTTTGACATTAAACTTAAGGCTCTCCCAAACTTGCAAGATTCCTACCGTGGCTCTAAACAGCGACCACGGAACTAATGAGGGCTAAAGCCCGTAAGTCATCGGGGAGGCAGGCAGCTTTGGTAAGTTATGCACTCGGAGCCGTTATATTATCCCACTGCAACCCATTACACCATCATTAGCAAGAAAATACCATTCCAGGTATTAATACTTGCAATAATTTCACTAATAAACCTGTTTTCCAAAATGAAAAATCCCTCTATGGATCATTTTAAAGGTGCCACTTGGCCAGAGTTTGCTGCTCTTATGAATAAAGAGTCCTGAATGCTTCCAGCCTTAAACGTCCTCCCCTGAGCCGCACCCACTCGCAAAAGCTTTACTTTTTCCAACATGTACTGTGCTTCGGAAGCCAAGAGTCTCCTTTGAGTTTACAGTTTTTATTTTTTAAATATCTTACATTTATATGTATGTGTACTTATATAATTTCTACTTTTAAATTTGAAACAATTTTACTGAAGAAGTAAACTTTGTTTAAGGGATATGGCTTCCACATTTTTGAAAATATCATCCTTAGGTTATGGTTTTGGGGAAGATGATTATTTGGATTCGGACTCTCAGGCACTGAGGGAGGACCCAAGTCAGACTGCACAGATATAAACAGCACGGCTCCTGTCCTTAAGTCACTGGCCATCTAGTGAGGGAGACGGGCTTAGCCTCTAGTCCCACACCTCGGGTACGGTGGGAGGGCTTTACAAGAGCTTCAAAACCATACCTCTGCTTTGATGGAAGGGTAGCCAGAGAAGGACCCCTCAAAGAGGGGACCCTAAAGCTAAGTTTTTCTTTTCTCTTTTCTCATTTTTCTTTTAATTAAAAAAATTTTAACATCTTTATTGAAGTATACTTGACAGAAAATAAACGCAACATACTTAAATTGCACAATTCGATATACTCTGACATAGGCGTGTACCCATGAAACCATCACCACAATCAGAATAATGAGCAAATTCATTAACTCCAGGTTTTCCTGTAAACTCTTCGTAAATGCTCCTCCACCCCGCTCTGCCTCCCCTCCCCAGGCAAGCTATGACCTGCTTTCTGTCACTGTAACTTACTTTCCTTTCCCTACAATTTTATATAAATGAAATCACATAGTACATATGTTTGCCTCCATTCATCAGCATAATTATTTAGAAATTCTCTTGTAGCATGTATCATTCTGTAGTTCATTCCTGTTTATCACTAGTCATCTCCATTGTATGAATCTGCCAGAGTTTGTTTATCCATTCATTGGAAGATGGACATTTGGTGCTGTTTCCAGTTTGGGCTACTACAAACAAAGCTACATGAATATTCATGCATAAGTCTTTGTATAAATATATGCTTTTATTTTTCTTCAGTAAATGTCTATGAGTAAATGGCCAGATCATATGTTTATTTTTTTTTAAGAAACTGCCAAGCTATTTTTGAAAATGGTTGTGCCATTTTATATTCCCAGGGGCCATGTGTGAGAGTTCCAGTTGTTTTACATCCTTGTCAACACTTGCTATGGGCAGTCTTTTTCATTTTAGCCATTCTAATAAATGTGTAGTGATATTTCACTGTGGTATTAATTTGCATTTCCGTTTTGACTAACAATGTTAGTCAACACATTTCATGTGTTTATTGGCTATCTATGTATCTTCTTTGGTGAAGTGCCCATTCAAATCTTATGTTCACTTTTCTGTTGTTTGTTTTCTTATTATTGAGTTTTGAGAGTCCTTCATGTAATCTGGATAAAATTCCTTTATCAGATATATGATTTGTAAATATTTTTTCACTGTTTGAGGCTTGACTTTTCACTTAGAACTGAGTTTTGAAAGATAAGTAGATGTAAATTAAGCTGTGGGATTATGGTGGAAGTCTTGCCGAGAGG
Source organism: Eulemur rufifrons (assembly GCF_041146395.1). NCBI lineage: Eukaryota > Metazoa > Chordata > Mammalia > Primates > Lemuridae > Eulemur > Eulemur rufifrons. Next base: position 6,479,912 of record NC_090988.1, on the reverse strand, counting down.
AAGTAACACAAGGAGAGATGAAAAAGTGGAAGAGCCTGGTGAGTTCTGAGTGGGTTGGCTGCAGAGCATCTGAGAGGCAAAGATGGGACCGGAGGAGCCATTGTCTTAAGCAGGGAGGAGCCAATGGAGAATTTCAAACTGAGAGGGGCACCCTCAGACCTGAACTTCAGAAAGATCCTTAATGGGGTGACATGGAGAGAATAGGGAGCTAAGAATTGAGAAGACCATTTACAAGAGATAGTGTCGACCTGAGACAAGTTCAAGTTACTATCTTGCCATAAGGAAGGAGGACCTGTAAAAAGATACTGAAGGAACCAGAATGGGTTGAGGTACGATCAGCGACAGTAACATAAATGAAAAAGCTGTGCCTTGTCTGTACGTACAGCAGCGTTGCTGAGCGAGTCAGTAGGACGTTGGATTGAACTGTGTTTTCCGGATTTGGAGATGGATTTATATTGACCAATCATAGTCAGATCCAAATTTTAAAAATTGCTTGCATTAGTCAGGGTTCTCCAGAGAAACAGAGCCAATAGGAAGGATGCATAGATAGATAGATAGATAGATAGATAGATAGAAGGACATTTAGGACATTTATTATGGGAATTGGCTCACGGGATTACGGAGGTCGAGAAGTCCCACAATGTGCTGTCTGCAAGCTGGAAAACCAGGAAAGCTGTTGGTGTAATTCAGTCCAAGTTCAAAGGCCTGCAGATCAGGTAAATGGGGGCGGGGGAGGACCTCCAAGACACTGGAGGTCCCAGAACCAGGAGTTCTGATGTCCAAGAGCAGGAGGACATAAATGTCTCAGCTCAGAAGAGAGGGCGATCACTCTTCCTCATCCTCTCTGTTTTATTAGGGTCCTCAACAGATTGGATGAGCCCGCCCACATGGGTGAGAGAAAATCTTCTTTACCTAGTCGACTGATTCAAATGCTAATGTCTTCCAGAAACACCCTCACAGACACACCCGGAAATAATGTTTGACCAGCTCTCTGGGCATCCCTTAGTCCAGTGAAAGTGATACCCACCACATTGAAATTCACCACCACATTGCTCACCAGGACTGCTATGTTTCAAGATCTGTTCTAGGCCTTTCTATACATGTATTTCATTTAATCCTCACAGCAATCGAAAGGGGAAAGAGTTGGTACTAGCATGTTGGTTTTATAAATAAGATTTAAAACAATTAAATGGCTTACTAGCACTAGTAAGTAGCAATACTGAGATTCTTGATCCCAGTTCAGACTTCTCTATGACAATCTTCTGCACCTGCCATAACCCGGCTAGAGTTAGCAAGACAACCTGAGGCTTAGGGGAAGGCCAACTGATCTGCACAGTGACAAACTCCAAGTTTTGGACCTCGTTAACATGTGTCCCCGAAGGCACTATCAGGGGGATGATGGCCATCTGTTTCTCACACTCACCTGAAGCTCAACAGGAGAAAATTGGCTTAAAGTAGAGCTGTAAGAATGTCAGTTCATACATTATTAATAAAACAAGCCCTTGCATGAAGGGCAGTAGGACACCAGAACAAAGTTCTAATAAAATATCTAATATGTATTGAATTTTCCTTCCAAGTACTCGGGGCTTTACGAAGAATATTTCTTTGTATTCCTACAATAACCTTATGGGGTAGGTACCATTACTGTGCCCAACTTGCAAATGAAGATCGCAAGTCCCAGAAGGCAATAAAACTTTCCCAAGGTCTCGCAGTTAGTGATTGGCATTGCTGGCATTTGATTCTTTGTTTATCTGACCCCAGCCGTGCAATGCTCACTGACTCTGGGCAGATCCACGATTTCTATTCCAGAGGACGCCTAAGGCAGGGCAGATACGTGCCCACGCAGGCTGGAGGCAGGGCGATCTAGAAAATGACCCTACTTGGGGTGAAAACCCTGACTCCCCTGCCACAGCACAGGGGGCTCTAATACAAATCCCGGATCCCAAGAAGTCCAGTCTCCAACATCCATGATGATCAGATGGCGCTTTCCACAGAAGAGAACAGCAGATAAAAGCAGCTTCCTCCTAGAGGTGATGGTGACATCCTCCCAAGCTACTAGTTCAGGGAACACCTTACCAGTGACAGGGCCATCTGAATCCCCTCTTCCCACTCCCCCGCTGGCCTCCCTTGCAGCGTTCCCTGTCCACATGTCTTGACACAGCCATAGAGAAGCCTCGGCAAGTCCTCGCCTCCCTGGCCCTAGCCCCGCATGTCCACACATGCCAGCTCCCCCGACTGCACCCCTGGCTGAACAAGCCCGTGACCAGGCATTGGCTCAGCAAGCTTCAGTGACAGGATGGCCCTCACTAGGGGAGCTGCACAGCTGACTCGGTGTCCCCGGCCTGCTTTCCCACTCCTCCTCCTTCCCTACACCCCTCCTCTCCTCCGTGACTCCTGTCTTCCCCCCAGTTTCTCATACTGCTTGGCCTGGCCTGGGTCAGGGACTAGGGGTCTACTTGGAAATAAATCTGACACAATCCCCTTCTCTTCAAGCTTGCTGTGCCATTATGGAGACAGACGTTAAACAAATAATTATGTGAATAATTAATTCCAACCGCGGTGAGTGCTCCAAAGCTAGGAAGGGGAAGTCCTGGGAGTGGGATAGTGTAAAAAGAAAAGCTGGGTGGGGAAGAGGTTTTGCTGAGAAAAAAATGACATTTATACTGAAATCTGAAAGACAAGTGGGAGTGCATTAGAAGAAGGAGAAGTTGGGAGAGGGGTCCGGCAGAAGGAACAACGTGCACAAATGTCTCAAGCATGGAAGGAGCTTTGCGGGTTAGTTGGAGGATCAGAAAGAGACCAGCGTACTTGGAGAAGAGTGAGCTAGCTGCAAAGGTGGGCAGGATCTAAACTGCGGGAAGATTCTGGACTTCATCTAGAAGAACTTGAAAAGAAGGTATATGTCCGTAAAAGGAGAACTTTGAGGTCAGATTTGCATTTTTAAATGTCCCCTTTGATTGCAGATCAGAATTTGGAGGAGGTGGCAGTGAGGTGGGAGTGAAACTGGATGGTACAGGAGGACCAGTTCGGGAGGTTACTATGGTAATTAGGAAAAAGATGACGATGAAGGTGTCCTGATGATGGAGGAGAATAGAAGCTTAAACTCCAGTGGCAGTGGGGGTGGGGGGGGGGCTGGAGAGAAGTAGAGGTACTCAGGTGGCAGATCACAGGACTTGGTGATTGGTTAGGCTCTGGAGGGCAAGAGAGAGGGAGGTGTCTGAATTAACTCTCAGGTTTCTGGCAAGAGCGACTCCTGCTCCACATCTCCCCGATATGCCATCTCCATCTCTCTCCCAGCTCATCAGACAAACACAGTGCAGGCTACCCAGAGGATGGAATATTGCAGCATTAATGCTATTTTTGCACAGTGAAACCTGGAGATAAAAATCTTTCTACTTGTTATATAAGTAGTGATAAATGTCATGAGATAGGTTTCTTCCAACTCCAGGGCTTCCAACTTGCTTCTGATTAAGCTCTGACACCTGTGCTTTGCTCTAAACGGCTACTCAGGTGGGAACAGTTTCCCTTTGGCCAACTTACTAGACTGTGTCCTCTGGAGAGGCATGAATTCTTGTGTGGGGGCTTTAGAGGAAATAAGCCTGTATCATTTATCTTGGATTTTAGGTTAAAAATGTTTGTGCTGACTTATCTTTGAAGATTTCTCTTTTTGTTTTTTTTTTTCCAAATTGAGATGTAATCCACATACCATATAATTCACCCATTTAAAGAAGACAATTCGATAGTTTTTAGGGTGTTCACAGAGCAGTTCAACCGTCATCACAATCAATTTTAGGATATGTTCAACATCCCAGAAAGAAACTAGAAGTCACTCCCCATTTATCCCCAATTTCTCCGTCCCCCACTAATGTACTTTCCTTCTCTGTAGATTTGTATACTCTGGGTAGTTTATACAAATGGAATAATATACTATGTGATCTTTTGTGCCTAGCTGCTTTCATTTAGCCTAAGGTTTTCAAAGTACAACTGTCATAGCAAGTATCAGTATAGTGTTAGTTTTTATGGCTGAATAATATTCCATTGTATAAATATGCCGTATTTATTTATCCACTCATTGGTTGATGGATATTTGGATTGTTTCCACTTTGGGGTTATGATGAATAATGTCACTATGAACATTCGTGTACAAATTTTTATTTGGACTTACATTTTTATTTCCCTTGGGTATCTACCTAGGAGTGGAATTGCTGGGTATTTGAATGTTTCTTAAAGGCAAAGATCATACCAGCTTTTAATTCATGTGCTTTAGAACAAAATGTGCTAGACATATCTTCAGTAAAAAGATAAAAAAGTACTGTTAGAGAGTCTGCAGTTTTAAAGACTGAAAGAATGTGCCTATAAATATGCTTTCTTGCAAATACATATGTTAGTTACAGCCATAATGCTGAAAAAAGGTTTAAGGAAGCAACATGTAAATAAATGCTAATTAGTATAGTGTGAACTGCATGTCTGAGTGTAAAGGTGAAAGATTACTAAGGAGGTGCTGGGATTGAGATAAATCAGTATCTTTAAGGTTTCATTGAGTTTATTCCCATCGTTACTTGCTAACTCAATGCCCTGAAAGAGCTAATGCAACTTCAACCATCCCCTAAAATTTGCAAGTCGGAGTGGGAATTTGGGAAAACCTAATCTAGCTGTTCAAATGCTACCAAGTTCCTAAGGTCATTACATACATTCTGCCAGCAACTGTTGGCAGATCACGAATCAGCAGGCAAACAGAGACTCTGTGTGCACCAGGTACTCTACACAAAGGCCACCTGAGCACACCAAGAGGGAAAGAAATACAGCTGGGTAGGAGGGGACAACCAAAGAACGAGCTTGGAGACAGAAAACCTCTACGTGAACAAAATAGCTTACTGCCCGCCAAGCGGGTAGGGGATAAGGACTCCAGGCTGAACACAGGAAAAGACCCCGCGCCCCTCAGTGTTAGAGGGAAAAGAATACCAGCAGAGAAATCCACAAAATGACTGCTCTCTTGCACAGCAGCATAGGGGCAGGAAGACAAGACCCTCCTCAAAACAAGAGAGTGCCTGGGCTGCAGATCCTCCAGGGCCATTGAGAATGGGAGATGTGTCCATGGTCACCTGAGCAGGCAGAAGCTTGATATGCAACATCCTGAAACGTGGAGCAAAGCCCCACAGTTCCCACATCTCATTAATGGTGGGCACTTCCCACTCTGAGATGCAAGTTTGCAATATTTCAGGAGGAGGAAACTCTAACTTTCACTGGTTCCCATTAATCATCTTGAAGGATCACATACCCAAACAGGGCTGTTTTCCTTTACCATACAGAGAAAGGTCCAGGAGGAGTTTGGGTGGTCCTGTCCTGAGTTTCTGCTATATGCCTACACCTGTCCTCATGGTATTGCTCCATATCTGATGTGCCTAGTCAAAATTAAAATTAGACAGTGGGTTCCTGACTGTGGCTTTTAAGGTCACCTTTCTGGGACTGTAATATAGCCAGATAAAGACACACAGAAAGCCAGGAACACTCTGGTGAAATTCTTCAAATCTCAGAACAGGGGCTGGAGTCCAGACACCAGACATGATAAGAAACACAAGCGTTCAGGTTTGACCAAAGGAAATAATATGCAGTGACCCACTCAGTATTCCAGTTCTTGATCTCCTCAAGGAAACGTGGACCAACTGGTTGTCTTATATCAGGACAGGCTGCAAAATTGGTTTGGACTTCCTCTGGCTTGCCAGGGCGCTGGGAGGAGGCTTGACACTACGGACAAACAGAACAAAAGTGCCTTCAGTTCCCCGGCTCCCACCTTATCACACTCTGGGTGCACGAAGAGGGTCGGGGAAGACTTGGGTTGTGAGCCACAGGACAGGGCATCAGAACCAGGGGCTGGAGACTAAGCTCTGACTCCGCAGAGCCTCCTGGTGTTTGGGGGAGATAAACAGGAGAGGCCTCTGACACTCTGCAGCTCTTCCGTGTTGCTTCTCCCTCTTTGGCCACTACTTTTTTACCTTCCTGTGAAGTATTGCCTCTCAGTAAAGCTTCTTTCCCAAGTTTTGAATCACCATAGGTTGTTTTGCAGCAAGTGGATGGAGGGAGGAGGAAAAAAAATCTGTTACCAGCTCAAGTACATTTTGCTCTGTTAATCAGCATCTTAAAAAATTATCTTTTCCATTCCTTAGAGAAGTTGGCAGAGGCTCCCAACTGTTTTGAGAAAATGTAACCACCAGACCATCTGGGGCTGACATTTTCAACATGGCAGTCAGGAGAGCTCATCGCAGGAGCCCCACGGATGATGAGGAGAACGTGGCTTCCGCACGATCCCCCCAGGCTGGGTAGAGGCAGACAGAAACCTCTTACATACACACAAGCTTAGAACTGAGCCCTCCACCCTCCAACTCCCCTCTCCCAGAGATGCACGCTCTCAGAGATTGTATCTTGTAATATTAGTAATAGATGTTGACTCAGAGAATATCAAAATGCCCTCCAAGTTTGAAGATCCACTCTTGTTAAATAAAACTTAGGACCATGAGAGACAAAGATGAAAGCACATATAGGTGTTTACATGTGAAGCAAGAGTGATTGTTTAGCTAACAAGACTGGGGAATTAAGATTTCTTAATAACTAGGTCAGCCAAGGGCAGTTAAGGGAATTACACAGAACAGCTTAGAATCACTGGCGTGTCCCTCCAGGCCTCCTAAACTCGCAGAGCCAAAGTCCACCTAATAGTTATTGCTGCTGCTGCAGCCGGCTGTCTCAGTGCTACGGACCTCACCCTCATTAACCACAGAACAGTCCTCACGATGCCGGCTGCCCCGTGTCAAGACACAGATGACTGCCCGCCTCCCTTAATTACTTTCCCGGCAACCTCCCCCCCACCTTTCACTCACTGAGGTTCATGCCACATACTTCACACCAGGTGAAACTTACTGAACAGCCACATTTTCCACCAAGTAAGGACTTTCCTTATGTTTATCTTTGCCACTAGCAGTTATCTTTCTCGCCCAAAGGAATACAACTGGATGCTCCCTGGGAAGAGCCACCTAGGGAAAGTGTGTGAGCTCAGTCTCCTGCAATCTCTCCCTGCCTGAGTTCTCGTTCATCAGCCACGGGCCCCTGGGCTATAAGAAAAGACCAGGGTAAGTCTAAATAAACTAGAATGGATGCAGCGTTTCTATGTGTTTCCATGCTGAGATGACAGGGGCTGGACTGTAAGGGAATAATTGCAGTTTATGATTAGAAGGCAATTCTTCCCCATCCCCAGGACTGTGCCAGGGGTAGGGATACCGAGGCAGGTCTCTGTCTGGGCAGTACACCATCCGGGCAAGACGGCCAGCCCTTCAGTGTGACGGGTGCCTTCCGAGAAAGCAGCTTGTGCCACCAAGACCATATGACTGCCTGCAGCAGGTGAGGCCCCCCTGGCATTTGAAGGAGAGTAGGAGTTGCCTACACTAAGACACGCAGGAAGAGAGGGCCAAGCAGAGGGCCGACCATGTGGGGCGCCTCAGGGGTGCTAAACAGTGTAAACTTCAAGTATTTAGGAAGAGCTAATGAAAGGCATGTGTGTGGGAGAGTGGTGGGAAAGGATGTCAGGGAGGCCAGCAAAACCCGTGTGGGACAGGCCTTGTGCCTTACAAGCAAAGGCCTTGAACTGTGTCCAACATGGTGTTGAACAATGAACGTGAACTCGAGCCCTGAGAGATTCCTCTGCACCAGAGTCCTCAGCTCAGCCGAGCAGCCTGGAGGAGATGGGGGCCCGGGTGGGAGGAGGCAGAGCTGGGGGACCCACAGTGGGGCCCCAAGGAGAACACCCAGGCTAATCCTCCACGCCCCTCTGTAATTAGCCCCTCCCTTTGTCCAGCCCTTGGAGACCACTTATCTGCTTCCTGTCCCGGGTTTCACCTTTCCCAGAATGTCCTATAAGCAGAATCATACAGTCGTGGGCTTTTTGAGTCCGACTTCTTTCACTGAGCGTAAGGCATCTGAGGTTCAGCCACGTTGTTGGAGGCATCTTTTTATTGCTGAGTGGCATTCCGTTGCATAGATGTAACAGAGTTTGTTCGTTTCCTGCTGAAGGACATTGGGGTTGTTTCTACATTTTGGAGATTATGAATAAAGCTGCCATAAATATTCACATGCAGGTTTTATAGATTCCTAGTTTTCTTTTAACGCAGGCAAATACCTAAGAGTGGGATTGCTGGGTTGCATGAAAAATGTATGTTTAATTTTATAAAATCTGCCAAACTCTTTTCTAAAGTGACTGTACTATTTTATATTCCCACCAAAAATGCATGAGAGTTCTAGTTGCTCTGCATCCTTGCCAGCACGGTGAAGTAATGAGTACGTAGTTTGATCTCATGGCAGTTTTGATCTGCATTTTCCCAATGACTGGTGATGTTGAGCATTGACTATCTTTTGACTGAAAACATTGGTTGGCACATAATGGGTGCTCCATACATATGTGTTGTATAAATAAATCAATGTCACCATTATCATTCTCTTCATCATCGTCATTTCTTCAAGCAGATATGAGAAACTGTACCAATGCAGTGACAATTGTACAGAAAAAATATTAAGGAGCCAGAAGTGAAGGGTCTCAATGGTGACTGTGGGAGTGAATGTGAGCTCGTGTGAAGGGACTCTCCAGCTTCAGAAGAGGCTGGTCCCAGTGTGGACATGGTAAGCCTGCGATGACTGTGGGACAATCAAGTGGACAAGTCCTAGAGGCCAGGAGAGGGACTTTGTCTTTTCACTACTGTGTTCCCAGCACCTACGGAGTTGGGAATTGAAAGCATACCTTGCTTGCTATGTATCTTTTCTCATTTCTCACAACATCCCTGTAACATAAGCTGCAGATAAGGATATGCCTTTCAGAAGATTAACTTTCCCAAGTTCACAATGCTAATTAGTCATTTGCCAGAACTTGAACTCATGATTGCTAAGGGCCATTTTTAGCACTTACTGTGAATTAGGAAAACATGCCAATTAGAAACAGGAGCCTCTTCTGGGCAGATACCACTTCCTGCGGCTGCTGCGGTGCTGGGCTGAATCACAGTTTGCCCAGCGGAACACAGGGTGGACTTCAGCTTGCCCTCGCCCTTTCAGACACGTTCCCTTGTGAGGCACAACCACATGTGAAGACCTGGCCTCCGATACCAACACCCGTGCTGCTCCAACCATGTCCCGATGCTTCTAATTCTACTGGTCAGCCAAAACAAGCCTTGGCATTTACAGCCAACCCTCACTTACATATTAATACAGGTTATTAACTCATACGGAAGGAAGCTTCAACTTACAAACTTCCCCAGGTATAAATATTTCAACTCTAAGTTATGTCTGTCCTACTTTTATGGTGTTTTGCAATCCTTATTTCATAATGCCTTTCAAGTGCAAAACTAACAAGATGTTAAATGTACTAAGAAGAGGCAAGTGGATACAATGAATAAAATTTAAATTTACACTGATGTATGGGTATTGTTTATAAATATCACTTTGGATTTACATGCTACATTGTCTATAGATAAAGGAGCTTTTGCACATGTGTATGTAACTTAATAGGATTATATCCTATCTCTAACAAGTCTGTAAATAAAGTTAAACTTTATAATAAGTCAAGAGATCTTGTCAGTTTTTCATTTCCCTACTCACTTTACTTTCTCATGCCCTCACGTTAGGGGAGGAAGCAGTTAATACAGGGCATCCCAGTTTTGTATTAACTACTTCCTCCTCCAATGCCAGAGAGTGAGGATGCAAGGTGGCTAAAGAAGAGACCTGACATGTATCTGTCCTAGCAAGAGGTCTTCACAATCCCACACCGAGGAGCCTCACCCAAGACAGCAATGGGCCAAAAGCACAAACTTCCAAGTGCTGGGAAATTCAGAGAACCGGTCCTGGTTTTTGAGATGCCAGCAGTTTCCATATCAAAATCTCATGTGTGTGTAGAGTAAGTGAAGAGCTAATGAGAAAGTAATAACAGCTAACATACAGAACTTGCACATGCCACACACTGTCCTAAAAACTTAGCACATAGTAAGTCAATTATCTTCACAACAACACTGGGAGTTGTGTGTTGTTAGTAACCCCACTTCACAGATGAGCAAACCAAGGCACAGAGAGATAAAGATCACAGAGACCTGGCAAGTGACAGTCTTGTATTCAAACTAGAGTCCATGCGCTCAGCCACCACGCCGTTCTGCCTCTGGAGAGGAGGTGTCTGTGTCCACGTATGTCCATTCGCTCACACATACCATGATGGGCTTATGTAAAATCATACCTGAAGAAGCTGGAAATATCTATGAATAACAAATCCTGGCCCCCTCACTGTGTCTGAAGAAAGGGGGGAATAAATCTCCATTTCATCTGCCACATGGAAGAGAAACTTGTGATGTTGGATATCAAAGTTGGCCCTCACACAAGGCTGAATACTTCAAGGAATAAAACGAGGGCCATCCTCCCGTCAGACAGAACAGACACAGTGCAAATTCCAATGGCCTTAGCGACAAAGAGAAAATTAACTCACCCACTGCCAGCCTGCTGCTCTTAAACCAGGGGCCCATTGTTCTGCGGGGGGAGAGAGGCCTCATCCTTGAGGGCCACCTTTGACACACGCCAGCCTGGACTTGAGCACTCTCTGGAGTTGAGGACTGGCCCTTTTGTGCAGCCCTTCCCTCCCTCTCTCTTTCATCGGGATGTCTGACTGTTGCAACCTCTTATAATGCAAGAAGGGGCATCCTAGGCTTTTTTAATACAACAGAGCAGATGGAGCTCCTTTTTGGGATACAGAAAAATAAAATCTCACCAGTAAGAGGCCCTTCTTTTGACAACATGGAGCCTGTAGCTGGTCAGACACGATCCAGCAGCCTTTCCCTTAGCCCTTCGTGCTGCATGTGTGATTCAGCCGACTGGGCTGCCTCCTCTCTCTGTTAGATACTCCCCGCCAGAGACAGACATTCCCCGTAGGCAACTGATGCGCAGTCCAGTAGCTGCAGTACTTGGCAAGGCTGTAAGCTCTTTGCAGAGTCCAAACATAGCTGATTACCCTGAGATGAGAGGGCAGGATCCAGGCCTCCTAAACCACCCTGAGTCTCTCCCTCGCTCACACCTTCAGGCCCAGATGAGGTGCCCAGTTGGGGCCAGGGGCAAGGGATCGTGCACCTGTTCCCTCCTGGGTCCTTCCGCAGCCAGCGACGCTGGGCTGTGTTGAGACGCATCTCAGTGTAAAGAGCTGTTTGACCTGAAGTCTCGAGGGGATGGGAGTTGCAGAGTCTGTCTGGTGAGTGCTCTCTTTGCGGGGTGCAGCATTAGAAATTAACCCTTTCCCCAAGGGTCTTTCTCATAAGACTTCCTGCATCCAATTAAAACTCTGTGAACACCAGCCTGCTGTTAGGACACACTCAAAAAAACTCAACAGCTCTCAAGTGGCAAAGGGTATAATTCCCATTTCTGTCAAAATGCCAGACAAGTGGGTCAGGACCTGGGGTGTCTGATTCTCGCACAGCCACTGCACTCTAATGATTCACTGAGCACAGGGAAAGGGAGGACAAGGAAAGAAAAGACAAAGGAACAGAAAAAGGGTTTTCCTGGGTAGGCAGCAGGTTATCAACCGTGATACTACCAAAATCCACAAATCCAGACGTCTACCTTCACACAGGATCGCATATCACAAGAGTAACGTAACACTTAAGGAATCTGCATGATTCTTAAAAATGCCCGGGAATGGAGAGCCCACTGGCTCCCTTGGCAGCCCATGCAGTGGTTTCTCAAAGTGTATTCTCACAGTTCCATTTCAGTAGGCATTGTAGCCGCCCAGATGCTCTGCTTTCTCACATTTATACACCCTAACTGCTTTTGTAGCCTAGTTCAACCCGAGGTACAGAGTGAAGGAGAAGCCAACTGACCTGAGTACCCCAGAGGGTTAGCTATTTGGGAAAACAATAGCTGGATTGTGTCCAGGATTGGTTTCCTTTACCTTTTCCACTGTTCCCCACTCCAAAGACAACCTGTGGGAGTTTATGGCATGCCAACGCATTTAAGGCCACCATAAAGAAACCCATGAAATGCTGACACTTCATTAAAGCCCATATGACAACTCATATCTAAAGCTCCTTTATTTCTTCCAGATGCCACATCGAATGTGAAATCAACCAAACTCTCAGAAAGGCAAAACCCACACTGCCTTCCTTGAGCGGCGGTCAGAGCCTGCTAAACAACACAAGTCCAGAGAGTTGAAGGATGAAGGAGATCAAGAAACCAAAACAAACTGACCAGAAATAAGTTTCACGTGACCCAGTATCTATGTGTATATCTTGAATCAGGATGTTTTGGTGGTTGAAAAGAAACAATGTTAAAGAGATAGTCCCTATGCACAGAGCCATGATTCCTGAGGTCTGGGTCTCTCTGACCATCCAAAAATTCACCTGACCTACTCTTTCCCCTCTTTCTGTAAAATAGAGACAACTCCTTGATAGGATGCAAGTCAGAGCAATGTCAAACCATTCACACACAAGTCTATCATTCTCAACTTAGCACTAAAACGGTAGAAGTGTGTATGACCCACCTGCTCCTCTGAATTTCTTCCTGTCTAAGCTCTTTTTTTCCCATGGAAAAGGCAGTTTAAAAGTCACCTCTCCTATCATGTCATGCAACTTTTACTTAGATCAGATGAAGAGGTGTCTCTGCATCCACAGTTTCCCGCGGAGGGTCTTTAGCACCCCATGACTTAGCAGCAGCATCCTTCAATCCTAGTCTCTCAGGATGCTTTATGGGGATAAATGACCCTGTTAACAGAGACAAATAACAACAGAGAGAGAGAGAAATGAAGAAGTATGAGGCTGAGATATGAAAGAAGATGGGGAGCCAATGAGGTAGAAATATACAAGGCAGCAATCACAGGCAGGAGGGATGACCGAGAAGCTTCTGCACTCAGCATTTAATCAGAAGAATTTCAGCCCCTAGGAGTGATCCAGTAAGCTCAGAGTGAAGGCACCAAAAGTTAAGATACCACTTCCCCTCTCAGCCCTGCAATACAGTATGATAATACAGTGGAATGAATGAGGGCTTTGGTGCCAGACAAGCCCATGATGGAATCCATGTCCTGCCACTCGCCAGTGCCACCGAGTCCCTCTACCACGCCTGTTCTGTGCTTCTGGAGCCTCTTGGTGGTGTCAGGATGTTGGAGAGAGAACTAGTTCATAGCAGGTGAGGTCAGTTCCCAGATTTATGTCTTTCTTCTGAGTGTGATTCACAAGAATAAGAGACCAAATGAAATGGTAGGCCAAAAGGCAGAAGATGCAGGGAAAAATGGCAAATTTACCTGCTTCTCCTTCTCTCTTGATTCCACTTGGCCTGCTGACTTCTTCCCCACGTGCTGACTTTTCCTTTTGATTCATCACCTCTCAGTGGCACCACATTTCCTTTCCCTCTTTCTCAGCTCCTGACCATCTTCCTTTTCCCCAGCTTTGTACACTCTACACTTCTGCAGTGGCTCCTACCTAGTATTCACACCCACAAGGAATAAGGCTGGCCTGTGCGAGCCAAAAGGATATTGTACAAATGATGGTATGAGGTTTCTGATGCCAGCTCACAAAAGGCATGAGGATTCTGCTTTGCTGTCTCCTAGATCCCTCATGCTCGGGGAATTTAGTGGCTGTGCTGTGTGGACACTCAGGAAGCAGCACTGTAGAGAGGTCCACATGGCAAGAAAGTAAGGCCTTCTATGCACAGTTTATGTGAGAAAGTCATCTTGGAAATGGACCTATTGCCTCAATAGAGCCTTCAGATGATGATGCGGCCCCAGCCTATACCTTGACAGCAACCTCCTGGAGAGACTCCAAGCAAGAACCACCCAGCTAAGTCACTCGTAGACTCCTAACTCAGAGACTGTGTGAAATAAAGGGGTATTGTAATTGGTAATTTGTTACACAGAAATAGAGAATTAATACAATCTTCCATCATATGTTTGTTCTCTTAACACTGAACCCTACTGATTTACTAGGGTTTACACTAGGATACCAAAGTTTGTACCTATATCTCTGGGACATTTTTTAGAACTTGTACTGTGGCTTTCATTGACTGCACACCTTTTTTTCCCATTCAAACTAAATATTCCACCAAGACCAAATTTCTTTCCTACAAATAGGCTCCTTCCAGAAGCTCCTGACATTTGATTAATGCTATGCTGTATAGTTTCTTAGGGATTTTCATATTCAATGTCTACTTCAACCTTTATCATAATTTTGTAGGGTAGGAAAGGAAAAACATTAGCCCCATTTTACAAATGAGAAAATTGAGGTTCAATGCATTCCACTGATTTGCACAAAGACACAGTTACTTAGTAATAAAACTGGAATTGGAAACTTGGTCTTTTTCCACCATTCTATCTGCCTCTTCTAGACAGGCAGATCAAATATCTATTGATTCTAGTTTTGTGAATAGACATCTAAGCAATTCAATGTGGACTAAACTGCCATAGATTTTATAAAGGTGAAGCACCTATAAATATGTCTATAAGAAAAATGAAATGCTAGCAGTTCTAGTTATTTGCTTCTGTCTCACAAAGCACCCCAAAATTTGGTGCCTTGAAACAACAATGTATTATCTCCCCTACCTCTGAGAGTTGATGGGCTCGTCTTGGTAGTTCCCACTTGGGGTCCTTTATAATGTTGCATTTCTATGGTGGCTGAGGCTGGAGTTAGTTGAATACATCTTCACTCACATGTCTGTTGCCAGGGCTGGGATGGCTAGAAATGCTGGCAGTTGGTTGAGCATATCTCTCTGTCTTCATGCAGCCTCTCCATGTGGCTAGCTTTTGCTGCTTTGCACATGGCAGTCTTAGGGTAATCAAACTTATTTGGTAACTGAATTCTTCTACGCATTCCAAGTTTTCTAAGAGGCTTGAGCAGAAGCTGCAAGTCTTCTTATGAATTAACCACAGAAGCCCTGGAATGTCACTTCCACCACATTCTATTGGTTAAGCAAGTTATGAAGACCAGTACAAACTCAAGAGAAGTGTAGAAGCAGACTCCACTTCAATGGGAGTAATGCACACAGGAAAGGAGGAAAAGGATGGTGGCTGTCTTGGAGGTAAACCATCACAATCCACCCTTGGCTCCAAAATTGTATGTCTCTCCCTTATACAAAAAACATCCACCCTCTCCTAAAGCAAATAAATGTGCATCCCATTACAGTAATGGCTTGAAATCCAAATTTTATTATCTAAGTTAGGTCCGAGTACAAATGAGCCTGCTTAGGTATGGACCCTTGGGTATAGCATCTTGAGTACACTTTCATTTGATCTGAAAACCTGTGAAATGAAGACAGCCATCTGCCCTCTCCCCCACCCCAAACATACAACGATGAGACATGCATAGGATAACTACAATATATCCTACTGTTCCCAAAGGGAAGAAATAAATGGAACACTATATAGAAGTCATGGTTTCATAGCAATTCTGAAACTATGCTGGGCAAATATTGCTACTTGCATGGTTAGGGACGAGTCCTCCTTCAAGAAAATAATTATTCTTCCCTCTGAACTCTTGGTTCCATCCTCTGAATGTTCTTTTCTTTTCCATAAGAAATGGTTCTTATTTTAAACTGAGCAATCTCCTTGGTTTCTTCTGGCTTTTGGAAGATTGAAGGTCTATAGGTCACTTTCTATCCTGTCTCTTCCTTTTGGTCCAAGCTGATATAATTCCTTTAAAAATGTTGTGAGCTTCCTGTATATCAAATTATAATTCATTCACTAAGACAAAAGCCATAGTCTTTTTTTTTCTTCCTGAGACAACCCCTTTTAACATTTCTCCATTAACTTCAGAGTCAGACATTGCAAAATTGTGCTCTTCAGATGCTTAGATGTTTTTGTCTAGTTTAAAGGGTCTGCAAGGTATGCTTTTAGGATTCTTTTCTTTCAAAGAAGTTCTAAGAAGAACAGACTTAATTTTTTAGAAGGTCTACTAGGCATGTCTTTAATTATTTATGAGGTTTAAACAAAAGGCCTTATAGCTCTGAGACTTTTACTCTGAAACCACACTTTACACATAATGGCTTGGATTTTATTTTTCCCCTGAGGGCATTTCTAGTTTGAGAATCTTTTACTAGAAGACACTTGGGATAGGAAATAATTTTATTTTTGAACCCTTTGAGCCAGGGTTCATTTACATTTCCTCTAAATTCTGTTTGAAAACTAGATGATTCCTTCTTTAGTCCATTTCTACTCATATTTTATAATAGGCAGCTAGGAAAAGCCCATTGGCTCCTTTTACCTTCTGCCTGCAAATCTCTCTGGCCAGACCCACAAGTTCATTTGTTCCTCTTTCTCTTTTCCACATTATCACAAGCGACAGCGCCAGCAAAATTTTCCCCACATATCACAAGTGCTCCCTTTTCTTTAACCTCCGGCAATGTGTTCTTCTCCGTCTCTCAGACCCTCACCAACAGTCTCTTGAGACCTTTCCAGATTTCACTAACAGAATCTGTGCAGATATTCCAACTTCCACTCATTGCTCGGTCCAAAAACAAATGCCACATGCTTCAAGTTTATGTTGTAGCAGCATCTCACTTTGAAGCACCAAAGTTCTGTTCCAGTAATCAATTTCTTCTTGCAAACCTATTTCAAAATTCAGTGGCTTAAAACAGCAATATATTATTGTTTTTCACAGTTCTGGGAATTGATGACTTTATCCCGGCAGTTGTCACCTGGTGGACCTCTCATGTGGCCGTGGTCAGACAGCAGTTGAAGCTGGAGTCAGCTGAAAGTCTCTCCACTCTTGTGCTTGGCACAGATGGCTGGACTAGCCAGAGGCTGACGGAACATTTCTCTCTCCGTGCGGCTTTTGCACAGGGCAGTTCTGGGCTTCCTCAGATTGTGGCAGAGTCGGGCCGTCACCTCTCACACGGTGGCAGGCTTCCTCAGAGCCATTATTCTAAGAGGCCCAAACAAACAACCGCACCAGAGCTTCCCAGACTGTCACAGTTCACAGCTCCCTTAGACTCTCAGTATCTTCACAAGATGTCTGGGCCAAAACAAACAAACTAACAAAAAATACAAAATAAAACAAAACACCTAATGGTTCATTATTAAGTATAGGTCAAACAAATTGATAAGTTTTTATTTTCTAGTAGCTTAGTACCTGTTAGGAAAAAAACCATATAAATTGAAAGAAAATATATTCTAATTTTATTCTTAAATAGATGCAATGGTATTGCCGCTAACAGAAACGCTTACTAATGGTGCCCGTGCACATGTTGGGCGCTACACAACTTCTCAAACCTTGGAATCAGACTGGAGACCACAACACACGTTTCCTATTCCACAGCGATTTTGGGGTAATACTTGCCTCATTGTCACATAAACCACCAAAACCCGAGCCTTGCAAAGATGTGGAATCATCAAAACAAATGTGACGTGCCGTTGAAAGTGTGAATCATCTTGAACTAGTAGGTTTTGCAATGTCTGATAGATGTTCATGTGTTTCCCCCTCAGATTTAGAATAACTCACGGTGCCCCTGCGAGTTCACGGTGATGCCCCAGCCTGCCTCAGCGCAGAGCCTGGAAAGCTCTCTCACACCCGTCAGATCCTGACACTTGATGAGGTGTCTGGAACGATGGTTTTCACTGGGTCCCATCCTTAACTCTTGTCCTTATCTAGCCAACAAATTTTTATATCCAGGTTCCTCACAGAATGCCTAAGAAAACAGTAGCTGTTTTAGACATATCTGTTGAATAAATGAATAAATATGTGGATACAGACCTCAGTCTAAGAAAATAGAAGGGAACTTCCTATGGGAGTGGTATTAGTTTGCTAGGTCTGCCATGACAAACTACTAGACTAGGTGGCTTTTGAACAGAATTTTTTTTTCACAGTTCTGGAGGTTGGAAGTCCAAGATCAAGCTGTCAGCAGGATTGGTTTCTCCTGAGACCTCTCTCCTTGGATGGCAGATGGCTGCCTTCTCGCTGTGTCCTCACCTGGCCTTTCCTCTGTACACAGGCATCCCTGACACCTGTCCTATTGGATTATGGCCTCACCCTTATGAACTCTTCTAACTTTAATTACCTCTTCAAATGCCCCATCTCCAAATACAGTAGGGCTTCAATGTATTGATTTTAGGAGGACCACAATCCAGTCTAGAAAAGAAATATATGGGGGGTGGTGATTTTATGCCATTTCCTTAAGGAATCTTTCTTTTGAAATATAAGTTTTTAATTTTTTATGGATCCTAGAGGTCCTTGGCCCCCAGAAATTACATGCAAAGAATATATGTATGCACTTTTCTGGGGAGACGGTCTATATTTACCGTTCTAAACTCTATATGCACCCTGGAAAGGTTTTTAAAAGACGCCAAGTCCCATACTCAGAGGTTCTGAATTAGTTCATGGTGAGTGGGTGTCAGGCACGGATATTTTTGTAACATTCACTATTTGATTGTAATGTACATCCAAGACTTCAATCACTGGTCTAAAGCCTTTCTATTTAAATCGTGGTCTGAAGACCAGTATCAGCAACACCTGGAAACTTACAAGAAATGCTGAATCTCAGTCCCCACACAGAACTATAGAACCTTCTTTTCAGGAAGGCCCATGAGTGCTTTGTGTGGTACGCCCATTAACGATTGAGAGGCACTTGTCTATGGTTTTCCTCAAATCATGAAAGGAAACTGGCCACAAAATTTTCAAAACCACTAAGAAAATTCCTTTAGTATGTGATTTTATGATGGCTTACAGTCCTGGTTCTTTTGTTTGTTACTGGCTTTGCACTATTTTAGGGACAGGGTCATGTCAGGGCAAATTACAGACAATTAATCTGCAAAGTAACAGCACAGTGAATTACATCCTGGCTCAACCCTATTACTCATCTCTGCGGCAGCCACTATGGATAATTACTCAACAATCAACCTCAATCAGTCTACACAGCATTCACCTTCTAAGATCCAGATAGCTCTTAGTAAAGAAGACAGTAGCTGAATTGTGTTAATATTGGGGGGGGGGAAGAAAGAAAAGAAAAGACAGGTCAAAGGAGAAGAAAAGTAAGGAAATATGGGAGGCAATGAGAAGGTGGGAGGAACACGTGGTATTTTACTTTCCTGAACATTAGAGTCTCAATCCTAATACCTAAATTTTTCAGTTCATAATCTGTGATCTCCATCAAAGCATCTCCTATCATTCCTATGGCTATTTTTAATAAATAAGGAGGGAACTGGGCCAGGAATAAGGAGCAGGAATAAAAGAAACTCCTGTGAAGGGGAATAAATTACCAGAGAAATCACTCAGGATAAGTTTCTGGGTGAATTTCACTGGATGAATTGCTCTGCAATGATAAAATGAGGTAATGATGATTCAATGAGAATCATATAATTTTCTACCTTTTTAGAAATTAATTGCAAAACTCAATCCATCCACCAAATTTAAACTTATGTTTTCAAATCACTATAATCTTTTTCTATGGCACTAAAAGTAGAATAGTTTTAGTTGAGTTTTATATATTTGGAAAAGCCAAGAAACACTCTTCCAGGTTAGCTTCTGCAGCCAGCCACGCCTTTAAAGAATTCTCTTCAGTCTAACTGCCATGCAGCCACCTTTGTTATAATAAACCACCGGCAAGGGTTCCAGACTAGCACTAGTGGGTCCTTGGGATTTGATTTGAACTCAGTCCCTGCTTTTCAGAGCTGGTCATCAAGCAGAAACACCAGATAGGCCAGACATTATAGTAAATAAATAAATGAATAGCTTTAAAAGCCAAATATATAGACAATACAATCCTTTGAATATCAAAAAGATTTCCCTTCTTTATAAATTTTACTAATTATTTACATTAAAATTTTCATGTTAGAGTTGTTCATCTCTAACCACCAACAGCCAGTAAACACTAACTTTTAAGTCAAATATGCCTTCTTATAAGGACATATAAAATGTGTGGATTATTCACTACTGTCACGATTTGAACAATAATAATATATATTCATCCAACAATTGTTTATTGAATGTGTACTATCAGCCAATGATCATTTTAATTTTCTGTTTTTATGTTCCATCTTTTTACATACCTTTATTTTCAAACCTTTTGTAATGTTATATTTAAGATACATTTCTTTTTTTTTTTTATTTCAGCATATTATAGGGGTACAAAAGTTTAGGTTATGTATATTGCCCTTTCCCCCCTGCCCCCGGAACCAGAGCTTCAAGCGTGTCCGCCCCCTAGACGGTGCGTGTCACACTCATTTTGTATGTATACACCCATCCCCTCCCTGCCAACATCTGCCCGACACCTGATTAATGTCATTCCTAAATGTACTCTTAGGTGATGATCAGTGAAACCAATTTGATGGTGAGTACATGTGGTGCTTATTTTTCCATTCTTGGGATACTTCACTTAGTAGAATGAGTTCCAGCTCTATCCAGGAAAATATAAGAGGTGCTATATCACCATTATTTCTTATAGCTGAGTAGTACTCCATGGTATACATATGCCACATTTTATTAACCCACTCATGTATTGATGGGCACTTGGGTTCTTTCCACATCTTTGCGATTGTGAATTGTGCTGCTATAAACATTAGGGTGCAGATGTCTTTTTTATAGAATGTTTTTTGTTCTTTTGGGTAGATGCCCAATAATGGGATTGCTGGATCAAATGGTAGGTCTACTTGTATCTGTTTAAGGTATCTCCATATTGCTTTCCACAGGGGTTGCACTAGTTTGTAGTCCCACCAGCAGTGTATGAGTGTTCCTGTCTCTCTGCATGCATGCCAACATTTATTGTTTGGGGACTTTTTGATAAAGGCCATTCTCACTGGAGATAAGTGATATCTCATTGTGGTTTTGATTTGCATTCCCCTAATGATTAGAGATGTTGAGCATTTTTTCATATGTTTTTTGGCCATACTTCTGTCTTCTTTTGAAAAAATTCTATTCATGTCCTTTGCCCACTTTTTGATAGGGTTGTTTGATTTTTTTTCTTGCTGATTTTCCTGAGTTCTAAATAGATTCTAGTTGTTAGCCCTTTATCGGATGTGTAGCATGTGAAAATTTTTTCCCGTGCTGTAGGTTGTCTATTTGCTCTCATGACAGTTTCTTTGGCTGTGCAGAAGCTTTTTAATTTAATCGGGTCCCATTTATTTATTTTTGTTGTTGCTGTGATTGCCTTTGGGGTCTTCTTCATAAATTTTTTGCCTAGGCCAATGTCTATAAGAGTTTTTCCCACATTTTCTTCTAGAATTCTAGTAGTTTCACACCTTAGGTTTAAGTCTGTTATCCACCATAATTTGATTTTTGTGAGAGGTGAAAGGTGCTGGGCTTGTTTCAGTCTTCTACATGTGGCTATCCAATGCTGGCTAACCAGCACCATTTATTGAATAAGGAGTCTTTTCCCCAGTGTATGTTTTTGTCTGCTTTGTCAAAGATTAGATGGCTATATGAGGATGGTTTTATATCTGGATTCTCAGTTCTGTTCCACTGGTCTGTGCCTCTGTTCTTGTACCAATACCAAGCTGATTCAATAACGACAGCCTTGTAGTATAGTTTGAAGTCTGGTAAATTAATACCTCCCATTTTGTTCTTATTGCCTAAAATTGCTTTTGCTAAACGGGGTCTTCTTTGGTTCCATACAAAGTGTAAAATTATCTTTTCTATATCTGAAAAATGACGTTGGTAATTTAATAGGGATTGCATTGAATCTGTACATCACTTTGGGTAGTATAGACATTTTAACAATGTTGATTCTTCTGATCCACAAGCATGGTATGGTTTTCCACCTATTTACGTGCTCTGCTATCTCTTTCCTCAGTGTTTCATAGTTCTACCTGTAGAGGTCTTTTACCTTCTTAGTTAAATATATTCCTAGATACTTTATTTTCTTTGTTGCTATTGTGAAGGGTACTGAGTCTTTGATTTGGTTCTCCATTTGACTGTTATTGGCATATATGAATGCCTCTGATTTGTGTGTATTGATTTTGTATCCTGAGACTTTACTGAATTCATTTATCAATTCCAGGAGTCTCTTGGTTGAATCCTTGGGGTTTTCTAGATATAATATCATATCATCAGCAAAGAGGACTTCCAGCACTACGTTGAATAGCAGTGGAGACAATGGGCAACCTTGTCTGGTTCCAGTTCTAAGTGGGAATGCTTTCCCCATTCAGTATGATGTTGGCTTTGGGTTTGTCATATATGGCTTGTATAAGATACATTTCTTATAAGTGGAATATACTCAGTCTGATGATCTTAGTATTTTATTTGAAGTATTTAGTCCATTTATATTGAACATAATACCCAAAAGATTTGAATTTCCATTTACTAGATTACTGTTTATTTCTATTTGACTGATTCCTTGTTTCATGTTCCTTTTCTCCCTTGTCTTGCCTTTTTTTTTTTTTTGATTAATCATTTTTTTATTATTTCACTGTCCTCCTCTATTAGCTTATTGGTTATACTTTTTTAAGTAGTAGTCCTGGGAATTTTTTTACTGAGTGTCTGATGCCAAAATAGTAAATTGTAGCAGCTCCAAATGGTGTAACTTTAATACTAGAGATTAAAATATACATTTTAACTGGTTATATTGTAATAAAGATTATTAGCTTTACCACTGCCTTTCAATGCTAGAACCCTAGAATATTTTAAATCTATTATCTCTGCTCCCAAATTATGTGTTTTTAATTAACATTCATTTTAATTCTGCATGTATTTTAAACCTCATAAAACAAGAAATTAATATTATTGTTTTGTACAATTAATATTCATTTATATTTGCCCACATATTGGCACATTCTCTTGTTCTTCATTTATTTCTGCATCTACTTGCTTATATCTGTGTTTATTTCTCTTCTTTCTGAAGAAATCCTTTTACTAATTCTTTTAGAGCACATTTATTGATAATAAGTTTCCTTAGATTTTGCATGTCTGTAAATTTCTTTACTTAATTTTTTAAAGACAATTTTGCTAGATATATCATCCTAGGTTGACATGATTATTTAGGGGTTTGTTTCTCATTTCAGCACAGTTAGCGATGCCATTCCGTTGCCTTCTGTCTTCCATTGTTTCTGTTGAAAAGTTAGCTGTAACTTTTGCATTGCTCCCTTAAAGATAATGTGTATTTTTTCTTTAGTTTAAGATTTTCATTTTATCTTTGATTTTCTGCAGTTTTGCTATGATGTGCCTGGGTTACTTTATATTTATCCTGCTTTATATTTATCCTAATAGAGATTTTTGAATTTGTGATTTGCTGTCTTTTATTAGTTGGGAAACATTACAAAACTTACAAACGTTCAACTTTTTATTAACTCATTCTAGTTCTTTTCTACTTCTGGAGCTACATTTACATTATTTTAGATTTTTTACTACATTCAACATGTTTCTTAATCTACTTTATGTGTGTTCATATTTTCCTCTTTGGGCTTCAGTCTGGATATTTTCTATTGACTCATATTCTTCTGTTCTATCATTTGAAATCTAATATTAAACCAATTTATTGGGTTTTTAATCTCAGCTATTCTATTTTTAGTTCTAGAACTTACATGTGATTTTTCAGTCATTTTATATAGCTTCTTATTTTGAAATAGTTTAAAGCTCACAAGAAGTTGCAAAAATAGTACAGAGTTTTCATGCACCCGATGATAATGTCTTACATTACCACAGTCCATTATCAAAACAAAGCAGTGGCATTGGTACCACACTACCAAATGTTTATGAAGTAAAGAGCTTATTTGAATTGTGTGTGTGTCTATGAAATTTTATCATGTGTAGATTTGAGTAACCATCATCACACCATTTGATTTTTTAAAGAGTAAATTCTAATTCTCTGCTGAAATTCTATTTTTGTCTTCCTTTCCTCTATTTTCTTGAATATTTTAATAATAGGCTTTTTAAAACTTTTTTTTTCTGATAAAGACCTAGAGGGGATATCGATACTGAAATGAGCTGTAGTCTGCTTTTCCCCACTCTTGGTTTTCAGTTCCATTTCTTGTCATCCCTGAGAATTTTTTACTGAGTGAATGATGTCAAAAGAGTAAATTGTAGCAGCTTCAAATGGTGTTCTGTCTTTCCTGGCTCCTAGGAGGTTTACCCTTTCCTCTGCTAGGCATAGAGTGTGGAGCTGGCACCTTAACAAAATTGCCATAATGAAGGATAGAGCTTTGGTAAGTCTCTGTCTACCCCTGCTTGCCCTTTGGAGGGCCCGGGCACCATTCACATTGGTAGATCCTTAACTTTAATGCTTATTTCCTTTTTATTGTAAGACCACTAAAATCTTTGTTTTGCTTTTCAAAGGCTTTCTGCTAAGGTCTTTAGCTTCCTGCTTCTGTAATCTCAGACACTGACAAATGTCTTCAGCAAAAAGTTTTGGGCTCAATTCTCCAGTCTTCCCTCTGACCCGGATCCTAGCCTCTTAAATCTCTAATTTGTGCTCCTCGAGCCCCAGAACACTGCCAAAAGTTCTGCTCATTTCTGTACATCTTAGCAGTGGTCCTCTGCCTGAGACCTCTATCTGAATTCTCAGCCAAAAATCAACAAATGCCACCCCACCCCCCCAAAAAAATAAGAGAACTGTGAACTATTGTGTTACATTTCTGAGGTTTGCTCTTTTGGGATATTTTGGACTTCCAGTTCTCAACATCTCAGTGTATTTCTGATGTCTCCAAATAGATATTTTTTACTTGACATTTTTAGTTGTTCTCAGAGAGATCACTGGTCTGCTGCAATCTAATCTATCAGAATCAGAACTGGAAATACAGAATTCTCTGACTCTAGATCTTACGTTTCTATAGGTGTTAAGGCAAGAAAGACAATAAACAAAAACCAGGTCAGGCGCGGTGGCTCGGGCCTGCAGCCCTAACTACTCTGAAGGCTGAGGTGGGAGGATCGCTCGGGGTTACCCTAAGCTATGATCACACCACTGCACTCCAGCCTGGGAGACAGAGCAAGACTCTGTATCAAAAAAAAAAAAAAAAAAAAAAGGAGAGAGAGAGAGAGAAACAACCAAAACCCAAACAAGGTAATTTCAGAGGACGGTAAAATCTGCGATGGAAGTAAACAGGAGATGTGAAAATGCTGAGGTAGCCACAACTGTCTTTCATTTTGCATCTGAGGATTTATAAAGTGCCTTTATTTATGAAAAACTCTGTGAAGAAAAGCTCTTATTATCCCCATTTTATAGATAAGAACATCTCAATCTTTGGGGCATAATTGTTCTTCACTCTCCAACAGTCAGACCAGGCTGGTGGAAACCTCCGGTAATAAGATGGCAGGAAGTGGCACTAAATCTGACCCATCGTCATCTGATTACGCACCTCAGCACAGAGGCCCTCACTACCCCAAATCAGGAAAGAGAGAAAATCTTCCAAGGCTTCCCCATTATGGACATTTAGCGCTTGCTAGGGAAGAAGCCACTGGAGGACACTTTGGTAAATGGAGCTTCCTAGGCCTGTCGTTAGCAATTGAAGGGACCATCACTCTGAAGCCTGCTCGGCTGCCATAACTCACAGGTCTCCCTAATTCAGATGGGTTGGGGATGCTGGACCCTGGAAATAAGCTTTCCCCACCACTGCACTTCACTCTGTTCTCAGCCCTACATCATTTCCAAAGCATTAAGCAGCCCGCAACTCGAGAATCCTGCCGCTGGGTGACATCTGTAACATCTGACATCATTTGGAAGACACTGCAAGGGTAAAAGAGCGCTTTTTTGATCAGAGACATCAATAATTCTGAGGAAGAAATTAAGTTAAAAGGCTTTTCTTTCCCTAAATGGATTTGCAGGATTAGGCTTTCCCAGCCAGGCTGCTGCGAGATCTGTCGCAGGGACCCGAGGGGGTAGCTTTGAGCAGTTGACGCTCAGCCCTGAGGTGCTCCCAGCAACAGAGGACACAGTGGGAGCTCCAGGCCACATGGGTGCCCTGCTCACCTCCTGAGAAGGGGAGATGCAGCGTGTAGCTTAATCATACCTCCGAGTGTCCTGAGTGTTCAGGGAAGATGGGAAGGGACAGCTGCTGGGTGGCTGTTCCAGAGGGAAAGCTCCTTATTTGCAGAGATGGTCGCCACGATCCTGGGAAGCTGCATGTGACCATCTCCTGCCAAGAGACTCCCAAACGATCTTCTCCACACGGTACTCGCTTGGCAGGCTTGAGGAAGACTATGCAAACATGGTCTCTTTTGTCTTCCCAAACTCCGTATCCACACTAGGAAAAGGCAAAGGGATCAAGAGTCTCAGCTGCTTCTTAAATCTTACTGAAACTGCTGCCAGGCCTTTGGCAATAACAAGAATTCCCATTCCATCTCACCTCTGGCTCTTAGCAGAAAGTGCCAAGCGTTTGTCTTCTATGGTAACCTTCCAGGGATTTTCAGGTCCACCACCTGAGGCTGCCTGGTCCAGGGACTGTAACAGGGACTGAGTGTGGATCTAGGGATTATAAGGGGGGCTTCATGCTAGCAACAGCAGCTAACCTTGTGCCCAAACCCATGAATCAGTGTGAGCTGTATGAACTGAGAAGGAGCTGCAGCACAGAGCAGGCCCTGGGAAAGAGCAACATATTCCAGCCTTTATTCCATAACTGTCTCAGTATGCACGGAGTCCAAACTGGGTTGAGAGTTAGAATTCTAGAATTCTGGCTCTGGAAGAAACCTGAAACCTTAGGGATCATCTAGGAAGCATTCATTTTACAGATGAGAATGCTGTTTCTTCAGATCACATAGCTAATTAATGACAGGGACGTAAGTGATAAAAACACTGGGAACATAAGTATTTGTTCATGACAGTCCTTTCAATGTCTGGCAAACCCCGGCAGATAGGTGCCTCCTGGGGTCCAGGAACTGTATTAGGTGCCATACAGGATACAGAGGTGGATACAATACAGCCCCAGCCAATGAGGAACACACCACCTAGTGGGGGACAGAGACACATAACAGAAAATTACAAAGCAATGTTGTCTGTGCTTTCATAACTATATAAACAAGGCACCCGGCAGATAATGCAGAGGAAATAATATTCCTGCCTGGGGCCTTCCAATAATTAAGCACCTAATACACCAGAATAAGCATTGTGAATAAAATAATAGTGAATGAGATGCTGTCCTTGTCCTAAAAAAGCTTGCTATCTAGTGAAAAAATAATATGGAAAGAGGTAGTCCCAAGACATCGTAGTAAATGGTGATGTGAGGAAATACGAGGGAACTTGGGAACACGTGGGAAGGGCACATGGTCCAAGCTGGAGGAAGGTCAGGAAAAGATTTCCAGTGGACATGACATGTCAGTTGAAATGACAGATAGGTTGAAACGAGAGTAAAATGTATCCAGTGAAGGTAAAGGAGAGAAGAGGAAGGGCACAAAGACATGCTAGGAACAAAGAAGCACATGGTTAAATTCTGATGAATTTAAGGTAGAGTACAAATTTTCAAGGAAAAGGAAGCTCTAACTGTAAGCCTGATTTAGCCATAAGATGCTTAGTAATTTGTCTAGTCTTGAGAACAGTGGGAACCCACTGAAAATTTTTAAACAAGGAAATAAAATGGTCCAGCTTTTATTAATATTTATATCCTCTAAATGTGGATTAAGGAAGTGCAAATAGGGGAAAACAGAAGGCAGGGCTTTCCCTTAGAATGTCAGGATAATTCAGATGAAAAATAAAAACCTATGTGAACTCCATAACAATCTGTCTGAATCTTTTTTTCTAATTATATAATGAAAAATCCGACTGAAAATGATAGTGGCCTGAAAAAAACGTAAAATATTGTGGGAGTAGAGACATAAGAGTCACAAGGGATATGAAGTGGTGTGGTGACAGAATGCGAGAGCCGGCTGACCGTGGGCGAGGACGGACAGGAAGCCACTGTGGCTGATGCCCAGGTTTCGGGCTCGGGCACCTGAGGACGCCACGTGCTGCTGCTGGAGGAGCCAGAGGACTGGGGCAGGAGGGAGGCCGAGAAGAGTCACCAGAAGAGGGCACTGGGGTTGGGCTAGAGGTTAGGTGGAGACTTTTCCAACAGAGGAGAAAACAAGAGAATAGCTGTGACACAAGGTTTCCAGTGGGTCGTATATGAGACTGGCTAAAATCTCTAACCGTCTCCTTCATCACACACACAAAGAAAAACAAAGACAGAGAGAGAAAGTGAAGGACCAATTAAGTTCATTACTGAGAAATCATCCTGGGAACGTCTGCTAAGCATTTCTTTAGAGTGCAGTTCTCCTCGGGCTACTCAAGACATAGAAGATGAAGGCAGAGGATGGGCTGGGGGTGGGCAGCAGTCATTGGAAAAGTCGTGAGCACACGGAGGACTTTCCGCTGTCATTATTGTCCTGGGAGGATCTTTCTGCAGAGCCTTTCCCAGCTGCCTTCCGTGTAAAGTAAAGAAAGAAAAGAGAGTGAAGGAGAGTCTGGCAAATCCGATAAAGATGGATGGAGGGGATTGAGACAAAGGCACCTGCCGGCATCGCGTCAGCTCCAACTCACCAGCTCAAAAACAAACTCATTAATTATCCACCAGCCTGGGCTGAAATGGCCCCGGTGTACACGCTCCCACACACCCGCTCTCAGTGAGACCAACAGCCCTGAGGTGGACACACCACGGGCTCCCGATGAGGGTGGAATGCGGGACCGGCTCTGCCATGGCCAGGAACAATTTCTTTTTTCCCCAAAGGACACAGACTCCAGACGGCAGAGTTTCACCTAGGACCCTCCTTATTTCACATCTTATGTGGGATTGTCAGACAAAGCAGATCCTCAGCTCTCGTTTTAAGCATTTCATTCATTCTCTGCATTCTTCCCATCTATGTTCTTCAAGTAGAGCAAAGAAATTAATTTCCAGCATCCACTCTCACACACATACTCATGCACCTACACACACCCTCACACACTCCCACACACTCCCACACACTCACACTCACACTCACACACACACCCACACTCACACTCACCCACACTCACACTCACACCCACACACCCACACTCACACTCACACACACACAGCCCCACACTCTCACACTCACACACACTCACACACATACCCTCACACACACACACTCACTCATACACACACTCTCACACACACACACAGCCACACACTCACACACATACTCTCACCCCTACACACACTCACACACACACTCACACACACACCCACACTCACACACACTCACATTCACCCACACTTACACTCACACCCACACACCCACACTCACACTCACACACACACCCAGCCCCACACTCTCACACACACTCACACACACTCACACACACTCACACACATACCCTCACACACACACTCACTCATACACACACTCTCACACACACGCACAGCCACACACTCACACACATACACCCCTACACACACTCACACACACACACTCACACACACCCACACTCACACACACACACACACTCACACACACTCACACACTTTCTTTGCCTCGATGCTCTCTAATACTTTCGATTATGAGCTCACAGAGGGCACAGGCCAACTTCGAGGGAATAGACTTACCGTTTGACCCAAACTCGACTCCCTGTGCCAACGACCACTTTGCCCTCTGTATTCTAGACCTCGCCCTCAGCAGTCATCTTCCTCTGTCCCTGTTGCTGCAACCCTGGCTTCAGCCATTGCCCGTCTACCCTAGGTTTCTGCAACAGGCCTCCCAGAGGCCAACCTGCCCCCTCCAAGACATTCTCTGTACTGCAGTCAGAAATGTATTCAAAAACACAGAGCTGTAATGTCACGTCATTACTGAAAATTCTATTGTAGTTCCCCATTGGCCCCAATTAAATAGGAATTCCTTAATGGGACCTATAAGATCCTTCATAATCTGTTTTTTTTTCCCCTTTATGTCTTCAGCCTAATTCATCCCCATTCCCACCATGTTCTGTCCTCCAGATGGGTCAAATTACCTTTGGTTCCCAGAAAGCCTCAGCTCTCTCTTCACCTGGCAAACTCTGCTTATTCCTCCACTGTGAGCATGCATTTCTCTTCTCCAAGGACACTTTCTCTGCCTTTTCTGAAAGTCTTGGGTGGGTGCACCTTCCATAAAGTGCGGTGGGATCCTTAGTGCAACAAACTGGAACTGTCTGTTTCTGTGATTTATCCCGCACCCTGCAAGTCTTTCGAGAGCAGGGATGTTGTTCGCCTTGGTTGCCATCGTAGTGTCAGTCCCTACCAAGTACCTGGACCACAGTGGGGCCTTAATAAATATTTACTGAGTAAATGAATGAACAGAGAAAGGTAAACAAGAAAAGAGTTAGTGAAGATTATTTGATTGCAAGCAAGAGAACCCACCTGAAGCTAATTTAAGCAAAAAGGACTTCTGAGGTAGCATGTCGAGTACTCAGACAGGAAACGTGCAAAAACCGTGGCAGCTCTAGAGGAGCACGAATGTAGGCTGATAGAAACAGGCCAGTCGCAGAGACACACGGGCTATTTTAATCTCTTTTCACTCAGCTTCAGACTCAGATTCCAGAGAGGGAGTGGCGGACGAGCCCACTTCAGCCTCCATGTGCCCCAGCCTGGCTGGAGGGTGGCAGAGCACGTGCTGAACAGCTCCGCGGGTCTGTGTCAGCCGGAGAGGGAAAGCGCAGCGCCGTAGGGAGAGGGGTCAGTGTCTGGGGCCAAAGCCAGCAAGTGCCCGAGAACTTGCAATTCTGAGTTCTCATTCATGACATTTTAAGAGATCATAGTTATTGGCTTTTAGATTTAGGTTTGATGGTTTTGGTGGGAGTGGAGACAGCCGAGGCCAGTGCAGCACCAGACTGATCTATACGAATGGTGGACACTTCTCTCCCATGAGACATAATGCTGGTTCTATGTGGGAAGGTCACTTAAAATTACACCATACAAGAAGCACCGGTAAGAGCTCAGAAACACAGAGAACAGCAATGACAATTGAGAATGCATTGAGAGATGGGTTAGAGGACAATTCTTCTACCATCAAAGTAAGATTAAAGAAGTGGCTTTAGTAAATTTTTTTCAAGATTATACAAAGATTTTTTTTCTTTTCCTCTTGTCTAAGATTAAAAGAGAGTCAGCAGGTTTAAGTGAAGTGTGAAGAATTTAGAATCCATAACAAGATGTATGCATTGAAAATAGAGACTGTGTCATACTTTTAAACACATCCTCATGTCTTGTGCTGTATACAATGGAGAATAGCAACCAGAAGCACATGATTTAAAGTCAAAGGAATTAGGGCTTTGCCACTTACTGACCATGTGACCTTGAAGAAGTAATTTCTCTAAGCCCCAGTTTCTTTTCTGTACAATAAATGTGGTAACACAATGCAATTGTTGTTTGGCTTTAATAAGATCTTTTATGTTAAGCTCTAAGAACAGCTCCTAGGACATAATAAGTACTCAATAAATGACAATTAAGGCTCAGTAAATATTTCTTAATTATGATTATGGTTTTCTTAATGCAAAGTTATTAGGTAATAAAATATTTTTTCATAATGTATTATAGAAACTGTGTCTTTTTCCGGTATTTAAATGAGAAAAGAACTCAGACCTTCCTGGTGTGATTTAATTGAAGCTCTGCTTGAAGGCAAGGGCATGAACTAAATGGAATCTCCTGTTGTCTCCCTTCTCTTGTTGCACCCACCCATCCGTGGGAAATCGGCTTCCTGCCTACTGCCTGAAGCATCTCTTATCCTTTTTGAAAGGGAAATTAGACAGCTCAGTAACATTTGGTAGCTGCTCTAGAAAGGAGGCTTTGCCAGACTCCACCATCTTTTTCTGTCTGACTTACTGTGGTCCCCAAATATAGGCTGGCTGTTCTTTAGTATCCTGTATCCATTGGGAAGGTTAAAACAAAACATACGAGACTTGTGAAAATGGAAGGAAATTGAAAGCAAAAAGTAAGTAAAGAGGCAACGGCCAGAGATCTGGATTCGTGGTGAGTCTCACACTGTCTGACAGACTTCATCATTTGCTGACTTGGCAGGAGATTTATTCAGCATCCTAAGCCCCAATTTTCTTGAAACTGAGAGGCCTTCCAGATAAGCAACTACAGCACTATTTGCAAACCTGCTGCTCAGCAGCGACAGTATCAGAGATGTCCCTCAACATAGTCCCACATATCTTTTTAAGGGGTTCCTCAAATCTCAGTTTTTGATAGCATCATTGTTCTTATTATCATCACCCTGAAATTGCACCCTGCCATTCAAGACCCCCTGTTAGGTCCTTGCCCCCAGCAACCTCTCCTTCATCTTCCTCGGAGACTGGCATGCTCAAAAGAAGTTAAAAACTTTATTCTCTGAGAAAATAATAAGTCAATATCTGAGATGACCGAGCTGTTTTTGCTGAGCCGGAAGAGGATGAAGAGAGACTTGCAGAAAGGTAGGTGCTGTCCACAGCAGTCAAATGCAATAACCAGAAGGGCACGAGAAACGCCAATTGAATGAGACAAGGAGGAAGCGCTATGGTAGCAGGGAGCTGGAAAGAGAATTGGAATGCAGTGAAAGAAACAAAACACAGACCGTTCGGTAAGGAGAGGACCAGAGGCCACTGCTGCCTGCGATGTGTAACTGATGCCGGTAAGAGCAACAGATCATTCACCACAAAAGCTCCGGGAACTTCCAAGACAAAGAGACCAGACAGGTGACTTAAGGAATATCAGTTTTGGGTTCTTAAAATTATTCACTAAACCCCATGATGAGCTATACTCATGCTATTTTATATTAATATGACCATATAACAAGCAATTTCACCTGCTATAATAAATACATCCTTCCACTTTGGGGAAACTTCTACTTAGTCATCAGGAACAAGTTGCAATTTCAACTTCTTTCTGAAGCCTCCAAAAAAGCTTTTAGGACTGTATCCCCACCCTGCTGTGATTTTTGTTTATGCCTCTTCATTCCTATCCCTTCCGTCACCACGCCTGCCCCATGCCCGTAAAACCTCCACTAAGCTGCAACTTCCTTGCTTAGCATCACAATCTTACTACACACTGTCACGCCTGTCTCAGTAGATGTTTACTGAATAGAAGAATAAAGAGATTGACAGGACTTATCAAAATAGTTCTTGGCCAAAGTTACTGCAGCTGCCTATTTGAAAATAGAGTGCACCCATTTTCCTCCCTCAGAGCCAAAGGGAATTCCCGCTCTCCCCACAGAAGCCACCTCCCCTTGGCTAC
The DNA here is from genome assembly GCF_041146395.1 of Eulemur rufifrons. NCBI lineage: Eukaryota > Metazoa > Chordata > Mammalia > Primates > Lemuridae > Eulemur > Eulemur rufifrons. The sequence goes on along the minus strand of NC_090988.1, from coordinate 6,446,842 downwards.
CCCTTTCTTGGATCAGCGACTTTTCACATTTAGTAGTAAAACTAGTAAATCTCAACTGTGGAGTCTATCCAAACTCCAAATCCCATGCCGAACTGGGACGTGAAGGGCCAGAAACACCACCAACACTGGGGCTTTCTATCCTTTTCCCTCAAATGATAATGTCCCCATTCAGCACCTGCAAATCCTACCTAAACATTTAGGAAAACCTATTTTTTTAAGGTTGCTAATTTATCTTTTTTTTTATTTCAGAATATTATAAGGATGCAAAAGTTTAGGTTACATAAATTGCTTTTGTACCATCTGAGTCAAAGTTATAAGTGTGCCCATCCCCCAGATACTGGGCATTGTACCTATTAGGTGTGACTGTACCCATCCCCTCCTCCCCCTCCCACCTGCTGGATTTCCGATGAATGGTATTTCCGTATGTGCACATAAGTGTTGATAGATTAGTTCCAATTTAGTGGTGAGTACATGTGGTGTTTGTTTTTCCATTCTTGTGATATTTTGCTTAGAAGAATGAGCTCCAGTTCCATGGAAAACCTATTTTTAAGGGAAGGTCCATCAGTAACAGAATCAAGGGAGATATTTATTAAAAATGCTCCTCGTTGTTCCTACCCTGGACCTAATTAATCAGAATCTCTGAGGCAAAGCCCAAAACTCTTTTTTTCAACAAGTTCCTCAAGAGATTCTTATGAATACTACATCTGAGGGTCATTATCTTAAAGAAACAAGAACAAGAAAACAGGAAAAGAGAGGAAGAGAAGAAGGAGAGGAGGAGGAGGAGACGAGGAAGGACATTCAATGACAGGAGAAAGATCAGTGCTTGCTATGGGGCAGGTACTAAATGAGAGAACACAAAATATACGATACTTTCTTAAAAAGTGCTAATACTTTGAAGGTAAAAGTGTGAAAAGATATATTAACCAAAATATCAATTGGGAAAAATTAATAAAAGTAACATTTTAGAAGTTATAATAATATAAAAAGTCCCTTCTGTGACAATCACTAACTAAAAGTCCCCTTGAAATCTAGAGTTCTGTGATGATCAGTAATAGAAGAAACACTAAAGACGAAGTCAGAAGACGGAGGTACAAGTCTGCTCCACCTACCATCTACGTAACCTTGGACGAATCACTTCAATCCCTCAGTCTGTTTTCCCAGGAGTTGGTTTAAACTGTGAAAGAATCATACAGATGTAATACTGCGCTAATTTTACAATTAGTACTTTTTCTTTGTTCTGTAATGTTAATCAAAGTGTGCATCAGCTTTAAACATTACGTATGATTAAAAGCACTATATAGATACAAAATATTATAAGGATAATGCAGCTAATGTTTATTGAATGATAATTGTGTATCAGAAACTATGCAAAGTATTTAAAATGTGTTTATTTGTCCTTGTTAATAATAATTGTACAAGGAGGTTCTTTCACTATACCCATTTTACAAGCAGGGAACCTGAAGCACAGAGGGGTTAAGTAACTCTCCCAAGCTCACACAGCTTGTAAGTGGCAGAACTGAAATGTGAACCAAGGCAATTTAATTTTAGACACTTTTACTCACAACACCATAAGAAATGGATTTCATAATCAGAAACTCTTCCTAATGTATGAATCATGAAACTATTTTCAATGAGTAGTTTCAATTTTGTCATTTTCTCCTGATCTACTTGGAGTAATTTCTTTACAAACCAATTATCCAAGAAATTCTTGACCAGTTGATGACATAACAGTTTGTGCTATCGTACTTACCATTTTCACTATAACTGTAACACCCAAGACTTGGCGTCACAAGAGCAGAATCTAACCTATGTGGTGTAGGGTTGATCCGTTCCCTCAGTCTCACATGCCCCTAGCTACTGACTTATTTCTGCTCTTGCTTCAAAACCCAGCTTTGAGAGAGTTTTCTCCATATTCTCACGCCTAAAGATTTCCTGTGATCTCCACTATTTTAATAAAATTCACAGGTATTTTTCATCTTTCATAATCTTTGGGCAGCATTTGATACTATTAGCAGCTCCATCGTTGAAATTCTACCCTCTTCTGATGTCTCTGTCCTGGTTTCCCGCCTCGTCCTGGTGGCTAGGTCTTCGTGTGCTCTGTGAGCTCCTCCTCATCTGCCCAGCCATTACAAACCTGTGTTCCCCAGGGGCTCCCCACTAAGCATGCCCTCCCTGGACTGCTTCACCCACGGTCCAGGTGTGAATCTGTAGATCTCCCTTCTGGACTCCAGATCCACATAGTCAACTGTTTCCTGGACTTCGCTGCTTGGATGGTGTCCAGGCACCTCAGATTAGACAGATCTAAGAAAGAACGAACACTCTTCGTTCCTCAACCTCTCACTCCTTGAGAGTTCACCGTTCCAGAGCCCCAGAGATTGTTCTCTCTTCTTCCTCATGTTCTCCTGCCTGCAGTCTGCCATCTGGACCTGTCAGCTCTGCTTTCTTAGTATGTCTGGACTTGCCCCCTTCCCTCATGCTCCGCCGAGGTCTCATCAAGCCTTCTGACGTGGACATGCCTTTTTCCAGGGCATTCTTCATGCCCCTGTTACAGTGGTTTTGCTAAAATGTCGGTAGATTGAGGTCTTCCGTGACATAAAGTCTTCCCATGGTGCCCCATGACTACCGGCTAATCTCTGGCCTGCCTTCAAGTGGCATTCTAATCTAGAAAGCCCATCATTTGGTCCCTACCTTCCTGGCTTCAGTCTATCCTCTCGCCACTCGTCTTTGTTGCATGGACCCCAGGTAACCAAACCAAACTACTTGCAGTTCACCATTCTCTTCATGAACCTTTTAAAAGAATTGTTCTCTCAACTTAAATGGCGCTGACCATCCCCCAATTTCCCGTGTTGCTAATTCCTGTTCCTCATTTTAAGTTTTAACTCCATTTCCTCTTCCAGGAAACTTGCTCTAACTCCCTCTCCCATCCCTCTAGAAGAGAGTACATGTCCCTTTTCTTTATCTATAGTGTTCCATGGTTCCCTTTTTGTATAATGATCTGTATGTTTGCCTTTGTCCCACACTGGACTGTGAAGTTCCTGAGAGGATGGCCTAGAAAGTATTTTTCCTCTCTAGTCTCAGCAATTAGCGCAGCACCTGGCACACAGGTGTTTAATAGATGCGGATTTATTGAATGAAGGAAGGAATGAATGAAGAACTGAAATAGCAAAGGAAGCCTGTGGGTGCAGTTCCTAAAGCAGGGAATGCCGTGCCTGGCAACCAGGTTCCCATATCGTCCACAGTTGCTAGTATGGCACAATGCAGAGCTATTTACTTTCCCCTAAAAATATAAACTCTCTCCAAAGCTGTGTTTGTGCAAAGACTGCAGTGAAAGAAGCACATGTTTAAATAGAAAGGTCTCTGGCAATTAGCAAACATGGGACAAATCCAAGATCCACTAACGTTCCTGGGGCTTTTGTGTTTGCAGTTAGATGTATGGAAATGCTTGTGAAGAACGAGATTTCTTCCGCACAGAAAAGAAAACAAAGAGGCATTGCTTATTTAAACAGCAGTGCTTCTCATCGACCAAGCCACAATCTAGAAAACCGCAGTCTGGGTGCCTCGCAAGAAATAATCCTGGGGGTCTGGGTCAAAAGTGGGACAGGAATCTTTCGAATTTCCATTTGCTCTTAAAAGAAAGGCTTTTCCCCAGATGGATCAGGAGGCAAAGATCCAGGCTTGCAGGCAAGCTATTTCAGCATCTAACACAGCTCTTATTAGTGCTAACATGACAGGGGCGGAAGGACGTGATGTGACCAATACAGGTGTCTGTAGGGTCTGTGTGCCTGTGCCCATGCATGCGGCTACATGCGTGAAACACACACACCCCAACCTTTTCCCTCTTGGGTGTCTCCACTGGGTGAAAGAGAAGGGGCCTGTGGCCCCGACACCCCCACCTCCCCGAGACAGGCAGGCAGCCATTCCCTCTGCTGCCCTGGGCCTCTGCTTCCCTCTGTGAAGTCAGGGAGGCAGATTAGGTGATTTTCAAGGACTATTCAATTCTAACTCTCTGTAATCCTTCTGAAAATTAGTTATTTGATTGTTCTGCCTTTATGCGAAAGAGAACAAAGACAAAAACACAGTGTCGGTATTGTGGTACAATTAAAATACATCTCTGGAATGAGAGGACTTGGATTCGTGTCCTGTCTTTAACACGTCCTTGCTGAACGATCTTTGGAGAATTTCTTAACCTCCCTGAGTCCCCAGCCTTAAAGTAAAACTACGCTTACCTACTTCAAAGGGGTTTTTGTGAAGATAAGATTATAGCTTAAGAGCAACGTCTTATTCCTCTCTGTGTCTATAGTGTCGGAGTGACTAAGAGCCTAAATAAGGGAGGACTTCATTATAAAACACATTTTGGCAGAGATAAATAAGAGCTGACAGACATGGGCAGAAATGTGCCTAAATGACAATAATGCTACGCCCACAGATTGCTACCCACTTCAGACGTCTCTCCGTTGAGTGTCCTCCCAGGTCCTCCATGCAGTGCGACTTTGCATCTGGGGGCTGTCAGCAGCCCTTTCTGTTGGAGGCGAGCCCCCTGGGCCAGCCCTGGCCCTGCGGGTGGCAGGGGCAGGGAGAGGGGAAAGGGAGAGGACGGGAGAAGCCGCAGAAGACAGGGAACACCTGTCGGAGCTGGGTGTGGGCAGCCAGGGACGGGGCAGGGACGGGGAGAAGGCATCGATCACCTCACCAGACAGCAGGGCCCCTCGTTTGTTCTCATACTGCCCTCCAAGAGCCAGCGATCTGTCAGGCACCGGCTTTATTTGTAGGTGAGGGTCATTAATTTGAATTAATAGCACTGCACCGGGCTGGGCTTTGTTTTGCTTTGTTTCCCTCCTGTGGACACCGCAGACAGCTTTGTTGCTGGTTCTGTGGGTGGGGTACTTCAAGAACAAGTGTCCAATCAGCTGGGAAAACAAAACCTGCAGGGGTTCCTGCTTCAGCCAAAGGCCTCTCCCTGGAAAGCCCGGAGACCACAGGCCTCGCTCTGGCTGGTCCTGTTTGATTCGCCCCTCTCAGGAGCATTCTCACTGTCCCCTGCCTTCCACCCCTCCGCCATCGTCCCTACCCCCAGGGATATTATTATCTCCCACGTACCCCTACTGCTGCACCCCCAATCTACGATGGAAATAAAACCCGCCCCATAGGGATGTTGTGAAGATCAAAGACAAGGCAGGCACCGGGCCTGGCTTCGTGCCGGCCCTTGGTAGACTTGCAGCGAGTGCAGTGCCAGCCCTCAGGAACGGGCATGGCACCTCTCAGTGCCCCGGCCCTGTGGGACTGTGTGTGGGCAGTCGAGAACAACAGAAGGCAGCCCCCGCCCCACCAGGATCTTTGGCCAGAGCGACACGCGGCGGTCCCACAGAGCCAGTCACAGCCCTTGGAAGCAGGGGAAGTCTCTGAGCGTAGTCACTGGAATCACTGAGTGTGCTTGTCAGTTTGCCCATCCCAGCTTCTCTCCGCCTCCAGGGGTGGCTGTGAGGCCTGCTCCTGCTTTTCCTGCCTGGTGTTTGTAAACAAGGCATCCCTTCCCCAAGGGAGAGAGAGAGAGAGGGGCTCAGAGAGCTGAGCTACAGCAAGCTGCCCACAACCATACCAGCTCCACAGAGAACCTTTCCAACACGGAGCACGTCTGTATTCAAATACAGGGCTACTGTTAGGAAATATGGGCTTTCAGACACCACCAGGGCTTGCAAGGGATAATGTTGCCACCCGCAATAACTAAAGAAGACAGTTTTAGACACCACACTTCAATCTTCCTGCTCCAGAGAAAAATTGGCCAAATGGCTTTCTGTGGCTGAACTCCATGAAGACCCAAAGCTGTGGCCAGCCTGCTGCTGGTCCGCTTCTGTGCACAGATGGAAGGGCTGAGGGTCTGTCCACCAGGCAGACAGCAGAAGGGAGGCAGGGCTCCTGGAGGGCGCCTTATCAGGACTCTTGGCTCCAAGCAACTTCAGCTTTCTAAAGAGACAAGCACTTTTTGTCACCTTGATGAAGTACAGAAGGGTCTCAAGCATCTGCAGCAGAAAGAGACCACCACAGGGATCCTGGAACATCAATAATTCAAACATGTCCTTATACAACCATCTCTCAATGCCAGTGCATCTGCTGCAGCATCTGACAGGGGTTGCCAACCTGTGAAAGCCCGTTATGATTCACTGACAAATCCAGATTCCCTCGCTCATCTACTACCACCCCCTCCCCTCCCCTCCCCACCAACCTCACCAAACCACAAAAAGACCAAGAATGGTGGCTCTAGAGCCAACTGGAAGGAAATCACTTGTAGCAGGTGGCACCACCTGTCCTCATCTAGTTCCAGCCAAAACAATCCACTCTCCATCATTCCAAACTGTGGAAAAGTTTAACCAGCTCAGCATGAGCTCAGCCTCATCCAGGCAAGGAGAGAGGAAGAGGAAAGGCTCTGGCTCTTGCCATGAGCCAGTTGAGAAGGACAGTAGTTGAGCATGGTGTACCCATCCCCCACTTTGCGCCTGGGTTCTAGTGGTGAGTGATCCTCCCATCAACCTACTTAGCCCCCCAAATGCCAGGCGCCCGCGTGCCTGTGCTGCCCGGTGCACGAGCACCTGACTGCAAGATCTACCACCTGCGTAGCTGCTTCTCCCAGCACCAGGCTGCAGGAGCAGCACAGTTGAATAATGCAGCTCTATGCTGCACTATCCAATTCGCTTTATTCCTAAAAACTCATCACTTTCTATCTTCATTACAGTGTCCCTAAACTTTTAACCCTGGTAAAAATTTCTAAACCAAGATCTTCTACCCACCCTTACTCCCAAATTAATTTTCTTCTTTATGTCACTTGTTCCATAGCTCGTTGAATCACAGTACTTCCTATGTAATGAGCCTGTAATATTTCAGACTTTCCAGGACACCAATCAGACCACTTATCAGCACTAATTTGCCTCCTGCTCCAGATTCTATTTCTCACTAGTCCCTGTGGAGCCTTCTGCTCTTAAACTAAGAAAGTTAAATGCTTTCTTTCTGTGGAAGAAGGAAACTTAAAGTAATCATGCAAGCTGAATAACTAGAGTCACTGTAATTATATTAAGATGACCCTAAAATAATGGGGATCTAAATGATAGGAGAATAGTCTCTAATATTATCAAAACCTGCAAGTCCAAACACTGTGGTTTTCTCTCAAATCCCAAGTGTATGCTGGCTCCCTTGGATCCATGCAGGAGACACACTAGGCTGCACCTTCTAGAAATTCTGGGCACATCTCCTCATTCTCCAGAGAGGATCAATAACAGCATTAAGTTCTTCCCAAGAGTGCATGCCGATCACATCCTTGAAGCTTGATCTTGGGGTCTGCAATGTAGATGTATGCCTTTTAACACTGCTAAGCTACTGAGAAGTCTTAACAGTGTTGTCTGTCACTCAAGTGACAAGAAAGAGTGTAATGAGCTATATTTGGCATTGACTTGGCCCTTATTACAGTCTTATGTGCAGTTTGGGGATTCTAATTTTCCGAAAGGTACAGAGAAATTGGAGGGGGTCCAAGACAGAGCAGTGAAAATGATTAAAGGGGTGGAGAGTAAAAACTCAGGAAAAAGGTTAAATGAATGTGGGTGATTTATCAAAGGCATAGAAAAATGAGGGTAGACCATGTATCTTGAAATAAAGAAGCCATTATTTTAAGGAAACCAGAAGCCAGTGCTTCTGGTTTTTGATATGAAGATACATCAAAGAAAGATGGCCTTAGATGGTGTTGGAGAATTAGATAGATCCATCTGTACATGTGTTCATTAACTTTCCGAACCATTGAAATCAGATCAGGAGATTATCAGAATCATTTCTCTGGTACGCTTAAGAAAAAGATTATCTCCATCCATATCAAGTTATTTAATCTTCATAGTTCCAACGTAAAGAAATTGAGTCTTCCAGAAGCCCATAGCCCAAGATCATCTGGTTGTTAACTTGGATCCAGAACGTGTAATGGCACATCCTGGGGTCTGATTTCCACCACTGCTGCCTCAGCCAGCACCCTATGCCCAGATGCTCCTGGATTTCATCTGGAAGAAGAGAGTTATGCCGTGACCTGGCCATAGGGTAATCATCGCTCTTTCATTTAAGTTGCAATAAAAAATCAGGAGGAAATATCTCCTAATATATGAATAATAATTTCCTCCCTATTATATTTTTCTTCTAACCCCAAAAAACAATAGACCCAAGTTTGTCAATTCCTAAGATTTTTTTCCTAAGATTTTTGTTTGGGTGACTGGGTCTATAGAGAAGGTGGTTATGGATGAAAGGAATGAGAGCAGCTTTGGATATATTGAGTTTCAGGGCCTGTGGGTCATGCAGGTGGAGCAGTTCATCAAAACTGACCACAGTCAGCAGAAACTTGGGTAAATGTTTTCTGCACTCAAGCTTTAAATTTGAATGTCATTGCCTATATTTGGCATTTGACATCCAAGAGCAGAGGTGGCTTCCTCAGGGAGTATATGTAGCAAGAGAATGCAGGGGCAGGACTGGAACCCTGTGGCCCATCTCTTGAAGAAGACAGAAGAGGAAATGTTGGCATGGAGGAGGGAAACTTGCAACTGAGACAGTTTATAGCAGTAAAAGATAAGTTCTCCAAGAAGACATAACAGTAATGATATTTATGCATTGACTAACAAAACATTGAAATATTTACAGAAAAAGTGAAATAAATGGAGGAGACTTTAACGAAACTCTCACAAATTGATAAACCAAATAAACAAAAAAAGTAATGGTAGAAACTGTTTGAATAATATGATTAACAAACCTGATTTAATGCATAAACTGCATGTCTGCATATACGTATACACATATAAAGAAAAGAATACATATTTTTAAGTGCCCATCAAACTTTTATAAAAGTACGATCATAGGTTGACTACAATGAAATCTCAATATACTCCAAAATACACAAACCATTTTCTGACCTTAATGTAGTAACACTAGATATCAACAACAATAGGATAGAAAAGTAAGTAAACAAATGCGTACTCTTTTGAAATTGAAAAACACTCTTCTAAAGAAATCTTAGGTACAAAATGTAACTAAAATAACACTGGAAACCATTTAGAAGAATATACTGAAATACTGAACCCAAAGCACTCTCTAAAGAATTGAAAGAATTTGGTGTGACGGAAGTCACGAAACTAGAGGATCAAAGAAGGAATCATCAACCGCAGCAAGACCTACCAAAAACAAAGACCGAAAACGTTCATGGCTTTAGCAATGAGAATGGCGCTGGTGACTCTGCCAGAATAATTTCAATGGACCAGGATACCTTTACTATTTTAATAGAATGATTAAGATGCTATTGGTAGGAAAAAAATGTCTAAAAGGTTAGGAAATAGAAATATAGAACACTCTTTGGAAATGTTTAGATGAGAACAAGAGAAAAAATACAAGAGTATCTAGATTCAGATTCAGAATCAACAGAGAATTGTTTAATTTGTTTATTGTTTTTAAATTGGAGAAACTTAGATATGTAGACAGGGTAAGGATATGGGACCATTAGAAAGAAAACATAAAAGCTTTAGAGAGGGAGCAGTAAGTGTGAATGGGTGTGGGATGTGGCACCACACCCAGAAAGACATGGAAGAGGGTGTGAAGAGTCACAGGTAGAGGGGCTGACCAGGAGCAGGAGACACAGTTCATGCACTCAGATCGCAAGGAAACAAGTAAGGGTAGGTGTGGACATATGTAATTCAGGGTGACGTGCAGGATGTTACTTGGTTGATGAAGGAAGGGGACAGCTCATCTTCTGAAAGTGAATGGAGTTGAGGTTCATCAGGCAATAAGATCTAAGCCCATAAGAATAGCTGCTAGGATCATTAAATACTGATTTATATATATTAACTCATTTAATCCTATGAAGAACTAAGAACTTTATGAGGAAGGAATGCTTTTTATTTTTTTAATTTTGATAGATTTGGGGGTACAAGTGATTTTTGGTTATATGGATGAATTGTGGAGTGGGGATGTCTTGGTTTTTAGCCATGAACCGAAGAGTGCAGACTGTACTCAATAGGTAGTTTTTCTTCCCTCTTGCCCCTCCCAGCCTCCCTGCTTCTGAGACTCCAGTGTCCGTTATACCACTCTAGATGCCCCCACATACCCATAGCTTAGCTCCCACTTATAAGTAAGAACACACAGTATTTGGTTTTCCATTTCTGCTTTACTTCACTTGAGCTGCTGCAAAAGACATTATTTCATTCTTTTTTATGGCTTAGTAGTTTTCCCTTGTGTACATATGCCACATTTTCTCTATCCAGTCCTCTACTGATTGACACTTAGGTTGATTCCACATCTTTTCTATTATGAATTATGCTGTGATAAACAGATGAGTGCAAGTGTCTTTTGATACCATTACTTCTTTTCCTTTTGGTAGATACCCAGCAGTGGGATTGCTGGATCAAATGGTAGGTCTACTTTTAGTTCTTTGAGGAATCTCTATACTGTTTTCCACAGAGACTGTACTAATTTGCATTCCCACCAACAATGTATAAAGCATTCCCCATTCACTGCATCTGTGCCAACATCTATTGTTTTTTGACTTTTTAATAATGGCTTTCCGACTGGGCTAAAGTGGTATCTCATTGTGGTTTTAATTTGCATTCCCCTGATGATTATCTATGTTGCGCATTTTTTTCATATGTTTGTTTGCCATTTATATATCCTCTTTTGAAAAATGTCTGTTGATGTCTTTTACCTACTTTTTAATGGAATTATTTTTTTTTCTTGCTGATTTGTTTGAGTTCCTTGCAGATTCTGGATGTTTGTCCTTTGTCAGATGTATAGTTTGTGAATATTTTTTCCCATTCTGTACATTGTCTATCTTATGCCTAAAAAAAAAACCCTTAAGACTCCTCAGAAGACTCCTAGATTTGATATATGGATTCAGTAAATCTCAGGTTACAAAATCAATATACACAAATCAGTAGCACTGCTGTACACCAGTAACAACCAAGCTGAGACTCAAATCAAGAATTCAGTCCCATTTACCATAGCTGGAAAAACAAAATATCTAGGAATATACTTAACCAAGTGAAGGCTCTCTGAATGAAGAACTCTGATGAAAGAAATTGTAGATGACATAAACAAAAGGAAAAACATCCCATGCTCGTGGATTGGAAGAGTCAAAATTGTGAAAATGCCCATACTGCCTAAAGCAATCTGGAGATTCAATGCAATTCGTATTAAAATACCAGTGTCCTTTTTCATAGAATTAGAAAAAACAATATTAAATTTCGTATGGACCCAAAAAAGAGCCAGACAAGCCAAAGCAATACTAAGCAAAAAAGAACAAATCTGGAGGTATCACAGTACCCAACTTCAAATTATACTGTAAGACAATAGTAATCAAAACAGCATGGTACCAGTATAAAAGTCAACTCATAGACCAGTGGAACAGAATAAAGAACCTGGAAATAAAGCCAAATACCTACAACCAACTGATCTTTGACAAACCAGACAAAAACATAAACTGGGGAAAGGAGCCTATTCAATAAATGGTGCTGGGAAAATTGGATAGCCAATTGTAGAAGAATGAAACTGAATCTCTGTCTCTCACCATATACAAAAATTAACTTAAGATGGATTAAAGACTTAAAAATAAACCTGAAACCATAAAAATTCTAGAAGAAAATCTAGGAAAAACTCTTCTGGACATTGGCCTATGCAAAGAATTCATGACTAAGTCCCCAAAAGCAAATGCAACAAAAACAAAAATAAACAAATGAGACTTAACTAAAAAGCTTTGCACAGCAAAAGAAATAATCAACAGAATAAATAGACAACCTACAAAATGGGAATCCTTTTATTATTGTTGCCATTTGTAAAGGTGAGGAGTCACAGGCACAAAGGCACAAAGATGTTAGTTAAGTAAATCATCCAGGTCATACAACCAGTGAGGTCAGGACTTAAGTCCAGGAAGCCATGCTCTTAAATGTTGTATGGTATAGTACACTACATAGATGCTAAATTAAGTACAAATCCTTTCTCTCTCTCTCTTTTTCTCTCTCTCTGTGGAGGATTTAAGCTTAAGCACAAAATAGATGAGTTTACAAAAGCAAGCGTGGCTGATGAAACGAAGTGTAGTGCATCATCAACAATCACATTGGAGTTCACTGGAATTCTGTTGCTTCTGTTCACCGCAGCCTATTGATCTCTGCTGGAGAAGTCACCGCAACCTGGCCCAACATACCATCCCTCCATCAGGGGTAATTTATAAGCCTGTTGAGAGAGGCTGTGAAACTGATGAACCCAGCTGGCGGGTGGAGCAGGCCCCATGATTGATTCACTCCCAGTTCTCCTGCTCAGCCATTTCACCCTGATCAGGCCACATGGCCTCGTGCACCATATTCATCCATCACCCAGTAAATATCATCAACGCTGTAGACGGCCGGCACCATCTTTCGTATTTTGTTTTCTGTTTACTGAGATCCTGAAAGCTCTCTGTGACTTATCGCTGCCCCTCCCTTGCATGCCAACTCACCGCGGCCATACCTGGGAGAGGCCAGTCCAGGAGAGATACTGGTGACCCTTCAGAATCCAACCTGGGAAGCCTTCTGAGCTGAACCTTTCTAACTAGGACGTTGGGGGTGGGGGTGGCAAAGGAATCCTGCATCTGCTAACATCTGTCGCACAGGCAAGCAAGCATTTTTAAACTTCTTCCTCTGGAGTAGCCTTTCAAAAAATGCTCTCTGTGTCTCAAAATACAGTGGCATATCTTTCTGTTTTTCCTGGAACAGGCTTTATATGTCACTTATAAACAGCTACAAAATGCTGTCAGGAAGCCAGCGGAAGTTTTGTGGGTAAAGAATCATGCACATTGTCACCGAATTGTACAGAAAACATGTGCAAAGAGTGAAAAGGGAGAGTGTAAAGAGAGCGTGATGTTTCATCCATAAATCATATCCAGACTGGTGTTTCAGTGCTACCCGCTCTTAAAGCCAGAAGTTAATCTTATCTCGTATAAGACTTCACAAACAGAACGGTATCTGGACCAGAGAGAAATGGGGTGGGAACCTACCCCTTCCATAAATTTCCCGGTGCACAGCCCAGATCCCCCACCCAGATGGAGGAGCCGACTCCCCAGGATGTTGCCTGCGGTCTCTCTGCTGAGCCTCTCCCCAGGAACTCCCCCAGCCAACGGGAACGGACTTGCTGAGGGGCCAGCACAGTAGGACAAAGCCCTGGGACCTTCGCCTCCCTCAGGGTCAACTCTGAGGGCCACCCCAGGTCCTAGAACTCTTGTGGGATCAGCTGAGGCCTTCGGGGAGACCACAGAGCATCCCCTCCTCACTGCCTGGCCCTTCTCTCACCCCCTCACCGGGTGTGCCCAGAGCGCACCTCAGGGACTGCTTCCCCAGGAGCCTGACTCACAGCACTTAGGAAACGGGGCCAGCAAAGCCGAAAGTTGACTAGGACACTGAATGTGTCAGAACTAATTACAGTAATGGGGATAATGGGATGTTTTCTAAACCCAACTGAGAAGAAAATAAGAACTGTTTTACCATGAAACAAGAACGGTCTAGGTCGGGGATATAATCACTTCTCAAAAGTGGTTTATTAACTGTTGCACACACGGGCCGGGAGTTTGTGGGATCCCTCCCCAGTCCACGCCCAGGCCTCCCCACTGGAGACTGGCTCAAGGGACAGCCACTGGCTGTCTTTCTCCTCATGTCCACCACGTGTCAGAGATAACATGCTGATCAAAAAACATAGAAAAAGAGGGAAAAAACATAGAGGAAGTAGAGGAAATTTTAGGGAGGAGAACAGGAGAAAAGAAGCGGGGTGATAAGAGATAGTTTGTTGAGAAAAGGAATAAAAGACACCCCTCTGACATGAGGGCCACCTGGAAAATGTCCCACCCCATGCTTCCTTGGCCAGGAAGCCGGGTTGGCTGTGCAAAAAGTAACTGAAACTGGACACGTGTTACACTTGGTCTTACAAGGGGCCACTTGGCATAACGAGGTGGGTACTGTCTCGTGTGTGTGAACTGCCCGTGTCCTCGGGCCTTTGAGTTTGCTGTCCCTCTTTCATTGACCTCTGGCCGTCCTTTCTAAATACCGGATTTCATGTTTTCAAGCAGACGCCATCCTGATTGAATTCTTCTGATCAGCTCAATGGTACAAGAAATAGAAGAAAGTACTAGAACACATGTTAAACACAGCAATCTCCTCCAGGGAGGGTGGTGCCTTTGGTGATAACTAGGGGTAAGAAGGGAGAAAGAAGGATAAATCAGTTCACGCTCCAGAAAGAACACAAGGAAGTAGAAGCCAAAATTACTGAAACTGTGGTTGTCATGCATAAATTTAAGGGCAAAGAAATAATTTTTATATCTCCTTAGACAATCTCAATTACCAAGAGCTTGCTTCTCCCAAGGAGGTGTTGCTGGAGCAGCTGTGGCACTGGAAAATAATTGCACCCTCCTTCCTCCCGGTTCCCAGCAGCCCTCAGGAGCCAGCGTGCGGGCAAGTGAGAACCCAGCCTGCCCTCCCCCGTCCTCCCACAGGGCTTGAATCTCTCCCCGCGCCCGCCTTCCCAGCCAGGGCTTTCATTACACTTGAACCAGAGAAGGTTCTCGGAGGTGGACCTTGAGTGAAGAAATCATTTTCCCCTGGTTTTAATGGAACATTCGACTATCCATGTTACATATTCTGCCAGAATTTGTGTTGCCCAGCCCTGATGTTTACAGATCATGTGCATGTGATATTCTCTGCCATTAAAAAGTAAGCTTAATGTGTTATTTAGCAGTGAGTTCTGTGCCATTTCCCAAATACACTTTCCTCCTCAATGTAATTCCTAAAATATACCTGACAGGTAACTGGTAGTCTGGGGATGTTGCAGAAAGGGGCATCTAGGATAATTACACTGAACATCACAAAATTCTGCCCATCATCCTTCTTCCCAAGCTCTCAGTCTCGGGCTCCTCCTCACCTTGGACACAAACTGCCCGGCAGTAGTTAAGAATTGCTTGCCAAAGATCGGAGGCAAATAATGCGGAATTCCCCAAGGCAGCAGGTCCCTCTCTGGGGCGAGTTCCTACTTGGAGTCCCGCACTTTTTGTGTCTGACTAAACCACTACCCCTGGTTTAGTCACATCCCTCCCAGGTGCCTCAGTTTCTCCAAATGTCAAGTGGAGGCAATACTAAAAGCAGGTAAATTAAATAATAAGGGAATATTTCCTGGACACTTAGGAAAAAATGTACCATTATTATTATTTCTGAGATTAGTATGTTCCTTAGTACATGACACTAAAACATTAATTCTCTGACCCACCCAGACTTTTCTGGGAATTTCTCAAACTATTAGTTTTTATGCAAATAGTGTAGCTGCCTTCTATGGAGGAGAAAGTAACGTGTCCCTGAGAGGAGAATGGAGACAGCCTTGGCAAGGGGGACGCGGCACAGCCAGCACGGTGCACCGCAGACAGCAAGACGAAGTGGGTGCACAGCAACATCACAGACCCTGGGTGGGCTTGAAGCCACAGAGAAGCCACCAGGACCCCAGCTGTGCACCAGAGGGGTCAGCAGAGAGGTGGGGGACGAGTATGCGCCAGGTATGTTTATTCAAGAGAAAAGAGGAGAGAAGGAAAATCAGCTACTTCTGCATCTCGGGCCTACCCAGAGGGAATGTGGCTTTGTTCCTCCTGACTGAGGGGTCTGCTCTGAACACACTCCAAAGATGCCAGTCCTGGGAGGACTGAGTCACTGTCACACAGGCTATGACCTTCCTATGGGGAGAGTCCTTGTGGGTAGGAGGGCAGAAGTGACAATAACTTACTGCCAAACTTCCTCTGGAAGGCATCAGAAATCTCTTCTGGGCTGTGTGGCTTCCTTGAGCCACATGGTGGCCCAGCCACGGAGACTGTAGCTGAAGTTACTGTGCTGTCCCCCAATCTCCACGTCTAGTTCAGCTCTGTCACCAGAGCCACACTCTTGATTGTATTCTTCCATGCCTTGGTTCTGCTGATGTGTCTGCTAAATGGAACAGTTTAATTCAATGAATCCCACTTTATTGTCGAAATTCTTTTTCTCCAATCATTCTGTTGGCCAGGACTTTTCTCTGATTGTGGTTGCATTCCTTTTGTTACGAGAATCACTATTATTCATGTTAGTCATATTACTAACAATGCTCTATCTCATGGCAAAAAGCATCACAGTTACAGCTTGCTGAAAATCATCTTATCACAGTGTGCCTGTGTCTCCAAACAGCAAATCCTGGCAGGAAGCCATGAAAAGAACAGAGAAAGGTTATTGTGCTGCCCATCACCCTTTGGACTTAACGTGTCAGGAAAGCGCATTTCCTGAGAACCCCGGGGTGCAGGGCAGTGTGACAAGGATGGGAATGCGTGGGCTTACTCTGAGACCCCATGCACCT
The DNA here is from genome assembly GCF_041146395.1 of Eulemur rufifrons. Lineage (NCBI taxonomy): Eukaryota > Metazoa > Chordata > Mammalia > Primates > Lemuridae > Eulemur > Eulemur rufifrons. The sequence continues at coordinate 6,430,462 of NC_090988.1, read as the reverse complement.
CCAAACTGGGACACTGGGCTAGCAGTCGAGATGCCGGGGAGATGGAAGCCTTGAAGCCAAGCTGCCAAGAGGTAGTAATCCAGCAAAAATAAAAAGGAAAGAGAAAAACAAAAATTTCAAAGCGTCTTCAGAGCTCTGGAAGAAGTTTGTGGTGAGAAGAATGGTATCTCGGGAGATTTGTAAAGGATGACAGGCATCTTCCACTCCATGAATCTGAGCCAAACAAAACCTTCAGAAAGTTCAAGTACAATGCTAATGTCCAGAGCCACTGGGATGCTCCCTGGGGCGGGTGGGACAGTGACGTGCCAGGGGACCAGAGAGTAGAAATTATTTTGGAGGAACAAATAAATAAATATGTGTTGGGTGGCTCTGCTCTGCTGCGCCCAGGGGTGAGGAGAGAGACGCAGGTTGGTAAGTCCTAACTACCACTTGAATAACTCCCTGTGTCGCCCGGCAGCCTTATTCTGTGGGAAGTTGTCAGTGCAACTCTTGGATGGGCAGGTTTGTTATCAGCAAGTGGTACAGCCCCTGGGCTGTGCATTAATTAAAACAGCTTTGTGCCCGGCCTCATTCATTAGCACGCTGCTTTCTTAATCACTGCCTCTTCAGCCACCAGGACAATCTATAAATCTCCTCGAATATGAAATAATGAAGTGGAATGGTTCAATTTATTACAATGTAATAAGTCAGGGTAATGGGGGGGGGGTGGACAGGGAGGCACCGGGGAGGGTCGCCTGCCCGGAGCCCTCCCTCCTCATTGCCCGAGGCGCCGGGACACGTGGCACTCCATGCCCTTTGCGTTCTCCTCCAGAGGGGCACAGACCCCACGAGCAAGAATGGCTGGAGGGGGCAGAAATGAGCCTAGAGGGTGCAGGGCTGACGGCTGCTCCACAAAGCTTGGGTCTGTGGGCCCGGGAGGGGGCTGGCAGGGATGACCTGCCCTACCTGTGATGAGGCTGCCCAGGCAGACATCACAGGCCCCAGGGAACACCGCCAGGGAGGGCAGGTCTCCTGCACAGAAGCCGGAACCTTCCAGTCCACACGGGGGCCCCACCCTCCCTGTGTCAGAATCACGTGCAGAGCTTTTAAAAACATGCCGAACCACAGTGGACTCCCTAGGGTGAGGCCTGGGCATCCGCAGTTAGCAAAGGCTCCCTGGGTAACTGTAACGTGCAACCCCATTGAGAGCCACGTGCTCCGTCTTGTAGGAGTCACTGGGGTGCTGCTTAGCCCCCAGGCTCCTCCCGAGAGGGCTGGTTGATCAGTTTGGGGTGTGCAACCCAAGAATCAATATTTTTATCAAGTTCCCAAAAGATTCCTAGGGTAAGACACTTTCGGAAAACACTGAGCTGCCTCTAAAAAAGTCTAGCCTTGCTCGCTTGTCCCCTTCCTCCTGAGTCAATGACGCTCACTCTTCCCCTACTGCAAGACACGTGGTGGATGCCATTTATGTGACTGACACACTTCCACGGGGAAACCAGATTTTTTCCTAAGACTGTGATAAATATAATAAACTACATGACTGTGTAATTTTCTGCATGCTAACTATAAACTCCTTCCTTCTTTCATTCACTGATTCTTAACAACCCCATATGCCCAAAGCTCTGTCTCAAGTGGCACTGGTGGCTTATAAAAGTGGAGTTCCCAGTTCTGTCCATTCCTCCCCAATTCACACCTCTCAGATGCCCTGTGACCAGAAACAAGAAGCATGTCCCACCTCTTAGATGAAATCAATGAGATGCTTCAGACCAGAGCCCTGTGCCAAAGAGAATCAACCTAACTCCAGCCCTGGGAGGCCGACATTCAGGAATTCATTCTCTCCAGAAGATCCCCCCATGGCTTCCAGGAATGAAGCCCCAGGTTTTACGTTTCTGTGCAGAGATAACCTGAAGCCATACCCTGAGGAGTGGTCAGCACTGATTTGAAGAAGACCCAGCTGAGTCTCAGCGGCTGCCCGGATGCAGGTGTTTGCTGCTGTGCTGTTCTGTGCTTTCACTCCTCGGCTTCCCACACGTGTTCAGTGGCCACAGACATGGAGTTCCAGTCTTCTGGCTCTCCCTGGCATCCTCTGGGAGGAGGCGGGCAGCTCTGCAGCACCATGACCAGGTGTCCTTCACCTGGCCTCTCCAACCTATGCCCGGCTCTAGCTTCCCGGAGGAACCTGGAAGGACAAGGGCAGGAAGGTCCCAGGAACCAGCACAGCCCACCTTAGGGTCACGGGACGCAAGTTGGCAGTGTGCCGGGGGGAGGGGATAGCCTGGGCTTGGAACTGGGCAGCACAGGCCACGACAAGCCTTTCCTTGATGGCATTTCCCTGTCGGAGAGAGACACCTCATGGAGCTGGGAGCCTGGGACTATACACGTGGCCCCAGTCCATCGGGATGCGAATGCCATTCAGCCAGGAAAATACAGGAACAAGGTCCGTAGCAAATAGCATTGCTGCTTGACACAAGGCTGTCAGTCAACCCACCCCACATGCTCTGCCTCTCTTTTCCCCTCCTTTTCACTATGTAACACGGTATGGACTGGATGGTTTTGTCCTCTCAGTCAACATGCATAGGTTGAAGTGCTAACGCCTAATGTGATAGTATTTGCAGGAGGGGTCTTTGGGAAGGAATCAGGTCACGAGGGTGGAGCCCTCATGAATGGCATTAGTGTCCTTGTAAGAAGAGACAGGAGAGAGCTTCGAGTTCACCTCTCCCCTTCTCTCCCCCCTCCTCTTCCTCTCTCTTCCATGTGAGGACACACGGAGAAGACGGCCATCTGCAAACCAGGAAGCAGGCCCTCACTAGACACCGGATCTGCCGACACCTTGATCTTGGACTTCCCAGCTTCCAGAACTGTGAGAAATAAATGTCTGTTGTTTAGGCCACCCAGTCTATGGTAATTTGTTATAGCAGCTCCAGCTAGGACACAGCACTTATCACCTGCTCATCTGCTCTCACATTTATGGATTCATTGCGTTTATTTTCTATTATCTCTTTCCTCCTGCTAGCAGATAAGCTCCACAAGGGCAGGGATCACGGTTTGTTTTGTTTACTGATATATCACAATTGTTTGTTTTGTTTACTGATAAATCACAATTGCTTCCAGCGGTGCCTGGCACACAGTAGGTGCTCCATAAATACTCAGGGAGCACAGGAGGGACTGGACAGCGGAAATGCGAGTTGCCCACCCCCTTTCTTGCCCCAGGAGAAGGGAGACACATGAAGGAGGGGAAGCGTGTGCACTTTTCATGCCTCTGTCTATCCTGGGCATTCGGACAGCTTTGGACTGTCTTTGTTTGTTTATTTTCATTGTTGGTTTTGTTTTTGTTTTTGAAATTTTAATACAATTCATATCAGCATGTCTGGTTCATTTCAGCTCCTTCACTGCCCAGCCAGGGGGCAGGGACTGCTTTAGTTTCCCTGCCTTCTCTTTGTCTGTGATGACCAAGGTGTAAAGGTGTCTGCTGCATTTAACTTTAAACTTCACGTTATTCTTATTTTTCTCAATCTTGGAAGATTTGACATCCTTCCTCCTGGCCGTGAGCAGAAAGTCCTTGATTTCCTCAATGTTTCAAGGCACAGGGAGAGGGCGCAGCCTGTGTACCCCCTGAGAGACCTGGACTGTCTTCACGATCTGTGAACTAAGAAACCACGAGGTCACCCCACCAGCCACCCTGCAGGTGGCATCCCACCACTCTCCTCGGGAAGACCCTGTCTCTTCCATTCCATGTTGGGTAAGGACTTTGAGCAGTCAGACCTCCAATGAAATATTGGTTGTTCTTGCTTAACCAGGTGACAAATAACGTGCTTAATAAATTATAAATGATAAAATATTGCATAAAAACCCAATATCAATTTTAATACTTTAAAATGATTTATTAATATGCTCCCGCACTGTTTGCAGGATCTGTTATTTCTCATGTTCCCACAACTCACTGCGAATGAGGGAGGAGAACTTGACAAGGTGAGTGAAGGGACAGAGGAGCCTGGCTTGATGGGTGGGCTGTGAGGAGTGACGTCAGCACCAGCAGAATCAAACGAGAAAGGACACCACCACTCCAGGTCACAGGGTGGTTCCAGGTAATTTCTAAATATTCATGAGCCCCTTTTGCCTTCTCCCTTTTCCAGAAGAGGCCAGAAGATCACAAATCCTTGTATGAAGGCTTTTCTAACCCCCTCTCCTAGGAAAGCCACTTACTCTGTGGATCTCTGCTGGACTACACCACATACCTGCCCGTAACGTAGCACCCTTGATGCAGGAGACGAGGAGTCTGTTCGTATCGGTTGGAGGGATGGACAGATGTGAGGGTCCATTGCTGGTTTACAGGGCTCCTTTCCCCACACAGTCTCTCTGCTCCCTCTGCCCTCCAGCACAGGGACCACGGCCATCCTCAGACGGGCACCAGGCCCAGGACAACCCACCCTGGGCAGTACAGGGCTCTGCCAATGACTGCAGTTATCAAGAGGACACCCCACTCTTAGCAGCTTTTGTTTAAAGACAGGGGTTTCAAAATCAAATCAGAAAGACACCCAGAAAGGGGAGTGGACGGCCCCTTTGCAAGCCCCTTGCCCACCCACTCAAGCCGAAGGTGGCAGTGGTGTTTCCAGTTGTCTCCCTGACAGAGAGGAGTGTGGCAGGGACTGGAATCTTGTGGATTCAAACAGATGCTGTCTCCAGAGCTTAGGGAATGGGAGCCGTGCGGCCTCGTGGTTTCAGCACTCAGACCCTGGAGCGCCTGCCCCACCTCCTGTCCGGCCGGGGCTGTGTGGCTTGGGCAGGGTACATCACCTCTTGGACCTCCATTTCTTCAGCTGGAAAGTGGGAAATCTTAAAATACCTCCCTCACAGGGCGGCTGAGAAGACTGGATGAGTGAATAAGGCGGAGTGCTCAGAGGAGCTCCCGGCAGGCAGGGCTGTGCGCGGGTTTGCCGTGGGCGGGCTTACCAGCATCTCATTTGGAGTCAGGCAGCCCTGGGTTCGAATCCTGCTCAGCCCTTTGCCGGCTCTGCCATAAGCCTCAAGGTGATAAGGTTGTTCGGGCACCCTGTCTGTAAAACGGGAATGATTACATCACATCCAAAAGCAGTGGAGAGGAATAAACGACAAGACGCACATAAAATTCAGGGTCTGACACATTGTTAGTGCTCAAAAATAGTACTAACCCTGATTATGGCTAATATTAACCATTGTAGCTAATTGTCGTTCATGTTTTTGGGCAGACGACACAGGTTTAAAGAGCAGATGGCCCCTTCCTGTTTGACACAAACCTCCCAGCCGCCTCTCCCTCACGGACATGCGCGTGTCTGTGATCCCGGATCCAGTCACAGAACAAAATGCGCAAAGGAAGACTTGGTCTCTTGAAGGCCACCAACGTTTGGCCTGCCTCGGGCCTGCATTTCTCTCCACTGACTGTCAGAGCCAGGCTGTCTAGGGTTCTTCCATTTCCCTCATTTCCTGCTTCCAAAACACACAGACCCGAGGCAGAATCTGGGGACAATTCCTTTGCTCCCCCAACTCCCCAAAACAACAAAATAAATATATTGAGAAATAAGGGAAAGATGCAGAGACAGGGACAGAGATGTGACAGGGAAGAAGGAAGTGGAAGTGGCAAGCAGAAGGCAGGGACACTCCGGCGAGCAACACGCTTGGCTTCCGTTTGCGGAGAGACCTGCCAACCCGGGGCGTGGCTGTGTGAATACAGGTGAAATCCTATCACTGTGAGCACAAAACCAGCCACTTGCTCACAAACCTATTAGCTGGTAAACAGCAATGTTCTGTAATTCCAGCTATTAAAAACAGCTTAAAGAGAAATCAAATCTCATTTAGCAGGGATTGCAGGGGTCTTCTTGGACTATTTTAAAGTTGCATATTCATCTAAGGGAACAGGCTCTAATTCTCCGATGTTGGCTTTCTTGGAGGCAATCCTATTTCCAAGCTTATTAAACATCCATTTAAAGGGACGAGGAGGGTTTGTGAATGTCCCCCCCAGATGGCAGTGGGGCTATGAATGATAGTTTCTAAGTCAAGGGAAACCACAGGGACAGGTGGAACATTTCCTACAATTTGCATATGAAACAAGGTTGTCTCTGCTTTGCTCCCACTGAAAAAGAAGTTTGCATAATTTGGGAGAGGGTCTTTACACAGTTTCAGTTCATGAGGTCAGGTTATACACAAGCACAAAAGCAAGTGGTCTCGCCGTCGCTGGAGTGTCAAAGGAGGCTGTCTGTGCCAGGGCATGTCAGCTGTCTACACTGTAGCCATGTTCCCTCACAGAACCCCATGAACCCTGAGAGGGTTCTTTTGGGGAAACACTAGCATCAGCAGTCTGAGGTTAGGAAAGCCGAGTTCTTTTACAAGCTATCAAACATACGAATGTGTTAAATTTTAAGTATCAGAGTTGGAAAGAGTCAGCTAACACTTGCTTACCTGATCCTCAATCTACACCTGTCCAGTAGCTAAGAGCTAAATAAGCCTAAAAACAAAAAGATGACCTTACAAGTCAGCCAGCTGGCAGATGAGAAATCGAATCAGGTTCTCCATGTTCCCGGTTCGATGGCCCCACAACCAGCTCAAATTACTTGTCTTCCTTCCCTTGGAAGTATAATTCTTTGTCTCCAAATCCTTTTGGTCTTAGACTCCTCAGAATAACTCTCCTGAACATGAGTGAGCAGGCTTTAGCCTAATTATCCTCCGCAGCTACTGGCGAAGATCAGATTTTTATTCTGTATTTGTATTGATCAGAAACCAAACTTATTAGATCTTTTCAAGAATGATGCTGTTTGAATCCTTCCAAAAATAGAATGCATGCATCCATATTCCCAAACTTTATGAGCATTGCAATGCTAATGGGGCCCTGAAAATTATAGGCAATGGGTCATTCTCTAGGCATAAGACTCAATACACCCAAGCAAAAATGTCCCCTAAATCCCCTTTAATTACCATTCACTTCCTGTACACCTCCTTTTTCATCATTGCTGATTACAGATACATCCATGTCTGAATAATATCTTCCCACTTTATAATCAGACAACTACCACTTACTCTGATAACCTGAGACACTCTAAGTATGATTTTGCCTACAGAATACTCAGTCTGCGTTTGGTCTCTTTTCAGGGGGTAGGCAAATTACCATACCCTTGGAGGCAGAAAGCTGACTAGAACAACATACTAAGAAGATACCCTGCCCAAGGTGAGACTCCGAGGACAGCTCTGAATACTTGCTGCTGCAAGTTCCCATACCAGACGCTGCCGTGGAGGGGGCGCTGCCTCCGTCCCCCCAGAGCTCAAGCTTCTCAGCCTCAGGCTCACACCACGTCTTCTGTAGCAAGCCAGCCTACTCGCAAGGATCTATTTTCATGATGGGAATTATTGTTTCTTAACTTTATAATATCGCATAGCCCTCTAGTTTAAAAATTGCCCCACCTATAGAGTTTCATCTCATTGGATTCAAACAGAAGCTTTATTAGAGAAGAATTATTAGTGCCCCTAGTTTACAGATGAGGAAAAAGAGACCAGAAAACCCACCTCTGTCACGGCAGAGGAAGCAGGCCCTCTGGGATGGAGCTTAATTTCGTGTAACGGGCATGAGGTCGTAACGCAGAGAAGGTGTGGGTCCCGGAAGCAGGCCCAGCATGAGCCAGAGACTGGGGTTCCAGCACTGAATCCACCACTCACAGTCACCATGGATATGGAATCTAAATTCTCCGGGGTGGTGTTTGTTCTCAACTTGGCTGTAAATTGGAGTCGCGTGGGGAGCTTTGGCAAAACTGATGCCTGGGCCCACCCCCAGCATTCTGATATAATTGGTCTGGGTGGCAGGAGTTTTTAAGGCTCTCCCGAGTGATATTTCATGCAAATATACTTGAGAAGCCTCCGCTCTAAGGCCTCAGTTTCTCTGCCTGTGAAAGGACAGTGATTATATGCATCCCATAAGATTATTATAGTCCTGCTAGCAAAATACAAGATATGCTGTACGGAAAAATATTGTGGAAGGAAATGATCTCTACATTTTAAGTGCATCAAAGGAGAATACAGGCGTGTTTCAAAGCCACTCAAGATTGGCCCCCAAAATGGTTTTCTCTCTTCAGGGATCTAGGAGGGCATAGAAAACTTTCCTCTAAATTTCCTAGCAGAGTCAGAATTTGACACAAAGAGGACCAGTTTCCAGACATCACTGTATGACCCAGACTCTTTCCAAGCCCTGTGCTCTGCTCACTCGTTCACGTGCTTTGCTGGACTCCGTGCCGGGCGCTGTGCTAGGTGCTGCGGTGGACAGGAAGGTGAGACATACCTTTGCCATAATGGAGCCCACACCCTGGGCGATCCCAACCGTCAGTGTTGTCATCAAGCAATGGCCAATAAACACTCAGGGGCATCCCAGAACTGGGAGACACTTAATTTTCCTAAGAATGATTGCTTCACAGAAGAGGAGGCATCTGGCCTGGGTCTTGAAGGAAGAGTACAAGTTTGCCGTAGAGACAGGGTTATATCAAAGGCATAGCGTGTTCAGAGACTAGTATATTCAGTACAGGGTGAGAACTCTGACTGCTATGCTAGGGCATCTGGACTTCTTATTCCCATTTTACAGTTAAGAAAACTGATGCCAGAGAGTTTAAGTGACAAGCTCAAGGTTACATGGCAGTGGAGAGTTGGCTTTTGAGCAAGGCTTTTGAGTAAGGAAGTGGCATGGCGATAATTTTCTTTAGAAAGCTAATTCAAAGAACAGTTGGAAGAAGAGCTGAAGGCAGGGAGCCCAGATGTGCAGCAGCACAAGGGAATGATGATGTCAGACTTGAGCTAAGGTGTTGGCTGTGAGGTGAAGGAGAGGCGCTGGGTCCTAGACATGCCTGGGTGCAAGGTGTTGGTGATGATGGTGGGAGAGAGAAGAGGGGAACTGGGTTATTGCACAGACACAGTCTGCAATGCTCCACCCAAGCCCAGACTCTGTGGACCCAAAGCCTGCATGTTGATAATTCTGCACTGACACCAGTCCCGTGTGCTTGACTACCAGTGCTTCCTAAACTTTGAGACTGATGCAAGTTGGTAATCACTTGAAAATTTCCAATTAAACGTAAAAAAAGAAAAAAAACAAGTAAATCTATTCTTTCTTTTGACTGCTCTATTGATTAAAATGAATGTCTGTGCTGGGACCGCTGAACCATGAAAAGCAATCTGTCTTAGATGGGTAACAGATCGTTAGAAAATCATTGGGTTGGAGGAAAGAGTCAAGAAAAAAAAATTTGCACAGATCCACGTTGTGGGGGTGTCAGTGTGCCTATCTGCAGCTACACAGCCGCGTATAGATATGTGCGTGTCTATATATAGGGGACATATGCCACATACTTCAATCAGCATCATGAGCCAAAGGCACAGGCAGGATTCCTGACAGAGTGGCACCCTCGATGGCTCTGCAGACTCTGAGCCATTCTGCAGGGTACACGCGGGCGGGGACAGGGGAGTGAGGGGCTATTCAGATAATAAATTCAGCTCTCAAGCAGCTCCTATCTGATGTATGAATTTGACAGAACCTACAACATTGTACTTCAAGACCATTCTCTGAGAAATTTGGAAAAACAAGTGGCATTAATATGTATGCTTCTAATTTCATCAAAATGTTAGTTTATGAGAGCTGTTCTACATACAAGAAACCTTTTGCTTAAGAAGAGAGAAAAAAGGAAAATAAGAAAGAATGAACTCTCAGTTGCTATTCTCTGCCCCCAAATAAAATAAGCTATGGTCAGTTCTGCAAGGTACACTCTAGAGTTTAAATCATAATCGACCCATTTGTAGAAGATTCTGAAATGAAGTGTTCACCCTCCACAAAATCCCCTTCAACAGGGTCAGCATGGGAAAAAATGGGGAGCCTTCCATCAAAACAAGACAAGTGAAAATGAAGGGGAAAGGGCTCTTCTCCCTGCTAGGACAGCTTGCTCTGTCACGTGTCCACCAGCTAAAGTATCCAGATTAGCACTAATACTCTCCCCTGTGGCCTCTCATGAATGGCATCTACACTCCCTTCTTCCATATCTTCATCTCTGTGGTCTGACCATTCTCCATCCCAACCTTATCTCTCTTTCCTTCCCAGGGGCTCTCTCTCCCACCAACATACAGGACACCTGGTTTCAGAACACTATTTTGGTTTATGCAATTGCTGGAAGAGTGGGGCCCCTCACTGGGGCCTTTAGTGACATCATCTCAGCCCACACTGAGGGAGGGAAGCTGAGCACAGTACTCTCTATCTTCCAGGTCAAGTCTAAGGAAATGGAGATCCAGCTGGAAAAGTTCTTTCAGTGCTCTCAACCAACCACGTCCCATAATGGAATTCATGTCTTCGTTACTTGCCAGCTACGCACACTTGAGCACAGTGCTTAAACCATCTGGGCTTCAGCTTTCTTATCCGTAAAATGGGGTTAATAGTTACTATGACGGTAGCTGTCAATAGCACTTACAAATTGATTTATCCCCTTGATGAGGTTAAAGATTTTCTAAAAATCTGGAAGCAGTTTTTGATCTGCTGTTGTTTAGTATCTGAGATATGTGAGCTGGCTGTTCCCCACCTCCTCAAAGGCTTATGGTAAGGTCTAGTTGACTAAATGCATATAAAATTTTCCTGGAAAAGTACCTGATACAAAGTAAGTATTGCTATTTATTTTCTTTGTTCAGGTGCAGAAGAATAATGATAGGAACTAAATTTTCTCACAAAGAGTATGAAATACCATGCCAGCACTGATATTGTTAAATATGCAGTATTAAATACCAAGTCAAGAACAGAGATACAGCGAGTGAGAAGAAGGACCTCCCTAAATGTCTTGAAAATGAAAATGGGCAATGTTTCAAATGGAATTGGAAGAAGAGACCAAATGACCCTTTAAAATTTCCCTTTAAGCCAGGCCCACATGTTCATCCTATTTCTAGGGACCCTGCTGGTGCCGGGTCTACAAATGGACGTGGACCCTGCTGTAGACAACAGGCTAGTGATGAGGACACCAAAGGCTGAGCAGTCCCTGGCACAGAATAGGCACTCAGTACTTAATGAGTGAAAGATAAGATTTGAGACCAAATGAATACATGAAAACTATGAAAATAATGCATACCAATCACTTACACAGGAAATGCTTTTGAGAAAAACTCTGCTAATAAGGAAGTCCATTATCCTTTTGAGCTCAATTAACCTTTTATTTCAATGCACATAAATAATTATTTAATACTAATTAGTAGATATATAGACGGTACAATAAATACATGGCATTTCTGGATTCACATAGAATATTCTAATTCCCAGAAAGTTTTAATGCATCTCACACTGGAGAGTGTTTACTCCATTTATGTTTTTATCCTTCCTTCCTTTGTAAATTTAGGGGAGGTTAATAGATAAAATTTGATTTACGGTAATAGTGACCTCTAATCATGAAGTTTCTAGAAAGTATAATAAGAACCTAAAGAGTCTGTGAACATATACTAAATGGTACATGCATAAAGGATTAATTGGATGCCTCTTTTAATTTGCTTTTCCCAATCAAGATGTGCCATCCTCCAGTTTAAATAGCTGTCAATAGCACCTGCAAATTGATTTATCCCTTGATGAAGTTAAAGATTTTCTGAAAATCTGGAAACAGTTTTTGAATCCTTGTTGTTATTTAGCATCTGAGACTTACGAGTTGTTTTTCCCACTATTTTTCACCTTAGAATTCTAGTATCTGCATAAATCTGGAGAATAACTTGTCTTTTCCTTAAATATATGAATATAGAAAATGCAATAGAAGTTGCTTATCATGCACTCAGGTTGGGCAAAGTTTTATCATAATGAAGCTAAATGAAATTCCCAAATTGCTCTGGTGGAGAGGAATGCCTTGATATTCCACTTGTGGAAAAGTGTCTCTATGCCAAAAATAAAGTTGTATCAGCCTCAGTACAGGAGAAATCAGAGTTTCTGCTTGCAGCAGCAGAGGAATCATTCAATAACACAAAGGCTTTCGGGCTGTGTGTAAAGCAGCCTTGCTGTGTGGTCTTTAATGGGATTTGGTGGGGTTGTGCAGGAGGCTGGTTCCTAAACTCTTTGAATATCTCTTCCCAGTCCTTCTGTGTGCGTGTGTGTGTGCTTGTGCACACACATGTGGGTGTTGACTTCAGCTACAGAGAATTGACTTAATCCTAAGTCTTATTTACGGGTACATTACACCATTGGTTCTATCATAGCCCCATTTGTGCTTTGTTCTTCACCCCTATTTCCTTCTCTTCCACAGGCAACCATCTGAACATCTTTGAGAGAGAGAGAGGAGGGGAGGGGAGGGGAAGGGAGGAGAGGAGAGGGGAGGGGAGGAAAGAGAGGCAGACAAACATAAATAGATAGTTGCGTGTGTATTCACACACATATATTCCTTTATTTATATGTGTTCCTGTAAAACATGTTATTTGATTTGTTTACATGTGTTTTACTTTACCCATATTGTATTGCGTTATAGACCTCACTCAGTTTCTTTCTACATTGAACACTGTGGTTTTAAGATCTAGCCATGCTGTGCTGGGAAGATCTGTTCTGTTGCTTCTAAATGAGTCATTGTAATTCACAGTGTGATTCCATCTTGCTTTATTTAGCCATTTCTCCATCGACATACATTGCCCCACTACCATGAACAATGCTGTGATGAACATCCTTGTACATGTGCCTGCATTGGCCCGGAAAAAGTTTTCTGGCATATATAGCCAGGAGGGAACTGCTCGATAGTAGGGTAGGTGTATACTTAATTTAAGCCAAGACTGTGAGATTGTTCTTCAAAATGGTGGCCTCAGTCTATACTCCCCCAATGAGGGTTCCTGTGTCCCCATACCCTCATTGACATATCAACCAGCTTCCTAATCACTGTCAATTATATGGGAGTATCAATATTATTTTATTTCCAATAATTTTTGGCATCTCTTTGTATCACTTATTTGGCTTAATTTGGTTTCATCCTATACAAATTTGCTACTCATATCTTATTTTTCTGTTGGTGTTCTTGTCTTTCTTTTGCTGAGCTGCAAGAGTTTCTAGGTGTTACTCTCTAGTCAGTTTATCATCATATTAATACATGTCATCTCTCAATCTGTTACTGCAGATTTTATCTGTGACATCTTGTTGAACAGATAGCTTTAATCTTTCTGTAATCAAATTTTGCCTTTATGCATTTTTTGTACTTTAGGTGTTTTAAAAAGTTTTTCCAGTCCTAAGTCACAAAGATTTCCCTAGCATTACTTTCTATTAACTCTGACTCGGGTGGGGCAAAAGTAATATATGTAACCTAAACGTTTGTACTCCCATAATATTCTAAAATTGAAAAAAAAATAATTAACCACGTTGACCTGCAAAAATAAAATAAAATAAAGTTTTACTTTTCAGATTTAGGTCTACAACTAATCTGGGGTCCACCTTTGTATACGGTTTCAGCTAGGGATCTAATTTTATTTTTCTTCATGTAGTAAGCCAGTCACATCTATTAAAGAGACAGTTTCTTCATGATTATTTTTTAGAACTCCCTATAAAATTTATTAAATAAATTTTGTTCTATCTCTGAGGATTCTATTTTACTCCATTGGTCTGTGTGTCAGTTCTTACACTAGTGTCCACGTGTTTTAATTACTATGACATTATGGTGCATCTTAATATAGGAGAGCAATGCCCTTCTTTGTAAAAACGGACTTAACTATACATGGACTTTTTTCCTCTCAAATAAATTTTAGAATAAGTTTATTGAGTTCTTTAAATAAATCCACCTAGTACTTTGATTGGAAATATGTGTTGAATTTATAGATTAATCTAGGAATATTGACATCTTTATTATGATAAATTATACTATTCAGAGTTTGAAATTATTTAGCATATATTTGGATTATTTCTACATACCCATAATAGACATTTATATTCTTCCATAAATACCTAGTGTGTTCTTTGCTAATTACTACATATTTTGGGTTTGTTTTGGCTGTTATAGGTGGTATCTTAGATTTTAAAAATATACTAGTTGGTTACACCTAGTATACAGAAATGCATTTGATCTTTTTAAGTTAATATTATATCTGAACACTTCACTTGCCTCTGCTTTTAGTTATAATGGTTTAATTCCATTCATTTTTCTTTACACATGATCATATTGTCTGCCAATACATTTTGTGATCTTCCAATCATTTCCCTTTTGATTTATTTTTTGTATTTATTCTTCTCTAAAAAGCATTTTAACACAATTGCTTCAATTCAGACTAATTTGGGTCAGTTTAACTCACAATATTGGCTACCTCCCTGAGACTCGAATGGTGTCATCTCCTTTTGAGACATCTCACACCCCATTCATGTGGGAGAATCCTGTAAAATTTCCAGAGATTTGACTAAAATACCTATCACATTCTGTAGATGGGGAAATAAAAGCAGTTAAATAAAATTTATTGAAGGAATATTGGAACTTTTTTTTCCAAATCAAAAGGTAGAAATAAATTTAGATATGGAGGTGTCGTTATAGCTATTTCCTGAATGCCTGTGTGAGGGGTGATTGCCGCATTTGAATTATGTATATATAGATGAATACTGTTTTTTCAATGTGCCACATCCTCTTCAAACCATTTTCTACATAATACCTCATTTCATCTAACAGATCCTTGAAGTGGGTCTTTTCCCCATTTCACAGGTGGTGAAACTGAGGCAGAAGGAGGTCGAATACTTTGCCAAAGGCCACACAGCAATAAAGAGCCAGAGCCACAACTCCAACTGCAGCAGGCTGGCCCCAGCGTCTGTGCTGTCAGCCCCACCACCCTATGGGTGCCAGGGCACGCTGCCATCTTCCGAAGGGAAGTGCTGGCACTTTCAGTAGCAATCAATGGTCAGCTTTGTGTCACCACCTTTATCAGCCAGTGTTGTTTTAACGTCCTTTTTGGCACAGTTAAGTAGAACGGGGGAGATACCTTCATTACCATGACCTTGGTCTCAGCTTCTTTTTGCTCCCTTTGGTCTGACTGGTAGACCCTCCAAACCAAACTAGTTAAGTCCACCCTGAGTCCCAAAGAACGCTGCTCAACCACAGAAAAAGAGAAGCAAGAAAGGCTTCGCAGCGATGCTGTTTGCCCACACACAGAAGCACTGGGCAGGGCTCCCCGTCTGGGAAAGAAAGATACCTTCCTAGCTTCATAGACTCTGCGTTCCCAAGAGAAGCACTCAAAACTATTATTTTGGTTTGAGTACAGAAAAATCCAAGATTCGACACATCTCTATTCAAATGGGACTACCCCTTTCCCCACCCTCCACCTCAAAAACTCCAAGTCTGAAATGCAGAGACTACCATTCTGGTTTATAAACATTGTGGTTATAGATATCATTGGTTCTTTCTGTGTAGATAACTGAGAAATGGCTAGATAATAGTGTATTGTCTGTCTGCTAAAACCAAATAAGTCTTTTAAATTTTGATGAGCCGTATTTCATGGTACAAGAATAGGCAGAAAGTTTGCAGCTAAATTTGGTTCTGAGTTGGAAGCTTTAGGTATCACAGGTTACACTGAACGAACAGGCTCAATCCGCATGGCTGAAGCCTTGCTAGGGAACATGGATCTGGTTAAAGCTCGCTTGTCTCCAGCTAAAGAGTGTGAAATGGGCATTTCTTCACACACACACACACACACACACACACGCACACCCCTCCTCACCTGTGATTTTCTCCCGATGGATCAATGAGTCCGGGTTTTGATGGAGTCTGCAGACACCAGAGTGTCTGTTTTCAAGCTATCATTGTGTTCACAACTGCCAGAAATAAGTCGCCTCAGCAAACGAGAGTGGTGGCAATTTTGTAACACATAAAATTGATTTATGCTTACAATAAAAATGTATCTCCCTTGATAATTTATGCTCAACAATTTAACATAATTATTTGTGCCACTATTTTAACATTTCTGGCTTCCTGACTGTCAACCCTGGAGTACAAACATAAACACACACTACACACAAAACAAAAAACACACCATCCTTCAAAGGCAGGATTTAAAGAAAGAAATCAATGTCATAGCAGCCTCTTTGTATTTTGTTGTGACAAGACTGAATTTAAACAGCCTCGGAAGTCAAAACAACAGGAGAAATATCAATACATATTAACTTAATCAAGAAGCGCTGCTCCACCATCCTTGTCTAACACTCAAATTATGCTTCCACCGTAAGGACCACGTTGCTGTTGGCAGCTTGTAACTTCTCCACAAATATTTGTAGTCTTCAGTGGTCATCCAAAATGAAGGATGGCTCTAAGCTTCCAGACGTCTTCTTTGCATCTGTATGAGATTTTGTCACAACCGTTTTAAGAAAATCAGTTCCTGGGCAGGCTGGACTCACTTGCTTGAATTCACAATCTTAAAACATCTTTTATCCAGTAGATGTTTTTCTTCATATCTCCTGATGGCATTTCAGCAGAAACTTCATTACCTGCATAAACCTCTTTGAGAAGGAAATTTAATAAAAGACATGTTAACCCAAATAAATGTACAATGCCCCACCCCCGGTGACCCCTGGGTGTGCCACACAGGACTCTGAAACAAGCATCTGATTAAGCCACCAGGATTAGCGTAGTGAGACCAGAGCACCACATGAAGAGACAGAATGGACTTGACCTTTTAAACGAACACTCAGTTGCTATTCATTCAGGCCAGTATGTTCCACTCCTTTTCTCCAAAAAGGTAATTGAAACAGACACTCCAATGCTCTCATTAAGTACATAAAATGTTCACTTTATCATATACAAAGGTGATTCTGCTGGTCCGTGAATATGCCGAGCTGTTTCCAGAGTAATAACAAGCCAGTGTTTAGCCATTTCCCGTCTCCGACTCACTGCTCGTGGAGATAAGGCTCTGCGACCTGCAACAGAACCAGGGGGAATCTTCTAGTCACGTAAACAAATGGAGCTCAGGCTCCACCGTAAGCACGGACCGATGCTGATACGCAGGACAGGCTACATGATTCTCAGGGCCAATTACAAAATGAAAATGTGGACTCCCTTGTTCAAAAATTATTAAGAATTTCAAATGAGTGGCAGCAGGGCATTAAACCAAGCACAAGGTCCAGAGAGTCGCAGACCCGGCTGCTACTTGGATCTTTCCCCTGGAGATCTGACAAGTGAGGGGACATTGTTGCACTGCCCAGGAGGGCCCAAATGGACTGTCAATAGAGAATCCCCCCACAAGTAGCTCTGCCCAGGGAAGCTTCCTCTGCCCACACAGAAAAACAATCAAAACCATTGTTTCCTCCAGTCTTGTGTCAAAAGAGGTCCAACACAAGACTGCCTTTGAGAAGGAAATAAATGCACTTAAATTCTTAAGCGCCCAGTCTCTCTCTAATATTCTCTCTTTTTTGGAAGACAATTCAACTGTTATCCCCGTGCTAGGACTTCTGGGGAGACACAGGAATAGGTAACCCTGCCTTTCTCTGTCCTCGATTAACAGTTACTTCCCAAGGGAAGAAAAAAATGCATCCGTGTTGATTTCTAAAGCAATACTATGAAAATATCCAATTGTATGCAATTTTTCATATAAATTAAATAGTAGAACAACTTGGACTTGACAACCATTACCCTTTAAAATGACACACAAAAAGAAAAGTGTGCTTATATTTCTACAAGGACTCTCTTGAGCCAATCACGTAAGAGTAGTTTTTGTCTAAGTTATTGCTTGTTATCACCAAAGATATGAGAGAACCAAATTTGAGCCTGTCCTGTTGACTATGCTTCCCCAAAATTTAAACTTGTCACACCACCAGGTGGTAGGAATTGCCAGCTGAGGGTGGAGAATTCAGCTTCATTTTTTCCAAGGACCATTTGTAGCAGAAGCCCAATCTGAAGGACTTTGTCAACTATTACGGTAAAAATATTACCTACAAGTCACCTTCTGTTAGCTGATTTTCTGAACAAAACTCAATGCTAACCAAAGTTCCAAAATATTTCCATGTAGCTGTGAACATGTAGTCTGATCAATGTTCAGATTGATATAATATTTCACTGAGTTCCTACTGGCCTGATGGCATTCTGTTGGATACTTTACATTCTAAAATACAGAATGTTGGAAAATAAATATTGAAAAAACAATGTACATTTGAAGTACTTACAATTGAAAAAAGTAATGATTACACACACACACACACACACACACACACACATATTTATATATACACACACACACATAAAACCATAATATGGGGTTTAAAGAAAAACAGAAATGAATGTCTCAAGGAAACCATAGGTTTGGAGTTGTGGCAGTTCATGGGAAGATCTTCAGAGATTTCATGGAAGAACTATGAATTGAGTTATTCCTTGAACGACGGATAAGAATATGGAGCAGTTACGAAGGCAGGACCTTCCAGTGAAAGGACATGGCATCAGCTGTACCATAACCATCTGGTCTACCTAGTAACCATCTAGGTAGTGGCCATCTGGTCTGCCTCTTCCTCTTCCTATTTGTAATTTTCCAAAGAAACCTATACTCACTGAATCCCCTTCCTCCCCTCCCTAACCTTCAGTAATTTGGCTTCTGCTCCCACTTTCAATTGAATATATTCTCAGAAAATGTCACTTAGGAGCTCTTAAATGTCAAATGTAATGGGCATTTTAAAATCCTAGTCTTATTGGATTTCTTTGCTGCATGTGATATAATTAATCACTCCTTCCTTCTTGAGGCTTCCATTACACCACCCTCTCTGGCTCTCCCTGTACCTTGGACGGTTTCTTCTCTGGCCCCTTTGTGGGCTCATTTTCCTCCATCTGCTCTGTAAACGCTGTCATTTCACAGGGTTCTGTCCTCCACCCGCTGTTCTTCTCGCTCCACATGCTCCCTGGGTAACCACAGTCTTCTCATGATTTTAATTACCATCTATATGCCGATGACTCCTAAATCTATATTTCCAGCCCTGGCCTCATCCCCTGAGCTTCAGATGCATATAGCAGAACTCCACTTCAATATCCCACAGGCAACCAAAACTCAACATGTTGAAAATGCAAATCATTAGTTTTCTCCCTAAGAAGTCACCTTCTCTTGCATTTTCCGCCTCAGCTGGAGTTTGCTGATCTTACTACATATTTCTCAAATCTGTCTCCTCCCTCCGACCCTCCCACCAAGACCCTAGCTCAGTACCTTATCAGCCTTGCCCATGCTACTTTGAGAGCCTCCCCAACTCAAGTCTTGAGCCCTCAAAACCACCTCTAAATGTCTTCCAGAAAGAATTCTAGCTGAGCTGCAGATCTGATCACCTTTATGTCTGTCTCTCTGTGTCTCTGTCTCTCTACACACACACACACACACACACACACACACACCCCTTTCAGTCTTTTGGCAACAACATATTTCTTGGTAAAAATATTCAGGCTTTTGAATACAAGGCCCTTTATGATCTGTCTATTGCAGAAGAGAGAAGACATTCTGAAATGGTCACTTGGCAGCTAATGGGGAACACATGAAGAATTTCTGGGTAGCACAAATGACCCAAATGGACTGAGAGAACATGATTTCTGTAGTGGCATTTGCCTGGCGAGATGTCTTCAGCACAGCATGGAGGATAATTATAGAAGCACAGAAGGAGCCATCCAGGACTGGTGTGGTGGAATAACAGAGAGCTTAGGGTATTGTCCAGAGAACCACCAGAGTTTTAAGGAATATTGCACAGAGTCCAGGCTTGATAGAGAGGGGACTGGAAAAGGAGAACACAAACAGGCTGGCAGAAAATAAAAGAGTGAAAGTGAAGGACTGGCAGTTTCAACGAGACTTAAGAGTGATAGAATGAAGGTGGTAGCAAAGAGGAAGCAGTCAGGAGAGGGTGTGCTCAAAGAGAAATTTGGAAAGGAGGCACATGTAGGGAAGCAAGTGATTCTGGCTGTGGTCAGCTTGAGTGCAGGGCTGATCCAAAGTGAAGGTAAAAGACACTTCCCTGAAGCTGAGGTAGCCATGAACTTCTGAGGCTGCATAGTAGGGTGGAGCACTTCTCAGGGCATTGATTCTCTGGACTGCCAATGTCTGTGGATGAGTGTGTCCTCACTAGACAAAGAGCTCCTGGAGCTCTGGGAGTTCAAGGACTATATATATTTAAGTTTCTCTTCCCTAGGATCCAGCAGCATGCCTGGGATACAGGAAGCACTCAGCAGGTGATTTAATTAGTGGCAAAGGCTTGGGACATATGCAAGGAGAGATATAATTCGGCTGGTTCAGATGCACAGAGATAAATAGCAAGAAATAACACTGGAGCCAGATAAAGGATGCCTTGAAACAGGAGGCCAGGAAAATTGGGCTTTATTTTGTAGTCAATTGAAACTCACTGAAGATTTGGGACTTGAGAGAAATGGAATATACACTATATTAGCAATAATTGATTAATATTTATGGCCCTAAAGCACGGCATAATCCTATCTTCTGAATCATCAAAGAAGGATTATATTGTACTCACCATAGTAGTTCTGTCTTGATAAGTATATTGTTTACTATTGTCATTCCTTGGAATTGTTAATGTTCTTTCCCCATTCAGATGGTGGTGATCCATAAATGTTTATTGAATATCTTCTATAATATGTCCTAAGCCCTAGGCTAGGCACTTTTACAAATGTTATTTTACTCCATTCAAGAGATTGATTTGGTGAACCAGAACATCAGATTTCCAAACTATGTTGGATAATGAGCATAATATTTATATTTCATAGGATCTCTTATACCAAAAGATCTCAAAGCCACATACAGAATTATGTAAAGTTCTTTTTTTTAATTGAAATTGCTTCTATTCAAAGACAAGGTATATAAGTAGGAACAGAAATTCACCATCTATAAATGGAGTAAATGAGACTCAGAATGATTTAGTAATGTATCAAAGGCCACAAAGAAAGAGGATAACCAAGCCAAAGTCAAAACTCCGAGCTCACACACGGTATTCTGTTAGCTCCCTGATTTAGATGTAAACTTTACCAGCTCTGAAATGTGATCTCTGTACAAGAGACAAGTGGAAAATTGGCCATTCAGCAAAACACAGTGGAAGGGAAGCAGGCTGCTGGGCGAGTTCCATCATTTATCACCACGCTGGTCCTAAATTTTCACACCTAATTAATCAAGCTTGCTCTGTAATCACTTTTCAATGTGTGGTGTTGGTGGATTTTACAGCTGCTGTTTTAATGAGCTGCTGTTTCTTTTGACATTTGGAAATCTAATCTGGAAAAATGATTCAATGACTTGTTAAGACCTTTCATATTATATGTTTAGCCATGTAGCTTTCCAGGGTCCTTGGAGCAAATGAGGGTCAGCCTCACTTCCTATATAGCTGCTGTTCATAGCAGGCCAGTTCCTACGGAGTTACTCAACAGATGTGGCTGGCAGCCTGAGGAGCTAATGAAAATTAATATTAGTGATTGCAAACACCAAGGAAATAAATGGGAATTTGCAATTTGACTTAGGAGACGATGATATTTGAAAACCAAAAAGCTCCCATAAAACACTAAAAATTTGGGAGCCCATCCCTTCTCAGCAGAGAGTTATCAGGGTAGAGAGAAAGATACATTCGATGCAAATAGAAAACAACTATCGAGTCATAGAAATATGTCAGCTACCAAGAGAGAAATAGCGTGAGAAGCAATATTTCCATTCGCAAGGAACATTAATTAATATTCTACAGCCTATGTAATCCTTGTAATTACTCCTCTAAAATTGGGGTGTTTTGCTGAGAAAAGAGATCCTAGAGGAAATACACATGTCAAAATGCATTATTCCTGAGCGCATGACACATATGGATGAGGCGGAATTGGCCTTCTTATTCCCACAGCAAACCCCACCGGAGTACTAGGATTAAAGACTGGCAGTCACTGCTCTATCAAGCTGTTCGTTCTCGGGGATTTGTGATTCTCCAGCTGGACGAGGCGATCTAGAAACAGGACAATTGCCTGTGAATTTTGCAGCCACTCCACCCCAATATCCTGAATGAGATTAATAAACAATTGTTCCTTTCAATGCTCACAGTATTCATAAACCGCTCTTGTCATGTGGCTCTCTCCAGCGAGTGTGCTGATTTAATATTTCCCAGATCGTACCCTTTTCCTTCTCCCACCCTGAACTATTTGCCTGTCAAATTAATTGGTAACTATTTGCATAGTCTATTTCTTCTTTCTTCTTTGTGTTCTTCCTCAGTTCATCAACAAGTGAAAAATTCTCAGCTATAAAATCAAACAATCAATTTTGGTTGCTAGGAGGGAAAACATCAGTCCAGGAAAATTGGAGCTGAAGGGTCAGAATTTGCTAATGCTATTTCAAGCTCAGAGCTCATAAGTATTCTGAGGTGCAAGGGAACTTTGCAAACAGTCTGAAAACAAACTGAATCAAAGAACTGGCTCTGCTGTAGAGGGAATTTCAAAATGGCACCACTGAAAAGCAAGGCTAGAAATAACACGTATAATATCCTGTTTCATGTTCAGAAATGACACATACAACACAGGTCTCCACAGCAAATGCATAGACTGTCTCTGGAAGGAACCCATAGTACTACGAACAGCCCCTACTCCCAGGGGAGGAGCAAGCTGCTGATAGGGAAGCAAGGGTGGAGATTTACTTCACACTCTGCCTGTCTTTTTGGTACCTTTTAAATTTTGTCCCATGCACATATGACTTATTAGAAATAAAAATCTGTTTTTAAATGGTAGTTATCACACCCACACCTCAGCCGTCTAGGTCTCAGTCCCAGCTCCAACACTGAAGAAAGCAGTTCTTTGCCAGAAATGCCCATCATCCCATTTTCAACTTCCGCACAGTTCACACTCTGGACTCTGCCCATTCCTAAGGCTCTCCTTAGGGATAACTTTGGGATCATCTAGGCAACCGGTCGCAAATACCAAATCAAGAAATAGCTCAGAGTAATGCAAATGACCTTTCCAGCATCTCCCAGCTTTCGAGACACGGTTAGAATCAAGATCTTTTTATAAGAAGCCACTTCATGGACTTCTAACTTTCTTATTTAAAAGGAGGTAGTTACAACACGCTGGTCTGAAAACATTCCTTCCAGGTAAGTCTTTTGAGTCCACCAAAAGTGAAGTGCGTCTTTTTTTTCCTGAAATCCTCACTTCACCCCACGTCTCCACCACCACTCCACCCCTTTGATTGCTCTGCCATTCCCAAGAACTCCCTTCCCAGCACAATTATGGAATCTGGAATTAAACATTTTGTTGGTTGGGGGCTCCCAATCCCAATCTGTCCCCGGAGAAATTAGTCTCTAATCAAGGGCTTTAGAACGGCACCAAGGAGAACTCAGAGCAGCTGTGTTTCTCGACGCTGGTGGCGGCTGCCACTGTGTGCACTGATCTGTAGGGATTTCTGAGTCCCCCCTAACAGCTCATGAATTTTATAAACTAACCTCATTGTAACCAAACCATGAAATTGCAAATTTAAACTTTGTCAACAAACAAAGACCTAGAGGAGGCTAACGCAGCTCTGCCTCCCCATTGCCCTCCGAGCTGCAGGCCTGGAAGAATAAACTGTCCCTCAGAAGGCTCCAAGGCCTGGCCCCCCAGAACCCAGATGTGGAGCGGAGGGTTCTGGCCAGGCAACAGCCCCACCCACACCACCCCGGGAGGCTCGGCTTCCTGGGCTGAAAACAGAAGGTGGGAAATTGCACCCAGCACAGAGGGCCTTTGTCTTCTCCAGGTGCTTGCCGAAGCCTCCTAACTAGTCCTCAGTCTCTCTTCCCTGCATTCTGATCACGTTGCTCTCTGGATTTGAAAATCCCACTAATGGTTGGCTATGTCCAGGGTAAATTCAGAACTCCTTCTCATGGCATATGTCTTCTGTGATTGGGATCCTGC
This sequence comes from Eulemur rufifrons, assembly GCF_041146395.1. Classification (NCBI taxonomy): domain Eukaryota; kingdom Metazoa; phylum Chordata; class Mammalia; order Primates; family Lemuridae; genus Eulemur; species Eulemur rufifrons. The sequence continues at coordinate 6,406,670 of NC_090988.1, read as the reverse complement.
CCACCTGATCCACCTGATTTTTGTCAACCAAAAATCCCCACACTCACCAGGCCAACGAACCTGGAGCCTTTTCCATGGCCTCTGCCACCCTCACAGCCATGTGCTGCCATGCCTCCACTGCACTGTTGCCTGTACCCCCACTTTCTGCTCACAGCACCCCCATCCCACAGCCATAGCACCACCCACATATCCAACCAATCCCAATTCACCTTTTTATATTTAAATCAAATATCTCCTCTGGGAAGTCTTCTATGATTTCAGACCTTCTGCGCTTGCTCTCTAATGTTGGAATTGTCTGTTCTGTGTCCCCTTGTCCCTAGATCATGCATTCTTTGATGGCATGGCCTTATTCCACCTGGATGCCGAGAACTCCACACAGTACCTGCTAAGTTATCAGCACTATGTAACTATCTGCTGAAACGGAATGCAATGGTTAACATTCTGGAGTCAGACCTCTGTGGGTGCAAAGCTCACTTCTGCCACATCTAAGTAGCCCCAAGGCAAGTTACTTAACATCTGAGCATCAGTTTCCTCAGCTCTAAAACCATGATGGTTACCTATTTGGTAACAGAAGTAAGAGCCTGAAAAGGGAAAAATGTATTAGAAGTTGTCTTTTTAAAGCCCACCCCTCCACTGTTTTTGGGAATTAAAACCTGCACTCCTGCCCAAGTCCAGTAATCAGAGGGGCAGGGAAGTATTCTTTGTTCTTTGTACAAGAGGAGATGGCTCAACAGAATTATGGGGCAGAAGTCAAGAGATTGTCCTCACCAGAGATGCTATAGTTAAACAGCAATAGACCAAAGCTGAAAACTCCGTTTAAAAGCTCTGTATTTCTGTTTAAAGGGAGGACGATGGTACTTTAAGGCAAGAGTCTGCCATCCTCCTCATTTGCCAGCAATTTAATAAACTTCCCTTTCCTTCTCCTCAAACCACTTGTCCCCGTTCTCCTTTCAGCCACTGGGACAAATACCCAACTTTTGGTAACAATGTCACAGAGTTGTCACAACAAATGAGCTAATGTAGGTAACATGCTCAGCAGATAGAAAGCACTCAGCAAATGTCAACCCTACTGTAATGCTCAGTGACACGCTGGCTGTGAAACCTTGGCCACATTCTTCTCCCATCTAAGTTTCAGTCTTCTCCTCTCTAAAATGGGGATAGTAATACCTCCCAAAAAAGTGTATTGTTGTGTGGATTTAATGTCATAATTCTCAAAAGGTACCTCGCAAAGCACCTGACACATGGTGAGAATTTATAGTTAATATATAGAAGGTCTCTGAAAGGACCTGAGAGCCTCCACATTCAGGCCTTGTTTGTTAGAGGTGATCCTTGCCCCAGAAAGAAAGAATTAGGGGCAGAAACAAGAGCCAGACTGCACAGGGAATTTCTTACAGGCCGTCATATCAGCTGTGAGAAGCATTTGCTATTTGTACCACACCCCACCTATTCTCTTCACCGAGGCAAGTCAGGGCTGTTTAAATTCAGATCAAATGACAAGTTGCTTGCAAAAGAGAAGGAATAAGGAAGCTAAGAGACATCACCCACAAAGTTAGTAAGTGGGCAGAGAGAACCCTGGCCCACAGTTTCCAACCGGCTATGGTTGTGACCTGGGTCTAAAACGTCTTCCATGTTCCTGAAAGCACCAATCCCTCTGCTGGGGGAGGCAGGGAGAGCTCCTCTCCTCGTTAAGCTAATGGACCACTAATTCATTTCCAGGTGAAGAGAAGGGACCCGCAGAGCTGCCTCATTTGCCTTGTCTAGAGGGTCATTAAAATGAAGGGTGGTGGGCTCTTGAGACAGAGCCGATTGTGACAGCTGCCGGCTGTTGGGAAGGCAGGAGGAAATAGCAGAGGATTCCAGAGAGAGACAGGCTGATGATGCAGATTTTTCACTGACACGGAGCAAGCATTGACCAGACTCAGGCATAGAACACACTAAGAGCTTCACAGCAGGAATGCAAAGCACCTGTGCTGCAGCCCCCAGATAACCTTGGCTAGCTACATATTTGTGCAAATGTCCCTCTAGAGAGGCCTGAGCATATATGCTTGGCCTGTTTCCAAGATCCTGCCCAAGAGAGGCTTCTTTCCTATTACTGGGACTCTAACATGCTCCTTCCTTTCATTCTTAGCAGTATTCTTTTTAGGGATTTTCAAGAATGTAATATCCTTCTTGTTTTTATTCATACATTATATTGTTATGTGCATTTCTCTTGTCAATAATATTTTTCAAAAATATTTTGATAAGAACATACTGTTTTATTTAATGACTGTGTTATGGGTGACACCTCACCTCTTATTCAACTTTTTCCATGTCTTCGCTATTTGTACTTTGTGATGTGATAAACATCGCTGTTCATAAAGTCTGCACACACCTGATTTTCCTAGGCTATGTCCTCAGAAGCGGAACCAACAATCCATGAATCCTCATCTTTGTCTCATAAACTACAGTGAGCCATGGCTATCACAGCACTGCAAACAGAACACAGTAGCAGAAAAATCCAGCTTGTACTTGCATGTGGCTCCACACGACTTGTCCACCTTGGGCAGCTTTCCTAACTTCTGGGCTGGTTAGTTTCCATCTCTGTAAAATGGGTATGCTAATTCCTCCCACACTGAGTTTTTGAGAAAATTAAACCATTAAATGAGAAGACCTACATGAAAAAAAGAAAAAAAAAAAACAATAGTACCTACCTCATTAGGATGTAATGAGAAGAAATGAGATAATAAAAGTACAATTTCAAAAAAAAAAAAAGATGCAGAGAAGAAAACTGACAAAATTTAATACCCATTCTTAACTTTAAAAAAAAATCTATTAGTAAATTAAGAATACAAAAAAAAACCTATCTCTTATCTCAATAAGAAATATTTAGCAGAAAATGAAAGCCAGTCAAATACAAAATGGTGTCACAACAGAAGACTTATTAAACTAGAGAAGCTCACTTTCAACATCACCGAGCAGCCTTGTAATGGGATCCCACACAGCGCAATAAGAAAAAAAATAGAATAAAAATACTGGAAAGAAGCAAAACTATTATTATTTGTTAAATATACAATTGTCTACTTTCAAAATCCAAAAGAATAAATTTTAAAGCTATTAGAATTAATTGACAATAGTTCATTAAAAATGACCAGATATAAGATCAACATCAAAAGCATTAGAGCATCCAGCAATATTAAATTAGAAAATTGTAATAGAAACAATCATTAGAATAGGAAAAACTCATGAAACATTTATAAATAAACCTAACATGAAATTTGTCACAACTATAGGAACCAAACAATTCAGCTTTACTAAAGCAAACACAGACCCAGATAAGTGGAGAAGCAAATATCCACCCCCCCCCCCCCAGCTTAATCTACAAACTCAGTAAATTCAATCACTTCCAAATTTCCTATAGACTTTTATGAAATTTATAAGCTAATTATAAAACTAATCTGGAAGATAAAATGGAAGAATAGTTGATAAAACACTGAAAAGGAAGAACAGTAAGTGGAGATTTGCTTGACAAGACACACAAACATTTTATAAAGCTATAGTAATTAAAATAGCATTAAAATGCCACAAAAAGTATTTAAATTAATGAGTGGAACACACACTCATGTATGAATTTAGTACATGATAAAGGTTATATTTCCAGTTAGTGGGAAAGGCATGGATTCTTTAATAGCATTAAAGCCATTAGCTATCAATGAGAGGGGATTTAAGTTACATCTCGAATTGAAAACATACAGAAAAATAAATTCCAATAGATGAAAAAACTAAGTCTAGAAAACAAATCGTATGAATATTAGAAACAAGTGTACGATAATATGTCTGTAATTATGGAATAAGAAAGACCCTTCCCCCTTTGAAACCGAGATGCTGAGAATAAACTTAATCAAACTCCCTGGTTGGTGGTCGGTCATCATGACCTGTACAAGGGTTCTGCTTGTTGTGTTTTGTCCCCCCACTCATTCCTGATCAGCATGCCACTTCTCCCGCCCCTCACAGGTACCCACTGTAATGAATTTACATCACATTTTTTACGTTAATGCTATAAATGTACACAAATGGCACTGAGCTATAGATATTGTTGTGTACGTTCTGTTCTCAACTCTGTGTTGTTAACTTCTTCTTGCCCATCATGTTTGGTCTATCTCATCATCTAGAGATGGACACTTAGGTCACCTTTAACTCTGTTGCCACAAAGAAGGCTGCAATGAGTCCTCTAGAACATGCCTTTTTACAGACTTCAAGCATGAGTTTCTGTAACAGCAGAAGGGAAACTTAGCACAAGTAGCTCATTTTGCTTCTGACCCCCTGTGGTAATGTCCTTTAGGTTAAAAGCTTCTGCTTAGCTCTGCATGTAGGCTAGACAAAAGGTGACAATCAGCTCTTCTCCAAAACTAACTCTGGGGAGATAAGGAAGCGGACATATGAGTAACGATGCTATGTTAAAGATTTGTAGGAACATCCTGACCTTCCTCCTCCAAAATTAACTAACCAAGAGCAAAGAAGTTTTACAACTTCCTCAGACCCTCACTGATGCCCAGATGTCTGTGGTCCTCAGTTACCTCTTGCAATAATCACCTCCCCGCTTTCCCATTCCCTTAAGATTAAAGGGAGGCTAAAGCTCATACTAACGGAAGATAGTTCTTTGGGACATTCGTCCTCCATCTTCTCAGTTTGCTGGCTCCCCAAATAAATGCCGCTTTCCTTTCCCCAGCACCTTGCCTCTCAACTTATTGGCTCTCCTGCAGCGAGTGGTACAAACTTGACCTCAGATACCCTTCTCCTGGGTACACCAAGGAGTGTGACCACCAAGCCCTATACAATAACCAGAATGGCTGCAACAGACTGGAGTCCTACTGGCAATGCATGAGTTTTCCCATTTTTTTAACACTCTCAGCAACATTTAGGATTATATAACTTTTTGAAATTTTTGCTAATCTAATAGATATAACATATCTCATTGTGTGATTTCTCTAATTGCTAGGAAGATTGAATATCCCTTGATTCAGATTCCTAGCTATTTGGGTTATGCTTCTATGAATTGCTGTTTATATCCATTGCTTATTTTTCTATGAGGTTTCCCAATATTTTTTCTGGTTGACTTGTAAGAATTCCTTGTATGTATTATATATTAATCTGTTGTCGATTTCTCTTTTATTTTGCAAATATCTTCTATTAATCTGTCACCCATCTGTTAAAGTTGTCTGTAATTTCCTTCATTGATCAGAATTCCTTAATATTTATGGGGTCCAAGGTCTAGTTTTTTACATCAAATATCAACAGAAATGGCCAAAGAGGAAAGATGATCAATACAGCTACAAAAAAAAAAAAAAAATTCTGTGCAATTGAAGACGAAATTAACAAATTAGTTGCACAGTAAGAAAATACTGTGACATATATACTGATTTGCATCATGTATAGTGGACAAAGAATTGTTATCTACTTTACATATAGGCACCAACGGTTCAAATAAGCAAAGGAAAACTAACCTAATAGAAAAGAACAAATTCTGAGAATAGTAGATGTGCAGAAGGGGAAATATATACATCTAATAAGCATGTGAAAAGATGCAGATTAAATCAAGGAAATGCCATTTTGTGGTAATTAGAGTGGCAAAAAAAAAAAAAAAAAAAAAGCAACGGTTTGGGGATTCTCAAATGGTACCCATGGAAGTATAGATTGTTAATTCTGTCTGGAGGGCAGTTAGATGGCATCTATTCAGATTTAATATGTGCATAATCCTCTATTCTGATATTCCACATATGTGGGTTAATGTTTACTACAATATTGTTTGTAAAAGGGAAAAATTAAAAACAGCTAAAATCATCATTAAGGAAAAAATAAACAAGCTATTACACATGCAAACTATGGACTATTCTGCGTGAGCTAAAAGGAAATAGGTCTTGTGTTTTACATGCACTGACATGGAATGATCTCTATGATGCATTTATTGTAAAGTAACAAAAAGCAAGTGTAGAATATGTACATTATTTATCACTGACTAAGCAAACAATCAAGAAACATCCACAAAACACAATATGTACAAATATTATATAAATACATAAGATAAGATGTAGGATAAGCAAGTCTAAAGATCTCAGGTACAACATGAAGGCTATAGGTAATAAAACTATACTGTATTGGAATTTATTTTAAATGAATAGACTGTAGTTGTTTTGCCACAAAAACAAAAAAAAAATGGATAACTATGTGAGATGATGGATATATTAATTTCCATCACTATACTAACAGTATTGCTATCTACATGTATCCCATACATCATGTTGTATACTGTAAATATACACAATAAAATTTATTTTTATTTTTTAAATAAAAACACATAGGAGAGTTTTGAAAAAATCCACACCAGACTCAGTTTCCTTTAGTGAGAACAGTTGATTTCAGTAGAGGGCCAATAGAGTTTCACTTTTTCTGTGTTAGATTTTTTTTTTAACAATAAGAATATTTTCGTGTTCTACTTACATGAATAAAATAAACTTTAAAATGATTTTTAACCAGATTAAATGAGATAATTAAACGTAAGCCCTATGTGAGCTGAAAAATACCATAAAATGGCTCAGCCTAATTAAGGAAAGATATAAAATAGAACAAGATTTAATCAAGTTTTAAGGACCTTCTGACATTAAAATTCAATTATTACAATTCTCTGAGTTCTCCAACCAAGGCCACAGTAGAAAACTGGAGAATGACATTCATTTAACTTGGATTCTAAAATTCAAGATTCTAAATTACCTCAGTTCAAGGGTCAGCCAACTACAGGCCCACATGCAAAATCTATCTTGCAGCCTGTTTCTGTATGGACTTCAGGCTAAAAATAGATTTTACATTTTCAAATGCTTGAAAAGAAAGTAAATGAAGAAAAACATTTTATGATATCAGAAAGGCATATAAAATTCAAATTTTAGTGTCCATAAATAAAGTTTTATTGGAACATAGCCATATTGATTCAATTACACATTGTCTATGGCTGCTTTCGTACTACAGGGGCAAAATCCAGTAGCTATGACACTGCATGACCTATAAAGTCTCACATATTTACTGTCTGCCTCTTTACAAAAAAAGTTTACTTATCCCCTACTCATGAGTCATCCTTCTGGGTTAGCACCTTACTTTTTGCATTAGATCAAGCTTGGCACAAAAACTTGCCATTCACATTTGCTCCCCACATTGAAGATGCCAAAGACATTAAATGGCTATATAATGCATAAACATCATAAATGTCCCTCAGTGTTCACATTCCTTTCTCATTTTGCCATGCTCAACTCATCTACTCTGTGTCTCTTTTAACACAGAAAAGAATTATCTGCTGAGGCGGAGCATAACTGGTTGTCAGTTCTGTATCTACTCTTTCCCAGTTATCCACACTAGGGAAAGTCTCACCATGGTCCTAAGCGATTAACCCCAAGTAACCACTATACACTTGGAGGGGGCACATGATACCTGCAATGATCCTGTAGCAAAAGCCAGCTCTAGCAACGGCTTTTTGTTACTGAGGTCCGTGGGACTTTAGAGAATCTGATGAAACCAGAGGCCCCTCCTTAAAATAATGCAAGTATGTGCATACAAAATTTGGACTGACATTTTAGGTAGGTAATAAGAGCTCTGAAGCCCATCCTCAGACCTCTAGGTGCCCATAGATCCATGATTTAAAATCCCTGATCTATAGGGATTACTTGTAAAGGGATGGAAATAGTCCTCCTGCCTTTCTCTAATTCCATAAAACTGGAGTCTCCTGCTTTGAGCACATAAGAGAAATGCAACACATACAACAAGGCACTGAGGAGACTGCAAATCTCCTCTGTCCCCCCTCCCCACGTCACCACCCAGTCCCCTCTCCTGGCCAGTCCTCTCTCTGCCACGATGGACTGGGAAATATTGACTACCTTCAATGTTTCACTTGTGGCATGAAAGAGGGAAAGATGAATCCAGGGAAGTGTGATAATTAGATATAAATAAAACTGCCTAATGATAAACTGATTTAAAAGATGATTAAAAAAAGGGCTTTTTTTTTTTTTTTTTAGGAAAATTTGACTGAGAGTGTGTATATCATCAAACTGCAGGACCAAGTGAAATGATTTTTAACCAGATTAAATGATAGTACCCAGTGTGTTCAAACCTGGCTGTGTATCAGCATCATCTGAGGAAGATTTCCCGAAAAGCAGATTTATGGTCCCATCCCATACATACTGAATGAGAATCCCTGAGAGAGAAACAGACAGGGAATACATGCATATACATAGGCATATGCATAGACATACACATTTTTAAATAAGATTCCCAGATAGCTCTCCAGCCAGCACAAGTCTGTAGACATGCACGAAGAAAGCACTGAAAACCACAGTTATATACAGATTAGGGTGGTTTGGTAAAAAGAGTAGTAAACAAAGAGTCAGATAACTTGAGTTCCACCCCCATCCCTGCCATTAATTGCTATCTCTTCACTTCTCTATCCCTCACTCTCTTTATCTGAAAAAAAAAATTGTACTAAATGATATCCAAAGGCCTTTTAATTTCCAGAATTATATGACTTCTTATCCAGCATCATCTGTAAGTCCCACTTAATGGAAATACTGAATAAATTACAAGCACATTCTAGAATATATAAGTCATAAAGCTTTGGATGGATGCACAAATACAACCTGACCTCTCTACGTCTGAAGAAAGCAGGTTAAAGAAATAACTGTAGTGTTATGGAAAGAAATTTATCAGACCTGGTGCTTTGAGGTCCAACGTAAAACAATAGGGTGGCATACCTAACAACAGAGTCCCAAAATATATGAAGCAAAAATGACAGAACTAAAAAGAGAAACAGACAATTCAATACTAACAGTTGGAATCTTGAATTACTCACTTTTAACATTGTATAGAACAACTAAAAGAAAGATCAATGAGAAAATAGAAGACTTAACACTATAAACCAACTAGACCAACGAACATCTATAGAATATAAAAGCAGCAGAATATGGAACATTCTCTAGGATAGACTGTATGTTAGACCACAAACAAACCTCGATAAGTTTAAAAAGATTGAAATCACGCAAAGTATGTTCTCTGATCACAATAGAATGAAATCAGAAATCAATATCAGAAAGAAATTTGGAATATTCACAAATATGTTAAAATTAAACAATACAATTGTAAATAACCAGTAAGCCAAAGAAGAAATCACAAGGGAAATCAGAAAATACTTTGAGATGAATGAAAATGACATGACATATCAAAACTTATAAGATGTGGTGAAAGGAGTGCTTAGGGGAAAAATTATAGCTATTACTGTATATATTGTAAAAGTTGACAGCTCTCAAGTCAATAACAAAACCTTCTACCTTAAGAAACCAGAAAAAGAAAAATGAAACTCAATGCAAGCAGAAGAAAGGAAATAATAAAGATTTGAGTGAAAATACATGAAATGGAGAATAAAAAACCAAATGAAAAAATCAACAAAGCCAGACGTTAGTTTTTTGAAGACTAACAAAATTGACATACCTTTAGTGATACTGACCAAAAATGACTAAAATCAGTAATGAAAGAGAGGGCATCACTGTTAATCTTACAGAAATAAAAGGAATTAAAAGGGAGATTTTATGAATAATTGTATGTCAACAAAGTAGATAATATAGATGAAATAGACAAATTCCTAGAAATACACAAACTACCAATACTGCCTCAAGAAGAAATAGAAAATCTGAATAAACCTGTAACAAGTAAAGAGATTGAGTTAGTAATCAAAAAGCTTCTCAAAAAGAAAAGCTTCACTGGTCAATTCAATGACATGTTTAAAGCAGAATTAATATCAATCCTTCACAAACTCTTCCAAAAAATAGAAGAGGAAACACTCTCCGACTCATTTCATAAGGCCATAATTACCCTGATACCAATACCAAAGACATTATACGATAAACTACAAACCAACACCTGTTATTAAGATGTAAAATTCCTCAGCAAAATATATCAAACTGAATCCAGTAACATATTAAAAGGAGTACATGCCATTATCAAGTGGAGTTTATCCCAAGAATGCAAAGTTAGTTTAATATATGAAAATCAGTCAGTACAATACACCATAGTAATAGAATCAAGAACAAAAACTATAGACACAGAAAAAGGATTTGGCAAAATTCAACAACTTTTAATGATGAAAACACTCAGCAAAGTATAAATAAAAGGGAACTTCCTGAACTTGATAATGTCATATATAAAGTACCCACAGCTAACATCATACTTAATGATGAAAGACTCAGTGCTTTCCCCTTAAGATTAGTAAACAAAACCAGGATGGCCTATCTCTCTGCTTCTTTTCAAAATTGTACTGGAGGTTCCAGCTAGGGCAATAAGGCAAAAAAAGGAAATAAAAAGCATCTAGATTAGAAAGGAAGAAGTAAAACTATCTTCATTCACAGATAACATGATCTGACACAAAAAATCTTAAAGTATCCATTAAAAATCTATTACAACTAATATACAAGTGTAACAAAGTTGTAGGACGAGATCAATATGCAAAAACAATTCTATTTCTATGCACTAGCAATGAACAATACAAAACTGAAATTAAGAAAACAATATCATTCCCAAAAACATCAGCAAGAATAAAATACTTAGGAATAAATTGTTAAAAATAAGCATAAGACTGTACACTGAAAACTACAAAACATTTTGAAAGAAATGAACAAAAACCTAAACAAAATGGGAACAAATTCTATGTTCATGGACAGGAAGATTTAATACTGATAACATGATAATGCTCCCCAAACTGATTTACAGATTTAATGTAATCCCTATCAAAATCCCAGATGCCTTTTGTTAAAAAATTGACAAACTGCTCCTAAAATTAATACAGAAATGCAAGAATAGCCAAAACAACCTTAAAAAAGAAAAGCAAAGTTGGAGCACTCATACTTCCTATGTGCAAAATTTACTACTGAGCTACAGTAAGAAAGAAAGCTTGATACCGATAAAAGAATAGACATATAGATCAATGGAATAGAATTGAGAGTACAAAAATAAACCCATACATTTACGGTCAATTGCATTTTAACAAAGGTGCCAAGACAATTCATTGGAGAAAATACTATTTTTCCAACAAATAGTGCAGGGAATAATGAATATCAACATGCAAAACTGGACCCCTCCCTTACACCATATACAAAAAATATCTCAAAGTGAATCACAGGCCTTAATGTAAGAGCTAAAAGTATAAAATTTTTCAAAGATGTGGAAACAACCCAAATGCCCATCAACTCATGAATGGATTAACAAAATGTGGCATATGTATACCATGGAATATTACTCAGCTATTAGAAATAATGGTGATATGGCATCTCTTTGGTTCTCCTGGAGAGAGTTGGAACCCATTCTATTAAGTGAAGTATCCCAAGAATGGAAAAATAAGCACCACATGTACTCACCAGCAAACTGGTTTCCCTGAGTGCACATTTGGGAATAACACCAATTGGGTATCGGACAGAGGTGGGGGCTGGGTGGAAGGGATGGGTGTATACCTACTTGATGAGTGCGATGCGCACTGCCTGGGGAATGGGCACGCTTGAAGTTCTGACTGGGGGGGATGGGGGTGGGGGGAGGGGATGGGTGCATACCTACATGATGAGTGCGATGTGCACTGTCTAGGGAATGGACACACTTGAAGCTCAGACTTGAGGGGATGGGGAGACATGGGTAATATATATAACCTGAACTTTTGTACCCCCATAATGAGCTGAAAAAAAAATAAATGAAATAAATAAATAAAAAATAAAATAAAATAAACAGACAATTGCTTAAAAAAATTTTTTTTCAAAGAAAACATAATACCGTTGATTAGATAATGGTTGTTTAGACATAATACCAAAAGCACAAACAACAAAGAAAAAATAAATTGTACTTAACCAAAATTTAAAAATTCGGTGGCTTCAAATAGTCCCATCAAGAAAGTTGAAAGAAACAAAATGAGAGATATTTCCAGATCGGGTATTTGATAAGCCTTGTACAGAGAATATATAAAGAACTATCATATCTCAACAGTAAAAAGACAACTCAATTTAAGATGAACAAAGGATTTGAAAAAACATTTCTCCAAAGAAGTTACACAAATGGCTAATAAGCACATTAACACATGCTTAACATCATAAGTCACTAGAAAAATCCAAATCAAAACTTCAAAGCCACTAGGATGGTTCGAATAAAAGTCAGATAATAAGTGTTGGTGAGGATGTGAAGAAATTGGAAGCTTTATACATTGCTGAGTTAATATAAAATGGTGTAGCAACTTTGGAAAACAATTTGGCAGTTCCTCAAAAAGATAAACATAGAGTTACCATATGACCAAGCAATTCCCCTGCTAGGTACATACCGGAGAGAATGGAAAATATGTGCCCACACAAAAATCTGCATGACATGTTTATAGCAGCATTATTCATAATGGCAAAATGTGGACACAACCCAAATGTCCATCAACTGCTGAATGGATAAACAAAATGTGTTCTATTCTTACAGTGGCAGATTATTTGGCCATAAGAAGGAATGAGAAACTAATACACCATAACACGGATGAACTTTGAATACATTTGCTCAGTGGAAGAAACCAATGCAAAGGCCACGTGTTGTGTAATGCAAACACGTGACATGTCTGGAATGGGCACAGCCACAGAGATAGAAACTAGATCAGTGGTTTCCAGGGGCTGAGAGAAGAATGAATAGAGTGTGACTGTTGATAAATATGGGGGTTTCTTTTAAGTGTCATGAGATGTTCGGGAATTATTATAGACAGTGGTGATGATTGTACAATATGATATGAATATACTTAAGAAAAAAATTGTACTCTTTAAAAGGGTAAATGTTATGCTATGTGAATCATATCTCAATAAAATTGTCGTAAACACACCACAACACGCACTCACACACACACAGTGTGGCCAGCAGTGGCTTTCTGGCAGCAGCAGAGGAACCTACTGGCGTCCAGCCAGCCCTGCACTGCCCGTGGGGACAGGTCTCGGAGCTCAGGGCTGACGGAGATGAGATAGGAGCATTCCAAAAACGGAAAGATGCTGTGAATAGCAGCAGCCGTTTTGAAAATGGAAAGCCCAAGATGTGTGTGTACAACACAGGAAGAACTTGTGCCACCCCTCTCTGAGGGGACCAGCTCCTCTCCGAGGTGTCATTTTAAATATAGATGGGTTGACAGGCACAGAAAAGACTATACCAACCACCACCTGTGTTCAAACTGCATTTCTACTTCACAAAATGTTTTTTCATTCATTAACTTCATCGATTTTCAAAACGTCCATGACATCATCATTCCCATTCGATTTTGTGGAAAGGAGGCTTTGGAGGTTCTAGAGACTTGCCTGGAAAGACTCACTCTGGGCCACGAAATGGAACCCCAAAACAATGCTGCCAAGGACAGTGAAGAGCAGGAAATAGTCGTGCTGCTGCTGGAAAGTTACGAATCCAGTGATTTTATAAATTAAGCCACTTTTCTCCACTAGCTTTCCAGGAAAGGATTTGGGCCGTTTTCCAACTGTTATTTCAGCTCTTCTGTTGCTACTGCTGCCACCACCCTCCCAAACAGCCGGTGCACGCCTGGGTCAGAACGCCTGCTCCACACGAAGGCCAAGCAGCACAGCCTGGCCGGCCGGCCCGGGTTTCCTGCACGTGGAATACGGCCTGTTACAGCGCACAGGGGCCGTGGTTCTGCCCACGAAGAAAGGTCCTGGGGGTGAGCGCCCGTCTGCATCTGCCCCTCCAGACTCTTACAAAGGCACTGTGGTTGCTGTCTGTCCGTGCACTCTGCCACCACCTCCCATATCATTGCTGGCTTTACTTTAAGGGCCAGGAGCAGCAGGCGTGAGCCAGACAGAGGAGGTTCAAACACAGCAGGGCACAGGAGGAAGAGAGCTGGCCCGACTGTCCCAAGAGACAACAGTTATGACTTCTTTTAGAAAGTCGAGGGTCCTTGTTTAGGCAGTCAGCCTTTCCACAGGATTAACCCACCGGAGATTCGCTAACATTGCATCATTGTCACCTCAGGAACGGAACGGAGAGACACTGGCTGAGAGACATGCACAGGGCCACACAGGAAGTCGCAAAACTGGGCCGAGTTTATGAAATCCGTGGGATTCAAGGATAAAAACCTAGCCGGTGGGATCAGGCAGATCTCGCACCGTGTCTAAGTCTCCGACCCATCATCTGTAAAATTGCAGCTGCCTTATGATCTGGCAGGTGCACTCCAGAAGGATTTCGTGAAACCCGAATGTGACAGCACTGTGAATGCACTTTGAACGTCGTAGGTTGCCAAGTGCTGGTGATTATTATTCGTGCTCTAGGGTTCGACAGCCCATGATTTCTTCCTTCGGAACTGCCCTTGGAAGTCCTTGAGTAAGAAGAGAAAGAGCTACATTTGTTGAAAAATAGTTACAGGCCAGACACTGGGTGAATCTTTCACATACATTACCTCATTAAATCCTTTACAACTGTGCTCGGAGAGGTGTTGTGTTGTGCCCATTTTGCAGAAGGGAAGTCTGAAGCCCAGGATCACTCTGCTGCGAAGCCGGCACACCAGCACTCTCTCTTCCTTAGCCTGAGGCCGAATCCTGCCCATGCTCTCATTTGTGTGTCGTTAGGGATGCTCTCTCAGGGCAAAGGCACAGTTGAGTATTATTCAGACTCTTTCAACAGACTCTGAATGGCCCAAAATATTTCCTGTCTGGTCCTGTACAGAAATGTTTGCTGATCTCTGGCCAGTGACAGCTAAGAGAATGTACGAAGGCAGCCGACCACCCGGGTTGTAGGATCAGTGCTTCCACTTCCCTGTGTGAGCAAGGGACAGCCACTCACCTGTGTGCCGAGTCCCCGTCCTTCCGATGTAGGCTGAGATAGCATAGTGACAGCCTGGCTTCCTGGGACTGTTGTGAAACTACTTCGCAGGAGGCTCCAGCCCCGTGCTTGGCACACCCTGTTCTCAGCAAACGTGGGTGAGGACTACAAGTGCCACATGCTGCCCTGTCTGCTGCCGCCCACGGCTGTCTCTGTCTTCCTAGGTTTCCATTACCACCAGCCTCCGGAAATGACTCGGATGGCTTCTTCCTTCCCGTCCCTGGACTACAGGCCGTGGGATTTTTCTTTTATTGCCCTCTTCCTGCAGAGCACCACTCTCCCTGGCTCAGTGTTAAGTTTGGTGGAGCAGCAGGGCGGGCGATTCCCAAGGCTGACTGCCGAGGTGGGTTCCAGCAGGAACTGGAACCAGTGGGGCAGAGAGGGCGCAGTCAGTGGGGGGATGGGAGTGGGGCCAAACTAATGCCCCAGGAGCAGAGGACAAGCCTCCAGTTTTCTTGGGAAATTTGGGAATGTTTTTGTTTAAGAACATTCTGGGGCAGAGGCAGGCTGGTGAAGCTCGCCCACCATCTATTTTTGACTAGCTAGTCTGTTCTCCCAGGCCTTTAAAGACAGTGGTTCAAATACGTCTTTCAAATAGAACTGCCCTCCTTTGAAAGTAGCTGTGGTCTTTTAAAGGCAGCATTAAGAGTTTTAAAAATCAGATTCTCTAGTTCCAACCCTGTAAAGATTCTCTGGGTAACTCAAAATGGGATTGGCCTCCCTGGCTCTAAAGACTCCCGCCGTCAGCACCAAAGGCAAGAGCCAGGAGCTGAGCCGCAGAGCCGTGGCGCAGGGGCTCACACCCAGCCTCGCCTTCCTGGGAGGGCAGAGCAGGGGTTCTCTGTCTGTGTGATGGTGCAGGCCCCCGAACTTCAGGAGGGATGAAGAGAGGGCCACAGCCTCAGGTTGACTAGACACTGGCAGGAGGGTGGTAGACATACAGTTGGAACACCAGTCCCAAGGACGCGATTGTCAGGGTGACTCCTCCCTCGGGAACTCTCTTTCCTGGGCTGACTGCTAATGGAAGTCATTAGCATTTTACTTCCCCAAACAAAAACATTCCCAAGATTCTCTCCAAGAATCTTTCCACCGCTACTGCAAACTGACGTTTACTGGACACCTGTGTTCCAGGTGTCATGCTGGGCCCTCGGCTAGGAAGTGGTGGAGTTAGGATCTGATTCCAGGTTTGCCTGCTGCAAAGCTCCAAAATGTACATCCTACCTTTTCTATATCCCCATCTGGTGATCCCGAGTCTCATCCCTCCCACCTGGAACAGGTAAATATATGAGGGGGTGTGTGGGACCTGTGCAGGGCTCTCTGCTCCCTGACAGGTCTGGACTCCAAAGCTGTGGAAGTGAAAGAATTATGGGCAGGGTGGAGCCCTGGGGAAGAAGTGGCAGAAGAAACATGCACTTTATGTAGTACTCTGGAGTAAGACTAGTACCCACAGAAATGCTAAATCAAGCATTTAGCAACTCTACAAAGAGTTCAAGAGCAACAACAAGGAAGACAAAGCCTCAGTGTACAAAATCTCTAGCTATGCATGTTAGTTTTCAGGTAACTAAGGCCAAGAAACCTTGATCTCTAGTTATCCAGGTTTTTTTTTAACCCAAGTTATGTTAAAGGGACTAAGATTTAGTTGAGCTGCTGGCCCCCAATTCACTCTTCTTAGTCTTTAATACATTCTATCTCTTTAGATGTAAGTCCCTAATGAGCAGAAATAGAATGTCACAGGATGGACCTTCAAAGTCCCTGAATATTGTGATCCTGGACACAGATCTCAAAGAGAGAGAGTATGTCATGAAAAGGGAAGGATCAGTAAGTCAGGAAACAAGCCGGCACAACAACCAGAATAGACCAAACTGAAAAGCTCAAAGAGGACTCTGGGTGTTCTGGGTCCTTCCCCCCAAAACTCATCAGGGGAGCCCTTTGGTCCCCATCCCTGCTCAGAGGCCAACAGCTTCACAGGCCTTGGGCTTCCCAAGGGACAGGAAGAACCATTCCTTGCCTGGGTGTAAAGTCTCTGCCTCTCATTTTCAGAAAGTTTTCATAAACATTAGCTAACTAATTTTGTTCCACACAACTCAACACAACACCAGAGCTTCACTTTGAGGGAGAGATGTGTCAATGTGTCAGCAAGTATTGATGGAGCTGGAAATCTGTAGTGGTCAGATGGACAGGGTGGGAGACCACAGGAGCATGGCAAGTTCAAGGGGGTGTGATAAAGTGTGCTCCCTTCCAAGACTCATGAGGATGAGGGTTTTCTCACACTCCTATCCTCCCCTCTGTAAGGACAAACACCAGGGCAAGATAATGCCCAAGTCCTGGGTCTAGTCCTGGCTCTGCTGCTTAGGAGACATGTGGCCTTGGACGAGTTTCTCAGTTTCTGTGGGCCTCACTGTCCTTGATGTAACACCTCTGACATCCTGTGACACTCCTTCCTATAAAGTGTCCGTTCTTGTCCATGGTTCTGGATGCACCAGACAGTTGGGAGCAGCAGGAGAAGAAGATGACATTGGCCAGTATAGATGGCCTGTGGACAACAGAGTGTGTCCCAGCGACCGGCCATAAAACATCAGCCATGATTAATGTCATCTGGTGACTTGACTGAGCCACAGGGTACCCAGATATTTGGCCATTTTTCTGGGTGTGTCTGTCAGGGTGTTTCTGGGTGCAGTGAACACTTGAATTAGTAGACTGAGTAAAGCAGATTGCCCTCCCTAATGCAGATGAGCCTCATCCAACCAGTGGTCTGAATAGAACAAAAAAGCTTACCTCCCCCAAATAAGAGTAAATTCCTCATGCCTGACTCCCTTGAGCTAGGACATGGGTCTTTCCCTGCCTGCAGATTCAAACTGAAATCTCTGCTAGTCTTGGGTGTTGAGCCTGCCATCCTTCCATGGAGGCTCTCCTGGGTCTCCAGCTGGTTGACTGCAGTATTTGGGACTTCTCAGCTTCCATAGTTTCCAGAGCCAATTCCTTATAATAAATACATACACACAAACACATGCATGTAGTATATCTGAAGAGCACTGGCAAATACAACCTCCAACAGTGTCTTGGGCGTATACGTGTCAGAGAAGATGGCTGAAAACTCCTACTGCAAACTATTCCCACCACATCCTTGTAGGCGTTAAAAATAGTAAAGATGACCTCATGTGGTTAGTCACAAAACTATGTGAAAATACATCTTTGTAGAATTCAGTGTTAGACCTTTACTGAGGCCATATGCCACATGTGAAGAACCACAACCTAAGCCTGGGACTTCGAGAGGTTAGGAGGAAAGCCACCACCATAATAAAATAGTAAAATAAAAAATAAAATAGTAAAAAGAAGAAAGATTAGGCAAATGAGTGAGAACAGAAGTCTGGGGACAGATTTACAGAGTTAAAGTGTGAGAAGGATTATAGTTTGAAGTGCTTTTCCACCTTGGGAGAGAAGGCCGGGGAACATGGTTTCAAATGAAGATCAGAGGCAACTCTATACATTAAGAGGAATCTTTTGTGAGATTTCTTTAGGTTTGTAAGAGAAAAATAGTATAAAAATTATTCATGGTCTCACAACTCAACATTTTGGTGCATATACTTCCAAAGCTTTCTCTAAGCTCAAATCTCTTTCTTTCTCTCTCTCTTTCTCCTCATACTTCACACAGTTTTATGTCCTATTTCTTTCACTTACAAAAGCATCATGAGCATTTTTCTAATACATCAACTGCTTCTGTGCACCATAATTTTTAGGTAGATAAATGTCATTTTATCATACAGATGTATCACAATTTATTCAGCAATTTCCCTATGTGTGGGCTTTTAGACTTCTTCCAATATTTCACTATTTTCAAGAACACTACGATAAATAGCCACATACTCACATTAATTTTTACAATTTCCTGATTGTTTTCTTAGAATAAATTCTTAGACGTGGAGTTGCTGTCTCAAAAGTTATAAACCTATTGAAGGACTTTGACAATTACAGCCAAACACTTTCTGTAAACAGTCCATTTCCACTCTCACTGGAAAGAAGGGAGCATTCCCAATTCTCCATGCTGTCACCAATGTGAAGCATATTTCTTTTGTTTTGTCTTTGCATGAATGAATTCTGAGTCACAGAATATCATAGAAGGCTTTGTGAATCAAGCTGGCCCTTGAGTGAGTGGTAAGATTTCAATCAATGCAGAAGTTGAGAACAGGTGTTTCCAGGCAAGAAAATTTGCACAGTTGCTTAAATGCTGATGCTCTTTTTGGAGAATCCAAAAATTTAGGTGTACTGAAGTGTGTTGGCCCTGGAAATGCAGAGGGGGATTAGACTAAAAAAGGCAGGCTAGAATGGAACCACACAGGGCCTTGAATGACATCCTAAGGCGCTTATATTTTATTCTATGGCAATTCGAAGCCATTAACAGTTTCTGAGCAGGGGAGCGATGTGTTTTTGCATGCTATCCTGAGGGTGCCAAGAACCTGCCAGAAGGTTGTTAAGTGGCAGGATTGGGTTTCATAGTTTTGACAGTAACCAGGAGACATGTCTATTTTTCCCACTCTGGTGTGACGTTGGGGTTGGAGCACTTCGCTAGTGTTCCAATATGCTTCCCATTAAGAGGACAAAACCCCAGCTGAACAAATCAGAAAGGGAGAGAGAAGAACAAATGTATGCAGACCAGGCAGAATAGAATGCAGCCGGGCCTGCAAGTAGCATTTGATAATTTATCTTAGCCCTTATTTCTCTCATCAATATTTTATGTCACTGGGAAACTCCAGCTTCATTTTCGGGTAATGAATTTATCATGAGACCAAGAGCAAGTTGCTGAAACAGATGCCTGGGGAAGCCGGGAGAGGGGCAGCTCCGAGCCTCCGCCTGCTGGCTCTGCTATCCTTCAGGGCAAAGGGGCCACCAGGCCAAGCGAGAAGGCCCTGGGCCCCGGAGAGGAGCTCCCATCTGCTACTGATTTCCCAAGCAAACCCTCTTCAGAAAATGCCTTCCCTCCCTGGGAGGCTGAGTAGTGTTGGGGAAGGTTGGTCAACACCACTGATTAATTACGCACTGTGCAAAGAACCCTGTAATAGAAGCGGGGGAAACACAAGTATTCAAATGTAAGCCCTTGTCACTCAGAATTTGGGATCTTTGTGCACCTCCAAGTGCTTGGAGTATAGTAGAGATTCAAAAAATGCCCTCCGAGGTAGGTGAATAACTGCCAACAGCCTCCCCTTGAGGATTCTGGTGTCTAATTTCTGCTCTAACTCTCACTTTCTGTGTGACTGGGTAAGTCACATAACACAGTCTAGCCTCAGAGACCTTATTTTAATAATAATAGCATTTACATAGGACTTACTATGTGCATGTTTAAAGTTATATATGTTCAATTAATTTTAACAACAATCCTGAGGTAGATACCATTATTATTCCTATTTTACAGATGAAGTTTATGCCAAGATATGTCAAGGACCTTGCCCACGGTCTCAAGCAGGTTTTGAATCCAGGGTCCTTGGTCTTAATCACCACACTATACCATCTCGTATCACCTCTCTCAGCTACAGCTCCTCGTGTTGCAAGTGACCAAAGGAAAAAAATTCACATCACTCAAGCTGGCTTAAGCTATAATGGAATTTACCGGCTGGCAGGAAATTCAAGATATACTACTGGTTTCAAGTATGGTTTGATGCAAGGCCTCAGATTACATCACCAGGACTCAGTTTCTCTCTATCTGGGCTGCACTTCCTCTGGGGGGCTCCACTATCAGACAGGCTCCCCTGTGTGGATTCCAGATGGCTGCAGCCACTCCACATACTACACTCTCGCGACATTTAATAAGCGAGAGAAAGCGAATCCGTTTACTGGTATACCCAGCAAAGTTTCACTGTGTCTCATTGCTCACATCAGGCCCTGTGGCTCCCCACGCCATCTAGCAGCCAAGAGAACACAAGGCACTGATTGGAAAGGGCCTTGGTGGTGTGCTCTAGCCCCCTCTGAACACCCAGGCTCAGTGAGGGAAGAGGAAGTTTCCACAGAGGGAAGGCAGGGTACAGTTGTCAAAGAACAGACAATGGATATGAGGTGGCAAAAGCAACAGGTATTCACTCTATACTCCTTCTTCCTACCCCAAGACAAATATTGAAATGCTGATGGAAAGACATCAGTTGACGTGACTCTGTCAAAAGCAAGATGAAGTCTTTTTCAGCTCAACTCTTGGCCAGTCCAAAAGCTAACATAGCATCCAGCATCCTCTTCCTCTCTCACCCCTCTCAAGACCATCTACACCATTTCCTGTCCTCAAACACACCAAAAGCCTCTTGCCTCAGGCCCTTGTGGTTACTGTTCCCTCCATCTATAATGCTTGTCCACTGCGTGCCCATCTCCCGCACTGCATTCAGATCTCTGCTCAAATGCCAGCCTTACCAGAAAGGACTTTTCTGGCCATCCTATCTGTCACTCTTGGTGCATTAATATTTCTTAAAACACTCATAAGCACCAAGAAGCCTACACGTCACCTGTTGTTTACTTGATTTTTGTTTGTTTCCTCATGAGAAGCTAAGCTATATAAGCACAGGAGGTTTTTTTGGTTTAATGTATATTCCTATACATTGTAAGTATATGACACATAGTAGGTATGCAAGTATCTGTTGAAGAATGAATGAATGAGGCATTAGAGAGTTTCTTTGGCTATAGCTGGTGCAACTCAGCGTGCAGCAGGGAGTCTGGGAGTGAAGGAGATAGAGGGAGAAGGCCCAGTGTTCCTGGGCCAGTCCTGAGGTGAGCACCTCTATAGCCCTCTGTGTTGCCAAGCCAGCATGGTACAATATGGCACATGTGTCCCTGAAAAGCTGAAGACAAATCAGAAAGGAAGAGAGCAAACAAGAGGTTAGAAAGGAGGCTAGAGAAATGAGAATGAGAAGCAGAGAGAAAGAAGCAGACAAGGGCCTAGGGCAGGGACTGAAGTATGCCACCACCAATTCCTACGGAGTAGCATCGGCAGCGTGGTTCCTTATGTCCCATCCAAGCCGTGAGGATGAGGAGGGTCCTTTGCCCCCTCTCTCAGACAAGAATTGTACCATCACAGAATGGTGTCTTGAAAGGAAAAAGAAAAAAAAAACTTATGAGGAATGATAATCACACTCCTGATCTCGTTGAGCAGGTGCTGTGATTTGAATATTTGTCCCTTTCAAAACTCGTGCGGAAACTTAATCTCCAATATTGGGCAATATTGGGAGGTGGAGCCTTTAAGATGTGATTGGGTTATGCGGGCTCTGCCCTCGTGAATGAATAAATCCATTCATGGATTGCTGGATTAATGGGTCATCATGGGAGTGGGACTGGTGGCTTTATAAGAAGAGGAAGGAGACATGAGCTAGCACACTCAGCCCCTCACCATGTGATGCCCTGCGCCGCCTCGGAACCCTACAGAGAGTCCCCACCAGCAAGAAAGCCCTCACCAGCTGCGGCCCCTTGACCTTGGACTTCTCAGCCTTCATAACTGTTAAGAAATAAATTCCTTTTCTGTATAAATTACCCAGTTTCAGGTATTCTGTTATAAGCAACAGAAAATGGACTAAGACAGCAGGTAAATCTGTTTTCATTGAGAAAACTGAAATAAAACTATTATTTATCTGTGACATTTATTACACAGATTAATTGCCTAAATAGATCTAAATTAGAAAAGTAAGATTATAATTTCAGGCAATCATAACATAGGACACTCATAATTTCAGAGAAATAAATGCAAAAGTCAGTATACAAAGCATATGGGATAATATTGATTCATTTTCCTCCCTTTAAAATTAAGTTTTAGTCATTTACCATTTGCCATTTCCCATAGGGTAACCTCTGATATCTATTGAATAATAAAAGTTCATTATTGCAAGGTAACATTATTGCATGTATTGCACCATTTGAAGATCATAAATATTCTGCAAACAATCCCTTCTCATTCTATGAGGCAGAAATTATGTTCCCCACTTCTCATTAAATTTCTGATGAACTAATAAATGATTGAAAAGTACTTTGCAAGGATGGTGTATTACACACAAATGTGGGATGCTGGGCCCTGTAGCCAGTCTCTACATTGGCATCCAGACTGAATGTTAGGGGTAGAGTCCTGGGTGACCTAGACAGCATTGGCCAAAGGGGGACAGGCAGGGAGCATGCCCACTGCCCTGGCCCTCTCCCACATCAGAGCCAATATTTTTAAGACTGCCAGACTCACATTTCCTCATCAGCCCTGTGGCTGGCAGACCAGAAGTCTACCCTTCCCTCTGCCGGAAAGAAAAACTGGGAGAAAGCAGACTCATACTCCAGCCACGCTCGTTACTTCTGCTCCCAAATACAGCCAGCCACCTCTCTCACTGTTGTTCACTCCCAGAACCCTTCAAGGCCCAGCTCCAGGGCCTGCTCCTCTGCATAACAGTGGATGTGTGCTAAACAGGCCTACTGCTTACTTCACTGCATCCTCACAGCAACCCGTGGGGGAAATAACATTATCCCCCTGTACAGGTGAGAACATAGGGGCCTAAAGAGGTAAATCAACAAAAATCAGCCATGCTTGGGCAAGAGCCCGGCTCTGGGCCTGTCCACGCCATAGACTTCAGTGACTGCCAGGCAGTGCTGTCTCGGAACAGCCGCCACCGCAAGTGATCAAGCTCACTGTGAGCATTTTGAGCAATTAGTGTCTCCTAAATTGCTTTGACAGTTCATCATAAACTACCTGCGCTAGCTCAGCTATTGTTGTCTGAACTATTGATCGTCTCCTTTATTTAGATATTTGTGCCTCATCTCCCAGACAAGCCTGGAGGCTCTTTGGAGGAATTTATCTTTGCCCTAGTACCGTGCCCAGCACCAATAAAGAGACTTATCAATTCCATCTTGATTGTCTTGAGAATGCTCAGGGTGGCAAATGCAGGCTGCATTCAAGAGCTCTCATTTCTGCAGGGTCCTCACGTGCATCTCCCCACTCACAGGTGAGCAGCTCTGTCATCAACCCTGCAATCTCCTTTGTCCCCATAAATATACACAATTAGTATTTGTCAATATAATTAATTAATTTTTTAAAAAAGAAAAAATCCATCAGTACATAATAATTTAATAAAAATAAATTCTATTTACAAGAAAAAAACTGAGTCATAACCTCTTCCCAACCAATACTTTGCAAGATCAGAGGTGCGGGTTCCAAGTTCCTACGGTCTGTGACATGCACTGTGCCGTGATCTCCCATGAAGTCTCACTATATGCCTCTTGTCTCACGGTTCCACGGGGAACAAAAGGGGTTTAGGAGCTATTTTTAATTTTTTTATTACATTAAAAACAGCATAGCATAAAATGTACTATTTTAACCAGTCTTACGTGTACAATTCAGTGGCATTAAGTATATTCATATTGTTATGCAACCATCACCACCACCCATCTCCAGAATTTTTCAACATCCCAAACTGAAACTCTGTACCCATTAAACAATAATTCCATATTCTATATTTTACTGTTTTCCACAGTCGCTGAACCATTTGACATTTCCACCAGCAATGTACAAGGGCTACAGTTTTTTTGTTGTTTATTTTCCTTGTTTATCTTTGGTGGTGGTTGTTAATAGCAGCCACCCTGATGGGTGTGAAGTGGCATCTCTTTTTGGATTTCAATTGCATTTCCTCAATAACTAATGATGTTGAGTATCTTTTCACGTGCTTATCGATTATCTGTGCATATTCTTTGGATCAATGTCTACACACGTCCTTTGCCCATTTTTTAATTGGGTTTTTGTTTTTTTCATTTTTGAGTTGTAGAGGTTCTTTATATATTCTGGATATTAACTCCTTATCAGATATATGATTTTCAAATATTTTCTTCCATTGTGTGAGTTGCCTTTTCACTCTCTTAATAGTGTCCTTTGATACACAAAAGGTTTTCTTTTTATAAAGTCAAATTTATCGATTTTTTTCTTTTGTTGCCTGTGCTTTGGTGTCATAGTCAAGAAATAATTGCCAAATCCAACCAATGTCATGAAGATTTTCCTCTATGTTTTCTTCTGGAAGTTTTACAGTTTTAGGTCTTACAGGTAGATCTTTAATACATTTTGAGTTCATTTTTGTATATGGTATAAAGTAAGAGTCCAACTCTATTTTTTTGCATGTAGATATTCAGTTTTTCCAACACCATTTGTTGAAAACTCTGTGCTTTCCCCAGCAAATTGTCTTGGCACCCTTGTAAAAAAAATTGACCATATACGTGAGGGCTTATTTCTGGGCTCTCTATTCTGGTCCATTGTTCCACATGTCTGTCTTTATGCCAGTACAACACTGCTTTTATTACTTTATCAAAATAAATTACACAAACAAAACGTTAGTAAATTTTTAAATCAGGAAATGTGATTTCTCCAACTATATATATTCTTTATTTATTTTTTTCAAGATTGCTTTGACTATTTGGGGTCCTTTGAAATTCCATATGATTTGGGGATATATTTTTCTACTTCTGCAGAAAACATCATTGGGAGGTTGCTATGGATTGCACTGCATCTGTATAGGTGGTATTGTCATCTCTGCAATACAAGTTTTCTAATCCAGGAACATGAGAAGTCTTTCCAGTGATACTTTTCTAAGCATGAAAAATGTGACTTTTGAGCAAATGAAAAGTAACTTACACCAAAAGCTTTTGCAGGACGTAATCAAGTTCTGGAAGAGTTTAGATGAAATGGTGATGACAAATCTATAACCAGATATTAAGAGGAAATTAGACAGGACAACAGTGAACATTTTGAGAGAGCTCACATGAGCCAACCCTCCCCACTATCTTGTGAGGTAGGCAGTATTATATTCTCCACGTTACAGATGAGGACACTGAGACACAGAGACGGAGTAACTCACCCAACGTCACCCGGTCGAAAGTGGTGAAGCTCTGGTTCTAACCTGGGCAGTCTGGCTCCAGGGAGCCTTCACTCCTGTAGTCTACTGAATAATGGTCCCCCAATATATCAAGTCCTAATCTCTGGAACTAGTAAATGTTATGTTTTTAGGAAAAATGGATTTCGTGGATGTAATTAAGTTAAGAATCTTGAGACATGGATTATCTGAGTGGGCCCTAATACCATCACAGGTGTCCTTACAAGAAAGAGAGAGAGAGAGAGAGAGAGATCATAGACACAGAAAAGGAGAAGGCTAGGTAGAGGCAGAGGTTGGAACAGAGTTGAGGTACAAATGCTCCTCTAAAGTCCCCAGAGGAGGCATGGCCCTGAAGGATTTTGCATTTCTGTCCCTCAGAACTGTGAGACAATACATTTCTGTTTTCTTTGCCACCAAGTCTATGACTGTTTGTTACAGCAGCCATAGGAAACTGATGTCACTCCTAATTAGGGTTACGGCGAGTCTCACATTGGGTGCCTCCGTCCTTACCTGCATCAGGTAGAATCACAGCAGCTGCCACAACTCCTCACAAAAGGATCGTGGTGAAGAGGAAACATAAAGCTGGCTGGATCACTGGTTAAGCATGTGGTTCAGCAGCACCAGATACTGTTCAGAGCGCTTTCTCACTGATCGTATCACTCAGCCGGCTGCCTCCCACCTGGTATCTTTGCACACAAAAGGAGAAATGGGGTCACATATTTGATTTCTAAGTATGAGAGCTGAAATGTGGCTCCGTCTCTTACTTTAGAGCAGGGCTCTTCCCTCTGCACCGCACCCCAGCTCCTAAAGAAGAGAAAAGGGATAGCAAGAGGGAAACCCTCATGCTTGTGAATGGCACTTTATAGTTTACAATGCTCCCACGTCTATATTATGTAATTCTCAGAACAATGCAAGGTTACTCTTATTCTCCCTGTTCCATAAATGAAGAAAACCAAGGTGGAGAGAAGTCTCTGGATTTTCTCCAAGACACACAGGACCAGGGGTGGTTTGATTTTTAATCCAAGGCCAATCCCCCTACCACACCTACTCTAGTATTTTGCACACATAGGGGCCCTGGCAGACATACGCAAGTGCCATACGCAAATGCACACGCTTTTTTTTTTTTTTTTTCATTTAAAAATAAAAATAGTCTTGATGTAAAGTTAAAAATGGGAGGATGATTTGCATGAGACCCTGAGCTCTCAATTACACCAATTACTTTATAATTACAGGCAATGCCAGCTTGGGTTTTTCAAAACCTACATCTATTCTTAAAGGATCTGTCAGGAAGAAGGCTTCTTCTCAGGGAGAGGTTCCAATTAGTATGCATGTTGTATGCAGAGAGAGCGAAAACCTGCTGGAGCTCTGAGGAGAAAAGAGACAGGAGCTTTAAATGTCTTCAGCTCAGCAAATGGGCCTGTCGGTCCAATGGGAACCCAGGACCTCTGAAAGCTCCCCCAAATCTCGGCCCTGCGGGAGTACTATGTCGGGGCAAACTCCACCTGAACCCTCCTGTCCCCGCCTTCCCCCTCCCACCCGTCTGTTGCCCCTGCAGCCACCTCTTGAGGTGGGTGGGGACCAGGTTAACGCGCCGAGCTTGGATTTCTCATAGCGGCCCTTACAAGCTGCTGGGGAGAAACCACGGGACGGGTCTACCTCAACCCCCTCCTGCCACAGTCATTGTCTTGTCCTTCTCTCACTCAGAGTGCACTGAGTAGCGCAATGGCACCGTCTTCTCTGCCCAAGGGGGTCGTAGTGCAGAGAAATTTCTGGGAATGGGGGGTGGAGGAGTGTGCATACCCAGTCAGTCAGCCAGCACTTCTGTGTCTTTAATTTTCCTTCTCTAGGGTTTACTTTCCATGCCCCAGCTGTCATGTCACCAGGTGGGACAGCGGAGTCTTCAGATGCCCCGCTCAAGGGATAGTTTACTCCCGTGAATGGTGATTTTTCTCCCAGTTAGAAAGGCACTCTCAGGAAGGTGGAACACCGGGGAACTTCAGAGATCCCAGAGACCACGTCCTCATGCTGTGTGGGGGGCACTTTGACTCTGCCATGTCCAGGCAGGATCCGTTTTAACCCTACCTGTCCCAATGGCACTGTCGCCAGGTAAGGACACTGTTCTGCAAAGCGCACATCCCTGCCCCTCACTCCCCGGATGAGGAGATGGTATCTACATGAACAGGGAACTTACTTTTCTCTGGCAGATGGAGCTCACCTGTCCTCTGACCGCCATTGCTGGCAGGCGATGCAGTGCTCTGAGTCCACCGCAAACTTGGTGCTCAGTCCTACAGGGGGAGGAAGGGCCTGTCTGTTTCCTTCTCTCTCCAACAGGAACCACCGCCTCCCCACATCACCAATCTCTAGGATTAAACGCACTTTTCTAAAGCTATCTGGCCCATAAACGAAACCTCCTTGCTTCCAAGATCAATGTTATTCTACCACTCTGTGTTTCTTGAGCAAAAACACCTCCAGTGACAGTATACAAAGTCAGGCCTCCTCAGTCTCCAGGGTACAGCATTACTGAGCAGACTATCCCTCCACGTTCTGCCCTCTCCACGTCTACTCTTTAGAAATCTGCCAAAAAAGAAAAAGAAAAGAAAGTCAGAAGAAAGGTAGCAGGCATGGATTGGGGGAGAAGTTCTCAGTAGGGTTAAGCCCTGAGTGGGTCCTATGACCAGGGAAACCAAGCCTGAGCTCTCTGCTGAGGTCTTGCCCAGCACTGGTGCCTCTGCCCTCCCACCGCCTCTAAATTCCAGCCAGACTGCTCAGAAATGAAACGCCTGCCCTGCTTGGATCGCCAACAATTTCCGTTCCTCTTCCTTTGTTTCCATAGCACGATGTACCTCTATGAAAGTAGCAGTTCTCATCCAGCCTCTTCCAGCCACGTGCCTTTGTCTCACCTCCCCTGGTAATTTTCTGTGTCCCTCCCCACAAGCACCACGTACAGAATCACTAATTCTTGTTTTATCACCTTTACTTTGCACATGTCAAAAGTAGAGCTTGAAAGGTTGACCCGTTTTCCCAAGGCCACATAACTAATAAGAGGCAGGACAAAGCAGAAAGCGTGAAGGTGGAACGGAAGTGTGGGGCTCCATGGGTTCTGGATCTCTCTGCCTAGGTTCAAGTCCCAACTCTGTGTTCCACAAGCTGTGTCACTTGGGGTGATTGTTTTAACCCATCTGTGGTTCCATTTCTTCATCCGTAAAATGAAGGTAACCATAGTGCCTACCTCACAAAGTTGTGAGGAGTAAACAAGTTAATGCATGTAAAAAGATTAGAAAAATGTCTGGCATATAGAATATGCTCATGAAATTTTAGCTGTTTCCATCAATCTTCCTCCTGTTCCTCTTCAGCCGCTAAAAGTTGCCTCATCCCAGACACCCATGGGCTCAGTGTCTGGCCTCTTTGCACCTTATCTCCCTCCCTCCCTCTCCCAACACTCTACCACTTGCTCACTCTAGAGGTCAAGGCCGACTATTAGCAAGACCCACTCTGTTGTCACCTTCTTCTTGCAAGAACCCCGTGTCACCAACTTCTTCCATGAACCCCCCTCCACCTTGTGCTTCTAACAGAACCCTGGCTCCTCCTCTCTCAGAAGGCTCCTCTGGCCCCTGGGCCCTCCTGGGACACGTCTACCCTCCTGCTCCCTCTTCCTCCTCATCCTCCTAGAAGGAAAATGTTAGAATCTGCTGTCATCTGACTAAACCGCCCACCTCTGTCCTGGTTACCATTACCTAGGGCCGGTTCACCTGACTATCCCTCGTCTGACACCACTCTTTCCCTACTTTGGTGATTTGATACACACATAATCATGTTTCCAATGCCCTGAGCTCTGTTCTTCCATGGAGCTTTTCCTATAACTTATCCAGTGAGGATGAGGGTCAGTGCCAAGAACTACGCTCTGCCCAAGCATGATTCCCAACATCCCAAATTCTGAGCAACACCTTCCATGTCTCAAGTCTACTTCCTCAAAACCCCAACCCCAGCCCACTTTCCCTACCCCTCCTACATCAGTGCATTGAGGCTACAGCCTGCTCCCTGCTCCTGCCCCCTCACTCGCCTCCCCTGCTGGAATTCCATGTCAGTCACTATGCTCTGCACTCCTGCCCTCCCCTTCTCTGCCGCCACGTGCTTTCTTGCACTCTAAATCACCATCTGGTTTTGTCCATCCAATCACAGTTGCACAACTGATGATGTTTCAGAAAAGCACACAACCCCCCCTGTAGGTCATGATCGATCGGCTCGAGGGGGCCTGTGCCGCTGTGGGTGCTCACAAGTGTACTTGCACACGCACTCTGCTGCCCTGCGAGGTGGCCAGCTCGTGCACGCTCATCCTTCCTGTGGAATAACTGCTCGTGAACCTCACTCGCAGCTGATGACCCTGTTTCTGTTTGATTGAGGAAACTGAAACGTGAGAAGAACATCCACAGCCTTCACATCTACCTGCCTTCCAGCCTCGGTACCTTTACGCCGCCTCCTCTTCTCGTGCGGTGAGCGACTGTGCTCCTGTGTAAGGCCAGCACTTCCACCTGGCTGCTAGACCTGTTCCTCCTCATCTGTTCAAGGACAATGCTCTGGCAATTGTCCCTCGTTTCTCTTGCAGGCTCAATTTTTCTCACTATGCTGGATCTTTCCCACTAACATACAAACATGCTGTTGTTGTTCCTATGAAGAAAACACTCTCACTCATTCTTTCTTCTCCAGCTACCCCCATTTCTCTCTTTCACTAGAGCAAAGTTCCTTGCAAACCTTGTCTATACCTATTGTCTCACACGTATCTCTGCACGTCCTCTCTTGAAATCGTCTACTTGGCTTCCACTCCCACCTCCCTCCCAACACTGCCGTGTGAAGGTCACAGATGCCATCCACGTGGCAAAAGCCAATGTCAATGTTCAGTCCTCATTTTATTTTATTTTATTTTTTATTTATTTCTTTATTTATTTATTTTTAGATTGGTCAAGTGAAGCAGTGGGAGTGGAGAAGGAACAAAGGAATCTGTAACTGGTCGTGATCAATTAGTTGTAAACACCACTGCACTCGGACCAACCCAGTCCCCATTTTCTTAACGATCTGTAGTATTTCCTTCCACTGATCATGTTTCCTGCTCAACACTTTCTTGGCATGGCTCACTGGATCACACGCCCACCTGTTTTCTGACAACACAGTGACTGTATTGTCTTAGCTTCCTGCTGTGGCTCCATCTCACCTCACCTCCAGTCACTGGAGTACTCCACCTCTTTCCTCTCCACTCCCACTCCCTGGGTTGGGTCACCCTGTCCCCAGTTTTCAACATAATCTTTATGCTAATCACTCTCAGATTTGCATCTCTAGCAGAGACCTTTGCTCCAAACTCGACTGATATATCATACCACCTGCCAAAGACTCCCATAAGGATGGCTGATGGACACCTAAAACCACAGATGCCTGAGGCTGTCCTCTCGCTGTACCCAACCCTGTGCTTCCCACTTTCTTCCCTGTATCAGTTAATGCAACTTCATCCTTTCAACTGTGAGGCTAAAAACAGCAGAGTCGTCTTTAACATTTCTCTTTTTCTCATCCCCACATCCAATCCATTAGCAAATGCAGTCATCATCCCTTTAACATACGCAGGGGCTCTGACACTTCTCCACTCCGCCACCACCATGATGGTCCAAGCCCCAGGATCCATCCACACTGAGATTACTCCCAAACCTACTGGCCCCACCCCCACCCTGACCTGTCTCTGCAGTCTCTTCTCAGCACGCCTACCAAAGCGATGTTGAACAGGCCAGACCATCCCAGCTCGCTGCTTGAAGCTTCCACTGAGTTTCCAATTCACTCTAAGCAGCAGTGGCCCACATGATCTGGATCTGACCTCCCCCACCCCTCCCTGCTGCAATATCCCCCCTCCCCCACAACACACACACACACTGGCCACCTCCTTGCCCCTGGGCCACGGCAGGCCTTCCCTTCTCTTCAAACCTGCGCACTTGCTATTTCTCCACCTGCAAGGCTTTCCTCCTAAATCTGCTTAGCTCTGATAAGCCTTTGCCTAAATTTCATGGAGTGATGACTTCTCTGGACATCCTCTCTAAAACTTCAACTCTATATTTTTCTCCAAGGCACTGCTCCCTTTCTAGCATACTATATATTTTATTTATTTATCTCATCTGTTGACTATCTCTTTTAGAACATGTGTTCCGTGAGGGAGAGGAGTTCTGTCTGTTTCGTCTCCTGCTATTTCCCAAGTGCCTAGATTAGTACCTGACACATAACAGGTGCACAATAAGTTGTGGCTGAAGAAATAATTGATAGCCATTATTGTCTGTTTGATATCAATACATCCAGACTGGAGTTCTTGACTTCTACCACCCCCGCCACACACACATACACACACACACACACACACACACACACACCATGATTTATGGCCCAGTAATCCTCAGTCAAAGCTAGAAACCTGAGATTCATGGCACATGCCCTGACTCCGGCTCCTGAATTTTTCTTCCATCCTCTATCCCCTTCACCCTCTGCCACCAACACTTCAATGCAAACCATGGTCCTGCTGTTGCAATAGCCCCCAGCCTCCTCTCCTACTAGGCTCACAGTACGTCTAAGGCACGTTTCTCGAGCACCTGCCCCTTGGGCCGGCATACCCTCTCCCCACAGGCCTTCCCCAGCCCTTTACTGGCTGGTTTCCTCCCTTAGGTTCTGGTTTAATCTCCAAGTGCCTTCCCTGACCACTCTGTCTAGAGCAGCTCCCAGCCACCCACCCACACCCTCCTCATCACTGTTCCCTTCACTAGTTTATTTCCCTCCAAGCAATTATCAAACTGCAATTACCTCATTTATCTACGTACATGTTTCTTTTCTACAACCCCATTGAAACTGCAACATCAAAGGCTGGGACTCAGCTCGGAATAAGTAAATGGTAGGCCTGCAAGTGCAGGGGAGGGACGGAAGTGAGTTTAAAACGGCTGCAGTCTGAGAAGCCATCAGCTGTCCCTCCCTGCCCTGGGAGCAGCTGCTGTGCAGAAGCAGCGAGGAGGATGAAGCCAGCGTTCCTGAAACATCTGGCCTCCCACCAAACCGAGTGATCTTGCTTCCCGCTCTTCCAGCCCATCCTTGGCCTTCGTCTCTGGCAGTTTCTCTGCCTCCATTCTGTGGGAGTGAGGAGGCCTCCAGCAAGCAGCACCGCCCCAGACAATACTGTTTGAGAAGGCTTCAGAAGCAAGAAATAACTCATCCCAAAATAACCCCGGCTTGGCTTCCAGCTGCTCCGAACAGCTGGATGCTTTTTCCTAGCCAGATAGCTTCTGTCTCTACACTAATAACATGGGGAGAAACCAAACACATCGAGCTATGCTAAATGGGGTCGATGTTGTTAATTCCCTTAGGAGGATAAATGCCATCGCCATTCTCCATGCAGCTTTTCAGCAAAAAGTTCCTCAACTCTGTGCTTGGTAGCGGATTGGGCACCATCAGAAAGTCATGAAGGGAACTCCCTCGCAAAATTTATCAGCTGGCTGTGCTGGGGAAAGGTAGCACACGGTAGACAATTAGCAAACAATGTGATAGAACATAATTAAGCACTAAATAGTGTCATTCCCGGTTCAGAGAGGATTGAGGTTAAGAGTAATTGGGAACGGCTTCTTAGAGGAGTTTCAAGTTACATCGGAAGAGTCTGGAAAGTTGAAGAAAGAAAGGCGGTCACAGGGTCTCAGAGGCATGAATGAATCCAGACAGACACAGTGGCCTGACTAGTGTTTAGGAGCGACAAGAGGGGAGGTTGTAGAACTCGAATACTTGAGTCTTAAATTTACCACTTACACAGTGCGTATGGGTACAAAAATCACTTAACCTTTCTGAGCCCTATTCCTCACTTGCCAAATAAAAATGTGTCTACAGTACATCCCTCGCTCCCTCCCAGAGCCCCCGTGAGAACCAGAGATGAAGAGGGGGCTTGCAGGAAGGACGATGCCGTCATCCGAGCAGCCCAGGAGGCGGGGGGCAGCGGTGGAAGGGGGCCGGCCTGCCCAGGCTTGAGAGCCAGACCGAGAGTCAGAAGCACCTGCCTTGGAGCACCAGAGGGGCTTCTCAGCTTGCCTGTGACCAGTGCTTGCTCTGGGGGCCACACTTCCTTTCTCATACCGAATACGAGATGGCCGGAGAGCCAAGGCCACATGCTAACAAGCAAAAGGTTTTATAAAGGACATCACCCCGGGGTTGAAAGGGCATCTGGTGCTCTGTCAGGAAAGCTGTTACGCCCCAGAGTTACACTGTCCCTGCTCGGTGGCCGTCTTACTGCGCGGTCTCTGGAAACAAGACTTCGGCGACTTTCTGCCGCAGGGCTTTGTTCGCTCATAAATACCGCCATCTGTATTTAGAGTCTGAGAAACCCGCCCGTCTACTTGGCATTTTGCTAGCCTCCCCGTAGGGAAACATGGCCTTCTAGGCATGAGGCAAGCTGCAGGGTGGGGCAGGTGGGGTTAACAGAGGACCCGGGGAGGCAGAGTGAGCAGAAGCAGTGGGAACTCACTCAACACCCCAATCCTCCCCCTTTTCTGAATATGCTCCCTGAGGTCCCCAATATAGAACGCTGTGTGTTGTGGGGTCCCAAGGCCTCGTTTCTTAGTGCTTTCTCCCTGTGTGAACTGCGGTGTGTCGCCTCCTCAGTGGAGAGAGGGGGCTGAATTTGGCAACTGGCAAGTCTGAGCTCAAATCCTGGCACTGCCACTTACCAGCTACTGGTCTCGAACCAGCCACTGCAAAGCCCATCTCTCAGTGTAAGCTCCCTCCTATGACAGGAGAGACTGGTCTCCTTCAGTAGGTCTCAAATCTAGCTCATTGTCGGAATCACCTGAGATGCTCGTCTGAGCACAGATTCCCAGGCCCCCCTGGGAATTCTTGTTGGGTCAGGCTCAGAGGCCGGCCTGGTCATCTGCATTTTAACATGGAACTTCAGGAGTCACAAAGCTCGGAAACCACTGGGTTTTCCAAGCTCTGTGACCTTCCAATTGAAATGACTTGCCTTGGAAAACCAGTGAAGCCTTCTCAGCTTGGGCGCAAGGGAGGCGTGCTTTGGGGAAACACGTTTCTTCTCTCGCGTTGAGCACAAGCCCAGACCCTCACCCCCAGTTCCAGTGTTCGCTGACCTCTGACTGGATAGACAGAGGAGCCTCTGCCGGGCACAGAAGGAAAGCAACCTGCCTCTGTGGTAAAGGCCTCCCTGAGCCCTTTCCCACCCCTTAGCCAAGCAGAATTAATGGATTCCTTCCGCACGATCCTGTGCACCTTTGGATACACGACCAGTGTTCCAGTCGGTTGCACGCTCCTCTCTCTCAGTGTGAGCTTCTCAAGGGCAGCGGGCATGTCTTATTCATGTCTCCACTGCGGCACCCAGCACAGGGCCTGGCATGGTGTAGACACACAAATGAATTTGGAATGACGACGCCCTTAGTTTTGTAGCTCTGTGTTCTTTCTATTCCTTCCACCTATTCCTGTGCTTGCAATTGGCAAGCCGAAAGTCAGCGATGTAAAACATTGGCATCTGCCGCAAACTTAGGCCACCCTTGTGTCACCCAGTGCAGCATGGCCACGGAAGGGTTAGCTGCCTGCTCCCTGCCCCCAACCCTGGCCCAGCCTGGACATCAGCGGTCGGGGTGGGCTGAGCAGACAGACAGCCTCCTGGACTGTGGAGTTATGACTCGGCCTCGCATTCTCAGCCATGGCCTGAGAGGAAAACCAGCCACTCCCAGCAGAGAGCTGGGCCTCCGCTCTGCAGCCCTGCTTGTCTTGTCTGGCTCTGCCCGGTGCCCCCCTCCCCAGCCGGTGACCCTCCTGAGAGAAGAGTGTGTTTAAGATTCCTGGCACGGGGTATAAGAGGCGATTCCAAGCATCTTGCTGCAGAGTGAACTAATCCTACCAGGTTAATTCTCCCCCTCAGTTCATTTCATCATATTAGAGCCGGCAGGCACCCCGTGATGCTTCATTACCTGTGCCACTTGAAGGCAAGGCTTTCTTTTAATGAGCTGAGCAACGTGGGGGCCCCCTGCTATGCACCCCAGCCGATGCATTTGTCCTGAAAAGGAGGAAGCCCTGAGCTCCCCGGCCTGTCCATGGGTCAAAGCTATTACGAAGGGGAATGAAGGGGGCTGAGGAGCTGATGTACTTCTGTGCCCAGTGAGGTCAGAGGAGGCAGATGGAGCAGAGGGAGGCAGAGGGAGAGGGGCCACTCTTTCCCCATGCCCCTTCCCGCACACTTGACAGCTTATGGGAGATGCTTAGTCTATGTCAAAGGCCCCAGGGCTGGAAAGATCCCACCCCCAGCCTGCTTAATCCAAACTCAATCATCACACCCTGTTTTCCAACAGAGATAGTGCCATTTCCTCCAAAAAGTCTCATTTCCAGGGCCTTTGAAATTACCCCAGGAAAGAAAGAAAGAAATGGAGTTTTGCACCGGGAGTGGGGACAAGAAGCTGCGTGAGTGCGTCGTAGGTAGGCGGCTGGGTTTGGGGTCTGCAGGCAGGGGAGGGGCGGGGGGAGGCAGCGCCAGTGCTGCACGCGGGACGTCTTCGCCCTTGGATAGCTCGCCCCCCACCACCCAGCTGTCTGGATGAAAGAGAGCTCCCCTAATCAATCACACCCTCTCCACCTTGGTGACTGAGGGCTCCCACCAGAAGATAAAGCGCTGCGGCAGCTAAGGGAGGATGGCCGACTGGGCACAGAGGACTGGGATGAGGCGGAGGGTCCACCAGGAGGGCATGATTGTTTCACCAGCACGAGATTCCCAGAAAGCTGGGCTGCAAAGCACACACTCTCACTCTCTCACTCACCCTCGTGCTCGGCTTTGTTTGATCTGCATTTTATTCCCCACCTCCCCTCTGCACTCGGGTCCCCTACCCTTGCTGGGTGGCATTTAATCTGTTTCCTTCCATGTGCTCCTTTCCATGAGCTTGTGTCTGTGCACATTTCTGCCTTTCCCTGCACTCCTCAATGACTGCTGTCCAAAAGGGAGGAGGAAAGAAAGAAAGGGACTGGGGGGAGAGTGAATGTGCCTTTGCGGGGATTGCAGCCGGCAGGGGCCGCTCCCTAGATGAAAGGCCCTTTGCATGCGTTGCATGAAGGTAAAACTCTGAGCGTGAGTGCAAGGAAGAAAGAAAATAGCTCACTGAACACACTATGATTTCCAGCATAAAAGGGCTGCAGACAGCAGCCCCGCAAGGCTTTGCTCACTGGGGGAACAGCAAATAACTTTCCAGAAGGAAGCCTAAATAAAAGTATTCCTCAGAAACAAAACCAGATGGGCTCTGGGCACTGGGCGGGAAGTCAGGAGGAGTGATAAGACTCTATGATCCTTTTGCCATGTCTGCTAGTCCCCTGTCCTGTCCGCACCTCCCACTCTCCCCAACTGCAGCCTAGGTGCGTAAACTTCCTCTCTTCGCTCTTTGACTATAGACGAAGATGCCTGAAGAGCTCACCAGAACCACCGAGGGCCTCAGTGCCTCTTCCTGTAAAAGGGGTACTCTGATGGCGTCCCCCCTGCACCAAGGGACTTGAAAGGACAGTGTCTGGGTGCAGAAGTGCTATGAAGCACTACTCCACCAAGGGGGATCAAGTGGGGTGTGTTGCCTTTGAGAAGGGTGAGGTAAGACGTGGGGAAGGTTGTAGCACAGTATTTGAAATCGCAGGTTTTGAACTTACACAGCTTTCCACAAAAATCTCCCTCCCCCATTGTGCACTGGTGACCGCGTGCGTCAGCCCCCGCGGCCCCGGCTGGGCGGCTGTGCTCGCTGTTCTCACCTCTGCTGATTGCTGACGTGCTGCTTAAGACGTCAGCCTCTCCTCGGCCCTCTCCTCTGTCGCTCCTGGGCCTCCCCCTCCGGGCGTCCGCGGGGAAAGGGCTGATTAATGAAAAAGCCACACAGGCATCGCATTACTAGATTAAATCCTACACACCTTCGAGATTGAAGACTCCTGCATCAGCACCTGGGTCACACCGGGGCCACTGCAGGGTTTCTGCTGGCATGAGGAATGGCCCGGGCAGCGGCAAGGAGCCGCTCATAGAGTCATCAGATCACAGAAGGTTGGAGCCGGATGGGGTTCCAGAGGCCGCTGGGTTCATTTCCCTGAGTGACTCAAATGCTCCCCCAACCTCCTCATGGGGCTCCTCTGACGCGGGAGACCTTGTGTCTCCACAAAGCGATCTGCTCCCAGGCAGTAACGTGTTCGGAAATAAGCTCACGCCTGCCTCCCTTCAACAGCGGTCTCCACCGTTCATTCGGTCAGTCACGCATTCATTCACCAAACACACGCAGACCACCTGCCATGTGCCAGGCTTCGGCCTGCACCGTCAGAGATACCAGGCTGGCTCCCGTCCTCGCAGGCGGTCACACAGGGACAGGCTGCACAGTCGAGCGCTATGCCAGGGGAAGTTCAGGGATCTAGGGGAACACACAGGAGAGGTGCTGATGGAGACTTGT
Source organism: Eulemur rufifrons (assembly GCF_041146395.1). Classification (NCBI taxonomy): domain Eukaryota; kingdom Metazoa; phylum Chordata; class Mammalia; order Primates; family Lemuridae; genus Eulemur; species Eulemur rufifrons. The sequence continues at coordinate 6,368,476 of NC_090988.1, read as the reverse complement.
GTTGGGGAGGGGACATAGGCTGCAGGTCAGGAAGGGCTTTCTAACGTCTGAGCTGAAACCTAATCTAAGATTTAGCAACTCAAGTGGAGAGGAAGGTGTAGGGATGCGGTGGGAGGGTCAGGCCGAGTGTTGGGCCAGGGAACTTGTAAGGAAGGGGACCTGGGAGGAGCCAAGGCAGTGGGCAGGAGTGGGCAGGAGGGATGTGCCCTCGAAAGTCCACGAGCTGTGCAGCCCTTGCAACCAGCCTGGGTCCTGAGCCCCCGTCTTAGTCTGCTCCTGCTGCTATAACAAAATACCATAGACCGGGTGGCTTATAAAGCAACAGAAATTTATTTCTCACAGTTCTGGAGGCTGGGAGGTCCAAGATCAGGCATACTGGGTGTCTGGTGAGGGCCTGCTTCCTGGTTCAAAGACGGCACCTTCTCACCGTGCCCTCACGTGTGAGAGAACTCTGGTCTCTGTAGCCCCTGCAAGGGCATTGACCCCATTCATGAGGCCCCACCCTCATGCCCTAATCACCTCCCAAGGGTCCCACCTCCTAAAATCATCATTTGGGGGTTGGGTTTCGATATATGAATATTTTAGGGGGACACAAACATTCAGACCACAGCAGCCCTTTCCTCTTCTACCTCGTGTATTCACCACTTCATGCCTGCCCCATGCCCAACACTTGCCTTGGCTCTGACCCAGGGCCCCACCTGCCTCCTGCTCAGGCTCGGTGGCTGCTCCTCAGTTCTGTCCTGACAGCCCCTTGGTGCCACCACTCTCGTCTGTCAAACTCCTGCTCCCAGTGGCCCCAAACCCCCACAACGCCCTCCCTGGGGCTGCCTGGGAGGAGGCTTCCCACCAAGTTTTCTCAAGCCCATCAGAAGTGAGTCAACAATTATCCCCCGTAGGTCCTGGTCCTTCCACCTGGGCTTGCAGAGAATAGGTCCATGAGTGCTTCTGAGGTATTTGAAAGCTGGTCTCAGGACGACCCCGCCCCACCTGCTTTCTCCACGGTAAGTAGGCCTGTCCCCAGCTTCAAACTGCTCCTTCCCATGTAATTACTAGTCCCTGAGTGAGATTTCAAACTTAAATTACCATTTTTGTAAGCAAAAGGTTGCAGAAACATAAAATGGAATATTATTCAGCCTTAAAAATGAATGAAACTCTGACACCTGCTGCGGTGTGGGTGAAGCTTGAAAACATTATGCAAAGTGAAAGATGCCAGACACCAAAGGCCACACTCTGTAGGATTCTACTTCTGTGGAGCAACCAGAGTAGGCGACTCTCAGAGATGGGAAGTAGAGTGGTGTCTGCCAGGGCCTGGGGGACAGGGAGTGGGGAATGACTGCGTGATGGAGGCGGTTTCAAACTGGGGCGATGAAAACGTTCTGGAACTGGATGGTGGTGATGGTTGCACAACATTGTGAATGTACTTAATGCCACTGAGTCCTGCACTTTCGTGTGATTAAAATGGCAAGTTTTATATTGTATGTATTTTACTACAATGAAACAATTCCCTGCCATTTGTATAACACCCTGTATCGTATGAGGATCTTCATATAACAACATTGCCATCATCAGGCCCCACTTCTGCCTGTGTAGCTCCCCGTTGCGGACGAGGGAGCTGAGGCAGGGCCTGGCCGGGCAGCAGGAGCCAGTCCAGGGCCTCCTCCCGGCTTCCACACTGCAAAGCAAGGCTGCTGCCTGGCTGCTCCTGCCCGCAGGGGCTGCCATGGGGGGATTGGGGTGCTGCTGAAGAACTTTACCTCCCCCACTCCACACACAAGTACACCACGTACAAGTGGGATGTTTGGGTCAGGAAAGGGGACAACCTTCTCCCTTGAGAAACGGGACAAAAGAAAATATGCCCCATTTTCTTTTCCCCATGTGGACATGAGGCCTTGGCGGGCACGGCAGACAGTGGGGGTAGGTCTGGCTGAGGCCCTGTCCTGCGGTCAGAGCCGTCAAACTCTGTAAAATAATTAAAAGAGGTTTATTCTGAGACAAATATGTGCAACCATGGCCCGGAGAGCCGTCCCCAAGAAGCCTTGAGTAAGTGGTCCCTCTGTGGTTGGCTTACGGTTTGTTTTTATTCATTTTTAGGGAGACAGGAATTACATGTAAAATCCTGGAAAGTGTATGTTGGTTTGGCCCGAAAAGGCAGGACATCTCAAAGCGGGAGCTTACAGGTTATAGGTGGGTTTGAAGATTCTTTGATTTGTAATTGGTTAAAGAAATGAAGCTTTCTTTGTCTAAAGGCTTCGAATGTTTTAAGATAAGGACATCTGTTAATCAGAGACAAGCCATCAGATATACGAGGTCTGTCCAGAAAGTATCCAGCCATGTAATATGAAAAATAGAGACAGTTATTGAAGAAGATACAAGAAACATTGTACACAGGACAATGACACCTCAGGCCCTTCAAAGTAGGCACCTTGAGACCTCTCAGTTCTCCCACGGTCTCTTAACCTAACACGTACATGTTCAACTTTCTCAGGTGTTCTGCTTGTTGCAGGCCTTCCGGAACATGGATCATAGTCAACAGATTCCTGACCACCTTTCAAGTGTTTGGGCCATGCTTTTATTTGTGCTGTACTCACTGCATCTCCCCAAAAGCCTTCTGAATCATACGAATAGTTTCCATAGAGGAATGTTTAAGCTTAATGCAAAATTTGATGCAGATTCGTTGCTCTGCTCAGTCATTTTGAATGTGACAGCCACACAGTGCACATGCTCCCTCAATGGCGTCTAGCACCCCACTGACTAGTACAGTGACATTGTCATTGTTCATGCCTGCGCAACCCAGTCCACTCTCCATGGCTGCCACATTACAAGGATGTTGCGCAAACCGTTCTTGTTATATTAACAATGGCTGGATACTTTCCGGACAGTCCTCCTATGGGGAGACTCAAGTGATCTATTAAGTAAATTGATGACCTGCAGGTGTGGTTTAAGCTTTGCCTTACATGGCCTTAGGCCTATTAATGATTTTGTATCTTATTGTTATAAAGGATAACTCCAAAATCCACGGGGCATAACTAGGAGTGTCTGACCTCTCTTCTCATGGTCAGCAACTCAGATTTAAGGTTTTCCTGGGGTCCCCTTGGCCAAGAGAGGGTCCATTCAGTCAGCTAGGGGCCTTAGGATTCTCTTTGCGTTACAGAGCCACCCACGGGAGAAGGCAGGTGTGGAGGGGCAAGTGAAGGAAGGGAAGTGTGCCCCCAGGGTCTCGGTATGGACACTCGGGAAAAGATTTGGAGGAAGGATTGGGCAGGGGGAGGACGAGCCACAGGCAGGGTTGCTGGGGTGGGAGAAACTGAATGTCCTAAGCCTTCACAGACAGGCAGGCCTGGGCAGAAGGATGGCACCGTATCAGACTCCCTCTTCCTGCAGTCCCCAGAACGGAGAGAGAGGCTACACTGCCCTGCACCAGATCTCACTCTGATGACGGATGAGGATCCTGAGTGACCTGATAAGCTACAGATAGCTCCCAGAACAGAGTCTGCTGGGCCTGTCAGGGCAGAGAAGGGAAACAGAGGCCCCAAGTCCTAGAGACTCACATTACCAGTGTCTGAGTCATGTGACAAATAAGCTAAGCACTTGCTAATGGTATCTGATGTATTCTTTATAAGAGTAGGTCAGAAAACTGAAGCTTAAAATGTGTAAGAGATTTGCTCACGTGCATCCAGCTGGAGGCACGGGGATTTGAACCTGGGTCAGTCATGTCAGGATCTCCTCTCTGTTGCTGCTGATTTGAATTCAGGTCTCGGGTAAAAGGCAAGGAGGTCTGGATGAGGCACAGTGCAAGCTTGTGCCCCCTGCCCTCCAGAGACTGAGCACGGCACCTGAACGTGGGGTCAGTGTAGGCACGGGGAAGGCAGACCCTTCACCTGTGCTTACCGGGGCTTCTAGCAGGCATAGTCAAAAGCACACTTGAGCCCGAGGGCCCACCCAGAAGCCAGCTTCTGTAAGCACTACGGATTAAGACTGACACATTGCCACTTTCCTCCTTCGCTGGGGAAACCTGTCTTCAGTGAGGGGGCCATTTCCAAAACTGTGCCCTGGCCTCAGCCTAAGGACACCTGTCTCCTGCCTATGGAAGCCAGCCCTACAGATCCCATCTCATAGATGGAGAAATGGCCTCAGAGAGGTTAAATAAGACCCCCAAGGCCACGTAGCTATTAATGGTGCACCAGATATTTAGATGGAGCTCCGTCTGATTCCAATATTCTGTGCTTTCCCGATATACAACACTGCATAAAAATTTCTCACTGAGATCGTCCTTAAAACTGGTCCCTAACGGTGTCAGCTATTTCTCAAGGACCAAATGCAAAGCAAGAGCTGTGCAAAGCCCCATGAGATGCTCTGCTCTCTGCGTGTTGTGGAATCAGTTGTGGCCCACCCACCAACCAGCTTGCTGCCTCTAACTCACAGCCAAAGTCTCCAGTTTCCTGGGCCTGGAGCCACCACCCAGAACCATATTTTAAAAACCAACTTATAAAAGAAGGCACCCAACAGGAACCACTTTGTCTCCTTCTAATTATTCCAAATTCAAAGATCATGTGGGCTTTCAACCAGAAGCTATGGTTTAAAGCCCAAGTTGCCGTTTTGATAGAGGATGCAATGCATAATCAGCCAGACTTTTTACCCAGTTTGGCATCCCTAAAAGAGCGGAGACATTTGTTTCAGGACGTCTTTGTCAGCTGCCACTCTGAGGAAAGCACTGCCCTGGAGCCTGGAACGTCTTCCTCTACCTAGACGTATCCAGCAAGGCATTTACCCAGACTGTGCCCCACTGCTCCCATCTGTAACATTGTTGAGAAGATCCAGACACTCCTGATGCAAAGCCCTGCTCTGCTAGTCTCCAGATGTGTGGCCCTGGACGAAGTCCTCAGGCTCTCAAAACCTGCTTCCTCATCCACAAAATGGAGGAATTAACTATCGCATACTTTGTTATATTTGTGTCTGCCCAGCATCCACTCTCCCTTATCCTAGAAATACCCTTTTCGCTTTCCTATGGGTCTGATGGGCCAACTTCCTCCAGGAGGTACAGGGCTGGTCGTGTGACTCAGGTCCCACCAATCAATATATTCCACCCCTCCAGCCACAGTGACCAGTTCACAGACAGGCCACATGAACAGAACTCACTTCCAATTCCAGCACATTTGTTAGAAATGCTGATCATTTGTAGTAAGGGTGACATTAGCTGGAGCGACAAGATGGCAGACCAGAGACACCAGCTGCCAGAGCATCTCAGTAAGAAGGAGAAATTTTATATGAAAGAGAAAAAAATGAACAAACAGACAGACACAGATCAGATGTGGGTCTAAAGGAAGGATGCCAGAACCTTCAGGAGACCTATGGCACGAAGTTACAGAGCAGAACAAGAACAGCAAGGTATTGGCAAAGATCAACCCCCAAGAGGCTTGGCGTCCAGTGAGAAGGGTAGGTGGAGCAGTTGTTTCTCCCTCCCTCGCATCTGACAGTTGGCAGGCTCTGGAGCTGCTGGAGAGACTTTCTGCCCACACAGCCCAGAGGCTGCTGCCACCAGTGATCTGGAAGCTTCTTGTGGACAGGACACCAGGCTCCCAGCCCCCCTGGGATGCCTCCTACCCCACAAACCTGAACCAGGATGGCAGGCACCATATGGCTTCTCCACCCACCATGCGCCCTTGTCTTCTTCAGGGGCCTCCAACTCCTCTGGTTTCATCTTGCTCATCCTCACATAGACATTTCTCAACTCCAGCCCCAACTGCAGGAGCCACAGGGTCTAGTGGATCCCTGTGATCTTCATGACTCTGGATCCTGGTCATTCTAGGTGGACTGCCTCCCGGAGAGAGGGTCAGAGATGACCAGAGTTCTAGCTTTCCTCCATTCAGACTCTTTTCCTCCCTTTCTCCTCCCCAACCCATGGCTGCAAAGAGAGAAAATTGAGCCACCACCACAGAGATGAGGCCCGAGCCTTTCCTCTGGGGGTCCTACAGTGGACAGAGGGACGCTCATTCTGTGAGCTCCCTGCTCACCCGCCCTCCCTGGTGCTGCTTGCCCAGAAGCTCCATCAGAGCAGGGCATGCCTCGAAGCAGAGGGACATTGATACTGCTCAGGCACCCCATGGGTGACTCAGGACCTGCACAGTTCTCCCTGAAACAGTCAGGGATTGTTCTTCTTGGTCTTGGGAGGTGAGGGAGCCCACATGGGCAGATCTGAAGGGAGACTGTAGTGTGGGTTCTAGCTGCAGCATGCTCATGGGGCACCCCTTCCCCCACAGGAGGGCTGCAATTTCAGCTCAGGTTGGGATCCTGGGTGGGGAACCTCCTGGCCCACAGCACAGTTGTTGGGGAGCTCAGCTGACTTGAGTTCCTGCCTGCTGGCAGATGCAAAAAAAAAAAAAACAACTGTGCAACAGAGGAGTGGGAAGAGGAACAAGGCCCACTCCAGGTTGCCAGATTGTGAGTATCAGACAGCCCCTCCTCCCAAGCAGACTCTCTGGTTGGGTGGGGCCACTTCAGCCCCTCCCTGGAAGCCTTGCCCAGAAGCTGGGAGCAGATCTTTGACCCCTGCCAAAGTAGCTACCTTGCCAGCTTTTGTGGAGCCTGAAGGCAAGCTCACCCAACCAGCCCCATGTGTCATCACTCCCCCACCTACCATTGCTGTGGCAGAGAATAAGGACACACCTGAAGTTCCAGGACCCACCCACCACCTGGGGCATTCAAGTGCTTCTCCTGAGGGACTAGAGCCAGTCACAAGACCCCAAATCAACATTGGGAAAGCAGCTTGTTTCTTCCAGCAAGCACCACTTACTGATACTGACAGGGAGGTAAATTTACATGCCCTTTACAGCATTTACTGATTCAGTTTTACAGAGTGTGAGGAGGTCCAAGGAATGGCTATTTGGGGGAACATCTAACCCTCCACATAGAAAAACTGCACTACTAGATAAGGGAAGAAAGATCCCAAGCTGGGGCCTTAGCATACAAATGTTTAGGCCCCTCCCCCATGAACAGCTCTCCCTGCTTAGAGAGCTTACCCTGACCCTCCTACCAGGGGCTGCCCCTAGTAGTTGGAAAAGCAACTTCTGAGCCCCACCAAGGTTTTGCAAAGCCTTTCAGTCTCCTGCAATCCAGCTACCATTTGTCTTGCTCTTCCCCCCAACCTCAGGGGGAATAGAGATCATGCAAACCCCTGGGAGCTACAGGTTCCCTCCTAAAGCTTGGGGCATTCATATGCCCCACCTGGGGAACCAGGGCTTACCACAGGCACAAAAGACCAACTTGGCAGCTGGCTTTCCATGCAAACATCAATCAGTGACAGGAGGAATAACCCCATAGCTAAGCATAGCACCTCCCAACTCAAGTAAACAAGGAGCCACTGATTTGTGTTCACAAGTACCACCCACCTTCACCAAGATTAACTAACTACACACTGTTGGGAAGAGGTGAAGACAGTGGGTCAGGGGTAATGCAAGATGTACAACCAAACCTGCTAGAACACCCCATGGTAAACTCAGGATCAGCATTTCTCTCCCTGGCACACTCAGGGGACCTGGAGACAGACCCATAAGTCAGGCCTAGCACACCCAGGTCTCAACCAAGAGGCCAGATGAGAAGGAATCAGTGAAAAAACTCCAGAAACATAAAAAATCAGAGCAAAATGACACCCCCAAAAGAAAAGAACAACTCCTTACCAATGAATACCAACCAAAACAAAAAATTGAAATGACAGATGAAGAATTTAGAACATAGATTGTAAGGAAACTCAAAGAAATACAAGGAAAAAAATCAAAACCCAACATGAAGAAACCACAAAAATATGCAGGAAATGAATAAAAAATTTACTGAGGAAATTGAATTATTTAAAAAATCAAACAGAACTTCTGGAAATGAAAAAAATCATTCAAGGAAATGTAAAACACAGTGGAAAGACTCAAGGATAGGCTAGATCAGGCAGAAGAAAGAATCTCAGAGCTTGAAGACAACACCTATAACTTACACAAGTCAGTCAAAGAGAAAGAACTGAGAAATAAGAGAAACAAAAAAAAAAACTACAAGTAATATAGGATTATGTGAAGAGGCCTAACATAGGAATCATAGGCATCCCTGAGGGCAAAGAGGAAAATACACAAGGGTTAAAAAAACTATTTGAGGGAATAATTGAGGAAAAGTTCCCTGCCCCTGCTAGAAATCTAGATATTCAGGTCAAAGAAGCTCAAAGGAGCCCTAGGAGATTCATTGTGAAGAGGCAATCACCATAGACACATAGTCATCAAACTAGTGAAAGTAAGCATGAAACAGGAACTCCTAGGAGCCCTAAGACAAAAGCAACAAGTAATTTACAAAGGAAAACCCATCAGACTTCTCAACTAAGACCTTACAAGCCAGAAGGGACTGGGACCCCATTCTCAGTCTTCTTTAACAGAATAATGGCCAGCCTGGAATTTTCTCTCCTGAAAAACTAAGTTTCTTATATGAGGGAGAAATAAAGGTTTTCTCAGACAAGAAAACACTGAGGGAATTTGTAAAGACAGACCTGCCCTGGAGGAAGTACTCATAACTGCATTATACATGGATCAGCAAAACAGTCACCCACTGGTGTAAAATTACCCAAAAGCTAAAGCTTATATCCCATATACCATAATGGCTAAAGTAGTAAAACAAAGCAATAAAGTTCTACTCAACAGGATGAACAGAAATCCACCCCACTTATCAATTCTTTCAATAAATGTGAATGGCTTGAACTCCCCACTCAAGAGACAAACTTGCTGAATGGATAAAAAAAAAAATACAAGACAAGTATCTGCTGTCTCCAGGAAACATATCTAACCCACAAGGACTCATTCAGACTCAAAGTGAAGGGATAGAAAACAATAATCCATGCAAATGGAAACCAAAAGAAATGGTGTAGCCAGTCTCATATCAGATAACATAGCCTTGAAATCAGCAAAAGCAAAGAAAGACAAAGATGGTCATTATATAATGGTGAAGGGAATAATTCAAAAAGACATAACAATCCTAAATATTTATATACCCAACACAGGTGTGCCCAGATTCATAAAGCAAACCCTATCTGATACAAACAAAATGATAAACAGCAGCATTATAATAACCAGGGACTTCAAAAGCCCACTAACAGAGTGGGACAGATCCTCCAAGCAGAAAATAAGCAAAGAAATGATGGAATTAAATGGAATTGCTAGAACAAATGGGCCTAACAGACATTTACACAACATTCTACCCAAAAACCTCTGAATATACTTTCTTCTCATCACTTCATAAAACATTCTCTTAGATTGATCACAGCCTAGGTCACAAAACATGTCTCAACAAATTTTTAAAAAATAGAAGTTATACCATGTATCTTCTCAGACCACAGTGGAATAAAATTAAAAATCAATTCAAACAGAAACACTCAACTCTACACAAAGTCATGGAAATTAAACAACCTAGTACTGAATCATTATTGCATCAAGGATTCTTTGAACTAAATGATAAAGGGGCTACAAGTTATCAAAATCTGTGGGATTCAGCAAAAGCAGTCATAAGAGGAAAATTCATAGCCACAAATGCCAACATCCAAAAGACAGAAAGATCACAAATCAACAACCTAATGAATCATCTCAAGGAATTGGAAAAGGAGGAGAAAACCAATCCCAAACTCAGAAGAAGAAAAGAAATAACTAAAGTCAGAGCAAGTCTAGATGAAATCAATAACAAAAGAATTATACAGAAGATTAATGAAACAAAAAGTTGGTTCTTTGAATAGATAAACAAAATTGACATACTTCTTACTAGATTAACCAGAAGCAGAAAAGAGAGGAATCTAAAAAGCTCAATCAGGAATAAAAAAGGAGAAATTACAACTGATACCATGGAAATACAAAATATCATCTATGAATATTATAAAAATCTCTATACACATAAACTTGAAAACATGGAGGAATGGACAAATTCTTAGAAAAACACGGTCTCCCTAGGCTCAATCAGGAGGAAATAGAACCCCTGAACAGACCAATATCTAGTACCAAAATTGAAACAGCAATGAAAAACTTTCCTAAAAAAAGTCCCAGACCAGATGGTTTCACATCCGAATTTTACCAGACCTACAAAGAAGAACTGGTGTCTATCCTGCAGAATTTATCCCACAACATCAAGAGGGAGGGAATCCCCAACATATTGTACAAAGTCAACATCACCCTGATACCAATGTCAGGAAAGGACTCAACAAAAAAGAAAACTACAGACCAATATCCCTTATGAATATAGGTGCAAAAATTCTCAATAAAACCCTAGCAAACTGAATTCAGCTGCTCACAAAAAAATAATCCATCATGACCAAGTGGGCTTCATCCCAGAGATGCAGGGATGGTTCAACATAAGCAAATCTATAAATGTAATTCACTACATAAATAGAAGTAAAAACAAAGACCACACGATCCTCTCAATAGACACAGATAAAGCATTTGAGAAAATTTATCACCCTTTTATGACAAGAACACTTAACAAAATAGGCATAGATGGGACTTACCTCAAAATGATAAAAGCCATATATGACAAACCCACAGCCAACATCATGTTCAATGGGGAAAATTGAAAGCATTCCTGCTTAGAACTGGAATCAGACAAGGTTGTCCTCTATCACCACTTCTATTCATGCTGAAAGTCCTAGCCAGAGCAATCAGACAAGAGAAGAAAACCAAGGGCAATCAAATGGGGGCAGGAGAGGTCAAACTATCACTCTTTGCTGATGCTATGATCTTATATCTAAAAAACCCCAAAGATTCTGCCAAGAGACTACTGGAATTGATAACTAAATTCAGCAAAGTCTCCGGTTACAAAATCAATGTACACAAATCAGTAGCATTCACATATGCCAACCACAGTCAAACTGAGAACCCAATCAAAGACTCAATACCTTTCACAATAGCAACAAAGAAAATAAAATACCTAGGAATATATTTGACCAAGGAGGTGAAAGATCTCTACCCAGAGAACTACAGAACACTGAGGAAGGAAATCACAGAGGATGTAAACAAATGGAAAAACATATCGTGCTCATGGATTGGCAGAATCAATATTGTCAAAAATGTCTGTACTACCCAAAGTGATTTACAGATTCAATGCAATCCCCATTAAAATATCAATGTCATTTTGTGCAGATCTAGAAAAAATGATTCTATGCTTCGTATGGAACCAGAAAAGACCCTGAGTAGCCAATGCAAACTTAAGCAAAAAGAACAAATCAGGAGGCATCACTTTACCAGACTTCAAGCTATACTACAAGGCTACAGTATCCAAAACAGCATGGTATTGGCACAAGAACAGAGACATAGAAATGGATCAGCAGAGAACCCAAATATAAAACCATCCTCTTATTGCCATCTGATCTTTGACAAAGCAGACAAAAACATACACTGGGGAAGAGAAGCCCTATTCAATGAATTGTGCTGGGAAAATTGGATATCCACATTTAGAAGACTGAAACAGTATCCACACCTCTCACCACTCACAAAAAGTAATTCATGGTGGATAACAGACTTAAACCTAAGGCATGAAACTATAAGAATTCTAGAAGAAGAGGTTGGAAAAACTCTTACAGATATCAGTCTAGGCAAAGAATCTATGAAGAAGACCTCAAAGGCAATAACAGCAACAACAAAAATAAATAAATGGGACCTCATTAAATGAAAAAACTTCTTCACAGTCAAGAAAACAATCAATAGAGTGAATAGACAACCTAGAGAATGGAAGAAAATATTTGCTATATCAGATGCTATGCATCCGATAAAGGGCTAATAACCAGAATCTACAAAGAACTCAATCGAATCAATAAGAAAACTCAGAAAACTCATTAAAAAGTGGGCAAAAGACATGAACAGAATGTTTTCAAAAGAAGATAGACTAACGGACAATAAACATATGAAAAAATGTTCAACATCTAATCATCAAGGAAATGCAAATCAAAACCACAATGAGATGTCACCTAACTCCAGTGAGAATGGCTTTTATCAAAAAGTTCCAAAATAACAGACACTGGCATGGATGTGGAGAGAAAGGAACACTCATACACTGCTGGTGGGACTGCAAACTAGTACAACCTCTATGGAAAGTAGTATGGAGATACCTCAAAGAACTAAAAGTAGACCTACCATTTAATCTGGCAATCCTACTACTGGGTATTTACCCAAAGGGAAAAAAAAGACATTCTGTAAAAAGGACACTTGCACTCGAATATTTATAGTAGCACATTGCAATCACAAAGATGTGGAAACAATCCAAGTGCCCACCAATACATGGGTGCATTAATAAAATGTGATATATGTATACCATGGCATATTACTCAGCCATACAAAAAAATGGCAAACTAATACCTTTTGTAACAGAACTGGAGACCATCCTTTTAAGTGAAGTGTCACAAGAATGGAAAAAAAGACACATGTAGTCACTACTAAATTGAAACTAATTGATCAACACTTATGTGCACCCATGGTAGTAAAATTCAACGGAAATCAAGCAGGTGGGAGGGAGGAGGAAGGGATGGGTAAATTCACACCTAACAGGTACAGTGCACACTATCTGGGTGATGGACATACTTACAACTTTGACTCAAACTGTACAAAAGCAATTCATGTAACCAAAACATTTGTACCCTTACAATATTCTGAAATAAAAATCATTTTTTTTAAAAGGATGACATTAGTTTAGGGCTGTTGGGGGTTGGGGCCACCCTAAGGAAAGAACTTGTCTGAGAGTGAAGCCAGCAGAGAGGAAGGTAGAACTGAGACAGGGAGAGGGGGAGAGAGACAGAGAGAGAGACAGAGAGAGAGAGACTAAACCCTGATGGCATTTTTTGAGTCCCTGGAACCAGCTGTGCTGGAAGCCAGTCTTAACTCCTCCTCTTACTGTTTACATGAATGAGTTGAATTGGATTCTTGACACTAAAACTGAAATGATGCCTGTATAATAGGCTTTCTGTGAGGCTTGGTTGAGATAATATAAGCAAAGCACTCACCCCAGTGCCTGGCATATAGTAAGCCTTCAGTAAATAATGACAGCTATTATGGGGAACAAATGAGATGATGGATGTAAAAACACTCAGAAAGCATAAAGTGTTGTATAAAAGTAAGAGACCTGTTATATGCTTTCCTGTTCTCCAATGATCTATACCTCATGCAGCGGCTTTATTTGCCCACTCTCTCCTTCCTAAATATTTCATGTGCCCAATTAGACTGTGAGAATCCCATGGCAGGGACCGTGGTTTATATGTCGTTTTAACCGCTGTAGAATATAGCGCAGTTGTCAAGTACATTGTATCATAGCACGGTTGTTAAGATCACAGGCTTAGTGCCTGAACATCTGGCTTCAAACTGCCCCTTACTATCTGGGTGACCACAGAGAGATGATTTCACCACTTTGGGTCCCAAATTTTTGCTCTGTAAAGTGGGGCCAATACTAGTTCCTAACTCATTTAGTTGTTATGAAGATTAAATTCATTAATTTAATGAGTCAATTAAATTAGTTACAACTGTTATTAAAATAATTGTAAAGCATCTACAACAGTGTTTGGCACATAGTAATCATTATGTGCTTGTTACAAAAACATCTCCTAATTATTTTATTATTATTATCATGCTAAAGCATTTACTGAATATTCAAAGGCTATACCACCCTTTCCTTAATATTGTGATGAAGGAAGCAAGTCTCTGCCTTTAAAGTAATAACAGCTATCACTTACTTATTTATGGGCATACTATGTTACTTCATCTATAATCCTCATGCTCTAACTCTGCACTTTAAAGCTGGCAGGAACCAAAGCAGCTGCCTCACTTTGCAGATGAGAAAAGAAAGGCCCAGAAAGGCCACATGATTCTTCCAAGGTGCAAAGTTTGCTAAAAACACTATGAAGCAGAATCCCCCCCACCCAATGCCAGATCCATTGTGCCCTATCCACTATACAATACTGCCTAAGGAGATGAGACACACGCACATGGCCAAAACATATAAACACAAACAGCTGCAGATGCACAGATTCCTTCCTTCCTTTAACAAATATTTATTTAGTGCTGAAATATGTATAACTGCCAAGAAATCAGGAAATGGACTACAGTGAAGCAGAACCATTTCCCAACCTGTTGATCTAGGAAAACAGATAGTTACCTTTCATTCCTTCATTTGGCAAATATTTAAGCATTTATGATTTGCCAAATACTGAGGGTATATACAGTGTCAACAAAGCTTCAAATATCTTGGGTTTAGGTATATCATAAGTGCTCAGTACCGAACCGATAGATGGGCCCTTGATAGTACCAATGAATCACTGGGTAGATGAATGGATGGTTGGATGGACGGATGAATGGATGGATACATGGATGGATGGATGGATGGATGGGTTTTTCCAGGGACACTTATGTCCTTGAGCTTTGTGCAAAGAAGTTTGTACACTAGTCTTCCCTTGATTTTTTTCCCAAAATGATTTGCTATGTAATGTGAGAGATTGAATCTGGTAATTTAGGAAATGGAAAGAACCTAAGAGGTCAGAAAACCCAACTCCTAACATTATAGATGAAGAAAATGACACCCAGAGAAATAGAGGTCACAAATATGAACCTATATTGATTTGGTGACCTCTTTTGCAAGCATAGCCATTCAGCAATAAAGATTTCCTATTCCTCGAGTGAGATCACATCCAAGGGAAGTTAAGTTTTTTCATCCCCAGATCCCCTCCTTGACCCAGAGGAGCCATGCTTCAACAGGGCCACCCTTAGAATGGGCTTAGCCAGGAGAATTGACCAGGCCTTTGTCCCTGAGGACAGGAGAGGGTGAATCCTGGCTAAGGACTCAAAGATCATCAGATGGGTCTCAGAGCACCAATTTATAAGCCACTAATAAAGTCCATCTGCTTGCAGTAGGAGCCCGCCTCTGCCTGTGATTACTGCTTAATAATTGTTCTTGAGGAAAAACATCTGCTGTTCCTATCCCATTGCTTGATGTCGTCTCCTATTTGTCTCACCCCTAATGTCCATCCTGGCTGGGCTGGTATGCTGTGGCCAAGCAAAACATGGCAGAAGCCCTGGTTTCCTTCTTCTTTGCAATCACCCCTTTTTCCTTTGTCCCTTTGTCCTTTCCCTCTCTGATGCAGCTATATGCTCTGTCCTTCTTCCCCAGTTAGCATTGTGGTTTAGGAAGCACCTGTTCTAACACGAATGTACTGGGGTTGGGCCTTCTGTCCTAATTTCCTACACCACATTGAAACTTCAATACCTTTGGCTCCATTGCCTAGGCATACTACTAAAACACTCCAAAATATATATTTTGGAAACTATATTAGTCTGTTTGGTTTTCAATGAGATAATATCTTGACCAAAAGAATACCACACTGAGACTTACAGTTGATAGTGTTAATCACAACTTATCAGACAGGAGGCAGAGCATCTATCTATTCCTTGAAATTTTGTTGCAAACCACCAGGGCTAGTGTAGAATTCCTGAATGCAATTTAATTGCTGGAAGGCAGTGAAATTCCTCATGCTTCCTTGTGGAATCGAAACATCAAATGACACAGGTTAAGAAGTGCAAACCGAGCCACCTGCTGTGCTCTTCAAATATTTCTAATGATTTTTCTGATGCTTTGAACTGATTTAACCCAAAGTGCATTTGGCCTCTAAACAGCTAGTCCTTTGATTTTTAAACTGAGGTGTAATTTGATTCAGAATCCCAACTCTCCTCTACTTCTCAGTAAAAGCTGTTGGCCAAAAGCCTCCAAATTCAGTGATATTTTTTTCCCTTAGGACAAAAAATTATGGTTTACTGCTGTCCAAAGAACATGACTTGAGTCAGGGAGGAAAATGAGCAAAGTTGCGAAACCCCAAGGACAGAAAGGAATTAGTCTGAAACTGAAGAAACCACGTATGGGATGGGAGGGATTTAACTGCCAAACAGGAAATAGGTGCTATTCTAGACCGTGGTGCTGCCCTTCTTCAAGATACTCCTGTTTCCTGACAGCTGATGGATGGTCTTCAGAACACAGAGGAAGGTAAGAAAGACTGGGGATCATTAAGGAAGATGATTAAAACCTTAGCCCATTCTCCTGCACTTGTTTTCATCTCTGAAGCAGAAGATACGCCGCCACAACCAGTTTGAGGTGCACTACATCTCATGAGGCAATGCACCAAAATAATCATCTCTCCACAGGCAGGGCGGGCAGAGGCCAGGGAAGGAAATACATGCTTGAAATGAATGGGAGCAAACACTAAAAAAGGAAAAGGATGCCAACCTGAATTTGTAATATCCAGCTTCTGGTGTGATCCCCATTCTACTAACTCCACTGATTCGTACTGAAGAGCCAGAGTATTTGTTCTCAATGCTAGATCTTCCCTGCAACCACATTCAGAACCGTTTGCTGAGCCTGTGTCCTTAAATGTTCACAGTATTTTTATCGAACATTAGGAAAGCCCTTGGTAATTTGCAGCAATTTAGTATGCTTGCTTTGCTTTTAGAAAATCCACAGCAATTCAATAAACACCCAGTCACTGTGTCTGTTAACACATACACACTCTCTCTCTACAGCTGCCTGCCAGCTGTCACTCCAGGAAAGCAAGCCATCAGAGCCTCTCCTGTCTCTGTGACCCTCACTCTATCCTGTCTCCTATCCAATGTGAGGATCACCTCCAGAAAACCACATCCCCCCACACACTTCCACTCCCCTCTCCAAGGCATTGGAAAACCCAGGCCACACAGATGAGTGGGGCAGGCCTGTCGTGTGCCCAACTTGGCCTCATGTGGCTGCTAGGTGCCATCTGTTGCATTGTTAGGGTTGAGCAAGACCCAAGGAGAGGGATCCACCTCTCCATCTGCTCTCTTTAGCACAAACGGATTTGGACTTGTGGAGCCTGGTCCCAGACACACTCATACAAAGGCAATATTCTGAACTCTACCAACAAAGCCTGCTTCTTCTATTAGTCCCTAACTTTAATTACTGGTCTTTAAATTACTAATAATGTCGTCTTTACCTAGTTTTCCCACTTGTTCTGAAGTTCTGGGAATAACCACAGAGGTTCTTCCCAAATAAATGTTCTACTCTTTACCCCTTTGCAAAGAATTATAAACTATCCAATAAGATCTACAGGCATCACCCTGTCAATGAAACTTTAGTTCCGGTAGAGACCTACTGCTATTTGGGGACAAAACCACATCTTTCATGCCTTGTCTCCAAGTCCTCAGCATACAGCCTGATATATAATAATCACTTAATAAATATATATTGACTTTAATAAATGACATAATTCATTATCAAGCAACATTGTCTACATGACTTAGGGGAATAAAAGGCTCTGTGACTTTCCATTTTGTCCTTTCGATGAATCCAAACCAGACACCTTCCTGGAGATCTCTCTCAGCAACCTTTTGTACCTCTGAATTCAGCTGAACTCAGTTCTGCCTTCAAAGAAGACTGAAAATCTTGACATTCCCCAAGTAAAGGGGATTATGCCTGTTTGATGCCATGTGTTTCCCATTCAGTCACCCATCCACCACTGTTCCCTGTTTGCAGCCACCAGGTGACCAGGGCAGGTGTCTGCCAGTGGCAGCCCTAGACGTGCACCCTCTTTGCATCTTCTGCCTATGTTCCCTTCTTAAGCAAACCTGTTACAAAAACTGAGGCCTGTGCAAATCTGGCCACCTACCCCACTCATCTCCAGCATGCCCTGTGCACAGAGGCAATCTCTTGTCTTCAGAGAAGCGTCACCTCCCACCACGGCTGGTGCCCTCTGGTACTAAAGGTTGACTAGCACCTCCTAATTGGGCCCCATGGTGTGAACCACAAAGGCCGCTCAGGGTTGCTGCCACAAACAGCCTTCAGCAAAGAGCCAGCTACTTTTCCGAGCTGCATCATCTTTCATGTTCAATGTGCTGCTTCCCAGCTGCAGGCACACATTGTGATGGATGCCTGTGACGTGGGCCAATGTCCCAGATGGTCCCCACCCCCAACACTGTCCCCCCAAAAAGCACAGCCTCCCCCATGACTGCATACTATTGCAGCCTCTGATGAGCCCTGTGCCAAGAAAGAGCTGGGACAAGAATTTTAAATGGTGCTTCCTACGTCTACGGCCTGGATCAGAAGTCCCTAAAAAGGCACATTTGATAAATTCATCCAAAAATCACAGGTGACAAAGAGTGGGGTAAGGACAAATCCTTCACATGCATAAGGATTTATTAAATATTTAAAGTCACTACATAGATCTAAAGAGCCAGGTTATTTATTTTTGCTGTGTTGATCAATCATTTGTTTCCCTAAAGAATGCCAGACCTTTAACTACTCATCTGATTATGTCTGCAGCAACCACATTGCTGCTGCCCTGGTGCTTAATATTTTATCTGCAAGGCTCTCAGGCAGACCAGGGCTGCCTGAAGCTGATTCTGCAATGGGACTCCTGTTTGTTTTCGGGAATCATTCTGCCCACCCCCACTGCACTCAGCTCCTCCCTTCCCAAAATTAAAAGGTAAAGAAGAGAAATGGAATAATAACTGTTTATTTCTCTTTCTTCTCACTTCAAGCAGGAGATTTACTTTCAAAAACCCCATTAAGGGTTTGATGTGTTTGCTGAAAAACTGCTACTGAGTTAAAAAGCACCAGCAAATTACATTGGCCTGCAGCTCCCAGTGGCTGTGAGGCTTCAAGATAAGGCAGAGTTCTTGTCTCAGCTGCAGCGGTGTGGTTTGAACTGATACCAGCCCAAGCAGCAATTACCTTTCCACATGTTGGGTGGCAGGAGGGAGTCTAGTATGTGGCAGTCTCAGTGATAACGATAAGCAGCTACAAAGTGCCGACAGGTAAGCTAGACATGGTACCAGATACAGAAACAAGGACACTGCCCTCAAGTTGCTTCAGCCTAGAAGCGACAAGACAATGCATCTGTCACTGATTTGGACTCCCTGCCTCATCAGAGATTTGGCTTCCACTCGGCAGCCAGCTATTTCTTACAGTGTCACACTCTTTTGCTACTACTGATTATTTGGTCTAGGCTGAAGCTCAGCTTTACAATGATGTGGGAAAAAAATTGGGGAGAAAGCTTTGCTGGTCAAATAAATGATATAAACAAGATAGTGGATGACTTGTACTCCCACAGAGGAACCAACCTGACTTAAGTATTGAGCAGCAGACACTTGAATTGTCTTAGTCCATCTGGGCTACTATAAAAAAAATACCATGAACTGAGTGGCTTATAAACAAGACATTTATTTATTACAGTTCTGGAGAATGGGAAGTCCTAGCGCAAGGTGCTGGCAGATTGTTGTCTGGTGAGGACCAGCTTCCTGGTTTTTAGATGGCACCTTCTCACTGCTCCTCGAATGGTAGAAGGGACAGGGGTCTCTCTAGTGGGTCTCTTTTATAAGGGCACTAATGCCATTCATAAGACTCTACCTTCATGATATAATCACCTCCCAAAGGCTCCACCTCCTAATGCTATCATCTTGGGGGGGAGGATTTCAACATAGAAATTTTGGGGAGACATAAACATTCAGACCATAAACATTAATGCATAATCATCATTAATGTTCTAATTCTATGGGTCAAAAGGATTTTTACCAAAGGCTATCAGACACTGTTCTTGTCTAGAAGCATAGATCTTTGCTCACATTTGAGCTGGAAGGGGCATTTTAAACCTAATGTGGTCATTTTAGAGATATGGAATTTGAGGCCCAGTAAGACTAACCAAGAGTACCTGAGTGTTTCCATGAGACCATTACCAGTGTCTAACCTCCCAAGTGCAGGAATAAAGGAAATTGAGCCTTTGGAAGTCAGTTTGAGATTGGTCTGACATTGATTCTTACACACACACATATACACACTTATTCCCACCCTAACCACAACTTTCTCCTGCGTCTATAACTTAACAAGCATTCCCAACTGTAAGCATAATCATTTGTCCTTGACAGATAACCTGGCTTAGGGGAAAAAAAAAAAAAAAAACGAGGATAGAAATCCACTAAACTACCTGTTGAAGTACATGGCTTGGGCTCTAAGAAACTCAGCATAAAATAAGGTGTGTAGGCTCAGTGAGCATGATCAGCAATGGTGAGGGTGGGGAAACATCATGCACACTGGCTAGGACAAGGCCACCATCACACCACGGTGATCTCTCCCCGGCTGTGGGGAGAGTTGTGAACAGGTCTCTCTGCTTCCACTCTGATCCCCCCCCCCTTCCCTTCTAATTCACTCGCAGTAAAGGATCAGAGAACTTTCTAAAACATAAATCAGACCACATCATTCTCCTGCTTTAAACCCTCCATGGCTTCCTATTGCACTTAGAATAACTCCTTCCCATGGGCTCCACGGCTCTTCCTGATCTGACCCCAGAAAGTCCCCCCCAAGCTCACCAACAACCTTGCTTCTCCATACTCATCTTGGTTCTCTCTGTCCTGTAAGCACCCCAGGGTGGTTTGTGTCACAGGACCTTGGCTGTTTCTTCTGCCTAGAGCACTGTTTTCTAAGAACATCTCTCTGACCATCCTGTTGCCCTATGCAACGCTTTCCTGTTTCATTTTCCTTCATACCACATATCACTCTCTATATCATCCTCTTTATCTGCTTGTTTATTTATTGTCCATTCCCTATAAAGTGTTGCTGGTGGTAGAGGGATCGGCAGGGAGAGAACCATCAATGGAGTGAGGGTGAGCTCCAAGTGTGGTCTAAGAAGATAAATGGCCCCCCAGAGGGGAGCAGGTGCCAGGCGCAGCCTTGCTCAGTGATGGGCACGACACAAGGTCACACCAGTCCTGGGCAGCTCAGTGCTTGCTGCTCTCCTGCTCTCTCGTACTCAGAGCTTTTCTCACCCCCAGGAGGCATTTGTGTAAACATTTCATTGCATTTCAAGGAACTGTTTAAAAAATCAAGTTCTCTTGATCCTTAAGACCAGTCTCATTTTTGGCAGGACCACTTACCCACTGGGGTAGGGAGAGTAGACTGAGCACCCAAGTGTTTCTAGGCAATATCTCTATTGCCATCTCCCCAGCATCTGGAAAGGTATTTCCTCACTTCCTCTGCCTGGAAAGTAAGGTCCGGACGAGATAAGGATCCTGTCTATGTTGTTGTCCTCAGTACCTCTGGAAGGACACTCCTAAACTAGGGTCATGCGAGGAATAGGTATGCAGTCTGTTCTCACCGGATGTATCGCAAATACGTGAACATAGTCACAAATGATGTCCACTAAATCAAACTATTCATTCTGGCTTTCTCTTCAGTTAGGTTAATTTAGGAAGATTTGCAATAAGTGGATTCTCTCATCCTCTGAGTAAATCCCACAATAATTTCTAACTCACTGACTATTTACTTTGTGCCTCAAGCCACCAAAGATTTGCAGGAACACTGAAATAATTGAGGAACCTGAGGCAAAGAGAAAATGTAGATGAGAAAATCCTAAAGCCCAGAGGTTCGTAGCAATGCATGGGAAATGGACCCATCCGTTGCTAGACGTCAGCTGCGAACCTGGCTCCCTACGTCCCGGTCGCCCAAGCAAACACCGTGCACCCGGACAACATGGGGCTGAGGCCCTGGCATCCGCAGCAGAATAACCGCCCAGCCCTGCACATATGCTGGTAGGTATCTCTATTTGTACTTCTCTTGGCCATCAATTATAATGCTTTTTGTCTTTTTCAAGGAAAATAAAGGCTTTATTATTTTCTCATTTATCTTTTTACTCTAAATTCCTCACTGTCAAGCCTGTTGTCTTTTACATATCTTTGGAAGTTCCTGCAAATCTCTGCTGACATGATGCCCAGGACAAAGCAGTCAATGATTTCGTCTGGTTTTGTCTTTTTTTAATAGCAAGTCTGACTTGCTTGCCAAAGATTAAGTCCTAACTTTTTCTTCTGAACTTTTTAAATGGAATTCTTTTCAATGAATTGATCCACTCAGGTACCCTTTCCGTCATTCATTTCCTAGGATCCACTGTGCCGTTACGTGGTAGTTTTCCCTGCACCTGCCCTGGGTGGGGTGCATAAGCTGTGTAGGCAATTCTGGCTGGGACAAGAGGCCCCCAGGGCAGTGGGCAGCAAGGCCAGTGGGCTCCAAGAGTCCTCAGATTGGAGCAGCGCCAGCATTAAATAAGGACAGTGAGTCTCAGCTTAATTGCAAAGTGACGGCCCTGCTAAGTAGGCCCAGGGCAACAGGACTCGGGGCAATCTGGAAATCATGTAATTTTTCGCCTCAATGAGCATGCTAATGAATCAGGGGGGAAAAGAGAAAGGGGTCTTGATTCAAAGACTTCTGAAAATGACAAGGATGAATCATAACGGGCTTAGGTCACAGGCACAGGAGAAGGCACCACCCCCATCCCTTGCCCAGCACAGTGAAAAGGGTACGACCCCCAGGTGGGGCAGCTCATGCCTGGCCTGAGAAAGCCGAGGAGGCTGGGGGACTCGGAACTCAGCAGAGGGCTGCCCACCAAAGTCACCCATTACCTTGCTGCTGTGCTAAGCACTGCTCTGGGACAGTGGGACCAGACTGATGGCAATGAGGGACAAGGGACGGGTGACGGGAGGATGCAGACTGGCCCCTGCCTTGCAGGAGGCCGGACAGGCAGGGAAGAAGACCCATTTGGAGCTGAGCACCCCCAGCCATGCCTCCTCTGTGTCTCCACCTTGGGACTTTCCAGAGCCCTGGGCTTCTCCGGGTGCACGTCCTACCCATAAAGCCTGAACAGACGGTGGGCTTAAAAGAAACAGCCTAAGTCAGAACGGGAAAAATGTTGGAGGAATTTTCTGACAATGTCAGAGGAGGTGCTCCACAAGCATTTGTTTCCTTAATCCCAGAAAGCCAGTTGATACATAACTCCAGGAACCAGAGAATGTAATCTCTGGGTTTCTACCATAATGTCACTAAGGCAATTTAACATTATCAAAACTTAATGAGTCTTAAAATGACAAGTGTACACTGTGTGCACCCTCCAAAATCCCATGGGAAGTGGACTCCTGTGGATTTCAACATGGGGGTGATGTCAGATGGGATGAGTGCCCTCTGCCATTCAGCATGGAAGATTCCAGCTCACTATTCTACGGGAGTTAAGACTTTGATGACTACATACTCATCAAGAATTTAGATTATAGAAAGAAGAAAAAAGAAGCATATCCCCAAGAAGAGCATGTTTTTTTTCCTCATGTATTCTTTAATTCCAAAGTCATCCCATTTTAATTACATTTATAAATTTAAAATGGTTAATGTTATGCCATGTAAGACACTCACACCCACCTTAAAACTACACTTTAATTTCCAACTCAATTGCACATATAAATTTGAAAACTGAAGACTGGGCAGATGAGAACAATTTCACAGCCTCCCTCACATAAGCCGCTTTGAAAACCACAGTTGCACTTTAATTCCTTCAATTGCATGTATAAATTTTTAAAAAGTTAATGCCATACTGTAGAGAAGAGCTTTAATTGAGTGTTAACGAGCTGCCAGATCAGCTTCTAGCCAGCCCCATTACGCAGCAGGGAGCCTCTGAGGGGTCCCCACGATACAGAACTGAAAGCATCTAAATAAACCACACGCGCCAGCCATCTTCCCATGCAAGCCACACCGGCACTTGGTCCTGGCTTTCGGGTCCTCACCCTGAGGCCTGGCCTGGTCTTTTCTCTGGAAGGAGCTGGAATCCAGTGCGCACAAGCGCCTCAGCGTCGGAGCGGAGGGCACCTCCCCACCACCCGGGATCCGAGGCCGTTCAGGTGAAGGTGGTTGCGCACTGGTGCCCTTTAGAACTGTAGAAGGTGAGGGCCAGGAAGAATGTAAGGGAGGCCTCCAGGCCTACGGCCTCGGAAGAAACAAGGACTTATTTACAGGAGAGGTGGAATGACTCGATCAAGTTCGCACAGTGAGGTGGTGATCAGAATCAGAAATCGGTCTCTTGTTTTTCTCAATCTGTAATCCTCTGCCACACAGAAACACTTTTAAAGTCAGGGTTTTGTTTTCACAAAATCAAACACACGCATCATTTAAAAGCTGCACGGCCTATGGTGTCAACAGGCACTGTCTGTGCTGTTCCTGCACCTCCTCGCTGCTGCCCGCTCTCCGGAGCAGCGGCCTCAGGCCCCCCAGGCCCTGCTCCCGCCGCCCCAGTCTCGCTGCTGGCTTTCCGGGCCACTTCCTTACTGGGCTTCCTTTCCCATTTCTGGGAATTCCTTGGACCTCCACCCTAGAGTCCCCTGCACCCCGGGTGCTTGGCGTCAGATACGATTCCGGCTTCCAAGTTGCTGTGAACAAGACGATACCACCCTGATCCCCAACACTGGCCGGCTCGTGCGCACAGCTGCAGGCGAGTTTTCAGGCCCTTCCCTCATCACCCGTATCCTGAACAGGGATGGGCCTTAGGGGAGATCCTTTTGCCTTCATTGTATCGGGCACTCGTTCAGTCCTTCCAATAGGGAATGTGATTAATTGCCTTCTGTTCCAGGATGTTTCTGAAAATGTGTCTTTGAAAAATATTTTCTCTCTCTTTTGCTTGTCTTCTCTCTGTGAAACTCCTGTTAATTGAAGGATGGGCTTTCGAGATGGATCCACATTTTTCTCCTCTGTATCCAACCTATTGGATGTTTTGTTCTGCTTCATCGACTGTTTCTTCAAACATCTCTGTTGAATTTTAAAATTTCTTTTATCATATAGTCAATTGTTAAGGGCTATTTCTTATCTTCTGATTGTTCCTGTTCACAGCATCCTAATCTTCTTTCAGGGATGCAGCATTTTTTTTTTCTGATATTAATTGGAGGGTTACTTCTTCAGTTCTTCTGTTCCCTGTATACTGTCTTTTTTTCCTAGTTCCTTTTTTTAAACTTTTGTTTGTGTTGGTCTCTGGTGTTCATACTAGCGTTTTGGTCAAGGGTCTAGATGTCTTAGTCCATTTTGTTCTGCTATAACAAAATGCCACAGACTGGGTAATTTATAGTGAACAGAAATTTATTTGGCTGATGGTGCTAGAGGCTGGAAAGTCCAAGATTGAGGCACCAACATCTGGCAAGGACCTTCTTCCTGTGTCATCCCATGATGGAAGACAGAAGAGAAAGAGAGTGTGTGAGAGAGAGACAAACCGGGTTGAATTAGTCCTTTTATAAGGAACCCACTCCTGTGATAACAAACCCACTCCCATGATAATGGCATTAATACATTCATGAGGGCTGAGCTCTCATGACCTCATCACCTCTCATTAGACCCCATCTCCCAATACTATTTTTTCTTTTATTTATTTATTGTTTTTAAATTCAGAATATTACAAGGGTACAAATGCTTTGGTTGCATAAATTGCCTTTGCACTGCCCGAGTCAGAGATACAAGCATGCCCATCTCCAGAGAGCATGCACCATATGCCTTAGGTATGAATTTACCCATCCTCTCCTCTATCCCTCCCATCTACCCAACACCCTATGAATGCTACTTCCCATATGTGCACATTAGTGCTGATCAATTAGTACCAATTTAATGGTGAATATATGTAATGTTTGTTTTTCCATTCTTGTGATACTTCACTTAGAGAATGAGCTCTGCCTACATCCAGGATAATACAAGAAGTAATTCACCATTTTTTTCATGGCTGAGTAGCACTCCCTGGTGTACATGTATACATTTTATTACCTGCTCATGTACTGATGGGCACTTGGGTTGTTTCCACATCTTTGTGATTGTGACTTGTGCTGCTATAAACATTCAAGTGCAGATGTCTTTTTTGTAGAATGTCTTTTTTTCCTTTGGGTAGATACCCAGTAGTAGGATTGCTGGATCAAATGGTGGTTCTACTTCTAGTTCTTTGAGGTATCTCCATACTACTTTCCATAGAGGTTGTACTAGTTTGAAGTCCCACCAGCAGTGCATGAGTATTCCTATCGCTCTGCATACATGCCAACATGTATTGTTTTGGAACTTTTTGGTAAAAGCCATTCTCACTGGAATTAAGTGGTACTTCATTGTGATTTTGATATGCATTTCCCTGATGATTAGAGATGTTGAGCAATTTTTCATATGCTTCTTGGCCATTCATCTATCTTCTTTTGAAAAGTTTCTGTTCACGTCCTTTGCCCATTTTTAATGGGAATGTTTGATTTTTTTTTCTTGCTGATTTTACTGAGTTCTATATAGAGTCTAGTTGGTAGCACTGTGTCATATGTATAGCATGCAAATATTTTCTCCCATTTTGTAGGTTATTTATTCAGTCCAGTGATAGTTTCCTTGGCTGTGCAGAAGCCTTTTAATTTGATCAGGTCCCATTTATTTATTTTGTGGTTGCTGTGATTGTTTTGGGGATCTTCTTCATAAATTCTTTACCTAGACTGATATCTGTAAGAGATTTTCCAACCTCTTCCAGAATTCTTATAGATTCATGCCTTAGGTTTAAGTCTATTATCCCTTGTGAACTGATTTTTGTGAGAAGTGAGAGGTACAGATCTTGCTTCAGTCTTCTACATGTGGCTATCCAATTTTCCCAGCACCATTTTTTTAATAGGGCTTCTTTTCCCCAGTGTATGTTTTTGCCAGCTTTGTCAAAGATTAGATGACTATATGAGAATGGTTTTATATCTGGGTTCTCAGTCCTGTTCCATTGTTCTGTGTCTCTGTTCTTGTGCCAGTATCATGCTGTTTTGGTTACTATACCATTGCAGCATAGTTTGAAGTCTGGTAAATTGATGCTTCCCAATTTGTTCTTTTTGCTTAAGGTTGCTTTCTCTACATGGGGTCTTCTCTGCTTCCATATGAAGCATAGAATTATTTTTTCTGGATCTGCACAAAATGACATTGATATTTTCACGGGAATTGCATTGAATCTGTAAATCACTTTGGGTAGTACAGACATTTTGACAATGTTGATTCTGCCAATCCATAAGCATGATATGTTTTTCCATTTGTTTATATCCTCTGTGATTTCCTTCCTCAGTGTTCTGTAGTTCTCTGGGTAGAGATCTTTCACCTCCTTGGTCAGATATATTCCTAGGTATTTTATTTTCTTTGTTGCTATTGTGAAAGGTATTGAGTCTTTGATTTGGTTCTCAGTTTGACTGTGGTTGGCATATGTGAATGCTACTGATTTGTGTACATTGATTTTGTAACTGGAGACTTTGCTGAATTTATTTATCAATTCCAGTAGTCTCTTGGCAAAATCTTTGGGGTTTTCTAGATATAAGATCATAGCATCAGCAAAGAGTAATAGTTTGGCCTCTTCTGCCCTCATTTGATTGCCCTTGATTTCCTTCTCTTGTTTGATTGCTCTGGCTAGGACTTTCAGCATGAATAGAAGTGGTGATGGAAGACAACCTTGTCTGATTCCAGTTCTAAGCAGGAATGCTTTCAATTTTCCCCATTGAACATGATGTTGGCTGTGGGTTTGTCATATATGGCTTTTATCATTTTGAGGTAAGTCCCATCTATGCCTATTTTGTTAAGTGTTCTTGTCATAAAAGGGTGATAAATTTTCTCAAATGCTTTTTCTGCATCTGTTAAGAAGATCATGTGGTCTTTGTTTTTACTTGTATTTATGTAGTGAATTACATTTATAGATTTGCTTATGTTGAACCATCCCTGCATCTCTGGGATGAAGCCCCCTAGGTCATGATGGATTATTTTTTTATGAGCAGCTGAATTCAGTTTGCTAGGATTTTATTGAGAATTTTTGCATCTATATTCAAAAGGGATATTGGTCTGTAGTTTTCTTTTTTGTTAAGTCCTTTCCTGACGTTGGTATCAAGGTGATGTTGACCTCGTATAATGTGTTGGTAAGGATTCCTTCCTTCTCATTGTGGAATAAATTCTGCAGGATAGACACCAGTTCTTCTTTGTAGGTCTGGTAAAATTCGGGTGTGAAACCATCTGGTCTGGGACTATTTTTAGGAAAATTTTTCATTGCTGTTTCAATTTTGGTACTAGATATTGGTCTGTTCAGGGGTTCTATTTCTTCCTGATTTATCCTAGGGAGACTGTGTTTTTCTAAGAATTTGTCCATTCCTCCATGTTCTCAAGTTTATGTGTATAGAGATTTTTATAATATTCATAGATGATATTTTGTATTTCCATGGTATCAGTTATCATTTCTCCTTTTTTATTCCTGATTGAGCTTTTTAGATTCCTCTCTTTTCTGCTTCTGATTAATCTAGCAAGAAGTATGTCAATTTTGTTTAACTATTCAAAGAACCAACTTTTTGTTTCATTAATCTTCTGTATAGTTCTTTTTCTATTGATTTCACTTATTTCTACTGTAATCTTGGGATCTTGGTTATTTCTTTCCTTCTGCTGGGTTTGAGATTGGTTTGCTCATCCTTTTCCTGTTCTTTGAGATAATTCATTAGATTATCTATCTGTGATCTTTCTGTCTTTTGGATGTAGGCATTTATGTCTACCAATTTTCCTCTCAGGACTGCTTTAGCTGTGTCCCATAGATTTTGATATCTTGTGCCCCTTTGTCATTTAGTTCAAAGGATCTTTTGATTTCCATCTTAATTTCCTCATT
The DNA here is from genome assembly GCF_041146395.1 of Eulemur rufifrons. Taxonomy (NCBI): domain Eukaryota; kingdom Metazoa; phylum Chordata; class Mammalia; order Primates; family Lemuridae; genus Eulemur; species Eulemur rufifrons. The sequence goes on along the minus strand of NC_090988.1, from coordinate 6,340,017 downwards.
GACCTATCACTCAGCAATAGATTGTTTAGTTTTCATGACTGTGTGTAGGATTGAGTGTTTCTATTGGAGTTGATTTCTAATTTTATTCCACTGTGGTCTGAAAAGATACATGGTATAATTTCTTTTTTAAAAATATTTGTTGAGACATGTTTTGTAGCCTAGCATATGGTCAATCTTAGAGAATGTTCCATGAGCTGATACGAATGTATATTCAGTGGATTTTGGATTGAATGTTATGTAAATGTCTGTTAAGTCCATTTTTTCTAGAGTTCTATTTAAATCCATTATTTCTTTGTTTATTTTTTGTTTGGAGGATCTGTCCTGTTCTGTCAGAAGGGTGTTGAAGTCCCCAGCTATTACAATGCTGCTGTTTATCATTTTGTTTAGATAAGGTAGGATTTGCTTTATGAATCTGGGCACACCTGTGTTCGTTGCATAAATATTTAGAAATGTTATGTCTTCTTGTTGATTTGTTCTTTTTAGCATTATATAATGACCATTTTTGTCTTTCATTACTTTTGTTGATTTGAAGACTGAGTTATCTGATATAGGAACTCCTACACCTGCTTTCTTTTGGTTTCCATTCGTGTGGAATATTGTTTTCCATCCTTTCACCTTAAGTCTGAATGAATCCTTGTGGGTTATATGTGTTTTCTGAAGACAGCAGATACTTGGCTTGTGTATATTTATCCATTCAGTGAGCCTGTTTCTTCAGTTGGCCAGTTCAAGCCATTCACATTTGTTGAAAGAATTGATAAGTGACATGGATTTCTGATCATCCTGTTGAGTCTATCTCCCAATACTATTGTATTGGGGATCAAGTTTCCCACCCATGCTTTTTGGAGGACACATTCAAACCATAGCACTGGTGATCCTTGGCTCCCCATTCACAGGAGAAAGCCACGCAAAAGTTGATTAGAAGCTTTGTGTGCATGAGCTGGATTATGTGGTGATCATTCAGGCTATGATATCACATATTTGGGTTCTCCTCCTTCCAGGCACATGGTAGCATTTGTGGCCACTGAAGTCAGTTGTAGCCATGTGACTTATTTTGACCAGTGGCATGTGAACAGAAGAGATGTGTGTCCTCTGTCCCTCTGCTGTGGCTACAGCAGGCCTTCAGATGAAGCTACATCAGTATTTGTCTTGACACAAGGATTACTCGGAGAGGAACCCCTAAGTGATCCACAACAGACAGTAAATGTGAGTGAGAAATAAACCACTATTCAGATAAACCACTGTGATTTTGGAATCATTTGTTACTATAGCGCAACATTTATTACCCTGAAAGATACAGAAATAGATACACAGAATTGGAGGGCTGCCACATCAAACACATAAAATATGTGCATTGGCTTAATGGTTCAGCAGTGGGCACCAAGAATACTTATCAGGAGTCAGAGAAATAGTGAACCATGTCAGGCAATGGGAAATGTTCGGTAAAGCTTTCATCAGTGATACCTTGGGAAACAGGTAATAACTGTGATGGTTAATATTATATGTCAAATTGACTGGGCCACCGGGTGCTCCAATTTTTGGTTAAGCATTATTCTGGGTGTGCCTGTGATGGTGTTTCTGGGTAAGATTAACATTTCAATTTGTAGATGGAGTAAAGCAGATTGTCCTCCCCAGTGTGGGTGGTCTCATCCAATCTAGAATGGAATTGACTGCTGAATACGAGAGAATTCTTATTCTCTGGCTAGCTATATTTGACCTGGGACATCTGTCTTGCCTTTAGACTTGAACTTGAACTAGAACTTACATCACCAGCTCTCCTGCTTCTCAGGTCATTGAACATGAGCTGGAACTATAACTTTGGCTCTCCTGGGTCTGGACTTCCCAGCCTCCATAATAATATGAATCAATCCCCTATAGCAAATAAATAAATAATCCTTTTCCATTTATCTGGAGAACCCTAACTAATACAAAAATCAAGTAAACTTACAGTTCTAGAAAACTGGAGTATTAGAAGTGCACTTTTGTTAATATTATTGGCTTTTGGCATAAAACCAAGTATAAAAGATAGTGAGGAGCTTAGAAAAGAAGCTGTGGGTATCTAAGCAAGAATGCAAAAGAACAGATTCAATAATTTGGTTATTTTCATGGTTGGAAAAAGAATCTGCTTCTCATGCCTAAATAATAAGAGAAAAAAAACTGAGAAGGCCTAAGAGAAAAAAAATTAAATGATGAGTATAAATTAATATCAAAGTAAGAATCACAAAAGCATGGCCATCATATCCAATGCCAAAACTTCTGAATGGACTAAAATGTCCACTAAAAGAAAAAAAAGTCACAGGCATCCAGAATATTCTTTCAAATGAAAAAAATGGCTCAAGGAAGAGGCTAAAGTTATGACCGTTCCATCAAAGACTGGTCAGGTTTTTCCAGGGTGCCTGTAATTAAATTGAGAGGGGAAGAGCATGGGAGGAGAAAAGTAAGCATACATACACATACACACATACACACACACACACACACACATATATATATCTCAAATTTAAAAAGTTTTTCTGTAAAAGAACTGTGTATAGCTATTAGCACATGGGACTGACTATAATCAAATAGATAATAAGCTAACTACATTTTTGAGAGGTTGATATTGTCAAAAAAAAAAAAAAAACTATAAGGCTGGACCGTGACTCTTCATAACTTAAAATGACCCCTGAGCTCCCATTATCTGTGGACAGAAGTGGGCCAAGAAGCCTGCTCACCTCCAAAGAAAAGCATGTTCCCCAGTGCCAACCTCAGATTAGGCAACAGAGGACCACGAGGAAGGAAGAATCCTGAAAAAGGCAGACCAAGGGAACAGAGAAAAACAATGGGAACAAGTTCAGGAAAGGAATCAAGCCACAAGCAAGGGAATATTTCCTTCTCTTAGATCAGGGGACACTGAGCACAGCTGCCCTGTGGGTTTCACCACTAGCCACTGTGTGACTCTGCTCCCTCCCCTTTCTCAACAGATTTGAGTTGCTCTGTCCTTGTCCCTCAATTACATATTGCGAGTATGCAGAGGAGGAAAATAACTTATTTATTTTGCTATTTGGCTTGTTATTGGGGTGGGGGCATGGGGAGAATGAGTGTGTATGTGTGTGTTTAGTTCCTGGGTCACCAGATTGCTAGGAACCACGTATGGACCTGAAATAGAGGCTGCGGAGCGTAACCCTTGGATGAAGAGATGGGTGTCATGCGCTACTCTTCCAGAGGTTGGGTTTGATGCCACTACTAGATGAGACAGTAGAGTGATCTACCTCTAATCTACCTTATCTAGAGAGATAAGTATACTTGCATGTGGGAAGGAGAATAAATGGAATATTTAGTGACTAGATGGGAAGGCTGCTGTCCAAGTTGTTCACAAATATCCCAGTTCCTCTCCTTTCGGGCACAGGCTAAAATCTCACTCCCTTACCACCTTTAAAGTTAGACATGGCCATATGACCTGCTTTGGCCAATGAAAAGTGTGTGGGAATGATATGTGTCACTTCCATGGGGAACTTTAAGAATCAGTGCAGACACTGTTGGTGGGGATGTAAATTAGTGCAATCATTATGGAAAACAGGATGGAGGTTCCTCAAAAAATTAAAAATAGAACTACCATATGATCTAGCAATCCCACTTCTGGGTATATATCCAAAGGAAATGAAATCAGTATGTTGAGGAGATATCTGCACTGCCATGTTCATTGCAGCATTATTAACAATAGCCAAGCTGTGGTGTCTATCAGTGAGTGAATGGATAAAGAAAATGTGATGTATGTTCACAGTGGAGTAGTATTTAGCCTTAAAAAAGAAGGAGATCCTGTCATTTCTGACAATACAGATGAACTTGGAGGGCATTATGTTAAGCAAAATAAGCCAGGAACAGAAAGACAAATACTGTATGATCTCACTTATATGTAGCATCTAAAACAGTCGGATTCACAGAAACAGAGAGTAGAATAGTAGTTACCAGGGGCTGGGGAGCAGGAGGAATGGGTAGATGTTGGTCAAAGGATACAAAATTTCAGCTAGACATAAGGAATAAGTTCAAGAGATCTATTGTACTATTGGTGGCTGTGTATGATGACAATGTATTGTATACTTGAAAATCACTAACAGTAGATTTTTGTGTTCTCATCACTAAAAAAAGTATGTGAGGGAATGCATATGTCAATTAGCTCTATTTAGCCATTCCACCATGTGTACATATTTCAAAACATCATGTTATAGATCATAAATGTATAATAAATATATACAATTTTTATTTGTCAATTTTTAAAAAATGATTAAATAAATGGATAAGGTTTTTTTTGTTGTTTTTTTCAGAAAATCTGTGCACAATCCCCCGCATACTGTTTCCTTCTGCTGTGATGACGGCCAGTGTGCCTGATGCTGGCTGCTCCATTAACTTAAGCCTCTGGATGAGGACGACTCGGAGCAGAGCCCCTGGCCAACCAATGATGGCATGTAGCTCAAGTGAGAAATAAATGTTCTTTGGTGCAAGTCAGTAAGATTAAAGGCTTGTTTGTTACTGTAGCATAACCTAGCCTATGCTGCCTGCTAAGCTTAGAGATAGTAGGCTTCACTGCAGACCGTAAAATCAGTGGTCTTAACATTGATCAGGCTATGCTCAATATCTGAAAATCCTTTATTAAATGCCAGTCAGTTTTTTTCGGAGAGAAATGATCCAATCTCCTGCGTAGGAGGATTGGTTGCCTGGTTTGGAAAGTAGGATAAGAACAGGGGGCTGGAAGTCTCACTGCTGGAAGAACTAAACTTTCGCTTAGTCCTCCTTTATTTTCAGAACAATGTCTCACCTCTCCTCCTCTGTGCAAGCTGCAAACCTCCCAGTTTCTGCTGGGTAGGGGTAGAGCAGTCACACAGCCACACAGGCTATAAGGGGTAATCCAGGTTCCAGTGCTTTTTGGCAATCAGACCTTCTCTTTTCAGTCACAGGGGTACCTAATGCATGCAAACCCAAGGACTGAGACTTTTCAGATTGTTTTTTCTTTGCTTTATCTCTCTCTCTGCCTGTCTCTCTCTCTCTCTCTCTCTTTCTCTCTCTCTCACACACACACTTAAGTGTTAGCTTGTTTATTTTAATGCGGTTACCTGCCTGTCATCTGCTTTCTAGCTCCTAATAAGTATGGTCATTTCTTATGTGCTGTTGTCTCTTTTCTTAATCTCTTTGTGTATTTATTGATTTTTTTAAATCCTTTACTGTCATTTTAGTGGGCTTTGGGGTGGAGTCAAGATAAAACCATGCATTCACACAGCCAAGTTTAACCAAAACCCTCTACCAGTTACTAATTCCACTTAAAATTCATAACATTACTTGCTGCCATGAGGAAATTAGACTTATTTATCAGTTAATTCATAAGTATTTACTGTGAAATTCACATACCATATGGAAGATTCTGTCATAGGAATAAGAAAAAGTAGAAGCCAGTTTTATTTTATTTAGTAGTCTCTCGGTCTCTCAGAAGCAGTGTCTCTCTCTCTCTCTCTCTCTCTCACCCTCTCTCCCTCCCTCCCTCCCTTCCTCCCTGCCACCAGCTGGGTTCCTAGAGGGTAGGAATCATGTATCACTCATCTTTGTAGCCCCAGAACTAGTTCAATAATGATTATTTAATAATCAATAAATGTGGAATATCTATAACATAGTTCCAGCCCTCAAAGAACCTCCAGTTCATCTAAAGAATGGGTATGTTGGCAGATACAGATAGATAATACAAGACAATAAATTTTAAGAGAATAAATACTAATAAAATCAGGCTGATTTTTTTAACCAATAAATGTTCTTCAAAACAAAAAAAATCAGAGGCTCAGAGAGAAGAAGCAAATTGTTCAGCATCACAAAGTATTGTAATTACTACTCACTCAAGTATTTATACCCAAACTTGATCTAAAAAAGGCTCAGTCAGCTAGACCCCAGTTAGGTAGCAGCTTTTGGGGGGACACATTCAAACCATAGCATTCTGCCCCTGGCCCCCAAAATTTATGTGTTGGAAACTTTATCCCCAATGAAATAGTGTTGAGAAGTGGGACCTATAAGAGGTGATTAGGTCTTGAGAGCTCTATCCCTGTGAATAAACTGATACTACTGTCAGGTTGGCAGTCTGTTCTTGGTCCTTGGTGTGCTCTTCACTGAATAATGACCAGACACACCCGTAGTAGAGCCAGCACAAAATGAAGTTTATTGAGGAAGAGAGAGATAGGTTTATAGAGCAAGATACATTTTTGTAGCAGATAATGTACAGATAATGAACAGGCCCCCTGTCATAACAAAAGGCCCTGGCTATGGTCTGGGGTCCTGTTTTATATTGTCTGGATTGGGCCCTCCTTGTGATTCAAACGTCACCATTGAACCACTTAGATGGACAGTTAATGACATGATAATTAGCCTTAGATTACTCTAGGTCATTTTTCTGACCCTATTGTGCCTGAGCTGTCTGGCCCATGGGCTGGGAAATTCTCCGCCTTCTTTTGCAGATGAGTAGGGTGTTCCTCCTTCCCCCAGGTGTGGCAATTTCTGGGAACAGGATCAAGGTGGGGCAGCACCAAGATGGAGTACCCACCCTTGTCCTTCCCCAGGTGTGGCAATTGCTTAAGGCAGCATCAAGGTGAGGCACCTGCTTTTGTCCCTAGGAGAGCCAGAGATCCCTTACTGTCTACCTAACACTATTATTGAGGCAGTGGGTTCCTTATAAAAGGATGAGTTCTCTCCCCTTCTTTCTCTCTCTCTCTCATTCATGCAATGCCTTCTGCCATGTTATGACACAGCAGAAAGGCCCTCACCAGATGCCAACAGATTGCTCCTTAATGCACCAGCCTCCAGAACTGTAAAAAAACAAATTTCAGTTCTTTATAAATTACTCAGTCTTTGGTATTCTGTTATTGTGGCACAAAGTGGATTAAGACAGAAATTGGTACCAGCAGTGGGGTATTGCTATAACAAATACCTGAAAATGCAGAAGCAGCTTTGGAACTGGATGATGAGTGGAGGCTAGAACGGTTTTGAAGTGAATACTAGAAAAAGTCTATATTGCCCTGAACAGACCATTAAGGGCAATTTTGGTGAGGGCTCAGACGTCCTCGGAAGAAAACAGGTGTATAAAACGTCTGAATCTTCTTAGAGACTATGTAAGTGGCTGTGATCAGAATGTTGGTAGAAATATGGACAGTAAAGGCCATTCTAAGGAGGTTTCAAATGGAAAGGAGGAACAATGTATTGGAAATTGGAGGAAAGGTCATCCTTGTCATAAATTGGCAGAGAACTTTGCTGAATTGTGTTCCTGCCTGAGGGCTTTGTGGATGCCAGAAGTTAGGAGTGATAAACTAAGATATTTGGCAGAAGAAATTTCTAAGCAAAATATTGAAGGAGCTACATGGCTACTTTTAACTGCATATGATAAGATGCTAGAGGAGAGAAATGATTTTAAAATGAAGTTTATTAATATAACTGAAAGGGAAACAGAGAGGAAAGTTTTAGAAAATTTGCAGCCTTGTCACATAAAGAGTGAAAAGGCATCTTTAGGAGAGCAAAACAAGGGCATGGCCAAGTGACTGCTAAAGAGATTATAACAAATTGAAGGGAACTGGATATTATTCATCAAGACAATGAGAAAAAGATCCCAAAGGTATTCCCAAGATCTTTGAGGCTGCCCCTCCCATCTAGGACCTTGGGGGCACAGCCTTCCAGAGAAGTGCCTGCAGGACCTCAGCATGCACTGCCCTGAGCCACCTCAAGTGTCTGCTCCCACATTCTGACATAGTACTCCCTGGTCTCCCCAGCCATGGCTCAAGCAGGCCCAGACACTGCTCTGGCCACTGCTCTGGAATGTACAGGCTGTAAACCTTGGCAGTGCCCATGTGGTGCCAATTCTGCAGGCATGCAGAATGCACAAGCTGTGCAGCCATAGAAGCCTCCACCTAGATTTCAAAGGAGGTATTGGACAGCCTGGGGGCTCAGGGAGAAACCTGCTACAGGGATGGGACACCACAAAGAGTCCCCACTAGGACAATGACTAATGGAATAATGGGAGTGGGGCCACCCCTGAGACCCCAGAACTGTAGAGCTACCAGCATGTATCACCAGCCTGGGAGAGCTGCAGACAGGAGATGCCAAGCCATGAGAGCTGCTATATAAGCTGAGCCCAGCAAAGCCATGGGGTGGTGCTGCCCAAGGCCTTGGGGGCCCCACACTCACCCCATGTGTCCAAGAGATGACACCTGGAGCAAAAGGTCATTCTGGAGTCTTAAGATTTAATGTTGTCTGCCCTGTTGGGTTTTGGACTTACATTGAGGCCAGTTATTCCTTACTTCTTGCTTATTTTTCCATTTTGGAATGGGAATGCCTGTCTCACCATTCTGGAATCACACAACTTGTTTTGATTTCATAGGCTCCCAGCTGGAGGGGAATTTGCCTCAAGATGAATTGTGCCTTGAGTCCCACCCATATATGATTCAAAGGAGACTCTAGACTTTGGACTTTTGAGTTGATGCTTGAACAAGTTAAGACTTTTGGGGCTACTAGGATAAAATGAATGTATTTTCCATGTGGGAAGAACATAAATTTTTGGAGGAATTCTAAAGGAGGAATGCTAGAGTTTGAACTGTCTCCCAAAGTTCATGTGTTGGAAACTTAATCCTCAATGCAACAGTGCTGAGAGATGGGACCTTTAAGAGGTGTTTAGGCCATAAGGGCTCTGCCCTCATGAATAAACTAATGCCATTATTGAGGGAGTGGGTTTGTTATCACAGGAGTGGGTTTCTTACAAAAGAATGAGTTTGGCCCCTTCCCTCTTTCTCTTGCCCATGTGATGACTTCTACCATGTTATGACACAGCAAGAAGGCCCTCATCAGATGCAGCCTCACGGTCTTGGGCTTCCCAGCCTCCAGAACTGTGAGCCAATTAAATTGCTGTTCATTATAAATCACCTAGTCTATGGTATTCTGTTATAGCAGACAAAGATACTTCTCTATCCCTTTCTTCTAAATTCTCAAAAACACAGACAAGGTGAAGTCCCAGTGTCCTCGGGGCAGGGGTGGGTGAACCTGGATGACTAAATCTGAGGCACACATGCCATTTATTGAGCATTCTCTCTGGGCCATCATTTCTATGCACTTTAGCTCATAAGGTCCAACCCTGATAGCAACTCCACTCAATAAATAAAGAGCTTGAGACTTTCTCAAGGTCAGGCACCCCAAATTCTAGCCCAGAGATTTGATCCCCACCCGCAGCTTCTCTCACTTGTATGCTATCTCCATGCTTTTCATTGTAAATGATACTATCTACTTTCTCTGGTGTCCATTTTTTCTCCCATGTCCCCCTACCCTCGCCTCACTAGGGAAAAGTGCCCAGGAGCAATGGGACAGGCCAAAGGCAGGCAGACAAAGGGCCAGAATGGCTGAGACATGCTGAACCTTACATCTCAGAGGGGCTCTCTGAACAAAGTCACAGCAACCAACCAAATCTGAGAGATGCTCTGAAGTCTTCATCCCTGACCACTCAGGTGACGTTGAGAAAGAAGACAAAGTGTAACACAGAGCTTCTTGAAGATGTCTCTCGTTTGAGAGAAAAGGGAAGAAATTACAGGGCAAAGCAGAGCTCCATGCAGAAGCTTGTAAATGAGAGAGTGGAGACAAGGAGGGGCTGATGGACAGACAGCAGCAAGTCGGGTACCCTGCTTGGTAGAGGAGAAATGGCTATGCTAGGTTTGCTGAGATAATTCCCTGGAAAGTGCCAGAGGGTTTGCACAGATGCTGGTCTATGAACTCCCACCCAAATGGCTCCAGTGTACAAGGACAGGAAGCAGCTTTCAAACCTGCCCAAAATCCCAGATGGGAGTGGGAGGGTTGAGTTAGAAGCTTGCGGGGAGCTGAAGTGCCCCAAAATGATGGAGTCCTCAAATCAGGTTGAAAATCTCCACTCCTGCAGTCTGATTACCAAGACTTTGATGGCTCACCTTCTAGCTGTTAAAGTCCCAGAATTTGAGGCTTCCACTCCTAATCCTGGGTAGCATTAGCAATGGAGAGCAGATATGTGAATCAGGCAGGAAAATCACAGTAAACTTGCACAAAATGAGGAGTCCGAGGCAGGAGCAAGTAGAAGCCAATTGCTCTAGCCTCTTCATTTTGGTTCAGAAGTTCTTGCAGTTTCATTTTTAAAGTCCCTAACCAAATGACTAGCCAACTTTTTGAGAGTCTCAAATACCCTGGTTTTTCTAAATCAATGGGTGAAATTGGATAGGTTCAGCCAATGTGAACAAGGATGGAAGACATGCTAGTGAGCCAATGGGAAAGGGCTGGGGGCGCTTCAGAGGTGGAAGGAGAACGTGTGGATGGAGGCCCCACCTGCTGAGGACTTTCCCTGTTCCAGACTGCAGTGTAAGGCACTTCAGAGACGTTATCCTGGTTAATCCCATGATGAGAAAACTGAGGTTCAGAGTAGTTCAGTGGCCGGGCAAATAACAATTGTAGCAAAACTGGCTTTTGAGCCCAGGTCTTTCTGATTTCAAAGCTTATATTATTTCCCCTACACATGCAAGAAGAGAAGCACCATGTCCTATAACTCCAGACCACATCCAAGACAAACAAGCTACTTTATCTCACTGTCTCCCATGGTAAGAGTCAAATTGGAGAAAGCCCTAAAATATAGTACCCCTAGGATGCTACTCCAAGTTAATTCTTTTTGCTCCTTCATAGTCATATATCAGGATGGGCTAAGGGTTGGGGGAGACTCATCTCTCTCTCTCTCTCTCTCTCTCTCCCCTCCACCCCCCGTCTCTCTCCCTATAGTGGATGAAGTCACTCAGTTTTTGCCAACTCACTCCACACCCCCCACCCCCAGCTCCAACAGTCTCTCTGGCCTTCTGATCTTCGGCAATGTATTCATGTATTCATTTAAAAGTTCTGTCTGTGCTGAAGCCGGTGCTGCTTGTAATTGCTGGCGGCCAAAAGCTGTTCTGTTTTTTCTGGCTGAGTGTACCAGGCAATCATCATCTGTAATTATTTCAAGTCTTGTTACAGATGGAACTTCGAGGTTTTCAGTCTTAAGCAGAATTCATTATTCAAATGTCTCCAGAACTGACAGGAAGGGGTATGGGGCAAGCCTCCCCGTGAGCCCAGGAAACTACAGACAGTTCAGCAGAAGAGGACTGGCCAGGTCATCCGACACCCTGGTGGCCACGTGTAGCTTTTAGCCTCAAATCTGGAAGCTTAGGCCATCATCTCACCCTTGGGACTCCGGTTCCTTCCTATTAACTTGTCGATTTTTTTCACCCCAGCCTTTCCCAGGGACACAAATGTGACCTTACACATCTCTCTTCTCCCCACAACAAGACCACATTAAGTGTGTCTTTAGATCCCAGAGATGCAATCACAGAATCTCTCTCCACCAGAACTTTCCTCAGGTTAATAGAGAGTTTCCTGGGAATCGAGTTCTGTTGAGAAATGGCAATTTCAAAGCTCTGAGGGAGGGAAGCTATATTCTCAGTGAAGTCGGCTCCCCGGTGCCAGACTCCAGTCCAGCTTAGAAACTGACATTAGCAGCCGCCTTGCTCCCAGCAGCAAGCGCTGCCCCAGCGGTGCAGCCAGCTCCCCTCTGAGACGGAGGGGCCTCCAGAAGGGAGAAGCGGCAGGGAGCCAGGCCTTTGACCAACGCTCTCTCCAGACACTCCCCCGGGACCAGATTTGCAGAGAGAGCAGCTGCAGGGCCAGGCTCTGGAGGAAAATGTGGGGCAACAGTTATTTAGAGACCGGGCCCTTTGTCATACAGGACATAGCCCTCCAAGGGGACCCCATCGGCACAGCCCTCACTCCCATTCCAAAATGACAGGGAGCAGCATGCAGCCGATCTCCTCTCATGTCCTGTCCCTGAGGAAAGAACGAAGTCCCAACATGGACCCAAACGGTAAGAGGCTGCAGGCTCCCTGAGAGGTGACAGCTCTGATTCCACCCAGAGACGCCTGCATCCTACATGCTTCTTCTGCTGCTCCAGCAACTTTCAGACTCATCTTCGGTCTGTGTTCTGCTCCTGCTGTGCCTTGGGTTTCGTCTCTTGCCCTTTGGCCCTGTCATTCTAATTGCTGGATGCAGATTCTTGCTTGTACAATTAAAGTTCTCTCTCTCTCCCTCTCCCCGCCCTTCTTTCTCTCTCTCTCTCTCTCCCTCTCTCTCTCACACACACAGACTTTCTCCACCCTCATCCTTCTCACCCAGCCCCCTTACTCCATTCCTCTCTCACTTCCCCCTCCCCCTCCTGCCTTTCTCACCCTCCCTGCCTCGTTTCCTTTCTCCCTCCCATTTTCTCACTTACTCTCATTTTTCCAGGCTCCCACACACTCCTGGCCCCCCTTCCACGCACATGTGTGCACACGCTCCTATCTGACCCCCTCCCTCCCTGTCGGGGACGCACAGGGACCTGGGAGCAGGCCCTGGGCTGGAGCTGGGACAGCGGGGCAGGCGGGAGGGAGCAGCAGCAGGGAAAGGCAAAACCAGATGGCACCGCAGAAACAGAGGCAGCCCCCACCCTCCCCCACCACCTCCCTCTGGGCAACGTCTGCATGAACCGAACACACACCACTGCACACTCTGCTCCCTGTTGGCTTCAACCTGCCACGACAAGCCTTCTCCATCTAATCATCTCGGTGGGTGTGGATGACGGGCCTACTGTGTGCTCTGGGCTTGCTAGGTGAGCCAGTGGAAAAGAAAGTAACGAGGAAGCCAGAAGCCCATCCAAGTGGCTGATCTGCAGCCTGAGTGGGGACTGCACAGTGCCACGGACAGCTGACTGGCAGATTCCACATTTGGTGCCATCCAGCCAAGGACCTTCCTGTGCTCCACATTCTACGTAAAACTAAGAGAGCAGAACTGGTGATGTTCTGTGTTCCTCTCTTTCTTTATCAGATGATACCACGTAGGTAGTAAGCAGAGAATATTTGATAGTAGAAACCACCTCTGAAAATAGCTGTTATCATCAGAAGAGAAAGGACCTGGTATCTACTGACAACCTTCTATGTGTCAAGGACCAATAGGAACATAATATAGATGATCTATTTAATATCCTTATTTAACCAATGAAGAAACTGAGTCTGAACGGTGCTGCAGGATTTGCTGCTCAGTGGTGGAGCACGACTTGACCTTATTAGGTCTTGCTGAGGCCAAATGTAAGCGCTGGATGAACCGTACCTGTAGCTGTGTGCTCATGCGCCTCCAAACCCTGCACCTAACAAGCCGCCTCGCCGTGGGGTGCTTAGGGTGCTGAAAGGTTGCTGCACCACACAGCCGGGTCCTGGTCACAGGAGGTGCGTGGTTATCTTGGAATGCTAGGGTATATTAATACACGACATAAATGCACGTAACAACATAGGGTTAAATCCCACAGCGGACAATACGTGCCCTGGAGATCTGGGTATTCTGCGGCCTGGACTGACTGACTAGATATCTTAGCTCATTAGGGCTGCTATAACAAAATACCGTAAACTGGGAGGTTCCACAAACAGCACACATTTATATACCACAGTTCTGAAGGCCAGGAAGTCCAAGACCAAGTTGCTGGCGGATTGATAAGGGCCAACTTCCCGGTTCATAGATGGTGCCTTCTCGCCCTGTTATCACGTGATGGAGGGGGCAGGCAGCTCTCTGCAGCCTCTTTTACAAGGGCACTGAGCCCATGAGGGCTTCACCCTCATGACCTAATCACCCACTAACACCATCACATTGGTGATTGAATTTCAACCTATGACTTTTGGGGAGACAGAAACTTTCAGATCACAGCACTAGGCTTCTTGATGAGAGGGGACATTAGCCGAGTGCGGAATGTAGAGACGAGGAAAAGATGGCATCAAATGCCCTGGCAGGGGAGGCATCATAAGGCAAGGCTGGCTGGGGCGGCCCTGTGTGCCGGGGGGAGAGCAAGCCCGCTCCTGGCTGGAGGAGAGGACCACAACCTGGGAAGGTGGGAGACACGGCGCGCAGACAGCAGGGCAGCCCCAGCCGTCCGGGAAGGCCAGGCCAGCGACAGACGCTGAACAGACCTGGTGAGCAAAGGGACTGTTTCTAAGTAGAGGAATGCCTTATGGTGACAGGCTTCTTTTCAAGGAGACTGAACAGGTAGTGGCAGAGAGAGAATTGCAATAGTCCAGGTAAGACGTGATGAAAACCAGAACTTAACTGTGGCAGCAGAAGTAAGAAGAATGTTAGGAATATGAAACACACTTTATTTTTTTTTTTATTTTTTTTTTTTTGAGACAGAGTCTCACTCTGTTGCCCGGGCTAGAGTGAGTGCCGTGGCGTCAGTCTAGCTCACAGCAACCTCAAACTCCTGGGCTTAAGCGATCCTACTGCCTCTGCCTCCCGAGTAGCTGGGACTACAGGCATGCGCCACCATGCCCGGCTAAATTTTTGTATATATATATTTTAGTTGTCCATATAATTTCTTTCTATTTTTAGTAGAGACGGGGTCTCACTCTTGCTCAGGCTGGTCTCGAACTCCTGACCTCGAGCGATCCACCCGCCTCGGCCTCCCAGAGTGCTAGGATTACAGGCGTGAGCCACCGCGCCCGGCCGAAACACACTTTAGAAAACAAAAGGATGTGAGGACTATGGAGCTACGAAGGAGCAAGAGAAGAAGGCTGGGCACACGGGCCTTGGGGCAGCAGGGAAAGCCAGGCGCTGCTGGCGGCCGTGGGCCAGAGAGGATAGGGCTGGGGAGTCCAGACACGCATGTGCCAAGCGTGGGGCAAACCTTTCACTCGACACAAAGCACTGGACTCAGCATCCAGTGGGGAAGATAAAATATATGCCTGTGAAAACAACCAGAACACAAACTACATATGGAACAGATGAACAAATGGAAAATGCTGTAGTGTAAACTCTCTATGTAAATACTAGAATTGCATTTGTAAAGGGAAGGAAGTGAGGTTCAGCAACTTTTCCTGCATTTAAGAATAAAAGAATAAACAGAAAACATTTTGAGCAACTGTTCTTTTCTTCTCTCATTCTTCTTCTTAATCCCTCCGTCTTCTCCCTCCTCCTCCCCTTCCCTCTCCCCCACAACACCTCACCCCTACTCCTTCCCTCCTCTCCGGCTCTGCTTCATGAATTTTCATGCTCACACTGCCGGGAAATCAGACAGCAGGCTCCACTGACCTTTGGCAGGCTCTACAGCTTTCTATTCCTGCCACACCCAACTTTCACAGAATGTTTTTTTATTTAGTTGGTGGCAATTCTGAGTTGGAGGTTGCAGACAGATGTTTCTCCTTCCTGAGACTCGGGAAGATTGCAGGGAGGTGGGGCTAGGCAGGGAAAAGTGTAAACATACATAATAGTAATACCACCAAAGTCAATTTGGCTCTGTGAGCTTTTCTGGTATCTTCCCCTGCGAATCTTGAGGAGTCAAAGCAGCACACAGCAAGCTGGGCCATGGCAGGCCCTGGGGAAGGAGCCAGCCCTGGAGAGGCGTCCAGGGAAAGGGCAGCCCGAGTTCAGGCAGGCACCAGGGAGAACCCAAGACAAAGAGCAGGGAGCCTCAAAGCTGGTGGAGCCAGTGATGGGCAATACCAGGGCGCACAGAGAAGCAACAGCACCGGGTATCGGAGGCCTTGTCCACTCAGAGCAAGTCCCCAAGGCCCCACTGGAAACCAGAACAGTGTGCCAGCTCAGCTCCAGTAAGGAGAGTGGCAGCAGGGAAGAATCCTGTCCACAGAGTGTGAGCACCTCCCTCATGACAATGCCAGGCTCCTCACTGTGCCGTCTAACCCGTAAGTAGCAATGCCAGCATCGCTGTGAAGTAGTAGCGTCATCCTCATGTTGCAAGGGAGGAAAATGAGCCTCAGTGAGGCTGTTTTGCCTCAGTCACACATAGCAAGGAGCAAAGTTGAGACTCCCATCCAGGAAAGAGACGAAGGCTGGAGAGAAACTGCAAGAGCTAGACCTTGCTCCTAGAAATGCGGCTAACACACGTGGTCCAACACATGCCCAGGTGGCCCCACATCCAACCCACAAGTATCTGATGAGCAAGGCCTGAGCGTCTGTCCCACCAGATCAGGGTTGGATCGTGCTCCTGGGGTTCACCTAGGCCTGCACGTGCCACCCAAACTCACCTCGCCGAGAGCAAAGGGGGTGCTGGGGACCGGCTGGGCTTGTCTTTATTTGCCTAAGATTTGGAGCTACAGTGAAACAAGAAGATTAAAACAATTACTGAAAGTTCCTTCCAGCAAAATATAAGATCCTACAATCAAAGTGTCCACAGCTCGACCGAGAATACAAGATAAGACGCCTTGGGATCTGGAGTCAGCTCCGATAGCTGTGGAAGAGTGAAGAGCAGAGGAGGAACAGGAACTCCTCATTCTGAGTAACCAGAAACTCACCAGCCAGCCACAGCTGGAGGCCCTGGAGGTGGCCTTCTGACCACTGCAGCTCCAGGCCAGTTTGCAGCAAGAGGGATGAAGCAGGCCCCCCGGGGAGGTTGTGGGAATTCTACAGCAGCTTGGCTTTGCAGCCTGTGGGCACCATAGAATTCTCTGGGCCCCTTCCATTTCTGGTGTTCCGTGACCCAGGAAATGTGTGACATGATGCTGCCAAAATATTGGGGAATGATTCCCATTCAGAAGTGTTCATTAAACTCCTGCTCACATTTGCACATGCACTGTGTTAGTGGGTGGCAAAACACTACAGAACCGAAGAGGAGCTGTGACTCTCTTCTCTAGACAGGACTGCAAGCACCAGACCCGTGTCCCCAGCACTCCTACAATCCGAAGAGGAGAGCAAGCCACATCTACACCTTCTGTCCCCGTGTAGATCAAGAAAAACAAATGGCTCTGCCAGAACCTTCACCACGTAGTAACACTGTCTTATATATGTTTATTATTTTAGAAAATTTTAAAAGCCCTGAAGAAGTGCAATTAAAATATTATAATTATTTGTACTGGAGTATTTGTTTTCATAAACCCCTATTAAAAATATATGTATGCAAATTTGGAGAGTTTTTAGCATTCTCATGAGCCTGCCACCTCCTTCCAGGTCCAACATATTTGCTTTATGGAAATGTGTTGGTTGGCTTCCTTTAAAAGTTATTATTATTTGGTTGTAAAGTTTTTTTTTTCCCCATTTCCCTCTCACGCTGGCGAAATAATTAATTAGTTGCAGAGGGTTTTTGTCTTTGTGTGTTTTCCTTCCTTTCTAGACCAGATTGGGAACTCAATGGGGAAGAGGGTGACAGAATCCAAATGCAAAGCAGCACCATTCTCAGATGAGTCACCACCAGACATTCTGAGAGGCCCAGATTTCATACTATCTTGCATTAATTGTTAATCGTTTTTCCAAAAGCATCAAAGCCCTTCATAATATGTTCTTACTCCAGAACTATCCCTGGGAGACACAGAGCTGGTACCGCAGGGTCGGAGCACTACAGCCTACTGCTCCGGGTCTCGCACCGCCCCGCACCTACACGGGGACTCGGACAACTGACAGGCACCCCGCACACTGGTGGGAAGTGCTGTCCCAGCAATAAAAACAAAGTGGTTCTGTGTTTCTGTCTGAAGCTTTCTCTCTATGTCACCGGATTGCCCCCTGCCCTCATACTGGGCAGCCTTCTTTAGTTAAAAACAACCAGCTAGTCACTGGTTAACTTAAGTTTAAGAGGAAAAAAGGTACTTATAGGAAGAATATGGGCGTGCTCACTAAAGCAATGGGAGCCCTCAACACCCAAGCCTGGGGAAGGCCAGGAAGCAGCGCCAAGTGCATCATGGCATTTCTCTGGGGCAGTCCCTGGGCAGCTCAACTCTGACCATCTTTATCTCCCCATCTGCCCCCGAGACTATCTGGCCTTGGTTGGGCTGGCTGGGGCTACGTGCAAGTTTATCCCTGAACTCGGCAGGTCGGGGTTCTCCACTGGCAACCCCACCAAAAGCACATGGAATGCAGAAGGTCAGCTCCTGGCGGAGGGTTGGTGAGTGTTGTGACCACAGAGGGAGTGGGAAACCTTGCGGCATCCACTGGTCCTCTCTTGGGGCAGACGAGGGTACGCAGTGTCCTGCCTTCCCGTGACAGCACTAGTGGGAAGCCCAGGTCCCCTCCCCTGTCCCACCACGACACTCCTCATCAGGCAGCTGTCTTCTTCCACCCTTATCAGGGGCTGCCCTGTGCGTCGGATTTGACAAGCCTCACTCCCAAGGAGACAAGAATCTTCTGGAATTTCCTCATCGCTGAATGGCCCAGACAGGGAGGGGAAGGGGGCGTACAGAGAGGGAAATAAGCAAACTTCTCACACATTCCGATTTTCCATGTCTCGCCTTCGCAAACGGCACTTTGTTTTGTCAGTGGCCAGCCCTGCAAGGTCTGCATGATTTCCTAGCTGTCCACACAACTTTTGTCTTTCTTGCCGGGAACTGATTTGCCAAGTACACTCAGAGTCCCAGGCAGTGGAGAGTCAACATTAATTTTATCCTCTCATTTATTAGTGGGTCAATTGTTCTCTCTTGAATCTCTTTCTTCCTTAATATAATTTCAACTACAAAAAAGCTGCCCAAGACTCCTTGGGTGGTTTTTCTAGCACTGTGGAGTGAGGCTTTTCTTCTACTGTGATCTCGATCTTCCCTCCTGGCTTCCACCGAGGAAGGACATTCTGGGACTCACTTGTCCTGCACGTTTCCAAAAAAGACATGTTCTTTTACCTAGAGATCTTGCTGTAAGACATCTTTTATGAGGCACAGCTGAAAGGATCTTATCCCCGAATTCTTTCTTCATCAAAAGGAATAGTCATCTTCTGAACTTGCAAAGACAAAAAGTCCCTCAGAAGACCTCAGATTTTCCTCCATAGATAAAATCCTGCTCTCCCTGATGTTTCTCAGCAGTTTTCTACAATTTCCAATTATTGTTGTAGGAGGTCAGCCCCCAGGGTACCATGTGGAGACACTTGGATTCCATGGTTCACGCCAGAGTCCAGGCCTCTCTCCTGGTTTGCTCAACAGTCTTTATTCCAAGCTTGCACAAAGGCCCACAAAAGCTTGGTATTGAGATTGTAAGTGACCACAGCTGAGAGACACAGAAGACACACTGGTTGATAGAACTCACTGGCTGAGATTTTTAGCAAAACCTAATCATACAAAATGTAATAGATAAAAAGGTGAAGTACTTCACATAGGTCCAGAAAAAGAAAAAAGAGACCCACTGAGTAAAGTAAGAGACATGTGCTTTGAAGCAGCTCGTGGGAGGAAGACGTGGGTGGCAGCACATGGTAAAATGACCATGAGTAAATGGTATTGGTCCCGTTCCCCGCTGCTGTGTAACAAACCAGGCCCAATCCCAGCAGCACTTTTTTTCCAGAAATCGACAAGCAGACTGTACCATTTATATAGGAATACAAAATTCAATACAATATATCTTTTTAAATGACAAATTTGGAGTACTCACACTTCTGGATTTCAAAACTTACTATAAAGCTGCAATTACCAAAACAGCATGGTACAGGCATGGGGAAAAATGTAGATCAGTGGCACAAAATTGAAAGTCCAAAAATAAATCCTTATATTTGTGGTAAATTTATTTTGACAAAGATGCCAAGGCAATTCATTGAGGAACAGTTCTGGGATAACTGGATATCCACAAAAATGAACTTAGACCTCATACCATACACAAAGAATAACTCAAAGCAAATGCTCTACATCACATGCATGGCAACAGTCTTTTTCACTTTTATCCAGTGGGTAGAATTAAAACCAATAAAAGGAAACTATAGAAAGAAAGATTGAGACATAAGGCAAGGAGGAACTTTCCAGTCAAATAAGGAGATGTTGAAATCTCCATACCTGGAAAGATTCAAGAATAGGCAGAATAAAGCTTCAGCAATAACATAGTCAAAGGTAATCAAGCCTTCGACTCAGAACTCACTAATCGTATTGTGGAAACCTCTCACATGCTTGCTAGGTTTTGGTCCATTTGACCTGGCAATTGAGGACAAATGTATGTAGAAATTTTCCACTATTCACTATTCCATCCTTCTGATGGATTTATCAATTTCCTCCTGTAGCTCTGTCAATTTTTACTTTGTACATTTTGAAGGACTTTTATTAGATGTATACATATTTACCCTCTTAATGAATTGAACACTCTTTTATTATGAAGCAATCCTTTAAATGTCTCAAAGTCTCCTTAAATTCTCTCATTTTCAATCTTTTGATGTAACCTCATGTACAGGCAACTTCCATTTAAGTTCAACAATTTGCTCTTGACAATCAGGCCTCCTAAGGAAAAACAACAGTCAGAAGCCCAATCTGCATTATTTTATTTTTCCAACAACCCATTACACATCAACTACACACCCTGATCTAGTTCCTAAAACATAAGTATACACAGTAAAATGCCTGTACGTCAGTAACAAACTTGTTAGGTTATAAGATATTTAAAAACATCCCTTCTCAATCATCAAAAATCAACACGGTCATTAACAAAAAGTTTCCTTATTTGCAGTAAGATCTCCTCCATTTGATCATTTTTCTTATTCATTTTGCTTTCTTTTTCACATTTTTTTCAACATTTTTCTCGACTTTCTTGGAGACTCATTCTCTTTGCACAATTTTCTTCACCGCTTTCTCAGCTTTCTTGGGGACTTGTCTCACAGCACAGAGCTAAATGAGAAAGGCTCTGTAGACACATACTCGGTACAAGTGTGCAATGGCAGAGAATCACTCAGCTGGGGACAACTCTGAGATGCCTTTCAGCAACCTCCACAGTGAACGTTCTCCTTGCCACCACTTGTCGAGATTTCTTAAATCTCTACACATGATTTGACCAATTATATTTAGAAAAGAACTTTTTATGTTCCTTGAAATCATTTTGCTAAAAATTGAGTTGAGTTTGATGGGTATAAATACAGAATTTCCCCACAAATCATCTGATGAAAAATGTCATACTGGGAGGTTCTATAAAATGTGGCTAGTAAAAGCACTTTCCACTAGCAATGTATGAACTGGAGAAAAATTCTGCAATTATGCCTATATCTGAGTGTTTCTTAGTCCAATCTATCAACATATGTCTTGTAAATCATAACTTTAGTCTATTTATATTTATTGTAGTATTGATATATTTGAACCCATTACTACCGTATAATTTACTCTTTTGTTTATCAGCTTTTTTTGTATTTCTATCCAGTCTTACCTTTCTAAAAATATAACCTCCCTCTAATTAAACAGAACTTTTAGCTCATTCATACGTCCTTTGATATCCTTCCCAAACTCACCGTGTTTACATTATTCTACAAATTTAATTCTGGATCACCATGAATAAATTTCCCTTTTTGAAAAAACAACCCACTTAGGTATTTTAATACCTTTAATTCTTTTACATTGGTAAAATATTCTAGATTATTCTCTTTTAGTATTTAAATATTTCATTCAAAACTATTTTCAGTAAGGATCTCTGTGTGACAATTGAGAATAGTTCTATAATGCCTTCATATATGAATAGTAATTTGGCTGGATATAACTAGAATAAAACCTTAAATACCTTTTTATAAAGCACTATTTCAGACGTTTATCTTCCTATCAGGGAGGTAGAAATCAGGAAAGAATGACTACCCCACTCCACAACAAAAAGAGAAGCAAACAGGTTCATAATTTTTCTTGAACCAACTGGAATTTTGAGCTCACGGGGAAATCAACAGTCCCCAAATCTAAGGAGAGACATGTGCCTACAGGAGATATGAGATGCAAGCACTGGTTTGCCTTGACAAGAAGCATCTGACAGTAGTGAGGAGGACTCCACTAGGGGAGTTGGCAAATTGGTGGAGGATGAGAGGGCACTGGTGAGAGGTGATTAAGCTTCTAGAACAGTGGTCCCCAACCTTTGTGGCACCAGGGACCAGTTTCATGGAAGACAATTTTTCCATGGACCCGGTTGAGGGTGTGGTTCTGAGAGGTGGTGGAGCTCAGGCAGTGATGTGAGCAATGGGGAGCAGCTGTAAATACAGATGAAGCTTTGCTCTCTCCCCACCACTCACCTCCTGCTGTGCAATCTGGTTCCTAACAGGCTATGGACCAGTACCAGTCTGTGGCCTGGGCATTGGGTACCTCAGTTCTAGAGGGCACAAGAACTGGGAGAGGCCAAACACTCTTATAGTCTTTCTTTACAAACCCCACTGGGTGCACACAGAGAAGATTGGGAGACTCCTGAGAGTGTCGCTTGTGGGTACAGACCTTCAGGAGGGGCAATAGCCCCCCGGTTCCCTTGTCCTCTATCCCGTCTCCAGAATAAAGCCTTCACTGGTGGAGCAAAAACTACTGTCACCCTTGGGGCACTGGTGAAGACCTATTGTAGCTGGAGAAAGGTAACATTCTTCTACCCCTAGGTAAGGAGAACCACACTGCATGAAAAAGGCCACATCCCCAAGATCCACCAGCAAAAAGATTGCAACTTACTGAAGGCTCAGATGATCATTAGCATTTTTTAGCAATAGAGTATTTTTTAATTAAGGTATGTACATTGCTTTTTTAGACATAATGCTATTGCACACTTAATAAACTACCATATTGTGTAAACATAACTTTTATCTGCACTGGGAACCTCCAAAGTTTGTGCAACTCACTATATTGCAATATTCACTTTAGAACAAAACCCACAATAACTTTGAAGTATGCTTGTAGATCTCAGACTTGGGGTTGAAGAATCTGGCAACTCAGAGACATCAAAGACAAAATAAGCACCCCCCAACAAAGGCCCACTCTCTATAGTCCAAAGACCAGGAAAGAGGTAGCCTAGCAAGACAGAAAATTTTGGACAACAACCACTCAATTCCAGACAGACATCACTGAAAAAGCAATAGCTATATCCACACACATGCTAGCAGAAGTCAAGTGAGGAGCCTGGACTTTCACCCTCACCAAGCTGTACAAATGCACTTCACCGTCCCTGCTGGGGGGTATCAGGAAAGACCAAGTAGGAAGTCAGGACTTCATCTCCATCAACCAGTAAGGAAACCTCCCCCCCAAACACAGCTCCAGTGGAGACCATATGGAGAGCCTGAGCCTCCACTCTAACCCATCAGTAGCAAGGTGTTCCTCCCCGTCCCTCCTGGAGTGGTGCCAGAGGAAGCCTAGTGAAGAGTCAGGACTTTCATTATCACCCAGCCTTAATCACACCACATACACTGCATTGTCAGTAGAGAAAACATGGAAAACCAGAACCCCCAACCCCTCTCCTGCCCTGGGTGTCGCTAGTGAGTGGGGAACCTGGACTTCTGCTTCTACCCATCAGTAGTGAGGCAGAAACTCTCCCTTTTCCTTTTGGAGCAGTGTTGGCAAAAGCCAACTAATGCAAATTTAATAAGATCTAAGTCTCATAATATCACGTAAAAATGTTTCAATTGAAAAACCACTATTCATACCAAGAACAAGGGAAATCCCAACAGAGTTTTTTTTTTTTAAAAAAAGATGATTGATAGATGTCAACACTGAGATGAAAGAGATGTTAGAATTATCTGACAAAGATTTTAAAGCAAACATCGTATTTAAAAAATATATTTCAACAAGCAAGTACAAATATACTTGAAATGAAACAGATGAAAAACTCGAAAGCTTCAGCAAAGAGATAGAAGAGAGAAAGAAGAACCAAATGGAAAATCTAGAACTGAAAAAAATGCAATAACTGGAGGAAAAAGTTCAGTGGTCAGGCTTAATAGCAGAATGAAAGAGACAGAAGAAAGAGTAAGTGAATTGGAAAATAAAACAATAGAAATTACCCAATATAGCTGATGCAGTGGCTCATAACTGTAATCCCAGCTACTCAGGCGGGTAAGTTGGGAGGATCACTTGAGCCCAGAAGTTCAAGACCAGCTTGGGCAACACAGGGAGACCCTGTCTCTTAAAGAAAGTTTTTTTAATTAGTTGGGCATGGCTCATACCTACAATCCCACCTACTTGGGAGGTTGAGGTAGGAGGATTGCTTGGGCCCAGGAGTTCAAGGCTGCAATGAGCTATGATTGCACTCCAGAGTGAGACCCCATCTCTAATAAAAAAAAAAAAAAAAGTTATCCAATGTGAACAATGAAGATAAAACAGACTGGGAAAAAAATAAAACAGAGCCTTAGCTATCTGTGGGACTATAACAAAAATATAACATTTGTGTTATTGGAGTCCAAAAAGAGATGAGAAGGAAGGCAGGCTGGAGGACATTATGTTAAGGGAAATAAGCCAAGCATAGAAGGGTAAACGCCACATGTTCTCACTCATATGTGGGGGCTGAAAAAGATTGAACTCATAGAGGCAGTGAATAGAATTGTGGTTGCCAGAGTGTGGGAAAGGTAGTGGGGAAAAGGGAATAAAGAAGGTTGGTTATATGGGCACAAAAATACAGTTAGAAAGAACAAGATTGAGTGTTCATTAGCACAATAGAGCAACTCTACTTAATAATAATTTACCGTATATTTCAAAATAGCTAGAGAAGTAGATTTGAAATGTTCCCAACACAAAGAAAAAAATAAATGTTTGAAGTGATTGAGATCCTAATTAACCAGATTTGATCATACACATTATATGCTTATATCAAAAATCACATGTACCGGCCGGGCGCGGTGGCTCACGCCTGTAATCCTAGCACTCTGGGAGGCCGAGGTGGGCGGATCGTTTGAGCTCAGGAGTTCGAGACCAGCCTGAGCAAGAGCGAGACCCCATCTCTACTAAAAATAGAAAGAAATTATATGGACAGCTAAAATATATATATAGAAAAAATTAGCCAGGCATGGTGGTGCATGCCTGTAGTCCCAGCTACTTGGGAGGCTGAGACAGGAGGATCGCTTGAGCTCAGGAGTTTGAGGTTGCTGTGAGCTAGGCTGATGCCACGGCACTCACTCTAGCCTGGGCAACAGAGTGAGACTCTGTCTCAAAAAAAAAAAAAAAAAAAAAAAAAAAAATCACATGTACCTTATAGATATGTACAACTGTCATATATCTATAAAAAATTAAAAATTAAAATAAGTAACTAAATGATCAATTTAAAGTTAAAAAAGAAGTCAGGGCTAAAAGAGTAGTCAAAGAAATAATGGCTAAAACCTTCCCAAACTTGACAAGAGTTATAGAACTACAGATTCAAAAAACCGACCAAACCCTAAACAGTATAAATTCAAAGTAATTGAAACACATAATAATTAAGTTCAAAAAACTAAAGAAAAAAAAATCTTAAAAACCACCTGAGAAAACTGACACCATAACTACATGAAGGAAAGCAATTTAAATGATAGTGGATTTATCATCAGATAAAGTGGCACAATATTTTTTAAGTGCTAAAGGAAAATAGTTGTCACTCCAGAATTCTATAACCAGTGGAAATATCCTTCAAGAATGAAGAAGAAATCAAGACACTCCCAGATAAAAAAAAAAAAAAAAACCTAAGAGAAATTGTTGTCAAAAAACCTACCCTAAAAGGATAGCTAAGGGAAGTCCTCTAAACAGAAAGGAAATGATAAAAGAAAGAAACATGGGACATCAGGAAGGAAGAAAGAATATGATAAGCAAACATATGGTTACATAAGTTTCCCTTCTCCTTTTGACTTTTTTCAATTATATTTGATAGTTGAAGCAAAAATGATAACACTGTTTGATGTGGTTCTAAAATATATAGAGAAGAAATATTAAGACAATTATAAATGATGACAGCAAAGGCACATAAGGGAAGTAAAGTTTCTGTACTTCATTTGAATGATAAAATGGCAATACCAGTAGACTGTGATGAATTATGCATATGTAAAATGTAAATCTTTATCCTGATTTGATCATTACACATTGTATACATGTATCAAAATATAACATGTGTTCTAAAAACATACACACTATTATATATCAATAAAAATACAAATAAATAAATACATTTTTTAAAATAAAATAAAATGTAAATCCTAGAAAAAAACTAAAAAAGACACACTCAAAAACACTATAGATGAATCAAAACAGAATTCTGAAAAAATGTTCAAGTAACACAAAAAAGCAGGAAAAAGAAAACAGAGATGAAAAATGGGAAGACAAAGAAAACAAAAACTAAAATAAAAGACTTAAGTACTAACATGTCAATAATTACACTAAATCTAAATAATCTAAATACATTAATTAAAAAAGTGGATTTTTTAAAAAAGATCCAACCATTTACAGTTTACAGGAAACTCAATTCAAATATAGCAATACAGGCAAGTTAAAAGGATGGAAAATATATATATCATGAAAACATTAATCAAAAGATAGTAGGAGAACCTGTATCAATATTGAATAAAATAGACTTCAGAGCAAAGAAAATTACCAGACACAGGGAGACACAATACATAATGATTAAAGAGTGAATTTGCCCTAACAAACACAGCAATCATAAATTTGTATGCACCAAATAACAGAGCTGTAAAACATGTGAAGCAAAATTGATAGAACTGAAAGGCAAAATAGACAAATTCACAATTATAGTTGGAGACTTCAGTAAACCTTTCTCAACAATTAATACAACCAGAGAGAAAATTAGCAAGGATATAGAAGAATTTAACAACACCATCCACCAACAGGAACTATAGAACACTCTACACAATAGTAGAATATGTATTCTTTTCAAGTGCTCACAGAACATATATGAAGGTACTCCATACCCTGGGTCATAAAACGGACCTCAACAAATTTAAAAGAATTGATATCATACAGACTGTGTTCTCTAATTACAATGGAATAAAATCATTATTCCAATTCCAATTACATGGAGTGAAACCATGGGTCAAAAAGAAAGTCTCAAGTGAAGTATCCCAAGAATGGAAAAATAAGCATCACATGTACTCACCAGAAAATTGGTTTCCCTGATCATCACCTAAATGCACATTTGGGAATGATACCAATCGGATATCAGACTGAGATGGGGGTGGGGGGAGGGGATGGGTGTATGCCTACATGATGAGTGCGTTGCGCACTGTCTGGGGAATGGTCACGCTTGAAGGTGCTGACTCGGGGAGGGGGGGTGCGAGGAAGGGATGGGTGTATACCTACATGATGAGTGCAATGTGCTCTGTCTGGGGAATGGACATGCCTGGAGCTCTGACTTGGGGGGACAGGCGGTACATGGGCAACGTATGTAACCTGAACTTTTGTACCCTCATAATAAGCTGAAATAAAAACAAATAATAAAATAAAATAAATAAAGTAAAAAAAAAAAGTAAGTCTCAAGGCAAAATTTAAAAATATATTTAATTGAATGAAAATGACAAAAGAACATATCAAAAATGTGGGGCACAGCCAAAGCAGTGTGGAGAGTAAAATTAATAGCACTAAATGTGTATGTCAAACAAGAGGAAAATCAATAATCCAAATTTCAACCACAAGCATGAAAAAAAAGAGCAAAATATACCCAAAGCAAGCAGAAAGAAGAAAATAATAAAGATAAAAGCAGGAATCAATGAAATTGGAAACAGAAAAACAATAAAAAAATTCAAAAATCAATAAAACTAAGAGCTAGTTCTTTGAAAAAAATCAGTAAAAGTAACAGAGAAGACACAGATTACAACATCAGGAATGAAATAGGTTACATCAACACTGACGATGCAGACATCAGAAATGATAACAAGAATAATATGAGCAACTTTACACATATAAATCTGACAACTTAGATAAAATAGACCAACTTCTCCAAAAACACACACTATCCCAACTCACCTAATATGACACAGATAATTTGAATATCCCTATAACTATTAAGGAAATTGAATTCATAATTTAAAAGCTCCCAAAAAAGAAATCTCCAGGAACAGATGGTTTGGACGTTCTACCAAATGTTTAAACAAGAATTAACACTAATTCTACACTATCTCTTCCAGAAAAATAGAAGAGGCGAGAACACATCTCAATTCATTTTATGAAGCTAGTATTACTGATACCAAAATCAGACAAAGATGGTACAAAAAAGCAAACCACAGACTGACATTCCTCATGAATATGGATGCAAAAAATCCTTAACAAAATATTAGCAAATAGGATTTAGCACTATATAAAAAGAACAGTACACCATATCCAAGTGGGGTTTATTCCAGGGAAGTCATATTCAAAATATCAAAAAACATATTTCGTTCAATATTTCAATCTTTTAAAATCAATAAATGCAATCCACCATATTAACAGGCTAAAGAGGAAAACTTACATGATCATATCAATCAATGCAGAAAAAATGTTTGTCAAAATTCAACACCATGAAGTAACCAAGATGTGAATGAATGTGAATCAGTAAGTGAATGGATGAATAAACTGGTACATCCAGACAATGGAATATTATTCAGCACTAAAAAGAAGCTGTCAAGCCATGAAAAGACATGGAGGAAGCTTCAATGCATATTAGAAGCCTGTTTGAAAAGGCTCGATACTATGAGTCTAACTATATGACATTCTGGAAGTGGCAAAACTATGGAGACAGTAAAAAGACCAGAGGTTTCCAGGGGCTGGTGAGTAGGAGAGGGTGAATGAATGAAACACAGATGATTTTTAGGGCAGTGAAAATACTATGTGTAATGCTATAATGATGGATGCATGTCATCAGATATTTGTCCAAACCCACAGAATGTACAAAATCAAAAGTGAACCCTAATATAACTAGGAACATTGGGTGACAGTGATATGTCAATATAAGTGCATCCATTGTAGCAAATGTACCAGTCTTGAGGGACACATCGAGAGTGGGGAGGCTGTGCATGTGTGGGGCCAGGGGACATATGGGAAATATCTGTAACTTCCCCTCAATTTTGCTACAAACCTAAAACTGCTCAAAAAGAAAGTATTCAAAAAATAAGATGAATAAGATTTAAAAACAATACTCAGTTATGACAAAAAGTCTCAAAAATATAGAAAGAGGTATTTCCTCAACTTTTTGAAGAGTATCTACAAAATGCCCACAGATTGCATTACATGTGCATTGGAGGTCCCCAGACCACCACCATATCCAGACATTTGCTGGATGCACTCGTGGGATTCAGCACACAGGTGTACTCACAGCTGAGGCTTATCACAGCAAGTGGTGAGGGTTCGCAGCGAGATCACAAAGAAGGGTGAATTAGACCCAAAGCAAAAAGAAAGGAAATAATATGGTTAAGAGCAGAAATCAATGAAATTGGAAGTGGAAAAACAATAGAGAAAAAAATCAAGAAAATCGAAACTGAATTTTAGAAAAATAAAGCAATAAAAGTGACAAACTTCTATTGAGACTGCCCAATAAAAAAAGAGAAAGAGAAAAGACACAAATTACCAGCATCAGGAATGAAAGAAGGGACATCACTACTGCTCCTATAGTCATTAAAATGACAATGAAGGAATATTAGGAAGAACTTTATGTAAATAAATTTGATATCTTAGATGAAATGGACCAATTCTTTGAAGGACACAAAGCTCACTCAAAGAAGACATAGCTAACCTGAATAGTCATATATGTATCAAGAAAATTAAATTTCTGTTTAAAATCCTCCAAAAAAGAAAACTCCAGGCCCATATGGTTTACTGGAAAATTCTATCAAATATTTAAGGGAGGAATTATATAAATTTCTATACAACCTCTACCAGAAAATAGGAGTAGACACTTCTAACCTTATTTGAGTAAGTGTTGATCCTACCCTGACACTCAGACCAAGCAAAGACACTGAGAAAGTTTCATTTCAGTGGAGTCTAACTTATTAATTTTTTATTTTATGGATTGTGCTTTTGATGTTGAACCTGAAAACTTTTTGCCTAACTCAAGGTAACAGATCTTATCCTAGCTTTCCTTTAGAAGTTCACAGATTTACACAAAATGTGCAAGGAAGTATCTGTAAATAACATATCTGGTTTGTTTTGAGAATATATGAAAAACTCTCAAAGCACAAGAAAAAATCCAAATAAAAAAAATAGACACTTCATTAAGTAGATGGCAAATAAGTATATTACAAGCTGTCCCAAATCATTAGTCATTAGGCAAATGCAAATCAAGACCACAAGGAGATGCCACTACACAGCTATTAGAATGTCCCAAATTATAGATTGTCCATTTCATGTGTTGGCAAGGATGTGGAGCCATTGCAACTCTCATACGATCACTAATTTGTCATCACATTTTTTAACACTGGAGGTAATTGATAAGCTTTTTTTTTTAACTTTTTATTTTGAAAGAACTTTAGACTTCAGAAGAGTTGCAAAGATAGTAAAGAAAGTTCCTTGTTCCCTTTTCCCAATTTTCCCTCTGTTAACATTTTATGCAAATATAGTAAAATTAACAAAACTATTAAATTAACAATGGTACAACACTATTAACTAAACTACAGACATTATTCACACATCATTGATGTTTCCACTTGGGTTCACTTTGTGTTCTGGCTCCACCAGGATCCTAAATGGCACCTAGATGTCCTGTCCAGGTGGTCTCCTTCAGCCTGTGACAGTTCTTCAGTCTTCCACTGTCCTTCATGACCTTGACATGTTTGAAGAATACAAGTCAGGTATTTTGTAGAAGGTCCTCAATTTGGTTTTGATTGATGTTTCCTAATGGTTAGACTGAGGTTCTAGAATTTGGGGAAGAATATCACAGGAGTGATATGCCCTCTCAGAGTGCCCTATCGGGGGTGAGTGAGGTTGATACATCACTTGGCTAAGGTGGCATCTTCCAGATTTCGCCACTATAAAGTTATTATTTCCCCATTTTTAATTTAGAAGATTACAGTTTTCCCTTATCTCTCTGCTTTAGCACTATATGAGCCCTTTAAATCTGAGGTCTTTCTTTCTTTTTATTTATTTTTTAAAAATTAGTATCTATTATTTGTCTTAAGAGTTTCTCTTTTCTACTTTTATTTCTTGTATCCTTTGATCTCGTCTGCATTGCTGTTTTTGTAGTACCCCTATTGACTGGATCTTCACTCTTCTTTTTTCCATCTCTCTTAGCTTTTCCATTTTTTTGTTCTTTCCATCATTTCTCAGAAATGTCTTAAATCTGGTGTTCCAAAACACTAATCCATTCCTCAGCTAGATCCATTTTGCTAAATAATCCATCTTTATTTAACTACTATATACTTTATATCTAAGTGTTTACTTTGTTCATTTTATGTTTTCTTATTCTTGATTTATGTTTGTCTCATTTAGTATGCTTATTAGACTTGTTTTAAATTCTTGGTCTAGATGTTCTAATATCTCTGCTTCTGACAGAATCTGTAATGCACTGTTTCAGTTTTCTTTTGCAATAGCTGTACTTCTCAAATGCCTTATTATTTCGGCTAGTGAGCTCCTTTTCCCTAGTGGTATCAGCTACTCTGTCAGAACCGGGTCAGTATTAGCCTAATTAGCTCAGTGAGTAACCCCAGATTAGGGAACTTCGGGTACCAGAAAACATCAGTCAATTACCCTCTGCTCCACAAAGCAATTACCTAGTTCAAGACATTACTTTTTGCCCACCCAGAAAAAACAACTGTAAAACAAGACACCCATTAGATAATAATGCACCCTGGGTAGGAGAGGCAGGTGGAGAGAGGATTAGATGGACAGAGGTAGAAGCAACTGCCCAAAGTATGTGAGTTCCCACTGATATTTGCCAGTTCCTAGCAAGCGCGGGGCTTTTGCGCTGCACTAATTTCTCCTGGAGAAACCTGGACTGGAGTTTGGGTTGTCAAAGGTATGAAGACAGGCTCTGCATTTCCTAAAGCAATGGTGGAGGGAAAGCAGAAACAGCCTCCATGGGTACTCATCTTCCCATCACCGTGCCCAGCTGTCCTGCTCCAAGTCAGGGCCATCACTTCCTCCACTCACAAGTTCAAAAATCCTCTATAATCCCAAGGATTTTGTCACAGTTTTCCATTTAAGTTCCTGTCTTCACTCTAGAGCAAGTGTCTCAACCTCAGCACCACTGAAATTTGGGGCTGATGATTGCTGTTGAGAGGATCGACCTGTAAGTTGTAAGATCCCTGCAGCATCCCTGGCCTCTACCCACTAGATTCCAGCAGCAGCTCCTCCGGAGCTGAGGCAAACAAAAATGTCTCCATATATTGCAAAATGTCCCACTGCTCTTAAGTTCCCCTAGGGTTGATCTTGGGACCATAAGCCTGTACTCATGCTAGTTTGGTGTTTTGGTAGAAATCACCGAAGAGCAGTCTGGCTATGTAACACCCCTTGAGAGGTGTTCAGCAGGTATTGCTTCTCTTCCTCCTCTCCCTGTCCCTGCCAAAGGGAAAGGGTAAAAAATAAATCAGATCTCAAACCAGACCCACGAAAAAGCCTTTGAGGACACGCAGCCCTGCCAGTGCCTTGAGGGGAGGGGACTTCTCTGCCTGCTGGTGCCAATCAAACTTCCCTGTCTCCTAAGACCTGATGCAGTCACCAGAGCCAAGAAATCTGTGCTGGACAGCTCAAGGCATCAGCCGATGGGCTGTCTCATCTGTGTAATGCACAAGCTTCAGCTCCCCTGCATTTAATTGGTATTAAAGATTAAAAAGCAAATTACCAAAGCAATCACACTGAATCCACTTGTCTATATCTCGCTACGGCTCCCAAGCAGTTTGATATTTACTGTCAGCTGGCATTTAATTACTCAGCCAGATTTGGAGGCCCATAATTGACAGAATGCTGAAGACTAATTCTTTAAAAGGACGCTTTCCCCATACGAGAACACTTGGGCTCAGAGGTGACGCCGGCTCCCTGTTCCAAGGATCAGGGAGACAGACACCAGAACAGATTGGCTTCTTCCCCCTCTCTCCTCCCTGGTGTTCTCTGGTTGATTTAGGTCCGCGTGCCTGCTGGAGTCAGTGGGGAAAAGCAAATGAGACATCGAGACATGAAACATTTCCCCTTTCTCATCACTAATTCCAACCTAGTCCCGATTCTACAGAAAACTCCCACAGCCTGGCGAGGGACCTGCCCCAAGGCAGACCTGCACAGCCAATAGGACCCCATTTGCGCCAAGTACAAAGGAAGAAGCTCCAGTTAGAGGCACCATGGGAGGAGCATCAGGGTACTGCTGACTATTCATAATAATTACACATTTCTGAAGCGTCACTGCACATTGTAAAATCTCCAGCTCACCCTTGCTGCCCATGTCTCTTGTCACTGCACCTTGTTCTAACTTTCTAATCCTGCATCAATTACATCTTGTACTGTTGAATAATTTAGACATTTAAACCTAGATTTGGCTCAGCAGCATAAAATACAGAAAAGGGGGCAATGCCGTTCTAAGGAAATAGGAAAAGATAGTAACAGATCAATTATTTCTCTTCCTAATCTTTCAAGGAAAATTGATACTACAGAGACCCTAACACAAAGAGTGCACACTTGTCCTCGGCTTTTGTTTTGGGAGTGAAAAAAAAAAAAACCATAAAAAATACCAAAACTCTAAAAAGGGCAACTTTTCAAAAAGGAGAAATAAAATTTCCCCACTATTTCTAAATTCCAACTAGTGACTCATCAAAGTCAAACACCAGAGTAAATACACTTTTGTTTTCTGGTTTGTTTCTTTCCTCAAACATTTAAGCTCAAGGGGGGGTGGGGGGGGGGAACGTGTATTTTTTAACGGAGAGGTGGAAGGGGAAGACTGAAGGAAGAGCTTAACCTTGGAGGAATCTTGCTATCCACCACGAGTCTGTCCTGGACTCAGCCCTCACTGCCCGCCCCTCTCCGCGTTCCTTCCTCAACCTGGGGAAGCGCAGGCTCTGTGGCTGTCACGTTTGAATCCGCACAAGGCCAAACACTCCAAGCCTAGACGAAATCGCGCAGTTAGGAATTTTATAAACTGGATTTGCATACAAATCCACCCGGCTCTGCGCGGAGAGAGAG
The DNA here is from genome assembly GCF_041146395.1 of Eulemur rufifrons. Classification (NCBI taxonomy): domain Eukaryota; kingdom Metazoa; phylum Chordata; class Mammalia; order Primates; family Lemuridae; genus Eulemur; species Eulemur rufifrons. The sequence continues at coordinate 6,306,265 of NC_090988.1, read as the reverse complement.
ACAGACTGGGCTATTTTGGACGTCCCACTTAGCTCCCCAGAGCAGCCTGCGCGAGCCGCGGTGCTGGCTGGGCCCGGAGCTGGCGCAGCTGGCGGCGCCCGGGCAGGACCGCGGAGAGCAGATGCTCGCCGTGCAGCGCGACTGGGCAGGATTAGGTACCTGGACTGGCTCCAGCAGCCCCGTGACTGCGCGCGGTCGGCTGTTCCCCTGCCCTCGTTTCCCGCACACACCTCTTCCCAAAGCGCTCCTGCCCCAGAAACTTCGTGGACCGTGCCTCCCTTCCTCGGTCCCGGGAGTGTGGCTGGCTGATTGCCTGTTCTACGAAGCTGATGAAAGAGAAAGTGCCACCTATTCCTCAAAATCTCTGTTACCACACCATGTTTACTCACAGAAGGGCTGGCATGAACCCCACTCCACTTCCAGCAGCCCACTGTCTTCACCCTTAGCTTTTGCAGGGAAACTCTGCCCCCGACACCTTCTTACTCCAGGAAGTTTCCATTCTCCGTCCCAATGCTACCAGACTGGCATGCTCAAAGCCCCCTTGACTTAAAGATCTCAACAGAAAATATGCATTTAAAAAAAACAACATATATTAATATACATCCATCTAAAATAATATAAAAACCAGAATTTTTATTTTAAAAAAATAAAATTAAAATACCTACCATCTCAATCGCTATTAACATTTTGATGCATTTCCTTCCAATAGTTTCTAAAATTAAAACATTTTTGCACAATTAGGATTGTACAATATGTTTATCTTTATATCCTGCATTTCTTAATTTTTTGCAAGTATTTTCCCATTGAAGTGTACACAAACTCCATTGTGAATGGAAACATAATACTCGTGTAGTGTGTAGGCACCCTCATGTGTTTAATCATTCTGCTAGCGTGGGGTATTTAGGTGGTTCCATTTTTTTCATTATGATGAATAACTTGGAATGAACAGCTTTGGTTATAAATCTCTGACCCTATCATTGATTACATTCTCGGGTTTCTAAGAGTGGAATTATTGAGTCAAAAGATATGAACATGTTAAAACTCTTAAAATAAATTGCCAAATTTATATCCAGAGAGGTGGCTTCAATTTATACTCCTACCAACATGTATTATCTTCATTTTTAAAAATCTTTAATAATCTGATAGCCCCAAATTGTATGTAGTCAAGGTTATTGATCCATTCCTTTGTGATGCTTTTTACCATTCCAATGCTATGAAAGACCATCCTCATTCAGAAGGCAGAGAAACAGCCATCTAAATATTACCCTAGTTTTTTGAAGGATTTATTCTCCTACATTTAACTCTATAATCTATGTGAAATTAGAGGATGTGTAAAGAGAGGATCTCTTTTGGGGAAATAGAACCTCCTTTCCCCAGTCCTTCAAGCTTCCCCATGGGGGGCTCTCTTCCTTATGTTTGGTTGGTTTTGATTTTTTTTTTTTTTTTTTTTTTTTTTTTGGTGCCATAAGCAGGTAACTCATCTGACTGTACACCAGGGAGAAGGCCAGGCTCTTCCTGCTTTCCTCTCTGGATCTGCTGTCCCCACCACCGCCCCCGACACTCATTCCTGTCTGCTTCTCCGCCCGGTAGCTTTGCAAGAACTGGCCCCAGGGGAAGGCCTGCAGTGTTCTTCAGTGCTGCTGGGAACTGTACCTGGGCAAGGCTAGCCAGTCCAGGTGCACAGTGCTAGCCAGCCTGGTTTCTAACACACCTAGACCCACGTTCTCCACCCAATCTTTCTCAATGATTGGTGAAATATACTGATGCCCACCTTTCTGATTCTATGTCCGGCTCTCAATTCATTTTGAATATAAGCAGCATTGAGGTGGTTATTCATCAACCTCCTCTAAAATTCCAACAATTTATTTTGATTTTTAAAAAAATAGCTAGGCAATACTTCTAACTACATAGTAGTTCCTTTTCTCACCAAGCCATGAGTTTTCCTTCACTGTACATTATATCATTGAATATTTATATATATTTAAGTCTAGGCTATTTAGTCTCTTCCATATTCTATTTATGATACTGATTTATTCTTCTGTTTACAAAACTATAGACACTGTAGGATATGATAAAATTTATAGTCTTCTACTTACGCTACTAATTCCCTAATCAGTATCCTACAGATTTATAATGTGTTTTATTATTTGTGTTTTGAAAGAGCCAATGATGATGTTATTCCTTTGAATTGTCAGAGAGAAGCCCTGAGGACAGTGATTCCCAAACCGCAGCACATCAGAATCATCTGGAAGCTTGTGAAAGTGATGGCTACACGCTGTCCCACCCATTAAATCAGAATGTCTAGGGGTGGAAGGTTTTTATAAATGTCCAGGTGATTCCAATGTGCAGCAAAGCTTAGGGCTGACTGCCTTAGGAGAAGACGTGTGTGCACAGCCATGAGACAGCAACCAAGGGTTTTATGTCTGTTCCTTGACTGCCCTCTCAGGCTTCACTGCAGAACATGGTATGTTAGTACCTGACCCCCACTTCCCACACTGGAAAGAGTTTCCATTGACAAAAAAATGTCTTCTCAGTAGTTGAACTACCCCCCCCCCCAAATATACAGAATTATCTTTAGTCATAAACTTTGCTCGACAGTACAGAGTATATTGACATGGACCCAACCCCTGTTTTTCCAGGGGATTATAGGTAGAACAGACAACAGAAGTGTAAACCAACTGTGAACAAAGCATCACAAAAGCATGATGTTTAGACCCACAACTTAAGAGTAAACCACCAAATAATTTACAGTGTGCATTCCTTTTATCAATTCAAAGTATTATGACAGGTTGGAAAAAAATTCTTTTTGGTTTATAACATTTGCAGAGCCTTGAACTTGGTCCAGACTACAGAAAAAAGCCTAGAATTTATATAGCATATTTATCCTAAGGAGTCATCGTTTCCACCCCCAGCCCCAAATGTGCAGCTACAGTTTTAGATTTCTGCGCCTATTAGTGCATCCATGTGGGCCAGAACCACCGCAGCTCCCTCAGCCCCCTGACGCCCAGGTGATAATCTAGCTGGCCTGTGTCTGCTGGGGCAGAACTTCCACATGATACCTCAGCACCTCTGAGAGCTGCAGGAGCTTCCTCCACCGCCAGGGCTTTGGTGCCCTGGATTCCCTACCTGACATCCTTTTCTGAATTCTGCCTGACCAAACTCCACACTGGGCCTCAACTTCCAAGCCCCTGGTTGTGGCCTGAAAGACATGCCTTCATGCTTCTACCTCTGCCCTGTGGATCGCCCAGAATGTCAGCGGCCTCCCCAGTGCTCAGCTTTTGCCCCTCAGCCCCCCCAACTCTGCCACCTGGATCCCTCTCCCCAGGCTCAGCCTTCTCCTCCACTCCCTGCATGCCAGTAAGCAGGGGTGCAGCTGAGCCAGCCCCCACAGGGGACACATGTGTCTCCATGACTTTGCCCAGCAACCCCTCTTCCTTTGGAGCTCAAGCGACTCAAATACATCGTTTTCTTTCACACCTTGTACTACCCAAATGAGACATTGCTGTCAGGACGTGTGGATCCCCGTTTTCTCTCAAGCCACTCCCTGCCTGAGTACAGGAGCACCCCTGAGTTTTGTCCGCATCCTCCTTCTCAGCCTGTGCGGAGCTAGCTGGTTTACACATACAGCTTTGCAGTCACCCAGTGACAAATCCGTCAGTCCCTAGCGTTCTCCGGAGCCTCGGGCCCATATCTTTGCTGACTTACCAGAGATCCTTGCATGAATGTTCCAGGGTCTTATTTTCAGAGACTCCAGAGCCAAATGCTCTCACTTCCCCTGGTCCTCTGTGACATTCTTGTCTCTTTTAATGATTCTACTTAGCTTCTTCAATCATGGCCAGAAGCAAGGTATTAAAGTAGCAACCATAACAGCAGCCAGTGGTGGTTACATTTACTGAGGCTCACCAGTAGCCAGGCACCGTGCTGAGGCTCTGCCATCTGTCGTCTCACTGGGCTGGTACCGCCACCCTCCCAGGCAGGCTGCACCTTCCCCATTTTAGAGTTGCTCCTGCTGAAGCTCAGAGGGTATTTTGCTCCAAGCAACACAGCACATCTGTAGTCCACACTCCGGGAGCCTTATCTGTGCCAGGTGCTGGGCTCCCCATCCCTCTCCCAGGACCCGTGGATGGAGTGTGGGGCACGACAGACAACTGCCCAACACCCATCCCCGGGCAGAAGATTAAGCCAATTGGTCAGCCCTGTCCCTCTGCAGGGCTTAGTTCAGGGATGGGCTACAACTATGGGTGGAATTGTGCCTCCCTCCAAAAGGATATGTTGGAGTCCTAACCCCTAGTATGTCAGAATGTGACCTTAATTGGAGATAGGGTCTTTGTAGAGGTAATCAAGGTAAAATGAGGTCATGAGAGTACACCCTAAGCCAAAATGACTGGTTGCCTTATAAAAAAGAAAGAGGGAGGAATTTGGATGTAGCTGCCCAGGGAGAATGCCACGTGAGGTCCAGAAGTGTGAGCACACCTTAGGAAGCCACAGCAAGCCAGGAGAGAGGCCTGGAACAGATCCTTCCCGAGAGCTTCCCAAGGGAATGTGACCCAGCAGACAACTTGATTCCTGACTTCTGGTCTGCAGAACTGTGAAACAGTACGTTTCTCTGTTCAAAGCCACAGAGTCTGTGGTACTTTGCTAAAGCAGCAACAGGAAACTAACACAGCTAGTTCTGCCAGGTTGGGGTGAAGCCACTAGAGAGGTGAGCTGCTCAGGAGTTCTGGGAAGTCACTCCCCTTCTCCTGCTGGCTGTGGAAAAAGGAGCATGCATGTTGCCACCAGCTGATGGTGGTGACCACCTTGCAAACATGAGGGGAGGTGTCACATGGATGGGGCAGATCCAAGAGGGTGGCTAAGCAGTGGGCATGGGCTCCTGACTTCCTGCACCTGAGCCTGCACCCATCTTGAAGCCCCCCCCCCCCCCGCCCTGTGAGGTGGCAGATCCTTGCTGTCCAGTTGAGCTGCGGTTGTAGCAGAAAGTACAATAGCCCCAGTTTGCAGAGGGCTTAGGAAAGTGAAGTATCCTACCGAGAACCCACAACTACTAATAATATGTGGCAGAGGTGGGAATTCAACAAAGTGCATCCAACCCCAAATTCAGTGCCCCTACCCTCTACGCACGCAGTGTGGGTTTCCACTTAAGAGCAGTGACATTTTGGCATTCTGGGCTGCTCCCGGCAGTAGCAATCCCTGAGCTTCTCTGTGTCTACCTCCTCACCTCACTTCCTTCCTGTTTTAGTCCACTCCCAGTTTGGTCACATAACCTTGGTTCTGACGCAAGTATGTAACTCTCCTTTTTAATCATTGGACTTTCCTTCAAACACATACTACTGGCCTTCTGGCCCTTCTCACCTCTGGCTACTCTGGGTCACCAGAACCTCCTGAGCAAGCCCCGCTCCGTCTCTCCCCTCCCAGAGGCTGACCCACTTCTTCCACCTCCACCAGGCTGGCTGGCTGCCGAGTGTACCCCAGAAAGAAGGAATAAGAAACTTCTTCTGCACCCCTATTGCATTCTGCTTTACAACGTAATTGTTCTTCTATGTTTGCTCCAACATGAGATTGTAGTCACCTTGAGAACAAGGACATTGTTGCCTTTGAGCCTTTTAATTCTGACTTGGACTTCAGGCCATTGGAAGATGAAGGCGGTATCTCACTGCTTTGCCATACTGTACTTTTTCCACTCGTTCAACAACTATTTGAGCACCTACTATGTGTGAGGCACCGTGTTAGACAGGATAACTAGGTTTCTTGTCCACGTGGAGCTCTGTGTAGAGGAGAATGTAGACAAAAAAATAAAAGAGAGAGAGATGTGAACACCAGGCTTATTTAAGGAAAGAGAAATGGTTCCATATGTTTGGTGCATGGAGTTGTAAAAGATGAAATTGGAGACGCGAGTAAAAATCAGGCCCTGGCTGCCGGATAAGCCACATTAATTGCTAAAGACTGATGGCGTATTTTGTAGTAAGTATTAAGCCCCTTCGTGTATTAAATGTTATGCATTCACGTAGAATACATATGTACAGCATTTTGTTTCTCCATCAAAAGGGGAATTAGCTGCCTAGAAGATGCTGGTGGTAGTTAAACTGGTTAACACAGACGCTGACTTAGAAGTCAGGGCTCCACCTCCCTCCCCACCCAGTCCTTTTCTGCGAGGCTGCTGGTGCTGCTGACCAGGGGAGAAGAGAAGAATCTGACTCTGCAAATGCCCTTTCCTATGGGCTTTGCTGGGCTTAGCCCCGGCCCTGCTGAGCTGCAGGGCACTGAGCTGAAGAGCGTGTTGGAAGTGACTCCTTTGATGTTTTCAAAGGTCGGAGCACATCTCTCCCCTTTTGGAGTGTCACTTGGCTCTAGGCAGAGGATGTTTTGGCTACAGGGAGAGCCAATTAGAACCAATTAGAACCTAACTAACCTCCCATGACACTGAAACTCCTTGCAAAACATGCCAGCTTCTTGTAAAAATAGCGTGCATCTGGGCCTATCTCCACTGTGGAATGTTCCCCGGCTGCAGAAGTCACAGGGGCTCAGGCGTTGTCCATTGTGACTGCATATTTCGATCACCTGTGCAGATATTTAATTGTAGACCCCTAGACCCCATGCCCAGAGAGTCCAACTTAGATGGTCTAAACTGTGGGTCCAGGCATCGGTATTTTTTAAAATATCCCCAGTTTGAAAAATAGTGATGTAACTGAATTCTCCCAAAGGCACAGCAGGGCTGCTCTCGAACCCAAATTCTGCCTTTCCTTTCCCATTATACACACATTTTCCTGTATTAGTTGACATCTGCTTTTATGAACATCAGGACCTTAGTTCATATTTTTTGATTATTCACTCTAATTATCATTAACTCTTTCAGACATGTTCCTAACATATTCGTATTTCCATCTGATTTTATTCTTCCTGAATCAAATATATTTGAGATATTCTGAACTAAGCAAGTGGACAAAGTTAAATTTTTGTAAACTTTTACTAAGATAGTTGTGAAAACTATTTTTATTCAATAAACAGGAAACTGAACCCATAGCATCTAGAAATAAATTGGCACCTTTGACAATTACAGACTCATGCTTGGTATGGGTGTGTGCATTTTCCTATATTTATCTATAAACACATATCCATATTTCTCAAACACACACACACACACACACACACTCACCTCTAATAGCACAAAGTCTTGCATAAAGGAGATTCCAGTAGGAAGTAATTCTTGAAGGAAATAATGAATGAATACACACATGAATAGATGCACAGAAGCTGAAACTACAAGATAAATAACCTTATTCACATATATGAATATATATACATACAACCTATTTCCAGTTGGCAGCTAATGATAACAGGACATCTGTTATAAATTTCAAATTTTGATTCAGTCTATGTACATAACTGATATATGCGTATAGCAGGATATGACTTTTAATTTTCAAATGTTAGTATATTGATGCTATAATAATGATTAAAACAAAACTTCACTATATTCTCATTATTAAGTGGGTATTTGCAATCTTAAAATATAGACGGGATTCATTAGACCCTATGAGAAGAAAGGAAAAGGAATAATAACTTCCAGAATAAATCAAGTTCTAGATCATGAGAATAATGCTGAATAGATCAGAGACAATTAAGTCCAACAATTTTCAAAGGTTTGGATTTGGTTTATCGCAGAACCCTTTCTTTTCACAGCCCCTGAAGCAGAAAACCAATGTATGTATAACCAGAGCTCAGCTGCCCTGTGGGAAGCGAGGGGGTGAGGTTCCCGAGCCCACAGCACCACTTCCCTCTGCTCTAGACAAGCACAGTTTGGAAACCATTGAGCTAGTAAGAGACTCTCAGTCCTGGCTTCATGTTAAAATCACCAGGGGGACTTTTAAAAATCTCCAGACCCCTCCCCAGAGACTCTGACTGAGTTGGACTGAGGTGGGGCCTAAGCACTGGTATTTTTTAAAGGCTCTGCTGGTGATTCTAGCATGCAGCAAAGGTTGAGATCCACTGATCTAGTACAACTCCTCTACGATGGGAACAAAACTGAAGCCCAGGGAGGCATGAAGCCACGGCAAAGTAACGCAGCTGGCCAGGGGCCGCGCCAAGGCTAGAGCTTGTGCTCCTGGATTCTAGTCCCGCCGTGGTACTGTGCACCCAGCAGACCCCACCCCCCTAGATAATGCTTGCCGTCTGGGTGGACCGATGGATGGTCGGTCTCTGGGAGCATCTCATGAACACAGCAGGGGTTGGAGGGAAGTTTAACATGATCTCCCAGTAATAGGCATCTGACTGCACCCGCAAGGTGCCAGTTATGAGTAGCAGCAATTGATCACATAAAGTTCTGAATAGGAGGGAAGGCTACAGGAAGAACGGCCAGCAAACGGGGTTTTAACAGCATTGTCTCTCAGAAGAAACCAAAGGATGAGTGACTGGCACGGCCAGTAACTTTAGTGATAATAACAGCTAAGATTGATCATTTCATTAAGTGTTTTATACAGATACTCTTGCTTGATCTTTACAACAAACCAATGAGATTGATAGCCATTTGGACGAGGAAACTTAAAGTCTTAGTTCTTAAAGAGATTTAATAATTTGCCCAAAGTCATAGAGCTTTAATATGGCTTTAATTGGCTGAGCTGGGAATTAAACATGGGTTGTTGGTCCGATGTGAGTGCTTGAGTCCTTAACCACAAGAGTATAAAACAGAAGGATAAAACTGCTCAATTGCTTTGATTTTAGGGGCCCTCAACTTGAACCCAAGGTCTTGGGAGGAAATCTCCATCTTTCCTTCATAAAACCTGAAGTCACTTTCACATCCAGGAAGCCAATCCTCTGGCTAGAAAAACACTTTGAGCCTTCTCAAGGAAAGTATTGCTATAAATGAGTCACATTAGCTCTCTTTGTTTTGTGTATTTATTTCTTTATTATTTGCCTTCATTATCTAGAAATCTATATTTTAACCCTAATTGTCTCCCTGCGGTAATGATTAAGGCATGACTCTGAGATTTGCATTGCAAACACCATGAGGCCTTCAACAGGAGCAGATGAATCCTGAACTTGGCATCTAACAGCATTTATTGCTTCATTTTCATGTGTTCCCAGCTTCATTTTGGGCCAAAGTTGTTAATATTTTTTTCAAGTTCTGAAAGGATGGGAGGAGGTGGAACTCAGGATCATGGTTTCAAACCTGCACTGACTCTACCCAGTAGATCAAAATTGAACTTTTATTGCTGACACATCTTTGAATACCAAACGCATGGATCAGTGCCTTATGTACATGTTACTAATGAATATTTATAAGACCACCAACAGGGTGTACAATTTCATACAAGCTACTCTATTTAGACAATGGTTATTTGGGAAAACCGAAAGGGGCCTTAGAAAACGGCGTGCTGTAAGTAGGATGCATTTTTATTCCTCCCAAGGGGAGCTGAAAAGCCTTCAATGGATATTCTGTACTTTTTCAGTTTTGTTGTCTTAAAAGTTTTATTTATTTTAGAAATAGTTACAACCTAGCCAGGTAAATATATTGCCATAAATTCCATTTAACTTTTTTCCTCACTGGAATAGCCTCATAAAAGACAACAAAAAACCTGCAGAAAATTCAATGAGGGAATAAGATTGTCAATACAGTGTGTGTATTTGAAAATAAAATGGCACAATCAGGTATAAAGAAGAGTCTGCATTCAAGTTAATAAAAATCAATCTAGAAGAAAGAAAACTGCATTTTGGTGTCTAAGTAATCTTATCTTTTAATAACAATAACACTTTCCATTTCATAGGGCCCTTTCTTTGCAGTCTCTAAGAATTTGTCAACCAAGTGGTGGGATGGGGTTGATGGTGCACCCGGAAGATAAGCGTCTGTCCCCAAACCCTTCCTGTGACCTCCATCCTCAAGGAGACAAGACCTTGCCCATGGGGCACCTCTGCTACACACAAGGCTCCCGTCACCACGCCTCAACTCACCAATCATTAGTGTTGACAAGCAAGTATTGCTCCAACTATAAAACCAAGTATAATTAAGAGGAAATAGGAATTATGTAAAAAAGTGTTTGCATCAGATACTATTTTCTTGCAAATAATAAAATGCATTTAATAAGTGGTAACTATGCCACATGAATAGATGACTCTAAATACCCAAAGGAAAAATAATAAATCTGAGCTCCAGAGCCAGATAAAACTATTTTCTTTTTATTGAACTATCATATTTTTACGTCTCTAAGAAGCCACTGGCTGCAAGACATGCCATCAATTTAACAGCTTTCCAGGGGAAAAAGGAAAGCACGACGACACTGAATGTACATATCAATTATATGAAATGTATTGATTTTAGAAATGTTAGAAGATGAGGGAAATGTGTCTTATGACTGAGAAAATATGGCAAATGTAAATGTATACTTAGCAAAGTATTTTGTATTATCTAATTTAATTTTTACCACAGTGTCATAAAGTTGCCATGAGTATTCCATTTTACAGATGGATAAAGCCACGCCTCTGAGATGCTAATTCACTTGCTCAGGATCACACAGCTAATAAAGCAATACTCTTAACTCTTTGCTTCCAAATTCCACATTCTTTTCACCACTCCATACTACCTTTCTGTCTTAAAATAGTTGAGCCTTTTTATCTAAGATGTTTCCCTGACCACTAGTTAAAGAAAGATACATTTTTTACAAGACTGCTACAATGGATTCTTCCCAACTGTTCTTGAAATTCCCTCATGCTTAGCTAAAATCATCTTCATACCAACCTATAAATCAAGTTCTCTACCAGTTGTGGGCAGTTGGGCTAATAGAGACGCAGCTGTCCCAAAGAGAAGACACGGATCACTGGCTGGAAGCTCACATGGACCCTGCAGCCGCTAGCTCACTGCCACTTGTTCATCATTTATTCTGGACAGAGGACACCTGCTTTTGCAGATTAAAATTTTGAATTGGCTACATTAATTACCTTTGGTGTATTGTGAATTTTAACTTTTTTCTAAATCTTTGGCCTAATAAATGTGCAGCATCCTAAAGCTTTCATAGGCTGAGTAGTAGGCAATCAACTGTCCCTAAGACAGTGCTCACAAGTGTCTTGGTGAGCAGACTAGGGGGCGTCAAGTGGCTTTCTCTGTTAATTAGATTGCTAGAAATAGATTCAGTTGTGAGAGTTTGGCAATGTCTGGTTATGACTTGGAAGCCTCCTGGGAGCTCAGCAAATCTAGAATCAGGGGTAACTTTGCCTAAGAGAGACATGTTCTGTGGTGGCAGCATCTAAAACCTGGATGCGGGGGTGGCATGGGGGACACCTGACACCCCCGTGGTGCCTGCTGGCCAGAATGGTGGCTGCAGAGTGTGTGGACAGAGGAGCAGGAACACACCCTCACCACCACAGCCAGTGCCACACCTACGGGAACAGACAGCCTTCAAGAGAGGAAAGGCTGCCCCGCCTGCTCCTTCCCTCGGACGACGGCAGGAGCACCCCCGCAGGCTGCATCGCCCTGTGTGCCGTGCCGGAGACAAAAGCCAAGGGTGCTCTGCAATCCATCCCCCACCTCACTGCAGTTTGGTCACTAAAAAAGCACAGTGAGGTATTAACTCACATCTGCTAGAAAGGCTATCACCAAAAAGACAAAAGATAACAAGCACTGGTGAAGACATGGAGAAAAGGGATCCCTGTCGCACCACCGGTGGGGATGTAAATTAGTACCGCCAATTTGGAAAACAGAATGGAGGTTTCTCAGAATATTAAAAATAGAACTACCATATGATCCAGTAATCCCACTTCTGGGTATTTGCCCAAAGGAGATGAAGTCAATACGTTGAAGGGATATTTGCACCCCAGTGTTCACTACAGCGCTATTCACAATAGCCAAGACATGGAACCCACCCAAGTGGCCACCAAAGGATGAATGGATAAAGACAATGTGATATATATGCACAATGGAATACTGTTCAGGCTTCACAAAAAGGAAGTCCTGTCATTTGCAACAACAGGGAAGAACACAGCACACATTATGCTAAGTGAAATAAGCCAGGCACAGAAAGACAAACACTGTGTATCTCACTTATATGTGGAATCTAAAAAAGTCAAACTCATAGAAGCAGAGAGTAGAATGGTGGCTGCCAGTGGCTGGGGGAGTGGGAGGAATAGAGAGACACTGGTCAAAGAGCACAAACTTGCAGTTACAAGATGAACAAGTTCTGGGGTTCTGAGGAACAGGGTAGGTGGGATGGATGTGTTGATTAATTTGATTGTGGTAATCATCACACCATGTAGACGTATATCAAAGCATCATGCTGTACATCTTGGATATATTCAATCTTCATTTTTCAATTAAACACTGTTTAATTAATTTTAAGTGCCCTAACTATAAAGAAAATCCAAAGCAGCCAGTTACTTCAAGAGAAACCCCCCTTCCCGAAAGCCATGTGGAATGGGGCAGACACTTCCTCCATGGTGTGACCTTCAGCCCTGTCCAGAGGCCAAGGGACACACAGGAGATTACCTGAGCATTGCCAGCCACCTTAGGAGACTTGGATTTTACCCTTCCCTCTATTATGGAAAGGAACAGATGTCCCCTAGGCAATTTTGCTCCAAAGGACCTCAAAAAGTAGCAGCTGCTACAGGCTTCAGCCATCCTTTCCAAGCACTTCTGAAGTTGAGGGAATTTCCTTCCTTCCTTGGCCGCCCCTTCTGGAGTCTCCACCCCCAGAGCTGAGCTTGCCTGGTCTGCTCCAGCGCAGAGCAGAGCGTGAGGACAGATCTGATATACATAAATCAACATATTACTCATTTCCTAGCACTGCCTTTGACAGCTGTTACATGAGCACATTGTTAGAAACTGTCAAGCAGTGATACACAGTGCCTTTTACAACATATGTTGACTTTTATCTAATGTAGTTCCATAATTAGCCCCAGGGAAAGCAAATCCAGGCATCCACCTGGCTGTGTGATCTCAGTTAACCTTTGCTTTCTTCAGAGGGAAGTCAGCAAGTAGGGGTGGAGACCCAGGCAGCTGGGCCCCCGGGACTCAGAGGAAGTCTGTAAATGTGTGCAGTGAGCTAGGGAGGGCAGAGTAGGACACACGTCTTCTACTTCCCTACACTATAGCCCATGGAACGTGCGTCAGTGGTAAGAGATTTCAGGGTTTTCAGGTCCCACAAGCCAGGATGAGCTCTGGAATCATTACTGGAAAAAATCTCCCTGGAACCTGGCCCATTCAACATGAAAGAACCTGAAAAAGAAAAAGCTAAATGTTGCTTCAAATATTATTCTTGGTGCTCCTTTGTTTCTCTTTCAGAAAAAGACAAAACTTGCAACTACACATGGCAAGAAAAGCATATTTTCACTGGACATCAGGGTTCAACAGGTCATTTAGTCAGGCAGGGTGGTACAATAGACAGAATATGGGCTTGGAGCAAGAGGCTCTGAATTCAAGTTCTGGATCCTTCATTTACCAAAAGAGTAACCATGAGAAACCTTGTAATTTGTCAGGGCCTCCATGTCCTCAGCTTCCAGTGGGAATAAGGGTAGCAGGTAGTGTGTCAGTATCATTAAGGGTTACATAGAAATTGTTCTCCATGGCTCCACCAGTACCCTGGACAGTGCCTCGACCAAGATACATTTTTAGGCTAGGTGTGTTGGCTCATGCCTGTAATCCTAGTACTTTGGAAGGCTGAGGCAGGAAGATTGCTTGAGGCCAGGAGTTCAACACCAGCCTAAGCAAGAGCAAGACTCCATCTCTACAAAAAATACAAAAATTAGCTGGGCGTGGTAGTGCACACCTGCAGTCCCAGCTACTCAAGAGGCTAAGACAGGAGGATCACTTGAGCCCAGGAGTCTGAGGTTGCAGTGAGCTATGATGATGCCACTGCACTCTAGCCCTGGCAACAGAGCAAGATACTTTCTTAAAAAAGAAAAGATACATTTTTAATAAATGGATCCATACATGCAGTATTCTAACAAAGATGTAGAAACATTTTGAGGACAAAAAATAAGTATGTAAATATAAGTTATTGGATTTAACTTTCCATGTCTGGTATTAAGAGCCAGGTCAAAGATAAAGCTCTGGCTATCTTACAAGCAATGAGCCAGAATAAATCTGAGGGAATCGAAAAGGCATGAATTGGACTAAAAACAAAAGCGTTTTCTAAATATTTATAACTATTTGAAGACAACTAGAATTCCCCACATAGACACACCCCAAGTCAAAAATGCAAAAAAAAAAAAGGAAATTCCCAAGAGGATCTTCTCCAGAAAGCATCACCCCTCTGTCCTCATCCTGTGGTTATGAACCCTCCCCAGCCCATCCAGGAGCATCAGTTCTGCCTTCCTCCCTCCCAGAGCGTCTGCTGCATGCATCGCAGCATCAGAGCAACTGTGGGAATTCACAAACCATATGAAGTAAGGCGCCTGTTCTGCACGTCTCTGGGCTGGGCCCTGGAGATGCAACAGAGACCGGACACAGTGCTTGACCTCAGAGCTAATAGTGCAATGGGTAAAGGAGTCCAGTGGGGTGGCAGCATAGTGAGGGCTGTGACACAGAGAAGCAGAGAGAAAAGAGAAAAGGGCCAAAGATGGAATCCCAAAGAACAGACATTTAGGGTGTGGATGAAGAGGATAATCCAAAGTAGGAAGAAAAACTAGGAGACAAAGATGCCCTAGAAACCAATAAGGAAACAAATCTCAAGGATGATTCCTTGCTTACCAGCATAAGCTGCTATGAAAAGTTTAAGCAAGATAAGGACTGAAAATGAGTCAGTGGATTAATCAACTAGCAATAAGTGATTTTATTGAGACATAGAAAAAATTAAGTAGGATTATAATGAAGGATTTGACCAGGTGTCAAATGGTGAAAATTATAAATCCTTCAGAATTCGGAAGATAGAAGAAAAGTCCTCTATGGGACAGAGAGGTTAAAGCGTGATCGATTTAGAAGATAAGAATTGAAGTAGGCCCTAAACACTCATAGAATGGGGAGCAGGCACAAGCAATGGACTACAGTTCACAGTTAAGGGCAAAGGTCTGCGTACAGCATGGGGCTGTGTATATTCTGCTCATGTCCAAGGGCCAGAGAAGAGGGTTGAAGAAATGAGGCCAGGGAAGGAGTTTGAGGTCAGACCAAGAAAGAACTTAGATGCCAAAGCATGTCCCATAGGATTTGGGAGTCTTACAGCTGCAAGGAAATGAATTCTACCAACAGCCACATGAGCCTGAAGGAGAACCCTAAGACTCAGAAGAGACCCCAGCCCAGGCTGATACCTTGATTGTAGTCTTGCAGGACTCTGAGCAAAAGACAGCATTAAACTTTGCCTGGACTGTGGCCCACGCAAACAGTAAGGTGATAAATTTAAGTTGTTCTAAGCCATTGAGGTTGTGGCAATTTGTTATGCTGCAATAGAAAACTAATACACCAAGTGCTGGCAAAAATATAGAGAATTAGGAAATTATATCCACCGGTTTTGGGAGTGTACTTGGATTCAATTTGCAAAGCAGGTTGACATTATCTAATAAGGTTGAAGATGCACATACACTCTGTCCATCCACTGCCATGCCTTGGTGCATGCACTGGATAAACTCTTGCAAAGATGCTTATGTACCAGAATGTTCACAGCAGTGTGGCTTAAATAGCCAAACACTAAAAACAACCCTATGCCAAATGTCCAAAGTGATAAGAATAAATAAATTGTGGCATATTTAGAAAATGGAATAATAATCAGCAACAAAAATGAACAAACTACTGTTATAAGACAATACAGGTGAATCTCCAAGCCACAACAAGGAGTAAAAAGCAAGATGCAAAAGAGTACATACTTTCTATTTCCATAAGGTTTGCAAACAGGCAAAACTAGACTGTTTGTATTTGGGATGCATATATACACAGGCATTAAAATTACATGGGTCAAACTGAAAACAAAATCAAAGACTCAATATTCTTCACAATCGCAACAAAGAAACTAAAATAACTAGGAATATATTTAACTAAGGAAGTGAAAGACCTTTACAGGGAGAACTACAAAACACTGAAGAAGGAAATAGCAGAAGACATGAACAGGTGGAAAACCATACTGTGCTCATGGGTCGTCAGAATCAACATTGTTAAAATGTCTATACTGCCCAAAGTGATCTACAGACTCAATGCAATCTCTATTAAAATACCAACATCATTTTTTTGCAGATCTAGAAAAAATAATTCTACACTTCATATGGAACCAGAGAAGACCCCATGTAGCTAATGCAATCTTAAGCAAAAAGAACAAATTGAGAGGCAGCAACTTACCAGACTTCAAGCTATCATACAAGGCTACAGTATCTAAAACATCATGGTACTGGCAGAAGAAGAGAGACATAGACCAATGGAACAGAACTGAGAATCCAGATATAAAACCATTCTCCTATAGCCATCTAACCTTTGACAAAACAGACAAAAACATACACTGGGGGACAGAATCCTTATGCAATAAGTGGTGCTGGGAAAACTGGATAGCCACATGCAGAAGACTGAAACAGGATCCACACCTTTTACCTCACAAAAATCAACTCATGGTGGATAACAGACTTAAACCTAAGGCACGAAACTATAAGAATTCTAGAAGAAAATGTTGGAAAAATTCTTGTAGACATTGGTGTAGGGAAAGAATTTATGAAAAAGACCCCAAAGGTAATCACAGCAACAACAAAAATAAATAAATGGGACATGATCAAATTAAAAAGCTTCTACACAGCCAAGGAAACTATCATGAGAGCAAATGGACAACCTATAGAATGAGAGAAAATATTTGCATGCTACACATCCAATAAAGGGCTAACAGCTAGAATCTATATAGAACTCAGGAAAATCATCAAGAAAAAAAATCAAACAACCCTATAAAAAGTGGGCAAAGGACATGAACAGAAACTTTTCAAAAGAAGACAGACTAATGGCCAAAAAACATATGAAAAAATGCTCAACATCTCTAATCATCAGGGAAATGCAAATCAAAACCACAATGAGATATCACTTATCTCCAGTGAGAATGGCCTTTATCAAAAAGTCCCAAAACAATAAATATTGTCATGGATGCAGAGAGATAGGAACACTCATACATTGCTGGTGGGACTGCAAACTAGTACAACCTCTGTGGAAAGTAATACGAAGGTACCTCAAAGAGCTACAAATAGAACTACCATTTAATCCAGCAATTCTATTACTGGGCATCAGCCCAAAGGAACAAAAGACATTCTATAAAAAAGACATCTGCACTCGAATGTTTATAGCAGCTCAATTCACAATTGCAAAGATGTGGAAACAACCCAAGTGCCCATCAATACGTGAGTGGATTAATAAAATGTGGTATGTGTATACCATGGTGTTCTACTCAGCCACAAAAAACAATGGTGATCTAGTACCTCTTGTATTATCCTGGATGGAGCTGGAGCCCATGCTACTAAGTGAAATACCATAAGAATGGAAAAACAAGCACCACATGTACTCACCATCAAACTGGTATTAACTGACTTAACTGACCGACACTTAAGTGCACATATAGTAGTAACATTCATGGGGTGTCAGGCAGGTATACCCACCTAATAGGTGCAGTGTGCACCGTCTGGGGGATGGACATGCAGAAGCTCTAACTTGGGTGGGGCAAAAGCAATATATGTAACATAAACCTTTGTACTCCTGTAATATGCTGAAATAAAAAAAATTAAAAATTAAAAAAAATTAGGTGGGTTTTTTTAGAGGCAAAGAAATCATTTTCATGAACATTTGGACAGTGATCATCTCCTGGGGGGAGAAAGGGATTGTGTTTGGAAAGAGAAAAATGGGAGACCTTCCAGAGTGCCGAAAATGTTTAATAATTACTTTTTACACATGTGTTTGCTTTATAATTTTAAAAACTATACACAGATATTATATGCTTGCCTCTGTATGGAGGACATATCTCACCATAAAAAGGAGGGGGCTTGAAGACCTCTGAATGGTGTATCTTACATGCTACCAGAGAAATTTGCCTGAGAAAGTCCTGGGAACCTGGATTTGAAGGCTTCTCTGACATGTGAGAGCCCCAAGTAGGAGTCAGGCTTTCCAAGAGCCTGCCTCGGGCTTGGGGCTGACGGCTCAGCGCACCCTCTCCCTGCCCCTCCCACGCCGAGGAGCCATCAGCTTCATGACACCTGGCTTGGCAGCTGCGGTGGGGAGGAGGAGCTGTCAGGGCATCCCTGGCAGCAGACTAATAATCAGATTCATTTCTTTGAGACTCCCAGGACACAACCCAGGGAGACTGGAGAATGCTAATGCAGCCTGCTAGGGCTCTGGGGGCTGCTTACTTACTTTTATTTTGTAAGGCCAATTGTTTCAGGTCAGTGCACTTATTAGAGGGGGGATGGGTAGAAAAAGACCTTGTGCCTCTGTTCTAAGCCTAAAAGAAAAACCCAGACACAAAGAAGACATTTGTTCACTTTTCTTTTCTAGAGGATGCCCGAGTGGCCAGGGACAGAATGAAGACCTGCCACTGTTCTGGAGAGTGGAGCGGGAAAGCCTGTGTCGCGAAACTGAGATGCGGAACCTGGGGTGTCCTCGTGCTCTTTCTTTCCTCCAGCCCTTTGCTTCTCTTTTCCTTCATCATCATCGCTGTATCTGTGTAACAAATCTGTTTCTGTGTAACAAATTGTCACACTTAGCAGCTTAAACAACATAAATTTATTGTCACAACGTTTCTGTAGGTGCTTAGTCTGGGCACGGCGTGGCTGGATTCTCCACTCAGGATCTGACCAGATTGAAATCCAGGAATTGACTATGGTGTGGTTCTCATCTGAGGCTGAGTAGAATCTGCTTCTGAGCTCCCGTACTTCTGGCAGGATTCAGTTCCTTGTGGTTATAGGACTGAGGTCCCCGCATTTCCTTGCTGGCTGTCACACGGGGACCACCCACATTCCTTATCACATGGTCCCTTCCATCTTCAAAGTCAGCAGCAGAGAGATTTTGTGCATCCAGTTCCCTAATGCTTCAAATCTCTGACTTCTGTTTTTGTGACCAGACTAAAAAACTCTCTGCTTTGTAGGGCTCAAGTGGTTAGGTCTGGCCCACCTGAATAATCTGCCTACCTTAAGGTCAACTGATTTGGCACCGTAAATATATCTGCAAAACCCCTGCACAGCAGTACCTAGATTAATGTTTTGAAAAATTGGGAAAACATATGGGGACCCCAGGGACTAGGAACACTGGGAGTCGATCTTGGAATTCTGAATACCATAATCATCAGTTGCTAGTGTTGTTATAATGAACAGAGTATTCACAGGGATGTAAACAAAGCAATGTCCCTAAAGACAGGAGGAATGCCAAAGGATGCTCCATACAATAGAGAGATTTACTAGGTATTTGAGTTGACTACACCCTGGAGTTGGGAATAACGACTTTCATTCATTTGGTTGTTCAGAAAATAAGATACTGTCATTCAGCAAATTAGATGCTGGGGGAGGTTACCCAGGCAAATAAAACAGACCCTTCTGTGATGTTTACAGTTTACAAAGAGAAAAAACTATAATATTTTTCCATTTAACAAATACTTATTTGTTGTCTACTATGAGGCAGATAGATGCTGAGGATGCTGAGGATGCTGTGAATGACTGTAATACGTATAAGGTACAGTGCTGTAAATTATAGTATAAAAAAGATAATGAGTCTTGTGAAAATTCAGAGTAAAAAGAGCGTCTCAGGCAGGAAAAGCATCCCCTTACAGAAGAGGAGACGGGGGCTATGCTTTATTTTGAGAGAAACCGAGGATATGAGGGCACTGGCTTGCTGGCCGGGGCAACTGGTATGAACATAAAGAGCAGAGAGATTTGGATAACAACACGAAGCCCACTTTGGGCAGACCACAAGTGGTGGAAAGAGACATTCTGCAATATAAGAATATAAAGAAAGTTTGGGGCAGATTTTGAAATCTTGAAGGGCAAAGAAAAGCCTTTATCAGGATCTGACGTGCACGAAGCTTCACTCTCAGGAGTAGTAACACCATTCATTCACTCCTTCCGTGTTTGCTGACACCCAGTGTGTAAACGCAGGCATGGTGGAAGCTGCCAGGCATGCAAGTTGAAATCCTTGACCTTGCGACATTTCATTCCAGGGGAGGAGACCACAATAAACAAGAAAACTTATAAACAAGCTAATTTCAGATAGTGAAAAGTGTTACAAAGAAAAAAATCAAGCAAGAGAAAGTGATAAAGATCAGGCAACAATGATTTAAGTTGGAGGGTCAGAGCCGGCTTCTCTGAGCAAGGGATGTTGGAGCAGAGACCTGCATTCCTGGAGGAAGCAACTCTCACAGAGACCTGGGGGAGCCTTCCGGGCAAAGGAAAGGGGAGGGGGGCAGGTGAGCAGAAGCAAGCCATGGGTGTGGTGCAGTGGTGTGAGCAGGGGCGAGGGGGTGATGTCAGAGAAGTGAGCAGAGCCAGATTGTACAGGACTTTGAAGGCCAGGGAAAGTGGTTTGGATTCTCTCCTGTATGCCTGAGGAGCTCCTGGAAGTTACTGAGTAAGGCAGAGAGCTGAAATTACCTGGCCACTCAGGCTGAGCTGGAGAATCCTAGGGGAGCGGGAGTGAGCCAGTTACTGTAGTCCAAAAGAGAGGCAAAGTCCCCTGAGGCTGGGGCATAGCTGTGGCATTTGGCTTTCTCGGGATGTATTTAAAGAGAGCCAGCAGGTCTTGCTGATAGATTGAACGAGGGGTGGGAGAAAGAGGGAAATCGAAAGGAGAAAGAGAAGAGCCTAGAGGGGGCAGGGCGGCCAGTAGGACCTATTGCTGCTGGGACAGGAGAGCAGAATGAGGGGCCAGGCCACATCTGGCAGCAAGGAGAGGAGGGAGCGGGTGAGGAAGAGTCCAAGGGGTGCAATGGATAGGGCTGCCAAGGGCCTGAATGCACAGCCAGAGAAGGAAGCAAGGGTGACTTGGATTTTCCAGTCCAGACCATGTGGGAATAGTGGTTCCCACTCCCAGAAACAGGGTATTCTGGAAGAGCAGCATAGAAGAGGGATAATGAAGCAGTAGTGGACATCAGGATTTGTAGGGGGCAGGGTTCCCTGTACACAGAAAGGAAGAGTTAATCATGGGACTTAGCAAGCTACCTGAAGCTAAGTCAGAACTGTCCACCTGCAAGGTGAGCTCCAAAGTCTAGTGCCCTTCGTGCACTGGCACTACATCCTACAGGCCAGTGCCGATCGTAGTCTGCCTCACCGTGAAATGACAACGAGGCTGTGTTGCCCTTCTGCAAGTCCACCCCTATTGCCCACCAAATGAATAATTGTTACAAGAGTACAAAAGCTTAGCTCTCTTGCCTTAGGTGGGACAACTCTTGGTGCCCTTCATGGATCCTCATAGGATCAGGCTGGGATTAGACCTCAGCTATTGTCTGGTAGCCAGACACTAGGCTCTTCCCTTGCCCTATTTAATCCCAAAAGACACAATCCTGAACGTCATAATCTCGAATGTTGATATCCTGAATGATCAAAATCTCCAAAATCTAAAATCCTGGAAATTATTAATACAATCCAAAGGATTAAAATCCCAGATGTTGAAATCCTGAAAGCCACATTCTGGGGAAGAGATTAGCGTGTTTTCAGTTGTATGCAGGATAGCTGCATTATGTTAGTTGCATCATGTCAGGTGGAACTATTACCTTGTTATTATCTTTATGTGGAAATTAAGTATGGTTTAAGGAGATGCATGTGGGTGCCAAGGGGTAGAATTGTGGAGTTAACTTTAGGTGTCAACTTGACTGGATTAAAGAATACCTAGAAACCTGGCAAAGCATTTCTTAGGTGTGCCTGTGAGGGTATTCCCAGAGGAGATTAGTGTGTGAGTTCGAGTGGACTAGGTGGGATAGGTCTGCCCTCAAGTTTGGGGGGCACCATCCAATCAGCCAGCGACCCGGAGAGAACAAACATGGAAGGCAGACTGGATTCTCTCTGAGAGCTGAACAGACCTGTCTTCTGCTGCCTTAGACATCAGAACTCCAGGCTCACCTGTCTTTGGACTCCAGGACTTAGAGCAGCAGCCCCCTAGGTCCTGAGGCTTTCAGCCTCCAACTGAGTTACACCATCAGTTTCCCTGATGCCGAGGCCTTTGGACTTGGACTGTGCCACACTACTGGCAACCCAGGGTGCCCAGCTTTCAGATAGCCTGTCATGGGACTTCTCAGCCCCCACAACCACATGAGCCAATTCCCCCAGTAAATCCCCTCTCACCTATCCAGCCATATGTATCTACCCATATTTGTATAGATATAGATATATGAGGGCTGTCCAGAAAGTATCCAGCCATGTAATATGTTCTCATTATATTAACAATGGCTGGATACTTTCTGGACAGCCCTCACAGATACACATGACAGAGATATAGCTATAGATATACCTACTGATTCTGTCTCTCTGGAGAACCCTGACTAATGCAGAGTTGGTGCTGAGGAAAGTGAATACCATTCCTCTTACTGTGTCCCCTATCTTGCCTCCTTCACTCCCTTACAGGTTTTACCCCTTCAGTAAATAAGTTGCACAATAATCTCTATCTCAGCTCTTCTACAGAACTGAACACAAATCATTATTATTAATAATAATTAGAATAATAGCAAGCAATTACCAAACAATGTGGGCCAGACACTGATAAACCCTTAACTTGCATTATCTCATATAATTCTCACAATAACCCTATGGGATAAAAACAGTATTATTGATAGTAGTATTAGTTTCCTGTGGCTGCTGTAACAAATGGCCACAAACTAAGTAGCTTGAAACAACAGTAGCTTAAAACAAAATTTGCTCTCTGATAGTTCTGGAGACCAGAAGTCTGAACTCAAGGAGCTGGCAGGGTTGCACTTTCTCTGAAAGTTGTAGGGGAGAAAGTGTTCTTTGCTTCCAGCATGCAGGGGCTGTTGGCATTCCTTGGCTTGTGTCCACATCATTCCAACTTCTGTCCCCACAGTCATGCCGGCACCCCTTCTTCTGCATGCCTGTCCTATAAGGCTACATAGCATTGTGTGTAGGGTGCACCTGGATCATACCGGATAAGCATCTCCTCTCAAGATCCTTAACTTCATCACGTTTTTTGCCACATAACATGATATTCATTCTTTTGCCATATAAAGTAATATTCACAGGATCTGAGGATTAGGTAGTGGACATACCTTTTTGGAGGCTACCATTCAGCCCACCACCCCAGTTTACAGATAATGTGAGGGGAGAAGGAAAAAGTATGACAAACAGAAATCACAAAACAAGACAGAAGAGATACACCAATAAAAACAAAAAATTTAAATGGACAGGGCATCTCAGAATGGAATAAACAAAAAACAAAATTTAGCTAACTGTGATTTACAAGAGATACATAAAAATTGTGACTCAAAAAGTGGAAGGCAAAGAGATTGAAAAGGATACACCAGGAAAACGCTATTTCACAGAAACTTGGAGTAGCTATAGTAATTATAAACAAAACCGACCTTAGAAAAAGGCATTAGTAGGAATAAGTTGGAAGTATTAGTCATGATAGGTTCAGTTAGGCTGCAGTAACACACAACCCAGAAGATCTTAGTGACTTACTCAAAAAATAGTTTATCAATATTTCTCTTCATGCAGCATACCCATCTCAGAGTGGGAGCAGCTCTGCTTACAGTACATTCACCCTTGAACCCAGGCTGATGGGTTAGTCTCTATCTAGAACATTGCTGGTCTCATGGAAGAAGGAAATGGCATTATGAACCATGCACTGGGGCTCCTAAACCTTCTGAAAGTGATGCTTCTCACTTCCACTCAGACATCACTGCCCAAACCAAGTCACACAACTAAAACTTATGTGAAGGGGAAGGGAAATATAATATTCCCTTAGTAAGGGAATGAGTAGTTTAACAATGATACAGTCTACCATAATGGGCCAATGTGTAAGCAACAAAACCATTCACTAGGAAGTTATAACAATTCTGATATTTTATGCAAATAATAATTTAGCCTCAAAATATTTTTGAAACTAACAAAATCACATATAGAAAATGACAATTTTATAAACATACTTGGAGATTTTTGGATGTTTCTATCTAAAATGGATAAATTAGATGAAATTAATAAAGATATTAAGTATATACATACAACAGACTATTAGTCAGCCTTAACAAAGAAGGAAATCCTACCATTTGTGACAATACAGATGAACCTGGAGGAAATTACGCTAAGTGAACTAAGCCAGTCATAGAAGGACAAATAATACATGATTCTACCTATGTGAGATAACTAAAATAGTCAAACTCATAGAAGCAGAGAATAGAATGGTGGTTGTCAGGGGCTGGAGGGAGGTGGAAATGAGAAATTGTTTTCAATAGTTATAAAGTTTCAGTTATGCAAGATGAATATCAATTATGCAAGATAAATAAGTTCTAGAAATCTGCTATATAACATAGTACCTATAGTTAACAATACAGTATTATACACTTAAAAATGTATTAAGGTAAATCCCATGTTAAGTGTTCCTACCACACTCTCTTACTCACACACACACAAGGAGACACCAGAAAACTTTTGAAGGTGATTTATATATTATCCTGATTGTGGTGATAGCACCATGCCTGTATGCTATATGTCCAAAGTCAACAAATTGTATACATTAAACATGCACAGGGGTTTTATTTATATCAATTATACCTAAATAAGAATGTTTAATAAAAAGATATTAAAGACTCAAACAACAAAGTAAACAAGTTTGATCAAATAGACATGAATATAGAATGTTGCAACAACAAAGAAAATACATGAAACATTCATAAACATTGAACTTAAACTAGCACAGAGAACATTTCAGAAAATTTACAAGCATTGATATCTTATAGAACAAATTTTTTTGACAAATTATAGTTAAATGAAAACTGACCATAAAAAAATAGAACAAGATAGTCCAAGAAATACATATGTTAGAAATTTTGGTAAATTTTTAAATAAACCCTTGGATATAGTAAATCACTATTCACAAAATATTTAGTATTGAGCAATAAAAATGTGTTAAAACTTATAGGATACATCTGCCTAAATAAGATTGAGAATGCGGTTTTTCATTACTTACACCAATCCTCCCAGTAGCCATTGGGATCCTATGTGGTTGTGTCAGGAAGCAGTGTCTGCCTCTCACCTCTCTCAGTTCATGTGCTTACCCAAAAGGAATCCTCCTATTTATATGATTTAGAGGAAAACATCTTCAATGTGAAATAAAACTAAGTAGGCTTTCCTGAACAGCAATGATGAAATATATTGAATCTGGGAAGATCTCAGAGAAACTGGATTATCTCAACAGCAATTAATGTGTATTGTAAAATTACCCAAGTTTGTAATTTTACCCAGGGAAGAACATTGTAAAAAATCTCCCAGAAGTGTCATAAATTGCCATAATTAATAAATTCTTTGTCAACTTTGGGTAGAAATTAAAATCATCATTATTATAAATAATATTAAGGTAAGATCAAATGAAAAAAGTACAACAATGTTTTATAAATCAAAATACATTTCTATATATGGTTTTATCAATAAAATACTTTTATTGATAAAAATAAATAAATAAAACTTATAGGATACAGCTAAAGTTGTACTCAGAGGTAAATGTATAGCCTTAAAATGCATTTACTACAAAATAAAGATTAAAAACATACCTAAATATGAAGAAGATAGAAGAAAAACAGCAAGGTGATACCCAAAGAAGTCTTTTTTAAGAAAAGAATAAAAAGTAAGAACAAAATTAATAAATAGAAAAGAAAGAATTAGAACCAATAACAAAGTTCAGAAAGTTTGTCACAGATGTAATCAATAAAATCAATTGTGTTCTTACCAGCAAGAAAAGTTTTAAAATATTTAAAAATTTTAAAAGATGACAAAAAAATTAGAAAAATATTGATGCATAGAGGAATAATAACAACAAAAGATGTATATTATGTTTCTGAAGAAAATAATAAAATTCTATTGAAGGATATTAAAGAAAACATAAATAAAGAGATATATCATGTTCATGGGTGGGAAGAAAATATTACAAAACTGTCAATTTGCCCCAAATTAATCTACAAATTTTTGTAATTTAATTAATCTATAAATTTAATTGTGATGTATTTAGAGTCAGACATGGATCTTCAAGAATTATGGTAAGTTGATGCTAAAATATATAGAGAAAATCAAAAGACCAAAAATTGACCACAATTTTTGAAGAAGTAACAAAGTGGGAGTAATCATTATATCGAATATTAAGACCTATAAAGCAATAGTGAAGATAGTGTGGCACCGCTGCAGAAACAGATAAAACAAGACAGAGGCCCACAGAACCTTAAATATGATGGAACTTGACATGACAGAGTGACAGTATAAAGCACTGGGGAAAGTATGAAATAATGAATAAATGGTGCTGGGACAACTAGGTGCTCATATGGAAAAAAAGCAAATTATATTCCTCACTCCATACCAAAAATATATTCCATCTGGATTTTAAAACTAAGTACAAAAGGAAATCTTTAAAAACCTTCAGAAGAAAATTCAAGAAACTATATGACCTCAAGGTAAAGAAGGATTGCTAAAGACACAAACACCACAAACCATAAGGAAGGTGAACAAATTTCACTATATTAAAACTGAAAACCTACAAAAATCAAAAGTTACCATACACAAGTTGAAAATAAATTTCCACATATGCAAGGAAAGTAAATTCTCCACATATGAGGAAAAGACATATGCAAGACATAATTAACAAAGGATTTATATCCGGAATATATGAAAATTCCAACTTGATGAGCAAAAGAAAAAACCCTATGGAAAAATTGGCAACTGGAATCAACAGGCAATTCACCAAGAAAAAAAGATGAAATGGCCAGTATATATATAAAAATATGGCCAACTCCACTAGTAATCACAGAAATGTTCTTTACAACAGTGATATACCATTTCACATTCATCTACTGGCAAAGATTAAATAGCCTGATGATACCAAACATTGGTGAGAACATGGAGCAACTGGAACTTGAAACAAGGCAAAATTACAACCACCACTTTGGAAAACAATTTGGCTAAATCTAGTTATGTTGAAGATGTGCATAGCCTTAAGATCTAGCAACTCCAATTCTCAGTACATCCCCTAGAGAAACCCATGAGTGTGCATTATGAGAGTATTTACTGGAACACTTTTTGTAATTTAAAAAAAAATGGGAAAACAATCTGAAAGACCATCAATAAAAGAATGGATAAATCGTGATATATTCATGTAACAGAACACTCTACAGCAGTGAAAATGAAAAAGTTAAACCCACAGTTAATAACATGGACAAATCTAAAATACATAACGTTTAGTGAAAAAAATATTACGGAATTTTCTACAGAAGAAAACCAATTATATAAAGTTTAAGGTCAAGCAAAAACAATACTTTATAATGTCAATAGGCATATTCAGTATGATAAAATTATATTTCATAAGCGACAAATTTAGAGCAGTGTGTACCTCTGAAGGAGAAAAGAAGAGAATGGGGTTGGGGCAAAGCATACGGTACTTTGACTGAATATAGCCAAAAGGAAATGTTAAGATTTGATAAATCTAGTACACAGATGTTCACTCTGTTATTCTCTTTGCACATCTGAAACATTTCATAATTCTTTTAAAATTAAAAAACATAGGCTCTTTTGTTATGACGGGGGCCCATCCCGCATTGTGGTGAACATATCTTGCTCTTGCTCTGTAAACCCACCTTGCCCTTCCTCAATAAACTTTGTTTCACACTTGCCTTGCTTTAAAAAAAATAATTAAAAAATATAAATAGGTAAAAACAAATGGTGGAAGCTTCGTGCCCAGCTTGCTCTTACATGGAGAAGAGGTAATATTGCCATTCTCTGTAGACTACAGTTAACATGCAAGGAGAAACAACATAAGGTCCCTCCAAGCCCACTGAAAGGTAGCACAACCAGACCTTGCAAGAATTGGAAAGCAGTCTCTTCTCCCCTCACCACGGGTCATCCACTCATTGTATTGTCCGGTCCCTCAAAGCACCCCACAAGGTCACAAGACTTTTCAGCTCCAGAACCTGCACAGATCATATCTCCACGTCTCTCAGCTCAAATCTCGGAGAGTATTCGACTGACCACTGCCAAACCCATGGGCCAGCCGGCCTCGGGTCAGACGTCTACATCTAATTCAATTAGCTCTGACTGAGGCGAAAGGAGTAACATAACCTATAAGGACTCCGTTAGGGGTTCGTGGGCAGGACGAGATTCAGCCATCAACCTAGTTTAGCTGGGGAGGGAACTGGAACGGAAGCCTGCTCGGAAACAAAGGAGGAGCACGAGGCTGAAGTACTGTCCTGTGATCTTTCCCGCACTTCCTGAGTGACCATCTGAGAAGCTGAAAAAAGACAATTCCTCACATTCTTGGCCTGAACAGCAAACTCCATGAACATATGAGAGCCAGGCGGAAATGCAGCCGTGGACAGGGGGTGGAGTGGAGAGTGTGGCAGAGCTCGTGAGGACACTGCTCACATGCGGGGACAGGAGTCCACAGGCCCCTAAAGCCGGCCGTGGGGCAGCCGGGCCCCAAACTGCACCACTCCCTCCACCCCAATCCCTCAATAGGCTCCTCTTCTGGAACTCAATAAATGCACCTCTATTCATCCTCTAGCCAGAACCCTGGGCATAATCCTTCCCCCTTCCCCCTGGGATGCCCTACAAACACCTTACAACAACATCCTGTGGCTCCCACCCCAAGAGCTTCCAGTCTTCGCCGGCTTCTCCCGTTTGCCGTGCCGCCCCCCCCCCCCCCACCTGCTTCAGCCCGCTTTCCTCTCTCACCTGTCTTCTGAAAGAGCCGCTCGCAACTCAGGCAAAGGATCCTTAAGACCCCTGAGTCTGAGTCACACCCTCATTCAGCCACCATCCACCACATGCCCACACCGGGTCGGCCACAGGGAGAGCAGTGGACAGAGACGGTTGGGATCACGGCCATGGCCCCCACACTCCGTGGGGGAGAGAGACGGTCTTTAAAAGATAAACAGGAAAATGATGCTAGTTGTAAATTGGATAAGTGCTCTGAAGGAAAAGCTCTGTGTTCTTTGAGACTGCTGAACCAGGGACACCTAATTTCAATCGAGGCAGTCAGGAAAGACCTCTCTGAAGAGTGGCTTTTGACCTGTCGGAGTCACAGTTCCCTTCTAAAAACCTTTCATCACTTCCCCTTTTCAAAGACAAAGACAACTCAGGGCAAAGCCAAACATAACTCAGTTCTGCCTCCCTTCCTGAACTTTCCTCCACTTTCTCTCTAGCTTCCACTCTCCAGCCACCCTGGACACCTCTCTGCTCCCTGAAAATGTCATCAGGGAAGACCTTCTTGTCCATTTCCCTCAGCCAGTCATCTGTCAGGTGTCAACTAAATGTCACTTGCTCCAAATAGCCATCCCCGAGCACCCCTGAGGAGGGTCTGCCTGCCCTGGGTGTCAGATATATTGTTCCTTCCTTACAGCAAATGCTCTTGCACCCATCTCTTCAAAATCTGTTAGAAACCTGGGCTCCATGTGTGCAGGGGAATTCCTGTCTTGTTTCTCAGTATATCCCCAGGGCCTAGCTTATTAAAAGTACTTAACACATAACTGCTAAATAATCAAAGAAATGAATGAATGGCTTCACTGGCTTGGCTTTGTAGAAACTCAGAGCCTCAGAATTGGAAAGGACCTCAGAAGTCACTAAATGAGACCTCTCAGACACCACAGTCTCTTGCAAGCTTTGCACCTGTCTCCTGAGCTTTCAGCAAGCTCCATGCAGGCAGGGACAGCAGCTTATTAATCTTGGTATCTCCTTCCTCTGCAGAATCACTAGCCAGAGAGTTCCAAGAGGATCCTGATCTCCATCCACAGCCTGGAAACTATGTGGGAAAGATCCCACAAGTGACTTGCCTACAGGGGATTCCAACAGATCCCACCGCAAATGTGCTCCTCCTGGCTCCTGCTGCTGAATGTCCTCAACTGCCTAGTTGCATCGAAGCTCACTCCAAACTCATGGCCACCCTGCCCTGTCTGTCATTCCACAGCACCCAAGATTCCCACATTATAACATTCCATTTTCTTCCAAGAATCCCCTCTCCAGGCATCGTGCTGTGCCTCTGCTGCTGGCTGAATGCCTAGAGAAGCCCTGGGCTTCTCCTCGGCACTGTGATCTCTATTATAGGGAGTTAACAAGGAGCCAAAGACCACCACACATGCACATGCGTGCGCACGCGCACACACACACACACACACACACACCAGTGAGCTCCAGAAATGGAGTTTTCTTCATTTCCCCGTCTTCGGGGCAGCCTCCAGCTTTAAGTCCTCCACTCTTGGCAGCAGCCTTTGCCTTTGGGAGAAAGACAAGCAACTTTAGAGTGATATGGAAATCACCCCCTAAACATTTGCAAGCCTTGCAGGACTTGGAGCTGGTCCCAAATCAAATTCAATCAGCCCTTTCTTCCCCCCTACATTGCTGCCTCCAGCTGAGACCCATCTCATACAGTGAAGCCCAGTGAATGAGGTGCACCTGATAAGTCCCAAGAGGCCCCAGCCCCAGAGAAAGTCACCAGCAGAACGGAGGAGCGGGGGAGGGAAGGAAATGGAGCCAGGCCTGGGACAGCTGCCATACTGAGCCTGCTTTTGACAGAGGCCTCTGCCTGCACTGAGAAGGACCTTCAGCTAAAACACGAATTTACACGGCAAGGAAGTGATCCCGCTGGCCTGTGGGCCCAGTTCCTGAGCTTTTAGAGACTGAAAATGTTCAGCTTCTCAGTGTTTGACTCAAAAAGCCCTAAATCCCTCTAGCTTCTCAGATTAATAAATGATATTTGCAACTGGATACTGTGATACTGGTATTTCTCCCCATCTCTTATCCATAAAAACCTAATTATAAAGCATTCATTGAATTCGATCCTCCGATGAGACAATGAAATTTCAAAGGATCCATAAAGAAAGGCTGAAGAAAGCCTTTAGCACACAGCCCTATGTGCTCTGAAAACACAACAGTGCGTGTGTATAACTGTGTCTTCCTAGCAATAGGGGAACTGGGGGATTTGCTGGCAGAAGGAAAATCAGAAGGACAAGACACAGACCAAAGGAATGTAATGGTGACTGTTGAACTGTAATTCCACAGGGCAGCTACCTAGGACAAAACCCAAGGTGTTTGCCCTAATCCTTCTTGATACTGATGGTTAAACGATATTTTCCCCAGCTGTCACACATCATAAACTCTCTGCCTGCCATCGGCACGTGCTAACCAGGATTTCCCTGGCAAAGCCCCCACAAAATCCTGTTACATCAAAATGAGTATCAAAATATTTGGAGGATTTGGATACCCTTACGTGATGTCTCTCTGCTCACATTGTCACAATCTAACCAGCTAAGAAGAGCAAATCCCAGGGGAATTAGAAAACCGAAATGGTGGCAACATCTCCCCCGGTGCAGGGTTACATAGTTGTATCCATCCTTCAGGCAACAACAAAATGCTGCACCGTGTCGTGTTCTGTTGTGCTTTTTGGTTCCATCACTCCCATGTTGAGGGAAACAAAACCTCAGCCCTGGAGCCGGCCGGTCACAAGTTTTCCTCCCGGCTCCACGATTTTGTGACCTTAAACAAAATGCTTAACTTTCTTGGAGCCTTGGTCCCCTGGGGCAGGAAGAGGGGCCATGATGGGAATAATATCTACGTCTTTGGCACATTGTACAGGCAATAATTACTATCATCAATGACGTTTGTGACTTGTGAGAGCTGCTGTGTTCTTCACAAAGTCCCTGAGATGAGCAAAAGGCCTCGACAGCCAGCCCTGCTCAGGCGAGCGCATCACCAAGACCTACAAAGTTACAAGAACGTGAAAACCATGTTTGCTGATCCTTACTGGTAAGTGATACAAAATCCTCATGAATTATACAAGACGCCTCATGTGTAAACAGAGATATCATTTAAAGCAACAAAGTCATTTCTGAATTGTGCTTCAGTGACTATGAGCTGTGGATTCCCTAGATAAATCCCCTGTCTCCCCCCAAAAAAACTAACAACACATCTTACCTCCATTTCGAGGACAACTGACTCTGGAAATAGACATGGAGGCCCTGAGAGCACTGGTCAGCTACACGGTCCCACAGGGGCCTCTGCTCCTTCTCTCGGTGCATTCTGATAATGGCCCAAACCCGGCGCCATGCAAGCGGCTGGGTCAAACTCACTTCCTGCCTGCAGTCTGTTTCCCTCCTTCTGGGCCCCTTCGGCACAAACCCACGGATGCAGCTGTGTTTGCCCTAACATTCCTGCAGGGGGGAGAGAACATTGCTGCAAGGCAAGAAGAGGATGATAATTAAAACAAACAATAAAATGAAAATTTCATCAGCATTTTCAGCATATGAGTTTCAACGAGTAGCATTTTAACACGGAGCTGGGACAATTCCATTTTGGCAGACATCCTAAATGCTTTGAAGCAGGGAGTCTACCCATGTCCTTTCAGGAGAGAAGTCTGGCTGGAGCTCTGGGGAGCTGGCCAGGAGAGGATATGTTGCTCGTGGCCTGGGTCTTCCCCTTGCTGTGAGCCTCAACTGTGCTTTTGCAATGGGATTTCGAGAGTTCTGGAATATCACGCCTCTAAGAGGTAAATAGGAAGGAGAAGGGACATCCATTGGGCAGAATTAGGCCAATCTTCTCTGCTTTGGGAAATCAGACAAAGCCAAGCCAACTGGCTCCTGGGAAGAAGACGTGGCCAGGCCAGAGAGGACAAGGCTGAAATGAAATCTAAAGAATTCAAAAGGCCCCAGCTGTCCTTCAGAAGAGCCAATCAGGACAGAGTGCAGAACTTCCAGCGCCCAGAGCTAGCAGTACAAGAGAGAGGGGAAGTGGGCAAAGGAGAGATGGGAGAAGACCAGAGCAGGGGAAGGGAGCCTTCTGGATTTTCTAAAATGCTCTTTGGTGACCACAGTGAGTAGCTAAGAGGTCAGGTTGTCACAGACAAAGCAAGGTCCAGGCCTAAGGAGGCAAAGGTCTTTATCTCTCAAAGAGCTAGAGGGCACAGCCCAGCGAACGCAGGGACAGAGGGGCAGCCGCAGGAGGCCCAGCGCTGGTGCGGAATGGGAAGAGCCGAGAATCTTCCCAATCACCCGAGACTCCCTCTACAAGCGAGACACCCAAGAGAAAACCTGCCAACAAGACACTACCATTTGTATCCTCAGCTATTTTTAAATGTGTTTTGTGTTCCTCAATTTCGTTTTTAGGTATATTGTGTATTCAAAACCTGATTTTTTTTTCTGATTATTAAAGCAATATATATTCTTAGCAAAAAAAAAGAAAAAACCCAAAAATTTATATACTAGTTACCTATACTCTCCTCCACTTCCTGAGATAACCATGGTTTCTATGTTGGTGTCTATTCTATATTCCATATATGTATATGTATATATAATAACTATTGTCACAAGTTCAAGATCATAATGTACAATCTATTTTGTAACCTATTCTCTCCACCCAAAATACCATGAACACTCTTCCATGTTGCTTCTGTCTCAATCAACAGCTTTTTATGATGAATAAAACCCACTAACACTACATGCAGTCAAATGGAATTTATCATATGAATCAGGAATCTCTTATAGAACCCAAGAAATGCCAGCTGGGATGCAGTGAGCAGCATCGCCTCAGGAGACACCTCAGCTCCCTGTCCAGTGCACAGGGTCCCTGGAGCCCCGTTCTCTGCTTCTGGGAGCAGCAGCGGACAGCAGCCACCCAGCCCATCAGCCCCATCAGCTTCATCCTGAATGCATCACACCAGCCTGCTAAACTCCCAGTTCCAAATGCCCGAGGTAGGTAATGCAACTGACTCGGTTGATGTCATCTTACACCCTTGAAGTAATCAGCTGTGGCTGGCGGGAGTGGGAGAAGCAGGGAATTCGTGCACCAGTTCATTAGAGAAATGGACTTCCTTACAAATGTTATTTACTGTTTCTTCAAAGTATACGCCAGGAAAACAGCTTGTATTAGTCAGGGTAGACTAACTGCTATTTATCAAAACCCCACAGGCTTATTTCTTGCTCACATCCCAGTCTCCTGTGGACCAGTGGGGATGTAGCGGGGTGGGGGCCAGGAGACGCTGGCCCCTTCCAACCGTGGCCTATCTCGTAGGGCCTTGGAGTCCTCCACCACACCCTCTGAACACGAAAACTTAATAGCTTCTGATCCACTTGCTTCCAGGCAATTCCATTCACAAAATAAACACATTCAAGGTCCTTTTAGATACAATTCTAAAATATGCTTGATTTCCTTGTTTCTCGCTCACCCTCCCACCTCTCTTATTCTCCGCATCTGTCTTGAGGCTACGCAGAACAGTAGGCTTGAATGCAACAGCCACACCCCAATGTAACTTTTTGCTTACAAGACCAAGTCACTTTGCTCAATTGAAACATTTTAATGAGTCTCTGTCTCCTACAAACTTTCTCAGTCATATCTCTTACTGTTAGGAAGCAGTCAGCTTTTCCAACCCCTCTGGAGCAGATTGTATTTTTCAAAAAATGGTCATAGCGATCTTGCCAGTCTTGTGTATTCTCCCAGAACCTTGACACTAAGCCCACTGAAGTGCGACTCCCCTCTGTCTGCATACGTGCTGGCCTCAGTGACTTGGTAAAAATGACTGGCGTGAGGTAGAGGTGACACTGCCTGACTGCTGAGGCCAGGTCATAAAGGGGATACAACTTCTACCCGGCAACCCAGTCGCCATGCTTTGAGGAAGCTCAAACGCACCCACATGGGGAGACCAACTGGAGAGGTCTTTGTGCAAAGGCACAGAGGCCCCCAGCCAACACAGCCTGAATCAGCCACCAGGCACACGAGTGAGTGGCAGATGATTCCAGTCCCCAGCCTCAAGTCTTCCAGCTCACCGCCCCCAAACAAGGTGTCCCTGCTGTGTCCTGTTTGAAGTCCCGATGCACAGAATCTAGGAGCATAATAATGGCTTATGACTATGTTTTAGGGTAATTGGTCACACAGTGATAACAGCTGGAACATGCTTGATGTCCCCACATTTCTGAATTCCCTCTGTTACCTTTTATTTTTCTTTCATATCATCTCATTCTTTCCTAACTTCCTTCTTCTTGTAATACCTTGCTCAAGGCAGACAATAGAAGCCTCCCATACATAAACATGCGCACACTGCTAATATTCTATTTTCCAAACACTTCTCCCAGAGCTAAAATCCCAGGCACATGGTCTCCCTTCCAGCTCATCACTGTGAAGTTCTACCAAATGCTTTGCCGCGGCAACACGGGCCTGGCCAGCCTTCCAGCCTCCTGCAAGTGTTTCCTCACCACCCACCACCTGACTGTTAAGCCCATGTCCCATGTTTTAGACATTTTTATTATGGAAGCACCCACTTCTGGGACCAATTCCTATACTAGTCAGGGTAGACTCACTTCTGTAACAAAAAATCCCACCATTCAGCAGCCAAACCCTATGGGGTCTTGTTTATTGCTCCTGTCACGGTCCAGCGCACGCTGGAAGGTCACCACTCGCGACCTTCCCAGTCACCACTAGGGAAGGTCGCAACCTTCAGGCTCCTTCTGTCCTGTTGATTCTCCACCACCAGCAGTCAGCAACCTCCCCCAGGGCCTGTGGGTCCCGCCAGCACGGAGGAGGATGGTGTGGTCAGTGCCTGGAGGTAGCACACCTCACCTCGACCCACATAACCCTAAGGAAGGCTTATGCAGTCAGCTGTGACCCCAGGAACAAGAAACAAGTTTGATGAGTGTCTAGGCATCAACTTCTACCCTGCCCCAGGCAAGGGGAAGAGTTCAAGCACAGTAGTGTTGTCTCAGAGTCCCTGTGCTACAGGGACCAGGCCTTCCCAGGGCCTTATTCTTAGGTACATGCTTAGGCTTGTCTGGCTACTGCCAGGGTGGTAGATAGAATAAGGTACCCCAAAGGTACAAAGGTCTGTGTGCTTACCCCAGGCCCCAAGAATACCTCACCCCACATGGCACAAGAGACTTTGGGCCAAATCCAGAGACATGCATCCTTAAGTGCAGAGAAACCTTTCCCGGCTGAGGTCAGAGAGGAAGATGTCATCAGAGAGATGCAACGCTGCTGGCTTTGAAGACACAGGAGGGATCATGAGCCAAGGAACCTAGAAGCTGGAAAAGATAAGTGGACATAGAAAGGAAATCCAGGAAGGAACACAGCTCTGATGACACCTTAACGTTAGTTCCGCTGGACTTCTGGCCTACGGAACCATAAGACAGTAAGTTTGTGTTTTAAGCCCTAAGTCTGTGACCATTTGTCATGGCAGCAATAGAAAACTCGCTGCCACAATACAGCCAGTAACTAACTGCTCTCAGCTCTAAATTCTGAGCCTAACATTTCAACACACGTGGTGCCCCGGGATCTGGTAGGAATACACTCTGTGTTCTTCTAACCGGTATCTGGAAACCCTAAGGACAGCCTCTTTGAGAACTCTGGCCCACTTATCTGCACCCACACTCTGGAGTCCTTTACTCCCCTGCACCCAGACCTCAGAGACGCGCACCCAGCCAGCCAGCACGCGCTGTGTGTGAGCTCCTTCCTGTGCCACTCACTGTGCAGACAGGAGCCCGCCCTCCTGAGCTTGGCCCCTGGCAGAGCAGAGAGACAGGCTGGCCAGGGACTGCCCATATGACAGTGTGGCCACCACATTGTCACAGTGGCCACCATGCTCCCTACCACCTTCAACAACTCCTCTCAAAAAAGGATCTGGATGTGATTCCCCCGGTGGCTACAATGATTGATGCCTTAAAACACTGCACACATTCATTCACATGCCCAGGCAAGAAGGCCCTGTAACACGAATCTATGGTGTAAGAACAAAAAAAAAAAAAGAGAGAGAGAGAGCGCATTATGGAATTTTAGGCAGCCAATTAAGTGAGAGTAGGATTATTTGGGTCTCTATGTTTTCTCAGGATGCCTTCAATAACCAATATTCTACCTGTCTATAAATGTTGCCTAACCTAGCCATAAAAATATGCACACCCTTGGGGAAGAGACGAAGAAGGAGAGCTAGGAGGAAGGAGAGAGGGGTACGAACTGAGGACACAGGCAAGGAACTGGCTTATACACTGGCTAAAGCATGGGAAATGACACCCATGGGGTAAAATGTGGTTTAAAGTCTGCAGGTGGGAAGGGAGCAGAAAGGAGCAGGAGGGGGCACAGTGGACGGCTGGCGTGGGCGGAGGCCCCCACATTTTCCAGCGCTCTCGTGCACAGCTAGGTTGCAGTTCCCGCCACCAAAGCAGGGCGGGGCCCACCCTGCAGCCCACCCACCCAGGGGCCTCCGCTGCTCCTTCTGGAATCATGAACTCTGGCGGCCCCCACCTCTCCCTGGAACAGCAGGAGGAGCTTCCCAATCCTGTGAGGTTTTGAGATATTCCCCCAACAGCCTCCCAAGTCCTGGAACAGCCTCTCCAGATCCTCTGGGGAATTCCTGACACAGGGCCAAGTAGGATTCCCTGATGAGCCATAAAAATTGATTAGCATAATTAGATCAGACACACCATGATATCGCTACAGTCCCCGCTGCTGTCTTCTCCCTTCATTAATAAAATGCACACCCAGAATCTAATTGTCTAGTCCCGTTCTTGCTGGCCCTGAACGAAGTCCTGCAGGAGAAGGGATGGGGACAGCGAATGGGCCTGGCTATTCCCAGTCCCTCACACTCCCGCTCTGCCCCTGTGCACTCCAGACCCGCTGGACCCAGGAGGAGCAGCCTACTGGGCGCCAGGCTCCTGGTGGAGGGGAAGAGCTCGTGGAAGTTGGAGAACCAAAGCTAAACCCATCAGTCAGAGATGGTTCATAGACTTTCCTGGGGCCCAAGGACAGTCCAGCCCAGACAGCATCAGAACACAGTGAGTTAGGCAAGCACAAAAGTTCGCACAGTCTAGAGACAGCAACAACTGGGAGAGTCACTGCAAAGATAGATTTCTTTCCAAACTGTAGACAGTAATATCAGGAAAAGTTAGAACTGAGGGACTTCACACGCCCTCTGTTTAAATGAAAATTGTCCACAGGCCTTTGTTTCTCCAAGCCCCTCCCCTCTCAGCTTTATCTTTATTACAACCCTGTGATGCCCCAAATTTTGGAACTCTCTTCAATTATTCTACTGAGAATAAGATCCCATTCCTTCCTGAATAAAGAAGCTGAGCAAGGTGCACGAGAACCCTCAAGGACCAACCAGCGGGGCGGGTGGAGCAGACCTTGCAACCAGTTCCGCTGTCCTCACAACTGCACAGACAGCCACACAGCTGTCCAAGGAACCTGGTAGGAGAAAAGTGGAAGGAAACTGAGTATTTTCCAGCAAAAGCCATCCTCGGCTTTCCTCCCGATGGAGGCACAATTTTGTGACCACTGAGATAAGGGGTCAGATTCAAAATACATCAACAGTGAAAAGACATGAGAAAAGGCAGAGGGATTTCCTTTTGCGAGATCTCGTGTTATTAACAACAACCCTAACAAGAAGAAGTGACATTTGTTGAGCGCTGCCGGCCCCCTTTAAGCATTTCTCTATGCATTCAATTACTTAATCCTCAGAACAGTCCTGTGGGGGAAGGACTGTTATTGTCCCCATTTTCCAATAAGGAAGCTAAAGCACAGAAAGACGAAGTGCCTTTCCTCAGGCCATCCAGTCGCTGCAGCGCTGAGCTGGAGTGACTCTGAGCCACCTGCCCTGCTGCGGTTCTGATGCAGCCCCTGGCACTTGTTTGCAGCCCCAGGCTTGCAGGGAGGATCCAGACACCTCCCATTCATTCACCCATCAGGGGTTTACTGAGTGCATACTATGTGCACAGCACTGCTCTAGCGTTAAACACTTCCGAGAACAGAGCACACAGAATCTCTGCTGTCTTTGTGGAGCCTGGTAGTGCAGAGAGACAGACAATAAACATGAAAATTAGAAAATCACACACTCTGTTAGAAGGTGGTAGGGTAAATGCTATGGGGCAAGGAGAAGGGAGATGAGAGATGCTGAGCGGTCTAATTTTAAATAGGGTGTTCAGGCAAGGCTCACCTAGAAGCTGACATCGGAACAAAGGCTTGAAAAGGTTAAGGAGTGTGCACACAGTGTAGGAGCAGGCCTGAAAAACTTCTCTCCTCCCAGGCATGGAACATCCACCCTAATTTCACAGAATCCCCAAATTTTGCAGCTAAAAGAGATACAAGATATGTGACCGCGGCTGGCACATAGTAGGAATTCAACATTTGCTAATTGCCCTTCCTTTCCTTTTAACAGGGATGGGTTTTCTTTCTAGGAACAATATTTGTAGAGCATTCGGAAATTTGGGACATTAAAGGGCTGGAACAGAGATGAAACTGAAGGGGCTCTGAGGAACAAAGGCCCATTGATAATTCTCAGTTAAGCAGAGGGACTCGGCCCTGTATCAAAGATCAAATTAATGATGCTGCCTTTCCTTCTGTAATGGGATGAATGGTGTCTCCTAAACATTCCTATGCTGAAGTTCTGATCCCCAGCATCTCAGAATGTGACCTTATGTGGAAACAGGGTCATCACAGGTTTAATTAGTAAAGATGAAGACAGACTGGAGTAGGATGGACCCCTGTCCCCAATACGCCTGGTGTCCTTATAAAAAGGGGAAATTCGGACACAGAGACGTGTACGCAGGGAGAACGCCACTGGGAGGATGAAAGGAGAGATCAGGGTGATATAGCAGACGCCAAGGAACACCAAATATTGCCAGCAAAACACCAGAGGCTGGGAGAGAGGCATGGAACAGGTTCCCCCTCCCGGCCCTCAGCAGGAAACCGCAGACACCTTGATCCTAGCTTCTAGACCCCCAAATTGTGAAACAATACATTTCTTTTGTTTAAGCCACCCAGTTCATGGTACTTGGTTATGGCAGCCCTAGCAAACTCATGCACTTTCCAAGCCTGTTGCTTCTGATATCTCATGGTGGCTGTTATTAAATTGAGAGAAAGAATGGCAGGAGGGCAAGGAAGAAGAAAAGAATTCAAGTGCTCTTGAGAACGGTATCTTGGAAAGAACTTTAGGTGCCGATACTGGTACTGGAAACTGACAGGAAGCAAATAGTTCAGAAACCTACCAAGTTTTTAAGGGAATTGAATAGCAAAGAAACCATTAGCTGGCCTAAAAGGGCCTGCGAGTGAAAAGCTCAGGCCAGTCGTAAGCTGACATACACCCTGACACCCTCTCAGATGTGACCACCGAGGGTGGGGGACAAGGAAGACCTTCCCAAATGGTACGCAGGGGCTCTGCGGAACCATGGACGGGACATCTCTCCCAGAAAGCAGAAGCAAGATCTCATCAGGGAGCGGCCCTCTGCCAGAGTGCAGCCTCGTCACCTTGCCTGCCAACACCCGGCATCCGTCCTCGGGCACGGTGTGCCTGCCGATGGACGCTGGCCAGATGGGCATTTTTAGGGGGATGTTCTTGTCCTTGCTGCCCCATTGCACCTTGAGCGCAGGTGAGTGGCCCTTCTAGTTCACACGTGCCAGGCCTTGCAAAACCACACAAAGACTCAGGGAAAAAATGGCCCCTCTGGGCCAGGGTGTCTGAGCGAGTTTTGCAGAGGAGGGAGAGCACGACAGATACCTGGTGACAGGAAGGGTGGCCAGATAGGTGGTAGCATTTGCCAGCTATACACCAGCATCTGGGGTTTTGTCTTCCTCTTCTTTCTGGGCACATAGCGAGACCATTTCCCAGTCTCTCTCGTGGGGAAAGGTGGCCACGTACGTGAGCGCTTGCCCGTGGAACATGAGTGAAAGTGATGGTGTCTTTTCCAGGCCACAGCTTCTAAGAAGTGTCTGTGCCCCTCTCCCCCCCCACCCTCGTTCTTCCCTCCCCCCTATCCAGAGAAAGAGGCAGCAAGGCCACAGGGGATCACCGGACGACCCCACAAAAGATGTTCCTGAGTCGTCGTGGGGGGAGCGCCATCTGCTGGTCAGAGATGCCACATCGGACTGTTACATGAGCAAGAAATGCACTGCCATTGTACCATACCAAGCCACCGAAATTTCGGAACAGCTGGTGTTAACCCACTCTTGCTCCCACTCACCCCAGCGTCCCCAGGTGACCGGACCCCAGAGTCAGAATTCAAACCTGGCTCCCTGAAAATGGGATCTGAGCGTGCACTCAGTCTACCACCCCCGCCCGGCCCCGGAAGGCACTCACACTACAAAGGGCCCAGAAGTCCTCCGGACGCCTCCCTGCATGACTCCATTTAACCCTGTGACCCTGCAAAACAGGCAGTGTTTTTCCTTTGATACAAGTAACAAAACCGAGGGCAGAGAGATTTATAACTTCCCAGAGGTCACATTG
This sequence comes from Eulemur rufifrons, assembly GCF_041146395.1. Classification (NCBI taxonomy): domain Eukaryota; kingdom Metazoa; phylum Chordata; class Mammalia; order Primates; family Lemuridae; genus Eulemur; species Eulemur rufifrons. The sequence continues at coordinate 6,264,972 of NC_090988.1, read as the reverse complement.
CTAGGTGCCACAGCCAGAACTGCAACGCATATCCAGCGACTCCAAAGCCTTTCCCCCAAACCCAAGGCCACACCCACACGTGCTCCATCCGCGCAGTGGGAGGGGCCTGTGCTGTGCCTTCTCTCTGTCCCTTGTGGTCCCTCCCCGCACTGTGCGTGACCTCCGGAACTGGGAGGAGCTCCCTTGCCCCCAAACTGCTTCGGGAGGCAGTGTCCACAGCTGGGGGTGAGGATGGCCCCTTAACCCCAGGGGGCCGTTCCTCCAGAGCCCTTTGCTCCCCTAGTAGCGGTGCAGGTGGCTGCAAACCCATTTGCCCTCCGAGGAGTGCTTGGCAGCTCTTCACACGTAAATGTCTTAAATATCCACTGTGCTTTAAAGTAAATGTGCATATTTTTATATCTTGGTACGAAGCCATTTCAAACATTACCCAAGGAATCTGGATAAACCACCCTCTCTGCTGTCTCCTTGTGTTTCCCTCCTTCCTCCTTTTCTTTTTCTTCCTTCCTTATTTTATTTTATTTTTGTTACCTTAAATCCCTTCTGATACCAGTCTGTCTAAGTGCTCAGGCAAGGTAAGCTAATTATAATGGGAAATTTCCTGGATAAAGAAAATAACAATCATTTCAAAGTCAAATAAAAGTTATTTTATTGTCCACTCTTTTACATTGCCCAATGGCAATTGCAAAACAAGGTTTCACTTAGAATGGGAATGCCTGATCTTAGAGAGGAGGGTCACAGTTTATGGAACACAGTTAGGTGCACAGATTTATTCAAGGGTCATCTCTATGGGACACGCACAAGGTAGCTGTCATTGTCCTCATTTAACTGGTGATGAAATTGAGTCTCAACTGTATTAAGTATATTTCTCGAGGGAGTACAAGGTAACTGAAGGGGAAAAAGAAGACATTTCCTGACATCCCAGGGCCCCAGTCTCCGTGGCCAGGTTTCGGGGCTACCTGGAGCCTGCTGTCCCCTCCCACCCAGCAGGACTTTCCTTGGCACAGGAAAGCTGGCCCATGGACTCCTAGGTCTCCATGTTCTCTAGGTCTCTTCTTAACCTGCTGTCTCCTTTCACATTTGGTGGACAGAAAATGAAAATAAAGGTCGTTTTTCACAGCTTCAATAAAGGCCAATTCTGTTTCCTTCCCCATTTTATGGATGGAGAAATTATAACACCAAAAAGTGGTTTTTCCCTAAGACCTTTCCAGTGAATTACTTCAAGAGTGGAGGCATCACCTTGAAAGGACATTTACTGTGTCTCCTTGTTCTCAGGCAGAACAAGCCCTTGGCCTCCAGGAAACACTCTCCACCCCACACCCATCTCCTTCACTCTCTGCACCGGGAAGGCCCAGCTCAAAGCCTGGAGCAAGATCAGAAAAGTTTGAGCAGCAAAACCCTCTGGCATATGATTCATTTGAATGGCAGTGGGTAACGTGAGAATGAATTTCAGAGTTTGGGGCCAAAGATTGAACTTAGAAGTGGGCTTGCTGGAATATTAATGTCAGGGGTGGGAGTGGAGGGGATGCGGCAGAGACAGCCAGAGAGGGAAAGAGAGCTGTCTGCTGGTGTCAGGCGCAGCTCTAGAGCAATAGAGATATACTGGGAGTTCAATTTCTGTTTGCCTGAGCCAGGGAGAAAATCTAATTAAATATGGTGTCTGAGTTTGGAGAAGCTGGGATGGGGCTGGAATATAAAGTGTGGCGGCTACCCATAGATCAGAGGGCAATATTAATAAACCCACGGAAAGGGACAGCAGGATCCGCTGGTGGTATTGATAAAATGCAACGCAAAGACAAAGCAGGCTGGGAATATTGCATGATAATGCTGATAAAGGCACACCAGGGACACCGCCCCACGGCCGCCCCTGGACTGCCGCGTGAGGAGCCGCATGCACAGCGGCTGGTCCCCTCTGCCCTTCCCCAGTCTCCCCCTCTCCACTCTCACCGTGGTCCCACTTCTGTTTCCCACAAGCACACGAACTCAGCATCAGTGAGCTTTTCCGAGAATGACTGAAGCCAGGGCGGGAGACGAAGAATGAACAAGAGGAGTACGTGAGCCTCCATTTCAGCTGAGAACATTTGGAGAAGGAAGAAATAATAAGGGCTACAGAATTCCTTTCTCAGCAAGCTTCAAGAAAGGGCCAGTTGCATATTTGGCTCAAGTAGAGAAGAGTCTCACGTGGAGGCTGAGGGCTGCCTGTGGGAATAGTCTTTGCTGAGCTGCTCACCACGTGTTAGACACTTGCAGAACTCCAGCCTTCCGGCATGTCCAAAACCAAGGCAGGAGCCCCAGGGACTTACAGTTGTCAAGGAACCCTAGGACCTCCTAGAAAGTGTTGGGGCGCAGGCCAATGGGATTTCAGGGTGACATCCCCGGAGACTAGTTGCTGCTGTTTCACGGATCCTCTGTCTTCTCACGAACCGTTCCTGAAGGGGGTGCAGATGGGGGGCTTTTCTTGGCGGGCGGAAGCACCACCACCTGCACCTTGACCTTTCTCGGGGGCCACTGTCTCGGGTGCAGCGAGGCTTTCAGATCTCAGTTGAACTGAACTTTTGTCATCTGTATTAATTGCGATCAGCTGGTACATTATGATTTTGCCTTATTTTCCTAAGCTTTCTGTGATAAAGCTAGCATCTGCCTCAAGTATTTTCAGCAATTTTTATCGTGTATTAATCCGTGCAGTCTATAATGGTGCATTGTTTTCCAGGGACTGTGTGTGTGACCATAACAACAGCAGTGGCTCTCAACAAATGCATTCTGCTTACATCCATTCAACGTTGAATCTATACTTTGACCTGCGTCTGCAGCCCCCGCATCTGACCCCCACAGACACTCACACCATCTTCTTAGGAGCTGAACTGGAGTTGGAAGGTTTTAGCTGGAAGCCCACCTCCAGTACCAGCTAGCTCAGTGTATTAACCTCTCTGAATTCTCTGAGCCTCAGTTTCCTTTTCTGTTAAATGGGAATAATAATAATTTCAACCACTCTGGATGGGGTGTGAGGATTAAGTGAGACAATCTATGAGGAAAGTCTTCTTCAAGTTCTGAGACTGCTGTCTGGCCACACGCCTAGAGAAATGGAAATCCGTTCTACACTCAGGGGAAGCCTAATTATTCTAACGGCCGCTTACGTGGGTATTGTGCACCACTATTTCACTCGGCCCTCATCAAACATGTCACTTGATCTTGACAACATGTTATGAGATTTGGCGGCACTGTTTTAATCGCATGGATGAGAAAACTGGATCTCAGAGACCAACCAAAGATCTTTTCAGATGCAAAGCTGATCATGTCATGGTGCTGCAGACTAAAACTCTCACCCCAGGGCGAAGGCAGCGTGGAATCTGAACTGGAGCCATGGCCTGCCACCCTGACCTGGACCCCCTTGCCGGCTCCGCCTGGGCCATCGGCCCTCACTGTCCACACTAGGGGTGGTGCTTGTGCTGGGCACTCAGCATCTCCCCAGCCATGCTGCAATTTCCTGACCCCTCTATCCTCTTTGCTGCCTCTGCTGCCATCACAGCAGCCGTGTCTTGGACAGGACAGGCCCACTTGCGCCTCAGGGCTTTAGCACATGCTGTTCCCTCTGCCTGAAACACCCTTCCCCGGATAGCCATGCCTCGCCTCCTCAACTCCTTGGGGTCCTTCCCCAAATGCCACCTCCTCAGCAAGGCCGGCAGTGTCCATGTTATATAAAAGAGCAACTCCCAGCCACTCTCTCCACTCTGATTTCCTTTGCTTCCTTTGCACTGCCAGCCTCCCGCCAATCAGCTATCTATAAATCTGCTCGCTGTCTACCCCTGCCCCCCAGAATGTGAGAGCAGAGACTTCCTCCCACCCAGCCCTGTAACTTCAGAGCCTACAAGAGTGCACATATGTTCATTAGTTCATCCAAGAGTTCATGACATAATTTTTTAAATGAGTGTCAGACAGATTAAGCCACTTGCCCTTGACTTGATTGCATATCTAGGAAGTAACAGAGCTGTGGCCTCAAATTCAGTGTTTTTTCTACCATATGAAAACCTAAATTCTGAATAAATATAATTCAGGATGACCATGATACAGAGAAAACTCTCACGGCCAAATACATCCTGCAGTGACTGAAGAATCCAGTTCCACTGCAGCCAGGACTCACTCCTGTCCTGGCAGCACTTAGGGTGCCCTATGGTTGGGAGGACAGGAGGGAACCAGACTTGTCACACTCAAGGGGTCAACGTGCACCTGACTGCTTGGGAGCAACCCGGTCGGTGGGCCCTCCTCTGGAGGAATTCTTCTCCCTTTTGGCCCAATACAGCTGTGCGTGTGGTACATTTACCTGTACTGTCTCTCTTTGCACCCTGAGCATGAAGGTTTTATTCCTAGCAACGGAGCAAACCTACTGATAGGGACTATGATACTGAAGGTGGGGCTTGTGGAAGACAGACACAGAGAGAGAGAGGATGGTGCTGACAGATGACCAGATGACAGATGATAAGGAGAAAGATGATAGAGAGAGACCGAAAAAGAGGTGGAGAGAAGAGGGAGGGAGATGGTAAGTGGGGAGAGAGAGGGAGAGAAAGAGATATATATATATATATATATATATGGGTTGGGGAGAGGGAGAGAGCTAGAGAGATGGGGTTGGAGAAAGCCCACAAGGCGAGGAAATCTTGGAACGCCACCTTCTGCTGGTCTTTTCTTTCAGTCTTCAAGGCCCCTTGAAGGGCCTTTTATGTTCAATAGGAAGTATACACAGCAATCCCAAAGGCTCCACCCTGAGGATGTCAATCGCTACAGGAACTGTCACCAGAGTGATCTTGGGAGAGATGCTTTCTGCAGCCAGGGTGCGTTCAGAGGGGCCTTGTCACGCCCATGACAGAATTCCATTCAGAGGAGGAAACACATGGTTTGCAGACCAGAATGTGTGACCTGGATGGGGGTGGTGGTGGGCAGTGGAAGGACAGAAGTGTTAGGAATACAGACGGGATGTTGCATCAGCCTGGGCCTGAAAACACAGCAGGTAGATCAGTGGTAACTGTACATCAGTGGGCTGGTTTAGGCTACACTGAATCCGTTCAAGCTGTAATGAGCACCCATTGAGGACAGACAAGACCCGGACCTTGCACTAAAGAACCTTCCAGTGTAGTGAGTCTGACAGGCCCTCAGTGAGTCTGACAGGCCCATGAGAGAGAAAAAATGATTTAAAAATATAGTGTAAAAACAGATTATGCTAAAGATATAGACAGTGAGAGGTGGAAGTAAACATAATCTTGCTGGGAGCTGGAAGCCAGGAGAAAAGAGGACTCACCTCACACAGGGTGTGGTGGGGAGCTGAGTCCCAAAGGGCGGTGGGACTTTCGAGGCAGTCGGGGTGGGAGGCACTCCAGCCTGATGAGCAGCAGACTCGGGCCAGGAGGAAGAAGGAAGCCGCCAGGCGAGCCCCACAGACTATTGAAGAAGCAGGGCCCTCACCTGTCTGGGATGGACGAGGCCAACTCTGGGGATGACGTCTGGTCATCTAAAATAACTCTAGGAAGTACAGAAATGCACGAACAACATGAAAAGAACTGCGTGCATATGATTCCTGCCCACTACCTGCTTCCAAAGGAAGGCGGTACACACGAGCATTCCAAACTGAACTTGCTGATGCAAACCCTGAGGCTCCTGGGGCTGAAACTGGGAGGGTCTCAGATTTGGGGGCTCGGCAGGGAGGCAGCCTCGACCAGCACTGTAGCTTTCTCCCCTCCCATTATGGAAAGAAAAATGATACATCTCTGCCCATCAGGAATTTAAGTTTGTTCATTTCTCTTAGTGTCCTCCTGCTTCTTCAAAGCACGGGGTAGAGGATGCTTGGATTGAAATGTAGTCTTTCTATTTAAACAAAAGTCCCCCAAGAATAGGAGTGAAGGAAAACCTACCATCCTTTCAGCGCTGTACTAATCATAGCTACATTTATTGGGGCACGTAATATATGGGCAGAACACTGTTAAAAGCTATTCATGCATTTGCTCTGTGCCTGCCATGTAGATATTATTATTCCCGTGTTACCTATGAGCTCAGAGAGGTGACGTGGTTTGTCCAAGGCCACACAGCCAATCCAACTCAACACAATTTACTGAGTGCCTACTGTGTGCCAGGCACTGGGTGGCTCCCGAGGTCAGCCCACTTGGGACCTGCTGCACAAACCCAACATGAAGATAGGAGGACAGACAGGCCTCAAAGTACTAGACAGAGAAAGAGCAGTCTAACATCAAGGGCTTGCCCAGGGCCCCAAGCAGGAGGCAGTGAAAGTATCAGTCAAACCATAACACCCTTCCCCGCTCCAGCCCCTTTCCAGTGATTTTGGCCAAGACCAACCCGGGAGCAGGACGGGGGGAATGACTTCAACACTCAGCATTTTCGAGAGAGGTAAACTGGGGTCTAGATACACTGAATGGCCTGCCCCTTCTCTTTGGGGCATGTAGATAACACTGAGTGACCACCAGCTCTGCCGAGGATTTGCACTCATCTATGACAACAACACTGAAAGAAGGATATCATTATCTCACAGATGGAAAAGGCCCAAGTCTAGAGACATTAAGTGACTTAAGCACCACTATCCAGCTCACAAGAGGCAAAGCAGCGTAAACATGGCCCTGCTGCCTCCATCACTTCCTCCTCCCACGTCCCACGTGGTTTCTGAGAGTGTTGGCCACCAGCCACGAGAAAGTGAACCGAAATGGGTGCAAAGTTGAAGAACAGCACCCTTTTATTGCTTTGCTTCACAAGGCGTTGTGTGACCCTGACATCAGGAGACGCAGGGTAGTGAAATGTGTGTGCACCTGCAGACACACACGCATACACACACACACACACACAAACACACCCTTATATACCTGCATGTTTCTGCAACATGAGTGGTGACGCTTTCCTGATAAGGCCCAAGGAAAGGCCACACCCATGCTGGCGGCTAGGTCTCTCCGCTGCAGGATGCAGAGCCAAGCTGCATTAAAGGCCAGGGAGCCAGGACTGGGCTAGGGGGAGGGTTAGTGGGCTCAGGCTGAATAAGACTACAGGGTACCCACGGAAACAAATTAACCATAACTTGTGTCTCTCCCTTTGTTAATTCTCCTGGACCAAGGCAAGGCAGGACACCTGGAGGTGGTCACAGGTATAACCAGCAAAAGATTTTCCCAAAGACCAGGTGAAGGGCAGCTGAGGTGAGCAGAATGTTCTCCCGGTGCTGATCGTGGTGTTGCCAAGTCCTCTTCCACTGAGAAAAGCAGCGTTTTTATCCGTGTCTCAACACGGCCTGAGGACAGCTGTCTCAGAATGACCAGAAATTGATGGAAATGCGTTTCCTGGTTCTGTCTCAAACCTACCAGTCAAAATGAATCGGGGTGGTACCCAATCACCTGCATTTTTAACAAGAACCCTCCGCAGGGGGATTCTGATGTCCGGGAGAGTTGGAGAAGCGCTGCTTTAGCCCAGCCTTTGAAGAATTGGACTAAGGACTTAGGTCCCAAAAGGGGGCTCTTGAAGCCCTGGGACTCTGATTCATGGTGCTGCTCCATTGTCCGCACCCGCCCTATGTGTCCTCCAGCCCATCCTCTTACAGGGCCTCCCGGCTGACTCGAGAAGCCCCTAGTGGTGAGCAGGCAGAACTGCAGCTTTGTGGAGCGGCAAGGTGAATGCACTCCCCCAGACAGCGAATTCTGCAGCCACGCAGAGCCAGACGGCACCTCTTCCCCCATTACAGAATATAGGGCTACCGCCCTCTGTTCCCTCCCAAATCCTGGAGTCAGTTCTGCCCAGGGTGGGTAGCGTAACTTGTCCCTACAGACGGGACAAGCGCAGAGCTAGCTGTAGGCACTAATGGGAGTGCTGGTGGCTTGTGCAGGCGTACTTGGTGGAAAACGTCAGCAGTCAGCAGCTTGGGGTTGAATGGGCAGTGAGGGCACCATCTAGGGCCTGGCTGCGGACACCACTGGCTCAACAGCATCATCTGCTGGCTACAGGGTGCCATACCACCCTCCTCAGTTGGGGCACACAGCCCCCTACCCAGAATGTGAGGAGTCCTGTGTCCACCTGGTCCCCAGAGGAGCAACTCTTTGAGACCACAGAGCTGGGACTCTGGTTCTCCCTTGAAAATGTGCAGACCCAGTGTTGACCAAGCATGATCTCTGACAACACACTGCCTCCCACACTGGCTCCCAAACCCACACTAATATTTTCATTTTTCCTAAATGTTCGTCTGTGGTTCTTTAGCATCTTTAGAGGCCCCCATAATCTTTTGCCTCCCAGTATAAGCTCCAAGAGGGCAGTGACTATTTCTTTCTGGATTGACTAGACCACCAACTCACATTGCAAACAATATGAATGTCTTATGAGTGTGAAGATTAACAGCCAGCAATAATAGCCGTCACTGCTGGAAAGGGCTGTGCTATGCTGATGCCTCTTCCTGGGCATAAGAATCATCGTGGCTACCCCGTGCTGAGGGTTTACCAAGTGCCAGGCATGCACCGCACCCTCTATGGGAGTTATCTCACTTGATCTTCACAAGGACCCCAGGAAATGGAATTACACAGAGAGGTTAAGCAACTTGCTCCCAGGAGAAGCCCTCGTGTGCACACGCGCGGTTGGTAAGCGCCTGCTGTGCTGAAAGCATGCCACACGCAGTCTCTCACTGAGCCTTCCATGCACTCTCTTAATGAGGTGGCAGGTATGGATACCTGCCCTTCCCTGTCATCGTGTCGCACACACCAGGCTCCCTGGCATGACCCAGTCAGCGTTCATTTGTGGGACCTCCACGTCTACCCACAAAAAGGTGCCATGAGAAGACACCAAGAATGAGGGCCCTGGGAAGGTGGAGGAGGCACAGAACTGAAGTGAGCACTAAGAAATACTCGCAAGCACTCAGGACGCAGACCCATCCAGTCATGGATTTGTTTCACAGATATTTACTGAGCACCTGCATTAGGAGCTGTGCAGGGGGCACCCTGGAAACAACAGTCAACTAGGGAGCTCGGCCCTGCCCTCCCCGGGGCACAGTCCAATGGTGGAGACCATCCCCAAATAAAGAAATGGGTAAACAGTCACAGACAGCAGTGTGCCAAGAGGAGTGCTAGCCAAGATGCCAGTTTGTACCTTCTCCACTACTGTCCCCTGCCTTTGCTATCTCCCCCCAAAGTCCTGCTGTGTCCTTTCCCACCCCCACCAATCCCACTGGTTGGGGGCCTTCTAGCCGCAGACCTTTGCCTCCACCCTCCTCCAGAGACCATGAGGGTGCCCCAGCCCCATTTCCTCCCACCCAAGTCCCTCTGGTCCAGTGGCCTGAGAATAAGCTCCAAGGCCAAGGCGGCAGGTGAGGGTGGGGCAGACAGGCTGGGGGAGGGGAGCGGTCCTGGGACTGGGGAGGAGGAGGGGAGCCAGGCTGGGGGAGGGGAATGGGGCCGAGGCCTGGGGACCTCCCTGCTCAGCTTCGGCTGCTGCAGCAAAGTTTCCCAACTCGGGAGAGCAGCTGCTGCTTTCTCTTGCCTTTATTTTTCCCCTCTCAGGGTGGAAAATGAATTTCGAGCATCGCTGGGGAGCCTGCCAAGTAATTGGAAAACATGTCGAACAATGTGTCTGGCTGCTCCGCGGAGGCGGGGTGGCTTCCTATCCTTGTCCCTCGGGGAGGAATCCTCCGTGCAGTGCCATCTCCAGGTCCCCAAGCCGCGGTGTCCACTCCGCGGCCTGGAAGGGAGAAGCCCCAGAAGCCGCTCAACTGGGGAAGGGAGTCCCTTGGGCACGAGGGAGTCGAAGCGGTGGCGGCGTGGGGAGAACGGAGGCAGGGTGGGTCCTGGCGGTGTGGGCGCTGCACTGGACGAGCGCGGAGTCCCCGGAGACGGGCCTGGGTCCTGGGGTCCTGCCCCACTCGCACCCCACGGCATCCCGATGTGGAGTCCCAGACCCTGCTGGAGCTGGAGCCGGAGCCCAGGTCCCTCCCTTCTCTTGCCACTCCTTTGCCACCTCCAAGCCCTGGCTCCACCTGCCTGGGCAGCCTCCCCAGGCCCTCTGAGACCAGCCCGCCCCGCTTTCCCATACTGGTTTGGCTGGCTGCCTAACCTCCTCTTCTGGGGATGGAATAGGGCCCCCACCAACCCCAGGTGGGTACCCCAGGACAGGACACTGGCTGGGTCTTCACCCGATGGTCCCCATATTGGGTGCAGTTCCTTACAGCTGCATTTGCCTTAGGTCCCCCAGCTTGCCTGCCTCTCTGCAGTGACACACTCAGGAGGGGCCTGCTCCACAGCAGATGTGAATAAACCCTTCTTATCTCCCTTGGTGTTCCAAGCTCAGCTTTACCTAGAGGAGCCAGTCTTTTGTGAGGCACCAGGAGGCCAAGGTTGGGCCTGGGTCCCTGTCTCTGTCTGGAATTAACAAGACCGCATTAGGAAGTGACACACACCTGAATGACAAGGACAGGCCAGCATCCCCTATCCCCATGATCACCACCACCACCACCACCATCACCAAGAAGTTCCTTGCTGAGACCTCCACTTGTCATGCTTGGACCAGCTCCCCGCCCACTGCCCACCCCCAGCTCCCACGCCCTCCCCTCAGGAGAATCCATGACCCACAAAGCCTTTATTAGCTCTTTCAGCTCCATTTAACTACACAAATGGCTTGGTCACAGCTGACTGGTCCGAAATTTGCCAGTGATTTTCTTTTAATTTACTGTGGCTCAGTCCCCCTGTAATACAGGTAGAGAAGGCATATTTGTTTCCAAACTCCCCTCGTGGGGTTAATCATGCACAGAACAAAACTCCATTTGAGCCACTTAATGATTTCATTTCCACCCTAGGTTTGATGGAGCTGTGGCCATAATACTAATGTAGGTCCCTCTATCCCCAAATTCCAGATGTGGGTGCGAGAGAGAGGGAGATTGGGAGCCCCTCAGCCATCCCTCCCAGGCCAGAGCCGCCCACTGTGGGTCTCCTGCACTCTCTGGGTGGGGTGGGTGCCCCCTCTTTTCCTGGGCACATCTTCCATCCCCTGGAAAGCCGTGCTTGGCCAGCTGGTGTTCTTCCACCCCCTTTCCTCTGGATCCCTGCCAGGTCCCATGGGGTCGTTGGGCACCCACCTGTAGAGTGTGCACCTGTCTACCTCTCAGTCTTTCCTCCTGCCATTCCCCCACTGCCACCTAGCTACCCTACCTGGCATCCCGGACAGCCAGACATGCAGGCAGAATCACCTAACCATCCTCCATGCCTCCCCCATGGTGTTCCTTTTCCCTTGAAGACCGCTCCTCCATTGCCAGAGCCTGGCAAGGCCTCTGAAACTCTGCGTAAACATCACTCCCTCTAGGAATCAGCTGACACTTTTTCTCTCAAGCAAAGAAATCACTCCCTCCCTCACTCTACCATTTATACTTTTGGTTTATTTTCACACTGTATTTATTTGTTTGCATGTCAGCCCCTCCACCACTCTGTCAACAGAAAAGAAGCCAAACTCTGTAAAATAATTTTAAAGAGATTTATTCTGAGCCAAATTCGAGGACCATGACCCAGAGCCACACCCAAGAAGGCTGGAGCAAGTGGACTCGCTGTGGCTGGGTTACAATTTGGTTTTATACATTCGAGGGAGACAGGGGTCACAGTTAAAGTCATAAATCAATACATGGGAGGCATACATTGGCTTGGCCCAAAAAGGTGGGCCATCTCTCCCACGGTGTGGGGGTATGGGAGGGGGCAGGGGCTACAGGTGATAGGTGGGTTTAAAGATTCTTTGACTTGTAATTGGTTAAAGACATGAAGCTTTGTCTAAAGGCTGGAATGTTTTAACATAAGGAACTGTTAATCAGAGACATGCCACCAGACATGTATTTGTTGTGTAAATTGAGGACCTGAAGTTTGTCTTGAATACTCTTAGGCCTGTTAATGGGCTACAAAGGATGTCTCCAAGAAGGGAGGGGGCATAATGAGGCACGTATGACCTCCCTCCTCGTGGCAGGCAATTTAGTTTTAGGATATCCCATTGGCCAAGAGGGGGTCCGTTCAGTCAGCTGGTGGGGGAGAGCCTTAAGATTTTATTTTAGTTCACAACTCTGAGCTCCTTAAGGCTGTACCAGGCTACTCACCTGGGCGTGCCCACACTTCCAGCACTGGCCCACTGCCAGGAGAAAGTGCTCCATCAGTGTTCTCGGACGGAAGTGCCCCTGTATAGTTCTTGCGTGTGGGTGTGAGCTGTATTCATAACTAAGATACTCAAAAGCGTCCCATCTGAGGCTTCCCAAATGGTGCTAAAATCTACACCCAGCCCTGCTCTCAGGAGCTGACTCAAAGAAAAGACCAGGTCACCTTCAGGAAATGTGTTTTCACATGCAAATGGCACCATCTGGTGGTTTCCAGCAAAACAGCCATTCAGCCAGTAACAGTGGACCCAGAGGGCTTCCTCCCCCTGCCAGTCTTCCTGCGGACACCGGACGGTCCGAGAAGGGTGTTCTGCAGCAGCCTGGGCTCTGGCCTCCCCAAGAAGCCCGAGGGAGGGGCTGGGAGGGCGTGGTCGCCCCCAGAATTCTGAGGAAGGCCTGCTCACCTCTCTTCTCTCCCTCCCTCCGCTGAGGTGCAGGCTGCTAAGCAGGCTGGGCCTTTCCTAGCCAGCAGTGCTGGAACGTGCTACTCCTCCACCTTGAACATTCTCCAAGCTCCCACCTCAACCTGCACGGGCCAGTCCAGCTCAGCCCCAGGTGTCCATCGAGACTGAGATGTCCTACGGGGGCCCAAGCCCAGGGCCCAAACTGAGCTTATCTCCCAACCTGGGCCTGCCTGCCTTAGCTGATGGCACCCTCCCCAGCCCTACCCCAGGACGACTCTTGTCCACCCATCATGTCCCATGCCTGACCAAGTCGCCAGGCCTGTCTCAGATCCACCCACCACTGCCCAGGGGTCCCCTGCTGGGCTCCCTGCTGCCACCCTTTGCCACAGCCTGTCTCCACAGGTAACAGCACTCTCTGCTTCAAATATTCCTGCACGCCCCACCTCCGTCTCTGCCAGGATGAGGTGGGGATCCCTTACTGGGTGTCCACACCCCGCACGGCCGGCCTCCACCCCTCTACAGCCTCTCTGTGGACCCACCTCCCCCCACTCCCTCATCCAGCCAGAGCGGCCTCCTCTGCGAGGCCCGGCCCCCCACTCAGAGCCCTCTGGCTCTCCTCACCCTTGCCGCTGCCCAGGGCTGCTTGGCCCCTCGGCCTGGGCGTCTCCTTCTCACCCTGTCCTCCCTTGGCCGCTCCCACTGGAGCAAGCAGGTGAAGGGAGGCCAGGAGGAGGGAAAGCGGAGGGGAGGGAAAGTCCAGATGTCCTGTCCCCTGTGAACAGGGGACAGGGTGGGTAAGGGCCTGTCCTACCTCCTACCTCGGCCCCCCACTCTCCCTTCCTTGTACTGTGTCTGGCCAGGCAAAGGACACCACCAGCCAAGTGCTCCCTCCCCAGCTCAGCTGCACAGGGCAGTAGTTAAGGACACTGGCTTTGGCATGAGCTCACCTGGATTCAAATCCTGGCCATGCCATTTAATGGCTGTGGTACGTCAGGAAAGCTACTTAACCTCTCCGAGCTTCCTGTTCCTCTTCTGCAAAATGGTGACGATGATTTTAAAGTAATAAAAAAGAAATCTCCTCAGTTTTTTCTCTGAGCAGGTCACATTTCCATTATATGTGGTATTTCTCCTTTATAGTAGATATGAAAATTGTGACTCATAGTTTGTTTAAAATTCGTCTTTCCTGTCAAAATGAATGTTCCACTGGGGCAGGGACAGGGTGGGTCCTAGTCACTACCATATTCATGGGGCCTACCCCAGGGCCCACACATAGTATAACAAAGTGGCTGGAAAAGGCTGCTTTGAAGCCGGAGCCAGGCAGGGGTTCTAACACTCCCAGTCACCAAAGTGACTTTGGTCAAGGTACTTAACTTTCTTGGTCTTGTGTTGTCTCCTCTCTGATAATAATAATAGTATCTACATTAAAGGCTGCTTGGATTAAGCACTTGGATATATCTAAATTCCTTAGATCAGACCAGGCACATAGTAAGTGCTCAGTAAACATTAGCTGCTATTCTCATAGATACCCAATAAATACTTGAAGGAAACTTCCTGTTTCTAGTCTGACATGTAAAGGGCTTGGAAGTCATCACTCCCTTCCTCACAACAAGAAAAAATAGCTGAATAAACTGGAAATTCACAACTCTTCTTATATCCGTTAGAGAACTGAGCTCACAAAGCAAACCACTGACCTTAAAATTGGAGAGCCAGAAAGGTGGATACAGAGAATCACAACTTCCCAGAGCAGAAGCCGGGAGTGTAAACCTCCACAGGGACCAGTCTGAGCAGGAAAACCTGCACTGTAACTGACAAATTGCTGGAAGCTAAGTGTGGACAAGCTTGATGGCTAAAAAGTCCAAGAGGGCCTAGTCCTAGGGGGGTCCCCACACTTTCATGAGTTTTAACTCCAGGAGCTCTGCTGTGTCCTCACAGTGAAAATTGAATCCCTCCTGCTTCCCTAGGGGGAGGTGGAAAGTAGCCACTTTTAAGTGTGTCCAGAGCATTGTTCTTAAGAAAAGCCTGCCTGCAAGGTAAACTATTTTGCCAGAGCCAAACCAGCCTGGAAGATGAGAAATATCCAACTCCAGCCCCTCTGTACTAGCCTTTCCTCTTCCTATCTTTCCTAAAGTTGGGGGGCGGGGGGCGCTGAGAGGCTGAGGTCACAGCCCAGGGGCACAGGTTCACTAACTACTAAGACCTAATCCTCCAACTATAGAACACTTCCCCTCCCCACACACAATACCACCCCAATAGTAGACTCCTGTATAATCACAGGGGATACAGCTGAAATAACTGTAAGCCTCAGGCTCTATTTAAGAAGGAGTCCTAGGGAAACCCAAAGACAACAGGGAAGACAAAAGCAAGGACATCAGAGCAAGTCTTACCTCTGACACACTATAGCAAATAGTAAACGCAGCCTACCTCCCAGCCTCACGGCAAAGGTGTAAGCACCACGTCCCTTTATCTGATACACCATGTCTGGCTTTCAACAAAAAGTTTCAAGGCTTACTAAAAGGCAAAAAATATAGTTTGAAGAGACAAAGCAAGCATGAGAACCAGACTCAAATATGGCTGGGAATTTAACACAGTTATAATAAATATGGTAAGGGCTGTAATGGAGAAAGTAGACAACATGCAAGACCAGACAGGTAATGTCAGCAGAGAGATGGAAACTTGAAGAAAAAAAATCTAAAGAAAATGCCAGAAATTAAAAAAAAAAAAAAACTATACAAAAATAAAGAATGTCTTTAAAGGGCTCATCAGTAAATTGGACAAGGCTGAAGAAAAAAATCAGTGAGCTTCAAGAAGCGTCAACAGAAAGTACCCAAACTGAAAACCAAAGACAAAAAAAGGAAGGAAAAAAAGTGAAAAAGATTTTCCAAAAACTGTGGGACAATTACAAAAGGTGTAACATATGTGTAATTAGAATACTAGAAAAACAATAAAAGGAGAAAGGAACACAAATGTATTTGAAGTAATAATAGCTTAGAATTTTCCAAAATTAATGACAGACACCAAACAACAGACCTGGGAATCTCAGAGAATAGCAAGCAGGATAAATGGGGGAAAAAATCTACATCTGGTCTTATCATACTCAAACTGCAGAAAATCAAACACAAAGAAAATATCTTGAAAGAAGCCAGGGTAAGGTAATAGAGGGTCAAGAATAAGAATTACATCCAACTTCTCCTCGGATACCATGCAAGCAAGATGAAAGTGGAGTGAAATATTTAAGTGTCGAAAGAAAAAAAAAAATGCCAGCCTAGAATTCTGTATCCTGAAAAATTATCCTCCAAAAATTAAGGAAAAATAAGCACTTTCTCAGACAATCAAAAATTGAGGGAAATTGTCACTAATATATTTGCCTTGCAAAAAAATGGTAAAAGTTGTTCTTCAAAGAGAAGAAAGAGGCTATAGGTCAGAAAATCAAACATACATACATGAAGGAAAGAAGAGTGCTAAGGAAGGGAAAAGTGAAGATAAATGCTGGAAACAAACCAGCCACACTTCCCTGAGGAAGCCCTCCCTGCCCCAGCCCACGCAAACCAGCACCCCTTCTAATGTTCCGGGAGCATCCGCATGGCCTTCGTCACACAGTGCTGGAATGGCCGCTGTCTGTCTCTCCCTCAGGGCTGTAAGCCACGTGTCCCCAGAGCCAGGCTTGCAAGGTGCCCAGCATCTGTGAGTGAGTGCATGGAGACAGGCATGGCACAGCACCCCACCAACACCAGGGGAGCTGTTAAATAGCACATCTCTTTATTAGTGGTTCAGCAAGAAAATTCCAGCACTGCCACTGTCTCGGTGAAGGGCTCACGTGCTAGAGTCTCTCTGCCCAGGTCTGGTCATTCTTCAGGTCAAGCAGGAGATGGATGTTCTTCTGACATAGGCTGCTCCTTGGCCCTGAAGGACTTCAACCTGGGAGGCAGAGAAGGGCCCAGGGGACACGTCATGGAGCTGTGGTTGGCCAAAGGGCAGAGCTGATCATGACGCCCTCTAACCCTGTGTTCTGCGCACTCACGGAGCTCTGTCTGGAGAACAGACAGCTGGGACTGAAGCCTGGGGCTGCTGCTTCCAACTCACAAGCCCCTGTGAACTGCTTGCCCTTCCAGAACCCCTGATCCCTCACCTCTAGTAATAGTAGCACACACCTGATGTGGCACGTCCGTGTGCTAGACGCTGTCACCCCCAAGACACCCTCCGAAGCAGACACTCCACTGTAGATGAGGAAATGGAGGCACAGAGGCGTTAAGTAACCTGCCCATGGTGGCACCGGATTGGAACCCAGTGTTTGCTCATGGACGTGGCTCAACCTCTGCCTTCTGTAGGATGGGCTTGAACCATGCCTCCTCTTAAGATCGTTTTTGGTTCAAATGAGAAACCTTGACAAAGTGCCTCGTGCAGAAGCTGGCATACAGTAAGTGTTCAACCAATGCCAGCATTACATCCCCATGGCCTTCCTGTAAGCATCCCAAGGACACTGTGTCTAAAACACGTCTAGCTTCCGCAACAGCCTGTGCAGCCGTTCCCTCTGGCAGGGGTGCAGTGGCTGCTTCCCGGATGGCAAATGCAGCTGTTTTGCTCTGCCATTGGCCGTCCACCTCCCGGATCATGTGACCACTGGGACCCAGCCCAAGCAAAGAGGCCGTGCGACCCAAAGTCACATCCCTAGTAGGTGTAAGTCCAAAGCCTGTGTGCATCAGTCCTGACTCTGATCTTGTGACTCAAGGTGAGGTTAGTAGACCAGCCACAACGATGCCCAGGAACTGTTAGAAATGCAGAACCTCGGCCCCACCACCAGCTACCCAGCCCGAGATCCTAGGGCCACGAACAACGGAGAAGTAATGCTCTCTGACACCACAGTTAAGACAGTCAGAGAGGCCAATCTGAAGCTTGGCTTCAAGTCCTTCCAAAAGCTTGAAAGGCATTGCAGGAGCCAGAGACAGCCGCCTTCTCCCCCACCGCCACTGCCCCAAGTGCAGGCCCCTCCCCATACGGAAAGGCAAGGCCTTCTTATCAAGTTCCCCACCCGAGCGCACCCCCCCCCCCCCGGCTGCCCAGGGTAACTGTGTGCTCTGCCCAGTTCCTCACCTGTCAGCTCTCTCACCTCTTGCTCTTAGCACTCGAAGGAAACTGTCATGCAGGGGTCCTGAGCTGGCTCACTTGCAATGTGGGATATGCTGCAGGGGACAGAGGGGAGGGGCGAGGTGGAGGGGGCTGCCTGCTAGCACAGGCTGCTCAGACCGCCGCCCAAGGGCTGGGGGGAGGGGGTCTGGCTGGCCATGCTGGGCCATGGCCACATCTGGGCCCAGGACCAGAGTCCCACCAAGAGGCCCTCAGCCCAGAGCCCTCTGTGCCCCCCAGGGCAGGCACCATGGAGGCTGACACAGCCCTGCAATGTGGAGCACAGAGGACAGGAGAGCAGCCCAGGAACTGCTTGTCCCTGCTCTTGATGGTGGAATACCCCCACCCCACCTGCCCCCAGTTAGGAACACAAATCCATTGGTCCCAGACAGCTTACCTTCTTCTCACCTGCTCTATTCGATCTCGCATGATGTTCTCCGTCATCTCACTTGGCACTTGGAAGATACGGGTATGGCTGCAAAACGCCATTCAAACCTTTATTACTAGGCATAGTGAAACTGCTAGAGCTGGGGTCGCATGAACAATAGCTCTGGCCCCATTACCACGAGCATGTAAGCTGGCCCCTCCCCCTTCTTGAGTCATGAGCACAAAGTGTTGTTACCACCCAAGGACGCCAGAGCCGCCCAGCAGTGCTGAGCAGGTGGCAGACAGTCCTAAGGCAGCCAGGGACACAGAGGTTGCTGCCTTGACTAAAGTCAGGGGGTCAGTGGTCTTGAAAGACGTGGCATGTGCCCCTCCTGAATTCCTCCCCAACTTCACCACCACTATCCACAATCCATGTTGTGCCACATCCACTATGTTTTAGAGATATTTCTAGAACGTTCTGTCGCAGGGAAGCTGAGGGTGCCTGGTGGCTGCTGTTCTATTTCACCACACTAGCTTTGCTGCCTCCCTCTGGTCCCCTTCCTGTCCTTTCCCACTCCGCCCCTCACGAGCGCTCCCCTCCATCCACTGAACACCCCGTTTCTGTGTCTATTGAAACTGCCCTCTTTGGATAATGCCCCACTCTCAGTGCTCGGGGCCTTCACAGGTGACGACAGCACTGCTACTGCCACCAGGGACCCGCAGCCCACGAGGTGGGCTGTGCTCACGACTGTCGCTGGGCAAGGAGGAGCCTGAGAGGGAGATAAAGGCAAAGGTGGCCTGAGAGGAGATGAAGAACGCAGAGACCCCAGCAAAGGGAGGGAGTGCCCTGGGCAGGACGGACGGGAGGGCCTCAGACAAGGGCCCAGCACTGGGCCCTGGAGGCCACGTGGGACCAGCCAGGTGCTGAGGTTCCTGCTCTCTGAAGTGCTCCCTTTCCCCACCCTCGCTCCTGTTTCCCCAGTCCTGCCCCACTCGAGGGCCATTCTGAGCAAACGGCCTGCCAGAACACTTTCGAGAACCCCAGGTGTGACCTGGGCCCCCCACCCTGTGTTCTCAGATATCCCTCATGGCTTCTCTAACATTTTCTTCAACTTTCACGCACCTTGCCCACCTGGGTAACTTTTAACCCTTTGAAATTGAGGACTATGTCGTATTTTCTCTCTCTGCCAGAGGGCCTAGCAAACACTGGGTGGCCAGCACACGTCTAACAAACAGATAAATGTTCAGGGCGCTCCTAAAGGGGTATGCGTTCCCTGACTGTACACTTACTGAAACTAAAAGGGTGACACTGAAGCCTGTGGATTATGGGGAAAACAGGCAGAGCTAGTGGATTAAAACAGTCTCTGTAGAAAATCCAAGATGGAAAATTTATATGTAGACAACTGATGCCTGTAGCCTGGCTCAAAAGCTCAGCCTTGTTACAGTTACGCTAACAGCCAGGATTTTCAAAATACCGAAAGGTGATGTGTGTATTGTCCCAGCTCAGGAACGCAGCTTTAGAATTCCACAGTGCAACCAGGTCAGGCACAAAGAAGCCTGGATTACAATCAATGGCATTTATGATTTTAGAGGCCTCAGAAGATTTTCCATGCAAAACATTCTTTCCCAGGGAGGTCTCAAATTCCACCATTAGTTAGCTCTTCCTGTCATGTAATTACCGTGCGTTTGGATCCTCCTAAAACACAGGTGCCACGAGAAGGGGTAGACACATGAAAACCCGATATGGGGAAGCAAAAGTGCATTTCCTGAGAAATACAGCCTCTTCCACAGAAGGCAGCAAAGCCCACAATGGGGGCAGGGAAAGGGAGGGGAGAGTAGGGAGAGGAGAGGGCGACCTCGGGGCTCAGTGCCAGACCAGTCCAAGCCCCCCATCGGCTACTGGGAAGAGATGGGTGATGCAGCCCAGAGGCCCCAGTAACACGGGCACCGGAAAGGCGATAGGAAAGCCTACACTTTCCTAGCGGGAGGTGGCTCTGGCCCAGCTCCCCTACCTGAGCCCCTTCGTCTCAGAGCCAGGAGAGGTGGTCCCTGGCAGGGCCAGTGTGGAGCACAGAACTCTAGCCTCAGGCTCCGGGAAACCTCCAGGCACCTCAGTTGCAGTTGAAGGCTTTGGCTTTTGCAATTTAAGAGCTTATTTTCTTTTAGCTCTTTAAAGTACAGCCACTTCTGAACAACTCGAGTGCAAAAATAACAGAAGTCTGAAATGTATTCAGAAGCATTTAAGACACGGAGAGCAAGCCCAGTTTTCCAACCCCTCAAGTCATTTCGAAATGTAGGAATGAGCTGGGCTTTCGAGATAGCAAGAACATTCCCTTCAGCCCCCAAGGCAATGCTGAGGCATTTCTCAGCCACAGGAGACAGCACAGCTGGGGAAGAGCGCTGTGGGTTCACACTGGCCGCATCCCGGACAGAGGGACTGGCGCCTTCTCCCACTCCCCCTCCCCACGCCTTCCCTCAGAGCAAAGGGGACGCTTCACCTCCATCTGATGAACTGGATTCTTGTCCTCTCCTCCAGCACCTCCTGACTGTGGTTTGCTGACAGATCAGACTTTGAGAGATGGTGCTTCACCTAGGAAGTCCAGGAGGGGCCCACCTGATTCCCGCCCAGCACGGACCCCCGGCTGGGCTGCCACCACGCCAGAGGCCCCTTGCCCAGAACCCTGCAGTGGGACCTCCCGCCTCGGCCCTCTCTCCCCAGCCCCCTCCCAGGACTGTCTCAAACTCTGTTACCACATCTCTGGTCACATGTACGTCTTGGCCATGGGTGGGAGGAAGGTTGGTTGACATCTTCTCCTTTATGCCCTGGGCAACCTCTTCCTCTGTCTGAAACGTGAGTGATTTTCCTCTGAAAGTGTCGCTGCATCTGATCCCAAGTCCTCTCTTCTCCTCTTCCTCCCCCCTTTTTCCTTCTCCATCACAACACACATACCTCATCTTCACACACGTGCACTCCACATCTCACCTTTCCTGACACAAGCTCCTCTACTGCGACTTTCCTGTGAAGTCCCAGGGACCTCCCTAAGTCCCTGGCCCTGTCCCAAGGTGTGAGATGCCCTCGAGCTAAAAATGATGCTGCTCCTTAATCCAGGATGCTTGAGAAGCAGGGCAGGGTTAGTGGTGACACTAACACATTTCTGCCCAGGACACGGGCCCCAGTGTCCTCTAGGACATTTGGATGGATGAGACTCAACTGGAGGCAGGGTATTTGGCAATGAACTTGAGTTTACAAGTTCTATGTAGAAGGGAGTCCCGATCCCCACACCCACTGAGACCAGCTCTGTAAAGTTTTGGATACCCTGAGTCACAGAAGAATTTTACTCACTTTTTTCAACCAATGCTGTACTACAGATACAGCCTCGCTTTCCACAACATCAATGTCCTGGAAGAAATTGGTAAGGTGATAACCTCAGGAAACCTAGCAGGCCAGCTCCCCGCCCGGCCCCGCTCTTGTTCCAAGGCAGAGGTTGTGAGACCTCTCTGAAGGGCAGCAGGAGCACCAAGGGGATGGTAGAGATGAGAAGCAGTCCCACGTGGCTACCGCCAGCACTGCTTACCGAGCTGGTTATTGGCGGGAAGGGGAGCCCCACGCCTTTCCGGGCGAGAATGTACACAATCCACGTTGTAATTATCATCTCTGGGCTTTCACCAGGCCTCCTCCTTGGCTCCCTCCTTCCATCGAAGCTGCCCAGGAACTCCTGTGGGACAGGGAGGGCATTGATGGGAGGTGCCCACCTGATTGGTTGGCCAGTGGTGATGTGACAATGCCCTCCCTGCATCTCCAGGGTCAAGCAGAGATGGAAAAGAGAGGTCAGGAGGTTATTCCTTAGTGACAGTCATACCTCTGAAATGGACAGATGAGGGGATGGGAGGTAGGGCCTGAGCAGGACACAAAGGGGGAGTTACCCAAACCACAGATAGAGAATGTCAGGGTGGGGAGGTGGGGTGTGCAGTTGATGACTGGTCACCCAGTCTCGAGCAATGCTAAAGCAAAAGGAGATTTCACAAATCAAAGAAACACATTTGTGGCAAAATGACCTGGGGCCCTCTAGACATTCATTCAAAAACAATGCCACAGGTTTCCCTACTCTTATCTTTATATATTAGGGGCCAAAGATATTGTCAACCCAAAAACATCAAAGATGGGGGGGCAAAATTCTCAACAAGGACTTCCTTTTATTTTGAATCACTTTGTCTACACAAGTGATTCAAATCATTAAAACATAATCCAAACAGTAAGAGGTAATAGGGTCAGAAGTGAAAGTGCCATTTCTTTAAAGGTTGTTTCCTGATTATTCTATTAGGTTATTAAGTATAAAATGCCCGACATCGTTAAGTACTAAGTTTGACTGTTGATAATCTCTGACATTTCACTTTGACACTTCTTGTTTTATTTTTATTGTGAAGGTACATCCTTAGTCTTTCAAAACATGTTTTGGCTTGTGATCATCTTTCAGATTTTTTTAGAGCAATTTTTGTGAAACCATGGATAAGTCAAAAATTTGTGTTATTTTCAAATATGAGTTCTGTCATGAAACCAATGCAGCACAGACAGCTTGAAATATCAACAAAGTGTTTGCGAAGGATGTGGCTAATGGACGCACAGTGCATGGATTGTTTGAGAAGTTCCATTCTGGTGATTTTAATCTTGAAAATGAGCCACGTGGGCAACCTGAGACCAAGGTGGATAATGATGAGCTGAAAGCTGTAGTGGAAGTGAAACCATCTCAACCTAAGCGTGAATTAGTAGCAAGGTTTGACGTTACTATTCCAACAATATTGGACCATCTGAGACAAATCAGCAAAGTAAAGAAGCTGGGTAGATGGGTGCCACATGAATTAAATGAACATCAGAAGAGATATCATTTCAAAGTTTGCCTTTCTTTGCTGTCACGACATAAACGTGAACCATTTCTACACCATATTGTTATATGTGATGAAAAATGGATTCTTTTTGACATTCGCAAGTGTTCAGCACAATGGTCCGATAAAGATGAAGTGCCAAAACACAGTCAAAAACTGAATATTCATCAAAAAAAGCTAACGTTGTCTGTTTGGTGATCCAGGGTTAGTATTATCCACTACAGCTTCATGAAACCTGGTCAATAGATTACAGCGAATGTCTACTGCAATCAGTTGGATGAAATGATGAGGATGCTTGTGATTAAGCAGCCAAGATTGGTCAATAGAGACAGGCCAATCCTCTTGAAAGACAACATTTGACCACATGTCCCACAAACAAAGCTGCTCAAACTACAGAGGCTGGACTTGGAAACTCTCTGTCATCCACCATATTCACCAGACCTTGCAACAACTGACTACCACTCCTTCCAGGCTTTGGACCACTCCTTGCATGGAAAAATATTCAATTCTCAACAAGCTGTGGAAAATGCCTTTTGTGACCTCATCACCACTCGCTCTCCAAGTTTCTTCACTACTGGCATAAGAAAGCTACCATTAGATGGCAAAACTGTGTTGACAGTTTGGGGGCATACTTCGATTAATTGTCCTGCTTGTTTGAGACATAAACTACACTTTTAATTCAAAATTGGACACTTTATATTTAATGACCTAATATATTAATTCACCCATGGTAAGCTGCCTTGAGGGAAGGACAGTAACATGGAAATGGGAAGGGGGTCATGTTGCCACTTCAGAGTTGGGACAAAAAATCAACAGGGGCTCCGATGGCCACTGTTCCCATCAAGAACCTCTACCAGAAAACTGAAAGAAGTTCACAGTATCTTAAAGACCCTGAGCAGATGTTGAGCTGTTCTCAGAAGTAGTTGTAGCTCAACCCTGAGACTATTCTCAAAGTCTCAGAAACCAGGATCATAATCATGTCTCTACCACTAGCTTGTTATGTGCCCTCGACCTAATCAGTCGTCTCTCTGGTGTGAGTTTCTTTGTTTTAAAGTGAAAGGCGTAAAATAGTGTCTCTAGTTTTCTTCTAGCTCCGTTTTCCCATTCTCATTCGTCTGAGGACTACAAAAAACCTTTTATCACTCTCCCCGATTCCCCTAACATAGCTGCTATGTCTCCTCACTCTCAACAAACCACCTCAATTTTACATCTTCCCCATGTTGGCAGCATAGACCAGGGCTGGGCTCTGCTCCAGATCGAACCTCCAGATCAGAAAGGTTTATTTCCCACTCTCAGAGCAACTCTTCGCAGCAGCTGTGCTTCACACAGAGACTCGGAGACCCAGGACGGTCCGTCCTGTGGCTCCACCATTCTCAAGGTGTGACCGCCACGACTGCCCAAGCAGGGGAAGAGAGCGCACAGGGGAACCAAATCGGCCCTTCTGCGCTGCAGCCGAGAGGCTGCTACTTCATACTTAAAGGCTTTGGACCAGTACTAGTCATATGGCCCCAACCCAACTCCAAGGGAGACTGGAAATTGTAAAACAGCAAGTGACATTACTTGCCAACATCTCTGTTTCTGCTACCATCCCCTAAAAATTGTTTTTGACCTTATTGATATAATTTTATTTTTTGAATATTTAAAACAATGTGATTCAAAAATCAAAACTGAGGCAGGCATGGGGGCTCACACCTGTAATCCCAGTGACTCAGGAGGCAGAGGCAGGAGGATCCCAGGAGTTCAAGACCAGCCTGGGCAACAGAGAGAGACCCCATCTCCAAAAGAAGCTAAACTACATGAAAAGATATATTCAGGTAAGTGCCATCTCCTCTATCCCTTCAACTTTGTTCTAACTCACTTGAGAAGTAAAATTTTCATTAGCTTCTGGGCTATACATCCTGTGTTTATGCTGTCAAAATGAAGCCAAGATATAAATTCTAGTCTCACTTTTGTATTACTATATCAAAATGCATACAGCAAAATGTACAAATACATGTACAGCTCAGAAATATTTTTATGCATACACATACACCTGCTTAACTACTGCCCAGATAAAGATATATAACATTTTTTAATACCTAAGCAGATCCCCAGTGAATACTCTGTGGTTACCACAAAGGTAACCAGCATTTTTACATCTATCACCACAGTTAAATTTTGTCTAGAAACATATACTATGTACTCTTTTCTCTCTGGCCTCCTTCACTGAACATTTTAGTGTTGTTGCATGAAAGTGTAGTTTGTTATTTCATTTCTGGATAGTAATTCATTGTATTACTGTAACACAAATTATTTATCAAACTTACTATTGATGGACATTTAGATTAGGTCTGGATTGATGCTTTTTAAAATAATGCTGCTATGAACATTTTTGTACTGCACCTATTTTTGGTTGACATAAGCACTAATTTCTAAGTATATAACAAGGATTGGCGTTGTTAGGTTATAGGCTTTACAAATATTTAGCTTTAGTATATACAAAAGAGTACCAAAAAGCAGTTGTGCCAATCTATTGCTCATAAACAAAATGAAAGTAACAGTTGTTCCAGGTTTTTGTCAACACTTGGTATTGTCACTCCTTTATATTTAGCCAGTCTGTTGGAGGTATAGTGGTGATTAATAATAGTTTAATTTGCATTTAACTGATAATTAATTTATAGCATTATGCATATTTTTATTTGCCTATTGGCCCCTTTGGATATTCTTTTTTGTGAAGTGCCTCTTCAAGTCTTATGCCCTTTTATTGAATTATGTCTTTTTCCTATTGATTTGTTGGACTTCTTTAGGTATTGTGGATAGTGGTCCTTTGTCGAGTATGTGTTTTATAGCTATTTTATCCCAAGCCACAACTTGACTTTTTACTCCTTTAGTATTATCTTTTGAGGAACAAAAACTCTTAATTTTTAAAGTCAGTTTTATGGAGATATAATTAAATAACATAAAATTCACCCATCATAATGTATAATTAAATGATTTGTAGTAAATTCAGAGAATTATGCAACCGTCACAACAATCCAATTTTAGGACATTTCCCTTACCTCAAAAGTGTCTGCCATGCCCATTTGCAGTCAGTCCCTGTTTCCAATCCCAGTCTCACCATCCACTTTCTATTTGTATAGATTTGCTTCTTCTGAATGTTTCATGCAAATGTAATTACACCATATTGTATCTGGCTTATTTCACTATGCATAATGTTTTTGAGGGTCGCCTACATTGTTGCATGTACTAGTAATTCATCCCTTTTTGTTGCAGAGTAGTATTCCATTGCACGGATATACCACATTTTGTTTATTCATTCACCAGTTGATGAGCATTTAGATGGTTTCCACTTTTTGGCTATTAAAAATAACACTGAGATGAACATTTGAAAAAATTATTATGTGGACATATATTTCATTTCTCTTGGGCAGATTCCTAGGAGTGGATTGGGTGGCTTTATGCTTAACATTTTTAACAGCTTTATTGAAACATAATTCACATTCCATAAAATTAACCCATTTAACACATTGACTGCCACATTAGAAAAAAAAATTTTTCCTTGGGGCCATAGTGTTTTATTTCAAAAATAGAATAAAAACTTCAAAAATAAAATGATCCTTTCTAGTTTAATGAAAAATTTGTTATTTTTTATTGTTTCCTGTGCATAGGTTATATGCAATGAAATTGTCAATATTAATTGTAACAATAAGAGCACCAACAAGTAAGATTTTCAGGAACCAACTGCAGGCCCTGGGCTCAAAACTAGTATGAGTTGAATACAACTCCCACAGCAGTTAATGTGTTAAAATGTACAATTCAATAGTTTTTAGTATATTCACAGAGATGTGAAACCATCAACTCAGTCCAATTTTATATTTTTTACTCTTTTTTTAATTTGTACAAATTTATGGAGTACAAGTGTGATTCTGTTACATGCACAGATTGTGTAGTGGTGAAATCAGGGCTTTTAGGATATCCATCACCAAAATAAGGTACATTGTACCTATTAAGTAATTTCTCATCATGTACTCCCCTCTCACCCTCTATCCCTTCTAAGTCTCCATTGTCTGTCATTCCATACCCTACATCCATATGTACACATTATTTAGCTCCCACTTATAAGTGGGAGCAAGTGAAGTGGTATTTGTTTTTCTGTGTCTGATTTGTTTCACTTGAGATAATAGCTTCCAGTTGCATCCATGCTGCTGCAAAAGACATGACTGCATTCTTTATTACGACTGAACACTATTCCATTGTGTATATATATGACATTTTCTTTATCTCATCATCCACTGATAGACACTTAGGTTGATTCCATATCTTTGCTAATGTGAATAGCGCTACAATGGACATACAGGTACAGGTATCTTTTTGATATAATGATTTCTCTTTTGGGGGATAGATACCCAGTAGTGGGATTGCTGGATGGAATGGTAGTTCTATTTTGAATTCTTTCAGAAATCTCCATACTGTTTTCCATAGAGGTTGTACTAATTTACATTCCCACCAACAGTGCATGAGAGTTCCCTTTTCTCTGCATCCTTGCCAATGTCTATTATTTTTGTCTTTTTAGTAATAACCATTCTGACTACTGTAAGATGGTATCTCGTTGTGGTTTTAATTTGCATTTCTCCAATGATCAGTGATGTTGAGTGTTTATTCATATGTCTCTTGGCCATTTGTATGTCTTCTTTTGAAAAATGTCTATTCATGTCCTTTGCCCACTTTTCAATGGGATTATTTGGTTTTTTGTTGTTGAGTTTTAAGTTCCTTTAAGTTCTGATTACTAGTCCCCTGTCAAATGCATAGTTTGCAAATATTTTCTCCCATTCTGCAAGTTGTCTGTTCACTCTGTTGATTATTTCTTTTGTTGTGCAGAAGCTTTTTAGAATAATTAAGTTCCTTTTGTGTATTTTCATTTTTGTTGCCTGTGCTTTTGAGGTCTTAGTCATGAATTCTTTGCCTGATCCAATTTTAGAATATTTTTTATTGCCTATAAAAAGTAACCTTGTGCCCATTAGGAGTCAGTCCCCATTTCCCCCAGCCTGTCCCCCAGCCCTAGGCAGCCATTAATCTACTTTCTGTCTCTAGAAGTTTGCTTATTCTGGACATTTCGTACAAATAGAATCACAACATCTGGTCTTTCGTGACTAGTTTCTTTAACTTAAGATGGTGTTTTTGAGGGTCATCCAGATTGTAGCATATATCAATAATTCATTCCTTTTTATTACACAGTAGTATCCCACGGTATAGATGTACCACATTTTGTTTATCTGGTTGATGAATATTTGGACTGTCTGTATGTTTTGGCATGAATAATGCTGCTAAGAACATTTGTGTACAGGTTTTTGTGTAGGCATATGTTTTCATTTCTCTTCGGTTTATATCTAGCAGTAGAATTGGTAGGTTATGTGGTCACCCTATGTTTAATATTTTGAGGAACTTTCAAAATGTTTTTTAAATGGCTCCACTGTTTTACTCTCCCATCATCAATGTATGAGGATTCCAATTTCTCCACATTCTTCGAGCACTGTTATTATCTGTCATTTTGAGTTCAGCCATCCTAGTGAATATGAAGTGGTATTACTTTATAGTTTTGATTTGTATCTCTCCAGTGCTTAATGATGCTGAGCATATTTTCCTGTGCTTATTAGCCATTTGTATACCTTCTTTGGAGAAATATCTATTCAAATCCTTTGCCATTTTATAACTAGATTATTTGTCTTTTTATTTCAGAGTTGTAGAATTCTTTACATATTCTGTGTACAAGTGTCTTATCAGATACATGATTAGCAAATATTTTCTTCCATTGTGTGGGCTGTCTTTTCACTTTCTTAATGGTGTCGGTTTAAGTACAAAAGTTTTGAATTTTGATAAAGTCTGATTTCTCTATTTTTGTTTTCATTGTTTGTAGTTTTGGTGTTGTATTTAAGAAACCATTGCTGGCCGGGCGCGGTGGCTCACGCCTGTAATCCTAGCACTGTGGGAGGCCGAGGCGGGTGGATCGCTCAAGGTCAAGAGTTGGAGACCAGCCTGAGCAAGAGCGAGACCCAGTCTCTACTAAAAAAAATAGAAAGAAATTATCTGGCCAACTAAACTATATATAGAAAAAATTAGCCAGGCATGGTGGCGCATGCCTGTAGTCCCAGCTACTCGGGAGGCTGAGGCGGTAGGATCGCTTAAGCCCAGGAGTTTGAGGTTGCTGTGAGCTAGGCTGACGCCACAGCACTCACTCTAGCCTGGGAAACAAAGCGAGACTCTGTCTCAAAAAAAAAAAAGAAGCCATTGCCTAACCCATGATCATAAAGATTCATTCCTATATTTCTTCTAAGAGTTTAATAGTTGTAGCTCTTATGTTTATGATTCATTTTGAGTAAATTTTTATAAATAGTGTGAGGTAGAAGATCCAACTTCATTTTTTTGCATGTGGATATGCAGTTGTCCTGATACCATTTATTGAAAAGAATATTTTTTCTCCATTGAATTGTCTTGGCATCCTTGTCAAAAATCAATTAACCGTAAGTGTAAGGGTTTATTTCTGGACTGTTAATTGAACTTTGTGTCTATCCCTATGCAAGCATCATACTGTCTGGATTACTGTAGCTTTGTAGTATGTTCTGATATTGGGAAGGGTAAGTCCTAAAACAATCAGTCAATTCAGCTGGCATTTTAATAGGGACTGCATTGAATTTGTTGACCAATTTGGGGAGTATTTCCATCATGAAAATATTAAGTCTTCCATCCATAGACTTGGAGTGTCTTTCTACTTATTTGGACCATAAATTGTTTTCAACAAAGTTTTGTAGTTTCATTGTACAAGTCTTGTACTTTGTTTATTATTCTTAAGTATGCCTTCTTTTTAGATGCTGTTGTAAATGGAATTCTCTTAATTTCATTTTTGGAGTTTTCATTGCTAGTGTATAGAAGTATAGTGCATTTTTGAATAATGACCTTGTATCCTACGGCTTTGTTGAATTCATTTATTGTATTAGTTTTTTAATGGTTTCCTTAGAATTTTCTACACACAAGATCAGGTCATCTGCAAACAGAGATAATTTTCCTTCCTCCTTTCCAATCTGAATGCCTTTCATTTCTTTTTCTTGCCTAATTTTCCTGGCTATACATTGTTAATTAGAACTGGAGAGAGCAAAGATCCTTTTCTTGCTTCCTGATTTTAAGGGAAAAGCCTGGTCTTTCACCATTAAATATAATGTTAGATAAGATTTTTTTGTGGATGCCTTTTATCAGGCTGAGAAAGTTTACTTTTTATTCCTAGTTTTTTGAATGTTTTAATCATCAAAAAGCATTGGATTTTGTCAAATGCTTTATCTGCATTTATTGAGGTTATCATGTGGTTTTTGGCTTTTATTCTATTAATGTCATGTGTTACATTAGTTTTTGACTTTCATATTTAAACCAACCCCTGGGAAAATTCCACTAGTCATAGTGTATAATTATTTTTATATGTACTGAATTCAGTTTGCTGGTATTTTATTGAGGATTTTTATATTTATAAGAAATATTGGTCAATGGTTTTGTTTTCTTGTGATATCCTTGTCTGGTTTTGGTATTAAGGTAAATTGCACTCCTAGAATGAATTGGGATATATTCCATTCTCTTCTACATTTTGGAAGTTTGTAAAAGAATTGGTGTAGTTCTTCTTTAAATATTTGTTGTATATTTAACTTTTTAAGAAATGTCAAACTTTTTTCTGTAACATTTTACATTCTGCCCAGCAATATGTGAAGGTTCAAGTTTCTCAGTATCCTCATAACATATAATTATACCAGCCCCATTTGTTGAAAAGAGTGTCTTTTGCCCCCACTGAATTGCCTTGGCACCTTTGTTAAAAATTAAATTGATCATAAGAGTTTATTTCTTTCTGCCTCTCAATTTCGTTCCATTGACCTATATGCTTATTTTTATACCATCACCACATTGTCTTGATAATTATACCTATGTAGTAAGCTTTGAGATCAGGTAGTGTAACTCCTCGTCTTTTATTCAAAACTTTTCTAGCTATTTTAAGTTCTTTGCATTTACACACAAATTTTAGAATTATCTTTGCTAATTTCTACCAAAAAAAAGCCTGATCGAATTTTGATAGGCATAGATCAATTAACCTAAGTTATCTAATTTGTTAGTGGTATAAGTTGTGCATAGTGTTCCCACAGAATCTTTTTAAAATCTATAGTGTTGGTGGTGATGTCTTATCTTTCAATCCTAATTTTGGTAATTTATTATGTTCTCTACTTTTTCCTGCTCTTCCTAGCTAAAGGTTTGTTAAATTTCTTTAATCTTCTCAAAGACCACCTTTTGTTTACATTGAAATTTCCTATTTTTTCGCTCTGTTACTTTTCTGTTTTCTATTTCTTTGGGGATTTTCCCCCTTTCCTTTTGATTGCTTGGGTGTAGTTTACTCTTCTTTTTCTAGTGTACTAAGGTGGAAATTTAGATTATTAATTGGAGATCTTTCTTTTTTTCTAATATGGGTGTTTAGATATAAAATTCCTCTAAACATAGAGTTAGTTGTATTCTGTAAATTGTATATTCGTATGAATTCAATTCAAAATATGTTCTAATTTCCTTTGTGACTTATTTTAGCCATAGAAGTACCCCCTTATCCACAGGGGTTATATTCCAAGACCTCCAGTGGATTCCTGAAACTGCTGATAGTACAGAACCCAGTTCCTGCCAATCGGAATACATTTCTGGTCTTTCCACCCACAAATTCGATAGAAAAGTGCCTTTTCTATCTTACCTAAACACTTATCATCCACACACTGTGGCTGTAGCTTTTGTGGTTTGAGATGTCACAGCAAAATTAGCATGAATTTCATTTTCTTTTCCACAATTTCACAAATAGAAGATTCATTCTCACTGTAGAACTTAACAACCTCAGCATATAATTTTTTTTCTTTCCTTATTAAGTCTAGAACGTTTACCTTTTCACTTAAAGGAAGCATTTTATGGCTTCTCTCAATCCAAATTGGCAGCCTCCCTACTCTTGTGCCATGGGGCCAATATTATGTAAAATAATGACGTGAACACAAGCACTGTGATACCTTGACAGCTGATAACCAAGACAGCTGCTGAGGGACTAGCAGGTGGATGGTGTACACAGCATAGGTACACTGATCAAAGAGATAGTTCACGTCTTGGGCAGGACAGAGAAGGATGGCGTGAGATTTCATCACACTATTCAAAATGACTTACAATTTGAAACTTATAAATTGTTTATTTCTAGAATTTTCTATGTATGTTGTTTAACTTACAAATATTTGGAGATTTCCCAAATTTCTCCCCATTGTGTTGATTTCTAATTTAATTCTTTTGTATCCAGAGAATATTTTTTATTCCAATTCTTTTAAATATATTGAGATTAGTTTTATGGCATAGCATATGACCCATCTTAGAGAAGATTTCAAGTGTACTTACAAAGAGTGTGTTTTCTGCTGTCGTTGGTTGAAGTGTTCTCTCACTATCAGATCAAGTTGGTCAATAGTGTTATTCAAATCTTCTATAAGTTTGATGATTTTCTGTCTACTTTTTCTATCAATTACTGGGAGTCAAGTGTTTAGTTTCTAACTTGAACCATTTATTTCTCCTTCCAATTCTGTCAGTTATTGCTTCATATGTTTGGGGGCTCTCTTGCTTCATGCATAGATATTTATAATTGTTATGTCTTCCTGGTGAATTAACACTTTTATTATTATGAAATGTCCCTCTTTGTCTCTAGTAGTATTTCTTATCTCAAAGTCTACTTTGCTATTAATGTAGCAATTCCAGCTCTCTTGTGGCTACTGTTTGCATAGCATATACTTTTCACTCTTTTATTCTTAAACTCTTGTGTCTTTGAATCTAAAATATGTCTCTTACAGACAGCATAGAGTAGGATCTTCTTTTTTCATCAAGTCTAACAATGTCTGCCTTTTGATTGGAGTATTTAGTCCATTCACATATAATGCTAATATCGATATGGTTGAATTTACATTTGTCATGTTACTATTTATTTTCTATATACCTCATGTGATTTTTGTTCCTGTGTTCCTCATTTATTGTTTTATTTTGTGTCAAATAGGTAATTTTTAGTGTAGCATTTAATTCCTCTTGACTTTATAAACTGTATTTGTGTAATTTTCTTAGTGGTAGGTCTAAGGATTATAATATGCATCTTAATTAATCACAGTCTACTCCAAATTAATACTAACCTAATTCTGGGAAACTTTGCTTTGGTGCATCTCCATCTCCTCCACTTCTATTTGCAATTGTCATCTGTATTAAATCTACACATGTTGTAAACCCAGTAATACAAGGTTATAATCATTGCATTATGCAATCTTATATCTTTATAAGAAATTAAGAGAAGTGAAAAAATGCATATACATATTTACATAGATTTATTTTTACTATTTTTAACTGTGGTAAAATGCACCTAACATAAAATTTATCATCTTAACCATTTTTAAGTGTACAGGTCACTGTTATTAATGCATGACAACAGAAAAGAAGCCAAACTCTGTAAAATAATTTAAAGAGGTTTATTCTGAGCCAAATTTGAGGACCATGGCCTGGAGCCACACCCAAGAAGCCTTGAGCAAGTAGACTTGCTATGGTTGGGTTACAGTTTGGTTTTGTACATTTCAGGGAGTCAGGGATTGCAGGCAGGTCATAAATCAATATGTGGAAGGCATACATTGGTTCCGCCAGAAAAGGTGGGACATCTCAAACCAAGGGGGGTGGGGCTTACAGGTTATAGGTGGGTTTAAAGACTCTTTGATTTATAATTGGTTAAAGAAATGAAGCTTTGTCTAAAGGCTTAGAGTTTTAAATTAACACAAGGAAGTCTGTTAATCTGAGACAAGTTACCAGCCATGTATTTGTTGTGTAAATTGAGGACCTGCAGTTTGTCTTTATAGCCTTAGGCCTGATAATGAGTTACAAAGGATGTCTCCAAGAAGGGAAGGGGGGCGTGATGAGGCATGTCTGACCTCCCTTTCATGGCCAGCAACTCAGTTTTAGGGTATCCCCTTGGCCAGGAGGGGGTCCATTCAGTCAGCCGGAGGGGGTGGGGAGCCTTAAGATTTTATTTTATTAATAGTTCACATGCACAATCACATCGTTGTGCAGCTGCTGCCGTCGTCCGTCTCCAGAACTCTTTTTATTTTGCAAAACTGAAACTCTCCACCCATTAAACAGTAACTCCCAGTTCTGCCTACCCTCAGCCCATGGGAGCCACAATTTTACCTCCCGTCACTATGAGTGTGACTACTCTAGGTACCTTAAATTATATAAGTAGAATCCTACAGTATTTGTCTTTCTGTGGCTGACATTTCATTCAGTGTAATATCCTCAAGGTTCATCCATGTTGTAACATATTTCAGAATTTCTTTCCATTTTTAAGTCTGTATTATAGTTTATTGTATATACAATGTATTGTTTACCCATTTATCCATCATAGACACTTCGGTTGCTTCCACCTGTTGGTTTTGTGAATAATGCTGCTATGAACATTAATTGTACATATTGCAAGGTGGACAGTGGAGCAGGGGTAGGGGACCAGCCTGACCTTGGCTGAGTGCCCTACCCCTTCTCCACCATCCACCTTACACATATATCTCTTCAAGACCCTGCTTTCAATTCTTTTGCTTATATACCCAGAAGTAGAATTTCTGGGTCATATGGTAAATGCATGCATTTTTAGTTTTTTGAGGAACTGCCATACTGTTTTCCATAGCAGCTGCACCATTTTACATTCCCATCAACTGTGTACCAAGGGTTACAATTTCTCCACACTCTTATAAATACTTAACTATTTTCTGTTTTTAAAATATATATCTATATATTACTCATCCTAATAGATATGAGGTAGTATTTCATTGTGGTTTTGATATGCATTTCACTAATAATTAGTGATATTATCTTTTTTATGGGTTTATTATCCATTTGCATATCTTCTTTGAAGAAATATCCATTCAAGTTCTTTGCCCATTTTTAAATCAAGTCACTTAGAGTTTTTTACTGTTGCTGTTGTTGAGTTGCAAGAATTCTTTATATAGTCTAGATACTAATCTGTTACCAGCTATATGATTTACAAATATCTTGGTTGCTTTTTCACTCTGTTGATACTGTTCTTTGATGCACAGGGTTTTGAGTTTTGATGCAATCTAATTTATTTATTTTTTTTTTCCTGTTTCTTGCTTTTGGTGTCATATCCAAAAAATCTTTGCCAGATCCAATGTCATGCAGCTTTCCCTCATGTTTTCTCCTAAGAGTTTTATAGTTTTAGCTCCTGCATTTAGATCTGTGATACATTTTGAGTTAATTTTTATACATGGTCTAAGATAAGGGTCAACTTTATTCTTTTGCATATATAATAGATATCCAGTTTTTCCAACACCATTTGTTTAAAAGACTGTTTTTTCCCATTGAATAATCTCAGGACCCTTTACAAAAATCATTTCACCATATATATATGAGGGATTATTTCTGGGCCATCTATTCTTTTACATTGGTCTATGTGTCTGTTTTTATGCCAATACCACACTGTTTTGATTACTATAGCTTTGTCATAAGTTTGAAACCAGAAAGGTGAGACCTCCAACTTTGTTCTTCTTTTGCAAGATTGTTTTGCTTATTTGGAGACCCTTGATATTCCATATAAATTTTAGGATGGATTTTTCCATTTCTGCAAAAACAAAATACAACACTGGATAGAGATTACACTGAATCTGTGGGTCACTTTGGATAGTATTGATATCTTAATCATATTAAGTGCTCTGATCCATGAATGCACACTGTCTTTCCATTTATATGTGGCTTCTTTAATTTCTTTCACACTGTTTTTGCCTCCTTGGTTAAGTTTGTTCTTCAGTATTTTTTTATGTTATTGTACAAAGAGTTGTAGCATTAATATCCTTTTCTGGTAATCATTGTTAGTGTATAGAAATGCAACTTATCTTACATGTTGCTTTCATATCCTACAATTTTGCTGAATTTATTAATTTTGAGAGGTGATTTTTGTGTGTGAAATTGTTAGGGTTTTCTACATATAAGATCATGGCATCTGTGATCAGAGATAATTTACTCCTGCCTTTCCAATTTGGATGCCTTTTTTTCCTTGCCTAATTGCAATGGCTAGGCCTTCCAGTACTATATTGAATGGAAGTGGCAAAAGCAGGCATCCTTGTCTTCCTCCTGATCTTAGTGGAAAAGCTTTTTCATTCTTTCACCATTGAGTGTGATGTTTGCTGGGAGCTCTTTACATATGGTCTTTATCATGTTGAGGTAGTTTTCTTCTGTTTCTGGTTTTTTGAGTATTTTTATCATAAAAAAGGTACTGAATTTTGTCTAATGTTTTTTCTGCATCAGTTGAGATGATGATGTGAGGTTTTTTTCCTTCATTCTTTAATGTGACATATTACATTGATTTTTGTATGTTGAAACATCCTTGCATTCCAGGAATAAATCCCACTTGGTCATGGTGTATAATCTTTTTAGTATGAAATTGAATTTGGTTTGCTACATTTTGTTGAGGATTTTTGTCTCAATATTCCTCAGCGATACTGTTCTCTAGGTTTATTTTCATGTTATGTCTTTGGCTCTAATATCAGGGAATGGTAACTTAAAAAATGAATTTGGAAATATTCCCTCCTCTTCAATTTTTTGAAAGAGTTTAAGGAGAATTGGTGTTAATTCTTTAAATATGTGGTAGAATTCATCAGTGAAGCTGTCCAGTCCTGGGCTTTTCATTGTTGGGAGGCTTTGGATTATTGACTCAATCTCTTTAATAGTTATAAGTCTGGTCAGATTTTCTAATTCTTCTTGATTCGGTCTTAGTAGGTTGTGTGTTTCTAGGAATTTGTCCATTTCATCTAGGTTATCCAATCTGTTGATGTACAATTGTTCATAGTACTCTCATAATCCTCTTTATTTTTATATTAATAAAATTGGTCATAGTGTCCTCCCTTTTATTTTATAATTTTGGTTATTTGAGTCCTCTTTTTTCTTTGTCAGTCTAGCTAAAGGTTTGTCAGTTTTGTTGATCTTTTCTGAGAACCTACTTATGATTTTGTTGATTATCTCTATTATTGTTCTATTCTATCTCTTTTCTAATCTTTATTGTTTATTTCCTTCTACTAGCTTTGTGTTTAGTTCTTCTTTTTCTCATTCCTTAAGGCATAAATTTAGTGTGTTGATTTGAGATCTTTGTTCTTTTTAATATAAACATTTGAAGACATAAATTTCCCTCTCAGCACCATTTTCACTGCATTCCATAAATTTTGGTATATTGTGTTTTCATTTCCATGTGTCTCAATTATTTTCTAATTTCCCTTGTGATTTCCTCTTGGCCCATTTGTTATTCAAGAATATGTTATTTAGCTTCCACATATTTGTGAATTTTCCAGCTTTCCTTCCGCTATTGATTTCTAGTTTTATTTCACTGTGATCAGAAAACATATTTTGTATGATTTCAATTTTTCTAGATGTATTAATATTTGTTTTGTGGCCTAACACATGGTCTGTCCTGGAGAAGGTTCCATGTGCACTTGAGGAAAGTGTGTGTTCAGCTGTTGTTAGATGGAATGTTCTGTATGTGTCTATTAGGTCCAATTGGCTTATGGTGTTGTCAAGTCCTCTCTTTTCTTATTAATCTTCTGCCTAGTTGTTTACATAGAATTCTCTGTTTACCCACTCATTTGCCATTCCCAGGACTCTTTCTTTCTCCATGTGGACTTGAGTCACTATAAAGTATCACCTCCTTTCAGTCCAAAGCAATTTCCTTAATATTTCTTATAAGGCAAGCAAGATAGCAACAAATTTTCTCAATTGTTATTTATTTGCAAATATCTTTAGGTCACCTTTTTTTAAGGATAGCTTTGATGAATTTAAAATTCTTGCTTGGCTGTTGTTTTCTTTCATCACTTTCAATATGTCATTTTCTACTTTCTGGCCTTCATTGTGTCTGATGAAAAGGTTTTAACTGTATTGTTGCTCCCTGTGTATGATAAATCATTTTCTCTCCTTGTGGTCATTAATTTTATGTGTCAACTTGGCTAAGCTGTGGTTGCCAGTTGTTTGGTCAAACACTAGTCTAGATGTTGCTGTGAAGATTTTCTTTACATGTAATTAACATTTACAATCAGTAGACTTTAAGTAGATTACTTTCTATAATCTGGATGGGCTTTACCCAATCAGTTAAATGTTTTAAAGCAAAGACTAAGGTTCCTCAAAGAAGAGTGAATTCTGCCTCAAGGATGCAACTTAGAAACTCTGCCTAGGTGTTCAACCTGTTGGCCTGCCCTGCAGATATTGGACTCAGCAGCCCCCAGAATCACATGACCTAATTCCTTAAAATAAATAGCTAGTTCTTTCTCTACATATATGTAGAAAAATAAGTTAGATATTGATAGACATATGTAGATGAAGATGTAGACATAGATATAGATGCTAGTGATACGGCATTGTTTCTGTTTCTCCAGAGGAGCCTGAATAATACACATTTTGGTACCAAGAGTGGCTCTAGAAAAACAGAATCTTAAGGATGAGTTATCTGAATTGGTTCTGGGGTTTCTGGAATTGGTTCCCCAGTAGGAAATAGAGCATTGGTAGTTCCTGACATGAAGTGACAATAGAGACATGCAAAATATAACTATGGACTATCCCTAATCAAATACTAACAAGGCAAGATTCTGGGTCACCGTGTACACTCATGTGCTGCATAATGACATTTCGGTTAATAACAGACTGCACATACTATGGTGTTCCCATAAGATTATAATGCTGTATTTTTATTGTACTTTATCTATGTTTAAGTATGGTTAGATACACAAATACCCACCATCGTGTTACAGTTGCCTACCGTATTCAGTACAGTAACACGCTGTACAGGTTTGTAGCCTTGGAGCAAGAGAAACCCATATCTCCTCTAGCCACAGAGCTGACATTGCTGAAAACCAAACCCAGAGTCTCCTCCTGTGAGTGGCTGGATTATACCACTAATTGAGTTCCCAACTGTCTTAGTCCATTTGAGCTGTTGTAAAAAATACCTTAGAGTCTTAAAAACAGAAATTTATTTCACGGTTCCGGAGGCCTAGAATTCCAAGATCAAGGCACTGGCAGAATCAGTGTCAGGTGAGGGCCACTCCCTTGCTGTGTCCTCACATGGTGGAAGAGCAGGCATCTCCTTTCATCCTTTTATAAGGGCGCTCATCCCACTCATGAGGGTGGAACCCTCGTGACTGAATCACTTCCAAAAGGCCCTTCCTCTTAATGCTAACACATTGGGATTAAGTTCCAACATACAAATTCTGGAGGGACACCAACATCCCGACTGCAGCAACAACCTTGCAGGATGTCTGCTGTTACAGTGAAGGCACTGACTGGGAAGTTCTGGGATCCTGAAACTGGAATTGGGACATACAGAAGTATCCTCATGAGGGCAGGGACACTGAAACCCTAAATTATTCTATTTTTATTTTATTTTATTTTTATTTTCAGGATATGATGGGGGTATAAACGTTTTGGTTACATGAGTTGTTTTTTGTACAGTTTGAATCAAAGTTATAAGTGTGCCCACCACCTGAATAGAGTGCTCTGTACCCATTAGGTGTGAATTTATGCATCTCCTCCTCTCGCTTCCCACCTGCTTGATTTCTGTTGAGTTTTACAACCATACGCACCCATAACTGTTGAACAATTCATTCCAATTTAATAGTGAGTACATGTGGTGTTTGTTTTTCCATTCTTGTGGTACTTCACCTAGAAGGATGGTCTCCAGTTCCATCCAGGTTGTAACAGAAGGTATTCACCTTTTCTTTTTATGGCTGCATAGTACTCCATGGTGTACGTATACCACATTTTATTAATCCACTCATGTATTGATGACCACTGAGGTTGTTTCCACATCTTTGCAATTGTGAATTGTGCTGCTATAAACAGTCAAGTGCAAGTGTCTTTTTTATAAAATGTCTTTTTTTACTTTGGGCAAATACCCAGTAGTGGGATTGCTGGATCCAATGGTAGGTCTACTTTTAGTTCTTTGAGTTATCTCCATACTACTTTCCATAGAGATTGCACTAGTTTGCAGTCCTACGAACAGTGTATAAGGGTTCCTATCTCTCCACATTCATGCCAGCATTTGTAATTTGGGGACTTTTTGATAAAAGCCATTCTCACTGGAGTTAAGTGATGTCTCATTGTGGTTTTGATTTGCATTTCCCTGATGATTAGAGATGCTGAGCATTTTTACCTATGTTTGTTGGCCATTAGTCTGTCTTCTTCTGAAAAGTTTCTGTTCCTGTCTTTTGCCCACTTTTTAATGAGGTTATTTGATGTTTTCTTGCTGATTTGGTTGAGTTCTTTGTAGATTCTGGTTATCAGCCATTTATCAGATGTGTAGCATGTGAATATTTTCTCCCATTTTGTAGGTTGTGTATTCACTTTATTGATTGTTTCCTCGACTGTGCAGAAGCTTTTTAATTTAATCAGGTCCCATTTATTTATTTTTGCTGTTGCTGAGATTGCCTTTGGGGTCTTCCTCATA
Source organism: Eulemur rufifrons (assembly GCF_041146395.1). Lineage (NCBI taxonomy): Eukaryota > Metazoa > Chordata > Mammalia > Primates > Lemuridae > Eulemur > Eulemur rufifrons. The sequence continues at coordinate 6,224,543 of NC_090988.1, read as the reverse complement.
AATTCTTTGCCTAGGCTGATGTCTGTAAGAGTTTTTCCAACCGGTTCTAGAATTCTTATAGTTTCATGCCTTACATTTAAATCCCAAGTTCTTCTAGGTCTTCTTCACTAGTAGACGCAGCTCTTCCATCCCCGTCTGAGATTAACCCTGCTTTGTCTGGACAAACTGTAATTGGCTTTCCAAGTCATTTGCCTTCTAAGACACTGCTGATTCTCCTCGGGCCCCTCCCCCACTGCTCCTCTTTGCTTCTCAGCCTGTAAGTACGTTCAAGTCCCAGCAGCCCCTAAAAGGTGAGGTACAAAGTATGGCCAGTAAGGAGGTGAGCTGCATTCCAAAACTACAACATGATTTTTCAAATTTACACGGATATTTGGGGAATAGGTGTGGAAAGGATGTTAAGGATTAAGAGAATGGTGGAAGGAATATAATGTTGGATCAGGCCAGGTTTACTGATACGGGCCCACGAAGCACAGATTCTGGGTAGAATGTTGCAGCTCAGAGAGCAACAAAAGGCTCTAACAGTGGTTTGGTTGGTTGGCTGCCACAGGGAACAAGAGGTGGGGATACTAAATGCGGTGGAAATGCCAGAACTGGCTTGAGGAGCACTGCAGAGGATAGTGTCTAAGAATGTAAGGATACTGGAATGTTGATGTGGATTTATCGCTTGAAACGTGCTCTCCCGCCCTGGGAGCATCCAGAGAACAAACCTTTCACCACAACTGTAAGAAATAGACTTGTGAGGGGAGACCCAGAGTCCTTGAAGTGCTCTGTGGTCGCTTTTCTCTGTGGGTCAGAAATTACAGAGGAAACTGCTGCCACTGAATTGGGAAACCCAAATGAAATGAGGATAATTGGAACCTGGGATGGCAGGGCCCAAGCGGTGATGTGATTGCCAAAGGCAAGGTGGTGTAGTTAACGCAATGAACAGCAGAGTCAAAGCAGCACTAGGAATAGTCTGACTCACAGAGACCTGCTGTGTCAGCTGGTGGTCCACAGTGTCCCCAGAAGGGAAATAGATAAGCAGTCTACTAAATTGTTACTTGATTTGTACAAGTGGAAAAGTTCTAGGTCAAATGAAGAGAAGTCTAACTTTGCTGATGAAAACAGAGTCCCAGCCCCTTAGTCAAGCCCCAGACTTGAGCCAACGTGCAGACCCAGAGCCCCGTGCATGCAGGAGAGGCGGGATCCCTGCATATAGCCAAAAATGCATACTGTGAATTTTTCTCCCTGCCTTCCCCCAAAGGAAACTATAGCTCTTTACCAGGGTTAAAGGCATTGGGGGGGAGAAAGTAGACTTTTCAGGGATTACTGGACACTGATTCTGAACTAAGCCTAGGAGACCCCAAAAGCCACTATGGTATATAGGTTAGTGTAGGGGCTTATGGAGGTCAGGTGATTAATAAAGTTTTAGCTCAGATCTGTCTCACAGTGGATACAGTTGGGTCCCTGGACCCATTCTGTGATTAATTCTCCAGCTCCAGAATGTATAATTGGAATAGACACACTCAGCAACTGGCAGAATCCTCACACTGGTTCCCTGACCTGTGCAGTGAAGGCTGTCATGGTAGGAAAGGTCAAGTGGCAGCCACTAGAACTGCCTTTACCTAGGAAAATAGTAAGCAAAAAACAATATCACATTCCTGGATGGACTGCAGAGATCAGAGCTGCTGAAGTTGAAGAAGAATGCAAAGGTGGCGATTCATGCCACATCTTCATTCCACACCTTCATTGCACTAGCCTCTTCAGCCTGTGCAGAAGACAGGTGGGTTTCGGAGAATGGTGGTAGATTCTCATCAGCTTAACTAGGTGGTGACTCCAACTGTAGCTGCTGCTTCAGATATGGTTTCATTGCTTGAGCAAATTAACACATTCCTTTGTACCTGGTATGCACCTGGTATGGTGCTTGAAGTGTCAGTGGCAGATAGGTAGCTGTATAGAGCCTTTGAGAGGCCTCTATAGGTGAATCACAGTGCAAATACTCAGGGTTTTGGAACAAGATTTGCCATCCTCTGTGGATAACTTCTCTCCTTCTGAGAAAGAGCTCTTAGCCTGATACCGGGCCTTATTAGACACTGAATGCTTAAGCCGGGGCCACCAAGTTACCATGCAACCTAATCTGCCCATCATGACCTGGGTGTTGCCTGACCCACCAAGCCATTAGTTGGGTGTGCATGGCAGCACTCCACCATCACATGGAAGTGGTACAGTTGCAGTCAGCCTCAAGCAGGCCCCAAAGGCACAAAAAAGTTACATGATGATGTGGTCCAAATGCCCATGCTCCCCACTTCTGCCACATACCTTCTCTTTCCCAGTCCACATGTGTGGCCTCAGGGGGAGTTCCCTAGGATCAGTGGACAGAGGAAGAGAAAATTTGGCATGGTTTACAGATCATTCCATGCAACACTCAGGTACCACCCAAAAGTGGACAACTGCAGCACTACCCTTCTGGGACATCCCTGAAGGACAGTGATAAAGGGAAATCCTCCCTGTCAACAGAATTTTGAGCAGTGTATCTGGTTGTTCACTTTGATTGGAAGGAAAAATGGCCAGACATGTGATTATATACCAATTTATGGGCTGTGGCCAGTGGTTTGGCTCAATGGTCATGGCCTTGGAAGGAACATGATTGGAAAATTGGTGACAAGAAGGTCTAGGGATATGGATAGACCTCTATGAATGGGCAGAAAACTTGAAGATATTTGTGTTCCATACAAATGCTCACTGAACAACGAGCTCAGCAGAGGAGGATTTTAATAAAGTGGATAAGATGATCCATTGTATGGAGACCAGTGAGCCTCTTTCCCCAGCCACCCCTGTCATTGCCCAAGGCTCATGAGCAAAGTAGCCATGGTGGCAGGGATGGAAGGTATGCATGGGCTCAGCAATGTGGACTCCCACTCACCAAGGCTGACCTGGCTACAGTCACTTACAGTCACTATTGAGTGCCCAATCTGCCAGCAGCAGAGACCAACACTGAATCCTGATATGGCACCATTCCCCAGGGTGATCAGCCAGCTACCTGGCAGCAGGTTGATTACAATGGCCTGCATCCACCATGGAAAGGAAAGTGTTTTGTTCTTACTAGAATAAACATTTACCTGGGTACAGATGTGCCCTCACTGCACTCAATTGCCAAAATCGCCATTCATGGACTTATAAAATGTCTTATCCACCATCATAGCATTCCACACAGCATTGCTTCTGATCAAGTATTAATATCTCACTTCACAGTAAAAGAGGTGTGGCCCATTTTCATAATATTCACAGGTCTAACCATGCTCCTCACCACCCTGAAGCAGATGGCTTGACAGAACAGTGGAATGGCCTTTTGAAGTCTCTGTTATAGCACCAGCTAGTTGGCAATACCTTGTAAGGGTAGGACAGTGTTCTATAGGCAGCTGCATGTATTCTAAATCAGCAAGCATCCAGTATATGGTGCTATTTCCCCCATAACCAGGATTCTTGATTCTAGTCATCAAGGAGTGGAAGTGGGAGTGGCACCACTCACTAATTACCCCTAGTGACCCACTAGCAAAATTTGTGCTTCCTGTCCCCATGACATTGTGCTCTGCTGGACTGGGGGTCCTAGTTCCAGAGGGAAGAATGCTTCCACCAAGAGACACAAGAACAATTCCATTCAAGTGGAAGTTAAGACTGTCACCCAACTACCCTGGGCTTTTCATGCCTCTGTAAATAGGCAAAAGAGGAAGTTACTGTACTGGCTTGAGTGATAGAACCTAATTACCAAGAGGAAATTGGATTCTACTCCACAACAAAGCTAAAGAAGAGTATATATGGAGTATGGGAGATTCGTTAGGGTGTCTCTTAGTATACCATGCTCTGTGATGAAAATCTATGGAAAACCACAACAACCCAATTCAGGCAGGATAGCTAATGGCCAGAATCCTTAAGAAATGAAGTCCAGTTTACCAGTTTTTCCTTTATATTACATTTTTGTTTTATGTTGAAATTTTAAAAAGCCTATCCCAAAGTCATGAAGACATCCTCTGTATGTTCTTCTAAAAGATTTATTGTTTTAGAAGCTTTTACACTTTCATCTCTGACCCATGTCAAACTAATTTTGTGTGTTGTGTAAAGAGCTAGGAATCCAGCTTTACGTTTTTCATTCAGACATTCATGTTGCCCCAGAACCATTCATTGAAAATACCATCGTTTTCCCACTGAATTGGAGGGTGCCTTTATTATGAACAGTAGCTCTACACAGCATATGTGTAGAGCTACTTCTGGACACTATTTTCTATTCTCTTGGTCTATTTTTTGCATCAACAGCACTTTTCTTACTTTTTATTTTATCACTAGTTTTAATGCCTAATAAAGTAAATTCTGCTTTTTTATTCTTCATAGCCTTGGCTATTCTAGGTCTTTTGCATTTCTACATATATTCAAAGTTACATTGTCAATTTCCACAAAAAATCTTCTGGAATTTTGATTAATATTTTACTGACTATGTACATCAATAAATTGGACAGAATTATGTTTTTTTTATAAAAGTAAGATTTCCAGCCTAGAACATGCTATATCCCTCCATTTATTTAGGCCTTCTTTAATTATATCAACAATGTTTTAGAGTTTTCAGTGTAGAATATTTGCATATCTCTAAATAAATTTATACCTAAATATTTGATATTTTAGTACTATTTTTTTTTCTTTTCCACCTGTTAACTAAACCTTTAATGTCTTCATGAGTATTAGTCAAAATTTAATTTATAAATACAAATGATCATAAAATCTGTACATTCTGTGCTATATCTGCCAATACAATACTTATCAGCTCAGGGTTTCTAAACTTCAGCACTACTGATATTTTGGGCAAAATAATTCTTTGTTTTAGGGGGAGGGGGCTATCCTGTTTAGTTTAATAATGTCCTTGCCTTCTATGTAGTAGATGCAAGTAGTTCCTCCCCAGTTTTGACAACCAAATATGACTCTAGACATTGCTAAATGTCCCCTGGGGACAAAATCACCACCAGTTGAAAACCACTGCACAATTCACATGTGGCTACTTAAACGTAAATTAATTGAAATTAAATAAAATTTGAAATTCAGTTCTTCATCACTATCCATATTTCAAGAGCTCAATTCCACAAGCAACTAGTGGGTGACTAGCGGCTACCATATAGGGCAGTGCAGATACAGAACATTTCCATCACAAAAAGTTCTACTGGATAGCACTGGTCTATAGAATAGGCTCTATATAATTAACTGAAAATAAACTCTGGAACAAAAAAACTGTATTTCCCAGTGAAATTCTGGATTTCTCTTTTCTAAAAATTTATTTCTCTACTCAGAACAAACTAGTTTTCTAATATAATTTCTTTTATGGACAGTGCATCCATTTTAACTCCTACATTATCTGAGTGTTGTACACAAGAAAATCAAAATTCTATTTCAGAAGTAGAGAATTACTTAAACTTCTTAGTTTTTTATTAAAAGCTAAAGATATACACAGTATTCTTAAATACTTTCAAATATGGATAGGCTTTAAATTACAGCACTAAAAACTAGTGCTAAGCTAGGTTAGCAAACAAAACATTTGCAGTAATAAACATTTTATAAATACACAAAGAATTTATTTCAACACTCTAATAAAATGTTATTATCACAGAAAGACAATCTAGGCCAGTAGAAACACTTTAAGTAATTTTTAGAGGTATATGCCATAGTCTGTACCTCCTCTCAGCCACCATTTCCTTCCACTTTTTCTCTTTGACTCCCTTATTTCCCTCCACTCCTGTGTTCCATGCATTTATTTTGACAATGACACTCAAAGGCTTTAGTTAACCCCACTGGTGAACTCAGAACAAAAAAAGGCTGTTAGTTCTATTAAAATAATCATCATTAAAATACGAAAAACACTTTAACCACTTCTTTATGCACCAAGAAAGTATTAGTATTTACATTATCGGAAGTGTAGTTACCAATTCTGATACATTTTCAATTAAATATCCACCTTTAATGTGGATATATCATGGGAAAATATCATGCCCTAAAAGCAAACTTTCAAAGAGAGGATAATACTAATAGCTACCACTAATTGGTACCATAGTAAACATTTTATATACATTATCTCATTTAATACTGAAATCTTTATGAGGTGGGTATCATTTTCCTATTTTATAAAAGAGTAAACTGAGACTTGACCAAGTAACTTGACCAAGGCCTCCACGGCTGGTGACAGAGCTGGAATCTGAACCCATACTCTTAACCAAAGAATCCTAGGAGTACCAAATTGTGAGATGGAAGGCTTGATCATAGACACTGACTATGACAAATCATGGAATTATGAATCTCAAGAGTAGAAAGAATCCCTCATAATGGTATAGCAGTTTTTACATAATGTTTCTAACTTGTACTATGCTCTGGCTGAAACGTGTAGAGATAAAACTCTGGCAGGGATGGGGAACCTACAGCCTTCTGATTTCAAGACTTTCTTTTTTTTTTTTTTAACACAAAAGGAGGCAAGAAAAGCTTCATCTTTCTCTGCTGCACCCCTTTTAATGAAAGGTAAATTTGGATTAGTCAAAATGCCATACTTAGGGACCTCGTAGAAGGCTATATGTGGCCTTAAAGCCACAGGTTCCCCTTAGGGATATTAATCATTATGTGCAAAAAAAATTTTTATATAGATTTCTTATTTTCTGATGTGGAGCATCAAGTGACATTTCAGGATTACAAGAAACTACAGTTCTCAGACAATACAAAAAAAGGGCAACAGAACTTACAATTAATGTCTCATTTGTGAAAATAAAATTAAATCTTAACTTCTTCTAAAACATTAAGAAATTGACTTGGTATCTGACAAATTCATAAACGATCACTATTAACTCAACAGAGTCCCAAAGTTTTGTGACTCCATATTTCATTTATTCAATAAATTTTAAGTACATACTATTTGAAATAAACTACAGGAGGCACTCACAAATTAGATCCTGCTCTAGAGAATGATAAAAAAGATCCTCAATAAGACACTTAAGTCCTGATACTGATATCTTCTTTGAATCACTTCAAAGCATACACCCCAAGTACACCTGAAACTAAACTTCAGTGAACAAAAATAAGACAAAAGTTAAAGGTTCATGCAGAGGCAGCAATGCAATGCAACTTGTGATAATAACATGCATGGGCTTTGAAGTCAGACAGATTTTTAAGACTGCATCCCAACTTTGCAGCCTGCTGGCTATGGAAGTTGGGAAATTAACTTCTCTGAGTTTATTTATGAATAAAGTGGATATACTGCTACCTATCTTATAGAGTTCTTAAACTTCTAGCATAGTAGCTAGCATGAGGGAGACATCCAATAAATGTTGACTCTCTTTCACACAGAACACTGAAAAGTTCATCATAAGATGAAAGATTTTTAAAGTGAGAAAGACTATTAGGTTTTATCTACTCCAATCCTCATTTTTACATTGCGATGGAAGCAGCAGAACGACCTGCCCAAATGACACAACTTGCTTAGTAGCTGGACCAAGATTCAGTGCCCAATGTGCTTTCCCACTATGTACCCTGACCCTAAGATTAAAAAAAAAAAAAAAAAAAAAATGAAATCTACAAATGACGTGATTCAGCTCAATACACAGTTTAAGTCAATTCAGGCCAGGTGCGGTGGCTCTCTCACCTGTGATCCTAGTACCCTGGGAGGCCGAGGCAGGAGGATTGCTCAGGGTCAGGAGTTCGAGACCAGCCTGATCAAGAGCGAGACCCCCATCTCTACTAAAAATAGAAAGAAATTTGCAGGACAACTAAAAATATATAGAAAAAATTAGCCAGGCATGGTGGCGCATGCCTGTAGTCCCAGCTACTCGGGAGGCTGAGGCAAAAAGATTGCTTGAGCCCAGGAGTTTGAGGTTGCTGTGAGCTGGGCCGATGCCATGGCACCTCTGTCTCAAAAACAAAAAGTCAATTAAAAAAAATTAAACTGACCATTAAGTTATATTTAATAAAATGCTAAAATTCCTATTTTAATAGATTCAAGCTTTAATTAAGAGCCAAATCTTTCACCCAAAGTGTTTCCAAAAGTTTTTCAAGTAACAACTAGAACTTCAAATAGATTCCATCTCAAGATAATCAAGATAAAAAACAGTGATCTTTTCACAGGAATACGATTAGCTCTTAGAAATTGTCTTACTGAGTACAATTATATTCAGACAGCCCTTAAAAAGAATGCTTTAAAACCACCTTCCTACCTCCCAATATAGTATCTGGCACTTGGGCTGTATATTTTATTTGGTTTCCTGAATACACTCTGAATTTCCAAAAGAAAGTAAAACTACTTTACTAGTAAAACAGGTACCAATGGAGTGTACTGGGGGAGAGAAGACAGAGAAAGGGGGTATTTCCCTTTTAAAGACATTCCTTTGCAAAGTACCATATGGACCGTGTATGAAATCACAATTAGAGTGCTCTGAAAATACTCCAGAGTGAGAGAATGCTATTTTACCTTTTCATTCTGTCTCATTCAAGATGTTCTAAAGGCAGCATTGCACAGGGGCATTATCTCTCAATCTTTGACTTTATTCTTAAAAGAACATCTTTAGTAGTAAGGACTCGTTCAAAATGTTTAGAAATCTCACCAGAGTTTAGAAATGATGAGTCGTACGATTTCTACGAACACCTAAAAACTATGATAAATGAGACGAGTCAGCGAGAGTTTTACTTTGGGCTGATGCATCACTTCGTTAAGTCCTACGAGAGCGAGAGAGCTGAAGATCCGGCCACCCCAGTGTGTACCCCCAAGCCTGCAAGCTGGCTCTGCTCTGCCAACCTGTGATCACCCCCTCAGTTCAACAGCACTAGCCAGAGAGCACCCGGAGCACTGAGGGGAAGGCGAAGTGAAGAATCCACCAGCCTACGTGGTTAGAAGGCAGTAGACCAAACAGCCCGTGCCCACCGTCCCCAGATACACCCAAGACCTGCTCCCCGACACACACATGTCCCACAAAGCCCTGCTCCGGCTCCACAGTCCTGCACCTACCAGGCTTCCCCGCCAGAGCTCCCCTTCCTACGGTATCCGCGGTCACCTTCGCGGACCCTCCTTGCCCGAACCCTGACTTCTCGCCCCACGCTCCCTCAGCACCGAAGACCCTCCCACACACGCGCCCCCCCCCCACCTCCTCGCCCCGCTTCCCTTCGGCCCCCGAGCAGCTCCCCCCAACCTCCCCTCGCTCTACTCCACGCCCCCAAACCCCTTCACCCCTCCACGGCGGGCTCCCCGCCTCCAGCCCCGAGGCCCGGCCCAGGATGTGGGGCAGGCACCTCCTCTACCGCCCCTCACGTGTGCCCCGGCCCGCGGGTGCCCGCGTTGATGGGAGCCTCGGGAGGGGGTCTGAGGGGAACGACGCCGGACTCGCGGTCCCTCCACTGCTCGCCGCCCTCGGGGAGCTGGGGTGCGGAGTCGCCTCTTGGGTTCCCCAGGGAGTGGGAGTCCAGGCCGGTGTCCCCGCCCCAGCTCCGTTTCCTCCCGATCGTCGGAGCGGAGGGGAAGGAGGATCCCCGGGACTCACCTGAAGCCTGTTGTCAACATCGGCCCCGGGTTTCCCAGCACCAACTCCGGAGCTCGCCCTCCCCTCCCCTCCCCACCCCTCCCCCACCTATGTCGCCGCCGAGGGCCGCCTTCCCTCAGCCCCCCTCCTCCCTCCGCCCGCACTCAGCGGCGCGGCCGCGCTGCAAGTCTCTAGTGCTACTTTGAACTATTTCTTATTCCAGTTCAGTTCTATTTCAACTATTTTTTGGTAGAAAACAGAATTTTTTCTATTACCTCTATATCCAGCAACATTGTGAAATGCACTTATTAATAGTACTTGTTTATAGATTCTTTGGGCTTTTCTACATACACGATCATGTCATATATGAATAAGGATAATTTTTAGTTCTTTCCAATTATTACAGTGTTTCTTTCTTGTTCTTGCCCTATTGCACTGGCTGGTGTCATCAGTAAAATGTTGAACAGAAGTGATGAAAACAAGCTTTGCCTCGTTTCTAATCTGAGAGGAAAAGTGCTCACAATTTGACCACTGTTAAACAGGATACCTTGCTTTTTTGGTAGATTCCCTTCACCTACTTTAATAGGATTCCTTCAATTCCTAGTTTGATGAGACTTTTTGTCATGAAAGAGTGTTAAGACATCCAGGTTTTTCTGCATCTGTTGAGATGATCATGTGGTTTTTCTTTTGTTCTATTATTATAATGCATTAAATTGACTGATTTTCAAATGTCAAAACAACATTAAATTTCTGTGACAAATCCAAGTTATTTAGGAGATATACAGAGTCATCCCTCAGTGTCTCTGGGGTGTTGGATCCAGGATTCACTGCAGATAACAAAATCCACAGATGCTGAAATCCTTTATGTAAAGTGGTGTGGTGTAATATTTGCATACGTCCTGCACACGTCCTCACATGTAATTGTCATCTCTAGATTACTTATAATACTTAAAACAATGAAAATGCTATATAATAGTTGTTATACTGTATTGTTTAGGGAATAATGACAAAGTCTGTACATGTTCAGTATAGATGGAGCCATCCTTTTTATTTTTTTAATATTTTTAATCTTCAGTTGACGGAAACCATAGATACAGAACCCATGGATACAGAGGGCCAACTATGTACCTATATATGAATGAACACAAAACTAGGTCATAAGTGACAGCAGCTTCTGCTTTGGTTTTTTGGATTTCTTGATCTCAGAGAAACTTGATGACCTCTAAGCGTCTTGTAGTGAGGTCCACATGGAGACTAACGGAGGCCTCCCACCAGCAGCCAGTGTCAACTTGCCGACCATGTTGAAAGCAGACCTTTCGGCCTCAGGAAAGCCTTCACGTGACTGCACATCAACAAACATCTTGGCTGAAACTTCGTGAAAGACCCTAAGCCTGAACTACCCAGTTAAGCCGCTCCCAAATTCCTGATCCACAGAAACTGAGATAATAAATATTTATTGTTGCTTAAAGTCACTAAGTTTAGGAGTAATTTGTTATGAAAAATAGTTAAATATTACTAAATGTGTATATGCACACTTTTGACTTTTTTAATTTTAACAATATATCTGTAACACTATTAATATTTCATATGATTTCATAAAAATCATCCTCATTTTTTTATGGTTATAGCACTACATTTTGTGGATGTGTTGTAGTGTGTTAAATGTGCAATTGGGTGTTTCCAATACCTTGCGAATAATGCCGTAATTAATAACCCTGTGTACATTTGTTGTGATTGTTATTAGAGGTGTGGCTTCAGGGCATATTCATGGAGGTAGGATTCAATGTACCTGCAGTTTTGTTAGGATATTGTTAAATGTCACCCCACAGGGTTGTACCACTTTTACTCCCACTGGCAATACATGAGCATGCCTATTTTCCCAGGGCAGCATCAACAGTATTTTATCAAACTTTTGAAATTTGGCCAGTCTGATAGGTGAGAAATTATATCTCTGTGTATGTTAATTTGCCTTTCTGTAATTACAAGGCAAGTTGAGTATTGACTTATTTGCTCAAGAGCCATTTATATTTTTTTGTGAACCCTCTACATGTTTTTTCCATTTTTCTATTAAGTGTTTAGTTCTTTTACTTTGCTTTTTGACAGTTCTTCATGGATTAGGTATACTAGTAGTCTATCTATGATATATGTTGAAATATTTTCTCCCAGTTTATCACTTCTAACTTTTAGCCTTGCTAATGGTGTTTTGTCATGTGAAAAATTTCCTCATTTTTTTTTTCAGACAGAGTCTCACTCTGTTGCCCGGGCTAGAGTGCCAGGGCATCAGCCTAGCTCACAGCAACCTCAAACTCCTGGGCTCAAGAGATCCTCCTGCCTCAGCCTCCCGAGTAGCTGGGACTACAGGCATGCGCCACCATGCCTGGCTAATTTTTTCTATATATTTTTAGTTGTCCAGCTAATTTCTTTTTATTTTTTTATTAGAGACAGGGTCTCACTCTTGCTCAGGCTGGTCTCGAACTCCTGAGTTCAAACAATCCGCCCACCTTGGCCTCCCAGAGTGAATTTCCTCACTTTTATGTAGTCAAATTTATTAATTTTTTAATTGCATCTGGATTTTGAGTCATAATGAAAAAGTTTTTTTCAGCACCCCAAATTTTATAGGAATTTACCCAAGCTTTCTTCTAGTACTTGTTTGGATGCAATTTTTACATTTAGGTCTCCAAACCTTTGGGAGTTTATTAAGAATATCAGTTAACCCTATGTATCAGTTATTGATTGCCTTAATAATGCTGCATTAAAAATAATGTCAGTGGCATATAACTAGTGTTTAATACTCATAAACTCTTGGAATCATAAACACTTGGAAACATGGAATCCTACCTTTGGAATCAGCTAGGAGTCTCCCCTGATCTTGGCTAGGCTCACCGGCATATCTGAGGATCAGCTGATCTGCACTGGCATGGGATATAGGCTGCCTCCAGCTGCAGCAATTAGAGCAATGTGGCTCTGCTCCGTGTCTTAGGACTCTCCCAGCAGGTTACCATGGCATGTCCTCACGGCACTGGCAGAAGCACAAGGCAGCAAGCCCTAAACTACAGGCTCACTTCAACAACAGCCATATAACATCTGCTGACCTGAAAATGGCCAAGGCTGATCAGGTGCAGGGTAGAGAGGGAAGGCACTAGAAAGCCACATGGCAAAGGGTTTGAACACAGGAAGGGGTAAGAACTGAGGGCATCTCTGAGTACCCTACCTCCTGAGATCGCCTAGATTTAGTTCATTCTAAATCTCTCCTTCTCATCTCAGGCTCCCTGAGAGTCCTCCTCACTCAGTGTCTCCATTTCCTCACCTCCCCTTTACCTCAGCCACTGCAATTTCTCTCCCTCTCCTGATCTTCCTACCACACCTGTTTTCAGAATTGCCAGTGGGCTCTGCCAATCCAACATCATATTTTGTGTGACAAAAACATGTTAGTTGAGCATAGATCTAAGTCAGACATTCTGCAGGCAGGGCACGTGTGTGCCAGAATCTTGATTGCCCTCCCTCCTCTCCTCCACGGTGGGGATCCCAGCGACCAACTCCTGTGCCTGTGGCTTTCACTCGGCTTCAGCCTGTGGGAACCCCTGGCAGGAGACTGGAGGGGACAGGAGAATAAGCAAGGCGTCTGCTCCCTTGGTTCCATACTTGTGAGGTCATCTGGTGCTGGCTGTAGCCCTTGTCACTGCTGCTCTCAAGGTGGCCTGCCCTACGGAACTCCTCTTTCCCAATTATGGTGGCCGCTCCTTCCTTTCCTGCTTTCAGGCCTAGGAGAGTGACAGCCAGCCACTAATTGCCCTGGGTTCCTGTACTACCTACATGGTTTCTTCCCTCCCTCACCTATGAATATTGTCCTCTTTTGCATAAATTGCTCTCTGATTGTTTCCTGTTGAAACCCCGACTGATCCAGTGTGGCACCATCCATCACTCCCCTGTCCCTCCCACCTCTGCACTCAGAACTTGGATGTTATTCCTTCTGTTCATCTAATCAAATCCAGTAAGTTATACTAAGGCAGAGGGGAAGAAAATGGAGAGAGTTCCTGACACCTACCCTCTGAGATTCTAGGAATTGGGTGTTCCGACAGAAAACAAAGCAAGCACTGAAACAGACAGGGCTGGGACTTTATGTGAGCTATATGTGCTTCTGTCTAGCCTCTGGAGCACAGCACTAACATCTGCCTCCTTCCACAATGCAACATGCCCATCTCTACCCACCCTGGTCTTGGCAGCAGCAAGAGCAGGAAACACCCTGAGATACAAGGTCGGCCATCCTAGACTCCTTCGAGCTGAACACTGGCTCTTGAGTTCCCATGAGCAAGCAGCAAAAATATCCAGGATTGATTCTGGAGGTCACGTAAACCCTCCAAGGATTCTGAGAACTGTAAGAATAAGGGACCCTGGGAAAACTGGCCTTTCCATATATATGGCAGATGAGACACAGAGTCACTGAAATGTATGGTTCTCATGGAAAGTAACCCTATTGTTATCCCAGCTTGTAAAGACACACAGGCGATATGTACATGACCTTTCTCTTCTATGTGACCTACTGACCACTTCCTTCTTCTTAGGCCCCCTTTTCTCTGCCTGCTCCTTAAACATGGATGTCCCCAGGATTCTATTCTTTTTATTTTCTATATAAATTTAGGGGGTGCAAGTGCAATTCTGTTACATGGATGTATTGAGTAGTGGTGAGGTCTGGGCTGCTAGTGCATCCATCACGTAAGTAATGTACATTGTACCCATTGAGTAATTTCTCATCACCCACCACCTCCCAGCCTCTCACCCTTCCAAGTTTCCAGTGTCTATCAATCCACACTCTATGTCCCTATGTACACACTAGTTAGTTCCCACTCATGAGTGAGAACATGCGGTGTTTGACTTTCTGCGTCTGACTTGGTTCACTTAAGATAATGGCCTCTGGTTCCATCCATACTGCTGCAAAAGACATAAAATTTCATTCTTTTTTTATGGCTGAGTAGTATTCCGGTGTGTACATATACCACATTTTCTCCACCTGGTCCTCTGCTGATGGACACTGGGTTGATTCTGTATCTTTATTACTGTGACTAGAGCTGCAGTAGATGTATGGGAGCAGCTACCTTTTGGATGTAATGGCTTCTTTCCCCCGGATTCTCTTCTTGGCCACTGCCCATCCTCTCTCCGTATTCTCAGCCACTTCCATGATTTAATCTAAGGCTCCATTTGTGCTTCCTCTGAAAAACACTGACTTAAGGACAAGTGCTGGTGAAATCCCAGGGCCAGAGGAGGAACTTGGTGGCTCCCGGAGAAGACTTAGTGCGCGGAGATACCCGAATCCCAGGGGAAGACAGAACAGCCCGCAGGACTGTGCCCGTCCTGTCTGTACTCCAAGGAAGCAAAGCGAGCACTGAAACAGACAGGGCCAGGACTTTATGTGAGCTGTGTGTGCTTCTCTTTGGCTATGCCCAGGCAAGTGAGCTGAGTCTTCTCTCCCCACGGTGCCTTGAAATAGGTTGAAGGCTACCTGCTGCTACATTGCTCACTCAAGGAGTAAAAAATGACTATTTGCAGAAACGCATGATTCAGAGACTATACCATCTAGGAACCTGTCTAAGAAAAGAACCTGAGAAAGGACTTCACTCTCAAAAACAAAATACAAATACAAATAGAGGGTGATAGAGAAGAGAAAGTGGTGAGTAATACACAAATCCATATGTATGTACATGTATGCAATCATAGATATTTTATATACACATATAGGTAACTATATATTGAAAAAAAGCATCTGAGAGTGCATAATCGAAGACATAAGGATTCTTAAATAGAAGAAACCTACTTACTGCGAGATAAATTCTAATAAATATACTAAACTCTCAGCAAAACCTGGGTATTAGGATGGGAGGCAGAAGTAAAAATATTCAAATCTATTGTGCACATTGAGGAAGAGAAAAGTCTGGAAGTGAAAATTTCCTAAAGTCTCACCATATGCAAGGTGACAGGGCAGTCAGATAATTGAGTGTCTTGATGGAAGAAAAGGTTAGCATTTGTTATCACTCAATAGTGGTGAAGAAGTATGAGTTTGATTGAGTACTTGAAAATGGAACATTATCATTAATGGAATGTAAAATGACAGTTAAACTTCCAAATTTAATAAGGGGGTAAAAAAAAAAGCAATTAATAGCAACTGAAAAATAAATAGCAAGCCAGCAAACATAAGGAAACCACAAAATAAAATTAATAAAAAATACAAAATAAGCTAGAATGCTATGTAAAGTGTGACAGTTGTTAATGTGAATGAACTGAATGCTCCTTTGTAAAACACACCATCAGACTGAGTTAAGAGAAGTTTTAAAAATATGCTATTTAGGGGGAAAAACAAAGTAGCAGCATATCTTAAACAAAAACAAAGAAGGGTCAGAGAGTTTCAGAGTTGGTAACAAGGCCAAACAGATAGCCTAAAAAGCCTCCCCCTCCAAAATCTAGACTGCTGGATACACTATAACTAGCGTACTTCTGAGTACATAGCTGGGTTTGTAATTGCCGGTAGCCAAAAATGAAGAGAGGATTGGAACCCAGAATCCTAAGCATGAGCTGGTGCCCAGGTGACCTGACAGAAAGCAGAGAAAGCAGAAGGGTCCAGTCCTGTGAGAAAAGAGCCAGTGTTAGCCGCTGGGGAGAGGTGTCAAACACGTGGGCCTGGGGGAGGCAGACTGTTGGTCCTGACGTGAAGCCAGGGCCAGGGCCTCAGAGGGCAGCGTCCTCAGAGGAAGGACTCACACAAGGAGACAGGGAGGCTTGTCTGTCTTGATCTGAGCTCCACATTTATTTAGGCTTTCTTTCTTATCTCTCAATTAAATAATCTTACCATTTGACCCATAAAGGTCTTGCCCGTTTTTCATTAGACTCACTCCTTTTTATCTTATTTTGTTATTGCTGTTATCACTATTATAAAGGTACCTTTTAAATCACTTTCTGTTGTTGCTGGTATAAAGATGCACCATCTCTCTTGGGTCCAGCAATCTTGCTTGGTTTTCTTGCTATTTCTAATAGTTTATCCATCCATTCTCACAGATTTTCTGCATACATATTCCTATTATTTGAACATAAAAGTTTCGTTTTATTTTCCAACTTTGTTTTTTACCTTTTTATTTCAAAATATTACAGGGATACAAATGTTTTAGGTTACAAGGATCACTTTTGTAATGCTTAAGTCAGGGTTATAAGTGTGCCCATCACCCGATAGTGTTCACTATATACCTGTTAGGTAGGTTTTCACCCATTCCTTCCTCCCACATCACCCCTGCTTGATTTCCACTGAGTTTTACTTCCCTCTGTGCACATGTGCGCTCATCGGTTAGTTCCAATTTCATAGTGAGTACATGTGGTGGTTGTTTTTCCATTCTTGAGATACTTCACTTTGGACAATGGTCTCCAGTTCCGTCCAAATTGTTGCAAAGGCATTAATTTATCCTTTTTTATGACGGAGTAGTATTCCATGGTATACATATATTATATTTTGTTAATCCACTCATGAATTGATGGGCACCTGGGTTGATTCCACATCTTTGCAATTGTGAATTGTGGTGCTATAAACATTTGAGTGCAGGTGTCTTTTTGATAAAATGACTTCTTTTCCTTTGGGTAAATGCCCAGTAGTGGGATTGCTGGATCAAATGGTAGGTCTACTCCTAGTTTTTTGAGGAATCTCCATACTGTTTTCCATAGAGTTTGTACTGATTTGCAGTCCCACCAACAGTGTAAAAGTGTTCCTTTCTCTCTGCATCCACGCCAGCATACATCGTTTTTAGACTTTTTAATAAAAGCCATTCTAACTGGTATAAGGTGATATTTCATTGTAGTTTTAATTTGCATTTCCCTGATGATTAGTGATGTTGAGCATTTTTTATATGTTTATTGGCCATTTGTTTACCTACTTTTGAAAAGCTTCTGTTCATGTCTTTTGCCCACTTTTTAATGGGGTTGTTTGTTTTTTTCTTGCTGATTTGATTGAGTTCTTTATAGATTCTGGTTATTAGCCCTTTATCAAATGTATAGCTTGCAAATATTTTCTCCTATTCTGTAGGTTGTCTGTTTGTTCTGTTGATTATTTCCTTAGCTGTGCAGAAGCTTTTTAATTTAATCCAGTACCATTTATTTATTTTTGTTGTTGTTGTAATTGCCACTGGGGTCTTTTTCATAAACTCTTTGCCTAGGCCAATATCTAGAAGAGTTTTTCCTACATTTTCTTATAGAAGTTTTATGTTTTCATGCCTTACATTTAAGTCTTTTATCCATCCTGAAATAATTTTTGTGAGTGGTGAGAGATATGGATCTTGTTTCATTCTTCAGCACATGGCTATCCACTTGTCCCAGCATCATTTTTTGAATAGGGATTCTTTCCCTCGGTGTATACTGTTGTCTACTTTGTCAAACATCAGTTGGCTGTATATGGATGGTTTTATATCTGGGTTCTTTGTTCTGTTCCATTGCTATGTCTCTATTTTTGTGCCAATATCGTGCTGTTTTCATTACTATAACCTTGTAGTACAGTTTGAGCCCTGATAGCGTGATGCCTCCAGATTTGTTCTTTTTGCTTATGATTGCTTAGGCTAGTTGGGTTCTTTTCTGGTTCCAAACAAAGCATAGAATTATTTTTTCTAGATCTGTGAAATATGGCATTGGTATTTTGATGGGGATTGCATTGAATCTGTAAATCGCTTTGGGTAGTATGGACATTTTAGCAACATTGATTCTACTGATCCATGTTTGACTACACCGGTTAGATTTCCTATAAAATATTTCACGGTGCAGTTGATGTCATTTCTTTTCTTGTTCTTCACAGGCTGTACAAGGACTGCAGCTCCTGTTTCACCATGAATAATGACACCTTCTGTAGGCTTTTGGTAGATACCGAGTTCTGTGTCAGCATGTTCTGCCATCAGCCCCAGCCTCTCGAGGACACCCACACCAAGCTGCTCGTCCACACTGGGACCCTCTCACCAGCATCCTTGTCACCTTGGTGAATGGAGAGTTCTCCAGCCCAATTAAACAGCACAGTCCACTGGTGGGGTTTCTGGTCTTCTATAGCAGGTCCATCCTAGCACACCCACCTCCCTAAGCCTGTGGAGCCTTCATCCACAGTCCTCAAGGGAATTCCTGTTCCATTTAATGTGGGCCATCACACTTAGCAGCTATTAGAATTGCCTTGTGGGGCCCTTGCAAGACTGTTAAATCCTGTATCACAGAGGTGTGCCCCCATATTAATGCTCCCCTAAAGAGCTTTCTATTCCAGCCTCCTTGAGCCAGCAGGGCTCACTCGCAGCCATATTCCCCCGTCCCTGCCCAGGACACATCAGCCAGGCCCTGCAGCTCCTTGAGGAAATCCCTCTCCTCCCTTGGCAGACTCAATACTTGCCCAGGCCGGTCATGGGGTGGGGGTGGGGCTGCTGAGGCTTGACTCTTGTTTGTCTAAATGATAAGAGGAGACATAAGAAGGGACACACAGGGCAACCACTGAGAAGTCAAGAATTTCTTTTTTTTTTTTTTTTTGAGACAGAGTCTCGCTTTGTTCCCCAGGCTAGAGTGAGTGCCGTGGCGTCAGCCTAGCTTACAGCAACCTCAAACTCCTGGGCTCAAGAGATTCTCCTGCCTCAGCCTCCCGAGTAGCTGGGACATGGCATGCGCCACCATGCCCGGCTAATTTTTTCTATATATATTTTAGTTGGCCAGATAATTTCTTTCTATTTTTAGTAGAGACGGGGTCTCGCTCTTGCTCAGGCTGGTCTCGAACTCCTGACCTTGAGCGATCCACCCGCCTCGGCCTCCCAGAGTGCTAGGATTACAGGCGTGAGCCACCGCGCCCGGCCTAAGAATTTCTTATAAGACGCCTGCCTCATGTGAGGCATCTGCTTGTTCTAACAAGAAGGGCTTCTGTCTTCCAGGAAAGGGGAATGTCCATTTCTGCAGGACCAGAGGCTTCAGGATAATCAGAAGGTTCAAAGTCTTCCAACACATTCATCTCTACACTCCCATCCCAGGCCCTGGGCTCCAGGTCCTTTCCTACCAGAGGCATGACTTTGGCGTGGGAGACTCACCCAGGCTAAGATTAGCCTTCTCCAAAATTCTGCCACTCTTACAACTAAGTCCTGGGTCTGTCTTCAGCTTTGTCTGCCCTTCTGTGCACGTGAGAGTCTCCTCAAACTGCCAAGGAGGCATTCTTACTCTCACTCTGCGTTAAATCAGTGATTGACTGCCCTGATCCCACAGTTTCTCTCTTCAAAGCATCAATGGCATTCTGTGACAGCCACTCAATTCCACAGTTCCTTTAAGGATTCTTTCTCCAGTATCTCTCAAATGTAAGATATTCTGTGCACAAGCACATCCCTTTCACCTGTACCCTGCCTCACTTCT
The DNA here is from genome assembly GCF_041146395.1 of Eulemur rufifrons. NCBI lineage: Eukaryota > Metazoa > Chordata > Mammalia > Primates > Lemuridae > Eulemur > Eulemur rufifrons. The sequence continues at coordinate 6,204,657 of NC_090988.1, read as the reverse complement.
ACATAGGTGACAATCTTAGCAATTGCACCGTTAGCACATGCCAGGGACTATTAGTACTGAACCTACCACTATGATGGGGTCCTACTGCCAGCCAGCTGGCAGGTGGCCCAACTCCAGAATTCTGTCCTTAGAGTCCCCTGGCAGCAGGCCTTAGCATGGGTTTCCTATGTGCAGAGCCTAAGGTGGGCAATTGCCAGGTAGTGGGTTGCTTTATTGTGGGAGTAGTCTTCAAGAAAAAAGGTACAAGGAAGTGAGGATAGCTAGACAAGTTCGGAATAAGAAGTGATCAAAGATCTACTCTCAGGTGAATTCCAGCCTTGGTCTAGTCCTGGGGAGCACCATAGGGGGTCCCCTCTTAAGGTGAGTGGTGGTCTTTTATATCCCTGTGTCAGCTGTTGGCTGAGGGTCACTCTGGGGAAGGGGCATATGACCTCTTGGGCAAGGAGCCTCGTATCATTTGAGGACACCTCTCCAGCCACGGGGAACCTGTGAGCCATTAGCCACCAACATTCAGAGAAGCCAGGGCCTGGTCACACCCACCCCATAGAGCGGCCGTGTGGGGGGCACTGCAGCAGCCACTGTGTCCTAAACCCTGGAGCAATGTCCTGGGAAATGTCCACTCCATGATCAGCAAATTCCCTTGCACCAGTATAACTTCCCCTCTGCCTCCCAGCCCTAGATTAGTCAATGGTCACTGTCTCCACTTTTTCCTCAACCGGCTCCAGGTGGATTTCTGTCCCCACTGCTCCACCGAGGCCGCCCTGGTCAGCCCGTCAATGCTGCATCTCACTTTCCTTCACCCAGTGGCCAGGATGCGCCTGCTCTTCTCCATCTGCCCCTCTCCCTAGGCCTGAATACATCTCTCGAGGACGATTCCCTAATCCCTACCTCCACCCCGGTCTTCCTCTGGGATTCCGGGCTTACCTATCCAGTGGCACCTGACCCGGCATCTCCAATGGGAAGGTTAGTGATCCTTTCAGACTTTTGATTTCTCTCCCCTTTCTCACCTCCTCTTCCCTCTGTCCTCTCCTTCTCCATTGCTCAGGTCCTTGCTCAGGCTACGAGTCATCCGTGATTCCTCTGTTTCCTCGCCTCTCACAGCAAGGCTTCCAGCAAGCCTGCCTACTCTCCCGCAAACAGATCCAAACCGGCCTTCTCCCCATGGCCGCTCGAGCTACCCTGGTGCAAACCCCGCCTTCCTCAGCTATGGACACATCAGTCATCTTCGCCCTCCTGCAGGCCCCTCTGCACCGGGAGTCAGAGGGGTCTTTTCACAGCATCCATCAGGTCATGCCTTTTCCCAGCCTAGACCTCCCCAGTGACCTCCCACCATGAGAATCCAACCTGACCCTCTTTCTGGTTTGCAAAGCCCTGCCCTGCTGCTCCAGCTTCACCTCCTGCTGCTCCAGCTTCACCTCCTGCCGCTCTCCCCTTCCCTTCCCGCTCAGACCTCACTCTTTCTTCTGTTCCCAGACCAAACTCATTCCACCTCGGGCTGCCCTAGCTGAGCCCTCTCCCTCCGACGCTCTTCACCTGGGGGTCCCTTCTCCTCAGCAACATAACAAGGCCTAAATGTGTCACATAGAATAGACACTTTTCTGACCAGTGATTCATTCTTTCAATAAATATTTAGTAAGTCTCTCTTTTGTGACAGGCACTGGGGCTCCATCAGTAAGGCAGACACGCAATGAGCAAGTGACACAGTGTTAAGGGACACTCCCTGTTGCCACACACAGGAATAAGAACCCCTCATTCTCAAGAGGGCTGGTCCCCTCCAGCACAGCTTGACAAGGGACCACACCACTGCTCCTCTGCAGGGAGAGGGGAAGGCAAGGGAGGAGAGCAAAGAGAGGGGAGAGCCCAGTCACTGGCCTAACGAGGTGTCTCCCTCCTCACCCCATGTGGGTGAAAAGAGGGTGCTTCCCCCTCATAGCCCAGTGAAATAACACTCTGCAATAATGGGCCACAGCAACTGAGTTGCCAGCTAAGGACAGGGTGGCTTCTCCCTCCTCGGAAGGGCTGTGTGAGCTGCAGAACCTCGCTCAGCCTGGCGCTGCTGAGGGAGCGCTGGAGAGAGTGGACCAGCGCCCCGGCATCGGGAGTCTGCGGACACGCGGAGGGTGTTTCTGAAGGAGGGAAGCTGGCCCCCTGCCCCAGAGCAGCTCCCTCGGAAAGGTGAAGCGATTTCCCCAAGTTCATCCCTTACTAAATGGCAGAAGCGGGACAGAGACTTCGAGCCACTGTAAATACAGTTGCTCTGAAGCAGAGTGAGGAATCTATGCTCTGGCATTTCCGAGTCCCAAGGAAGGGTACTGCCTACCTCGACTGGTGAGATAACTACAGCATCTTGAAATTCTTCTGGAACTCTGGGTTTGTAGACAGAAGGGTCCGAGGCCCCTGACCACAGAGGAAAAGGGCTCTATGGAAATAGGGGAAGGGTCTAAAAGGGGAGGCTGGGGACACAGGAGACTGTGGCCAGTTTACAGCCCAACCTGGGCTCTCCTGCACCACCAGGCTTGCCACCTGCGTGATGACAGAGGGACTTTTACAGACCAGGGCCAGCTCAGGCTCCCCCCAGAGCATAAATGCAAAGAGACTTGACCCTGAAACCGGCCTTGTCTTGAGGTTTATGAGCTTATGAAGTTTGCTGTCTCGTGGGTTCCCGCCAACCCTTTCTTCTCACAGTAATTTACCTGAATTTCCACTAATAAAAGCACTGGCATCGCTCAGTGGGGCTCCGAAGTGTCACTTTCGAGACTTGAGACGCTATGCGACCTCAGGTGGGGAACACAGGCAACCCCAGCCTGTGCCCTGTCCGTCTGAAAGGAAGCCTACGGGAAAAAGTACGGGGCCTTTTTTATTTTCTAGGCAACGTCTTGCTGCCTTAAAGCGTTTGTGGAACAAGGAGAGGAGGAAAGGATGGAGGGAGGGAGAGAGGGAGGGAGGGACAGAGACAGGGGCTTCCTTACCCCATAAGGTTACTGTGACCCCCCAGTGAAATAAAAGCGAAGGGATTTCTTAACGTATGCAGCACTGTGTCAACATAAAGTTAGGCCCAGCTTTAAAAATAGGCTGAAGTCCCTTAAATAACACAGTTTAACACAGAGAAGGTCTCCTGACCAAAATTTGTTTTTCCTTACTACTTCTTTTTAACTTAGCTTTGCCACAGAGCCTGCAAAAATGTAGCAAAAAGGTTTATCTAGACCAACAAGCTGCCCCTATAGAAGACGCACACCGTGAGAGGACTGCGGGGACCTCGCTATTCACAGCCTCGCATGCAGGAACTTAGAGCTGGCTTGCTCTGGGCGGGTTTGGCAACGTCGGGCACATCCGTTTGTGTGTAAATAAGAGACTGCAAAACACTCCAAGTATCCGCTCTTAGAAAATCAAGACCAAAGAACATAAAAAATGTTGAAAAGATCCTCATCACAGCCTGCTAAGAAAAGGGGAGGGCAGAGGGAAGAAGAAATGGAAGCTAGGGAAGAAAGGGAATTGTGACAAGTAAGTGTGGCGAAGGACAGCCCTGTGGACACCAGAGGGCCCTCCTGGTACAGCGTCCTCATCTCACAGCTTCTAGGGAAATTTACATGCAGGCTTTTCAAACCGTGGCAGAGGTTTTAAAATTTGTAGATAGACCCATTTTTGTGTGTTTGGTTGGTTGTTTTCTTTTCTTGAAACAATAGACATAAACAGGAATATCATAGTTTGATGTTTTCCCTCCACCTAAATCCCAAATAAAATTAAAAACGAGCATAGGAGGAGCTGATAGACACCCAGGGAGCACTGCCTAGATAGAACGTAAGGAAGGAAGGATGCCAACAAATAGGAAAGATCACGTGGTCGGGGAAGGCAAGTATGCCAACTTAGGCAATCAAACCCATCCAACCAACCCTGGAGAGGACGGAGTAAGACGTGGGAACCTGCTAATTCCTCCCAGTGAGAAGATAATTCAACCACAGAGGGGCATCGCACCACTGACTCCTGCATAAGAGAGTTTGCCTTGGGCCAGCCCGTGCTAGCTGAGGACTCGTTCAGACCGGGATGGCGTCAAACCAAAAAATTACTTTCATCACATAATTGAAGAAAGAGTCAGCAAAGATTTCAGGCCGCGTAAAAAGCCTACCAAGTAAAGTAGTTTAAGTGCATTAAATACAGTCTCTGCTCCACTACTACCTTCTCTGTGAGGCCCACTCTGAGCACTGTATTTTAAATTGCAACCAACGCCTTCCCTCTCTACCTCCGTTGCCCAATACCCTGCTAGACTTTTTGTCCCCGCATCACTTGTCATTTTATTCCATCCTATGTAATTTTCTTAATGCAATAATTACCCTGCCTTGCTACCACTAGCATAGAAGCCCTCCAAGAGCAGGAGCCTTGTGCATTTTGTTCACAGATGCATCCCAAGTGAAAGGGATGGGGATGTGCACACTCGTGTGTATTTGCTCAGTGAATGAAGAGCAGCCCCTTCATCTCCAAGCCTCAAATCCCTTCAGAATTATGTGGAGCCATGAGTTTAAAATGGGTTGATTGGGGAGACCTAGGGCCAGAGGCGAGATGAGATAACATCAGGAAATAATTCCTAGATACAAAAAAGAAATTAGAAAGTGAACTTTTTTAGCAAATGTTTATTTATATCAAAATACAAAACATTTCTGAAGCAGAGTAATGTTACATGAGGAGCAGTTAAATACTAAACTTTAATTAATTTAAACTTGCAACACTCCCAGGGGGACGTTCACTGGCTACACATCTTGTCATTTGATGTGCCTTTCTTTCTTTTTGCTTATGTACTTGTTCACGCATTTTGATTTTTAATTCAGGATATGAACATGCAGTGTTACTGGTGATGAGTTGGTTAGTGTTAGCAAGCCTGACAATACCAGCGCGTGGAGCCTGGCGTGACAGCCTGCGGCAGGCTGCGAGTCTCTCCCTAATTGAGTTTGGGGCATCACTTAGTTTTTAACCAGCACATCTAAGGCCAAAGGGATCACTGTCGTTGGTAGCCAGGGCAGGCCTTATTGCTTAGGGCCACAGAGCAAGCGTGGCTTAGGGGTCATCTCCAGTGGGGTCTTCTCGGTGGACTGAGAAGAAGTGGATTAGGACAGCCAATATCCCAGGCCTGGGACCAGCAGGTCCAGGGACCCTGGTGGAGGGTCCCTTTTCCCCGAGAAACCAAGCAAGGGCTGGGGAAGACAAAGGTGCCTCCCAGTCTTGGAAATCTGTGATTTGGGGGCTGGAGGTGCCTGCCCCTTAGATGGGCCCTTTATAAATGGTTAGAGTTTGGAGATTTTGAGGAATAAAGCACCTGGTTGAGAGTGTAGCTGTTTCCAATACGCCTCCCTTCGCTGACAGCGGAGGAGGGAAGGAGACAGGAAACAGGAGAGAGAGCGTCCGCCTTCCTCCCACCACCCCACTCCCAGAGCCGACCTGGCTCTCCCTTTCAGGACCCACTTAGTGCACGCACTTTGGCATCATGCACCCGTAAGCTCACACACACATGCACACGTGCACATACAATCACACATGCACACACACGCCTGGTTTCCTTTCAGAGTCTGCTCAGGCAACTGGTGTCCCATCCTCACCATCATCCTTTGCTCCCTGGGGTCCCCTTGGCCCCCAGATCCCCAAGACCCGGCCCCAGGCTTGGCACACGCTGGCATTCCCAGGCTTTTGAGAAACAGGTGATGGAGCAGGGAGCTCCCCACAGACAGGTTACACAGAGCATAGAACATGTTCATATAAGGCTTTGGTACAGCACCGATTTAATGTTCTTGTAGTTTGAGTTCTAAGTCATCTTTTAGAAGAAAAAAAAAAAGCTCACTGAAAAAATAGTGTTTTTATTTACTTTTGAGTTACATACCTGAAGTTCAAAAAGCAAGCCTCTAGTTGCCATTCAATTTCACTCAAAGGTATTCTGTGTGCAGCTGTACAATGTATTGGTTTGTCTTTAATATTGAACCAAAGTCAGCCAATCAACGCCATAAAGTCAGCTGCCCACGACAACTGACTTTAACCAGTCCACACGTACGGAAAGAAAAGAGAGAGAGACAGAGAGAGAAAAAGAGAACACAAAAGCCACCCCTAAGTCTCCCACCCCAAACCCCTAGGGAAAAAAAATGAAATAGAAGACAAAATACAGCAAGAGATAAGGAACCAGCGGAGCGAAAGATCAGTCCACTGGCGTCTTCGAGAACAGCACCATGAAGCACCCTAGCGCAGTTATGTTGTAATACTCAACATTCAAGAAATGGACATGAGGTTTGAACGGTCCTCACAAGACCTGGCATGGATGGGGGTAACCCCCAAAGACAGTGGGAGAAAGGAAAAAAGAGTTCGAAATGAGAGCAAGAAATCTCATGACGAAACTGATGGTCATATCCAGACTTGTAAGAAAAGAAGAGCTAGAGCAAGAGGCCACCAGGCGTCTAGAGGTACGGAGTTTTTAGGGGGTCCGAGGGAGGTGACGTCGGGAGCCCCTCCCCGCCCACATGCCTACTCACCCCCACCCCCTGTGTGTCTGCAGACCACCGGGTGAAACAGGGCAAAGAGTTCATAGACAACTCGCCTCCAGGTGTGCAACGGAAGAATTCTATCCAGGATGATAAAAGCCCCTCCTGGTGGAAGGGAAAAAGCCGAAGACAAAGGGGCGACAGTCACTGACGTGAAGCAGATGTGGTCCCTTCACTCAGGGGCTGCGGAGAAGAAGGGGCAGCTGGTGCCAGCACACCGGCCCAGGCCCTCCGCCTCCGCCCCACGAATGGCAGTTGGGAAATTAAGTCTGAACTGGACTTGGAGACCTTCTGACACTGATGCGTATGACACAGTAAATGAGGCGTCAAACTGCTGCTCTCCCCTAACCAGCCATTCCCCTTCTAAAACCTCCATCCGAAATTCCAGCGTCAAGACCATTCCATGAAGCACCCCCTCCCTGTCCCCAGACACTGCACTAGTTTGCTGAGCCATGGGCGAGACCCCACACTGCAACGCCGTGGCCAATCCCTTGCCCGCAGGAAAGTGTGCGGCGTGGGCTCTCCCGACCCCCGCCTCCTGCTTTCATGCTGCCCAGAGTGGTTGACACAAACGTCTGCAGCAAAGATCTGAAGACAATGGACAGCCCCCTCTTCCCAAGCTATCGTTTGATGACAATGGGGAAGAGGCCCACACTGATCCTCGGGAGAGCAGTTCCGAGCAGCTCTGCCTACTGCAAACTCTTCTTGTTCTACATCGCAGATAGAGGTAGCAAAATGGAAACAACCCTACAGATTCCCCCACCTCCTACCGAAAGGGGAAAGCACCAAAATTCAATGTCCCTTCTACTATATGGGGACCAAGGAGTATGTGACAAGCAGACAGAACAGCTCAGGTTCCTGGCAGTGGCTGTGGGCCTCATCCACCTGCCCCACTAACTGAGGGGCTCAAAGGTCTCTTGCTTTCTCTGTGCACACTCAGATCTCAATCCCCTTTGTTCCACAGGAATTGTGAAAGGCTGGTTCTTTGGGGAAACTGGAGATTGCTGTGGGGCCATCTGTCCTTTCCGCTCAACAGCCATCCGTTCACCATCTTGCTGAGGTCTGCGTCATGGAGACAGCACAGGCCAGCGCTACATCCCCTCTAAGTACTAAAATTTCCAGGCAGGGAATATGTCCCCACCTTCCCTTTTTCTCCCCAAAATGAAGAGTCCATTTGCAGGTTGAGGAATGGAATGGCACCATGCAAGCAGTGGCTCTCCTGTCCCTTGATGCTGCTGCGGTTTCTAAGGACCAAGCCTTTGGCTCAGTGTGGAATGACAGCCAAGGGCTGGGGGATCCCTGGCCGTCGTGGGAGCACTAGTCCCATGAGGTGCCTATGGTGTGAAGTGATGTACCCTGCGGGCACGTGTGTTCCAGAAGTCAGGTAGAGTTGACAGAGGAGAGAGGACAGTGGCTCTAAGAGCCAAAAGAACAGGACTGGAAACCCTCCCTGGGTGGAGGCTTTGGTGGCTTAGGGGGCTTTGAAAGCCCGGAAGGGACAGAATCTGCTGCCCTTCTTCCTGCTCAAGTTCCCTGAAAAATCGTACAAGGAACACGTGGCCGTATCCCCCCTGCCCCTCCCGAGGAGACTGCAGGAAAGGTTAGTAGACAGCAAGGTGGACACACTGCCAGCTGGACACAGTACTGGAGCCCTTCCAGGGCTGTGTGGACAGAGCCATTTCCCTTCAGTGTCCTCAGCAAATGAGAAGTGTTTTGTTTGAGCAGATAATTTGAGGACCCAAGGACAGTGCCTGAGTGAATGGCAGGGCCCCATAAGGTCCACATAAGCATCAGGAGTCAGACTCAAGCTTCACCCCAACCTCCTCTGCCCACAATACTCCCAAAATGCAAGGAGAGCCTTTCCCAGGGCTGAGGCATCCGAGTTCCTCTAATGCTCAAACTCCGCAGACAACAGCTCTTAGAGAGCATCCCACTCTGGCTGGGGAAGAAGGGTTCGTACTGCCTTTTTTTGAGTGACGAGCAGGAGTAAGAGCCGAGAGGTTGCAGTCGTGGGTCTGCCCTCCCTGCCCGCGCCTTCTGGCCCTGCCCCAGCCTCAAACACATCTCTCTGAGCTCTTGGCAGTCAGAAGGAAGAGCCAGCACCCAGGAGACGCGTGCAGAGGCTGCAAGGCGCGTGGCCTTGCGGTGTAGTGAGGTCTAAGATTGGCTCAGAGAGGTATTCTTCAGGGCACAGAGTTTCCCGCTCAGAGACAAGTGAACGCCTGCTCACCAGAATCTCCCATTTTGGGTCAAACTCTGGCAAAACATTGTTCAGTTTTCTAAGTCCCAGGCTGGGTGCCACAAGAAAGGTTCTACTAGGATCCACACTCCCAGTCCTGCCCAGAGTTAATCTCTCACTCCTTATCCCCCCTTCCCAGTGTCCCATGATCAGACCATCCTATATCCAATGGCACTTTATTTTCCAATTAAAAATAACTGAAAAAAACATAGATAACATATTGATACTATTATAATAATAGATGCCACATTCACACTGGTTTCAAGAATCTGCAGCAAGAATGACCAGGGTGTGTCTTCTCCAAGACTGAGCCCCATGCTGTCAGCCTCACAAACTCTCTCGCCACCACACCCTCCAGGAGCTGTTGGAGTCACAGTGCTACAACTCAGGACAGGTGTCACTGTAAGCCCCCATGTAACCGTGACCTCCCCTTCTAATGCTGCTGAGCGGGCTTCCTTCTGAGGAGCTGGGTTCCGGCCCACAGCCACGTGGGGTGACCCGCACGCTCCCATCTGTCCGCCAGCCTCGCCCCGTTAAGCACGTCTGCCACACAGTTCAAGCCAGCGTTCCTCCCAGCGGCGAGGGGCGTGTGGACCCCGGTTCTCTGGGGCTAGCAGATCTCGTAGCTCCACACAGCCCTCAGCTCACGTGTCTTTTCTGCAAGTGGGTTATTTGCTTTATGCTATAGACTTTTCATATATACACATTTCCATCAGAAACACTTAAAGCAACTCTGAACGAGCGTATCAAAGCAGGGATGAGGAAGGAGGCGGCATCAAGGCATGAGCTAGTGTCCCAGCCCACCTGGGAAGGCACCGCTCAAAACGTCTCTAAGCACAGGTACAAAAATAGAGCAAACTATGACTTCATAGAGATATAGAGATATAGAGCTAAGATTGATAGATAGACTTTGTATAGGTTTCCTTTACATTTACACGTGTGTGCGGCGGGCGCGGGCCCTGCACACCTTGCCCGGCTTGAAGCTCCTGCCCCCCCCACCCCCAGGTGCACCAAGGGCCCAGTCGCCACCGCTACATCTGACCCCTACCCCCCAATAAGTTCCCTCTCTCCTTAAAATAGAGCAAATTATATATATTTATATAATTTTATATACAATCTCCATAAAAAATACACTTAAGATGGTGTATTACTAATTTGACCCTCCTACCAAAACAGCAGTTGTCTAGCAAACAAGGAGCCAACAAAAAGAGGGTTCTCCTGGGCCTGGTGACGCTAGTCAGGCAAATCAGTGTGTCTGTATAAATCCCTCACACACCACACAGTCACACACCACACACACACATCATGCACCACACACCATGCATGCGCACACACAATCACATACCACACACACCATACACCACACACTATGCACATGCACAATCACACACCACCACACATCATACACCACACACACATCATACACCACACACCATGCACATAAACACACAATCACACACCACGCACACCACACACACATCATGCACCACATACACCATACACACATCATACGCCATGCACACGCACACAAACATCATACACCACACACCATGCACATGCACACACAATCACCCACCACACACATCACACACCATGCACATGCACAATCACACACCACATCATGCACCACACACACCACACACACACACCACACACACCATGCACAATCACACACCACACACACCATGCACAATCACACACCACACACAAATCATGCACCACACACATCACACACACACCACACACACCATGCACAATCACATACCACCACACACACATCATATACCCACCCACACGCCACACATCATATGCTGCACACACACCACACCATACACACACAATCACATACCATACACACACATATATACCATACACACCACACAAACCACACATACACCATGTACACACACACACACACATAATACACCACACACACACCACACAAACCATGCACATACATACCACACACACACACATCGTACACCACACATACCCACAAACCATGCACACACACACCACACACACACACCACACACACCACAATACACATACATACCACAGACACAGACATACACACATCACTTCCAGGACCTGGAAAAGGAATGGCAGACTAGACGCTGGCTGTGGGCACAGATCGGGGAGACAGCCTGGTCCCTGCAGGACAGGCAGGACAATCCCATTTCTCTGACCTGGCCAGGACGCCGTGGACCTATGACAGACCTCTCATTGTTCGCAGGAGGTAACCAGACACTCACTGATAGAGTAATTAATGATCTCCCTTCGGAGAATCGCAAGACGACCGAGAGGAGGTTTGCATCCCTTCCCCAGAGATGAGGTCTCATAGATCCCGAAGCCACAAGGCGCCCAAGTCCCCTGAGCCCTCATCCCCAGTATGAGGGGGCTGCCCTTCCACCTACGTACGTGAACACCCCACGCATGCTCGCAGCGTTCTAAGGCTGAAAATGCAAATCCCCGCTCCTAGCCCAACCCTCGTGCCCTCCCCGATGCCCTCCCCACCCAACCACCTCCCTGTCGTGGACCATGCACATGTTCAAGATCCCCAGAGCCATAAAGAAGTGGGGGCTGAAGGAAAGGGAACCTAACTGGCGTGTATAGGGGGTGTAGGCGAGCGTTTGCCCCAGTTCCCAATAGAAATCTGGGAAATCCAGTGCCTGGGAGATATGGGATTGGTGGAGAACATTTCTTCAAGACACAAAAGAAAAATGGGCCCAGACAGCCATTTGTGTCCCCATCCAGTGTGACGGGAAAGGTAGACAGCCAAGAGATCAGGGACGGGAGCTGCAGACTTGTCCCCCTTTACGTGAACTCTCCAATCTAGATCTCCCAGCAACCGTCAAAGCTGACAGCGATGTCACCAGCTCCCTTCAGAAACCCTAAGTGCTACTACTGACCCAGCGCAGAAGAGAACACCCGCAATTTCAGCAACTGCTTGCGGTTCTACCAAAGTACATAGCAACAGCGATTCCCTGACTCTTCCTTCTCTAAGGTGCAGCCAGCCATTAACAACCTTCGCACTCATGCTTAATTTTTCCTTCTGCTACACAGAACCTTTGGGGTGTGAGGGTGTCTTTGGACCTGATTCAATCTATTGAGAGTTTTTCCATCAGCTTAAAATGAGGTCATGAAAAAACTTCTACCTTCTTAGCAACCCAACACACAAAGTATTTGGTGAGGATATTACATTTGCTCCTGAAAGACTGTTTTGAAAGTATCGACAGGGGCCCAGAAGTAAGGCTCCAGACCAATGTAGAGTCACTGGCAGTCAAAGGGAGGGGTGGCAAGGATACCCCGACCCATGTGTCAAGTTGGTAAGAGTGCTAAAGTCCAATCTGGGCTTTGATCCTTGGCTTATTGACTTCTTCTAAAGAAGAGATTTTTAATTCTGCCTCTTGATCCAAAAAGCAGCAGAGTTGGAGTCATTAAGGAGTGCAGAAGGATGGGTGGTCTCTGATCTCAGGGCAAAATTTTCACCTTCCTATCTCAGCCACAGACTGGTGAATTCGACCTATCAAAAGCAGAGAAAGTGAAGGCAAATCCTCTAGGTACGAAGCCACTGTGTAGCTTCAGGGCCCGAAGGGAGCCTGTATACCGCAAGCAGAAAGGGTGAGAGAGGGAAGTCGGAACCCCGCCCCTCCTCTCCATCCCTGTCACCAACGTCTTGCAAACATTTTCAGATCACAGAAGAGAAGAGAGGCCACCTGCCACTTCTGCTGAAGGAAACACATGCAGCTCTCGGGAAGGAGTCCTCCTCCTCCACTGACGAGGAGCTGGTGACAGGACGGGCAGCTCAAGATAAGCCTCCCAGCCTTGGGCCTGAGGAGCCCCCAAAAACAGACAAAGTGGAAACATGTTTCAAGGATGTCCATGTTCGGTTTGGGCACTTAGTGTTTGAGGCTAATTCGGGAAGAAGCAAGGAAGCCCGGCTATTCTTAGCAAGACCTCTTCCAAGATCCAGTCTGGGCCACATGCCACCCCACTCCGCAGTCTGTTCTCCACTAGAGGCCTCCTCCTACACACGTCCCCCACGTGCCCTGCACAGCCACCACGCCCCAGCTGGCCTCCACCAGGCAATCACCCTTCAGGGTCACTGAGCTATCACATGCCCCAGAAAGAGTGGTAAGGCTTGCTGTGCCCTGGCGTGGTCTCACCATCCTACCCCAGGGTCTCCGCTCCTAATCCACACCTGACCTAACACCGTACGCCCCTTCCGGTCTCACAGACACCTGGCAAAGCACACAGGCCTCCCCTTCACGCTCCCACTCTCTAACTCCCCTTCCCGAAACTCCCTGCCCCACCTATTACCCCATTCAATCTAAATCTGGCCATTAAGACACCTCCTGAGCCCCCTCCCCAAAGCAACAAATGCAGCAACATGCCGGAGCCCGCTCTCACTGTGCTGGGAGAGGAGCCAAAGGCAGGGCTGGGCAGAGAAGTCCAGTGGGAACGTGCACAGTTCCCACAGACAGCTACGGGGGCTGTGCTCATGGGGGCCTCCTGTGTTCCTGCCCATCTTGATCTTCTCACCCTTCCTACTGCTCCCCAATAATCCCTGCCGGGCCCCCCCAAGAAGCTCCTTTACATGCAAGCAAAGCAAGCCCAAGATTAACCATTAGCTTTTCTTTTCCTAGGTTTCTCTACATATTAATAAAATGTACTTTATGTACAATTCTTCCCCCTGCCCACCCCCAAACTCCCAAAAGGATTTTGCTAACAAAATTGGAAGGAACAGATTCCGGCCCTGGATGCAGATCCCGGCAGGGCAAAGACTTCCCGACGCTCCAGGAAATCTGTTCCCTGAAGCTACTGTTTCGCCAACCTTGCCCTCCCCTCTGGCAAAAAAAAAAAAGTCAGGAAATTCAGTATCTGAACCTTACCCAGCTTCCTCTGCATGAAGAGGGCAGGGGAATATACAACTGAAATCAGTTCAACCCCAAATATTTTAGATCATAAATCAAAAATAAAGACAGAGGGCACGGAAAAATGTCAGAAAGTACTCGGCCCAGTCCACCCTCTCGAGCCTTCCCTGAGAGCACGGTCAGAGACAAGCCCCCTCCAAGGGAGACACAGATCCCGTCAGCCCACCGGGAAGAAGGCATCCTGCCTGTTGAGAAAGTAGAACCTCACAAGGCCTCTCCTGGCCCCAGGCCCTTGAGGAAAGCTGCCAACAGGCACAGCCCGCCACCAGGCGCGGGGCCCAGGCCGCCCACGGCAGCCCCGCACGGGACCGCTCAGCCACGGAGACCTGGCTCCAACCAGCAAATCAGGAAACGGGATTCGCCTTCTCCCCCTGTGGCTCAGTTTCTCTCCCTGCACATGCGCAGTCGTTCAGGCCCCTGGAGCCCGTTTTCCCTGCTTCCTGGACTGTGTGTCACCTAACACTGAAACAGCCAGTTTCCAGCCATGGTGCCGAAGGAGGAGGCAGCGCAAATCTGAGACACAGGAATAGGTTTTCATCTGAGTCACTTCTACCGCAAGACCACAGAGAGGGACGTCTGGAAGACGTGGGATCTCCCACAGAGCAGAGCACGGAAGTCCTAAGAAGCTGGATAGTGGTCACCGCTATTGTTCAAAGGTAGAATATGAAGGACATTGGTCCCTAGAAATGGCGACACGCCCCTCATGCACACGTTCATGACCACACCATCACACACGTGCTCATACCCAGCACCTACGCCTGTGCCTGTGACATCGCTACCGCCATCCCATGGAGGGAGGGGCTGTGTTCTGCCAATTTCCACTGAAGGAAGGAAATGGCTCCAAGGGGCGCAGGAAGGCTGCTGGCCCCCGATGATACTGTCACAAGAAGGAAGTCTTCTTGGGAGAAGAATGAGTCCTAGGCCACTAGACCTGGTGTCCTTCCCCTAGCCTGGGGGACGCCACAGTGTCAACAAAAAGCACAGCTCCCGCCATCTGGTCTGACGTGCCAAGGTAAGGGGCACTGCCGGGGAGGCGAAGGAGGGAGTCAGCACCTCTGTTAGCACTGGGGCCCCTGGAATCACAGAAGGGTCCGAGCGCACGGAGTGTGGCTCTGGGCCCTGTGACGCCCTAAAGGAGCAAAGCCTCCCAGCCCTCCTCCTCTTTTCTAACCTCAGGCCTGGAATTCCAGGACGGTGCTCAAAAAAGTTGGCCGAATTCATCCCGAAGTCCGACAGCCTGACGCCCCACGTTCCCAGTCCATCCCAGGACCTGGGCCAACCACCCTGAGCTCTGCCCTGGTGGAGGACTCAATGCCACCAGGGCACAGACTGGTGATGTGTCCCCATCCCACCCTGGTGTTCCAGGTAAGCCTGCTCCCAACACCCCCTAGGGCAGTGCTGGAGCGGGCAGCACGTGGAGGCACGGGGCAGAGGGGGCACTGCCTCTGGAAAGGACAGTCACCAGCATCGCCTCTTCCACTCTGCCAGAGCTGCTGCCCAGCAAGCAAGTGGATCCTCACAGCCCAGAGAAGCGCATCAGCCGGAAGGCCCAGGTTCCCGCCCCAGGGTGCACCTCTCTCACCGCGACACCTTCAGACGCGTTCGGAAGTGAGCTGTGGTGGTGTGACTCACGTGGTGAACCTCAGCGCAGAGCTGGTCCCCAGCTCGCCAGGTGAGAGGAAGAAGCACCAGGGCCTGTCTGGCAGAGAAATCCACCCCCGACGGACGCGCGGAGGAAAGACCAGCTTCACAGCCCTCCGAGGACTCACCTTGCCCCAGTCATTGGGCCGAGCCTCTGGCAGTGGCAGTGAGACCGGCGGAAGCCTTCTAGTGCTCTGACAGGGCTAAGGTCCAAGCAGATAACTGGGGGAGGGAGGGAGATGCCCCCACACCCACCAAGACAGCAGCACCAAGAAGGAAACACTTCAAGGGGCCTGGCAGCTACCTTTACTCTGGTCCAAGCCCAAAGTGGGGGCCCCTGCACAAGAAGAGAGAGGAGATGGCAGACCCACCCTCCACCCCACCCTCAGGGCTTTCTGCCCAGTTCCTGGGCAGCACCATTATCTTACTGGAAGAGAGAAATGCATCTCAGGAGGAAGATGGCCTCACAGAAGCTTCTGGATGCTAATAGTTTGAACTAGGACAGGACTTTGGCAGAAGAAATGTCAGAGCCCAGACCCCACTCACCACCCTTCCGCTTGCATTCCTATGCCTCAGCCAGCTCCACAAAACACAGCTGGGGAAGAGAGCGGGGACCCAGAGTGCCCCAGAACGCAGAACCTGAGGCTCCCTGGCTCCATCTGATCCTGTCCTGCTGGGGCTGGGGTCTGCGGGGTGGAGAAGCCCAGGCAGAGAAGAGTGGCAGGCAGCAGGTGGCAAGCACAGGAAGCAGCCGCAGGCGGCTCTCAAGTGACAATTAATCAATGTGGGGAATTAGCTCCCACAAAAGGAAAGGAGGATCCGATCAGCCGCCGTGGAGCCGTGCTCCAGACAGCGCCATGCCAGAGATGGTATAAATAGAGCCCGGCAGCCTGGCGCTCAGCTCAGGTGGCTCCAGAGTGGGAGAAGCTTTGGCCACAGGGCCCCTGGCCTGGCTGGACCAAAGGGGCTGAAGGATGAGCTCGAGTCTGTGCACCAGGGGTCACCTCTGGCCCCAGGGCTAGGCAGCTGCTACTTCTGTAGCATGAGCCCAGCTGGAGGGAAGAAAGACGCCAGTCAGGGTGCCTGGCCGCCCTTTCTTCACCCAGGAGCCAAGAAATGAAGGCTTGTGTTAATTCTGCAGTAACTCATTGCTGAAGCCCCAAAGCTGGCAGCCGGTAATCACGGCAAGGCCCCACTTCTGCTCTGGCTGGGAGAAGGTAGGAGACAAACGGTGCATTCAGTGGAGAGGCATGAGTCCTGCTCCAGGAGGAAGAATCCCCCGAGACAGATGCCAGGCACCTGGCCGGCTCCGGACAGCCTTGCTCACAAACCCCAGCTGGCCACTGCCTTCCTCCTCCTGCATTGACCACAGAGAGCAACAGCACTTTGCTTCAATGTACATATATATACACATAGAGAAGCCCACATACTACATACATATGCATTTGTATCTATATCTATATATACGCGGCGTCTGGAAGATGGGAGGGAAGTCCAGCCCTCTTCCAGGACTTGGAAAACTGAGACAGAAGCAGAGAGCAGGGAAAACCATTGCTTTCCTCTTCTTCACTTCCAAAGACATTGGAAGAAGTGAGAAAAAAAAAATCAATCTAGTGAAGCAGGGGGAGGAAGGGAGGAGACAAATGTCTCCCTGTCCCCGGTTCACTTCCTGACCTCGCCCCACAGGTGGAAGGTCTGCTCCAGCCCTCCGTCCCGGAGGTGTGGCCAGCTGGCCTGGATCTGGAGGGAGACCCCCACTCCAACAGGAGTAAGGGCACGCGGAACAGAGGTCTGGGCCACCCCCTAGTGGGCAGAGGAGGACATGTCCCCTCGCAACGTCCCTCCCTGCCCCCTGAGCCCATCACCTCGCCCTGGGGACACTTAAAGTGGGCCCGAGTCACAGCAGAGTGGCATGGCCAGGGTCATCGTGGTCCACGCTGTTGAGAATTGCTGTCTGGTCTTCCGGAAGCTGGCGGTGACACAAGTCTGAGAGCCGGGCAAAGGGGTCGGGACGAGAGTGTCTCTTCTTCTTTCGGAGGCAGACAGCTTCATCGGGCCACAGAACCTGAGAGCTGGGAAGCTGCTGAGCCTGGGAGGCAGAAGCGTCTAGGGAGACGGGCACAGGTATGCAAGAGAAAAGAGAAGAAGTGGGTGAAAAGGCAGCATGCAGCCTCACACACTCACCTCTTCCATCTGCCGGGGGCATGTTCTAGGTCTCCAATATTAAAACAAAGGAACCACCTGAGTGTAGGGAGGACAGGACCACATTGCTGCAGAGAAACCACCTTCTTCACCACTAAGGCAACAAACCACCCAGCCCTGCTCGCCTCATGAGAATGACAGTCAAGAAAGTTGGATGGATATGGTTGTTCTTTCTGCCAATTCATAGATCTAGTCAATCAATCTACACACATTTCTTTTCAGTGCCTCCCAGGTGTCAGGCATCATCCCAAGTACGGGAATCAGAGCTTCTAAGAACAGGTCAGGATTCAATACGTATTTCTCACCCACCCAAAGCAAGGACAGGCTTTACCCAAGATTCTAATCATATGCAACAGTCAGGCCTGGTGCTCCCAGGACTGCCAGGGCCACTCCTCTGCTTCATGGCCTTTCTGGGGATGCAGCTGGAAAGCCTTTACTTTCTAGATGATACTTTAGTGTGGGGGTGGGGAGGAAGAGACACACTGGCAAAATGTAAAAAATACAGAAAGGAAATTTGCAGATACTGAAAGTGCTACACAAAGAAAGATAAGGTGTGATAGCAAACAACTGAAGCACTACTTCTGCTCCCTGAAGGGTTAACGCATGAGCTGAGTCCTGACTTAAGAGCCTTCCACAGACCTGAAGGAAAATTACTCCCCACAGAAGGAACAGCATGTGCGAAAGTACTGAGTTAAGAGCCAACAGGGCAGGTTCCCGAGATGGAAGGCAGCTCATCGCAGCCAGGGCAGGATGAGGCTGGAAAGACAGATGGGATGTCACAGGAGTTTGAAATCTGTTCTGGTTGCAGTGGAACCTTTTGGGAGGGGTGCATGTGTGTGTGTGTGTGTGTGTGTGTGTGTGTGTGTGGGCACGCATGCTCACAACTGAGCGAGGCTGCTGTTACGGGTTCTAGAGCTCGCTCTGGTGGCCGTGCGTGGAATACACTGTGCAGGGTGCAAGGACGGGGCAGTGGGCCCTGCGAGGTGCTGCGGCAGCCAGGCGGGAGAGGAGAGTGGCTCCGAGTGCAGGGGCAGCTGTGGGAACAGCAGAAAGGGGCCAGATTCAGGGTATGTTGGAGCTGCTCACTCAGCAGACCTTACTGAGCAGACTGGATGGAAAACATGAGGGCAAGAGCTGAGGAGAAGCAGGTTCAGGGAGGATAATCAATAACTCTATTTTAGACATCTTAAAGGCTGGCAATGGCCGGGCGCGGTGGCTCACGCCTGTAATCCTAGCACTCTGGGAGGCTGAGGCGAGTGGATCGCTCAAGGTCAGGAGTTTGAGACCAGCCTGAGCAAGAGTGAGACCCCGTCTCTACTAAAAATAGAAAGAAATTATCTGGCCAACTAAAATATATATATATACAAAAAATTAGCCAGGCATGGTGGCGCATGCCTGTAGTCCCAGCCACTAGGGAGGCTGAGGCAGTAGGATCGCTTGAGCCCAGGAGTTTGAGGTTGCTGTGAGCTAGGCTGACGCCACGGCACTCAATCTAGCCCAGGCAACAAAGCGAGACTCTGTCTCAAAAAAAAAAAATAAAAATAAAAATAAAGGCTGGCAAAATGCCAATGTGCATGTGCCGCGGGCAACTGGAAATGAGACTGGACCTCAAGGAAGAGATCTGGGCTAAAGACAGACATTTGAGAGTTGTCAACAGGGAACAGGCAGACCACTGCCATCAGAACAAGCGAGAATATAGGCATCTGATGCGACTTTTTTGCAATAAATAAATATATAAATTTTATATATATATATATACACACACACACACACACACACACAGAAATGGGCTAAAATGGGTTGAAAATTTAGCTTTGGACCCCAATTTCTCACTCAAGCCCTAAAAACCCATTTCCTTTTTCTCTGCCTCCATATTCCCATCTGTAAACAGGTAGGCTACTAGGACCACCCAAAGGCTAAGTGATCCGTAAGTCATCACCACCTTCCAAAGATTACAGGGGCTCCACTTCTGTATAACCCTATCTGTAAAGAGAGTTACTCTCCAGTGGTTACCAAAGATCTGCAAAGACGCCGTCCCACATTCTTCCTTGACAGCCTGCCACAACATTCCCAAAAGAGAGTCTCTGATAAATATTAAGGAATTTTCTAGCCGGGCGCAGTGGCTCACGCCTGTAATCCTAGCACTCTGGGAGGCCGAGGCGGGTGGATCGCTCAAGGTCAGGAGTTCGAGACCAGCCTGAGCAAGAGTGAGACCCCGTCTCTACTAAAAATAGAAAGAAATTATATGGACAACTAAAATATATATATATACAAAAAAAAGTTAGCCGGGCATGGTGGTGCATGCCTGTAGTCCCAGCTACTCGGGAGGCTGAGGCAGTAGGATCGCTTAAGCCCAGGAGTTTGAGGTTGCTGTGAGCTAGACTGACGCCACGGCACTCACTCTAGCCAGGGCAACAAAGTGAGACTCTGTCTCAAAAAAAAAAAAAAAAAAAAAGGAATTTTCTAAAGTCCAAAAGAGGGCTGGATTATTTCTGCACTGTCTCAGGAGCTACCTATCCCTGCTGGATAAACATCAGACATACTGCAGTAGCAGTGCCCTCTCCACGGGACACAGGGGCTTCACTCTATCTCACTGAGACAAGTGTGGCCGACAGGCAGAGGCTGGACCTGTGCCACCACGTACCCTGAGCACCAAGCAGGGCTTCACCATGTCTGTGTTCAACTAGAAGGCCTGAAATGATGGAGGAGAAATTTTTAAGGAGATGGAAATATTTGAAGATGTACTATACCCAGTGAAGAAAACACATATATATTTATGTTGTTTAAAAACACATTAAAACAATGATACATTTTCTAAAGCTGTATGCACAGAAAAGGCTCTGAAGGCACGTGGTCCCTAGGTGGGCGGAAACAACGTGGGAGGGCAACCAGAGATTTTAGCCTTGTCTTTCTTGTTTTTTACATGAAAGCTGCATTTGTGCATTACTTGAAAACTACTGTTAAAAAAGGAATAAAGAACAAGAGAAACTGGAGGATTCAACTCTAGAGAAAACCCAAGGCTTGGGCCTGAGCCCAACACTCCTCATGACGCGAGGCACGATGGAAAGAGGATCAGGCTTCCCACCATTTACCGGATCGTTTCTTCGACTTCGAAGAGCCCTTGGATGACTTTTTGGGCTTCTTTATCCGTTGGTATTTCAGAGCCTCCAGCCTCTCAGGTGCAGCAGCGTTCCCGGGTGCAGGTGGAAGTGTTCTGGAAGGGACAATTAGAGAGGACAGGTCAGCTCCCAGACGAGGGAGCTTTTGAAGAGGGGCTGAAGAAAGCCAGACGGCTGACCCACAGGAGGACAGGGTCCAGTTCTACGGAGTCCAAGGTGTGCGCTATGGCTCCTTGACACCCGCCTTTCTATGGCTCCTGGAAGGAAGAAAACCCTGTGGAAGCTCCAGCAGCACGGACTACCTCAGGTGGAACCGGACCTGCAGAGCAACCAGAAGACCCTAGGAAAGGGAGAGAGAGACTTTAATGATAAGCTCCGTCCCACGTAACTGGAGCTGGCGTGCATCAGCGGCAGAGAAGGAAGCAAGTTCAATGTCTGAAGTTCCTAAAAATCATCACAATCAAGATCTTTGAATGAAAAGTAAAAGGGCAAATTAGAGCAGGAGGCAAGCAACCCCCCTCGCCACCAACTGTCCCCCATCTGCAGGGTCGGGAAGGGCTGAATGAGAAAGCCAGCACCCCGGGGAGGCGAGCGACACAAAACCCGGCTTCCCCAGGCTCGTCCCCTCCGGCTGCAAGATTCAGGCAGAACCTCAGCAGCTGACGGCAACAAATACTTGTCATTTACCAACAGTTTCAGCAGGGGTGTCTCCTTGACTTTCAGACGAGGCTCAGACCTTCCAGCCATGTAAGAGAACAGAAGAGGGTGGCAGGAGATTACGACAGAGCGCCAGGACTGGCAGCCTCACAGAGCCCTTGCCGTCTGTGACAAGTGTCAGTGGGTCTCTGCATTTTAAGATTTTAAGATCCCACAGAGAAACGGAGGTGGTTGGGAGAGGAGAACATGTATTCAGGTGTCTCGTTCTCCGCCGTGATTGCAAAATGCATTTTGTCATTTGCGTGGTGGGTCAACTGCACGGTTAGGACATGGTCACCAATTCACCTGGAGCCCCTGCAGCAGCCCAGGTAGCAGAGGGGCTGCAGAGGACTGGGGAGGGCGTGGTCTGCGACACTCTGCACACTGGAGAGAATTTTTCAAGAGTCATAAAGGAAGAAAACCTAGAAAACGCATTATCAATGCCATTTCTTCTCAAAGTCAGCCCAACTGAGTGCCTGGGGAACAACGGGGGAAAGAGAGAGGCGGGTCACTCTGCCTCCCAGCAGCGCTGTTATTAGCGCGTGATCCAGAAAGCTGGGACGCTCTAAGGCCATGACGGATGGATGTGACTCACACTCTTCCTCGCCTCAACCTTCACATCTCCCTCCCCCATCTCCAATGCAATCGGTTTTTGGTAAATCCTGATTAAAAGAAGTAGGACGGACAACACTGTGAGGGCAAAAGAAGTCCCCAGAGGTCTGCAGGCAGGCTGTCTGGGGTGAAAAGCATGTTAGAGGGATGGGAAAACTGCAGCCCACCTCCCCAACATCAAATGTCTTCGCAGGGAGGAGGGAAGAGGAAACTTACAGGCTAATTGTAGATAAGCCTCTCTCGTCTCTGGGGTTCCTGCATTAATTGGCAATGAAGTGACCTCCATCTTCTTTGAGGGCTGTCATCATTCTATAGTCCTTTAGTCCATAAAGTATCAAGAAACTCCCTCAAAGTTCAGGTCAGAGCCAATGTCTTCATTTCCCACAGCCCCTGAGGGCAGAGCTAAGCAGCTCGCACAGGATTTGCTTCCCGTGGAAGGTAGGCCGACTCACCGTCAGAAGTCTCCCCAGAGACCCAATACGCCAATGCCCCGTTCCTTCCTCTTTTCCAACCCCCTCTGGCTACCCACAGAGATCCTGTGCCACGGCGCCAGCCGGCAGGGAATTGAAGGCAGACAAAGGGTGAGATGCCTAGGGCAGGAGGGGGTGCGCCCTCCCAATGCTGGTGGAGTGTCTTCACCCCCTCCTTGACTAAGGCTTCTTCATGCTGCCTAAAAGGAAAATCAAATACATGAGCCCACCCACTCCATTGACCTCTGTCTTCTGGCCCTGGCCAGCCTCTTCAGAAAGACTGCACAAGGCGAGCAACGCATGGCCTGGGCGGGCACACGGCAAGCACGAACTGTGCCTCCAACCTCACTCCGGCCTGCTGGGGCACGAGAGAAATTAGGACAGGGGGACCCCGCTGTGGAGTCTCCAAGCCAGGTGAAGCTGCCAGAGTGATGTGGTTGTTAGAATCAACATCTTATCACTATTTCATTTTTATCATCTAGCACTGATTTACCACTTACCACATCAAGCACTGTCCTATGTTCTCTATGAGAACTGCCTTTAATCTTTGTAGCAACCCTAAAAGGTAAATACTACATTGACCCCATTTTTCAGATGTAGAAAGTGAAGTCTAGAGAGGTTAAGCAACTTGTCCAGTAATCCAGTTATCATGTGAGAGAACCAAGCCTCTTGGCTAAACTGCTCTTCAAACTTCTTCCCAATAAACACAGCCATAGAAGCTGTATAGAAGAAAAACACTGCATCCACACCACGCCTGAGCAATAAATCTGCCCTGAGTGCACTAGCAGCTAGTCACTCGTGTTCTCTGCTTCAGTGGAGGAGCCAGGGTAAGACAGACCAGGGGCGGGGAAAATCTAGCAAAGGTTATATCTTCAGGCAAAAATTCCCAAACAGTAATGATCCATTGAGAAGGAGAAGCCAATTTTCCCTTGAGAAACAGCCAAGCTACAGCCCTTCCAGGACACCTGCTGCCCACCTGTTTCAACTCTTGGCTCAGTGCTCAAACACAGCCACAGGACAGAAAAGGCCTCCTGGACACACCAAGACACTCGCCCAAGGCAGGAGGCAAAAATAAAAGCAAGTGTCTGGCAGGACGGGCATGAAATGTGTTCCAACGGACTTTACGACAGCATGCAAAGGCTTCTTAGAATCAAACTGCCTCCCTTTTCTAGGAAGGCTGACCGTGTCCACCGTCGATGTCAACCCAGGGCCCTTCCAATAATGCAGCTTTTGGTCCTGATGCCACGGATGGGAAGCTTGAGTTAAGCAACTCCATCCTATCCCTGGAACAAGCTATTGCATAAGCCTGATTTTGACCTGTAGGTTGCCCTAATGCAACAGAATCCAACCCTGGGCTCTCCAAGAAGTTGAGGTCACAGTTTTCTTTCCAATTGGCCAAAATTCTTCCTACACATACAGGAATGTGCAAACTCTGGGGCTTTCCTTCTCCCAGGAAGTTGGGGTATTTCTGAAAGAGGAAGGCCTCAAAGCCTAGGCCCGGTGGTGTTTCTTGAAGTTCAGAACTACAAAAAATTGCTGGAATTTAGTTTACTGCTCCCTTTTTTCCTTTCTTTCTTTTCAAAAAATCCATACAAAACCCAAATCATGCCCATGTAAGCCCAAGAGGTCTCAATTACCTCACTCTCTGCTTACCCAGAGGAGCTGAGGAAAGATGCAGCCAGGTTCGGGCAAACCTCAGGATGGGAAGGTAAAACCCATCTGGACATTTCCTGCCCCTCATGCCTGGGGAGCTGATGATTAACGCCCAGTTCCGTCCTCCCTTAGTCAACACGGTCAAGCAGTGGCTTACACGGCATTTTCCTCCCCTTCTAACTGCCTGGGAGCAAACTCCGCTCGGCTGACTATGCACCGCAGACGGGAGGCAGAGGAAGTCCACTCATGTACAAGCCCAGCCAGGGAAAGGGCGATTCCATCCTCTACGTCCACGTGGAGAGCCAGGGGTCTGCAGGTCTGCGCCCACCCAGCCTAACTGCAAGGCGGGACCTCGCCAGTGGGGTCAGTGCTCGGGCCGGTGCTCTGTCTCGGAACTCCACAGGGGCTTGTTTCCAAAGCGGGGCTCCTTCCTAAGGCTCCCCTAGCCACACCCACGCTCCCGGACCGAGGCCTCGCCGAGGTCACTGCAGGTCTTAACAGGGAAGGGGATGTGGGGACAGGGCACTACTAGTACCACACAGGGGCTAAGGATTGGCTCACCAGCCCCGCAGTCCACAAACGGGACAGGCCAACTCCCCATGTTGAGATAGGAGTTAGGAAGAGGAGAAAAAAGGAGAGAAAAGCGGAGAGGCGGGGAAACAACTACAGGCGTTGGCAGAAGGAACAGGAGAGAAACTGAAGGGAAAAGAAACAGCGAGAACGCACGTAGACAAGAGGTGTCACAGCTTCTCCAAGCAAGACCAAGTGGGACACATGCAAAGGCGCAGCATGAAGACAGCGTCTACGGAGGAGCCTGCGGCGCCCACGGCCCAGCAGCTACTGCACCCCGGGAGGCTCTCAGCAAGCAGCAGAGCGAGGGCTCCTGCTGCCGGCACCAGGAAGGGCTGACCTGAAGGAGGCAGGAGGATTTCCTTCTCCTAGGCTGGGGTGCGGCCAGGCCTGGGAGAGGAACAACGGTCCATCATTGCTGCCCCTGGTTTCTGGGTTTGCCACAGCAGTGACAGGCTAGCTGGGCACTCTCGGGTCTGGCCCAGTGGGGGCCCTGGGGAGAGAGGGGGCCAACAGAGTCAGGTGAGGGAGAGAGGAAGTAACAAAAGAGAATGGAGTCAAGGAAGCTTCTAGAAGCTGGGTGAGTGCTGGTCTAGAGCGCTCACGCCTCCATGGCACAGGGAGGGAGAATGGGGGAGGTGGAGGGTGCCCCGAGCAGGTGAGCTCATGAATGCTCGCTCCCTGCCGTGGCTGCAGGGTGTGGTTCCTAGCAGCCTCCCCTCAATTCGGGGACCTCTGGGCTGCTGACAATTTTATAGCTGCAGATCATAAAGACAAGCCAAGGCAGTCCTCATTACGGGAGGCCACTCCTGTGACTGCACAAGATTTACAGTCCTGAGTTAGGGGAATCAGCCTCCCTGGACAGCTCTAGATAGAAGGGCTGTAGCTACTTTCTGCCTGGGAAAGCCAAGAGCGCCCAGGCGGGGGAGGCTCACTCTCTGCCCCCAGGATTCCCCTGCCTGTGTGGGTACGTTCCCGGGGGCACGGGCAATGGAGGCCACAGCAAAAACAAGTACTTTCTAGGTTACTGTGAGAGACAGTGAGCCTCAGGTGTCCCTAACCCTCTTTAAGAGACTTGACAGTCCCTGAAACGCCCATGTTTCTTCAGCTTCCACCTGGAAGGCTGCTAGAGGAGGGTCAGCCCTGGTGGGGCAGAGGGAGGGACGCAGTGCTGATCCCCAGGGGTTTTCTCCTCTCGCCAGGGCAACACCCTTCTGCCCCAGGGACGCCTGCCCTCTCCCCCTGGGGAGGTCCTCCCGAGATTCTTTCCCTACAGCGTGACCCAAGGAAGTCAGCACAGCTACTACAGGGATCTTAAAAGCAATTTGGACCTGAGGGTGAGGTCACATTTCAGTCCTGTGACAACCAAGAACAGGCTGCAGAATGCAAGGGGCACAGGGAAGTGGTGACACTTCCCCGCT
This sequence comes from Eulemur rufifrons, assembly GCF_041146395.1. Lineage (NCBI taxonomy): Eukaryota > Metazoa > Chordata > Mammalia > Primates > Lemuridae > Eulemur > Eulemur rufifrons. The sequence goes on along the minus strand of NC_090988.1, from coordinate 6,178,585 downwards.
CTTGGCCTGGTGGGACTTCAGGTGACCTGACCCTGAGGAAGCCCCGCTCTCGAGGGAAGACGTGGGCCACACGTCAACGCTGTGCTCCTGGAGAGGCCCTCACGTCGTGAAGAGCCCAAGAAGGCAGTGAGGGTGCAGCCACCCCAGAAGAGCCTTTGGGGGGTTGGGGAGGCAGGAAGGGGGACACTAAGCCTGAGACTGCTGGGAAAACAGGGCAGGGCTGTTCCTGGACACCAGAGTGGCCCCACAGTAGGCCCCAAGGGTGCAGGGATGCAAAGCCGATGTCGGGCATCTGGGTCCCTCGGGGTACATGCAGGGCCCCGGGCTTCTGGGGGAGGCCCTGGGTGCGTCGGCAGCAGGCTGGCGAGGTGTCTGAGTGAGGGGACCTACAGGGGCTCTGGGGGGCGCTGGACATGGGGGTGGGGGCCAGAAGCTGCAGCGAGGCGGGCGCCCGAGCGAGCGTGGCCCGGTGAGGCAGCCGGAGCGGCACGATGTGGGGAACCCAGAAGCCGTGGGGATCAAGGAGCGGCACTGCCACCCCATGGGACGGTGAGGGGACATGGTTTGGATCCCCTGTCCAGGAAGCGATGGCCCTGCCGAAGCCCCGTCCGCCTGCCCGCCCCCGCCCGCCCAGCCGAGGAGCTCCCTTACCTATTGAGCTGAGGAGAGGCTTGTCTCGACAACACTGCCCAGATAGCTGAGATCAATCAGAAACAAAGCAGTTATCAACACCGGCCGGGGGCAACTGCCCACGCACACCCAGAGGGAAGCAGGGGGGGAGCACAGCGAGCACCGACAGGCGAGGCCAGAGAATGGGTGAGGGGGGAGAGGAGAGAGACGAGACCCAGACGCACGATGGGAGGAAGCAGATGAGCGGCTGCACAAGCACACACAGGGCTGCCACGACAGCTTCTGCGCAGGCAGAGGCGGGCCTAGCTGGAGCTCTCCTGCCCGCCACCCGCGCCGCGCCCTTCTCCTCCCCAGCAGCCTCGTGGGCCGAGGGTGGGAGGTGAGCTTGCACTTCCAGGTCCCAGAGAGGGTGGGGGACGGGGGCAGAGGAGAGCGCGGGGCTCCCTCCTCCGCCACCCCCATCCTGCCTACCACCAGGCCAGCCTGCTCTGGAACTCTCTGCTCCCCTCCACAGGCGGCTACATCAAGAAGAGAGACCAAAGGACGGAGCCAGAAAGAGAGAGAGAGAGAGAGAGAGAAGAGAGAGGGGGAAGGGAGAGGGCATCCAGGGGCACTACAGAGACGTGGCAGGCTCTTCTGAGCAAGTCGGGCCCACCAGAGACGATGGCGAAGGAAGGAAGAGGGGCAGAGAGACTGGCCGGAGAGGAGGGGGAGGGCAGGGCAGAAAGACGAGAGAAGAGGAGGCACAGACAGGTGTCCAGGCTCTGGTACCTGGAATACCAGCTGCTACAGTTTAGAGAGTGCTCTCGCAGGCAGGCTGATCGCGGGAGCTTGTCTGTCTGTCTGTCTCTCTGCAGCTTCCTGCGAGGCACACAGGGGCGTGGGGGTGTGGCTCCCGCACGCGGTCACAAGGCCTGAGACTTTTCTCCGGGCCTCCAGGACGCACCACTCCAGGAGAGGCCGTGGAGGGGGCTGAAGTCCGGCGCTCACTAACGCTGCCAAGGGGCAGAGTTTGGGAACAGGAGGCGCCTGGCCTGGTGGTCCTAGGAAGTCAGGCTCCGGGTATGGTCCTACTTAGCAAGGAGGAGTGGCCGGGAGGAAAAGGAGGCTGAACACACCACTGCCCAGGGCCAGGATCATGGGGACATGGAGAGCCCTCAATACCAAGAGGGGCTGGGCGTCCCTCAGAAGCCACTTGTTCTGATACTCCATGCCCCCCTTCCTCGGGTGAGCCACTCCCAGGAACGCTGCGGGCCTCTGGGAAGATCCCTCACACTGCTGGCAGGGGACCTGGGCAGTAAGCCCCGCCACCCCGTGCCCACAGCCTGCCAATGCCGTGGCCGTGGCGGCCAGAACTCCTCTCCCGAGGGGATGCTGCAGCATGTCCGAACAAGCCCTGTCGTTGGGTGGATGGAGGGTGTGGGCAGGGCGGCATGTGGGGAGGGAGGTTGATCAGATGCAGGTGGCAGGAGACGCTGCTCACACTCACCCTGAAGTAGGTAACGTGGGTGGCGGGGGCTCCGGTCGGAGCAGTTCTTCCCCCATCCTTCGAGGGGAAGGCGTCTGTCCAAACACATCCAAGTTGTCCCCAGGCACGGCAGGCGCGGGGCCCGGCGGAGGGGAGGGGTAACCTGTGGCCAGAGTGGTGAAGCCCATGGCGGGCCGGTAGCTGGGGCTCCCGCTGCGGCTGCTCTGGGAAGGGGAGCCCGTGGACGGCGTGGACTTGCGGGAGAAGCTGACCGCAGCTGGAGGCTGCAGGGTGATCTCCGACATCTCCGCCTGCTGCAGGAGGCCCGGACGAGGCCGGGCACGGGCAGCAAGCTCAGGGGAGCCGGTGCGGGAACTGAGGGGGCTTTGGGTCAGAGGTGAGAGCCGGGAGGGCTGTAGCACCACTTGATGTAAACTAGGCTCGGCGCGCCTGGCCTGCCGAGGGCTGGGCCGGGGCCGGGGCTCATACCACCGGGTGTCCAGGCCAAATGTGCTGGGGCCACCCTGCCCCCCCGGCTCGGCCGGCTCGGGGTAAGGCAACACGGGTATGCCCATACCTTGGCTGGTATGTCTTAGCTGCCCTTGGCTCGCCAGAGGTTGCATAGGTCTGTCCTGCCACTTGGCGGCGGGGGGCACTGGGGCAGGGCCCCTGCCGGGCGACTTGCCCACCCAGCCCTTGGGTGCCTCCAGGGACAGGATGCCCGGGTAGGCCGCGGGCACCTGCAGGGAGCTGGGGGGCAGTCCTCGGGGGAGGCAGGGCTTGGGCTGCAGACTCTCGGCGACGTCACAGGGGTGCAGCTGGTGGGGGAACATCATGGCCGGGGCTTCCAGCCCCCCAAAGGGGAACTCTGGTCGGCCCCAGGGCTCAGGGGAGCGCCCTCCTGTAGGCGTCTGAGTCAAGGGCAGCGTGCTGTTGGAGGCATTCTCTCCATTCTCCTCAGGGATGGTGGGGTGGCCAAAGGGCCCCTCGCTGGGCAGGGGTGGGGACGACAGGACAGAGCTCAGGGGGCTGCCCACTTCTGGCACGTAGAAGGGGGGTGGCTCGACCTCCCCAGGGCTGCTGCTGCTGAGGTACCCATAATACTGGCCGTGGTGGAAGGGCCGGGGGGCAGGGGGCCTGGCCTGGCCTGTGGCCTGGAGCCGACCCTCCAGGCCGCTGGGACCCTCCAGCCCACGGGGCTGGAACCGAGGGCTGTATGCTGGTGGTGGCAGGTAGGACTCCTGGCTGGACGACAGAGGGGTCAGCTGGGACTTGAGGGCCGCCACAGACGTGGGCACTAGCGGGTCCTCATTCTCCTCATCCGACTGGCGGAACTCCGGGTACATGTCCGTCTCTTCCGCGAAGGGGAAGCCCTCGATGTGCCTGCTCTTCATCGAGGGCTCCATCTCGGCGGGGTCCATCACAAAGCGGCCGTCGGGCCCCCTGCTGATGAGCTCAATGGGGGTGGTGGCCTCCGCCTCCGCCTCGGCCTTGGCCACGCTGTACTTCTTGCTGCTGATGGCCCTCTTGGTCTTCTTGTACAGTGACAGCTCCTTCTCCCGGGTGGGGCTCAGCATCCTCTTGGCTGCGGGCTGGCCCTGGTCGTCGGAGGACTCTGACGGGGCCCGGAGTGTCCGGATGCTCTCCGGGCTCACCTTGCCGGAGGACAAGCTGCGGGAGGAGCGAGAGCCAGGGGCCATGAGGCGCGGGGGCATGTTGGCCCGGGACTTCCCGTCCTTCTCCCGGCAAGCAACAACTAACTCCTAAGGTGACGCTGCAGGAAACTGGCTGCGTCTCTCGCTGAGAGACACTTTGGCTGACTCTCCGTTGTCTAGATGTGCCTCAGCCTTCTTTGCAATGCACACCCCCGTGCTTTCACTCTGGCCTGCCCCACGTTGGGCACCCTCCACCTAAGCACACCTCCGGCTTCATTCCCGGCTGGTGCAGGAAACACAAGCTCATTTTAATACTGACTGAAGCAAAACATATTAAGAAGGTGTATCTGTCAGGATGGAAAAAGGTTAGAGAAATACCTTCCAAAGAATGGATCACTCGCTAATTTGGATTATTACTCTGCGCTCCCTCTCTCGGTATGGGCAACTTAACCATGTGGGTCAGTTAACAGGCAACCGCTTAGAAACTCGGAACTGGGGCTAGGCAAGGCCAACCATCCACCCGTGCCCGCCGTCCACCTCCTCTCCACATCCCACCGTACGGCTCTCCTAGGGTCAGAGACACTTACGGAGACTCCAGGCTCTTCCTGCAGTGAGTGATGGAGAGTGGAGGGTCTGGAAGAGAAGAGAAGGGGGCAGAGCCCGCTGAGGCCCGAGCCACCAGCAGCCCGGCCGCCTCCTGCCCAGGGGTGAGCAGGGCAGCAGCAAGCGCAGAGGGAAGGAGCTGCTTTCACGTCTGGCATCTCTGGGCCTAGCTCAGAAGCCTGTGCCCACCCAGGCGCTGCCTTTGCGCTAGCTCGGGCCCCGTCAGCCTCTCCCTAGCACCCCTGCTTCCTCACTCCCTGTTTCAAATCAAGTCCCATTGGCAGCTCTACCCACAAGACCCCAACGTCCCTATTTCCAAGGGGAGTTCATGCTAAAAATGGTCCATCTCTCTTGATGGGGAGCATCTGAAACCAGGCTAGGTGGGGAAGGGGACCGACACCCACCTTTTTTGCGCTTGAGCTTACGCTTGCGCTGCTTGTTGACAAAGCAGGCGGCCAGGGTGCTGAACAGGATGGCAGCTGCCAGGAAGCAGATGGTAGCTACAATTCCAGCCAACACAGGCCGCGCCAGCCCGTCCGCGGTCAGGTCCGGCTGCGGGAAGATGTCTGCAGGGAGGGCAGAGAGCACTTGAGGCCGTCCCTCCCCTGGGCGCCACCGGCCCTAACACACAGCCCTCAAGTATCCCGCCCTGCCTCCTCAGGACAGGCAGTACTGAGGCTCGGGCCCCACGCTCGGCTCTCACTGGAGGGGTCTGCACGGCAACATGACGAGGGAGAAGGGGAGGGTCTGCAGAAGTCAAGCAATCTTCACGCAGCTTCTAAAAAGGACAGACATCTATGCCTTACTTCAACGCTACTCTGTACTTGCTGGTGCCTGACATTTGCAAAGCGCTTCCATGCATGTTATTGGGCCTTCCCGCATGACCCCCATGAAGGAGACAGAGCACACACATTGTTCCCACTCGCTAAATGAAAAAGCTCGGACTTGCTTAGCTGGAGAGACTTGCTTATGTAGACACTGCCATCAGTGCCAAACCAGAACCCAGTTGTTCTGACTTCCAATCTGGGATTTTCTGCCTTCCACCATGCTGTCTCTACAAAATGAGAGCCCAGCTATGAAGGCACCTTGAAGGTAGAACATGATAGCAGGGAGAGGGACCATTAAGATAGAATTCAAATCCACCCATCTTTTAACCCCTTACAGTACAGACAAGCAGCTTTCTACAGGGAGGACTGGCATCCTCTGGTCGTCCCAAGTACAAGAATGCTACAGCTGGCAGGGACAGCAGAGATAGGCCCCATTCTCTCTTCTTAGGTAAAGAACTGAGGCTCCGTTTGTGCCCAAATTCACAGAGCTCATTAATGACACAGCCAGGACTCGACCCCGGCCTGTGTATTGTACCCATAGGACAGTTACATCAGTAAGTGCCACTCTAGGTTCATCACAGGGAAAATCGATATATTGTGATATATTTGGCCAGAATTCATTGCTACATCAATAAGAGTAATGGATAAAAATAATTTAAATTATGCTGATTGGTCGAGTGGAAAATGAACGCTATAGCCGTCAGAAGGGGGAGACCTAAATACAGGGAATGCTGAGGTTGCTGCATCCTCATTCACCCACGTGGAATCGTCTGACTAGGCGTGTTTCCTTCCGGGAGCCGGCACCAAGCTACTGGGAACAGAACAGCCCACTGAGGTGAGCCTGCAAAACGCTCAAGTCCTCTACTCTGGCCTTGGCTGTTCCTCCATCTTTGAGTCTCTTCCTGGAGAGAGGCCAAGACAGAGGCACTCGGTTCTGCTGCCTATAGGGGGACAGCTTTGTTTTTTAAGAAAGTCTGCTGGCCCCTAATGGAAGAGGCAGAAATCACGCTGCACTCCTGCCCCTGCAATCTGATGCCGCTCCGGCCCTCCCCTCCCTGCCGGCTGCCCACACCGGTGCCTTCCTAACTGCAAGTGCTGCTGCACCGGCCTCTTGGCCAAGATCCTTGCCACCGGTCCCCGGGGGTTCTGGGAGGGCCGCTAAGGAAGTGGCGCCGTCGCCTGCCTGCTCTCCCTATACCAATGATGCTCCTTCACTGGGGGAGGGACCCTGCTACGTTTCAGGAACTGTAGCTGGAGAGATGTGTAGCAATGGGACCAGGGCCAAGAGAAAGGAAGATAAATGGAGAAAATGCTAGGGAGCTGGCTTTATTTAGCCTGAAAAGATCTAGGGAGAGGAAGGAAGGGAGGCAAACAACAACAAACAACAATTTTCCAAATAAAACCCATGTAATTATAAAGAAGTCTGCAACAGGCATTCAATAAATGCTTGACCTGTTGTTCCTTCCCACAGATTCACGGCCCCACCTGCATTCCAGAATATAGCACTAGAGGAAACCAAGAATGTATAGCAAGCAGCGCTTAAATCAAGTCCTTTTTGACACTGTAAGAGTAGTTGAATATCTTTCTGTGGCTATCTTACAGGTGTGTCAGAAACCTAAGTTAGATAAAATCCCACGCGTCACGGAAGCATGGATCCGGCAGGCTTAAGAAATGCCATGACTCACGCGGTTTCCAATCCAGCCTCTCCTCCCCTCTTAGCTGTTTAGCAAAGGGACTCCCATGCGGCTGTGGGGCTTACGTCCTTGTGGTTGTAAGAGAAGCCCCAACCCCACAGTACCTGTGCTGGAGACGCCGGCGATGTTGCTGGGCTCACTGATCAGATCCTGCATGACGGCCAGGACCCGGAACTCGTACCAGGTGTCCTACAGCCCCAGGAACAACACCCCGTCAGCTGAGGGACCCAAGACAACCACTGCTCCTCCCCCACTGGTCCTGCACCTGGCCTCCATGGAACAGGGAGCCCAAAGCGCTGCTAAGCACTGCTAAGCGTCTGAAGGTAAGTGACTGGTAGCAGTGGCCAACTGCTGTGTGTAAACACTCCCACCATGGCTGGTTTCAAGCTAAGCACGTGAGATCACTAAAAGAGATACGCACAACAGGCTCTCGAGGGTCACAGTGAGCCGACTGCAGCATGCCACTAAGTGAGTGCCCAGGGAAGGAAGGGAGAAAGAGAGATGAGATTGCCCCTGTCCATGAAACAAGCTGCTTCCTCTCCCCAGCCAGAGAGAGATCCAAGTTTAAAGAGGATCAGTTGGAAAAACAGATAATGCATCTTCCTCCAGGGGTTCTAACTTGTTAAAAGAGGGGTCCTTCCCTGGGCAAACCTAGAGACAATCCTTCTGGGACCTGCCCTGCCCCCCAGGTGAGACTCAGCAAGGAGCTGAGGTCAGTGATCTGTCTGTCCATGCTGGCCTCTCTGCCTGCCCTCTCCTGCCCAGCAAGTGTCAGACCTTGGGGAAAATCCTCAGTGCAGCACAAGTCCCCATGGCCACCAAGCTGGCCCTGAATCTGTGGGACCTCTGCAGCGTGATCTGAGTACCAAGCCTCAGTAGCAGATCTGGAGGACCCAGGAATGGTGGTGAAGTCAGCATGTGGCTTGACTTCATAACCTGAACAGGTCACTCCAAGCTTCCAGTGGCTCTAGAGTCATGTCACTTCCACAATTTGGGAAGAAGCAGCATGGAAAAGCAAAGCCCTCACCTGTGACAGATCCTTGGCAAAGAACTCTCCGTCGGTGCCTGGGATGCCATCGTCAAGCATCTCCCAGCGCTCGCCGACGCGGAACTCCATGATGTAGCGGTCGATGGGAAAGCTGTGGTTGGCAGGCGGGAGCCAGGACAGGAGCACACCCTGCTGAGTCCGGTTAGCTATGAGGCACCTCGGTGGGGTGACCAGCACCAGGGGTTCTGGAGTTGTAATAGGGAATGCTGCGGCAGGGAGGGGGAGAAGGGAGATGGCATCAGAGCGCCGAGGTCACCACGGCCCCCATGCTCCTGCGCACGTCATTTCCGGGGCAAGAAGCGGGGAAGGTCAGGGCCAGTGGGGCCAGAGCTTCATGATTCTGTGTTCAGAGTTCTGCTACAGAACATGCATGAGGGAGTCATGAACCTCAAAAAGGGGGAGACTGGAAAGAGGGAAGAAGGAAGAATGCTGGGGGAATCAAAGTCTCTTTTGTGCTCTTCCAAGGAGCTGGGCATATCTTCTCACAGCACCCTGATCACTCTCAATTCCCTTCCTTGCCCGGAGGCATCAAATGAGGCCCAGCAGAGGCGCTGAGAGCCAGAGTGAGCATCCCACCCTGCAGCCCACCTTGGCGGCTGTTCAGGAGAGGATTTGGGGAACGGCGGGGTCGTGCCGCCCACTGCACCTGGGAAGAGCCTGTTCCCAGCGGCCTTTCCCTCCTGCCTCAGAGGACAGCCTGCAGGCAGGGCCCAGGAGGAAGGAGTCCCAATCTCCTTCTGTGCAAAGCCACAGAAGTTGCAAACATGTGGCCTCACAAAGAAGAATAAAATTTTAAGCCTCTTTCCTCCATCTAAAAACACAACAGGAATCTGGCTGAAAGTCTTCTGAGACTGGGCAAAGCCCACAGACAAGTCCATACTGGGAGACACAATTATGTGAAGCACTTGGCAAGGTGCCAGTGTGCAGTAGGCCACACACGTTCGCCGCTTGGGCCATCCCTCTCACCACCTCTCTCTTATCCCAGCTCCTCCGGGAAACAGCCCCAAGACAGTCAGGCCGGGGCCCTCACCTAAAGTGTTCACAGTGACCACCTCACTGAAGGCGCTGGTTCCCAGCTTGTTCTGGGCCAGGACGCTGAACTGGTATGCTGTCTCGGGCTCCAGGGTGTCCACCAGCAGCCAGCTGGGTCCCGGCGGCACCGGCAAGGACAGCCAGTCATGGGGCCCAAACTGTGCCCGCTTCATCCTGGCCAAAACAAAGAGAGAGGGCAGGGAACAAGGGGTCGGGTGGGTTACACTGGAGAGAAGAGAGTGCACACAAGGTCCTCACGGAGAAGGCAGTGGGTGGGCCTGGCGTTCCCGGGTTCAAAGGCAGGAAGAGGGGATGGCCGAGGCGGGAGACCTGCCCAGCTGTGGCTGTGCCAATCCTCATGATGCCGGGTCACCAGCCGCGGCTGGTGCCTCCTCCTCTGAAAGGGCCCTTAGGTGTGAGTCACGCTCACGATGCTCGTCATGTTACCAGTCGCACTGCAGGAGGATCCTGCCCGGGTGTGGCCCCAAGAGTGGGCTCTGCCTTGGGAGGCTAAGAACACTAGAAGGTGGAGAGGCACAACTCAGCAATGGTAGGACTAGGGAAGGAACCCATGTGACTTGGCTGCCACCCTCTCAGGGACAGGCAAAAGTGAGACCCAGCGTAACCCACAGGGCTCCCTCAGTCCTGTCCGATTTGGATCATCTGAGGATGTCCAGGGCATGCAACAAAATGCCCAGGGTCTCCCCACAGTGGGACAAGGATCCCTAAGGCCTTGAGAGTTAGAAATCACAATGTAGGGCAAGGTCACAGCACGAGTGGAGGGTACTGAAACCAGGGGCGAGGGCTTTCCCTGGCTCTATCCGCCGCCACCCTCCCACCCCCCCCACCCCCAGCTCCCAGCAAGCCACACAGCGGCCAGCGGCAGGTGCAGTGCCGTCAGTCACCGCAGGGGGGAGACGTTGTCCCGTGGGAGTGGCCCTCTGCTGCAGCCCTGAGCTGTAACTCAGTGGATGCCCACCGGGTTCCCCTCTAGGTATAAAGGCTGCCACCATGTATGCCCAGAAGGGTGAGCTGAGGCAGCAGAAAGCACAGCAGAAAGAAGCTAGTGCCAAACGCCTGAGTCAGTACACGGGGAGTTAAAGGCAGTCAGAAAGAAAGGCGGCAAGGAGACCTCCCCCAACCCCGGCACCCGCCCTTCCCGCCGGGGCACTGAAGCAGTGAGCGGCATGTGATGGAGCGATGCAGATGAGCAGCAGCGTGGGGCGAGCCACAAGCAGCCAGGGAGCCCCGTCTACGCCAGACCTCCCACTCGGGCATCCCCAAAGACGGCTCGGCCGTGCCAAGCGCCCCTCCCCTGGCCATGCAGCTGCCTGGCAACACCACGACCTGCAGCAGCCACCGGGCAGGCTCCTGAGGAGTCCCCCACCCTGCTGCGGGAGGAATAAGGACAAAGCAGTGGGAGAGTGTCCTGGTTACAACTGCCACCCTGCAGATGCGTTCACCTCTCCAGAACTCAAGGTGCCCAGGAAATTGGCACCAAACCACCATGACGGGCAACAAGGGGATCCCCTTCTCAACTTCCCTTGCTGTTGAGAGTGCATCGAGGGTCTCCTGAATCCCCCTGAGCTCCCCTCTGGAGTCCCATTTTTCCTCCTCCCCAGGCTCTGGCTGGGCCTGGCTGGAAGCACAAGCCCAGGTGAGACAAGCCTGAAGGAGGCGGCGAGGGGGCTCATCCTCCCCACCCAAGGGTGTCACCCACCAGGCAGGTGGCCACAGCTCTTGGCTCGGGACAGGAGTGTGGGGAGAGAGCAGCCCTGGGGTGATGGGAGGAAGTCAGCTGGGCCTCTCTTTCCTCCTTTCCTGGGCCTCCTGTCCTCACCCTGATTCCTGCATTTTTGAGATTTCTATGTCCCCTAAGGCTTGGGCAACACTCTTGAATCACTGCACCTGGCTATGTTCACAACAAGGAATAAAAGCAAGAGAGAAACACACAGTCCTAGAGAGAAAGTGCCGCTGCTGAACACAGCCGGGAAGGGGAGCATCACTTCTCCACTCTGGGTTCTGCGACCCCTGGGGAAGGGATAGAATGCAAATTAGACTCTACCCTTCAGGCTGGGCTACTCCACAAAGCTCTCATGGATTGGGAGTCTCTCCCAGACTCCGGAGGAACCTAGAGGAATGAAGTAGGACACGAAACAGGGGCAGGGGACCAGCCGGGAAGGGCAGCAGAGTCCTGGGCGATTCAGGCCGCAGCCCAGATGGGCACCCCAATCCAGACGGTCACCCCAACCCAGACGGGCACCCCAACCTGCAGGGCTGGGGACACAGCCCACCCAGAGGCCCTCACAGACCACAGGCAGCCGTCATCCATGAGAACTGGTCACTGCCTCGGCCCACCTGGCTGTCTGCAGGTCTGGCAAGAGAGGAACCGTGTCCCCCGCCTCCCCCCACGCGGGACCGCCTGCCGTCGGGGCGGGGAGGGGGGAAGCAGAGAGCAAAGCGTGCGGGGGTGACTCACAGAGGTCCGTACCAAACTGAGAATGTCTGCTCGTATCCTCCATCATAGCCGGGTTCCCAGGACACGTTGGCAGTTGTCATGGAGACCTGGACCCGGACACTGCCCGGGGCATGGGGGCTGGTGCCTGGAAGCCAAGCGGAGACCCCTCAGATGAAGAGAACTGGCCCTGTGGTGCTGGGGGCCCACAGTCTCACTGTGGGGAGCCCCGGTGGCAGCAACATGCAATACTGCAAGTGATGTTATTGGGGACAAGGGGATGCTCTGAGTGCTGGCTCCCCAACCCTACTGGTTAGCGGGGTTGGGGAGGGAAGCCCACCCACTGTGCAGTCTGGTGGGACTAGATCGCATGAGCATCAGGACTGCGGGCCAAAGGAAAACCAGAACGCTCCTTATCCCAGACCCAAATCCTGTGTTCCTTAGGCAAGCCAGAAACACTGTCCCCTAAAGTCCCGGGGAAAGCTGAAAAGTCCCCTCTCCTGCAAAGCTCTCTGGCCTCACGAGACAGCCACATTTCACCTGAACCCCGGCTGAGAGGCAGCACAACACAGCAGGTAAGAACTTCAACTCGGGTTTGAGTCCTGGGCCCAGCACTTATTAGTGACGTGACCCAGGAAAGGGGTTCAAGCCACGCCAGCCTCGGTTTCCACGAGCATAAATGGGGGAAGCATGAGCGCCCACCTCCTGAACTGTCAATGGTGAGGGCTGCACACGCTGGGTGGGTACAGAGCCTAAAACTGCTGGTAACAGCTCAAAAGTGTTGGCTGTGGTTACAATCATAGCTGTCAGGACACAGAGGGACAGGCTGCAGGGGCAGGTGAGGTCCTGGGGACACCTACCTCAGGCCATCAAAAATGGGAACACCAGGGAGAGACGTCCCCCCACCCAGCCCCAGGCCCCAGGTCTCAGCTCAGCGTCCCCGTCCAAGGTGCCGCATGGCCCACTCCTCTGCATCCCAGTCTGTCCAGCTTGCTCCCTGGCCCTTCAGCTGGGCGTGTCCACAGTCACTGCCAGCTACACAGCTGCCTCTTTTCTGCATCAGAGGGGGTGCTGGGTACATTCCACCCGTCCCGTCAGGAGACCTCCCCAAGGATAAGACCTTCCCTTACAGAGCCCACACGGGGCGAGGGCTGCACGTGTTGGACTCTGGGCTCAGGGGCTGGAGCGACTTCAGAAAGACATGGCAGAGCACAGACAGTCACCATGGGACACCCCCAGCACCCAGCACCCGGACCCCTGCCGGCCGCGTACCGATGACGGTGAGGTGGGTGCTGGCAGTGATGCTTGTGACCACATTGGTGGCGACACATTCCCACTCCCCGTGGTCCTCCTTACTCAGGGCGCGGAACTGGAGACTCCCGCTGGGCAGGGCATTGTGCTTGCTTCTGCTGGGCTTCCCTACCTTGGCCAACAAGGGGGCAGGGAAGAGGGCAGGGACAGAAACGGAGGTGAGGGGAGAAACCACCAAACCTCGATGCTGCCCCTGCTCCAGAGCGCCCACTGCTCTGGGAAGTCCCCTCGCTGCTCGGCGAGGATCCAGAACAGAACTCGCCACCGGGTCCCCGCCACCTCCCCCACGGCCCCAGGAACTCCGGAGCCCAGGTACCTTTCTCCACGTGATGACAGGGAAGGGGTCCCCTGCGGCCGCACAGGGGATGAGCAGCTCCCGGCCAGCTTCCTGCCTGTACTCCCAGCCTGGTAGCACCGTAAAATACGGGGGGTCCTGGGGGGAGGCACAGGCACACACATGAAGTCGCGTGTTCGGGTGCCCGTGCACATGCAGGCCGCTCACAGCCCTGGGGCCTCACCTTCAGGACAAGCCGTGCAGGAGCAGACTGGCCCATGGTCCCCAAGGTGTTGTAAGGCACACAGGTGTAAGTGCCAAGAGCCTCCTCTGTGGCCTCCTCAATTCGAATGGAGCCGTCTTCCATCAAGGTCCAACCTAGGTTCTGCCGGACAGACAGCAGAGCAGGGAGCGCAGTCAGGGAGTGGGCACTTGTCCCAGCTCCCCCTCCAGGCTGGATCTGAGCTGCGCAGACAACACCAGACTGAGCCCCTGCTCCAGCTGGGGCGGGCATCGCCTGGCATCCCGGGGGAACAGCAAAGCTCCTGCCGGACTACAGACCCCTACGGAAGCAGCTCTTTGTCTTCCCAGAGATTCTGGAGGGGGCAGGAAAGTCCTGGCAGAAAACCAGGCCCCAGAGGCAGCACCTCAGTGTCAGGCGGGGCCTCTCACTCTGAACCCCAGCATGCGTCTCTCTAGCACCTTCTCGACCTGCAGGGGACGGCCGTCTTTGTTCCACTTGACCACGGTGGCCGGCGGCTCTGCATCCACAGGGCAGCGGATGTAGCCATGGATCCCCACGGGCACGTAAATGACAGGGGGCATGTTGAGGACGCGGGCAGGGTCTGCAGAGAGTTGGCGTGGGTGGGAGAGAAGACAGACACGGGGCACCAAGTGAGAAGTCCGGGCAGGGGGCAAGCCTGCGCACAAGCCCGGACGGGCCGGGCTGCTGTTCCCAGCACCTGGAGGCCCCTAAAGGCACGCTCCAGCCTGCCCCGTCCACAGTGCTCCTTAAATGCTTTGCCCGTCAGGCAAGGACTCTCCACGTCCATCGTCCTCAGCCCCTAGACCCTGAGCCCCAAAGCCAACACGTGCCCACACCCTTTCCCAACCGCTCCTTTCCCCGAAGTCTCTCTTGAGCAGCCGTTGGCTCTCCGCGTAAGGCCATCGCGGGTGTAAGAACCTGGAGTGCTCCTCCTCCTCTCCATTCTGCTGTTTGTCCAGACTCCCCAGGCCTTGGTTTCCCCATCTGATTCTGCGGCCGAAATGCAGAATCAACCCTGCCCACAGAACAGACGAAAGGCCCTCGGGAGAGCGGCAAGAGGGCCCCCCACGTCCTGCCACACAGCCTGAGTCACCTCCTCTCGATTCTCCCCAACTTCCCCTGAGGGCCACGGAGGAGAAGGATGCAGAACTAAGGCGGCAGTAAGGATGAATGAGCTGGTATCTGTTGAGCATTCCGAGCTCTTCAGAGAACAGCATTACATAAATACCAGGCCCGGTTATATATTTAGACATAGCTTCCTACTTTTGTATGGTAGAGTTTTTTTTTCTCTCCTCCAAGGTTTTCAAAGGGTTTATGAATGGGAAATACTCTGAACACTGCTTTTTAGCAGAAATAAAGATCCCCGACTCACCCACCTGTAAATCTCAACCCCCTGGCTTTTCTTTGAAGGCAGGAAGGAGGTAAAAAAGGACAAGGAGGAGTGGGTGGTGCCGGCGCCGGGAGAGACGGGGAGACCGACGCACGCCTCCCGACAGACAGACGGCCGGGCCTCCCGACAGACAGACGGCCGGGCCTCCCGACAGACAGACGGCCGGCGGCTGGGGCCTCATCCCAGCTGGGCTCGGCACCCCAGGACCACCTCCCATCGGCTCCCCGCCCCTCCACGGCCACCTTCCTGCCTGGGTGGCACAGCCAGCAGCCCGCCCCGAGGGACGGGACGCTCCTCCCAGGGGCAGGTCGCCCTTCCGTTCTCGCCGCTCCAGCCCGACTCGGGCGTGTCCTAATTCACTCACGAGCAACGCCTCGACTCCTCCTCTCACTGCGGCCCGGTGAGCTAGACCTGTGGCCCTGGGCTCACGGCTCTGTGACGCTTGGCACTGACAACACTGCACGCTAAGCATCCTTTTACGTTGCTGACAGTGAAGTAGAGAAACGATGTGCTCCATCGCGAAGAGAAAATGCTGAGAATGTGAGGTTGGGGGTCCGCGGGGCTCAGGAGGTCCCTCTCAGCCCCACCGCATGACCACGCCATGGCGCGCTGTGCGCAAACACCCAGCTCCAGGCACCTATCAGACGAGCTCCGCCTCTGAGGCCACCAACGGTTTCCCTACTTGTCCTCAGCTCCTGTGCTGACCCCAGGCCACGTCTGCAGACTCTGTCACTTCTCACCCCTGCCCCTCTGGGTGTAAGCGCTCCTCCCATACCAGCCCTGAGTGACGGAGAGTGTCACCTACAGCAGCAGCGTGGGGCCTTTGTTGCCTGAGCGACAGGGCCATCCGAAAATCAAAAGGAAGACATTAATCTTCATTACTCATCCTTCCCTCTCACACACATGCTCAGCTTGCCAGGGGGTGGGAGAGCGACTGGCCTTCCCAGCACTGAAGATTAGCAAACAGAATTATTGTGCTCAACAAAAGCCCACGACTGCTCTGGGTGAGGAGCAGCTCGTTCATCTGCATCTCTGGGAACCCCAGCGAAAGGCGCCCAGGAAGCAGGCGTGACAGCTCGATCGAGACACCCCCGGAGAGGGCCCTCTTGCCCTTGCTGGCCATGCCGGCCACATCCATGGCACGGAACGGCAAGGGGCATGGCTGGCAGGAAACCTAGCCCTGCCCCAGCTCCGGGCTGCGCTCCCTCAGTCACCCGAGAAAAGAGCAACCACTCAAGGTACAGAGGTGCCGCCAGCGTCCAGCCCAAGGACAACTGTTCAGAACAACTGCCCAGAGGGCCCGAGTCGCTTCTCCTCGAGCCCAGCCTAAGCGCAGCTGCTGAGGTGAACTGGCTGGCACACACAGCGACGCCCAGCCACAGCACACACCAGCAAGTGCCAGGCCACCCTCCTGCCCAGCAGGGCCTCGGCCTCCTCTTGAGCTGCCCCCTTCCTCCTCCCTCATCCCTCTTCCTCCCTCATCCCTCCTCCTCCCTCATCCCCCTGAATGGTGCTTGGTGTCCGCTGCCCTCCAGCCTGCAGTCTGGCCAACCGGGCCTGAACCTTCTGGAGCCCCCACCAACCGGGCTCTCCCGCACCCCTACTCACACTGCACCGTCAGGTAGGCTGAGGCAGAGGGGGAGCGCCCCAGACTGTTGCTGGGGACGCAGGTGTACTTCCCTGCGTCCTCTGGCTTCACCCGGAAGATGATCAGGGTTCCATCGATCAGGATGCGCACCCGCAGCTTCAGGTCACTGCAAAGCCAGCAAGGAGACGTGGGGGGAGGTGTTGGCACGTGGGAGAAGAGGGTCCCGGCACAGACACCAGAGCAAGATGGCAACAGGTCATGTCCACCTCCCCTAGACCTTGGGCCCCCTGGCATTCCTAGGGCCCCTCTCTCAAAGCCCCTCCGTGCAGACTTTGGCCTTAGCATGTGGGACACCAACTGGACCGCCCGCCTCTCCACGCTTCCAGAGCCCGGGGGCACCTGGACAGGCACAGTTTCTGCTCAGGGGCCTTGCCCCCAGGACCTGGGTGGGGACTCTGTGAGAGGGTCTGAGCCAGGTGCTCACTTCTGGAAGTAGACGTTCTCGTCCTGCCAGTACCAGGTGTAGGTGAGGTTGCCGGGATACGCCTCTGCCCGGCAGGTGAGCAGAGCGTCCTGGGATATGTTGACGGTGATGTTCTCAGGAGGGGAAACAATGAAAGGCGGCCCTGGGGAGACAAGGAACAGAGTCACCTCGCCTGATGGGGGAGGGCAACAGCACCAGCCTCCCAGGAAGCTCCGAGTGCCCCAGGAAGGGGCGCCGGGGACAGCACAACCCAGGCAATTGGCACGGAGACGCTCCCACATGCTGTCTCCCAGCCCCGTCTCCACCACACCTGCCACCTGCACCCACGGCCGCCCAGACCAGCCATCTCTCTCACATACATACACAAAACCCTTCCTGCCCTTCCTGCTCCCAGCAGAGCCTGAGCCAGAGACACGCAGGAGGGACAAAGGCCACTCTTTTTACATCCAGAGCAAGGAATGATCTTGTCTTTGGAGAAGTCAGAGCCTTGTGCCGCTCACCAGCCGGAAGTCAGGAGGGCAGCCGGGTGCAGAGGCAGGGCAGTGGGCAGTGGGCGCGGTCCCTGCAGTCCCTGGCGCTGGCTGCCCAGACAGAGGCACAGCTGGGGCCTCCTGAGGGCGGGGCAGCTTCCATCCAGGCTGCAGGGACCTCTGACCTGGCTGTGGCTCTGCACTCAGAGCAGGAGACAGGAGGAGCATGTGCCACTGCCAGCCCTCCCCTGCGTTCCTCCCGCAGGCAGGGGTGAGGAGGCAGAGCAGGGGATGGGCTCTGCACAGACCCCTCAACTCGGATGCTGCCCACGCGGGGCAGTGCTCGCCCCTCCTTAGGGACTCTGGGGCTCCAGGCAGGGCAGACCGGCATCTCCTGGTGCTGACTGCACAGACCTCAGCTCTGCCAAGTGCCCTTAGTGTTATTTAACCGTCTGGGGCTTGGATTGAATTCCTATATTTATTGATGCCGTCACTAATGGATAGATGACCCGAGGGAGGTCTCCCCTCATGGGGAGATGGAGGCGTGGCAGGGATGCCATCTGGACAGAGGGAGAAACCAGAAGCCCAGGCAGCACAGTGCCTCCCTGCCACACTGTGTGGTGCCTGGCCACAGCCTCTGGGCCCAGCCCTTCTGCAGGCAGGCCCGTGCGGGAGCCGAGGGTAGGCACGCGGCACACAGGCGCCCCGCACAGCTCCTCACGGGCTGCGTCCCCACCCCACTCCCCGATGTGCCAAGTGTGCCCTGGGGAAATGCCCTCCATAGCTCACCTGGGCTGACGTCCCACGAAAGAGCCCAAGGAAATATCCCTACCTTGGACAAGCAGGTGGGTTGTGTGGACAGCCTCCCCCTGGATGCTGTACGCTCGACAGGTGTAGGCGCCTCTGTCCTCCCGACTGACTGATGTCACCGTCAGGCTGCCGTCACTCACCTGGGGGACAAGGATGGACGGAGCTCAGCACCCACCCTTGGGCCCCACCGACGCTACCCTCAGGCAGAGGGATGCAATGGGAGATGCTGAAGTGGAGATGGCCCCAGGGACACGTGCACCTGGGGATACAGAGAGCAGCTGCCTCCCTGATCACCCTCTAAGGACACAGACAGGACGCCTGCAGCCGTGCTGAGCTGTTGGCTTTCCACCCCTCTGTGCCTGTGCACACAGCGTCAGTGGCCGGCTGCAGTGGGAGGTCGCCATGGGGGGGAGTGAGGTGGGGAAGAGCAACTGCTGTGGCCCCAGCCTAGAACCACACTCACCTGGTACTTCCCACTAGCACCGAGGAGCGTCCCCTCCTTGAGCCAGGTGACGATGGGCTTGGGGTTCCCAAAAGCTGTGCAGGTCATGGTAATACTGCCACCCTCCTTGGCCTCGATGTACTGGGGGGGTGTTTCTGTAAAGGTGGGAGGGGCTGCAAAGGACACCACGACAGTGAAGGACGGAATCAGCCAAGGGGCTGCCCGCAGGCAGTGCCCGCCAGTGTGTGATCCTCAGTGCAGCTCCACGGTGCAAGGAGGAGCCAACAGCGGTGAGGAGTAAACTCTGCCCCAGATGTTATGTGGGAGGGGAGACCTGCATCCAGACTCAGCCTGGCCGGGTCCAAAGTTTACACTGTTTCCACCACACTTAGTGCCTCCCCAATAAACTGATGTTTATTGAGCATCTACTACAGGAAAGCTGCTGGGCTCGGCACTGGAGACACGGCAGCAACGAGACGGCTCTCTCGTGGCCCTTCCAGAACACTTGTTTGCCACCGGCTCCCCAGACTATCCTATCACCTTTCAGCCTCTCTCCTCGGGATTACTCCTCATACATAGGAGCCCCTACTTCCTGAACCCCAGCTCCCCCAGGTCCCCATATTTCCCGGACATTTGCCATCTGAGCCCTGTCTGGGCCTAACACAGATCACAGGCCAAGGCTCCAAGGAGTCTTACTTTTCCCAGATTCTGCCGAGAAAATTATCCCCCTTCCTCCCTCTCTGGCTCCCATGGGTGAAAGTGGACAGCCCACTCTGCGGGCTCCTCCCTTCCTGAGTCCCCTCTGCCTGTGCCAGGTTATCTCCCCCGCTGCATTGGAGATTTGATTAAAACTCCATCCTGTTTGGATAATCGGCTTTGAAGAGACTCATTTGCCTGAGCTGCTTGTAGAAACAATCCAGTCAACCTTAACCCCTTGGACCATCAGTCCCACCGTCTTCCGGGTCTTCCAAAATGGCAAGGAGGTCCTCATTCCTGAATGCCAGCCCAGAGGCCCAGAGCAAAGCTCAGAACCCAAGTTCAAGCGCTAGCCTGCCACTTGTCGTAATCTTGGGGAGCTCACTCAGCCTCTCTGGGCCTCATCTAAACCATCTCCCCTCCAGAATTGACGTAAGGAATACATATTTGTGAAAAGTATCTTGTAAAATGTTGGTTATCCCGCCATTACTACCTCCATCACGATCATCTCCCCACCAGCCGCACCACTGAGGAGCTTTGGGAGGCGTCTCCCCTCCCCCACAGCCCTGCCCTGAGAACTAGGCAGAGTGCTCTAGGCCCACGTTCTCCCTTCCACTGCGCCCTAGCCATGCTGGCCTTCCTTGTCTTCCTCCAGTGTGCCAAGATCTTCCGCCCTCAGGGCCTCTGCATTTGCTGCTCTTCCTGCCTGGAACTCTGTACCCACATCTGGCTCCTTCGGTTCATGCGAGTCTTTGCGACAACACTGCTTGGTCAGCCCATCCATCTAAGATGGTATTCCAGCACTCTCTACTCCCTTGCACTGTTCTGTTTTCTTCCCTCTCTCTCTCTCACTCACTCACGCACCCTACCCACCCTTCTCCCAGCAAAGCCCAAGCCAGAGACACACAGGAGGGACAAGGATGCTCTTTTTAAATCCACAGCAAGGAATGATCTTGTCTCTGGAGGAGTCAGAGCCTTGTGCCGCTCACCAGCCAGAAGTCAGGAGGGCAGCTGGGGACACGGAGGCAGGGCAGTGGGCAGCGGGTGCGATCCCCGCAGTCCCTGGTGCTGGAAAATATATATTTGTTTGCCTGCTTCTTATCTGTCCGCTTATGACAAGGGTGGCTCCCTGACAGCAGGCCCCTTTTGTGTAGCACCACTGTGTGCCCAGCCGTCAGCACAGTTCCTAGATGAGCAGTGTGCTCTACAAACGCTTGTCCAGTGAACAAGCGAATGAAACAAACAAAGGAGTGAAGGGTGCACACATACGCATGCCCACAGGCCAACACAAATGCAAACGCACACAACTCCTTAAGAGCATGACCACTGTCATCTACAACCTTCAAATCCCACAGCTCAGTGTGGGCACACGGGGCACGTGGAGAGTGACCATTGAAGGCATTGAGCAGCACACTTCACACACAAAAACCCAGACAACACAACGTTCTCAAGAAAATCAATTCTCATCCAATATCTAAGAACATACTAAAAATAATGATAAAAAGTCCTTCCACGTCCTTGTACCGGGACCCTAGAATCCCAGCTTGCGGCCTCTCTTCCCCGGCAACGTGCACACATCTCCCAGAAAGCCCCCCTCGCCCGGCCTGGCCCCCGAAACACAGTTGCCACAGCCACGGCCAGATTACCTCTGGTGTTGAGCTTAAAGGAAAAGATAATAAATTAAATTTACATCCTGAAGTGACAAATTACTTACTAATTACATAATTACTTTATTATTTAGGTGCTAATCAGGAAAGTACTTTGAACAATTTCGAGTTTTCAGGAAAATAATGGTTTGACTCTCAATTATTTACTGAATTAGATGTTAGCTTGCCAGCTGCACTTCCAGGCTTAATTCTTTTTCACGAGTGCCCTATAATTAATAGTGCAGGTTAGAAACAGGCTGGCCTCTCCTCCACCAATTCACCAACCTAAAGCAAGCCTTGGCTTGGGCTTCTTGGGTATTTTATATGTGATAAAGAAATAATTGGGCTTGTTTCCACCCAATTGGTCTTCAAAGAAAACACAGAAGGAGAATGAGTCAATCTGTAATTCTAATTTTTCACTGGCCTTTCACTTTCCAAAGGTGATCCCTGTCAGAAAATGCCGACATTAAACATTCCGGTTTGGAAGCGATGGAATGCCAGTGCTTGGATTCTCTCCTTCAATAATGGAAATATTTATGCTGAAAGGAACCTCGGAACTTGGGCAGAAGGGAAAGCAGCAGAGAGACCTCTCTTTTACCTTAGGAGCGTCTGTTCTGCTCTACCTGGGTGCAGGTAGGCTCCTTGATTCGGCAAAACACACTCCATGGTCAGCCCTGGTTCTCCAGCCTGCAGCAGGCAGTGTCCCGGGCCCAGCTCTTCTGCCAGCGTGGCCACGTGAACACCCTGCCCAGGCTCCCTGACTGTGCCGCTCCCTCCCTCTGCCAGGAGTCCCCTCCCCTCCTCCCACCTGCACCTGGCTGTCTCCTGCCCTGGCCAGCCTGAACACAGGCCGTCTCTCCAGAGCAGCTCGCTCCCCTCTGTGCTCTCTAAGCCACACTGCAGGTCGTCTCTGGACTTGAAGTCTCCTTAAGAGCCAGGACTGGGTCGTGCCTGCTGCTGCACCCTCACAGCCCGCCACAGGTGCACGTCCAAACGTGTGCTTTGAATGGACAATCACCGATAGATTCACAAGGACTTTTAAACTACCAAAGCCCTCTGCCTCTTCCAGGCCTGCCGTCCCTGCTATTCAGTTTTCATCCGACTTTATGTTTTTCTCTCTTGAGAAGGAGGGTGGCCAGCATCTCACACATAATTACCCACATGTAATTAATGTTCCAGACACTGCAAGACACTTCCTCACACAGCATTTCATTTAACCCTCACAACAGCCCTGTAAATGGGCATTGGTTTTAGTAACAGATGAAGCTGAACTCAACGAGGTAACTTCCCTTGCCCGGATTAAACAGCTAACACACCGTGAGCTCGCAACACAATCCAGGTCCTTTAAGGGTCTTGCTCCACGCTCACCCCACTCCAAGGAATCAAGAATTCCCAAGAATCCACCCCCGCTCACACAAGCGGAGACAGAGATGCTACAGGGCACGCAATTCCAAACTAAATTCTACTTCCCCATTATGTGCGTGTCCACTGAACGCTCGGGGTCTTGGGTTCCTGAAGGGGACACTACCAGCCAGGACGATGTGACAGGAAAGCAGGCAGCCCTCGAGATGATTTCCACCCCGTTTAGGAAAGGGCACAGGAGAGAAAGGAAGCAGCGTGGGGACTCTGGGCCTGGTGTTCATTCAGGCAAGCTTGTAGCAGCAGATTTACCTTCCTAATTATGTTTTGCTTGGGTTACTGTTCAGATGAGTTTTCATTCCTTGCTCACACAACAGCTGGCATCAAAAGGGGTTGACTCAAAAGCTTGCTGGGTGGCAGGGACAACCCACCCAAGATGTAAA
This sequence comes from Eulemur rufifrons, assembly GCF_041146395.1. Classification (NCBI taxonomy): domain Eukaryota; kingdom Metazoa; phylum Chordata; class Mammalia; order Primates; family Lemuridae; genus Eulemur; species Eulemur rufifrons. Next base: position 6,155,995 of record NC_090988.1, on the reverse strand, counting down.
ATATGCCTCCAGTCAGTCTGTCGGGACTGATGGACAGGAGCCAACTGCACCCCACGTGGAGGGCGGCCGGGCAGGCTAGACCAACGTGGATGTGAGGCCACCATCTTGGAGATTTCTCTTCCTACAGTCCAGTGGTCTTGCTGAAATATAAAACCCTCTGTTCCTCCAGGACCCTGGACAGGTACCCAGACCAGAAGGAGCCCCACTAGGTAGGGAGGGCAGAGCCACCCTTCACGGCAGACCAATGTTGACAGAAGCTTCCAAGCCAAGAGCAACACCAGTTTCTCTCTCCCAACCCCAGCACCTACAGTCTCAGACATCAAAACCATAAGGACCTAGCTGCATGTGGCACATGCCAGCACCAACACTGTCAAAGCCTCAATGACTAGCACAGTGTCTGCAACATAGTGGTGGCTGAATATATTGTTGTCATCAACTGAGTGAAGAATAAGGGTCTGGCAAAAAAATGAAGCCAAACAGAATGGAAAAACCCGCTCCCCTCCACTGGGGAGACCACTTCTCCTTCATGTTTTCTCCATGGTTCCAGCTTCTGGCTCCTCCACAGTACTGCCTCCCAGGTAAGGACTCCCCCAGCCACACAGGGGGGACTACCCTCCGAGGAGACCCCAAGGGCCCAGCCCCCGGTGCCGTCACAGCCGCCCCAAGGTTCAGCAGGCTCACCCGGCCCCTGGCCCTCACCTGATGCTGGCAAAGCATCCACACACAGCACAGTTCACCCAGCCTGAGCTATAAATAGCTGACGGCCATTAAAACTGCTACTCTTCCCAGGCTCCTCACGCTCTGTCAGCCGGGGAAGCCCACTAGCACAGGGACCGTGTGTGGGTTTGCTCACCATGGTCTACCCGTTGTCAGGGGCAGGGCTGGCCCGCAACAGACCCTCAGCACACACTCCTCGTTAAGAGAACACACTTAACGAGGAGCCGCAATATCCACCCAAGAAGACAGACCAAAGGTGGGACTGCAGGGATTCCACAGGGGAGGGGGCTATCCGGGCCGCCCCAAGGCTGGGAAATGATCCCAGCAGGGACCGATTTTGCCTCCACAGAGCCTTAACCTTCTTGGTTTCAAGAAACAGTTTCCCTCCCCTGTCTATGGGACTCTGGCAGCACCATGTGCAGAGGGAGCTGCCACTCCTACGCACCCCTGCTGGCCCAAGGCCAGGACAACCGAGGGGGCACCTGAGCCCAAGGCCAGGACCACCGAGGGGGCACCTGAGCCCAAGGCCAGGGCAACCGAGGGGGCACCTGAGCCCAAGGCCAGGACAACCGAGGGGGCACCTGAGCCCAAGGCCAGGACAACTGAGGGGGCACCGGAGAGGCAGCTGATAACTCACAGGGCCAGGGCTCTCCCTCCCCGCCGCCCCCCTGCCACCACAGCAAGGGGAGGGACACAAAGCAGTCAGGAGAGGGGCTTCCCCAGGGCAGCCCTCAGAAGCAGTGTTCCTCGGCCCCCCCATGGAGGCGGCCCATACGCACCGTTGATAGTGAGGTGGACCCAGCTGCCGTTGTGGAAGGTGTCATACTGCTGGTCCAGCATGAGCACTTTGCACTCGTACCAGCCCTGGTCCTCGGAGCGAACCTGCTCCAGCCGCAAGGATGCCTTATCGTGGAGACTGGCCCGGCCTGGGGGAACAGAGTGGACAAAAGCCCCGGAGGCCATCAGGGCAAGGCCAGCAGCTCCCCGCCCCCACCCCAGCCAAAGGCAGGGGACCCATCATAACCTTCACACCATTTCCCATGGCAGGGCCCCAGAATAACAGCTGGCACCCACCTCCGGCAGCAGGTGGCAAAGGCAAAGGCACTACGCCCTGGCCACGGAGCCACTCTCCCTCCCCAGCTGGCCCTGCCCCAGCCGGCAACTCAGTGTGTTTGGCACTGAGAAAAGCCTCAGTTCCTTAGAATACTCCCATTCTTTTGGAGATCTCCCGGGACCACGGTAAGGCATGATGGATACAGAGCTGAGAAGAGACGAAGGGGGCGGGGGACAGAGGGTGCCAACAGAAGAGGATGGGGGCCTCCGGCGGGCCCTGGAGCACCTCTGGTCAGGTCAAGTGGTATCGCTGTCCCGGCTGGGTGCCCAGGACGGCCTCACCTGGCTTCACCCTCCGCAGGGCAGAGGGAAGGCAGGCTGGGGACCGGATGCTAGGGTCCCTCCCAGTTCTGCTGCCAGTGCCAGAGGGACAACGCATCCTAGCAAAGCCCAGCAACTCTCGGAACCGAGCGCAGTGGGGCCCATAAACCCCAGGATGAGGAAAGGGTGGGCAGACAGAGCAGAGAGCCCCGAGCCACCTTCCTTAACTCCACCCTCGCCCCCATCAGGATGTCATCTTTAGCTCGTGGCAAGGAGAAGGTCAGAGATGCAGCCGGAGTCCCCTCGTCCATGGCAGCAGGGCCGAGCACCCTCGGGGGCAGCCCCCACCTCCCCTACCCCTTAGCCAGAGCCAATTACCACGCCCTCCTCTGCCTTCCTCCCGGTCTTGACACGGGCAATCTGCCCAAAAACCAGACCATCAAAACCAACCCTCGCCAAAAAGAGCAAGAGACACAGGCACAGGAGAGGAGAGGCAGAAATGGAAGCACTCTGACAGAAAAGCAGCTCAGACTCAGAAGCCACAAGCAAAGGTAAAAGTCAAGGCCACGTCCTTCCTGTCTCCTCCCTTCCTCTCAACCCCAACACACGCTCACTCTCTCACGCACACGCACACGCACCCCATGCCCTGCTCCTCACAGGCTGGGGGCAGGCGGCAGCAGTGAGTCACAGCGAGGCCACCGCTGGTGGGAGTAAGTGCCAAGTAAGACACAAGCAGGGCCAGCAGAAGCGGGGCGCGGCGTGGCAGAGGCGGCAGAGCCCAGGCGCCCGCCAGCCACACAGACAGCAAGGGGCTCAGGGATGGGAGGGCGCCCCAACGTCAGAGCAAGCCAGACAGAGCAAATCCTGCCCCTGCTGCCGCGGCCACACCTGGCACAGGGGGGCGGCGCTGACTCAGCTTCTGCCCGGCAGGGGCTGCTCCCCACTGTCCTTGCTCTTGCCCACCAGCCTCTCCAGCCCCTGGGCTGTGCTCCCTGGAAGGGCTGTATGTCTGCATCACCTCCTATTCCCTCTCCTCCCACCACTTAATTAAAACCTACCAGAGTACAAAGGATCAGAGGAAAAAGACACAGACTGTGAAGAGGAGAGATAAGAGCTGTCAGGAAAAGATAAGAAGCAATAGAAAGAGAGAAGGGTGGAGGAGCCCGTGACCTCCTGGTGACCACTGGGAGCCAGGCAGAAGGCACAGCAGGGCCAGGACCAGGAAGGCAAGCCCAGCGCCCAAACCTTACCTGCATACTCGGGGTCCACGTGGGGCGGGTAGTAGCCAAACTTGATGAAGATAGGGATAGGGACCCCAAACTTGAACCACTCTACGACGTAGGGCGGGGGTTGTCCCGTCACCGGGTGGATCACGTCGCATCGCAGGACCACAGACTCCCCGGCTCTCGCAGTCACAAACTCGGGCTCCTCTCGCAGGCCGTGGGCGCCTGGCGGGACAGCCAGGGGGACACAGAAAGGAGGTGACAAAGAGACCCTGCCCTGGCAGCTCCATGCCCGTGTCACAGGGCTGCCCTCCACTCCTTGTGGCTGCCTTCCGTTGGCCCCTGAGCCCGCCATCCACCCTACCCTCCCCGGAGGGTCCCAAGAGCACCCCCTCCCCTTCTCTACCCCTCTGCTCACACCTGCCCCATCCTGGGGCCCAAGCACCCCCCAAATCTGGGGGGAAGGGAAAGGGGAAGGAAGGAGAGGGGAGCCGTTCCCTTCAGTCCTGCAAGCCAGACCTTCCCTACCCAGCCCCAAAGAGCAGCAGGTATAATCATGCCCCTCCTCCCCTCTGACGACCCCCCTAGAATTATAAGGACTCATAGACACAGAGGCGGAGGGGCCTCAGCCCTCTCCGTGGAGGCCCGTGGCCCCCCCCAGCTGCAGCTGCCTGTGAACATGGAATGTTCTTCCTGAACCAGGACGCCGCTTCCCAGCAGAGCCTGGTAGGAGAGGCAGAGCCAGCCCTCCTCCTGTGCCCGCCCCCAGCCTGGCCCGACGTACGCTGCACAACACAAGGGTACTCCACGCAGGAGCAGGGATTCCCTAACAAGCTAAGCCGAGGCTGCCCATGGCAACACCAGAGGGAAAACCCCACAGCTGGCCCAGCCCTTCCTCCCCGACAGTGCTGCGCCAGCCCTGCTGAAGAGGGGGAGTGGGAGGGGCCTGCCGCCCCCCCACTGCCCGGCCCCAAATCAACCAGCCTCTCTAAGAAGCCCCAGACATCATCACCTATAGGAGAACAGGATGCTAGGGACAGAGGAGGGAAGCCCTGGGCTGTCCCTACCTTTGGCAGAGGACAACGAAACCGGATAGCTGGACAGCACACCCACCCAGGCTGGCAGGAGAGGGGCAATGAAGGAGGCAGGCAGGAGGCCCACCGCCCACCCCTCCCGCAAGCTGGAGCACGCCGTCCCCCGCGCAGTCCCCCTCGCAGTCCCATGCAGGGCAACACCAGCTCCTGGGCCCCAACAGGGCATGAGCCCCACCCCAGCAGACACTCCGCCCACACCAGGCCTCTGCGGCCAGGCAGGCCACAAGGTCACCTTGTACAGCTATGCCCTATGGAAAGGGACAGCCAGGGAGACGCCTCGCCCCGGCCTTCCCTGGTGCTACCCACCACTCCCACATGGACCCAGGCTTTCCCCATGCCCACCCCTCCCAGGCCCAGGCTAGGCGGCTGGACTCTGCAGGCAGCACCTAGGACAGCAGCTGCGGCACGGAAGCCAGAGGCTCAGAGCCAGGGAGCCTGCTGGGTCCTCCCACGCAGAGGATGCCCGGAGAGCAGCACCAGACTCTGTCCTTCCCAGTGCCTCGGTCTGACTTTCTGCATCTCTGACCCATGTGCTCCTGCTTGTCTCGTCTTTCCTGCCTGTCTCTGTCTGGTACCTCTCTGCATCCGCGCACGCATGTGTGTGTGTGTATGTGTGTGTGTGTGTGTGTGTACCTGGCTCCTCTGTGTGCCCCCCACCCCCACTCTTTCCATCTGTCTGTCTCTGCTCCTCTGTGTCTCTCTGTCTCTGTCTCCCTGTCCGTCTCTCTGTCTCTGCCTCTCTCTGGCTCCTTCTCTTTGTGTGTCTCTCTCTGTGTTTCCCTCTCCCTCTCTGGCTCCTTTGGTGTCTCTCTGTCTCTGTCCGTCTGTTTGTCTCAGTCTCCCTCTAGCTCCTTCTGTATGAATGCGTGCCCCTCTGGCTCCTTCCCTGTGTCTCTCTGTCCGTCTGTCTCTGTCTCTCTCTGGCTTTTTCTGTGTGTGTGCATGTCTCTGTCTCCTGCTCCTTCTCTGTGTCTCTGCCAGTGTGTCTCTTTCTCTCTAGCTCCCACTCTATGTGGGTGATCCTGTCTACCTGCCTGTTTCTGTCCCTATCAGCGTGTGTGTGTGTGTGTGTGTGTGTGTATGTGTGTGTGTTGGGGGAGGGAGGTCTGTGGATTTCTGTTAGCTCATGCAAGGGGAAGGGGTCTGCCTGCTACTCTTTGTGCAGGGGCTCTGTCACTGCATGCGTGTGCTTCTGTGTCTGTCTCTCTGTGTCTGTCTGTATGTCATCTCTGTGTGTCTCTCTCTCCCCTCCCCCTCCCCTGCAAGTTGCGGAGGGAGGAGGAGGAGGAGGCAAGCCCATCCAGAAGCTGATTGGCTCCTGGTGACATCACTGTTTTCTAGAGAAAGAGCTAAGATCACAGAGTATTTTTGGAGCAGAGCAGAGTGTTACACTCACCTGCCTGAGGCCCCAGCAGGTTTCCCGATTCTCCCCACCCCCAACCTTGCTTCAGGCTAGGTTTGCATCCCAGCCCTCAGGGAAGGCATGGAGCTGCCCAGCTGCAGCAGCGCACCCATACCCCGAGGGGCCCCTCGCAGGCCGAGCCTGCCTCCCAGCACCCAGGAGCACAAAGGCCGATGCTGGACCGAAAGGAATGGGTGAACAGTGGGTGCCATGAGCAAGCAGAGAAGCAGCATGTGTGTGTACGTGTGTGCACAGCCCTGTGAGGAGACGAGAAAAAAAACTACTGGAGCCTGGGGAAGAGGAGGGAGTTATTCCCAGGGGCCAGATTACCTGGGAGAGGGCAGGGTGGGCCACAGAGGGAGGCTCCTTTCCAGGGCTTTGGCCCTAGGGCCCAGGCAGGAGGAAGAGGCCTGAGGGGAGTGGCAAGCACCTCTAACAGTTTTTGCTCAGGGGTCTCCAGGGGGCAACATCAGAAGTCTGCAGTGACACGGGTCCCCACAGCCTGGCTGCTCGTTCACACCTCACCCGCCTCGTTCCCACTGCATGGCAATGAGCAGCCTCCTCATACCTTCCAGGCCCTGCAAAAGCTCCAGGTCCACCCCCAGCCTCAGCCCCAGCCACCCCTTGGGCCCACCCCAGGCAGGCAGCCCCACCCACGTCTCTCTCTAGGACCATTTCAGCCAGGCAGAGGCAGCTGCAGAGAGGACACATCCCAAAGACGGTAAGAAGACAAAACAACAGGCAGTTTTCCCAAAAGAAAGCAGAGGGGTGATAGCCCAGGCCCAGCCTCCACACTCAGTCCGAGCCCTCTCGGTTTGCTGCATCCTAAAATATTTACCAGTTTTCCCTCATCTCCTTCACACATGCACACACACACGCACACACACACACACAGCGCGTTCTCACTCCATCCACACAAGCACTTCCCCCAAGCCTGATCCTTTCTGAGCCAAAGCATGTCTAATAAAACACTCTCTCCAGAAAGGCTCAATGTGAAAAAAAAAAAAACAAAAAGTAATCAGGCTGGCAGCAGAGATGGAAGAGGGGCTTGGTGGAGGAGAGACCAGCAAACCCAAAAGGGGGAACCAGGCGCAAATCCAGGGGCGAAAGGGACACAGGAAGTGGCAGGAAGGAGCTGGGCCCAGCCCTAACAGAGAGACACCACCAGAGCACCCAGAACCAGGACAGGGACAGAGCTGAGGCAGGAAGGGGCAGGCGAGCTGTCCCCGGCAGGGCTGGCTGAGCAGCTGCCCACTGCTGTGACGGGAGCGGGCAGGGCGGACGAGGGGGCACAGGGTAGGGTGGAGCACCCCCATCACAGCAGCCCACCACCGCCCCGGGGTGGGGGGCTGGCCTCCTCCTTCAACTGGGGAAAACTGGCATTGGCAGGGGGTGGCACAGTGGGAAGGCAGGTCTCACACACCCTTTTAGAGAAGGCAGGGAACAGCAGTGCCTCTAGCCTAGCAAATCTACAGCTTAGGGACCTGCCCAGCCCCCTTTGGAGCTGTTCTGGCAGGAAAGAGAGAGCAGGAGGGCAAGGGAGGATGGGGTGGCCCCTGCGGTCTGGCTGACCTTTTGGCAAGCCCATAGGGTACCAATCTCCTGCTCCCTGGGCCAGGTGGTACCCAGTGGGCAGCTGAGTCCAGGGCTGCCATCAGACCCCCTGTGGGCATAGAACCACGAGGCCTCCGGAGCCTGGCACGGCCCCACGTCCCACACTCACACCCCGGAGCTCATCTGTAGGGAAGGGCTGGGGGAGGGAAGGTACCCCAGAGAACAGGACACACTCTAACCACCAAAGGAAGGTATGAGGAGCCAGGGCTGCTGTAAATACCTACTGCATACCAGGCTGTTCGAGGAATGCAACCTGAATCTCATTTACCGCCCACAGCGGCCGGCAGAAGTACTGTTGTCTCCAATTTGCCAACGAGCAAACCGGAGGCTGAGTGGCTCACCCAACCACTGATTCCAGCTCCATCACACAACCCTGGCCCACCCCAGGCCCAGGGGACCAAGGCCTCTCCACGACTGTCCCTCCCATTTCTTACCGAGTCAGAGGTCAGCCCTCCCCATCCTACACTCCAGACAGGTTTCGAGAGTCCAAACCCTGCAGCCCAGGCTGGCCGGGCGGGCCTATCTCAAAGGCAGCTGGGCTATCTCTGGCTGGCTCTGGGGAAAGCCTCTATCTGAGACACTGGAACCCCTGACTGGGGCTGGCTGGCGGCTGTGGAAAGGGGAACACAGAGTGAGCCCCAGCCGCCGGCACTCATTAGTACAAGTCCTTATTGGAGCCTCCTCCTCTTCCTCCTCCTCCTCTGGGCACCAGACTTCCAAACCACAGGCCTGTTGTCTAATAATACCAGCGACAGCCACCGCCACCTCCATCTGCCAGCCTAAAAATAATCCCTGCTGAGTCCAAAAAAGGCACAGCCCCCAATAGTCCCCCAATCCCTCCTCCCCGACAAGCCAGGAGGCTCCAGGAGATTCCAGGAAGCCGGGAGACTCGGGCGCTCACCAAGTGGGAGGCACACACCCAGAGGGGTGGCAGGAGGAAGGCCGAGGCCCAAAGCAAAGCGAAGAACACGGGGAAAGTATGAGATGCAGAACAGACCTGTGCCCAAAACACCGATGGTGTCCTTGTTCTCCTCAGAAGGCAGGTGGGGTAGAGGGCATCCCGGGCACCATTCGGGGGTCTCCCCCTCAGTGTCCCCATGGTCGTCCTGGCCCCCATTCCACATCAAACCTCTCAGGGTCAGGCCCAGAGGTCAGGGAAGTCCAGACTGGGCTCCTTATGAAGAGCAGGGCATTGGGGAGGGAGGCCCAGGCGCGCAGGCTCCTTCCCTCTGCAGGTGCCTCTCCTCCCTGACCCTTCCCAGCTGGGCTCCCCCCAGCAGCCAGGGAGGCAGCCATGCTATTAGCAACCTTAATTTGCTCTCGGATAGATTATGTTTCCAAGAGCCCTTTCCCCATGAGCCACTGGCAGGAAGGAAGTCAGTAATTCAATCTCCGCTCTGCTCCTTTAATGGCTCCTCAGCAGAAAAGCAAAGCCACACCCCCACCCCGGAGCCCTCTGCCCCCACCTGGCAGCCCTGCCCTGCACACTCTGGTGCCCAGGAGCCTGCCTGGAAGTGGAGGCAGGCCAGCAGGCCCCGCCAAGAGAGGGTACCGCAGGCCTGGCCTGCCACGAGGCCGGGCTCCGTGGGTAGGGTGCCACATCAACACGGTAAGTAAGTGGGAAAGCTAAGTCCCATATTTACTCCTGGGGAAATGTCAACATTCCCCGCTCTGAAGCCAGAAAATAAAGACAGTGACTCACCTCGTACAATTTGTGCCTGTGAGCAAGTCTGTGCCACAGCTCCGTCTCGGTGGGCACATGCGAGGAGGCGCGGGGGAGGGGGGCGGGGGGCACAGAAGGCTGGGCTGAGAGGGGCCTTCTCAGAAGGACAGTCAGGAGGCTGAGACCCCCTCACAGCCCCGGCCCACATGGAATCTTTCTCCAGGACTCTCCTGGAGGCCCCATCCTGGCTCCCCAACCTCCTGCTTATTCACGCAAGAGAGAACAGAAAAGCAGGAAGATTCCTAAGAAAAATAGGTCAGCTGCCTCTGGCAGACTGGGCTCACACCCGTGGGCAGTGCCCCTGGTGGGGGGGCTATAAGCTGCCTGTCTAACCCAGAGTCCTCCCTTCTCACCCCGGAGAGTGCCGGGCTAATGGACAACTGGGACCACAGCCCACCCTTAGCAAGACAGACCATTCCTGCACCTCCGCGAACTCTGCCTTCATCTGCCCCGTACGTGGGCTTTCTCTCTGGGACCTCAGGCAGCCTTCAGTGCAGCCCCTGGGCTGGAGCCTCCCACTTTGGTAACTTCTGGGCTGCCTAGACTCCAGTGCAGAGCAAGGGGACAGGAAAGCAAGGGGTCTGCTCCGAGGGTGGTCTCAGGGTGCAACACTCGGAGAAGACTGGCTCCCACTTCATGCCCACACACGAACTGTCCCTGTCCTGCCACATTCCACACCCACGCACACAAACACACAGGTGCTGCACATGTGTGTGTACCCACACGTACAGGCTGCACACACATATGCACACAGGCATGCACACGGACAGGTACACAGGCACACGTGCACACATACCTCCAGACAGCTGAAAGTTCTCACCAATTACAGCTCTTCTCACCATTCAGACCCACTCTTCAGGCAAGCTGCTTAAGGCATGCAAGGAAGCAGAGGGAAGGGGACCCTGCACCCAGCCTGAGAAGACCACAGAAGGTGGAGAAGGAGCTACGTTAAATCTCAGTCCCGGCCCTCATTGAGGCTCACTTCCCACCCCAACATCTTGGGCCCGGCAAACAGGAAGGCTGTGAGGGAACAAGGGAGCACCCAGCAGGGCTGAGAACGAGAGGGCCAAGGGAGGAGACACAGCAGGCCAGACTCCGAGAGCTAGTGCCCTCACCAGGAGAGAGCAAAGGCACGGAGGGAGGGAGGGAGGGAGGGGCAGAGAGATGGATGCTGGGGATCCGCAGTTCACAGATGGGAAGCCTCTGCTCCCTGAGTAACCAGATCCCAGTTTCTGTTTCAGAGCCATAAACATGAAACCACCCAGGGTCTGGGACCCAACAACTCCAAGACTGTCACATGTTGGGCCACAGGCCAGCAACTGAAAGCTGATACTTCCCACTGCCCCTCGGCCATGCCCTTTCCAATACATCCCCCCCAAACTTCCCCACGGTACACGCTGCCAGACATACCCGTACCTCCAGTATATGTTCTGGGGACACACACACACACACACACACACTCCACTGACCACTTCCTGAGTCAAGTTCTTCTCAGCTCATAGGCTGCCCTCAGGGTCTTGCTAGCAACCTCCAGGTCTAAATCTCCTCCCCCCACCCCCATCTTACTTACCAAAAGGAACAAGAGTGGGCCAAAGCCAGTTAGTGAGTACAGGGCTCCGGTCCAACTACCAGCAGAATCTGAGCCAGAACTCCTTTTTACCTAGGGACACTATAGTCAGGGATAATCCAACCACAGAATCTGTAACAGACAGAGGAGGCAGCCTTGGGCATAAAGGCCCAGACTTCCCTCCCCCATCTGAGTCCAGAGTCAGCTAAGCAGGGCCAGGGGCCTCCCATAGAGGGACAAACTCCTCCCAGCTTGCACAGCAGTATTCTGAGATGCTGAGACTATGCTAATTACCATGCTCCAGACTCCAGGTACCACCCCAGCCCTCCTCATCCTCCCAACATGTCCACTGACCTCAATCATCTCCCAGACACACATGATCAAAGTCAAAAGGAAGAACCCATCCACCCTTACCTCTGTCCCACACCTGAGCTTGACAGTCCCAACATGACACCACCTAGGGTCCCAACCCCTTGCACCCCTCTGCTGGAGCAGCCCCTGCTTAGCCAAATCCTAAGAGCGGCATCTCAAAGTCCCTCCCATTCAGGGATTGCCCCAGAAGTCACCTCTCCCAGTCAGAGAACAGCTGAGGTCTCATGGGGACCCTCACCAGCGTCTGAACACTGCTGCTTCTCACATGAGCAGGCACCACTCCCTCCAGAGGCTACGTGCTGTCAGCAGCTCACCTCCTGGGCTCTGCATCCTTCTACAAACCTCTGGCCACTGAAACACTCTAGCTTTGCAGACCTTGCAAAGGACTTCCAAGCAGCTTTGAGGCCTGCACAACCTGCACATGTGTCCCTAGAAGGCAGGGGGACAAGAGGTGCTGTCCAGACAAGGTCAGCCCATGAAGGGGTCTCAGTTCCTGACAGAGGTAGCCTAACAAAATCCTCCCCAACAGACTCCCAGCTCCTGGTGCCCTGAATGGCCCAAGGAAAAGAAATTGAGGCGAAGCCTGAGATCCCATTGAAATAACAAGGTTAATGTTTACTGAGCATATACTATATAACAGATAGCCACTCATTTCTTTATAGCACTAATGTTCACAAAAAAAAAAAAAAAAAAAACCTCTAAGCTCATACTATTACCCATTTTCCATTGACACAAGTGACATTAAGAGAGGTTGAGCAATTTGTCCAAGGTCAGAGGGTCAGCAAGTGGTAGAGCCAGGATTCGAATGCAGGTAATTTAACTTTAGACCTAGGTCCTTAACCACCAGACATAGAGCCACTTTAGGCTAAAAAGACCCCAAGACCAATAAGATCACCCTCTGCGTCCAGACAGGATTGTGTGTCAACTCATCCCAGACAGAAGGACCTCTCTGCACCCCAAAAGAAGGCATAACCTTCATGCCAACAACCTTCAATGTTGAGAAGTCTTTCCTTCTGTCTTGTCATTCTGTGTGTTGCTGAACTGTAAACCCATTTTCCTTTATTCTGTACTTAAACTTACAAAGAAGTGAATTCTCCCTATCCTGAGTTAGGTTTGGAGGCTATTTCAGAACATTCCTTCAGCATCTCCTTTCTATTCAAAGATTCCAGCTCATCCTTTTGTGCTTTCAGGGACAGTCCCATAGCAGGAACATACCAAAAACTGGCGGGGAGGAGGGTGAGGGCATTGGAAGACTACAAGGAAATGGGGGAGAGGGTGAGGATGAGGCTACAGACAGATTCTCAAGCACAACCCGACCCACCTCACATCCACCCCCATTCCATAAGCTTCTGCTGCCACTCTGGCCTCAGTTTTCCCACTTGACAAGTGGGGAGTTTTAAAGACAGCCAGATAAAAAAATCACTTGACAAAATCACCCTTCCTTTCGCCCTTCGCTGGTTCTGTTTTCAGACAACCCCCGCCCCCAGTAGCATAGGAGATATATTCCATTCCAGAAACTTTCTCGAAGCACTCCCCCCTCCACACCCCCAGACAAGGGGATGAGAGGACCCTGTTAAAGGCGCCTCCTGCCGACCCCTTCTGCCCTAGCGCCACTGGCAGTGGGTGCTCTGGTTGGCGGGTCCTCCCCGCTGACTTCCACCCACGGACCGGTTCTCCCCTGCCGCCATCTCCTCCCGGCTTTGTGAACTTGCCCGCAGCCGGGTCGTGTCTGCGCGCTGAGAGCCATGAGCTCAGAGTCCTGGCACCCTCCAGGCTCTGCTCCTACTTCCATACAAGGGCCGAGAGCAGGGATGCCACCCAGAGGCTTGTAGGTCGCTTTGCCCGTCTCCAAAGCAAAAGCCCGCGCGCTCACGCACGCATTACCCAACTCGCTGGCTTCCTTCTTGCCTCTTCCCCAGATCAGACCTGGGAAAGCGAAAAGAAAACCCTCCCCCTGCTCCGGGATGCAGCAGCGGAGACCCTCTCCCCCTCCGCCCTCGCCCCCAGCCAGCTCTGCCTCGCAGCCGGGGGAGAGGGCGGCGTGGGGTCCGCGCGGCTGCGGCGCGCTCCCGGGGAACTTTTGCCTGGCCTGGGCCCAGATGCGGCTAAGATAGACGCGGGCGCCTGGCAGGGCCAGCCAAAAGCGGACACTCTTCTCCTCCAAACTGGCTTAATCAATTCTCCTCCTCCCACGGGGCGCCAGGCGCCCCTAGTCCCTGCAAGGGGGTTCGACCTCTAGCTGCCAGGATGTGTGGGCAGGAGAGGCGCGAGCGGAGCTGGGGGTGCCCGCAGGGCCGAGAACCCCGTCCCTTAGACGTGATGCCGAGAGTCCCAAGGCTCTGGGTCGCGCCTCCCTGCAAGGGCTCCTCCGCGGAGCGGTGGCGCTGCGCGGGGCTCGAGCGTGCTGCAGCCTGCCCGAAGACCCGCAAACTCCGCTGCAGCCAGAGTTAGGAGAGCTGCCGACTCTCCAAAGCTCGAGAAGGCGGCTGCTCGGGCAAGAGGCAACGGACTCGACACGCTCGTGTGAACCATAGCGCCCAGGGTGGGCGAAGCCAACCTCGATTCCAAGGTGTCCTTTCCCCGAGTGCCCGGCAGCCCGTGGGCTCGGCCCCTTTCCCGCCCGGCTCCTCCAGCCTGCGGCCCAGGGCCCTCCCCGGCAGCGCCCCGGGATGCGCCTGGCCCGAGCCCGAGCCTCCCCGTGGGAAGCTGCGGCGCGCCAGGGAGCCCGAGCCCCGGAGCTAGGGGCTGACAGCGCCAGGAGGGGCAGAGGAGGGAGGCTGCACTTCAACTCACCTTGAGCCGCAAGACCTCGGGTGCTGATCACACTTGCTATCAAAGTGGCCACATACCAAATCATAGTACTACCGCGCGCCAGCCAAGAGCCTCATCCTATCGCAAAGTGCCCTGCGCCCGCACACTTCTTGTGCCCGAGCGCCCGCCTCACGCCCGCCTTTCGCCCGCCTACGCCCCGCGCCGGTGCTCCTGCAGCCCGGGCGGCCAGCTCTCCATCCCTCCTTGGCTCCGCTCGGCTCGGCGCGCAGCCTCCCCGGCCCGGCGCAGCGGCACCTGCACTGCTAGCCGAGGCAGAGCGCAGCCGGGTCCACGGTGAAGCCTAGCGGGCCGGGCCTCTGGGACCGCCCCCCGCCGCCTGCCTATTGGCCACTGCCCACAAGTCTAGATTGCAATTGGCTCGGGTATCTGTCCGTCGCAGCGCGAAGGAGGCGAGCCCATTTCAAGGTACGTTGAAGTGTGGCGAGCACAGAGCCGCAGAATCATGCGCATTGCCGGGGAGAAGGCGTTGTAGCGTCTCTGCTCTGTTCTGTTCTCTGCTCACACTGCATGGCAAGTTTCTGGTGACGGAAATGGTAGCTTCCAACGGGACCCTGACATGTCTCAATTATCCTGGTCAAGTCTGAGGGGATGGAGCCCCCGCCCACCCATGGAACCCAACATCCGGTTTCCATCCAGCAAAAAGCAGTTCCCGGAGGACCACACTGATGCAGTGATGGGGAAGCCCAGGAGCGGGCAGCCTGGGAGAGCTAGGGAACGTCCTTCGCTGGAGATTTTTTCAGAGAGGTCACGCGCTGCCTCCCCCACCCCCACTCCCTTCCGCACACAGACACACTTCCCCCAGAGCAGCACACCACCTCCACCAAACGTGATGTTGAGTTAGGCTCCATCCAGCCTGCAGGCAGGGGGATGACTAAAATGACCTCTAAAAGTCGTTAAGATTTGGAATGAGTCATTCGCTCAGCTGCGAAGTGTCACAGACCCCTTTGGAACAGGCATACACACATGCTGCCACCCCCAGTGCCGGTCATCGTTGCTCATCATTACTAAATCTTAACTTTGAGCAATGAAAGTTTTTTTTTTTCCCCCTTCTAAAAAAAGGTTTCATCCTCGTGCACATGAGTCCTCCCCTCCCACCTTTCTCAGAGCCTAGCCCCATCTCAGCAGAATGAGGCCAGGATGGATTTGGGGAGCAATTCAGGAGTTTAGGTTGGAGGAGACCCGGAGAAATGAGAAGCGGGGCTTCTTATTCCTGCAGAGGAACATAGGTAAGGAAACTGGAAGGTCTTCAGATTTCCCAGTACCCCTACCCTAACCTCTCCTTATCCCCTCCCCCAGTACAGTCTTATTTGCAGAAGAAATAAATGAGTGTCATGGAAACATCTACTACAAACAATCACCTCACACCAGCGTTCTGAGGCTGCAGTGAAGGCATTTGTTCTTTCAAGGAGGGAAAGCAATGGTAAGAATCACACAGCTCTCCAGGGTGGGCTG
Organism: Eulemur rufifrons; assembly: GCF_041146395.1. NCBI lineage: Eukaryota > Metazoa > Chordata > Mammalia > Primates > Lemuridae > Eulemur > Eulemur rufifrons. The sequence continues at coordinate 6,140,625 of NC_090988.1, read as the reverse complement.
TTGGCCAAGGAAGGAAGATAGAGGGGTAGAGAGGGAGAGCTCAGGAATGTCATCCTCTCAAAGCACTCGTTAGCCACAAAGCCGTGACTCTAGGATGTCAAGCACCCAAAAGAAAAATGCCAGAAAGCACATGCACGTGTACAAACATACACACACACACACACACACACACACACAACATGCACACGCATAGAAAGTGGCTTTGAACATTGGAGGTTCAGCACTCTCTGAAACCTGAACCCTCTTAGCTTGTTGCCAGCCAGGAAGTGAAAAGCTGGGACCCCCAGCAGAGTAGTAAATACGTTGGTAAAGTTTTAGCACCTGGCTATAATCTGGAGAACCAGAACTCTGGAATAACCTCCTGTCCTCCCCGCCCACTCCACTCATGCAAACACACTCAAGATGCGTAACTCTGGGTACTTCTCTCCCTGAGCCATTACTTCAGGTTCTCTTCCTGGGCCAAGATGCCTTTCGTGGGGCTAAGAAGTGAGCTGGAAGCTCCAGGCCTCACTGATGCAGTAATTTGCAGGCAGCATGCACCAGGGTAACTCCAGCCCAACACACACACACACACACACACACACACACACACTTTCCCAGGGTCTAGGGCTGTAAAGCCTTACTGGAATCCATCTGTAGAACTAGTGATTATAGGACTCTCCTCCTTCCAAACCTCTAAGCAGCTAACTGTGACCACGAGAGAGATGCTGGATTCCCAAGGGCTGACTCCAGTTCCTCACCGTTCTTAGGTGTAAACAAGTCAGGGGAGTGGAAAGCATGAGGGGTCAGAGGAAGCTTCTCCTAGTGGCCTTCAGGGTAAGGCCACTCTCACCATCCTTCTGGACTGCATTTGTTTGGCCATCTACTTTGTCCTACTCAGAATGGGGGTTTCTACTAGGGAATTAAAGCATCTGTCAGACTGGAAAGAAAAAAACACACAAAACAAGCTTAAGAGTATGAGTTGGGTTGGGAAGGGGTTCAAAGGAACTATCTAAACAGAAGAATAAACTTTTTCTGGGTAAGTGTACTGGAAATAGTGTGGAACAAGGGAGTGAAGGCAGAAAGGAAAGGGAAGAAAATTGAAAAACAAAGGGAAAAGTTATCATCATCATCATCAGATATGTCTCAGCTGGGTTTCAGATCATCTCAAGAGAAATATAATATATCAGGTCATGGTGAGAAATGAGACCAACAAAATCTTTTCCTCTTGGTGTATGTTTGAGCTTTGGACCCAGGAAGGTTGTCAGCCGCTTCCTGGCATGGACATATCCAGTTAAGTATGGACCCCAGGTTTTGGAGAAGGACATTTGGAAGGAACATGAGCCATTCTCATGTGAAGCTCGTAGGTGTATTTGATAGTCATCAATGTCACTAGTAAGTGCAGTGATCTATCCAGGAATTCTGTGGCTACCAGCCACCTACCCACCTATCCCCACAGGCCCTTGGAGTGTGGGTGACAAAGGTGCTGACAGGAGCTTCAAATCTCAGAGAAGAGGAAACTGGCCTCACTGGCTCCTCATATCCACTGAGCAAGTGGGACTGGAAAACAATAATTCACTCACCTGTCACTTCCTACTTTCCTCACTAGCTCCAGACCTCTTTGTAGATCTAGGGTAGAACAATTGTTGGGACAGCTGCTCGTGAAGAAGAGAAGCAGCTCTAAATCAAAGCAATTTACTCAAAACGAACACCAAAGAGCATGTGTTTATATAAATAGGAAACTGTATCAGTTGTCTTGCCATGTAAAAACCCAATCCAAAATACTGTGGCTTAAACTAATAAGACATTCATTTGCTCACAAATGTGCAATTTGAGCAGAGCTTAGTAGAGACAGCTCTTTCTATTTCATGTGGCATCAGCTCCAGGGGGCCATGGAAGTTCGACTTTCAAGGTGGCTCACTCATATGACCAGCAAGTCAGTGCTGGCTGTTAGCCAGGGCTGCCGGCAAAGGGTTGTGGTTCTTCCGCACGTGGGCTTTTCTACGTGCTGCTTGGGCTTCCTCACAAGGTGGCTGGGTTCCGAGAGCTGGCACTCCAATAGCACCTGGTAAAAGACATATCACCCTTTATATCCCAGCCTTGGAAGACACATAGCACCCCTTCCACTGGAGTCAAAAACCTGCCCCAGTTCAAAGGGAGAGCATACAGATTCCTACCCCTCAATAGAGCAGTGTCCCTGTCTCATTGTAAGAAGGACTTGTGGAATGGGAGATTGCGCAAGTAGGGAGTGTTGCAGCCAGTTTTGATACAATTTGCTGTGAAAAAAGTCTTCAAAACTAAAGCAAAAATGAACTCTAGAAGAAATCACTAGAAAGAAAGGTATATTAGAGTTCTCCAGAGAAACAGAACCATAGGATGAATATAGATATAGCTATATAAGGGGGATTTATTGTGGGAATTGACACATGTAATTTTGGAGGCTCAGTCCAACTATATGCCAGCTGGGAGTTGGAGAACCAGAGAAACCAGTGGTGTAATTCAGTCTGAGTCTGAAAGCCTGAGAACATAGAGCCCTGATGTCCACGGGGCAGGAGAAGATGTCCCAGCTCCAGAAAAGAGCAAATTTGCCCTTCCTCAGCCTTTTTGTTCTATCGGGGCCCTTGATGGATGGATTGAATGATGGATGCCCATCCACACTGGCAGTAAAGGTAGATCTTTATTCAGTCTACTGATTCAATTGCTAATCTCTTCCAAATACACCCTCACAGACACACCCAAAATAACGTCACCAGCTTTCTGGGTATCCCTTGCCCCAGTTAAGTTGACACCTAAAACTAACCATCACCAAAGGGCTTGACATACAGTAGCAGGACCTTGGAATTTTCTCACTTTAATTTAAACTGCCATCATCAGTCCCACATCTCAGAGATGTGCCCTTGACCCTTATGAAAAACTAGCCCATTTGTGAAGCAAATCCTTTCACCTTGTTTTCTCTTAATATACCAGAGACCAGTCAGCATGTTTTAAAAGAATGTGGAAGGAGAGAAGAAAATAAACAAAGAAAATTGGATTTCTGAGATATAAACATCTAATCTTAAAATCTGATGCAGGAGAAGTGGAGAAAATCTTTGCAAGGTTCTCAAACCCTCCTATCATAAGAATTTTTCATCTAGGTTCAAAATGCTGACAGAACTTTGCAGGCACCTTGCGTGGCTTCCTTCCCTCCTAGCTCCCTGCTTGGCTCTTGGGTGGGTGGCCTCTGATCATTGCTTCTCTGGACCCAAGCAGCCCCTCAACAATCCACCCTCCCTCTCCAAACCTAAATTCCCGAAGCGTTTTTCTTATTAAAACTCAACATCATTATGATTCAAATTTCCTGGAATATCCAGAGTTCTCTTACTCAGTTGCAATTTCCCCTGAAGGCCACAGCTTGCTTAGGTGGGGGTGACTGTCCCGGAGACTGATCCAGTCCTTCTTCACTTAAGACAACCTGTTTCTACCAGGGAAGTCGATCATTTTCTGCTACCCCATCCAGATGAGTCCACAAGCCCAGGAAAAGAGTCTACCAGAACCCCATCCACTGCATGGGTGCAGCCTAGCATTGCTTCCCTGTGCTCCAACCGTCCTCTACATGTGGCAGACTTCACGCCGCTGAGAGTGGGCAGCAGATGACACTCTCCCACAACCTGCCCTGGTCATGTACGCGTGCACAGGTCTGATTGTGTATATCTACAGAGCAGAGTTCTCTCCTGCTGAGCCTTAAGTCAGAATTCCTAAAGTTGTGTTTGAGGCAACATAGTAGAAATTAATTGATAAAGAAACCAGTTCCTGGAATTTTAGCCAAACTATATTTGTTCCTTGTCTGGCTGAAAAGGGAACATGTTCTTGCCTGAAGTAGAAAGTAGATTCATAATTTAAGACAAGTTTGTTTGAAAACCAGATGGGTAGCACCTTCAGCCATACTGACCCCTCTCTTTCTTCTTGGTGATCCAGGCCAGCTCTGAAGAATCTCAGAGAAGACATGCTTCATGGTTTTGTGGCTTAATCTAGGAAGTGCAGAAAGGAGGTCTGCTGCTCTGCATGAAATTTGTCCCACAGAACTCAGGGGCCCTAACTGTTAACTGTCCCATGGGAACATGTCACCATCACTGTTCAGCAACTCCTCACCTTACCAGGGGCTGCATCTTAGAAACTGCAGTTAGGCCTCCTGGGGCAACACCAGCCCACCAGAGTGTGCCCTTGCCTGTCCATGGCTAAAGGGCCCATGCAGGGAAGTGCCGGGACAGGTGGCACCAGTGGGACCTCACTCACACACGCTGGCATTCAGGACTCTAGGAGACAGCCCTGGGTCAGGGCTCCGTGGCACTGTCCGGCTCTGGCCCTAGCCGCTTGGGGCTTTGGGTCATTCCTTTTTGCCTGAGTTATCATCCACCATCTGCGAAAAAAACCATAGAAGGTAGCAGGAACCATGGTCTGCAGGAGAGAAGGATCTGAACATTCCTGTGGGCAGTTTCTTTGTCACAGGCTCCCTGAAAGCTCGTGCCATGCCCTTGTGATATTACATAGGAGGAAAATGGGACCTAGCTTTATCCCAAAATCTTGGAGGCTTGGGTGGCCAGGGATTCTAGTGTAGCACAGAAGTTTCCACAGAGGCACATGGAGTCATGGACTCAAGCTGCTGGCAACCTTTAGAAACCAGCATAAGGGTGGTTCGGGCAGGGGCTCAGGAAGATATGTGGAGTCAGCCAAGGGGCAGGCCATGCTAGAACGCCACAGGTGGACAGAGCCAGGCCCTAAGCTGGAGAAGCACCTGCAGAAGGGGCTCCCGAGGAACAAGTAGCGCCGAACACCGGCTTGCAGTCAGCACTGCACTAGGCCTTGTGGAGGGCATCCAAGTGGCTGGCCACAGTCTCAGTCCCTCAGGAGTTTCGCGTCTGGTTGGAGAGATAAGGCTGACCACTTGAGCAGCACTTGCTGAACTCTGTCCACGTGGCACCTCCAGAGAGACAGCGGACCAGGCTTGAATCACAGCGGAACCACAGGGGCAGGGGTGGTGCAGACGGTGAGGGCTGAGCAAAGGAAGTGAGAGCTGAGCTCAGTCTTCAAAAAAGGAGAGGAAGAGACAGGGTGGAGGAGATGAGAGACTGCAGGCCGGAGAAGCTGCTGGTCTGAAACCCACCAAGGTCAAGGGTCTGGTCTGCCTAGTGACCCTGGCACCTACCCAGAGTGGGCATTCAGTAAAGGTGCGTGGCAATCAAATGCCCAGGAGGGAGACGGCAAGGAGGTGACCTGGCTGGCAAGTTTGTGGCATGAGGAAGAGGCTACCATGTTTGGAACAGAGACTGCGCTGGGGGAGAGTGAGGAAATGGTCAGCTCAGAAGGGTGGAGACGAGGCGTCGGCAGGTGGGAATGGCGCAGGTGGGAATGGCGCAGGTGGGAATGGTGCAGGTGGGAATGGCGCAGGTGGGAATGGTGCAGGTGAGTGCAGGGTTAATGGGGGGAGGGTCTGGTCCAAAGGAAAGGCTGAGGAGAAAGCATGTCTCCTGGCCCAAAAGAAACTGAGTGCATAGAGGTGGGGCTGGAGAGAGAAGGAGGCCCAGCAGTGGTGTGGGAGGGCTGATGCTTCCGCTTTGGACCCACAGAAGGGAGGGATGGGGATGGGGGAGGAAATGGCGCTCTGGAGCCACAGCTGGAGGGCGTCAGGGGGTCCATTCTGGTACCCGTTTGACACCAGAACGGCCATTCCAGGACCCTCCACACTGAGCTCTCAACAGCCACACAAAAGGGCCTTGTGTGGCAACGCTGGGAGATGCCCAGTGCGTCTTTATGCCACGGCCTCCCCCACCCTCGCCGGAGCCTTGGCATGAACATTGCTCAGGCAGGTGCAGAAGATGGGAAAGTGGGCTGGGGACCCGACGGGCACCAGAGGTCAGATGGAAATGGCAGCCTCCGTCCCGCTGCCTCCTCTCTGAGCCTCCCCTTAGCGCCTCGCCCTCCCTCACACTGCCCCCCCCCGCTGCCCCGCCTCTCTCACGGCGCCCCCCCATCACAGCCTTCTCCATTCTCTCTCCCTGTCTTCCTCTCTGTCCCTCCCCTTGCCGGGCTTCAGAGTGCTGTGGAGAGCCTAGAGACAGAGCTGGATTTATTCTTGGAGAATACATCCATGGCAGAGGGTACCACAGCAACAAGTTTCCATGGTGCTTGGACACAGGCAAACATGGCATATGGGAGAGATTACTGGCCTCAGAGTCAAAAGACCTGAGTCCCATCCCTGCCTGTCCTCACCGCCAGCGTGTCCTTAAGCAAGCAGGTCCACCAACTCACCAGCAGCCTGCCCCCAACAACACGTGTCAAGTCCCTGCTGTCAGCCAAGCACACAGGTACCCAAGGTGCAGGCCGGACAGTGCACCCATGGTTCTTGTCTTCACAGAACTTACAGCTAATAAATAGTAGGGCTGCTTGGAAGAATAGTGTGAGCTAAGGGGTCAGTACGGTGGCCAGTCTCCAGTGGGATTTCAAGAGGTGCTGTGCACAGGAGGTCTGCCAGGGCCCAGCGAGGAGCGTGCAGGCTGGCCTCCTCTGTCCCCTGGGACCAGTCTGCTGTGGCCCCCATTAGAATTCAAAGGTGGTGCTGAACCTCTAACCTTGCCTGCACCCTAGGGTCTGTTCTAGGTGGTTGGGAAATAGGGGACAACATGAAGTAGCAGAGCTTACCTACACAGGAGAGAGGACTCCCCAGCCTGGGAAGTCCCAGATGTAGGGACTTGGGTGTGTATAAGAGGGTGTGTTCCCGGGGGTGGTGGGAGGATATGCACCTATTTGGGAGAGGAGGAGAGTTTATTCAGAGCCCTGCCTTTGGGGGGCTTAGAAGCTAAGCTCCCTCTCCACTCCCTTTCTAGGAAAACAAGTTGGAAAAGCAAAGCCTGTGGACTTGGTGGGCACAGCTGCCAGGGGAACCTGGGGGGTGGGGGTGGGAGGGGGACAGCTGAGGCACTGAAAAGAGAGCCTCGTGGGGAACCGGGACAATGAGCTGATAGAAGGAGGGATGTGACGAGAAGGGGGACGGAGGGGCAGGCTGCCACGAGGGCTGCTCTCCTGGCAGCTCCCCAAGGTTAATTGAGGGGCACCAGGCAGCCTCTGCAACATTCCAACAAGACAGAGGCTGGCGTGAAAAGAGCATTTGCTGTGGGGAGAAGGGGCCTTTCTCTGCCCTTGGCTGCTGCCCTTTGTGGAGGTTCTTTGAGGCATGAGCCCTGCGCTACAGCACAGTGGGGAGGGCCGGGTGGATGGTGTGCCACTCAGCATCCGGGCAAACAGGCCACTCTCAGCAGACAAGAAGGGGTCAGTGGCTGGTTCAGCTGCCCTTGGACCCCGAGAAGATGGTAGCTGGGAAATCTCTGTACACGGAATTCCAAAGTCTGCCTCAGCCTCATGAATGATGGGCATTTAGAGAAGGGCCCCACGGGAGAGAAGGGGAGGACGCTGAGTGTCAGCTGAAGGTTGGGCAGGACCCTTGGCGAGGGACAGGAGTCTGCAGCATAGGGGAAAATTTTGACACTTTCGGGGCCCTGTGTCTAGGTTGAAGGGTTTGGCACAGTTGGAAATGCCAAGGCTTTTGCCATATGGTACGTTAATGCAGCTGAAACCCACATGTCTCTACAAACACACACAAGCAACACATTACACACACTCCTATTGCAAGGACACACACAGATGCAAAATCACACATTCAAAGACACACGAATGCAGGACATTCCTGCACGCGCACACACATGCAGAATCTCTCAGATAAGCACATATACATTATCTACAAAGTCCACACCCTCGTGAGCTGCTCATTCGGGCCTGTGTGTGCCACATCCTCATGCATCACAGGCTAACACACACTGACCCACGATTCATGTGCTTTCCCACGCTGGAACTCCTCAGTTGATGTCCCCAGAACACTCTTATCTTCTTGCCTAAGGCAGGTCCCATGGAGACTGGTCCACATGAAATCCACCTTCCTCACACTCACCCTGAGCCCGAAATCCAGGCTGCCCCGCGCTACACCCTGATTCTGGTCTCTGGGGTACCCAGCTCCCCACCCCGCACCTGCTCCAGACGCTAGGGAGCAGCCACCAGCAGGTGGCGCCAGCAGGAGCCTCATGTCACCAGGATTGGCGTTAATGAGGACAACTCCACATTTCTGAGCAGAAATGCGGTCAAGCCGGTGGATGTGTAACCTTCCTCACTGTGCTGGGGCCAAGCCCCGTGGATGGGTCCACCAAGAGCACCGGGCCAAAGAAAGCCACTCCTAAGAGAGAGAAGAGAGAGGACAGAAGATTCAGCCCCAGGAGAAGATGAGAAGCTGAAGATTAGAGATAGGAAAGAGGAGGGAGGGAACAGTGGAGCCACCTCTGTGGTCTGTCAGAGGTTTTGGGTGTGTGCCTGTGTTTTGTGTGCACATGTATTAGTGCTTGTGTGCCCATTTGAGTGCCGCACTGTAACACTGGGGAGTGCATGTGTGTCAGTGGATATGGAAGGAGTCAGTGTGAAGGGGCTTGAGAATGCACGGGTGTGTGTGCATGTGCTGCTGTGTGCTGCTGTGTGCTGCTGTGTGCAGCGGGACTTGGGAGGCAGTAAAGATGAAGCCGAGCAAACCGCAGCACCGCCAGCACCCCACAGACCACAGTTGTTAGCCTCCTCCCACACAGTCCCCACGCCACACACACTCCAGGGACACGCACACACTCTCACACCACCCACGCAGACAGGTGCTATGCCGCCACGTACAGACCTGCCCACCCACACACTTTCGCACATACACATGGGCCCATAGAGAGCCATGGGGAGACATATAGCTGGAGCAGTGACACACCAGCTCTGCATGTGCGTCGTGCACACGTGTGCACTCTCGCACGTCCTGCACTGTATCTGCAAATTCTCAGAGCCCCCACACTCCCAGGTTAGCAGAGAAGAGATGACTCTCCTGCCCTGTAAAGCATCCTAGCTTCGGAGCCTGGGGGGGGGGGTGGAAGAGAGATGTTTGAAAGCAGAGAGCCCCCCTTGCCTGAGGATAGGAGTGCAGGGGAGTAGAGGAGAGAGCAGCTTCTACACATCCCTCTGCCCCGGGTTGTCAGCAGTGGTGTGTCGGCTGAGTCCCTCAGCACTGTGGACAGGGCCTCGACAGCAGGGACTCCAGGACCCTGAACAGCTCTCAGGACATTGGTGCCCCCTTCTCTGCATCCAGAAGAGCAACTGAAGTCAGACACATCAAGTTGCAACCCCTTATCCCCTTTGGGAGTCTTGTAAACAGGGGAAAAATAGGGCCGTTGTGAGAATCCAATGACAGGAGACCATAACGCACCCAGCGCTGTGCCTGGTGCACCCTAGAGGACGCTGTCAATACAGCTGACAGCTGCTCTGGCTCCCAGCCCTGTGCATTTCCAGACGGGGAGGTGGAGTGTCTGTGCAAAGCACATGGATTCACACACAGACCTACCCGCCCACACACACAGCATTGCCATGTTGTAGAACTGTGAGCCAGGATCTGGGTTCAAGTCCCAACCCTGCCCAATTTGAGCCCTGGGACCTGAGTCTTAGTTTCTACTAACCTGGATTAATCACAATAATAATACTAACACAAATCGAGCTTCCCACATGCCAAGCCCTGTTACGAGCACTTTACAAAGATTAAATCCTTGAGTCCTCTGGGCGCTATGGAATGATATGTTACTGTGTCATTTTATAGAAGAAGTGAAAGCACTTGCCTAAGCTCACACCAGTGGCAGGAGCAGAGGCAGGGCTGGACCCCAGGCAGCCTGCTCCAGAACCCGCATGCTTGCCCGTGACACTGTGCCGCCTCCTTCACAGCATGTCACGTGCAGACAATGACGTCATGGGTACCAAAGGAGCTCGAGGACTGCACAGCATGATACAAATGTTCGGGTATATTGTTATGCGTCCCAGCCCGGCTCACGTATGAGTAATTGCACAAGAAGTGAGAACTGAGATGAAGACAGGAAACCGATGGGGACAGGTGCCATCTGGGACTGGCACATCACATTGAGAAGACAGAATTGGGTAGAGAATGGGCCAGCAGCCATGAGCCTCCTTGTATGTCTTCTGACTTTTTCCTTAGTCAGTCCATTACTAGGTGAGAGGCCAAACTATCAACAGTTTGTAGAAAATTAAGAAGATAATTTCAAGTCGCCTTGAAATCCTCCTCTTAATTATAATCGTCTCTCTCCCCAGTCCCTTTCCCCTCTGCACCTCCATCCACAGCCCTCAACCACGTTCTCCAGTGCAGAACATGTCCCTGCTCTGTGACACACTTGAGAATCACTGCCGTAGGAGGACCAGCGTGAGAGCCCAGAGTAGTCCCAGCACAGGTCCCAGAAGTGCAGCCAAGCCAGGAGGCCCCTGCAGATTAGAGAAGGTGCAGATTAGGCAGAGGAGACCTCTGGACACTCTCCTTGGTCCCCAACCTGACTCATCCTAATATGACATACAGCTCTCTGTAGAAGGTTCCCTGATGCTCAGAAAGGGACCATTTCACATATACGAAGAGGACAAACTTCATCTTTTTGGAAGCCCCGTGCCTCTCGTCCTTGGCTGGCCACCATGCAGGGCAGAACAGTACTGGCCAGGAAGGGAGGGTCTTTCAAACCCCTCACACCACCCCCCTTTCTTACGTTTTCCCAATCTTCCTTTCCTTTCCAGAATCCTGGGCCGTCTTCCCCTTCCCAGGGCCAGCCCCCTCCCCTCCCCTCCTTGCTGATGGATCCATTAGGACAGAGTGCTTTTCTTGTGTTCCTCAAGCTGGCAAACGATCTCAGGCGTTTAACAGCGATGGCTGTGAATCTGTCACCATTAGCAGTGCAGCGAAGGCACCCAAGGTACTCCAGGGCTCTATTTTGTTCTTGCTCCTCTTCCGTCTCCTACCGTGTTCCCTCCAGCTTAACCTGGGCCCACCACCGCCACTGCCTGAGACAGATGCAGTGGCTTCTCCTCCAAATCCCAAGGAACAAGCATCTTAAGGAGCCTCTACTAAATTAGAGGAGGAAATCCCAGCGAGCCTCAGAATAGTCTGGGTTTTAAAGAATTCTTATTCTATCATTCCTTCTGTACTCATGGCTAGGACAGCCTCACCATCTCCAGGAGAGGAGAGAAGAGGGGAGGAGATGAGAGTTGTCCCCAGAAGCTTCCCTATTCTCCCTACCTGCCACAGGCAGGCAGATGCCCAGCGCTCATGCTACCCACGTAGCACTTGCTGCCTGGAGCTAGTACTACCTGCTTCCTGCCATCGTCTTCCTTCTCCTTCCACCCTCTAAAGCTCTGTTTCTCCAAACACGGCTCCTGGACCACCCGCGTTAGAATCACCTGTAGCACGTGATAAAACCTCAGCTTCGGGGGCTCACCTCAGACCCACCCAAGACCTACGAAATCCGAGCCTCAGGGAGCAGAGCCTGAGAACGTGCCCCCTGCCAAGCCTCCCCACAGTGCAGGCACAGCCCTGGGAACCCCTGCCCTGGCAGGAGCAGGAGCCGTCCTCCAAAGCCACCTGGGTCGCTTTCTTCCCCGCACCCCTTCACCCCAGAAGAGTAACAGTCCTCAGACACACAAGCTCCAGGCCTTTTTCAAGAATCCCCACCGTAGGAGAACCTCTGCAATAGCCCGGGTTGAGATCGGGAACCAATGAACACAGGACACTGGTGGGGAACTGCGGGCCCAGTTCTGCCACTTACTCCCTCTGGGAACTTTGGCCAATCACCTTGCATGTGTGCCTCCATTGCCTTAGATATAAAATGGGCTTGACACTTGATTATGATATAAGGTTCAAGCAAGAAAAGTGAAAATGTGTTGACAGTCTAGAGCCTTGAATAGATGACGTGTGATTTTATTATTAGGTAGGAGATGCCTGGGAGGGAAAGACACAGTATCTATCAGGAGCTGCTGTCCCTGCCCTGCAGACCGGCAAGGGCAAAACACAAGCCGCTCGGCCGCCAGGGCCCACTACTTCCCGGGGGCTTTGCTCAGAGCTTGTGCTGAGCCTGGGAGAGGGAAAGGAGGCTGGGCTAGGAGTTCCACGTTCCTGGAAGAAGTCCCAGGGTCTCCTCGAGTGAGCCTCCCCTCCACCTACACCCCGTCTGCCCATCGGCCCCAGCCCCTCCCCAGGGCAGCAGGCCCAGCCCTCCGCATTAGCTTCTCTCCCTCTAATTACTCTTTACACACTCTGGCGCCAGGCCCTCCAACCAAATTACAATTGATTCTTCACTCCTCCTGGATCAATGCCATCGACCCTGGAACAAGGAGGACAAATCCAAACTCACCCTCTAGGAACCAAACGCCCACGGCAAAGCCCAGCAGAGAGACCTGCCCCACAAACTGTGAGTGTGAGTGTGCACACACAGGTGCACTCATTCTCTTGCCCAAGAAGCATAAGGACGAGCACGTGTGCAAAATGCACTGGGCCACACACAGGCATTCACATGTAGACGTGTAAATTAGTTCAGTACCCTCACAGAGCCACTCTTAGGCAGGTCTACATATGTGTACACAAAAACCACACACATCCACTCACACACAGGGGCACATACACATGCCACTGACTAGAAGCAGGCCCTTTGGGGGCCACAGAAAGCACTAGCACGTCCGGCCCCCTCTCCCGCTGCCTTCCTAGCTCTGCGCTCAGGAGCATGGCCTGCCTGTCATTCGTGGCATGAGGGACCGGCATGCCTGAGACACACACCTCAGAGCAGAGGCTCTTCAGCCAGTTGTGTAGCACTCCGGCGCGCCCTCTTCCGGGACATGCCCTGCCTGCCAGCCTCTTCAGGCTGTTGGAGAAACGCCCAGCCACTTCTCCACCAGACAGAGCCCATTATAACTCAGCTGGGCTCTCTCGACAGCTCAGTCCTCAGAGAAGCTGGGAGTACATCTGCACCTGAGGCCCCAAATAATTGGAAAGGAGGTGCCAAGCTTTACAGATGCCAATGCTGGGGGACAGCCACCAGCCCACTCCCCTCCAGCATGGATATGGGGGCGCAGAGAGAATGTCAAGTTAGAAGAGACAGTAGGCAGGTGGGACCACCCACCCAACGTGGCCGAGCAGATGCCCAAGGCCTCAGACTACACTGACCCTACCCACGGTTGAGTTCGTCGACTCTCCCCCACACACCCAGGCCAATGGCTTCGTGCCGGGCCCATCTCCAGGTCAAGTCACAGGAACACAAAACATTAGAAGGAGAAAAGCCCCGAGAGATTAAGTCGCCGCTGCCCATATTCTCTCAGTGCCCAAATTTCCTTAATGCCATTCTCAGAGAGGGGCTGTCATCATTCTGCACATGTTCACTGGGACACCAGGGGGAATGGAGAACTCCATCGTGCAGCCAGTGCTCCGGCCCAACAGCTCTAAAGTTCTCTCGAAATATCAAAGTCTCCCTCCCCATGATGTCCACCAACTGGCGTGAAGTAGAGGGAAAGCCATTTTTACTGCAAGGAGTTGGTCATTCTAATGAGCTGCCTAAGGAAGTGCCACTGTCTCGCATCTCTGCTCCGAGTTCTCCATGTGGGACTCCGCAGAGGCCAACAGGGAGACCCCGGGGGCAATCCAACCCTTGGGGAGGTGCAGGGGACTGGCCTCCGTCGCACAAAAGGAAGATCTTGAAAGAGTCAGATATCTGTCAATCTATGGAAGAAGTCCATGCAGTTTGAGTTTTGTGTCTAATTTTAGTCTACCAATTTCCCTATGTGACAGTGGGGAAGTTCTTGGGTCTCACTAGGCCTGAGCTTCCCCCAAAATAAGACGAGTTAATAGAATTACAGCCGATAATGATAGATGTCTAAGGTCTGAGGAGGACACTTGCAGTGCTGTGCGTGGTGTGCCCACGTGAACGCCCCCAGGCCTTGGCTCCAGCATTGGATCAGAACCCCAGCACAGAGAGCAGACAGACGTCACTGTCCTCGCGAGCTCTGTGTGCCTGGCTTGAACCTCCTCTGTGTAATCCTATTTCCACTTCTCACAGAGAGCTTTTCCAGCCTTTCCTTGAGGGCTTGAGGACCATGAACTTTGCCCCCACACTCCCCACCCCACTAGCTGTCACTGCTTGCACTGAGGAAGATCTGCCACTCCGCAGTCCCTTGCAGGCCAGAGCGAGAGGGGGTGGGTCTGTGGAGGGGATCCTCTGGGAGATCCTGTGGTGGCTCTATCCTCCTCCCTGTCCTTCCCACCACCCCAACATCCACACGGAAAGATTGAGAAGCATTTCCCAAACCCCTTGTGGCTGTCTCTGGGTGTGCATTAGATGCCACCAGTTGCATGCACTCACACAAGATCCGGAGCACAGACAGGAGGGGAGGTGCTCTTCCTGCAGCCCTGGCTGTTGGTGCTTATCAAGGTCAGAACAGCTTGCAGGAGTTCCCAGTGTTCACTCTTCATTTTCTAAGTTTTGAAAATGGTAGCAGTAGCCTCTTCATCTGAGAGCCTAATCCCTGGGTTCCGCAGTCCCCTCTCTCATCTCCAGGCTTCCAGAAGCTTCTCTGGGTCCAGAGCACCTCCAAGCAGCTGGGACTACAAGCACACACACCACCATGCTGGCTGATTTTTTAGTGGGCAGTGGTGGTGGTGGTTGTTGTAGAGACTAGATCTCACTGTATTGTTCAGGCTGGTCTCAAACTCCTGGCCTCAAGGGATCCTCCCACCTTGGCCTCCCAAAATGCTGGGATTACAGGTGTAAGCTTTCACACCTGGATGGCTTCCCTAATTCTGTGTTGTTCTGGGAGTCATTCCAGTAGCCCCGACCCGCTTCTTCTGCCCTTCCAAAGACTACAAGCCCCAAAATTTGTGTATTCAATCCCTTTCCGCTTGAACTATCTAGAGTGGAGAGTTTTCCTTCCCTGCACCTTGACATGCAAGATGCAAGCTGGGATAAGAGCAGTCACTGTGTCAACTTCATTCAACAGACACTTAATGAGTGCAAACCATATCACTTGGCGCTGTGCGAGGCACTGCGGCTGTAGCGACCATGGAGACAAGGAAGCCACGCCAGCAGGTGAACAGAGGTCTGAACAGAGTGGCAGGGATGGGGATGGTGAGGGCAGCGTCCCAGGCTCCACCCAGTCAGCCCAGCTCCAGGGAGAGAGGCCCGTGCAAAAGGCATCCTTCCGAGTGAGTGAGTGGGCTGAGTGCTGGCTTCCGGGCTCACCCAGAACTCGCACTCTCTCCAGGGCTCAGTTGCTTTGCTTCACTGCCACAGAACCCCTCCCCTTTGCACTTTTTGTCCCTCACCCTTCCAGACTCAGGGAACATGACCTCTCCCAGGAGGTCCTCCTGGCTCTCCTCCCTCAGGGTCTCTGTTCTGTGCTTCATAGATTTAATTCACATGATTCTCATCCTAGCATTTCTTCCATTTGTCTGTGCACAAGTGCGCACACGCACACCACTGCAGTAAGCTATTTGTCTCAGATGGGCTCCCAGGTGCTGAGCCCGAGATGGGGGTCCACATGCCGGGACTTATGGAGGGAGGGCTCCCAGGAGGAACCCCGAGGAAGTGAGGAAAGCAGATTGGCAGTGCAAGAAGCCCAGGAAAGACGTAGTTTCATCTGAAGTCCAGCTTCTGTCTGCCCTCCCCGGAGCCCCAAAGCGTGAACAGCACCCCAGACTCATCCCACCTTGAGGAAGAGGGCTGGCCTGCTGTAACCTGCATCACGCATTTCCCCGCGGGGAAGGGCGCAGCCAGGGCTCAGAGAGCAGCGTGGGGAGGGCTGGGGCAGCCCAGGAAAGAGGCCTGGGAGGAGCACTACTGAACGAAGAATAAAATAGAAATGCACTACAGCATTCCCAGAGAATAAGAATCAGACAGAATGGGGTCACGGGACAGTCAGTAGGTTCCTGATCCAGTTGTCTTTCTCCCCTACCAGCTGAGCCAGAGCTGGGGCCAAGCAGATTCCCACTAAGATGGCACATGGTCACAACGAAGAACTGTTTGTGCTTGCAGGTGTCTGGGGATTAATAATGAGCTTATTAATTAAGCAACATAAAGCCACGGGGCATTTTTGTTTGTTTGTTTTGTTTGAGACAGAGTCTCAGTCTGTCGCCCCGGCTAGAGTGCAGTGGTGTCATCATACCTCACTGCAACCTCAAACTCCTGGGCTCAAGCCATACTCCTGCTTCAGCCTCGCAAGTAGCTGGGACTATAGGCACATGCCACCACACATGGTTAATTTTTCTATCTTTAGTAGAAACAGGGTATCGCGCTTGCTCAGGCTGGTCTTGAACTCCTGAGCTCAAGCGATCCTCCTGCCTCCGCCTCCCAGAGTGCTAGGATTACAGGCATGAGCCACCGTGCCCTGCCTCATGTTTTTTATTATATGCCACAAATAGAGCTGTTCTTCAGGTGCCCGTGGATTCTGCATTGTGCGATGGCAAGGAGTGACAAGGTCACAGTGACCTGATGCCTCGATTCTGTGCCCGGGGGAGTGACATCAGGGCGATGCGCCTCTTTCCTCGAGGTGGATCTCCAGTGTGGTTGTCAGTATTGTTGTTTCTTCACCTCTAAGCCAGAAATCCTGACTCCTACACCCCCTACAACAGCTTCTGGGGGGGCCAGTGCCACCAAACCAGCAAAGGAGGTTCTCCGGGGAGCTCCGCAGAGCTCTCTTCCAATCTTCTCTCAGCCCCACTCTGTTTCCCCGCCCTCCATAGCTGCCTTTTCTTCTGGCCCTAAAGGAGCAGGTGGTGATTCTTTTCAGAGTGGAATTGGCCCAGGAAAACATCTACTCTGGCCAAGAAGAGAAAATGACAGCAACAGGTCGCAGAGAATCTGTTTCTTTCTGGACACATTGGATGCTAGAGCAGTGAAACCCATGCCAGGTGCCACCAGCCCCAGGTCCCTCTTGTATGTCCCCTCCTGGCCCAAGAAGACAGGACCCTGTGGCTCCCTGCTCACTAGGCTTGGGTGGTGCAATATCCTGATTTGCGGTATGAGCAGCCACAAAATTGGGTCTTATTGACATGGTAGTTAATGAGCCGGGGCAGTACAGGAAGGGGCACATTTTATGTACAGCCAGGAGCGCTGCCCACGTGGTGAAAAACTGCTGAAAATGAAAGTTCAGCCGGGCACAGGGAATTAAGGGAGACATGGATGGCGGGGGCAGGAGGGCATGGTGGGGGCAGAGCAGACACAAGCACATAGTCTGCCTGAATCAGTGGCTAAAATCTGCCCTATTACCTTCCCTGCCCCTCGCATCTCCAGGAAGTATCTCCCAACTTACCTTCGGGGCATTGCTCCTCCCATAAACACACCATTGGCTCTCCTCAAAGATTGCTCAAAAATACTCTTTTCTTGTCACTTAAGCCATTTTCTTGAGCAACTCTCAAAAACTGGAAATGCAAACAACTCGTGAATTCTAGGGTCTTACAGAGGTTAGGCCACCCACTCCCTCACCTCTGGAAACTTACGCATCCTAGAACATTGTGGCTCCTGTTCCTATGCATGAGTCCTGTGAGCGTAGAAGACAATGCTTGGCCGGGGACCTGGAGTCCTGCAGCCCTAAATCCTGTCTGCCCCAGCCACTCTTGGTCCCCATCTCAAGCCCTGCAGTGCTCCAGCAGAGACAGATGTGTGGAGGACAACATCAGGCCAAAGCATACTCTTGAAGTCTGTGCTGAAAACCCCAAAATGGCCCCCAGTGAGAAGCCTAGACATATAGGGGTCTCCCCTGGCCAAGACTAGAGGCAGGGTCCTTCCTTCCTCTCTCCAGGTCTGCACCTGCTTGGCCCGAGAGAGGAGGGGACCCGAAACAAAGCACACCGTGAAGGAGAAGCTTTCCTTCTTTAGGCCGAGTCTAGGGCCCCGGCCAGGAACCGTAGGTCAGGACAGTTCCCAGCAGAAGGAGAGAAAGTTCTAGGCCGCCGACTGAGGGAGAGAGGCCAGACCTACAGCACCTTGGCCCAAACCATTCCTGCCTCAGCCCATGGAAATCCGTCTTCTCTCTGCTTGTGCACGAAATGAGGGTGGGAACAAGGGAGGAGGGAATCCAAGAGCTTCCCCCAGGAGCCAAGGCCTCAGGCCAAACTGGGGCCTCACGTGAATGTGCTGGGAATCTGCCTGTGCTTCCAGGGTGCTCAGGGTCCTCTGCTCTCACCTGAGCTAAGAGTCTGAGAGGCCAAATTATTGGTGCTGTGGGAGCCTTCAAATGGTGTTTCCTGTGGGTGTTATTTCCAGCCTAGTGTTGCAGGAGCATCGCTCTGCCTGGTGATTACTATATTATTATAAATTAATCATAGGCTAACGATACACCCTCACCTGCTTCCCTCCTCAGGCTGCACGAGATCCCACCTAAAGCCTGAAGTACCCACCAGCTGCACCCCCATCCCACCCTCATCCCCACATCTGCAGCCCTGTCCCACCCTCAGGGGCCAGCCCAGCAGTCAGCACCCTCCCCACAGACAGTCAGAAGAGGGCATTTTCTTGTGCCCCTGTTCTAAGCTGGCAATGTCCACAGCCAGGGCTCAGAGCCCACAAGTCTTTGTGGCCCATTGACCCCCCTTTCTTACCCTCAGATGACAATGGTCTTGGAGGAAAAGTGAAGTCCCCAAAAGATGACAGGTAGTTTAGATGGTTTGTTGGCATCCAGAGGAAGGGGAAGAGGATGGGGCTGTGGTTATCTGGGACTTGCTAACTCATCCAAGTGCTGATTCAGCACGACTTTACGCCAGGCATTCATTCATTCCCTCGTCCCCTCATTTAATAAATGCTTGTTAAGCCTTTATTCAGCAAGTGCTGTTTAGGCAAAGTGAACAAGACAGACCAAAGTCCTGCCCTCAGGGAACTCCAGTCCGGCCACAGCTACCATGCCAGGCCCGGGGAGACGGCAGTGAAAGGTCGTGGTCCTTGAACACTCAGTGAGGACAGTATCAACCAGTCATTTAAGGGCATGGTCTGATGCCTGCTGGTGTGCTGACTTTACAAGGAGAGAGACATAGCCCAGAGACAGAAGACTTACCCCCGACCTCAAGGACCAGAGGATAGTGGGAAAGAAGTATAAACAAATACAAAACAATTGATCAGGTACCAAAGAACCAAGGGAATATGCCACTGAGACGGGCCCGATGAAGCAACCAGGGAAGATGTCACTAAGCGTATTAGCACTTGTTTCAGGAGTCAAGCCCCTCGCCTGTGGTTTATACTCTGCCCTTGCAGTCTTGTTCATGTCTTTCAGGAGTCTTTCTGTGCCATGAGGCTACTTGTGCATGCTCACCCACAACATGAGCAAGGCATAGAACATGCCCAGACATCAGGTATAATATTCTGGGCTTGATAGTTATTAATGGGTTACCATGATGAGAAGAAAGAGGCTGGGGTGGTGGTGATATTGGAGATAAGGGGTTTCCCAGGCCTGGTCACCTGGAGAGGATGTAGGCATATGCAGAGCCCAAGCCACACAAAGTTGTTTGCAAGACATGAGCACTACAGAGAATTCATTCACCTTACTCATCTTGGTTGCCTCCGATGGGCAGTCTACAGTGTGGCCCCCGATGCTCCAGGCCTCCCGGTATTCACATGCCTTTATATAGTCCCTTCCTTAGGGACTGGGCTGACTGGTGTTACCAATAGAATCCTGTGGAAGTGATGGTGTATAACTTCCATTGCCGGACCATAGAGGCATTGTGCCTTGGTCTCCTGGATTACTCACTTGGGAGAAGTCATTGTGAAGCTATGAGGACACTTCTGCAGCCCTGTGGAGAGCTCCTCATGGAAAGGAAGTGGGAACACCTACCAAGAGCCAGCACCACCTTGCCAGCCACATGAATTAGCCACCTTGGAAGCACATACTCCAGTCTCAGTCAAGCCTTCAGAGGACTGCAGGCCAGGCTGATGTCTGATTATAGTCCCATGAGAGACCCCAAGCCAGGACCACCTAGCCAAGCCACTCTTGAATTCCTGAACCACAGATACTATGAGAGGTAAGGAATAGGTATGGTTGCTTTAAACTGCTAAGTTTTGGGATAATATGCTATTAATATGTAGCAGAGATAACTAATACATATCCCCAGCAATGATGTAGTTCTTAGAATACAGCAGGTGCATGGGTAATGTTTGCAGAATGAACAAATGAATGAAGCTTCTAGCAGAGGGGCTATACGTCAAATATTATGACTATTGGGAGGAGAGAGGGAGTGGGTGGCCATGGCCAGGAGAACCAATATCAAAAACTTGAAAAGTTAACATAACTTAACCCATAAACGTGGGTATTCAAGAAATGTCATAACACTTCATTTTCTTTAAATCAAAATAAATTGACTTCAAGTCATTACTGTTACCCAAGACCCCTCTCTACCCCTACCTCAACCTCCCTCAAGAACCTGGGAAAGAGCCTCTACTCTCCAAGCCTATTGTGGTCACCTCTGATACCTGCAAAGTCCACACACCATGATTCCTTAAAGTCAGGTTGCCTACAGCTGTAAGGACTTTCTTAGGAGTCCTAGGGTCTAGAATAGTCTCTTAGAAACACAATAAATCCATTCCCTTCTGAGTCCTCACATTGCATTCATCCATTCAACAAATATCTACTGGGTGCTATATTAGCCAGTGTTCTCTGATAAACAGAACAGGATCTGTGTATGAGTGTGTGTGTGTGTGTGTACAAGTGTGTGTATGACAGAGAGAGTGTGAGTGTGTGTGTGTATGAGGGTGTGTGTGCAGAGAGAGACAGAGAGAGATTTATTTTAAGGGTTCATTTTGGTTCATGATTCTGAAGCTGGCAAGGTCTGTAGCACAGGCCGGCAGGCTGGAGACCCAGAGAAGAGCTGGTGCCATAGCTCAAGTGCAAAGGCGGTCTGCCAGCAGCATTCCCTCTTCTTTGGGGGAAGTCGAGTCTTTTTTCTCTGAAGGCATCCAACTGATAGGATGAGGCCCACACACATTACAGAGGCAATCTGCTTTACTCGGAGTATACTGATTTAAATGTTAATCTCATCTAAAAAAGTACCTTCACAGCAACATCCAGACTAGTGTTTGACCAAATATCTGGGTACCATGATGGAGCCAAGTTGACACATAAAATTGACCGTCACAGATGCCATTAACTGATGCGGGAACTGGGGGTATAGCAGCGAGTCAAAACAGACAGATGACAAAACCTTTGGTCCACTGGAGATTTTGTATTCTAGGGATGGGAAAATGATAATAAAGGAATAATCAGATACATATATTTAGGTAGTTCTTATGCCAAGAAGAAACATAAATCAGGTGAAGTGGAAGAAACGCACGAAGGTCACCCTTTCAGGCAGTTTGGTCAGGGAAGGTCCCCACAGCGTGTGAGCAGAGACCTAAATGGAGCGAAGAAGCCACTGGACTGTCCAGGGGAACAGCTTCCAGGCTGAGCAAATGGCAAGTTCAAGGCCCCTCTCGCCAGGGCGGCTGAGGATGTGCCCTCTACTCCCCAGCATGGGGAATTGCTGCCCTCAGGAGTTCCGTCTTTCCACCTCTCCCCACCCCAATCCCTCCAAGGAGCCCAGACTTCGAAAACAAAAGCCAGGAAGGGAGTTCATCTAGGAGTAACTTCTCTTTTGTTGACACAGACCTAATCCACCTAAGCAAGAGAACCAACGTACAAGACCTGCTACTTTCTTGCAAAGGGCTGGGGTGGGGAAAATATAAATAGACCAAAAATTGATTTCTCAAAAAATCAAATAGCCACAGGACCAGCAACTACCCATCACACCCTGTGCCCAGCTGATTTCTCAAGGCAGATTTCTGGGTGAGGGGAAGCAGGAAATCTCCCGTTTTTAGAACTCTCTGATTCAGGAGAGCTCACAAATTTCCTTACAAAAACTAGAGAAATTCTTCTCCCGAACTATCAGATTTCCCCAAGAAATCTAACGTGGGCTGGAAAAGCAGGGTGGGAGCGGCAGCAGGATGGCTCTCCACCCACACCAGCCCAGACCTGGAGCCGGGGGCTCCCTGGAGAGGCAGCTCCTGGAGCTCGGCTCAGCCGGCTCCAGCCTGTGGCCAGGCCCTGGGAGCCCAGCGGGAGCTCCCGCAAGCCAACCCCAGAGAAGCCTGAGGCCACGGGAACCACTCCCCAAGAGAGGGAGGAGTCAGTGAGGGGCTCGGCTGAGCTGCTGTGGGCTTGAGACAGGAAAGCTGGAGCAGGAAGAGGTGAGTCTCCCCTAAGAGCAGTGAGCTTAAACCAGAGACCTGCTGCGGGGAGGGCTGGGCAGCTCCAGGCCACATAGTTTTGAAGAGGTCTTGGTTCTGCCCCCTCCCCCTCTCACGCTCCACATACAAAGCCCCTGGAGAAGATAGTATCTGGGAAATTGAGATCAATTCAGTTCAACAAACCTGTGTGCATTAAATTTTCTTCTCTGTGCTAGGTACCCTGCCAAGTGCTGGAAATGCCAAGAGGAATAAAATGCAGCCTGCCCTGTGTAAGCTTATCCAAGGTTATGGCATGATCCCCGGTGTGCCGAGGGTACGAGTAAGGTATAATGAGGGCACAGAAGAGGAAAAGATTAATTCTACCTGGAGGTTGCAGCACGAGGAAGGGAGGAGGCAGATTTCTCAGAGAAAGTGACACGTGACCTTGGGGAGTGAGCTGGGGAGGGTGCGAGGGCCGGCAGCAGGGCAGGGTGTGCCATACTCTAGGGTGTCTCCAGGGCCAGACAGAGGGCAGGAGGTGGTGAGGGAAGTGGGCGCGGACTGGCCTAGGAACAGACCTGTGCTTCCGTGATGAGGGGCTCTGGGAAGGGCTTGGCCTTCATCCTGTAGGCGGCTTGGACGTGGACCTGCAAACTCTTTGAGAAAGGCACCCCTGGCATCGGCAGGGTGCAAGGTGAGGGATGCGTGAGGAAGGAGCAATGATGAAGAGGGAACCCAGACGTCACCAGGAGTGCAGGCCACGGTCCGTATGGGAGGTGTTGCCAGCCCCTGCTAAGGTGATGGCCCAAGGACGGGGAAGAGAGGGCAGATTGAGGGAGGGCTCAGGCGTTTGTGAGGCTGGGGGCACAGCTGGTCCAGGTGGCTGCAGAGATGGAGAGCTCAGGCATCGACGTGGAAAAGAAAGGGCCAGAATGAGTGTCCTGTGAGGGCAGGGCTGGCTTGCCTCACCCAGCCTTAGCACAGCCATGGACATGCCGGAGATGCTCGGTGGCCAGTGTGGGCCTAACGAGAGGAAGAATAAATGCACAGTGGTAGAAGAGAAGAAGTAACAGTGAACTCACCTGGCGCGTCGCCCTGCCAGGGACGGCCACAGTCCGTAACAGGGCACTTCCCGCTCGGCAGCCCCGAGGGAAGTATTTCTAGTCGGTGGGATGTGCCACTTGCTCTGCTCCGCTGCAGGCCGAGCGGGGCCCAGCGTGAGCGTGAGCGTGAGCGCAGATCCTGGAGTGGGACGAGAGCTGTCAGGAGGCAGAGGGCACAGCGACAGCGACAGCGGCAGAACAAGGGGAGGAGGACAGTGAAGGAGCTGAAATCTATTAACAGCAGGAAATCCATAACTGGGTCTGAGGCCAGGAAAAGGGATTTGCAAAGAAAATTCTATTCAGGGTGTATTTCTTCCTTATCTCAGTAAATGGGCTGCCGAAGTGGTATTGCTCTGTATGAAAAGCCTGCTGTCCTTTTAAAATTGCACCCAGACACCCGTGCATTCTATCTGCTGTGTGTACATAAAGAGAGAAACCTATCCGCAGCTCCCATTCACAAATGCAGGGCCTCACGCTCGGAGCCAGGCAGGTGGGGGAGTGGATTCTGCAGGGTAGGCACCTCTCCCTCCAGCTGGGCCGATGCTCCACTTGCGGACTACCCTGAAACTTGTGCTTCTGGATAAACCCCACTCCTTCCTTTTTAAAAGACTTTCTATTTATTTTGAGATTATTTTACAGCAAAATTGACTCTTTTTTCTATTGGTCTCTAGCTCTATGAATTTTTTCTGTGCATGGAGTCATGTAACCACCACTAGATCAGGATATAACAGCTCCATCAGCCCAAAATACTCCCTTGAGCTCCCCCTTCATTCCCCAGCCCTCACCCAATCCATAACCCCACAACCATTGATTGTTTTCCATCACTATAATTTTGTCTTTTCCAATATCGTGGACAAATGGAGTCGTCCAGCACATACGCTTCTGAGACTGGTTTCTTTCTCGTTGCGCACTGTGTCTGCAAGATTCGCCAAGCTATTGCCTCTGTCCCAGCTCGTTCTCTTATCCGTGGTCCGGGTGGGCATGTTTTGGTCCCTTGCCCCTTGGGCTACTTCACAATCCTTGGTGCCTCTTTCACAGAGTGGCCAGCAAAGCAAGCAGGGAAGACACACTCTGGCTTCCCATCTCCCTTCATCACGTAAGAATGGATCGAGTGTGTAAACCAGAGCCAAGTCTGAGTCTGCTGCTGACTGAATGAAGCCCCCATTGGCCAAGGGACCCCCGGGAAACCTTAAAACTGAGCTCCATCCATGACGCCTGGGAGGTCAGACGTGCCTCGTCATACTCCTCCCCTGCTAACAGCCATCAGCCTTTTCTTCTTTAAGGGCTAATCTGAAACCAATCTCACCATCCACTCCTCGCCACCTGTGGTTTTGGCACTAGTAATAACCAGCACTCTCTCCTGATAGAGACCACCAACCATGGAGCGATTTTCACCAGTCCACGGGGCATGTGCAGGGAAGGCTTCTGTGTCCTCCGCTTCACCTGTCTGACATCAGTGGGTGGCCGTTTCTGAACTTGGACCCCTCAGAGGGGAACAAGCTCGATTGTGGGTGCACATGTTTCTCCTTTCATAAATATTCATGACTTCTCCTCTAGCTTGTTAAATATGTATATTTGGCCATCAGGACTCAGTATAAATTCCTGTTCCCATTGCCCCTCCTTCCAGGCACGTGTTCCTGGTGTCTGGTGGGACGCTGCTTTCCAGCCTGTCGGAATGGCCACTAGCAGGCTGCAACCCTTTATAGAAATAAAGCTGTCCTTTCCAAATTTATGAACGGCGCCATATCTTCAGTTAACAAGGTCTCCCATGAGTCCACGTGTTGCATGACTGGGGTCTGCAATCCCTGCCCTCGTGCAGCTTCCCTTCCACAGGCGGAGACAGGCGGTGAATAACACACATGCACATCAGTGGCGTGGTGTGTTAAGAGGTGGGTAGTGTGATGGGGAGAAAATAGAGACAGGCAGGAGGAGTCAGAAGTGTGGCAAGGGGCGTCTCACTGGGAAGGAGACACTCAAGCAAAGCCTTGAGGAAGGGGAGGGAGCCTCACCACTGGGACCCCAGGGAAGGGAGGGCAGCAGACCCTGGTGGAGCAAAGTAAACACAATACTATGGGGTTTGGGGAAGAAGGCGCTTCTCCAAGACTAGGTGCTCAGCCACCACCATGCCTCCCCAGTTCCTTCTGGCCGCGACATTTCAGAGCCTCCAGGATGGCTGCCTCGTACTCACCTCTCCATAGCCAAGCCCAGAAGAGGTTCCTGAAGCCAACTCAAGCAAACGCTCCCAGCGGAGAGCCCGAGGCAGGCATGCCGAGCCCTCCCATAGCTACGCCCGCCCTCTACACAGCCTCACAAACCAGGGCCCTCACCCAAGACTCTTCATTCTCCTCCCAGGACACTGGCATTCTGGCCACACTCTGCCAGCCATGCCCTGAGCTGAGGAGTCCACAGGGGGATGTCAGGGACCAGGCACGGCCTGAGTCCTGGGGCACAGCCTCAAGGGGCTGGGGGAGTTGGGACGCCTGAGTCAAGCCCTGCTCCCAGAACCAGCAGAAGGACGCTAATCCACGTCGGTCCCACTGGCCAGGGTTCCAAATCTCATTAGCATTTACAAAAGTGGAATTAATCTTCCCGTAGTAATCTGGTCGTTACTGATTTTTTAACTCTTGTCTTATAAAGACAAATAAAGTGCCTTCAGCAGCACAGATGTTCCCAGAGGTACAAAAAACAGGGTGCAGGGGAATGGCACACTCAGATGGGATCACAGACCATCTTGTGGCTCCATCAGCAGGTTCTGGGTAGGAAGTCAGACTCGAGTTATGAGCCCTTCAACTGCTCATAACCAGGGAGGACCCCCAAAGAGGACAGAGACCCAAAGCCCCAATGCCCCAATTTGGCCCATCTGCAGCTGGTGGAGACAGCTCTGATTCATCTAAGTCACATGCAAGTTAAAAATAAACATCAATAACCAGAGGCTTGGAGAAAAGAGATGACAGTTTGAGACGCAAATGAAGTGGGAAGTCCAGGCGAGGAGACTCCCAAGCCTCTGAGCCACTGCGTATTCACAGCCTGCAATTTGGAGACCACCCCCTCCCGCCTCCAC
Organism: Eulemur rufifrons; assembly: GCF_041146395.1. Lineage (NCBI taxonomy): Eukaryota > Metazoa > Chordata > Mammalia > Primates > Lemuridae > Eulemur > Eulemur rufifrons. The sequence continues at coordinate 6,114,397 of NC_090988.1, read as the reverse complement.
AACTCTCAGGACCAGACACAGAACATCAGCTGCTAATTTGTCAGTGCGGAACTGTGATGGCTTCTTACACCTGGTGCCTTCCTGGTTAGCAAGGGTGTACTGGACAAACCTGGGCCTTGGTGCTAACAGACAAGGGCTCACGTCCACGAGTCACTCGCCACCTCCTGCGCCTCAGTTAAAGGTGATGCAGGCACAGCACCGCAGACACCTGGGACAGAATAGGTGTTCGACGAGCAGCTTGCTATTCATTCATCTTCTGCTTCCCTCAGAAGACAAAATCCAATGTTTAGAGAAATTGGTTTAAATGACAGAAGATAAAAATCTTGATTAAGCACCAAGCATGAGAACTTTCTCGTACTAAATCAGGCACCAAGGATGCTACAGGAATATATGAGGTCCTTGAAATATATATGAAATAATAAATTCCCAACTCTCACCCACATAGAGCTTAAAAATCTAGCAGGGGTGTTTATAAACAAGCCACTGTGCGCGAGGGAAGTAGCTGGTGGAGACTGCGTTACCTCCTTTATGCAGATCTCGCTGCTGGCTTCCCTTCCGTCCTGCCCGGAAGCAACGGCAGGATGGGGGAGCCTCTGCTTGCACGCCAGGCATGTCTACCTACGATCTCGTATCGGATTCTCACAGCCACGCTACAGGGATCAATATTCTCATTTTCAGATGGGCCAATGGGAACTCGGCTGAGCTGGGTAATTTGCCTAAGACTGGATTGTCTGGGATTCTAAGCCACGTCTGCCAGCCCAGAGCCCTGTTCTTGCTCTCCCAGCCCAGTGCTGCTATCAGGAGTACCCTCGGCCCAAGCCTGGGGACCTCTTAGCCAGAAGAGTCCGTGATTCACTAACTCGTTGCATTGCTGAGCATCTGGCCCCTCTCCTGGCGGAGCTCTTGACAAGTGCCTCTGAGGTCCCATAACTCTTCCCTCATTAGCAGGCGCTCCCTGAGCCTTTGCTCACGTGCTCCATCAGCTTGCAGTGTGCCCTTTTCTACTCAGCTCCTGAGCCTAAGGGCCAGCTGTCATTGCAGGCCCTGGAGGGGCAGGGTGGCCGGGCAGGGCTCAGCCCACTGTCCCACTGCCTCCCTCTGTGGGGGCCGGGTCACCCCCAGCACAAGGCAGACAAGGCCAGAAACATTTAGCCACCGAAATATTATCATCTTCTGGGTCCTGGTACGGGGGGATCCGATGCAGCAATAGGCTGATTAGGAAGGCTGCATTAACACCCAGTCAAAACAGCTCCTTAAAACAAGCTTTGACAAAATTGTCACATTAGATGTATCTGAATAAAGTCAGCCAGGCGGCTGGCAGAGCACAATTCTACATCATTTTGACAGCCTGCATTAAGAAGCTGCAGGCACCACCGGGAAATTACCTCCAAGCTAAGCCCAAATTATAGCCAGTGCAACATAATCAAGCCTCAGTGGGGTGAGGGGAGGCCAGGGAAGGGGCTTCGAGGGCAAAGAACGGACATTCTCCTCTCCTCTCCACTCCTGCCTCAATCAGCACTAGAGAGAGGTACTACTGTCTGGTTGGGAAGAAAAATGGTGTCTGTGCAGTTAGGGGAGAGCCTTCCCCTCCCTCTGGGCAGGAACCTTCCCACACCCGCATTTCTGTTGGGTCTCCGTGGCAGGAGGCTGACTCTGTGTCCCGCCTCCTGCTTCCGATGGGCTTGTCCATCTTGGGGGGGTCCACCTCCCCTCCCAGGTCCTCCATTTTCTTTCCTGGGAAAAAAAGAAAAAGAAAAAAACACTGGAATCAATGTTTTACAAACTGTGTTCCTTAGATTTGCAGAAGACATCCTCGAGATGATCGGAGGGGAGGGTGGAGTGGAGAAGGCAGAGTGTTTTACACCCTCAACTGCAGATGAGCTGGGACTGCGCTGTTTTTGCCTGTTACATACACCGAGGCTCCAGGGAAGACACCTTTGAAGGAAGGGTTCTGTTGCTATTAATAATATTTTTTAAAAAAGGAAGGAGAGAAGAGGAGAGAAGGAAGGAAAGAGCAGAAGGAAAGGAAGGAGGGGGGAACCACCAGACTTCTAACTGCTCTAGTAGTCTGCGCTGAAAAAGTCCCGTATTCCAGTGCTCACGGTGGGCCTTCCCCAGAAGTAACCATCCTCATAGTGGCAAGTTCAAATGCAAGTGCAAGTTCACTGTGCATCGGTGATCCCTGAATTTCCCCGGATGGGGTGATCTGATGGCCGAGTCTTCTCACCCCTGGAAGAGGAGGGGAGGCCAGGAGAGCTGGAGCCTCAGGGCTCCCACTTACCCCAGCCTCAAAGGGTCAGTAGGAGACTGAGCTCAGCGGTCTCCACTCCCACCCCGCAGGGTATCACCAATGCACTCTGACCTCTGACCGAGCAGCTTTGCAGAGAGAGACCAGGGGAGGGGGAGGGTATGAGAACTCCTACTAGTCATGATGCTAATTGAGCAACAGCTAATTGGAAAATGTTGGATTTTATTAAGAGCTCAGATTTATACGGTTGCAACAGGCACCAACATAATAACAATCATCTAATGGGCACTTTGGGTTCTTTCCAGAGTTTCTCTCCTCTCTCGCCGGCTGTTAATGTGCAGGAAGGAGCAAGCCAGTGAGTAGATGAGGGCAGGGGAGCCTCCCTGTGGCGTGGGCTGTGCAGCGGAGATGCAGGAGATGGGGCTGGATGCTCTGTCTGGACTCTTTCCGTGTTGTGTCGTGGTGAGAAGCGCTACTGGGGAGAGGGCTGGTGAGAGGTTCTGACTTTTCTGCACTTCAGGATTTCTGAGATTGGGAAGGCAGAGAGCTAAACAGAAGGAGGATGTTTTCCAGCCCCAAAGACAGAAGGAGGCTTCACACCTATCCTAATGCCACCAACTAGTAAAAAGCTAGTGGAAACAACAGGAACAAATGGGTTTTAGCGGAGCTCCACAGCCTCCCATGTGTCCCGGTGGAGCTGGGAGCTGCAGTTCTCAAGGTCTGTGTCAACCTGAAGTGCTGGACCACACTCGAAACTTGGGGAAAATTCCAGTCTACTGGCTTAATTTCCATACCCTGCAAAGAGAAGGAAACATCACCTTTACAGGAAACAGTATAAAAAGTAAAAGGTGACTTAGATCCTTTGAAAAATGTCTACCGTAGTATTGATGTTACATTAGAAGACAAAATACAATCACACCTTCTTTACTTTGAGATGTGCTAAAATGGACCAAGGTATGAAATGGAGCAGAGAGGGGCGGCCGGGAAACCCCGTCTTAGTGAATTTCTCTGTGATTTATGAGGGTACCAGAGCTCAGACATACTCCAATAGTCCCATTTTTATCATAAAAATAACGGAGAGGGAGGAGTAATAAATGCCTACTAAGGAAAGAAAAACTGAACATTAGAATCAGAGGGAAAATGGCCATAAATACCCTCTGATGAATGTTGCATTCAATACATCTACCTGCTTTGCAGAACAGCCATAGTCACCAGCAACAGGCGGCCGGCCCCTCACCTAAGGCCCAGGAAGCGAGCCTGGGGACCCGGGGTGAGGAGCCATGCCGGAGCCCCATTCCCTCCCCACACCCTCCTGCAAGCCCTTCTGTGTTGGTGGGCAGGTGGGCGCTTTCCCCCTGGGAAGCAAGTCAGGCCTGAACCCCACACTCAGACACAGGTGAGGAAGAGGTGGTGCCCACATTAAACATTATTTCTGGATGTGTCAGTAAGGATGTCTCTGTATGAGATCAGCATGTGAGTCAGTGGATTCCGTGAAGCAGGTTGCCCTCCAGTGTGAGTGGGCATCATCCAGTCCACTGAGGGCCAGAAGGACATAAAGGCAGAGAAAGGGAAGACTCGTTCCCTTCCCGCCCACCTGCGTGAGCTGGGGCATCTCGTGTCATCTTCTTCTGCCTGTGAACAGGGACTCGCGCCATCAGCTCCTCTGGTTCTCGGGCTTTCGGACTTGGGCTGGAACCGCAGCACTTGCTTTTCTGGGGCTCCAGCCTGCAGACAGCGTATTGTGGGACTTCTCAGCCTCCACAATCGTATGAGCCAACACAACTGGCTCATAATAAATCTCCGTGTATATATGAAATACACACACACACACACACACACACACATCACCTGTTGCTTCTGTTTCACTGAAGAACTCTAATACACTCACACACCCATGATAGTCAAAAACCCAGGAATAATCTGGGAACGGGGTCTCCACTGAACTGACCCAACAGGCCTTCCCCCGGTCTGAGCCTCAGTTTTCCCTTCTACAGGAGGAAGAGTGAGTAGGGACTGGGATCCATGGAGGAGAATCATCTGGACACATTTGGGTGCAGTTTCTCCGTCAAAAACCCTCTGAAGGATGTGAGGTGATGGGTATGTTAATTAGCTGGATGGTGGGGATCATTTCACATGCATGCACATATCAAAGCACCATGTTTTACAGCTTAGATTTGTACAACTTTTATTTGCCAGTTCTTCAATAAAGCTGGTGGGGAGAACATTTCACTTTTAAAAAATCTTTGTTTTCTTCTGATTCTTAGCATACTTTTTCAAGGGGAAGATTTAGTTCATTGCTGAACGTTACTTGAAATTTGATGTCAATGTCTATATAGAACTCTAGAATATATGTGTGTATATATAAATATAAATATACATCCATGCACACACATAAAGAACATATATATATATATATATATATATATTTTGTTTTGTTTTTTCCTTTCTGTTCCATGTTTCTTTCCAAGGCTTGGTAAGCCTTCCAATCTCTAAGCATGAGCCTCAACAAAATAGAATGTCATCATAACTCAGTATTACATACTCCTGAGATTCCCTGCAAGCTTGTCCTTCTAAGTATTTAAAAATAAAGCATTTCTCCAACAGTGAAAAGAAATAAATAAAAGCCACCCCCAAAGGCCTGGGAGTTCTGGTACTGATGTGCAAGAGGAAAACCAGGGCCAGCCTGTCTCTCCAAGGACTCAGGTGGGCCAGCGTGGCCGACAGAGTAGGAAGCCAGGGACATGGTCCCAAGCAACTGGTGTCAGCACAACTGGCGAGGAGAGGAAGGTGCCCAGGTGCAAGTAGAGGGTCAGGAAGACGTGAGGGTGCCGCACAGAGGATCAGACAGCGGGAGTGAGGGAGCTCCATGGACCCGGGCTCCCAGGATGGCGGAGAGAGGACCCCACCACCGTCAGCACACAGGCATGGTGCAGGTGCAGCACGGTGGGACACAGGTCCAAATGGGATGAGTCCCACTCCAGGTCGGCCACCAGAGCCCGCACCCCCCACCACATCAGGCTGGAGCAAGGGCCATCATTTCCAGCATTCCCTAATCCCCAGGTGTTTTTCCCTGTCATTCTCCGAGTCACTGGGACACCTGCCAAGCCACCCAGGGCTCCCACACCCACCCCCTCCAGGGTCCAGCTCTGCTGCTCTGGCTTCATCTCACCTCCCTGCCCAGCCCGGAGGCGAGGTTCAGGCTGCTCCTCTCTCTGGCCAAAAGGGAACCCGCTCACTCCGGACCCTTGCCCCTCTGTTTACTGGAGTCTCCACAGGGCCTGCTCTCCTCTCCCCTCTCGTGGCCATCCTACGTGGTCCCCCGGTCTGCAGCACTCCCCGCTCCCTGGACAGGCTGCCCTGCCTCTGGAACCACTGTCTGTCCCTGGGGCGGCACGCTGGTGTCAGTCAGCATCCTCCCTCCAGCTATGCTGCGAGCACCAGGACAGAGATCTCTGTCTCCTGCACCCCCACCGGGTCCCAGGCCGTGCCTTACACACACCTGCCTGTAGGGTTTTCTGGTCTCTTCTCTTCGGCAAACCTACATCTGTCTCCCGTGTGCTGGGCACAGTGCTAGGCTCTAGGGATTCCAGCATGAAGTGACTCAGACCCTGGCTGATGGACAGCTTTGGCTAAAGATGCACAGAGACCTTAGCTCCTGTGACTTCTCTGTCCCTTCACCGTCAATAATGAAAGGCCCAGCAGCGGCATCCTCCAGACAGGCGCTTAGCACGAGCCAGAAGGAAAGCAGGCTCGGGCAGCTGCCACGGCAGATCTCTAGGAAAGCATCGTGGACACAGAGCTCTGGCCTAGGGCCTCTCTGGCCTCCTCCTGGAGGCATCAGGCCTGCCCTTGACTTGGTGACAGATTTGGCAGCTCCTCACCGCACCGTCTGGCTGCCTCCCTGCCAGCCCTGGGTTTCTGACCCCAGCTGCCTCTCCCAGCAGGCTCTGTCGGCCACAGCCGTCTCCTTGCCTAAGTGACAGCAGTGCTTGTCACTGCGGCCAGGCAGTAGCACACAGTGTCCTTGGCTTCTCCTGCCTGCAGTCACGCCGGGCTGTCTTCTCGCCCACCGCAGCCCTGCTCACACTCTCCAGCCACCCTGCTTTTCCCACCCAAACTCCCCAGCACCTGGGGAAGCCCGACTGTACACGGCTGCGTGTGTAACCTGGCAAACCTCTTACCCCTCCTGAGTCTGTCCTCTGCTCTGCAGACTACAACCGGAACGCACAGGATTGCTGTGAGGGTGAAATGAGGCCGTGTGTGTGGAAGTGCTTTGCAAATCCCAAAGCACTCTAAGGCTCTAAGGCAGAGGTATTATTATTCTTACCCTATACTACAACCTGCCCCAAAGCTGATCACTGTAAGCTGGGCTGGGGGGAGTTTAACACTCGGGGACCACTGCCTCCTACCTTCCTCATAGGATTCTGCAGGGATACTCATGGCTTACCCCAGCAAGCTCAGCCCCACGGGGGTATATCACGGCTCCACACGATGGAGATGGTTAATTTTATGTGTCAAGTTGTCTGGGCCACGGGTGCCCAGGCACTGGGTCAAGCATCATTCTGGGTATTTCTGTGAGGCTGTTTTGGGGTGGGATTAACAACTGAATCGGTAGACTGAATAAAGCAGGTTGCCCTTTCCAATGCAGTGGGCTTCATCCAACCAGTTCCAGGCCTGAATTCAGAACAGAAAATTTGACCCTCCTCCAAGGAAGAGAGAATTCCTTCCCCCTGACCACCTTCCAACTGGGACATGGGCTTTTTCCTCCCTTCAGACTAGAACCGAAACGCTGGCTCTTCCTGGGCCTCAGGCCTGCTGGACTTTGGACGGGCTACACCATGGGCTGCCCTGGGTCTGCAGCTCACCGGCTGCAGAGCTGTGGACTGTCAGCCTTCGGCATTGCTGAGCCAATTCCAGGACACACACACACAGACACACACACACACACACACGTCCTGCGGCTTCTGTTTCTCTGGGAACCCTGACCAACAGCGAGGCTCCAGTGGTCCTCACCAGGAAGTGTGTGGGAATGGAAATGCACTGGGGAACTTTCTGACTGTCAGAATGACTCAGGGGAGGAGGTGCTACCCACATTTAGCGGATGAGGACTCTAGATGCTGGATGTCACCTAACATCCATGCTTGTCCTTTAAGACACTCTGGACTGAGTCCCTGCCAACATGTTCAAGTTCATCCCTCTGCTCTTGCCATGCTCACCCCACCAGGACCACACAAGCAGCCCCACCTCCTTTTCTGCCTCTCAGACACCCCACGCTGGTTGCTGCCTGGGAATCCCGCACTCGCCGGCTTCTCTGAAGCCCCGTGGTTACGTGGCTGGTTCTTTCTTGTCCATGGTCTCAGCTCAGATGGCACCATCCGAGAGAAGACATTCCTGCTCGCTCAGTCCCTCCCACCTGAGACACTCTTTAATCTGCCGTCCTCCCACAGAGCACTCCGTCCTGTGGGAAAGAATTGTGTCCGTCCATTTGCTCGCCCCACCCCTGCCGATTCACTGCCACCAGAATGCCAGTCCCAGGAGGACAGGAACCCTGTGTCGTTCACCCCTCCTCTCCCAGAACACAGCAGGAGCTCAGTCGAGGTTTATTAGACCTAGACTGAGAACATATTAGGTTATTTAGTATGAAATGCCCAATTTCATTAAGTACTAAGTTGGACAGTTGATATCTCTGACATTTAACTTTGACACTTCTTGTTTTCTTTTTATTGTGAAGGTACATCCTCAGTCTTTCAAATGCATGGTTTGGTTTGTGGTTATCTCTCACATTTTTTTTGAAGCAATTTTTGTGAAACCATAGATAAGACAAAAATTCATGGCCGGGCATGGCGGCTCACGCCTGTAATCCTAGCACTCTGGGAGGCCGAGGCGGGCGGATCGTTTGAGCTCAGGAGTTTGAGACCAGCCTGAGCAAGAGCGAGACCCGGTCTCTACTAAAAATAGAAAGAAATTAGCTGGACAACTAAAAATATATATAGAAAAAATTAGCTGGGCATGGTGGCACATGCCTGTCGTCCCAGCTACTCGGGAGGCTGAGGCAGGAGAATATCTTGAGCCCAGGAGTTTCAGGTTGCTGTAAGCTAGGCTGATGCCATGGCACTCTGGCCCAGGCAACAGCATGAGACTCTTCAAAAAAAAAAAAAAATTCGTGTTATTTTCAAATATGAGCTCCCTCATGGAACCAGTGCATCACAGATAGCTCGAAATATCGACGAAGTGTTTGGGAAGGATGTGGCTGATGAATGCACAATACGTTGGTGGTTTGAGAAGTTCCATTCTGGTGATTTTAATCTTGAAAATGAGCCACGTGGGCAACCTGAGACCAATGATGATCTGAAAGCTGTAGTGGAAGCAAAGCCATCTCAACCTAAGCGTGAATTAGCAGCAAGGTTTGACGTCACTATTCCAACAATATTGGACCATTTGAAATACATCAATAAGGTAAAGAAGCTGGATAGATGGGTTCTGCATGAATTAAACGAGCGTCAGAAGAGAAATCTCGAAGCTTGCCTTTCTTTGCTGTCATGACATAAAGGTGAACCATTTCTACACCGTATTGTTATGTGTGGTGGAAAATGGATAATGATATAAAGTTCCAAATGCTGTGCTGGGCACTGGACGATGCAGAGCACACGCTCTTCCCACCGTGGGGGAGAGGTGGGCTCTGGATGTCTTTGGAGAAGCTGTCTTGGCCCTGGTGTTCCTGGGTAAGAGCACTGGGCACCTATACAGCCTCTCAGGTGTTGTTCGTAGGACCGAGTTTCTGCCTCCGTCCACAGGACAGACACACCCTCCCTGCTCTCACCAGCTCTGCCCTGGAGCTGGGTCCTGTGCCCCCTGGACCCAAGCTCTCTCCATTCTGACTGGTGGTGTGCGGGTCTCCCCTCAGGGCTCTGCAGTGGTCTCCTGCTGGGCCACACCTGCCTGAGTGGGTCCTCACCTGGGTCGGCACAGAGTGACTTGAGTCTGCCCTGCCTCCATGAACCCCTCGAGTGTGTGGCTGTCAATGCAGGAAGCAGCTACGGGACGTGGACACATTCCCCACAGATCCTATTGTCTACACTGCCAACAGTTTAGGGTTCCAGAATCCCAGCTTGTCTCATGCAGAACAAACCCACTTAGGTTCAGAGGAAAAAACTCACCCTGGTCTGCGATTTGGTCTTAAGGACAGTGTTTCAAAAACTGGCTGGCCTTCAACATGGTCCCAAATATACTGGCGCCATGGGACTTCAGGTTAGCCTTGTCCCTGGGGCTCACTGGCAAGTCTTTCATTTGGCGGCACATCTGGAAATCAACTCTAGCGCCGTCTGCAGAGAACACTGGGCTTAAACAAGACACCCAAGGTTGTAGAAAGGACATACGCCTAGAAAGGCCCAACTCGCTCCTCCGGCAAACACCCACCTGCTGCGACAAGGGATCAGCCCTGCCTTTAATTCTGGCCCGGGTTCCAGAAGCTCTCTGTTATAGATGTAAATGTTGTTATTCGCGTGCAACCCGGGAGGAGCATTGCCACACTATCACTTTACCACACTAGCAGATCAAACCCCCGAGGAGAAAGGAACCAGAACAGGGTAGAGGAAGAAGGAAGGGGAAGGAAGTATTGCAGGGGAAGATTTCTGTTTAAGAATTTTGCCTCAGGTCACGCCTCTGTGACACTATCTCTGGAAGGGAACACCCCAGCCAGGAAGGGATCACCCATGTCACTTCCAGCTGGCTTCGCAGTGCCGGCGGCTTTGCCCTGGCTCTCTCTGAGTGGGAAGAACTGCTGTCGGGCCCCCCTTCGGGGATGTGGATCTGATCACTAAACTATCTCTGCAAAGCGTGAACAATTATTTTTTTCTCAGATGAGTTGATACAGGTTGAAATTATTTAAAGGGAATTCTTGGTATGTAAGGGGAGAAAAACAAAATGAGAAATCAGAAAATGCAGCCTTGCGCGGTGGCTCACGCCTGTAATCCTAGCATTCTGGGAGGCCGAGGTGGGAGGATGGCTTGAGGTCAGGAATTCGAGACCAGTCTGAGTAAAAGTGAAACCCGTCTCTACTAAAAATAGAAAAAGTAACCAGGCGTCTTGGCAGGTGCCTGTAGTCCCAGCTACTTGGGAGGCTGAGGCAGGAGAATCGCTTGAGCCCAGGAGTTTGAGGTTGCTGTGAGCTGTGATGACACCACTCCACTCTAACCAGGTGACAGCGTGAGACTCTTATCTCAAAAACAAAAATGTAAACAGTGGTGAGGAAAACAATGCGCATGGTCTGGAGGCAATAAACAGGACTGAGCGGGAGAGTGAGCCTAGAGCCCAGCGGGCTAGGCGGGGCAGGGAAGTGGCACAGCAGCTCCGAGGACAGGGACCTGCATGAGCTTGTGGCCATGGGAAGGGAAGTGGTGGATGTGGGTGACGATTTAAAGAAGTCATCGCTGAACTTGATGAGGAATCAGATGTGGCAAGGAGCAAGACAGAGGAGAGCACAGCTTCCTTGAGTGTGACAAAGAACCCTGGGCACAGGAGGGACGTTGAGCAGTGGGAATGAGGGTGATGGTTTCAGCTTTGAACGTGTTGAGTTTAAGGTGGCAGCAAGGCGTTTTAAAGAACGTGCCCGTGAAGAGCGAAAGGCTGGCGTTGTTGAGAACTGTGAAGGGTCTGCGAGTTTGTCCCGGCTGTAAGCTAACAAGGTAGCCATCCGCAGCTTCATGGGTGCTGGCAGGATCCACGAGACGCCTGGGCCAGAGACGGAGCTTTATCACTCACAACAATAACAGTTGCCAAAGTGTCAGCATTTTTCAAGCCCTGACTCGGAAAGCACAACAGGAAAGGGGCCAAGTGGTCCTGCACACGCAGGGGCTGCTCTGTTCCAGGAGAAGAGCCCAAGCTCAGGACAGTCCAATCCTTTATAATGCGCTGGGCAAGTGCCAGGCTGTGCCCAGGGAGGCATTAACCTTACTGTGGCAGACAGCAACAGGCCTGCCCTTTACTCTGAAAGCAGACCCTACACAAACGTCCTAGGGAAGACAGTCTGGAGCAAAGGAGGCCCTGCCTCTGCTCGCAAGGGCTGCAGAAACGCCAGCCCCACGGGGAACTGACTCCCAATGCCACTCTGGATCTTTAAGAAGAGAAAACACCTGGGGTTTAGATCTGGGATCCTCAGCAGATGCTCAAACATGGGAATGGATCAGTATTCCTTAGAATCTTTATCAGTCAGGATCCCGGCACAAAAAATGAATTCGTCCCCACTGGTCCAAAAGAACAGGTGGCAATGAAGGGGTCACTCCGGAGGGAAGGCAGGGTGAGGGGAGGGTGGGCAGGCAGCCACACCCCTTGGTGGTTACTAAAGACCAGGCCAGGCACAGATGTGATCAGAGCAATGTTGTCCCCATCACCTTGTGTGACCCCACACAGCCTTGTTGCCAGGTACGTTATAATCCCTATTTTACAAATTGGGCTACTGGATTCGGAAATGTTAAGCAACTTGCCCAGGATCCCAGAGCTCTTCCCCCGCCTTCATGTGCATAATCTTTCTACCGTGCCACCACTGTCCCCAGAGAGGGGGACAGAGTAACGTACCTTGTGAAGCTTTCGAGACTTTAAGAAGCGTGTTCACAGGCTCCTAACAGTGCTCACTCGGTAGCCCTGGCTCCCCTAGGAGTAGAGCACAGAGCACTAGGATGGTCCCTGTGAACACCCCCCAGGCGATGCCACACCCCTGCTCTCTCTCTGTCCCTCTCTCCAGTGACAAGCCATTAGCTGCCAAACACAGTGAAAAGTATTAACTTTAGTCTACAAGGCCCTTCGTGATCTGGCCCCGGGCAGGGTGATCTCTGGGACCTAACTTCCTCATGCCCTCTTTCCCGAGGACAGCAAGCCGACCCGGCCTCTCTGTCTCCCAATAAACATGTCAAGCACAGGCCCGCACTCAGGTCTTCAACACCGGCTGGTCGTTCCACCTGGAATTCTCCTCCCCCGGGTTCCGCAGGGCTTGCTTCCTCACTTTGTCCGGGTCTCTGCTAAAATGTAAAAAACAAGCTTCCCCAGGAAGCCTTCCCTAGTCACCCTACATGCACCGATCATCTTTCTCCCTGCTAGCAAATGAGCCCCAGGAGGCGGGGAATTTTCTTCTTTTCCACTGTCTCCAGCCCCTAGAGCAGTGCCCGGCACAAACTAAGGGCACAAAAGAATTGCTGCTGAATGAATGAATGAACGGATGCCCCTGTGAAGCGATGGGAGGGGTGAGAGGGCACAGAAGATTCCAACTGGGAATTGCAGCCGGTCCTCTTCCTTGCTCTCCTGCCGAAGGCGGCTGCTGTGATCTTGCAAATGTTGACTCAAGCGCCTCCTTGCAGAGCCTGGGCCTGTTAAATATTGCAGGGCCTCCTGGGCAGAGCAGATGCTGAATGTCAGGAGAAGGTTTGTCTCCAGGAACAAAAGCAGGAAATACTCTGGCGCGCCCAGCCTCCAGATGTCGGAGGGCTGTCATCTGTCCCTTTAATGTAGAGATGGATGCCTGCCTGGCCCATTCCCGGGCTCCCTCTGGGGCTGTCTTCAGGGAACACAACTGCCCCTTCTACCCCACGGCACCTTCCCCCCACGAGCTTTCCTCCTTAGCCCTGTAGACGCAGAGACCGCGGTGGGTGAGGAGCAGGACTTTGCTTCCTTTTCTCCCCATATATGCGAGGGAGAGAGATCCCAGAGGCCTCTGTCTGCACACCAACGTGTGGAATGCTGGACACACTTGGAACATCGCGAGGAAACCCCAGAAATCTGTTTTCCAGAGGAAAGTGCCTTCCTAGAAGAAATGATTTAAAAAAGAAAGACAGTGGCTTCACAAGTACTATTTCCAAATAATAGGTGCCTGCCACATAGTGGGAGCTTACATGTGTTTTGAAAGGATGAATCGTGGAAGACAGCCAACACGAGAGTCGGGGTGGCGTGGAGGGGAGGGGCTCTGTCTGAAAGGCAGGACGCTCCTGCTAAGGGGCCGCCGCCTGCATCAGGGCATCCCCCACACCCCCTCCACCTGCCGCCAAGGGCACTGGACACGAGTCTGGACACAGGGAACCTTAGACAGTGAAAGAAGGAAGGCTGTCCTTGGAGCTCCGAGAAGGTGTAATTACAGATTTTCCAGATCATTCACCACTGACAGTGATCTCTCAACACTGGAGGGAAGACTCTCATTCAAAGCAGAGGATCTGCTGTGGTGTCGGCACCTGGGGAAGGGACAGTGAAGGACGGTGGCGGCTGTCTTGGACAGAACCAGTGATGGCCACGTTAGAGCCCCCGCGGGACAGCAAGCAACAGAACCCCGAGCAGGGCCCCCAGGCGACAGGGACGGGAGGCCCAGGCAAGTCACTCTGGCGTCTCTGGACAAAGCGCAGGCCGACCCTAGTCCACCACTGGGCTCTGCAGCAGCGGAGATGCTGTCCAAGCACCAAGGGCCCCGCAGCCTTCGGGCACAGGGACGTCCCGGAGACGCACGGTACAGCCGAGGAGCCTCGGGCCGGGAAGTAGAAAACCTGTGTCTAGTGTCAGCTCTGCCACTAACTCCCCATGTGCCTTGAGCAAACCACATGACCTCTTGGAACCTCATTTTTCATCTGTAAAACGGGATGATGCCACATCCTCAAAGACTGGTGAGGATGACGTGAGACGCTGTGCACACGGCTTGAGTACAGCCCAGCCTTGCTCCCAGCCCCGGCTGCAACCCTGGAGGCGAAACCTCTGCTCACCACACCCTCACTCCCGCCTCGCCGCTGGCAACGTGGTGAAGGACAGTCCAGCCTCCTTGGCCAAGACGGTGATGAACGCCCATCCTCCGGCTCTGTCCCTGAACCTCCAGCTGTGATTTTCACCATGAACACATGATCCGGCCTTGCAAAAGAGCTCAGGGGACAGTGCCTGCCACTGGGCCCTGGGGCAGAGGTGCCGTCCTTGCTCCCAGGGAGTCGGTGAGGGAGCCAGGCAGGATGAGGAGGGGAGATAGACACACCCCCCTTCCTGAGCCACTCATGCAAATCCAGGAACCAGCACCTGCTGTTTGGGACAGTGGGTCCTTGGCAGGAGCCTTTGAGGTCAAGGGTTCTTGGAGTAATTTTTTCAGATCTGCCTATGTGTGTTTACTTGATGGGAAGCTGTGTGGAGGGTGGATTGCAGAGGGGTGGAGGATGCCTCAAGGAACACAGATGAGGTCCCACAGTACCCACCGAGCACTTCATTCCTTCTCCTGTTCCAAAGCCCGGAAGATCATACAGGGATACCGCATATCTACCAGAAAAGGCTTTGTGACAAAGCCAGCCTGCCGGTGGGAGATCTGCTGGAGGCATCACCAGAACCCTTTTGAAGTGACAACTTATTTTAGGTTCCAGGGACTGAGGGGTTTGTTCCCCAGGACACAGGACTTCCAGTGCTAAAACCAGGACAGTCCTGGGCACACCAGGATGAGTTGGTCTCCCAACCCTTGCAAGCAGGCTCTCAGCACTGGGACAGACAGACCTCGTTAGTCTCAACCAGCCCTGGCTGTCCAGGAAACCCTCCAGCCCTCCGTGGGCAGTGCTTCCACCAGCCCGGGAAAGAAAGAGGGGAGGCGCTGTGCCCACCTGCACCTGCCTGTGTCTTGGGCACACAGAAAGGCGTGCTAGGGCTGGACTCCTCTTTCTAGGAGCTGAGCTGGCATGAGGGATGAAGGCAGAATCCGAAGCTGGGAGAGAAACCAGAAGAAGCCCCTGGGCCATTTTATTAATAAAATACCACCCACCTTTTTTTGACAAAGCTGGGCCCAGTCCCTGAAAAATCTACCTCTCCAGGCTCTGTGTGTCCCTACCTTCCTCTCTGCACTTGCGAAGGCAGTGACATCCTGCTGACAGCTTCAACAGAAATATGTCTAATTTAGACATAAAAACAAGGCAGTCACCTCCCTCCCTGGGCCCTTGGGGAATGGATCTCACCCCAGTGGGGGTCTTTCCCGGCCCCTCCCCAAGGGAGCCTAGGGCCAGCGTGAAGGTGCAGCTGCTTCAATCAGAATTTGGTGTCCAAGGAATCATGACATTTCCTACTTTCAGAGTATCTTAAGCCTTTCTAAGTGCTATCGTCCATGCATTTTCTCTTTTGAGCCACATGTCAACCCCAGAAGCTCCTGGGAGCCTGAGTAATTTGCTCAGGTCACAGGCAGAGCTGCACCGAGGCCCAGCCTCTGCCTGTCTGCGCCTCCCTCTGGCCTATTTTGCTTCACTCGTGAACAGCATCACCAAACAACGCCTGCCGGGCACTAGATGGTCCAGGCAGTTGAGGAAAGTGCCACACACCATGTTCTCATGAGCACCAAGCCATGGGTGACAATGACCTGGGACATGGCCCAGATGTCCCCACCCCCAGGGTCCCCACTTTAGATGTCTAAGCCCAGTCTGAAGCCAGAGGAAATACCTTTCAGGACAAACTGTACCTGCAGAGCTGTCAGCAAGAGCTCAGCAGGTCTCTAAATATGTGCGTTCGTTCCGACAGCTACCAAAATATAACAGAGGTGTCAGCTCTTTTAAAGCTGCGTTTTCTATAGTTTCTCCAAGTTGAAGAAGCTTTCAGCAACATCAGATCTTCTGGGTGAATTCCTGCCCAGTGAGAGGGTAGAAAGACCACACTCACACTCTCACGCTAAGTATGGAAGTGCCACCCTTCCTCCAAGACCTCGCCACAGATGGGCAGACACACTCCAGGGAGGGAAGCACCCAGGGATCAGGACCCTCCAGTCAGTTCCTGTGACCTCCTTTCAATTATCGTGGCAGAACAATTCTGACTCTGAACGGAAGATGCAACCCTCGACAGCACTCTGGAGCACGTGTTCCTGAGACTCAATCCACACGTGCCGAGCCCTGTGGTTCCACCTCTTACCAGCGGGTGGGCTTGGGCCGGCGACCTCATGCCCCTGCATCTGTGACATGGGAACCCTGGTAACCCGTGTGTGATAACACAATGGTCCCAAGGATCAGACGGGTGAAAAGAAGTCTGCCTCCTTCCAGAGTGCTAGCTCACGGCGAGTGTCCCATCCATCCTGGCTGTTACTCCTGGGCACAGAGAACGTGGACAGAGGTTCTCATTGGGACTTTACATGTGTCACCTTGTTCTAATTTTTTTTTTTAAATTTTAAACCTTGAGACAAATGGCATTAATTCCTTTGGACAGATGAGGAAATGGGCTTAGAGAGGTAATGGGGAGGGGGGCAGGGCCGGGCAGAGGGCACGGATGGAGACGCAGAGCCGCAGGGACTGCCCGTGGCAAAGCAGATCCTCCTGGAGGCCTCCCCGCTGCTCACCATGCGAGACTGCAGTCCCAGTGCCGGGGTGGCCTTCCCTGGCCCCCTGGGATTCCTCACATATTCCAGATCTCCCCTTTCTCAGCACCTCTCACATCCTGCCCCGCTTCCCCGAGAGCACCTCACCCTGCCCAGCACCTGGCCAGCCCCTCCTCACAGGCCACCAGCCCGCAGGGCGACCGTGCACATTAGGAGGAGGCGTCCACGTCAGTGCTCACGACAGTGCCCAGCAGGGCCCGGGCGCGGGTATTCCTGACCTGCCCTTCGAAACAGGGCCCCACCCATGCTCGCTGTGATTGTGTATCTACATGTGTGTGTTTGTCAGTATCTGCCACCCCCGCTGCACTCATGAGGACAGGAGCTGTACCTGCTTCTTTTACCATCCCTGGCACATACTAGGTACTAAATAAATATTAATGACATGACCAATTGGATGGATGAAGGAAGGAAGAAATGAATAAAAAACAAGCAGTATGCCTAGGTTAACTAGGTCACCTGCCTGGATTCTGAGAACCCCACTGATTAGAGTGAAAGGATATCTCTGACGATACCTCCAAAGGAGCCCCAACAAGAAGACCTGGATCTAAGTAGAGTGCTCAGTTTCACATTTCCAAAACAGTTGCTGCCCGCACGGGACAAGCGACGGAGGCCTGCTCCCCGCAATAGTCTCAGTGAGGACCACGGTCCCTGCACACGTGGGCACTTAATGCATTTTTGGTAAATGAATAAATGTTTCCAGCAAGTGTGGTTTCAAAGTGTCATATTTCTGTATTTAAGTTAGAATCCCATTTCATTGATCAAATATTCACTGGAAAGCCATATTCACTGGAAATTATCAGGAAGCTCCCTGAAAAATGTGATACTTAGGCAGACCAGGGCCTGAGCATTCAAACGTCAGGATGTTGAACGGGTAGATCTTGTTGCCATAGTCTCTTTAAAAATAACAATAGAATGCACACAGTAAATACAAATAATTTCCACCCAAATCCAGAGTCCATCATTGTAGCCATGTGTCTTTGGAAAAGTCTGCTTGCCAAGACTCATTTTATTCATCTATAAAAGTGGATGATGAGACGTCCTCCCACTCAGGGGTGTGAGGATTAAACTAGACATCACCTGGCACACAAGAAGCCACCATGATTGTAATCGTTCGAACAGAAGGTGTCACTTCAGAAAGAAGCTGTTCAAAGCTCTGAGAATATTTTGTAGGAGAATTTCCCTGACATCATTCTATACACAGAAAAAGTCAGGAAATTCCTTGAAATGTGCTATCTTCATGAGAGTATTCCCTCCAAACCTCACTTCTACAACAATCAACTATCCAGTTCGAGGTGGATTCTGATTGCAATTATAAAAAAAAAATTGGCAACAAGAATGTATATTGCAAAACAAAATGTGTTGCTTTTAAAGTGATTTTGGAGCCTCGGTAATTAGTCTAGCAAGTTCCAAAGATACATTCTGTAGTCATCATTCAGTATTTGTTTCCGTCGGTAATGTGCCTTTCTTCAAAAAAAAAAAAAAAAAAATCAACTGGGGAAAAACATCTGTTCTGAAGCTACCTGGGACTGAAGGCCCCCCATCCCCGGCCTTGCTGGGTTCTGTATTATAAGAAACCCCCCTTGGATCCCACGTTCTTTCTTCCTGCCAGGCTGCTCCTGGGTCACTTCTCAGCTCTGGTAGCTGCTGAAACAAGACAGATGCTACTGTACAAAATAACTCAAGAACATACCAAAGCCTGTTGCTTCCAGCACTTGGAAAATTTGACATTCAAATATGCAAATATTTTATGGCACGAAGAGAGAAAAAAAGAGAGAAGGAGCTGCAAAGTCACATTTGAAATAAAACATACTAGAGATGTAAGCAAACTGGAATTTACACTTCTGGATTATAATTAAACCGGTGCTATTATCAGAAAGAGCACAGAATTTGCCATGATTTGCCAAAAGGGTCTCTCATTATTGCTGAAGTCACCAGACACGTCACTCCATCTTCGGCGCCCGCATGATGACAAAGCTGTATTTGCGGCCCCGGGGATGAGCCTCATTCTGACCGAAAATGCCCGTTGGCACAGAGGGCAGAGACGGGAGTGTGGCAGAGAAGTCGGAACACTGTCTTCATCCCATTTTCCACAGTGCAATATGTATGTTTCTTTAAATATGTAGATTAAAAGTCTATCAAACAATCATCAGCCTTCACACAAACTTTGAGTTCGTTTTCCTGGACCTCTGGGGGAATGAGCAAAGTCAGTCTTACAGTCTCAGATGGTGAAGAAAAAAGAAAAAGAAACCAGAAGTCCAAAGTCAATCTGGGTCAGACCATTAATAGCTGAGTTATTTTGATCAGTCATTTAACCTCTTAGAGTCACTATCTCCCCATACGTGTTAGTGGAGTTAGTCTAGATGGTTCCAAAGTCGCCTTCCAGATCTTGGAGTCTATCAGATGTTGTAGTAGAAAGATTAGAATCAGACAGACCCTAGTTTAAATTATGGTTTCATTATTTACTAGCTTTGTGTACTTAGGCAAGTTGCTTAGTACCTCGAAGCCCTGGTTTCTCATGTGTAAAACGGGGATAATAATAGTTCCTATCTCTCAAGGGTGTTGTAAAGTTTAAATGCAATTATGTCAGTAAAGCTTTTGACATAGGGTAAATTCTGGTTTTATTCCCTCTTTCTTGTGATTTCTTCTTCTTTGTGATAGAAGCTACAGAATACAACTAATCATGATGAGAAAGAAAGTTAGCATCTGGGATACCTACAACATTAACCTCATCTATACTGTGTTCCAGACAACCAGGGTAGACTCAGAAGGTCTACATGCAGGGCCAGTCAAACATGGGACTGGTCACTTAAAGGAAAGACCATCCATAGCACTTTGTTTACTTCTAATTGGTCATCTCCTGATGCCAAATGCCCTTCTGAACATGGCCTGCCATCATCAGGGGCATGTATTTAGCGAATAGCAGATATTTTTAATATAAGTCCAGTGATAAAGGTTGAACTTTACTATATGACTCCCCCCCACACACATAAATCACAGAAAGATATCCAGAAATTAGTCTTAAGTTTGCCAGTAGCACTATTTCCCCTTACCTGACATGGGCACTGCCATTCATTGATTTGCTTAACTGAACTGGTTGATTCCACTGGCATTTGTGCCATATTTTTCAATACTGAGACCTGCTATGTACCAGGTGCTATGCTAAGCACTCAGTAAACAAGAGAAACATTTCGTTGGTTTGGCAGAATGAGGGAACCCTGCTTTATCCACAGTCTTGGCTACATTAAAAGACATTAACAGGAAGAACATAATAACAGAAGCCTACCTTCTAGAGAAACTAGAAAGCACATGGTATTAGTTCTCTAATGCTGTTTCACAAATTATCCCAAACTTAGTGATCTAAAACAATACACATTATTTCACAGTTTGTAGAATCCAGGAAGAACCCAGGAGCAGCTTAGCTAGGTGGTTCTGGCTCAGGGAGGGCCACAAAGGGTGCAGATGGCAGGAGGCCAGGATCCTCTGGGTATACAGGGGCTGGCCATGTACATATAATTGGACAGAAAAAGAATTCTGACTTTAGGCCATGAAGGGGACACCGGGCAGCAATTCTAACCAAAGATAAAGAGAGGAAGAAATAAAGCCATCAGGGTAGAGATCAGAGAAGAAGTAAAATATGTCCAATAAGCTTCACCACTCTTAAGAAGGTGGGCAGAGGGTCTAACCCCAGCTCGGGGAGTGAAGACAGGGAGGAGCTGGGGAGGGTCAGAGGCTGTGGGTTCCGGAAGGACTGATACTGACCATCTGGAAGAGCAGAGGGCATTGGGGCGTGGGGGGCCAGGGGACAGCAAGTGCAGCTGAACCATCTCCAAGGCAGCCTCCCACTCCAGTGCTCAAGGGTGCAAAGGGGTGGATGGGCTGGGGGTGGCATGTGGAACGCACCATTGTCCTGGAAGTCAGCCTGTGGTTCCCTTTTTGTCCAAGAGAACAGTTAAACTTTTGCATTTAGTCCAGTTGGATTCTTGTCATCTTCCCTTGCACCTTTAATCAAGAAGTTCTGGCCGGGTGTGGTGGCTCATGCCTGTAATCCTAGCACTCTGGGAGGCCGAGGCGGTCGGATTGTTTGAGCTCAGGAGTTCGAGACTAGTCTGAGAAAGAGTGAGACCCTGTCTCTATTAAAAATAGAAAGAAATTATATGGACAGCTAAAATACATATAGAAAAATTAGCTGGGCATGGTGGTGCATGCCTGTAGTCCCAGCTGCTCGGGAGGCTGAGGCAGGAGGATTGCTTGAGCTCAGGAGTTTGAGGTTGCTGTGAGCTAGGCTGACACCACAGCACTCTAGCCTGGGCAACAGAGCAAAACTCTGTCTCAAAAAAAGAAAAAAGTTCTACCTTCATCAGCCTCCGAGTGGCCATGAAACTGGGGGTGGCTGGGACTGTTTTATGCTTTAGTAATCTATACCATGGCCATTGTAATTTAAAAATGAAAACAGAGAATGAACCTAAGTTATGTTTAAAAGCATTATTCCATAAGCCACCATTCCACGGCTCCCAGTTTTGCACTAAGCAGATAAATGTGGTTTCCTACGGCTCTATTTCCTTGCCTGGGGCATGTCCTTGAGGGAGTGCCTCCTGGCCCTTTGCTGGTGCTAAGTGGTACCCACACAGCCTTTGCCCCAAGTAAAGGTGGCTCAACCAGCCCCCGGAGTGGCGATGATCATGTCCCGACTGCCCCTTTGGCAGGCTGACTAGTAACAAAGCCAAAGCCGGCCTCTTCTCTTCCCTTCCCTGGCAGGCCCTGAAGATCCCAGACGGAAGGCAGGCGAGGCAGCCCTAGGAAATCTGCCTGCTGGTGAGTGCCCTCCTTCAGGGTTGACGGCACAAAGCTTGTACGATCCCTGGGCGCCCCCAGCACTGGGGGAAGTGAGTCTGGTCTTAAGAGATTGGCACATGGTACGGATGCTGTTTACCCCGGTGAATAATAAAATCAGGGAGGATCTGCTCAGAGCCACCTGGCTGCAGCCCTCTGGGGAGAACACGGGGCAGAGACACGCTGGCTGTGAGATGGAAGGACAGCCAGACCCCTGTGGCCTGTGAAAATGATGTCATCTGGGCAGCATCTGGGCCCTGAGGGAGGGCTATTCCACTGTCTTTCACGCCCTTCAGTACTCAAGGTAGGTGTCAGGGACCTCACAAGGATGAAGCAAATCTGGCCCAAAACACACACGAAAACAGCAGAGCTGCCAATGTGAGCTGAGATGCAAACACTGAGGGCAAAGATAATAGCATTTCCCCAAGCCCTCGGCTCAGCAGAAAGGCAGCTCACCTGCCACGTCGGTCAGCGGCTCCTGAGGAGCCAGCCAACCCGTACCAACTCCTCTGCCTCGCCCACTGCCCTGCAGCTGGGAAGACTGCCCCGACACCTTGGGGGGTGGGGGGGCCTTAGCCCCTGAGTCATTCCCCTTCTGCAGTAGCTCCACACCCAAGACGGACTCAGATGAAGATTCGGTCATCTTGCTCTTCCTGAGAGCTACAAGAATGTGCCAAGCTCTATCTTAGTTGTTTTGCATAAATTGTGTCATATCTGGGTTCGTATCTCACCCTGTTTTAGAGCCTTCTTGTCCCCAATATGCCTTCTTTGCTTCCTCCAGCACAACCTCAAAAAGAGAGGAATCCACATATTTTTCCCTTTAATGGAGGAGGAAGGAGATCTGAGCCGAAACTCCCTTTCCTAATGGCTAGCCAAGGTTACCCTGACGAAGGGCTTGAATATATAAACACACACACACATACTCTAAGAGAATAAATATTTAAATAATATATATATTTATTAGAGAATTTAGAGAAAGGAAGTACTCCAAAAGAAAAATGGACAAGGAACCTGAAAAGGCAATTCACAGCCCAGACTATCCAAATGGCCATTAAATATATGAAAATGTCTCAGTGATTAAGAAAGTGCAAGTTAAAACAACAATGACTGCTTGATGACTTGGGATATAGGAAAACAAAAAACCAAAAACAAAAACTACAATGAGTTACCACTCCCCACCCACTAGAGTAGTTAAAATTAAAAGGACAGGTAATATAAAATTTTCACAAGGCTATAGAGCAACAGGAATTCTCACTTGCTGCTGGTAGTAGTGAGAAATGGTGTAACCACTATGGAAAACTGTTTGGCAGTACCTACTGTAATTGACCATATGTATCCCCTGTGACTTAGCAACCTTCCTGCTAGATACACACCCTACAGAAATGCATGCACACGTCCTCCAAAAGACACGTATTACGATGTCATAGCAGCCGCCCAATTTGTAGTAGAGACTGACAACAAGCTAAGTGTCCATCATCAATAAAATGAGTAAAATGTGGTATGTTCATGTAATGGAGTACTATACGGATGAAAATTAACAAGCTACAGCTACACAAAACAACACAGACGAATCCCAGAACGTAATCCTTAAATATAATCTTTAAGAAAGTAAACACAAGAAATATATACTGTGTGGTTTCATTTATATAAAATTTATAAATACGCAAACCTGCTAGTCTTTGGGGATGAAAGCTTAGGTGGTAAAGCTATGAGGGCTTTCCTAAGAGCAATGATAACGGTTACCTTCGGAGCTGTGAGGGGGAGGGCTGGTGATCGGGACCGGTTGTGAAAAGGGGGGCTACTGGGGTATTGGCAATGTTCTGTTTTCTCGACCTTGGTGGTAGCTGTACAGGAGTTTCATCTATGATAATTCATTCACCTGTATATTTGTGTTCTGTGCATCGTTTTGTGTGTATATTAAGCAATAAAAACGGTAACTTAAAAAACAAGTCATCCCTTCTGCCCCAGATGCCCCTTATAGTAAGTGGGTTAAGGACACAGGCTTGGTCTCAGGTGCACATAGGATTGAATCATAGCTTCCATTTTACCACCTGTGTGACCCCTTGGCAAGTGACTCAACCTCTATAAACTCAGGTTCCCGTTCTATATGATGGTGATGACGGTGACTAATAGAGTTGGTGAAAGCGTTACATGTCCCGGATCAGTCAAGAGCCCAGCACAGTACTAGAACATGGAAGATGTTCAACAAAGGGTAGATGGAAATAGTCAGAGTGGTAGCAATTGTTCTTCTTGCCCTACCTTAGTTTACTTTGATCTATTCAGCCCAAACTGTGAGATAGCGGAAATTCCAGAGAGTGAACCTGGAATTAAGTCATTTGCCTTCTTTACGATTCAGTTATCTCTAAAATGTAATGAATAATACCTACCGTAGATGTTTCTTAAGAGGATTAAATCAATGAGCATGTGAGCTAGTCTGGCACACGGTGGATATCCAAAGTTCATCTATCTGGTAGTATTTCATAGTAGCAGTTGTTTTGTTGTTTAACTTAGGACATTGCTAGTGACGCACTGTCGGAAGACTGGACCAGAAGGCTGAGCTGCTATTCTGGTTATGCATTGCTACATAATGTTCACATTATCCTACAAATTATTATAGTTGCTCAAAACAATTTTTTTTTTAACTTACAACCCTGTGGTCATAGAAAGGAGGGAAGGCAGTGTTCAGCTGGGTGGTTCTCACTTGGCGTGTCTCACATGGCTGCATTCAGATGTCAACTGGTGCTGCAGTCTGGAGGACTCGGCTTGGCTGCTCACACGGTTCGCAGTTGCTGCTGCCTCTTGGCTGAAGCTCACTTAGAGGGGCTGACTCCTACCGAGCACCTACATGGGACCTCACCATGTGGTCTGGGCTTCCTCAGAACATGGTGATGCCAAGTCTCCGAAAGGCAGTGTCCCAGCAGGCAAGGCAGGAGCCATGTTGTTTTTTACGACCTAGCTTTGGAAGTCATCTTGTGTTACTTCCCCATGATCTGTTGGACAACGCAGTCACAACCTGCCCAAATTGAAGGGATGGAGATAGAGAGAGCACAGCCATCTTTTAGTGTTAGTTTACCTATGAACACTGCGATTGTATGTGAATTCCGGAAACTACTCCGCTAATGTTATAGGCAGCCGTGCATAATGGTCAAGAGTTTTGTCTGGGTTCGAACTCTGACTCCGCCATTTATTGGCTGCCTGTCCTTGGAAGTCACTTAACCTCTCTGTCTCTTGGATTGCTTGTTTGGAAGCTGGAGATAACTACAGCTTCATCTTCACTGGGCTCTGTTGGAAGGAGTGTGTGACCCGTGGTGAACGAGCTCAGTGAATGTTAGCTTTTAGGATTGTTTCCACTCAGGTTTATATCCAACCCCATGGTCTTGGGCTCTGGCTGCGTCACTCCTAACATCAACCCCAGACTGCCACGTGTTTCCTGTGGCGATAGACCCCTTCCTGAGATCTGTGCCTCGTGACTGCCTCTGGGGAGGATGTACCCTGACACGTATGTGACAGTGGGGAGAGCACTTGAGTTGGAGTCAGGCAGTCCTAAGTCTAAGCCCGAATCCTGCCTCTTGTTGAGGGAGTTGGTGTAACTTTCCTATTCTCTGAGACGCAGTTTCTTCATCTGTAAAGGAAGAAAAGGGGCCAAGGAAATCCAACGAGAAAGTGCTGATGAAAGCACTCGGCAGTGCCTGGCATTTCCTGGTATTTGAAATTCATCTGGTATTTTTGTTTAGTTCTCAGAAGAAAGAGAACATGACTTTCTGAGAAGGTAGCCAAAGAAGCATATCTCAGTGGCTGAAATAAACTCCGCAATTAAACCATCCATCCTCTTTGGCCAAGAACAGGGAAGCACAAAGTCTTGGTGGAGGGCGACGTGGTGACTCTCTCCCCACCTTTCCTCCTTCCCTTCCTCCGCATTGCCCTGCCCCACTCCCTGCTCTCCCTGAGGCCTGGAGCTCACCCGCTCCCAGCCTCCCTCTGCAGGCACCCGGGTTAGACAAGCCTCAATAGCCCGTGGTTGTCTCTGCAGAAGATCTGGCCTCTGGGCACCTCCAAGACTTCCAAGGATTCTCCATGATGGCTCGCTCTTTCACAGTGGCCACTTGGCACAGTGATTTCACACTGGAATTCCATCAGCCTCTGCTCCCTTTCCAACTCATGTACAAACCACTCTGGTACTTACAGAAATTTCTCAGAGAACAAAACTCTAGTAAAGGAGTCAGGATCCTTGGTGGGAGCAGGCTCAGTCCTTCCTCATCCGTTTGCTTCCTTCCCTGTGCCTGCTTTGTGTCAAAGAGCCCTCATCCTCTGCCTTCTCTGCTCTCCGCCACATCCATTCATTCGTTCATTCATTCACGCAACGGATATTTTTTAAATACCTACTGTGCACAAAGCCTCTGCTCTCCTGGCCTTTATTTTCTAGTGGGGGGTCTTCACTGCCTCCTAAGGGGGTCTCCTCTAGCTCCTTCCTCACAGGCTCTCTACTCTCCTCTCTCTGGGAACGGGACACTGGGGGCCAGAAGCGGATCTTGGCTCTGGGAAAAGCAGAGCTGCTTCATCTGCCCTGGACTCCAGCCACCGACGAACTTCCTGTTTCTCCACCCATAAAATGTGAAGCACTCCAGAGCTGCTGGATGAAGCAAAGCTTATGCACCCCCAAGTGAACTTCTGTGTCAGCTTTTTAATAATGCTATTTCCATAGGGCATTCAAAATGAAAATTATACAAATGGGTCAAAGCTGAACAAATGAAAACCAGGTATCTTAAATTTTTGACAAGCTGCCCAAAAGTTCATCAATAGCACTCAGTTCTCTTGAGTCACTGCTTGACCTCTGGCTCAATCCGTCTCTTACAAATCACTGTCAGTGGCAAGATTCCACAGTCAGAAGGTCGCATGGATCTGCACTTCTGTCCTCTAATGGGAATAGACTTTGGAAATAATTTAGGGTACAGGAGAAGAGTTTCCTGAGGGAACAGCCAGGGACAGATTAACCAAATTACATCAGGGTGACACACACACTTATCTTGATCTATGCATATTATAAATACTTAATACCTTGTTTTACTTTTTCAAACTTTGTTCTTTGTGTCCTGTGGATGGTTGCCTGTATGATGTTGTCTGTCTTTAGACCTGATTCCTCAAAGACAGGTCTCTGTTTCAAATAATAATTTTTATTTAAAAACATTAACAAGTAGGCAATTCTGCCTGTTTTCAATCAACACAGAAAACACGATCCTAGGTGCACCCTCGGGGAGAAAGTAGGACTGCCCGCTCCTCACCGTTCCTCTCTGTTCTAGTCTTTGCTCCTCAGCTAAGAGGCACTTGATGGGAGGCTTATAGAATTTGGAGACATCCCAGGCAGAACGTTTCAGGGAAGTGGATCCTCCTGCCTTACTGGAATTGCTGATGGGAGCCCTGGAGGAGAGGGAAGGAATGTTCCCATGGTAAAGTGATCCCAATAACTGAGAACCAAAGGTTTATAACTGGAGAAAGCAGACTAGAGACACACAATGTTTGTTAGGGACACACGATTAACTGTTAAAAGAAGAGGAATCCTAAAGCCGGGGTAGACAGGGAACCCAGAAGCTGATAAAGCCAGTGGCAATTGTTGCAAAGGGCAACAGGGAGTCATCGGAAGGTCTTCAACAATTCACACAGAGGGGACTGCAGAGATGTTGGCCGAAGGACACAAACTTTCAATTAGACAGGAAGAAAAAGTTCCAGCTCTATTGTACAATGTGGTGACTACAGTTAATAACCATGTATTGCATACTTGGAAATTGCTGAGAGCAGATTTTAGGTGTTCTCACCACAAAATTATAAATATATGAGGTGATGAATATGTTAATTAGCTCAGTTTAACCAGCCCGCACTGTATATATATATCAGAACATCAAGTTGTATACCATAAAGATAGATAATTGTCCATGTGTCAATTAAAAAGAAATAATTCTTTTTAAAAAAGTTTAAAAAGGAAGGGCATGGAATATTTAAGGAAGAAGTACTCATTCTCAATGGCTAATATTATAACATTTAATAATGCAATAATAAATAGCACCCATTAGTCTAAAATGTTGAGTCCATCTTTCAAACATGACTTTCTCCTCAGGAGTCTGAAAAAGCGATCCATGGGGAAATGAGAACTTTTCCAAGAAGTGAGTGCGTTCTTGCTCTTGCAGTTCTAGGGCACGTGATAGGCGCTCACTAGACGCACTTGCTGCACTGTTGAGCTGGACTGATTCAGAAATAAACAGAGTCAGGCGCATCCATTCCTCCCGGCTACATCCAGCTGAGCACAGCTGAGCCGCGGGAGCAGGAGCCCGAGATGGGCGCTGCAGTCTGGCTCCTGCTGAGTCTCACACCTTCCATGGAGACCTCACACCCACCTCTGCATTTCTCCTTGATCCAGACTGTTCCCTGGGTACTTTTAGCCTATATTCTTGGCAGTTTCTCCAGTGCTTTTCAAGATGCTATAGGCATGTATGGAGAATTACATGGTAGAAAATTGGGGAGCTCCCCTGAAATCTACCTGTTCTACCCTCTATCCTACAACCCCCCTGCGTGAGGGTCCCTGTCTTGCTCTCTGTCCCAGTTTTTCCCTCTGACATGCTTGGGTGCCAGAAGCCTAGGCTAAATCTAGCCTAATAAATCAACCCAAACTTTGTCATGAAATGAAAGAGAAAGCTTTTAACGATATTACTTTTTTGGTCATTAAGCAAAGAGCCAGTTCTCCAATGGAGTAACCTTCATTTGACTTTAAGGGGCTAAGCACATGGCTTATGAGCTTGGAAGTTCTAATTCTTCAACAAGAGAGTGCTAGACCAGAACAGGGAAAGGAAAGCCTCGGGGAGGGCAAATTTGCCTATTTGACACCTATGGAAAAATACATGAACGTGGAGACCCCTTTCTCTTCACTGAAAAAGTTTAGGAAATATGGCAGAAAGATAAGCGAAGTTAGATGGAAAGAAGACTTCACTGATGTCAGAAAAGCAAGTCCTGTCTTAAGGGATTGAGAGGCACTAGTGATCTTCTACATACCAGACTTAAAAGCACATTCCCCTATAAGATGCTTACGAAGAGGAGAGGTGGTTCACAAGCTAGTATACCTAAAAGTACGTGTAGGGGGAACTAACGGTGAGCTGCAGTCGTGGAAGGACATTGCAGGGGGAGTGACTTTTTTTTTTTTTTTTTTTTTGAGACAGAGTCTCACTTTGTTGCCCAGGCTAGAGTGAGTGCCGTGGCGTCAGCCTAGCTCACAGCAACCTCAAACTCCTGAGCTCAAGGGATCCTCCTGTCTCAGCCTCCCAAGTAGTTGGGACTACAGGCATGCACCACCATGCCCGGCTAATTTTTTCTATATATATATTTTTTAGCTGTCCATATAATTTCTCTCTATTTTTAGTAGAGATGGGGTCTCGCTCTTGCTCAGGCTGGTCTCGAACTCCTGAGCTCAAACGATCCGCCCACCTTGGCCTCCCAGAGTGCTAGGATTACAGGGGGAGTGACTTTAAGGAACAAGTCACTCACCACTTCTGGACCTCCATTTCCTCTTCTATGAGATGAGGGGCTGAAGTGAGCATCTTTAGGACCCGTTCAAGCTCTGACATTGTATGATTCTGCAGGTCTCATCCAGCTTGAGAAGAATTTGATTCCAAATGGTGAATCCCAGGGTTTGTAAGTTTACGACACTGGTAACTGACCGGTCAATTTTCTCAGTTACTTGTGGTGGGGTCTTAGACAAAACTGATGCCACAAAGAATAGATTACCCCCTGGGCAGAATGCAGGCTCACAGAAAATCCCGTTTGCAAATTAAGTAGAGACCTTTTCATTTGGTGGGGGTCAGTGAAGAGGACGGGGCTGGAGGGAGACAGAGAGAAGAAAATATGGCAGGAGAACCAAGACCTTCTTTTGAGAAAGTGCCACTGTTTGAGGACTTGGAGGAGAAGGGAGGGGACTAGCATATTTTCCTGTCCGTGGAAGAGAGGAGATTATATCATAGGAATGAATGGCTGTCCCCGCATATTTATGTTCATGCACCTCGACAAATCACAAGGTGAGCTGGGAGATGCTGACCCTATTGCAATACTCATGCCCAGAACTTTTGTGCCCCTTTTAGTTAGATACAAGGCAGATGACAGGGCAGACTCATCTGTTTCCTGACAGTGCTGGATGTTGAGTGTTTCTGCAGCAGGGCAGGATCTTACTACAGCTGATCCCTATCCAAATACTTGTGCCAACTACCTATTGGCGTTTCTCAGTATCTGGGACACCCACGGCTATGGACTTCTGTCAAATATGCCAGCATTGGCTTGGGCAGCACAGCCTGGCCAGAGGCACTGTGATTGGGTACCACATGGGTATCTACCCTGCCTTGTGAAAACTCACCACTCTTTCCTCAGATGTGCAATGATGTTAATATCTTCCTCTTTTCGTAGAGTGGTAACGTGATCGAGTAAATGAGTGTTTATGAGGTTTCTCGAGGCGTGTCAGGCTCCATGTGAATGCAGGCTGTTGTTACACTGCCCTCTCTACTGAGTGCATGGTTGTCATCTAGACTTATTTGCCACACAAAAGACATCTCTACCGCTAGCCACCTGGAGTAGACATCCTGCTTCTCTCTGTTGTATTGGTTGCTGTATCATTCCCTTCCTTGCTTAAGAAAAAAAAATCTTTTTTCCCTTGCGGATACCTCTTAACTTCTCTCTCCCTTGACTGTTATTTCGGCAGCTCTGCTATTTAGCTCCACAGTGTCACAGCAGACAGTTGGTGGGAAGCTGTGCTAAGTGACATCACAGCAAACTCCAGGACTGGCTTCGTAGAGGGGAGAAAGCCCTCTTCAGAGCTCATCGCAGTTCCACTGCTTTGCGGGCAGTTCTCTTTGGCGAGAGAAAAGAAAGCACCTTTAACCCCACCGCTTCCCGGCCTCAACGTACACAACATACACCCCCAAGAGGGAGCCCCGTGGACCTTCATCACCAGCATGGCCTGGCTGTGACCATCGTGCCCCCTGGGTCGAGGGAAGCACACCAGCAGTAGGAGGAGTTCAAGTGTGTCCGTCCATGCTCTGGAACCCACACAGCCCCGACTGTCCTCTCGTTAGGGTATCCGCACAGCGTTTGCAGAGTTGTACATATTCTTCTCAACACATTGAACTTGGAAAAAAAAAAAAAAACAGCTCTCCTTTTGGAAGCTGGAGGATGTGTGGGCTGCCTGGCCTGCGTGAGGGACCAGCCAGGGTTCCATGCCTGGCTCTGCCTCTTACT
Source organism: Eulemur rufifrons (assembly GCF_041146395.1). Lineage (NCBI taxonomy): Eukaryota > Metazoa > Chordata > Mammalia > Primates > Lemuridae > Eulemur > Eulemur rufifrons. The sequence goes on along the minus strand of NC_090988.1, from coordinate 6,083,711 downwards.
GGCCAAATGCCTGTGAGCAGTTCCCTTCCCCTCAGCTTCCTGATCCATGGTGGAGTTTACAAACCACTGGGAAATCGCTCCTTTGTCTGCTCACCAAAATGAGTTATGATGTGCTACACAGAAAATGAGCCTTGAAATCAGACAGCGTGCTGGCCCCAGCTCTGTCACTCCAACTGTGTGATCATAGCAACGGGCTTAACCTCCTCGGTCTCAGTTTCCCCATCCTTAGCTAGCATGAGGACCAAGTGATAAAAGATAGAGAACTTCCACTCATACGCACATATTTCCCTCTAAGGATGGGAAAGTGGATTGTAAAGTCAAATTCTTGTGATATAAGCCTTGAAGTCTATAAGGAAACTGGCCTGGACCTCTTCTGTTCCAACAGTCCCCGACTCATGTAAAACCTGAAGCTAGGGTTATGACCATAAGCAATGACAAAACCAATCATTTGTTGAAAACCTCCCATGTATGCCTCTACTTCTTCCCTTGAAAGGCTTACAATATAGATGGGCAGCATATTATTTAGTCACTAAAACGTAAGACAGCCTGTGCCAAGTCACTCACAATGGACTCGCACACTCAGAACGTCTCCCCCCTAGAGTCTGGGGCAAGACTCTGTCCATGGTAACGAGCTCGGCCCATCCCATCCCCACTTGACTCAGGGTGCCACTCGATTAACTAGTTTCCATTTTAGGCAGAAAAGGCCAAGCAAAATGGGTTACTAGGGGTATTAAAAAACTCCAAGACTACAGGATTCAAAGGATATAGCAGGTGGCTCTCAGCTTTCCTGGAACAAGCTGCTGTTGCCAGCCCCATGGCTTGGGGGGAGGTGCCCCCAGGAATTCCCGTGGTGGCCCTGCAGGAGGGGCCCAGCTCAGAGCTGTGTTCAGGTGGGAAGGCCAGCAAACAGAGGCAAGGGCATGGCTTTGACCTAGCAAGCACCTGGCCAGAATCCAAGTCTTAGCATCTCCCTGGGTTTGTAAAAGGAAACTGCCGAGAATGTTTCTCCCCATTTCAAAGATAAGGAAACTAAAGCACAAAGTAAAGAAAGATGTTTACCCGGGTTTGAAATAAATCAGAGTAGAAACTTGTAGTGAGTACTGCTTACGAAGGTCAGGTAGCCTGGACCAACCCAAAGATATGGCTCGAGGCCCCCTGTCCCTTGCACCCTTCCCATGGGCTTGAGTGGGGCAGAGGCAGCTTGTGGGGAAGGAGGAAGAGAACGAGACCTCTCCCCAGGGAGCCAGCTACTCTTTTGCTGCTGGGTTTATGTTTTTGGAATAAATCACTTGTATAATAATAGAAATGAAGGCGCTGGAGTGAAACATCGTGACAGGAAGAGTTCCCACTGGCATCACAATCAGCTTGTTCTTGTTGGCCCCATGTCCTCTTGCTCCGAAGCAGAGGAAATCCTGACCCGATGGAGGAGAAGGGGAATGAGTTTCCTCCTGCTCCCCCAGCTCACTCCACGGAGCAGGATGGGGCGGGCTCTCTCAACACTGCCTTTGCCAACCAGAGTCTGACTTTCTAGAAGGGGGTCTTAGTGTCTACGAGCTGTGTTTAATTTTGTTTGCTTTGCCTGTATGATTTGGAGGTGGAGGATAGTTTTGGAGCTGGCAGGGACGTCAGAGCTCATCTTGTCCAGTCCTCTCAGCTTCCATGAGGATAGGTTCAGTGATTTGCCATGGTCGTATAGCTAGTTCATGGTGGACCCCAGGGCTACACCTATGTGTTCTGATTTCCTTGTTGGGGTGCTCTTTCCACCATAGCACGCTCACCCCAGTGAGGAGACTGCTGACTTGGCGCCCACTCACGCACCAGGTGGAGAGATTTCTGATGAAGTCAAGGCAATCGGGCACCTGCCCAGTGCTCCTCCCATGCATTTCCCCGGTGGGAACAGGAGCACCCTCCTTCATGCCCTTTCCTCAGCCTGATCTGCCCACTTCACCCCTCTTCACCCTGATCCCCAGGCTCCTGGTCCCCAGGCTCCTGGTCCCCAGCCTGACTTGACTGTCTCTCCATTCTGCTCTTAGTACTCCTGTGCCAAGGTCCCTCATGGCCCAACATGGGCTTGTTATGTTATAGTGAATCCATTGATTTGCTTGCTGGTGTCCTCGTTCAACAGAGAGAGCAGAGGCCCTGTTTTAGGCAACAAGATCCCTCAGCATCTAGCATAGTGCCTGGCACACAGCAGGTATGCAGTGAAGTTTGTTGGATGTATACAGAATGGCTCACACTGGCTGCAGGTGTCTGGTCTGCTGAGAGATGTCCACCCCACCCCTGGGCTTCCAATTTCTCCTGAGCCTTCCAGTGCATGGAAAGGAGCAGCAGGTGGAGTGGAGGAGGCCCCAGTGGAGGCAGTGCTGGGAGGGAGGGAGCAGGCTCAAGATCAGCTGTGGGAGTAGTGAGTATGACAAGTCCAAGTGCAAGGAAATGCTAAGTCACCAGGAAAATCACGAGCCACCAAGAATGCAGGAGAAACCAAAGAGACAGAGAAAATGACTGGTTTGACTTTTGTGACTTCATTCAGAGCTTTGTTGCAAAGGCTGCTGTGACCCAGGTGGTGTTTCTCCAGGCTGAACACTCCATGGCAAGTGCTCTCAGGCCAGAGCAGACCCAGAACGCCCATGACCCTAGGGCCACTCACAGGATGCCTAACAAAGAGTTTGAGACCATTAATGGGCGGGATTGCTGTTCGATTTCCAGAGCTGTGCACCATAGTGTTAGCAGAGCTTCCAGGTGGGAGAAGGCTTCATCAACAACAGGAAGGGCTAGGAGTTAAATGACCTGAGTTTTATTCCTGCTCTTCTACCACTGAGCAGGATCTTTGAGGAACCATTTCATCTCACAAGGCGTCAGTTCACTCTTCTGGAATCCCAAAGGTATATCTAAGTCTGTGCTTCTGTGGTTACTGCCCCTCAAGCCCCCAGCCCGAGTGTGATCCTGTGCCCCACCCCCAGGGACTAACACTGCAGCTTAAAGCCTTACTGTAGTGACAAGAAGCAGCAAAGATCTGGTTGTGGCAGAAATTCAAAATAGGTGGATTCGAGGAGACCCCAAGTCACAAACTGGGGATGTACAGTGGAACCTTTCAGCAGGCTGACTGCTAGATTCCAGGAGGAAATAGAGCAAGGCCAGCAGCCTCTGCCACCTTGGGCTTGCCCCTCTTTCCTCTCTGCTCCTGCGTGTGTGGGTCGGTGGGGAGAGGGGCTTTTGATAAAACCTCCCATTAAAACTCTTCCCCATCTCCTATGCTGAGCCGCAGGACTGGCGGATCAGCCCCTGCTCTGAGAAGCAAGCTCCGCCCTGGAAGAGGCCAACTGGATGCCATGATTCTCTTTTCCTTGTAATGGCAGCTCAGTCTGCACGCTGACTGCAGTTGTCCAAGCACTGCGTGGCACGTTAGTGGGGAGGAGGCTTCATGGGAGAGAGTTGTTTGTCACTCTGTGGCTGGTAGAAGCTGGGAGCCTGTGAGAAGCAGGACTCTGGAGAAGGACTGGGCTCCTCAGAGCTGGGACAGGTGCTTCACGACCATCAGCCCCTCCCGCCAGGAGGGACATAAGAATTGGGATTTCATTTCTGAGGATCTCTTCGATAAAAGTCTTGGTTACTTGGCTACCCAATGTGATGGTTAAATCATCCTGATTGTCAGAGTTCTCACGGCTGATGGAATGTTCTGGATGTAGTCTGCAGGAGAGAATTTTGACAGGCCCAAAACCCAGACCTGCTAAGGGATACTTGTGAGAAAAATGACCTTTGCTTTTCTCAATTTCATAACAAACACTGGAGGATGGGTGGGAAGCTCTGCATAAACTTTTTGCACGTGGTGAACATGCCGGGCCATGGCAAGAGCCTTTGGCACAGTCAGGAGGTGGGGGAGGTATCGGGGCAGGAGGGAAAAAACAAGAACATGGGGATGGACAGGGAGCATCACAGGGTGAGCCTGGCAGAGTGCCAGCCCCCGAGGGGGCCACCTCTAGCTGTGGGTCCTCACAGGCCCTTGGGCAACAGGGAGCTCTGCTCTGTCGGGCAGCATGTGCTGCCTCTGGCTCAGATGTCCTTGAGGGTAAAGACATGACATTCCCTAACTTAGCCCATTTGCATCTCATATCCTTCATCTCACTTTTGCAATCTGGCAACCGTGCAAAATCTAAACCTCATTCTTCTTACTGGTCAAGTTCTCTTACTTCTCCTTTGAGATAAAGAAAAATGGAAAAAGAATTAGAATTTTTAAGGCATACTCTGGGTGTTGCCCCAGCTGGCGATGGGGCATTTGATGGAATACGTCCAAGATGTAGCCCTGGCCACATGAAACAGTCCACTCACCCTCCCCCAGAGTGACCCCACGAAAGCAGCTGGACCAGATTGTCTTGACTGTTCCAGACTCAGCTCTCTCGGATGCCCACAGTGCTGACTGCTAATTTCTAAGACCCTGCACCCGAAACAGAAAGTAGAGCCACCTAGGTCTCCTCAAAAGCTAACTGGGCATTTCCAAGATATGTGCCCTTGGGGACCTTCCCCAAAGATGCAAGTTTGGCTGCCAAGAGTAAAACAGCCTCTTTGATTAGACATGTACTGGAGGTATGTTTTTTGACAATTTACATCTTCATGTCACTCATGTTGCTGTTCCATTGTGACAAGCACATATAATCCAAGCTGGTCCTTCTGAACGGTCGATTTTCTTGCCTCTCTTTGGAATGGAGAAGAGAGGAATCGAAGAAAAGTTAATGCTGTTCATCAGTGTGGGCTCTGCTGGGACAGGCGTTGGCTTCCCTGTCCCAGCTCTAGTCTCAGCTCTGCTGACGCTTCCCAAACACCGTCTCCCCGAGCCCCATGAGGACCCGGGAGGTCGGCGCCTGCATCCCCACTGTACAGACCTGGAGAGGCTGCCCGCCAGCGTGCTGAGTGCCCACTCGGGGCGGAAACCCAGGGCTCCTTAGCCAGGCACGTGGGCTCAGCGTTCGCAGTCGGGAAGTTCCTCACCCCACTTCTGACGGGTGCATGGCTGCTCTGCGTGTCCAGGGCCCCCCCTCCCCCGGCAGCACCCCTCCCGGCCTCTGCTCCTGGCTCCTGGAGAAGATCCCAAACTCCTCACACTCCCACTAGACAATGAAAGGATTAAAGAACAAGCCTTTGATTCAGAGGCTTGGAGCTAGTCATCTGCCTTTGAACTTCGCTGACTCACTCACCTTTCCCAGCAGCCCCCTCCCTGCCAGCGAGGCAGGTGAGGTGGGAGAGGGGAGCAGCCCTGAGTCAGCAATGACTCCCAGTGGCTCCTCCTCCACAGATTAATCACCTCCAATTATGGCTCCCACTGGGCACGAGTCATTCCCAGTGACGCCTGCTTTGTCTGACCCTCGCCCCCCTGCCAGCAGGCTGCCTATTTGTCCAAGATGCTGGGTGCATGCTGCACCTCCCAAAACCCCAAAAAGGTACCCCGGCAGCCAAGTGACTCAAGAATAAGGACCCACCCTCTTCCCCCTCACCATCTGCTCTCCACATCATGAGTCTTCTGGGGGCAAAAAGAAAAGAGGATGTGAAATCCCTCCCTTCCAACAGCCTATAGAGAACTGTGAAGCCCGCCATTAGCTGATTGGATAATACCTTGTTGTGTTTCTCCTCAGCAGTGACTAATAAAGCTTGTTCTCATTTCCACTAATTACTCATCCTCATAGAGAAGGGTGCCAGCACCTGGCATGGCTCTGCAACTCCCTTGGAGGGCGTTCCATGGCCCGCCTGCCCTCTCCCCCTCGCTTCCCTCCCTGGCCTCACACTCACACCTGCCTCCCTCCCACCCCTGCCAGGAGGCTTGGCCCAGCTGCCCCTGTGGAATGCCTAAGCTTCCTCCTCTTGGCTGCTGACCCAGGCACATGGGTCCCCAAAGGCACCATGCCATCTGCCCTCCTCGGGGCATCACGCTGGGCTCCCTGCCCTGAGCTACCAGCCAAGGGCAGGCACTCAGCCCCTGGGGCGTGAGCTGGGACTCAGCGCCAGGGTCTTGAATGCATCTGTATGGCATGGTGCAGCTTACAAAGAAATTTCCCCAGTGCCGTTTCATTTGATCTTTATGAGCTCAACAGTGATTACTTACCATATAGCTATCCTCTGAGAAAACATAGTGTTCTTTAGAGATATGGAAACTGAGGCTCAAAACACCTGTACAGCTCACACACATTCACTTGGTAAGTGGCGGTGCTGTGTTTCTCACCATGCCATGACACAGGCCTGGCACTAGACTCATGAAACACCTCCCCAAACCCTCTGTGTGTAGTACCTGGGCTTTGGAGTTAGGCGGCCCCATGGTTGATTCCTGCTCTATTTAACTCCATTTTATTTGGTGGTAGACACTGTTCTAAGCACTCTTCAAATCATCTCAACTCATTTAACTCCCACAACTGTTCTTTGAGGCAGGAATTATCCGTATCCTCAATTTACAGCTGTGAGAGTGGAGGCCAGGTCGCCCAGCTATTGTAACAAGGGGTACAGCAGAGCCAGACTCTTCACCACGCCACTAAGCTGCCCCCAGCTTCTCCAACTTCTAACTGTGTGAACCTGAGCCGATCCCTGAAGTTTTCTTGTTGTTCCTATATTCTCATCTTTTAAAAGGGAGCCTTCCCCACAGTGTCGTGTGCGGGTCAGAGGGGGCGATGTGGAGAGCGCCCACCTGCTAGGAGGACGACTCCCAGAGGCCCACAGTGGGCACAGAAGAGATCCTGGGGACGCTGTGGGTCGGAGCAGGCACCAGGGAAGCATGCCACGTGCTCCTACTCCTTGTGGCAATCATTTCTTTTCTAATCACATCTCTCAAGATGACCCGATCAACCAATCCTTGAGATAATTCTGATTCTGAAAAGCAAAAGGCTCTGTAATTAAGGTTCTTAGTCATCTTTAAGAATTGGATAAAAGCTATAAACCAATTCTGCAGAAAAATTCACATAGCACTCAGATGCACAGACGTGTTCTTAGAAGTTCAGGGAGTGCCACCACTTCACCAAGAGGTCCGCTGGAGCCCAAGTTCCTGAGCCCCTTCTATGTAACCAGGAAGCGTCCCTACAGTCTTATCAGTACTATCACAGCTGAGATTGCCGAACCTTTTCCTTTCCTTTTCAACTTCATACCCAGGCTCTGCTCCCCCCACACACTCCCCCTCCCCCCAGCTTCCCTGGACACTGCCCCTGGCCAGCGCCGAAGCTACAGCGGTGGTTGCGATGGCGATAGCAATGGCTGTTGCTAAGGGAGCCAGGAGGCCAGGGTGGGGGAAGGAGAGTGGGCAGCAGCCCAGCAGGGCAGCACCCCCCCTGCACGTCTGAGCGCCTTAGGCCCTGGAAGCGGTGTTCCCAGCTGGCTGCCATGGCAACGGCAGGCTTGGGAAACCATTCCTCACCGTCTGGACAGCTTCCCCGGCTTCCACTTGCGCTTTCGTCTCCCTAAGTGGCTAATTGAGGTGTGAAAGGATCTGCGGTGACGGCAAAGGACCACAGAGGGCAAAGCAGTGGTCACGTGTCCCACGCCAAGCAGGCCCCCCTGGGATGCGGGATCGAGAGGCCAAGGATGGGGTCTGAGCCAGCTCCTGGGTGGAGGGCCCACTACTGGGGGAGCAGCCCCAACACAGAGATGCCCTGCTCTCTGCAGGGACCTTGCCTGTGAGCTCCATCTCTTTGCCACGCATCATCCTAGGAGGATGCCCTACTGGTTATGTCCCAGGTAAGCCAGCAGCCAGGTGACACCTGGTTACCTCTAGATGTGGTGATTATGGGTTTTCCCTCAGGCTAACGGGGAGAGGTGGTAAGGGTGAGAGAGTCTAGTTTAAATGAGGCTAAAAGGTGGATGGAGTCAGAGGTTAAGGAAGCACATTAAGGCCTTGCCACAGCCTCAAGACCACCAGTTCACTGGGTGTAGGTGCTATTTAACATTATTATCCTCTAAAAGCACCGTTCTTGTTACCATTCATTAAGTGGAGATTAAACGTTGTGCTATCTCAATTTAATCTTCAAAGCGAACTTTCGAGTGAGGTATTGTCCTCTTTTTACAGAAGGGGAAATGGAGGCTGAGAGAGGTCAAACCACTTGCCCCAAATCATGCAGCTGGAGAGTAGTAAAGCTGAGATTTGAACTTGCACCTGTCTGCTTACAAGTCTCCTCTCTCACTGACGAGCCAGCAGACAGCAGGGGGGCCCAAGGCTGTGTGGATGTGGCCTGTTCATGTGTTGAGACTGCAGCAGACTCCTCAGTGTGGGGCTGTGGGCGTCAGGGCCTGAGAGCCAAAAGTGCCCTCCCCAGCTGCACGCCCCTCCGCACCTGCTCCTAGAGCAGCAGCTCGATTGCTTTAGGACCCCAGGATCTACCGTGAAGATCACCTTGCATAGTTACTTAAAAATATATGGAAGAAAGAAGGATCTCCTCTGTGACCCAGAGCTCCAGGTGTCTGGTTGTGACTCCCAGGGAGCTCCTCAAGGGACACACCAGACCCTCTGCTGCCAAAACAGCCAGGGGAGCTTCTCTAGGAGGCTGCCAGGTCGGCTCTGCTCTCAGCAGCTGGGGCGGCAAAGGGAGGAGGCTGGGCCAGCTGGAATAAGGGAAGGGAAAGGAACCAGGGTCTAGAACCACCTGCTATGTTCTTGGAACTCTATTCCATTTGTTTGTTTAACCTCAACTCTATAGGTCGATAGTGCTGTCACCCCTTATTATGGAGGGAGAAGCTGAGTTCAGAGAGGTTAGGTAACTTGAATCAGGACATAGAGGACATAAGCCCAAACTTAACTGGTTCCAAAATCTGTACTATTTCTATCCTATCCTCTGACCTCCCACAGATATTGGCTGTTCCTCATGGCCTGTCAAAGCCAGGAACCCCCAGTTCAGCCTCTTAGCTGGGAATCCAAGTGGTCCACCTTCCTCCTTAGGGCTCCCTTGCCCACACAGCAGATGGGCATCTTTCATCCTGCAGCTATTTTTATTTCTCTTTTCCCATTCTTCTTACCCTCCTGGCTCAGTCCAAGCAGGAGAGCAGGACTCAGAGCCAGAAGCCAGAATACGGCTCTCAGCCCAGCTCTTTCCTCAACTACAGACAGAACAGAAGACAGTGGGGTCCTCTCCAACTCTGAGTGCCAAGGAGGGGTCATCAGAGATACTGGAGATGGGGTCTCAGTCACCCGAGCCCTGATGCAGGGTGTGCCTTCTCCAACTTTGCTGTCTGACCTCTGCTTCCCTGGGGGAAGCTCTGGCACCCACAGCTCCTGCTGGGATCAGGGGGGAAGTGGGGTCGGGAAAGCACGTACCCTCAGTGTGCTGTTTTCTTTCTCTGAGATGGACTCTCTCAACCTCAGTCTGGCCTTCCCACTGCGTGCCAGAAAGAGACCTCGTGCTCAGCCTGGGTTTGGTGTTATGTCCTCTTTGGGAGCAGTTCTTAGGAGGTGGTTTGTAGTCATGAGATGAGCTCAGGACTGGGGGACCTATGTTCTGTTCCAAGTTCTGCTGCCAACAAGCTGTGTGAGCTTGAACGAGCCACTTAGCCTTTCTGGTCCTCAGTTTGCTCTCCTGTAATAATTGAACCAACTAGTCCATTCCAACATTCCATTAATAACTTGCTTCTCTGGGCTAGGTAACACCTTAAATCTATTCCACACCCTTCCCTTACCCAACAACACCCTCCACCGCCGACAGTCCCATGTTCCCATGGTATCCAGACCCTGCCAAAATATAAAGAGGACAAGGCGGGTGGTTTGTTGGTGCTACGACTTCTTTTCTTCTCAGGCAGGAAGTCACATTTAAACTGTGCCCCAATCAGTACCAAAGCGGGGACGCTCAGGTCTCCTACACAATGGGTTACATAAAAACAGCTCACCTCTTATTTCCTCCTCGCTTTGTTCTGCTCTTTCCAATCACTCAGTCAAGTAATATGTATCAAGTGGATGTGTCTGCAAGGCACCGCACAGAAATGTAATCCAGAATGACAAGGTCCTTGTCCAGGAGGAACTTACAATTTCACAAGGATGGCACACAGACGGGACCATTAAAGGCAGCCTGCTGCCCTCATGCAGTGGGGGAAAATAAAGGATTTTTAAATGCCTTCTCATGTCTTAACTCCTCTTTTACCCCTTTTAGTTGCTAATTTTATAATGATATCATGTTTTTGGTGTTTGTCTTTGAGCCATGATCCTGTCTTCTGCCTTCTCATCCATGGAGGAAGTCAAGCTGCTCCAGACCTCAGTACCTGCTTTGCAGATGCACCTGCCGTGCCCTCTCCTGCCGGGACCTCACCTTTGTACCTGGATATGCCAACCTAGTTCCTGCATCTCTGTCGCCCAATGCAAGGTGTCCAAGATGTGATATACCAGCAGTGTCTGTGCAGGCAAACGGTGGTGCCGGAGCTGGAGGGCATGGGGCACTGGAGCTGGCCTTCCTCCCCTCCTGCGGGCCCTGGGCTTCCTGTTGTCCCGTGCTTCTGAGTCTTCCTCGGAACTCGCTCAGGAGGCCTCTCAGAGGGCAGGTGCTGCCGGCTGCCTCCTTTTCCCCTTTAGTCCCAGCACCTAAGCACGCCACACCTGCTCCATAAATAATAACTTCTCTAGAACTCTTTATAATTTACGAAGGGCTTGCACTTATAGTTTCTCATTTAATCCTCTCAACCATCCTGTGGGATAGGGTTATTATTGCTCCGTCTTTACAGATAAGGATCTGAAGCTTGGAGGGATTTAGTGCGTGGCCCAAGCCCTCCCAGCTGGGCCCAGCTGAACTAAGCTGGGACTTAACCGAGCGCTTTCAGCTTCTCTGTGACATTAGAGGGAGAAACTGCTTCTCCTCACTGGGTTCACCACTCCTCTACGATGTTACATCACCTGCGCCACCAGGATCTGGTGGCCAGGGAGGCTGTGGGAGGCTCTCGTCTCAAGCTCTCCCGTCTCCTTACACTGCACAAGAGCCCAGAGCTCAAGGCACCATGAGAGGGGCTCAGCAAAGGAGGGAGAGCAGGTGGAAGAGAGCTGGGGTGCTTTGGTGCCTGCTCCCCACCTGAGGACCAGGCAAAGTATCCCAGACTGATGTTAGATCCCTCTGTGGTGGGATGTGGGGTTTAAAACATGTAGTGTGTTTTTAAAGGTTTTCTAGGGTTGATTTTTTTTTTTCCTAGACAGAAATAACAAAGAAAAATTAAGAAAAAATTAGGACACTGGCCCAGGAGCCTCCTGTAAAACTAGGAAGCAGCTGGCGGTGCAGTCTCAGGGCTGACCCGCCACCTTTGGCTAGCGGTGGCCAGCTGCGTGGGCAGGGAGGGAAGGGCCAGGAGCTCTCCCTGAAGGAGAGGAGGTCTGTCGACTCCACAGCTGCTCAAGGACCCTAGAATGAGGCCCCGCATGAGTCTGCAAGGGCTGGAGAGCAAGCCTGCCACAGGTGTGCATTGGGTGAGGGGCTGAGCCTACAGCCCCCCCCAGTTCAAGGACAGGTGCACTGGAGCCGCTGGGCTTAGACAGGAGTCAGGAGCTTTGGGGGAGGCATGTGAAGCCAGCTCCAGTCCATCCCACACGGACCCTGCTCCTGGCCTCTTCCTGGCTGCCTTGAGCTTACACCGGTTCCTTTGGCAGAGAGAAGACAAATACCAGGACTGCTTAGGAGGAGGCAGACAGGGAGCAAAGAGAGGTAAAGGCATGGGCAGCGCAAAGCTGGACCCCAGAGATGTAGGGGAAAGCAGGCAGGTGACCCACAGGCGGAAAGGAGGGAGGAAAAAGCAGAGAGGGAGTGATGAGGCCAGCTAGCTGGGCAGAGACAGGAGACGGAGAAACCAGAGGGGCCCGGGGAGTGGCAGGTGAGTTAGCCTGCGAAGACAAGCAGACACTCCGGCCCGTCCTCTCTTCCTGCCACTGGTGGTCAGTGTGAAACTAAGGGCTGCTGGCAACGGGCCCTGCCCCGCCTTCCCCTCCCTCCACCACCTCCGCGCCCTCCCTGGGGCTGAGCCGCAGCTCTGCTCTGCTCCTCACCCCTCCTGTCCCTCAACTGCCACCTTCCATGCTTTTGCAGACTCTTTCAGTTCATCCACCTGCCACAGTCAAGGGCTGAAAATCCAGAAGCCAAGCTTCTGATTCCCGCCCTGTTGCTCAGATGCTGGGCGGCACTGGCAGAGAGACTTCTGGGTGCACACCACAGCTTCTTCATTTGTGACCGTCCCATGGGAGTCGTAAGGGGATACTAGAGCAGATGGGAAAGGATTGTGAAAGCACCAAGGCGCTAAGACACTTTGGACCCAAGTTTACCTCCAGCACTGAACTCCCCAGGTTCCTTTCAGGGGAGAAGCTCCCATCCTCTGCAGTGTCGTCTGCCTGCCGGGCTCTGTGGCTTGCCTGAGTGCCTGGACACACTTCCCAGCTGTCTTGCCCGGGGTCAGAAGAGGAGGCATTGCAAAGGTAGGTGGGTTTACCAACATTTTCTAGACAATTAACCTAACTGTGGTCTAAGGCAGGATCCTAGAGTTAGAGATTAAGAAGTTTTATTCCTGAAGCAGCAGATCGAGGCTTTTAACATGTAGAATAATCTAGGTGAATTTTCAAGGAGCCACTGAATATGTATGAGAAGAGAGAGAGAATGTGAATATGGGGGAAAACCGCAGAGAAGCGAAAGGAAGAATGATGCATGAAGACAAAGGAGGACAGGAGACCTCAGGGACTATGGCATGACCGTGTTTGGACAGAGACAGGGAGAGAGGACAGCGAGCAACGAGGAGCAGGAAGAAGATTCTGGGAGAGAAATAAAGAGGCCGAGAGGAGCTGAGCCAGGCAGCCGGTGGAGCAGGCAGATGGAACAACAGAGACAGAGAACAGAGCCGCGGAGTGGGCACACAGCGAGGCCTGGCAGCCAAGCCCTGCGGATTCCGTGGGAGCAGATGCTTCTATGGGAGCAGCAGCTGATGGCCCCGAGCACGTGCATCCTTGTTGACTCCAGGCCCAGCGCAGCCTCCTCGGCAGCCAGCCTCAGCCCGGAGGAGCAACGTGGGGCCAGAGAGGCAGACGCACGACAGCCCTGCCCCTTGGGGGCCCTGTTTGTCCCCTCCATCCTCGTCCGGGCTCCGCCCACCTGCTCTGTCTGCATCCTGAGGCCTCGTGAATCCCAGGGAAGCCATGAGCTGCTACATCACGCCGGAAGGAAGCAGGCTGCGTTGGAGGGGTGAGTGTGAGCCACCGCACGGCGTGCTTAGCTCTTCCCGGGGTGGGAGCATGTGCAGGGGTGTGCACACTGGCAGGAGGGGTGGGAGGGGGAGAAATGTCTTGGGCTGCGTGGGGCCTAGCACCAAGAGGCTAGGACGTAGGGGGTGGGGACTGGTCCCTGGCAGCACTACTGGCAAACAGCTGCCGTACAAGACCCCCCGTTTCTCCCCTGGCGGCAGGAGTCTGCAGCCCCTCGTCCCCATGCAAGTCACCAGACTGCCACAGCCTCTTCTGAGTGGGAAGGAGCTGAGTGGGCCCTGGGTCCTGGGTCGGAAGAGCCTTGCGGCTCCCCTGGCCTCATTCTGTCCAGCCGCTACCCACGGGTGGACCACTTTCCCATCACTTACCACAGCGGCTGAGAGCAGCAGCTGCAAGACTCCGATACATCACCCCCATCCCAAGAATTCCCTCTGGTAGGAAGGAAGCTCAGAAAGGCCTGGAGAGAGGAAGGTCTCCACCAGGACGTAGCCCTCCCCGCAGTGCAAAGGCAACTTCCACGCTGCCCTCCACACCCACCTCAATCCCCGCCCCCCCGTCGGCACCCTCAGAACACTGCAGGGACACCCCAACATCAGGCTCCCGGCTGTGCCCCGGGCAGTCCTTCACTGGGCCTACACCCAGGGCCAGGGGTTGCTGCTGTGGCCCCAGAATGGACAAGAGCAAAGCCCTGGGAGGGAAGGGAAAGCGGGTGGGGAATCAGTATCGAGTGCAGGCGCAACCCGAGTGAAAGACAGGTACCGCGGGAGCCAGATGGGCCAAGCAGAAACAGAAGTTAAGTAGGAAGAGACGGATAAACAGCAGACACCAAGCAACCAGCCAAGCATATGCTTTGCAAGCAGGCAACACAAGCACCCAGTAGGGTTTTGGTGGGGGAGGGGACATGAGCCCGCAGGGAGGGGGACATTAGGTTTGCTGTGAGCCGACTGCTGCCTGGTCAGAATTAGTGATCTAATCCTTCTCCATGGCGCCTCAGAAAAGTGAGGCTGCAGCTAGTGCTGGCAAGGAAAAGAGGCATTTGGCAGGGTGGAAGGAAACAGTGCTTACGCCAGTTGCCCAGGGGACTGGTCTCTGGTGGAAGAAACATGCTCCCAGGCTGGGAAGTCTGAATAGCCAGGTGCCATCCCGAAACCCCAGAGCAGAGACCCTAATGCTGAATCAGATTCAGGAGAGAAGTGGAGACTGCTGCATGCAAACCTGGGAAGTCCTTGAGCCCTGCAGGTGCCGGCTTCCCCCACTCACCCAGCCCATCTAGGCTGGAGCCCTCAGGCTGGGTGATGTCATCCCTTTGAGCTCCAGGCAGGGAAGGGGTGGAGCCAGGCTGCAGCTTTGCGGCGTTTCAGGCTCCACCCCCAGACCAGTGGGCTTCTGGGCCCGTCCACCCGGCTCTCTTGGCCAGCCCTGCTGGAAACCTAGTGCTGTCGCAGAGCTGGAGAAGGGGGAGGGTCACCCAGAGTCACTCTCTGCAGAAAGCAGGGCCCAGGCAGGGGATGGGCTTACCAGGGGCCTTGTCCACCCCATCCACGCTGGTTCCCATGTTCACTTAGGGGAGCCTGGAGGTTTTGTGGGAGCCCAGTTTCCTGGTACCCCAGCTGCAGCCTCTCCCCTTCAGCCAGCACATCCAGCAACGCTCATCTGCTCTGCCAAGTACCAGGTGTCCCACTGGAATTTCTTCTCTGAATACTGCTCCAGGGAGGAGTAACGAGGAGACAAGCACACTCTGGGTTTGTCTGTGCTAAGCTAATGGAATAAAGGCTTTGAGCTGAATCTGAGCCTGTTCTAAGCCCCAACGCCAGCCAGCCCTCCTGCAGAATGGTCCCTTCACCTCTCACATGCTCATGCTGGACAGAAGCCAGCCCTGTGCCAGCTGCTGGCCTCTTCCCAAAGCTGGCATTGGTCCCAGCTTCCTGCCTCCCCTCCTCCAGGGCTACCCTAGCCCGTACAAGCCACTGTGGCTTGGAGCATTGAGGTCTCCGGCTTAGGCAAAAATCTGCTCTTCCTCTGCCCATCTTAGATGCGAAGGTGCTATTGGGGGTTGCCCTGGGTAGCCCCATACCTGCCCCAGGGTAGCACAGGGGCAAGAGCCAGACTGGCCTGGTCTGTGAAACTCACCACACCACAGGGCCTCTTGTTTGGACTCAGCTGCTTGGCACAGCCGCAGCGCCCAGGAGCAGAGAGGAGCTTTCCCAGGTGCAAGCCCTCGGCAGCCTGGGAGCCAAGCCCCTGTGTGCCAGTGCCCAGGGCAGGCGCTCAGCTCAGTGCCAGGGCCCTCTCAGCTCTGTGGCCATGATATGTCTGGGACATGAGAGAGCCTGGGAGTGAAACCTCTGCTTTGATTCATTGAGCCCTGGACCAGGGGCCTCTTAGCAAGACCAGCACTAGGGCCAACTGGTACCAGGAAAGCGCCATATCTTTATCAGCCCTCAGTGCTTGAAACAAACCGCCCTAACAGCCTACATTAGCATGCATATTATACTTTCCAGGCTGCTTTGTTATGCAATGAATTTGATTGCATAATGTTGCCATGATGGAGACAAAGCAGATGGTATTTTAACCCATTTTATGGATGAGGAAACTAAGGCAGGATTTGAGTATATAGTTATAGAAAGTCTCACGAGGCATGTGAAGGTATACAAAAATAAATGAGCAAAATACCTTACTGTAAACCCAGCTGAGCTGAGAGCCCCTGCTCCCAGGGGCCTACTACCCCAACCCTTCCCTATCCACACCACTTCACACGCTCCGCTCAAAGCGAAGGGACAGCGGTGACGAGGGCAGAGGTTTCCACCCACGGATAGCTGCTTGAGGAAGGAATGAGGAAAGGAGAGTGGGACAACTGTGTGAGGAATGGGCTGTCACCTGGCATGTGGGCCTGGGGCAGGGGCATGGCCTGCTGCCAATGAGTGTGGCCTGGGACAGGGGCGTGGTCCACATGTGTATGTACAGACCACATGAAAGCAGTTGGTTCTGTGTGCAGAGTGTACATTCTGTTTTTAGGTACGTACAGACATCATACATACATACATTGTGTGTGTTTCTTAGATGTGCTGGGAGAGGGTATAAGCATGAGTTTGAGCTAACTGTGTACTATAACATATATATTGACGGCAAATGCATGTACATGAAGGATAGAAAAGGATGATGAGGATGTGTTTATGTGGAGGTATGAGCAGAGTCTGTACATACTAATTTATTTCTAGGTGACTGTAAAAGAAAAATTATACAGACAGTTTCAAGAATGCGTATGTGACATGTAGCTCACGGGTTTGGGTGCATGAGCACGGACTGTGTACAGTGATGGGTGAGTGTGTAAAGAACTAGAGCAGCAATGGTAGGAAGCCTGTTTCCTGGGGCTCCCGGCTGGGACGCTAACTCAGTTGCTTTTCTGTCTTCCTGTCAAAGGACTCTCAGAGGGCCTTCCCACCTAGGACAAAGCGGTGAGTGTGCTCAGGCCCCGGCAGTGCCGGCAAAGCCTGTGCTACCTTGCAGCACCTCCATCTTCATCCACTCCCCTCCCAATTCCGCAGAGGACCCAGGAGAAACCTCAGTCCTGAGCAGATCAATTATTGCTAATACAATTTAAATTCTGGCCTGGAGATGCTAAGGAGGCCTGCAGAAAGAGGAAGAAAAAGGTGGCATGGATTCCAAAGGAGGGACTTGGAGTCAGCAGATCTTATCACTGGGAGCCTGGAGTGCCCAGCCCACCCCCAGCCCCTCATGCCTGAAACCCAGTCCTAGCACCAAACCCTGAACCCACCCCACTTGTGTGAAAGCCGCGGCGAGGCGGGAAGGCTTAAACACTGGGGGGACGTGAGGCACTGCCCAGTCCACACCCCTGAGAGCAGTGCAGGGCAGCAGCCCAGCACCCCACAGAGCAGACAGGCCACCTTCTCTCCCTTTCTCTATCCTCCAAGCAGGTGCCCCAAGCAGAGAACTGGTGGGGACAGGTCTCCTCTGAGCAGGGTGGCCCTGGCTCTCCTTAGCACCCCTTCCCAGATGTGTGCCATGAATCCCAAGGACTAGAGAGCTCTCGCACGCCCACACACTAGGCCCAGCTGCCTGGGAGGCCGTCCACAGTCGCACAGAAGACCCCACTTCTCCTCCATCTCCGGTGTTCGGGCTGTGCAGAGCCCTCCCCCATTGAACTGAGATTTGTAAGGCTGCAACCTCCTCCAGAGCAAAGGCAGCCTAGCTTCAATCAACCAACAGGATGCTAAATCCTGAAGCCCAGTTGCAGCCTCTGCAGCCTGGCCCAGCCATCAGCCTCAGCCGCAGGAGGAAGAGTGTGTCAGAGGTCCGGGAGGGCAGGAGTGCAGCCGGGGTGGCACCCCACCTGCTGTGAGAGCAGCAGCACCTGGCGTTGCGCCCTCTCCTTCCTGCCCTTCGGTAGAGGATGCGCTCTCACCTGTCTAGCAACATGGCAGAGACTCAGGGCACGGCAGGGCTGGGAGGGACCTTAGCTCTACTCCAAGGTCTCAGCCTCCCCACTTGCCTCACAAATGAGAAAGCTGAGGCCCCTAAGAAAGGGACTTTCCCAAGGTCACAGAGCTCATTTATGGACACATCAAGATTATAACAGGTTAGGACTTTTCCAAATGGGTTTTTCTACAGTTTGGTAGAACTTAGGCATTTTTCAGAAGGCTTGACAGTGGCCAGCTCCCTCTAATCCATGCTGGCAGAACACTGTGATTAAAATTCAGCTGCATAGCTCCTGCTGGGAAATGCAGTGATACATTCATCATCAAAGGCCTAAGCAACTGCCTCCCACTCTTAAAACCGGGGCGCTGAACCCAAAGTCCAGACGTGAGCTTCCTGGAGCTCATTACCCCTCAAATTGTGAGCAGGTTTTTGAGTGTCTGTGTTCTGGACATTTTTCTGAAGAAGGGTTCACAGCTTTAACTGATTTGCAAAGAGATGCACAACATGGAAGAGGTTGAAAAATCGTTGCCTTAAAGCATCAGGACTCTAGGCTTGGGAGAAATCAGATTTTGATAATCAGCTGCTACGCACCTTGTCAGCATTCAGAGACACAAAGCGTTGGATTATTTTTTTCCTAAATGTATGAGTACATATTTTGCAATATGACAGAGCATCTATGCTCTAGAACGCAAGTCCCCTGAGGGCAGAGGTCTTGTCTATGTCTTTGTCTCTTTAAGGTATCCTGGAGGCCTGGATCAGTGCCTGGGCATGGCAGGTACAGACACAAACTTGGTTAATTTACAGTCCGCAGGGCGCTTCTCTTCCCATGCGCACTCCTACTTGGTCTCCGGCAACCACAGAATTGCTGTCAATTAGGAGAGCCCTGATGCAAGAACTGCAGGAATGATTGCATAATTCATTGTTGAGCCTCATGACTTTTTTTGTCTACTGTTCAAGAGTGACCACCCTGGGAACGTCAAGGCGGTCCAGCCAAACCCTGGGTCCAGGTCTGACGCAGTTCGTGCCGCGCGCGCCTGACTGCCCGGCACCTGCGGGGAGCTTGCTGCTCTAGGCACAGCCGGGCAGCTCCAGGAAAGCATGGTGATGTGCTCACTGCCTTGTGATCAGCGTGCCCTGCAGACAGGGCAGGACTGGCAAATCCACTGTCTTGGAGCCTGCACCTCGGAGTCTGAGTTTCCAGGGGGAATAAGGGAAGAGTTTCACATCTGACAAGGACCAGGCAGGACCCAGCCTCAGGACAGGCTCTGGCCCCTCCGCCTCTCTACAGAGTCTGTTTGATCGTCCCCTCCTTGTCCCACTTTGCAGCCTCCACAGCTCAGCTGCTAAACCCACTGGGGATTAGGAAACTGGGGGCACGAGAGGAGGGGGAGGGCAGCTCGTCCTGGGACAGAAAGGGCTCCTTTCTAGGGAGGGAAGTGAGGAAGTTGGGGCTCTCAGGGCACCCGCCAGGACAGCCTTCCTGCCTCTCCTCGGCTTTGCCATGTCGGCTGGAACCTCCCCCGTGGAGAGACGAGCTCTGAGAGGCGGTTGTACAGCTGCTGCTTCTGTCTGAGGCTAAAAATAGCCTCCTCTCTGCCAATGTCCAGCGCAGGCTGGGCCAGAGCTCTGAAGAGGACTCGCAGGCAGAGGGGGGCGGAAGGTGGGGCCAGAGACAAGAGCCCCCGGATGGGCAAAAGCAGGCGAGACAGGAGCAGGGAAGGCACAGACTTGGGCTGAGTCTCAGCTCTGGTCTTCTTTTCTGTCCCAGAAACTCCCTTGGGAAGGGGACAGGGTCTCTCCTCCCTGTGTTTCTGAGGGGGAAGCAGGCACAGAGAGGGTGGGTGTGCTGACCTGGGTCCCTACTGATGCAGCACTGTGAGGTGCTTAGCAGGCGCCAGACACTGTTTCAACCTCTGCGGATATAAGAGCAGCCTACGATGTAGGTATTGTTGTTGTTATTATTCCCTTGACAGTTGAGGAAATGAAGGCCCAGACACGTCAACTCACAGGGCCAGGAAGTAGGAGCTGGGTTCCACCTGGGGCAGCCTGAGTGCAGAGCCCACAGCCCCAACCACGGCCACAGCCACGGCCCCAACTCAGACAACAGGGCACAAAGGGGCTGAGGAAGAGGAAATATACTTCCAGGGCTGCCGTGCAGGAGGGCAGCCCCAGGTAAGTGGGCACCGTGACCTCAGAGCTCACCTTCTGGAGAGCTCATTATAATCTGGGACACGTGACATGCTCCTGGGCCCGTGGTGCCTTCAGCCCCTCCCTCGGATTTGCTGGGGATTTTAGCAAATCCTCTCTAGCTGCCCCATTCCCCCTTGCGTGCCTGCACATCCCCACCTTCAGAAGGGGTGCAGGACACAGTGCCCGGCTGACTCCCAGGGCATGGGGCCCCAGAGGCACAGAGGATCAGCCACAGCCAGTGGCCCTCACTCTCGGAGACCACGGCGTAGGAACCGGGCAGGAGGGGCAGCTGAGGGCCTTTGGAGCCTGAGTTATTTAGATGCTTAGAGTAAAGCAGATTTGGATTTCACAAAGTCAGGGGTGAAGGGGGGAGGATGGAGGGAAGGACTTAGAGGGAAAGAGAGAGAGAAAGGGAAGAAAGGAGAGAAGGGGGAGAAAGAGGAAGAGAGAGGAGTGGGGTTCGCAGAGACGACTGCCAGCCTGGCCTCTCTCATCTGGAGGAGACTAGGAGAGGAAGGCTGGTCCTGCCAAGTGAGCTGGAGCAGCAATGGAGACCAAGAACGCAGGTGGCCAGGACAGAGCCCTGGTGCCAACAAGAGGGTGGGAACAGAGGCAGTGGGGACCGTGGCAGCCCGAGGTCGCAGGTGCTCGTACACACTGCCTTCGTCTGCTCTCCTCTACCAAGGCCTCTGTTGGGCTCACCTTGTTTAAGGCCAAAGCACACACCATCCTCCCGCAGAGCCACTAATGCAATTAACAAAACACATTCATAAATCTTGCATGGCGTCCGCAGCGCAGGGGCCAGCTCCAGAGATGCTGTGCAGAGAGCTGTCTGACCTCCCCAGCACCAGGGCCTCCTGAAGAACACAGCACATCCCTTAGTAGGACTGCAAGACCATCCCCTTCCTGCCGAGCCCCGTTACAAGATGGATGGGGTGGGGTGGGGGTCAGGAAATCAGAAGAGGCTGGGAAGGGGGAGATGAATGTGCATATGTGTTTGCAGGAGGCTGGGGAGCGGCTCATGCCTTCTAAGCTCAGAGAGAGAGCATTCCACAGAGGCCCAGAGAATCACCTCTTTTAGAGGGTAATTTTACCTCTGGAAGACCGAGCACAAGAATGCACGAGATCGAGGTCATCTTTGGCAAGGTGGGCATGACTTGGTGGCTTGGTGGTGTTTGCGTGTGTGTGTGCATGCGTGTTCAGTCTGGAAAACTGGTGAGTCACTAAAACAGGGAGCTTTCTGATCTGAAGAGCTTATATTCAGCTATTTTTATCTTTTCTTGTCTCTTGGTCCTTTTTTCCCCTTGTCTTTTTCAAATGTAGAGGAATCTAGGAGCTGTGACTGCTGTGTGTGCGGCGGCTAGTTTAAAGCTTGGGCCCAGAGGTGGGCACCCTGTGGAAATGCAGAGATAACTACACATAGTGGTCTCTGGGTGTGCAGCAGGTGATACAGGTATGATCCACCTTAGCACAGCCTGCTATGTACATGTGCACACCATGCATACATGCAAGCATGAGTAAGGCCAGAGATGTCCCTGGAAAATTCCTGCCTAAATTGTCTGATGTGGGTTGGTGTATAGCTACTACGTGCTGTGCATACTTCGCATGGACAACTGCCTCCCCAGCCTGGCCCCCCACGTTGCACCACCCACGTGGGCACTCTCACATGTCCTGGCTCTGTCTTGCAGGTGGCTCCAGCCCCTGTGTCTTCTCTCTTCTCCGCCCAGCCACTCATCCAAAATTAAGACATCTTGTCAGGAAAGCCTTTCTCTGCTGACCGTCGATAGGGAACCAGGAATGACAGTGGCTGGGCTTGCTGGGCTTCTCCTGCGACTCAGCCCAGCCGATCCCACCCACCCACCACCTTTGGCCCTGAGACCCCCTCCCTAGTCCTGCAGTCACCCAGCGATGTGGGGCCTGACAACTGCTTGGAGAGGCTGGGCAGGGGCCCAGTGCTGCCTCCTCCTGCGAGCTCAGTCCTCCAGCACGGGAAGAGGGAGGAGGGAGCCTGAGCTCCGACTGCCGCCTGCCTCAGTCCAATGTGGGTGTGGGCAGGGAGTGGACTTCATTCTTCAGGGTTCTAGAATGCCTGTGGGTGCCTGGACCTTGAGGCCTGCAGTGTCATGGCACAGAGATGCACGAATGCTGCCTATGAACAATACCTCAGTGCTGCTGCTCATCTGGGGACAGGCCCCCCCTGCCTCTCTTCCCACATGCACGCATGCCACGCACTCACCCACAGTGGCACATGCCTGCACGCATGCTCTCTTAGAAGACCATGTGAGAGATAACACGGGGGTTCCATTATTACAGGCACCAAAGCAAGCCCTGAGCTCCGCCAGTTCCTCAAGTCTGCAGTTTATGTGCCACTCAGATGCTCCAGCCAAGGAGGTCTGAGTTCAGCCATGTGTTGCTCCTTAAGCCGTGCTCTCTGCTGAGGGGCACATCTGCCCAGGGGAGGGGCACCTGTGTCTCGGTTGCCTGCCCAGAGGCACTGTGGTTCCCGATGTCCAGTGAGTGCTGGGCATGGGGTCCTGGAGGGAGCGGCACCTGTCCACCTGTCTGCCGCCTGGCTTCAGTCCACTCTACAAACATCTGGGGATCGAGCGCTCTGTGCAAAGCATCCCAAGTTGTCATTACTAAGCAGGGCAAGCCAGAGTCCCCGCCCCCAGATCCCTGCTCCGAGATAGGCTAGCAGGGAGAAGACAGTTAGCTTGCACAATTAGCCACGACAGAATCTGCCAGCCAGGCTGTGTGAACCGCACAGGAGTAATTCTCCCTTCCTCCCGCAGCCTCGGGGCCTTCACGGAGAACAGGACAGGGTTTTCTGCCTGGCCCTTGAGTAATGAATAGGTCTCACCAGGTCCAGGAGGAACTTCTCAGGTAGGGGACCGGGCTGGCATGAAGCTGTGGTGCTGGGAGGTGGCAGGGCTTGGGGAGAGGAGCCAGGTCTCGCCGGCAGACAGGCCTGAGCCGGGTCCTGCCTTGACTAGTGTCCAGCCCTGCCACTCTCGCCTCCAGGAGAGGTGACTTTGAACTAACTGCCTGTCTTCTCACCCACGTGGAAAGGAAGGCCTTTGCCGTTCTTGGATGATCTGGATACCGTCTAAGTGGGTGCCTGCTAAGCATCCGTAAAACGGGGGTGCAAACAGGCCCTCCCTCACAGAGACGTCCGAAGATTAAATGAGACTTTGTGGAAAGCTGTTAGCACAGCGCTAAGTAGGTATGCACTGCTCTTAGTTTTTATTATTGGCCCCTTTATAGGCTATGACAGTGATTCTTAACCGATTTTGCCCCCCAGAGGACATTTGGCAATGTCTGGGGACATTTCTGTTGGCACGGCTCACCGGGTGGGAGGGAGGCTGCTCCTGGCACCTGGTGGGCAGAGGCCAGAGATGCTGCCACGTCCTGTGACGCACAGCACAGGCCACGGCAGCCCAGAGCCCCGTCCAGAATGTAAACAGCGCAGAGGTTAAGAAACCCTGGGCCAAAGACGTGCTCCTGAAGGTGGAGAGGTGATCATGATTTTTAAGCAGGGAATGACATAATAAAATCTAAGTTTTAGAAATAAAATATTGGCGAAGCTGTGGTGCCACCAGAGAGCTCTGTGGCTGCAGAGGCACAGAGAAGCAGGACAGGGCGGAAGGGAGGCTCGCATCGGCGGCGAGACCAGGAGGGCACGAGTTCAAGGGCCTTGGCAGAAAGAGAATTGAGAGAACCCGCTGAGGGGTGGGGGGCGGAAGGGACAGGCACAGGGTCAGTCGGGGGACTCTAAAGTGTCTAGCGTGTGGACCTGGGTGGGTGGTGATGCCACCGTTCGACAGCTGATGAAGAGAAGGCTCCGCGTGGGAACAGAGCCCCGGGGCCCCCGACAGTCGATGTGAGCCAGGCCCCCCCAGTCCACCTCTCCCCACCAGGGGACCTCACATGCCCATCAGTGGGCAAGCGAGGTGGGCGTCCACCGCACTGGCTCTCTCTCCTTTCCCCTCAGTGGAATGGACGATGGCGGAGGAAGAAAGGAGGAAGGCCTCCCGAGGACTCCAGGCAGACGAGCCCAGGACGAAGATGACCTTCCCAAGCTCCTGACGGCCAGGCGTGTCTCACCTTTCCAGTGCTCACGACAGCTGTGGCTACCGTGCGCAGAGAGGAGGGACAGGGAAGCTGTGGGCAGCCCTGGGCAGCAGAGAGATGCAGCCGCCCCACGGCCCCGATCCCCCCGCCCCTTTGAGCTCTGAAGACAGTTACAGAACGGAAGAAGCCCCGGCAGTCAACACACCAGCGGGTGAGCACGGGAAGTGTCCCGTCTCGTGCCCAGTGCCGGGAAGACACCCTCCCAAATGCCACAACTGTAATTGGGAAAGCAAGACTAACAGGCAGACAACAATCGAAAGGCAGTTAAAGAGGCCCCTGCTATGGGAGAAGGAGCACTGGAGAGAGGTTAGACCTGAGATCTATCCCAGCGCCTCGTGCCTGACTCAGGTCCCTGCATCTCTAAAAGCTCCAGCCTTCTCCAACTAAGTTATCAATAACTTCTCACGGTCCGGATTACGGCTGGCAGAGGCACTTCTGACTGATTATACAGACCGCCCGGAGCACTGTGTTGAGAAGGATTCTGAGGCAGGGTGTGGGCTTGGCAGGTGTCCGGTGGTCAGTCGGTGATGTCTCTGGTGTGAGCCACAGGGTGTCGTGGCAACATGCTGGCCGCTTATTAACCATTCTTGGCTAAGAGCAGCTGACAGAGGTCATTTCTAAGGGCCCCTCCAGCTCTTACATTCTATAATTCTGTGACTTAAATGTCAAATTTCAAGGCACTGGCTGGAAGAACAAGAGGCAGGGAGGAGGAGATCCGTGTGGGCTGGAATGATAGGGCAGGCTCTGGGAGGGAGGCGGCGCTTTAGCTGGGCCCCGGGGTGGGGGAGTGCGAGTAGCTGTACAGGGGGTGGGAGGACATTTATGGGCACAAAACTGGGGCTGAGCATGGGCTGTCCTTGGTGCAGGAAGGAGGAGGCCAGCATCGCTGGAATGTGCTGTCTGTGTTCAGGGCAATTAAGATTATATATGTATGCCAGCCTGAGCAAGAGTGAGACCCCGTCTCTACTAAAAATAGAAAGAAATTATATGGACAACTAAAATATATATATACAAAAAATTAGCCGGGCATAGTGGCGCATGCCTGTAGTCCCAGCTACTCGGGAGGCTGAGGCAGTAGGATCGCTTAAGCCCAGGAGTTTGAGGTTGCTGTGAGCTAGACTGACGCCACGGCACTCACTCTAGCCCGGGCAACAGAGTGAGACTCTGTCTCAAAAAAAAAAAAAAAGATTATATATGTGAGGCCGGTTACATGTAAAAACAAGAGCTCACATTTACCATGTGCTTACCATGTGGGAAACCACAGCACGCAGACGAGGTTCCCACCCTCACACCCTGTTCTCGTGGTAAGGACTACTGCTGGCCTTCCCTTTAGAAGTGGGGACAGAGCTGCTCAGCAACTTGCCCAGGGCCACAGCGCTGGTAGGTAGTAGAGTGCAGCCTTCAGCCCAGGCAACGCGGTTCTGACGGCCATAGGCAGAACCTCTCTGCTCTGTCGCCTTCTCGACTCTTAGAAGCTGGGCAGTGAGGAAGCCCAGCAATGCAGTTGAGACATCGTGGCCAAATCTATGGATTCTGAGGTCTGGAAAGAGGGTGAGCACAGCGTAGCTTGAGGATGGAAGGCCTGGCCCTAAATAATCAATCACACGAGCAGATCCAAGCCAAGGATAGGGCACAGTGGACACAGATCACAGATAAGCGCCGGATCATTCAAGACTTTCCCCAAGCCCTAAATAGTCTATTAGAAACAACAAAGAATGGCCCAGTACTGTGGGGATAAGGCAGGAGGATGTGGGAAGGCATGAAATTCCAGGGTCCTGGGCTCAACCTGTGAGGGTGGGAATAGAGCTCAGGAGGTCTTAGCACAAGCTCAGAGGCAGAAGTGACAGCCTGAATAACGATCTCGTTTCAGACAAAGCCTAAGCCTTGTCCGGGGCTGCAGGCTCGGGCCATCCCCACTGCTGTCCCTGCCTGGCACCTGGTGGTGCGCTGGGGAACTGTGTCCTTCCTCCCTCTCTGCCTAGCCCCCTCTCCTTCCTTCCTTCCTTCCTTCCTGGGTTCCGAGGCAGCTCCAGACTGGACTCAGCTTGGACTCTCTTGGGATGACCCAGGAAGGTACTGGCGGCCATCACCCTGCCCCCTGGCCCCAAGCAGGGAAGAAACTGTGGGTCCCTTGCTTTTATCTCCACTCCCCCCACCCCGTCCCGCCCACCACCAGAAGTGCCAGCATGGCTCAGCAGTCTGGGGGTGGGTCTGAGCCAGCCTAGTATGAAACTCCCTGGCCTCCCTCCCTCCCCCCACCCCTCTCTCTTCCTCAGCTGGCCCCGCTCCGTCTCAGGCCCCTTGACGTCCTCCCTTCTGGTTTCTCCATGTGGCCCCCATGGAGCTTCCTGGCACTGAGGGACAGAGCTGTGACACTGGGCTGGAAATCCCAGCAACCAGCAGCGACTCCTATGCCACCGGCATCCCCTTGCGAAGTTCTCCCTCCTGTTGCTCAGTGTGTCCCTGTTGGCTGAGGTCTGGAAAGAGGGTGAGCACAGCGTAGCTTGAGGATGGAAGGCCTGGCCCTAAATAATCAATCACACGAGCAGATCCAAGCCAAGGATAGGGCACAGTGGACACAGATCACAGATAAGCCTGTAACTCTGTCCAGAAGTGCTGCTCCTTTCTGGGCCACTGGGTCAGGGCAGCCACCCTCGCTGTCAGGAAATTTGTCCTTCTTCCCAGCTTCCTTTCTCCAGTGCAGCCGTTCCTTGTCCCTTCGTGTCCTGGGAAGCAGCTGTGCTTGCCGCTGCAGTGACTGCTCCGAGCACCCTGCCTGCCAGCAAAGCAGCTTCCCGTCTTGCCCTTTCCAAAGCTTATGGCCCCAGCTCCTTGGACCCGAGGCACAAGAAAGAACACTTCCCCCCCAGCAAGTGACAAGGGAGGACAAGCCCGTGCTTCTGCAGGGTGCCTGTGGCTACCTGGCAGAGACCCTCTGGGAAGCGCCGCAGCTCTCCACAGACTCCCGGCTTTGCTATTTCTTCCCAGTGGACCTAGTGATTCGGTTCCCTCAGCCAGGTGAGTCACCAGCATCCTTGCTCCTCCTGGACCCCAAACCTCCCCACTCCCTTCCCTCCTTCTCTTTGTATGTGTCTCTCTCCATGCACACGCGAGCGCATGCACGTACCCCCACACACGTCATTTCAGGTCCTGTCTGGATCTGTCACAGATGGAGCTCGGTTGTGATAGGCAAATTGGCTTGGGTGTCAGAGACAGGGGACCCAATGGTGCATCTCTCTCCGCCTGGAGAGCGAGGAGATAAGAGAGCAGAGACAGGCCGCCTCCGTCAGCGACACAGGAGGGGACGCAGATCCCCACAGCTCAAACCCACGCAGGCACAGGAGTTCTGGGGTGCTTGGGGGGCCTGGCCTCATTCACCCCAACTGATGTTGGATGACAGGAGGGAGATGGAGCACCCCCAGAGGGCACTGAGCCATTCCTTTGGGGTCTCCTGAGACAATCTAAGCTCCTTTCTAACGGGAAACAGCTATGGCCATCAGCCCTCAAGTGCTGCTTCCTAAGGGCAGGGCAGGCAGGTCACCAGGCCCTGGCAGCTGGGAGGGGCGGTGGGGGTGGTGAGAGCTGCTGCCGAAAGAGAAGCAGCCGTCCTGACGCCATCAGACCTCTGTTTGTTACATAAAGCTCCAGCTGACGTGGAATAAGGAGTGACTAAGAAAACTTTCCTAACTTTCCAAAGACAGTTGGTGATCCTCCACCCGCCGCTGTCAACTGGTGAGAACTACCCCCACAGAGAGCCGCAGAGAGGAAGGCTCCGAGCTCCCGTGGCCCTGACTCATCACACACATAAACACTCCCCAACACTCTTTCCCAAAACAGTTCCCCTCCCACCCATCCACCCTCCTACCGGGGCTGGGTGACAAAAATGAACGCCCCAGAGATCTTGCCAAGTTCTGGGCCAGGCTTAGCCCAGGGAACATGAAATTCCCCCACAGAATGGGAGGAGCAGACACCCTCTCCTCCTCCAGAAGCAAACAATGTCCATTTGAAGGAAAACCACCACCTGACCCTACCGTGATCACTGTATTGTTTTTCAAATAGCTTGGACTACCTTCGCTCAAAAAAGAGATCAAAGCTCTGTAACCATAAAACATTAGGGCTTAAAGCACCTTAAAGACCATCTTTACCCCTCTCTCCTTCCCTAATTCCATGCATCTACCCATGCATTGCTTCATCTATTCGTTCATCAAGTAGTCACTGAGTTCCTACCACTTGCCGTAGACAACACAGGCACTGGGCCCACATAGCCAGTCTGTTTCCTCAGGGGGCTTGTCCTCTAGTGGGCGAGAAAGCAGTGAACAGGCTGGGAACGTGTCCCGAGCACTATGGTGGGAAGAGTGCAAGTTCTAGGAGCACCAACAGGGTGCACCACCCAGCTTGGGGCAGTGGGGCTTTCATGGAGACTTGCTGGGAGAAATTAAATCTAAGTTGAGCTATGAAAAAGAAGGAAATTCCTCTTCATTCAGTAAGAGTTCTGTTCAACACTTAATACGGCGAAAGCCCAGTGTTAGGCATGCCACGTGAAGATGAATATAATGTAGTAGCCACCAATAGAGTTTATCACGTGGTGAAGGACATAAAGGTACAAATGTCTAGAACATACTATACTATGTTCCCAACACAAAGAAAAGATAAATGTTGGAGGTGATGGATAGCCCAAGTACCCTGAATTAATCATTACACATTATATCAATGTATCAAAATATACACCCCAAAATATGTATAACTATATCAATAAGAGACCCCCCAAAACAAAAAAAGAATCTACTATGAAGCACCAGATAATGCTCCCAAGGACCTGAAGAGCTCCAGGGAGCATCTAAGAGAGGGCGAGGGAAAGCACCCGGCTGGGAGGATAGCAAAGCTCTGTGGAAGAAGTGGAGTGTGGGTTCACCTAGAGGGTGGATAGGATTCAAAGGCCCCCATGGAGTAGGGAGGGCGTTCTGAGCAAAAATAATGATGCAAATAAAGTTTAAGAACCAGTGATGTGGGCGTGCATGGTGGCTCACACCTGTAATCCTAGCACTCTGGGAGGCCAAGACTGGAGGATCCCTTGAGGTTAGGAGTTTGAGGCCAGCCTCAGCAAGAGTGCGATCCTGTCTCTACTAAAAATAGAAATAAATTAGCTGGGCAACTAAAAAAATAAAAATAAAAACAATTAGCCAGGCATCATGGCACACACCTGTAGTCCCAGCTACTTGGGAGGCTGAGGCAGGAGGATCCCCTGAGCCCAGGAGTGTGAGGTTGCTGTGAGCTATGATGACACCATGGCACTCCAGCCCAGTCAACAGAGTGAGACTCTGTCTCAAAAAAAAAAAAAAAAAAAAAAAATAGAACCAGTGATGTGCATTTGTGGGAACAAGAATACACTATCTGTCTAAAGCACATGAGTGGAAGGAGTGGCAAATATAGCTGAACACAGGCTGGAGCCTTCTGGACAGCTCTTAACGTTAAAGCAAGGCCCAGAGAGGTTAAGCAATTTTCTCCAGGTCACAAGTTAGTAGAAAAGTAGGTTTTCTGAATTCAGCTTCAGCGCTCTTGGGACAGGTAACAGTCTCCCCTCACGGTGATTGGGGTGGGGGCTGCTGGAGGAGCACTTGTGGTCAACTCCCTGCCAAGAGGGTCTCTGATGCAAAGCAAGGGACCCTGGGCTAGCTAGCAATCCACCGCACCCTATTCACTCCTCTGCAGTTTTTGCATAAGTATGTAAATGCTCTTACAGAGGGTAGCAAAATCGCCCTAAGGGACTGAGCTAGGGTCTCACCTTGGCCCTTGGCCAGCCCAGTTTGAAATACTTGGAATTTCTATGGCCGTTCTTTCTCCTTCACCCTCACCCAAATACAATGACCCGTGGCTTTCAGTGTTAACCCTTTCTTGTTTAATGTACATACCCAGTTCTGGCTCACGTCCACGTGGGTGTACCAGTTTACGACTGCAAGCTGTTAAAATACTGGGACATTGTACACAGAATTTCCTTTGAAGAACTGGGCGCAGAACACCAAACAACTAAGATTTAAAGGGAGCATTTGGCTTTAAAGGGGAGCGGGAGAGGAACAAGGAACTGTAATAGAAAGAGTCCGCCACACGGTGGCGCAACGAGGCCAGGGAAACGGCGCGGTGCCCGGGCAGGTACGGACGCTCCTTCGCCGCCCGCCGGAGTGGCGCCGGCCGGCCAGCCTTGTCCCCGGACGGGGCCGCATCCAGGGCCCGTCGGGGGATCCTGGGGCCACGGGAGGGTTCGCAGAAGTGGATTTCACTCTTCGCTCTCCTGTTTAAAAGCCATCTGTGACCAAGAGCAGGGCCCGGAGCACCTGGGGCGCCCTTGGATCCTGGGTGCCGGTGGAGAGTGGAGCGGCTCTGCCCAGCGGCAGCGGGACGTCTGCGTGTGTGCTCTGTGTGCTGCCCTCGGGGTGGACAGACTGGTGGGCAGGGGCAAAGTGCTTTCTTCTTCATCTAATGAGCTTCTTAGAAACAAAGCCAATTCCTGGAGGGAAGCCACACCCTGGCATTTGCTGCTGCCCTGGAGTTGGGTGTTTAATGGGGCTATCCTAAGAGAGGGTTGGGATGCTTCTAACAAGCATGGGAGACTGATCATTCCACATTGTATGCAGGTATCAAAATTTCACATATGCCCCATAAATATGTACAATTATTATATATACTAGTTTAAAAAAGAAGCACAAGAGTTTCCTTTCTGCTCTTCATCCAAAATCCATCCTACACACAGAGCATGCAAATCAAAAATGTGTCCCACCTCAGTCCGTGCCTGTTGTTAAATATAACTCCTACCAGTGTCCTTTTCCAGACACTCCTCGATAGCTCTTTGCAAAATGCTGCTCAGAAGCACGTCTAAGCACAGATGCACACAGATCTGTCTTCATCTCAGCCACGCGTTCCACAGGCAGAGCCACTGCGACCCTCTGCACGTGTCCTCCCGCGAGGATCCTGCAGACAGGCATGTGCGGATTTATCTCACTTTCCCCACACGGAGAGGCAGATGCTGTCGTACACACACACACACACACAGGCCACACAGGGGCGGAGGGGGGGGGGGAAGACACAGTGTAATGCAGAGACAGGGATAACAATCCCCTGCTGGTTGGGGGCCCAGCACCATTTGACCTTGGAGTGGGAAGTTTGTTTCCCTCCTGGGCATGCTGTTCTGAGCTCCGCATGGAGACATGGAGGCCAAGGAGGAGAAGCAGCTTCTCAGCGAGTCAGACCACCTCGACCTCTCCTTCCCAGCTCCGAGGGCGAACAGGGCCGAAGAAGGGGAAGAATTAATTTGGAATTACTCTCTGCGAGGTCAGGAGAGCATGAGGAAGACACACCCAGGAGAAGAGGCCTCAGAAGGGGCCAGGAAGGATTGCCTCAGACCTTTGAACTTGGCCTTCACAGGGCATCCAAGGGTCAGAGTGCTTGTTGATACAAGAAAGAGAGGTTGTGTGTGTGGGCCTGGGTGTGTGTGGAGCGGGTGTAAGAAAAGGGAGATAGAGGCAGGGAGGAGAAAAGGACAAACCTGGAGGTGGAAGGAAGCCATTGAGAAACGGGTAAGAAGTAAGTCAGAGAAGGCAGAAGAAAGGAATATATACAAGGACTCTAACTTAGAGGCGCAAGAATGGGGACTGTCATAAAAAGCCAACGGAAAGGAGTCTGATCTGAGAAGCCAGCAGAGACAAAGAGGCCCAGGAGAGCCGAGAAGCTGAGGCAGAAGGGCAGGGGCAGGCGGGACAGGGAGCCTGTCTGCAATTGCAAGCCTGTCCGTGAGGACCGTGAGGGCCGTGGGAAGGTGGGGAAGGCGCTGGGATCATCTGTCACTTACAAGCACAAGCTCCCCCCCAATCCCGATTAACGGGAATTAAGTGGCATATGGCTAATCCTCCCTGCCACAGCTGTTAATACTTTTCAGACACCGCAGAGGGAAGCAGGCAGCCTCCTCAGTCTGCAGGCTTCTCCCAGCCTGGCAGGGCTCCGGCCACCCCACCTGCTGCAGGGGGGGAGGCAGGGAGTGGCTGGAGGTTTTCTCTAAATCCTTGCAGAGACTCCTAATCCTCCACAAGTGTGTGCCATGAGGGGCTCTTCCTTCTTCCAAAATACGTTTGTGTCTGTATTTTATTTAAATGGTCACAGAAAACTCATGAGGGACAGTGGAATATATTAATATGATATAATTCCCATTAAATATTAGGAAAACAAATCCGAGAGAAGTGAAAGGATTTAATCAAGAACTACTCAATAGTGAAGTTTAGATGTCCTTGCTCCCAGACTAGTATATGGAAAAATACCACTCGATGGCTTAGAGTGACCAAAAAAAAAATACAAAGGAAAGAAAAGAAAAGAAAGGAAGGGAAGGAGAGGGGAGGGGAGGGGAGGAGAGGGGAGGGCAAGGGGAAGGAGGGGAGGGAAGGATGAATGCCTGATAGCGGCTCATATGGTGCCAAGGGTACCCCGGGCATGCGATGAGCACTATGCAATTGACACCTCGCAAACTTTGTCTAAGGTGAGCCTGAGAGGAGGATGTGTAGCGGAGGAGTGTGGGAAGCGGGGCAGGGGGCGGAAAGAGAGTGCACTTTCCGGCAAGTCGCAGCCTCCGCTCATCCGGAGGGAGCTCCGAAGGGAAAACTTCTGCTCAGAGTTTGTCCCAACAGGAAGCAAGGGAGCTGTTTTCACACATACTCCAGGCAGCGGAAACTGCCCATCGCTGCCTGAGCACAGAGACAAAAGCTTCTTGCACCCCCAGGCAGTCCTCAGAAGAGAGCTGAGGGTGCATTTCCAAGCAAAGGAAATGGCAGCGGGGGGAGGGACAGAGCCCCCCAGCAGGGTCTGCTACAGACAAAGCAAACGTTTTCAACAACTCAAATTTGTAAAACTCAGATTTCTCCCCTTTAGGAGCTCATAGTCCAGCAGAAAGACAGATTATGTTATATACCTACGTTTGTAAAGAATGTATGAAATGCTATTTCAGAGATACCTGCAAATACATTGGAACACAGAGCATGTGATTGAATTCTGGCCAGGCTGGGTCGGCGGTATAAGCTGGGTTAGCTTTGATCCGCACCACTCCCCTGTGAGGAAGTCTTCAATAACACTCCAGCCCCTGTGCACTGATTTACTGATAACTTAGCATAGCATTCAAGGCCCTTAGCTAATGCCCTTTTGCCTACTCTACTGATTTGCAAGTTGTGTATTTCATTTCTATCTTTTTAAGAATTCCCTTAGTGAAAGTATGTTTCCTCCAAAATATTCCCTTGAGCACTGGTATACATGGTTATTTTATTATGGTATTTGTATATGTTCTATGTTTCTCTGTGAACCATGCTCCAGTCTTCCTTGTTTGTTTTTGTCACTACATGTACGAGGAAAGTCCATAAATAGATACTAAATTGCAAAAAAAAAAAAAAAAAAAAAAAGAATTACCCTTAAACATTTAAACTATATGCTTTTACTTTTAAAGTTTAAATCTAATTAACTCTTACTGTCCTCTCAGTACTCTAAATGTCTTCCAACTTAGTTGTTCATGTTATTATTGTCTAGTGTTTTAATTTAGTGGATTTTTTTTTCATTTTCTTTTCTTTTTCTTTTTAGACACAAGGTCTCACAGTGGCATCATCTTACCTCACTGCAACATCAAACTCCTGGGCTCAAGTGATCCTCTTGCCTCAGCCTCCTGAGTAGCTGGGACTACAGGTGTGCACCAACCATGTCTGGCTAATTTTTTTTTTTTTTTTTTTTTTTGGAGAGAAGAGAAGGGGTCTCTTTCTTACTCAGGCTGGTCTCAAACTCCTGGCTCAAGCGATCCTCCCGCCTTGGCCTCCCAGAGTGCTAGGATTACAGGTGTGAGCCACTGCACCAGGCCTAGTTTTGTGTTTTAATCCTCACAGATAGGTTATTATTATTATCATCATGTTACAGTCAGTGTCCACCTGCTGACTAATTGTTTGTCATCATCATTTCTTTCATCTCATTGCTTCTTCTGGGGGACAGTTTCCACCTTTTTTTTTTTAAGCTTCCTTTAATATTTCTCTCAACAAGTAAAGAAGTGATTAACTCTCTCAAATTTCTTGCGTTTACTCTTGAATCATAATTTAACTGGGTGTGGACTCCTGGTCTGACTTCTTTTCTCCCTTAGCGCTTTGAAGGAATGATTCCATTTTGTCCCAGCGTCTACTGTTGTTGTTGTTGCTTCCTTGCAAATAGCCAATCTCTTCACCATAACTAATCTTGAGATTTTCCTTAGTCTTTGTCATTCTGGCATTTTCTGTTATGTCTAGGAAAGATCCATGTGGCCGGGTGAGACTAAACACAATGAGATCTTTCTTTACCTTGAGGTATCCTATTTGGGATAGCCCCTTCAAACTAAGGATTCGCGTCTTTCACCATTTCTGGAAAATTCGGAGCCATTACTTCTTTAATTACTGTCTTTGTTTATGTCTTTGTTCTCATTTTATTCCACTGTAACTCTTATTCTGCATTGCACGTCTCCGCACCTTTTCGCATTTCCATGTCTTCTCTGTGCCTCATCCTGGATAATTTTCTAGGATCTATCTTTTATTTCACTAGTTTTCTTTCGGTCTGCTATTTAATTCTTCCACTGAGGGTATTTTGGTTTTGGTTTTGTTTTCCTACTTGTTTCATTTCTAAAAGTTCTGTGTGGCTCTTTTTCTCACCTACCGATTCTTTTTCGTGCCCTTTTAATTTCTCTGTGCTTTCTGGTCCTCTTTCTTCCCAGCTCTCCCCCTGGAACGTGTGCTCCTTAAGGAAAGAAACTGTATCCACATAATCTCGGTGCTGAGTTCCCGGTTCAGTAGAAGGCCCAAACACAATATAATGTTTGCCGGATGGAAAATTAAATGATGGAAGGTGATTATCAAAGGTTATACTCTATGCATTTCTCTATCTCTAGGAAGAAAATTCCTCAATCATTCTAAGCACAAAGATATTCTTTTATTCTTAAAACTCTTTAGCGTCATTGTGACACCTACATGAAGGTACTTTACTTAACATTCTAATGTGTTTATTGAATGACACTGTGTAGCACGCCCTTGGGTTGTGTGAGATGAGGCCCTCCCTGAATTCATGGTTGGAGGGTAGGATGTGGAAATCCCAACTCTCAGACAGACAACATTGTGTTTGCCATCATTTCATTCATCAGGAGGACCGTGTTTGTTGGGAAGAAAATGTTTATGAGGCCTATTTGGGAGAGCGGCTAAGGCTCCAGGGAGCTCAAGAATGGAAGAAGCTGCTCTGAGGCAGCCCAGGGTGGCATTTTGCTGGTCGAGGCCGAGGGGGAGCCGAAGATGGTGGAGGAAGTGAGAGGAGGGAGGCCCAGTGCTTCCGGATGGTGCCAGGATGGTGCCACACTTCTGAGCCTGCCCACCATGGGGTTAAAAGCAAAAAGCATCTTTACCAAATTATACTAAGATATGGGGAAATCCGTAATCATAGTGTGATGTTTAACAAAACTTTTCCAGGAATTGATAGCTGAAACAAACAAAAAAAGAAACAAACAAACAAAAGAAAAGCAACCAAAGATAATGAAGTTTTGAGTAGCATAATAAATAAATTCAACTGAACAGATATATATTTAGAACCTATATCTGACCATTACAGAATACACTCTATTTTTGTAAGCACACATGGCACATTTAAAACAATTAACCATGACTAAGCCATGAACTCAGTCTCAACAAATACAAAAGCCCTGCAAGCACTGCTTTTGTACAGACCTTGTTCTCTGACCACGGCAACACAACCCCTACTCCCATATACTGAGAAACTAACAAAGCAGACTTCTAAGGGATGAATGGTCAAGTAGAGATCATAAATGAAATTATAAAATACTTGGGGCAGAGTGATGATGAAGACAATATATGCCACAACTTGTGGGTTGCAACTAAAGCAGTACTTAGGAAGTATTCCAGCCTCAAACATGTATTAACAAAGGAGGAGATTGAAAACAATATTACACTTTAGAAATCTGAAGTGTTCATAGAACTGCAGAGAAAATATAGCATTACAATACAATGCAATTAAGTGTGGGACTGGTGTATGCACAGTGTGTTACAGGATAGAGGAGGCCACCTAAACCATCTTGGAGGGGACAGTGGGGTCAGGAAATTCTTCCATGAGGACATGATGCTTGAAGTGACTCCTAGAGGACACGGTGGAGTTAGGAAAGTGACCAGGCTGCAAGAGAGGGTAATACAGCCAGAAAGGACCACACGGGCAACTGCAGTGGCTTGTGGGAGCCCAGCGAGTTTTAAGAAGTACAACTAGCTCAGTGTAAGTGGATTCAAGGGCATAGATGAGGAGGTAGGAAGTATGAGATGCTGTAGTCATGATGCTCGTGAACACAGGACTTGTTTTCCAGTCCTACTAAGGGATCTTACCTATATTCTGAAGGTGATAAGGAGCCACATAAGAATTTCAAGCTGGACAACATGAACAGATGTTGGTTCTGCAGAGCATAAGAGTCTTACATCCATTCATTCCAAACATTTATTGATCACTTTTATTGTTCTAGGCCTTGTACTAGCCACAATTTTGAAAAGAGAAGTCTAGATACAGAAAGAGCTGCCTACAGATCATTTTGACAATCCTGATGAAAAACGAGGATGCAGTGAGGGTGGCACTGCTTCCTGTGGGGAGTGCACAAGGAGAGTCTTTGTGTCTCACAGCTTAGCAGAGCTCCCTATTTCCTCCCTGTGGTCTGTCCTGGGCAGCAGCTAGTGCTAGGCCGGGGATGCAGACAGTGCAATCCTAGGAAATAATGCCTGGCTGGGAAACAAAACATTGCCTGGAAAGAATGAATGGACCAAGGTGTGACCTTGGAGCATAAAGGGTGCAGAAGTGTAGGTGCTCTTAGGGGATGGGTGATCCACGTGCTCTGTCCTTCGTAGGGCTGAGGTGGCCATCCCCACTGGAGTAGGTCTCTGCTGAGCAGCGTGAGTGCCCTGAGGATTCTGACATCATCCAAGAGGACCAAACACATCCATTCCTCCTGATCTGAAATTTTGTGGGATTATAATTCCATGGGATTAAAGAGAAACTATAGAGTCTTATCTAGAGCCCTTGTCCACTTGCTTAAGGGGCATGATATTGAATCATCTTTGGGGAAAAGGTTTCCTGTGGATAAACTTCATCACCTTAGAGACCTGGGAAATGGGATCAAATGCCCCCCTTGCCCCCTGCCATTTCCAGTCCTGGAACAGAATATCCAGAACCTTTGCAGTGCCAACCACAAACAAGTGCCCTCCTCATCCCTGGAAAGGTCTGAGCAATACAAGTTACCATGCCAAACCCCTGGGCCCAGTGCCCTCAGGAAGCCCTGGGGCAGGGGTTCACTCCAGCCAGGACTCTGTCTAAGGATCCTGGTAGCACAGGAGGGAGAGCAGAGAGACTTGTGCTCTCTCCGGTGCTGCCAGGAAATAAACACTCCATGGTGCAATTTGTGTGAAGAGAAAATTACCTCTAATTGGAGAGCTGGAATAAAAATACCTCCCATTTGTAAACAAAGGAGTTGGAGCATCCTGGAGGCAGATAACTGGAGCCCGACACAGCAGGTACCTGTTTGCCTTCCTGCCCCACCCTGAGATCACCTCCCCCACCCCTTTGCTTCAATCCAATTCAGGCTCATCGCTATCCCTTGCCCTGGGGCAGTCTAGGAAAACAGTTTGTCACCTCTTCCCCGCCCCGCCCCCCCCGCCCCCCGCGTCGACCCCGTCCAGTGTGAACATTCAACAGATCATGTGAAGGAAATAAAAGTACTGGTTTGTTTTATGTCATCACTTGTGTCCCTCCTGGAGGGTGTCTGGGGACTGTGGTTCACTAACTATCTCAGAGATCCCATCTCTGGTGTCTGCAGGGGGCACCCAGCCAAGCCTTGCTTCTCCACATCCTTTAAGAAAGAACTGAGGCAGACACCCTGGTAGAGGCAGTGTGGGTGACATTCTTCACTAGGACTTGGAGTTTGTAATTCTTAGGGGAAGCAAATTCTATGGCAAGGGGCTTCTGTTGTGCATGTTATTGTCCACACTCGGTTATTGTGCTTGTTTTGATGTGCACTGGTGAGAAAAGAGCCCCTGGCTGATGGAGGTGCAGCCAGGACACTTCAACTTCTGCTCTAACATAAGTGGGTGACTTTCATTAACATCTGGCATGTATGATATGCTTACTTAAAGACACACACACAAGCACATGAACACCTAGCCGCCTTT
Organism: Eulemur rufifrons; assembly: GCF_041146395.1. Taxonomy (NCBI): domain Eukaryota; kingdom Metazoa; phylum Chordata; class Mammalia; order Primates; family Lemuridae; genus Eulemur; species Eulemur rufifrons. The sequence continues at coordinate 6,045,551 of NC_090988.1, read as the reverse complement.
TGGTTAGTAAATTGTGAAAGGTTTATTAACTAGCTTCTTATAAAGGCCTCTTTCTAGGAAGCCACTTGACAAAAATTTTGCATTAGTGCGAACTTTGTCAACTGGACCACTACAAAGGAGAGGAATATGCAAATGAATTGAACTGCAGAAGAACTTTCCTTCTTCTATAGAACATAAGCAGCATATGTTACTGGAAGAGATGGAAGTTTTGTCTGCCGCTATTTCCTTAGATGGGTGCTGGAGGGGTTTTCCTATTTAAATAGAATTCAAGAAATACTTTGAAGAGAACAAGCAGAGGATGGTAGTTGGGGTAAAAAGTGGGAGAACATAGTTGAAGACACTGGGAGGAAGATGGAACTTGAAGGGAGGAGGATTGAAGCAGCAGAAATGTAACCAGATCTTTGCTAAGCCCTGAAGAGAAGTGCTTTAATGGACGGACTCTGGGGTCAGAGACTTCTCTCAGTCAAATGATCCCACTTCTCCCAAGCTGTGAGGGTTGACTTCAGATGATTGTATAATGGTACAATGAAGGAACAGAAACCACGATGTTACTTTTTAAGAATATACTCACACAAAGAACATAAACACACGTGGATATAAAACTCCCTGTTTGCTTCTCATCTCCTCTGCCCACCCCCCCCCCCAGAGTGAAGGTCCTTTCCTTTATCAAAGCTCTCCAGGAATATTGCAACCATTTTGCCTGATCTGAACCAAAATAGCAGGAAAGGGAAGAAGCATAGGTAACGAACATTTATTGAGCACCTAGTATCTTTCAGGTGTTAATTTCACATAATCTTCACAATGACCATTTGAGGTGAGTATTATTGTCCCTATTCTACAGACAAAGAATCCAAGGTTTAGGGAAGTTAAGTAACTTTCCCCAAGTTTACAAAAACCAGAGAGGGAATGGGTAAAAACCTACCTAACAGGTACAATGAACACTATTCGGGTGATGGGCACACTAATAGCCCTGACTTAAGCATTATAAAAACTACCTGTGACCAGAAACATTTGCACCCCCTTAATATTTTGAAATAAAAAAACCCAAAACAGACTCCTCAAGTCTGCCCAGAGGCAAGTCTCACAGAAAACCCCACTATTTGTTGCCATTTGATTTGCACTTTGTGTTTGTATTGAAAAGTATTGCAAGTGCTTTTGTTTATGTTCAGCACAAGCGTATTTAGTTCCCTGAGCTTTTGAAAGAAATGTATGTCTCCTCTGTAAGCCACACGTTAGAAATGAGCATACCCATATGGCTATGCCGTGACAGACTCCTCAGCCTGGCTCACGGAATACTTCCAGAGCTTTGCTTCTGGCCTCATTGAGCTCTGGTTCCCTTCCGAACAGTGTTAGAGCTCTCTAGGGAACAACGAAATCCTAAGGAGGAGCAGACACATGTGTCCCACCCTGCCCTACCACGTTCCTAGTTAAGCTTCCTTTCCAGGATCATGTCTCAGCCACCAGTAATGACATGCGGAATCCATGTGTGGAGGAAAGCAATGTTTTACAATGAAGCACCTGCCATCCACTCTCCTAAGAATCTCTGCCCCTTATAGAATATTCATGCAGCCTTGCTTTGTAATCTGAGTCTGAGTTTCAAAAGATTCCCTAGCAGAGAAGACCATTTAACAGACAGACCATTACACAATGCAAACACAGGAAATTCAGTGGGAGAAAAGAGGCACTGGTGTCTGAAAACTGTAGTCTGTCCACAGTCAAAGGCCATCTCACATTTCCCAAGTAATCAAAATGGTTCCTTCAGTTAGGTAAATACGCCTGGCCATGTGACCAGGAGCTAAGGGGAATAGAAGAGAAAAGAGAACAGAAAAAAATGTCAGTGGCCGGGCGTGGTGGCTCACGCCTGTAATCCTAGCACTCTGGAAGGCCAAGGCAGGTGGATTGCTCGAGGTCGGGAGTTTGAGACCAGCCTGAGCAAGAGCGAGACCCCGTCTGTACTAAAAATAGAAAGAAATTAGTTGGACAACTAAAAATATATATAAAAAATTAGCCGGGCATGGTGGCACATGCCTGTAGTCCCAGCTACTCGGGAGGCTGAGGCAGAAGGATCACTTGAGCCCAGGAGTTTGAGGTTGCTGTGAGCTAGGCTGACGCCATGACACTCTAGCCCGGGCAACAAAGTGAGACTCTGTCTCAAAAAAAAAAAAAAGTAAAAAAAAAAAAAAAAAAAAAGTCAGTGGGCCTAAAAAGAATTTTCTTCTTTTCAATTTCTCTATTTTGTGTTTGATGAAGGGAGAGAGGCCACCATTATAAAATAACTTTTACACACTTTACTTGTGACTTTGGTACATGGTGACCTGAAACACAAAGAAGGTTTTGGAAAGAAAAGAAATAAAATCATGATAGGTGACTGGGTTTTATTTTATAATTTCAATCTGTCTTTATGAGATTTTTGAGAAGGTAATTAATTCACATAAAGTTTTGAACAATTATAAAGACTTAAAAAGAAGATTATATAGTGATGAAAGTTGAAGAATATCTTTGGCAACAATCTCGATCTGTTTCATGCTTCTTGGCATGTATATACATATAAATCAAGTATATATATTATATATAAACAGTTCTATGTTGCAAAAAAATAAAAATATCAAAAAATATAGAATGACTTTGTGAAAAATTGAAGTCCTTAAGTTAAATATTAAAAAATATTAGTTGTTGAAACTCTGGCATATTTTACCAATAATTATGCTCAGAATTCTGTTGTTATTCTGTTGTTTCTGGGAACAACTTTCTATACTAGGGGATTTACTTGTATACGAGATAAAATAATAAAAGGTTTTCAAGGATTTTCCATAGTATTAAAAGAGACTTCAAATTCTCCTGACCAATTTCAGGTTCATTTTATTCTTCTCTTCCTCTTGTCTGCTGGTCCTCATAATATTCTGCTCCATTTTCTTCCCTAGTCTTGCCATCTCTCAGTATTCAAAAATCAGAGCAAAGACTTAGCCTGTATTTTTGTAGATTAAACTGTTGGGTATACCATCCTGTTTTTGATCTACCACAGACACAAATTATGTTTATTTTAGCAAGACATTGCTTTTATGTGCTGTATAATGTATGTCTTGATTATGTTTTAAGCAAATTTCAGCGCCTTTTCCTTCCATCGAATCTGGAATCGGGGGCCCAAAAGATGTGAAGGCAATAATGTTTCCAAGATAACTGGGCTGCATCCGTATTTGTAAAATAAGAGACACTTCATTTCCCACCGTTTCATGGAGTGTTCCTTCTCCGACCTGTAGTGATGTTTTTATTCTACAGCTATAGAAGTCTACCTCGCCCCACTCTTGAACATGCTTCCTTACTCTCTTTCCACAAGTTCCTTGAAAGAGACCCCCTGGGCCCCGATCCAGAGCATCGCTGCATCCATAGCAACCAGACTTCAGCTTCCTCTGTTACCATGGTGCCGGCTCGGCCGGGCCTGGTGGTCGCTATGGTAACTGGGGGCGGGTCGCAGGGTCTCGGCAGCGGGGCGCATGCGCGCGGAGACTACTGTGTGCGCCGCGCGGCCGCGGGCCCCTCAGCTCCCCTCGACATGGCGCTGAGGCGGCGGCTAGGACTCCGGCTCTGCGCCCGATTGCCCGACTTCTTCCTGTTGCTGCTTTTCAGGGGTGGGTTTGTGCGTTTCCGCCTTGGGAGACTAGGGTCTGAGGGTAAGGGAAGCAGACCGGGCCGAAACGGCTGGAGCCAGCAGGGGCGGGAATAGCGGTCCGGGCTCCGAGGACTCCGGGGGTCCCGGGCCGGAGAGGCGGGGGCCCAGGCGGCAGGGGGCGGGATCCGGGCTTGGGTCCGGGCAGGGGCCCGTGGGAGGCCCAGGAGGCTCGACCCTGGCGGGGGTTAGTCCCGGGCGAGGGGCCCGTCCCGGGGAGTGGGTCTGTCCCGGGCGGTGGTCCAGTCCGGTGGCAGGCTGATCCCGGGCGGTGGTGTGACCCGGGCGGGGGACCCTGTGCCACGCGGTGGGCTCATTCCCGGTGGTGGGATCGACTGGGGCGGTGGGCCTGTCCCGGGCAGGGGAGGGGCCTGACCCGGCGGGGGGCTGATCCCTGGCGGTGCACTCACCCCAGGCGGTGGGCACGGCCTCGTGGAAGGACTGCGGCCGCCGCGGCGTGGGCTTGGGAACTTGCTAGAAGACACTGCGGAGCAGTGCCGTGCCCAGGAGAAGTGGGCAGTGAGGGAGGGGCGTTGCGAAGTACCAACGAGGCAGAACTCCCTCCCGGGGCTTGTCCAGCTTGTTGGTCACAGCCGTCTGGGGATCTGCTGTTAATATTTGACTCTTGCCATAAACAAAGGAACTGCTTTCCCTTCCTAGAAGTAAAACGCTTGGATATCAACCTTTTTTGCCTCCGCCTGGCTGAAGAGACCACACAGACTTGGAAATAGCATTTGGGCCATTTGATCAAGACATACTCATAAACTTGGCAGTTTTGTTCATTTCTTTCCCATTGTTGGAATTCTCATTAGATCTGCATATCCCTGGACAATTGGACAGGACTAAAATAGCTTCCATTTAGTAAGCATGTACTATATACTAGGCACTTCCATTATCTCATTTACTCCTTTCAACAACTTTGTGAGGTGGGTTTTATTTTACTTATTTATTTTTTATCTGACTATGGGATAAACTTTTCCTTTTATTCGTAAGTTATTTCACATTGTCAGTATACCCCTTTTAAATAAGTAGGACATGAAAAAATGCTTTGTAAATCTCATCTTTTAAATGTTTGCAATCTTTTTTCCTTAATATGCTTGGTAAAATTAGTCTTGAGGTGCGTTTTATTAACGCATTTGCAGAGTCAAGTGAAGTCTATTTTCCAAGGCTGGATTCTGAGTAGTGGAGAAGACTCAAACTCATGTCTACCTTAAAGCACTACACCACACTTCTTCCCCGGGCGGGCATCCGCTGGTAACCGGACCAGGACCTTTTTCAGTCCTTAGGTCATTTTATCGTTTGGCTTAGTTGCCACTGTCATCCCTTGATGTTTTCCAGAACATACAAATTAAAACATGAAAGGACTGTTCTGGAGTGAGGCTGGATAGACTTAGGAAAACACAGCGTTCCTGTGTTTGGTGCTTATTCTGATGGGATGCTCGTGATGATGGGAGTAAAAAGTGAGAGTCTGGGTCAGAAGTGCTAGAAACAGGGCTCTGTGACAAAGGATGAGTTTCAGTATGTAGATGGTGTCCATATATTTTGCCTGAACGTGATTTCCAAAACCAGATGTGGTTGGAAGATATAAGTGATCAAAGGCTAGGCAGGGGACAAGGGTGTCAGGAATGTCCAGCACGCGCTGTGTTGGTCACACTGACACTATCCTATTCACCAGCCTAGAACAACTCCCTATTGTTGAAACGGTCTGTTCACATGAAATTTTGCAGTTTTTATTGCAGAAACATTTGGCAGTTTAGTTCAGGAATGAGTTTCAACCTGGTAGTTTGTTAATAAAACTAGAAAATGCTAAGAGCTTCGCACCCTTAGCTTCAGATTTTGCTTTCCCAGAGGGGCTAGTTTTGTGGCTTCTGGCTACTAAGGGCTGGAATTTACCTGCAGAGAATAGGGGTAAGGATCAAATTTTGCAAACTAGGACTAATGGCAAAGAATCAAGGTTGTAGAATGTATTAATCCACTTTGAAGGTATGTAGCTATCTTTTTTTAGTAGGGGGCTCTTTTTTAATTATTTGGTTTGTATCCTAAGCATACTTTAAAACTTTATTGTTCCACAGGTCATGACAACTGTGTTTTTAAATTTTTTTAAGATTATTTTTTCAATCACTATTATTATTTATTACTCTCATTTAAAATTTTTCTGTTTCTGATATAATAGCAGACATTTCTTTAGCAGTTACCCTTTGCCAGGCTCTATTATAAAAATTTAATATGTATTGATTCATTGAATCTTGATAACAACTCTAAGAGGTTGTTACTATTATTTTGCCCATTTTGTGGATAAAGAAATAGAAGTGTGGGGAGATTCAGAAACTTGCCCAGGATGGTATATATGGAAATCTTTCTATTATTTATGTTAATCCAATTTTTGGTTAGCTGTATTATTGCATTTAATAGTGGAGTTCTCATCAGTTTAACCAAATTATCAAGTGTTCAAAGCTATGTAGTTTGTGTATAAAATATTCTTTTGTTGAATTCATGACAGGTGCAATTCAGCTTTACAAATGTTATGCTTCATGTCTTTTTGAATGATTATGTAGTAATTACTGCTAAGTTTCCAAATCTTTGAGGTCCTAGAGAGAAGTGTTACATTTAAAATTAAAACAGTAACAGGTTGCATTTTTGGGATAAGACAATTTGTGTGCTGAAGCTTATCAAAATCTGAAAATAAAAATTTCCAGGAAATTTTTGGAAAAAAACTTTATTTTTTCCATTTGTGTTTGTTTGGACTACTGAAACATTTTTTTGGAATGGCATATTCTTTTATGTTGTTTTAATTTTTCTTAATTGTCTGACAGGTATAATTATTGTCAGACTTCTGTTCGTGTTTTAAGAAAAACAAAGAACACCTGCCTTGAAAGCATGCAATACTTCATATCAGCTGCTCCTTCCCAAATGACTTGTTGATGGGCATTTGTTCTTGAGTGCTTCAGACTGGAGAGACTGAGTGGATAGCTACTAGAGATATTTAATCATAGTAATTGCAGTATTACATCCAGACAGAATTATCATTCACACAACTCCTAAGCTCTATGAAACTTGCTCTTAAGGCAGCCTCATAGGGTAGGTTGAATCAGTTCTTTGGAAGAAATCAGACTTTTATCAAGCATATCTTCTGAGATGGCCACATAATGTAACAGAAGCAGCTATGGATTTAGTACATTCAACTAGCAGCTGTTAGAGATGTGATATTAACAAATTCCTTCTCCATAAATTCTTTGAATTTTTTTAAAGCACAAGTGGGGTAAAAGAAAGGAAAATCTGTGTGAATGAAATTAGGATGTGTGGAGTGTGCTGAATGATGCCCTAGTCATGAAGTTGGATTCTCTTTTAAGATATGTTTATAATTAGGTGGTGTGAATGTGATGCTGTTAGGGTTGAATACAAATTTCCAATCTTTGTCTCTGAATGCTAGCAGTATATGCAAATAACTCCACTGGAGTATAAAGAGATCCTGAAAGAAAGTTTTGGTAAGCACATTCTTTTACACCTAGTTTAGCAAGGACAGTATTCACTATGGTACTCTATACAGAGAACTAAAGCCTCAATTTAACTGTCTCTTGCCACTTGCGGCACACAGAAAACTTCCTGAGAATTAGCCCTTGTTTCTGATGTTCACTGAATACTGTAGTATTTTGTGTTCGTGTGTTTTTTTTGCTTTTAGGTAGTATCTATTATGTGATATATATTATATTTCCCGTGAGTAGTTAATGTGGACAGCAGAGGTTTCAGTGCTGCTTGTATAGAAACATCAAACTATTTAATAAAATTAGGACTATATAAATATTTTTCTTTATGTCTCCTTTCATTTTCAGAGTATCCCAAGGCTTCTGTGGTTCAGCCTTCTTTCTGCAAGTTATTCTCAAAGTCAAATTCTGCCATGCTATGTAATATGACAACCTCAGCTCGCAATTATCCTTCCTATCTCTACATAAGCATAGATCTCAGTCTGTAGTTCATTTCAGTACAACAGAGATTTACTGAGTATCTATGATATACCAGGCACTGTGCTCCATGCTGGGGGTGCAAAATGAATAAAACATCCCCAGCCCTTAATGAGCCCGGGTGACAGCATGCTGAATTACACTGGACTTTAGTTGTTGGGTGTCAGTCCACTGTGTCTTCTCAGTGATATTAAAAGTTTGTTGGAAATAGAGGCTGAATTTGATTTCTTTTATATCTTTCCAGAGGTGACTCTAGTAAATATTCAGTTTGTCTTTCTTTCTCACTTGAAAGTCAGTTAACATTTCTTAAATATTGCCTGTGTACCTAGGCATTTTTTATGTATCTTAATTACAACCGTCCTAGGGACTTTTGGAAAGTCTCAGTTTTTACTACACTAGTTGCTGTGGATGAAGGAGAATGGTAAGTATTTCTTGACTTGATTTAATTTCAAAATCTTCTTTCTGCTATCTACTTTATGCAGTTTACAAGGTTAAGAAGGAGAAAAGATGGAGAAATGCTTATGATATAATTTAAGTGTTGCAAGCTGCAGGTATACCAGTATATAGTGTATGATTACAATTACATAAAACATCTTATTCTTACGGGAAAATGAATGGAAGAAAATGAACCAAAATGTTGGCAGGGTCTGTTTCTGAGTGGTAGGTCTTATGGCTTATTGCTTACTACTTATTTGTTTTCCTGACTGATTCTTTTATTCTTTTGTTTGTCTTCCAAGTGTTCTTTAATGAGGAGGATATTTTTTGCATAATGAAAAAAGTTGCATTTTGTTTTGGCTTCCAGTAGATACAATAGTGGAATTTAAAATTTGGCACTAGTAATGGGAAAAATTAATTTGTTTAGTTTAATGTGATAGCGTGTGGATTGTGCCTTTTTCTAGCTTCTTAATGTCAGCCACAGTGGATGAAGGAGGGACTGACTTGAAGCTCAGTTGTTTGATCATGTATTTTTTGTAACTCATTTGAGAGATTAGTTGTCACTGGCTTTTGGGTGGGGGAGTCGGCTGTAGCATCCTCAGCAAAACGGCTAGCTGGAAAACTTAAAGAGAACTGCTAAGAGTACCCGCTTCCCCCCTTCTTTTGGAACAAACAAAATAATCTGAGTTCATGCCTTGGTTCACCTCTTCATAGTCAGTTGACATTTATTGAGCACCTACTGTGTGCCAGCTGGGCAACCCCTGGAGGATCTCTGTTTTTTTCCTCTTGGGTAGTAAAAATACAGGGTCAAATTGACTTCCGTTGGAAGTAGACGCTGAAAGATGTTTCCTGAAGTGAGCTGTCAGCTGATGTACCCTATCACTTCTTCCTGCCCAACATGGACTTCCTTGTTGGATGTCTTTCTCTAAGGAAAATATTTAATGTCTTCAGAATGAAGTGCAGCTGTCTGGAGGCTTACAGAGAATACAGCAAATCCTAAGACAGCTGCATGTTGGGTTTTTTTTCCCCCCATGTTTTTCCTCTAAAGTATCTTTATCAAGGTACCAAAACTTAATCAGCCAATTCATATTTATTTGGCAGTTTTCTGTTTTTATGGCCACAAAGCTTTCCATGGTAAATTGGGAAATTTAAGAAAATGCTTCCCTTACCAGGAGGAACACATAGTTTAGGTAGTTAACTAACAGAGCAGCATTAGGGTAAGTATTTTATGTGTTTAGAAGTGAGAGCACTCAGTCTGGGTTGGCCTGGTAGAGGAGAATTTCAAGAAGGAGCTGGACTTTTAGGGATAATTTTTGATTGCCATAAATGCAGATTTGGGGAAATGGGTGTGGTGATAGCCATAAAAGTGGAAGAAATAATATGAACAAAGGCCCAGACTTGGAAATGCAGATGTTATGTTTTGTGACCAGCAAGCTATTATTGTAGTGATAAGTAATAACAGCCACCAGGTATTGAAAACTATGTGCCAGGCATTGTGCTGATTGCTTTACCTGGTGTCTGAGTTAGCTTGGGCTTCTATGACAGAATATCACAAACTGGGTGGCTTAAACAATAGACATTTGTTTCTCACAGTTTTGGAGCCTGGGTGCCCAAGGTCAGGGTTCCTACAGATTTGGTTCCTGGTAAGGGTCCTGTTTTTGGCTTGCAGATGATTGTGTCCACATGTGGTGGACAGAGAGAGAGCTCTGATGTCTCTTCTTATAAGGGCACTAATGCTATGAAGGGGGCTTCATCCTCATGACCTCATCTAAATCTGGTTATCTTCCAAAGGCCCCCACCTCCTAATACCATCACATCAGGGGTTAGGGTTTCATCCTGTGAGTTTCAGGGGGACACAAAACATTCAGTCCATAGTACCTGAACTATCTTAATTGGTCTTTTGTTTTGTTTTGCTATACCATCTAGTTTTATATACTTAATTGGTCTTAGTAGTCACTTTTATAGGATTCATTTTGCAGATACTGAATCTGAGCCTCAGGCAGGCTAATTACCTGGCCCAAGGTCACAGTAAATTGAGGAGCCAGATTGGCCATCGAAGAGAACTTTGGCAAGTAACTAGATCATAAAGCACTTTAAATGCCAGACTAAGAAATTTGGACTTTATTAGGTAGGGGGTGGGGAATCTGTGGCCTTGGGGCCACATGTGGCCTTCTGGATCCATGAATGTGTCCTTTTGACTGAATTCAAATTTTACAGAACAAATCCTTTTATTAAAAGGGGTGCAGCAGAGAAAGATGAAGCTTTTATTACCTCCTTTAGTGCTTAAAAAAGAACGATCTTAAAATCAGAAGGCCGCAGGTTCCCCACCCTGGCCTGCATACATAATTTTAGGTTGACAGTTATTTTGTTTTAGAACTTGGACTATATATGCTTTTTGGTTTTCTTTATTACTGTTGTGAAGTCTGTAGTCATTCATATCTTCAGTCTTTTCTAGGTTTCCTGTCTTCTCTCCATTTATTTTAAAGATCCTTTCTTTGTTTTTGGCATTCTGAAATGTTGCTACAAGGTATATGGGGTGAATTTCTTTTCATTTATTCCACCTGTTATATGTTGTGCTTTGTGTATCTGTGAATTTCTTTCCTGAGAATTCGCGGGTATTATCCATTCAAATATTGTCTAGCTTCTATTTTCTTAATTTTTTCCTTCTGAAACTCTGATTAAACATATTTTGTCATTCTGCCCTCCAATACTGTTAACCTTCTTGTCATAATTTCATGTTCTTGTCTCTTGTTCTCTTCTGGGTTTCTTATTCATTTTTGTTTTACAGCTAACTACTACTGCTTTCTATTGTATCTAATGTATTATCTAATCAATGCATGAACTTTTTCTACCAATTATGTTATTTATTTCTAAAATTTTGCTTAGTGCTTTTTATAATCTGGTCTCTTTTTGCTTGCTTAGTTTCACTCCTTTTTGGATTTTTAAAAATATTTTATGTACAGCTATTTTATGTTCCATGTCTGGTATTTCAAATATCTGAAGTTCTTGGGGATCTAAATCTATTTATTGTTTGTTGTTTCTTATGACTCTTAGATATGGTGGTTTATTTCTGTGCTTGGAGGGTGATATTTGGTTGATTTTAATCTCTGAGTATCTAGGCCTAATCCAAGGAGGCTTTTTCTTGAGAGCACGTGCTTCCACTGAGTGCCAGGGCTCCACTCCTGGCATGACTCTAGCCCTTTCAGGATCTCTGGCATAATTTAAAAATCTCAGTCTCAGTCTCCCTACTGAAGTGTTAAAATGACCATTTGCCCTCAGGGCAACATCAGCCGCCCATCATACTGCTTTCTCATTTCAGCCCATAGCTATTTTGGTTTGTCCTTTTAAAGATTCCCCCACCTTCTGTGAGCCCAGAGATGCAGTAAAAACTATAGTTTATGCAGGACTAGTTGTTAAGTACAAAGGCCCTTTGGAGTATCTAACCTACTATACTTCTGGAAACAGGAATCTTAACTTTTCTTTACCTATTCCCCGTTTTGATTAACATAAAGGAGCATACTTTTCTTTAAATGTTCATATTATGAGGGTAATGTTTAGGGTTTTTTTTTTCCAATTATAAAATAAACTCAAAATATTTGCTGTTATTTCCTTGTATACACCCCTGGGGTGTTCTGATATGCTTCCTGAGAAGGGTTGTATGCCTCTTGCTAAGAATCGTTGCTTTAAGAACAGGGCTCTGTTATTTTAAAGATACTCCCAGTCCTACAATTTATAATCTTTGTCTTTGGATCAGTTTGTCTGAGAAGAAAACATCTATCATTCAAGATCCAGCAACTTAAAATTTGGAGAATTACAGCTATTCTCCCTAGAGAGCCACCTGAAACAGCAGCTACTTACTCTGCTAGTAACAGATGTAGGTGAAGACATTCAGAGGCAAAGTCCAAAGGTAACCCTGAGTTTCCAGATGAAATCTGAGATTCTGATTTCTACTGGATGAAATGCTGGTTTACTGAAAGGCTCAGCCCAATGTATTGTGAGGACAAAAACCACCCACTACGTCTCTGGAAGGCTCCATTGTTTGCCATCTTTTAGATACTCTTCTGGGTGAAGGAGGAAGCACAGCATCGTGGGTGTTATGCATTCTGGATTCGTTTCCCAGTTTTGCATGTGATTCATTTTTTGGACCTTGGGGAAATAATATTGGTTTTAATCCAAATCACTTGAAAATAATTTAAACCCCACCTCTCTCGCACTACCACCAAATATCCACATTTCTTTCCCTTTGTTATTAGATAACCCACTTTAGCTATACGAGTTTTAGATCCAAAGAAGTGATTTTATAGGCATGTAAAAGAATTTTTAGCTGATTAATTAGTTCATATTTGTTAATTATAATTGCATTTGAAGGTTTTGAAAACCTAGTCAACAGAAATCTCTTCCACTTTTAAAAGCTTAGATGTACTTTAGAGTCAGGTAAACTTGGTTTAAAGCCCTCCTCTACTCTAAGAGGTTGGAAAAGCTTGTCTTTCAGAGCCTCAGGGTTTGTGGGGGTTTTTTTGTTTGTTTTTTTAAATCTCTACAACCTTAGTAGATCTGGTGTTTTAAGAGTTCTGTGTTTGTTTATTAGGAAGAATGAGTGGATAGCTAATTAGTTGGTATTTTTAATTCAGTCTGATTTCTAAGCAGATTGAATTATGAAGTTTTGACTCTGACCATATTTGGTCTACCTTATAAGTCCACTGGTCCATAAAGAATGAATTTAGAACTTTAGCTCTGAATCTCTAGAGCAGTGGCTCAGGAAGAACAAATACCTCAGTGTTTTTTATTTACCAGGCACTGTTTTCCATCTTGAGGGAATATCAGTGAAGTAGCTTATGTTTTGAATACTTTATAGGAAAAGATGAAATCTATGGACCCTCTCCTCCAAAAAAGTACCTTTATGCACGTACATAAAACATTTTATGTACTATTTGGGGGGACTGATATATAAAAGTATTATTTTTTTATTCTGTTTTTTCTTCATTCCATTAATTCCATTGAAGCCTGACTTTTCTGTTAAGATAATTTTATAAATGATGACTGTTAGTGTCAAACATCTGGTCATATTCTCTGTACATTTTCAATTTAAATTACTCTCTAGAGGTAGGTCTGAGTTGAGACTTTGATTAAAATTGAAAAACCAAGTATACAATGTAATTTTAGAGATGCTTAATTCTATGGTTTTCACAGTGTTTTATCATGTTACTACAGCTCCAAGAGGTAGGCAGAGTTAAGCCATATGAAAAACAACAAAATGCTGAGATGAAATTATTGCTGGAATGCCTCTTTTGTGTACCTCTGGTGTCCATTTGTGGCAGATCTCTCCCTGTCTTTTTTTCTCCCTCACTCTACCTTGCTTTCTCTAATTTATGCAATAGCGGGGTGAGGGTGTTTTGTAACACTGGATGAGGGAAGTGCACCTTGTTGAAGCCAGAACAAATATTTTCTCCCCTTACTGCCCTGTGGCTAGTATCCCACATGCTGTTTGCAAATGACAGCAAACTATTCCTTAGAGTGAGTTCAGAGTCAGGTAACTTTTTTGAGGAGTATGTTTTGTGTTTTGTTCTCTCTTGAACTCACAGATTTTACTTTCTATGCTTTTCTCGTCAAGTACATTTCTTATGTGCAGAGTAAATCTGTTAAAACTTTGGTTGCTTTTATTCTAATGTGTGAGCAGCACCTTTTAGCTCACATTTTTTTTAAAGCTCTTCTAATGAAACCTTGAGGAAGAAAATTAACTGGAGCTTAGAGGCTTCATTTTTAAGCCTCATGACTTGTCCTTTTCTATACCTAATTTATAGTAGAATAATAATGTGACATGCTGGGTTTCCAGTGGACGTCATCCTACCTCAAGAGAGAAATCACTGGATTTGGCTTTCTGAATGAGGGAGATGGGGCACTTCTTTGCATGTCCACATCTGCCCTTTCCATAGAGAAACTGGGGAGATGGAATTGGAGTCTAGGGAAATCTTGCTTTTTCCTTTTCTTTTACAAGGTCATAACTATGTAAAAAGGAGAAAAATGGTCCTAAGAATTTAGCTGATTCATTTACTATTGGGGAAATCACAAGATTTGTAGCATGGCCTTTGGCTCTGTGGATGATTTCATCACTGTCTTCTGAATAACCCTGGCATTACCCTTTCTCTTCTTTTGTTTTCATGGCCCTCTACCCCAAATGCAGGGCCCCACCTTCTCGTTCACCCCCCAGTATCCAGCTTCATATACTTCTCTGTAAAGACTTTAAAGATCTCTAGACTGAGGTGATCGCTTCCTCTTCTGAATTCCTCTTTATTAGGAAGGAGCATAGCTAGACCAAGGTTTGAATCTCAGCTCTGTTGTATGACTTGTTGAAGTCAATTTCTTTATCTATAAAAGAGTAGTATTAATAATATACAGCTTTGTAGGTTGTTTTGCGAACAGTGACTATGTATCTATCAAAGTGTCTAAGTAGTAGCAGAAATAACCCTAATTAATACAGTAAAATTAAAATTAAATAATTCATGTGAAGTGCTTAGCAGAGTGTCTGGCATAGGAGTAAGCTCTCAGTGTTAGGTTTTGTTTTTCATCAATAAGTGGTAGAGATTTATGATTACTAACTGCTGCTGCTGCTGCTACTTCTATTATTACTATGCTACAATTCATTTGAGTCTTAATTATTCAAAGGCAAATTTAAAATGATGCTCATCAGAAAGGCTTTAGGGCCCCTCACTTGCAAAGAGAACCCCTTACAAGGCCCTGGATTTTATGCTAGCAGTGTGTCCTCAAATTTACAAAAGTAAGATGCTTTAGCTACAGTCAGTTAAGACTGTTCTCTTCTTCCACTCTGCCTCCCCTCGTCATGCTTCTCCTTATGCTGGAGTGGGGTTGGGATCATATTCAGTTTGGGTTAGTGGGTTCATTTACGTGGGCCACAGCCACTGCTATGTGTAGGTTATTGCTGGTCATCTCAGTGTTGGAATGGCTTCCAGGAATATTCTGCCGTGTCGTCTGACTCATTTAGGATTGTGGCATGAAGTTACAGGGCTCATGGTGAGTGCCACTATTGTGCCTCTACAGGGTGTCCCAAAAGTCGCCGTACATAGGGAAAATGGGAAATTGTAGCTAAATGTACCTTTATTTAGAAAATATTCATCACGAAATTTTTCCTTTGTATGGAGACTACACAGGAAAAATTTTGTAAATAAAGGTACATTTAGCTATAATTTCCCATTTTCCTTATGTATTGGCAACTTTTGGG
Organism: Eulemur rufifrons; assembly: GCF_041146395.1. Classification (NCBI taxonomy): domain Eukaryota; kingdom Metazoa; phylum Chordata; class Mammalia; order Primates; family Lemuridae; genus Eulemur; species Eulemur rufifrons. The sequence continues at coordinate 6,030,256 of NC_090988.1, read as the reverse complement.
ACGCCCTGTATGATGCCACAGCAGTGAGGATGTGGTTGAAAAACTGGGTGATGAGTTTTCTCATGTCAAATAGTATTTACAGTTAGTCACGCTACAAGAAAACTTGAAATGCCCCCAGATCTTCCCACTTAAATGTGAAAAGAGACTTTAAATAGAGGTTTTCCCAAATTTAACAAGTCTTTAAAACCCTGCATGATTTGCAATAATGAATACTGCATTTTCCCATGATATTACCGATAGTGAATTGTGAAGTAGAAAGAAACCTTTCTAAATTATTAATATTAAATCTTTTGATTAACCATGCTCAAGGAAGTCTTAATTATTCTGTTATTTCCCTAGACAATATTACAAAATCACTGGCATATGATGAGGTGATCAAAGATCCCAAAACATGTAGGAAAGATTTGTAGGGACCAAGGAATTAATAAAAATAATGTTATTTTTCTAGATTTTGTGTTATTTATGTTGCCAGCTTTTAGAATTTATAATTTTTTTGTGATTTTTGTTCTCATTCTTAATATTCACTTTGTACCTAATTTTGTATTCATAATTTCGTATTTGTTTTCCTAGTGAGGAACTCAAAATTGGATATGCTTCAGGCTCCACTATGACTATTCTAATCATAGTCTTCCTTGAATCATATTCTTTGGTGTTATATTGACCCACTAATTTAAATCTTTAATGGAAATATATTATTTCTGTGTGTGAATCTTGACTTTTTAAATAGTCAGTGACTTCAGGACAGAAACCCGGTCTTGTGGGACGTAATAGGTAGACAGATACTCGTTGATAAGAGAACAGTGCAGCATAAGGAGTTTCTGTTCTTTAGTGGTGAGTTTGGGAAGGGGGCAGGTACTTCACTAGCTATTTCAGAGGGGGCTGACAAGGATTTCTGTTCAAACATATTACAGCCTTGACAGATAAGAAGCCATGAACTAGTTTGTGTGTTTCTTAATCTTCATTTTATTATTTCTTAAATCTTTATTTTATTTGGAGTTAGAAGATCTGGTTTACACTTTGATATCTGATGCTTTCTAGTTTTGAGGTTTTAATAGTCTCCTGCCATGTCTGAGCCCTATACTCTTAATCTAGAGAGGGGATTATAATACCCACTTTACAAGATTGTTACAAGAACCAAATGAGATTTTGTGTGACGGTGGTATTGGAAATTATAAAATGTTATACAAATGTAAAATATTGTCATTCTCTGCTTTCTTCCCTCTGAGTTCTGAGAGAACATTAGCCCTCTGGTTTTCCAAAACTTAGGTTACATTCCTAATTTAGGGGAACCTTCTCTTATAAAAGCTTCTCTTATGGTTTATTTTGATGATACAGCAAGTTTTAAAATTCATTTTTCCTATGTTGGAAAAATATTTTATCTAAAGTACAGATTGTCCTGAGTTTTTCTAAAAAAACAAAAATCTAGTTTTAAGTTTCGTGAGTAAAGAAGAAAAGTTTCTCTTTGACATTCTTGGATTTAAAAAGTGGTTCAGTGATATTTGTAGTAAAGATTAGACCTCTTATCCCTGGGGAAAAATTTCATGCCTGAACTAGCAAACTTTGAATAATAAGAGATTTTAGTGGAAATTCCAGCATATTTTAAAGTAAAGGAACTGCCAGTGTAAATCAGTGAGTTTACATTAAAAATAAACAGCTTATTAAATAAATAGCTAATAAGAATGGATGAGTTAAGGACAAGAAAATGCCATTTGAATAGATAGGCTTCCATGTTCCATAGACTGTTTTTACCTGAGAGTTTTAGTATTGCCTTTTCTAAAACACTCAGTGAAATGAAGCAACAAAAATTTCATGTCCTGAGATTATTGTGCCATGTAGTGTTAGGAAGAAGGAGATATCTATCTATCTGTCTTTGCATATTAGGAAAACGGGGAGAATACGAAAGAAAAGGAAAACACCCTGTAACTCAACAAATAAAGTACCTCTGCTTAAGTCCCAAAGAGTATATATTTTTCAAGAAATACTGAAACAAACCATATGCTTGGGCATTAAACCAAAGCATGGTGGACTTTACATTCTGGCCTCCCAGCTCCTTCTCATGGGTTATATTCATATTTATTTCAAAGCATTAGTGAAAGTCTTTAGAGTCAGAAAGTATTAATCATTGCTTAAAGGTTTGGGGTACCCACTGGAGAGCAAAATCTTGAACTGCCTTGTTACAGACTTAGCTAAATTGGATACATTTTTAAAAATTTCCTCCTGGCATAATTGTTCATGTTGGACTTCTGGGGAAAAAGGAATTGTCTTAGAGTCCAAGTGTAGTTAACTCAGTAACTGGGCTGATGATGAGGAGACCCAGGTTTTGCCACTGATTTACACTCTGATCTAAGCAAGTCACCTAGTTCTTTTGTGTTAAGTTTCTACCCATAAGGCAAATACTTAATTCTCTCAACTCATGTAGACATATAGGTTATAGAATCTTAGAGCCTAAAGATACTGTAAGTCAAGGTTTCTCAACCTTGACACTGTTGACGTGTGGGCTGGATAATTCTTTGTTACAGGGGCAATCTTGTGCATTGTAGGATGTTTGGCAGCATCCCTGGTCTCTAAATGCCAGTGGCAATATCCCAGTTGTGACAACCCAAAATGACTGCAGACATTTCCAGATGCTCCACGGGTGACAATATCTCCCCCACTTGAGAACTATTGCTGTTAGGAGTTCAACAAGAGGCAGCTGAGGCTAGGGAAGTTCAATAACCAGCTTTAGATCACAAGAATATTAAGTGGTGGAGCTGGGACCAGAATCCAACTTTATTAATATATTTCCAACCCAATTCCTCCATTTCCCCTTTAACTTAATTCAGAGTTTCATTCCATACCAAAAGCAGTGGCATATGTTTAAAATTTTGACACAAAACAAATATTGGGACTTTTTTTACATTTACCAATAATATATTACCTACTTCCTTCCATTTCACTACCTCCAAAGCTGCACTGTACATCCTAAAGAACCCCTACTTTCCTCAGCCCTTCAGTGCTTGCCAAATGCTTGAGCAACACTTACTAGGAGCAGTTGGAATGGATGGCTTAAAAGGTCTCAGTCTGCCATTACAAGCCATACTGGTGAGTTTAAGTTGGATATGATGTGTGAGATATTGAAAACTAATGAGTTCTGTGCTAGTGAAGAGTACTAGAGGATATATCTGTGAAATCTAATGCTCCTTTAGTGAATAAAATCAAATGCTGCTTTAGGTTTATGTTGAACCGTCTTGTATCTGCTATTCTTACTTTATATACTTTACAATTTATGGTTTTAAACAAAAGCAAAATCTGTACACATAGTAAGTAACACTTAGTAAATTTTGTTAGGCTGTTCAATTCCCTATGTGATGTTTTTCTTTATCATCATATTCTGCATTTTCAATATATAGAAATTCAGGTTTGGCTTGGGAACATGAAAGTGAATATACGCAAAAGAAAAACTAGGTAAGCAAGAAAAAGTTGGGTAAAGTTAGTTGTTAGAAAAGAGACAATGTCAGGTAGGAAAGCTTAAAACCACTAAGTAAACACTTTGCTTTAAAGTCAGGGTAAGTTGTCTGAACATCTGGATTCTGGAGTACTTTCAAGCTCTTTGCTGAGAATGTCACTAGATTTCAGTGTGGTCTGATTAACAGAATCTTTTCTCTGATGCTATGTAACAAAGTCATCTATTTTTTGAAAATTCCAAACTGTTGCAGTGTTGAAAACTTCAAATGCTTTGCTTTGAAGGTGCTTTTTAAAAAATCTGTTGAACTCTTTGAACTTAGATATAATTGGGTTGTTATATAATATGATTCTCAACATGTATAAATTCACTGTATGTAGGAGCCTGAAGTCCCAAACTCAGGGGTTTGCAAACCAAGACAAGTAGACATTTAAAGTAATTATCTGCAATGCTTATGTTTTGTTGCTGTTTTTCCCTTCCTCCTTCGGTACATTGTAAACTGTTTTAAGCTACAGCATTGGCTAGCTAGGATGCTTAAAGGGTTAATTCTTTTCCTTGGGCATTAGTATTCTTTGTGGTGTTTTCCATTAGAAATGTGATGGAGCCAACAGCTCGACCCTGTGGATTGGCCTGGTACTGAAGAGCAGTTGAAAGTGGTCATTTGAGCTATAGCTCTGGAAGTGGGTGGAGGCAAGGGGCAGAGAAGAGTGGTAACATAGAGTGTTTAGCAGATTAAGTCTGGAGTCAAGGACATGTTGTGCAAATAAATGTGTGTGCTGATGGAAAGGCTGCCTGAGGCAAGGGAAGACAGGCGCTACCCCACTGTTGTGTTTGGGGACATGGATTTTCTTTTTTTAACTGTAAGAAGAATTTATGGGCACTATAAATTTGGTAAGCTTAGAAAGTATACATAAAGAAAAATATTTATTCATAATCCTACTGTCTTAGGGTAATGGGACAATTTAACATTTCAAAAATATATTTACTTATAGTCATTTTTCTGTACATTTTAAAAAATAATTGAGTTTATACTCTAAAAATGATTTTGTATTCTGCCTTTTTTATTCCCTTGCTCAAAATTCTTTAGGGGCTACCTGTTGACATTAGTATTAGATAAAGCTCAAAGTCTTGAGCTTATTAACTCTGGTTTTCTATCTGGTTCCCTCTTGCTCACTATAGTTCAGCTCCTTTGGTTTGCTTTCATCTTCTCACACATGCCCAGAGCTATTGCACATGCTGCCCATTGCATGTGTCATGTTCTTGGGCCAACTTTTTGTGTGGTTGAATCCTACTCATGCATCAGATTCAATCTTAAATGTCACTTCCTGAGGGAAGCTTTTCCTGATGACTCAGATTCATATCTCCTATCATATACTTTCATAGTTCCCTATTCTTTTGTAGTATTTATTGCAATCACAATTGTGTATGTAGAATTAGAACGTTGTTCATGTATGGATTATATGTGAGTATTATTAGAATACATTTGGACTGCAGGGTCTATGAGAGCAGAATGGTTCACTTGTGTCCTAACCCCTAGTACAGTATTTGCTAGCTGCTCAGTAGTGTTGAGTATTTGTTGAATAAATGAGTGAATACATGAATGAATGAAATATTATAGGCAGCAGTCTGATCCCTTTATACATAACACATTTATTAAAATATATACGTGGTAGTGAATGTCTGAAAGTCAACAATGGATTCCTTTTATCAGGGAGCTCATAACTGTATTAAATGTGCTTCTTGGAGGCACCGCTGTTCTTGACTAGGGCAAGTGAGGTGTTCAGGTTTACCTTGTCAGGCATCAGGGCTGGGAGATGGCTGCCATGGACAGTGCTCACCAGCTGCTCCCTGTTGCTTTGGAATTAGGTAAGTAGAGTCAGTAACTTCCACAGGCTCACTAACTTCTCCCCTGTTCCTCTTTAGTCTATGTTCCAAGATCAGGCAACCCACAATATTGAAACTTCTGAGTGAGGATGCTCTTGGTGGTACTTGGCGGGGAGGTGGTTGGTGGGTTAGAGTTTGTTTTTCTTGCTGTAGCAGCAGGACCTGAGTGGAGCTCCAAGCAACTGCCACTCCCACCTCCACATGCAAAATCATGTTCAGGTGGGGCTTTTCACCTTGTACTCTTGGCAGTGAAATGCCTATGATAATAGCAGAGGGGGAAGGTTGAGTAGGGTGAAGTTGTAGTGGCCCCCGAGGTTTCCTGAACACAAAGGGTTGACTTCATCACCAAATTGGGGGAGGGAGCAATAGGGCCACCATGTTGCCAAATGCTTTCCAGCAGATACCACCCCTAGTGCACTCCCTGCTAGGAGCACTGCCAAGTTTTAACTCTAGTTAGTCCTTTGAAAATGTAGTGTAGGGCCTTGCTGCTCAAGGTTTGGTCTGCAGACAACTAGCTTATAAAAATGAACAGTTTCAGGCTCAAGTCCAGATGTAGCAAATCAGAATTTTCATTAAAAATAACAAAATTGTGATTTGCCGGGGCGTCAACATTTGAGGCGAACTGGGTTAGGTTGTTACATAATGTATCGACTGAGTGGTTTCAAGTCAGGGATGCAAACATTTGGAAACCTGAATCTTAATCTTAGACATGATGTTTAAGATGTTTGATAGACTGAGTTTCTTCTTGAGAGGGTGAAAGAGTAGACCCTGCTTAGTATGTGGTCATGTAACAAGTTAGTGGCATAGTCATAACAGTACTTCTGTAGTGTTTTAACCTAGACTTTTTTGTTTCTGTGTAATTATTTAATATGCCTGATTTTATATTTTATCTTAGAATAAAAAAAAAAACTTAGTCAAAACAGTCTTCTTGTGTCAATGGAAAAAACAAGTCTTCCATATTTGTATTTGTATATACATTTTTGACTATTCTGTTACAAAACCTAATTTTAGCAAGTGGGGAAATAATGTTGGTTTATTTTCTTTCTTTCTATTGAACTTTTTGCCTGTCACACTTGTTTGACGGACCCAATGCTGACAGTTTTCTAAGACTTATTACTAAAACTTTACTAAATTTAACACAGTAAGTAAATTTTTTTTTTTTTCTTTTTTTCGCTAGACTTAAATACAACCATTAGCATTGTCTGGCCTTTAGAAGGCACTTATATTATGTGTGGGCTTTAAGTTCAGTATAAATAGGACAGGGTCTGGGTTCCCTGCTCATCCTCTTGTCTGTTCACTTCTATCCAGAAGGTCTGGGTCTAGGGATGGGCATGGTGGCTTTGTATGCTGAGATAAACAGTGAGGCAAAGGATTTTATGCTTTTTGTTTTACTTCATCATTCTCTAGAGTAAGTATATAGCAGGGTTATGCTGTGTCATGTTATTTCCACTATTTTAATGTTCCTCTCAAATCCAGGGACCAGTTGTTTTGGCAGACTTTTACTTGGGATGCTAATCACCTGCTCTTCCACCTGAGGGAAGGCAATCTCTTTGAAGTCTCATTTCTGTTATCCAGTAGCTAGTTCTGCATTTTACCTACTCCTAGTCTTTATTCCTTCAAGCAAAGAATAGTTTTATTTTGATATTTCCAGCTGTCCTATGCTTTGAACTGACTTTGGTATATTGGCATCATCAGTTGTTCAGTAATGAACGTTTGGGTTCTTCTTTCCTTTGGAAGATACTGGCTAGAATTACTCTTTACCTAGGCTGCACCAGTTAATAAAGGACTCCTCAGTTTGCACTTTGTCATAATTCACCAAATTTAGCATATTTAACTTGTTTTGTTATTATCATTAAATATTTACTGAATGCCCACAGTGTGCTTGGTGCTTTCCAGAACTGTGGGGATTACCTAGAGAGAGTGCAGTGGTGTGTCTCGGGAGTTGTGGAAGAGCACTGGAATATAGTCACTACCTTTGAGGCGTCCCTTTGTGACATAACATAGAAAAGCTTCTTCCTTGTCCTTTCCACACCCCAGTCCCCATGTCCCACAGAGCTTCTTGGGGTGGGGGGAAACATTGTTAAGAAAGGGATGGAGATAGTGAATGTGTCTTAATTTCCCTTTGCCATCCTCCTCCCCCAATAGTTTGAACTTTACTTAGGGACAATTTTTAAGAGAGAATTTCTTAAATAAGTATTATGAAAGTTGGCAAATTGTGGAAACAGTTTTTAATATCTGTGGTTAACATTCCACATTTCGGGACATTTTACCTGTTAGATTGAGTCTCAGCTGGTCACTTTGTTCTGCATCATGCACTCAGGAGCAGGGTACATTAATGACACTTTCATTGTAGACAGTGAAATTCTCAAGTACCTCTTGAATCATTTGATGATCCTCTTTGAAGCATTAGTGACACAGCTTAAAGTCTTTTGTAGGGATATTTCTTCTTATATCTTATTGGGACTGGCTTTGAGGAATAGGCTGAATTCTGATTGTATAGTAAGCTTTCAGTTTTTTTCTACTAATGGAGAAGGGAAACATTAAAGGGAATGGAAAATTCAAATTGCAAAGCATTAAAAATAATTTTAAAACTATGTGTCACTTTAAATAATATTTGCTATATTTCTGACCAAATAATATTTGCTGTATTTCTGATCAAATAATGTCTACCTCAGGTTAATGTTTTCATGATTTCTTTTTGTATTACAAGGTACAATTTTATAAATCCCATAAATCATGGAAAGTAGTTTTAAGGAGTGAGCTTCAGGTTTTTAAAGTCTATTCTTAATTTTCTTTTTTTTTGAGACAGAGTCTCACTTTGTTGCCCAGGCTAGAGTGAGTGCCGTGGCGTCAGCCTAGCTCACAGCAACCTCAAACTCCTGGGCTCAAGCGATCCTCCTGCCTCAGCCTCCCGAGTAGCTGGGACTACAGGCATGCGCCACCATGCCCGGCTAATTTTTCTATATATATATATATATATATATATATATATATTTTTTTTTAGTTGTCCATATAATTTCTTTCTATTTTTAGTAGAGACGGGGTCTCGCTCTTGCTCAGGCTGGTCTCGAACTCCTGACCTTGAGCGATCCACCCGCCTCGGCCTCCCAGAGTGCTAGGATTACAGGCGTGAGCCACCGCGCCCGGCCTTTAATTTTCTTATTGCATATATACATTTTATACTATAAGATTGATATTGAGTTTATGCCATTAATAACGACTCTAGCCCTTGAGTTCTTGAAGAAAATTTAGTACTTATAAAATGTGAGGATTATGTTAGTTTTTTCTAATCATTTTCAGTCTGTGTAAAACCTATAAACTTCATGACACACACAGGGAACATCTTCTTTTCTGCTTAGTTCCCCTAAAAATGTGCATCAGATCCATCCCCTGGGCCTAGTCAGTATTTATTGAGTGCCTGCTGTACACACAGGGCATTGTGCTAATGTTTGATTCATGCTCTGCCCTCTGGGGAAGGACTAGCCATTCCTTTTCAAAACTGCAGGCACACCATGCATGTATATACACCATCTAGATGCAGAAACCTTAGTTTGCAGATGGACTGCATATTAGGGAAGGAGTGGACACAAAAGTTCAACTTTAGAGAGGAAAACTAAGAGCAATTCCAAATTAACTGAAATCTTCTGTTTTGAAAAAGTTTCTTAATGAAACAAAAGCTAGTTTTTGGAAAAAGCACAATAACCAAAACCAAATATAACCCATTAGAAAGTTCATGTGAGATATTTGGGATTTGCAAAATTAGTTTTAATAATTTGGGAGAGACAGTAAATCTATTTCTACCTGTGCTGGATTTTGCTTTTTCTACTGATCTAAAGTTAGAACCAGTAGTCTTAGGCTTAAATACCAAGGCAAATATACAGATATGTATCCTCTGTACTTGGGTTAGCTTTATTTTTATGTTAGCCTTACCTCTAACAAGATAGCTCAAGTGGCAAAGTGAAATCCTCTGTTGTATCATAACAAGGACATTGTCAAAGTGAACTGAACTGTGAATTAGCCAAATAGCAACATTTTATCTTTTGTTTTGCTGGGCCTGATTTTTACCGTACTCTGAGCTTCCTAACAGTGTGATTTCAGAACCAGCTTGCAAGGTGGAGCTCCACCTGCTGCAATTTGTGAGGGATAGCTCTTATAAGCTCTCCATCCAGGATGTCTTTCCCACTAACATTCCCACTCATACTCCACCAGTAGAGACAGTCCTTTGGGTTAAGCCAGAGTTTATAGAAAGTTTCCATTTAAATGCAGCTAGGTTGGATGGGGGAGGAATGAGATGAGACAAATGTAAGATGAAGGTATTAGGGAAAACCATAAGCAAGTGGCTCTTGGTCTGGGAATCACAGGCCCAGGAACAGATATCAAAGTTATATTAATGATTTTGTTGAAGTTTGTTTCCATTTTCTTAACTTTCTTTTTCTCTTCCACTCCTCACTACTTAGAAGGGGATTTGAAGGTGTATATACAAGGAGTCTACTTAGATCCTTCTCTGACTATCTTGCTCTCCGGTGGTGGTGTTGGAGGATAAGACAATATTTGTCATTTGTAATTATCTGTGCTGCATTTGTAAATCAAATTCTGCTGTACTTGATCTTTATATATTTCTTTCCAGATTTCTGCCCTTTGAGTCTCTTATTTTTCTAACCTTATCATTTTATGCTTTGCGCAGTGGAAATTTTCTAATAATGTCACCCTAATATATTTAGAAATCAAAGTGTTCTGTTTTTTGGCATTGCTTCTGTCTTTAATATTCGACCTCTACTTTGATGAAAGTTAAATCTGATGATGTGGGAGCGTGACATTATATCATTTATTGAGGTGTTAGCTCGATGGATATTATATAAAGATAGAAATGTATCCTTATTAGTTGAAAAGGTTTCATTAAAACTGATTAGATAAATTGTTCTCAAACTTATATTTCTGGTTAGAAAAGTACTTTAAGGTGAATCCTTCTTAGCCCCCTTCAAAAAAAAAATCAGTAATCAGTTCCTTTGTCTGGGTCTACAATGAAATAATCACATTTTTCTGACCCAAACAAGTTTCTGTGACTCTTCTGTTCTGTAGGGCCCTTGTGTCTTCTGAAGAGTGATTGCTTTCTGTATAACATACAGTGTTCTCTGCTATTTTCCACCCACAGAGCCTTTCTTGCTGAGGAGGAGGTGTGATGTAGGAAAATTGTAAGGGCTTTTCAAACCCATTCGAATTGATGGCCCAGATGGTGAGGAAAATCCCTTGGGGAGCTAAAAATTGAATGGGTTATAGCAGATTTTTAGAATCTATAATTCGACTTTAATTCTGTTTAAGACCACTTTAGAGTTCCCATTCTTTTATTTATGCATCTGAGTTCCTTTTCCCAATTGATGGTGAGCTCCGTGAGGGCAGTCTTGAGTTTATAGGCCACTGAAACCCCAGCACCTAGAAAGCAGTTCTTTGTAATGGCTAACATCAATGAAATGCTTTCTATGTGTCAGTTACTATACTTAGCACTTTATGTATGCGATCTTATTTAATTATTACAACCTTAAGAGGAAAGTATTATAATTATCCCCATTTTATGGATGAGAAAACAGAGATTGATTAAGGCCCAAGTCACAAATACTTCAGAAGCAGTGGAGATAGAATTCAAACCCAGGCATTCTAGAGTGTCAGCTCTTACCCACTATATTGTACTGTTTCCTTATTAAATTTTTACTTAATTTATAAATAAATATTTATCAAATAAAAGAGTGAATGGACTAAATCTAAAATTAATTTTCTGAAATCACAGTGATGTTTTCTGTTTCCTTAGAATAAACGGTGCTCAGTGTAAGTGGTCGATCAGGATGCCTGCTGCTGCTTGTAAATCAAGAAGATACTGCCCCTGTTACAGATAGCCAGCATGGGATGACAGTGTAAAGGCTGTGGAAATTTCTTCTCTATTCCTATCCATCTTCAAACAAAAACCACCAGGAGCAATTTAACGATGATACTTGAGTTACGGACTTCGCACATATTGCTTAATTGTAGTGACAAATTAATGTGATATAATTTATGGAATGATACTGTTATATAAGTACAAATTTAAATGTAAACTTTTATCCCAGTTCTATAATAAGTGGTGTACTCTGGGAATCACTGAGTATTTTGAAGAGGACAGCCATTTAACTATAAGTAGAACCATTTGATTTGCCGAAGATAAGATTAGAATATTTATTCAAAGAGTGGTAGTAAGGAAGTGACTTTGTAATGATGCTACATCCTAGTGGAGAGAACACTGGGCTGTGAGTCAGAATATCTGGAATTTAAGCCTATGTCCATTTTAAATTTCTATTGCGAGCTTTAGCTAAGGCATTCCTGTTGTTAATACTGTTGCTATGATATCAGAAGGTTTTATAAATAATAGAGAAAATATCGTAATCTTCTTTGTGCTTTTGTAATGATACAGTGTTCTTTTGGTAGAATTTTCCATCCACCACCAGTGTCTTTTATCAACTTAAATCTGATTATATTACTCCCCTCCTTTATTCTTTTTCCTCCAGTTTTTATTGAGTGGTAGCTATGCGCCAGGAATTGTTGTAAGTCCTTTATGTGCAGTAACTCATTTTATTGTCTCAGTTGCCTTATTAGGAAGGCACTAATTTCACCGTCTCACAGATGAGAAAACTGAGGCACACCCAAAGTAGCATAATAAGTGATGGAGCTCGTATCAATGGCAGACAGTCCAATCCCAGAACCCATACTGTCAGTTACTACTCTATCCTGCCTGTCAATGAAATATTCATTTCTTGAAATTCATTCAGCAAAACATTTATGACCCCTTAATATGTGCCAATTACTGTGCTAGGGACTGAAGATTCAGAGGTGAAAAAGATGTAGGCCCTTGGGTTCAAATGATCCCTCTCCAGCAGTGTGCTTGACTGGTTGGTGATTTAATCAGGGGGCCACTCCAGCCCCCAGCCCATTACACAGAAGGCAGTATATTAAACTCTCTCTAAGACTAGTGTGTGGCTTCAGGCCTCAGATGAGACAGTACTTTCATGTGCTCCCCTCCCCTTTCCTGTCAGAGCTATCTGTGTTATCATCCTCTTAGACTGCCTGAAGGTAGCTGTCTTACATTTGGGCAAGGCAGACCCAGTAAGAGCATGTCCTCTGGAGGCGCTGCAGTACCTGCCTCGTAGGATTGTTGGGAGGAATATAAAAGTGCAGTGTTAGTAAGGCATTTGGTGGTTGGCATACAGTAAATACCCAAGGAGGCGACAGCAAATGTGTATGTGTCATGGTACATGATCAGGTATGTCTGTATAGGCATGTATAATTTATGTAATGTACATGTACACACACACTTGTATATAGTAGTTTTGTTTAGATAGGTTGACTTGAAACCTGTATTTCCATCTCTGATGCCAAGTATACAGCTCATTTTAAATTGCTTTCCTGTAATAAAAATGTTGCCATATGAGATGGATAATTTTCACACAGAAGCTTTTTTTTTTTAAATATCTTCGTTGGTTTTAAAAATGTAATTGGTGTGATTATGGAGGTTGTGGTAGGATGAACAGGCTAGACTCCAGATCACTGAGGTGTATGAGTGTTGTGAGCACATTGGGCTTCCATTATAACTGGGTGACTTTTGATGTGTGAGTATCTTACTAATTTATGGATCTACAGAAACTAAAAATGACATCTTTCTTCATTGACAAGAATTATTTGAAAAAAATGTAGAGATTCTCATTTTATTATTTATCTGGAATGGGGACAGAACATTTTTTCTAAGCTTCAATTTTCTTTTATCTTGTGATTTTAATCATTTTTTGGCTTTCCCTTCCCTTCCTTATTCCTTGGTACATTGTAGGATCTCATCCTACAGAAGTTCAAAAACAGGGCCAAAAACTTGATGCTGAGATGTTTGGGAAGGATCATTGCATGGTATGACAAGAATTAGAGTTGCTTCCTTTTTAATATTATGGTTTTACTGACCCTTTTCTTTTCCCTGAGGATTGTGCAGAACAGCAGAAAATGAAATTGCCTTGATTTTCATTGGTGTCTTTCCATAGCTGAGTTAAAAGATGAATGTGTGTTCGGTGTGGTGCAGGCATGTAGTGTCGGCATAGGAAAGGTATAGTGAGAACAAAGAATCATCTTCAAGGATTGTGTTAGTGGTATATTCTTATATTCTAAGCTTCTCACAGAAGGAGACAGGATACCTCTGCATCTATGCCCAGTTTGGGAGTGAGGAATTTTGATATGGAGCTACTGTATCCCTTTGCACCAGATCACTATTTCCCATGGCCACACATCAGAGCCCAGTTTTTCCGTTTTGGACTTTTTAAAAAACAACAGAGGTATAATAGACATATGATAAACTGCACATATTTAAATTATACAGTATAATTTGATAAATTTAGAACATATGCATGTAAACCCTTGAAACCATGCTCACAATCAAGATAGTCAACCTATTCTATCTACCACTCCCAAAATATTCCTATCAGATCCACCCTCCACCCTTAGGAGTTTTCTAGTGCCCCCTTTAATCCTTCTCTCTGTCCCCCTTCCTCCCTGTACCCGACCATCCTGTCCCATCAGTTTTCTGTCTCCATATACTAGTTCGGATTTTCTAGAAGTTTTTTCTTTTTCTTTTTTTTGAGACAGAGTCTCACTCTGTCACACTGGTTAGAGTACAGTGGTGTCATCATAGCTCACTGAAACCTCAAACTCCTGGGCTCAAGTGATCCTCTTTCTTCAGCCTTCTGAGTAGCTGGGACTACAGGCATGAGCCACCATGCCTGACTAATTTTTTCCGATTTTTGGTAGAGACGGGGTCTCACTCTTGCTCAGGCTGGTCTCAAACTCCTGGCCTCAAGAAGTCCTCCTGCCTTGGCCTCCCAGGGTGCTAGGATTACAGGTGTGAGCCATTGCGCCTGGCCTATTTCCTAGAATTTTATATATAAATGGAATCACACAGTATGTACTCACTTTTGTCTGGCTTCTTTCACTCAGGATAATTATTTTGAGATTCATCTATGTTGCAACATGCATCAATAATTCATTCCTTTTTATTGCTGAGTAGTAGTATGGAAATACCACCATTTGCTTAAATATTTACTATTGATGGGCATTTGGGTTGTTTTCAGTTTTTAGTTATTATAAATAAAATTGCTATGAATATTTGTGGTCTAATCTTTTTACGAACCTATGATTTCATTCTCTTGTATAAATATATGGGAATAGAATAGCTGAGTCAAATAATAGATTTTCAAGAACAGTTTTCCAAATTGGTTGTACTATTTTACATTCCTACCTGCAGTGGATGGTAAATCCTGTGTTTGACATCCTGACCAACACTTGGTATAGTCAATCTTTTTAATTTGAGCCATTCTAATACGTGTGTAGTGGTGTCTTACTGTGGTTTTATAATAATTTGCATGTCACAAGTGAGACTGAGCATCTTGTGTTTATTTGCCATCCATAAGATCTCTATCACAGTTACTCAATGCTGCCATTTTTAAGTGAAAGCAGCCATAGGTAGACAATAAGTTAATGAATGGATGTGGCAGTGTTCTAGTAAAATTTTATTTACCAAAACAAACAACAATAATACAGAACCTGGCAGCAGGTTGTATTTGGCCTTTGGATTGTAGTTTGCCAATCCCTGACATAGAAGATCATGTCCCCTGTGAAAGAAAACAGCTTTACTTCTTCCTTTCCAATGTGGATTTTAAAAATTTCTTTTGCATGACTGGTTGCAGTGGCTAGAATGTCCAATACAGTGTTGAATAGAAATTGTGAGAACAGATATCCTTGTCTTATTTCTGACCTTAGGGAAATGTATTCAGTCCTTCTCCATTAATTATAATCTTAGCTATAAGGTTGTGGATGCTGTTTATCACATTAGGAAAATCCGCTCTATTCCTAATTTTGGTTTAATTAAACCAGCTTTTGGTTTATTGATTTTTCTCTATTACTTTTCTGTTGTTCCATTCTATTCCAAAAATTTTATCAGAAATGGATATTAGATTTTGTCAAGTGCTTTTTCTGCATTAATTGAGAATATCATATGGTTTTTCTTTTATGATAAATTATATTGACTGATTTTCAAATATTAAACCAACCTTGCATTCCTGGGATACACCTCATTTGGTCTTTTTTAATGGTTGACTTGATAAAATTTTGTTTGGAATTTTTCATCTATGTTCGTAAGGGATATTGGTCTATGGTTTCCTTTTCTTGTAATGTCTTTGGTTTTGATATCAGGATAATGCTGGCCTCATAGAATATAGTGGGGAAATATTTCCTTCTTTTTACTTTTCTGGAAGAATTTGTTTACAACTGATATTATTTTCTTCCTTAAATATTAGGTAGAATCTACCAGTAAAACTGTCTGGGCCTGGAGTTTTTCTTGTGGGAAGGCTTTTAACTACAAATTCTTTTTTTGCCCATCGATGTAAGGCTATTCAGGTTACTTATTTCTTCTTGAGTAAGCTTTGGTAGTTGTGTCTTTCAAGGAATTTGTTTGTTTCATCAAAGTTGTCAAATTTATAGACATAAAGTTTTTATGTATTATTAAGTATTATTCTTTTAGTGTCTGTATAGTTGTAGTAATGTTATCTCTCTTATTCCTGATATTGTTAATTTGTGTCTTTTCTCTCTTGTTCCTGATCATTCTAGGTTTATTGATTTTTTGATCTTTTCAAGAAACCAGCTTTTGATTTTGTTTTTTTCTATTTTTCTGTTTTTTTATCTCATGATTTCTGCTTTCATCTTTATTATTTCCTTTATTCTGCTTACTTCAGGTATAATTTGTTCTTTGTCTAATTTCATAAAGTAGAAGCAGAGGTCACTGATTTTATACCTTTTTTCTTTTCTAATATAGGCCTTTAGTACTAGAGATTTCACCCAAATTACTACTTTAGTGGCATACTCTAAATTCTGATGTCATGTTCTCATTTTCATTCATTTCAAAATACTTTCTGATTTTACTTTTGATTTCTTCTTTGCTCTGTGGGTTATTGGAAAATATATTAATTTCCAAATATTAGGGAGTTTTTTTTAGATACCTTTCTGTTAATGATTTCTATTTAAATTTCATATGGTCAGACAGCAGACTTTGCATGCTTTTAAAATGTATTGTGATTTGTTTCATGGCCTAGAATATGGTCTATTTTGGTAAATGTTCCATGTGCACTTGAGAACTATGTGTATTCTGCTTTCTTTGGGTGAAGTATTCTATAAATGTCAACTAGGTCAAGTTAATTGATAGTATTTTTAAAAATCAATCAATCTATCAGTCTATCTATCTGTCTATCTATCTATCTATTTATATTTTTGAGACAGAGTCTTGCTCTGTTGCCCAGGCTAGAGTGCAGTGGCGTCATAATAGCCCACTGCAACCTCAAACTCTGAGACTCAAGCAATCCTCCCTCAGCCTCCTAAGTAGCTGGGACTACAGGCATGCACCACCATGCCTGGCTAATTTTTTCTATTTTTAGTAGAGACAAGGGTCTCACTCTTGCTCAGGCACATCTCAAACTCCTGACCTCAAGCAATCCTCCCACCTTGGCCTCCCAGAGTGCTAGGATTACAGGCAAAAATCTATATTCTTACTAATTTTCTATTTGTCCTATTAATTTTTGAGAGAGGTGTTGAAACCACCAACAAAAAACTGGATTTGTCTATTTCTCCTTGCAGTTAATTTGTCAGTTTTTGCATAATATATTTTGAAGCTCTATTATTAAGTATATAAATATTTAGGATTTTTCTGTCCTCTTGATGATTGGCCCCTTTATTATTTCAAGATTTATCATTTAAATTTATTATTATGAAATGACCCTTGTCATTATGAAGTGAACTTCTTTATCCCTAGTGATATTCTTTGCTCTGAAATTTGCTTTGATGCTAATATAGCTACTCCACTTTTCTTTCTTTTTTTCCTCTTTTTTTTTTGAGACAGAGTCTTGCTCTGTAGCCCGAGCTAGAGTGCAGTGGCATCGGCATAGCTCACTGCAACCTCAAACTCCTGGGCTCAAACAATTCTCCTGCCTCAGCCTCCTGGGTAGCTGGGACTACAGGTATGTGCCAGCACACC
The DNA here is from genome assembly GCF_041146395.1 of Eulemur rufifrons. Lineage (NCBI taxonomy): Eukaryota > Metazoa > Chordata > Mammalia > Primates > Lemuridae > Eulemur > Eulemur rufifrons. The sequence continues at coordinate 6,012,851 of NC_090988.1, read as the reverse complement.
CAGCTAATTTTTCTATTTTTTGTAGAAATGGGGTCTTGCTCTTGCTTAGGCTGGTCTCAAACTCCTGGCCTCAAGCGATCCTCCCACCTCGGCCTCCCAAAGTTCTAGGATTACAGGTGTAAGTTACCATGCCTGGCCCCTCCACTTTCCTTTTGACTAGTGTTAACATAGTATGTCTTTTTCCATCCTTTTAGTTTTAAGCTATTTGTGTCTTTATTTTTAAAGTTGCCTTGCTTTTTTAAAAGAAAATCTAATCTGACAATCTCTTCCCTTCATTTTGGATTAGACCATTTACATTTAATGTGATTATTGATATGGTTAGGTTTAAGTCTTTTCTCTTGCTGTTTGTTTTGTCTCATCTGTACTTTGTTCCCCTTTTTCTCTTTTTATGCTCCTTTTTGGATTGAGTATTTCTTATTCTATTTTGTCTTTTTTGTTTTATATAGCTCATGATTTTCACACATTTAAAGGGTAATGATTAAGTATTTTGTAGAATGTCCTCAATATGAGTTTGTCTGATGTTTTCTCATGATTAGACTTGGGTTATAGATTGGAGAAGAGAATGGATACCACAAGGTATAGTGCCCTTCTCATCATATTATATCAAAAGGTATATAATGTCAACATGACTGGTAATGCTACATTGATAACTAGGTTTAGGTGGTGTCTGCCATGTTTCTCCACTGAAAAGTTATGTGTTTCCCTTCCCCTTTCTATTTGTTAGAAGTCTAGCCCACACTCAAGGGGAGGGGAATTAAGTTTCACCTCCTGATGGGAGAAGAATCAAAGAATTTGTGGATGTCTGTTAAAACTACCACAGTAATTATTAAACAATAAATATTTGATGGATCAGATATTATGGGACTGTTTGAATATTCTATTTCTTCTTAAAGTTTTCCCGCTAATTTGGCAATCATTAGTGGATCTTGCCTACAGCAATTATTACTGTGTTGTTCTAATGGTGATTTTCTATTTTCCTTATTCTTTCTACATTTATTGTAATTCTTCCATAAAGAAAATTTGTCCTATATCTCCCATGTATTTGCTTATTAATTATTTATTTATATCAGAATGGATTCATAGATATTTATTCTTTGTATTATAATCTGAGAGTATCATAATCTTTTTTTTTTTTTTTTTTTTTTTTGCTCAAAATCTTCCAGCTTTGGGCACTGGAAGCTCTTTCAGATGGTTCCTGGTCCTTTGATATTTTTGTTCTTGTTTGTTTGTTTTTTAGCATTTCCTTATTTTCTGACAGTACAAGACGCTCCAGGCTTGTCTTGTGTTTTCCCTGTCCCAGCATCAGCCATTTCTCCAGAGCCCCCTGGTTCCCTTTACTGGAGAATGATATTTAGGAAACAAGACCTAGCTACTAGGTATGTTATTTGATAGTAAGGTATCACTGCTTCTAGGCTGTCTCGGTGGACAGGACTAGGAGATGTATGTATTTATACTAACCTGTGTATACACACATGTCTATATTTATTTCTCTATTTGTATATATATTAAAATAAATGTTAGTTTCTACTGGTATCTCTGGCTTTAACCCAGCACTACAGAGTTAATTCTGGTCTTTTCCCCTTGCATATTCATAACTTTTTTCTCTGACAGTGAGAAACTTGGCTGTCATTATCTGTAATATATTTATAGTTATTTGTTCCACCCTTGTATTACATGTAAAGTATTTTCAGAATTGCTGACCCACACCACTCTGAGAAACAAATTTATCAACTAGAGTGCAATGTTTGTGTAAAATTCTTTTGTTGTTAGCCTTGTCATTTCTAGTTAGAACACTGTTTTCCAAAGTTGTTTATGTCAAATCCTTTCCCCCACCCACTTGAGTGAGGTCATGTCATTTGTAATACAGATAGCTTCATTTGTCATAGTCTGCATTCCATCCTGGTTCCCTGGACATCCTGGCTGATTTTTAAAACAATTTTCCTGTAGTAAAGTTTACTCTTTGTGGTGTACAGTTCTAACAATTTTGACAAATGCTTAGAGTCATATATTTACCATCACAGTGCCATTCCCTAACAACTCCATTATGCAACTCCTTTGTAGTCAACTCCTACCCCTGGCTTCTTTTTAAAATGGAGTTATCTATTAAAATAAATTATTTCATGGATCCTGATAGTGTATTTTGTTATGGAAACAAACCAATAGGAAAATGCTAAAATCATTTTTCATAGTAGATTTTAACATGAAAAATATGTAGCCTAGGAATGACTGGAATCATTAACCTTTTTAGGTTGAAATCAACAGTAAGGAAATCAAGGTAAGAAGACCATTGCTTTGTTTTCATTTTTGTCTCAGAATGATAGTCTTTGATGTGGCTTCCCAGAGAATACTTTCCTCTCAAAATAGGTATCTCTGATTTTCCTATCCATAGTAGAGCAATTGAAAACCATTGAATGGTAGTTAACCAGTTAAAAAGAAATCAGAGGTTACTTGTTAGGATAACTGTCCAAACCCATCTGCCGTTCTTAATATTTCAAGTAGCTTTTGCACTGTAATGACGTAGCCTAGCTAACTGCTAGTCTGTTTTCTGTTTGCTTTTCTCTACATATTTTTTTATACTTTTGTCACTCTCTCCCTTTGCCTGTGTTCATTTATATGTTGATATATTCAATAAACTTTATATATTTAGTCCTATTGTGTATGTGGCACTGAGCTATAGATTTTACTCTTATATTGGCCTGTTTTCTTGTCTCTCCTTAAATTAGCTTTACTATAAAATTAAAATACTGTGCTCACTTTGGCAGCACATAGACTAAAACTGGAAAGATACAGAGAAGATTAGCATGGCCCCTGCGCAAGGATGACACGCAAATTCGTGAAGCATTCCATAAAAAAAATAAAAAGAAAAAATTAAAATACTTTTTAGTATTCCATTTATTGACTATATATTGTCAATATATAAATGTTTAATGCCTACATATATTCATTTTAGATCTTAATTTAAAATATAAGTTAATTGAATATTTTATTCTTCATTGAGATGAGAAAAAGTCAATTAAATTGCTTTTTATATGAATGTATGATTCAGTGATCATCAATAGAAAAAGATTTTTCTACCCCTGTATTAGAGAAATACCTGGTAGTTTCTAATGTGTTCTATCTCAGATGAGACTGCACTGAAACTAATGTGAACATATGAGAATACAAATTTTTTGTAAACACCACCCTCTCCACTTTCCGCACCTCCAGCATCTCAGTTACCATTGGAATATTTTGTAGCATATTTATTTTTCTTTTAACATGTTAAACCTAAAGCCCATGTTTTGTAGCTTTGACTATATTTTCTCTTGTTGGTATGTCAGTGGAATAAAACTAAAATAAAACAAACAAATAATTGGTCCCTATCTTCTATACAGTGGTCTTTGGTATGCAAAATTACCTTATATTTTTAAGTCTAGGGTCCTTGAATTGGCTCACTCATTCAGATTCCAAAGTAGAGTGATAATTCCTACACTGTCTTTCACAGTAACAGCTATGGCTATTTCTACGTACCTCTGAAGGGTACAATGACGGAGTGAGCCCTAGAAAGGATAACTGGATGGGATTATTGCAGTGTATCTGTAGTTGGAATGCAGATGTAAGTTTGAATTATTCTCTATAGCATATGATGGCACACACTCCTCTCTTGAGTGGAGATTAAGATCTGAATGAATATATGTATTCATTATATATTATGTATACCGACAATATATAGTCAATAAATTTAATTAATACTAAAAAGTATTTTAATTTTATATTAAAGCTAATTTAAGGAGACAAGAAAATAGGCTAATATAAGATTAAAATCTATAGTTTAGTGCCACATATACAATAAGACTAATTCTAATTAGTCCTATTAATTTCAAAATCCATAATCACATGCAAATAGTGTTTATAGGACTGGGCTCACACAGAAAGTAGCTTCGTGCCAAGATCTTATTGATAATGTATTTACAGAGGAGGTATTTTACAGAATAAGAATATGCCTTGACACGTGTTCTGTGTTTAGTCATTCACGTTTGTCATGCCTCAGTATCTCTAAGATGGGTCTCATGGCAACAGACAGCAGAATTTTATGTGTTTATCTGTGCTTCAGAACCAAGAATATTTTACAGTTGGTCTGATTGGTCTGCAGTTAAAAAAAGTGACAGTGCCAATTTCATGCAAAGATGGTGGTCCCCTCTCCACCAGGCATTTGTATAATTTGAATTACTTATTTCAGGGTAGAGCTAAGCTCATGGTGAGTCCAGGGGAGTGCTATACAGTTCTGTTTCCATTGCAGGAAAAAACTGGGAAATCATTGCATCATCACAATAGAAGTGGTACCATTATTTGGGTCATTATTTCCCTTCCTCCCTCCTTTACCCTCTGACCTCCTGCTGCCTTCACCCTCCCCTCACTCTTCCTTACCGCTCCCCTGTCCTCTACCACTAGTTGAGGATATTTTATTCATATTTTTACTTGGTGGTTTGATGCTGAAAAAGCACGTAAGACCCAGCCATCCCCTTTTCTCCTTTTGTCTTCTCCCATTAGCTGCTATTAACATTGCAGTAATTTTTTCCCCATGATAATCTTGGACTTTACACTTGCACTCTGTAAACCCATCGATTAGAGATAGCAGAGGGGATGGGTAACAGTTCTTCTGGGGTAGTTATTTCTTTAAATTCTTCTATCTAAGGTAACTGCTAGATGAAGTTTCACTCTGATGTTATCTGACTGGATTAATCAGATTTGTGGTCAAGGAATCTTTGATGGTTTGGGTTTGGAGACGATAGAATCAAGTAGAAATACAAGGTAGTATACTCAAAGAAGTAGCATCTTATCTAATGTCTTCCTGCTAGCTTGACACTGGAGTATTAGCATGATAGTGCTCTGACTCTGTTTTTAGGTTGTTACTGAAAGAGTTCTTCATAGAGCATTTGTGCAGTGAAATTATATAGATTTTTCTTCTAAGAAGTACCATAGCCAGAGTATTAGTATCCAGGGTTCTCTCCAGAGAAACAGAACTATTAGGAGATAGGTAAAAAGATAGAGATTTATATAAGGAATTGGCCATGTGATTATGAAGGCTGATGAGTTCAGAATCACATGTGGATTGGTGGCCTGGAGACCCAGGCGAGCTGAAGACACAGGTGAAGCCCGAGGGCAGTCTGCTGGAGAAACTCCCTCTTCTGTGGGGAGGCCAGTCTTTTTGTTTTGTTCAACTGATTGGATGAGGCCCACCTACACTATAGAGCACAAACTGCTTTTCCCAGAGTTCACCAATTTCAATGTTAATCTCATCTAAAAACATCCTCTAAGTTGACACACATAATATAAACATCACAGCCAGGTTTATGTGGAATTCTATGATATTTGGATGGGTCTTTTTGTACTTTATTTTTAAGGGTCTGTTTGGTTTGTAACCATTTAGTTTAGCCTAGGTCACAATGGGCAAGTATAATCAGGACTTCAGGTGGCTGTGTTCGTGTCAGAACCCATGTTGGACTGATTTACGATACATTCTTTGCCGTGTGTGTAGGTGAGTGGATCTGGAAAATACTATGTGTTCTTCCTACCCCTCTGCTTCTTCTCAAATTCCTTAAAAAATTGGATAAGGAACTGAGACATTGTTGCAACAATGCTATTTTTGGGAATATTTTCTTTTCTAAGATGGGTTCTGCTAAGCAAGCCTGCAGAAGTGGCAGTGTTGTAAAGAACAAACATGTAGCTGTTTTCCATGAGAAAGCCTGCATATTTCCACTTATATTTAGACCCGAGCCCCAGTGGCCGGGGCAGTCCCACAGTGCTGCATGCTGACGCACACACACCCTGCTTGGGTTCTGGTCAGGGAAACGTTTCTTTCGAGCAGGAGACAAACTGGACAGAACGCCAGAAGGCTAAATATAGCTCTTTAGAGAGCCAGACATGCATAAACTATTTTTTAGTGAACAACACATGTGACTTAGAGTGAAAACACTTTCTAAAGGAACTTTTTTTCCCTCTTGGTTTGTAGTAATGAGTATAAACCCAAATTAGTTTAATTTCTCATGGAAAGTTAAGACAGCCATTGATTTTTCTCTTTTAGCTGTCTCTGCAGAGGAATGATAGTAGCCATTGTTAAAGTTAGCCTCTTATCCCCCCATAGCCCAGTATTCCGTTCATGAGTCAACAGGCCTGTTCTTCTGTTCAGATGAGTTTGTTTCCACAAGAAAGAAAGAAAGACAGGTAGTTTGCTCACTGAGACCTTGATCTATCTGGATGTAGGTTGAATGGTCACTTTTGGAATTTAGTTTTTCATGGACCCTCACTCTGCTTCAGGATGCTTGCACACTAGTATGCTAAAGCTCTTAGAAAAATCAGTACAAATAAGCCAGCCTCTATTGAATCAGGAAATTTGTGGGCTGAGACAACATTACTTCAACATGTGTTATGGCTTAAATATATTTTTTACTATAATATTTTATGTTATTAGTTCTTTTTGCCTGAGGCTGTAGATGCATTTTATAGCTAATAATTCTTCAGAATAGGAAGGCAGGCATCATCCCCATGCCCAGCAAGACTGTGTTTCTGCACACACAGCTTCAGATGCTGGGTCTGGCCCTCAGAGTCTGTGCCCAGGTCGGGCTCCCCAAGTGGGGCTGTGCATAAGGTCACCCTGGAAGCTTGGGGAAAAATACAGATCCAGACCTTTCCCGGCCTGCTGAATTGGAATCTGGGGTGCATGCACACTGGGGGATGAGGAGGCGGGTTGGGAAATGACATTTTAAACAAGCGAAGTGCTTGTCACCAATTGTCCGACATTAGATCCCCGGACCCTGGCGTGATTTCTGGAAGATCTCTTAAAACTGAAATAAGAAACTTGTAGTTGTTTACCACAGCTGCTAAAATTGTTCCAGGTCAGGAAAGGGAAGGGGAAACAAAGAACACAGTGGTTCCAGAGAAGCATCTGAGGAGCCCGTGATTTAGGAAGGCCATTGTGAACGCCAGCGAGTCAGCGTTTCCTCTCCTGCCTTATCATTCCCATCTGCCAGCTCCCTCCGCTCTCCCTTAACTCAGTTCCACATCTTCCCTGGAAGGAAGAGATGGCCGTTGAAGGTGACAGTGCCAGCTGCAAGTCATGTCAGAGGCCTTTTTTCAGGCCACTTCCCTTGCAGACTCATCTAAGAAAGGATTTCCCTCAAACAATGGGATCTCAGTTTGGGCTTCACGGTCTGACTCATGTCTTCCTTTTAGTTTCAGATCCTCTTCACACCTCTTTGTTGTTGTGTCTTTTAGTTCTGAGTATATTTTAATATTATGTTTCTTCTTATAAATTAGATAAAGCAAGAAGTAGGGACTAGGAGTCAGAACTCCTGGCTTCTGGTTTTTATTTGTGCTTGTAGCCATTAACTGCTCTCGGATCCCATCCCTGTCTGGGAAATGAGAATGAGTGTAGTCATCCTCACCTACGTCGGTGGTGTGCTGGGATGCTGAGATGGTGTTCAGAATGAGATGTGAGACAGCCCAGACGACATTCAGTAGAATGTACAGCTTGTTAAGGTCCCAGCAGCATTACGTGCTCACCCTTTAGCTCCCTCCTGCTTTGTTAATTATCAAAATATTGGTGGGAGAAAGTACAGTGTCTGCTTTGTTCTTCTTTTCTCTACATTAGGCATCAGTCTTGCAAGCTGTTCAGAAAAAAATTACCCCAGTGGGTTCAGTTTTCCTCTTTAGTAGAATAGTCAGCTGACCCACAAGAAGCAGCATAGCATCACACTTGCTACACGTCAAAATAATGCTCTTTGTGAGCTTGAAGTCTCAACTTCTCTCTGTTCTTCTCTGCGCACTGTTGATTGGCTCCTTATATGTGAAAATTTATACTCCATATAGCTTGTAGTCTTTCCTATAACATCTCTTGCCCAGCCCACCCTGTCTTCCCAGGAAAGCATGTATTTTCCTTGTAGACCAGCGTGTCCAGAAGGGTGGAATGATTGTCATTCTTGAGCCTACCTATATAACAGATGATAGTGAAACTTGGAAACTGATCCCAAGGCCCTCTGGCTCTCTATTCTGCATTTGCTTTGCTCAGGCTCCCTAACCAATGAGGAAAAGGCTGTTGTTCAAAGATGGTGACTCATGCAGATGAATGGCCACAGTGTGCTCCATCCCTGCCATCTCTCTTTGTTGTCTTTTGCTGAGCCCGTGCTGTGGTGCCCTGCAAGATTTGTTTATGTGTATGATTTTGTCATCTGTTTCTGAGAGCTGAGAGGAAAGTCTCCTGACTGGGAAGGGCCTGTGCTGTTTATTTTGGGGCAATTCACGTTTTTTGCAGGCTTCAGAGCTGGGTTATTTCTCTACACAGTAGTGTATCTCGCCTGAGCTTCTTTGTTACTGTATTCAAACGGGAGCACACAGAAGTGGGGGGATTTGGCTGGGTGGGTCTGAGGACTATGCAGATGGAGATGGGTCAGGGAATCTATGACAGAACTAGGATAGCAAAGGTAGTTTCTTGGTCAAGTCTTCCTATATAGAAAACTCTGTGCCAGATACCACTATTTATGGCGCGGAGCATGAATTTGGAATTACATGTGTCCTGTTTATATTCTTTCTGAATCCTGGTTTTGTATCTTCTTCCCCAAATCCCACTGATTATACCCAGCTGTTCAATACATAGTTCTGGCCTTATGTATATCAATAACTTTTCTATCTCATTATCTCTGTCAATATTTCTCTCAATCTCTCTCTTCCCTCCCCCTTTCTCTTTCTCTGTCATTGTGACATAGATAATCTGGCACTGATGTATGGTAGGATAGCGTTGCCTTTGGAACATCTTAGTGTCACTTAGAATTTGGGAAATAAGTGGTCAAATTATAGAGGAGGAATTCTCAAACTTTTTATTATCTCACCACATTTTTTTGTCAAGCATGCACACATTAAAAAAAATAACCATAACGTATAATTAATCTCTTTCATGGAGTCACAGGGAAAAAAAGAGTGTAATGGGAAGAGGACTTGGGGTCTAAGGACATACCTTGAAGTACTAGCTCCATCACTTACCTGTGACTAGAGGCAAACCACTGGGCCAAATCATAATTTGTAAACTGGAAACCATACCACTTGCCCTGACTCTTTTGAAGAATGACCCTAAGGAATGAATTTGAGTCATTTTCACTTCCTTCCCTACCTTTGGAGCATCTCTTATGGCCCTGGTTTCAAGAATGAGAAGTAATGCCATTGTAGTAAACCATTTTAAAACTTGCTGTCTCTTGGGCCGGGCATGGTGGCTCATGCCTGTGATCTTAGCACTCTGGGAGGCCGAGGCAGGAGGATCGTTTGAGCTCAGGAGTTCGAGACCAGCCTGAGCAAGAGTGAGACCCCATCTGTACCAAAAATAGAAAAATTAGCCGGGCATGGTGGTGCACACACCTGTAGTCCCAACTATTCAGGAGGCTGAGGAAGGAAGATCACTTGAACCCAGCCAGGAATCTGAGGTTGCAGTGAGCTGCAGTGACACCACTGCACTCTACCCAGGGCGGCAGAGTGAGACGCCATCTCAAAAACCAAAAGAAAAACCTTGCTGCCTCTGGAAATACAGAATTAGTTTAATATATTTCAAATAAGTAGGCCCAATGGAGAATGGAGTGACAACTGCTGCTCCTACCATAACATTAAGAAATTAACCGGACAACTAAAAAATATAGAAAAAATTAGCTGGGCATGGTGGTGCACGCCTGTAGTCCCAGCTACTCGGGAGGCTGAGGCAGGAGGATCCCTTGAGCCCAGAAGTCTGAGGTTGCTGTGAGACTCTGTCTCAAAAAAAAAAAAAAAAGACATAGAAGAGAAAAACAAGAGAGTGAGCAAGCCTAGTCAGTATTCCGCTGGCCTTTCCATCGCTGCCTGTGCCCTGTCAGGAGTTCTTTCTAATTCCTCTCGGCACTGGTTGTCTGAAGTGACATGTCTCTCTTTTTGAGAACCAGGTGCCTCTAGGCAGAAAGCACATATTGACTCCCACAGTGAATCAAACAGTAGTTTTTATTGTTTGTAAAAATCAGAGTCTTTGGGTGACAGTCAGGAAAAAAAAAAAAAAAAAGAAGAAGAAAAAGAAGAAGAAAGAAAGAAAAAGAAAAAGTTTTCCTCCTGGGTTTTAGCTTTGGCCTGACACTGAGCTGGTATATTATTGTCAGCTTGAGAACACACTAGCCTGAGGGTCCAGTCTTTTCCTTAATATAGCTGGGAATGCCATTCCATTTGGTTTTAGAAATCTTTTTGTCATCTCTGCTCACCTGCAGAGACAGCCCTCCTGGGAGTGGACCCCAGAGTCTGCATCTGGCAGAACTTATCTCTCCCCCAGCTGAGATTAAATGTCATTGAACAAAAAGACCAATGGCCTTTTTCAGCTGTGAATTCAAGAATGTTTTGATACTCAAAAATGTAGAGTTCCTTGGTTGGTATAAAGTCTAAAATCATTTTTATATTTTTATTTATTTATTTTTCTTCTATTTTTTTTTTTTTTTTGGTCTTTCAATCCCTTGTATATTAGTTCGCTAGGGATGGCATAACACAATACCACAAGGGAGTGGCTTAAACAACAGAAATTTATTTCCTTATAGTACTCCAGGTTGGGAAGTAACAAGATCAGGTGCCGGCAGGGTTGGTTTCTCTTGAGACGCCTCTCCTTAGCCTGCAGATGGCTGCCTTCTCACTGTGCCCTCGCATGGTCTCTCCTTTGTGCGTTTATTTCCCTGATGTCTCACTGTCTTTTTATGAGGATACTAATCATATTGGATTAGGGTCCCACCCTTATGACCTTGTTTAGCCTTAATTACCTTTTTAAATGCCCTGTCTACAGTCACATTGAAAGTTAGGGCATCAACATGAATTTGGGAGGGGGACCACAGTTCGCTCCGTAACACCTTCTTTTTCAGTTCCCTCCTCCCCCTTCTTTCTTTTTGTTTTTTACTCTGTCTCTCCTTCACCTACTTTAGACCTCACATGGAATTTTCCAGAGTTCCTCATTAATATCATTCTACTCATGTATTTAGGGTTATAGTGTATTTTCTGTCCTCAGATTTTTAAAGCCTTTAAATTTGAAACTTGTTGTTCTTTGGACCTCTAGAAGGACTTGGTCCTTGGATAATACATATCATGCTAATGATAGTAAATCGTCCCTCTTCTAAAACATTTAACTTATTTATCTTTAATTATTGGTGAAAGAAGGATAAACATTTTTAAATAATATTTTATAGTCAGGAAAATTGAGGGGTACAAAAATCACATTAAATGTCAATAAGGGTGTTAAAAACAGGGCCCACATTTCTTGATATTAGTTCATAGCTTTGGCATATAAAAGAGTTGTGAAGATGGAATTATAAGTAGAACATTGGGTAGTTACCTCTGTTCTAGATTGGGTCATCCAGTTTTCTAGGTTGAAAACACATCTTGTCAGTTCTACCTGAAGTGATTAAATCCTCAGAAATCATATAATGTAAGCCAAGAATGCCAGTTTACCAGTTTATAGTGAGAGTAGAGCTCCATTGTCAAAAGAAACACAGCACAAAGATATTGGGCCAGACAGCCCATGTGTGGAATCCTGGCTGTCCAGCCAGCTTTGTCATCCACTCCAGGCAGATTTCTGTCGTGCCATTTACCATTTTTTATTGAAACTATCTGTGTCTCTCTTCCCCATTTACAATCAGTAACTTTTCCAGAAACTTCTTGGATTTCAGGCATTATGGTTGGGGATCAGGGGTACAAAGCTGAATAAGAATGGCTAAAATAAAAACGCAAAAATAGTAACAGTGCTGGCTTGTGGTGATCTCAGTACAGTGGTGGACTGCGAAGTTCTAGGCTCTTGTTCCCCAGCAGAAACATTGAAATAAAACACCCAGTACCAACTTTGTAGGAGCTCTGAAATCAGTCAGAGGTTACAGTAACCAAGCAAACGTCCAGTCAAGAAATAGTCATCTTTAAACTAGTAGGAAAGGTTTGTGTATCTTTGCCCTGTCCTCTCTGTGGCATGGCAGCCACGTTGGTTTTGAGCAGCCAATAGCCGTTTCCCGGTGTCCCCCTCAAACCAGAGGGAGCAGAGAAGACATTAGTAGCAAATTGTTAGGTACGTCTCTTCTAACCTTTCCATGAAGTACCTGAAGTACTAATGCAAAGTGTTTGTCTCCCTTGTATAACCAGGAAAGCAGGCAGGAAAAGCAGCTGGCAGTGCTTGGAAATGCTGCAAAGTGACTACAAACCTGCAGAGGCCTGAAGAGATTCTGGCTGGAGGTATACAATAGGTCATTTGATCCCCAGAGGAGAAACTGAGTGAGATTCTTTAGGAAATTAGGACACTCAAAAGCAGCTCCATATATGAGGGAATATAGAAAGCTATGCTCATGTCCAGGCAAGACACATGCTCAGAAAAGTCATGAGAAGATATTAATATTCCATTTTGGGCTAATGCCTAGATGCAGAGCAAACCTAGCTAAGAGTGAAGGAGTGCCCCTGCGCAGAGCCAGTCTGCAAAGACCCAGAGAGGTGGCTATATTCTCATTTTGGGGGGTTGTTTTGGTGTTTGTCTATTTCAACTCTTGGCATTTAAGACAATCTCTTTTAAAATCATAGCTGAACACAAGGCTAATGAACCTCAGTGATCACACTTGAAAAGAAATAGTCTTTACAAAAGAAAGTTTGGAAGTCTCAAACAAATGGACTGCTGTAGCCTTAAGCAATAACATTTAAAAACCACACAGAGCAAATCCTGGGGGAAGGGGAGAATATGATTTCTGGGGTTATGATTTATAATAATCAAATGTTAGATTTTCAAAAACAGCAACAACAATCACAAAGTGTACAAAGAAACAGGAAAAAAATGGCTCATTTAAAGGAACTAAGTGGATTGAAAGAAACTGTCCCAGAAAAAGCAAAGACATTGGACTTATTAGCCCAGGTCTTTAAATGAGTTTGTTTAAAATATGCCCAAATACCTAAGGGCAAAACATGGACAAGGAACTAAAGGAAATCAGGAAAACAATCTCTGAACAAAATGAGACTATTAGTAAAGATAAAGTATGGAGATGAATCAGACAGAAATTCTGGAGCTGAAAATACAATAATTGAAATAAAAAAAAATTACTAGAGGGGTTCAGCAGCATATTTTTGTAAGTAGAAGAAAGAATAAGCAAAGTAGAAGATAAGACAATTGAAATTATTGAATCTGAGGAGCAGAAAGAAAAAGAACAGTGAACAGAGCCTAAGAGACTTGTGGGACACTATCGAGCAGACCATTGTATGCATTGTGGGACTTTTAGAAGGAGTGGAGAAAGATAAAGGGGCAGAAAGATTATTTTAAAAAATAATAAAGAAGAATAAGCTTCCCAAATTTGATGAAGGGCATGGATCTATAAATCCAAGAATCTCAGTAGACTCTAAATAGGATAAACTGGCCAGGCGCAGTGGCTCACGCCTGTAATCCTAGCACTCTGGGAGGCCGAGGCGGGTGGATCGTTTGAGCTCAGGAGTTCGAGACCAGCCTGAGCAAGAGTGAGACCCCGTCTCTACTAAAAATAGAAAGAAATTATCTGGACAACTAAGAATATACAGAAAAAATTAGCCGGGCATGGCGCATGCTTATAGTCCCAGCTACTCGGGAGGCTGAGGCAGGAGGATTGCTTGAGCCCAGGAGTTTGAGGTTGCTGTGAGCTAGGCTGATGCCATAGCACTCTAGCCTGGGCACCAGAGTAAGACTCTGTCTCAAAAATAAATAAATAAATAAAATTAAAAAAAATACATAGGATAAAGCCAGAGATATCCATACTGAGGCACATAATCAGACTGTCCAAAGACAAAGAGAAAGAGAAAATCTTGAAAGCAGCAAGAGAGAAGTGACTTGGCAGATACAAGGGATCCTTAAGAAGACTGTAAACTGATTTTTCATCAGACACTTTGGAGGCCAGAGGAAGTAGAATGATGTATGTGAAGTGTTGAAAGAAAACAACAGCTGTAAATCAAGAAGTTTATATCCAGCAAAACTGTCCTTTAAATATGAGGCAGAAAGTAAGACATTATCAGGTAAACAAAAGCTGAGGGAATTTATTACCAGTAGCCCTCTACAGGAAATATGAAAAGGAGACCGTCAGGTTGAAATGAAAGAATGCTAGACGGTAACTTGAAGCTGTATGAAGACATTAAGATGTCCAGTAAAGGTAATTATGAGTTAATATTATAATAATGTTGGTTTGTAATTGTACTTTTAATTTTCTATAAGAATTAAGAGACAAATGCATAAACATATAAATCTATGTTATTTGGCACAGTGTACATGGATGTAATTTATGACATCAATAATATATGGGGGCGTGGAGTAGTTTTTGTATGTAATTGCGGTTAAGTTAGTATCAATCAAAATTCAAGGCCGGGCCTGATGGCTCAAGCCTGTAATCCTAGCACTCTGGGAGGCCAAGGCGGGAGGATCGCTCCAGGTCAGGAGTTCTAGACCAGCCTGAGTGAGAGCGAGTCCCCATCTCTACTAAAAAACAAAAAGAAATTAGCAGGACAACTAAAAATATATAGAAAAAGTTAGCCAAGAATGGTGGTGCATGCCTGTAGTCCCAGCTCCTTGGGAGGCTGAGGCAGAAGGATCGCTTGAGACTAGGAGTTTGAGGTTGCTGTGAGCTAGGCTGACGCCACGGCACTCTAGCCCGGGCAACAGAGTGAGACTCTGTCTCAAAAAAAAGATAAAAACATAAAAAATAAAATAAAATTCAAATGTTGCAATCCCCATGGTAACCACAAAGAAAATATCTACAGAGTATACATTAAAGGAAATGAGAAGGGAATCAAAATGTGTCACTACAAAAAAAAAATCAACTAAACACAAAAGAAGAGAGTTACGGAAGAAGTGAGGAACAAATAGAGCTATAAGACATATAGAAACGAATGGCAAAATGGCAGAAGTAAGTCCTTCCTTATCGGTAATTACTTTAAATGTAAGTAGGTTAAATATCAACATGTGGGATTTATTTCTGAAGCATATGAAGACCAATTAAAGTATTATGCCATGTTAATAAAATGAAGGAGAGGAAAAACCACATAATCCCGTTTAATGCAAAAAAAGCATATGACTAAATGTAACACCCTTTCGTGATAAAAATACTCAGTAAACTGGGAATGGAAAAACCCACAGCTGATATCACACTCAGTGGTGAAAAACTGAAAGTTTTTCCCCTAAGATCAGGGCTTTTGCCACTTCCATGCAACATAGTATTAGAATTTCTAGCCGGAGCATTTGGGCAAGGAAAATGAAAAAAAAAAAAAAAAAAAAGGAATCAAAGTTGGAAAGGAAGAAGTAAAATTACCTCTGTGTGCAAATGGCATGATCTTATGTGTAGAAAACCCAAAAGATATCATGAAAAAATATATTAGAAGAAATAAACGAGTTCAGTAAAGTTTTGCAGGATAGAAAACCAACACATAGAATTTCTGATTTTCAGTCTGGCATGTAAGGAACTTAGAAGTCCTCACACCATCTTAACAAGTAAAAAGCTACACAACCTGAAAATTAACAGCTCTTCTTAGATCCCTCAGAGAATTGAGGTCATAGGTCATAGGTCAAATTAAAGAGAGAGGCAGATACAGAGAATCCCAGTGTACCAGAGCAGAAACCTCTGCAGCACCAGGACCAGAGTAGGAAACTTAAAACTATAATTGACACATTGTTGGAGGCCTGGTAAGTCTGAGAGTTAAAAGCTCCAGGGGGCCCAATCTTAGGAGGTCCCCCCCATCCCAGACTCTTGTGAATTTTTCCTCTAGGAGCTCTATTTTGCCCTCATGGTGAAGATGAAAGAAAAATTCCCTCATGTTTCTGGCAGGGGGAGGAGAAATGTAGCCATTTTGAATTATATCTAGAGCATTCTGTTCTTAACAAAGCCTGCCCACAGGAGAAACTGTCTTGCCAGTGCTGAACCTACTGGGATTGGGTCAGAGCCTAAGTGACCTGGGGGAGGGGAAATACATAACTCCAGTCCGCTGTAGCCATCCTGTCCCACCTAAAGAGGGTAGGGACTGAGAAGCACTGGTGACAGTCACAGCCCAAGGGCGCAGGCTCACTAAAGGACTGAGACCTAATTATAGGCCTCCAGAATGCTTCCCCCATGCCCACATTATCACCACAACACTAAAGGCCTGTTTACTCCGTACATCAGTTTTGGCTTTCAACAAAAAAATTACAAGGCATACTAAAAGGCAAACAAAAATAAAAAAACCAGTTTGAGGACACAGAGCAAGCATCAGAACTGGATATAGCAGAGCTGTTAGAATTATCAGACTGGGAATTTAAAACAACTGTGATTAACGTGCTGAGGGTTCCAATGGGGAAAAGTGGACAAGCAAGAACAGATGGCCAATGGAAGCAGAGAGATGGGAATTCTAAGAAAGAATAAAAAAGAAAAAAGGAATTCTAAAGATGAGAACACTAACAGAAATGAAAAATGCCTTTTATGGACTCATTAGTAGATCTAACACAGACATGGAAAGAATGTTTGAGTTTGAGGATATGTCAATGGAAACTTCCCATACTGAAAGCACAGAGAAAGATGACTTTGAAAAAATGCAACAGAACATCCAAGAACTGTAGACAACAACAAAGGGTGTAACATACATGTAATGGTAATATCAGAAAGAGAAGGGAACAAAAATATTTGAAGCAATTATGATTGAGAATTTCCTAAAATTGATGCCAGACTCCAGGAAGCTCAGATGACACCGTCCAGGATAAATGCCAAAAAATCAACGCCTAGGCATATCATATTCAAACTGCAGAAAATAAAAGATAAAGAAAAAATCTTAAAAGCAGTCAGAGGGGAAAAGTATCTTACCTCGAGAAGAGGAAGGGTAAGAATCACATCAGACTTTTTGCTTCTGAGCAAGAACCAAGAATGGAAATAAGAAGACAGTGGAGTGTTCCTAGTTTGGGGTTATTAATTTAACACTGCTATGAAAATTTTGTACAGGTTTTTGCGTGAACATGAATTTCCTTTTTTCTGGGATAAATGTCCAAGAGTATAATTGCTGGGTCACATGGAAGTTGCGTGTTTAGTTTTTTTTAAGAAACTGATAAACTTTTCCAGAGTGGCTACACCAATAATTCATCACAGGAGAGCCTTCTATTTTTTCTTTTTTAACTTAGAAGAGTGTACTGGACATTTCTGTACTAACTTTGGAACTTTGTGTTAATCTATAATTATTTCAACATTAAAACCTAAAACACTTGTTTGTTTATTTCTAAAATGATGATGGTGAGTATCAAATCATTATAGTGTTTGGATTCTAATGTACACACTAAACAGAGTGAAGTAATAGTTTTAAAATGTTAATGTTTACAGTATCCCAGAAATTATAAGCCTTGTGACTTTTTAAACCCATGTAAACAAATTTAGATGCTAACTTGTATCATTTGGTGTTGCCAGTATTTTTAAAAAAATTTTTTATTCTGGCCGGGCACGGTGGCTCACTTCTGTAATCCTAGCACTCTGGGAGGCTGAGGCGGGTGGATCGTTTGAGCTCGGGAGTTCGAGACCAGCCTGAGCAAGAGCGAGACCCCGTCTCTACTAAAAATAGAAAGAAATTATCTGGACAACTAAAAATATGTAGAAAAAATTAGCTGGGCATGGTGGCACATGCCTATAATCCCAGCTGCTCAGGAGGCTGAGGCAGGAGGATCACTTGAGCCCAGGAGTTTGAGGTTACTGTGAGCTAGGCTGACGCCACGGCACTCTAGCTCGGGAAACAGAGTGAGACTCTGTCTCAAAAAAAAAAAAAAAAAATTTTTTTTTATTCTGATCAAATATACATAAAGTTTACCATTTTAGCCATTTTAAAGTATATGATTCAGTGGCATTAAGTACATTTATAATGTTATACAACAATCACCACTATCCATTTCCAGAACTTGTTCATCATCCCAAACAGAAACTGTCCCCATTAAACAGTGATTCCACATTACCTCCTTCCCCCACGCCCTGGTAACCTCTTGTCTACTTTCTGTCTAACATTTGCCAATTCTAGGTACCTCATATAAGTGCAGTCTTACAGTATTTGTCTTTTTGTGTCTGATTTCTTTAGCATAAGGTCTTCACATTTCATCCATGTTGTAGCATGTGTCAAAATTTCCCACCTTTCCAAGGCTGAACAATGTTCCATTGTATGTATATACCTCATTTTATTCATTAATTCTGCAGATAGACATTTGGGTCGTTTTCCCCTTTTGGCTATTGTGAATTATACTGCTAGGAACATTGTTGTACATGTATTTGTTTGAGTTCCTGCTTTTTGTTCTTTTGTGTATTTACATAGGGATTCTATGTTCAACTTTTTGAGGAACTCCCAAACTTTTCTACAGTGACTGCACCATTTTATAACACATTCCCACCTGCAGTGTTCATGGGTTCAGATTTCTCTATATCCTCACCAGCACTTGTTCTTTTCTTTCTTTCTTTTATCATAGCCATCCTAATGGGTGTGAGATAATATTTCATTGTAGTTTTGATTTAATTTCCTTAAACACTAGTGATGTTGAGTATCTTTTTTTTTTTTTTTTTTTTTTTTTGAGGCAGGGTCTCAGGGTCTCGCTCTGTCATCTGGGCCAGAGTGCAGTGACCTCATCATAGCTCACAGCAACCTTGAAGTCTTGGGCTCAAGCGATCCCCTTGCCTCAGCCTCCTGAGTAGCTGAGACTAGAGGCATGCGTCACCACACCTGGCTAATTTTTCTATTTTTTGTAGAAATGGGGTCTCACTCTTGCTCAGGCTAGTCTCAAACATCTGATCTCAAGTGATCCTCCCACCTTGGCTTCCTAATGTGTTAGGATTATAGGCATGAGCCACCATGCCCAGCCAAGCATCTTTTCATGGGCTAATTGGCTATTTGTATATCCTCTTTGGAGGAATGTCTATTCAAGTCTTTTGCCCATTTTTGATTCTGGTTGTTTGCTTTTTGGTTGGTGAGTTGTAGGAGTTCTTTATATATTCTAGATGTTAGTCCTTTATATATATGCTTTGCAAATATTTTTTTCCATTCTATGGGTTGTTTTTTCACTTTCTTAATGGTGTCCTTTGATACGTAATTTTAAAAATTTTGATGAGGTCTAATTTACCTATTTTTTCTTTTATTGCCCTTGCTTTTGGTGTCATAGCAAAGAAATCATTACCAAATTCAGTGGTAGATTTTCCTTTATGTTTTCTTCTAAGAGTTTTATATTTTTAACCTTTACATTTAAGTGTTTGACATTTAGGTGTTTTAAACTAATTTTTTATATGATGTAATAGAAGAGTCCACCTTCATTGTTTTGCATGTGGATACCCAGTTTTCTCAGCACTATTTAAAGATTAAAGATTGTCCTTTCTCCATTAAATGATTTTGGCATCCTTGTCAAAATTCATTTGACTATATATGAAAGTTTATTTCTGGGCTTTCTGTTCCATTCCGTTGGTCTGTATGCCTATCTTTATACTGGTCCCACATTGTTTTGATTACTCTAGCTTTGTAGCAAGTTTTGCAATCAGGCATTAGAAAAATATATAATAAAGATGAATAAATGTGGTACCTATTTTTTAATACTAAAATATAAGCTCCACGAGAGCATAGATTTTTATCTGTTTTATTGGTGTATCACTACTTCTATTGATATCTAGAACACAATAGGTCTAAATAAAAATTGCTGAACGGATGGAATTTCCAAAACAGTATAGAATCTGATGGACAGGTCAAGACAGACATGAAATTAAATAGGAACAACATTTCACAGATTAGCAGTTTTCCTTTCTTCCTCCTTTCAAAAAACCTTTTGCTCAGTCTTAACTAACACGACCTCAGTGTGAGTACTCTGATAGCACCTGGATTCAGTGTGTACACAATTCAGTTCAGCAGCCACCACTGCGAGCTGGCTCTCAGACCCCATTTCCTAACTGGTTAGGACATCATCTTATCCTCAGACAGGGGCTAGTATTCCAGATGAGTTACTTATGATGTCTGCAGGTGTTAAGTTCCTGGCTTCCAAGTCTCATAGCACTAATCTTTTACACAGTTGTTACTTAATTTTAAAGTGACCCTAGGCTATTGGAGATGGGCAAAGAAAGGAGTTCTAGAATATTTATAAATTTAAGAAGTGTTTATGAATAGAATGAGAATTCTGAGAAAGGACTTTCAGCTTGGGACTTCATGTGATATAGGGCCCAGCTGTTGCAGATAATCACTTAAGCTAGAATTTCACTTATTCTCTATTCTGGAATCCTCTTGGGACATATTGTCTCCTAGGATTGGCATAAAAAGTTGCCTGTTAAACTTATCTAGGATAATTGGACAGTAGAGTGGTCAGGCCAAGACTTCATTAAGAAGTATAAAGCATTCATTTCTTTGCCACAGTGCAGAGGGATAAAAAAAAAAGTGATTATTTCCATTATTAGGAGCTGTTACCTTAGCTTCCTTAGGTTGTAAGAAACAAATTGGCTTAGTTTACCCTAGAGGTTTATTGTAAAGATATATATCTCAGTTTGTCTTCATGAAAATGCAGCATTACTTATCTTTTATGTCTTCTAGTTCATCTGTTCTTGCAACTCTAGTGTTTCCACTATTTTGATGAATCAGCTTCTCTCTTCTTACACTCCTGCTCTATTTCTCTTGTGATTATAAGCTCATTTTCTTATCTCTGTTGGCTTCATACTTCTTAACACCTCTAAAGCCCCTTTGATGATCTTTGGGTTGAAAGCTGATCCCTGGTCCTAGTCTCTTGTAGCCAGAGTTTCTGTGTGTCATCTAAATCATAGTGATCATATTGCAAAAACTGTTTATGGTCATTTTCCTTAGAACGAAGCTGTGTGGCCTTGGTAGCTACTCAGATCATCATATATTCTTTTTTTTTTTTTGAGACAGGGTCTCACTTTGTTGCCCAGGCTAGAGTGCAGTGGCATCATAATAGCCCACTGCAGCCTCAAACTCCCAGGCTCAAGCCATCCTCCCACCTCAGCCTCCTGAGTTTCTGAATAGCTAGGACTACAGGCATGTGCCACCACACCTGGCTAATTTTTCTGGTTTTTGTAGAGATGGGGTCTCACTATGTTGCTCATGCTGGTCTCAAACTCCTGGCCGCCTCCTCCCACCTTGGCCTCCCTAACTGTTAGGATTACAGGTGTGAGCCACCATGCCTGGCCCATTATTTTTTTTGTTTGTTTGTTTTTCACATTTGTTGATTTTTACTCTCAATCTCTTTTTCAATACAATTTACAACCCCATCCCCATTTCCAGTCTGATTATACAAGTGCTAAGTGGCAGAAAGGTCTGGAATAAATACATCAAAAAAAGAAAAAGGCAAAGCTGTGAAACTAAGTCACATGCAACAGGTTCTATGAGGGTGGGAGAAGCGTCTGAGAAATAAAAGAGTAAGACAATGTACTAGCTGGAACCTTCCATCATTCTTTATTAATGGGTCACTAGGAGTTTTCAGTTTGAAAGAGAAGTAGAAAGTGCTGCACATGCATTGGATATATTTCTGGCCTCCAGAAGGAGTAGCTTATGGTTATCCAAAACAAAATAAAGTTATCTTCACTTGTCCTGGTTCTATAGCCTTTTGTAGAAGTGATTGTTTTAGAAACTAATAGCAGTTTAGGTATATTATACTTCTGTTTTTTATTAGATTCCTTAAGGCTTTTTGCTAGAATCAGTGAAGTCTTACTATTTAGAAGGGAAGGATCAAAATGTGTCCTTGGCATCTATACATGTAGCTGGACCATTAAATAAGATAAGAAAGGAAAAGAATGGATTGGCCAGCAGGCTCCCTGATGTACAAAGAGTCAGGAAGCAGCTCAGAGTACCAAGTCATTAGCTGGCATGGTGAGCCACGGCTCAGAGACCTTCACAGGGCGTCCTGTATGGAGGCCGCCTTTGGGGATGGCATATTTTCTTAGAGGCCAGCTAGCGTAAGAACGACATTTTGTAGGTGGTCAATGTAGCTATTTGATTTTCTCTCCAAAATATGAGTTGAGAAATTTTGAGACCACGATAAACTGGTTTCTAATGTTTGCTTATGGAACACATGGGGCATCAGATACTAGTTTGGGAAGGGATTGCCATGTAAGTAGTATATCTTGATTTCATCAATAATACAAACTTAGCTTCATGAAAATCACCAGTTGTTATTTTTCTCACTTCCCCAAAGACTAGTGAAAACATCTTCGTGGACTGGAACCATTGGGTTAGATGCTAATACAGTGAGGTAGACTGTTCAGCTGGCTGATAACCGTACCCAGAGAATGTTGGTGCTGTCCTGAAGGGGAGAGTTCCAGGCCAAGAGTTTGGACCATCGCATGTGGCAAAGGGCACCTTTGCAGGATTGGAATCCTGGGGGAGAGGGGAGGCAGGAGGGAGGATGGCAGAAGAAAGCTATGCGGGGCTGGGTGAGAAGTCTCAAAGGGTTAATGACGACTCTAAGCAAGAAGGAAATGCTTAGAGAAAAGGCTTTAATGCTCTAGGGGCCTTTGTTCTGGGCCTGAGAAGGCGAATGAATTCTCAGAACTCCTCCCTTTCTCTTGGTTCCTTCCAGCTAAGGTCAGATTGAGACAGAAAGCAGTCAACTGGCTGTACCTGAGACTTTATCGTGGAATATGGTATTTTTCCATCCGTGGTTAGTGACCATAGCCTACTTAGAAGGAAAAACCTGACCTCGGTCCAAGGTTTCTCTGCTGTTTTAGAGATGCATTGTCTCTGATTTTACTCTTTTTTTTCTGTTTTTCCTTCAGGCTGCTTCATAGGGGCGGTGAATCTCAAGTCCAGCAACAGAAACCCAGTGGTACAGGAATTTGAAAGTAAGTACAAGGGAGATACGAAGAGGACAGTGGGCACCATCTAGTGGACATTTGGCAGTCTTGCAGCCAACTCAGGACACTGCTGTGTTGTGCCGGAGAGGTCCTGGGGTGGCTACTCAGCAGGGAGTGTCCCATCAGCAGGCTAACCCAGGACTCTGAGCTGGGGTTTCTGTCAGCTGACATCTGCTTCCTGCCTGGCTTTGCCATTACACAGCAACGGAATTTCTTATGCGCAAGCAGAGTGTTGAAGGGAATTTTACGAGAATTTCTCTTCTAGTAAAATTCTTGCCATTGTCTTTATTGTTTTTCTGTTGAAAACTCATCTTTTCTCAGAGTCTCTTGGAACTCGGAGGTGGCTAGGTTTTAACCTACATGAAAGGGCGCTCTTAAACTAGAGCTAGCTTGCAGGATCTGGGTGTACAAGTGAACCGAGAAGCATTCCACATTCACTGAGAATTCTTTTTTTTTCTTTGCTCATTAGGCGTGGAACTGTCTTGTATCATCACGGATTCGCAGACAAATGACCCTAGGATTGAATGGAAGAAAATTCAAGATGACCAAACCACATATGTGTTTTTTGACAACAGAATTCAGGGTATGATCCTGTAGTCCTCTCTCCTTTGTCCACAGGCCTGGGCGTGTACTTTTGGCCAGAAATTTACCTCAGACTGGTAACCTGCATCTGTACCTGGAACTGGCTTTTTAAAAAATTTATTATTATGGAAAATTTTGAACATATACAAAAATAGTGAGAATAGTATATTGAGCCTTCCTGTACCTGTCACCCAGCTTCCACAGATACAAGTTTGTTAGGCAGGAATTTAATCTGTCCACAACCCATCTTTTTAAGGACTCAAAGTGAACATTTTCCTGGGCCGTCTTCTCATCATGATCCCTGACATGGGTGATATGAGTGAGTTACTCAGAAGGATCGTGTGTAGCAGCAAGGAGACCATGGATTTACTGAGCCACCCACTGTGCCCCTGGCTTGGTGCTGGGGATACCCCACGGGGAGAAAGCACGGAGTGCTGGGTGACACCAAGTTGGGTGAGGACGGTGGTGGCTCTCCAGAGGTGGCCTCCGGGCAGTGGAGTGAAGCGGGGCTGGCTCGCCAGGCAAGACTGCAAGGGTGGTGTAGAGGGAGGTGGCCGGGCAGGAGAGACCGCCGTGTGTGAAGGCCCAGAAGCAGCAGCCTGGCTAGGGGAGAGGCTGCATGCTCCCACCACAGCTGGGGCGTGGACGGGGAGATGAGGCCGGGGAGGGCGCCCGGCCAGGCAGCAGCACTGGCCGCCGGGCAAGCATGGTGGTATCTGAAGGCCCAGTCACTGAGAGGTTCTGAGAGGAGGTGCCCTGGCCACACCTGCGCTGCAGAAGATTAAAATGGCTGCTTTGCAGAGGAGAAATTGGAGATGGCAGAACTCAGAGCAGAGGTACCAAGTCAGAGTTCTATTGCAGAGCCCAGGAGGAGCTGAGGTGGCCTGAGTGGAGGTGGCAGCCCTGGAAGGAGACTCGGGAGCAGTGCTAGGACTTGGCTTTGGCGAGGCGGGAGGGAGGGCGGGAGGGAGGCTGACATGTGGCAGGGAGTGGGAGGACATGGCCTCCTGACGGGAGGGAGGGAGTAAACAGGTACAAGTGTAGGTGCGTTCATAACGTTTTCAGAGAAGTTGAGAGTTGAGAAAGATTCTGGATTTAGCTCAAACTATGGCCTTTCTGCTTTGGGTTTTCAATAATATCAGGAGTCACAGGCTCTTAAAAATAGTTTTGTTTTCCCACTAACATTAAGTTCCTCCTTCACCTCTTATTTTTGAAGAGATGGAAATGTTATTCTCAGAAAACAAATCAGTTTCCTTTGGCCACTTAGGCTGACCCTACTAAACCCCGTGCATTCAGTTTAGATCACCAGAGAAACCGAGTGAAAAATTCTTTAAAGAACTTTCCTTTTCTGGGGATTAAACATCTTACTCTTAGCTATAGGGACGAGGCATACAAGGGATAGTATGATATTTACGACACAGGATATGAGAGCTAGAGGGAAACTTGGGTCTACTTGATCTCTTCCCTTGCCTCAGTACAGGCCTGTACTGAAGCCCCCTGGTAAATTTTTCTGTACTGTTTTTCACGTGGTAGTTCCAGTCCTCTACTAATGATAACTGCGTAACAAACCTTTTTATTTAAAAAAGTCATTGAGGCCGGGCGCGGTGGCTCACGCCTGTAATCCTAGCACTCTGGGAGGCCGAGGCGGGTGGATCGCTCGAGGTCAGGAGTTCGAGACCAGCCTGAGCAAGAGCGAGACCCTGTCTCTACTAAAAATAGAAAGAAATTATATGGACAACTAAAATATATATATACAAAAAATTAGCCGGGCATGGTGGCGCATGCCTGTAGTCCCAGCTACTCGGGAGGCTGAGGCGGTAGGATCGCTTAAGCCCAGGAGTTTGAGGTTGCTGTGAGCTAGACTGACGCCACGGCACTCACTCTAGCCCGGGCAACAAAGCGAGACTCTGTCTCAAAAAAAAAAAAAAAAAAAAAGTCATTGAAAATGTTCACTTTCTATTGTATAAGAATCTTCCTGTTTTTGTTATATTATGGTAAATCCTTCATATACTTGTCACCAGTTGTCAGGTTTAATAATAAATAGTTTCTACTTTTTTGTGTCATTTTTTTCCCTATCTCCTTCCTCTATTTGTTTTCCAGGTTTTTCATGCTTCTTTGAAAGACTGTGTCCGTTTATGCTTTAAAATTTTTTTTCTAATTCATCTAGCATGATTATCACCCTTTAAGTAAAATATAAAGTTCACTGGGTGTTAGTATATTAACATAGTTGTACAAGTGTCACTACTATCAAATTCCAGAACATTTTCATCAGCCCCCAAAGAAACCCATACCCATTAACAGTCAATCCCCTTCCCTCCAACCCTGGCAGCCCTTAGTCTACAATACTTTCTGTCTCTAAGGGTTTGCCTGTTTCAGACACGTCATGTCAGTGGAAGCTTACAGTCTTCCGTGGCTGACTTCTTTCTCTTAGCATAATGTTTTCAAAGTCCATCTATGTTGTACCATATGTCAGTACTTCATTCCTTTTTATGGCTGAATAATGTTGAATTGTAGATATGCCATGTTATTTTATCCCTTCATCAGTTGTTGTACATTTGAGTCTTTTCCACTTTTTGGCTATAATCAACAATGCTGCTACAAATATTTGTGTACAGGTTTTTGGATGAACATAAGTTTTCATTTCTCTGGGATAAATGACCAAGAATGCAATTGCTGGGTCTTATGCTAGTTGCATATTTAATTTTGTAAGAAACCGACAAACTGTTTTCCAAAGCTGTTTCACCATTTTACACTCCCACCAGCAATGCCTTGCCCCACATCTTTCCCAGCACTTCAGATTGCCTGACAGTTTGGAATCCAGCCATCCAAGTGGCCATGAAGTGGTATCTCAGTGTGCTTTTCATTTGCATTTCCCTGATGACTAATGATGCTGAGCATCTTTAAATATGCTCATTGATCACTTGTATTATTTTCTTTGGAAATATGTCCATTCAAATCTTACGTCCCTTTTGAAATTAGGCAATATATCTATTTATTATTGAGCTGTAAATTCTATGTTCTAGATATGAGTCCTTTGTCAGGCACTTGATTTGCAAATTATTTTCTCCCATTCTGTGGATTGTCTTTTCACCTACTTTTGTCCTTCGAAGCACAACGTTTTTAATTTTTTTGAAGTCTAATATAATTATTTTTTTGTGTACTCGTGCTTTTGGTGTCATATCTTAAAAAACCCTTGCCTAATCCAAGGTCATGTTCATTTATGCTTATGTTTTTTTCTAAGAGTTTTATAGTTTTAACTCTTATGTTGGGTCTTTGCTGTATATGGAGTGAGGTAGAGGGCAAACTTGATTCATTTGCATGTGGATAGCCAGTTGTCCCAGCATCTTTGTGGAATGTCAGTTGTTTTTCTAATGTCGTTTGTTTTGTTTTTCTTCTAATGGAGAATCCCTCCTGGACATGATGAGGAGATGAGGTTCCTGGCTTTAACAACAGAGATGCATGTAATGAGTGCCTCTTACACACCAGGGACTATTTTTGGTGCTCAGGTTACACATAGGAATAAGTCATGGTTCCAGTCCTCAGGGAGTCCACTTCTGTTATATGGAAATAGAAACCAGTGTGTAATCTTCTTACCATGGCCTCAAATTCTGGCCCCAGAAACTACCTTCTTCAAGTGGCAGAGATATTTGTAAAGGAGGGTTTTTTGTTTTTTTTTTTTTTTTTGAGATAGAGTCTTACTCTGTTGCCTAGGGTAGAGTGCTGTGGCATCAGCCTAGCTCACAGCAACCTCAAACTTCTGGGCTCGAGCAGTCCTCCTGCCTCAGCCTCCTGATTAGCTGGGACTACAGGGATGCGCCACCATGCCTGGCTAATTTTTTCTATATATAGTTTTAGTTGTCCAGATAATTTCTTTCTATTCTTAGTAGAGACGGGGGTCTCACTCTTGCTCAGGCTGGTTTCGAACTCCTAAGCTCAAGTGATCCTCTTGCCTCGGCCTCCCAGAGTGCTAGGATTATAAGCATGAGCCACCATACCCGGCCTCTGTAAAGGAGTTTTTAGTGACCCTTGTCCTCTTTCCCATAGGAGACTTGGCAGGTCGTGCAGAACTATTGGGGAAAACTTCCCTGAAGATCTGGAATGTGACGCGGACAGACTCAGCCCTTTATCGCTGTGAGGTTGTTGCTCGAAATGACCGCAAAGAAATCGATGAGATTGTCATTGAGTTAACTGTGCAAGGTAGGAAATCATGTGAAAGTAAAACATTTTTGCCCCTTTTAGGCCTCATGAGTCTCTGTCAAGAGAATAAAAGACATCAGTTTGTATTTTGATTTCTTTCCTTCCAGAGCTGCATCCCTGAGGGTAGCACATGACTTGGGGAGGGGAGAGCTGTGGAAATCTGAGACTGCCGAGTTGGGGTGGAAGGCGAGCGGGAAGTGGAGCTTCTGCCACTTTCCTCCAGCGGCCAGAGGAGGTGCTTTAACGTGCTTCCTGTCCCTTCCACAGCTCCCACCTGAAGGTGGAAGGAGTTGGAAGGAGTTGGAAGGAGTTAGAAGGGCCTATGGGATCACACTTGGGGTGGGATGAGCTGGGAGGGCAGGATGCAGTGTGGCAGATCAGTCTACAGATGTGAGCTTGGGGACTGCAGTGGTGTGAGAGCCCTTAGCTGGCTTTCTTGTCTTCTGAGCTGAGTTCTGGTGGGCTTCGATAAAAATAGAGCCATGTTGCTGAGATCTTAAATACCAACCCCTGTTTTCCTACAGTGAAGCCAGTAACCCCTGTCTGCAGAGTCCCGAAGGCTGTGCCCGTAGGCAAGACGGCAACGCTGCACTGCCAGGAGAGCGAGGGCTATCCCCGGCCCCACTACAGCTGGTATCGCAACGATGTGCCGCTGCCCACGGACTCCAGAGCCAATCCCAGATTTCGAAATTCCTCATTTCTCTTAAACTCTGAAACGGGCACTCTGGTAAGATCTCTTCTAAGAGGTGGGGCTGGAGATGTCTTTATTGGGGCAAGGGATGCTTACTGTGGAAAGAATGGTTATTAAGAGAGTGAAACTGTTTTACAAGACAGAAGCTAAAAGTCCAGAATATTGGAGATTCTAGAGGAAAAATGACTTCCTCCTTTTGTAAACAAGTAAATTCTAAGGGAGTAAAATAAAGGAGGAGAAACCTGTAGACTAAACGAGAGTGGGGAGGGATATTAATATCAAACAAATGTTATGGGTGGATGAGGGTCCTGATTTGGATAATCAACTATAAAAATCATTATGAGGCCGGGCGCGGTGGCTCACGCCTGTAATCCTAGCACTCTGGGAGGCCGAGGTGGGCGGATCGTTTGCGCTCAGGAGTTCGAGACCAGCCTGAGCAAGAGCGAGACCCCATCTCTACTAAAAATAGAAAGAAATTATATGGACAGCTAAAAATATATATAGAAAAAAAAAAATTAGCCGGGCATGGTGGTGCATGCCTGTAGTCCCAGCTACTCGGGAGGCTGAGGCAGGAGGATCCCTTGAGCTCAGGAGTTTGAGGTTGCTGTGAGCTAGGCTGACGCCACAGCACTCACTCTAGCCTGGGCAACAGAGTGAGACTCTGTCTCAAAAAAAAAAAAAAAAAAAAAAAATCATTATGAGACAATCAGGGAAATTTGATTACTACCTGGATATTTGATGATATTAAGCAACTTTTAATTGTTTTAGGCATGATAATGGTATTATAGTTATGGGTTTTTAAAAGTCCTTACCTTCTCGGGATTCACACTGAAGTATTTATGGATCAGATGTGTCTAGAATTTATTTCAGAATAACCCAGTGGTGGTGGGAGGAGAAGAAACAGATTGGTCATGCACTAGAGAGTTGTGGACCCCAAGCCCTGGGCCAGGGACCGCTACTAGTCCGTGGCCTGTTAGGAACCAGGCTGCACAGCAGGAGGTGAGTGGTGGGTGAGCAAGTGAAGCTTCATCTGTACTTACAGCCGCTCCCCATGGCTCGCGTCACCGCCTGAGCTCCGCCTCCTGTCAGATCAGCAGCGGCATCAGATTCTAACAGGAACCCAAACCCTACTGTAAACTGCGCATGCGAGGGACCTAGGTTGTGTGCTCCTTGTGAGAATCTAATGCCGGATGGTCTGAGGTGGTGGTGCCGGTGCTGGGGAGCAGCTGCAAATACAGATTATCATTAGCAGAGAAGTTTGACCGCACAGACACCATAATAAATCTCTTGTAGACGCGTATCGAAGCCCTATCAGTGAGAGTAAGCTGTATCTGGTGGCACGCTTTAAGTCAGAATCCGACACTTATTTTAGTCTGTGCGTGGCCGGCCCATTATTTTATTTACCACTTCCGTCCGCGCCTCTTTCCCGCACTGCGCACTTGTCTCAGCCACAGTTTTGGTAAGCCCACAAGCTAACCCTAGCAAAAATGAGTAAAATACAAATGTTGCTGGGAGCTTTGAAAAGGAGGAAAGAGCCAATGACGAGACAGCAGAAGACTCTGAGGCTGCCAACAAAATGAAAGCTGCATTTAGAAGAAAATACCAAGAGTCCTACTTAAATTATGGGTCCCTTGCAACGGGTGATTCATGTTCACCAAGCCTGCTCTGTGTAATATGTGGTGACCAGCTATCCAACAAAGCCATGAAACCTTCAAAACTGCTTCACCACGTGGAGACCAAGCACCTGCTTTAAAAGACAAGACTTTGGAGTTTAGAAAAAAACGTGAACGTGAAGAATGGACGAAATTATCGAAGGCCACCACTTCATCAAATGTGTCTGCACTGAGAGCATCATTCTTCATGGCCAACCGCATTGCTAAAGCTAAGAAACCCTTCACTATTGATGAAGAGTTGATCCTGCCTGCTGCTAAGGACATTTGCAGTGAACTTTTAGGAGAGGCTGCAGTTCAAAGGTGGCATCTCTTTGGCTAGCACCGTAACTAGACGAATTGATGAAATAGCAGAGGATATTGAGGCACAACTGCTAGAGAGGATTTTAATGAGTCACCGTGGTACCTAGTCCAGGTTGATGAGTCTACTGATGTTGGCAACAAGGCAACAGTGCTTGTTTTTGTGCGATGTATTTTTCAGAAGGATGTGCATGAGGATGTGTCATGTGCACTTTTGTTGCCAACCAGCACCACAGCTGCAGAGCTGTTCAAGTCTTTGAACGATTACATATCAGGAAAACTGAATTGGTCATTTTGTGTCAGTATATGCACGGACGGAGCGGCTGCCGTGACGGGATGGCTTCCTGGGTTCACCACTCAGGTCAAGGAGGTCGCTTCTGACTGTGAGTCTATGCACCGTGTCATCCACAGAGAAATGCTGGCTAGCCGAAAAATGTCACCTGAACTAAACATTTTGCAGGATGTGATTAAAATTATCACATTAAAGTACATGCCCTTAATGGACGCAGAGCACACACATCTTCTCTCATACGCAGAGTGAGATGGCTTTCTAAAGGTAGATCACTGGCCAGTTTTTGAGTCATAAGAGCTGTTCTAGAGATTTCTTTTAGAAAAACAGTCACCACTGATAGCACATTTCAGTGACACAGAATGGGTTGCAAACCCTGCTTACTTGTGTGACATATTCAACCTGCTCGACAAACTCTGTCACTTCCAGGGAGAATGACAACTGTGTTCAAGTCGGCAGATAAAGTGGCTACATTCAAAGCCAAACTGGAATTATGGGGGAGACGAGTGACCATTGGGATTTCTGACATGTTTCAAACACTAGCAGAGATTTTGAGAGAGACTGAGCCAGGGCCTTCTTTCTCCCAGCTGGTGCCGTGATCACCTACCTCAGCTTTCAGAAGAGTCTGGGCATTACCTCCCAACCACAAAAGGCCCCCGAACTGGGAAGGAATGGATCCGCGACCCATCTGTGAATAAGCCAGGGGAGTCGACTGTGTCCATGCTAGAAGAGGATCAACTGCTTGAGATCGCAAATGACGGTGGCATTAAAAGTATGTTTGCGACAACAGACAACTTCAGATCTCCGTGTGTTCTGGATTAAAGTCAAGGTGGAATATCCTGAAATTGCCACAGAAACACTGAAAAGCCTTTTCCAACATCCTGTCTTTGTGAAGCAGGGTTTTCTCCAGTGACAGCAACAAAAACGAGATCACAGAGTAGACTGGACATAAGCAACACACTTCGGGTGTCACTGTCTCCCATCAGCCCCTGATGGGACCGTCTAGTTGCAGGAAAACAAGCTCAGGTCTCCCGCTGAGTTTGCATTATGGTGAGTTGTATAATTATGTCATTATGTAGTACAACCTAATACATATTAATAATAATAAAGTATACAATGAATGTAATGTGCTTCAGTCATCCCAAAACACACCCTCAACCTCCACCTCTTCCCTGAAACCGGTCCCTGGTGCCAAAAAGGTTGGGGACCGTACTAGAGGACAGACTGATCACACAGCAAACTACACCAGGCTTTTACTATGTAGAGTTCTCTTTTGGGAGGTGCCTTTTGGTCTGTGGGATGTCCAACTACATGCAGCCATCAGGTGAACTGCAATAGGACCTTCCGTATTTGTTTTGCCAAAATGTTGCCTGAGGAGCAGTTTATGAGACTCCCTTTTACTGGAATAAATGTGAAGTTCTCCCTCTCATTCTGGATGTTGCTGGGCTTTGGTAGCTTCAGATACCAAGGGGATCTCGTCACTGGGGAGCTCTTAGGCAAGAGTGTCAGGAAAGCGTATCAGGAAGGGACCCGCACAGCACCTGGGAAACCGCAAACACGGGCGTTTGACCACGTTCTGGACTGAGAAGGGTGCAGCGTGGCGACCTCGCTCTCCCGTCCCCTCAGAGGTCTGCCCCGTGGACTGGTCTAATTATTTACTTCTTCCCCGAAACAGGTTTTCAGTGCTGTTCACAAAGAGGACTCTGGGCAGTATTACTGTATTGCTTCCAATGACGCAGGCTCAGCCAGGTGTGAGGAGCAGGAGATGGAAGTCTGTGAGTTACTTTTTGAAAAGATTTCATCTGAAGACCGGGCACTGAATAGAACATTTTAAATTTAATATTAGACTATCAGTTTAGACAACTGCTCTGCCATGGGTCAGCTTTTTTCTAGAACTGACTGGATCCAGCGAAACCACCGGACTCTGAAGGAATGGATGAGAACCCCGAGTCTAAATAAGTGGGTTCTCACAACAGACTTTTTAGGGCCTTCTTGTGTTGGGGACATTGCCAGTCATGTAGCTTCCACGGCAAGTTTAACAAACTCCATTTCTTTGGTAATTGATAGCATTATCAAAACATATGGTGGTCAGTGTGAGATCGCTAGAAATATATCCAGTTATAACCATTTTGCAGGAAACTAAAAAAGCTTTAGCCCCGGTATTTATACCGTGGTCTGTGATATTATCTCTAGGGTACTGGCTCTCAAGGGGAGGTGCTGCGGGGAGGATGGGGGCGGACAGGATGTGTCCCAATCACCTGGGGAGCTTCTTGAGCCCCTCCTTCCTATTTGTAACCACCCCCAGAGCAGTGTTTTCCAAAACTGCCTCATATAGCTGGGCATGGTAGCTCATGCCTGTAATCCCAGCTACTTTGGAGGCTGAGGTGGGAGGATTGCTTTAGGCCAGGAGTTCGAGTCCAGGCTGGGCAACAGCAAGATCCCATCTCAAAAGAAAACTGCTTGATGATAAGGACCATTTGGGGCCACTTTTCCACATGCAGATTCCAGGCCCACCCAGCTGTACGCTAGACATGCGTGTGAGCAAACGCTCCAGGTGCTTCTCATCTGTGTCAATCTTGGAAAACTGCTCTAGGGTTGTTTTCTTCTGAAGGGCCTTTTTTTTTTTTTTTGCTCTAGACCTATTGAATCTTTAGGAATGAAGCTTGGGAATTGACACTTTAAAAACCAAAATTTCAAGTTGATTTTTAAGTGTACACTCACATTTGAGATCCACTTCGCTAGGATAAGGGAGAACTTTAACAACTTTCAAGTTAGTTGGCTTCTGTTGATAAACTCTGTGCATATTTTTCCATGCATCCTTATTGGCATAAAGGAAAGAGCTGCCAATGCTCCTACACTGAAGGTGACCAAGGGCCATTGCCCAGCAGGTAGAAATGAGAAAAGGGAATCCAGGGAGTTTCCTTACAGATAGGAGGCCAGGCGGCGGTGGGGGAAAGCTCATGTTCTTACCTACTGTTTTTTACTTTCAAATAAGGCTTGAAACTAGCTTTCTTCCCCCAAATAATCCACAACAAAGGAAGGCCCTGGAAGTTTGGGATATTTTTCCCCCCTTAGGACTCCCAAGTCCTCCTGAGTCCTCTGGCTTCTAATCCTGTCCTTGTAACCATTTCCTCCATTAATAATATTCTCAGGCATTTAGCCAGAGGATTTTCAAGCTGACAGTGCCGAGCCCCCTTTAGTACAGGATTAAGTGTAGCTGCATTTGAACTGTGCTAGTCTCAGTGGTCTTTACATGGAAGGTTAGGGGTTATGGTGTCCTATATGTTCTAGGCTAGATTTTAAGTGTCCTCAGTTTGCTTTTTTGGCTGGAGTGGCATGAGGGGGTGAGGAGGCGGCACAGGGGGACCGAGTCTCTCATAAGAACAGTGTGGATCATCTCTTCCCTGACACCTCCTTTTCTCCAGATGACCTGAACATTGGTGGTATTATTGGTGGGGTTCTGGTTGTCCTTGCTGTCCTGGCCCTGATTACTTTGGGCATCTGCTGTGCATACAGACGTGGCTACTTCATCAACAATAAACAGGATGGAGAAAGGTGAGCCTGCTTTCCATGAAAAATCGCACAGTTCCAGCTGTCGTCGATATAACCATGGCACTGAACTGTCCTCTTTTCCAATTCACAGTTACAAGAACCCAGGGAGGCCAGATGGAGTTAACTACATCAGGACAGATGAAGAGGTAATCATTTAGGAAATCTAGGTGTACCCAGCAAAGAAAATGACATTTCTCCGTGGAAGCCAAGGGGGTCCCATAACCAGATTTCTGAGTGACGGCGCAGATCCTGAGCGTTCAGCCTGTGACAGTGGCACGCACACACTAGTGCGGTCTGTGCTGTGCAGCTGCTAACAGATGTCAGTTTAAGAATGATCATTTCATTTGTTTATAGTTTTGCCCGAATTTTCTCCTCAGGGACAATGTTTAGCCCATGTTAGATTTGACTAGTGTTTTCCTTTCTCACTGCCCCACTTGGCCCCTTGATGGTTCTAACTTTGTGTTGGCTTTGCAGGGCGACTTCAGACACAAGTCGTCGTTTGTGATCTGAGACCTGGCGGTGTGGCTGAGAGAACACGCAAATACCTCTGCTAGGGACTCCTGTCCAGGGCCGCCGTGAGCCGGGTGCGCTTGGACAGAGCTAGACACTCATGCAGAAGCTTTTTGTTTTGGGCAAAGTTGACCACTGCTCCTTTCTTACTCTTTAACAAGCCACATGAATAAAAGAATTTTCCTCAAGATGGACACAGTAACCATAAGGGAAAGAAACTGAAAGTGTTCACTGAGTTGGATTCCCGGTCTGTTGGTGACCCGGCTCCCACATAAGTGTTAGGGTGATCGTACAGATCTTGTTCACATAGACTCTCCTGTGCTGGGCGCTGTGGACCTGTGAAGCCAGTTTGTTCTCCACTGATCATTCACCAGCCAGGAGAAGTGCCGCGAGGTGACGCGGCCGCAGTGCAGCCCCAGCGAAACCCGGTAGCCGCAGAGTTTGCATCAGCAAACCCAGAAAAGGCTTTCCACACAGTGACCTTGTTCCACTGGCCCACAGACCCCACTGCAGTTCCTTCCTACAGGCTCTCTTGATTAGTGTCGTCGTGTCCATCCTGGGGAATCTTTTTGGATCAGGATTTTATTAAAAAAACAACCAAAATAAGGAAGGTAAATTGCTTGCTGGAAGAGGGATCTTCTTACCCGAGGAACCCTGCTTGTCCAAGAGGATATCAGGATTTAAGGAAAACCTTTCTCTTAGGCTAAGTCAGAAATGGTACTGAAATATGCTTTTCTATGGGGTATTGTTTATTTTATAAAATTTTACATTCTAAATTTTTGCTAAGGATGTATTTTCATTATTGAAAAGAAAATTTCTATTTAAACTGTAAATAGATTGTCATATAATGTTAAATAACATATTTTTTTAAAAAAGTTCAACTTATGGTAAAAGTTCTAAGCTACTAGTGTTAAATTGGAAAATATCAGTAATTAAGAGTATTTTCCCCAATGGAGGCTTACTGGAACATTCCTTTTTCCACATAAGTTTTAGCATTTTTCACAAGAGAACTTAATACTGTGTATACATCAGACCATTGTTGCTTAGGAAACCTTAAGAAATTCCAGTTGAGCAATGTTGACACGTTTGCATCTCTCCAAAAGAAACCCAAGTAGCTCTCAGGTTAGCTTTGAAATGCCTTTTCCTGAGATGACCAAAATTACCTATGCCCAGAGACCATGCAGAAGCTGTTAGACGTATACACACAAACCACATCAGTCACCTCCTGGGCTTGTGCCAGTGCCAGCACTCTGGGTCAGTACTGCCGCCTGGCTTCCAAGTGCTGGGTAGAGTACCCACTGCCACCTTTAAAGCCTCGACTATGGCTTCGTGTCCTGATTAGCTTTAATATAAGTGTTGTCCAAGTGCCACGAGGCACTTGGTTCACTCCAGGACAGTTCGAAGGTGGACACTTTAGAAAAGTGTCTCCCATGGTGCGTCCCACCTTGGGGTTCCTGTGACAGACCTCCTTTTGGTTGTGGCTGGCTCACAAAACAAAGCAGCTACTGCTATTTGTTTTTAAAGTTCATTTTAATAATTTGTGTAGTTCTTTAGTACTGTCCAGGGCCAAAGGCAATTTTATAATAAAATCTGTCAACTACAATAATACTTTTAAAAGAAAATGAATCCCACTGTTCCTCTTTGCCACGTAGAAAGCAGCCAGCACTGCAGGTTCTGCCTCCTCCCTAACAAACTGCCCTGTGGCGGCGGCCG
Organism: Eulemur rufifrons; assembly: GCF_041146395.1. Classification (NCBI taxonomy): domain Eukaryota; kingdom Metazoa; phylum Chordata; class Mammalia; order Primates; family Lemuridae; genus Eulemur; species Eulemur rufifrons. Next base: position 5,976,533 of record NC_090988.1, on the reverse strand, counting down.
GGCTGGCCTTTTGGAGAATGCCAGGTGGTGCAGCGGGTGGAAAGCCTGGTGGGAGGGAAGGAAAATGCCTGCATCAAAAGCAGGTTTCTCATTTTGATTTTAAATTTTTTATCTACCTGGGACACTGCTACCTTTGTGGGGGGCATTAGAAACATCATCCAGAAGCCTTTGTTCTTCAAGAGCAGATGTTCTTAGCCCCAGATACATTGCCGTGTTGGACCCAGGACGTGACGTGGTTTGAAGCAAGGAGCGTCTCAGGAGCACCTCGTTCCGCCATGTGCCTGAAGGACGGTTTTCATGTAGGAGATCCTAGTTGCTTTGTGATTCAGCTCTCAGTGTCTTAATTTTTTGTACTTTGACAGTTTTTTTAATTGAATACTTGAGATTATGTTGACTTTTCTTTTTTAAGTTATGTGAACTACTTTGTTAGGCGATATTTGGCAGAGCAGTAGGCAACTCTTCAGCAGTTGCTCAATGCTACCTGTCTGCTTTTGCATCGGCATCTCGAATGCTTACAATTAAGACTCTCCTTTCATCTTTTCATCTTGGTAGAAAGGGATAGCTCCCCAATCTAACTGTGGGGGAATAACACTCCAGCCTCCTTCTTGGTTGTCATAGTGATATAGGGTAGCCTTTCTCATATCCTAAAACCTTTCTCATATCCTGAAACCTTTTACCCTAGTGCCGTGGGAACTGGGTCTGACAACGTAGAGAGAAATGAAAAGTGGGGCCTGGGGAGTAGTTGCCTACGACTGACTGTAAGACTGTAGAAGGAAAGGAACAGTCATGCACTGGAAGGTGTGACTGTCACTGAAGACTCAAGAGGCCTATACGAGGCTGTGACTCTGCCTTTGGTATGGATGCTGCTGTACATAGATGTTACAGACTTGTACTAACACACCTGTAATTTGGTATTTGTTAAACTTCATTTATAAAAGCTTTTAAAAATATGTCAAACTTTGTTTCATTCTTTCTTTCTTGTTTGCTTTCATGTTGGGTTTACCTCTTCTTCCCAGCGTTGTTAGTTAGGCACATATACTGAAAACACCATAGTCCCACCACTGTCCACCAGGGAAATCACCTGGACTGCTGTCCGTCTGTTCACTCAAGAGCAGCTCTGTGACTTGCTATACCAATGACAAGTCCACCTGTGTCGTGGTTCACGTATGAGAGAGCTGTGGGAGGAACACAATGGTACCCATCCCCCAAAACCACCACCATGGTTATATTAAAAACACAGCTAAGCAGTAACTTTGTACTTTTGCTTCTATAATACTGGGATTAAAAAATGCACCAAGTGCATTTGTTTCTGGAGATTCTTGGATAGTGTTTTAAGTCTCCCTGATGGTGCCAACACAAGAGACTCGAGTTATTCCTCCACTGTGGGAGCAGTCTGTGGCAGAGTGTCACACAGCTCAGCAACAGTGCACTCTGGAGAAGGGACACAAAGCCGTGTTTTCATGAGCAGGAACCGTGTCTGTGTACTAACAAGGATGTCTGTTACTGGGAGGCAGACAGCTTCTGCATAGGAGCAGAGGCAGGTGGCTGCATGAACCAAACCTTAAAGATAAGTGGAACCATTTTTTCCCTAACAGGAAAGATTTGGTTTCATTCTTAAGTACATAAAGTTAAAATGACTGACAGTAAAAGCCCTGTTCTAAAAATAGAAAAATCCTATTGAATACTGGAAGGCTGTATTTGTGCCAAATCTTTATTACTTCATTTAAGAAAGCTTTACACTTTAAAAAAAAATCTGCAGTTATAAATAATAGAAAAAATATTATAATCAAAATTTTATCATTAGATATGGGAAAATATGTACTATAAGGAATTCAAACATGCTAATAGAGGCTTGATTTATAAAAGAAAGCTGAAGTTTTTAAGTTATGTTCCTTAAAGACCAGATAATAGCTTATCTGAATGGACAGGACACTTTCAAATGGAATAAAGTCATAATATTAAATAGCTTTAAGTTTAAGATAGAAAATCTCAATCTGGCATTTCTCTTATTATTTTGTAATTTTTAACCACAGATGTCATAAAGGGCAGTGTAAAAGGTTGGCCAGCTGCAAGATGAGCAGCTGGAGTGCCGGGGTCCTGAGGGGCTTTGCTATTCCAGGATGAAGTGTCACTCCAGGTGTACGAAGGGGATGCGTCCGTCTTCCCACGTGCAGGGAACAGAAGTGTCTCCTCAAGGGCTCTTGCTGTGCTGGACACTCCCTGGAACGCACCGTTTCAGTTGGCTGTTTTCAGGGGGGTCTTTCGGAGGGACCTCCTGCCGGGAGTTGGGGTGTTTTTATTCCTGGCTGGAGACTTCACATTCCACTGCTGGGGCTGTGGAGGCCTAGGAAACACAAGGTATAGTCATTCTGGAACTAAAAGGAAAACCCTGACAAAAATGTCACCTCAAAAGGGAACTCTTTGGTAAACTTACGGTTTATCAGGCAATGATAAACATAAAATGTCATTTCCTTGACTCTGGACTTCAATTTTCTCTGGAAGGGAGTCAAACACAAAGTCAGTATTCCCAGAACTTCAAAGGCAGCTAGCTGTCAAGTGTAGAAGGAAACTGAGGACTTGCCTTTGACTGAAGGAGTCCGCGGGGTCCCTATGTAACTGACCCCTGCTCCAAACGTGACGTCATTGATGGTCTCTGGGCAAAGGGGAAACACCATTGTTAATTAAAAGCTGGTGGGAAACAGGCATCAAGAGGTTCCTATCTTACTCGTCACCTCAACGCTGGCCCAGGCCCTGACGCTGCTGAAGGCTCCTTCCTCCTGTGAACTCTCCTTTGGGTCTCTCCTGACTTCCTTTCTCCCACCATGGCCCTCCTTAGGCTGCTCCACCGGCCCCTCCTCAGTCACTGCTCACCGTCTCTGGCTTCTTCCCTACCCCGTATCTTCTGTGACTGTCCGCACTGCTGGTGGCTGTCAACTCCAGCTCAGACCTCCCTCCTGAGCCCCAGTTCTACACTTCCTATTGTGCCTCACCTGGCTCTCCTGAAGACACTTCACCGGCTCCTTACCTCCACCCCGCGACGTGTTCCTTCTATATTCCCAGCCAATCAATGGTCCGTCCCAGCTAGAAATACGGCATCACGGGCTTCTCCTCCACATGGAGTCAGTAACCAAGTCCTGTCCATCCTACCTTCCAAGTGTCTGTTCATCCCGGTTCCCTGTCCCCTGCCTCTCACCCCCAGCCCGTGGAACTTCTGAGGTGCTGTCCTCCCAGGGCCTCCCCTTCCAGTTCACCCTCGAGGTAGGAGGGCAAGTGTCAGGAGCACAGGCCGTGGAGCAGATGCGCTGTGAACTCTGGCTCTGTGTCTCACCAGTTGTGTGAACTTCTCTAGCAACTCACGTTTCCTCACCTCATAAATAGGGATAAAAGTGTCCCTACCTCACAGGGAAGTTGTCAGAACTGAATGAGACTATTTATGTAAGGTGTTTAACACATTAACTGCCAGGAGAGTTGTATTTAACTCACTCTAGTTTTGACACTGGGATGTGTGAAGCATATACAAAATCTTGTTGATGTTCTTATTGTAAAAATTAATATTGACAAGTTAATTCTAAAAATGTAGATTAAATGAATAGAAGTTGGTAAATTTTGTTTTCCTATTTATGTTTACCTTTAAATTACACTCGAAGTTTTTATTCTATTTTCATAATAATACACTGTAGGAAAATTTCTGATTTGTGTGGCAGTCAGTGTGTTAACCCAGTATCTGGTATAGCTAAGTGCTGAAGAAATGTTCGCAACTACTGTGAGTTAACAGCTACTATCCCCTACGTCACCCGAATTACGTTTAATTAAGAAGTTTGTAAAGTCACTACGCTGCTTAGACACTTTGATAGCCTTGTGTTCAAGAAAAGCCTAAAGTCCACTCTCGGTCTGAACTGGCCTCAAGCTAACTTTACAGAGTTACTTGATGTGAAGGTGCCCACATGCACACAAACACATACGCACGCACACACATGCGCACACACACACACATGCACATACACACACTCTCACGCTGAGCTGGCCACCAGCTAACTTTACAGACCCACTTGATGCACATGTACACACACACACACACACGCACACACGCACACACACACGCGTGCGTGCTACGCTCCACCCATGCTCACCTGTCCGAGTTGCTAAGCAGGCCTGTGTCTGCACACTCGGCTTCTCTGCCTCCCCACATCTGACTTCAGCACACCACCCGGTCTCTGAGAGACCCGTTGGTGCAGCCCTGCCCCCGTGGCGCTGTATGTTTGCATGAGTACCCATCTCAGAACAGAGCACATGCCCACTGAGCCTGCTGTCCTTTTTGCAAACACATTTGTGAAGTGAGCCGCAGAGTTCTTCCTGTTCTCTGCACACTTTCTCTTATGAGTACAGACTGTATCTTTCTAGTCTGCACTTTAAAGCTCATCAGTGCACTGCAGTGCTGTGTACCTGGATAGCTACTCAAGCTTCCTTATCAGACTGGTGGAGAAGTCTATCCTCATCACTGCCATGAAGACAGCTCAGGTCTGCTTATTCCTGTTTCTGGGAGGTCCTGCCTTGTGCTGTCGTTAGAAATTCCCTTTCCTTGCAAACACATCGCTCTTCCTGTTTGGAAGCCTGTGTGTAGTCCAGGTAATAAGTCTCCCCCCTTTACAAAAGCCCGTGTGTGGTGGCTCTTAGATTACTAATGCACTGTGCTTACAATCAAAGGCGGACGCGTTTTTGCTGCCTGAATTATAGCAGTAAGAGGACTTGCTAAAAGCTCCCAAAGACTTTCAGTTAAAATCCTAGGATTTTTAACTCATTTCCACTTAGCAAAACCACTTTGTGTTGAATTCCACTGGTATGCTGCAATATTGAGCCAGGTGGCATTTCTCCTACTAGCTTTGAAGAGCTGAGACACTGCCTGACAGTCACCCCCACTTAGAGTTGTCAAAAGAATCTGTAAACTACAGAGAAAACAAAACTAGGTGCTTTTAACTTGTCTACTAATTCTTCCAAGAAGGAGAGCTAATAAGAGACCCTCCTTCAAGCATTTCTTCCAGGTTCAGCATAAAGAGAGATGGCCAGAAATTGCATCAACAGGACTACTACCCTCGAGGCCAGAGAAAGAACAGGTACTTCACGATCCGATGACACCCGAGAGTCTCATGTTCAGTGCAGAGGTAGCTCTACACATGCAAACGCGAGCAGCATCAACACGCCTCGCCAGGTGCCACTGCTGAGGAACACAGACTGCTAAGGACCAGCCACAGACTGAAATCAGGGACTCATGGCATTCTCCCCGTTTCTTCAGCATATGGTACCCGACTGCCAAAACAGAAGCACTTGGTACTCCTGAGCCAGGGACACAGAACATACAGCAAACTCTTCTGTTTGAAAGAGGCTGACGTTTTCACATACACAACATTGCATCTGTTCAATATATACATACGTACCCAAAATTACCCACTGCCGTTAATGACAAAAGCTGTCATGATTTAGTTGTCACCTGAGGAGAGGTGGGGTGGGATATTGTCCCCTAAAAGGGGGACCTGGATGAAAATTATCTATAATCCATTAAATGTTCTGTAAGACCACAGCATCACAGGTAAAGAATCAACAGCCAGTAGCTAGAACACAGTAGGTGCTCAAATATAGGAACTGCCTAAGACATGACTGAATGAACAGTGTGCTACCTCGCCGCTCTGTTCCCATCCCCTAATGTCCAAAATCAGGACTGGAGGGAGGCTGGGAAGGGGCACACAAGTGGGACCAGGAGGTCTGAGCTCCCAGCTCTGCCATCTGCCTGACCACTGAATGGTTCCAGGCACTGGGGTAGGGCCTGTGGAGAAGTGAAATGGCCTAAAATGAACAACCAGGGTGGACGACAAACACAGGAGTGTGGTGAGTGTCATGAGAAGGTCAGTGCCATGGGAGGGGGCGCCTGCTCTGGCCTGGAGGCCAGGGAAAGGGCGATCCAGACGGCGGCGTGGTGTGTGAAGACCGGGTCAGGGAGGAGTGTGCCCTGCTGCAGGCAGGCCAAGAGGACTAGGACACGGCTGGGGTGGAGAGAGTACAGGGCATGCAGGGATGCACCTGGCAGGGCCTTGGAAACTGCACTGCGGATTCGGACAGGAGGAACTTCTTTATTTTATTTTTTTTTTTAAGGGACGGGGGTCTATGTTTCCCAGGCTAGCCTTGAACTCCTGGACTCAAGAGATCCTCCCACTTCAGCCTCCTGACCAGCTGGCACTACAGGCACATACCACCATGCCCAGCTAAGAGTTTCTTCATACTATAGTAATTTTCTCAAAATAATGGGTTTCATGGGGCTTGAGACAAGCAGCAGCTATATAACAAAATGATGGGAAAAAAATATTCTACTCGTCTAACTCATCTATACTGTGAGATGAAGGCGCTGGTGCTGACATCTGCCACTGCCCAGAGCAGATTGGGCTCAGCAGCACCAAGTGCACCTGGACAGCAGGGACACCAAGGAGGGCCGCCTCCAGAATGGCACCGTCTAGGTTGGTAACCTAACTTCTTTGCCCCTTGGCATCACCACTTGTCACGTGAGGGTCCCCCACAGGTCATGTGAAGTTTAGCTGAGTTAATGCATGCAAAAACACCAAGAGTGCTGAACATGCAATACATGCTCAGTTAATCAAGTTATCAGGATGATCCTAAAACATTTAGTCTGAATAACACACTATAATGTTGTTGACCATCAGGAGTGCCTTTAGCCAATTATTTAATAAAAGAACTACCTTACAACAGTAAAGAGTTTTATTACAACTCTAGGAAACAAATGACTGTAGGGGAGACCTGGGGGAAGCCAACTTACTCAAGCTGGTTACTTACGCTCAGGGGTACTGATGGCCCGTTTAGTTACATGGTCAATGGCTCCATTGGACTCTTGCTCCAAGCTGTATGAAGATGCTAGGATAAAACAAAAAAGTGTTATCTGTCTAAAAAAACTCAAAACAATATCAAAGAACCAACCCACCAAATGAAAAAACACATTTGCAGGATATATGATAAAGTTAAAATTCCCAATATTTAAAGTACTCTTATAAAAGGGCAATTCAGAAAGAAATACAAATAAATGAAAATTTGAGGGAAAAAAGTCCATTCTTATTAGGATTAAAAAAAATGGAAATTAAAACCATACCATTTTTGGTCTAGAAAGCTCAGCAAAGACAATGGGAAATCATAAAACCCGTGTTTCTAAGTAGGAAAATGGACACTCCTGTAAAAGTACAATTTGGCACAAGTTATGGAAGACAGTTTCACACTATCAAAGTTTTAAAATATTCATGGCCTTTGCTGGAAATTAACCTACGGCTTACATACGTACAAGGCTATATGTACAAGGATGTTTATTGTGGCATTATTTGTATTAAAAAGTTGATCTGTCTCTAGGACTGTTAAAAAAAAAAGCTAAAAAACACCAATGTTTACAAGAATAGGGTAGCAATAAACATGTATTGGTACTTCCACACCATGGAATGCTGTAGAACCACTGGGAGTAAAGTTTTGGAAGACAATTTCATGGAAACATTTGCATATATCTTATTATAAGCGTGTATAGGGAAGCAGGTCATAAGACAATGCACACTAAGATCACAGTTTCCTAAGTGAAACAAAATGTGTGTGTGAGGAGAACACTGGAGGAATGAACACCTCACTGCTGTGGGTGAGTTACATATTTCACTATTTCCCAAATCTTTTAGACTAGATATGCATCGTTTTATTACCCATAATCCTAACTGCCCAATTAATGTTGTTTTCAAGATAAGAAAATAGAAACCATTTTGAAGGATCGAGACGTAGGCTTGTTCTGGTTTTTGATCGCTCTGCTCTCACTATGTCTGGTGCCAGACTGAAGGCTTACCCCGATTACAAGGCTTTTCCGGGCTTCCGGAATTCAAAGTGAAAGGCAACACTCCTAAGCTCCGACTCCGATGCCTCCTATTGGACTCCACAGCTTTCCTGACAGAATTCAGGATTGCAATCGTGCTCAGGGACATGGGCCTGTGGAGGAGAAGACACTGAGGTTCTCACTGCAGTCCCCACCCGCTTCTGTTCAAGAGCATCCCTCAGCCACACGCGTTCCAACCTCCCAGGGTAGCATGTAGAGAGAGGGGTGGGGCAGGCACAGTGACGACGCTCTCCTGCCGACGCCTGGTTGGGACGGCAGAGCCGCCTCTGAGAACACACAATCAGCCCCCTCAGGGACCCCGTGGCCCTCTTACCTGGCTTTGGGCATCAGCCTGTTCGATGGCCCGGTTTCAGATACAGGGGACAGAGTCGGTGCACGGCCAGTGCTTGGCCCAGGTACTGAGGGCTGGCTCACAGCGGGATTTTCTTGGCCAGCAGGAACTGTCATTATTTCTAAATGTGGAGCAACCTGTTAGAAAAGATAAATAAAGAGTTTTACTTTCTAACACTTTTTTTAAAGTTTTAAAAAAACTGATACTTAATAATTGTACATATTTGGGGGGTACGTGTGACATTTTGATACATGCCTACAATGTGTAATGATTCAGGACAATTGGGATATCCATCACCTTACACAAGTATCTTTTGTGTTGGGAACATTCCAATTCTTCTCTTCTATTTTGAAATATACAATAAATTAGGTTAATGATAATCTCCTTACTGTACTATTAAACACTAGAACCTATTCCTTCTATCTAACTGTTTTTTGGACCCAGTAACCAACTTCTCTTCATTCCCCTCCCCGACCCTTCCCAGGCTCTGGGAACTACCAATCAATTTTCTACTTCCTTGAGTTCTACTTTTTTAGCTCACACATATGAATGAGAACATGAAGTATTTATCTTTCTGTGCCTAGCTCATTTCACTTATTATAATATAATGTCCTCTAGGTTTATCCATGTTGTACCAAATGACAGGATTTCATTCTTTTTTAACGGCTGAATGATATTCTACTGTGCATAGGTAACACATTTTCATTATCCATTCGTTGATGGACACTCAGGTTGATTCTCTCTCTTGGTTATTGTGAATAGTGCTGTAACGAACACGCGGGTGCAGATGTCTCTTTGACGTACTGATTTCCTTTCCTTTGCATATATACCCACAAGTGGGATTGCTGGATCATACGGTTCTATTTTCAGTTTTTTGAGGAACCTCCATACTTTTCTCCATAGTGGTCGTACTACGTTACATTCCCACCGACAGTATACAAGTGTTCCCCTTTCTCTATTTAACATTTTTTTTGGAATGGAACCTTCACATGCTATGAGAAAGTTCATAAGTAATCTATTTGAAAACCGTATCAGCCCTGGGCAAGTAGAACTTCCTTTTCAGAAACAGAATATTAGTAGCAAACTGCCATATGTAGATGTTGTGGCATTAAAGAGAAAGTGGAATAAGTTAGTTTGTCCTCATCACTTTTTTTTTTTTTTTTTTTGAGACAGAGTCGCACTCTGTTGCCCAGGCTAGAGTGAGTGCCGTGGCGTCAGCCTAGCTCACAGCAACCTCAAACTCCTGAGCTCAAGCGATCCTCCTGTCTCAGCCTCCCGAGTAGCTGGGACTACAGGCATGCGCCACCATGCCCGGCTAATTTTTTCTATATATATTTTTAGCTGTCCATATAATTTCTTTCTATTTTTAGTAGAGATGGGGTCTCGCTCTTGCTCAGGCTGGTCTCGAACTCCTGAGCTCAAACGATCCGCCCACCTCGGCCTCCCAGAGTGCTAGGATTACAGGCGTGAGCCACCACGCCCGGCCTCTCATCACTTTTTAATACAGCAGATCTGTCCGGACTCCTCAGGGCAGTGAGAACATTATGCTCCTAACCAGAGTAGCAGCTAATCCCAGCAATGCCCCCGGGGATGAGCTGCTCTAGAGAGAGGCCTGCTGGGAGAAAGACAAGAAACTAAGATTCCAGGCAGACGTAGGTATCTACAGTTGCTGTGACCAAAGACCAAACAACCCTACTGCCAGCTTGCTTTCTGGCACTCATAGGATTCTCCCAACCATCATTGCAATGACCTTCCAGACAAATTCCCACGCCATAGCTTTGTGGGACGGAAGGCCTCGAGCTGTTGGTGTATCTATCGCTTATAACAAAGACACCCGGTAGTGGCCAACAAGTAGTAATCCCAAAGGTCTAGTTCTGACCAACCTCTGATCATACGTGAATTTTAAGAAATGTTGGACAGACTGAGAGCAGAGAGCAGACTGGGAGGCGGGGCAAGCTGCAGGCAGGCCTCACAGCTACCTGCACTGCTGGCGCCGCATCGGTGCCTTCAGCCGCCCTGCTCACGTCTGCTTGTTTCGCCAGCTCTTGCTCCTGGGCTAGCTGTTCGTTATACTTCTTCATGTCATACTCAAGTTCTGCTGCCAGCTGTTTGTCAACTGCAAAGAAATCCTTGACTTCGTCTCGGTAATCCTGCATTACCTCCTGAAACAGACCCAGAAGCATCCTTTAATGTTTTCTTGAATAAAAACATAAGGTCTCCAACATGACTTGATAAATAATAATAAGAACAATTAAAAGTAATTATTATTATTTATAAACATTTATAATTGCTTATGATTACTGTTCTCCATAGTGGCTGCACTACTTTACGTTCCCAGCAACAATGCACAAGCATTCCCCCTTATCCATTTAACACTTTTTTGGGAATGGAATCTTCACGTTATGAGCAAGTGAAGATTTACATTACTGAAAGCAGACTAGTTCCATTACACTAACTAGCAGGTATAATGGAATATTCCGAGGAAACACCAGCCATACTTATGAAGACCACAGAAGCAGGTGAACATGATGTGAGATATTAACCAACAGTTCTGATCTCTTGGGAAGCTTCCTGTCTATCTGCCAGTTAGCAGGAAATCTCCAAGGTTTCCGATGCGAAAAAGAGAGTCCTGGCTCAGACAGGGCCTTTGGAACAAGTCCCAGGAAGCGATGCAGTCTAAAAGCTGCTCATCTGCCTACATTAGCTTTCCCCATAGGCTCACAGGGGATGAAAACTAAGGCTCTAATCCCATTTTTTGTGTCCTCTTCTGAAGATTTTCTAGAAAATCTTTTATCATATATGGGTAAGAACATTTTTCGGTCTTAAAGAGGTCTACTAGGGACAAGGCCACTTTGCTAAAAGAAAGAAACCATTTCATCTAGCAGTATTAGAGGGAGAAAAACATCTATTGCTGCTCCAACCAGGAGGGAAGTCCCAACAAAGAGAAGGAAATCCATCATCTCTTCCAGTTGCCACTAGAGTGGGCTCCAAAGGCTAATGAAGAGAATTGCTGTACTGCCAAGCAACTGTGTGACCATCCTGTGAGCATGTGCCCAGAACCAAGAGACAGACTTCCTTTTCTTGAATATTTAAGTCATCTACTTCGGATCTAAGCTCTTTCTTTTTCCTTTCTGAGGTCTAAAATAGGGCAATAGAAATATAAGAATAATTGGAAGTTCTTGTTTTTGCCATACAACGCTTCTTTCCCACCTTAGCTTCTATGGATAAAAAGCTATTTGAAAAACTATATTCAATAATTTCATTTAGCCTTTTTTGGAAAAAAATTTCATATTATTTTTTGAGGAAGAAAAACACATAATGTGAACAGAGAAATAACTCTGTTGAATTAAATAAAAAAAATGCTGCATTGATTTCTGAGTAGCAGATTTTGCAGAAAGGCCTGAGGCCTCACTTGGTTCTGCACTGCAGGTCAACACATCCTGGCTTTGCCCAGACTGGGCCTTCTCATGGTGCCCCTGCCGCACAAACAGTGAAGCCAGGCTGGTTGTGGCAGCCCCTGAGGCAGTTGCTACGGGGCATCTATTCTATTTCCCAACTTGTCAGTCTGAGACCGTGTTAGAGGTAAATACCCTGAAATTAAATATGATGACCAGTTTTCACTTTACCCCTCCCAAGGCTGAACTACAATGATGACTTTGTTCTGACCCCAGCTGAGAGGGTCTTCAATATGGAATCTAATCCCACCAAGGATGTGCCTGGCTCAGCACGCTGGGTCAGCTCTTCAGAAGCCCAACTGCATGGAAAAGGGCAGGGGTGACTGCAGTGGAACCCACGGTCAAACTCTCCATCTTCCTCACCACAGCCACAGGCCTGCTGGGCAGGTGTCTCTCTACACAAACTGAGGTAACATTGGTTTTCTAGCATGTGGAGTGATCGTTCACTAACTCAGTCATCACAACTGCAGAAGATCCTCAGTGATGAGCTGCAGGGGGACAGTGACCCCAAAAGCACAAGCTCCTCCTTACCCTGAGATAGTTCATGAGTTCCCGCAAGGCTGGGATTTTATTTTTCTCCAGCACAGTCTTCAGGGAGATGATAATTGGAATAATATTTTCTATGAAATTCCTCTTCTGAACCTGCGGTAACACAAACAAAGGCATGTCTTAGATGTATAAACTTCTGAAAGGCAAAGGCTTTCCCTTGATCTAGTTCTTTTAGTGGAGCCGATCTAGCATACCATGTTAAGTTTATTTTTTACTTTTGATTATGATACTGGGAATGTATAAGACCCCCTGCTTTTTTCCTGGAGACTTTATAAGCATTACCTCAAAACACTCAGAAGGCTTTGTAAAGTAGGGCAGGATAAATACTACTCATATTTTCCAACTGAGCAGAAGGAATTAGAAATATGTTAAGTAACTTGGCAAAAAGCTCTAAATCTCCACACAAACCCATCGTGAGCCTGGGTTCATGCTCCACATTCAGTCCCTCCATTTGACATCCTCCCTTTTGGAAGGAAAACCAGGTCACGCTGGCTGCCCAGAGAGACAGTCTGTGTTCCTGCTGGTGAAGGGACAATGGTCTAACAATGGTTAGGCATGAGGACAGCCAGCTTTGTTTCTCTCTTTCTCTTTTTTATCTGTATATGTAACTTTGCACACATTGAGGAAGTTCTACTTATTTACATAGTACCTAAATTTGACCAAGTCTTCAAAATCTTTACCTAAAATGATCACTAACCATAAATATTTTGTAATAAATCTCTTAGAATTAAAAATAGTTCACTATAGTAGCCCATATATGCAAGATTTATCCTTCTGAAGCTGAAAGTACTCTTTCTTCTCATTTAAAATCACACGGATGTTTCTTTCTGTAAACCATTCATTTCTAAAAAGTCTTATCAGACAGAGTTCCCGAAACAGGAGGGCAATATGTAGAGATAAACAATTTAATAAAACTGAACCTGAGCAGTTGGTAGTTCAGGGACAGTCTTAAAAAGTGATTTAAAGGTGTTCACTCAAGTATTATCAAGCACCTTCTCTGTTCCAGGCACACAGCTAACCTCCATGGATTTGGAAAGGAAGCCAAGAATCCCTGCCCTCTGGCTGCTCCTCCGCCAGTGCATGTCTGTCACGGTGAAGGGCATGAGGTGACGAGCGGCAGGGTGCTGGGGGTGTAAGTACGAAGGTGGGATGCCTGGGAAGGCGCACGCATCAGAGAAGATGGCACTGAGGGCGTGTGGGGGTGAGGTGGGCAGGAGGAGCAGCGCACGGCAGCCTGGAATGGAGAGGCCAGGAGCGAGGACAGAGGGAGGGCTGCCGGGCTGGAAGGACCACCAGGAGTTCTGTGTGCTCCTGAAGAAGAATCAGGGTTTTATGCACAGGACAATAGGAAGCCACCAACATAGTTTTAAAAGATGCCACCAGTGAGGCATAACTTACATACCATAAAATTTCCCATTCATTTTGAGTGAACAGTTCCATTTGTTTTGACAAGAGTCTACACTGAGTAACCAGCACCACAGACCCACAATCCATGACCCAAACGCTCCCACTGGCCCTTGTAGTTGACATGCCTCTAGTCTATTTTAAGTGGAAGAATAAAATGATCAAATCTGGACTTAGGAAAGACTGTTCTGGCAGCAACAGCAAGGGGGTGCATGGCCTGCAACGGAAGCAAACTAGAAATAGGGTGTTAAGAAAACTACTTGGAAATGGCACAGGCGCAAATAAAGTCACAGAGAAGATCTGTAAGATAAAAACAGGCAGGGTCTCTTAGCAAAGTGGATGTGATCAAAGTCTACTTCTTTGGTCAAAAGCCTTCAGGGGTCAGGTGGGAAATACCAATCAGTGATCCAGGCTGGGCACGAGACACTGGGCCTGGTGAGGACTGTGGAGGCTGAGCTCCCCTCAAAGCCATTCAGTTCAGACAGAGCACCGGCTTGGCAAGCCAGACTCCATTCTGCAGTGGCACCAGGCTCGCTTCTGGATAACCTGGTAGATAGTGGTTCCCTTCTCCACAGCCAACTGTGGGAGAAGGAAGAGATGGACAGCAGAAGGAAGGGAGGACTGATTCAGTCTGGACAGGGTAAGTCTGCGGCGGCTGTGGCACATCCAGGCAGCGAGCGGAACTGGGATCTGGCTCAGAGAGAAGGTGGGGCTGGAAACGAAGATTTGAGAATCATCACCACCTGGCCAAGAGTTAAGGCCACCAGCAAGAATGAAATCAGGATCTCGGGTATACCACCAAGATTTTGGGGGCAGATGGGAAGCACAGGGGTGCGAGCAGGCCTATTTAGGGAAGAACAGCACACGTACTTGTGAGATGAGCTGCTTCTGGGCTTCCTGCATGACTACGTTTGCCAAGGCCATGTCATCTTCTTCCACAAGGAGGTCCTTATCTGGTTTAGATCTCATTGCCAAAAGCTTGATCTCCTTGGAGCTGAGGACCTCAAACGTGTCTGAGAGTAACTCACTGGCCTCCAGGTCCAGGGGCAGGATGCCGTCGGCGAAGTATGCTGGGAGAAAGCGCACAAGGCCATCTTCTGAGATACGTTCCAGCCCACGGGGAAAGTGCAATTCACAGAGCCAGGGCTGCCGGGGGCTGCCACGGGGTTGCCTGGGCACGGCCCACGCCAAACAAGGACAAGATGACAGAGGTCTTCCTGTCACTTGCTACAGACCTGCTGGGCCATTAACAACACAGGACTGCATTTTTAAACACACGTTTTATCCCAAACACACGAAACCTACCCAAAATACTAAGGCAGATTTTGGAAGTAATATTGAATCGCTGTTCATCTGTGAAGTGCTCTAGAAGAAATTTGTAGATTTTCATTCGTCTCTCCTTGTTTGACTTTCCCTTCAGTGAAAACAGCCGCTTCTCTCTGTGGCAGAACAGGACAATTTTATTGCGTCACATGGGCATGGGTGACAAGGACTTAACACAGCATTTTAACAGCATCCTAAAAGCTGCATGCCAAAGGCTCGAGCCCACTGCTGAGATCCCAGTGTCCATCACAGACACCCCCTTAGGAATCTATCCTCAGGAGTGCACGTTCTCACGTCGTCCTGCCAAGGAAAATAACGACCACCACAATGAATACCTGGGTCGGGCCTGTGTCCAACCACTGTGCACAGAACAGGCAGACCCCTGCCGAGGCTCCCCGGCTCTTAACGAGAGACAAGGAGGCCACCTCAGAGGCTTCACTGACCTCTCTGACTGGGGGAACTTGTTATACTTCTCATGCTTCTCATAGTTATTGAAGTGGAAAATACACTCGATGAAGTGCTGGAAGAACATGACAGGGTTCCTCTTCAGCAACAGATGAGCCAGGCAAAACTCCCCAAAGCTGTAAGGAGGGAGAAACAAAAGAGACCCATTTGCTATTCGCCAACAGCTTCTGAATACACCAAGAACTCTGCCAAGCAGAAGAGAGCTGTACGTAACAGTGACGGATCCTAAGTCTATCCCAACAAGCAGTTTCGTCAGATCAGAAGCAAGAGAGAAGTTTAGTTTATTTGGTCTGTCCTCATTCCTCAGCTTCCTTCTGAATCTAAGGTTAGTATGAAGCTTTCTCTACCAGGTTTCCCGTCAAAATTCATGCAAGGTGCTATTACCCAGCTGTACTTCAAGTGGGGAAAACCAACCAACCACCCCAAACTGCTTTTTCAAGCAGGAGCCAGTGTCCTCGAGGCTGATGCAATGACAGTGGTCACCTGAAAGAAACACCTGGCCTTCATCCCCCACACATCCGTGCAGTGCCACACGAGGGGCACAGATGCCACCAGCACCCAAATGAAGGTTTCCAAAGCCAAAAGTAAACAAACAAAAGCCAAGCTGTTCAACTATAGCTATGAGACAGTTTCTGTTTTATCATGATAGCAGGTGAGAGAATGCGAAAGCACTGGTTTTTGCTTAGGGGTCAACCTAAGGTAGTGCAGGACTCGCTGTTGTCCATTCATACTGCCATACTGTTTTAATTTCACTTCAGAGCTCAGATGCAATTCCACCCATACAGGAGCACCAGTCAGCTCTCCACAATCCCTGCAGCTTACACGTGGCTTTGGAGCACATTAGGACTTTACGGGAGATTTATGTTCCCCTTCCCCTAATGTTGTTCCTTAGGCTAAGATTCAAATCCGTTTGCATTCATAGCATACACATCAATTAAAAGTCAGAGAAGGTAGCTGAGAAATCATGATGGAAGTAAGCCTCGATAAAAATTTCACTGCAGATAATCACACTTGGACTATTCACCTAGGAAATAAGGAGGCGACCTGACTTACAAATAGGAAAATAGAACAAATAAAACTCTATTTAAAAAAATGGAATTCCCTGAGGAAAAATTCACTTAAGGCCAGCTAGAAGCACCTGTTTGATCTTAGAGTAGTCAGTGTATTTTGCACAAACTATGTTTAGCCACCCAGGTTTGAAAGACAGAGAAGGTCACAGCATCAGATGAAGTTCCTTCTAAACAAGGGTTACGTTGGTAAACTGTGACAAGAATGGAGAAAACCACTAAATACAAACCATCCCCCAAAGAAACAAACAACAAGAATTCACCTTGTGTAGCATTTTATTATAGTTAACCTACCACGGCACAGCAGCTGCCAAGTCTACCTGAACTTTCTCCTTAGATCTGAAGTCATTTATAGGAAAATGTAAAATCAGATAAAGTCAGTAATTCTTCAGGAAGAGGAGTTGCTCTGAGCTCTGACTTGATGTCAAATGCCAGTCTACTCAGCTTAGGTCAGGAATCCACACAGGCAAAGGTGACCAGCTGGCAAAATACCGCGGAGTCTAAGCCCTTGGGGAAACCCGGCTTAACTGACTATACAGATAAATTCAATAGCAACATAAAAACTATGCCAAGGCTGAAAGCCGCGTCACAGAGCTTTCCATCCTGAGAAGCCAAAAGCCACAGTCAAAGCGTAATATCCAGGATTCATCTTGGCTGCTGCATTTATTGGGACTTCATTAAAAAGGCAAGTTTCATCCTTGACTAGAGTAAGACTCACAGCTCCTACCAGCTTGATAAACTGGAGAAGAGGGACTATTTTGTTTTTTGTTTGCTGAAAAGTTAAAACAAACGAACATTCCAGATAACATGTCCTGGAACATTGCTTTAGAGTGACAAGAGGTGGCACTCTCCAGGTACTTGGATTAGAAAACCTCAATGCTCTCAAGAAATCTTGGTAAGTTCACAGCTCAACCAGTGTCCTTTCCAACCTCTCCTTTTCCCACAGGATAACTACCAGGAACCACCCAAACCCACTCCACCAACTCAGGGACACTGTCTAGAGATCTGACACAGCATCAACCGCATTATATGCAAAACAAGGGGAAGACCAGCTAAGTCTGAATTATTACCTTATAAAAGGAAATGATTATCCTTACTAAGAACTGAAATCCACTACTCAAACAGCCCAATGAAGGCCACAAAGGAAGAGCAGTCAACTCACTTCCATTTTCAGCTTTAGTAGAAAACATAAAAATCTGACCTCTTTCAGATTTCTTCCCAAGCCAGATGCCATTCAGAGGCAGGTATCTGTTCAACAAAGTCTACAGCTAATGAATTCATGTTTCTCACCTGGCCTACAACATATATCTACTCAGGTTAGGACTGAGGGCTCAGACCCACTCATACCAGAACTCTGTTTGAGGCTTGAAGCAAGCATTTCCCACATCCTTGTTCTCCTTGGCCACCACCCCACATCTAAGCCCCTCCTGTTACCTATCTAGGCCCTCCTCATCTCTATCTCAT
The DNA here is from genome assembly GCF_041146395.1 of Eulemur rufifrons. Taxonomy (NCBI): domain Eukaryota; kingdom Metazoa; phylum Chordata; class Mammalia; order Primates; family Lemuridae; genus Eulemur; species Eulemur rufifrons. Next base: position 5,958,557 of record NC_090988.1, on the reverse strand, counting down.
CCTTACACTGCTGTTTCTTTTCTCCTGATCTGACACCCCATGACTCCTTGCTCTTGCCCGGAACCTTCCTACTGTGTATTCTGCACTCCAGGTTCCATGATGAATCAAGGCCTTACCCTCTGTAAGTGATTCTGAGCACTCACTGTACTTCCTTTTCATAAATGACAGCTGGCTCTCCCCCAGGGACACCATTTCTCTTATGGCCCTGTCAAAGGCAGGCTGCTTCATCTCTCACATCCCATAGAGTATGAGGACAACATTTCGCAGTGCCCTAATACCTTCATTCACTCATTTACCAAATGTTCATTGCATCTGCTTGGTTTCAAGCTCCCTTTCAGGTGCTAGGGATATAGCAGTAAACAAAAAACCTCCACCCCTCAGGAAGCCCGTATGTAGGGGGTAGACTGATGCTTTATATACAAGACAAAGTGTGCTACTAAAAGTGCTCTGAAGAACAAGGAAGCTAGAAAAAGGTACAGAGAAGGGAGGGGAGTGAGTCTTGGCCACTGGCTACAACAGACACAGACATAGACACACACAATGCTTCCCCCACCTAGTCCAGCTGGTGGCCTCCAGCTCTTTCTGCTGGAGCCCCCGTGCCTGTCTCCTGCGCTCTCCACTCTCCTAGTTTTTCACTCCATTCAAAGCCCAGCAAGACTCAGAATGTCTCCAATGTCCATACAGATGAGCTCATGTAACACCCTAACTTTCTATCTTCATTGCCTGCAGTAACCTCACATCTGTACTCCACATCACCATGCACAGCCACGTCCTGGACCCTGTCAGCACGCTGGACATGAGTCCCCACTCATGGGCAGCCTGCTGATCCTTCCAGCTGTCTGACTTCCTCGGTCCCATCCCACTTCTTCCACAACTCCACTAAGTCCTCTAGACAGTTGAGTAACCCCCTTTCCTTCCAAACCAAGCCATCTTTGTCTTTTCTCCCTTTTCTATCTCAATGTCCCATTATTTGAGTCCCTTTTTGCCTTGATCCTCTTGCCCTGCCTCCTTGTACCTTTGCAGCGTTTGCCCTGTTAAACTAAAACAATCTACTTGTTACTAGCCATCGCTCTGTGATTACTGTACTGCAAGGCCACCACCTAGTGGGCAGAGGGGAAAATATATCATACAACTTCGTAGCTTTCAAATCTGGGTTTATCTGACCAATTCAAAATGTCATATAGGCTGGGTGCAGTGGCTCATGCCTGTAATCTTAGCACTTTGGGAGGCTTAGGTGGGAGGATTGTTTGCTCATGCCAGAATCTTTAGGAAATCCAGCTAGACCAAAAAAATTCAATAGGTTCTGCCACACTGGTCTCTTGCTAAGATCAGCATTAGCAGATACATATGAATAATGTACATTAGGGTATTTAATGTAAACAGATAGGCCTACCTTTGGCCTAAAGTATTGGAGAGCAAGTCAGACACAGAAAGATAAATACCACCGTGTTCTCACTCATATATAGGAGCTAAAAAAAGATGAGGTCATGGCAGGAGAGTAGAACTGTGGTCATTAGAGGCTGAGAAGGAGAAGGGGAGAGGTTGGTTAAAAGATACAAAATTACAGCTAGATAGGAGGAATAAGTTCTACTGTCCCACGGGACTCTAGGGTAAATGTAGTTAATAATAATAAATTGTATATTTTCAAAAAACTAGGAGAGGATTTTGAATGTCCCACACATAAAGAAATGATAAATGTTTGAGGTGATGGATATGCTGATTACCTGATTTCATCATTACATGTCGCATATATATGGAACCAAAATATTACTCCATTCCATAAATATGCACAATTATTACATGTCAACTAAAAATAAAAGGAAAAAATTAAACTGTAATATAAATTACAGTTAGCAAATGCAGTTATCAGCTTTTCGAAGCTGAAAATTATGGTCCACATTTGAACCATAGTTTTAACAAACCCAGAATGCAGAGACAAAACGGAAAGACTTAAGGGGGAAGTATTAAAATGCCAGAAGAGGCACTGCTAATCCTCCTACAATATAAAGTATGTCTTTATCTGCCCTTCTAATTTCTTTCTGATTGATGCCCTGACAACCCATGCATGCAGGTTCTGCATATATTTTACGCACTGATTAATGCTCTTTATAATATACATGTATAGCAGCTAACAAAAGTGAGGGAAAACGAGAAAAATGCAGGTTAAATAACCAATCTTACCTCCCAGGCTCATCATCTGAGCACATTCCAAGCACCTGTCATTATGCCTGCTCTGGGGTATGCATTGTGTAGAGGGTCATGAGAGTCAGTACTACCCCGATGCACTGTGAAGGTAAGAGCGTGCTGCATAGCTGTCTTGGTTCCTTTCCCAATTATGCCAGGAAAGAAACAGTGACAGCCTTAGCTCTTTGCTTCTGGCTCTAGACAATGGTAATTAGAATGTTAACCTTCTGCTAATTTGTTATGTGCAATGTTCCTCCTTGGAAAATTATACTCAAAGAAAACTGAGCAGAAATTCTTCCACAGAACCCAGACTAAATTATTGGTAGCTATATTAAGAACCAGAGGGACCCATTATTATAAGCTATTTATAGTTAATGAACTCTATAAAAACCTTTTCCTCACTGAGGCGGCTTTTGACATGGCATTCAACATTCCATTTTCCAACTGCAGACTTGCTTTAAAAAGAATTATTCATATAACATAATCTAGGGTAGGAAATTCTATCAGACCATTTCTCAACCTCTTGAAAATAAATCTCAAAAAAAATGATACAGGAATAGGAATTAACAATTGCCAAGTAACTCCCCTCCTGTCCAATTCTCAAGAAACACCCATTTCCAAGGAGCCTTATAATTTGTATATTGATTTCATACTATGCAATTCCATCTTAATTCCTAGAATTTCTACATTATAATTTCTGCACTTAAAAGAAAGCCTGAACTCTTTATCAAAATTAACATTTATTTGGCCTAGAAATCAACACAGTCAAGTCAACATTTAGTGGCTACCATTCTATAGTTTAATATGACAAAGACATACTGTTCTTCATCACTCCTTCAGGAAGAGCAAACAATGTTAGCACATGCAGTCAATGCTGAGATTATTTAATGATGAATCTGAATTTTTGTTTGTAAAACTTACATATAAAATAAAGCTTTGTTAGATAGCTTAGTATAAAACCTACTAACTTTTCTGGCAACTACCAAAAGTTCACTAAATCCTAAATAATTCAACTCTAAACCAATTTGACAGAAAAGAAATCTAGCGTATACCAGAAATGAAGCAAACTGCTAGTAGTCTTACACGTGAGGAGAAGATTACCTGGCAATGTCTGGGTGTGAATCTATCAGAGTGCTGACAAATCGAAAGAACAGAGAGCCCTTCCATTTCACAAATTCTTCCTGCACAGAGAGAAACCGGCATATTTCAGGATGTGTGTTAATGTACAAGCTTCACCGTACACAGTCACTCAGCCACCTGTGGATGCTCTCTAGTGATACCACCAGAGATCTACCGTCAGCCCCTGGATCTGTCGCTGGTGCACTGGTTCAGAGCATTGGCTCTCACGTCCTGGCCATCACGAGAGCGTGTACCACTTGTTAGTTACAGAGACATGGAGGAGGATGTGCATAGAACACATCGGACCTTCTACCATATTAGCAAATGACTCAAAGCACATGGCTTTAGAGGGAGAGAGCCACTGGTGCTTCCATAAGGTACGTGATTCATGAAAAGATGAGTGTATGAAACATACCAAGACAGACATACAACTTAAGTATCTTCTCTTTAAAAATCAAATATTATTTTCTCCTCATTACAGGCCAAACATATGCTTTCAGTGTATCTAAAAGTATCTAATGCTCTGTAGAGCTCTACAGTTCCCTAAGCTCTCACGCCCTGAGACATCTCAGTGGACTCTCAGAGCAACACCATGACCTAGCCCAGCGTAAACACTAGCACCTCCACTTCACAAATGAAGAAGTGACATCTGAGAAATGTGGGCTTGTTCAAGGTCAAGGAGAGTAACAGAAATGGAACTAGAACTAATTGTCTACTGAGTGTGCTTTTCTCCACATGACATTTATCTGCAAAGATGAAACTTCACACTGCTTGATAGGATATATGAACAAACACCTAAAATGAATATTTATAAGTAATGATCTGTTTAAAAGGCTGTACTAAACATTAGAAGAGTTATATTCTTAAATCAGAGATGAGACTAATTATTTTTGGATTCTATTACACTACAAAGCAAGCACATTTCCTATGCTACTCAAATATTCCCTAAACCAGAAGCAATGGTGGAGGGGAGGAAGGATCTAATCCTCATACGAACCTGCAAGAGATTGGTAAGCAAGATGAGTGTCTGCTTTCGGATGAACGGATCCGAATCCTTCAGACACATGGAGATGTTGGGAATGTACTTGTCCACCACTACAGTGTAGCGGATGCAAAGATCGCACATCACCACGATGACATTGTTGCGGACAGCCACATCTTCACACACCTCGAGCTCTCGCACGAGAGTTGGGATGCTCTTCTTTGCAAGATCCTCATGCTGTAAGCACAGCTTACCTGGCACAGAAGTGAGGAAGATGTCTTGTTTCTATTCTATCCTAATTTCATGACTACATTTTCTCTAGAGAAATCTTACTATGAATTTTAGTTCGTCAAAGTTAAAACATCATGCCCACAATCACAAATAACAAAAAACTAAAGGCAGACAGACTCACCCTAAATATTAGAAAGTTCAAAATACCTTTAGGAAAAATAAACTCCCACAAGGTTTCATGAGATATACACTATGGGACGTTCCTTTACACTAATAAAATCATCTTCCTTTTAAACTTAATGTTTGAATTTTATAGTTACCTACGTACCTGGAAAATGACCAACAATTCCTAATAGATGTCACATTTTACTTTTGATTATACACGTACTCTACAGAAGCTAAATACCTTGTATGAATTTGAAATTTGAGCTATGGAAGTAGGAAAGAATGCTCATATCATATATTTTATTTCTTATGGATAGTTAGGAGGGCTGCTGAGTTTTATTTGTATATTTGCTTTGTGGCCTGGAGAATGTTTTGTTCTTATTTGCAGTCTTAGGTATTTGAAAAATAACCAGTATTACCAAAAACTGTTCTCATATATATATATATATATATATATATATATATCTATCTTTTTTTTTTTTTTTTTTTAAGACAGGGTCTCACTCTGTCACCCAGGCTAGAGTGCAGTAGCATCATCATAGCTCACTGCAATCTCAAACTCCTGGGCTCCAGCAATCATCTAGACTCAGTCTCCCCAGTAGCTAGGACTACAGGTGCATGTCACCATGCCTGGCTAATTTTTCTATTTCTTTCTTTCTTTTTTTTGTAGAGATGGGGTCTTGCTCGTGCTCAGGCTGGTTTCAAACTCCCAGCCTCAAGCAATCCTCCCACTTTGGCCTCCCAAAGTGCTAGCATTATAGGTATGAGCCACCATGCCCAGCCCCAAAAATGTTCATAAATCTTATCTAGCATAAAATATGCAATCACACTGAGGAAAAAAAATTAAATTATAGCACCTAGAGGTCAGTGTTTTAAAGATTAACAATAATTTGAGTTCATGGAGAAAAACTGCTAATAGTTCATCTACCAGTTCTGAGAAGTATTTTAAAAAAACCCATCTCCTTTATAGACTGAACTTCAAATTTATTTTTCCATTCCCAGAAGTCAGTGCAGTGCCAGGCATACAGTTCTTGATGAATAGACTTCAGTGCTACATTATGAGTATAAAAAAATTATAGGAACATTAAAGGTAAGTGAAGGTATTGAAAAAAATTATAAGAATAAGTAAAATTGTAATAAATTCACACAATCCTACTAAAAAAAATAAAGCTCCCTATAGAGAGTGTTCTGAGTCTTATACTCTCGGGTAGTTTTCAACCCGAGGACTCCTATGATTAGGTATAGTGTGAGCCATGGTATCTGTCAGTTTCCTAGGCTTTATTGTTTGAGCTCATCATATATCTACAGCTCTGTTATGCCTGCAGAGCTGGGTGCTCCTATTGGAATTACCTCCCCAGATCACAAGAGCTAGAGTAAACATACACTCAGCAGCACACAGCACACTACCATGGCTGGGCTTTTTATAAGACAAAAGCTACACACAGAACTTGACTGCACAAGCCCCGTTTCCCCATGTGGTTTTCTTACCCAAGGTAATGATGGCGTGCGCTCTAATAACAGAAGGCATGACAGAGCCTCTGACCTGGGAGGGTGCATGGCAGGCTGGGGCATCGTCACTGCTACCTTGAGACGATGGTACTACAGGGAAGGGAGAAAGGATTACTGACAGAATCTCAGCAGTTAACTCAGCCTTAACACAGCATGGTGCAGAGTACGATTTCAAGTGCCTTACAGTGATCCGCATCAGCAGAAGCAGCCAAAATGGACTGAATCAGAAGGAAGACTCGCTTCTCCACTCTGGCTGGACATAGTTGGGCTATATCTCCTAAGGTAAAAATGTACTTCACCTACAAAGAGAATTGGTTTTACAGTAAAAATAAGGCAAAAGAAAAGTTAACTCTAGCTAGATTAGGACATGTCCATGAGTCCTTTACCCCTCAATTTAAAAAAATTTTACTATTTTTTGTTCTATAAAAATACATGACCGTTGTAAAAATTTTTCATGTATAACTTTTCTTCAAAGTATTTCTATAGTCAGATGGCTTTATGTTTGCTTTTCTTATACACTTACTAATCATGCTATTTTGAAGTCTGCAATTATTACTTTGAATAGCAGGCACCCTTTCATGCCAATTTAATGGCTACATACACATGCCATTTAAAAACCATGGATATCATTATAATTTATTTCACTATTCCACTATTAATGAACACAAGTTGTTTGAAACTTTGCAAATGTTTACAGGAGCTCTGGTAAGCATCTGTGTACCACTGGATACTGCTCTATTTCCTTAAAAGTAAAATCCAGGGTTAAAGAGTATATAAGTCTGTTTTACATCTTAAAATATATTTCCAAATTGTCCTCCAGAATGGTTTACTATTTAGACTCCTATGCTTTCTCGCAGCTGCCATTACTGTGTACTAATGACATTCAGTTTAACAGTTAAGTAATATTGTTCTTTTTTCTTTACCTCCAAAATGGAAGGGCGATACTGAATAGTAAAATGTCAAGTAAACGCTTATTGTAGGATAAGAAAGACAATAATAGATGTGGGTTTAAAAAACCTTGAACATACTGTATCTCTTAATAGATTAAAGAAATACTTAAATCCTATGTAAAGATGCATGAATTAAACAATATATATAGGGCCAAACTTCTCTGTATATATTTTGATTGAAGAGTAGCTTCTGGTGACATATTTAATAGTTGAAAAACTCACTGACCCTGATAAGCATTTGTCTTAATGTGGGCAGCGACCCTGCCCAAAGAAATTAAAAGAGCCAAGCCCACATCACATATCATGGCCACCTTACCTGAAGTGTCCAGGTTCCCATAATGAGACTTTTTATTAAAGGATGTGTGCACAGTAGTACCCCAGTGCTTTCCCTTTCAACAAATCTAAACTTGGTCTGTGATTACCAGAACTACAAGAGCTAGGCGGGCAATGCAGGAACTGAACACAGAAAAGAGGTGCTCTGCTAATTTAAACAGCCAAGAAAAATGGCCAGTTTTGGTTAAACGATGTCCTATTCTGCAGGATATCAAAAAGCAGATCATTATGTCCTTTACTGGACAGTGTCAGGTGTTGGAATCAGAACTGTCATAACACATTTCATCAACAGTCAGCCACTGAGAACAGCCAGCTGGCTCAACATGTCCTGGCTCACAGGACTCTCTTACACAGTTTAGAAACAGTGTCTAAAGCAGGGGTGCCATGTAATACGATCTTGCTGCTCCAGAGCACTGTGTTTTGTTTTGTTTTTTTTTTTTGAGACAGAGTCTCTCTCTGTTGCCCAGGCTAGAGTGAGTGCCGTGGCGTCAGCCTAGCTCACAGCAACCTCAAATTCCTGAGCTCAAGGGATCCTCCTGTCTCAGCCTCCAGAGTAGCTGGGACTACAGGCATGCACCACCATGCCCGGCTAATTTTTTCTATATATATATTTTAGCTGTCCATATAATTTCTTTCTATTTTTAGTAGAGATGGGGTCTTGCTCTTGCTCAGGCTGGTCTCGAACTCCTGAGCTCAAACGATCCGCCCACCTCGGCCTCCCAGAGTGCTAGGATTACAGGCGTGAGCCACCGCGCCCGGCCCAGAGAACTGTGTTTTGAATTGTCAAACTTCTCATTTTATTTTAGACATCACTTTGCAACTGCTTAGCACTATTCCTCAGTTCTACAGTCTGACGTTCAAACAGCTCAGAAGACATGTTATAATTTTTTTAAAAACTCAAACAAATCAAAAAATAAAGCATACATTCACTTTATTATTTTCTTACCTTATTATTTCTAAGCTTAACTCTACTGAGCTTACAATACATATTGTATTTTCCTTATTGGAATCAGGTTTCATCCAAGATCTAATGGATGATGTGTTTACCATCAAGTTTTCCCCCAGAGAATAAGTATATAAGAAAAACATAAATAGGTTAACAAGAAAAAAAATTCTTCTAAAAAGAGAGTAAGCTCTAGGACAGGAGGGCTCTTTTCTTGTTAATAGCACTTAAGGTACACATTACAAAATCATCTTTAGTAACACCTCGCTGTCATAAGGAAGAGAAAAGAATGGTTAGCAAAAGCAGCTCCTTACCAGCAGGTCTTCCTCCAGGTTTCCTGCTCCACCTTCCTTCAGAACGATGTTGGCCAGGCGATGCTCACAGGTAGAGAGCACATCCCCACACACCTGCTTCAGTAGCTCCTACGGCAAGTCAAAAGTCATCTCTGAAGGGTCTCACGTCTCCCAGATGACCCATAAGACACATTCGCAGAAGAAACTCTACAATTTTCAAGTGGATATGCCATAAGACCTGCTTTTGTGTCTTTCCTCTTTCTAACAATTTGTCCAAAACCACAAGGACACACTTTTGGCAGTCTGGCCGTGAGAACTGGCTAAGCAGAATTTGCAAAGAACAGTGTTTATATCATCTTTCCTTCTGTGTTTGCCCTACACGGGCAAAAGGTAAGTATTTAGGAAGACCTAGCATCCTACTTTATAAGAGATCTGTAACAGCAATGCTCCTCCAACAACAGAGAAAACAGTTGTCGTTCTTCTGGCATATGCAGGTGGTGAATTAATTACTGGAATAAACAATTTATTTATTTATTTATTTTTTTTTTTTGAGACAGAGTCTCACTCTGTTGCCCGGGCTAGAGTGAGTGCCGTGGCGTCAGCCTAGCTCACAGCAACCTCAAACTCCTGGGCTTAAGCGATCCTACTGCCTCAGCCTCCCGAGTAGCTGGGACTACAGGCATGCGCCACCATGCCCGGCTAATTTTTTGTATATGTATATTTTAGTTGTCCATATAATTTCTTTCTATTTTTAGTAGAGACGGGGGTCTCGCTCTTGCTCAGGCTGGTCTCGAACTCCTGACCTTGAGCGATCCACCCGCCTCGGCCTCCCAGAGTGCTAGGATTACAGGCGTGAGCCACCGCGCCCGGCCAACAATTTATTTTTAAAAGACATAAAATAAAAAGAACAGTTGTTATTCTTCTGACATTTCTTCATTAGGGACAAGTTTTCAGTGTTGCTGACTGGTCACATTAACTTCAAGGGGTCACCTCTAGTGCACAACATCTAACTGCACCTAGATGTCAAGGGAGATAGCTCCTGACCACATTCTAGAATGCTAAGACTTCATTTTCTGTAGAAGGTAGTTTCAAAATACTTGGGTTGAGCTAAGGGCCTCCACTCCATTCCTTCCATGTTCCCCTACGCCTACTTTCATCTCAGGAATGATGACAGTACACTGAAATTGTTTCTTTGCGTGCATGCCTCCCTGCTACACGGCAAGTGCCCTAGGAAGGGCCCTGTGTGAACCACCATCCAGGGCCCAGCAGCACCATCATGACATGATGCCCAAGAGTGTTGGCCAAACTGCTGGCAAACCGGTATTATGAGAAAAATGTTTTTAGTCTGACCTGGCCCAACATGTTTAAAACTACTGTCTTTATTACTTTTAAAAGAACTGTTGCACTTAAGATTTTAATAGACTTCACAATTTGGGCCATGATGTTTGCCAGGAGAGCTTCCAAAATCCATATGCTTTATCTCGATGAGAAAAAGGCCAATGTATGTGAGACCTCAAGACTAGAACTTGGGACAGAATCCAGGAAAGCCGTCAAGGCCATCCAATCCTGGATTCTCTCCACATAGCAGCTCATGCCAAGGTGTTGTCTGACTTCTCGTGAATGCCTCTGATGACTAGGGACAGGTTCTCAGGCAAGCTCCTCCATGGTAGACAGACCACAGTTAAGTTTTTTCTTCAGTTGGCCAAAATTTATCCCCTTGCAATTTCTACCTATTGGTCCAAACTGGTCCTTAGAAATGCCAAATAAATCCAATTCTTTTATACATAAGTCTTTCATATATTTGGATTTAGTTAGGCAGCCTATCCCACATAATTCCTCCTTTCCCTATGCTAAACACTCCAGGTCTGTCAGCTATTCCTTATACGACTTGCTTTGTAATCCCCTCACCTAATTCCTCTCCTCTAGTTACACTGAATTTTATCAACATTTCTCTGAAAAGTCACTGATATTGAATTACAGAGTGTGTCATGTTACATTTAACCAGGACAAAGAGCAGGACCATTACTCCTCTTATTCTACACACTATTCCTATTAATACAGTCCAAGATCTCATTGACATTTTAATGATAGCCACAAAACACTATTAACTCGTACTGAGCTTACAGATAACACAAATGCCCAAAGACCCAAGTCCTCTCATATATAGTACACTGCTGCTGAGCTGCATCTTGATCATCTATTCTTTGGATAATTTGTTCTCAGTAAAATAAAGAATGTTCATTTACAAAGAAAAGAAAAAGAGAAGTGTGTTTAGGGGAAACAGGTCCTATGGGTTTAAAATACCCTAAGAATCCAGGAAAATATCAGGGTCTTATTCCTTCATTGACCACTAAGGGAGGTGATGTCAGCAAAGCTAAAACTGTGGCCATTTTTCTAACAGTAGTAAGTGCTATCCCTGATCTAGCTCTCAGTTTCTAAATCTGAAGACAACTCTTGCTTTCTTCACAGGCTCTGACAACAATATAGCCTCTGTCCTAATGACTATAGGCCATTAGCAAGCAGCAAAGGACTTCTTATGGCCCTGACTTCCCAACATACAGATAATTCTTTTGCCAGCCAGTGCTGGTGAAAGAACATTTGGAAGGAATCAGAGAACTTAGTTCTAGCCCGAGCTCTGCCATTAGCAAGCTGTGTGCCACAAACTTTGCAGGGTTGCAGTTTCATAATCTGCCATATAAATTTTCCCCACTTTTTTCCCTATATCATTTCCTCTTCATTCTTACTGGACTTACTAGAGTATCAGCTTTCTTTTTTTCACTATTTGATATTCAAATATCCTCCTACTTAGGTCATGTTTCTTATTTAAAAGCTTTTCATATAATTTCTTGGGTCTTGAGATAAAGTATTAGAAAAATCAAATAATGCAAGTATCCCTTTCACCAATATAAGTGATGAAAGGTAGATACCTAGAAAACAGCAGACAACATTTACATAGGAAATAGCTCAGTAATTTTTTGCTAAGTGAATTCCAACCTGTCTCCAGTCTCCAGCAAAAATGTTGCAATACATTGTTTTATTAGACCTGTTATAGTAAGTAGAAAATGTAACATACCAAAGCAGGACTTTATCTAATGAATTTATGTAAGAAAAGGAAGCATAGGAAGGTAGCTAGGCAGCTTAGATGAAGCAATCATTTTTTTTCCTGGAAAACCTAAATATATTTCAGCAATTATTTAAATTAATTTTTGATTTCTATAATCATTATTAACCTCCAGCCCTGAATTTTTTCATTATGATTAGCACTAAGAGTATATCTCATGACAAAAACAGAATACATGGTAATAAAATTATTTCTTAGAGATATCGATATGGATACCTTTTAGAGAGTCAAAGTAACTCTCTACTTCACAGAAATCCCTGATTTGGCTTTGTGTTTATGCCTATATAAAAACATTAGTTGTAGGCTGTGGGCACTTTTGGGACATGATACTAGCAAGAGATATTTGAGAAATGTAACTTCATAGTATCAGGACAGGCATTTTCCAGAATTATGACTCATCAACAGATCAGAAACCTGGACTGGAGGGAACTCCCTGATTACGAGGAAAATTGTCCACTAAGTGTTCTTGGAACGAGGGTGGCAATGAAGGAGAAGGATGTCCAAAGGTATCATAAGCATCTGGGCTACAACTTATTGAAAGATAACCTTGCGGAATGCTCACCAGGAAATGAGTGTCAATCAGCAGGCATGCCTTACTAACCTGGAACCAGGGTGGTGACTACTTCAGGGACCATGTGCCTTTGGCAGCCAGATCTTCTTGGGGAATGTCAAGAGCTAGTCACATAGCATTGCCTTGTTATAGCAATAGCCACTGGGGACTACACATCCTTACAGGTCCTCTGTCTACAGAGAACACTCCTCAAACTTTGAAACAGAATAACATGTCTTAAGTACACATAAGTCAGAAAGATATCAAGCAGAGTCTGTGGCCATACCTCTTCCTCCACTGCTGTCTCTGCAGATGCTCTACAAAGCCTTTGCAGGGTATCAACGGCCGAACTGATCAACTCTAGAGACCAGTGAAATCCATTCAGCTTACACTTGATAACACCTAAGAAAGAAGTCAAAACCTTTGAAGTGTTACTTAAACAAATTTATATATATAAATGTAAAAAACTGAAATGAATGAATGACAATGCCTCTTCAAGGAAGATTCTCCACTAGACACTCACCAGTCACTTTGTCCCGCGTACTCTTAGGAAGATGCTTCGCAATATGCCCAATAACACACAGAATATGTCCTAAGGTGTCTGAATTAGGGTTCTGCTGACTAGAGAAAAGGCAGGAGAAATATTAAGAGAGAACCAAATTAAACTTTGTTACCAAAAAAATGCCTTTTGTTCAGGATTATTAATACTGGAAGAATTAGGGAAGGGAACATGCTTTAGGAGTCAACCTGTGGGAATATCAAGGCACTTAATGTACTTGGACAAAGAGTAAACTGCCAGCTTAAAAGTGATCCTTAGTTTTTTTTCTTTCTTCTTCTTTTTTTTTTTAAAAAAAGATAGGGTCTTATTGTCACCCAGGCTGGAGGGCAATGGAATGATCATAGTTCACTGTAACCTTGAACTCCTGGGCATAAGCAAGCCTTCCACCTCAGTCTCCCAAGTCACTGAGACAACAGGCGTGGGCTACCACACCTGGGTAACTCTTTTATTTTTTGTAGAGACAGGGTCTTGCTATGTTGCCCAGGCTAGTCTCAAATTCCTGGCCTCAGGTGATCCTCCGGCCTTGGCCTTTCAAAGTGCTGGGATTGGCCGAGCGCGGTGGCTCACGCCTGTAATCCTAGCACTCTGGGAGGCCGAGGCGGGTGGATAGCTTGAGGTCAGGAGTTCGAGACCAGCCTGAGCAAGAGCGAGACCCCGTCTCTACTAAAAATAGAAAGAAATTATCTGGCCAACTAAAATATATATAGAAAAAATTAGCCGGGCATGGTGGCACATGCCTGTAGTCCCAGCTACCTGGGAGGCTGAGGCAGGAGGATCGCTTAAGCCCAGGAGTTTGAGGTTGCTGTGAGCTAGGCTGACACCACGGCACTCACTCGAGCCCGGGCAACAGAGCGAGACTCTGTCTCAAAAAAAAAAAAAAAAAACAAAAAAAAACCAAAGTGCTGGGATTATAGGCATGAGCCATCATGTGGGCCCTGATTTTTATTTTTCATGTTTGTTTTTATGCCATGTGTTAAAGAAAAAAAATCTCAGTATACAAATAACTATGAAACAGGCTGATTCCTTAAGACATGAGCTTTGTTTCCAAGAATCTTGAGTGTCCATCAGTGGCTAAATTATAAGCATACATACCTGCTGATTTTCTCCCAGGACTCTATTATTTTGGTGTAGTCGAGCTTCGGTGATGAGCAAGCAATCTTGGAGAGCAGCATCCAGGCTGGTGCAGAATGTCCCATGCCAGTGTGAGATATCACATTGCTTATAAAAGTGGGTGAGAATTTATCTTTCTTGGACCAGATATGAAAAGCCTTATTTAGATAGCGGCTAGAAAAAAAGATGGAAGGTAGAACTGTCACTATAAATACATAAGACTATTCAGGTCAGCCTCTCACAGAAAGGGCATCAATTTCTACGGCCCCAGGAATCCTCTGGCATGTGACACTACTCTGGCACAGGTTCCTAGCACATGGCTCATCTGATGCCAACTAGACATCGCTTTAATTTTTATTATAGAATAAGTTTTATTTATTTTTCCCCTCATAAAATATTTATTTTTTTAAAGGAAACAATAAAATCCCACAATTCATTTGAGATCTTTCCTATCCTCATCTCTTACAAAATTTCTATGCAAACATATGGGATAGGTTACCAATAACAGATACACACAGAGTTTACAGGGTTATAGTGACAAAAAAATGGACACACTGTCCTTTTCTCGATGGAAGAAATGACATCGTAGCACTTAAATACAGCAATATTAAGTGAGCCAAAATTTACAATAGCCTACTAGTACCACTCAAAAATAGATATTTCAAACCTTTTTAAAATAAAATAAAAAATGCTTCTGATGTACTAAAGTGTTTGTGTTATGTTCCTGTTGTTTTTAAACCATCTCTCATTTTACTTCGTCCCATAGCACTGAATGAGATCATACAACTTACGAGACAATGCCATATTATGTATTTAAACGAAGACAAAAACATACTTCTTCCCCAATTAATTTTTCCTAGACTTCTGGGAAAGCATGCAGGTGCATACACATACAGATCAGTAAGACTTTCTCATTACATTTTTTTAAAAAGGGAAATTCTCAAAGCATGGAGAACAAGTCAACTATAACAAAATAAACACATCCACGTACCACAATAAGCATATGCATATAAATGGTTTTGTTAATGTATCCGCTATTGATTTAAAAAAAACAACCATATACGTCAAGAGTTTTACTGCAGTTAGCTCACTTGATTATGTATGATTTATGTCCAAATACCACAAGACTCGTGCAATCAACAAATATTTTTACATTTATTTAAAAAGAATAGCACGAAATTTTATGTGAAGTTTGTTACATGAAGCCAACAGATTGAGGAAAAAATTCTCTGAACTTCCAGCTTTTAAATCTCAAATCTGGCTTCTCTCTGGCAACTCACACCCATCCATGTCAACTGAGCAGTTCCCAGAAGGCCTCCCAACCTAATCCTCAAACAGCCCCACTGTGGGCCCCGGCCCTTCCCTACCTAGTCAGGTGGCCGTTCAACAAACACTAACCAACCTCCATCCTAACATCAGAGCCCAGGGCCACTCTTCAGTCCCCATTTTAAGTGCCCTCTACTAGAGGTTACTGACAACTTCCTTTGCTCTTAGACTCCGGTCTACCAGTTTCCCTTCACTAATCCCTTTCTTCTTCTAAGCACATTAATTGCTGATTTTGAAAAGCTCTATTCTTAGTCCTCTGCTCTCATCTACAACCTAACTCTGGGTGACCTCATTCATTACCAAGAGCTCCTCACTCAGATTAGATGGAGTACACCAAATCAAAGCTGACTTTCCATCTCCAGCACTGCTTCTATACCGCCCCAGCCCCGCCAGACCTCTGCTTTCCATACCTCGGTCAATGGCAACAGAACCAGTCATTTTCCTTAGACTTCATGGAGCCTTCTGGCTGCTATGCTTTTGCACTGCCACAAGCCTTCACTAATTCCTACACATTCCTCAATATTCAGCTCATGCCACCACTTCTGGGAAGCCATCCTAAGCTAAAAGAAAGAAGAAGAAATAGGCCGGGCGCGGTGGCTCACGCCTGTAATCCTAGCACTCTGGGAGGCCGAGGTGGGCGGATCGTTTGAGCTCAGGAGTTCGAGACCAGCCTGAGCAAGAGCGAGACCCCATCTCTACTAAAAAAAAAAATAGAAAGAATTATATGGACAGCTAAAAATATATATAGAAAAAATTAGCCGGGCATGGTGGTGCATGCCTGTAGTCCCAGCTACTCGGGAGGCTGAGACAGGAGGATCGCTTGAGCTCAGGAGTTTGAGGTTGCTGTGAGCTAGGCTAACGCCACGGCACTCACTCTAGCCTGGGCAACAGAGTGAGACTCTGTCTCAAAAAAAAAAAAAAAAAAAAAAAAAAGAAGAAGAAATAAAGAAGAAAGAAGAACACAAGGAAGAGGAAAATGAAGAAGAAACAAAAAAGAGGAGAAGGGAAGGAAGAGCAACAAAAGGAAGAGGAAGAAGAAGAAATAATCACCAAAATGTTACGCAACTTTCCTCTGTGTTCCTGTAACTCACTTTCTACTAAAATTGTGGCTTTATTTTGTATCTTTCCATTAGGCTTGAGAGCAATCTGAGTAGAGTAAGTGTGCTGAATTCTGTGAATCTCCAGCACTGAGAACAGCACCTGGAAAATGAGGTCCTCAAAATGTTTGTTCAATTGAATAAATTAACCATTTCCTTTTCTTTCTTTTTTTGAGACAGAATCTTGCTCTGTTGCCCATGCCATGGCGTCAGCCTAGCTCACAGCAACCTCAAACTCCTGGGCTCAAGCGATCCTCCTGCCTCAGCCTCCCGAGTAGCTGGGACTACAGGTGTGCACCACCATGCCGGCTACTTTTCTTTATTTTTAGATGCCTGGCTAATTTCTTTCTATTTTTAGTAGAGACAGGGTCTTGCTCTTGCTGAGGTTGGTTTCCAACTCCTGACCTCAAGCGATCCACCTGCCTCAGCCTCCCAGAGTGCTAGGATTACAGGTGTAAGCCACCACGCCTGGCCCCATTTCCTTTTCTATTTCCTCCAACCCTCAAGCCCACCCTTCACCAACTCTACCACTTCCTGCTGTTAAGCTGCTCTGAAGATACGCCCCTCTCTCCATGCCCACTGCCTTCGCCTCAGAGGCCCTCATTACCTCTGACTTAGCTCACTTACACAGTGGTCTTTTTACTCAGACTCCGGTTCTGTCTTTTTGGTCACCAAACACAAGTCCATTCTCTATCCTGTACTCCTCCCTCACTGTAAATTCATCACCCCCCTGGCCCGTTTTCAGCGTGCTTAATCACAACCGTCCAGTGTCAGCTCAGGCCCAGCCCAATGCACCTGCCAGCCACGCTGGAGCCCAGCAGAGCCTGGAACAGCACGCGGTGCTCTGTGCGCCCAGGCTGTCTTTTCCACAGGGTGCCCTTTTGCTTTTAAGATTCAACTCAAAGGTCACCTATTCTGTGAAGCACTCTCTCTCTGCAAACATTTCTTGATATTCTTACAATACTTTATTAAAGAACTTAACAAACATTTTGTTTATAAATATTTATAGAATTCTTTATGCCACCAACCCTACTGTTCCCAATAATCCCTTTTAAAAAAAATCGATTCCCTAGCTCAGTGGCTCTCATACTTTTTCATCTCAGGACTACTTTAAACTATTAAAAATTATTGACCACCCCAAAGAATTTTTCTTTATGTGGGTTATATCTATCAATATTTACCATGTTGGAAATTAAAACTGAGAAATTTAAAACTATTTGTCAATTATTTCATTTAAAAATAATAAACCTATCAAGTTAACATAACATTATTTTACAAATAAATAACTAATTTTCCAAAACAAAATAAATGTAGAGAGAAGAGTGTTACTGTTTTGACTTCTGTTAAATCTCTTTACAGTACAGCTTAAACAGAAGACAGGTGGATTCTCATATCTGCTTCTGCACTCTATCTGCTTCAATACTGTCATACAGCTTCTGGAAGACTCCTCTATGCTACTATGAAAGAAAAATAGTCAAAAATGGCAAATAGCTTTTGAGTATTAAAATAAACCAGTCAGACCTCACAAATCCAGCACACCTTGAGAATCCCTGCCCCAGTGTCCTACAATGGCAATTCCAGAACGTCTTTACATGCTGGGCCCCAACTCTGCCCTCTCCTTTGTAACTCTGGGCAAATGACTCTGATTACTACTTCCCCAAAGAAAGAAAGGCTAGCAAGCTCTGGTGTTCATGTATTTCCTCTTTGGTACTTCTCTTTCCCTATTGGCCTTTTGGTTCCTTTAATCTCTAAGTTTCCTTCTCCTACTTTGTAAAAAAATGTATCCCTTTGTATACTGTTCTTTTTCCAGAAATTCCTTCACTAAGTATCACCCATCTTTCATTCATCTTTAATAGTTTCTATTCCTTTTCCCCTCTGACCTCCAACATACACAGGTGGCTTCCCCTATTTTAAAATGAAAACAAAGCCTGTGGTGCATGCGGTGACACACCTTAATTGTAAGGTACGCCTCAGTCCTAGATGTTAAAACATGTTACAGATGTGAGGAAATACAGTAACACGGATCAGGAGAGTCAGGCAAGACTTCTGGAGAGAAGGGAAGGAAATCCACAAGGACAAGTAAAAGCAAACAAAGGAGGGGAGCTGGGAAGGACATTTCCTGGAGAGAGCACCACGCCTAAGGCAGGGATTGCCAGAGTGCCCAAGAGGGTGGGCAGGCAAGGACAGAACCATGTGGGGTATACCAGACAAACGATGGAGTGACACAACGGAGAGCTCCTGACAAAGCTCATCCTGGAGGTGACTAGCAGCCACTGAAGAACTCATGTGCACAGAAAGGTCACTCTGGGCTGACGGAAGGTGGACTGGAGCAAGGAGAGCCTGCTAGGAGGGCTCAGGGGAGAAAGGAGGGAATGGTAAAGAGTCTTGTCTTTTCCTTGAGACCATACATTGCTAGATTGCCTTCAAACAGGTCTTGACAATTTACACTCTAGCCAAGTGTGTAAAATGTCCACTTTCTCAAATTCTCAACAATATTTGATTAAAGTATAAATTGTTGAGCTTTACATTTTGACTAGTTTAAATTTGTTTTGGTTTGAATTCCTCTGACTGTTGGAGAAGTTTAATATCAGATTCAATATCTGTTTCTCTGTTTATTGCTCATTTCTTTTTCAACTTTTGTGAATTGCTTTTTCATGTAATACATTTTTGTATTAAAGAGGTCTTTTCTTTACTAATTTATAAGAGTTGTTAGTAAATAAAGAACATCATCCTTTGTCATGTGATAGTCTTCCCAGTTTGTCCTTGGCGTTTTAATTTTATTTATGGTGGTGTCTTAAGTCTGTTTTATGCTGCTCTTAAAAGAATACCTGAGACAGGCTAATTTATAAAGAACAAAAATTTATGGCTCTGGAGGCTGGGAAGCCTAAGGTCAAGGTGCCAGCAGTTCCGCCTGGCAAGGCCATTCTCTTCTTCCAAGATGGCGCCTTGCATGCTGTGCTCTCCAGGGGAGAGGAGGCTGGATCCTCACAAGGTGGAAGGTGAAGAGGGTGGGGATGTGGGGGCTGGGGAGAGAGAGAAAGAGAGAAAGCAGGAGCTCCCAAAGGCTCTTTTTATAACAGCATGAATCCATTCATGAGGGTAGAGCCCTCAAGGCCTAATCAACTCTTAAAGCCCCCACCTCCCAATATTGTTACTTTGGCAATTAAATTTCTACATGAGCTTTGGAAAGGACAAACATTCAAACCATACTATGACAGCCATTATTCAAACAAGTATTCACTGAGGCACTGTGATGTGCTAGGTTATTATGTATTTGCATGGGACTTTGTGTTGAAAAGATGTAACTTTTTCCCTCTTAGAGGGGTGTGATGGGCTAAACAGTGTCCCCCTTAAAATTCATGTTAAAGCCCTGATCCCCCTATAACCCCAGAATGTGATCACATTTGGAGATAAGGCTTTTAAAGACGTGACTAAGTTAAAATGAGGCCGTTAAGGTGGGCCCTAACCCACTCTCACAGGTGTGCTTATATAAAGACATTTGGACACAAAGAGACACTGGGGATGTATGCACACAGAGGAAGGGCCCTATGAGGAAAGACCAAGGCGGCAGCAGTCTGCAGGCCAGGGAGAGAGGCCTCAGGAGAAACCAATTCTGCTGGCACCTTGACCTTGGATTTCTACCCTCCAGAACTGCGAGAAAATAAATTTCTGTTGTTTAAGCCACCCAGTCTGTGGTACTTTGTTATGGTGGCCCTGGCAAACTAATACAAGGAGCTGTATCAATTAAAACTTTAGATAGTAAAATACTTACAAAGAACAATATCCTTTTAAAAATAACACCAATATGGTCTGAACATTTCACAAATCTGTAATATGTTTGTAGTTGCACCACCCATTTCATTTTACTATTGTGTATTTGTGCTTTCTCTTTTTGCTTGGAGAATCTTGGCAGAAGTTTATCTTTTCCATTAGGCTTTCTGAGACTCAGTTTTTCCTTGTTTCCCAGTTTATAAATATTATATCTAGTCTTAATTCTAGCATTTCTTTTCTTCAAGTTTACTCAGTTACTTTTTCTAATTTCTTAAGATGAACATTTAGTTCATTAATTTTCAGTCCTTTCCCTTTTTGAATATACATTTAACATTACACATTTCCTTCTAAGTAGCCCATTAAAGGCATTCTGCAAGTTTCAGTTCCAAAAATCTTCTAATCCACTGGTCTTTGATCTTAGAGTTCCTTAGAAGTATCTTTAGTTCTTCAAATGTTCTTTTTTGGGGTTTATTTATTATTAAATATTATGCTCAGAGAATACTATCTGATTAATATAGATTTGCTGATATTTAAGACTGGCTCTAGGACATATTAATAGTATGTGATCAATTTTTATATGGGGTTCACAAAAGCATAAACGTGGTTCTATTGGGCGTGGGGTTTCATACGTGTCCTTTAGGGACATACATGTCTCCCTGGTGTAACTCCTTTTATGGTTTTAAGTGACTTTCTTTATGATTGATGATACTTTTTTCCTTTAAATTCTATTTTACTTAAAATTAATATAGCCTTTTATATTATTTCCCTAGTAATCCTTTTCTTTTGCCTTTAGCATTTCTGATCATTTTATTTTAGGTGTGGCTCTTCTAAACAATATGTAGTTGGATTTTGGTTTTGATATACAAAGCTTTTGTTTATTAAAAGCTTTTCTCTGTTCAATTTAAGCCACTGACATTTACCGAGATTACTGATTTATCTGAATTAATATAGCCATTTATTTTGTGCTTTCTCTTTACCACGCTTTTTATTTTTCCTTCTTGTTTTTTATTTTTAGTCTTCTATTCTGTCTTTTCTTGCATTTAGTTTTCTTCAATACATTATTTTTGCTGTACTGGCTCAGAGGTTATATGTTTCTACCCTGGTTGCCCAGTCTTGCCTCAAGTCTAATGTTAATCAGCATCTCTAGTCTCCTCCTATCCAACGCTACAAATGCAAGAAAACGCGCACTTACTCTGATGGCCACTCTAGCTCATCTGACAGCTTTGATATCTTAGCTTCACATTGCTTTCAATCATCCCAATTAGTCGTCATCATTATTGCTGTTAGTGACTTTTAACATCTATGATTATTTTAGATTTATCTATATGTTTACTGATTTCTTAGTAACCAATTCTTCTTGAATCCCATTCCTCTCCCTTCTGAATTCAGTTTCCATCCTCTTGAAGTATGTCCTTTATAGAAGGTTCTTTGGTGAAGGGCTATTGGTGATGAACTCCCTCAGTTTTTTTTTGTTTCAATATGGCTTTATTTTACCTTGTATACTGAACAATTTAGTTGGGTATAAAATTCCAACTTGACATGACTTGTTTGAGACAAGTTTTGTTTGTGATATGTTTGAGACATTTGGAAATGTTGACTATTCACTTTGCTTGAGATTCTCACTCCTTGTTTCTACTTGAATCATTTTCTCATAGTTGTTCCTCTACCTCTTTATACCTTTTAAGTCATAGAGCTATCTGCCTTTGTCAAACCCGTAAATGACCACCTTCTACAAGGTTCCTCTTCTAAACTCCCATCTTTTCTTATTCATTCTACAACCTCTTTGGGCAGTTTCATCCACAACCCAACCCCAAGTTTCAAAATGAGCCCATGTTTCTTCCTTTGTTTTAATGTCTCCTTAAAGTCCTTTGGAATAAACAAATACCAAAAATATGAAAAATTTGAAGCAACACTGAAAAACAAGAAGAACTGCCATGAAATCAACTAGAAGTCACGAGTAATTTCAGAAAATATGCAGTGCTTGAGTTCTGGGCCACTGTTTTCTCTTAAGTATTTGCCAATTTGGGCAGAGGTGGCTATCAAGCTAAGATAATAAACAGAGATTTAGATATATTCATGGGGCAAAAGGACAAAAATAGGAGTTCAAGGCCTGCTAGGAAGGGCAGGCTTGGTCAGTACCCTGGTGTGGATTTGGGATCTATATTCTAACAGGGTGAGTGCCCACACAGTCACTGCTGCCGAGGTCGAAATCTTCTCTGCCCTTGACTGGATTAAAGTGATCTGGAATAGAAGTGCCCCTAACCTAAGCACTTGCCAGATGCAGATATAAATCCTCTCTAGATGTTACCCCAAACTTCAAATTATCTCTGCAATTTTTTGAATGCAATGTCGTATGAGGCGATTAAGACAAGATTACCGAAAATAAAGAGAAACAGACCCACCCGGGCCTGTGACGTTATCAGACACATACACTTTAAAGTGACTATGCTGAATATGTTCAAAGAAACAAAAAATAAGATCGGCAATTTCAGCAGAGAACCGGAAACTATAACAAAGAAAATGAAAATTTTAGAAATGAAAAATGCAATGATAATCAATAATGAATGGACTGACCAATGGATTACACATGAATAAAGAACCGTACAGGGGCAACGGAAGAAGAGCACGAGACTGACTCTGCTGCAGAGCAGAACTCATAAAGGTCCAATAATTAAAACAGGGTATTCCCAACACAGGAAGAACATCCATGCTAATGAAGTAAAACAGAATAGAAAATTCTGGACTAGAATTATGAACACCTGATTTGTCATCAAGACGGCACTGCAAAGCACTGAATAAAGGATAGTCTTTTCAATTAATATTTCTAGGATAACCAGATCTCTATTTAGAAAAACATCAAACTTGATCCCCATCTCACAGGGTACACAAAAATCAATGGCAGGTAAGTTAAATACCTAACAGTGAAAATGAAAAAAAAAAATCAGACTTCCAGAAGATTACATAGCAGAACATCTTACGACTTTGTGATTAGGAAAAGATCTCTTAAAAAATACATTAACCATAAGGAGAACCAGTGACAAACTCAAATCAAAAGACAGCATTAAGAGAGTAAAAAGGCAAACAAAGTAGGAAAAGGGATTTTCAATACATGTAACGACGAACTGCACACAGAATATGTAATGAACACTTTTAGATGAACAGGCAAAAGAGTGACAGCCCAATTAAACGCAGGACAAGAGACCCAAACAGGTAATTCTCAATGTGAGTATCTAAATGATAATCCACATATAAAAAAAGCTCAATCTCGTTAGACAACGTGGCAGTGTAAATTAAAGCCACAATGCAATACCACTATTCATTTATCAAAATGCCTGACAAGAAAAAGACTGACAATACAAAATGTTATCTGAGATACGGAGCAACCGGAACTCTCATATATGGCTGGTGCAAACATAAATTGCTACAACCACTCTGGAAAACTGTCTAGCAGTATCTATTAAAGGTGAATTAAAATATATGTGAAAATACTGCTTCTTGATATATACCCAACAGATGTACCAAAAGAACACAGGAATATTCATAGTAGCATTATACATAATAGTCAAAAACTGAAAGATATTCAATTATCTATAAATAAAATGAATAAATTGTAGTTTAATCATAAATGGCACACACATATATATGTTTGTGTGTACACAGCAATAAAAATGAATGAGCTACAGCTATACACATAATAACCTGAACGAATCTTACATTACACTGAGTGAAAGAAGCCAGACACGTAAGAGAATACATCCTATAATATCCTCTATATAAAGTTCAAAAACAGGAAAATAACAGATTGTATTGAAACCACAGAAGTAGTTACATCTGAGGAGGAGGGGAGGATACTGATTGGGAAGGTGTGATTGTCTTCTTGGGCCTGGTAGTATTTTATTTCTTGACCTTGGTGGTGGGGTTACATGGTACATTTTTTTTTTTGCAGTATTTATTGACCTTATGGTTTGTATACTCTTCTAAATATATGCAGCATATATACTCTTCTCTCTCTCTCTCTCTCTCTCTCTATATATGTATATATGTATATTTTTCTATATATATTCAGTATGAAAATTTTTTAAATCAAAGGAAATGAAATAAACCTCCTGATAGCTTCTCATGACCTGTAGTAGGCCTCTCTTGTTTTTTGTGAAGAATGGCTACTATGTTTCATTACATTACCATGAAGCTTTAATATACTGGGTGTGCATGATGAGGTATCCCTAAGGAAAGTGAAAAAACTGGGTAAATCCCTCCCTTCTAGGAATCTCAGCAAAGTGTAGACTGGGTACAGGATGAGTATCCCTCATTTGAAATGCTTGGGACCAAAAGCGTTTTGGATTTTAGATTTTTTTTGGATTTTGGAATACTTGCATATACTTAATAGGATATCTTGAGGAAAGGACCCAAATCTAAACATGAAATTCACTTATGTCTCATATACACCTTACATGCATAGCCTGAAGGTAATTTTATTTTTCCCTTGGGGATGCTGAACAGACTGTGTGTTGTGCACCTGCATTTTGACTACAAACTTGTCACATGAGGTCAAGTGTGGAATTTTCTACTTGTGGTATCATGTCAGTGCTCAAAAGGTTTCTGATTTTGGAGCATTTCGGATTTTTGGATTAGGGATGCTCAACCAGTACTGAGAAAACATTTGCTAAATGAACACATTTTTAGCCATAAAGTTTTACTACCAAATGGGACTTGAAGAGATCGTGTACTCCAATACCTGCTCTTACAAATAAGGAAACTAAGGCCCAGAGAAAGTGATTTGCCAAGGAAACGGAATGAAATTTTGAGTACATAATAGTTGTATATCTTCATAAGATACATGTACTACTTTTACACAGGCATACAATGTGAATTAATCAAATCAAGAAAATACTGGGTATTCATCACCTCAGGTATTTATCATTTCTTTGTGTTAGGAATATTCCAATTCTACTCTTTTAGTTATTTTAAAGTATAACCTAACTTACTGTTGATTGTAGTCACTTTGTTATGCTATCACATATTTTTCCTTCTAACTAGCTAACAATATTTTGCAACCATTAACCATCCCCACTTTATCCCCCTGCTCCCCACTACCCTTCCCAGCCTCTGGTAACATAATTCTACTCTCTGACTCCATGAGATCAATTGCTTTTAATATTTAGCTCCCAAATATGAGTGAGGACATGCGAGATTAGTGTTTCTGTGTTTGGCTTATTTCACTTAACTAACGTTCTCCAGTTTCATCTATGTTGTTGCAAATGGCAGGATTTCATTCTTTTTTGTGCCTATACAATATTCTACTGCGTATATGTACCACAATTTCTTTATCACACAGAATGGTATTTTACGAAACTACATCTATTACTCTTTCTATTATTTGATAATTCCTCTACCAGAGGTCCTAACTCCTAAATACAATATTCACTGTACACAGTGTATGCTCAATAAATGTTATTAAACAGAAAAAAAAAACAACCCTGCAGTGCTATTAAGCCAACCAATCCAATAAAATGTTAGAGATAGTTTAACTTGAAAGAACTACGAAGTCATTTTTCATAATAACCAGTACTGGGGAAAGGTAATATTATAATAATATGCTGTATCTGTGGGCATTTTCTACTACATATTAAGATACCAATCTAAAACTGGAGAGCATGCAGAGGGAAGCAAAGGAAGTGATCAAAACAGTGTCACAAAAATACAGTTACACAAAAATGCTAAGAGATTTGAAGTAGGTCAAGAAAAAAAGAGACCAAGACTGAGTCTTCACATACACATACACTAATGTGGAAAATTGGTTTCTCAAGATCAGTGGAGAAATTAATACAAAGTCTATGGCCTTCCACAAGTCATACAGTTAGCATACCTCAGTCCCTGGTTTTCGGTGGTGAGCAGAGCAAGAAGTGCCCAAGCCAGCACCTGGCTGTCGTCCCCAGTGTGAAATTGACTGTGGTGCCCAATGTTCTGCAGCAGGACCTGGTCGAGGCACTCCAGGGCCTTCTCCTGCACGGTGCTCTCGCAGTCCATCACCACGGGGACTACCCCCTTCAGCCAGGCTTTCTGGATATGGACACATCGAGGTTGGGCCTTAGGATTGAAAAATTATAATGTCAGAGGGTCTTATCCTATTAGAAGTCTAAATACAAGTCAGTAAAGTTGTCATTAACGTTTTGAGAAATAGGTTAAAAATAATTACAGATTCGAATGCAAATAGACCACAGAGTGAAAAAGAATCAACACTCAAAATACATGCAACAACAAAGTTCAAGCTCTGGCTCATTGTAAATCAGTGCATACTATTAATAAAGTTTTAAACTTTTATATTAAAGTCATTATGTTATTAGTAATAGTAAATCAGTATGCTTTTAGTTGTTCAAAATCAAGAGCAAATAATAAATATTTACCCAAAGGAGCAATTAGAATAGATTCTGACAGAAAAAGTCAAAATATGCACTGTTTAATGCCTTCTATCATGAAATAAAGAAAAAAACATGCTTTTAAAATTCTTCAACAGCTAATTAGCTGGCAGAAGTAAACTGTATATAGCATTGGTGGGTCTGCTCTTTTGGCAATACAATCTATATATGCTTTCATAGACAAAAATTAATTCAGGCCTCTAGCATAACCAAATTAATTTTTAAATTTATTTTTCTATGTGAGATTTAAACTGAAGAAAAGGCTAACAATTAGCATTCTCTGACATTAGTTCCCATTTATATTTACTAGTAAGTACAGTCTTATCACACATAGTTGAAAGATACCTCTTCTTTTCTCTTACATTATACAGTCCTACAGTGGAATTGACAGAGTCTCTAATGGCCAACTTACAATTTAACAACAGGTAATTATTATGAGGAATGACTTTTAATGTAAAATATCATGCATTAGATACATATGCCTTGCTTCTCACCATAAGAAGTTCAGTAAGAGATTGCAGGGCCTGCTTCCGGACAGACACTGCAGGGTCTCGACACCGGTCCTGCAGAACTGACAGGTCTTCCTTCATATACGCGACTTCACAATGTTTCAAAATACTCACTAACACCTAGAGGGCAGATATGCAACATGAAGTGATGACTGCATAGTATATATACAGAAAGACAAACCATGGACAAAGGAAGCTTTCTGGAAGTTTGTGGTTCTTAACATTTTGGGGGTCATGGATCCATCCTTCCTCCCTACAACATCCCATCTTTTAGAATCTGATGAAAGCTAAGGCCTCTCTCCGATGAAAACTGACATGCATTTTGTATGAACAAATATTTATAAACAATTTTATGAAGCTATTAAAATCCACCCTTGGTCCCTAGGTTAAAAATTCCTATTCTAAACAAAAGAAATTAAGAATATAAATTTGTGGTTCTTTTGGAAATCTTGAAAACAATCTTCCAGTTCATCTACTTAATTTATATATAACAGAATCAGGGTCAACTAACAGTTAAGTGAAAGCAAATTAAGTAATGAATAAGGCCTGGGGGTTTTAAAAATATTCCCTTGCATTTCCAAGTTTTTAGTGCATAAAAAGAGCACATTAAAAAATGTGGGAAAAAATTCACACCTGGAGTGCAGACTTCCTAACGTTGGTCTTCTCATCTCTAATCCTCTTTCTCAGCATTGCCATGACACATCTTTCTGTGGAGGGAATGCCAAAGAGTCATTACAGTCCAAGAAAAACCACATAGATTCTAACATTTCAGCACATGGTACCAAGAAAATATGCTCATCTTAAAACTCACTAACTAGGTTGGTTTAAATCCTAAGAAATCAGAGTATAAACTGGTGTAGAAAAAGAAGAAAATGTGAATAATTAGGTATTCACTATAAAGCATGTAATTTGGAATATTAAAAATTCAGTTTCAAATCCTGGCTGCTATCTCTAAAATTCTAAATTATTCAGCTCTTCTATTGTGTTTAGCTACAAATAGAAAAATCTAACTCATTGGGTTTTTAATAAAAATTTGATGAGATAATATATAATAGAAGCTTTAAAACTTTTCACTCAAAGGCCTCTGACACTCTTAAAAATTACTAAGAATCTCAAAGAGCTTTTTTAATGTGGATTATATCTTTTAATATAAATTAGAAATTTAAACTGAAAATTGTAAAAATATTTACTAATTCATTTTAAAATAGCAAGACATGTGACTACAAATACCATTTTTAATAAAAAACAACTATATATATTTTCCAAAACAAACAAACAAACACTGAAAAGAATGGCACTGTTTTACATTTTTGTAAACCCTGTAATGTCTGGCTTAATAAAAGCAGCTGGATTCTCATCTCTGTTTCTGCCTGCAATCTGTCTTGACGTCATACACCATGGGACCTTGGAAAACGCCAATTTGCATGTGTTAGAAAGACAGTGTGGAAGGTAAATGACATCTTGATTATTATTATAAACATAGTACTCAGTTTGAGGACCCCCGAGGGCTCCCAAATCACATTTTGAGAACTGCTGATTCATGACAAGGCACCTTAAAAAAATACGAAATGAAAAACAATAGAGAAAAATCAATGAAACCAAAAGTAGATTCCTTAAAAAGATCAACAAAATTAACAAACCTTTAGTTAAACAGACAAAGAAAGTAAAAAAGAAAATTCAAATTGCTAAAATCGGGGATGTAATAAGAGACCTAACTATCAGCATTACATTACAAAGGAATGCTAGGAACATTTTTATGCCAACAAAATAAGTAACCTAAATGAAATGAACAAATATTTAGAAAGACACAAACTACAGAAACTGATTCAAAAAGAAATAGAAAATCCAAATATACTTATAACAAATAAAGAAACTGAATTAGTAATCAAAAAAACCTCTCTCTCCCTCTCTCTCTCTCTCTCACACACACACACACACACACACCAAGGACCAGATAGTTTTACTAGAGAATTCTAACAAATATTAAAACAAAAATGAACACCAATCCTTCACAAACTCTTTCAACAAATAGAAGAGAAGAATACACTCTCAACCTCATAACATTAGGACAGCATTACTTTGATAGCAAAACCAGACAGACATCGCAAGAAAACAAAAGACCAATACACCTTATGAATATATATACCAAATTTCTCAAAAAAAAAAAAAAAAAAAAACAAGCAAATCAAACCCAGCAATATATAAAAAGGATTAAACACCATGTCTGAGATTTATCCCAGGATGAAAATGTTGATTTACCATATGAAAATCAATGTAAATTACAACATAGTAAACAAATAAAGGACAAAACCACATGATCCTCTTAAGAGATGCAGAAAAAGCATTTGCAAAATCCAATACCTTTTTATAATAAAAACTCTCAACAAACTTGGAATAGAAGAAAACTTGCTCACAATGATAAATGTCATCCTAAAAAATGCACAGCTAACACCATACTCAATGGTGAAAACCAAAAACTTTCACCTAAGTACAGAAAAAGATGAAGATGTTTACTCTTCACATTTCTATTCAACATTGTACTAGAGATACAGCTAGGGCAAATAGGCAAGTAAAAGAAATATTAAAATATTAGCAAAAGACATCCAGATTGGAAAGGAAGAAGTAAAACAATCTCTATTCACAGATGACTTGATCTTACATATAGAAAATCCTAAGGAATCCATAAAAAACTACTAGAGATAGTAACAAGTTTAGCAAAGTTACAGGATATAAGAGCAATAATAAAAAATTATTTGTAAAAATTAGCAATGAATAACTCAAAATGAAATTAAGAGAGCAATTTCATTTATAAGCATTAAAAAGAACAAAATACTTAGGACAAAATTCAAAGAGCAAGAGTTGTTCACTGAAAACTACAGAACATCACTGTAGCAAATCCTGGCAGATCAGCTGCAGCATTAGAGTCTCACAGGAGCGGGAACCCTACTGTAAACTGCACGCGAGGGATCTAGGTTGTGCTCCTTATGATAATCTAATGCCTGGTGATCTGAGGTGGAGCTGAGGCGGTGATGCTAGCACTGGGGAGCGGCTGCAAATACAGATTATCATTAGCAGAGAGGTTTGGCAGCACAATAAATGTAATGTGCTTGAATCATCCCGAAACCATCCCCACCCGAGTCTGTAGAAAAAACTGTCTTCCGTGAAACCAATCCCTGGTGCCAAAAAGGTTGGGGACTACTGGGTTAGAGGACTTAACACATTAAGATGGCAATATCCCCAAATTGATCTATAGATTGATCCCTATCAAATCCAAGATAGCTTTTTTCTTTTTGCAGAAATTCACAGCCGACCCTAAAATTCAAATGGAAATACAAGGGACCCAGAATAGCCAAACCAATTTTGAAAAAGAGCAAATATGAAGAATACACTTTTCCTGATTTCAAAACTTAACTACTGAAGGAAACCAGAATATGTCACCCCACATTATGCCTCTTTGATATAAAAATTATTTTTGAGCCGAAGGCAATTAAGAAGCGGCAATATGAGGAGAAGCTCTCTATCTCTTACCCCATTTCTGCAAAGAGGCAGGATATAAATTCTTCTTTACTGGAGATGACTCTAGACTTTTGTCAGCCAAGAGATGGCCAGAGGAATCTACAAACAAACCTCATTTCATTGTTTTCCTTCCACATACACATAGTTCCCAACTTTTGATGGTTCTACTTAAGATATTTTCGACTTTACAATGGTGACAATATGATCGATATGTATTCAAACCGCACTTTAAATTTTGACCTTTTCCTGGGCTAGCGATACACTGTAGGACACTCTCTCGTGATGCTGGCAGTGGCAGTGAGCCACAGTGCCCCACAAGCCACGCCATCATGAGTAAACAACCAATACTCTACAGTGTACTGTTGCCAGTGGTTTCTTAACATTGTTTTTGTGTTTTCGCATCCCATTATGTCTACAAAATGCTTCAAACATTCTGTGGGACTAGTGTGCTTTCAGCTGCATGTGTTAATCGTGAGAACCCATACAACCATTCTGTTTTTCACTCTCAGTATTCAATAAATTACATGAGATAGTAAATACTTTATTATAAAGTAGACTTTGTGTTTGATGATTTTGCCCAACTGTAGGTTAACATCAGTGTTGTGAGAACATTTAAGGCAGGCTAGGTTAAGCTATGATGTTCAGTAGGTTAGCTGTATTAATTGCATTTTCAACTTATAATATTTTCAACTTAACGATGAGTTTAATCCCATTGTAAGTCAGGGAGCACCGATATTTACCTTCCTTTAGTTTCCCAACCTGGAAGCCTAAAACTGCTTTCCTTTGTCCTGTTATTTCTCTACAAATTTACTGTTCTTTGTTGAAGATGTTATATAAGGGGACTTTTAAGCCACCGCTTTGAGTTCCTTTGCCTTAGGTTTTTCCTGCATGATGGGCATTGAACGCATTAATGAACCTGTTTGTTTTTCTTCTTTCTCTCATTAATCTTTCTTTTGTTACAGGGGTCTGTTCCAACTAAGAACTCATGAGGGTTGAAGAAAAAGTAACTTTTCCTTTACCACACTATAATGCAACAGCAATCAACACAGTGTGGTACTAGCATACAGACAGACATACAGATCAGTGGAATAAAACTGAGAGTAGAGAAATAAACCCATAAGCTCATACAAATAAGGCAATAGATTTTCTACAAGGGTGCCGAGACCATTCAAAAGTAAAGGAATAGTCTTTCAAACGAATGGTGCTATGTCAAGTAGATATTCACATGTGAGTAAGATGGACCCTACACACACCATATATAAAAATTAACTCAAAATTGATCAGAGACTTAAATAAATATAAGAGGTAAAACTATAAAATTCTTATAGGAAAACACAGGGGCAAATCTTTGTGATCTTTAATTAGGCAATGGTTTCTTAGCTATGACAGCAAAATCATAAGTAAAAAAAAGATAAATTGGACTTCATCAAAATTAAAATGTTTTTTTGCCTCAATGAACATAATTAAGAAAGTGAAAAAATAACCCACAGAAATGGGGAAAAATATTTGAAAATCATTTATCTGATAAAGGATTTGGATTCAAAATATAAAAAGAACTCTTACAACTAAAAAATGAAAAGACACATAACCCAATTAAAAAACGGGCAAAGGACTTGAATTTGTGTATCTTTCCCCAAAGATATACAAATAGCCAATAAGCACATGAACATCTGCTCAACATAGTCATTAGGGAAATGTAAATCAAGACCGCACTGAGATACCACTTCATACGCACCAGGATGTTTAAAATGAAAAAGACTAAAAAGTGTTGGTAAGAATATGGAGAAACAGAACTGTCATACATTCCCTGTAAGATTGTAAAATGGTGTGGCCACTTTGGAAAAGAGTTTGGTAGTTCCTCAAAATGTTAAACACAGAGTTACCACATTGCTCAGCAGTTCTACTCCCAGGTATATATGCAAAAGGAATGAAAACATATGTCCACACAAAAACTTGTACAAGAATGTTCATAGCAGCATTATTCATAATACACAAAAAGTAGAAATTACTCACATGTCTATCAATTAATGAATGGATAAAACAAAATGTGGTATCCTTAGAGTAATATTCCACCATAAAAAGGAATGAAGTACTGATACCTGCCACAACAGGAATGAACTTTGAAAACATCATGCTAAGTGGAAGAAGCCAGACAGAAAAAACCCACATACTGTATGATTCCATTTATGTGGAATGCCCAGGATAGGCAATTCTACAGGGACAGAAAGCAAGGAGGAAGTGGGAAATGAAGAATGACTGCCAACGGGTACAGGGTTTCTTTTTCAGCTGCTAAAAATGTTCTGGAATTAAACTGCACAATCTTGTGCTTATACACTTTAAATGGTGAATTTTATAGTATGTGAACTATATATCAATTAAAAAAAGAAAGAAAGCACTTGGCACAGTGCATGGTATGTAGTAACTACCTAGATTTTTTAAGGTATAATTAATGCCAATAATACATGTTCTTTCAGTTTATGAAAAATAAAATGGGAACATGGACTCTAGATTTTCAAACTTTTCTAATTTTAAAGCATCATTAAATCAACACAATTTGATATTGCTTAGAAAAGAGTCAAGCTGTGCTACAGAAAAACGAAAAAAAAAATAAAAAAATAAAAAGGAAAGAGTCTGTGCAACAGCAAATCTGTAACCTATTAAGAGGAAGACTGGAGTCAACAAAAACATTCAGCATTTTTGCAGATTCAATTTTTCTACAAAATTTAAGGAATCTTGTTTCTTATCAATTCAGTTATTGCTCTGAATTTGAGTAACATATGCTAATGTCTAGCCTCACAAAGTTAATTCTATGCTGATCTTCTAGGCTAAATGGTAAGCAGTAATGATCCTCTTGGCACTTTACATCAACCTCAGCACCTGTCTCATAGCATTATGTATGTATGTGTGTACGTGTGTACGTATACATATATACACACACACATTTATACAAAAGTATTTATATATAGACACATTTGTCTCTTCCACTGCTCCTTAAGAGATGAAACTTAAGAAATTTATGTTTTATTAAAGTGTATATCTACAATGCCTAGAACAGATTAAGAAGGACCAGACAAATGTTTGTTCAATAAATAAAGCTAACTGTATAATTAATCCACATACATTAATATTTTCTCTTTCTCTCTCTTATGTCGCTTTAATCACTTCCCTAAAATGTTATTTCCACAGATTCTCACAACAGCCCTCTGTAAAAGACTGGGAAGGTGTTAGGATTGGAAAATGATAGGGAGTTTTATCGACTGCCATGCCCTGGGTCATGCAGCTATTTAATAATTGAGTTGGTACAAGTTGGTATAATTTCTGAAGAGAAATTATAAGCTAAATTCAGAAATGTCTTATTCAGTGGAAGCCTGGACACAATAGTCTCTACCATGTATTAGAATTGAATTCTGGGATGGCTCAGTCACAGTCAAGATGACGTGATGGCAACAGTGATGCAGAATGAATCAGGAACAAGACTGGGGACTGTTCACCATTCCCTCTTTTTTGCGATGACTTTTCCTCAAATGCAAATTTAATCTCTGCTCCACTTTCCCCAGTAACTGGTCCTTTTTTGGTCAGCAATCCCAAGAGCTCCCAACAATTGGCTTTAATAAGAAAATAAAACATTCTAATATTCTCTTAAATGTTATAGATACAGGGGGCACGATCAGTACATGTTAACTGGAATATGGCTTATTCTTTATCTTAAAATGGGATTTAGTGTAGTATAAGGATATCAATTAAAAATATAATAGAAATTCTCCCACTTTTAAGAAAAAAAAATCCAAGGTTTCTAGACTGTATTTACGGTTGTCTGAAATCCAATAGTATTACCTATCAGACAGTGAAAAAATCTGACATACCTCCAGATCCAACTGTTTCACCACCGCTGTCTATGTTGAGATCCCCTGAGGGTTCAGAAGGGTTAACTGTCTGCCTTTGATAGGACAAAGCTTAAAAATAAAAGAAAGAAGCATAGTCATTAAAGTAAAAATGTGTTATATTTTTATAACACATTATATATGTTATACATGTAATATATGTAATATATATGTATATGTTATGTTATATATGTAATAACATGAGTTATATATGTAATAACATAAGCATGGCATGTTACTAAGTTACATTATTGCTGAAATGAATTTCAACTTCTCTAATGACAAAAAAGTACAATATTAGAATAGGTAAGTATGAGAGTAGACAACATATTTCAAATATTCAGCAAATTTTTACAAGACAATTATTCAGTATTTGAAAATATATTGATCCATTACCTGATGAATTTCTCAGTAAGGTACCAGGGTGACTCTCTATTCCTGAAACTGCAGGACCTAAAAATAAGCAGATAGAAGAAAGGAAAGAAAGTCACAGTAGCATAAGCCCTAAGTAAATATCCACAGAAGGATCAAAATCAAGATAATTAGGCCTACGGACCAGACAGACAGATTCTAAATTGCTGATCATTGATAATGTTCTCCTTGAGTATGCACTCGAAATGGGTACTGGGTCCAATACAGCCAATGCCTGCCTACCAGTGCGAAGTAATAGTACAGGCAGCCCACAATCTCACCTGTAAACTAGGAACATTTGAAATACTTTAAAAGGGCCTTTCAAATGTATCAGGCTTGCATATTTAAAGTTATTTGACAAAAAAACATACTGAAAATAGTCTGAGGATAAAAATAGATCATATCAGATCTATTATTTTTGCCACAACAAAGACTGATTCCCTCACAGTCTATTTCTTGATGAATACAAGACCAGTTTCATTTCACAACAGTCACAACACTTACTGTTAATTAGGAGTTCCAGTATACTCTCTGATGCATTGGTAACAGTCAGTTCCAGACAATGTGCAAAGCTGGACAATGCCTTGCTGCGGACAGTAGGTGCCTTGTCTAAACAACGGTCAAACATAATTTCCTGCACCAAGAACTTATGCTTTAGGAACTTCTGATGCTCCAAAGAGACAGTGTCATCCGTCTGTCTTTCAGGCAGTTCTAACACAGCTAAGACCACATCAAGAGTAAAAACTCGGTGTGGGATCTGGTAAAGCAAAACCGTAAGAATCACCATCAGATAGGAATAAGAATCAGAGAAACTTTTTTCCTCATTCAGAATGACTGCCTTTAGAAGTTTGCAGAGCTAGGACCCAAGACTTTTTGCAGATAAATCTCGTACCTTGGAACTTCGTGAATATTTATAAAGCCAGGCAATGAATGTAGCATACTCCCTACAGGGAAGTTTACTGAGCAGCTGGGCCAGGGCCTGTGCTGCAGAGGTCCGATACTCTGATTTGTCTATGACCTGCAACACAAAAACAGACAAGCTGCCAAGGCAATACCCACCTGCAGGACAACTTAAACACGTCATAATACACGTTGAAAATTAGTGAGTGTAACTAGTTCAATGATTTTTAAATATTAGGTAAATGACTAATAAATTTTAGGTTTTAGACCCTTTTGAAAATTAACCTGTAAGAAATCTATAAACTCTCTCCCCAGAAAAATGCACATACAAGTTTAGCATACAATTTCAGAGTTTATGGACTCATAGTGTCTATCCGTCTCAAATTAAGAATCATTTGTCTAAATGGTTATGAAAATTTAAGAGATAATTATGGAAATTGAATACAGACTGGATAGTTGTTAAAATTAAAGAATTACTGTATAATTTCTTTAGGTGTGTTACTATTTTGTGACTATTGTTTTTCCTGGGTTTTTATCCTTTAGAGATACATACTAAAATATCATGTATGAAAGGATATGATGGAATTTGCTTCAAAAAAACAATCTACCATTCCTTCCAGATGACCCAGAAAAAAAAAAATCCCGTGTATACACATGTTAGAGGGAGTGACAGGGATGTAAATGGCACAGACCTGTGAAATGGCACAGGTGACGGATATGTAGTGGTTCACCACCCTCTTCTCGTTTCTGTGTATGTTTGACATTTTCCAAAATAAAAACTAATTTTTTATAGAACCCTTTGTCTAGGGGAACATCTAGTGAATATTTAAATAAGACTACTTTTAGTAATGATACAGACTCATTCCCAAGAACACGCACACACACAAACACACATTCATCTTTACACGTCACACACTTCTGTGTTGTTATTACTGAAGTAAATGGTACCTTGGCACAGATGTGCTGCAGCAAGACACGGAGGACTGGGAAAACGCTCTCCCTCAGTTCATCCACAAGTGAGCTATTTAAAAGAAAAAACATATCCACCATTTACAATACAGTGAGTGACTCTGTCCTCCAAAACCACTACTCTTATACTTAGAATGCAAATATTAAAAACTACCCCCATATTGTAAGAGTTGTCTCAGTAGCATGAAGAGCAAAGACATAACACATCATAGTCGAAAACTAAGTGCTTCCTATGCATAGTTTTGAGAGCTGTTGCTGAGTAGATGAGTCCTCAGGGAAAAGCAGAAATGTAATCTTCATATGACTCTTGACTACTTACTAAATTTCATATTAAGATGTAAAATACTGATATATTCTTTTGGGGTAAATATAAAAATTGACTAAGACACAGTACCGCCTCATAATAGCTCAGTGAAATGCTGCTACTTTAATGTATTTGTAAGATTACTTCTCCAAACTTTATCACAAGAAGAAATTACTACAATGCCCAGACTTAATCCATTTTTGGCACTAAGTTTATCTGTACCATTATACAAACATTATTGCAATTGGTGATATGAACTCTTGTGAAAAAACCAAAGCAACAGTGTTTCCACTTGAAACACCTTAGTTATTTAATGTTTAAAAAATCCCTAGTAAGACACTTTTGCTCAGTGACAAGACGACATCATCCATATCCCAAGTCTCGAACTATACTACATATTGTGCATACCTGCAGGTATGTACACACTTACCACTTCTCTGCACCACTTCCAAACTGCATGCCAAATATTCAGTAAAGGAGGGAAATAAAAACCGATGACACAGCCAACATGTCTTTGCTAATAAAGCTAAGACATGAGACTTTTTAAGTGAAGAGGAGTGACTCATGAGGGAAAAAGTGGTCTATCAATTATTGCTAAAGAAGTAAAAAAGCAACTTAATTCTTCCCTTCAGGAAGTATTTTCTGTAGGGGGAGAGGAACAGAAAAGTCAGAAGAAACAAGGAAAAAGTTGCAAAGAACAAATGCAAAGAGACGTAGAGCAGAGAGAAACAAAAAGAGAAAGAAGAGGCAGATGTGCTGCAGTGGTAAACACTAAAGCAGACAATGATGGAGAAAAGGATAGGCAATTGTCCTCTCAGAGGATGACCTCCCGGGCTGGATGCAATTACGCTGGAGGCTGGCTCTGGCCCCCGCACTGCAGATTCCTTACTTCTTTAACAATGCCCCACTCGGGGACAACCAACAGTGATGCAGACCACATGAACCCGATTAGCTATGAAGTGCCTTATTTTGGCCCCCCAAGCCACCATCAGGCCAGGAATTCTAATTCTGTAAGTGTCAGAAATCTTGGTTAGTGCAGGGCACAGATGACTGAGAAAGAGATGAAGAGAGTGAAAATTCAAGGTGTGTATGCTTCACCTGATAAACTGGACTGCCTGGTTTCTCTGATTGATGACTTGGGAAGTAATAGTAAGGGGAGTGCGATGGGATCCTTCACCTGCTTCTAACATTAATATTACATTGAGCATTTGATGGAAAACATAACTGATAACCTAGAAGAGAAAAGAAAATTCAATTTAAAGCCTGATAGAGAACCCAAAGGACTTAAACATAGTGACATAGACTTTAGGAAACCATTTCAAGCTATCTGAAGGTAAGCCAGGCTAGTATAATTGCTGGCTGAACACTAGGGATGTATTTCTTAGACAATTATCAGGTATTTGATAAATGTATTATACAATGTAAACAGTGTGAAAGAATCACTGATAATGACAAGAACATCATGTAGTTTCTCTCCCC
Source organism: Eulemur rufifrons (assembly GCF_041146395.1). Classification (NCBI taxonomy): domain Eukaryota; kingdom Metazoa; phylum Chordata; class Mammalia; order Primates; family Lemuridae; genus Eulemur; species Eulemur rufifrons. Next base: position 5,919,929 of record NC_090988.1, on the reverse strand, counting down.
ACCTGCCGCATATTACAAGTCAGAATTTAGGGCAATTTGTTGTCATATTTATAAATAGCACAGAATGCTACTAATATTCCCGTATTAGAAAAGGGGGAAGCTGGCTGGGCTCGGTGGCTCACACCTGGAATCCTAGCACTTTGGGAGGCTGAGGTGGGAGGATTGCTTGAGGTCAGGAGTTTGAGACCAGCCTGAGCAACACAGCGAGACTCTGTCTCTACAAAAAAATAGAAAAATTAGCTGAGTGTGGTGGCGCATGCCTATAGTCCCAGCTACTTGGGAGGCTGAGGCAGGAGGATCGCTTGAGCCCAGGAGTTTGAGGTTGCAGTGAAAGTTATGACGATGCCACCGCATGTTCGCCCAGGCAACAGAGACACTGTTTCAAAAAAAAAGGGGGTGGGAGGTGGGGAAGGATAGCTTACACTGTATTTTACGAGCAGTTAACAAAGCATCTTTCAATATATTATCTCATATAGTCAACTGATTAATTCCTTCATCCAGTAAATAAAACATTTGCTGAAAAACAAGTATGTGGTAGGTATTGCATTAAGTACTTTCATATATACAGCTAGATTTTACTATATTTAATTTGAAACCTCATAACAACTCCATGAGGACATGACTAATTTCCATTTTATAGATAAATAAAAAAACTCCAAAGGTGGGCTGTCCAAGGATAAATAATTAAAGATTTCGCTAAAACCATCATTGCCTAACATCAAGTCAATACTTTTACAATTAAAAAAACACATCTTTAGAGACACAGTAGACCTAAAAGGATAAATTTTCCCATTTATTTTATCTTTTAAAATGTTAAAAAAAGGGCATAGAAATTAAAAGCATTACTGTGAATTCTATAACATTCATATTTCAAGCACACAGAAATCAGAAAGACATAGAACATACAATATTGAATGTCTTCTAAACAACAGGCATTGTGCTTGGCATCTGACATGCTTAATTTCACCTAATTCTGTGACAAATATATGAGGAAGGTAAAACTTTTGTTCTTTTTGTCCAGATGTGAAATCTGACACTTTTGCCAGTTCTTATAACTCATAAAAGGACACATGGCTAGTAAGTAGCAAAGTGAGAATTTGAACACAGATGTGCAGAACCCCAAATATCCCCAAACCTTCTTCTTCTTTTTTTTTTTTGGAGACAGAGTCTCACTCTGTTGCCTGGGCTAGAGTACCAGGGTGTCAGCCTAGCTTACAGCAACCTCAAACTCCTAGGCTCAAGCAATCCTCCTGCCTCAGCCTCCCAAGTAGCTGGGACTATAGGCAGGCGCCACCGTGCTTGGCTAACTTTTTCTATATATTTTCAGTTATCCTGCTAATTTCTACTTTTTTAGTTGAGAGAGGGTCTCGCTCTTGCTCAGGATGGTCCCGAACTCCTGAGCTCAAACGATCTGCCCGCCTTGGCCTCCCAGAGTGTTAGGATTACAGGCATGAGCCACCGCGCCGAGCCCCCAAATCTTCTTCTTAACCAGTACGTTATTACCTCTGCAAATTAACTGTATCACAGCCACCAAAAGCCACATGACCTTGTTCACGACAGTTTTTGCAAAGTGTCATTGTTTTATTAATGACAATTAAGTTTAGCACCACCATGCATGAATAACCTTAATTCCAATGTTTATGGTAGTGATAACATCAAGGTATCATGGGGGAGGGGTGGGTAAAACCAAGATAACAATTCTAACCAGGAAGGAGAACCTATAAAATTCCTGTAAGATACCAACTAAAATAACATCAATACTAATAGAAATACTGAAGCACACATGAATTGAGACAAAGAGAAATTTGAAAATTCTATGACCATTCTTGTTTTCAAAACAATTTGATAAATATTTTTATGAAGGTAACTGTTCAGCTCATCTATTCCTCCTACCTTATTTACACCAGAACCGTTTTTTCCTGTCTGAAACCTAACAATAATTTGCTGTGGCCAACAAGTATTTTGATATAAATTTGGCAATGAAGAACTGACAGCAAATAGAAATAGTGATAAGTTTTGTCATATACAAATAATATAACGTCATGAAAACAACCCAGTAAGTTAAAATGGTGCTACGTCAAACGTTTTTTTGTTTTTTGAGATGGAGTCTTGCTCTGTTGCCCGGGTGAGTGCCGTGGTGTCATCACAGCTCACAGCAACCTCAAACTCCTGGGCTGAAGGGATCCACCTGCCTCAGCTTTCCAAGTAGCTGGGATTAGGGGCATGCGCCACCACACCTGCCTAATTTTTCTATTTTTAGTAGAAGGGGTCTTGCTCCTGTTCAGGCTGGTCTGGAACTCCTGACCTTAAGCAATCCTCCCACCTAGACCTCCCAGAGTGCTAGGATTACAGCCACTGCCCCAGGCCATCAAATGCTTTTAATGTCTTTCCATTGTATGGTTCGCCTGCTTTCAACTCAGCTAGTAACTAAATTAGATTCTTATCTCTTTTACCTTATCTCCTTCGCCATGAATTGGGGAGCACAGCAAATACAACCCATGATAGGCCAGTTCTGGTATGTATTTTGCTTGGTTAAGATCTCTAAAGAAAAAAGGCAAAACATTAGTTAATGGATATAATTTTACTGGGAATATTTCTTATCCCTAGAAGCCATATTTAGATGAATAAATTCTACCGGTGTGCCAATTAGGATAAAATGGCATTTATATTTCTCCTGGAGCAAAAATTATTATACTATATTAAAATTGTAGCACTGGAAGATTTAATGGCTCACCTGATTTGTGTAATACGACATTCATGAAGAACTGGCTCAAAATTAGTTAAAGTAACAAAGACCTGGAAAACAGATACCAAGAAAAGGCCTGATTTTTTGTACTCATTAAGTATTAGCCATGGTCTATCCCTTTTGAAGTTGCCCTAAGGTTCTTGGAATTTTCACTTACCTCTATACAATTCTGTACACATTGTGGCTTCTCTTTCAGAGAAAACTTGGGCAGAAGCCTTAAGAAATTCTTTAAAACATGAAAGATGGCATTTCGAATTTGAGAAAGGTCCCGGGCAGAAAAATAAATATTTTCTTCATCCTCTTGTTCTATAATTTCATCCATCTAGATTATGAAGAAATGCATAGGTGACTGTGTAATAATGCCCAGCACTTTGTCCCACAGTTTTCAATTTACCCAAACCAAGTCCAGTTAAACTCCAGGTAGTAGGTGACGCTGAGGTGACATGACTCTGACCAGGTTGCTTGACTGTTCCAGGTCTCCATGGTCACAATGGTAAATCACTGGGCTAGATGGCCACTATAGTAGTTTCTAGCTTTGTGTTTTTTTGTCAGTTATAATTCCTGTGTTTCTTAGAAGTTTTGATGTCAATGAACCTCTACCATCCTACCTTGTCACACAAGAATTTAGAATTAATGCTATTCTATTCCACTCTTAAGGACATGAGCCTTCAGGATACTTCGACCACCCCCTGTAATGACAATAAGATAACGTGGCAAATACAACAGTTAGAATGTTGTCACGCACACCCGGGAACAGTCTGGGGAGAGACAATCAGGACACTGGAAAGATGGCAAGGAAGAAATGTGCCCTTAGAAGTATACAGAGCCCAAGAGGCAACTTAAAGTAGTACTGAATAGCTGATGATAGTTCAGGACTTTTTGGTTATAATCATGATGCCTGAAGTCACATTTAAAAATGAATCCTTAAATAAATAAAATCATGTGTTTGTATAGATATGTTTCATTATTCAATTTACTACTTACCTCAATATCTTCTTTCCTGGGTGGCTTTCCTCTTTTTCTATGCCTCCTTGGATTAGCCTGAGAGCTCATAGGCTGTTCTTTCTTTCTTTTCCGATTCAAATTAGATTCCTGAGGCCAGCTCTTCTTTAGAGTTTGAATGCATTTGTCAAACATCACTGGGTGGAATACTTGGTTGGCTACACTGCCTGTTCATAAAGAATAAAGAGTAAACAGGCTAGATTTCATCATCTTGAAATATGTCTTTAACAACAGATGAAAAGTTAAAAAGCATAATACAGGCTTTTCACTAACTTGGAATAACAATGAACCTTTTACAAAAGAGTACCGTTGTCAACTTCAGTCTTAGTAGAGGAACAATAGTGCTGAATTGGAAATAAATAACAAGGTTTCCACATCTGGTCATGATAAAGTAACTGGTTTTACACTGGTTCTCTTGCTGTAAACAACTGTAAAATTGGATGAAAATTTATAAAATAACCAATTTTAAGACACTGGGTACCAGGCAGCATAAGGAATGCAATCTCTGAGAACAGAAGGTAAACCCTAAAATTGCCTCAGTTTTGTATTCAGAGGCAATTTCTGGACAACAGCAGAGAAATGGTGGATCTAAGCAGATTACAATGGTCTTATTAAGTTGAAAAATCAGAGTCAGAAAGATGGGGTAGATGAAATTTATAGAACAGAATACTGGAGTAGAGGAAGCTGCATAGAAAAAGAGCTCCAGAAATCTGCACAGAGCTGAATAGAAGCTATGCACGTATGGGGCAAAATTCCATCGCAGAGGGCAAAAAAAAATTTCTAAGGAGCTAGAAGGTGAATTATGTTCACAATTCACAGAGGGCTCAGAAACATTTGAGACGTTAAACACCTAGAACATTCAGTAGAGACCTAAGAAGAAAGGTACCTTAATAGCAGGGCTAAACTGCATATACAGTAAAGGCTACTTTATATCTGCCCTAACAAAGTTTTAAAAGAAGCCTCAAAGGATCAGTGGCTGCCTATCAAAACATACTTCAACACTAAAGGAAAACAACAAAATTCAGATACTCAATAACCTAACATATGTCCAATATGTTAGGATCCAATAAAAAAAAAAAATTACTGGGCGTGCCCAGTAATGGAAATGTGTCGCCTAATGATAAAAAGAAAAATCAGCCAATAGAAACAGTCCAAGAAACGACAGAGGTATGGAACTAGCTGACAACAACCTTAAAACAGATAGTATAAATAAGCTCAAGAATTAAAAGTAAATATTAGCATAATAAGGACAGAAATGAAAAAAATTTTAAAAGAACCAAATGGAACTTCCTTGATCTGAAAGAGAACCATTCACTAGATGGGCTTAATAGTGGATTGGACATTACAGAGACAAAGATAAGCAAACTTAAAGATGTAACAGAAGCACAGGAACCAAAAAAATTAATAAAGATTTAATGACTTATGGGAGACTATCATGCTGTCAAAGATAGGAGTAACTGGAGTCCCAGTAAAAAGGGAAATGAAGAAAACATTTAAAGAAGTAACTTAAAAATTTCCAAATTTGTTGAAAACTACAAATCCACAGATCCAAGAAGCTCAATGAACCCAACCATGATAAATACAAAAGAAATCACAACAAAGCATAGATAATCTAATAAAAAAAAAACACAAATCAATCTAGAATTCTATATTAGGCAAAAACATTCTTGAGGTGAAATAAAGACATTTCATACAATCAAACCCCAAGAAAGCTGATGGCTGGCAGATTTGCATCACAAGAAATGTTCAAAAAAATTTTTTCTGGCTAAAGGAAAACTATAATGAGATGAAATCTTTTAAATATAAAAGACGATTTTTTTGTTTTTTAAAAAAATTCTATAAAAGATAAAGGAGAAATGTTAAGAATGAATTATATGGTTTATAACATGTAGAACTAAAATATATAACTATGCACAAAGAATAGGAGGGGAGGCTGAGCATGGTGGCTCATGCCTGTAATCCTAGCACTCTGGGAGTCCACAGCAGGAGGATCACTTGAGGTCAGGAGTTTAAGACCAGCCTGGGCAAGAGTGAGACCCTGTCTCTACTAAAAATAGAAAAAAATTAGCTGGACAACTAAAAATAGAAAAAAATTGGCTGGGCGTGGTGGCATGTGCCTGTAGTCCCAGCTCCTTGGGAGGCTGAGGCAGGAGGATCACTTGAGCCCAGGAGTTTAAGGTTGCTCTGAGCTAGGCTGACGCCACAGCACTCTAGCCCAGGCAACAGAGCAAGACTCTATCTCAAAAAAAAAAAAAAAAAAGGAGTGGAGAAAGCAAAATATACAAATATACTGTGTTAAGGTTCTTACACAAAGGTATACACAAAGCCAGAACTTTAAACATACATATACATGCAAAGATGTACAGCTCATAAGCCAAAAGAGGAGACAACATGGGATATTAGAAAAGCACTCAATCCAAAATAAGGTGGAAAGAGGAGAAAATGGAACCAAAAACAGTTAAAAAAAAAAAATCCAAAGATGGCAGAAACCTAACCATATTGATAATTACATTAAATGTTAGTATTTAAACAGTTTAAACATTCTAATATAAAGGCAAATGTCAGAATGGATAAAAAGCATGACCAAATGATAGGCAGTCTACAAGAAACTCTTTAAATGTGAACAGATAGGTTACAAATAAATGCATGAGAAATGATGTGCCAACCAAGGACAAACCATAAGATAACTGTAATGGCTACCTTATTATCACAGTAGACTTTAAGACAAGGAAAATAACCAGAAAAACAGGGCCATAACATAATACTAAAAGGATCAATCCATCAGGAAGACATAACAATCATAAATACATTTGTATCTGTCAGACTCTGACAGAATTGAAAGGAGAAATAGATAAACTGACAATTACACTTGGAGATTTCAACATTCCTCTCTCAGTAATTCACAGAACAAATAAATAGAATATCAGAAAGATTATAAAAGACTTGAACGACATTTGCAACCAACTTGACCTAATTGATATTTATAGAATACTAGATCCAACAAAGGCAGGATACATATTCTGGTCAAGCACAAATAGAAGATTCACCAAGTCAAACTCTGTGCAGGGGTATTAAAAATAAAGTCAATAATTTAAAAGTATTGTGATCATACAAAGTATGTACTCTGATCCCAACACAACTAAAATAGAAATCAATTACAATAAGATTTCAGGAAAGTCCTTAAGTATTTGAAAATTAAACTCAATGTACTAACCAATTCAGGTGTAAGAAGAATCACAAAAAAATTTAGAAAATCACTTTGACCTGAATGATAAAGAAAATATATCAAAATTTGTGGGATATAGATAAAGCAGTATTTGGAGAGAAATTTATAGCATTAAATACTTAACATTAGAAACAAAGAAAAGTATGTGAGAACAAGGATCTAAGCATCCACCTTAAAAAGTCAGGATAAGAAAAAGAAGAAAGTCAGAATAAGAACAAATTAAACCTAAAGTAAGAAGGAAGGAAATAACAGCCATAACACCAGAAATCAATGAAACAAGAAATGGACAAACAATAGAGTATAATCAATGATATCAAAAGTGGGTTCTTCAAAATGATCAATAAGATTAATAAGCCTCTATCTAGACTGATCAAGAAAAAACAAAGAAATATAAATCACCAGCATCAGGCATAAAAGAGATGATATCACTACAGATTCTACAAACGTAAATTTATTAAAAAAAAAAAAAAAATTCCAGGCCTAAATGGTTTCACTAGTGGATTCTACCAAAAACCTAAGAAAAAAAAGAAAACCAATTTTTCACAAACTCTTTCAAAATACAGAAGAGGAAGGAACACTACACATACATAACTCATTCAATGGACTGATATTACCCAGATGCAAAACCAGACAGACACCTCAAAAAAAGAATATCCCGTATGAATACAGACATAAAAATCTTCAACAAAATATTAGCAAACTAAATCTGACAAGATATAAAAAGGATTATAGACCATGACCAAGGTCATGCAAAATTGTTTGAATACATAAAAATTAACCAATGTGATATACTATATTATTAGAATAAAAAGCAAAACCACATGATCACCTCACAGATGCAGAAAAGCAAATGACAAAATCCAATACCCTTTCATAAAACACTCAACAAACTAGGGATAAAAGGCCATCCTTAAAAAACCCACAGGCAATATCATACTTAAAGGCAAGAGACTGGATGCTTTCCCCTTAAGATTAGCAACAAGACGAGGATGCCCACTCTCTATTGCTATTAAACATTGTACTGGAGGTTCTAGCCAGGGCAATCAGGCAAGAAAAAGAAAGAAAAGGTATCCAGACCGAGAGGAAGAAGTAAAACTATTGACAAAGGACATGATCTCATATAAAGAAAATCCTGTTAGAACCAATAAATGAGTTCAGCAAGATTGCAGGATATAAGATCAACAATCAAAAATCAATTGTACTTCTATAATATATACTACCAATAAACAACCTGAAAATGAAATTAAGAAAACAATGTCATTTACAATAGCATCAGAAAGAATAAAATACTTAAGAATAAATTTTAAAAAGGAAGTATAAGAATTGTACACTCAAAATTGTAAAACATTATTGAAACAAATTAAAGATGACCTAAAATAAATGGAAGATACCCTGCAGTCATGGATTGGAAGACCTAATGTTGTCAGGATGACATCCAAACTGATGTACAGATTCAATGCAAACCCTGTCAAAACTCCAGCTGCCTTTTTTTTGTAGAAATTTACACGTAGATCCTAAAATTCACATGGAAATGCCCAGAATAGGCAAAGCAATCTTTAAAAAAAAAAAAAAAGGACATACTGTGATTGAATATTATGTATCAACAGCATCCCAACCATAATCCAGAAACATTTAAAAATAGAAGGTAATTGCCAAGAATATGGCTTGTGGTCCGCACCTAACAGCTATCTCTTTGCTCTGGCATAAATCTCAACCTTAATCAGAAGGAAATGCATCTGGCAAGGGAAGAGAAGAGTGAAACTGGGTTTCTAAAACCACTGCTTTTCGGAGAGAGAACCCAGTGATAACTGAGATATTGCTTAGCAACAAAGTTCTTTAGGAACTTACTTCAAAAGTCTTTATGAGAGCATTAACAATAGCATAATTGAGGGTTTTAAGGCTTTAAATACCTTTTTGCCTGTTCCCAAATCATATGGAATAAATTCTTAGCATTAATTACATATGCATTTATGTAAACAATGACAAACAGCAAGCTGAAAATTTTGTGATTTTTCTTTTACATATGAATTTTGAGTTCTCCAGCTCAATCTCGATGTTCTACTCGATCTTGCCTTGGGTTTGGGGAAGAGAGAATGGACTTCTTCATTCCCCTAGGAGGAACAGGAGACTTAAGTGCTCTGACAATACAGAAGTAAAACAGTGCTCATAGACTCCCTGGTGCTTTTGTTCATCAAAAATTACCAGCTACTCTCGTGCTCTCTTGATTAGAATGGTTTTAACCTATATTTCAACACCCACACAGGAAAGAGATAACACAATGACTCCCCACGGCAATTTTTCTCAGTTTGGAGAGGAAGTCAGAAAGAGAAAGGGCACTATCAGAATGTTATGTTTGGGTGGGGGAGGGTGGGAGTGATGCTATTGCAATCCCTCTTGGATTATTTGTATTAGGTTATAGACAGCATAATTTCAGAAGACAAACACATGTAAAGAAAAAAGGGAAAGAAACTTTTCAAACACCTATAACATGCTATGTACCTCACAGACATGCTCACTTAATCCTCAGAATAATTCTATGACATGGGTTATCACTGCTCCATTTTATAACTGAAGAAACAAAGTATAAGAATTGAAAATAATGTGGAAAGAAAAAACGACAAAAGATTTGTCCCATCACATCAAGTATACATACCTGGCACTTCTAATAGCAAAAAGTAAAGCCCAGCAGCATGAAGGCCATATTCTCGATATTGCACACTGACATTTTTTTTATGAACTATTTGAACAAAGTGATAGAATAATGCCACCAGCGTACTGTGGGAAATACTGTTCTCAATGAAGAAGGTCCAAATATTCTATAGGGAGAGGGCAAATCATAAAAGCCAATAATTAGAAAAATCTCCTCCTATTTGAATTTTATAAGTACTTTATTGCCTTACAAAAAAAAGAATAGACCAGTCTGGCTCTTAATGATAAATGCACCATCTTTAGAGAGACTGAAAACATCAAAATTAAGTCTATTATTTTTCAAAATTACAAAGATAAATAAGTATACAAGAAATTTAAGTAATTTTTTAAAAAGAATTTTTTCGTAAGTTTGAAGCATGTACACTTCTGAAATTATTATAGCTCAAAACTACACTAAGACTTTTGGGACACCATATATTAGTGACCCCTCAGAGAAGTTACTTCTCCATCTAGGTTAAATGTACCCAAATCCATTTATCACTAATTATTAACTAAGGAAATCAGAACAATTTATTTAAATATAGATGTTCTGAGAGCAGGAAAGGAAACACCTGCAGCTTCTCCCTCAATACATTTCATAAGTAGCCTAGGTGAGAAAGGAGATAAACCCTAGAATAGAAACCATAATTTTATTAATTTTATCATTGCCCCATGCTTTCTCCTTTTAAACACTTGAAGAGGAAATGGTTTATTGTAATAAACTAAACACAGCAGAAACTAAATATGTTTATCCATGAGTACTGTATCTTAAATAAAACAAAGGTCCAATACATTTAAACAATTGGCTCTTGTACTTCCTGCTTCCTGGAAAAGGCAGGGGAAGTGGTAGCCAATGCTTCAGATTAGCCCCACTGCTTAGCACATGCCACCTTAGAGAGAGACCATCGAAAGTCCTTTCTTCGGTCTCCTTTCCTTCACTAGGAAACTTCTGGAAGAAATCACCTCCTACCATCACAGTATCACATCTTCATTCCTAATACCATCTGCACCTCCATGCTCTTCACCTCGGAGGTCACCCTGGACCTGTTCAGTCACCTGGGCTCTGTGATCCCACAGCTGTGGTCAGGTCTTGGTACCAGTGATCACTCTCTCCCTGCCTTCTGACTGCTCCTCCTCAGGCCTCTTTCAACCAGCTCTGTTTCTGTTCTGTCCTCTTCTCTCCCCAGCTGATCTCATGAGTCGCTCCCTTCTGACATCCACCTTGATTTGCAGGAGTCTTCTCTCTCTCCTGATCTTCCAACCCTTATTTCTACCTACCTATCATGCCTCCCAAAGATCTCCTAACAGAATCTCATATTCAAAAGTCTAAAACGAAACTCAATTTCCACTTGACCTTGCTCTTTTCCCCTTATTCCCCACCTTGGTCAACAACGTCATCATCTTCCTAGTTTCAGAAAGTTTCCTTTTCCTCTCACTCCCTATACCCAGTCAACTGAGCACTTTGCAGCATGTTGGAGCTATCTGAAAAGGGCTTCCTAGTTCACAAAGCCCTATTAATTCTATGTCAAAAAATGTCCCTAGTTTTTAGTCTTCCTTTCGAATTCCCAAAACCATAACTTCAGACCATGCTGTTGACACTCACAACACCCATATCACGATGTAAGTCTTCCAAAGGATCTCTCTTGTACATATTTTTCCTATTTCGGTCCATCTACAGTCAAGAACATTCGTCCTAAAACAGATCTGTTCACGTTACTTAGTCTATTGCTCACTGTAACTTCTTCCACACAGGGCTGATTGTGAGGATTAGATGAGTTCACATGTACATGACGCTTAGGACAGAGCCTCACAAACACCCTATTAAAAATGTTCCAACTCCACAGCTCACCCTCATTTAAAGCTCCCAGACCTATCTTCAGTCTACCTTACCATCTTATGTTCCACCCCACGTTTTAAGAATTCTGTGTGCCATTCATCCCACCCCACTCACGTTACCTCATTATTCCATGCATATTCCCATCATGTAGCTCCTTCACTAGGAACACCCTACAGCCCTAACTTCTGCTAGTCAACACCCTACCCATCTGTGAAGACTCACCACTAGCTACTTTCTTTCTGGAACCTTCCCCATCTTATCATGCTCCCTTTTCTATGGCCCTATTAGATGATATCCACCTCTCTTGGAGCATTTTTTTACAGTATGGTTCACAGAATATTTCCAGGCCCCCTTAGACTCAAGTGGCACTGTACTTGCCCCTACAGCTTCATGTGGTTGATGGACTCACTTCTGCCAGTGCTCAAGTGTCCACTCTTCTTCCCTGGGAAGGCCCTTGACTTAGGGAGAGGCTATGTATCTTAATCCTCACTTTGTCCACTAAGGTACTTAATGCAGTGCTTAGCATTACATTGAAGGAGTATTCAATTAGATGATTTAATTTTTTAACAGCTATGTGAAACTTGTAATTGAAATATTTTTTGTGAACTTAAATGTTTCAGAGATGCTAATATTTAAGTATTTTTTGCTCTGCCTCTCAGCCCTTTGTTTTTTTTTTTTAAAGTAATGATCTAAATATTAATAAGCATACTAGGTAGAACTCAATATTTAAAGGAACTCTTTGGATGAATCTGTTTGTAATTCAACTACTCAATTTACTCAATTTACTAATATCAGACTCTCTTAAAGTTAAGGTATGCTTGAATTGTTATTTGCATTTTCCTTGGACTTCTTTCCATTTTTGGTTTGTTTGGCTTTTTTGTTTTTGTCTTTGTATTTTTCCTTTAATTTGCTCTTATAAAAAAGTGGTCATGTCTTGGGAAAAAAACCAGACTAGTACCTTGAACCTTTTGGAAAGCTATTAGGATAGTCCAATAAATGAATGGTATTCTTTATGTTACTCATATGGGACTCCCTATAAATTATATACTAAAAAAGCTAAGCTTTAGATGATAATAATGATTTTCATCTCTCATTTTTAACACCTCAAGTTGGATAGCTTGATTTTTTTATTTTCTTACCTCCGTAGATCCATGTTCTTCAGTAGCAAAGGGGAAAAGGCTTTCATGGAGTTTTGTGAATGCACTCAATCCAGTCTCTATAATCTCTGACTCTATGCTGGGATCCAAAGGCTCAGTCTCTGTGAAATCCAGTTCCCACACTGTGTCTACCCATTCTAGGGGAAAAAACAATGCAATCAGTAAGTGCTCTATAACAAGTAAAAAACCAATCACCGTTAGACTCCAGGTACATTTAAGAGGAGAAAAGCTTATTAGTTCCAACTCACATTTAACTTATAATGTAGCATAATTAAAGGCAAGCAGAAAAGGTTAAGAGAATCTTTTTCTTTTAAATCATAACTGACAGCTGGCTATTTGGTTAACTATCTTCTAAAAATATCAAGAAATAAAACACATTTAAGATGTAACAATTTTGGGAAAGGACACTTCAAAACACTTAATGATCTGGCCTTCCCACACGTTCAATCTAGAGAACAGAGGTTAATCAGATTGCCTCAGATGCTCCTCTGTGAAATTCTCCTAATCAAGGTAATAAGCTCACATAAAGTGCACAGCACACTTTATTGGGCCCATGTTAAAAAACAGATATGATTTCTGTTTTTTACTGTTTTAAACTTCCCAAGAAGTTTAAACTTCTTGGGAAAAGCAAGCCAGATTCATACTCATAGAGATACTCAGTGACTTCATAATACACTGATGGGAAGAACGTATGGTGTAAGAAGGTCACATTAAAACAGCATCTAGCTAGATTCCTTCACAATCTCTCTTACCTTTAAACCTCATACTTTTCTCACAAACTATATTTAATGTTTTCACTATTATCTCCCCAAGCCTAAAATTAGGACTAGACGGAAACATGGGGACATCTCAAATTGTTAATGAGGTGCTCCTTCAAATTAATATTTTAAAAATATTTTTTCACTGTTGATTTAGAGAAGTTGGGCAGGGTATAAATAAAGACAAACAGAGTTGGGTGGCCTCAGCCTTTCTTTCGTGGCCCTGAGCATTATGTTGCACTCAGCAAATGAAAAGTCTTATAATTAACTAGGTCTATCCTCCTTAGAATACAATCTGCCTATCATCTTTTGTCACTTGAGCTTGGTCCTGTAGGAGGAAGTCTCTGTACCCCAAGCGGCTCTGCAGAGCATTCCTTCCAAAGATATGCAATATGCTGCCTTAAAGAAAATATGAAAAATACGATTGAATCTCTCCATATTTCCAGCAATGTTTAAAGCTCATTATATAGACTACAGCAGAAGTTTTCTCAGTCCTTATTTTGGCTTTGTCTACAATAGCTCCTTACTGTCAGTAGTATCAAATCAAATTTGGAAGACAGTAACTGGCCCTGATATCAGCCATTTGGTCATAGAAGTCTTCTGTGTTGATTGTTGAGTGAAAGCATAGGAAAAACTGAGTTTGGTTATTTTCTTTAATATTTTTACACTATTCAAAACAAATCCCTCACTACTTATTTTCTCAACTGTCAAAGACAGCTAATTTCTGCTCTACTACTTCACTTAGGATTGAAGAGGAGAAGAAATATATCATTTATTCACTCAAGAAACAATTTTGAGAAAATACTATGGGAAAGCCTCTATATGTTCTAGGAATACAGAGATGAATGCTACATGGTTCTCGTCCACAAAGATCTCACCATCTCACACTTAGAAAAACAAAAAAGCAACCTATGATAGAAGAAAGACCAGAGTTTTGATAAGAACAAGGTGAATATACTGACTTGATCGATCTCTTACGTGTAATTAGCCTCCTCTTCATCAATGAGAATACAGGATTGCTGTGAAAGATAATGTGTATAGAGAGCCTAACAATGTGCTGGCCACATAAAAGACACTCGCCGAATGATAGTATTTTCACAATGGATGAGTTGTTAAAATGGAAATAGATCTATAAAACATAAAATGCTAGAGAGCTTAACAGGAAATATTACTGGGGAAGGAGGTGGAGGGATAGAGATGGGTTAGGTGTTTTTTTCAGGTGGACTTGAATGTAGGTGTTTGCCAGGGAAAGAAAAGCAGAAAAGTGTACCCCAGAGAGTATAGCATAACCAAGTACAAAGGAAAAGAAAGTACAAAGTATTTAGAAATGAACAAAATATTTACAAAATAGAGTGTGAGTGTAGAGGGTGGGAATTAGTATGTATTTAGCAGTTACTATGTGCCAGGTACCAAGTTCATCTTCACAAAAACCTTGGGACATCGGTGTTATAATCCCATTTAACAGATAAGGAAAACTGAGGCTTAGTAAGGTTAAGCAACTTGCCCAGTAATACCTGGTTGCAATGTGGTAGAACCAAGAAACCCATCCACGTATTTCTAACTGCAACAGTTAATGCTCTTGGAAAAGCATACTGGACAGGATGGTGAAGCCTCTTTTTAAGGCATGCCAAGGATCTGGTCATTTATTTAGGAAATGCAAGGGAAACATTAAAGGTTTAAAGACTTGACAAATTTAAAGTTGTGTTTTCAAAAGTGGTCCTGCAGAGGTGTGGGGGATGAGGTGGCACAGTTAACGTCGGAAAGTAGCTAAGATACTCCCAAAGTTGCTCAGGTTATTGGCTATAATGAAGCCTGGGTCACAGCATTGGGAATGGAACGGGAGGACATGAGACACCTCTGAAGCCGGACAACGGGTGGTGCTGAGCACGAAAAGGGACGCAGGAATGCCATGACTCCCAGGTTGGTGGCCTGGCTGGTGCCATTAGGAGGCTCTGGGAATCCCAGTTTCATTCACGTGACGTTTGACGATGTCTGCGGGTCAGACATTCAGCTGAACCTATGAACATGAAGTTCAAGAAATAAGTTCGGCTGAAGAAAGAGATTTGCAATTTAAAGCCACCGGAATACATAAGAATACATATGTCCACGAAGATTTGCGGAATAAGAAGGCAAAGGCCGAGAAAACATGCACGAGCACTAGAAGAGACTGGCCAACATTAACTTTTTTTTTTAACGCTTACGTGACCGGGTTGACCCCCTACGGTAAATCCCGCTGGCCACTATCCTGGTATGGCACAGCCCTACGGACCCCAGGCCCGGCCGAGAGCCCTCACCCCACCTCCACCCGCACCCGCACTCCAGCCAGCCCCGGGCTAAGGTACAGTTAGGGATGCAGAGCACCCCAAGTCTGTACCCCGGGCCTCGTGGCTGAGTCTCCTCACCGAGGCTGAGATCCAACGGGCACCAGGGCTGCAGGCCGCTCCCAAGGCCCCGCAACGCCACCATGTTCCCCCAGGGCACCAGCTCGCCTCCGCGGACCTCAACTTTCAAAGCTCGCTCCCGCGCGCGCTCCGAGACGTTCCTGCGGACCAATCACAACGTGCAGAATTTCCCACAGACCAATCACCGTGCCGAATTGTTTTCATTCTATTAACCAATCAGCTGGGTCGTGCGCCACACGCGCAAAAAATGGGGCGGGCTGAGGACTAGGGGCTAAAAAAGGTTCGTCAGAGTGATTTTCTCAGCTTTCCCGTTAAAGTAAGAGCCAGGAACTAAGCTAAAGCCTAATAGCGTCTTTCCCGCCTTGTTTTTCTTAAATGGGAGGAAATGTAAAGAGTATCTGAGACAAGGTACTTCCTGTAATAACTGTCACCTTTGCCCCCGTCAGGCGACATTTCGCGTGCGGGTCACAGGGCTACCTTCACCCGTCACCACGCGAACGTTGTACATAACCGAATGTGGAAGGTAGCCCAACGTAGCTCGATACGGGAAAAGCAAACGAAAACATTCCAAGAAGACAGCTTCAGTTCTTTTGATTTCACGGGTTGTCTGGGCCCGGATTCTACCGGAAAGAGACCATGGCTGCCGTATCTACTGAGGGAGAAACGGGCCTCCCCTGCACATGCGCAGTGAGCACACCTCCTGGCGGCCGGGAGGCCAGAGTCAGAAAGAAACATGCGCATGCGCGCGGCATATCCAGTGCATCCGGGCTGGAGCTCGCCTCCCCCCTCCCCCGCCGGGCGCCGCCGAAGCACCTGGGTGCGTTACGCCGCCGGAGGCTGGGCAGCTGGCTGCGCTGTTCTGTGCTGGATCCCACCAGGTGGGCGCCAAGCCACGGGCACCCGACTCTGCGCCGCTGCCCTCCACAGCTTGCACCGCCGGCCCTCGCCCGCTCACTGCCACCGGCGGCTCGGGCGGCTCGGCGCGGCGCACTGCTCCTCGGTGCATTGCTGCTCGGGGCGCTGAAGCCCGCAGCCGTCTGCCTCCCCCGGCCCTGCCCCTCCCCCGTGGAGTGGGGCTGTCGGTCGTCGCCCACCGCCCGGCGGCAGCAGCGGAGCCCGGCTGCGGTGCGGTCGCCGAGCGCGCTCCCGCATCGGGCCCTCCGGCCTGCCTTCCCTTAGGGCAGCCCGCGCCCCGGTGGAAGGGAGCGGCCCCTACCGAGACCTGCCCGGCCCGGCGGTGAGATGAGCTTCTTCGGCTTCGGGCAGAGCGTGGAGGTGGAAATCCTTTTGAACGATGCGGAGAGTAGGAAGCGAGCCGAGCACAAGACGGAGGACGGGAAGAAGGAGAAATATTTCCTCTTCTACGACGGGGAGACGGTCTCCGGGAAGGTGAGCCTTGCGCTCAAGAACCCCAACAAGCGCCTGGAGCACCAGGGCATCAAGATCGAGTTCATCGGGCAGATCGGTGAGTCGAACCCCGGGATCTCTCTTCCCTAGCGCCGTCAGCCGGGCCGCGGCTGGGGGGCGGGCGGTGAGCAGCGTGATTCAGGGCCCAGCTCCAGCGAGGCCTGGCACAGTCGCTTGTCAACTGCAGCCTGAGGCCTGGGGCTCAAACACAAGTCCCGCTCGTGGGCGACTCCCCCTGCCTTACTGTCCTCCCTGCCAGAAGTGACAGTGCACTGCCAGGGAAGTGGGGAGACCGTGCGCAGGAGGGAGCGCCTTGCTGTGCCTCGTCGGACGCTGCCTCTGGGTACCCCTGTCATCTCTTCAGCATGCTCTCAGCTGTGCTTCTTGCCCCTAGGATTTCAACGTGAGGTGCTCCGCCATAGCATGCAGGTGGATTTGTCAGGGGGGACCTCCCAATACCGGCCTTCGCATGGACTGGCCATCCACAGCTGTCGGACCCAAAGTTAAGCTGGTCCTGCCAGCCGACTTACCTGCGCCTTCACCTTTGCTCTATAGATGTGGTGTGGAAGAGGGAGCTCACCAGTACTCTCTAATCTCGCCTCAGCTCTAAACGACCTATCCTTGTACATGCTTTGAGAAAGAAGACCTGTAATTTTCAGTCCCAGTCTGACTGCTTACCTAACCTGCATTTCTCAGACTTTTTAAAATTAGAATCCGAGTTTTTAGTTGTCTAATTTTCTCCTTAAAGACAAAGAATGATGTTTCTAATACCACAAGTAAGTGGGCAGAATTTCTCAATGCTCTGACAAGTCTCCAAACATTACTAACCATGAGAACCAAACAGTAATAAAGCAGTAATGAAAATTTGGGGAGCTGCCGGTCAAGACTGGATTGTCTCCAATTCTAAGACTATTTGGAGTCTTGTGTGTTATGAAAATGCTCAGGCACTTCTAAAAGAAATTGTTTTTGTCATTAGGTCAGGAGTGGATTCACAGTAAATACTCTGTGGGTTGCAAACACCTCTGGTGAAGATTCCACGCCCTTTACCACATACTGCCTGTTATAACACTGTTTTTAGAGACTTAGAGACTTCTTTGTGGAAGCTTGTTAAACTCCCCTGTCCTGAGGATTTAGGAAAGAATTTGTTCTCTTCTCTTTGTTGCTCTTTTCACAGAGCCAGGAAACACTGAGACACAGGTAGGAGGAACCCGGGCAAAAGGAGTCCTGGTGGCCTGGTTCTGCTGTCCACTGCTCAGCCTTAAGCATTTTGCCCTGGTATTTAAGAAAATGAGATTAGGTTGAACACTGGCTGATTCTAAATGAACCTTTTTTATGTTATTTTAAACGAAGAATATGAGAGACTTGGTACTGTACCAGAAAGAGGAGCTGAATTCATACCTTCTGCTTTCCTGCTTCTGCCTTTGATGGCAGGGTTTCTCAACAGCAGCACTGGTGACATTTGAGGCGTGATAATGCTTTGTTGTCATAGGGTGTTTAGCAGCATCCCTGGCCTCAACTGACCAGATACCAGTAGCATCTCCCACTTGCGACTACAGAATGTCTGGCAATACTGCCATATGTCCCCGGAGTGTAAAATCATCCCTAGTAAAGTACTGTATGCTAGATAGGATGAATCCAAAGCATTTTATGCTCGGCATAATGTATGAAATAGTCAAGAAATCTTTGCCTGTCATGGGATTAGAGTTAAAATTATTAAAAATAAAGAAATCCATGCCTACTAAGAAATGGTGTTTTTAAATAGTAGTTTTAAAGTTATTGCATTGATTGTTTGACTCCATAATACCAGTGTAGACAGGCATGTTTAGTCTGTGTCTGTACCATCATTTCTAGATGGTGGTACCTTGCCAATATATGAAAGATGTTCACCAGAATGTTCCCTGCCCCAGACAATATGAAATGAGCTGTTCTGAGAGGATTGGTGTCCAGGCTTCCCTCTGGTCTAAATGAAAGGTAGTTGAAGAGGCTACTTGCTGTTCCTCCCGTGTCTGGTTTCTTGGCTAACTCGTTAATCCCAAGATACCATCCATGCTGAATTTTCTCAGAAACTTTTGTTGCTTCCACTGGTAACTCTTTCTGGGTCTCTGTGCACTCTGGGCTGAATTGACCATGAGACTTTGGGGAAGTTAGGTCCCTCTCTGGGCCTCAGTTTTCTCAACTATCAAGCAAGGATAATAAAATCACCTGGTGAGAATGTTGGGTATGTCAGGGGATCCTGCTTCATGCCCCTTATAGAGGGTTCTTTTATAAAATTTTAGTAATTGATATAGTGATGTTTCCATTTCACAAATTCAGTTATCAATCACTGGCTTACTGCTCTTCCCCCATGCCTCTTATACTCCAGCCACACAATAAGATTGCCATGTTTACTTACAGGGAGTACATGTTTCAGCACCATGCCTTAAATCTCTTGCTTCAGCCACAGGGGCCAGGCACATCTGGTGCTGTGGATAGAGCCAATTCCAATTGCATGCTTAAAATATATAGCTCACCCTCAATTATCCGTGGTTACATGATGTAGTAAGAGAATAATACAGAATGATGGACAATATGTTTGTTACTATTTGGTTTGGGGATGTATTTCTTGATCAAGAACAAGGCATTAAAATAACCTTTCTAGATATGTTTGGTGTAAAAGGGAGTTTGTATTCCTAAAATACACACATTGACAGATAAGTAAAGATGGTACCAGCCTATGTGGAGGCACAAAGTGACTTTTCTTAGGCTCTTAAATTCCTCCTATTTTATCCTCCTGGTTCCCCCAAAGAAGCAGGATGTGAAGTGTTTGTGTCATAAACCTAATAAACCTAAGACAGTCATTGTGAACTGACCTCAGGGCACCGAAGCGAGACTAGTGAGTAACTTTGTTGAAGTTGCGGTTGTGTGGTTTTCTCCTTCATTGCACTCTTTGACTATGTATGAAGTGGTGGAACTTGGGTCAGGTTCTGAGGTCTGGCTGTATGTGTGGCGTGTGGGGGTAAGAAAGTTGACATTGAGCTCGGTCCCCCTTCCTCGTTGGTTTGGAGGCAGGCAGAGGTGTGACCTTTGTCCCTTGTCCCTTGTCCCCTCTCACTATAACTTGCTCTGGGAATCTCCTCTGCACCCATGACTTCAGTGTCATCTTACATTCTGATGACTCCCACGCTGTTTCTTTGTCCTGACGGGGATTCTCTTCTGAGTTTCACACCTGTCATTCCAGCTGCCTACTAGACATGTCCACTTGGATACCCAATGGGTGCCTCAGAGACACATCCCAACAGAAACCCTGCCTCGTCTCTCTCTCTGCCCCAGCCCCAACCCCATCCCTGCTACTTCTGATTTCTCCATTTTGGCCTATGTCACCTGGGTCCACTCAGCTTCTGAAATCTAGGAGTCATCTCAAACTCTTCACTCCCCCTCCCATGCATCTGGTTGGTTTCTAAGTTTTGATCCTCTCTAATAGCTCTGTAATATATCTTAAATATATCTTAAATCGGGGTCTCCTGTCCTCAATGCTACTGCCTTTATTATTTCTATGTGTAATAGCCTCCTGACTAGTCTTCCTGCCTTTGTTTCCCTTTCCTTTCAAGTCATCTTCTGTAAGAATGAACTAGCTAAAAGGCAGTCCTAACATTATCAGTCCCCTCCTTAAAATTCTTCTCAACTCCCATTGTTTAAAGTGGAAAAACACATCCAAATCCTTCCAGAGTTGACCCCTGCCTCATCACCCCCAAGCCCTTCACCCAAACCACTTGTGGCTGCCTCAAAATATCCTATTTTTTCTAGAATCTTGGTATCTTCACTTTGTATGGCAACATCTTTCTGCAAGGTATTACCTTCCACCCAAGCTCTTACTCCTTCCTCGAAGCCGGCAAACACCCACACCCATCAGAAAGCCTTCCCTGACTTCCCCAGGGGAACCTGAGTGCTTCCTCTACTGACCTTCCGGAGGCCTCACTAATCCCTCTCCAAGCAGGATATGACAAGTTTGTGACTTTTTTTTTTTTTAAACTTGTCTGTCTTCCTCACTAAACTCAGAGCCCCTGAAAGCCAGGGACTGCCTTCATTGGCGTAGAGGCTAATCTCGTCTTAGTGGCTAGATAACATATAGAAGGTGCCCAATAAATATTTGTTAACTAGGTACATTGGTCAGATCTAAGAATTGACAGGAGCTATTCTTGAGGTTTTTTTTTCTCATCTGCTCCTAGATAACTGAGTTATTTTGATGAAAGAAAGGGAAAGTGCAGGTTTGCTCTGCTGGTTACCTTTAAGTGTCTGGGCTTCGTGCTCGTGCTTGTGGAGGAGGCATCAATGAGTGAGGTGCATCCCTTAGTCGAGGCTGCTGAAAACTCGCATGACTCACCGGCTGGTGTGCCCCCCCTGGAGCAGCACCCTCACGAGGGGCCTGGGATAGAGGAGTGTTGAAGCTGATGTCAGCTCACCCGCTCTTGCATGTTCCTCTCATCACACTGTCCTATGCCAAGTTGAGGCTGATTTCTTCCTATATGTAAGAAAATAAGAGTTGTCAGACCTATGGTCCATCTAGTACTGCACCAGCTGCTCAGATGTTGCAGTTTGTATGTTTCCCCCTGAGGGCATAAGGTCTTATTTAGTCACTTATGTCGTGCGTGTTTTTCTGTTACCCTCTGTAAGTTTTTAAGGCTGCACCGGGATCTTCCCTGCACCTAGCATACTTTTTCTGATGACTTGGTTTGTGTTCTAACACTGCCAGCACAGGCATGGTGAGGGCATCTCCTGGGCCAGGTCAGTAGGATAGACCTTGTCACCTCGCAGCTAATGCCCACATCTTTAGAAAGATGCAGTAGTCTGTAAAGAGCACCGAGCAAAGAACTCTGTTTGTGAGAAGGAGGAGAGGCCATTGTGCAGCTGGATGCCTTTGGGGAACACTGGTAGAGGATGGAAGGCAGACTTGGGTCGCCTGGGAGACCAATGGGGTTAAAAAAACCCAAACGTAATTAGAAACTTGCAGAGGAGGGCAGACATGAACATCCCTGCACTCCAAAGCCAATAGACATTATCTAGATTTTTTTTTAAGTTTGTAATAAACCCATCAGTACCGATCACGCCTGTACTTATAAAAACCCCAGAGGCTTTCTATATTTCAATTCATTAACCCTTGAAATACTAAGTAAAAGGCACATTAAGGTTAAATGGATTGATTCCCACTTATTTACCAAGCTGCTAGCAGGGCTTGGAGCCAAGCTCCACCTGGCTGGGCATAGGTGGCCTGGAGGTACTAGTGCTCCTCAGGTTTACTGGGTGTGGGGTGCGGCTGGCACGAATCTTGCCCGGGTTGCCAACCAACAAACAGTGGCTGGGAAAATGAGATGAAGAGGAGACTGTTTGGAGGGCTTTTTGCCCTTGCTGACTTATGTTTCTTCTAAGACCAGCATGAAGCCTGGATTAAACATGATCCTGTCCCTGCAGTGACCACCAGGGTGTCTGTCATGGGATGATCTATAGTGCAAAACTGCCTCATTTTCTTTCCAAAGTGGCAAATTCACTTCTCAACCGTTGGTGGCAAGTTTCACCATGAAAACATCCTGAGTACAAAAGTTATTTCCTCCTGTTGGACTGAGAAGGAAACTAAAGACAGGGTAGTTACCTTAACAAAAAACTTAGTTCCTACTTCTAGCCCAAAATGTCTGGTCTCTGAGGACTTTGGTGGTTAGGAATAATGAGGGGTGACTTGTGGTTGCCTCTTTGGGATGGAATAGAGGTAGTTTACAGTCTCTTTAGGGCCCAAACCTCTTATGAGAACAGCCTTAGAGTTTCCATTTCAATTTATGCAAGAGGAAACCAAACTTTCTGGCAAATAGGAGAGTACTATTGTTCTGCTCCTTTGCCCTACAATGTTTGCAGAAGCATTGCAAATGGCTTCTAAATTGTAGGTTAAAAAGGCCAGTCCAGCCTTGCTCAGACCACACACTGGCCACTCTTCCATGACATTTGAGGTAGGAGCTGATATTAGTGTGTGTCCTTCCCAGATGCTATGCAGGGAAGGACG
Organism: Eulemur rufifrons; assembly: GCF_041146395.1. Classification (NCBI taxonomy): domain Eukaryota; kingdom Metazoa; phylum Chordata; class Mammalia; order Primates; family Lemuridae; genus Eulemur; species Eulemur rufifrons. The sequence goes on along the minus strand of NC_090988.1, from coordinate 5,896,681 downwards.
TTTACCGCCTGTCCCTGCTGGGACAGGTGGAACCTTCTACACCGTTGCTAGGATCCACGAATGCTGGCAACCTGAGTGTTCTCTGCGCCTTCTCTGTTTTATTTATTTCTCATGTTGCCTTTGGGCTGTGTTCTCACATTTGTGTATTTTTCCATCCTTCTCTTCCCATCTTCCTCTTGACTCTGGGATTTCCCACTTAGAGCTCATGGACCTTGGGGTCTTGGTTCTGTCTGCTTCTACCCCCTAGAACTAATGGCGAGTCTAGTGCTTGGGAGCTGAGGCACTAGGTTCCCAAGTTAAGGGCTCAGCTCCACTTGGGAGCCAACAGCACCAACCAGGGCTCAGGGCAAGAGTAAGCAAGAGTCCCTGTCACTGGGGCTGGCCACAGCTCTGTTCCCACCGCATTCCTGCACTTCCTTACTTTTATTGAGGGACACACTTACTGGATTGTTCACCTACACCGCCCCCTGCCCCCGTCACTTGGAATTGTCATCTCCCATTTAGTGGCTTTGTGGGTTATCACTCACTTCCTGGAGTGCTTCTCACTGCTGAAACCATTTAGTGTTTGGAAGAGAAGGTAGATTGTTTGTAATAAAAGATTGATTGAGGTGTAACTACATAGGAAATCAGCCACAGACCGTAACCACAGAATACCTTGTGAACTCATGTGGAAGTGGCATCACTAGTGTGGGATTATCCGCACTACTGCCACCTTCACGAGTTGGGTAAATCTTTTTTTTTTTTTTTTTTTTTTTAATTTAAGTAGAGTTAGGGTCTTGCTCTTGCTCAGGCTTGTCTTGAACTCTTGGCCTCAAGAGATCCTCCTGCCTCAGCCTCCCAGTGTGCTAGGATTACAGGTGTGAGCCACCGTGCCTGACCGAGTTGGGTAAATCTTATGACAGAGCCCACTCTCCTTCAGAATGCTCCCCTGTCAAGGGCAGCTCCTAGACCAGCAAGGGGGTGGATTTTGCATTCAGACTGAAAAGAACCACCTAAAAGCATTTTTCTCTTTCTGGAAATGATTCTTCCCCCAGGGCAGGGATGAACACTGCATTGGCTCTGGGGAGGCAAGAGATCTGGTTTCTTGGGCCCAAGAAGGCTTTGAGCCTAATCTGGGCTTAGATGTTGTGCTGTCCAGGGTGGACCTAGAGCTAATGCAGCTCTCCCCCACTGCCATTAATGCTTAGGTTATCCCTGAGAGAGATCACCTCCTGTGTCCTAGAGATGCCAAGGACCAGGCCTAGTGGGCAGTTGTCCCAGAGACCCCTTTCCGTGAACCAGTCCCTTTCTCCCCAAGCAGTAAACCCACAGAAGCAGCAAGTGTACTCTGCCTGCTCTGTTTTCCCAGTTCAGCTGCCTTGCTTTCGGTTGCAGCCTAGCACAGGACTTGAACCCAGAAATACCCGAGGAGTGGTACTGTGATGTGGCCATGTGTAGTCACAGTCCATGACTGCAGGGCCAGGTGCTAGGGAGTACCAGGGAGCTGGGGATATAGTCAAAATGGAAAAGAAAGACAGTATATACGGTAAACTTAATACTTAAGTAGCAGAGTACAGACAGACATAAAATAATGTAGGACAAATGGGCGGTGTGAACTTATCATAAAGAAATACCACAGCGTAGGCAACATAGCAAGGCCTTGTCTCTACAAAAATTAAAAAAGAATTAAAATTTAGCTGGGGCCTGGTGGTGCACACCTGTAGTCCCAGCTACTTGGGAGGCTGAGGCAGGAGGATCACTTGAACCCAGGAGTCAAGTCTGGGCAGGGTGTCTAGGCGGGAGTCAAATCTGGGCAACAGAGTAAGACCTTGTCTCTCAAAAAACAAAAAAAAAAAAGAAAGAAAAAAAATACCAGAACTGTTTCCTGAAGAGAACGAATTTAGAGCAATGCTTCTCAAAGTGCGGCACCAGCACCCGCTGGGTGCTTGTTTACATTTCCTATTAGAAATGTAAATTCTCAGGCCCCACCCCAGACCTCCTGAATCAAAAATATCAGAGGTGGGGGCCCACAGTCTGTGTTAACCGGCCCTCCAGGTGATTCTCGTGCACACTGAAGTTTGAGAACCGCTGACTTAGATGTAGCGAATAACGTTAAAATGTCCATGTCAGATTGGCCACATGCCTTCCTTTTTGAGTGACGGCAGAAGCTAGCAGCTATATTTATTGAGTTCTTGTTCCGTACTGCGTACTGTCCTAAGTCGTTTGCCTACATTAGCTCTGCTACCTCTCACACAACCTTACGCAGTGAGTTGTGTTATTACCCTCATGATACCAGGTCATAGAAACAGACGCAGTCTAGAAGACCTGCTCTAGTCTCAGCGCTGCAACCAAGTCAGTGACGCCAAGCCAGTCATGCCACCCTATGCCTCAGTTTCTTTCCCTGTTAAATGGGGTGATAAGGCCTGTCCCAGCTGTCTCACAAGATTATAGGGATGATATGATTAAGTAAACTATACATATCCTTTCAAAGTTAGAAATGTTGAAAAGCTGTTTAAAGAAATGTGGCATTTGTGACATTGGTGCTGTGACTTATTCCTTACTAAGAGACGCCGTCCTAATGCCCTGGAGCACAGTCATATTGGGTTCTTTTTTGTGCCGTGAGATTTCACTACATAAAACAAAAGAGTCTTTGGAAAGGAAGTCAGCAAACCAAGGCTAGAGGGGTCTGTTTCTGGGAGAGGTCCTTCAGAAGAGAGGTGCCTCCAGCCTGGAGCCCCCTCCCCGGGCCCCGTGTAGCTCAGGATCTGATAGAGGAGGGCATTGCTCTCTCTCCAGAACTCTACTACGACCGCGGGAACCACCATGAATTTGTGTCCCTGGTGAAGGACTTGGCCCGGCCTGGAGAGATCACCCAGTCGCAGGCCTTCGACTTTGAGTTTACCCACGTGGAGAAGCCGTATGAGTCCTACACAGGACAGAATGTGAAGCTACGGTAAGTTGTGCCTGCTACTTCCCCACTGTATCCCAGAACCTGCCCAACATGGACTAGGATCTGAGGTTGTCCCCATTTCTGAGGATCTTTATATGGGTATTCAGAAGGAAGAGTATTATGAGCTGTGGTGTGCTGGTAAAGGTTCAACTATGGGCTCTCTGGAAGGAAAGCTGCCTGGTTTGTAGAGTTTTTCAGCTTCTGTAGTGTAACTGTTCCCACCACGGCCAATTTCAAGCTACCAACCTGAAGTCCCTAAATGCAGAGGTGGGGGGAGATGGGCAGGAGCTACCTTTACAAAGCATTACCATCATATGGGGACACCAAATGTACATTCCCTCAAGAACAGAAAGCATTATAAAGTGTAGAAAAATAATTAGGAAGCAATGGGGTTTTAGTATGTATTACCTTTGTTTTCAACATAATTTATTTAATTGTAAGTTTATACAATTTAACTTTAAATAATTGCTGTGTTAAACAGCCAATTCATGAAATTCCTGAAAATTTAGCAGTTGCCTTTTGTAACCGAGTTGGCCCCAGCATACCCAACAACAGTGCGACCTCAAGCTCTGCAACTCAGCCCTCTCACCTGAAAAATGCGTAATAGATTTGGATTCTAATTCTAGATCTGTCCTCTACTTCTCCTGGGGTTGATAAGAAAATCAAATGTAACACAGTATGACAAGTTCTTAAAGCATTAATGAACACATTATAAGCACATGGGATTGTTTCTACTGTTCTTGGAAACTGAAGATAGAGGCTGGTGCCTGGGTCTCTGTGGTGAGAAAAATTCACAGCAGCTATAGACTCTTAGATGCAGCCTCAAGATTATGTGATGTCACTGGCATAAAGCAGACTCCTCTTTCACTTGGAATAGGTGATACTCTCATAAGATCAGCTTGTTTCATCACCTGAAGGCCTGAGTTTGGGTTTAGACTACAGCAAGACCTTTACCTCCCTTCTTTCTCCTGGTCTCCCCTTTTCCATCAGAAGAGCGTTTGTAGCCTCTTCTTTTTAAATCTTTGCAGAGAGGTCTAAGCAGTGACATTACCCCCAGTAAAGACAGTTTCATAATTGCACTCACAGAAGGCAGCAACAGTGAGGATTATCTAGTGGTCACTTAAGCTCAACTATGGGATTTATTAATCTTTGTTTTCTTTTTTGCAGTGGATTTGTTTTAAGTGTTTTTATGTCAGAAAGAAAGGTGTTGAAAACTGTGTGAGAGTTCCTCAAAAAATTAAACATAGAATTACCATATATGATCCAGCAATTCTACTTCTGGTTATATATCCAAAAGATTTCCAAGCAGGGTCTCAAACAGATGCTTGTACGCCCATGTTCGTAGCAGCAGCATTTACAATAACCAAAAGTGAAAGCAACCTAAGTGTCCATCCATGGATGAATGGGTAAACAAAATGTATATACATACAATGGACTATTATACAGCCTTAAAAAGGAAGGAAATGCTGTCACATGCTACAACATGGATGAGCCTCAAGGACATTATGCTGTGTGAAATAAACCAGTCACAAAAGGACAAATGCTGTATGATTCCACTTATATGAGGTACCTAGAGTATTCATTCATAGAGACGGAAAGAGTGGAGGTTGCCAGCAGCTGGAGGAGGGGGAGATGGGGAGTTAGTGCTTAATGAGTACAGTTTCAGTTGGGGAGGATGGAGAAGTTCTGCAGGTGGATGGTGGTGATGGTTGCACAGCCATGTGAATGTAATTAATGCCAGTGAACTGTACACCTAAAAGTGGTTAAAATGGTCAATTTTATGTTATGTGTATTTTACTACAATTAAAAGAAAGAAAGGCATTACTGTCCAAATTAGGTGAAGATTTTAGGATTCATGTTGAGAAAGCAAGGAGGTAAAGATGGAAAAATTAGTTGAGGATAGTTTATTTTTTTTTTCTATTTTTGTTGTTGTTGTCATTGTTACTGTTGTTAGAGACAGGGTCCTACTCTGTTGCCCGGGCTGGAGTACTGTGGCATGATCATAGCTCACTGCAGCCTCAAACTCCTAGGTTTAAGCCATACTCCTGCCTCAGCCTCCCAAGTAGCTGGGACTACAGTCACAAACCACCACACCCCGCTAATTTATTTGTTTTAGAGATGGGGGTCTTACTATGTAGCCAGGCTGGTCTTCAATTCCTGGCCACAAGCAATCCTCCCACCTTGGACTCCCAAAGTGCTGGCATTACAGGCATGTGCCGCCGTACCTGGCTACTTTTTTTTCCCTTTAAATTTTTTGTAGAGATAACATCTCTTCTGTTGCTCAGGCTGGTCTGGAACTCCTGGCCTCAAGTGATCCTCCTGCCTTGGCCTCCCAGACTCCTGGGATTACAGCTGTGAGCCACTGCTCCTGGCCAAGGACAGATTATAGAAGATGTAAATTCCACAGTAAGAACTTGTATCTTATTACACAGGTGGAGGGAAAACACGAAAAGCTTGTTTTGGCCTTTTTTTTTTTTATTTGTTTTTAGGCAGGGGAATGGTTCTTTTGGAAGATTAAAGTCAATATGTAGCATTTGATGGATGGGAAGAATGTGGAGACAAACTGTCAGAAGGCCCGTAGGAGGTCCTCAGAGTTCTACTTTGTTGGGCACAACGGGAACAGGCAGAAGCAAAGAATTTGCCAATGAGTAGAGGCTGCAGCCGTGGAGGTGGAGAGAGAGGGCCATCAGGAGGAAGAAGTGTTTTGGAGATAGATGGTTCATCCTATTTTAGAGAGGAGGTCGAAGTACTGGCAAAATAAAGAAGTGTAAAAGTTCACCAGACAATTGGAAATGTAAACCTGGCACCGAGGACAGAGGGGAAACGTAGAAATGCACAATTGGGAATCATCTGCTCAGAGGTAATAACTGATAGCGTTTTTCAAGGAAAGGGGCGCAGGGGAGAAGAGCCAGGACCCACTGGGGACCAGGAGGAGGAGGTGGGAGGAGGGGAATCAGGGTAATGGCCCATGCGGAGCCAAGGGAAGAGCGTTTCAAGGAGGAAGTGTTTCACACAATGCTGGATTTGGCCACTGGGAGGCCACGGGTTCCCCTCAGGAGAGCAGTTTCTGTTGGGGCATGGAGAGAGAAGCAAGGAGCTGGGAGTAGTGGCTGGTGCAGGAGTGACAGCAGTAATACAGGTCCTGTCTTGTGACAGCGGTCTCTGAAGAAAGAAAAGGAAAGGATGGGGTAGGTCAAGAGTGAAAGACCTGGAGAGGATTTGGAGGATTGACTTTGGACCTTTTTATAAGCTCAAAGGAAGAAGCCTTGAGCTAGAGAGAGATTGATGATTGGGAAAATCAGAAAAGTAGAAGGATCAAGATGCTGGACCAGGGCTCCCACATTACAATCCCTGGGAAGCTTTTAAAAATGCAAATGCCTGTGTCCCTCTCCTGAGCAATTACATGCCAGATGTGCCCAGGCAGCAGGAATTTTAGAGCCTCTGCTCCCAGGTGATTCTAATGTGCATCCATATCGAGAGTCCTTCTGCCAGATGGGGGAGAAGAAAAGGTCTTGAGAGTCAGAGGTGCCATTGGGAAGAGGATGGGTGACGATGCAGAGACATGTTGAGGCTCTCGGTAAGCAGCAGCACAAAGCAGAGAAGGGAGAGAGTTGTAGACCTTGACTGGAAGGGCCTTCATCTCAGAGTAAAGAGCAGTGTCTTCCACAGACAAGCCCCGAGAGCTTTAGAGCAATTAGAAAAGTGTTAGGGACAGATGTCTTGGGCAATGAGATGGAAGTTACTGACAGGGACAGGAAGGATTGCAAGGAGTCAGTGCCACACGGGGGATAGGTAGCCTAAATGTGTAGTTGATCTGGTTAGCATATCTTTTTAGCTTTCTCCAGTAGTATGTGAGAGGTAGTGGGGATTATCCAAGTTTTATTGAGAAGGAAATATAATTAAAGGGCTTTCCCCCTGTTGGGTATTAACACAGGGTTGAGTCAAGGGGACAAGGATACCAGGGAAGGCAGTGCTGAACTGGCTGGCCACAAAGGTTGGGCTTGTTAAACCCTTCAGGAGTTGTGTGTCTGTTGTCTTTCTGTTAGTAACTTGTCCCCTACCACGGCAATCTCATCCCCAAGGAGCCTAGGTTCAGCCAGAGACTTGTTACTCAAACAGACCAGCTCCTCTCTGCATGTGCTGCACGTAAGGTTTGCTCTTCCTGGAATGCCCTTTCTCTCTCCCACGGCACTGGACCCCCAGTGTCTGAATCAGCCCTTCCCATGTGTCCTAATTTTTTTGTTTATTTGCCCATTTCCCCCAGTGGGTTGTGAGACTATATCTGATTCGTCCTATGCACAGTGCTTAGCTCGGTAAATGTTTGCTGAATGAATAGCTGACTTAATTTCTCCATTCTCCATTCTTCTCTTTTGACCATGAAGGACATAAGAAAGGTTTATTGATTAAATATTGTTAAATGAACAAGTGTACAAATGTAAGAATATGAGGCATATCCCTGTGTCCCAAAGCCAGGAGTTAGCTGAAGAAATAGAACTCGTACACAAATACATGGTAGATAGTAGTAAGGGCTATGAAGGGCCTAAGGATAACACACTATTGGAGTACAGAGCAGAGGATCACTTTTACTTGGAGCAGGGTTCTTAACCCAGAGGCATGGGCTCCAAAAAGTGATTTGGAGGCAGCATCTTTGAACTCCCTACAGTTTGTAGTTGCAATGTTTTGTGTATAGGTGCAAATGTGCGTTTTTTGTCTGGAAGTGGGGTCTGTAAATTCTCAAAGGGATACAGAGCCCTAAAAGGTTAAGAACCTTGTAAGGGGTTTTCTCTCACATGGACCATTTTGGTGCCTATAGCTAGGTAGCATCTGGAAACCAGGAGTATTTATTCATGACAGCTCCATCTCCTACAGCTATTTCCTTCGCGCCACCATCAGCCGCCGCCTCAATGATGTTGTCAAAGAGATGGACATTGTAGTTCACACACTCAGCACATACCCGGAGCTGAACTCCTCTATCAAGATGGAGGTTGGAATCGAGGACTGTCTGCACATTGAGTTTGAGTATAATAAATCCAAGTAAGTGTCCTGGGCCCTAAGGCTGTGGAGTTATTGTTTAGTAAGGTTAAGAGAGGACTTGACCTGAATCCAGACTGTGGAGCCCCATGACTCAACTGCTTCATGGGCACATGCAGTGGGGAGAAGACCGTAGAAATAATATGGTGAATATGTGTGTTAGGATACCTACAGGTAGACTGACCAAGAAATAAAACTTCCTTTGCTTAAGCAAAACTGTATTAAATTAAGGTGGTATTTTTAAGTTAAACATCCTTTGATGCCTTTCCATGTCAAGCTAAACTAACTTAAAGGTTATTCTGTTATCATCTGTTTCCTCCATATATGTCTTCAGAAATCAAAATGAGGAAACCAAACACTGGCCATAGAGTTTGCTGCTTCCTCCCTAAACTAAAATAAATTGTAGCAAAGAATACCTGATGCATTTTTGTAAAAGTCTTAAAATAACTTTAACTGGAAAGTTGGGAAAATGTGTGCGTTTTAAATGGTGTTTACTGTTAGAACCAAAATATTTAACTGCTTGTACATCACAAAACTTTCTGACAGTTTGACAGTTTCAAAAGCGTCTTTCTTTTGAATATGATACATTCCTGAAAATAAGTGGAAATCAAATATTCAAAAGTAAAAGGGGTGTTCTGAGAGCTAAAAACCCCACAAAGTCTCTAACGAGGGCGTTCACTGCGGTGTCCTCAGGCCCAGGGTCATCCAGAGGCTGGGGCAGTGGGGGCTGTACCAGATGCTTCAGCTTTGAAAGGGGCTGGGAACATACTTGGTTCCTGGAACAGGAGTGAAGGAAAGGTGTGTTTTTTTCCGCTGCCACCTGGCCTAGAACCCAGAGGGCCCCAGTAAAATGAGCACTGTGACCCAGAACCAGCCCTGCTTGGCCTGACCTGACCTGCAGAACAGAGGGTGGGGCAAGCCGGGAGGGTGCTGGTCTGGGCCTGGCATGGGACCAGGCTCTTCCCCTTTCTCTTCTCAGCCTCGGGGCTGTGTCCTGCCCAAGAAGGAGCCACCCAAAGTGACTGCCCTCTACTGCCCCCGCTACCTCGCGAGGGCAGAGGCTGGCAGCACTGCTACCTGGAAGAGCTCAAAAAAGCCACTGCCCCACAGTGCATGCCAGACCAGAGCTAGTGTGGAAAAGGCACTTTAGGGAGGCAGGGGTTGGACCTTCTAGATTGTTCCTCTCCTTGCACATCAGGCTACTTTGTGTGAAATTGCCCATTTCTGTGTCCCAACCTGGGACTTGGAATCAGGTCAAGAAGTTGGGCTAAGGTTAGTAGATATTAACGTTTTTGTACCTCAGTTTCTCATCTGACAAATGAGGGGCTTGGAGCCCAGAGAGCAGGCACTGATACAGAGAGTGATTTGCTCATCCTGCTCTACTGCCCCAGCCTGGCTTGTCTGGCCCAGAGCAGACAGACCTGTGTGATATGAGCCATCGAGGCCCAGTTCCAAAAACACATATGGAGATTAGAGAGGAAGGGAGAGACCAGTTCCTGCATTAATGGGAGAATATCTAAAAAACAGGCTGGGCATGGTGGCTCACGCCTGTAATCCGAGCACTCTGGGAGGCCGAGGCGGAGGATCGCTTGAGCTCAGGAGTTCGAAACTAGCCTGAGCAAGAGCGAGACCCCATCTCTACTAAAAATGGAAAAAATTAGCTGGGCAACTAAAAACAGAAACAAACAAAAAAAATTAGCTGAGTGTGGTGGCAAGTGCCTGTAGTCTCAGCTACTCGAGAGGCTGAGGCAGGAGGATCGCTTGCGCCCAGCCCAGGAGTTTGAGGTTGCTGTGAGCTAAGCTGATGCCACGGCACTCTAGCCCCAGCAACAGAGTGAGACTCTGTCAATCAATCAATCAGTCAATCAATAAATACATACACAACACACAAATACAAAAGGTTAAAAAGGAAGCTACATGCTGAGGAGAGAGAGAGCAGATGAACAAACACCAACAAGTGAGGTATCATGTAGGAAAGACGTCATTTGCGTTGGATGTGCAAGAGTGGAAAGGATGGAAGTCACTTAAATCCAGGTAAAGACATGTCCAAAACCCATTCCACCACAGCACCGCGGGTGGGAAGATGGGCAAGTGTGCACTGGAGCTGTAACTTCACCCAACATGTTATGGCCATGGTAGTGCACTTTACTGAAACAAAAAGGGCCAGCCACTGCTCCAACAGCTTACTTCCTTTACTTTCTGTTTCCCAGATACCATTTGAAAGATGTCATTGTAGGGAAGATATACTTCCTGCTGGTGAGAATCAAAATCAAGCACATGGAGATAGACATCATCAAGCGGGAAACGACGGGCACAGGCCCCAATGTGTACCACGAGAATGACACGATAGCCAAGTACGAGATCATGGACGGGGCACCGGTGCGAGGTGAGCCTCGTGGCCGAGGCCCCAGCCACACCTTTTTTTCCAGGCCCTGCACAGAATTTTAGAGGAGCTTGAGGGATCTCACTGTCAAAGTAAGATGTCCTATTAACCTGTAACTTCTTAATCTCTCATTATGGACTATGGGTGCCAATAAGGAGGAAAAGGAAGGCTGAGTATGTAGAACTTCAGGCTCCAACCTCATCTTCACCCAGAAAAATTGCATTTTGACCTCATTTACATATTGGGCTTGTACTTGAGATTCAATCTCACTGGGCATGGTGGCTCACACCTGTAATCCTAGCACTTTGGGAGGCTGAGGCAGGAGGATCGCTTGAGGCTAGGAGTTCGAGACTAGCCTGAGCAATGTAGTGAGACCCCATCTCTACAAAAAATGGAAGAATTAGCTGGATGTGGTGGCATGAGTAGGCCCAGCTACTCGGGAGGCTGGCGCTGGAGGATCCCTTGAGCTCAGAACTTGGAGGTTGCAATGGGCTATGGTGACACCACCGTACTCTACCCTGGCAACAGATTGAGACCCTGTCTCTACAGAAGAAAAGGATTTAATCTCAAGAGTTATGTCTGTTAAAAAACAAAAAATGTTTGAATAGTACTGGTTTAGCAGATACAGTTTGAACATTTTACTACTTTTTCCTTATTGACATTCTGACATTCTTTGGGGCTAAGGAATGAGTAGTCATTTTTGTTACTTAGTTATTTTAGCTCTGGTAAAATTATTTGCTCGCTCAATTCATTCAGCAACTATGAAAGAGCACTACTAGATGCTCTGGCCAGTCTTACCAGGTTCTGCAGCTAGCACTGGGAACTCGATGGAAGCAGTCCTCCTCCACCCCCATGGAGCTGACATTACATCCAGGAAGAGTGGAGTTGAGAGCAGTTTGTTATTTAGCGCATCTGTGTGATTATTTGGAAGGAGCGGTCATTTACATTCTTTACTGGCTCTGTAGCAACCGGTGATGAAGAATGTCTGTTTTCACTTTGAAGTGATTGGTGCTCCCAAGGTGTTCTTCCGTCTGTTCCCACAGTCTGTTCCATGTGGAAGGGGGAGTGTCACAGTGGGGACACCAGGGACGCTCTGAGCAGATTCCTGGGTGTCACCATGTGAGGCCCTTGGAAGGCTGGGGCCAGGTTTTCCCGACTCTCTGATGTCCCGTTTTTTTCACCAGCTGTACAAGTAGAACCAACGGTCATTTTTTCTCTAATGAAATGGGGCACTGAGAAACAATACAAAACAGCAGATAATTAAAAGTTCATTTATATTTAGCTTTAGACTACATTATGGCTTTGGCCTTTCCCAGTAGAATTACTGCTCTAAGTTTGTTCCACTTACACTAGGAAAGACAGGATGTTAGAGCTGGAAGGGGCCTAAAATATTACACAGCCTCATTCTGTAATCTTCCACGTGAGAAAGTCAGGGTCCAGAGAAAGCAACAGACTCACTCCCAGAAGTCACACAACTGGTTAAGGGAGAACAGGGGCCAAAATGAGGATCTCGTTTTCCAGACCAACACACCACCTGCCAATCCATATTAGAGTAGGGATGTATTTTGGGGGCAAACACTAATTGGGATGGGGGCGGTGGCATTGAAACTGGTAGGGGACATGGTGTGTTAGCTAGTCTTTGCTGCCTCTTGAAAGCCCAATAAGTAGACACACTGCATGGAATCAACAGATGTTTAATAATAATAATCTGCGTGCCATTCCCACTCATCTGCTCCTCTTTGCTCTCTGTTTCGGAGAGGACATTCAGAAGCTGCAACAAGACCTGGAATGGAATTGGAGAGTCAACATTTTTGCTTTAGCAAACTGCTGGGCAACATAGTGCAACTTCCCCAAAGCATTTGCTTTAGTGTTCCTTGCCACACTCAGGGTCGGATCTCTGCCGTTGCCAGAGACTGACTTAGTGTTAAGGCCAAGTCGGTCACTTTGCTCTTAGCTCTGATTCCTGCCTCACCCCTTACAGGAGAGTCCATTCCGATCCGGCTCTTCCTGGCGGGGTATGAGCTCACGCCCACCATGCGGGACATCAACAAGAAGTTCTCCGTGCGCTATTACCTCAACCTGGTGCTGATAGACGAGGAGGAGCGGCGCTACTTCAAGCAGCAGGTGAGGCACAGGCATCTCCTCCGGGTTCCTGGATGCTGTAGGGACAGAAAAAAAGGCTGACATTCCTGTGGAAGCAGAATGGTACAGGGGAGAGAGTTTCTAAGGCTCTAGGCCACTTGTTACTGTAGCAAGAGGTGGAAACATTAGATTGTCCAGCATCCCACAGCAAGAGTGAACATCCTCACTTGATACCTGGAGTTTGCTGTCTCAGGCCTAATTTCTGCGACACCTGTTCTTCTGGCCCACACCAGGGACCGGGAGATACCGGCAGCTGCTGCCTCTGATAGAGATAAGCAGAGGAGACTTTTGCCCAAGATTCGCCAGGACAAAGCTGGGAGCCCCTGGGATGCCCATTCCCGCATCTCCCTCTCAGTGTCATGTTGCCCCCTCTCCCAATTCTACAGGAAGTGGTGTTATGGCGGAAAGGTGACATCGTACGGAAGAGCATGTCCCACCAGGCAGCCATCGCCTCCCAGCGCTTCGAGGGCACAACTTCCCTGGGTGAGGTGCGGACCCCCAGCCAGCTGTCTGACAACAACTGCAGGCAGTAGGCCCCCCAGGGCCAAGAAGTTGCTGGGCTTCCACCACGGCACCCCCATCCACCGAACACCAGCGGCGGGTTGGGGGGAGGGCCACGTGAGGCTCAGCCGACCCGTTACTTGCAACCTGAAAACAAATCATGTTTTTGACTTAAATTCTTTTTTCTGAAGAACCTAAGGGGCTTGGGTTGGGAAGCAGTCTCCTTGGGATTCTGTGGCTGATGTGGGGATAGGGAGAGGTAGCATCCTGGAAGCTAGTCTCTCTTGAAGGGGAAAAAGAGCCTTCTGTTGCAGCCTTTCTTGCTGGGCTGCTTCGTGTCTTACAGGAGAGCAGACGGCACACACTCTCGGCTCTGGGCTCTCTGAGCTTCCTGGTATATAGGACCTGAGCGTGTCCCTGGGATTCTGAGCTGCCAACAGGGCCTGGGTGGTCTTGTCTTGTACTCCCTCTGCTGTCCCTGAGGTAGTGGCAGGAGTTGGGCCTGCCCCATCCTAAATGGCAGGGGTAAGACTCGAGATCAGGAAGCTACCTCTTTGGGAGTCTTGGATGTGGTGCTCTGAAGATTCCATAGGCCACCTTCTTCCTGGCCTCTCACTGCTGGGACCCAGATACTTCCCTGCTCTGTCTTCTCTGGATTATCAGTAACATCCTGGAAGAGAAGCCTGTGGAAGGGCCTTGGGCACAGAGAAGCCCATGCGTGGTCAGTGTCATGCGTGGATGGCAGCAGTATTGAACCCAGGAGGCTGAGCCCAGCTCTCTGAAGATCAACGCATGGCAGTTGTCTGCCTTCACCACGTGACTCCACTGGCCACCCTGAGGTCCGGGTTGTTCTAGGGTGTGGCTCTATGTGCCCCAAGAAGCCTTCAGCAAGAGGGGTCTGTTTCCTTTAAGAAGAGATCCCAGGAAGGGGCCTTGACCCCTTTGCCTCCCTGAGAGTGGACCTCGTCCGTCTTTGCCCTTCACTTAGTTTCTGGGAATCGGGGCTTGGTTTTAAACACTTGGAAATTTTGTTCTTACTACCGCCCCGAGCCCCTTCAGCCCTCTCCCTATGTGTTAAGGGTGGACGATGAGGGCCTCAGCAGAAGACTCTGCTACCACAACTTGAGAATAATTCTGCTTGCCAAATTACATCCTCATCTTCGCCAGCTGACTGACCCAGGTTTAGGACCATTGGTATTTTTTGTTTAAAAACACATATATAAAAGCTCACGAGGATATTCTTGTTATGCTAGAGAAGAGGGCAGTTCTCCCTCTTGCTCTGTGCTCAGGCTTGTAGTAGTAAAGGTGTTTATTGTCCTTTTCTGCCTCATCTGGAAATGACAGGAATTACTCTCCTATTGGCCTCCCTTCCCTTTATAGGAAGACCAAGCAGACCCCGCCCCGGCCAACTAATACAATATTTGGCGGTCTGGATTCTTAGTAATTTGGAAGGTAGAGGCGCTGGTTCCCGTGTCACTTTTCAGTAGTGTGGGAAACGGGACTCCTCTTTTCTTCAGAAATCTGCAGTCTTGAACCTTTGACTGGGCAGGGTTCATGGATCAGAGCCGAGACTAGAGGGGAAGGCATTTGGGGTGATGTGCAGTTGACTGGGGGCAGAACTGAGGAAGGTAAGGTGGTTTCCCCCGTGCTAGACCCCAAGTTCAGGTGCGACACACAATCCTCATGGAACAGGATCACCCATCCAGCTGCCCTTGGATTGTCAAGGTTGGGGCTTAAGTGTATGAGGGAGGCAAGTTCTGGGTTCCTTGCCTTTTTCAGAGCATGAGATTAGGCTCTGATGTGCCTCCTTTTAATAGCTGGTATTCTAACCAGAAGCATTTGTCAGTTCCTCGGCCTCCCAACTGACAACACAAATTCATTTTCCAACTTTCCTAACATCTTAAACCTTTCTTCTGGGAGAACTAGAAGATAGAATTTGCTTTGATTCCCTCAGGCGCTGCGCACAAGCCAGGTCTTCTGTTTTCTTTTACACTCTCCCCATTCTCACCTTCTCTGTCCAACTGTGAAAGTGAGGGGAGGCTCCTGTCCCCACCCCCAAGGTCCCCAAACCTGGGAGCGCATAGGTACTAAACCAAGCAGTGCAACTTGTAATTAAGCAGCTGCAGTGTTTACATGTTTCTTAACGTGTCGTCTTTTCAATGGCTGTATTTTCAAAGAACACTTGTTTTAATGGTCTCTGATTAAAGGAAGCCCCTGTGGCTTTGGGGGCTTTGTGCCCCTGGTCCACCAGGTTGTGGTCTCCTCCATCTACATCACACCACCTCTGACGTCAGGAAAAGACAGACACTGGCCCCGGCTCCCAACACAGCACCTGCACTCTCAGCGTTCAGTCCCTGGTGAACAATGAGGACTTTATTAACCACCTGTTTTAGCCACGTACATGGCTGAGAAATGAATTCAGGTTTTACCCCTATCTGCTAACTTGTCCTGAAACTGCTCATAGGATGGTTTAAACCTCTGTGAGACCCAGATGACTTCAGGGGTAGGTGAGGGAGGCGGGTGTAGTAAGACTCAGTGTTACCAGAGCGAGTCTCAGCCCTACATCCTGCTACGTATGGAACAAGAGAGAGAGCCCTGCACCTTGTGGTGCAGCAGAAGGAGCCGGCCCGATGGAAGACATCTGTGGTGGTGTATTCCACTGCACCCAATGCGGTTTTAGAAGAAAAGCTTTCAACTTTGATGTTAATGTTTTATTGAGAAAAGTATACAAACCCACCTATGTACACAAGGCCAGGTAAACATAACAAGCAAGCCGCCTTACACCTTCTTTTGTCTTAAAAAATCTTGACTTCTTTGGAGTAATGTCTTGCCCATTCCAGCAACAGTGTCTCAGTTAACTTGGTTCCTTTTCCTCCAGGCTCAAAATAAAATCAAACTCTTCTACCAAAAAGGGGAAAAAGGAAGAGAAGGGAGAATTAGGTCTTACATCTCCTCTTGAACAGGGAAGTTATGCCAGGCACAGGTACTTTACATGTCACTGAGACAAGCAGTCAATCCTTCAAAACCTATGGAGCTTCTTACCAAGTGCCAGGCACTGTTGAGTACTGGGTACATAGTAAGGGGTAACTTGTCCCTCCCGTTATGGTTCTGAAGATACCGACTCAGGTTAAAATACCATGCTCATATTTAGTCAGCTAGTAAATGGGAATTCATGGGGTCATTGTGGTGTGTGGATGATAAGGTAAAGGATCCACTCTTACCTTGGGTCAAGGGCTGAATTGAGAGTCTCTGGCGAGTGAAAAGAGCCATATTTTTTAAGGGGCCGCCAGTAGCTTTGTGAGCTTGATGATAAGTTTTGAGCTCAGCCAGGGGGATGAAACGCTTCATCATCCGAACAAACTGTACATCCACCTAAGTGACAATAGCGTACACGACAGAAAGACATGTCCAGCCAGACTCTGCCCACTGGGTTTTCAACTGCTTGCAGGAGGTTCCTGTGCAGGGTTGCCAGTGTTCTATTCTTACCTCCAAAGTTAGTGTAGCCTCATCTGAGTAAGAGCTGGGCAGTATACCTTGACCTTAAACCACCCCAGACCCTTCACCTCCCTTTGTCCATCCTTCCCCTCTCATGAAATGGGAAGAATAGTCTTACCATGGACCATTTGGGGTTGTCCTCTTTGCTGGATGGATCATAATGGGGATTGTTTTTCTCAAACTGTGTGTGGTCTGGGTAAGCCTCCTTCACAATCTGAAACCAAAACCGAAGTCTCCAATCATTTGCCTACACAGTCAGCTCCACAGCCAATCTTTAATCCACCTCTAACTTTCATTTCTTACCCTGTACATTCTTGCCCATCTGCCTTCCTATAGAGCCTATGAGGGCTCAGATATATAGACATAGGGAAATAATACACAGTCTAAGGCAAGCACAATTAGGAAATCAAACCTGTTTTTACAAGTCTTAGGAAGCACATTCTAAAACTAAATGGTAAAGGTTATTACTAGTACCACTGGTTTTTTTCTGCCTATACAGTTAATTTTATCCTGAAAATTCTCAGCTTGGAAGAACTACCATCAGGCCTGTTTTTGAATGAGACCAAGGCTTAGAGGTGGAGATAAGTCTGTGCTAGCTGGACCTGAAATGAAGGCCTGCTTTGTTCGAGTCCTTGTTGTACAGGAAGGGACCAGGGCAGTTTTTCCCTGGTCCTACGGTGGGGTACAAGGAGCGGGGTACTTCTTTTTTGTTACCTACTTAAGCTGTGCCACTTTATATCTACATGAGTCAGTCTCTAGAGGGAAAGGGATTCAGATCAAAACCTGTGCAACTAACCTTCATAAGTCCTGCGATGCCTGGCTCTTTGCAGTTGCTATGGTAGAAGAAAGCTGCTTCTTCCAGCTTCATGGCCCTGAGGAAGTTCCGAGCCTATCCCAGAGGAAAAGAAACAGGAATGATCCTCCTCACCAGCTGGAGAGTACTAGCCTCTTAGTGGAAATCAAGTCTGCTTTCATTAGATAGGTTTTCTTTTTTGCAGCTTCTCTTCAATTCATAAGACAGTTGTTCCCCTTTTCCAAAATACCCAGACTTGTACCAGGACACTGGCCAGAACACAGCCCAACTGCAAATTTCATGTAGTCAGAGTAATTAAAATTTTTTTTTAATACATATTCAGGTTTAGATTCTGGGAGAAGGCAATCTTGGCCAAGAGGTTCCGCTATTAAATAAGTCATAAGGAGGAGGCAGGCATATCCCTTGGGTCTCAGGGGTCCTGTTCCTAACCCTCTTACCTGGTAGTTGCGAACACCATCCCAGCATGTTGTCTGCTTAGGCTGTGCTTTGAGATCCTCAATGCCAAACTAGGCAGGAAGAAATAAAGTCATTCATGAAACAATCCTTAGCCAGTTGGTAAGCACATGTGGAAGCAGACAATTCCCTCCCCTACACTGAGGTGCTACTGGGTACAGTGGAAGTATGTGTAGTTCACTGGGAAGCAGCTCCACCAAGCCATTTCTGTTGGATGGATACAAGTAAGCCTTGTTATCTTATTATCCTTGCCAATTAAGAGGATCAGTTGGATGGATGATACAGATTGATAAAGTAATCTGGTTACATGCTTTTCATTTGTTAAAGCACTGTATATTTCTTCTGTAGTATTTCTACTTACATTTTCCCCAGGCTTTGTTAAAATTGGTTTATATTCATTCCCTTAATGTATACCAACCATTGGCAGGGAGACACCTAGAAGCATGTAAAGTGTTAAGAGAAAGGCAACCTAAGATGGAGGTTGGCAAATTATCAGGCCAAATCTAGCCCCATGCCTGATTTTGCAAATAAAGTTTTACTTGAACACAGCCACACCTGTTTGTTAACATACTGCCTATGGCCACTTTCTTGCTACAAGAGCAGAGTTGCCACAGAGACTGTAAGACCCACAAGCCTACGATATTTACTGTCTGGCCCTTTGAAGAAAAAGTTTGCTGACCCTTGCTGTAGATAGAGGATTCCCAAAACAGATAGTTGATTGTAATACATCCTGCTGATTTTAGTCATTTTTGCCTTTTCCCCACCCTTCAAAGATAAGAAGCTGGTATTGGAACCCTATGGTGTTCCATATTCACTTATTTAAAAAAACAGCATGAAGGGACTGGAGACAGGTACATCGTCTCACCTTCACATCTACACCTTTCTCTAATCGGCTCTCTGGCTCTGACTTCATCAACCAGTAGCTGCTTAGCTTCTTCACAGAGTTTTTAGAGGCTGAAGTCTTCTGAGGGCTGGAGTTCTCTACTTTAGCTGATACCTCACCAGCATCCTCAGTTTTGGTACGTTTTCCCGATAGCCCCTTCTTGTCTGCAATAGAAGCAAAAAGAAAAGATCTACCATGCTTGCTGAGAAGTAATGTTCCACTGTGGAAAAAGCTTATGTTTTAGAGTCAGACCTGGACCCAAATCCTAGATCCATCAATTACTAGCTATATGTAGCACCTTAATCTTATCTTTAAAAAATTTCAGTTTCTTATTTATAAAAATTGGACAAGAATGCTTACCTTACAGGAGATCTTCTGGATTATCTATTCAGTGGGATAAGAACAACTTATAGGTTTGTTTAGGACTAAAGGGCCTGGCAGTAGGCAAATAAATACTTCCTTCCCTCACTCTCTTCTATGCCTTTGCTCAGGCCTTCTCCAGTGAGCAAACTGAGCACCTACTTGGAGCTGTTTTGAAGATTAAGTGAGATAATACAAAGGGCTTAGACAATGCTTGGCGTAATAGCAAGTGCCAACATCAATTGTCATTAAATATTATTTATGGATGTCTAATGCTCTGAACCCACCATACCTTGCTAGCGGAATTTCCTAATGGTTCCCTAAGAGTTAACATGTACACTGCAGCACCATGTGTTGTTAAATAACTACCGTGTGCTATAGTCAATCTGGAACTCTTGACTTTCCCAAAAGAGCTTTCTCTACCTTCCAGTGCTTTGTTCTTGTTCTGCATCTACTTAGAATGCCATATATCCTTGTGAATATAAAAATGACATCACTTTTTCTGAATACTAAAGCTTTGCCTGCGGAAAGCCTTCCCATTCTTCAAGGCTAGACTCAAATTCCACGTCCTTCTCAAGGCCTTCCCTGTGATTACTACCTCCTCTTGTACCCCTTAACAATCCAGTTTCCTGGACCCTGTCACCTAAATCTGTTTGCACTTACCCTGAGAGCAGGGAAACCTTACCTTAGCGCATGCCACCCTGTACTGCAAATATTCTTTGTGCTTAACAGCTGTTGCTTGAATGAACAAACAAGCAGAAGAGACTGGGTAAAAGCTTGGTGGCAAAAGTAAAAAATGATGGAATAAGAAATAAATCATGAAGGATTCTCCCCACAAGCACAAAGTAGAAAATTAACGGTATTAAGCAGGCCCTAGAGAAACGTTCTTATGGGGCTGCCTTTGTGCAGCCTGTAAGTGCAGCTCACCTGGGCCAGCAGCCCCAGCCAGCCTCTTCTGGGGTCTCGGCATGGTATTCCAGCAAGGGGCGGAAGAGCACAGGATTCTGGAATCAACCGAGAGAGAACGCAGAGCAAGATGGAGGCAACGAGACGAAGCCTAGAAAGCCTCAGACTTTTGCAAAGCACAGAGACGACTGTGCTTAAGCCCCTCAAATCTTCCCCTCCGTTATCTACGCCATTTCCATCTCGCACAACCGTCCCCCAAACTCTCCTTGGTTTGTTCTGGAGCCTCCTCTCATCCGCTCACCACACAGGCCCCACCACTCCGCCTCTCCGAAGCGACAGAGGCCTGCGGCGCTGGGTTAAAGACAGGCGGCTGGCGCGCCGGCCCCGGTGGTCTCTGGGAGTTGTAGTCCCGGCGCCTTGGCGTCTGCCTAGGAGCCGGGGTGAGAGGCCTGTGTGTAGACTACCATCCCCAGGGAGCGGCCGGGGCCACGGTCCGGGCGAACACGACCACAGCGAGGGCCTGGGGCAAGAACAGGTGCGATGCTGGCGAGCGGCTGCCGGCGATTCGGGGCGCGCCTGGGCTGCCTGCGCGGCGGGATCCAGACTCCAGCCCAAACCGTCCACCGGAGCTTGACCTCCTGCATAGATCGTAAGGCTAGCCCTGGGTGCGCGGGGGCATCTGCGAGGGGCCGCGGTCTCCCGCTCCGTCCCGTCTCCCCTCGCCCGACTCCCCTGTGTCCTGTCACCCTCGGATGCTTAGAGAAGTGCAGATACTTGTGACTTTTTGTTGGTTGATTGATTTTTAAAATCATATCAATAGGTCATAAAGGTAGTGGGAATGTAAAAAACTGGGTGCTGATGGTGCTAAAGCTCCAAGGTAATACCAGAAGATTTGCTCGCGTATGTACATTTTATAACTCAACATCTATAGCTATAAAACACTTAAACTGTGGAAACTCGTGCAGGAAGTGGGAAACTACTGGAGATTACAAACCTGAATGTTTTCAGGTAAGAAGCAAATAATTTGAATGTAACGGGGAATGTTGGAGACCTAGTGGGACTAAGTGATTACAGCCAATTGGTGACTTGTCTGTGAAGCACCTAACCACTTTTTAATTTATTTTAAATAAATAACAGTTTATACTAGAATAAATCCGTTAGATTGACACTAGATCCATAAAATACACTAAGGTATAGAATACTATTTTCTGCTCAGCATTCTAAAACAACTTCAAGAGGTGCTGCCTTGTTCTAACGTTTAGAATTTGGTAAACAATGCCATACTACCGAAGCAGATAAGGAATTATATAGAGGTTTTTTTTGTTCTTCCTTGCTTTCTTTTCATCTTCCACTTGAGTTGCTGTACAATAAAGGTTTTCCTCATTTCATTTGGGCTGCTTTTCTATTTAGCTTTACCTTTTTAGTGTGTTGGCTATCTTGAACTCTGTCAGTAACTCTGACAAAAGTTCATGAGGCCTGGTGTTTGTTTTGTTTGTATAGTGTATTTCTTTTGGGAACTTAGATATTTTTACTTAGTCACCATATTTTTCTGTATTTAATTTGCCTTTTTTTTTTTGTATAATTTACTTTTTAACTTACCTCTTCCACTTTTCTTTCCAAGCAATACTCTCCTTTTGTTAACCATTCCCTTTTCTGGAATTGACTGTATTTGTTACCTGTCTAAAAGTAATTATGTTGTATTTACTTACTCATGTGATTAATATGAAACTCTACCCTGTTATTTATTTAGGATGCAATTCAAATTTATTTCTTAAACCTTTAGTTCCTTGAACTACTGGTTTTAGGAAGTAGCCATTTACAGAAGAACTCTTAACATTTATGGAGCATTTGCTAGGATTAAAATTCTGTAGCGCTTCTGTTTGCATTATCTGATTATGTTGTCCTTGGTGTGAATGAACCATATTCATCTTTGTAACCCCAGCACTGCTACATGGTAAAGACTCAATAAATGTTCTTTTGTGAATGATCTTTGAGCTATGAGCTACAGCAGCAAGAGTGTGTGAATAAATGATATAATGACCAGAGAACCATTAATTGTTTATCCCTAACTTTATCCCTGAGAGTAATACCCAACAGAGGTTTCTGCTCTGAGCTTCTCACGGCAGCCTAATCTTTAATCCTCACTATTTACCTCTGAGTTTCCCATTTTAATGAGAGTACTGATCACAGACAGAAGTGTTTTCTCTTGGCTCACACTGCTGGGCATTACTGACACCCAGGTTTGCACCAGAGGAACAGGCTCTGCCACCTGCACTTGTGTTCACTTGGAAGGACTTTCCATCACTAGAAGGCACGGAAGTAATTATTGCCGAGTGTGGCTCCATAGTTTTCCTTTTGTGCTGTTTAGCATTGTGACCAGAGTTTTAGCACTGTGGCCCCTACCTCCAGGGCTGCAACTGTATTTTAATAAGTGGCTAGGGTAGGAGATGTCTGGAAAGTCCCATATACTGTCCTAGGTTGATCTGGGTATGTGTTAGAACTGTCCCTTCTCCATCTCAGAAACAGATTAATGATTGAAGATGCCATTCTCTTGCTGTTAAAGGCTGTTGTGTGTATGGGAAATGCTATAATAGGTCCACCCTCTCAGCTTCATGGTGCTTCTTTGCAGTACTCTTCCCTGACCACTGTCCTAGAACTGAACATATTCAATCCTGCTCACAGCTTCCATGGGACTTAATGAAGAGCAGAAAGAATTTCAGAAAGTGGCCTTTGACTTTGCTGCTCGGGAGATGGCTCCAAATATGGCAGAGTGGGACCAGAAGGTAGGCATTGTCCTTTTAGATAGCTAGTCCAACAAAAGCCTTGTGCAGTGACCCTTATTTTCATCTCCTTATAGTAGTAATTGATCAGTGTCACTTACCAGCTTTTCCTGCAAGTGAGAGAACTGATAATGGATGACTCGTTTCGTAGAAGGCATCCTGATCATCTTGTAGATGTCTTTTTTTAAAAAAAATTTAACAAAGATTTGGACATAAAACCAAGGTAGTTTTATAGATAATAAACTTTTTAATGCCAGAAAAACAATTCTCACAGAGCACATCTTAACTTACACCACTGAAACAAGCAGTCATATTAAGTTAAGAGAATCCCTACACTCTCCCAAATGCAAACATCCTACTCCCCTCACTGAACCATCCAAAGGAAAGTCCATCTCTGGATCAGTTACTGATGATGTTGCTCTCTTTTGTACGTAGGAGCTGTTCCCAGTGGACGTGATGCGGAAGGCAGCCGTGCTAGGCTTTGGGGGGGTCTACGTGCGAACAGACGTGGGCGGGTCCGGACTGTCACGACTGGATACCTCTGTCATCTTTGAAGCCTTGGCCACAGGCTGCACCAGCACCACAGCCTATATAAGCATACACAAGTGAGTGTCCAAGCTTGGAAAGCACAATGAAGTGCTCACGTGGATTGTCTGGGAAATTTCAGATTTGTAGGAAAAAGATTGATCTTTTCAAGCTGATTGCCCTTGAGGAACTGGACTCAAGAGTACCTACCAGGTTTGCTGCTGCCTGTTGGACTTGAGTGTGTTGTCTTGTGCATTGCTTAGGGAATTAGGTCAGCCAGTCTCCTCCCCAGTCATAGATTGAGCTGTTACCAGCAGACTTCTCCAGTAGAGTGAGTGGTCAGGGTCCTGGCGCCCTTTTCCTCAATCTAAAGATAGAACCACCAATGATTTGAGAAAGTAATAGAAAGTACATATAATTCTGATTTTTAGGGGCCCATGTAACCTAGCTAGAAGTAGAATGAACATCCAGGTGAGAAACCGTGGCCCTGGGTATCTCTGGGTAGTACATATTCCAAAAACATGTTTTAATCTGGTCCTTTCCTTTGCAGTTGACTTTTCTCACTCGTGATTTTCCCTTCCCACTCTCTTCTGCTTCACTCTGCTTTGCTGCCCTGCCCTTTGTTCTCTCTCCCATTCCCCCAATTTCCTTTTCTTTTCTGACTTTGTTTCTGTCAATGTCTTGTCTTCTTGGTGTACCTATCAGCATGTGTGCCTGGATGATTGATAGCTTTGGAAATGAAGAACAGAGGCACAAATTTTGCCCACCACTCTGTACCATGGAGAAGTTTGCTTCCTACTGCCTCACTGAACCAGGTGGGTTCGCCATACTGCAGGTGACATATAGCAGGGAGAGAGGTGTGATTTGGGTGGAGTCACCAAGCACTCCTTCTAGCCTGTTGACACACAGAACGACTTACCAGCACTTTGGTTGTAAAGTAATGGAGTCCCATAACCCGATGTCACAGAACCGAGAGGCCTCTAGGTCAGAGGCCCTGCAGGCTATAGACCAGAACCTCCTTGCAGAGGCTCGCTGCAATACTCTCAGACAGTGATCCAATTGGTGCAGCAGTTTTTACAAAGTATAGAGAGTTCCTTTGGCCATCTGGATTTTACAGTAGCACACTCTGACATGTTTGTCTTTAGGGAAGATTTCCTAGGAGGTGAAACTGTGCGGGGCTCCCTTGACTTCACTAACTTTCTCACTCCTGTCTCTGCTCCCTTTTGATACCTGCTTCAGGAAGCGGGAGTGATGCTGCATCTCTTTTGACCTCGGCTAAACGACAAGGAGATCATTATATCCTCAATGGCTCCAAGGTCCTAGCACGCTGCCCTCTCAGAGCAACTTGGAGATCATTGCCACTTTCCTTCCGACATCGCTAGTTCCTTTGCAGTTACGAGTTAATATTCCCATAGAATTTTTACGTGTTAGGAAGAGAACCTCTGACCCATTTCCCTGTATTCACTCTCACTGTTTCTGTGTCTTCAGATCTGATTCCAGTTACCTTCACTCACTTTTGTCTGTCCTCTCCTCAGTAATCCCCAGGTTCCCTAGTTACGGCAGCTACCTTTTACCCCTCCTCAGTCTCTCTGTGCCATTACACCTTTTAGTGTCCCATTGTCGGGAGGACCTCAGTGGTTTTCCCAGACACTAGGCTCTGAGAACTTATGCTTTCCCAGTCCCTACACGCCCCTTCTCCAACCCCATAGGCCTTCATCAGTGGTGGTGGTGAGTCAGACATCTACGTGGTCATGTGCCGAACGGGAGGACCAGGCCCCAACGGCATCTCATGCATAGTTGTTGAGAAGGGGACCCCTGGCCTCAGCTTCGGCAAGAAGGAGAAAAAGGTGAGTGGCTGTTGGACAGGAAGCAATTGAAGGTATGAGACTCTGTCACCTGCCAGACTAACTCCTGCCCTATTTCAGAAAATAGGTTCACATACCTGCTAACCTATCTTTGAATCAGTTACTTCTATTAGGATTTTTGACAGGAGCATATAAAACAGAATAGGACATTGGTAAAGAAACACTAGGCCTCTGGGGAGAGTAGCAAAGTTTGCCAATAAGTCCCACAGGTCACCTGGTATTTAGTGCTGTCGCTTCTCCCGCCTCCTCTTTTGGGCCATATTTCTTATCCAGCTTCTCGTTTTGTTGTGCTTTTTACCCCAGGAAGAGATACATACAAAAGATCTGGTGTTGGCCAGAATTCTCAGGAATGAGAAGCATGTGGTCTACTTTTCTTCTTCGACTAGAAATAACCTTGGAGATGATTGTGCGTATTTCAGTAATCTAAGAAGGACAATGTTTCAGTAGGTGCTTGGGAAAGTAAGACATTCCTAGGATTAAGAAACCTCATGTCCTCCTCTTATCATGGGATCAAAAAAAAAGAAAGAAAGAAAGAAACCCGATGGCCAGGCCATGAACAATAAACCTGTGATTATGTGACTGTACTTGGAGATCAGGGTGAAACCCACTCAGATTTTTTAGACCAGATCCTCAAAACAGTCATCTATCTCCAATTTGTACTGTGACAGTTGGGATTTTGGGGAAAAGTCAGATAATGAAATAAGCCCTACATATACTTTTTTTTTCACAGCTCCTAGAGTTTCCGTATATTCTTGCACAATCCTTCCCGACCCTTTGCAACTGCCAAGGAGTTACGAGTTTTTGTGCCCCTTCTCTTTTGTAACATAGCAGGCATTTCTAACATAACCTACTGTGGTGCAATCATGCTAGCTCCTGGGGTCAGGGGAAGAGCTTAAATAAAAAGCTTAGGAATGGAGTTCATCTCAGCAACAAAAGAGAGCTGCTGGATGTTTTTATGTAAGGAAAGGTCGTAAAGACAGTAATATTTTCAGAGCCAGAAGGGAACTGGGAGATTTTCTATAGTTTCTGGTTTTCAAAATCTGCCTCACGAGGTCTGAAAGTTCCTTGAAGACTTCTACTCCCTGGAAGAGGAGATCAAGTAGTGAGGGCCTTAATCTATTTATATGTGAAGTATCTGAATAGGATTTTGTTTGAAAAAAGAGGCTCTGCTGGCTTTCTAGTCTAACTCCCTTATTTTATATAAAGAAATGAAGGCCACAAAGAAGTCAGGTGATTTTTCCAAAGATGAAAAATAAAGTTAATTAGTTGTGTGACATGGACTACATCTCAGGAATTCAGAATTTTCTCTGAGCTTACGACTGATATATCCAGTGGTATCCTGCTAGGCCAGCTCTCTGGGAAAAACAAACTTATTTATAGTGCTTGACTGTTTCTGTAGTATAAACACTCTTGCAGTGGCTGATTCTGTGATATTACAGAATGCTGAGTTAGGAAAACAGGGCCATAATCGGCTCTCCTGAGCTGGTGCCCCCGCATCACTCTGTCTGCAGCCAAGTGCTAGACCAGGGGTTGCCTGCACGGTGCCCTACTCCTCCCTCCCCAGTCTAATTACAACAGCTTTTAGGAACGCTAAGCTTTTAAAAGAGAAGTGTGCTAGTAAGGTCTTTAAAAGTAAATTAAACTTCTTCAAATAAGCCTGATATTGTCTCTGTTCTTATAAAAGAGTATACTCGGCCAGGCACGGTGGCTCACGCCTGTAATCCTAGCACTCTGGGAGGCCGAGGTGGGCGGATCGTTTGAGATCAGGAGTTCGAGACCAGCCTGAGCAAGAGCGAGACCCCATCTCTACTAAAAATAGAAAGAAATTATATGGACAGCTAAAAAAAAAATATATATATATAGAAAAAATTAGCCGGGCGTTGTGGTGCATGCCTGTAGTCCCAGCTACTCGGGAGGCTGAGACAGGAGGATCGCTTGAGCTCAGGAGTTTGAGGTTGCTGTGAGCTGGGCTGATGCCACGGCACTCACTCTAGCCTAGGCAATAGAGTGAGACTCTGTCTCAAAAAAAAAAAAAAAAAAAAGAGTATACTCATAGAGGCACCAAAAATAAGGGCAGATTCTGCCACATTCCTAAAAGTTGGGGGGAGTATTTGTAGGTTAGTCTGGTAGGGTGGACATTAGAATGTAGATTTTCTTAGTAAGTTAAAAAATGTTTAGCTTAAACAAACATCTTGTGAGTGTTGACAAGCCTTTAAATCTGAACTTTTTCTTTTTCCTTGTTTTAAGTTCTTACGGGTTTGAGTCCCAGGGTATTGGAACCCATACTTCACAGACTTCTGTCACCAGAGAAGGCCACCCTGCCTGGTGGATTGTTGGGCAGCCACACAGTCCCTGATTTTTTCCAGGTGGGGTGGAACTCCCAGCCAACTCGAGCTGTAATCTTTGACAACTGTGCTGTCCCCATGGCCAACAGAATTGGGAACGAGGGGCAGGGCTTCCTCATTGCCATGAAAGGACTGAACGGAGGGAGGATCAACATTGGTGAGAACATGAAGGGGTGGGATGAGGAGGTAGCAGGCTGGGGCAAGCAGCGCTGTCCTTCCAGCTCAGGTGGAATGTTGGCACTCTTCCCCTCTAGCTTCCTGCTCTCTGGGGGCTGCTCATGCCTCAGTCATCCTCACCCGAGACCACCTCAATGTCCGGAAGCAGTTTGGAGAGCCTCTGGCCAATAAACAGGTAACGTCCCTGTTGGCTCTGCTTGGCTTTCCACTCTTTGCAGCCCCTGAGACCTGCTCTGGCGCCCACGTTCTTTAGGAAACAAGCCATGACATCCCTTGTGGAGTCCTACCACCATCTTGGCCAGGGCTTGTGCTTTGTTTCTGTCAGTGATCTTTTTCAGAGGTGACGGTACTAGAGTCCAGAGCAAGCAAACAGACTTAGAACTCACAAGGCAGTGAAGTCCCTCCGTGGACGAGGCAAGAGACTTTGAAGCTTTGGCTCACTTAGAAAAGGCACTTCATTAGGGATGTCTTTTTAAGGGTCCCGGATTAGGTGCTGGTCTGAGCCCTCCTGTCTTAACTGAGCCCCTCTGTCTTATCTGGTTCTCTTCTCCTCTGTTGCTGCAGTACCTGCAGTTCAAACTGGCTGATATGGCGACAAGGCTGGTGGCTTCGAGACTGATGATCCGCAGTGCTGCAGTGGCTTTGCAGGAGGAGCGGGAAGATGCAATGGCCCTGTGCTCCATGGCCAAGCTCTTTGCTACGGATGAATGCTTTGCAGTACGTGACAAGCCCTCTGGCTCTCCTAAGATGGACAGGGAACAGCTGCTAGGCCCAGAGGTGTTGAGAGGTATAAGTCAGCTTTGGAACCCACCTCTCTTGGGATGCTGTAGGGCCACCCTGGGGCTTAAGGATATAAATGAACTCAGGAGAGGCCCGCAGGGGAGCTCCCATAGCACGCTTTTTGGCCTGCTCCATGCCATTACATACTTCATTCTGTCACTGCTGTTCGGTTGTGTTCTAGATAAGACACCACCTTTGGAAGTTTCACAGCAGCCCAATGCCTCTTGCCAAAATTTAGCACTCTGCCATGTTTACGTTGTTTGGGCAGAGCCACATTGAAGCTGCTTGGCCACTAGGTGGCACCTTAGCTTCATGTAATCCTAGCCAGGATGGTTGTGGGCAAGTTCTGGCTGGCAGATAGTAAGTGAGAAAGGCAGAGAAGTCTTTGAGTTGCCTGTCTAGTGGGGTTCAGTAAATGAACTTCCCTTGTTGTCTCTCACCACATAGAATGTGGACCCCTCTTTGGTCTTGGCTGTGAGTTGTTCTTCCTCTCATTAGTCTACAGCAGGCTGCTTGATGAGGGGCTAGGGTAGGGAGGGAAGCCACTTGATCCACAGTCTTCCCACAATCAATGGCATCTGATCCCTGTCTCCCTGCAGATCTGCAACCAGGCTTTACAGATGCATGGAGGCTATGGCTACCTGAAGGATTATGCTGTTCAGCAGTATGTGCGGGACTCCAGGGTCCACCAAATTCTAGAAGGTAAAATTGCCAGAGATATTCTCTTCCTTTCAGAATGGCTATAGGATCAGTGTTTTCCCCAGACTGTCTGTCCCATCAGGCCCTGTCTGTCTTGTCTCCTTCCTTCCCTCCTTCCTTCCTTCCTGTCTGCCTATCTGCCTGCCTTTCCCTAGTCCTGCTCTGGAAGTGGCCTGTTGGTGCATTAGAAGGAGCACCAGCCTAGAGTCAGGAGACTGCTTTGTCACCATGGGTGGTAGGACACTGAACCATTTCTGCTTCTGCTCTATTTTTGGAATTCGAGAGAAGGCTCAAACTGAGATAATATATGAGAAAGCATGTTCAAGGCTACAGCAGTGGCTGTTCTTTACTGTTATAAAGTACCTGGTCCTCAGGGATCTCAGAACTTCTATACAGTAACTTACGGGGCAAATGTGAGCCAGTGTGGTCACCAGCAGCTCTGCAATTTGATTATCAGCCAAACAGTCTAAAAGATATCTGTATCAATATTGCTAGGAAATTTTTCAATAAAATAAATCATCAGCATATGGGCATCTTCTTGGTAGTCACAGGCGTTCTGTCTGGGGAATATGTAAGCTGCTGGAGTCAGCTCAGCACATGGCTTTCTCCACTCTCTACAACCGGTGTGTAAGTCTTGAAATTCCATGACTCATGTTCCAGCGAGTGTAGGTAGCTGGGGTTCCACTGTAGGAAAAGCAGATGGGGCAGAGGCTTCTCTGACTTCTAGTGAAGTAATGTGGGGCTGCTTCACTGGGGACATTACATAATGGGGCCTCCCTGCCCCTTTCAAAGTATCCTTCTCGAACCTGAGCATGCACCAGACTTACCTAGAGAGCTTGTTAAAACAGATTGCTGGGCCTTGGGGGACCCCCTCACCCCCAGAGCATCTGCTCCCATGGTTCTACTGTGGGCCTGAGAATTTGCATTTCTAACAAGTTGTCCATGAGTCTGCCACTTCTTATCTGGGAACCAGACCTTGAGAAGTTCCTATACTTCTGTTTAAAGTATAGACTGCTCAAGGTTAGTCTGCTGCTTTCTGCTTCCTGGAAGCATGTTTATCAGCTCAGTTGCCAGTATTCAAATTCCATTCCCCAGGGTCTCATTCCTTCTGTTACTCTTGGCGATTACTTTCTCACTTGGCTTTTATGAGTGTGGGAAACTCGCCCTTCATTCTAACTCTCTCTTTTAACCCTGCTATAATAAGTGTGAAAAGCCAGATACATTTATGTTCGGTCACACCATCATCTATTTGTAGAGAAATTTGGGTACTGGTCACTTTATCACTTTGTTTTATCATGGACTTTGCTATTGAATAAATCTAAAATTTTAGATTTGGCTTTATTTGATATTGTGCTTACTCATTCCTCAAGAGGGTTTATATTTCTCTTTGCATTAAAGGCCACTGCTAAAAATGAAGCAAACAATTGATACCCTCTTCTAGGGAGATGTTTTTGTTCTTTTATAATTCAGTTTACTGATTATGAAAGAAATGTATATTCACTGTTGAAAACCTACATAAAATAAGAAAAGTAAAAGAAAAAAATCACTCATGTTTCTATATCCAGAATAATATTTTGGTATATCTCCTTTTGGACTGTTTTTTTTTTTTTATTTCCTGGCCTTTTTCTGTACTTTGGAGAGAAGTCTATGATAATCCCATCCCTCCCAGAGATAAAAGCAGTGATTCTAGTTTAAATCCACAACTATCCTGAACTAGACTTAGAGCAGCCTGGTCAGAGCTTTAGTGAACTTTCAGATTTTGCTGCTATTAAATCTTTCCTTCTCTGTCCCTCTTGCAGGTAGCAATGAAGTAATGAGGATGCTGATCTCTCGAAGCCTGCTTCAGGAGTAGCACCCACACTTAATATCACCTGGTGTTCCGTGTGCAGCTGCAGTCAGTGTAGAGGGGTTCCATGTAGGCCGTCCTGTTCTAAATGAATCGTGGATTAGACTGAAGGGCTGGGCGCTTCCAGGGTAGGACCTGCACTGTGTGTGTGGGCAGCAGAGTCCTCAGTGGAAATGGAAGAGCTGCCCTGAATAGAAATGTCACAAGAAGACATACTGCCTTGTTTTCATAATTCTAGAAAGGTGACAAATGAAGATTCACTATCACACCAAAGTCTTTTCTTGGAACCACATTGTCTTGATTTTTCTGCGTATTGGTGGCTCACTGGATCCCTCTTCTTCTAGGGGCCTGGGTACTTCCATTGGAACTCTTCCTGATTATAGAGCAAAGGTGTGGGGAGGGGGAATGAAGGGAGAGTGCTCTCATCTGTTTCTGTTCTCTGCAGCACAGCTAAGGATGCAGAGGATTTCTCTGGAATGTAAATTATGATGAAATGAATATTTGGGAAACTACTCCTAAGCTGTGATTTAGGGTGTGTTTCTATGTCTGGACTATCTGAATATCAAGGGCTGAGATTATTTGGAATTTTGAATATTTGTTCTCTTTGTTTTTAGAAGCCTGCAGTCTAGGAATGTTATTTAGGGTTTCTGTGATCCTTCCTGATAAGTACTTTCTATCTGAGTTTTTGTTTCCTTTTTTGAAGGTGTTCCTTCCTCTTTTTAAATATTTTTAATCACTACACTGATAAATAAAGTCTACCCCTTTCTGTACTGTCTCTGGTTCTACTAACGTTGGTTTTTATATTATCCTTCTAAACCTTTACAACTACTTAAAATTTTTTTTTAATTTGATTACATTTAACTGGATTTTAAGTAATAATAAAAAAACTCTCCTTGAGCAATTTGGCTTTTAAAAGTAGGCTCCTTAAATTATTAATAGCTTTGCCAACTAAGCATTGTTTCTGATGTAGGAAAGATTTAAGGTAATATTCAAAGATGGGGACTTCTGGGGGAACGCTGTCATAAATGATTGTTATTCCATCCCCTCATTTCTGTAGAAAAATATATGAAGATATTTTATTAACTACAATCAGTGTCTGGAGAGAACAAAATATGTGTCTAGCTAAACAAATATTTTCTTTTTTGAATGCATACTCTACGTAAGAAACTGTTGGGCACTGCATGGCGATCGGGTGTGGGATGCTACAGAGCTGAAAGGCTGCTTCTGCTGTCCAAGGCCTTCTGTAAGAGAGGAGCTAAGGCATAGCCGTAGAGCACTGTAATCCTGTATCTGCATAAGACTGAGAAGGCAGCCTGGCAAAGTGATAAGGTAGGGAGGGAGTCAGAGAGAAGGTAGAAGGTAGGATTTCACATTAAGCTTTTATGAAAATATGGAATTTTTAAAGAGAATCAAGAATGTCAATTTCAGACAGGAAAGAAACAGGAGCAGGAAAAGTATAGGATTTATGTGGAAGCTGTTTGCAGTTTTGTTTAATTGTGGCTTGGGGTTGGCAGGGACAGAAAGAAAATATAAGTTGAATCGGGTTAGTTAGGAAAGCCAAGGGTGAGGTTTTATTCGGTGAACAGTGGAGAGTCATGGAAGGTTCTTAATGAGAAAGATAGGATGAAATTAATGCAAAAAAACATTCTGGAATGCATATGTGGGACGAATACGAGTTAGGAAGGACAGAAGGGAAGACATATCCAGTTAATAGGTTCTTGAGCCAGGCATGGGGACTCGAGCCTGTAATGCTAGCTTACTTGGGAGTCCGAGGCAGGAGGCTCACTTGAGCCCTGGAGTTTGAAGCCATATAGCAAGACACTGTCTAAAAAACAAACAAAAATAAAACCTGGGGAAAAAAAGGTTCTCAAAATAGTCATGGTATGAGACAATTTGAGCCTAAAAGGAAAGGCAGATGAGAGGGAATATAGATGCCCACGGTGCTTGAAGACCTGAGGAATTGGGTTGCTTCCTGGCATTCCAATTCCGAGAGGCTTCCATTCTGACTGGAAACAGAAACAGGTGCTCTATGTTCGTGTCTCATTATTTGTTCCCTTAGTAAGATTTGATGAAATGGTAGTTATTAAAAGTGCATTTCTCACTATCACCCTCAGTTATTATTCAGAGATTTCAGTTTCCCAGTAGCCTAGCAAGGGATTTGACCAAGGTAGCAAGAACAGTGAACCTTGAGCTCATTTCCAGCACAGTGCATTTGCCTATCTCACAAATAAAAAAAGCCACAGCACGTCTTAAGGAAAACCTACGTGGCAGTGCTGTGTTAGGTGCAGGGCATACACAGACCAAATACAGCTCAACTTGGACCGCCCCTGCGGACTCGGGAGGCTGGTAAATAGGAAGCAATTTCAGTGTGTGGTGGCAAGAACCAAGGCATGCACACCATGCTCCGGGCACCAGAAGTCTTGTAGTCATAGCATGATAACTTAAGTCGGGATTGGATTTCCAGGTTGTCTTAACTCTAATAATTCTTAAAACTACCTCCTATCACAGTTGTGGGGGAACTTTAATTATACACACACACACGCACACACACACACACAGAAGAATGTTTAAGTCACCTATCAAAATTTTCTCTTCATCCCTTATAGATTTGATAAACTAGAAATACCTGATTTACTTTAGTGCTTACCTGTTTATACTTTTACTTTAAAAATACTAAGATTTCTCCAAAGCACTTTCCTGTGAATTGTACATCTCTTGATTTTCACAAGGGGGTCCTTGCACAGAGTTGACACTCGAGAGACGCTAATGTTAAATTGGTTTGAGCTGAATTAACAACCATGTTGAAAACAGCATCTATCAATGCTGCTGGTAGGTTCAGAGATTGAGCCCTGGATTCAGACTCCTACATCTGGATTTGATTGCCAGCTCTACCACTAACTGTGTGACTTTAAGTAAAATCACTTAAACTCTGTTTAGCTTATTTCCTTCTGAGTATATTGGAGATAATAAAAGTTCCTACTTCATAGGATAATTGGTGAATCAAGTGAAAGAATCCACATAAAGGGCTCAGAACAGAGTACATTAAAGCACTCAATAAATATTAGCAATTATTAACCTCATTTATAAATGAACATAGTGAACTGTGAGAGAGTAAGTGACCTGCTCAAACTTACACCGGTGTCAGACTGAAGTTGTAAAACATAACTCTTAACATTTAAAATATTTAAGATTGTGACTGGTAGCCCATTAGTGCTAAATATCAAATATTAATATTTCTGGTCTGCCTCTCTTCTGAGTAAATGACAGGACTGCATTGCCTTTTGTCAATTTTACAAAAACATATAATAAGCACATGAACCCATTGCTAAGTTTTCTTCCAGGGTTTTAGAAGGGGCCCATGCAAGTTAGGGGCCCAGAACATAAGCTTCATTAGCTTCATGGTAAATATCCCATTGACTTTCCCCTTTGCATTACCTAACATTTCCATATGCATTATTTTCACCCAAAATTTCGTTTCTCTTTGGCACTGAGAAAGCCTTGCTATTCCTGGGTGTTATGATCACAAAGCACCATGTCAATGGATGCTCTCCACGTCAGCGTGGGAGGGTGGACTGCCATAGCGCTAAGGTAAACAGCCCAGAACAGCTGGTCTCTGCGGCACCACTTCACAATTCCAGGTCAGTAACCCCCACTGGAAGGAAGAGAAGAGGGACTCAGAGGCCAGAGAGTAGAGTGGGAGACCCAATGGACCAGTCCTTCCAACTGAAAATCAAATTCTATTTTATAGATGCTTGGTGATCTGTGGCAAGGAGTGGATGAGAAGGGACAGAATAAGCCAGGATGACAAAATGTTCTTTCGTTGCTTAGAATGGAGGAAAATTTATTGCCACAACCTGCTTGTAAGGACAAGGCAGGGCCCCCAAAGCCTCTTCACCTGCTCTAGGCTGAATGGGATCTCCCCGTCATGTCTCTGTAAGTGAGTGTGTTGCTGTGAGCGCACCAGTTCCTTTCATCTTTCTCTCCTAGTTACTTGTCCCTTTTCACCCAGTCTCTGGATCCCTAGCTCAGAACATCTGGGTCTGGAGAGTGTACTAGAATACTCACCTCCTGTCACCACAAACAGAAAGGAATTTTGCTCTGCCTCTGGCCAGGCATTCTTAGTCCCCACAGGACAGAAAGAGGAAATACCAGTTCCCCCCTAGCCAAGGAGCAGGGTATCTCGAGCCTGAAGGAGCTGTCACTGCTTTGGAAAAGTGGGGCCTATGGTTTATTTCCAGTGTAGTCTACTCAGTATTGGTTCAGTTCTCCCCCTGCTCCAACTTTAATGTGGGCATTACAGTTTTCTCAAGTTTTTACGAAGAGTTATATAAACAGTGCTTTAAGACAGTTCACTGGTTACCTTCCCCAGCCCTCACCCAGAGGAAGGTCCTGACCCTTTCACACACATATTCTGATCCTTCTCACAAAATCTGGAAGCACCATTCTTTTCTCTTTTGTATGTAAACCAGTCTGCGGGCATGAGATTCTTCCACCAGGCTTTAATGTCATCAGAGTCTGAGAGACATCTGATTCATTTCCTTATCCTACATAGTAGGGAACTCAGTGTTTACTGAACAAACAGAAAAAGACTGGAAAGAAGCCATCATCACCAATGAGATACTAACTGCAGCTATTGACAAATCTGAAACAGGAAGAGGCAAGACACACCATCAAAAGTCAACTGAACACACAAGAACAAGAACTGGACACAAGAACGTGGCTTCCAGGGATGTATGGTGAGTGAAAAGGCAAACTCAGGTTAAATACTATGTCGTCCCGTTTATGTGGCATTCTTGAAATAATGTCATCATAGAGGTCAAAACCAAGTTAGTGTTGCCAGGGATTAGGGTTTGGGAGGGGAGGAATGCGGTGCCTAGGCAGGGATGCAGAGCGAGCCTTCCCCTTCTCTGGCTGCACGGGCGCAGCCTCAGTATCGCCTCCACTCCCTGCATTGCCGTTTACAGATTGCTTAGGGATAACACAGGTGACCAAGGGTTTGAGCCAAGGAAAGGTGGGAGGACAGGGCAGTGATGAGGCAGGTGGTTGAGCCTGGCCTTCAATTTGTAAGCATCAAGTCCCTGAGGGTTCAGGAAGCCCTGTGCCCCATAGCATTCCTCACGGGCATGCCTGGCCAGAGGCAAGGCCTCAGAGACCCAAAGCTCTGAGAAGGTTATTGTACCTCTCCCTACTCCCCATAATTACACTGTAAACAGGCATTATTTGCCAAGGAGTTGGATTTTATTCTGTGGTAACTGTATATCCACATGCAGAAGAATGAAATTGGACCCTTATCTTACACCATACACAAAAATCAACTCAAAATAGATAAAAGACCTAAACTTAAATGGATTAAAGACTTAAATTAAAACATAAAGCTATAAAACTCCTAGAAGAAAACAAAGAGGAAGAATCATGACATTGGTCCTGGCAATGGTTTCATGAATGTAACCCCAAAAGCAAGGGCAACAAAAGCAGGAATACATCAAACTAAAAAGCTTCTGTGTGGCAAAGGAAACAATCGATAGAGTGAAAAGGCAACCTGTGGGCTAGGAGAAAAGATTTGCAAACTGAATCTCTAATAAGGGGTAAATTTCCAAAATATATAAGGAACTTTAACAACTCAGTAACAAGAAAACAAATAACCCAATGAAAAATGGTAATGAAGAGGTCTGATGGATTTTAAGATGGGAAGGATCTTAAAAGATTTGCTTTTTAGAAAGGCATTTTACAATAAAGACATCTGCATTTTACAATAAAAATATTGAATGTTTATGGTGGCACAGTTCACAATTGCAAAGATGTGGAAACAACCCAAGTGCCCATCAATACATGAGTGGATTAATAAAATGTGGCATATGTACACCATGGAGTACTACTCAGCCACAAAAAAACAATGGTGATCTAGCACCTCTTATCCTTGTTAGAGCTTGAGCCCATCCTTCAAAGTGAAGTATCACAAGAATGGAAAAACAAGCACCACATGTACTCGCCATCAAATTGGTACTAACTGATCAACACTTAGGTGGTCACATAGAAGCAATATTCATCAGGTGCTGGGTAGAAGGGGGTGGTGGGAATGGGTAAACTCACAACTAATGGGTGCAGAGCTCACTGTATGGGGGAAGGTCATGTTTGTAGCTCTGGCTTAGGCGAGGCAATGGCATTATATGTAACCAAAATGTTTGTATCCCCATAATATTCTGAAATTTAAAAAAATTAAAATAAAAAAAAAAAAAAAAGAAATGCTGGCTTTGAATATGGTTAGGTCTTCAGCACTTTCCTGGTTGTTAATTCTAGTTGTAGCATTGTAGAAAATATATTGGCCAAAAAAAAATCTAGGGGCTTATATTAATAAATACACAGCAAATTCGTTCATTTATAAGTAAACCAGGTTGGCACAAACATTAGTGAACAGAGGAAATAGTGGAAAGTCTGTAGAAGGGGGGCAAAGAGAACAGATTTTTTAAATGTTAGAATGTTTAATTTGCTATATGGACAAGAGACAGCAGATTTAGCAAATAAAAGGACAGGGTGCCCTGTTTAATCTAAAAGTCAATACACAAGTACTTTCTTAGTGTACATACCCCAAATATGGGGGAAGGGGAATACTTATGCTAAACAATTATTCATTGTTTACCTGGCATTCAAATTTAAACTGAGCATCTGTGTTTTCCTGACCACTCCACCCTGAGGGTATTTCCAACCTCCCTTCTAAGGACTGGATCTGGTTCTCTGTTCTCCAGCTGCCCTACCATGAACTCCTCTCTGGTTACCAAAGCACTGCTTGGGGCCGCTCTCCACCAACTATGGAAGAAATACTGGCTTTGTCCCATTCTGTAGGTTGTCTGTTCGCTTTAATGATAGTTTCCTACAGAATGGGAGAAACTCTTTGCATGCTACACATCTGATAAAGGGCTGATAACAAGAATCAATATAGAACTTTAAAAAATTAACAGGAAAAAAATCAAACAACCCCATTAAAAAGTAGGCAAAGGAAGGACATGAACAGAAACTTTTCAAAACAAGACAGAATAATGGCCAGCAAACATATAAAAAAAGTGCTCAACATCTCTAATCATCAGGGAAATGCAAATCAAAACCATAATGAGATATCACCTAACTCCAGTGAGAATGGCTTTTATCAAGAAGTCCCAAAACAGCAAATACTAGCGTGGATGCAGAGAGATAGGAACATTCTTACGCTGCTGGTGGGACTGCAAATTAGTACAACCTCTATGGAATGTAATATGGAGATACCTCAAAGAGCTAAAAGTAGAACTACCATTTGATCCAGCAATCCTATTACAGGGAATCTACCCTTCATCCCATGCCAGGTGATTGCTCACTCAAAGGGCACTCTGGTTGGACTCTCAGGTTCCCCCTTAAGGGGAAAATCACATATCTTTTCCTGTGAGAAAGATCTGTGTTCCAAAATTATTTTTCCCAAGAACCATCTGCAATTATTGTAACCACTCTTATGCATTTGTGACACATCTTGGGTTGATTGGCAAGCCTCATGCCACCTGTCTCGTGTTGGCTCTCAGAGAACCATCTCTTCGGTAAGTAGAGTGGCAGCAACGTTTTGGGGAGGTTTGGAGAACAGCTGGAGGGTTAGTAGGACATTGAACTTCTAAATATATAGTTTTTTCATAACTGAAAAATAGTTCCCACTTCTCTTCTCCAGCCTAACTTGGGGTTTTGGTCCTTCTCTAAACACAAATTACCTGCCCCAAGCTAGAATAATGTCCCAGCTCCACCACAGGTTCTCTACTGTCAACTAGGAAATGTTCTTAGTTGAGGAGAGCCAATGTGATATGACCAAAATCTCAGGCTTCCCCTTTTATAATATTTAATGGATATTTTGGGTAAGTTTTGGGCAAAATAAATAAATAAATAATACTGCTTATCGCTTGCCATTAGTTTTTTTCTTTAACAATGAACACTTCGATGGGTTTTCTGGACAATTCTCTCATCATAAACCAATGCAATTGCATCTGAGTTATAGACGCTAGATGGTCAGCATTTACAGGCACAGAGGATCCAACTGCGTCCATTTTAGTCTCCAGATCAGTCATTTCCTAAAACCACAGGTCACAGATGTGTATACAGACCCATCTTCTGAAGTATCTAAGCATGTAATCCTTTATGATCTGGTAAGTATTTTTATGACCATCACCTTTCATGAGTAAAATTAGCATGAGCAAAGTGTCAGTATGAAATGTCTGTGACAAAGCTTAATGTGATTTCCATCATAATCCTGTTAAATCATGCCTGTTTCTTTGGCCTAAGAGAAAATGAAATCAGTTCACAAAGATCAAAGTTTATTTTTCTAAATGACTGTTTTTTTTAGTCATCAGAGATAGTCCTGGGCCTCTGTGCTCACTGATCCCAAAGCAATGTACCTTCTTTCTCAAGCATTGCCGAGCACCTTCTTTGTCTTGATCATTGTAGCTGTTTCTCTTGATTCAGAAGGATGGGGGTTGGTAGGAAATACAGTATTTTCTTTTCTTTTTTTAAGATCCAGAGAATTCAAAGCTAAGTAATACAGTATTTTCTGCTACATATGGACTGGTGTTCTGAGAGACTAACACTTGCGTTTTCTGCTGCAACTAATACTTGTTGAATGCAAGCTGTCTAAAGGAAATGCATGCACTGGTCATGGCATGGGGAGAAAGGCTGTGTTAGGGACACAAAGATGCTTAAAATATGGTTCCTGCCATCAAAGAACTTATTTCTTCCACTTGCTATCACTAAGGATGACCTTCTCAGGCTGGGCTTGGGTCCAGCCCTCAGGGTCCCAGTCCCTTCCTCGGCCTCTGGGTGCGCAAGCTCTGCCCATGGGTCCCACACCTCTGCCGTCCACACGGGGTCACTCTGGTAGGATACCCCTGTGGGGGTGCTTGCAGGGCAGAAGACCGTGGGCTCCAGTAGAAAGCCTCCCAGAGCGGAGCCATCCCTGTGCTCTCACCACCCTCTCTAACCTGTCAGGGGTTCCTGCCCCATCTGAATTAGAGCTAACATCACAACCAGAGCAAGCTCTTCTGCCACAGGCTCTCAGAACCCCTCTTGTGCCCTAGAACAGGACTCCTATTTCCTTACATGAGAAGTGTCCATCTATTGGCATTGTCAGTGTTGGAGATGATTGGGCCTTTCTCCCTGTCAATGCGTGCAAGTCGTTTTAAGGTTGCTTTGTAATTTATCTACAGACAAATCGGACCCATAGCAAGTGCCTTCCCAATGCCATTAATTCTTTGATGGGTCCCTGGATACTGCATGTAAACCTGACCTCACCCCATTTGCATGGGGAGGGGGGTGGCAGTAGGTATCAGATTCCATACATAACTGAGCATGTGGATCTAACTAACAAGCCTGACCTCCAAAATGTACCAGAAGAGAGGCTGCTATTTCCTTCTGTGCACACCTTACCTGCAGGTGCGCTGACTCAAGCGTGGGAGAGTGCAGTCGTCCTTGGTCTGGTGGCCACTTTTATTTCCCAGTCCATTTCTCCTCAGAACAATCCCCAGCAGCAATTGTTCAGTCAGTGTTCCGATGACGAAGGACTGCACGAAACAGCTCAGAACTGCCTTTGGCAATTGTTTCCTTTTTTTAAAAAAAAAATAACTTTTATTATATCAAAGTTATATATGTAGATAATTTTAAGTCAAATAGTTTCATAAGGCCTTCAGTGAAAAGCTGTAACCCTCTTTCCCATCTTGCTCCATGCTTGAATCCTGTTCTGCAGACTCATTTTCAAAGCATTCATCTGTTTCTTGTAGGAACTATCTCCGTATTTCAAAATAATGTACTTAAACTCCTATTGGTTGATTTTCAATTTTAGGTAAATCTATTAATCCCTTGATATGGAAAATTAGAATTTATGGCTCCTCTACCTCTTCTGTTTACCCACCAGTCTTCTCTCTGCCTACCCTCCTGGTACAGTTATATCACGATTTTTGGTTAAATCAATGTTCAGTGTTTACATTAATATGCATATTGTTTATAGCTGAGCCTCACAGGGCTCTATGATGTCCTTTCTTGTACAAAATTTTATTTTAAAAAATCTTGACTATTCTCCCATTAGACAATTGGGGTACCAGTGAAGTCAGAATTGGTAAATATTTGTCTATATTCCAGGCTTTGAAATAATATATTTTCACCCTACAATGCATCTATAATGCTAATATTAAAATAGTGCTAATAATATTATATAAAATATAAATAATTTAATACCATTGCAAATACTAATATAATAATTAGTACTGATAATGCTGATTATTATTTTTAAAAATTTGTTTATAATTGAGACATAATAGTTGTATAATTTGATGGGCTACAATGTGATGTTTCAATACATGTATACATTGTGTAATGATCAAATCAGGGTAGTTAGCATATCCATAATCTCAAACATTTATCATTTCTTTGTGGTGATAACAGTCAAGATCCTCTTTTCTAGCTATCTTGTAATATACAATACAGTAGTATTAGCTATAGTCACCCTACTCTGTAATAGAATTTATTCTTCTTATCTAAGTGTAAGTTTGTACCAATTGACCAACCTCTCTCACTCTCCGGTTCCTTCTTCCCTCCTCTCCCCAGCCTCTGGTAGCCATTATTCTATTCTTTATTTCTATGATACCAACTTTTTTAGATTCCACATATGTGTGTGATGATGCGGCTTTTGTCTTTCTGTGCCTGGCTTATTTCACTTAACAGAACATCCTCCTGGTTCATTCGTGTTGCCATAAATGACAGAATTTCCTTCTTTTTCATAACTGAATAGTTTTTCATTGTGTGTATATACCACAATTTCATTATCCATTCATTTGTTGAGGAACATTCAGGTTGATTCTATCTCTTGGTTATTGTGAATAGTGCTGTAATGAACACGCGGGTGCAGATGTCTCTTTGACGTACTGATTTCCTTTCCTTTGCATATATACCCACAAGTGGGATTGCTGGATCATATGGTAGTTCTATTTTTAGTTTTTTGAAAAACTTCCATACTGTTCTGCATAGTGGCTGTACTAATTTACATTTCTACCAACAGTGTATGTGTTCCCCTTTTCCACATCCTCACCAGCATTCGTTATTTTTTGTCTTTTTGATAATAGCCAGTCTAACTGGAGTGAGGTGATATCTCATTGTGTTTTTGATTTGTATTTCCCTGATGATTTTAGTGATGTCGAACATTTTGTCA
The DNA here is from genome assembly GCF_041146395.1 of Eulemur rufifrons. Lineage (NCBI taxonomy): Eukaryota > Metazoa > Chordata > Mammalia > Primates > Lemuridae > Eulemur > Eulemur rufifrons. The sequence continues at coordinate 5,854,567 of NC_090988.1, read as the reverse complement.
CATACTTGCTGGCCATGTGTATGTCTTCTTCTGAGAAATGTCTGTTTAGATCTTTTGCCCATCTTTAAATTGGATTATTTGGATTTTTGCTATTGAGTTCTTTGAATTCCTTACATATTGTTTTTTTGAGAACATGATATTACCACATGTTATTTCTGCACTGGTACTTATTATGAGGATTTTGCATATACAGATATAAAAGTTCAATGTAAACATGCTTTTTAAAACAATGTTTTAATTTTTGCTTATATGTTCTGGATATTATCCCCCTTGTCAGATGCAAAGTTTGTAAATCCTTTCTTCTATTCTGTAGGTTGTCTCTTCACTCTGTTGATTGTTTCCTTTGCTGTGCAGAAATTTTGTAGTTTGATGTAATCTCATTTGTCTATTTTTGCTTTTGCTGTCTGTGCTTTGAAGTCTTTTCCAAAAAAATCCTTGCTTAGTCCAATGTCATGAAGTGTTTCCCTGATGTTTTCTTCTAGCAGTAGCATAGTTTCAGGTCTTACATTTAGGCTTTTATCCATTTTGAGTTGATTTTTATATATGGTGAGAGACAGGGGTCTAGTTTCCCTCTTTTGCATGTAGATATCCAGTTTTCTCAGCAACATTTATTAAAGATACTGTCCTTTCCCCAATGTGTATTCTTGGCAACTTTGTTGAAAGTCAACTGGCTATAAATGTGTGGATTTATTTCTTGGCTCTCAGTGTGTTCCATTGGTCTATGTGTCTGTTTTTATGCCAGTACTATGCCATTATGGTTACTATAGATTTATTTATTTTTTTAGAGACAGGGTCTCGCTCTCTTGCCCAGGCTGGAATGCAGTGTTGCGATCATAGCTCACTGCAGGCCTGGAACCCCTGGGCTCAAGGAGTCCTTCTGCCTCAGCCTCCTGAGTAGCTGGGACTACAGAAATGCAACACTATGCCTGGATAATTTTTTTTTTTTTTTTTTTTTTTTGGTAGAGATAGGCTCTCGCTATGTTTCCCAGGCTGGTCTCAAGTTCTGGGCTCAAAAGATACTCCTGCCTGAGCCTCTCAAAGTGCCTAAATTACAGCTGTGAGCCACTGCACCCGATCTAGATTTATATTATTAACAATAGTATATTTTAAAGTCAGGTAGTGTGATGTATCTAGCTTTGTTCTTTTTGCTCAAGATTGTTTTTGCTATTTGAAATCTTTTGTGGTTCCATAAAAATTTTAGGATTGTTTTTTCTATTTCTGTGAAGACTGTCATTGGTATTTTGCTAGAGATTGCATTGAATCTGTAGATTGCTTTGGGCAGTATGGGCATTTTAACAATATTAATTCTTCCAATCCAAAAACCCAGGATTTCTTTTCATTTATTTGTGTATTCTTCAATTTGTCTCATCAATGTTTTATAGTTTTCATTGTAAAGATTTTTCATCTCCTTGGTTAAATTTATTCCTAGGTATTTTATTTTATTTTTATAGCAGTTGTAAATGGGATTTCTTTTTCAGATAGTTCACCATTGGTGTGTAGAAATGTTACTGATTTTTCTATGTTGATTTTGTATTTTGCAACTTTACTGAATTCATTTATTAGTTCTAATAGTTTTTTGGTGGAATCTTTAGGGTTTTCTGTGTATAAAATCATGTCATCTGAAAACAGGAATAATTTGACTTCTACCTTTCCAATCTGGATGCCTTTTATTTCTTTCTCTTGCCTAACTGTTCTGGCTAGGACTTCCAGTACTATGTTGAATAAAAATGGTGAAAGTGGACATCTTTATTTTGTTCCAGGTCTTATTCAAAAAGCTTTCAGCTTTCTCTTTCTCTTCAGTAATATGTTAGCTGTGGCTTTGTCATATATGGCTTTTACTGTGTTGAGGTATATTCCTTCCATACCTAATTTATTGAGTTTTTATTATGAAAGATGTTGAATTTTATCAAATGTTTCTTCTGCATCTATTGAAACGACCATGTGGTATTTGTCTTTGATTTTTTTTTTTTTTTTTTTTTTGAGACAGAGTCTCGCTCTATTGCCCAGGCTAGCAGGCTAGAGTGCAGTGATGTCATCATAGCTCACAGCAACCTCCAACTCCTGGGCTCAAGTGATCCTCCTGCCTCAGCCTCCAGAGTAGCTGGGATTACAGGCATGTACCACCATACCTGGCTAATTTTTTCTATTTTTAATAGGGGTCTTGCTCTTGCTCAGGCTGGTCTCCAGCTCCTGAGCTCAAGCAATCCTCCTGCCTTGGCCTCACAGAGTGCTAGGATTACAGGTGTGAGCCACCATGTCCAGCCCATCCATGATTTTGTTTATGTGCTGTATTATGTTTATTGATTTGTGTATGTTGAACCATCCTTGCATGCTTGGGATTAAGCCCACTTGGTCATGGTGAGTAATCGTTTTAATGTATTATTGCATTTGATTTGCTAGTATTTTATTAAGGATTTTTGTATCTGTGCTCATTAGGGATATTAGCGGTGGCAACCCTGGCACATCTCATAGGTGAGGTTAACCCCAACCCTTTCCCCTGCCCCATTGCACCTTTGACAACGTGTTTCCTCTTCAGGTTTGCTTAGTCACTTCCAGCTGATGCAATCCCCCCTTCCAGTTACACCAGCTGCCCCCCCAACCCCTCCCCTCCATGTGCCCTGGAATGAAGAAACCAGAGAGAGGGAAACACCAGACCCAGTGAGAAGTGACCTCGAAGGAAGGAACCAGAGAGAAGGAAACAGCAAAAGAAAGACTAACAGCAAGTATATTTAAATACTGATACAACTTTATTGAATATTTTTACATATTTTTTTGGTCAAATAGCAGGTTCCAATGAAGTGAGGGAGATAATTATATTCACCCTGCTCATTAGGGGTAAATTCAGTGTAATCAGTAGTATTATTATTAGTAAACTGAATTTCTGGATTCCATCTCTTGCTATGTTCAGACTTCAACTCCCAATTAGTTTCAACAGTGACCTGGCCTGTAGAGTACTGGCTGATAAAAGACTTAGTAGAAGACTCTGTAAAGCTAGCAGGTGGTTCTGTGGGTACTAGAATATTTTTTAGAAAGATCATAGGGGGTGGATGCTTACAACCAAACCCTCCCATGTTTGGATGAGGCTGAAAATGTGCACCTGTATCAGGAATTTCAGCCCAAATAGGGCTCTAAAGATAAATGTCTCTGTCCATCCAAACTTGACCAGATTGGACTTCCATATACACTGGAACTTCTTTAGTTGGTTTATTGTCTTGAGTATTTTGAGTTGAAGCAATTTTTCTTCCTGAAGTTGCTGTGTATACGTTGGTGGTCTCTGTCTTTCCTTCATGTGTGTAATGAGTGGTTGGAGCCTTGCCTGTGTTTTGCGTAAGGAGACTATTATCCAGCACTGTCATTCCAGTTGATTATACCATCGGGACCTGGTCTGGAAAAACTTTTAGCATTGTCAAGCTAATACTCAACTGACCATCTGCAGACATGTTTGGCTGATTAGTGGATTTGTTTGTAGACCATCCTTGCATGTGCTGCCAAGGGCCAGGTTCATAATTTGTGTATTTTTGGCCGTAGTTGTCTTTGTTGATTTTAGTTGTCTCCAGAGATCTATGTGTTGAAGTTTGAAAAAATCCTGTATTTTGTTTTTTTTTTTACTCTGATCTTTGTTATTTATTTCCTTTTACTAATTTTGGGTTTAGTTCTTGTTTTTCTAGTTCCTTGATGTATAATATTAGGTTATTTATTTGGGGTCTTTCTAAAATAATGCTTACAATATTATATAAAATATAATTAATAATACCAATGCAAATACTAACATAATAATAATTAGTGATAATATTAATTATTCTTAATAATACTAATTAATACTAATATTAAAAATAAATACTAGGAGAGGGATGTTGCAAAATGGAAACCCTAGGTTATCTAGTGGGCTGGATTTTGCTCTGCAAAAGACCCCATTACAAGGATGGAATGATGAACTGTAAAGTAGGAGAGAAGGTATTTGCAAACCACATACCCAAACAACAGCCAGTATCTATAATATACAGTGAACTCTCAAACTCAAAATAAGAAACAATCCGGTTAGAAAATGGGCAAGGGACATAAAAAAAAGACATTTCTCAGTAGAGGATATACATATGGTAAACATACACATCAAAAGATGTTCAACATCATAGTCATTAGGGAAATGCACATTAAACACACAGTGAGATATCACTACACACTTATAAAAATGACTAAAATAAAAAAATAGAGTGACAATACCAAACGCTGACAAGGATACAGAGAAACTGTATTACTCATACACTGCTGATAGGAACGTCAATGGAAAACATTTTGGCAGTTCCTAGTAAAGCTAAAAATGAACTACAATAACTACAATATGATCCAGAAGTTTCTTTCCTGGGTATTTATCCCAGGGAAATGAAGACTTACGGTCACACAAATACCTGTACTTGAGTATTTTGTTTATGATAGTCCAAAACTGAAAACAACACAGATATCCTTTAATGAATGAATGGTTAAACTTGGGCAACCATACTATGGAATATCACTCGGCAGAAAAAGGAACAAACTGGATATTCTGAACAGCCTGGGTGAATCTTCAGAGAACTATGCTGAATGAAAAAAGCCAACTCCAAAGAGTTACCATACTGTATGATTCAATTTATATAACATTTTGAAATGACAAAATTATAGAATTGGAGAACAGATCAGTGGTTGCCTGAGGTTAGAGAGAGGCCAGGGGACAAGGGAAGTAGGTGTGGCTATAAAAATATTAATACAATATGCAAGATCCTTGTGGTGTGGAAATGTTCTGTGTCTTGACTGTATCAATGTCAATATTTTGGTTGCGATATAGTACTATATAGTTTTGCAAGATGTTGCCATTGGGGAACTGTAAAGGGTACAAAGATCTCTTTGTATTCTTTCTTACAACTGCATGTGAATCTACAGGGTGTCCCAAACTCACCATACATACAGAAAATAGGAAATTATAGCTGAATGTACCTTTATTTATAAAATATTCATTACAAAATTTTTCCTTTGTATGGAGACTTTTGGGACTTTTGTATAATTATCTTATAAAGCTTCACTAGAAAAAAACCATTATTAGTGATAGAGAGTGTTACCATGAAATGATAAAAAAATTCACTAGGAAAATAATAAAGATTCAAAAATATAAAGCAAAAATTAACAACATTTTAAGTAGAAATTGACATAGCCACAGTAACAGTTGGAGGTTTTAACACATTGCACCCATAAACTGAGAGATCCAGTGCAAGTCCTATTGTGTCACTCCTTGGCTTAAAACGCTCCAATGGCTTCCCAACTCACTCAGAGCAAAAGTTAACAACTTCTCTCTTCTTTCCAAGGCCATCCTGAGCTCACCGGCTCATTAGCCTCTCTGTTCTTCTCAGCCTCCTGGTCTGTACTGGACCCTCATCTCTCCTCATGCCTCTGTGGCTTTCTCAAACTCACTCCTGCCTCAAGAGCAATCCCGCCTCAGGGCCTTTGTGCTGGCAGTTCCCTCTGCCCAGAAGCTTGCTTGTGTACTATACGAAAGGCTCACTCCCTCACTAATTAAAGGCGCCTACTCCCATGTCACCTTCTTTTGATGCTTTCCTTGGCCACCCTACCTAATAGAATGTCTTTTACGTGCACATTCCCTACCTTCTTTTTTTACTTTTTTAAATCTTTCCCCACAGTACGTATCACCAGATAACACAGTGTAAGTTTTACGTATTTTCTGTTATTTATCTACCACACTAGAATGGTAAGGTCCACGGCAGCAGGTTTTTATTGGCTGTTTTTTCCCATTGTATTACCAGCACCTGAAACAGTGCTTGGAATATAGTAGGTTCTCAATAAATATGCATTAACTTAATGAATGAATAAAACTTAAAGTATGGCTTTTCCTAGACAGAAAAAGTCTCTCATGTTTTTGAGGTCCTAGAATAGGGATATTGAACATTTAAATATCTTGTGCTTAAGTATGATCCAATATAACTTGATGAACTTGGTGAAATGATTCTAAAATTGATCTGGATTAATAAATGAATAACCAGGGAGATTCTTTAAATAGAACAACAAAGATATGGATTTTTAGCTATGTAATCTCCATTTGTTACATAGTTTAAGAATATTCAGACATAGAAGACAAAACAAATAGGTCGGGTAAGACTTATAAGATGTTGTTAAGCATAGATAAATTAGTCACCTGTGAGCCATGTTAGATAAAAGTAGTGTAGAGCATATGTGTATGAACATGGAGTTGGAAGGACCCAGTGTACGCTACATACTCATGGCACCTACTCACAGCCCTTCAGGACATTCAGATACAGTCATCTCCATATTGACAGATTTCTATGGAGCATGAAAGATATTAGCCAAGAGTGTGGCCATTTAGGGTTTAGGGTTTATGGGTTCTGTTTACCAGCACTGGGCACTGAATATTGAGTAACAAAGCATCCATATACTCCTTAATAAATTTATCTGTGTGTGTGTGTTTGTGAGAGAGAGAGAGAGAGAGAAACACATGGGGACATTTAAAGCATTACCCAAGACTGGAAACCCTACTGCTTGGGGCTAAGCAACTATGGCTTTAGGACCTAACCCATTCTGGCTCACAGGGGCAGAGGAAGGAGAAAGCAGATTGGTTTCTTACTAAAATTTGAGTCTTAGCAAAGTAGAGTTGTATGAGGTTAAGGAAATAATTTCTGACAAGGGAGGAGGTATGTTTTTGAAACAGCAGAACACAGTGTGAAGCCAGAATGAGGGTGATTAACTGGGGACAAGGAGAGCGATTAGAAGCCTGGAAACGTAAAGGCTGGTGAAGAGCAGGTTGGGAGAGATGGTGGGGAAAATACGGTGGCCAGAAAGGCGAATTTTAGAATTGTGTATCTTGGAGATGGAATATGTTTGACTGCTAGTGAGGTTGGCATGTGGTTCTATAATTTGGCAGATGAAGCAGTCTGAGGAAGACGCCTGGTTTAATATTTCAAAGGGGCATTGTCCTGGATGTAGAAGTCACTCAAGATAATGGAATGGAAAGAGAAGACTGAATCTGCTGCTGAAATGGTCTGTTGAGAGAGAATCCTAGAGGTTTCCTGACTCTGATAGTAGTGCATGGGGTCATTTATTGTGACTTTCAATTAAGTGGGCAAAAGGAAGAGATTATCAATGAAAGCACAGTGCCTGCAAGTTATGGATAACAGCAGGTAGGAAAGAACTTGCTGGGAAATAGCCTGAAGTAATATGATGGTTGTAAATTCAGAAAATTACAACAAAGGTCAAATTCCATTAGTGGATCAGAGTTTTAAAAGATTCCTCCCTTTGAAATATTTCAGGAGCAGCACCAAGAGTAGAAAGGAGGTTTAAAAAGCAAGGAGAAAAGAGAGAGATAACAAAAAAGTGCAATTATTGAATTGTAAAAAGCTATATGAAAGAGAGAAATAATTGGTCACAAAATTTCCTAAACATCAATCAAACTTTCAGCTGTTTTGTGGTACAGGCAGAGGAATGGAAGATCCACCATCAGGATACAGTCAAGAATTGATTCTTTGGAAATACAGCCTCATCCAAACTGGAGAGAACACAGGCACTGCTGCCTCTGGAGGCGGTTAGTTAGCCTGTTGGTGGATGGCGCTGGAAGGTAACTTGTGTTCTCTTTTCACTTTCAGGTAAGTTTGCTGTAAAGAGGAGAGTTTAATTTTCTATGGAGTCTGGATCTGGTTTACGTATAAATCCGGCTGTGAGAATTTTAAACGGAGCTCGCCCTACACTCAAGAAGGAGCCTGCGGCGGTGCTGCCCACCTGGCAAGCTGAAAGGGACACCCCAACCGCACGTGTGTCCGGGCTAGAGAGGTTAAATTCTCTTCTAAATTAAAGGTCTAGATGTCCCGCCACTTCCACTTCTCCCTTTACCCCCTCAGGGCTAGGGACTGGGGAAAGGGACGCTGTAGACTTTAGTTCCCAAACTTTGGCATGCAACAGAATCGCCAGGAGCGCGTGTTCCACCCCGGGAGTTACAGCTGCTGTCAGCCTGGAGGGGCCAGGGAATTTCTGCCCCATTTGCGCTAAGGGTCACCTGCGCCGCAGGAACCACACTGTGAGAACCACCACCCTGGGCTTAATCAAGTGGCTGGCTTTAGGGCAGGTCCAGGGAAAGGAACCAGCCCTCTCCTCGGGGAGGTCAGCTGGACTTGCTCAGCTTTCCCTGCAGACTCTCGTCTCCGAGGGGAGGGCAGGTCCTTGCCTTATCTGTGACCTCAGCCAGCACCTAGCGCGGGAGAGTTCCTCGCGGCCTGCGAACGGACCCGGCCGGTGCCCCGCCTTCAGGAAAGGGGCCCTCTCTGTGGCACTGGCTGGCTGACCCCGGCCCGGCCGAGGGAGGTGCCGAGGCAAGCCGACCGAGCCCGCGCGGGTCGGTGGGGCGCACCGAGGCTCTGGGCGCCGGGGGACTGCTGGGATCCCGAAGGCCACGACCGCCGGGGTCGGACCGGCAGCAGCGAGGGCCGGCGGCCGGGCACTCCCCGGGGGAAGACGGGTGGGCCGGTGCGGGGCGGGTTGTCCCGGGGCGCCAGGCTGGGTCAGCCCAAGGTGCAGAAGGAGGGGAGGGTCTGCTGAGGGGCGGGGGTGAGTCGCGGGGGTGGGGGGGGGTCCCGCCTGCCCGGGGGTAGGGGCGGGTCTTTCTGGGATGGGGGTGAATCTGGGGAGGGAGTCCGAGGGGCGGGGCTGCCGGGGTGGGGGCGGAGCGCGGCGCCTGCGGTTCCCCCTGCAGCCTCCCTGGAGGTTGCAGCCGGGAGCCGGAGCTGCGGAGTCTGTTGCGGAGTCTCAGCGCAGGATAAGGTGGGCGCTGGCCCAGCACCCCCTGGGCCCGGACACCCCCACAGCGGTCCCGGGACTCCTTAGCACCTGCCGCGCTGTGGGCTCCCTCCCAGCCCCAGGCCTGCTCCACCGAGACAGCCCCCCTCCGGTTTTCAGTGGAGTCGCCTCACGTCCAGGACCTTTCTCGATGAGTCTTTCCTTCACATTCCCTCCAGCTTCCTCTTCGTCCCTCTGTCTTCTCCCTGGACATCTCTGCTGGAGCGCCTCGGAACTCTCAGCCTCCCCGACTCTTGGAGCCTCTGCCCCAAAGCCTGCCGGAGGGTCGTGCACGCACTTCTTTCCCAGTCCGTCTTTTGTTGGGTCCTCAGTCCCGCATTCTATTTTTCCTGTGATTTTCTGAACTTTGACCCATCCCAACTCGGCCTAGGGTAATACTCTTTAAGCAGATGGTAAAGCTGAAGATAACGGAGGCGACATAGATGTAGTGATTCTGGTAACTCAGGCATTTGTTCAAAAACATTATTGAGCCCTAGTATGTCTGGGCTCTGGGTGCTGGGATGCAGCCACGCCCTGCGCAGGGTGCTGCTCTTGGCCTAGGTGACTGCAACCCTCGTGACTTGGCCATTCAGGCCAACCTGGGCTGGGAGCATTTTTGAAACATGAAGGAAAGAGTCTTTGCCCATGGCGAGCGGCATAAAGACAACCACGGGCCACACAAACGATAAGCTGTGTTCTGAAAATTCGTGGGATGGCACCCTACGGTAGCAGAGAAGTGGAAACTGGGTTGGAAATGAGACTTGGGACCCCCGCTGTGGAGGAAATCCTTAGTGTTCTCTGCTAAGCAGCAGATCATTGGAGTTCATTCCTTAGCAGTTGAACGTCTGTGTCAGATTTCCCGGAGATTATTCTGTTAGGTTCCACAACGGTTCTTTTAGGCTTCATCTTCTCTGAAATGTACCCAGTATGTGAAGACCCAGTTATTTAGCAGGAGACTCTTCTGTGCAGCTCTTCTCCCTCCAGTCAGCAGACATGGCCTTGGGGTACTGTCTGTCATGATTCCAGGTGATACAAAATTAGGGGACAAATTCTGCCTTCTACATGAGGCCACCTCCATCCTCCCCATCATCCCCCAAGGCAAGGGCCTCTCTCAGCCCCCAGCTACCTTCTTCCCTCCCTCTTGAGTGTCTCTCTGACCTCTAGTTTGTCCTGTCCATTTAGCATGTGGGCCTTCCTGGTGAGACTTGACTACCTCCTCTGCCTGTCTTCAGCCTTTTCAGTGATGGCTCAGCTCTACGGTGACCTCCCACCCAGGTGTGTCTGAGAAAGAAGGACTGGGGAGGTTTTTCTTTCTGCTGGAGGTATGCCTGGGGCCCCTGGAGGAAAGGCTTTTCTTACCGGTTCATCCTATGTCTCGTGGGTAACATCTCTAGGACTTCATGTACTTCCTTTGTCCTTACAGGATTAACCAAACTCACCTGACCCCCTCTCAGCTGAAGATCCGCCAAGTGGGTCTGAAAGTTAAGGGCTCAAACTTCACGCTGGAAGGCTTTCCATTCCAGATCGTAGCAGGCACTATGCACTATTTCCGGATGCCCAGGAGTTACTGGAGGGCCAACTTGCTGAAGTTAAAGGCCTGTGGCTTCAACACCCTCACCACGTGAGTGCTGGGCCCCTAGTAATTAAGAATTTGTAGTCTGAATTCCTAGCTCTGAAATTTTATTAGACCAGTCTAGAGATTGACCCTTTTAATACTTTTTTTTCTTAGGATTTCTGGGTCTTCACTTGATATGCTGAGACTCTTTTGTAGGAAGAACCTGCTCCATTTCCTCTGAAAAGCCTCTGTCTAAAAAGAATCACTATAGCCTGGTTGCAAGATTCCAACTTTCAGAGGCAGCAGCAAGTACGGGGGACTGTAGCCCAGGTGGTCAACTACTAAAAAGGCTTGGGACAGCCAGCCTCATGCCTCCTTGTATATCCTCGCTTGCTATAGGAGTCATAGCAACACTGAGGAGTCCTGGGATGTGACACTATTTCAGAAAATCTTGTCTTTGAATATGGGTTTCATTGAGAACAAGGCCTGGCAAGTCATAGAATCATTCTCATTTCAGAAGCTGAAATTAAAGAAAATAAATGATTTCTCTCTATCCTTCTAAGCTTGGAAATTGCTTATCAATTATTGTTTCGATAGTCATTTTTAGTTATGTCTTCTTTTTCAGTGTTTTGATTTTTTAAATATGGGCTTAGAAAAAAAAATCTGGAATGTCATTTAGTGAGTAAGATGGTGTTTTAAAGCATTTTTCCCCCTGAATTGTCATAATACCTTTTAAAAACCATCTTTCCTATTTTTTTCTCATTGTTTTGTATAACAGTGCTCACAGACATGGAAATCTCAGGAACTATTAAAATTTCAAAATCAGCTGTGGTCTATTAGTAGGACTGCCAAGTTTTTATTTATTTTTAGTATCCTTGCTTAGAAAAATGAAGTACCACTGTTATTTCATAAACTAGAAGAGATTCTGTTACCCAAAGAGGTAGGAGAGCATTAACACAGAATAAAGACAGTTTATGCACTGAAGAAATTTAGCATTATTAAAAAAACTGCATTATTAAATGAGGCACAAACCTAGAATTTGACAAAATCAGATTTGCTTACTTACAGGGAGGTGGTGAGTCTCAACAAAGGCAGGGAGGACTTTTGGAAAGTTAGGTTCTAGCTAAAGGGTTCTGAGGGAAGTCTAGGAAAAGCAGAGATAAATTTTGCGTTGGTGGCTGTTTCTGACGTAGGATTAGAAGAAATGGAGATTAACTAGGGGTTGGGTTCTGGCATGAGATAAAGGCAGTTTAGTAATTGAGTCTCCCTGGAAATAGATGGGTGTAGCAAAGAGGGTGAGAAAGTGATGGTCACTCACAGAGGGGCTGTGGTGTTTCACAGCTGCTACAGGACCTTGGGAGAAACCGTGTCTCCTGTTATCTTTGTGTCTGCCTCCCAGCCTGAAAATGGCATGGCTCGTTTTTCTTTCTCATTCTGAGTTGATTTTCATTCTTTCAGTCTTGACAGATTTTTAATTATTAAAACTTTTCACTACGGCTCCACAAAAACTTTGCCTCAGGGCCAGCGGATCTTGACCAGTGTTTGAGAACACAATGATGGCTTTTATTTCCAGGCTATTAATGGTTATATTATATATTAATTTTTATACCATCAAAACTTTAATTATTGTACCTTTATATTTTATTTGTGTTTGTTCCCTCCTTTTTTGGACTATAATATTGGGCTTCTGGTTTTATACTCTTGTGATGTCTGATAGGCTGGTTTCTTTTCTTAGCCTTTTATGGCCTAAATAATTTTCTTTGCTATTTCTAGGCAGTATTGCCTTCTTTTGGAATGATAGGTTAATTTTTCTAATTGTTCCATTTCCTGTCCTCCATTAGCTTGAGAGATATATATTCTTTTACTGCATACTGGAGAATTTAGAATATGCATCCTTTATTTATCAACAACTAATACTCCCTTGTACTTTTACCCACCTTTTAATGCTCAAACTTTAGAGAACTTTATCTACTGTTAACTTCCATTCTGGTGGATAAGCTATTGTTGCTATATATTTTAATTCTAAATGACAAGACATTATTATTGTTGTTCTGGGACCATTTTCCTTCCACATAAAGAATACATTTTTTTATTGTAGATCTGCTGGTGACAGAGTTCTTCTCAGCTTTTCTTTTTTTAATATGAAAATGTCTTTGTTACCCTATTATTTCTGAGAAATATTTTCATTGGTATAAAATTCTAGGTTGATAGGTGTTTTTTTTTCCAGCCACTGCCTTTGGCTTTTCATTGTTTCTGTTGTGAAGTCAGCTATCAGACTAATTGGTGCTTCCTAGAGAATAATATATCTTTTTATTTAATTGCTTTGAGGGATTGAAGGATTCTGGTTTTTTTAATAGACATTATTTTTTAAAGTAGTTTTAGATTTACTGAAAAATAGAGCAGAAAGTACAGAGTTCCTATATATCTGCCACCAGAGTGGTACATTTGTTATAATCCATGAACCTACATTGACACATCATTATCACCCATAGTTTACATTAAGGTTCACTTTAGGTGGTATACATTCTATGGATTTTAACAAATGTATAATGGCATGTATCCAGCATTATAGTATGATCCAGAATAATTTAACTGCCCTAAAAATCCTCTGTGTCCTGCTTATTCATTCCTTTCCCCCTTAACCCCTGGCAACCACTGATCTTTTTAATGTCTCCATGACTTTGCCTTTTCAGAATGTTATGTAGTTGGAATCATACAGTATAGCCTTTTCAGGTTGGCTTCTGTCACTTAGTAATATGCATTTGAATTTCTTCTACGTTTTTTCATGACTTGATAGCTTATTTCTTTTTACTGCTGAATAAATTCTGTTGTCTAGATGTACCATAGTTTATTTAGCCATTCACCCACTGAAGGACATCTTGGTTGCTTCCAAGTTTTGGCAGTTACATCAAATAAAGGTGCTGTACATATCTGTGTTTAGGTTTTTGTGTGGACATAGATTTTCAACTTATTTGGGTAAATATCAAGGATTATAGGGTAAAAGTATGCCTAAGTTTGTAAGAAACTGCCAAACTCTCTTCCAAAGTGGCTGTGCTATTTTGCATTCCCACTAAGAGTGGTTTCCTGTTATTCTACATCCCTACCAGCATTTGGTGATGTCAATGTTGTGGATTTTGGCCATTCTAATAGGTGCGTAGTGGTATCTCATACTTGTTCTGATTTACAGTTCTCTAGGGACATGCAATGTTAAACATCTTTTCTTATTCTTATTTGCCCTCTGTATAGCTTCTTACATGAGGCATCTGTTCAGATCTTTTGCTCATTTTTCAATAAGGTTGTTAGTTTTCTTATTGTTAAGTGTTAAGAGTTCTTTGTATATTTTGGATAATAGTCCATTATCAGATATGTCTTTTGTAAATATTGTTTCCCAGTTTGTAGCTTGTCTTCTCATTTCCTTGACAGTGCTTTTTTCAGAGCATAAATTTTTAATTTTAATGAAGTCCCACTTATTAATTATTTATTTCATGCACCACGCTCTTAGTGTTGTATCTGAAAGGTCATTGCCAAACCCAAAGTCACCTTGTTTTTCTCCTATTTTATCTTCTAGGAGTTTTGTATTTTGCATTTTACAGTTAGATCTGTGATCCATTTTGAGTTAGTTTTGTGAAAGATATAAGGGATGTGTCTAGATTCATTTTTTTTTTTCAGTACATATAGATGTTCAGTTCTTCCAGCACCATTTGTTGAAAAGCCTGTCTTTGCTTCATTATATTGTATTTGCTCCTTTCTCAAAGATCAGAGGGCTGTACTTGTATGGGACTATTACTGGGCTGTCTGTTTAGTTTCATTGATATATTGTCTATTTTTTTTATGAATACTGCACTGCATTTTGATTACTATAGCTTTATAGTCTTGAAGTCAGGTAGTTTCAGCCTTCCAATTTTTCATGACTGCTCTATAGAGAAGTGATTGATTTTTATATATTAATTTTGTATTCTACAACCTTGTTATAATTACTTATTGGTTACAGGAGTTTTTTGGTTGATTCTTTCAGAATTTCTGTAGAGGCAATCGTGTCATCTATGAATAAATAAAGTATTATTTCTTCCTTCCCAGTTTATATACTTTGTATATCATTTTATTTTCATATTGCATTATCTAGAACTTTCAGTACAATGTTGAAAAGCAATAGTAAGTGGAGCCATCCTTGCCTTTTTCCTGCTCTTAGTGGGAAAGCTTCTAGTTTCTTACCATTAAGAATGGTGTTAGCTGTAGGGTTTTTGTACGTATTCTTTCTCAAGTTGAAGAAGTTCTCTATTCCTAGTTTGCTGAGAGTTTTTATTGTGAATGGGTATTGGATTTTGTCAAATATTTTTCCTGTATTTATTGATATGATCATGTGATTTTTCTTCTTTAGTTTGTTGATGTGATGGGTTATATTATTGATTTTCAAATGTTGAACTAGACTTACATACTTGGAATAAATCCCACTTGGTCCTGGTATAGAATCCTGTTATACATTATTGGATTCGATTTCCTAATATTTTATTGAATATTTTTGTATCTATGTTCATGAGAGATACTGGTCTATAGTTTTCTTTTCTTTTAATGCCTTTATCTGGTTTTGGTATTAGGGTAATGCTGGCCTCATAGAATAAGTTAGAAGTATCCCTTATGCTTTATCTTTTGGAAGAGATTGTAGAGAACTGGTAAAATTTCTTCCTTAAATGTTTGATAGAGTTCATCAGAGAACCCATCTGGGCCTGATGCTTTGTGAATTGGAAGGTTAAAAATTGTTGATTCAGTTGTTGAACATTTGAATATATAATTCAGTGAATTATCAATTCTATAAAAATTATACAAAATTATGAATTATATATAAATTCAATGAATTTTATAAAATTAAAATAAAATAGAATAAAAGGAGAGAAGACACATGCACACATATATATATACATATATAAATTTATGAAGTTAGGAGTTTGTGTCTTCTCTTTCTTTTTAGGTAGCGTGACTAGGGGTTTATCAATTTTATTGATCTTTTCTTAGAATCAGCTTTTAATTTGGTTGATTTTCTCTATTAATTTCCTGTTTTCAATTTCACTTCTTCTCTGATTTTTATTATTTTTTTGCTTATTTTGGATTTAATTTGCTCTTCTTTTTCTAGTTTTTGAAGGTGTAGGCTTAGGTTATTGAGTTTTAGATCTTTCTAATATATGCACTCAATGCTATAAATCCCCTCTTTAGTACTGCTTTTGCTGTTAACTCACTAGTTTGGATAGGTTGTGTTTTCATTTCATTTACTTCAAAATAGTTTTAAATTTCTCTTGACACTTCTTCTTTAACCCATGTGTTATTTAGAAATGTGTTGTTCAGTCTCCAGATATTTTAGAGTGCGCTAGCTGTCTTCCTATAATTGACTTCTTATTTAATTCCATTGTGCCCTAAGAGCATACTTTGTATGATATCTATTCTTTTAAATTTGTTAAGGTATGTTTTGTGGCTCAGAATGTGGTGTGTTTTTGTTAAAGTTCCATGTAAAATTGAGAAGAATGTATATATATTCTGCTGTTGTGGGATAAGATATTCTATTAATACATATGTCAATTCAATCCATTTGATTGAGGGTGCTGTTCAGTGCAACTATACCTTTACTGACTTTCTGTCTGCTGGATGTGTATATTATCAATAGAGGATGTTGAAATCTCCAAATGTAATATTGAATTAGTCTATTTATATTTGAAGTTCTGTTTTGTCTCATATATTTTTATACTCTGTAGATGCAATACACATTAAGGACTAAGTTTGCTGGGAGAGTTAACACCTTTATCATTATGTAGTGCCCCTCTTTTCCATGATAATTTTCCTTGCACTGAACTCTGCTTTTTCTGAAATTAATATAGTTACTCCAGCTTTCTTTTGATTAGTGTTAGCATGGAATGTCTTTGTTCATCCCTTGACTTTTCATTTCTGTCTTTATATTATATTTAAAGTGAGTTTCTTATAAATAACATATGGTTGGGCCTTTTAAAAAAATCTACTCTGATAATCTCTTTTATTATAACTGGCATGTCTAGACCATTTACATTTAAAGTGACTATTGATATAGCTGAATAA
Organism: Eulemur rufifrons; assembly: GCF_041146395.1. Taxonomy (NCBI): domain Eukaryota; kingdom Metazoa; phylum Chordata; class Mammalia; order Primates; family Lemuridae; genus Eulemur; species Eulemur rufifrons. Next base: position 5,838,111 of record NC_090988.1, on the reverse strand, counting down.
AAACCATCATATTTGTAACTTTTTCTGTTTGTTTTTTTCTTTTTCTATCTCTACCCTTTTTCTCCCTTCTCTGGTTTTAATTGAACATTTTATATGATTCCTTTTTCTCTCCTCTCTTAGCATGTCAATTATATATGTTTAAAAAATTTTGTGTTTGCCCTAGAATTGGCAATTTACAACCAATCTAAATCTATTTTCAAATAGCACTATTTCATTTTATGGGTAGTGCAAGTACCCTAGAGCATCCCCATTTTCCCTTCCTGTCCTCTTATAACAATCTTCTCATTTGTTTCACTTATTTATAAGCTATAATAACTAAATTCATTATTGCTGTTATTATTTTGAACAGACTTATCTTTTAGATTAATTAGAAATAAGAAAATGAAAGATTTTATTTTACTTTCATTTATTCCTTCTCTTAACACTCTTCCTTTCTCTCTGTAGATCCAAGTTTCTCACCTATACTTGGGCCACTCATTTCCTCAACTTTTTTCCTAAGAAAGTCTTTATTTCTTCTTTACTTTTGAAGGATAATTTCACTAGATACAGAATTCTACTTTGGTGGGACTTTTTTTTCTTTAACAACTGTAAATGTTTCACTCTTCTCTTTGCTTGCTTGGTTTCTGAAGAGAAGTCTGATGTAATTATGACTTTTTTCTCTATAGGTAAGATATTTTTTATTCTGGCTTCTCCTTGTCTTTGGTTTTCTACAGTTTGAATATGATATACCTAGGTATAGACTTTAAAATACTTATTCTATTTGGTATTCTCTGCATTTGCTAGATCTGTAGTTTGTTGTCTGTCATGAATTTTAGAAAATTCAAAGTTATTATTACTTCACATATTTGTCTTTTTTTTCTCTCTTTATTCTCCTTCTGGTATTTTCATTGCATCTATGTTACAACATCCATCTCAAGCAGTTGGCCTGAGAAGTTCTCTCTTACTCAGCCTTTTTGTTCTAGTTAGGTCTTCTATTGATTGGGTGAGGCCCACCCATGTTAGGGAGCTCAGTCTGTTTACTCAGTCTATTGACTCAAATGTTAACCACATCCAAAAACACCCTCACAGGCACACCCAGAATAGTCTTTGATCAAATGTCTACATACTTCATATAAATAGTATCATATAATATCTGTCCTTTTATGTCTGGCTTATTTTACCTTGCATAATGTCTTCTAGGATCATCCATGTTATAACATGTATCAGAATTTTTATTCCTTTTTAAATTTGAATAATATTTTAGTATATGTGTATAGTACCTTTTTAATTCATTGATGGACACATGGGTCGTTTCCATCTTTTGCCTACTGTGAACATTGGTATGCAAATATCTGAGTCCCTGCTTTCAGTTCTTTTGTGTATATATCCAAAAGTGGAATTGTTGAATCAAATTGTAATTCTGTGTTTAATTTTTTAAGGAATTGCCATACTATTTTCCACAGCAGTTATACCACTTTATATTCCCACCAGCAATGCACAAGTGCTCTAGTTTCTCACATCCATGCCAATACTTTTCTGTCATTTTGTTTACATGATAGTCATCCTAATGGATGTGAAGTGGTAGCTCATTGTGGTTTTGATTTGCATTTCCCTAATGACTAGTGATGTTGAACATCTTTTCATGTGTTTACCAGCCATTTACATTTCTTTTGGAAAAAATGTATATTTAATTTCTTTGCTCATTTTTGAATTGAGTAGTTGTTTTTTGTTTTTGTTGGGGTGTAGGAGTTCTTTATATATTCTGGATATTAATCTGGTATCAGATACGCAGTTTCCAAATATTTTCTCACATTCTGAGTTGCCTTTTTTCTCTGTTGATAGTATTCTTTGATATACAAAATTTGTAAATTTTGATGAAGTCTAATTTTTCTATTCTTTTTGTTGCCTCTATCTTTGGTGTCATATCTAAGAAATTATTGACAAATCCAATGTCATAAAGCTTTTCCTGTATGTTTTCTTCCAAAAGTTTTATAGTTTTAGCTTTATGTTTAAGTATTTGATCCATTTTGAGTTAGTAATTTTATATGGTGGTGTTAGCTAAGGGTCCAACTTCGTTCTATTGCATGTTGATATCTGGTTTTCCCGGCACCATTTGTTGAAAAGATCTTATCTCCTTTTGATACACATAATTGGTTAGAAATATTTCTTATAAATGTCATCTTCCACTCTGTGGACTAGCATTTTAATGTTTTGATGGTACCTTTTGATTAAAAGAAGCTCTTAATTTTAATAGAATCAATTTATAATATTTTCTTCTTATGATTAGTATTTTTGTGTCCTTTTTAGGAAATCTTTGCTTATTTCATGGTCATGGAGATATTCTCCTATATTTTCTTCTGAGAGCTTTATTTTTTCACTTTTCATATATATGTGTGTGTACATATTTGTGTGTTGTATGTATACACACATGCATATATATCTATATATCTGGAATTCAGTTTTGTAGATGGTGTGAGTTAGGAGTAAAGGGTGTTTTTTTTTTTTAATGGATATCCAACTGACCCAGCACAATTTGTTGAAAAGACTGTCCTTTCCCTACTATACTTGAATGTCTAGGTTCTTTTGAAGAGTAGTTCTTTGATAAAGTCACCAGTTTCTTTAAATTATTGGTCTGTTCAGCTTTTCTACCTTGTCTTATATCATTAAAAAACTGTTACAAAAATTGCACACAGAAAGCAGATTCAACATTTATTAAGAATGTGCCATTTTTATCTTTTTTTTTTTGATAAAGTATTTTACAGCAAATTCTAAAATATGTGTCATTTTTACCCTTATTTCACACAAATGTCAAAATTATGGGCATTTTCTTACAAAAGCACAATACCATATGACTCTAACATAATTAACAATTTTTAATTGGTATTAGATAAAACTTTGACAATCAGATTTCCTCATCTATCTAAAAGTGTTTCTTTAGAGTTGATTTCTTCAAATTTGCATTTAAACAAGCTCTGCTCGTCACCTTTGGTTTTTCTCTTGTGTCTCTCTTAGTTCTGATGACTGCTGTTTTCTTTCTGTCTCCCTGCTGGCATTGACTTGTGCAGAATCTGGAACTCTTCTCCTGTAGAGTATCCCACATTGTGTCTGTTACTTTGTGGTGTCATTTAACATGTTCTTCTGTTCTCTGCATTTTCTTGACTACAAGTTAGCTGTAGAGCTTTACTTAGGTATATAGTCAACATGTTTGGGAAAAAAATGTGTCACTGTTGACAAGTAATGTTTAGTTGTCTCACTTTTAGTGACGCTTAGATTGATCAGTGGGTTCAGATGGCAGTAGCCTACTTTTTTCATTTATAAATTTCTCCATCAATCTTTAATCTAGTGGTTTCATTCATTGTTTATCACTTCCTAAAACAATTGTTTCCTTGGGTGAGGGGGGTGTTGCAAAATGGCAATTTGTAATTCTGTCATTCTTTTGATGTTAATAAACTGGAATTCTTCTGTAATAAATGTTCCCTCATCTATCAGAATCACGTGCTTGCTCTAAAATACAGGTCTATACACAGAATGTTTAATTTTTCTTTTCTAACTCCCTTTCCCCTTGATTAGTTTTTCTACAACTTTGTATATTTTATTAGTTTTTTAAAAGCAGGCTCTTTAGAAATAAATTTTACTCCTCTAAATATTTTTTGCTTTAGTTTAAACAATTTTTCTATTGCATTTCTTCACTTTCTTTTTTCTAGTGTGTTGATGACTGCTTAAAGAATTTTTATTTTCTATTATTAATAAACTTTTGAGGCTATGAATTCTTGGTATATTAATACATTCTTTTGTCACTAGTAAAAATATTACATAGTTTAATTTTTATAACTATGTAATATTTTTAATAGTGAGAAAGAGAAAATGAAATTAAATTTTTTTAACTTACAGGATAAGTTAAAACTATATTTTTAGTGAATATTCCATTTTTATGCTTATAAAAGTAATACATGCTTTTTGTATTTTTGACAAAAATAGGCCTACACTCTACATGTTGTTTTATAATATACATTTCATATAACAATGTATTACTATCTTTACATATTTTACACATATAAATAACACACCATCATTTTAATTATTGCTAAATAATTATGTTTTATACATTGGTCCTAATTTTTGTTGCCATTGTTCTCACTGTTTATGGTCATCATCATCATCATTTTAGCTATAAAACCCTCATCACATGTCAGGCAATATAATAAACTTTGCATGCATTATTTTCTTCCCATTTATAAGTGAGGAAACTGACATTTGGAGAGATTAAGTAACTTGCCTAAACTTTGAAATGGCAGAGCTGAGATTCATTCAGGTCTATTGGACTTTCGTGCCCATAATCTTAACTATTGTGCTTCTCTATCTAAACAATAATATACTTAAAAAATATGATATTGGCCAAAAAATAGGATATTTCCAGTTTTTGTTATTATAAGCAATGCTGCAGTAAATAACTTTGTATATACATGGTTAGGTACAAAGTTACTTATCGGCTAATTTCCTTAGGAAAACTTATAGAGAAAGACCTATTGGGCTAAAGAAACATTTACAAAATGAAATTTTTGAATTTCTCTTGACTTAAGAATTATTAAGAAAGTTTAGAAAATACATTTTATATATTTTTAACTCATTATTTTCTATAAAATAATCATAAAATTTTATTTCATTCTGATCAGTTAATGATGGGGCCTGTGCTTTGGTTTTTCTGAAATATTTCTTTCTTCTTCAATTTTGAGAGATATCTTCACTGGGTGTAGAATTTTAGGTCAACCGTTTTTTGTTTTTGTTTTTAATTTTAGTACTTCAAAGATATTTCTTCATTGTCTTCTGACTTGCATGTTATCTGATGGCAAATCTGCTGTGCTTCTTATCTTTTTTTCTTCTGTACATGATTTGTCATTTTCCCCCTCACTACTTTTAAGATTTTCTCTGTTTCACCAGTTTTCAGCTATTTGATTATGATATGTGTGGGTATGGTTTTTTTTTTTAAATTCTACTTGTGTTTGTTGAGATTCTTCTATCTGTTGGTTTATAGTTTTGTAAAATTTGGAAAAATTTCTTCAAAGATTTTTTTGCTTTTCTCTTTTTTCCAGGGACTCCAATTACATAAATATTAAACTTCTTGACAAGATTTCACACATGACTGATGTTTTGTTCAATTTTTTTTTCATCTTATTTTTCTTCTCTTTACCATTTTGGATAGCTTTCTTCTTTTGTTGTACCTTAAAGTTCAATGAACTTTTGTTCTGCTGTCTGCTCTGCTGTTAGTTCTAACTGATAAATTTTTCATTTTCTGGGGTTAATAGTATCCAGAGTGCTTTTCACTGTATATATTTTTTCATTTTATATATTATATTTTTTAAAATCTAGAAATTCCATTTAGTTCTTTTTTATATCTTTAATTTTTTCCCTCTCATTATGTTCATGTTTTTCTTTACTTATTAAAGATATGCTGTATAAATTTGCATACTTTTGTAATATTTCTTTCCTCTAGTTTCATGATGTGTGTTATTTCTGGGTTTATTTCTATTGATTGATTTCCCCCCCTAGTTACAAGTCATATTTTCCTGTTTCTTTGCCTGTCTAGTAATTTTTAAATTGATACTGGGCACTATGAATCCTATTTTGTTAGTTGTTGAATGTCATCTTATTCATTTAAATAGTATTGTATCATCCAGTCCTATAAAAGTTTCAGATCTTTCTGTTTTCTGTTTTATGGATAATAGATTTTTTTGCCATTATAGATGTAGATTTAAATTTCGTGCATGTTTTTATGAACATTTAAAAGAAGAAATCTGTGGGTGCATCCCCCCCAAATTATATACATTCCTATCTTACCTGAAGTCCAGAATTATGGAAAAATATTGGCTACTTGGGTCTTTGCTGGGCATTAGAGGGAGGAAATTTTGTAGATAATACATAGCGCACACACAGAGGTTTGGCTATTGAAACCTTTAACCTCCTTCATGTTAGAGGTAACCTAGGTGCTGTATTAAAACTGAGGATCCAACATGGAATCAAGTCAAGTCAAGGGTGAGGTTCTTATATTTCTCTCTCTTTCCCATTGCAGGCATGTTCCCTGGAACCTCCATGAGCCAAGAGTAGACCAATTTGTTTTCACTGGAAATCTGGATTTGATGTACGTGATAATGCTTAAATTGCCCCGAGACAGGGATTTGACTTGTGGGGATCAGATGAAGCAATAGGGGGGCTCCTTACTTTCTGCTTGGGAGCCTTCAGGGAGCTCAGGTAGTTTTGTTTCCTCTTGAGCAATGAATTTGTTATTTACAGTGGAGCATAGACCTTAATGCTCTGGTGCGTTATTGCTCACAGTGTGGTTCAGAAGTGCTCCAGGTTTAGTTTATGATGAAGAACCTACTCTTAGGCCGGGCATAGTGGCTCACGCCTATAATCCTAGCACTCTGGGAGGCCAAGGCGGGAGGACGCTCGACGTCAAGAGCGAGACCCCGTCTCTACTAAAAATAGAAAGAAATTATATGGACAACTAAAAATATATATAGAAAAAATTAGCTGGGCATGGTGGCGCATGCCTGTAGTCCCAACTATTCAGGAGGCTGAGTCAGAAGGATTGCTTGAGCCCAGGAATTTGAGGTTGCTGTGAGCTAGGCTGATATCATGGCACTCTAGCCAGGGCAACAGAGTGAGACTCTGTCTCAAAAAAAAAAAAAAAAGAACCTGCTCTGTCAGTTGTAAGAGGAGATTTCTGGGCTATAGTTTACAGGGTTTCTAAGACATGAGAGAAGTTGAATAACTGTTTATTCAAAAATATGTATTTAGACATTGGCTTTGGTGCTGGAGATAGATAAGACACTTCGTGCTTTCAAGAATAGGGATGCTCTGAAGAGAAGGAGGAGGCCAATACAACACGCTAAGGATATGCAGCCCAAACCAGGAGGTCAGACCAGGGAAGACAACAGTGAAGCTACAGCTGAGGTCAATTTCAAGGCTGCGCAGGAGTTAACCAGATGGGGCTGAGTGGTATTTCAGGCAAAGGGTGTAGCAGGGGCAAAGTCAGAGATGTGAGAAAACATTATAAATTAATTAAGGTGATATTAGTTGCTGCAACAGGTAAGCCTCAAAATCTTTTAACAATAAAGGTTTATTTCCACTCAGTTAGAATCTAAAATAGTTATTTCTGGTGAGCATGTGTCTCTCTTCCAAAAAATAATTGAAGGGATTCAGGGTCTGTCTTGCACTTTCACCATCTTCAAACTTCCAAACCACTTAACTTCCAAACCACTGTGCTTATCAGCATCCAGCCAGCAAGTGGAAGAAAACGCCGCAGAATCTTTTTTGGGAGTTGGAACACATTGCTTCTGTTCACATTTTATTGGCTCTAGGTCAATTACACGGCCCCATTTAAACACATGGGAGGCTGAGAAATGTAGTTGAGCTGTGCTCCCGGGAAGAAAAGGGAATGGGCTTGGTGATTAACTTTCTGCCACACATTGTATTTTCTGGGAAGTGCAAGAAATGCTGTCTGGCTCATCTACTAGTTTTTAGTGGAAGAACTGTCAAAAAATAAAGTTGGAGAGATAGCCAACGTCCAGATCCTGGCCTTATATATCATGCTACAAAATTTGGAATCTATTCTGAGAGTGTTGGGGAAACATTTAAAGAATTTTAATTTGGCAAGTTCATACTAGCATTTTAAAAGATCATTCTGACAGTATTTTTAAGAGGCAGCATAACCTACTAGTTAAGATTTCATTTCTGGAGGCTCTCTGCCTGAGTTCTAATTTTAGTTCTTCCATTTATTAAAAATGTGACCTTGATGAAGCTCTAAGTTTTTATTTTCTTACCTGCAAAGTGGAGAAACTATTGATACCTTTCTCATAGAATTGTCAAATAAAATAATAAACTTAAAATAAGAATTCAGCTGTAATGCCTGCTTCTGATACAAAATACATATTAGTTCCTATTGTTGTTGATGATATTAGCATTGATAGCAATTGGAAAAACACTGGAAGAAGGTAAAATGAAGAAAGGAAACCAGACAACCATCCTAATAACTAAGGTATGAAATGATGAATTCTTGAGCCAACGTAATAGCAGTAGGAATGCAGAGGAATTTGAAGTTTGAAAACATTAAATAGGAAGAACAAACATGCCTAACAGCAGGAGGTGAGAAAGACAGAGAAGTAAAGATGATTTGTAGGTTTCTTCCTTAGGTGGCTTCTTGGATGGTGATGTCGCTCACAGATAGAGGAAATGCAAGGGAGGAGTGGATTTGGGTGGGAAGGTTAGATTTGGGTTTAGGATTTCTAGACTTTCACTTTAATGCCTTTCTGTCTTGTGCCTTGACAGAGCCCTTTTCTTGCTGAGTGTTGTGTCCCTGTCCCCCTGGGTCACATCTCCTACCTGGATTTTTGTGGACCAGGCTGGGAGTTTCACCTGTTCCAACCTCAAAAGACAACAAGGAGAGAGACATAGCTGTGATTCTAGAACTCAGCTTTTGCTGTGAAGTTATTGTTGTTGCTTTGCTTCCCAGGGCTTTTATAACCATAGCTTCAGACGTGGGGCTCTGGGTCATTCTGTGTCCAGGCCCCTACATCGGTAGTGACCTAGACCTTGGAGGCTTGCCCAGGTAAGTTGTGCTTTGAGGGTTCCTGGCCATGACTGCATGTGGGCCACAAACACATTCAAATGCAAGTTAGGCAAAGTGTTTTGCTTTGTTTGCTATGTACATTTTTTATGTGCAATATTTTGTTCATTTAATGACATAGAAAATGATCTTTAAAGTATTAGAGTTTATATAGTATTTGGTTTTTTTCCCTTCTATTGTGTTTTGTTTTGAGATAGGGTCTTGCTGTGTTGCCCAGGCAGGAATACAGTGGTGCAATCACAGCTTATTTTAATTTCCAACTCCTGGGTTCAAGCTATCCTCCTGCCCCAGCCTCCCGAGTAGCTAGAACTACAGGTACACACTACCACGCCTGGCTGATTTTTTAATTTAATTTAATTTTTTTTTTTTTTTTTTGGTGGAGATGATAAGTTGCTCATGCTGATTTCAAACTCCTGGCCTCAAGCAATTCTCCTGCCTCAGTCTCCCAGAGTTCTGGGATTACAGGCATGAGCCACTGTGCCTGGCCAGTATTTGTTTTTATATAAACCTCCATCTCTGCAGTGCAAATGGGATAGATTTTGTATTTATATTTTATTTATTCATTTTTTCACTATCCAAAAACAGAGGCGATTTAATATTAACATTTTGTATATTGTTTTTCAGAGGATACTGCATTAACAAGTTTACATCCTGATTTTTACACTTAACATTGTATCATAAAGAACTGTTATAAAATTAAAACTTTTGTAAAAATGATCTTTAAAAGACATGTAATTCTATCATACAGTTATTTCAAGATTTACTTATTCGCCCTTTTACTTGAGTATTTGGATATTTCACTTTATCCTTGTAATATAATGCTTAAATGATCATCTTTGTCCTTAAGTCATTTTTGGCATTTCTGGTAATTTTTTGGGATAGACTTACAAAAGTTAAATTACTGAGTGTACATATTTTTGAGCCTAGCAATATACTTTTCTAAATTCCTTTTTTTTTTTTTTTTTTTAAATTTCAGAATATTATAGGGGTATAAACGTTTTGGTTACATGTCTTGCTTTTGTACAGTTTGAGTCAATGTGATGTGCCTATCACCCAGATAGTATGCTTTGTACCCATTAGGTGTGACCTTCATATTTATATTTTAAATAAAAACTAATGGCTACCACTTAAGCAATATCTTTATAAGTCCTAGTTTTTGTGGTGGCAGTACAAATAGCAAGAAATTGGTTGTTAACTCTCTTTAAAGAGGGTTTTTTGTTTGTTTATTTTTTGCTTTGGAGTAGATTTTTTTTATTATGGTAAAATATACATAATGTAAAACTTACCATTTTAATCATTTAAAAGTGTGCTGCCAGAAGTTAGCTACTCTCCCAGTGAAACAGGCCCCAAGGCAGGATCGTCGCAAGGGATTTGGAAATAATAGGAAATAAAGAAATAATGTAGACAGAGAAATGATTGAGACAGAGACAAAGTGCAGTTTAAGTGATGGGGGAGTCAGGGGACCTCCAGCATTCCCATGAGCTGTGAGGCCCCATCTGAAATCCCACATCAGTATTTGTTACAGTAAATAGCTGTCTTTTGTTAGAGAATTATGTGTACAGCTCATTTTCTGAGGTTTCCAGGGGAACCTTGCCTAATTCTGTCTACAAGAATAGATGGTTACAAAATTTTTCTAAGATAAGCATGTTAAGCCCTAAGTTAGAAACAGACCTAGCTGAGCATACAAATTAAAGATAAAATGTATAAAATGAGAACACTGAGTCTGTGTACTACTCTAATCTACTTCTTCTAAACACAGAAGCATGTAGTCAGGGGTGAAGCAGGAATAGCCTTGAAGTCTAGGATAGTTCCAGCTGCACGTTTTCTGCTGGGCAGGCATTTTAATCAGCTTCTCTGCCAAGGACCCAAGCTGAGCTTCTGCCTTGCAAAAAAGCTCAAGTAGATGGCTGGCAGCAAAGAAGAAACATTGCTTTGCAAATGTCCTTCAACAATGCCTCCTTTCTTGGAAGCAGCTTCTATTCTGTGAACTAACATGTCTACAGATTCCTTCAAGGCAAAGCCCTGCAAAACTCCTGAAACCTTTCACATCTCTTAGCCTATTTCCCAACAGCGTGCAATGCTGTAGCATTAACTACATTCAAAATGCTGAGCAACCATCACCACTATTTAGTTCCAGAAACTTTTATCACCCAAGAAGGACACCCAGGCACTCCTCTTTCTTCCTCCCCCCTTCCCTTGGCACCTCCTATTCTACCTTTTGTCTATACAGATTTATCTATTCTGGATATTTCATATAAATCGAATCATACAATATGTGGCCTTTTGTGTCTGTCTTCTTCCACTTAGCATGATATTTCCAAAATTCGTCTGTGTTGTAGCATGTATTAGTACTTCATTCCTTTTTTATGGCTGAATAATATTCATTAAAGAGTTTCTTTTTAACTTCTAAATGGCTTTATAAAAATCTTATTATATTTCTTTTGAGAAAAATCTGTTCATGTATTTTCCCACTTTTTGATGGGGTTGGTTTTTTTTCTTGCTGATTTGTTTGAGTTCTTCGTAGATTCTGGATATTAGCCCTTTGTCAGATGGATAGTTTGAAAATATTTTCTCCCACTCTGTAGGTTGTCTGTTTACTCTTTTGATTACTTCCTTTGATGTGCAGAAACTTTTTGGTTTAATTAAGTCCCATTTACTTATTTTTGCTATTGCTGTATATACTTTTGGGATCTTACAAACATATGAAAAAATGCTCAGCATTACTAATTACTGGGGAAATGAAAATTAAAACCACAATGACATACCACCTTACTCCATCAGAATAGCCATTATTAAAAAGTCAAAAAAAAAATAGATGTTGGCACAGATGTGATGAAAAGGGAATGCTTACACACTGTTGGTGGGAATGTAAATTAGTACAACCACTATGGAAAGCAGTATGGAGATTCCTCAAAGAACTAGGAGTAGACCTACCTTTGATCCAGCAATCCCCCTACTGGGTATCTATCCAAAGGAAATGAAGTCATTTTATAAAAAAGTCATCTGTACCTAAATCTTTATCGCAGCATAATTCACAATTGCAAAGATATGGAACCAACTTAAGTGCCCATCAATTCATGAGTGGATTAACAAAATGCGGTATATATATATATTATATATACCGTGAAGTACTACTCAGCCATAAAAAGAAATGAAATAATGTCTTTTGCAGCAACTTGGATAAAACTGGAAACCATGATCCTAAGTGAATTATCTCAGAAATGGAAAAACAAATACCTCATGTTCTCACTTATAAGTAAGAGCTAAATGAGGTGTATATATTGTCGTAAAGTGGTATAATGGAAATTGTAAACTAAGAAGAGGGAGGGAGGAAACAGGGTAAGAGATAAAAATCTACCTCTCAGGTACAATGTACATTATTCTGGTGACAGGTACACTGAAAGCCCTGTTCAGCATGACACAATTCATCCATGTAACAAAAAACACTTGTACCCCTAAATTTTTTGGAAAAAAAATCTCATTCTAGACTAGGGATTGGCAAACTTTTCCTATAAAAAAACCAGATAGTGAATATTTTAGGCTTTGTAGATTATATACAGTCTGTACTGCAACTACTCCATCTTGCTGGTATAGCATGAATGCAGCCATGACAGTATGGGAACAAATGGGTGTGGCTGTGTGCCAATAAAACTTTATTTTCAGAAACAGACTGCAGATCTGATTTGGCCTGTGGGCTGTGGTTTGATGAGCTTTGCTCTAGATCATGTCATTTTATATGGCCTTCATTTACATTTTGAGGAAAGAGATGATGGCTCAGGTGCCGAGCTATTTGTAACTGGCACCAACTGCTTTTTCTTAAAGTTGGATTAACCCCTCACAATATGCTGTTCTGGTGTGGCTGTGCAAATTTGGGCTGTTTGCAATTTCCAGCCTCCTATGCTTGAACATTCTCATTGCTGTCTCCCATCCCAAGTCTGTGTCTCACCTTTCCAATCTTAGCTGGCTACTCAAGGACCCGAAAATGAAGCTGAGAACAACGTACAAAGGCTTCACTAATGCAGTGAATCGCTATTTTGACAAGCTGATTTCCAGGATAGTACCACTCCAGGTAAAACCCAATCCCCCATCTCTAAGACCAAGGGAAGTGATTGCCTGGATTGGTTTCCTGGATAGGGCTAACTTACTTTCTGTATGCTTAGGAACAGAAAGCATATGCAACAGCTAATTCCAATTCCTTATTATAAAATGACAGGTTTTAATTGCTCTTCTTTTATGCCTTTCCTGCACCTGCTGCCCAACTGAACACTCACATACTTAGATCTACCTTTTTCCTGGAAGGACACTTGGAACTACACTCTGTATATTTTTATTTTGTTTTGCCCATTATTTATTTGCTTGCTGTATTGCCATAATTGGAAATTAGTGATCATTCTCAAAATGCCTTCATTTATCTCCTAAAGATAGCTACATGTGTCAGTCCTTCACAAACAGTAGCTTATACAGATGACCTTAGGTCAGTGGTTTTATAAAAGTTGCAATTTTTAGTTTTTAATATATCTCTCTGCAATAAAACCATTGCATATATTATTTAAGTGGAAATAATATGCCACTATATTTCTAAAATGGCTGAAAAACATAAAATGGACGATATACTAGATAGAAAATGAGTAGAGAGGAGTAACAAGTACATAGCATCTGTTAGGTGTCAAGCTTTGCTCAAGGTAATTAACATTTACTTAGCATATTTTATCCTCACAGGGATCATTTGAAGGAGACATTGTAGATAGAATGGAGGCAATGACAAGGCTTGCATATGGCCAGGAGGAGGCTCCACATGGTGTGAATTTACTGGGAACAGAGGTGGTTCCTAACGTTATGAATGTCTCAGAGTTAGACTCAAGGAAGCCATTGAAACTCCTAAGTGACTTAAGAACATAAATTACTGTGCCCTATGGGATGTAGTAGAGATTGGCCTTTACTGAGAGTAGAGCGACACTGTCTAATATGATAGCCGTAGCCACATGTGCCTACTTAAATTTAAATTCATTACAATTAAATAAAATAAAAAATGTAGTTTCTCATTTGTACTGGCCACATCTCAAGTGCTCAATGGCCACACGTGGCTGGTTGCTACCATATTAGTGCAAATATAGAACATTTTCATCTTTGCACAAAATTCTACTGAACAATGCAAGACTAGAATGCTCACCCCATCCCTAACGTAGGACTTCTTAGTCTTGAAAATCTTGACTGAAAAACTAAATTAGTAATCAGAAAGTTGCTTAGTGAGCATGAAACCAGGCCCTGAGTTAGGAGGTCTTGAGAACATTCTATAGGCCTTGTGAATCAGCACTTCCTTACAACTGAATACCTTTCTTTTAGAACTTTCAATTGTGTTTTTCAGATTCAGGGTCTCTTGCTTCAGATAATTCCAGGTACTGTCAACTTCTGGATCTTTCTTCTTTTCTATTTTCTATTTTCTAGTCTGTTGGATTCCTCAATGGTTGGATAGGAAGGGGGAAAGGAGAAACAGGTTTTGAAAAAGTTGCTCAATGTTTGTCAGTAGGGGATATGCAATTTAAAGGTTTGAGAAACACTGTTTTAGGCTTTGTGTCTTTTTTCTTCCTTATCAGGGTTTACAATATAGTCAGTTATTCCTTGCTAAATGTCCTCCCATTTCAATTCTCTGCAGCTAAAGTTTCTCCTAGGTCATAGTGATCGGTTTTTGTTGTGCAAATACTTCAGTCACACTTACACATAGTCCCAGGTTTTGCCCAGATTGCTACTTGCATTATTGGCATGAGTTTAATTCTTAAGTGTCAACAATATTTTTCTTATCTGGGAGGGGTACCTCATGGTTGTCTCACGTGTTCCAAGAGTAGATTGAAGAAGTGCAAAGTGGGCACAGTGAAATTAGCCTAGGATGTGACAGGTGTAAAATATGGAGAGAAGATACATTAGCTGACGGGATTTTGAATTGAGAGAGCTATAAAGATAGGGGATAACTGAACATGTTAAAATTGACTGAGAGGGACAATAAGGAGGGAGGATTTAAAGATATTTGCCAAAGGACACGATCGCAAGGGCAAAAGGGGCTGTGATCAGCACAGAGTTGGGATTAACAGAGAACCATGAGGAACACCAACATTAAAAGGTGGATAGGACAAAAGGAGCCCACAAAGGAGTCTCAGGAAGAGTAACCAGAGCTAGGAGAGAATGGGTTACAGAAGACAGCAGAAGAGAGGGTTTCATGAATGAGGAAATGGCCAAGAGTATCAAATGTTGCTAAGAGAACAATTACATTAGGACTAAAATTTCGTGATTGAATTTAGCAAAAAGGTCAGTGTTAATAATTTAGGTGGAATAGGAAGAATGAAAGTGAGGCTACAGTGAGTAGAGGAGTAGACGGGAGGATGGGTCAAGAGTGAGTATAGAAATGATTCACAAAGTTTGGCCATGAAGGTAAAGAGGGCAAGAGGATGCTAACTGGAGGGGGAGTGGTCCAGGAGTTATTTAAAACATAGTGCCTTAACTCAATTTAAATGATCACGAGGAAGATTCAGCAAGGAAGGAGATGAAGATACAGAAGACAGAAGGAATGCACCAAAGAGAAACATTCCTGAGATGTGGGAAGGAGATGAGATCCAGCACACAGGAGATGAGATAACCTTTAGAAAGGATGACAGACCCCTTAGTCATTGATGATGTCACTGGTGCTTAGGTGGAAAGATGGTTGTGAAAGTTTGAGGCCCCATGCTTAATGCATTGAATTAAGGAAAAAATAAGGGGAATTAATTATTTAAGCAATATTAGGAAAGGTAGGATTCTGAGTATGTGACTTCTTCCCCGAGGTGACTGCTACCTTCGTGTGAGAGAAATTGCCAAAACTGTATTGCAACTTCAGGTTGACTTTAGGAATGTGTTATTTTTATGGCACTCCAGATATGTGTGTGCTTAGTAAACTCAGCAAATCCAGTCTTTTCCCACCCTTACCTCACTCTGAAACTCTCATCTCCTTGATCCTCAGTATAACCAGGGAGGTCCCATCATTGCTGTGCAGGTCGAAAATGAATATGGTTCATATTATCTGGATAAAAAGTACATGCCATACGTTAAAAAGGTAAGTGCTCCTTTAATTTTTCTCCATATTTACGCACTTCTTTCTCCCTGTTAGTTTGTGGAGCAAACATATCCTGAGTACCTGTAGGTTTCATGGAACCATGGGATATGAAGGTGAATAAGGTCCAGTTTAATTTCTCCATGCTTTTACCTTCTAGAGAAGGGACTGGAAACTACCTGCATAACTCTAGTGTAAGGCAAAGAAGTGATGTTAAAATATCTTTCCTTTCTGTTGATATCATAGCTCTATTTATGTTTGCATAATATATATTTTTCTGTTCTTTCAAATGTTTTGTTTCCATGTATTTAAGGTACTTGTCTTTAAAATAGTATATAATTAGAATGTTTTTATTAATTTGTCATGAAAATTCTTGTCTCTTAAATGAGGAATTTGGTTTGTTTACATTTAATGTAATTGCTGATATATTTGCATTTAAATCTACCATCTTATCATTTTATTTCTGTATGTCCTACCTGTTCTATGATCCCTTATCTCTTCTTCCTTGTGTCCTGTTGGATTGACTACATTTTTATTATCCCATTTTCTCCTCTACTAGCTTTTTGTAGGTCTTCACTATTCTTTTAATGTTTGCCATACAGATCACAGTTTCTATCCTTGAATTATTAACATCTAAGTTGAAATGTTTGTCAGTTCCAGAGCAAAGCAAGAACCTTAGCACAGTTAATTGCATTTTCCTCTCTCCACCTTAGGTACCATTGTTAACATTTCATTTAATGTTATACATATATATTTTAGGCCCACAACATTATTGTCATTATTAAGTAGAATGAATAGTCATTTAGATTTACCCATATAACTTACTTTTTGTTGCTTTTTACTCTCTGCATCTCTGAGCTTTCATCTCTCTTGTTTTTCTCTGTCTTTAGTATTTTCTTTGTTGCATGTATTCTGGTAGCAAATTCTTACACCTTTTGTTTGTATGAAAATATGTCTAGTTCATAGTCAGTTTTGAAGTACATTTTTGCTCTAAGTAGAATTCTAGGTTGGCACTTATTTTCTTTGGGGATTCTTCTGGCATCCATTGTTTCTGTTAAGAAGTGAGTTATCAATAAAATTATTGTTCCTTTGAGGGGGTAAAGTGTCTCTCTGCTTCTGGCTGCTTGAAATACTTTTTTCTTTGGTTTTCAGCAATTTTATTGAGATACCACTAGGTGTAGTTTTCTTTCTACTTATCCTGCTTACATTTTTTGCACTCTTCAATTTTTGGCTTGAAATCTTTAATCTGTTTTGGAAAATTCTTAGCAATTATGCTCTGTTTTCTTTCCCCTCTCCTCTGGCATTTCAATTACACAAATTTAGATGTTTTCATTATATTCTGTATATATATTATGCTATTTTTCTGGATGATTTTTTCTAAATTATCTTCTAGTTCATTAATTGTCTGTTTAGGTTTGTCTAATTTGATGTTAAACTCATTAAGTTCTTAATTTCAAATATTTTAATTTTTAGGTCTAGAATTTTTATTTGATTCTTTTTTATGGTTTTCATGGTTTTCAAAAATTTTCTATTTTTTATTTAATTTCTTGAACACATTAATTATAATTATTTCAACATCTGCATCTAATAAACCTAATATTTGAGCTCCTATTGATCTGTTTCTGTTGTATTTTTTTCTCATGGTTTCAGTAAAGTATTATCTTCTGGTATGCCTAATAAGTTTTTGATTTAATGTCAGACATTTATTTATGAAAACATTGAGATCATTTGAGGCTCTTGATCATCTTCCAGATGGATTCATTTTTGCTTCTCGCAGGTATTTGCAGTGATTTGAAGCTAAGCTTCAATCCTATGTGAGCTAATCTAATTCTTGTTCATCCTTATTCCCAGGGGGTAGCCCTATAGATTCTAGCTGAAAGCCATGGTCTCTAAACTGTGGCAGTCCCCAAACTGTAGTTTCTTTCCCCTAGTCTTATAAAACTGCTGACATCTCTGTTCAACTTCTTAGACTCTTCCTGGCTGATGCTTTAGGAATCAGCCACTGTCTGAAGGGAAAAGCAGTGCCAAATTTTAGCCTTGCTTTCTCTCTGGGATCTTGGCTTCTCAAATTCTGCCTTACATATCTGGTATCTTCAAAGAAGTTTTCAAAAAGTATTTTGTCCAGATTGTATAATTGTGATTAGAAAGAAGTTTAGTTGGTATCTTAGTCCATTTTTTGCTGCTACAACACAATAATTTATGAAGAATTTTATAAGGTTAATTTATAAAGAAAAGTTTATTTGGCTCATGGTTCTGGAGGCTGGGAAGTCCAAGAGCATGGTGCTGGCCTCTGGTGAGGGGCACCATGTGGTGGAAGGCATCACGAGGCAAACAAGCACACAAGACAGGAAAAGGGGAACAAATTCCCATGATAATGAACCCACTCTGCAGTAATGGCATTAATCCATTCATGAGGGCAGAGCTCTCATGACCCAATTGCCTCCCAAAAGCCCCCCCTCTTAACTCTACCAAAATGGCAACCAAGTTACCAACACTCAAACTCCTGTGAGCACATGCAAACAATAGCAGTTGGAAACAAAAATAGCTCATCATCCCAGGTAGAACCTGTTACTATCCCTATGAATTATGAACCATGTGTCCTGGTTTGTCCGGGATGCTGGAATAATTGTTACCACCCTTTTTCTTTCTCAGGTATCTAGTAGGATAAGTGATATGATCACCTGCCATTGAGCTGTGCTGCTCACTGGGGCTGGAGACTTGACTCATGGCATTCGAACAGGACCCATGGTAGAGGAGTGGGGTGACACTGATTGGTGTATGACATGCTGGCTCTTCTCAGAGTCACTTCTCTGCCTCCCCTCTTTTTCAAAAAAGTTCGGTAAAAACAAACTACTTCCTCATACCTAACAAAGGGCTCTAGGGTTAATTGCAGGAATATTTTCATTTTCAGGATATTCTGATCTGAAAGATCAGGAAGGTGTACCTTTGGCTTATCTCAGTACCTGTGGTCATAGTCCCAGGATTCTACCACGAAGTAGATAAGTCCCTTAGCCTCTTCTCTCTGTCTTGGATTTAGAATCTATCTAGAATTATTTTTAGTTAAAGTAGGAACATTAAAGGTTCATGCAGCAAAAAGTGCGACTGTGGCTGGACTTAGCCAAAACTTGCCTGCCTTTGCCATTGACCAAAGGAAAACCCACAGTTGCGCATGTGTCCACAAATGCCTCTTGTCTATCGGGCCCACGGGATGTGGCTAATTTGGGTGAAAATGTGGAGAACACTGTTCACCTTAAGCTCTCTGATACACTGGAAAAAATCCAGAATTCAGGTCCTTAGGGGAAAGCACCATATCAAGGCAAATGCAAACAATCCCACTGCCTCTTGTATTAGGTTTGAAATTTCAATTGTCACTTTGGCCTTGCTGAGTGTGGCTGAAGCAGGGATGAGATTTTTGTCCTAATTTCCTAACTTATAAGTAGCTGGATGGGGAATTAGACCTTCCTCTCCACTCCCCAGCTTCACTCTATTAATAGTATTTTTATTGCCATAATTTTTTCCAAAGAGGAGCAATCCTGAGGGGCGAGAGACAGTTCATTTACCTCACTGTGAATTTCTCCGTAGGCCCTGGTGACGAGAGGGATCAAGGTGCTGCTCATGACGGCTGATAGTGGACGAGAATTGAGAAGAGGCCACTTAAAAGATGGTACAATTTTGGTTTTGCCCTAGTTCCGCCATTAGTCAAGTCTGAAACAGAACGGGAGTCCCTCTGCTGTGCCATCCCTCCCATCTCCGTGGATGAGGCCCGGTTGTCCTTAGGTGAAAGCAGAGCTGAGTTAAGGAGCCGGTCAGGCCTTGCTGCCCCACCAGCTGCTACCCCCGGGCGTGCACCACGCAGAGCACTCGCTCCACCCCCTCAGCCCCCGGCGGCCCAGAGTGCAGCCTGGCTGGGACTTGAGTAAAGGCAACTTTGTCATTGACACGGGAAGTGGATGCCGTGTCAGAGAAATTGTCCTGTCGTGGGCCCAGCCCCGGGAGCTCATGGGATAAATAAGCCCAGGAAATAAAATCAGTGGAGAAATATAGAATAGGATTACAGAGAGCAACATGGGTTGATAAAAAAATGGGAAAAAGTAACATCCAGACAAATGGAGCCAGAGAACAAGGCCTTTTGGAATTCTTGAACCCAAGCGATTTTTGTCAGGTGCCTTGTCCTCTGCTGTTCCCTCCCCCAGGCTTTTTGGTGACCCTTCCTCACTTCGTAGTGGGAAGGTCAGAATGCTGTTCTGATTTGGAAGTCAGGAGACCTGTAGCCCAGTTTTAGGTCTTAGGTTACTCACCTCTCTGGGCTCGATTTCCTCATGTGACCTGCATTATTCATCAGAGTGATGTGGTTTATTTTAACTGCCAGTTTTACTTCTCTGGGTCATTCATTGCACATGCTAAATGAAAGGATGTATTTGAAAGCCCTTTGTATGTTGCATGTTGGGATCCAAGTGTACGATCATATCGTCATAGCTGGCCACAACCGTGTCTGTGGGAAATGCCTGTGAGGGGCGCGTACAGGAGGTGTGGAGCCCACTGTCCCTCCTGACCCTGGGGGGGTGTCCTCTGCCCTGCCCTGTAGTGGTCATAGCAGGGCACATGCAGAGTTTCTCCTTTCCCTCCCCAGTGCTTGCCACTGTCCACATGAAGGATATCACACAAGAAACTTATCAAGAGCTTTCTTCAATTCAGGTAAGGACCCTTTAGGGCTGAAAGACATTTTGATTCTTGTCCATGCTGGGACCTCTTCACTCATTTGCTGGGGAATTTCTCAGTAGTGATTAGTTCAGTTAAAATTTGGATCTATTGTGCCCTTGAAATACCGCTTCTAAGTGGCTTTAGGTTTCATTAAATCAAATTCACATGCCCACAATATCTTGCCCGTAGCCCTCAGCATTAAATAAAGTCCAGTGTAATTTGTTTCCAGTGCATTTCTTAGACTTGGCTAAGAAAGAGAACAACCTGAGAGATGCACAATTCTTAGGGCAGATGTTGTGATATTAACTCTATATAGGGAGAAATCAGAGCTTCTGACTCCCTATTTTGTTTTTTGTGTTTTCTGTCAAAGAGAATCCTTTCCAAACTGGACAAAGTAGATCTCACATAGTGAAGGGGGAGCTGACACTTGAACTGGATGAAAAGTTAGAGGTTTCAAATTTAGATCAGAGTGAGGACTTTTTTTGAGTCCTCATGTATACTGGTGATCAGACAGACATACTCCTTGCCCTTGCAGAGGCTGCATCTAGGCTTGCTCGCTGGGCATGGGGGCGCTGTTGCTGCCTTTGTCCTGATCGATGTTCTCCTGAGCAAAGAGAGAGAAGGTAGAGAAGTTGTGTTTATCAAGGGTCCAGACGAGAGAATGCTGAAAGGAGTGGGGTCCTCTGTATCTTAGTAGGCTGAAATCAACACGGAGTAATTGTACAGCCCCTGCATTTAAGTTAAAAACCAAATGACAGCAGCAAAGTTAAAGGGCCAAAATGCAGAAAGGGAAAGGGCTATCCTGATGGCACTTTACATCAAAGGGGTTCTGGAAGTCAGCTGACTGCATGCTCCACCTAAACAAAGTCTGTGACATCAACTGCCAATAGCTTTGAAAACTTGAGTTTCATCGACAGAAATGACATTATCACATTTCTCCATGCTGGCAAGAACAAATTTGAAGCATTTTTTGTTTTTTTTTTCTGCTCAGGGCATCATGTCTTACAAGGTATTTTAACAAAGTGGAATATTTCCAGGAAATATGGTTTAGGGCTTATGTAAAGATAACTCAAGGAACTGGGAGTCTCACATTAGAGATAAGAATCATTTGGTGAGCATCTTCAAAATTTTCGAGTATTTCCACGTGAAAGGGAAATTCTTTGTAGTACTAGAGAGAAGAATTAGTTTCAATGGGTAATGAGAAAACATATGTTGTCTCATTATAAGGATTATAATGTTTAACAATCTGAATTCTCCAAAAATGGAATGGAATGCCTTGTGTAGCAATGAATTCCTTATCACACAAAGATGAAGGGTGGTGGCTACAAAGTGCCTATAGGTGTTCCAGTATTTATAGATGACACTGCCTATATGAAGTTAGAAGTGATACACTAGAAATGCTCAAATGAAAAACCATTCCTAATGTATGAATCTATTAGCCTTAGTCTAATTTGGGCTGCTATAACAAAATACCATAAACTGAGTGGTTTATAAATAACAGAAATTTATTTCTCACAGTTCTGGAGGCTGAGAAATCTAAGATCAAGCTGCTGGGAGATTCAGTGTCTGGTTAGGGCCCACTTTCTGGTTCATAGATGGTGCCTTCTATTAATAGCTGCTTCCTCACATGGTGGAAGGGGCCAGGCAGCTCTCCTGGGTCTCTTTTTACAAAGGTACTAATCTCACTCATGAGGGCTCCACGTGCGTGACCTAATCACCTCCCAAAGCCTCCACCTCCTAATACCATCATTTTGAGGGAGAGGATTTCAACATATAAAATTTGGAAGGACACAGACATTCAGACCATAGTTCTATGGTTTGGGGATTCTATGAGATTGAGAGGAGCTTGAGCCACATGGTCTCAGTTTAATTAGCCTTAAAGGATTCAGAACATTATTTTTGGAATTCAATACAGTTTTTAAAAATTTAAATATTAATATAAAGATTCCCAGGAAGAACTATAGATAAAGATAAGGTCAGATCACATGAGTTTGTGGCTTATCAAGTTGGCAGTGTTTAGGGCTTTCTCTGCAGCGTTTGGAAGCTTCGGCATGAACATGGCAGCTGCAGGGGGTTCGTTGGAAGGGCCCCGGAGTTGGAGGCTGTGGCAATAATGAGAGCAGAAATTCAAAGGACTGATTAACTTTATAGTTCGAGAAGGAGCAGAATTGAAAGGGCCAATGACAGAGTCCAGCCTGAACAGACAGGCTAGCAGGTCCCAGTGACAAAGGAACGAGAGGTGACACAGTGATGGCAAGGTCAAGAGTGGGAGCTGGAGCATGTGTGGCAATTCTGGGCTTGGAGAATTCTCGTTTATGGTTTTCAACCTTTTTGGTACTCATTTGCTGAACAGTTTTAGTGCTTCCTCTGTGTTAGGCACTTCCTTACTAGACCTCTAGGCTGGTCATTCAAGGGTATGAAAAGATTCTATTTCTAGAAATTCTAGAAAGGGCAGTGTTGAAATGGCAGTTGATTTTACCAAAGCTTGGGCAAGAAGACCAGAGAAACCACAAGAGGAACAATGAGACCAGGAAAATGCTGTGAGAATGTCAGAGTGGAGCTCAGAGTTAGTGAGCGGTGAGGGGATGCTCTGAGTTGCCAAGGGTGGGGGTGTGCGAACCAGACTTTACAGTTCCCTTCCAAACAGTTCAAGCTTCTAAATTGTGATAAACTTTTCTAAATTGACACTTGATTTTTCTCAGGGTCGCAGCCCCATAATGATGATGGTATATACAGCGAGGTCTTTTGACACGTGGGGTGCTCTTCGCAACAGTCTGGATCCACATGGTGGGTTTTCCTTAATTCCTTTCTCAGGAGATCACAGGCCACAGATGGCACTGGCTTGTATATATCCTATATACTTGAGATATAGGATACAAGGCTCCTACATCTTACAGCTCTGCACACATCAATGTGATTAAGTAGATGCCTCACAGATATCTGTGCAGGTAAAGTGACAGCGTAAAACGAGCACCGAGACCATTGTAATTGTAACTTAAATTTTAGCAGTTTCCCCTCTAATTATATTTTGTGGAGGATATTAAAGTAAACAGAATGATTTGTTCTGACAGGCAGGGAAATTCGATGAAAGTGTATTGGGTAGAAGTAGAATGTTATCTGGTCCCAGATTATCTGACCCCAGTTCTGCAGTTCTCCCTGGTGAATTGTGGTGATCTTTAAAATGGAGTATGAAGGGGAATGTTCCTGGTGCCATAATTTCAGATCAGTCACTGTTAAAAGTCCTAAGTGCTTCAGAAGAAATACTAAGCAGGACTTATATTTACCTAAGACAAAGAGGCACGAGCAAATGTTTGATACATGCCATTTTTGTGCTGGAAAAAATATCTCCCAAAAATGTGGAACCTAGAGGAGAACGTAATGAATGACACTGGGTTATGAAAATGTTACTGGGAATAACTTCACCAATCCCTCTCAGTCAATTCTGGCTAATCCTACACATTTTCTGGGCATGAAATGTTGGTTGATTTAGGTCTAGATGATTTGAAAATCCACGAAGGGCTATACATTCTCACACACTCTTCCATTTCCTGCTTTCTTCCTACCTATGTGCAGTGCTAATGAAGGACGTGCGTGAAATGTTCAAGCTTAGGTTCTCCCTCAACTTTTATATGTTCCATGGTGGCACCAACTTTGGCTTTATGGGCGGAGCTGCATCTTTGAACACTTATCTCCCTATGGTCACCAGCTATGGCAAGTACATGTCCCCCAGAATAAGTCTCCAACAAGGTTACCCCACCATTTGAGACTGGAGCATCCTAGAGTAGGCCTCTGAGGATAATCTCTGAAACTGTTCATCTGTTTTTCCCTTAACATATGCTAGGGATTGAGGATTTGATATTTGTTCCTCTTGACAATACTAGAATTTATTCACCACTAGAATCTAGGCTTTCTGGGACTTTGCAAGCAAAGAAGTTGGTAGCTTAATCTTGTCTATCAACTGCACAGACCCTTGTTCTTAGAAGTTTTCTGCAGAAACAGTTACTTTGGATCTCCTGGTAGCTCCAGGGTATCAACTGATGTGTCTTCCCAGTCTGCAAGTCTATTAAGAGACCAAGTGGGAAGTCAAGTGTGAAAGAAAGAAAGGAGTTCAGCTGGAAATTGAATGGGAAGGAGAAACCACTGGATTAGAGAGCCTTGGTCTCTCAACCAGAGCTTGCTAGACACCCATGGACTGGTGCTGTTTACCTCCTGTTGAAAGCCCTGGAAAGCTTTCTAGTCTCCTAGTTTGAATTAACTGTGAAATGGCATTTTTTTTTTTCTAATGGCTGAAGCTGAGGCTTTCCTGGGGAAAAAATGACACATTTCTCTGTATTTTTCAGACTATGGGGCACTGCTGACAGAGGATGGAGAATACACACCTGAGTATATCACATTCCAGGAGTATTTTAGCTCTGTTTTAGGTACCCAGCAACAGCTTCAATCCAAATGATAAGTCAGCCTTCTCAAGTGGTCTCTGTCCTGTGAAGAGGAGCGTGAGGAGATGGGTGGAGATTCTTTTGGGAGATACCCAGTTTGTTCCAGTTTATTTTATCATTAGGCACTGGGGATTCAAACATGCACAAGATACAGGGGCTGCTCTCTAGTACCCAACACTAGGGCCATGTTGCTTTGTGTTAGGTGTACATCAGAATTTTCTGTGGCACTTCTAGAAATCAGAGGTTCCAGGCCCTTCCCAGAGCTCTTAGATGAGTATGTCCTGAGTAGAATGGGAAAGGTGGGGTAGAATCTGCACATATGTATTTTCCCATTGGGCTTTAGGAGATTCTGCTGAGGAGCCAAGGTTGAGAACTCCTGGGCCCGCAGGTGGGACTGATGTGCCTTCCTTTCCAGGGTGGCAGGGCACCTGCCTCAGAGCTTAGGGATATGAGAGGAATCTCACTCAATCACTCCCTGCCTTATGGCTCTTCTTGGAATTGGGGAGTGGTGCCCTGTGACTGGGCCCTTCACTCTTCCTGGCTTTGAGATAGCAGGGTGCCCTTGAATGGGCCTGGGAGAGGACCCTGGAGTGGCCCAACCACCTGTTTTTCATTGCAGAACTTCCCATGTCCATCCAACCAGACCATACACAGAAGACTGTATATAAGTCAGTGACGCTGCTACACTTCGTGTCGCTGTGGGAAATCCTGCCCTACCTGGACCCGGTGAGCATTTCCTGGGCATAGACATATGAGATAGTCTTTGGAGAAAAGAGAGAGGAGAGAAAGGCTTAGGCCAAAGAACAGAGAGTAAGTTATTGGGGAACAGAAACCACCCTTAGTAGTTCTCTCATTTCTCTAATTTTACAATTCAGAATAAGAATTCAGAAATTTGAATTTGAAGAAATAGTATAAACATTGTAGGATACTAGGAAGATTCCCTTTCATAACCTAGCTGGGAAGAGACCGTTTGTCTTCCAAAGATGGTTAGAATGAAGGTACATTGGATGTAGGGCAATGATAGTCAAATTTTTGTTTTAGTCACAGGACTCTTTCTCCAAACTTACTGCAAAGCTCACTATATAAAATATAAACTGAGTCAGAGGTGGTAGTTCTGTAGTTCTGTGCTTCCTCCTCCCTAAGGGCCAGCCATCCCTTCTCTAGGACAGTCCGTGTGCCACTTCTAATTTGACCCTAGGGTTCAGAGGAACACAGTTTGAGAATTGCTGGCCAAGGGAAAAAACTGCATACTTATTCATATGGCACTTACTGAATATTACTGTTTGGGGAACTGTATTATCAAGACATCATTTTAGGCAACTTCCTGTCTAATGAGTAAGAAAAGCCAGTACAGTAAGGAGGAGGGGGTGCAGGTCTCATGGCAGCAGAGTGAAGGTGGCACAGCGCGGTCGAGGGGACAGCGCTGTGTGGCGAGCAGGGTCTCTGGGGGCAGACTGCCTGGGTTTGAATCTGTGCACCAGTATTACCAGCTGTGAGTCATTTAACCTCACTCCACCCAAGTTTGCTCATCTGCAAAATGAGACTAATAATTGTAGGTGCCTCATAGGATCGTATATGGATTAAACCATTAATAGAGATACAGTAGAATGCTGGACATCACAGGATCTGAGGTGACATTTCAGTTGAGATGGTTGTGAGACCTGGAGGCTTAATGGGAGCTGGGGGAAGGCAGCAGGGAGGAGGGGGAGGGAACCGAGGGAGGGGCACAGCAGACCCAGTGCCCAAGGGTAAGTCAGGGAGGGAACTGCGTCTGGGGCGCTGCAGCTAGGATCAGAGTGGAAGGTCTTCCGGGAGAGTGGTGGGGAGGAAGCCAGTCACCCGTTGGAGGGCCTTTGTGGTTGTGTCTTTAACTTTTTCCTAGAGAATTTTAAAAAGTGGAGAGAATAATAGTCAGCCCCTAGGGGCTCCACACCCCGCTTCAGCTTTATCAGTACAAGGCTAACCCTGTTCCATCTCTTACCCTACTCTGCCCTCCCTACCTTTTACACGGTTATCTTTAAGCAGACCTCAGACATCATATAATTTTAGTGGTAAATAGTTCAATATGATCTCAAAAGATAAGGGCTTTTTAAAAAACACATCACTATAAAATCATTATCCTTAATAATAATGGTAATATAATAATCCTTAAAATCAGAGATTTGCTGGGAAATGTTTAGCAACTGGCTCTCTGGAAGGAAAAACTCTGATTACTAGTATTTGCCAATTTCTGTGTCGTAAATCCTCCCGCCATGGCTGCTTTCAAGCTGCTAATGTGATGACGCTGCACACAGAATTGGGAAGTGGTGTCCATGGCTGGTTCTCATGAACTAGTGCAAGCTGGCTCTAGTGCATCCCTGCTTAAAAATCATAAAATAGCCAGTGTTGAAATCTCTCAATTATCATATACCTTTTTTTGTAGCATTGATTTGTTAATATCAGGATCCAAATGAGATCCATCACCCATTGCATTTAATTGATATGTCTCTTAAGTTTCTTTTAACCTAAAGGTTTTTTTCCTTCTTTCTATTCCATTTGTTTGTTGACAAACCTATATTATTTATACTCTGGAATTCTCTGCATTGTGGGTTTGGTTTTGCATATGTGTCAGGTGACATGTCTCTATGGTCCGTGTATTTTCTGTAAATCAATAGTTAGATCTAGATGTTTGCTGGGATTAAAGGTAGGTTTATATTCATTTGTGTGCCAGTGTTACTTCGCAGGTGGCGGTGGTGTACTTTCTGTGCCTCGTATCCCAGGCACATGATGGCTGGTTGTTTCTGTTCTCATAATTGATCAGTGGGTTAGGAGTTCTCCTGTTCATACCCAGTATTTCATTAAAGGCTTTGGAAACGGTATCATTCTAATTCTATAATTCCTTCTGTGCTCATTCACTTGAATTCTTCTGTTACAGAACTTTCCTTCATCAATTATCTTATTACCCTAAAGTAAGGAGAGTTTATATGGAAAAGTCAGGATAAAAATTCAAGTATTTTCTTTCATCAGAATAATGAATTTATTTACACATTAAAGTGTTTCTACCCCACTGCAGTCTCGTTTTGATGCTCAAATTGTCCCCTCTTAGGCCAGCGGGAGCCCCTTCAAGCTGGCTCCCATGTACTTTCGACAAGGCCCTCACAGACTTTGGCGTGTTCTTTGCTTTTTGGTCCTTCAGGATGTTTCAGGCTGGGTGGCTTCACAGACCTGGATTCATCTGTTTCTCCAAGCGCTTCTGAAGGGTCATGTTTTTATGCTAAGAAGTGTGGATACTTCCTTGAAAGTTATGGGAAGTCATTTTAAGCAGGGCCAGGAGTCAGAGGGGCAGCTGTGCCTTTCAGAAGGATTTCTTGGGTAGCGCTGTGGGGGACAGATTTGAGTGGGGACTTGCTAGAGCACCGAAACCAAATAGCAGTCTCCTAACTTGAACCAGGAGTAGGAATGAAGAAGGAGGATTCATGAAACACATATTTAGAGCTGGACTCTACAGGAAGTGATGATTAGTTGATGCAGGATATGGAGGAGGAGGGAGAAAAGGAGGGAGAGGACATTGCCTGAGCTTTCTATCTTTTTGCCTGGATGGATGCTGTTGCTCTTCTTGAAGGAAAAAGAGTGGGATGGGAATTGTTGTGGTCAGTGCAGTTTGGGTGATGCTGCATTGGAAAGCTCTGTGGACCTCCAGAGGGTGGGGCCCAGGAGACATGAGGGTAAACAGACAGGGGGTGCTTTAGGGTCACACTAGATAGGCAGATGTATGAATAATCACAGCCAGTTAGACTATGGGCTGGGGTGATTTCTCTTAGGTAGTATAAAAAAGGAAAAGAAAAGGCCATGCATGGACAGAACCTGGCACCCTGTGCTGGGATTCCTGTGCTCGGGAGTCCAGTCCAGGCTCCACCATGAATTGATGAGCCAGGCCCCCAAATCACACCCTTTTCTTGACCTCAGCTTTTCCATCCGAAAAATAGAAATGCCTCACTGACTAGCACACACAGAGAAATCTGAGGTTGGTTTGGAAAACAAAAAGGGCAATTTGCATGCCATGCTTAAGGATGATCATCGTGGCATATTCCTCTTTTATACTCCTGTTTGCAAGTCTGTTGGGGCCACTCCTTTGGAGAGGTGGGCTTTGGGTGGGGGTTTCTGGGGTTCTTCCATCCAGCCTCAACCTTCAGCCTGGTTTTTGCTCCTGTTTCTGCCATAGCCGATCAAGTCTGCCAAGCCAGTCTCCATGGAGGTGCTGTCTGTGAACCAGGGGAGTGGTCAGTCCTACGGGTACACACTTTATGAGACCTACATCTCCAAAGGAGGCATCCTCTCCTCAAGGGGTCACGTTCAGGATCGCGCTCAGGTAGGAGGCCACGAGCACGTCTCAGTGGCATTTGTCTGCGGTCATAGCCCAACTGCACTATTGAGGGGACTGTCTAAACAACAGTCAAAACCTTTTGACCTTCAAAAAATTATCACTGTCTCTTAACATATGCCCCTTCGGTGAAATCTTTTGTACATGTGCTACTGCTACACTTTGCCTAAGGTATGTGAATCTCTAGGGGAGCTGAGGGTGCTTTATAAGGAGACCTGCAAGAGCAGAAATAGTCCCTATACTTATTGCATATCAGTCCCTAACGTTTACATGGCGTATTACGGTTGGCTCTTCTCATTTAACTTTTTTTTTTTTTTTTTTTGAGGCAGAGTCTCTGTTGCCTGGGTGAGTGCCGTGGCGTCAGCCTAGCTCACAGCCGACCTCAAACTCCTGGGCTCAACAATCCTCCTGCCTCAGTTTCTCAAGTAGCTGGGATTGTAGGGGCGCACCATGACACCTAGCTAATTTTTTCTATTTTTAGTAGAGACGGGGTCTCGCTCTTGCTCAGGCTGGTCTTGAACTCCTGAGCTCAAACAATCCTCCCGCCTCGGCCTCCCAGAGTGCTAGGATTACAGGCGTGAGCCACCGCGCCCAGCCTCATTTAACTCTTAAAACACCTGAGATATGTCTTACAAATGAGGAAACCTCACAGGAGTTAAATGACTTTCAAATGCTGCTCAGCTGGAGCGTGGCAGAGCCAGCTAACGGCTTCCGCATCCCACCCACGGCAAGAGCTGTTTTCTCCAGCTGCTGGTGGAATCTTCTTGCTCTTCATACTCTATATCATCTTCCTCCAGAGCTTCAAGGACTCCTTTTCTTGTGACTCCAGCCCTCCCTCCTCTCAGCTGCAGACCCATATTTTTTGCTGTGTCTGGACATTGCTCTTTACGTGGTGTTTGTTCCACGGCTCCTCCAGCTCCTGCTGTCCTGAGCTTGCTAAGGAAACCTCGGAGCGGTTGGTGCCTCGCGGCCTCCCAAGCTAGAGATGCTGCTCCGCGCCCCCTCCCCCCTTCTTCACTCCTAGTGTTACCTGGTCCCTGTGTGGTGCAGCATCACTCAGTTGTTCTTTTAAAACTCATGCTGTTGTCACCTCAGTCTCATCCTGGTATGTCGCTTCTGCTATTATTAGACCCTCACAATTGATCTGTTTCAGACTATGCACTGTCATCCTCTGTCCCCCTCTCTTCCCTGCTGACGGGCCCCCCTCATAGTGCCATTGGAGTTTCTTCCCCAGGTAAAAGCCTCATCATGCCACTTCTCTCGTGCCCCCTGCCAGTGATGTCCCTAGCCACCTGTCTGCCGGTCCGTGGGGTGGCCTGGCTTCTGCAGTGCATGGAACTCACCATTCCTTCCTCAGTGCTTCCCGGTGGGCTGTCCCCAGCTCCACGGTAGCAGAGGTGTTGTGCTCTGATCGTTGCTTTGTGTCACTCTCCATCTGCATTTCTCAGCGGTCAGGGTTGTATTTTAACCCAGGTGACCCCTTCCCAGTGAGATATTGGGTCATACAGCAAGTGTTCAATAGGTGATTATGGAATGTATCAGCCTGTGATTATACTCTGGTAAGCTTACACCAGGAATTCTGTATTCTGTGTAATAATAACATTTATATGTTTTTCATAATTGTGGATTTTTCTTGTTATAGTTTCTAAGGCATTTTATTTGAAAAATTGTGATCTAAGCTAAACACTCTAAGAAGCAAATTATTTTTTTTTTTTTTTTTTTTTGTTGAGACAGAGTCTCACTTTGTTGCCCAGGCTAGAGTGAGTGCCGTGGCGTCAGCTTAGCTCACAGCAACCTCAGACTCCTCGGCTTAAGCGATCCTCCTGTCTCAGCCTCCCGAGTAGCTGGGACTACAGGCATGCGCCACTATGCCCGGCTAATTTTTTCTATATAGATTTTTAGTTGTCCATATAATGTCTTTCTATTTTTAGTAGAGACGGGGTCTCGCTCAGGCTGGTCTCGAACTCCTGACCTTGAGCAATCCACCCGCCTCGGCCTCCCAGAGTGCTAGGATTACAGGCGTGAGCCACCGCGCCCGGCCTAAGAAGCAAATTATTTATCGTTATCTGGCCTTGCGTGGCTAGAGTGGAGTCTTCTGGGTGGCCTAATCTAGGGCTGAGGCAGCACTGTAGGCAACGGAAAAGAAACAGGTTCATGTTCAGATCATCCCTAAAACCAGGCAGGGTGGGGGCAGCAGCAGATTCTTATTCCAAATGACGATCTGGGATCCCCAGCAGAACAGGATCTATTGCGGAGGTGAACCCGTGGGGGCAAGGCAGGCAGACACCTGCGCGGCTGCCGTACCTCCGCCCCCACGCCTTCCCTCCGCCACCATTTGTGTCACAGCATCCACTCGTTGTCTACTTTTCCTTTTTCCTCATTCCCTGCAGGCCTTTTTAATTCCCCTCTCCTTGCCCTACAGTGGAGCTGGGGCCCGGGTCTCTTGTCTGGACGCCCTTCTGCAGACTTCGGCTCACGTGCTGCATCCCTGGCTACTTAAAATACAGTCTGTTTTTGTGAACGTGTGCTCAGCTGGTGGAATTTGGGGAGACAAAGAGTTCCTTGTTTCCCTCAACGTGGCCTCGTCCTGGCTTTTCCAAGGTCTGTCTCCTCCCTTTCCTGATGAGGACCTAATGTTGCTCCCGTCTTTCTTTGGCAGGTGTTTCTGAATGAGCAGCATGTGGGAGTCCTGGATCACTCCACTGATCATCTGATTCTTACGAGAAATGTATATACTCCAGTGTTAATGGACAGATGGTTCTCCTGCCTGCTGGGCCCTGCACTCGGGTGTGCCCGTGGCTGGGCCCGTGATAGCCCCTCTCTCCTCCCTGCCCTTGGGATTGCTCCTGGCAGAGGAGCCCAGCAGGGACGAGAGAGAATTGTGTGTGTTGCCAAGGTACAGGTACATACATCTGCTTTAGGCGAGCGCAGCTTTTCCACCTTGGATATTTGCTGCTGAAAAAACTCTGGGTTGGTCACCGGTCCCAAAAGAGTCTCTGCTAAAATGTACAAGTGACACTTTCCCTGAAAGGCCTGGCCCAGGTGGGTGGGGCATGAGCAGGAGGAGTGGCAGCCTGGGGGTTTGCTTGGCCTGGACCTGGGGGTCCAAAGGCCCTGAGTCCTGCCTGCAGGTCAGTCGTGGCTCCAAGGGAGACCTAGATGGTCTGCAGAAGAGTGCTGGTCTGTCTTGGACAGGGCTACCAGGACCACCACTCCCTGAGGATCCTGGTGGAGAATCAAGGCCGGCTCGCCTACGGGAAGGACATCAACACGCAGAGGAAAGGTGGGCTCCAGAATGCAGACCTGTCACTCTTCCCACAGGCTGAGGGCAGTGAGGGACAAGCATACGGTTTGGAACAGAGCAGGGTCTCTCAGCCACGAGACACCCACGTGGAGGCTATGATGACATCTGGCCTTGCTGGGAAAGGACGACAGTGTCCTTTCTCCTCAGTCCCCCAAGTGTGTTTTCTCATTACCAAGTCAGAGCCAGTGCACGCCCTTCCCTCTTCAGGGAGGGGTTTGAGAATGGCTCCCTCAGAAGGCCCTGGAGAATAAAAACAGTGAGGGTCCCTCCCTAGTGACATTGCTCCTTCCTTCCCTGGAGCCAGTGCCTGTGCTGTCCTTCCCAGCCCCAGTGCTCCTGGCTAGAGTCCCACACACCTTCCTCCTCCTCCCCTAAGTCCT
Source organism: Eulemur rufifrons (assembly GCF_041146395.1). Taxonomy (NCBI): domain Eukaryota; kingdom Metazoa; phylum Chordata; class Mammalia; order Primates; family Lemuridae; genus Eulemur; species Eulemur rufifrons. The sequence goes on along the minus strand of NC_090988.1, from coordinate 5,805,250 downwards.
TTGACACACCTGAGACTTAGGCTGGCCTGAGCCCCTGTGTTGGCCAGACCTGGCAGGGACTGCAGTGCCTTCTCCACTGTTAATGTGGAGGATACAGGCCCCTCTCTGACAGGTGTGCACTCAGACAGAAAGGTCTGTCTGTGCAGGACTTTGCAGAAACCTTTCCAGCCAGATGAGGCCAGAAAAGCCGCCTCCTTCAGGGAGAGCCCTGGCCACAGCCCTGTGCATTGCTGCCCCTTCCTGCCCCTTCACTCACCCTTTCTGTCCTGTCTTGCAGGTTTAACTGGGGACATCTATCTGGACAATTCTCCACTAAGAAAATTTATAATCTACAGCCTGGACATGAACATAAGATTCATACAAAGGTGGGTGCCTGACTATTGACCCCAGGTGATGGATCAAAAATGGCAAATGTTTAGGCAGAGAAGGGACCCAGAGACTATCCAGATGAACCCCTCAGTTACTGAGGGGAGAGGGAGTACCAGGCTCCAGGGAAGAGGCTCACCTCCAAGGTCACAGATGACGCATTAGAGAGAAAGGTGTGACCATTCTCCTGGTCCTTGACTCTCTTAGGACAATTCCCAGGATCTGGAAACCAGTCTCATACCAAATTGAGGGTCCTGCCTTCTTCCTCGGTTTCCTGAAAGTTGGGGAGCCCAAAGACACCTTCATAAAACTGACGGTTAGTGCCATTTCTCTCCTGTCTATGTCCCCCCAACCTGCTATCCCCAAAGGACCTGTAGAAAAAAGGCTCCTTGGTGCGTGGGCTCTGCCTTGCATGAGGGAATACCAGGGCCCTCAGCCACTCTACAGCCATCCAGGCGGCTGCCCAATCCCGTGCTCCCTGGGTGGGGTGGGAGGAGTGTGGGGCTGGCTGGAGGAGCCACTGCCTGGGGACTGTGGGGAGAATTGCCCAGTAGTGCCCAGATATCATCCACCATCCAGCCTGTGGTGGGATGTTATAGGTAGGATGCCAACACACAGCTGCTGCCACTCCTGAAATTCTCCAATGCTAGCAATGTTTTGGGCCCAGCAGGTTTTGAGGAACAGCCTATGGGGAACAGGCATGGGAGGTGTGGTGGAAAGCAGAGCCCTCCCCGCGAGGCCTGCCCGCTGAGCCAGCCCTAGGCCGACGGCTACTGCACAGAACTCTCAGGGCCTCCCCCCCGGCCTTGGTTGGTCATCCGTCCTGGCCAGGCATATCTGTGATTTGGTGTGTCTGGGGTGTGAGGGGTATGTGTATGTGTGTGGTATCTTCTCCCCTTGGGTCTTTACTTCTAGAACTCAGGTCTTGAGTCCTCCATTCCACTTTTTTTCAGGGCTGGACAAAAGGGGTTGTCTTCATCAATGGACAAAACCTAGGACGCTATTGGAATTTAGGTCCCCAGGAGACCCTTTACCTTCCAGGACCATGGCTTCATTCTGGGCCAAATGAGGTGAACACTGCTCATGGCACCACACACCTCCCCGTCCACTTCCATGGGTCTGCCCGGCCTCAGAGGCAGAATGTGAATCTCACGACCACCCCACCTTCTTCTTGACAGATCGTCGTGTTTGAGGAGTTGAAAGGTGGCCTAGAGATCCAGTTCACAACAACACCTTTTCTAGGTATGGCATTCTGAAGAGTCATTTGCAGCATTGCAGACAATACTTGTGGGTCTTTCTAGCTGAGACAAAGGTGAAGTAGGCGTGGTGTGCACCATCTCCGAGGACCCTGCCTGGCATGATAGATAAGCTTTCTCTTAGGCCACCCATTTTAAGTTGACCTGACTAACCTGTTCCTCTAACAGCCTAAATCTAACTCCCTCGACCTCCCTTCCAGACATTTCCACGGTATTTTTGGGATCTCTGTCTCACTGTATACTGATTCCAGCACCCTCCACTTCTTGCAGTTTCTGAAACGCATCAAGCCTCCTACTGCCCTTTCTCCTGCTGCCATGTTGGATAACTCCAAAGCACTTTTCCCTGCACCCTCCCTGGGTGGCCACAGCCAGAGAATGCATGGACCAGTTACACTGGGCCCAAGTGCTACAGACCTCCTGTGCCTTCCTACTGATGCCTGTTGCCTGCAGCCCCTGCTGCCCCGGCTCCTTTTGTTGAAAGCAGGATTCAGACATCCTTTTGGAGAGTGGCCATCCCTCCCTCCTTCCCATAGAATCTTTGTGGGCCTAAGCTGCCACTTCTCCACCCTCCCTTGTTGGGCGTGCGATCTGTAATAAGCCAATCATACTTTCTTCTCCAGGATACTGAGTCTCGCATGGTGTGGAAATGGGAAATGGGGTGAGCTGAGTCATTTCAACAGTGGTGCCGTGAGTAGCTATCAGTCCTGACACCCAGGTCATGGGAACTGTCCTGGCTTCTCTGTCTGTGCCAAGCCCTGCCGGGGTCTGCCATCCACCCCTAACCTGCCCATTCCTTCCTCTTGTGGCTTCAGTTGGCTAACCCATCTCTGATGTTTACAACAAGATAAATCTACCCAATGCACACCTTTGTCATATTGCTATGGTAATAGCTGTTTGACCCCCAAATCGCATGTTGAAAAAAATGAGAAGGTGTTCAGAATATTTGACTTCACAAGTGTAAACCTGGAAAAAAGTGATCTTTGTAAGAAATCAAATAAAATATAAAAGTTAATGCAGGAAATGTCAGGAAGCTCATATATACTTTGTGTTTTCAGTGTTTAAGAAAAGTGCTTTCTTTTTACTTTTCAGTGGTCTTTCCATTCCATTGGGTTTCCTTACTCAGGGGAAGCCCTGCTTCTTTGAGACTCGTGGCAGCTGGCTCTGCCTTTCCTTATCATCATTGGCACCTGATTCCCCTCCCTGATGATCCCCCGTCCTACTGCCATCCTCCTGCCGATGGCTCCAAGCCTTCTGAACCATTGCAGAAGGCAGAGAGAGCCATTTGAGCCCCTGGGGTGATCTCCTGATGGCACAGCACGGGCAGGTGGAGGGAAGACCTCTGGAGTTTTACTCTTTCAAGCCACTACAGGTTCCAGTGTGGTATAAACAGGCCCGGGCTTAGCTGACAAGCTCTCTGTGAGGCTTGGCAGAGTGCGTCACCATAGAGGCAGCTGGCACTGCACTGGGGGCCGCACAGGGGAGCCCAAGCCAAGACCAAAAGGAATCCAGCCAGACCCCAGAGGCTCGGTGAGCTCCCATGGGAGCTGGGGTGAGGCCATTGCACAGGGGCCGCCAGACCGCGGTTGGCCCAGAGAGTTAAGGTCATGAGTACACCCCTCGCAAGCTGCACCTGTAAATAAATGCCAGGGGCCAGCAGTGCCCACATGGACAAGGTCCTTCACAGTCCAAGCAGGTCATAGGGCAAGAGCTGTCTGCTCAGGGGTCTCCCTCGCTGCGCCACCCCAACCCTGTCTCTCAGCTGAAGCCCACGGAGGAGGAAGCAGTACAGATGGCAGCTCAGCTCCATTTGTCCATCTCTTCCTTCTCTTTCCCCCATTACCCAGAGCCCAGAAGCATTCCCATGTCATAGCCTTGTCCTTCCACAAACCTTAGTGTGCAGCACAGTCACCTGGAGGGCTTGTTCAAACATGGACTGTTGGGCCCTGTCCCCAGGATTATTGATTTGGTGTGTCTGGGGCCTGAGGATTTGCATTTTTGGCAAGGTCCCAGGTGATGCTCCTATTGCTGATGTGAGGATCCCACTTTGAGAACTTTTTCCATAAAGCAGGATCTCAACCTCAGCACTCTTGGCCCTTGGGACAGATAATTCTTTGTGGTGGGGGCAGACCTGTGCATTGCCAGATGTTTAGCAATATTCCTTGGTCTCTACTCCCTAGGGGCCAAAAATGTCTGCCGGCATTGACAGGTGTCCTCTGGGGATCAGAATCCCGCAGGGTGAGAACCACTTCCGCGGGGCATACCTGATTCTCGCAGTCAGAAATGGTACTTTTCCTATCGTCCAGGAAAGCACTAGGAGTTGGAGCCTCATGGGTCAACCCTTAATAAATAAAGGGCAAAGATGAAGGAATTTGGAAAATCCTCTCTCAAGACAATAGTCGATCTGTGACCCTATTTTTCTTCTGCACAATCCTAGTTCTGAATAACAAACAGTTTGCTATTTCTTTATTTCTCTTTGTTCTAGTTTTGAAACAAATTCTGATATTCCCACAGATAAATGGATTCCTTGGGTAAATTGGGGTAAAGTTCATGTATGTGGGAGGCTGAAGGGAAAATCATCACATTGCACTTTTACAAATATTTCTCCCTTTATACATATAAACAAACAAGCATGGGAAGGGGGGTGCTGCAGTCCTGTCTATAAAAGGGACAGCTCGTCTGCTGCCAGGCCCTCTTTTCCTCTTCATGACCTCTCAGGGGGACCGTCAAGTATGCTCTTCTGAGCACTGGGAGAGTGTTAAGGGGGATATAATGGAGGTGATGGAGGTGGTGGTGGTTTTTCCCTGATAACCTGAGGTCCATGCCTTGGTGGAATGCCAGATCACAGTATAGAAGCTGCAATTTCTCTGAGTTGAAGCATGAACATTCATCTATATGAATTTATTATTTATTTACTTAGTTTTAGAGACAAGGTCTCACTCTGTCACCCAGGCTGGAGCACAGTGGCTCGATGATAGCTCACTGTAACCTCAAACTCCTAGGCTCAGGTGATCCTCCCACCTCAGCCTCCCAAGTAGCTAAGACTTCGCGTGCATGCCACTACACCCAGCTAACTTTAAAAAAAAAAAATTTTGTAGAGACAGGATTTTTCTGTGTTGCCCAGGCTGGTCTCAAACTCCTGGCTTCAAGTTATCCTCCTGCCTCGGCCTCCTGAAGCGCTGGGATTACAGGTGTGAGCCACCACGCCCAGCCTCATCTATATGCATTTAGATTTGACATTTTAAGTAACCTTTAAAAAAACTTCTTGTAAAATATTAGTGGACTATGAAAGAAGAATATCCATCATAATTATCTAGAAAGGCTATTAAGATACTTCTTTTTCCAGTTACATATTTGTGTGAGGCTAGATCTTCACATATGTCAATCAAAACAATGGAAACACTCTTCCCCTGGGTTACCTACTTGGCTTACTCTCTCACCTCCTTCCAGTCTTTGCTCAAGTCACATCCTAGAACAATGCTGAACAGTTATATTAAAATCCATTGGTCTAATTTTGCATGGATCTTTTACTCAAAGCATGATTTTGTAACATCATGCATTAGGTCACTGAATTATGCAGATCTTCAAAATTTCATTATCCAATATGAAAACATTCAGTCATCAATATCACCACCAATCTCACTGGGAAAGAATTTAAGATTTGAGAAGCTGTCAAGCTACTGGATAGCAGCCACAAATTTTCCAAAATACTAAGTTTTAATTGAAAGCTTGAGTTTTGTCATTGACAACAAGTATAGTCAGTTGTTATACTTGAAGTGACAGGCTCACTTCATTCATTTTTTTCTCTGTTTTTAAATGACAACTTATTGAGATAAAATTCGCGTAACATAACATTAATCCTCTTAAGTTATAAAATTCAGTGGCTTTTAGTATATTCACAAAGTCGTGCAACCATCACAACTACCTAACCTTAGACCATTTTCATCACCCCAGAAAGAAACTCCGACACTTTAGCACTCTTTCCCCCTCCCCCGGCCACTGGCATCCACTAATCTACTTTCTGTCTCTGTGGATTTGCCTGTTCTGGACTTGTAACTGGCTCCATAAGCAAGAAAATATTTTTTAAAATAGTTTTTCTTACAATACACAAAACAAAACAAACAGTTTCTTAAAAACTATGTTTAAAATAGTTTTTCTTATGTTTCAGGCCAGTAGATTTGCTGACCAGAATTTTCTGACTTTCTATTGCACTGATGCGTTCCTTTTTGAGTTTCTTTCCCAGAAACGTGGAACCTCCTTGCAGCCATGGGATAACTACAAAGCCTTACAACACCTGTTTGGAGAAGAGGAGATAATTGACAACCTAGCACAGATTGTGCCCAAGGACCCGCTGAGCGGCCTACTCCCCACATCCTACCTGCACACAAGGCTGAAAGAATGACCAGTATTAACCCCTAGCTCATCATACTACTAAAATCCCTACCCTGGGAGGGACTTATCCACCATTTTTGATCATGAGATTATATGTACGTGCACAATTTCTCACTGTGCTTGTATTCCTTGCACTCTGCCCCAGAGATGTAACGATGTTCACTTAATGCATTATTCAGTTTACCTCCAGAAAAACCCCTGATGCCATTGGTCAGGGAGGTGAATTTGAAGCTGTCCATTCCTCCCACCTCCACAATAAATCCTTTCTTCTTTGACAATCCTCATTGTCTCAGTAATTGGCTTTCTGTGCGGCAAGCAACAGAGAGAACCTCCCCGAAGCGTTCATTAACAGACTTTTCTCCCATCCAAGTACTAACCAAGACCCACCCTGCTTAGCTTCCGAGATCAGATGAGATCTGGCGAGTTCAGGGTGGTATCACCACAGACAACAAACTTTTCTTATACATAGAATCATACAATATGGAGTCTTTTGTGACTGGTTTCTTTCACTTGGCACATTTTAAAGGTTCATCCATGTTGTAGCATGTACCAGTATTTCATTCATTGTTTTTGGCTGAATATTCCATTGTATGGCTATAGTACATTTTATTTATTCTTTCATTAGTTGATGGACATTTGGGTTGTTTCCACTTTCTGGCTGTTATGAATAATGCTACTATGAACACTTGTGTGCAAGTTTTTGTGTGGATATATATTTTCACTTCTCTTGGATAAATACCTAGGAGTAGAATTGCTGGATCATATGGTAACTCTATGTTTACCATATCAAGGAGATGCCAAGCTGCCTTCCAAATTAGCTGTACCATTTTATGATCCCACCAGGAATATAGGAGGTATCCAGTATCTCCATAGCCTCACCAACATTGTTAGCTGTCATCTTGATTTTAACCAACTTAGTGGTAGTGAAGTGGTATCTCATTGTGGTTTTGATTTGTACTTCCCTGATGACTAATATTGTTGAGCGTCTTTCCTGTGCCAATAGGCCATTTGTTTGCAATCTTTGGAGAAATAGCTTTTCAAATACTTTGCTCATTTAAAAATTTGAGTTGTCATGCCTGTAGTCCCAGCTACTCGGGAGGCTGAGGCAGTAGGATTGCTTGAGCCCAGGATTGCTGTGAGCTAGGCTGATGCCAGGGCACTCTAGCCCAGGCAACAAAGTGAGACTCTGTATCCAAAAAAAAAAAAATGGGTTGTCTTTTTTATTGCTGAGTTATGAGTTTATATACTCTAGATACAAGTCCCTTATCAAGTATATGATTTGTAAATATTTCCTTCCATTCTGTTGGATTTCTTTTCACTTTCTTGATAGTTCCATCTGAAGCACCAAAGTTTTAAATTTTTATGAATTCCAGTTTATCTATTATTTTTCTTTTATTGCTTGTGTTTGGTATCATATATAATAAGCTATTGCCTAATCTAAGATCACAAAAATTTACTCCTATGTTTTCTTCTAAGAGATTCATAGTTTTTAGATTTTATACACATAGATCTAGGATACATTTTGAGTTACTTTTTAGATCCAACTTTATTCTTTTGGAAGTAGACATCCATTTATCTTATCCCTGTTTGTTGAAATGACTATTCTCTTGCCTTTGTGTTGTCTTGGCACCCTTGTGAAAAATTAATGAACCATAAATGTATGTATTTATCTGTAGATTCTCAGTTCTGTTCCATTCATTTTTATATGGGTCTTTAGGCCAGCACCACACTGTATTGGTTACTGTAGCTTCGTAATGAGCTTTGAAATCGGAAATGTGAATCCTCTGACTTTGTTCTTCTTTTCCAAAACTGTTTTGGCTATTCTGATGGACATAGAGACTTTCTAAAGTTCCTCAAGTGATTCTATTTTGCAGCTAAGTTTGAGAACCACTGCTTCTAGGGGCCTCAAATAGCTTGGATTATAATAGTTTGTTAGCTGTCTTTTAAATCTTTTATCTGCAAATTATGCCACTTTCTATGCTACTTTTCAACATTTTTATCTTACTTCTCCTTTTCCTTGTGTTATTGAATTGGCTATAATGACAATAAAATTGTTGCCCATCAATGATCTCTTCCCTTTTTCCTTGCTAACAGAACTATGATTTTGTTGGGTGGCAATGTGCTCAGCTCCAAATGATGAACTGTGATTGGTCTAATCCAATTTAGTAATCATATTACCCTTTGGTAGTTATGGGTTGGTAGGTGAGCAAGTGACCTGGTTCTGGCAAAACCTTCTAAGGGTTTCTGGGGAAGATTTTCCTCACTCTCCCTGCCCTCTGTCTTCCTGCTGGAGATACTGTGACGTGGGACTGATGTATGGAGCCAAGTATCCACCAAGTGACCACCATGGAGCCGCCGAGGATGGCTGAGCAGAAAGAGAGCTCCTGTGCATTGACTCTTCTGTCATAGACTTCCAGGTTTTTGTTTATGTGAGATAAGTTATTTGAGTATGTTACTTGCAACCAAAATCATACTAATTGATAGAATTTTCAGAATTTGGTTAAGTAATGCTGTGTGGCCCATTCTGGAGATGGTAAATTTTGAATTGCATCAAATAATTTGTTACTAATAAGAAAATTTCCTGAATATGTAAATGATATAGTAAAACAGTTTTACATCTAGCAATTTTACTTGCACATATCTGCATATGCTTTCTTACATGGGAAGGGAAAAGAGCAGCACTCCAGAGAACGCCACGGCATAACCTTCTTTTCTCCACGCTGTCAATATAGCGAGCCCCTGCCGGGTCCATGGCAACGTAACAGACATGAGGACATCATCTGTCTAGTATGGTTTGGTAGCAAAAATCAGGGAATGATGTTTTAGACCATTGTATTTTAAGGCATGAATTTCAAATCCTCAGCTCTTTGTGGGTTAAACCCACCACAAGTGAAATGGTAGAGGAAGAGGCCCAGGCATCTGTTCCTGGCCACATCACCCACTTTTGTTGTTCTTAAGATAATAAATTTGTACATCCAATTGCCTATTTGGCAGCTCCACTCAGATGACCTGCCTCATTTCTTCACCTTGTCACCCCCTCTGTCTTCACTAGCTTGCCAATGGCCGATCGCTGCACACGCCCGATTGTTTCCTTTCCTGTGTGCGCAAGTCCCAGCCAGCACAGGACCGTCTGCTCCTGGCCTCTAAAACCCTTTAAGTCCATTCACTTACCCGTCTTCCCTGCCTCCACCCCAGCCCAAGCCCCTGTTCTCTCCAGCCTGAAGCATAACCACAGACCCCGAAGTTTTCTTATTTCCGTTCATTATTTCTCTTTTCTCTCCTTTCTGAAGCTGGAGTGAACTTTTAGAAATAGAACTCTGATCAAGCCACACCCTCTCTTGAGACTTGTCAATGGCTTCCTGTTGTATGTCAGAAAAAACTCCACTCCTTCCCTCTGGGCCCCTCAGCTCCCTGTCCCATCCTCAGTGCACTCAGCACACTTGGCACTTGTACCCTGGGCCACAGGACCGGCCACCCCTCCCTGGAGCGCTCACTGCCGGGCTGGGAGGCTGCCCTCCTGCTACATCTCATTCCTGGCCGACCTGTCTGTTGTCCACTCACACTGCCCATTCTCTCAGCCCTGTTTGTTCCCAGGCAAGTTTTCTGTGTCTGTTGTCTTTCTCTCCCCTCTCTGTAAGCTCCAGAAGAGGAGGGACCTTATCTGTCCCTTCTTGCTGTTCTTGTTCACCACTATGCCTCAGTGTTTACTCACTATTCCTGGCACACAGTGGGTGCTAGACAAATATTTGTGGAATGCTTTAATGCAGTATTCCTGTCGTGGCCCGTGGCCCGATTACAGAATGGGGGGATGAACACAAAACATAAAGAAACAAACAGACACACAAAAAAACACACACAGACGCGCAAAGACGGTTCAAGGCTGCAGCGCCCCAAAGCGCCAGTGGCTTTATTTTTATACTTTCTGCCCCGCAGCTACTTCCTGGTGTGTGACTTTCTTTGATGCCTTGATGTAACCTGTTCCATTCGTTAAGAGTGATTGCTCAAGGGAGGTGAATGTTTGCATCTCAACCTCCTGACCTCATCACTGCGTGCAGACAATGAGACGCCTTGGCTTGCGTGCAAGACCACAGGCCCTTGGCTATCAGTCACAGGGAACAGGTTACATGATCAGCAGGCTGTGTGCGGACCTATCGATCATCAACAGACCGTGTGCAGGACCTATTGATCTCTGGCCTCAAGAAGCACGTCCAGTTTCACTGACTCTGGGCAAAAACCAATTTCCTGCCCAGGAGCGGCCCCTACAATTCCTTCTTAAGGACCAGTGTTGTATAGAATGCCCCCATCATTGCCTCGAACTGCCCTGTATAAAAGAGACTCAATTCATTTATTTCACTGGCCTGTACTTGTATTAATAGTATTGTACAGGCAGCTCCCTTTTCTTTGATCTTTGATTACCTATTCAGAGAAATGTCACTCGATGAATGTCAGCCATTAGGTCAGGATGAAGGAGCCCTTTAAGGCTCAGGGTGTCCTGGAGGGGAGGTGGGGGCCCTATGGGGCCACGAGTCTGTCTTAGGCTGCTCAGACCAGCTTTGTTTTGTCATTCTGATACTGCCTCTTTAATTCTTGAGTAGTGCTTGTTCCAGGTTTGGAAGCTCTTATGACACATTTAAGTGACTCTGTGCTCAGGGTTCTTAAAGCAAAACAGATGTATTTCCATTTTAAGACCCAGTAACAAAAACTCATGCTTAAAAACGGAGCCATTAAAAAAAAATTCTTTTTAAAAAAAAATTTCTCTTTTTATAAGTTTCTCATTTTTGCCTTGGGCAGCAATAGGAAACATCAGGCATGAATCACATACTTACTATGGGTCATGTACAGTTCACCATTTATTTTTGGAGTTGTAACAACCTTATACTCCTTAATATTTTGTTTTTCACACTTGCATATGGAATCATTATTACGTCTTTTGCATGTGCATTAAGCTTTGAAATGAAAACTCTAATCTCCATGCATCTTGTTCTTTTCTCATTAAAAAAGTTTTTAAATATAGAAAAACATGGCAGTTCCTGACTTCTGGTTCCTGACAAGATGCCGTGTTAGCAGGCGCCAAGCCCTCACACAGTTGCACAGAGGCGGTGAGCAGCTGTGTGTAGCTCTGTGACGGCCACCTTAGCTGATCTGGCGTGTGAAGGAAACTGCGGCCTAGAGACAGAAAGAGCGGTGATGTTGAAAATCCAAAGAGTGGAGATGGGGGCGGGCGTCTTGATGTTTTGATGCCTGGCACTATAATGAACACTATATAAGTATTTGCCATTATTGCTATGCATTTTAATAGGTGCCAGGGGCAATCTTACTTTCTTATTGGACTATATAAATTTTAGAATAACTTTGACAAGTGCCATGGCTTCTTGAGATTGTGATTGGAATTACATTAAAGTATACATTAATTCAACTTTTTTACAATGTTGAGCCTTCATATTCATAAACATGGTACATCTTTCCACTTTTTAATGTTGTGTTTTATGCATTTCAATTGAAATTTATGGTTTTTTCATGACAGTCTTGCACATTTGCATTAGGCTTATTCCCAGAAAGCTTGTAGGTCTGTTATCATGAACAGTAGCCCTTTCCTAGTTCGCGTCATATCTGATGCTTGCTGGTGTGTAGGCTATTAGTTTTTGTATGTCAACCTTGGATCTAGTAACTTACAGATTTCTAATAGATTGTCAATAGACTCTCTTGAGTTTTGTACAAAGGTGATCATGTTGTTTACAATGACAATTTTATATCATGTGTTTCGATCATTTTTCCCCATTTTTTGTTGTTGGCTTATCGTTTAAGATCTCCAATGTAATGATGAAGAGTGGTGATACTGAAAATCCTATGTTTATCCAGAATTTAATGTGACTATAAATTTTCACCATTAAGATGTTGGGCAGAGGATTTGGTAGGTAATATTGATTGCCTACCCGATGAGAGGTAAGTCTGATGACCTAGGGACTCATCTCCTCCCGCTCCTGGTAGCTGAGCACAGAGCAGATCTTCGGTAGCACACCTGAACAGACTGAGACCTGGTGGACTCCTGAGATTCCCCCTTTCTAACAAGGCTGCTTCCTGGAGCTCCCCCTTTGGAATAGCCACATGGAAGTGCTTTGCCTCTCTGACCTAAAAATAGGTAGAGTATTATGGGAGTAGGGCCCAGCCACAGGAGCATTGCCCTGGCACATACAGTCTATGTCTGGCTGTCTTTGGCCATTTGTGTTGCTATAAAGGAACACTGGAAGCTGGGTAATTTATAAAGAAAAGAGGTTTATTTGGCTCACAGTTCTGAAGGCTGTACAAGAAGGGTGGCATCAGCATCTGCTTCTGGTGAGGGTCTCAGGCTGCTTCACTCATGGCGAAAGGCAAAGGGGAGCTGATGTGTGCAGATCACATGGTTAGGTAGGAAGAAAGAGGGAGAGGAGGAGGAGGTGCCAGGCTCTTTCGACAACCAGTTCTCATGGGAACCAGGTGAGAACTCACTCACTCCCTAGGGAATGGCACCAAGCCATTCATGAGGAATCTGCTTCCATGACCAAACACCTTCTACCAGGTGCCACCTCCAACATTGGGATCAAATTTCAACATGGGACTTGGTGGGGCCAAACAAACCCTATCCAAACCATAGCACCAGACAACGCTGTGAGAAGATAAGAGCTGGGGAGGTGTGAGTGCATCCTACAGCCTCTATTTTATCTGCATTGAGCCACTAGCAGCGTGTGTAGGGCCCTTGTGTAGCAGTTGGGATGACTGGGACAAGGACGGGGGCAGGATCTGTACCTTCTGCCAGCCACATATATGGCTGCTGTTTTGATGTGTGTGTGTGTGTGTGGACTTTACTGGCTATTCTTTCGTCAACCTGTATAATTGCTGTGGTTGGTTGTTCTCAGTACTGGAGTGCACAGACTTATGAGTGGTTACGTGTACTGTGACCCCTGTTATTTGAACCTGCAAAGTCAGCCAAATACACGGCCAGGAATGACCTATAAATCTTGTCAAGGTCGCACAATTGAAACAACATCTCAGACCAGGAGAAGAAAGTGTACTTAGTCTTTTCACACAAGATTGAACACAGGCAGGGATGCCATCCAGCACTGTCTGCAAGTTCAGCAGCCCTTTCTGGCCAGTGGAAACCACTTCTTGGAGTTTTACCAAACACTATGGAAGATTAGACAAGGAAGTGACCACTGCCACTCCCAGTGTCCTGGTATCGTAATAGTGGCTGAGTGGGCCTCTAATTGGGAGTTGGCTTAAGGAGTGGGATGATAAGAGTTTAGGGGATTGTGTAAATTCTGCTACTTCCCTGCTGGTGAGTTTGTCCCCAAAATACATTGTGTATCTGTATCTCATGTCACCAGTGGTGTGTTCAGGATTTCTTTGCCCAACACGCCCTAATATCCATGCTTCCACTCTTCCTGGTTTGTATGACTCAAGTTTTGTTGTGGAATATACACCTTAGAAAATATAAACCTAACTTCTCTGCAGAGCTAAATTCTAATTGATCTAAGCCAATCATGTAATCCTATTGTGTTTGTCAGTGACGGGTTTGGGGCAGGTCTGTGACCCTGCAGTGAACCCTGAGACATACCAGAAAGCCTCCTGAGGGCTCCAGGGGAACTCGCTCACTCTAAAAAGACACAAGGACAGACAGTGGAGCTGGATGTCACAGAGTCTGTATTAGATGCCTGGAACCATTGAAGCCACCAGGACACTATGAGGGGACCAGCCTTAGAACAAGTCAACTCTCCAGCGGTAGCAGAGAGAAAAGGTAGAAGGTATTTGGGTCCTTGATGATTTATGAACCACTGTAATAAATGATCCTAGAATCATTCTCATCCAATTTCTTGTTTTTAGAAATTACACAATTTTCTTATTGGTTAAGCCAACTTAATAAAAACTTTCTATACTGGTGCAGCCTTGATCATGTAAAAGAATTTCTACCCTATTTCTAGTTTCTGAAAGTGTTATTTGTGATTTTATAATGATTATTGAGTGCTTTTTCTGCATCTATTGAGATGATTATGTGGCATTTCTCTTTTGATTTGCTAACGAGGGAAATTATATGGTTTTCCATGTTGAAAATGAACACTTGCATTTTTCTGATAAACCCTACTAATCATTATGTTTTGGCTTTTTACAACACTGTTGGATTGGATTTACTACATGTACTTAGAAATTTTACATCTCTATTTATGAGTGATATTTGCTGTGATTTTCTTTTTTTTTTCTTACATTCCCCTTGTTTAGTTGGTTTGCCTCATAAAATGAGGTTGGTAGATTTCTGCCTTTTCGTATTATCTGGGACAATTTGAGCGAGAGATGATCTATTTTTGTAGAAATCTCCTGTAGCTTTGCTTGGGCCTGGAGCCCTACAGCCTCTGAAACAGACATGAGTGTGCAGGACATTGATGAGGAGCTCTCGGAGTCAATACCTGTGAAAAGGAAGGAGAGATCAGGTTGGGGAGAGTAGGGCAGTGACATGTCCTCAGTGGAGCCCTCGCAGACCTGACAGGGAGCTCTGATGCTTGCACGGCCTTTCTGATGTCCCAGGTTGGGGTGAGGGGGTGGAACATTATAGGGCCCCAAGGATCAGTGGAGTGGGCTTCCCTTGGAGGAGGCATAGCTTTGGGGGCTGCACCTAGTCTTTCCAGGAAGGCAGTCCCTACAGAGGGCTGACAGCAGGGGGCCCTCAGAAGCTGGGGGGATGAGTTTTGGTTTTGTTTTTGTTTTTAAGTTTTTTTATACTTAATTATTGGGTGGTTTGGGTAATTTGAGTTTTCTTTATCTACTTAAGTCAATTTTAATAATTTATATTTTTTTCTGACACTCTTTAATGTGGAGCCTGTTTTCTCCTGGCCTGGGCCGTGAGCTTCACGGCAGACTGTGGTGAGGCCGGCGTGGCTGACGTAGAGGAGGTTGCCGGGATTTGTTCTCAGCCGTATCCGGTCTGCCAGTGCCATGACTCGGAGTCCACTCGGGTTCCCCCAGCACCTCATCAAAGACTTTCTGGTTTTCCACCCTTTCCCTGCGTTGGGCATTCAAAGATTTTAAGTTCTCTTTTTTCCATGTATACTTTTCTTGGGCTGCAGAGTCATCCTGATCATATCTATATCTTCTCTAATTCTGTATTTCAGAAAGTAAGATGATTTTTAAAAACATACCTATTTTCTCTAGTTAAAAGCAATCCTTTTGAAGACTTTTGCCAGATCTTATTTGTTGCTGCTTCCTCATTGTCTTGCAAGATGAATAGGCTATGAAAAAAATGACAGAATAGGACTAAATTTAACCATGAGGACAAATATCTCAGACAATTTAGTAAATTCTCTAAAGTAATGCATTTAGACAGTGGAGGATCTGGGGTTAGAACTCTGGTCTTGGGATTCACGGGGAAGTACTTTTTCTTCTCTTTGCAAATATCCTTTCTGCAGTTACTTGCTCTCTGCTGACCATTTGATGTGATTTCTCCTCTGTCACCTATAAGTTTATTCAGTTCTTTACTTGTTCTCATGTAGTATTTTAATTTTTAAGGGAACTTCTTTTCTTTCTTTTTGGTCAACCCAAATTACTCTCAAAGCAAGTTGCTTGCTGGGTTTGTTTTCTATAGTTGTTACATCAGGGAGCTTTAACAGAATCTCTGTAATTGTTCAGTAATTAAATAAAGCAGCCACAGTTATCTAGCAGCAGCAACATAGAATCTTCTATTTCTCTATAATTTCTCCAATTAATTCTCTCCACAGAGTCTGATTTCTGTATCATCAGTACTGCTGTATGGGTTGAAGGGGTGTCTGTGAAGAAAATAGCAGGGAATTTAAGTCTCTTTTTCGGCTTTCTCTTTGCTTTCTCTGGATATATTCAAACCAGGGTGGGAGGAGTTAAGGGCTGGCCAGGGGAAATCTCACCCTTCCCCACCTCTGCCTTTCTGTGGGCCAGGAACTTATGCCTCGCTCTCTTTGTCACAATTCCCTGGACATTTCCTCCTCCCTCCCTCCCCATCTTACCCCTACTCAGTTCCAGCATCTTGCTGGTTTGTGACCTGTTGGTCTGTTGGCCTGTCTCCCTCATCTGGTTCCACCTCCATCATCTTCCCTCCTGGCTGTATCATATGCCTTTTCTTTTTTTTTTTTTTTAACCAAAAGGGACTTTCTGGACCCTAATCCTGGTACTGATCCACTTGAAAGGCCCTTAGAAGACTGCTCTTTTTCATTACAGTGCCTTAGGTTCTACTGTTCAGATCCTTCCATGAACTGATTTGTCTCACGTTTGGACAGTATCTCTTTTTGCCGTAGATTCTCCAAGACCCATTCTCAGAGTGGTTGAACAGGAAACTCCTTAACTGAGGAGAGCTATCAGATGTATGATCTTATCTCTGGATATCCCCTTCTAGTGTTCAGAGAATCCTTACAAAATACCCACCCCTGTCTTCAGTAACAGCATCTGTTTCTAAAACCCCTTTTCACCATGGCCATGAACTTTTTGATGAGTTTCCTTGGGCTACAAGCCCTCTGATAAAACAGTTCTAATCCCCACTCGTGGGAGAGCCTCGCAGTTGCAAACTGGCTCTCACTGAGTTAAGTCTGAATTTTAGAATGCACTAACCTCAGATCACAGAATTTGTACAGAGACATTTGAGCTTATAGTTCTTCATTTAATAGATATTAATTTCAGCCTCCATAGTAAGATTAGAGTGTGCATTATTCTCAAGACCAAAGCATCAATGTGGGAAGATTGTTCAAAACCAAGAATACCTTTGATGACTCAATTCAAATAATATGCCTGCTAAATCATGCACATTCTTTCTTAGCCTGGGGTAGTTGGCATAGTTTGACTAAACTAGTTTCACAAAGACCAATAACTTGCTTTCTTTTTATCTTAAGGGATGAGATAAAAAAATCCTGTCTTCTCTGCTTTTTCTGGCCAAAACTCTTTTCCCAAGCCTCCGAGGCCTCCCTCATTCTGAGCCATGTGTTTCACATCTTGGGTTGCCCTTGCATGAGGAGAACTCAGCCCTCTTCCTACAGCTCCCTAAATCATTTGCATAGCCAACAAGCACACATCGAGGGCCCCTGATACTTCAGGTAGGGCTAGGATCCAGTGATGAACTAGATATTCACACTCCCTGTTCTCACAGAGCATAGACTTGGGGGAATTGAATATCATAACCTCCAAATACATTGGTCCAGTCTTGTTCAAGAAGTGCAGTTGGAATCAAGCTGACAACTCACGATGGTATTTGAGAGAAAAGATGGTGGTTGACCTAGGTGCCCTTAGAATGCAAAGCGCTGTACTAGTGTTTCCCTTCGTTCTAAAGATAAAGGAGACAGTGCTGGGGAAGGTTACAGTTGGTTCTCATACAGGCATGTAGAGAGCATCAGCCATGTGGGGTGGTGGGACTGCCTGTTCTCTATCTCTGGTCACCATAAAACACCTAAGTGTCACTGTGCATATCAGCTGTATGAAGTTAATTATGTCCTAATCCATGAAAGGGTGATTCATCTGTTAGTCATAAAGCAACAGGTCCTTTGTTTTGACTTTCTGCTCACAATGTTGATCACGAAGAAATAATTTTGTGATTTTAACAAATTAATTTCTCAATGCCATGAGAGGCTTGTTTATCTACCAATTATAGTGAGGAACAGGCCAAAACAATAAAACAAGAAGTGAGCAGAAAGTAAAGCAATTAAACACCTGATAAGGCCATAAAGGAGGTAAACAGGAGATGCGTTATGAAAGAAATGTAGTCAGCCTCCATTTCTCTGGGTTTCACATCTGTGGATTCGACCAACCTCAGATCGAAAATATTTGGAAAACAAAAAGGATGGGTGTGGCTACACAGAACCATACAGACTTATTTTTCTTGTCATTATTCCCTAAACAGTAGAGTATAACAAGTATTTACATAGCATTTACATTGAATTAGGAATTATAAGTAACCTAGATTTGACTTAAAGTATACAGGAGGATGTATGCAGGTTATATGCAAATACTATGTCATTTTGTATAAAGGACCTGAGCATCTGAGAATTTGGGTATCCACGGGGGTCCTGGAACCAATTGTCCATGGATACCGAGGGAGGACTGTAATAAAATGGGTCACGGTCCTATTTAGATTTAGCTTAGTCAGAGAAGGCCACCCTGAGGAAGTGACATTGAATGTGTTTCTTAAAGGATGAAAGGAATCAGCTGTACAAGGGGTGGGGGAGCGTCATTTCGACACTAGAAGCAGCACGTACAATGCCTCTGGGACAGGAGGGACGTGTGTAGCTTCAGGAAGGGAACAGAGGCCAGAGAGGCTGGGGAGTGGCGCCCACCTCTGCAGCGGCTCCTAGATGGCCCAACCTTATGTGTCACAGGAGACACTTTGAGTTTCTTTTCAGTGGTGTGGGCAGTCACTCACTGGGGACTCATATGACGTGGTCTCTGTTTTAAGACAACCACTCCTGCTCCTCTGTGGAGGAATGATGGGGAAAGAGCGGGAAAGGAGAGAAGAGTTAGGGGTCATTGCAGAGGATGGACAGGAAGATGGTGGAAGAACTAGACAGATTGAAAATTTATTTGGGAGGTAGAATTGACACAGTTTGCTGATGTTAGCCTTTGCTGTGTAACAAATTGCCCCCAAAATTTCATGACATAAGATAACACATATTTATTACCTTACAGTTTCTGCGAGTCAAGAATCTGAACACAGCTTGGCTGGGTCCTGTGTGCCAGGGCCTCTCAAGAGGCTAAAATCAAGATGTCAGGGTCACATCTTATCTCAGTGTTCACCTGGGGGAGGATCCACTTCTGAGTTCACTCGGTGGTTTGTGGTGGACTCAGTTCCTCCCCGCATGTTGGTCCGAGGCCGCCCTCAGTCCTTGCCAGGTAGCCCTCTCCAGCAGAGCAAGCATGAGAACACAGAGAAGACCAACGAAATGGAAGCCAATGTCTTGCGTAGCCTCATCTTAGAAGTGACATCTCATCATTTCTACTGTGTTCTGTTCATCAGAAGCAAGTGCTAGGCCCAGTCCACATTCCAGAAGAAGGGATTATACGAGGGTGTGAGCCAAGAGGTGGGGGTCGAGAGGGGCCGTGTCAGAGGATGCCACCTGGGCTGCATATTGGAGGGCGAGAAGGGAGGAGTAAAGGAAGAACCTCAGAGCAACTGGGCAATCGGTGGCCTGAGTACTGAAATACAAAAGAATGGGAGAGAGAAATGTGTGCAGGGGAACTTCCCATGGGATGTCCAAGTCAATATTTTTAGTGACAGACATCTGTTCACATGGAGTAGGAGGGCTTTCCCAGCTCTTTCCTGGTTGACATGCCATCAGGCAGTTGGATGTATCACTAAGTAGGAATAAAAGGAAGACACCTTGTCAAAACCCAGCACTCTCGCTCTCAGGGCTTTTCCTATGTAAAGAAGGACAGTGAGGTAGACATTTGTTTCTTAGAGATTGACTTTCTCTCTTTATCTTTTTAGGAAACCTTCCCTCCCGGAAAATCCCATTTTAAGTAGCAAAAACTTGGCCTGGTTGTTCTTTTGCATCAGGTTGGGCCCTTGCCAGGGCTCTTACAATCGTGGGTGCTGCCGCTCAGGGTTAGGAGCACAGGCTTCCAAGCCAGATATCCTAGTTTCAAATCCCTGATCTGTCACTGACTGGTTGTGAGATTTGCGTAAATTACTTAACAGCTATGTGCCTCAGTTTCTTCATCTATAAATTAGGCTAACAGCTCCTGCCTCATAAGAGTTGTTATTCTGTTTAAATGAGTTAATTCACACAGGGCACTTGGGACAGTGCTTGGTGCAGAATAATCACTCAGGAATGTTAGTTATTATGTTATTATATTTATGTGCTCACTTAACAAATATTTATTGAGCCACTACTCTAACATAGTACTAGGGACTGTGCGTGTGTGCGTGTGTGTGTGTGTGTGTGTGAATTCCTGCTGTCTTGGAACTTACACTAGTAATGAAGGGGAAACAGAAAATAAACAAACAAGTAAAATAATGTTGAATGTTGCAAAATAGTAAATTAGAGGCCAGTTTATCTGTGCAGTATGCCAGTGTCTTAAAATGTAGGTTTTATTATGATCCAGGTATGGTGAGGCCAACAGATCAGGAGATGCTGCCATCGAAAGGACGGTTTGTTCCTCCCAGCTCCCAAGAGGAAGGGGCATTCCATGCCATGCAGGGCCACATGGGGAGCCCCATGGCAGAGGGAGCTGGAGGAAAATGTGGGCAAGAACCTTTATTGTGGTTTCCGTGGGAAGGAACGAGTGCGGCAGGGTAAACAGGTTTGGGACTGGCTAGTTTGGATAATTTCATGGGCTCTGGTACGTAGGGGCTTTCCTGGGTTGTTTGGTACCTGGCCCTGGAGTGATCGGGGCAGGGGAATAGTGGCCCTGAGGGTGAGGTCCCGATAGAGGAGGTGGGGTGGTAGGTGGGCTCCACATTGGTTGGCATGAATATGAAAGATGCTGACAGGGCAGCCGTTTAATCTCTAGGAACTGGCTGGCCCTGGGAGGGGCAGTCTCCCATGCTCAGTAAGGCCCCAGATAGCAAAGCATTACAAAGGCATCCTTAATGCAGCCAGCTTTTGGAGTCTTGGATCCATTATCGGGGTTATTTCAGAAGTTCTCATACCCACAGACCCCCCTCCAAATTAAAAATATTTGTTAAAGATATTCACAAACGTTAATCCTCATTTTCTGTGTTGCTCTGCGTTACAGTGAGAAGGTATGCCAAGCTGCCTGTCCTGCAGCTGTGGCACCTTGCTTGGCCTGTCTTGCGCTCCAGTTTGATACTTCACTGTTGTGCATGCCCTGCTTCCTGTACCATGATGTGGGGTCATTGATGACTTTTGGTTTCAAAGAACGTGTGGGTTTGCATTTTTCGCTCTCATTTCCTTATTGATTTGGGGTGATTTCTAAGAGGATGAGAGGGAAACCACAATCTTTACCCCACCATTTAAACAAGGGAAGCCTCCCTAATTGCTTGTTTCTTTTGGCATTTAGATTCAATTAAACATTTGGCAAATTCTCGGGAGAGACAAGGAGAAACCTCTTTCTGAACAATTTCACTCATAAAAAACCAGCTGCTTTTTATTATTACCAGAAAGCAACATATGGATACCAAAATCTACTTTTTGACTGTAGTAAGTTTTATTTGTTAAATGAATTCTGCATTGGAGGAACTCAGATTCTGGAAGGGGGCAGGATAAAAGGCTGGTTTGAAACACACTGTCTGCCTCCAGAAGGCTCACAGGGGAGTTATAGCTACAATGTTATATTGTGATATATTCCCATTAGAGGGAGAAAATATTTCCAGCTGGAAGGATTTGAAAAGAAAGGATTCAGAAGGAGGTATAGATTTGAGTTAAATCTTTACAAATAGGTGCAATGTCTGAAGTGAAAGAAGATAATCCCAACCAGGCAAGGGTGGGAGGAGAGGCCCAGAGTGTGCAGGGGGCGGAGGCTGCTTATTTTTCAGCTTATGGTGGTCGGGGTGAGCATGGGGAAGAAAACTAAATCAGGTTGGGAAGGTAAGATGAGTGTGAATTTAGAAGGCTACACATGCCAGACTAAGAAGTTTGAATTTAATTTGGTAAGCAAAATATACAATTATTTTTTGCATCAGGAGATATGCAGAGAATAAAACATTTGAAAGAGAATTTGAAGAATGATAGGAAGAGGTATGAATGATAGATATCATTCATATCTATAAGCCACCCAATCAGGAGGTGATGATGCTAGTCAAGGTGTATAGTAAACTGATCTTGAAGTTGACCTGGGGCAAGAAGGGGTGGCTGTGAGGGAGGAGGAGGGGGGCCGGTGCTCAGCATGTCCTGCAGTGGTGTTGCCTCTTGGGGCTCGCATGTGGAGAGGTCCTTCCACAGTCTTACACAGGAGTAAGGGCTCTCTGAATTCATACTCACCTCATGCATTTTCCACCCACTTAAGTTCACTTGGCCAAACTGTAGCATTATTACATTTCTCACGAACACCCTCAATTTTGTTTTCAGAGAAAGTTCCCAAACAGAATCAACAGCTGGGCAAGAATTTGTTGCCTGTGGCAGAAGGCTGGAACACTTTGAGCTATTTTCTGGCATTGTTCAGTTAGATATATCAAAATAATACACATGAAACTATACACATGAAAAAACAAAAAATAAAATGTTAGTCAACAAACTTTTATTAAAGAAGACCTTCTGTGTGCCAGGAGCCATTCTAGATCCTGAGACACATAGCTGAGCCGAAGACAATCCTTACCCTTTGAGGGGCTCAGTGTTCTAGGAGGGTGGAAAACACACCACTCGGATACAGAATGGCGATACAGAGACAGATGTGCACAGAGGTTTGGGCATCACAAGAAGCCTTTCGGTAACCAACCACACAGTGAGTTGGATTATTAAAAACTGCTGTAATTATCAACTTTTCAAATTATTCTATTTTAGTCTAACTAGATTGAGGAAAGGAAAGTCAGATTGCTTTAGTAATAAGAAAAACAGGAGAATTTTCAAACCTTCTAATCATCTAATACAGTTTTCCATGTCAACAGAATTTATTTTATAGACCTGCTGGTTTAGAAGCATTTTACTTTCCCTTGTGCTAGTCACATGGTTATACTTTCATTTTAAATGTATTTGGATGCTTTTTCTTAAGCACTCTCCCCTGGGTCATCTCACTTGGTTTGAACAAGAGCAGTACTTTGCACGTGACTGCCAGTGCAGGTCCAAAGGTACCTGCTGAGCAGAGTCCAGCCAAGCCGTATTAAGTCGTGAGCACCTGTGCAATGAGACTGAATCTATCACGGGGCATTCAATCCCAGCTCCGTCACCAGCCTGCTGTGTGGCAGTACACAAGTCACTGAGACTCTCTGTGTCCTAACTTCCTCATTGATAAAAGAGGGATAATGATGGTACCTGCTCTATGGGGCTATTAAGAGTTAAGAGACAATAAATGCTAACACTTAGAACAGTGCCTAGCACACGAGCGCTCAGTAAATGTTAGCTATTAATAACAGAGGAAAAAACCCAATGGCAATAAATCACTTTGGGACAAAGCTTTTAATATTCTTACAGACGATCCCAACCCAACTCTTAGCTCAGTGGGTCAGGTTATCTGCAAGGACAGCAGTCTGCTTAATGGATGCCCCACAGGGTGACAGTAATTCTCCCTTCTCTCTTACACCGGTTCAAGGGTTGGCACTTTTCCGTCATCACACCTGCACTGGCACAGAAAGAAATCTTTCTGCCTCAACCTGATCACACTGATTAACTTCAATGCAGAGGAGAAAACACTCTTGATAACACATTTTAACCTTAGGTTCTCACCTAGAGTTTTGCATGATTTTTCATGTCTGTAATTAATGAACGCATCTAGCAGATTGAATACCAAAAAAAAAAAGACACTTTTGAGTGATACCAAAGCAGAGCTAGGTGGCTGAGCTGGGCTCCTACCACCGAGCACGTCATTCAGAGGTTCTTGCCTCTGAGGGTGGTCAGGCGAGGGACAGCGCAGGAGCAGTCTGCTTCGTTTCCCTTTGCGGGGAGCTGCCCTGTGCGATACGCCGCATATCCATTTCCGTTGTGTCTGAATCTGTTGGAGGCAATTATTAATTTACTTCAAGTTTGAATGTCTATAAGGAGAAAATTTAAAACTAGGGATTAGAAGATTTCTGACTAACAGTAAGGTATTTGTCATGTACCTATCCCTCCATCTGCCTCAATCTGTCAAATATATTTCATCATTAAAGTAATTACTGGGAGACCACTGAGTCCATTTTATAGCTCAGATGAGCATTTTCTATTTTCTTCAATAAACATCTTATGATTTAGGCCGGGCGTGGTGGCTCACGCCTGTAATCCTAGCTCTCTGGGAGGCCGAGGCGGGTGGATTGCTCAAGGTCAGGAGTTCGAGACCAGCCTGAGCAAGAGTGAGACCCCGTCTCTACTAAAAATAGAAAGAAATTATATGGACAACTAAAAATATATATAGAAAAAAAAATTAGCCGCGCATGGTGGTGCATGCCTGTAGTCCTAGCTACTTGGGAGGCTGAGGCAGGAGGATCGCTTAAGCCCAGGAGTTTGAGGTTGCTGTGAGCTAGGCTGACGCCACGGCACTCACTCTAGCCCGGGCAACAGAGCGAGACTCTGTCTCAAAAAAAAAAAAAAAACCTTATGATTTAATTAAACCAGTAGTTTTCTATAACAAGGATAGCTTACAATTAAAGTGGCTGCATTTTATTTAATAATAAACCTTTCTAGGTTTCATAAACCTAGGATGATATAATTAGACAACAGATTTTGCATACTTTAATCTTAAAATACTTCTGCCTCAACTGGCTCTTTGTTCACAGTTCTCTGATCACTGGACTATTAATAATTGATCATCTTTCCCTTTAATTTTTCACTGAAAAAATCAAATTTTAACCCAGAATTTTTTGCTTTCCCAAGGTTTCTTATTATATAATTGCCAGGTACATTTCCTTAAGAAGTTCAACCTAAGAAAAAATAAAAAATTGTGGTTTTTTGGCTCATACACTAATTCCTATAGGGTCATTCACTAAGGCAACAGAATATCTTGCTCTCTTTTTCTGGAAGCTGCTGTTCTTACAATAGAGCAATTTAGGAGCAGGAATTGTGCCTAAAACATCAAAGTGCTGGCAAGGAAAGTTCGCACAGTCAGTTCTGGAAGCCCTTTCCCATTCTCTGCCAGCTTTGGTGCATCATCAGTTATTTGGATGGCAACGGAAGGGGATAATATTGATTTTTTTTTTTTTTTTTTTTTAGCAAAGTGTATCAGGATCTGGGATTTCAGCCCCAGTGGCTGGTCTTTCCTGTATTTGGGATGTTGCATGTTGGGCGTTTGTTTTGTAGACTTCTTCGACCTCAAGACATAAACCGACAGCTTTGTCTGATCAAAAATTTTACTTTACCTTGCATGTTTTCAAAATTTCTATAGGTTTAGTGGACATGAAAATCTGGGAAACTTTCAAACTCTTTTCAGGGCTCATTTGTAGAGGTTCTCAAATACCCCATCAGCAGATGGGAGCCAAAGATGGCAAAAGGACACAGGGTCAGTCCTTTTTAAAATGAACCAACAACTCAATCTCTCATTCTTCCACCTTTGTTAAAATTCCTGCATCAGGCTCCATAGAAAATCATGATTCCTGATATATAATTTGTTTCCATGAGGCACATCAGCATTGCTGGTAACTGTAGACCCAGCTATCAAGTGAATAACTATGGTACTAAATATTCAGGGTATGTAGAAGCCAATCTTTTTAAAAAATCTAACACTGTTTATTAGAAATATAGCATAATTCACAAATGTAATTTAAAATTTTCTAGTAACCACATTTAAAAAACATTTTAAATTAATTAATAAATAATTAATTTGGTGGCTTAAACCTGATGGATATTTATTTCTTCTTAATGTAATATAGTCCAGAAACTGGCATCCAGGGTTTGTAACTCAGTCATCAGAGACTTAGGCTTCTTCTACCTTTCTGCTCCATAATTTTTTTGGATAGCTTCTATCCTTAGAGTCACTTCTTGGCCCAAAATGGCTGCAAGAACTCTAGACATTACATCCAAGTTCTAGGTAGTACAGGGCTCCTCACCAGCCAACTCAGCTGCCTTTAAGTAGCCTCCTGGAAAGTCCCACATAACACTTATGCTTTGGTGTAGCGGGACATACTCAGCTTCAAAGGAGGAACTCAGGAACAGCCAAATGGAAGAAATGCATAGGGCAGGGGTGGGGAACATTTTCATGCTGGAAGGTCACCGTATGCAAATTTAGCTGTAATCAAATAAGGCCACATTCAAGAAATTTCAATTAGGTATACTTAAAAATGTACATTGTTTTGTAAAAAATCTAACTACTATGTACTTAATAATTTCAAAAAATGAAAACCATTCATTAATTTTAAAGTTAACTAAGCTTTTAATGACTTTGTTATATATGCTTTTTGTTGAAAAGCATTTGCATATTTGTTTGCAGCATGGAGGTCTGCAGTCTCTGTTGATCCCCTAGATGGGTATCAGTCATTTGGGACCTTAAGGGCATCTTGATTTGGGTCAGTTAGGAAAATGTAGATTCTCAGCAATAAGTGGTTGAAAAGTAAGAAAGCATTTTTTGGGCATGTTGCCAAAGGTGTGGCTATTCATTCTACTGCATTTTTTCCATAATTCAATTGGATCTTTCTTAGCATCAAACAATGAGTTTAAAATGCCATCTACTGAGAGAGCTCAATCAATTCCATCTGTAGTTCTTTAGGTGCCTTGGTGATATCAACCTGGTGAGGCTGAAATGCTAATTTGAGTGTGATGTAATGATTCTTAAAGTCAGTGAACCTTTCATTGTATTCTCCAATTAATAGTTCTATAACAGCTGTGTATTCTTCAAATGATTTTCCTATATCATCCTGCTCATCAATGATCTTTGCTAACTGAGGGAAATGTTCATCCAAAATTTCCTTTTGAAGAAGTGTTTTGAAAAAAGAGCATTTTTCAAAATGCATGGATTTTTTTGGTCACATATCATATATAGACTTAGTTTTATCTTTCAAAGAAATATTTGTTTGATTTGACATGATATCACACAGAAATGCTACATTCCTATAGAAATTTTCTTTCAATAACTCACATTGCTGATTCTGTTCTTCATAAAATTTAACTATTGCTCTTGCAGAGATAAAATTTTGGCTAACACCTGTCCATGAAATACCCAATGCATTTTAGAATAAAACAGCAAATCCACACTGAATACCTCATGTTATGAAACTGATAATGCCGTGTTGCATTTGCATGAATATGGTTAACAATACTTATAACTTGTTGCAAAGTGTCACTTAAAATAGTAGCTTTAGCTCAGAGATCTTGCTAATGCAAGATACAATGAAAAGAAATGAGAGCATCTGGATCTGTTAATACTTTTTTTTTGTCTGTGAAATAAACCCTTCATGTTTTCCTGTCACAGAAGGTGTACCGTCTGTACATACACTCACTAAATTTACCAAATTCAGTCCAACTTCACAACATTCATCTTGAAAGTTGTTGAAGATACCTGTTCCCCGTATTCTGTTCACAAGGGTGCCCAAAGCGAGTAACTCTTCATAGCAAAGAAAATCTTCTATTATTACCTAAATCAAGTATAAAACCTGTGCTGAGTCAGTAGTATCCATTGATTCATCCAAAGTGATTGAATAATATATATTTTCCTTTTGAAGTATTGCATGAAGTTGTTCTGTTAAGTTGAAGGCTAATTCATGCTGCTGATCAGTTATGGTTCTGCTTGAAAGAGGTAGTTATTTGTACTTTGAAACATTATTGGGGTCTAAGCATCCTACAACTTCGACAATGCATTCTTTCACAATTTCTACATCACCATGTGGCTTTCCTTTTTTCGCAAGTATATAAGCTACTTTATAAGTTGCTCAGGGCTTTTGGTGCGCCCATTACCAGAATAGTGTTCATTGTATCCATGAACACCATTCCCCCTCCTACACTCCCCCTTTCTTGGTTTCTCATGTCCTAAATTATATCGCTTTATGCCCATGTGTACCCACTGTTTAGCTTCCACTTATTAATGAGAACATATGTTGTTTGGTTTTCCATTCCTAAGATACTTCACTTAGGATAATGGTCTCCAGTTCCATCTAAGTTGCTGAAAATGACATTATTTCATTCCATTTTATGGCTGAGTAGTACCCCATGGTATATATATACCACATTTTCTTTGTGCACTCATGAACTGATGGGCCCTTAGATTGATTCCACATCTTTGTAATTGTGAATTTTGCTGCGATAAACTTTTGCATGCAGGTGTCTTTTTGATAGAATGACTTCATTTTCTTTGGGTGGATACCCAACAGTAGGATTACTTGATTGAATAGTGGGTCTCCATTTAATCCTTTGAAGAATCTCCATACTGTTTTCCATAAAAGTTGTACTAATTTGCAGTCTAATCAACAGTGTATAAGCATTTCTTTCTCCCTGCATCCCTACCAGCATCTATTGTTTTTTGACTCTTCAGTAAAGGCCATTCTGATAGGGGTAAGGTGGTATCTCATTGTAGTTTAAATTTGTATTTCCCTGATGATTAGTGATCTTGAGCATTTTTCATATGTATGTCAGTCATTTGTCTATCTTCTTTTGAAAAACTTCTGTTCATATCTTTTGCCCACTTTTTTGATGGGATGGTTTGTTTTTATCTTGATCATTTGTTTGAGTTCTTTGTAGATTCTGGATATTAGACCCTTGTCAGATGTATAGTTTGCAAATATTTTCTCCCATTCTGTAGGTTGTGTATTCATTCTATTGATTATTTCCTTTCCTGTGCAGAAGCTTTTTAATTTAATTAAGCCCCATTTATTTATTTATTTATTTATTTTTGTTGCTGTATTGGCCTTTGGGGTCTTAGCCATAAATTCTTTGCCTAGGCTGATGTCTAGGAAAGTTTTTTCTATGTTTTCTTCTAGCATTTTCATGGTTTTATGTTTTACATTTAAGTCTTTCATCCATATTGAATTAATTTTTGTATGTGGTCCTGTTCCATTCTTCTGCATGTGGCCATCTAATTTTCTCAGCACCATTTATTGAATAGAGCTTCCTTTCCCCAGTATATATTGTTGTCTGCTTTGTTGAAGATCAATTGGTTGTAGGTAGATGATTTTATTTCTGGGTTCTCTATTCTGTTCCACTGGTCTATGTCTCTACTTTTTACCAGTACTATGCTGTTTTGATTACCATAGGCTTGTAGTATAATTTGAAGTAAGGTAATGTGAGGCCTCCAGGTTTGTTCTTTTTGCTTAATATTGCTTTGGCTATTTATGCTCTTTTTTGGTTCCAAATGAAGCTTAGGATTATTTTTTCTATATCTGTGAAAAATGACATTGCCATTTTGATGGGGATTGCACTGAATCTGTAAATCACTTTGGGCAGTATGGATCTTTTAACAAGGCTGATTCTACCAGTCTATGAGCAAGAAATGTTTTTCCATTTGTTTGTGTCAGCTGTGATTTCTTTCATCAGTGTTTTGTAGTTCTCTTTGTAGAGCTCTTTCACCTCTTTGATTAATACATTGACTACCACACACAAAAAAATCAGAAACTTTTCCTTGGGGCCACAGTGTTTTATTACAAAAATAGAATAAAAACTTGGAGTGTAATTTAAAGGTCAACATAAATAGAAAAATGAAATTTATTGGCTTCTATTCATTTAATCCATGTTTTTAGAATTAAACTGTCAATATTAATTGTAACAATAAGAACATCAACAAGTAAGATTTTACATATGCTTCATATGACATGAAACTAGAATGAGTTAAATACAACTCTCATGGCAGTTAGTGTGTTAAGTATATTCCTAGGTATTTTATTTATTTATTTATTTTGTAGCTATTGTGAATGCTATTGCTTCCTTTATTTGACTCTCAGCTTGACTATTATTTGTATATAGAAATGCTACTGATTTGTGTACATTGTAACATTTGTATGGCATTCATGATGTTTAAGTCTAGGTGTCATCTTGGCTGGATTAAGGGATACCCACATAGCTACTAAAGCATTATTTCTGAGTATGTCTGTGATGGTATTTCTGGAAGAGACTGCATTTGTATCAGTGGCCTGAGTGAGGAAGATCTACTCTCACCCAGTGTGGGCAGACACCATCCAATCAGTTGAGGGTTCAACAGAACAAAAAGACACCGAAAAGGCAAATTCTCTCTCTCTCTCTTCTGGGGCTGGGACATTCTCCTGCCCTTGGACATCAGAACTCCAGGTTTTCTGGCCTTTGGACTTGGTCTGAGCCATGCTACCAACTTCCCTGGTTCTCCAGCTTGCAGACAGCATGTTATGGGACTTCTCAGCCTCCTTGTGATTAACATGAGCCAGTTCCCACAGTAAATCCCCTCTCATCCATCCATCCATCCTACTGGTTCTGCCTCTCTGGAAGACCCTGACTAGTACAGCAGTTTACTATATGCATGTTCTTAATCACTGTCATACTGAGGACCATTTCAGCCATCTCCAAAGTTTTATTACAATAAACAATCTTTAATGATCATCCTTGGTTATGGATGTTTTTCTCACCTTTTTGTGATTAACATTTTGAAGTAAATTTCTAGAAATATGATGAATCAGCAGGCGTAAGAGAATGACAGTTTACTAATATCCTCATAAAACTGTTTTTGTCAGTGCGCCAAAGCCTTTCCACATAGGCTGGGCATGATGGCTCATGCTTGTAATCCCAGCACTTTCAGAGACGGAGGCAGGAGGATTGCTCAAGGCCAGAAGTCCATGACCAGCCTGGGTAATGTAGTGAGATCCCTATCTCTACAAAACAAAAACCAAAAAACTTTTCTATATAAATGACATTCTATTTATATTTGGTTCATTATTGTTGATGCTAAACCTTTATTCACATATTTTGAACACTTGTATTTCCTTTCTGTGAATTTATTATTTATACATATTTCAATTTTTGTTTTTTTCCCCTACACTATTTCTACTGTTTCATTTTTTACATGTTAATCTTTGGTAAGTGTGAACATTATGATGTTGTAAGGAACAAGGTAGGGATCAAGTCTTGCCATTATTTCTTGAATAATTCATCTTTTCACCACATTTTTCATAAAGGGGAGAGTAAATTTTAATTTTTAAGAACCTGGATTTTGTGATTAGGTACACCAGGGTTTGAGTCCCAAGTTCAGCCCCTTCCAGGCTGTATGACTTAGGATAAATTACCTACCCTTTCTATCTTTCATTTTATTCTTGAAAAGTGGGGATAATATTAATAGCCACCTCATATAGTTGTGAGGTTAAAATAAGAAAATTTATATGGAGTGCTCATCAAAATGTCTACTATTAAATGATGAATAAGTGGTAGTTATTATTAACAGTCATTATTAACATTAATGTTTTATTATCATTATTTTTGTTATATGTTAAATTCTCAAGTATAGTTAGGTCTCTAATGTCGTGATTAAAATCATGGGCTCTGGAATCAGACTATCTGTATTCAAAAATCTATCTCCGGTGTGAACCTGGGCAAGGGCCATGGAAGTGTAGAACAGGAGAGATACAGGAGAGAAAGTATCCGAGCAGCAACCCCCCAGAAACCCTGGGAGACCCATCAGATTGCTGGGCTTGGGCAGGGGTCAAGACCTGGATAGCCGCACTTCTCAGAATGTCCCCACCTATGCTTCTACAGCCATCACAGCAGACAGAAAGCAGGTGCCGGAACACTTTCTCACCCAGCTACAATTCCTTTTCTTCTGGGTGTGGAATTTACTGATTTGCTTTCTGTTACTATAGTTTTGCATTTTCTAGAACTTATATACATGGACTCATCAGTATGGTCTCTTTTGGGTTTGGGTTCTTTTCATTTAGCATAATCCTTTGAGAACTATCCATGATGTTGTGTGTGTTGATAATTTCTTTATTTTTATTGCTACATAGTATTCTGCTATATAGAACTACCACAGTTTTTTTTTTTTTAACCCATTCACTGGCTGATAGGTGTTTGGTTTGTTTCCAGTTTTTGGCTATTATTTGTAAAACTGCTATGAATATTTGAGTACAAATCTTTGTCACTGGTTTCATGCAATTTGATTCTTATGTGATTTTTCCTTATGATTATACTGTTTAGGGATTAAACATCTTGGATCTGAGGTAAACATCTTTACATCCAATTTGAAAAATTTGGGCCATTATTTCTTCAAATATTTTTTCTGCCCTGCTTCCACTTGGGACTCAAATTACACAAACCCGGGACCCCTTGATATTGTCCCAAAGGACGCTAGTGCTCTGTTCATCATTTTTCTCTGTTCTTCATTTTGGAAAATTATCCATTGTATTTTTTGTTTAAGATATTGTATTTTTGGTCACTGGAAGTTCCATTTGAATATTTTCAAAATCTTCAATTTTTTTTTCTATATCATGCTCATGTTTTCCTCAACTTTCTTGAACATGTAGAACATAACTATCATAACTATTTTAACATCTTTTTCTGCTAGATCCTTCATTTTTGTCACAATTCATATGTTTCTATGGATTGAGTTTTCTCCTTGCTATGCATCACACTTTCCTGCTTCTTGCTTTGCTGGTTGTTTTTGATTGAACAGTACACATTGTGAATTGGATGTTGTTTGCTAGATTTGTTGTAATTTTTCAAATAACTTTGAGTGTTGTTATGACATGCTGCTAAGTGACTTGTAATTAGCCTGATCCTTTCAAGAATTATTTATAAGCTTTGTTGGGGTGAGAATAGATGAACACCCTTACTAGGACTCTGTTGGACTCCCCTAGCATGGGAATGTGAATTATTCCCAGCCCTGTGCAAGCCCTGATATTTTTCTGCCTACTCCTTTTTAATGGTCTTTCCCTGGCTTTGGTAGTTTCTTCACATGCATGCACAGTTCAAACTCAGCCAAAGACTCAAGGAGACCTCTCTGTAGATCTCTGGAACCATTTGTGCAGATTTCTCCTCTCTGGTACTTTGTTCCACAAAGTAGCTGCCTTGGTCCTTCTGTACTATGTTCTCTGTCTCCTCAACCTAGCAAGAATTCTGGGCTCTATTTGGATTCCCCTCCCTATGCTGCCCCTGAAAACTGCTTGCAGACAGGAAGCTCATGCAATCACAGGGCTTATTTTGTTCCCTTCTCTCAGGGATCACAGTCCTGTGCTGCCTGCTGTGCGATGTTGGAAAATTATTATTTCAAATATTCTTATCTGGTCTGGTTTTCTAACTATTTAAGGCAAGAGGGTACATCTTTTCCATGACAAAGGGTAAAATCAATACCATTACCCTTCATTGTATTGAAAATTTTTTCTTGATGATCACTAGAAGCATAGCGGGTAAACTATATCCTAGACCTAATATTTTCTCACTCACAAAAAG
Source organism: Eulemur rufifrons (assembly GCF_041146395.1). NCBI lineage: Eukaryota > Metazoa > Chordata > Mammalia > Primates > Lemuridae > Eulemur > Eulemur rufifrons. The sequence goes on along the minus strand of NC_090988.1, from coordinate 5,772,357 downwards.
ACATTGGGCACATATTTTTATTACAGATTATTTCCATTTCTCACATTTTTTATTTTTTTATTTCACTATTTATGGGGGTACAAATGTTTAGGTTACATATATTGCCTTTGCCCCACCCACATCAGAGCTTCAAGTGTGTCCATTCCCTAGACGGTACACACTGCACTCATTAGGTGTGAATATACCCATCTCCTCCTCCCTCTTCCATCTGCCCCACACCTGATGAATGTTATTACTATATGTGCACTTAAGTGTTGATCAATTTGATGGTGAGTACATGTGGTGCTTGTTTTTCCATTCTTGTGATACTTCACTTAATAGAATGGGTTCCAGCTCTATCCAGGATAATACAAGAGTTGCTAGATCACCACTGTTTTTTGTGGCTCCTTGGTATACATATATGACATTTTATTAATCCACTCATGTATTGATGGGCATTTAGGTTGTTTCCACATCTTTGCAATTGTGAATTGTGCTGCTATAAACATTCCAGTGCAGATGTCTTTTTTATAGAATGTCTTTTGTTCTTTTGGGTAGATGCCCAGTAATCGAATTGCCAGATCAAATGGTATTTCTACTTGTAGCTCTTTGAGGTATCTCCACGTTACTTTCCACAGAAGTGGTACTAGTTTGCAGTCCCACCAACAGTGTATGAGTGTTCCTATCTCTCCACATCCACGCCAACATTTATTGTTTTGGGACTTTTTGATAAAGGCCATTCTCACTGGAGATAAGTGATATCTCATTGTGGTTTTGATTTGCATTTGCTTGATGATTAGAGATGTTGAGCATTTTTTCATACGTTTGTTGGCAATTAGTCTATCTTCTTTTGAAAAGTTTCTGTTCATGTCCTTTGCCCTAACCCTAACCCAACCCTAACCTTAACCCTAACCCTAACCTGTAGAAGCTTTTTAATTTGATCAGTTCCCATTTATTTATTTTTGTTGTTGCTGTGATAGCCTTTGGGTCTTCTTCATAAATTCTTTGCCTAGGCCAATGTCTATAAGAGTTTTTCCAACATTTTCTTCTAGAATTCTTATAGTTTCATGCCTTGGGTTCAAGTCTATTGTCCACTGTGAGTTGATTTTTGTGAGAGGTGAAAGGTGAGGACCCTGTTTCAGTCTTCTACATGTGGCTATACAATTTTCTCAGCACCATTTATCTGAATAAGGATCCTTTTCCCCAGTGTATGTTTTTGTCTGCTTTGTCAAAGATTAGATGGCTATATGAAGTTGGTTGTACATCTGGGTTCTCAGTTCTGTTCCATTGGTCTATGTCTCTGTTCTTGTGCCAGTACCATGCTGTTTTAGTTACTATAACCTTGTAGTATAGCTTGAAATCTGGTAAATTGATGTCTCCCAATTTGTTCTTTTTGGTTAAGATTGCTTTTGCTAAACAGGGTCTTCTCTGGTTCCATACAAAGCGTAGAATTATTTTTTCTAGACCTGTGAAAAATGATGTGGTATTTTAATAGGGATTGCATTGAATCTGTAGATCACTTTGGGTAGTATAGACATTTTAACAATGTTGATTCTTCTGACCCGTGAGCATAGTATGGTTTTCCACCTGTTTGCATCCTCTGCTATTTACTTCCTCAGTGTTTCATAGTTCTCCCTGTAGAGAGAGGTCTTTTACCTCCTTAGTTAAATATATTCCTAGGTATTTTATTTTCTTTGTTGCTATTATGAAGGGTATTGAGTCTTTGATTTGGTTCTCAGTTTGACTGTTGTTGGTGTATGGGAATGCTACTGATTTCTGTACGTTGATTTTGTAACCTGAGACTTTGCTGAATTTGTTTGTCAATTCCAGTAGTCTCAGGGCAGAATCTTTGGGGTTTTCTAGATATAAGATCAAATCATCAGCAAAGAGCGATAGTTTGACCTCTTCTGCCCCCATTTGGATGCCCTTGATTTCCTGTTCTTGCCTGATTGTTCTGGCTTTCCAGCATTATGTTGAGTAGAAGCAGTGATAGAGGGCAACCTTGTCTGGTTCCAGTTCTTTGTGGGAATGATTTCAGTTTTTCCCCATTCAGTATGATGTTGGCTGTGGGTTTGTTATTCATGGCTTGTATTATTTTTAGGTAAGTCCTGTCTATACCTATTTTGTTAAGAGTTCTCATTATAAAAGGGTGCTGAATTTTGTCAAATGCTTTTTCTGCGCTTATTGAAAGGATCATATGGTCTTTGTTTTTGCTTTCATTTATGTGGTGAATTACATTTATAGATTTGCATATGTTGAACCATCCCTGCATCTCTGGGATGAAGGAAATTCTCAAGAAAATCCTAGCAAACCGAATTCAGGTGTTCATCAAAAAAATAATCCACCATTTCTCACTTCTTAAGATCACGTAACATTTTATTCCTTCAGTCCAATAACTTTTCCTCCTCAGTACATTCAGAATATGCTAAAAATCTACTTTTTCCCTCCTGCAACCAAACATCCACATTTTTAGAGTTTTGAGACATCACTAGATGTTATAACTTTTTATAAAAGTTATAATTTTAACTATTTTTATTATCCTTACTCATATCTTAGTGCAACTACTTTTTAATTTCTATATACAGGACAGTTCTTCCAAAATTGAAAGTGTGGCAGATTGCGTGCACATTTCTTTTAGGTTTCAATTTGATTACTAATACTACAAATAAAATACTGTGTTGTTATTAGGAATATGAATACTACTTCCCCTTGCAGTGACACCAAGACAGTTGTCACTTGCTGTTGCTGCTTGCCACAACAGCAAGTGGCCTGCTTGTTGAAGCCTCTATCCTTGCAGACCTGAGACTCTCCTCCTCTCCCAGGGACACTGGGGTGGGCAGGGACCCAGTCACAGCATGCAGCTCCTAGGAGGAAGAGGAAAGAGTACATGAACTTGAGGAAAGAATAATAGAACTCACCAAATCTGAAAATGCAGAGTAAATAGACTAAATAAACAAAAAAGTAGATGCTCAGAAATCTATGGGAAAATAAAAGATCCAACATTTATATCATTGGAGTCACAGAAAGAGAAGAGAAAGAAAATGGCCTGAAAGGCTATTTAAAAAAATAATGGATATCCACTTCTAGGAGCATGCCCAAGAGAATTGCAAGAACGTGTTCCCACAAAAATTTGTACACAAATGTTCATAGCAGCATTATTTATAATAGGAAAAAAGTGGAAACAACTCAAATGTCTGAAGAATGGATAAACAGCATTCCATACAGTGGAATGTTACTCAGCCATAAAAAGGACTGAAATGCTGATACATGCTACAGTATGAATGAACCTTGAAAATATTGTGTTCAGTAAAAGAAGCCAGTCACAAAAGATCACATATTATATGATTCTGTTTTAATGAAATGTCCCAATTAGGCAAATCCACAGAACCAGAAAATAGATTCATGGTTACTAGAGGCTGGAGGGAGGGAGAAATGGGGATTGATCACTAATGGCTATGGGGATTCTTCTTGGAGTGATGAAAATTCCCTGGACCTAATGATGACGGTTGTACAACCTTGAGAATATACCAAAAGCCACTGAATTGTATGCTTTAAAATTGAAACTTTTTATGGTTGTGAATTATATCCCAGTTTTAAAAAATGGATTAAAAATCTCTAAATCTGACAAAATGCCCAAACCTTAAATCCAAGATGTTAAACCCAAACAGGATAAACTCAAAAAATACACAGTAAGACACATCATATTTAAATTGAAAACTAGAAATAAAGAAAAAATCTTGAAAGCTGCCAGGGAGAAATGATACATTACCTTTAGGGGAACCCCACTTGGCATTAAAGCCAATTATGAGACATGGAATATAACTCTATGAAGACCAGAAGGAAGAGGCACAGTATTTTTCAAGTGCTTAAGGAAAAGAACTGCCAACTGAAGATTGTACATCAGGTGAAAGTTTTATTCCTTTCAGGAATAAAACCAGGATAGTTATGTTACAGAAAATAAGGAAAAAGATCACTCAAACACTTGACAAAATACAACATCCATTCATAATAAAAACTGTCAGAAAATTAGGAATAGAATGAAACTATTTCAACTTGATAGAGATATGTACACAAAACCTATAGCTAACATCATACTTAACGGTGAAAAACTGAATGTTTTCCACCTGACACTGGGAACAAGGTAAGGATGTTAGCTCTTGCCACTCTTGCCACAGACATTTTAGCCATTGTAATAAGACACGCCAAAGAAATAAACAGCCATACAGATTGGAAAGGTAGAAATAAAACTGTTCATATTTGCAGATGACATGATTGTCTATGTAGAAAACACCAAGTAATCTACAATCTCTTAGGATTAATAGGTGAGTTTTCCAAGGTAACAAGGTACAAGTTCAACATGAGAAACACAGGCACATTTCGATATACTAACAGCAAACATGTCAAAACTAAAATATAGTACCATTTAAAATTGCTGAAAAGAAAATGAAATGCTAAAGTATAAACCTACCAAAACATGCATGGGATCTCCATGTTGAAAAATCACAAAATTCCAGTGAAAAAAGTGAAAGAAGACCGACCTAATTAAATGCAGAGACATACCTTGTTCATGGGTTGGAAGACTTAACACAGTTAGGATGCCAATTCTCCTCAGTTTGATCATAGGTCTAATGCAATTCCTGTCAAAATTCCAGCATAGCTTCTTACAGAAATAGAAAAGCTTATTCTAAATTCTGGATATCAGCCCTAGAATAGTTTAATCTTGACAAAAAAGAATAAAGTTATGTGACTGTAAAACCAAGCTGTAAAAAGTCATAATAGTCCATTGCTTACAACCTAAGAATGAGGAAAAGAGGGAAAAATCTACAAAATTTTCAGGGAGCTGAGATTTCAAAGAGGAAAGTATACCTGTAATGAATGAGATGAGAGGAAAAAACCCCACAGTAGTCTCTGAGAACTATTATATATTTCTGATTTCAACCTGATGTCATAGGCTTTGTTCTTTCAAATGGGAGAGGAGATGCAGAGACTTCAAAGGGAGATCGGAAGATTTCTCTCTCTGAAGTCTCTTCACAGGAACTTCAAATTTAGCACTTCTGGAATTGAGTTCCTCACTCTTCTCTATTGAAACCTCTAATCACTTCCTGTGCTTCTGATCTCAATAAATGACAACACCAAGTGACTTAAGCCTGGAATGTGGTGGTCATCCCAGACTCCTCTCTCTGTCACTCACCTCACGCAGTCAGTGATCAGGAGCTACCAATTTACACACGTCTTCCTGAATCCATCTCCTCCTCTTGCTCAGTGTCACCACCATGAGAACAACTCCAGCCTTCATCCCGGGCTCACCAGGTCTGTTGGGATGACTTGTCTGTTTCCCATCTGGCTGCCATCTTGCAGGCAAGTAACCTCCATCACGCTAAAGTCTGAGTTTCTGCTTGGAATCTTAATAATGCCCCCCATTGTTCTCTAGAAAGAGGCTGAGCTGCTTGGTACCCCCGGACCTGCCCCTTGCTGGTCTCCCGCTACTTTATGACCACAGAATTCCAAACCGTAGTTCCTGCGCCTGCTATGTGGATGCCTCCTGCTACTCCCACTGATGGGGGCAGCGTTCCCACTTCTCTTCGCTCTGACAATTCTCACTCCTTTACCAAGACGGTTTGGGAAAACTGTAATTCTTAGCCTGGACTTCCATCGCACCCTGTGGAATCTTTATTTTAGCATTTACATCGTATTTAATTGTGCGTGTTTAGTTTGAAGCCCTGTCTGGACCCACGCGGGCCCGCGATGAAGGTGCTGAACCAGCGCTACGTGGCGGCTGAGTTCGCCCGCTCCCTTCCTCCCACTCCTGCTCGCCTTTTGGTGCCAGCTGGCTGTCGACACACAGTTTAGGAAACCCAAGGTCGCGGCGATAACCCAACGATCCTCCCGCTTTACTTCAAGGGCTGCAAAGCATCTGCGCCAAGACTGGCGGTCGGGGCACCCCGAGGTGGGTGCGGAGCTCTGCGGTCCCCTCCACCCAGACACGGACGGCGTCTCCTTGGCTCTGCCCGGGCTCCCGACCCCGGTTCCGGGCGCGGTGGCTGCCGGCAGCGGCTGGCAGGGTGACAGGCTCCCGGACCCAGAGCGCAGACCTGAGCCCAGCCCCGCCGTCGCGGAGTCCCGGCCGGAGCGCAGCCTCGGGGGCTGCGGAGAGGGGCGCGAGCAGCGCGGGACCTCGGCTCCCCCGCCTCGCCAAGATGGACTCCCCGCCCTTCCTCAGGTGACACCCGCCTTCAGGCGCGCGGCGGTCCTCACGCCCCTCCTAGGCTCCCCGTCACCGGGCGCGCCCCAGGCGTACCTGGGAGGACCCCAGACTTTCCCCTGGGTTCTATTGGTCAGCCAGTCATCAACAGGTATTTATTGCGACAGGTATTTATTGTCTCCAGGGCCTGGGGACATTACATGGATTGGGACACCCTCCTGGGCCCACAAATCTGCTGAGACTCTTCTCATCAACAAGCCTCTCCCCCAAGCTCTTTCTCCTGCGGATGCCTTCATTCCCCCACCCTGCTGAGGGTCTGGCCATTGAACCAGGTGCAAGAAATCAGGGCTGTGGATGCAGACAAGGCGCTCCAGATGGCCGCTGCGTCCTTCCGGAGCCTGGTGGTTGCGGTGCTCCCACCTGTCACTGGGCCTCCTCTCCTTCTTCTCCTTTCTGGGGACCCCTTCCCCTGGTGCTCAGCCCTGTCCTGCTCCTGTCTGTCCCCAGCCTCCAGTTCTCACTGACGAGGACTGCAGGACAGCCCTGGCGGTGGCCTTAGGCTGGTCTAGGAGAAGACCCACCTGTGACGTGGGCTCCTCTGTGGCTCTGGCCTCTGGAAGACATTCCTGACCCTTGTGGCCTGCTGAGGCCAGTGCCTTCTCTTTCTCACTGCCACCCCTTTCTCCTTTCAGCCAGTGTCTCTCCTGGAAGAGAATCGTCGGCCTCTTTTTCCTGCCGTATATTTTATCTGGTTTTGCTCCTCGGCTTAAACATAAAGAGGACGTTGTACCTGGAAGACCACATCAGCTCCAGTCCAGGTTTGCTTGAGTGGGAAAGGGAGGAGCTTTCTCTTTTTTCTCGGGGAAAATAATATTGCAAGTGTGCACAGAACATGTCCTGCTAACAAGAACTTCTTTTTCTGCTAAGGTTTCCAGCTGTCTCTCCTCTCTCTCTCTCTCTTCCTCTCCCTCCAGGTTTGATTGGTCTCATTTGACCCCTCTGGAGCTGAAGGACAGATCTGTGGGACTTCAAACTAAAAGCACAGGTGGGGGCAGGCCACACTTCACCCTGGAGGGGCACAAGTTCCTGATCTTTGGGGGCTCCATCCACTATTTCCGGGTGCCCAGGGAGTACTGGGGGGACCGCTTGCTGAAGCTGAAGGCCTGTGGCTTCAACACTGTCACCACGTGAGTGCTGGTTCCTCACCCTCATGACCTTGGTACCCTACAGGGGCTCCTATCATCGGCATCCTGGCTCAGAACCTGAGCTCTGGTGTGGGGGCCCAGAGTGAGGACTTACCTTCTAAATAGTTGTTTCTAGCACATGCCTTTTATGCTTAAGTGTCCAGCCATCACTTATGCCTCATACTTAGTTTGCTCTGTCATCAAAGCCTTGGATAGCGGTTAGTGGGAGAAATATAAAGGGAGTAGCCGATTTCCTCTGGAGTCTCTCTGTCCAATGGGGAGTACTGGAGGCCCTTAAGGGCACTCAGTTCAATGGCATAAACCCAAGGCGTACTTACTGCTAAATGCATACTTACGGAGGCACGCATGTTTTAAAACAATTCTTATTTATGTAATACGGAGGTGAACATGGAGAGGGATAATAGCAGTATCAAAAGATGAACTTGTAATGAAATACCAGTATCACTAAAATGAAGTTTAATGGCATAAAGAAAGTGAACACTGTGGGTTAATGAGTAAGACCATAGGGATTTAGTGTCAGGTAGATCTGGCCTTCAGTCCTGGCTTTGCCTCTAACAGTCACATCAAGGCTCTGGGGTCCTCGTCCGTAAATGGGCAGAATGAGAATTGCCTCAAGCCGGGCACAGTGGCACGTGCCTGTAGTCCCAGCTACTCGAGAGGCTAAAGCAGGAGTATCCCTTGAGACTAGGAGTTTGAGATCAGCCTGGGCGACATAGCGAGACCCTGTCTCTTTAAAAAAAAAAAAATAGCCTGGTAAGGTTGTGTTGATTAGAGGAAATAAAACCTTTATCTTATTTATATGAAAAATGCCTGTCACAATACCTGGCACACATATGTACTCAATAATGGTGGCGAAAAGAAATACAAATCCAGTTTAGTCTATCAGAAGAATTGAAATAAAAATGCACATGAATTTAACATGATTATGTATACAAGGTGATGTGTATTTAGGATGTGCTTTCAAAGTGTAGGCACTTTCTAAGCCTTTTCACAAAGCCCTTAACCCTCACGGCGGTCCTGTGAGATGGATAGCGTAATGCGCACTGCGCGGGGGAGAAACTGGGCACAGGGGTAGCCGCCTGCTGGGGAGGACGTGGGATGCCTGACAGTAACGCAGTGCAGGCAGCGGCTGCAGAGCCCACACCCCGCACTGCGCACTGTGGCAATTCCCCTCCTCGTGTGACCTCCGCCAGGCGTGGCATGCAGAGATGGGCCCGGAGATGACATGTCACACATGGAAGGAAGGCTCCAGTCAAGTAAAAATCATGCCCTAAGCCAAAATCGTATTTGAATTAGGAACAGTGGAGTTCCCTTCCTAACAGACCTAAACCAGAAAAATCTTGAAATTTGAAAAACTGGGAGTCATATACACTTGAAAGTTATGTATCATATGGTATACTTGGGCCATTTTTCCTGATTTCTTAATCTTATCTATTTTTTAAAACTTTTCAAATAACTAAATTGTAGCTTTGTTAATCTCTATCTTTTGGTTTATATTCCAGAATTTCTGAGTTATGTGTAATTTCCTTCCTTCTACTTTATTTAATTTAGTACCTTCTCGTCCTCATCCTCTTCCTCTTCCCTCTTCTTCTTCTTGTTTCCTGAGTTGAATATTTAGCTTGTGCTCTTTCCAGTCTTCGGTGTTTTCTAATGTATTCATTCAGAGGTATGACTGTTCCCGTAAGTATTGCTTTGGTTACATATCCCACAGCTTTTGCTATATAGTGCTTTAAATGTCATTTAGTTTCACATATTTACTAAGTTTTGTTGTAGTTTCCTCTTCAACCCATAAGCTATTTGGGAATATGCTTTCTAATTTACTTATTTATTTATTTTAATTTTTGCTACTTTTAACTGTCATTTTCTGATTTAGTTTCATTTGTCTTGGGATCATGGACTACATGATACAGATTTTGGGAATTTGTTGAGATTTACTTTGTGGCATAATACATATCAGTATTTTACAAGTGTTCCATGCATTTTTAAAAAGAATATAAATGCTCCATCTGTTGGCTGCTGGGTTCTCTATGAATTTATTAGATCCAGGCTTTTTAATTGTGCTATTCAAATTCATAGCCTTGCAAGTTTTTTTGCTGCTTATTATCTTTGTTTCCTAGAGAAGTATTTTCAGTCCTCTCACTATGACTGTGAAATTGGTTTACCCCTTTCCTTTCTAACTCAGTCAGCTTCTCCTTGAAGCTATGCTGTTAAGAGCATAGGAGGTCATGGTTAGTATATCTTCTTGAAGGATCATTGCTTTTATTTTTTACTTGATGCCACTCCTATTACCTATTTGCAAGTTTTGCTTTAAAATCCATTTGCCTATTATTAGTATTGCTGGAATCATTTTGATTCATCTAATCTTTTCCCATCTTTTTTCCCAACTTTTTCCAGCCATTTTCCTTAAAGTTACTTGTAAGTAACATTTAGCAATTTTTTTTTTGTTCTATTCTCTCAGTGTATAGCAGTAAACTTTGCTGTGCATATTTAGTCTTCAGCAAAACGATTACTCATTCCTCCCCACAACAAAAGATCTTAAAATACAATGCATTCTGTTATAATGCAATGCATATATTGTCAAAAATCTCTGCACTGCACAAAATTGTGTAATAAAACCATGATGTTAGGGGTAGAACACTCAAAAATCTTGTCAGTGACACACAAAAAAGATAGTCACCTCATAAGAATAGCATCTAATAAAAATTTTACACATGTCCTTTTGACTTTCTGGACTCATACCCTGTGGGGGAGGCCCTTGCAGGGGCCCTCCTTGCTACATGCTAAAGGTAGTGCCCTCCTCTATTGTCACCATTGTCTATTCTTATTGTGATTAATTCATAGCAATAATTTATTGGGCAGATGTAGACTTTTTAAAATTCTTTTTCCTTTTCTTTACATTTTTAATGAGTGTTACAAAAAAGAAGGTGGTGAATGGGAGAATTTATATATAAATACATGAAATCTAGACTCATAGGAAGGTTGGTAGTTTGGAACACAATTGGGTAATAGGGCAAGGAACTATTGAAGATAGTCATCATTAGCATAACAGAAGCTTGATTTCCATTGTAATGTCCAACTTATTCCAAAACAGAGCTACCCAAGGTTTTGGCTTGGGTTTGGGCCCGACCTAGCAATGTGGAAGAAAGAAGTAAGAAGATGCTTATCACACTTCCCTCTTCCCTCTTCCAGCTATGTTCCGTGGAACCTGCACGAGCCAGAGAGAGGCAGATTTGACTTCTCCGGGAACCTGGACCTGGAGTACGTGGTGTTGCTGCCTCTGTGACCTGGCCCAGGGCGGGGGCAGACAGGTGGCTGCTGGGGGTGGATTAGGACCTATAGAGAACCAGAGAGGGACCTGCATCTGGAGCCTTGTTCTCAGGACCCTGTGAGAGGCCCTGTACCCAGGACCCAGATGCTTCCCAGCTGTGACCTCTCACCCCACGGGGCTGGGCCTGCAGCCTCTGGGCCCCACTCTGCAGGGCAGCCCAGAGGGGCCGAAGACCCTGGGTGCTGCCCGACTCCGTAGGAGGGTCCAGCACCTGTGCTAGGACAGGGGCTGCCTCTCTAGGGGAGCAGGGCCATTGGGGTGAGGTTCCCTGTTAAGCCCCGCTGTGTCTTGTCTGATGCCCTTCCTCCTCGGCCCGATGGGGCTGTGTGGATGGTCTGAGGCTGGGAGCAGCTCTGGCCTCAGCCTGGTGTGGGACTCCCTGCTGTGCGGGGTGGGCGGAGCCTTGGCTTCACCCAGGCTGTCTGTCTGGTTGAGAGAGGGGGCGAGGAGAGGAGCTGGACTCCCCCCACCAGCCTCTGCCCTGGGCCATCAAGGCAGGTGCTGACTTGTTTACCTCCCCAGGGCCTTTGTCCTGCTGGCCGCGGAGATCGGGCTGTGGGTGATCCTGCGTCCAGGCCCCTACATCTGCAGCGAGATCGACCTTGGGGGCTTGCCCAGGTACTCGGGGCTCCGAGTCCAGTTGGGGTCATAGTGAAGTATTTTGCTTTACAAAAAGTGAAATTTCAATCTAATAATGGTGACCTTTGTTTACAAAAATAACCTTTATTTATTGAGCCCGTGTTGTGTGTCTTGCACTGCCCCACGCATTTTACCTTCGTTGTCTCATGTGACCCCTTCAGTAATGTGGTGAGGTGTATCACTGTTGTCCCCATTTCACAGATGGGGAACTCAAGGCGTCGGGCCTGGTGCTTTGGGCCTATGGCCAAGAGCGAGTGCGAGGGCAGAAGCAGCCACAGATGTTTGTACTCTTCTTTCCCCACAGAGGAGGGGCTGTGGCCAGCTCTGTTCTTCCCATGCTCTGGGAAGAAAAGAAATGGAAGCTCCAGCACGTGCAAGGGAAGGTTCTGACAGTTCTGATCTTTCTCTTATTTCGTTGAGGAAGGCTGCCGTCTCCACTTACTGAGACCCTCAGCTCCCCTCCCTTCCTCTCACTCTTCTTTGCTCATTTCTTCCTCTGTGTTGCTGGCCCTCAGCCCAGCTACTGAGGTTTAGGCTGAGAATCCAGGAGTCCTCTCCCACTATCCCTGCGTGCCGACAGGCCTGCCCGGCCAGAGTTGTGGCTCTGACCCCAGAGGAGCACTTTTATCCCCAGAGTCAGGTGAAGACTTTGCTTTTCTCCATGATGGGCTCCTTCTCCCATCCAGCTTGGAAGCAGAAAAAGCCTGAGCTTGGGGAAGTGGGCATTTCAGGGAAGCGATTGCTCCCTGTGCAGGAGGAGACCTGGCCGGGCGCCTCGCCAGTGACCTGTGCGGGGGCAGGAGGTGTCATGGGCTTTTAGGCTCATGTCCTGTGCTTGAAGTCTTAGGTCTTAGTGGAAATGTGATCCTGTGCCTAAGGAACAGATGCTGTCCTCAAGTAAAGTGTTTCCAATAAACTCGAAAAGAATGGAGGAGAGTATTCAATAAATGGTAAAAGAAAAAGCTCATTCAGATATGGGTGTGAGAGCCTTGACGGCCCAGTCCCTCGGTCTGCGGGACGGGCTGAAGGCCCTGCTGAGGCTGTGACATGCCTTGGAGGTGGGGACGGGTGTTTTCCTCTGAACCTCAGGAGTCTGTGAGAGCCTGAAAAGCTCGCACAGCATGCATCTTTCCGGAGCCTTGAGTGCCCCAGGACCAAGGGCGTGGGACCTGAGGACAGACGTGAGCTGAGTGGAGGCAGCTCTGGGGAGGGCTGGTCGCCGGCTCCTCCTCCTCCTGCCTTCCTGTCGCAGACACCGAGCCTGCCTCTCTCGCCCCCAGCTGGCTCCTGAGAGACCCCCAGCTGAAACTGAGGACAACCAGCAAGGGCTTCATTGAAGCAGTTGATGAGTACTTTGATCATCTGATTCCCAAAGTGACTCCTCTCCAGGTACAGCCACATTTCCTTTTCCTTCTTGCTCACGAGCGTTTTAGGGAAACGGTTTGTTCTGGCTCGATCACCGAATAGGCCCCCTGCAGTCTCTATGAAAAATGAAGCTGACTTCCTCATAACTGAATTCTCTACCCTCACCTTAAGGACAGAAGCTCTTTCTTGTCCTGTTTTTGTATTTTTTCCCCAGGGCTTCTGGAAAGACTCTCATCCCATAAGACAGGGACTTCATGAATGTGTGTCAAGGTTGTGACATGCACTTGATATTCCCAAAGCTCTGCTTGCTTATTTCAACTCTTAACTTGGCAAAAAAAAAAAAAAAAAAAAAAAAAAAAAAGGCTCAGAAAGTACAACAGAGTTTATGGTCAAATAAAAGTCTCCCCTCCCACCCTCTCCCAAAGCTATTTAGTTGCCTTTTCAGGAGACAACCAATTTTCACCAGATTTTTGTGTATCTTTCCAGAGATTTTCTATACATATAGAAGCATATAATATAAACACACATATGTGTATATATTGTTTTTTGTATAAAAATATACAGTTTCCACAGGGCATTTTTCTTTTGTAATCTGAAAATATATTTTTGAAACCTGCCATTCTTTTTAATGGCTGCATGGTATTCCATAGTATGGATATATCATAATTTATTTAATTAGCACCCTAGTCATGGACATTTGGGTTTTCCAAGTTTATGGAAATAACTTGGAAAGTTATTAAATAACTTGGCTCACATGTCATTTTGTGTCTGTGTGAATGTACTTACTACTCCCTGTATTCCAGTTTGACTTAGTCCCAAGAGCGGGAAGAACACAGATGCCTTGCATTTCCTTCTTCATGGAGTTCCCAGACCTCATGCACTGGATAAAAAATTCCTTCATTTTCATAATGTCAACATATTAAAATGTCACAACCAGGCAGGTCTGTGTCTAAAACAATGAACGTTATACCCTGAAGTCTACAAGACAACAATTGTTTGATCATTGTGATATTCTTTTGTTTAATTTAAAAAATATGAATCTCTCTTCTAAACAAGAGGATGCACACTGTTACCATTTAAGTAAAAATAAATCTTAGTTTAAAAACACATTGCTTAATGTAGCTTGGGATGGGATAAGAACCTGGATTATTTCGTAGTAGACTAAGCTTATTGTTTTAGACTCTTCTGTTTTGGGGAAAATATTACAGGCATACAGAGCCAGCCCTGTATAACTAACCCTGAATTGTGAACTGCGAGTTATTCCTATTAGGATAATTATAAAGAGAAGAATCGGGGATTAGAAAGGAAAGTGAAGGATAGTTTAGGAACAATATTCCTGCAATACAGCTTTAGAAAGATGGGCACTGCGGAGACGAAGAGAACCCTGTCTTTGGGATTAAACTCTGGGTCTGTTAGATGTACTCAAGGTACATCTTTTGTACTAAGGGCTGAAGCCATGTGTTTCTGGTTGCATTTCTGCAATCTAGATGGGACATAGTAGCAGGAGTGAGCCTTAAAACTAGAAACACTTTAAATATTTGGATGGAAGTTCAAGCACAAGTACAAATGTCACTTAGCAGTCATACGTATGCAACAAGCAAAGCAAATGTATAAACATCCCATTGAAATCATGAGGGTGATAAATCCTAGAAAATTTTTAAGATGCAAGGAATTATATGTAAGTGAAATGTATAGGGCTCATTATTGATAAATTATGAGTACTTTAAGGTCTTATTTGATTGTCGTCATTGTTTTAATTATGTAAAAATAAGTTTTAAAGTGCATTTACTGGTTTACTTGGGTCTTTTATTCTTCTAATCCTGTTTATTTAATGAATTCAACTGTGAATTCTCCTACAACACGAGGTTTTTAGAAATGTCACCCTTTAGGTTGGAGAGAAGATACTGTTCAATAGTGAAAACAATTGTTCTCAATTCATTAGTTCAGAATATTTACGTCCATACAGTAAGTCATTATTGAGCACCGGGCACTGTGCGGTTATTACCGAGTATTTCGGGCACTGTGCCATGGCGAAGCTTCCTGTCCTGAGAAGGACAGGCGTGGTGTTCGCCCCATGAAGCCTGCAGTCCAACATGGAGACAAACAGCACTGCAGTAAGATCATGGCGGCTACCATGCAGGAGGTGCAGGAGCCCCCTAGCGGGCGGGGGTCCATAACAAGCTCTTGCTGAAAACGGGAGGTTCAGGGAATGTTTTCCAGAGAAAGTGACTTTTAGGCAGTGACTTGGAGAGTGGGCAGGCGTTAGCTAGGCAGGGGAAATGCTCATGAGTCCCCAGCATGGGTGAAGCAAAGATAGCGAGAGACAGAATGAAGAGTTTGAAGAACTGCGAGAAGTTCAGCGTGCCTGGGCAGAGAGCGTGAGGTGGGAGAGAGGCAGAAGGCGGATCTGCAAATGAAAACCTGCCAGTTACGCTCCTTCTCCTTTGTGCCCACTCGGGAGCCAGCGTCCCTTTGCCCCGACATGAATGCCGCACTCTGAGGCTGGCATTACTCTGTGGGCAGTAGGATCCACGGGATTGCGTTATGTTGGGACAGTAAAGACCAGACCTTTGCTTTCGAGAGCTCGCTCTGCCTTCTGTGTGGAGAGGCTCTAAGAAGAAAGAAACACTCTTGAGTGTGGAAGGACATTGGAAGATTAAATTAAGCTCTGAAAAGTGCTTTAATTTTAGCACAGCTAGGTCAGTGTTGATGGTTTATGTGGTGTGAGGGGCTGGAAGCTGTACTAAGGTCGCTTGAGGGGTGAGTTACAAGTGAGAAAGCAGAGCACGTGAGCACAGATGACCGGTAACTTCTGGAAAGTGTGGCTCCTAGAGAGGAGAGAGCAGGAGCACTTTGGAGCCCTCTCCCCCATGTCCCTCCGATGTGAAGGTCCCAAATACGTTCCCATGACAATGGAAGTCAGTCAGTTTGGAAGGAGAGGTGGAAGGCACCAGCGGAAGAGGGACTGTGCCAAGAGCTGAGCTCCTGAGCAGGTGGTGGAGGGCAATGGGACCGGCACACGAGCCACTTGGTGGCATTACCCTAGCATGGGGGGGATGGGGGGCATCTCTTTGATTCCTCAGGTGTGAAAGTGGATAGGATGGGCCTGGAAGCAGGTGAGTTTGTAGGTTTGAGAGATCAAATTTAAGTAGCTAATTAGTATGAGAAATAAAGGGGAAGCTGTGACAGCCACTTGTCTGCAACGTCCTAGGGAGGTAGGACTCCTGCAGCAGCTAGGTGTCTGAGGGGACTTTGACCCCAGGGCGGGGAGGAGAGAGAGCAGAAGACCGCAAGGAGCCTTGCACCAGAGCACGCCACACCAGCTGTGTGTCTCTAGCAGCAAGCCGGTGACTGCAGGCTTATGGCCCCAGGGGCGTCTCTCTTGTCTGCTCTGCTTGTCTCTCAGTACTGCCGGGGAGGCCCTGTCATCGCAGTGCAGGTGGAGAATGAATACGGTTCGTTTAATAAGGATAGAAACTACATGCCCTATCTTCACAAGGTGAGAAACGCTTGGTTCGTCTCCACATTTACATGTCTCCTTCCTTAATCTCTTTTCCAGCACACGTTTCTGATTCCCTGCTGCGCAGGTGACTGTGCTGGGCACTGTGCATTCTGAGAACATGCAGCTGACCCATGAACAACGTGGGCTTAGGGGTGTCCAGCCCCGGCACAGTCGAAAATCTCAGTATAACTTTTGACTCCCCCAGAACTTAACTACTAATAGCCTGCTGTTGGTTGGAAACCTTACTGGTAACATAAACAGTCAATTAACTCATATTTTGTATGTTATAGTATGTGCTGTGTTCTTACAATAAAGCAAGCTAGAGAGAAGAACACGTTATTAAGAAAATCATAAGGAAGAGAAAATATTTTTACTATTTATTAAGCGGAAGTGGATCATCAGAAAGGTCTTCATCTTCATCATCTTCACATTGAATAGGCCAAGAGGAGGAGGAAGAGGGGGGTGGGGCTTGCTGTCTCCGGGGTAGCAGAGGAGGGAAGCAGGAGAGTTACACTTGATGTAACTTTTATTGAAAAAATCTTCATATGAGCGCAGTTCAAATCCATGCAGAAGATCAAGTTCAAATTCTCTGTGAATTTGCCAGTATTGCCAGGACAATAAAGATGTACTTTAACAACTTTATGATGATACAAACATGGTATTAAAGATTATTCCTTTCTATTTGCTATTTCTATGATCCACAATTCTCATGAAAGCTGGGGCTGGTAACTCTATACTTATAGTAAATAACACTTCAAGAACTTAATGACGATGGCTAGCAGCTTATAGCTTTCTGGCCTGTAGTATTAACATCCTCTCTTCTGCTCCCTTTGCTTCTTCACAGAAGGACGTCTCAGGCCGGGGAATAACTGCAGTCCTACCTGCTGTCCTTTCTGGGCTCAGCCCCTCCCGGTCCCTGACTTCTCACATTCAGAAAGTTGATAAGGGCCCAGTCTCAGTGGGACCCCTCCTCAGGGCGCTAAGCAGGTTGCAGGGGCCGCCTGGTCTGGCCTGACCCTCCCAAATTTGCCCTTGCTGACCTAGCTCTGTTCACAAAGAGGCCTCTGGCTGAATGGCGTGGAGGGGAGAGGTTACCAGCTGGGCAAAGAAGGGGTCAGGAGGGCAGGGCTGGGCTCCACCCACGTGCTGGCTCCTGCCCTGCAGCTGTGGCTTCTGGAGTTGAACCAGGTCTGTGAGTAATTCCCCTCCTTATCTTTACTCGGGGGCTGGCATGACCTCCTCACATCAGTCTTATTCAGTTAGCATTATTTTTTCTTGATTTTAAAATTTGCCACTCAACTCTACCCCCAGGTCCAGATCTGGCTTGATGAACAGAGGAGACACAACGACGGGGTCCCCTGATCCCTGGCCTAGGAAATATAAATTTTCAGACTAGACCTCCTCCCCTGCCCAGAGCCAGTTCCTCTGACAGTGTCTAGGTGGGACCCAAGCTTTGCAAAGTTGATCTCTGCTCTTCCTCAGACCCGCAACCTCAGCCTCTCCCCTCCCAGCACAAAGTGTTTCCCAACTTGTCTTTCTCTCCCTTTCTGTGGTGTACATCCTCCTCAGGGTGTTTCCTGATAAACTCAGCTCTTTTTTCCCTGAAGGCTTTGACCATCAGCTGATTTTAAGGTCATTTCCCTCCAAAGAACACCAGGCTGAGACAGGGACAGTGACTTCTCCCAATCACTGAGCTGCAGATGGTCAGACTCCAAATTCAAGCCCGTCTCCAGCTCACACCCTGCCACCTGAACCCTGCTGTGATTATTTCCCAGTTTCCTTATGCAGCCATCCCTTGGTGTTCATTGGACCTCCGTAGATACCGAAATCTTTAGGTGTTCAAGTCCCTGACTTAAATGGTGTAGCATTTGCATATAACCTACGCACATCCTCCCCTATGCTTAACATTATCTCCAGATTACTTATAATACCTGACATAATGTAAATGTTACGTAAATAGTTGTTATACTGTATTGTTTAAGGAATAATGACAAGAAAAAAAAGTCTGTGCATGTTTAATACAGATGCAACGTCATTTTATTTATTTATTTATTTATTTATTTTTTGAGACAGGATCTCACTCTGTCGCCTGGGCTGGAGTGCAGTGACGTGATCATAGCTCATTATAGCCTTGAACTCCTGGGCTCAAGCGATCCTCCTGCCTCAGCCTCCTGAGCAGCTGGAACTACAGGCTCACACCACCATGCCCAGCTATTTTTAAAATTTTTTGTAGAGATGGGATCTTATTGTGTTGCCAGGCTGTTCTCAAACTCCTGGCCACAAGTGATCCTCCTGCCTTGGCCTCCCAAAGTGCTGGGATTACAGGCATGAGCCACCACACCCAGCCTTAAGATGCAATCTAAAACAAAATATTTTTGACCGGCAGTCGGTTGAATCCATGGTTGCAGAACCTACAGATACATAGGGCCAACTGTATTTCCTTCTTCCCCTGGGAGGCCAGGGAAGTGGGTTCATTCTGTTCAGTTTTTTCAACAGACCCTGCTGCAAAGAGGGATTGTGGAGCTGCTCTTGACCTCCGACAGTGAGACAGATGTGCTGAAAGGCCACATCAAAGGAGGTACAAATTTAGTTATTTCAAAGGAGAATGGAGGCTCTTAGCCAGCTGGTTTAAATCTTGAACAAACTTCAGAGAGAACCGAGTGTACTTCTGACGCCTCTCTTTCCCATGTCCATTGGCATGGATCCCAGAGGTTTGATATTACGGTAGATGAGGACTCAAGGTCAAAGGTCAGAGTTCACTCGCCAGCTCTATCGCTCATCCTTGCTCCTGTTGTCTAAAACAGCAGTAACAGAGTGAGCTCTCCCCAGTACACCTTTCTATCTTTCATAATGTCCTGTGGCTGGGGCCTGTGTTGGTGCTGGGCGTGGCTTCGGATCAGGGCTACCTCCACCAACATGGGGAGCCACATGGGAATCAGAAGATGGCAGAGTCCCATTCCTGGGATCCTACAGCTTCGGGCTCAGTGTAGACCCCTAGCAGACCCTAGGGAATAAAGTAGCAGGACAATTCAGGACAGAATCATAAGATGACAGAAGTGAGGCATATGACCAAGGTGTGAGCAGGCTGATGGGTCCAGAGGAGGTTCTGTCAGGTGATCTTTAGCTGGAGAGCAGCTGCTGCCCCAGCCTGCTGTGCTTTCCTTCATGGTGGCTCTTCCCCACATTATTATGGTACCCTGGAAAGGAGGCTGAGCTGGGGGCTGGGCAACCTGTGTTCACCTCCTAGGTCCGATCAAGTCAGATGGTCTTGGCCTGCTTCACTTCTCTGCACAAACTGTGGTTAATTTTAACTGCCCTTCTCAGTACAAATGATTGTCCTTGCAAGTGTCCAGTGATGTGGTGAAGGCTATGGCAGCACTTTGCTCGTTGCAAAGTGGGATGCACGCAGTATCTTGTCATCCTCACCGTGCAGCACGCCTTCCCTCCCGTGTGCAGGGTGGGCCTTCATCCCCTCCCTGATGACACTTGTCACAGTGCCTCTCCCTTCTCTCTACAGTGTTGGCCACTGTCAATTTGAAAAGACTTCACAAGGATGCTTTCAATCAGCTTTATAAAGTCCAGGTAAGACACCCTAGAGGTGAAGAGTTTTGTCTGTCCTCCTGCCATGACCCCTCTTGTCTGTGCAACTGGTGTTCACTGGAAACAAAAGGTTTGACAAGAAGTCTGCAACTTTTCACCCTGAGACTCCAGCATGTTCCAAAGCCATTTCAAGAGTATGCTGACTTTTGGCATGGGGAATGAGGAGGAACCCTGCTTGTGTCACCCCCGTCCGTGGGTCATATCATGGAGAGGCCCGTGGGAAGGGTGAGGGGTTTATGTGCTCTAAAACCTCACTATGGAATCAGAAGAAGTGACATTCTTTTCCTCTGTGAGGACAGAGCTCAGAAATGAGCTATATGTATTACTTACAGAGAACTCACTCGTGGTTTTGGTGGGGTTAGCCTTTTTCAGCCAGGCTGTGTTGAGTTATGGGAACAAGTGAGTATTACACGTGCATTTACTCAACAAATGTGCATTGAGCAGCGCTCCTTTCCTTTCCTCTCAGTGGGTGACCTCTTGTGACAGTTACAAAGGTGGACAAACCGTAGTCCATGCCTGCAGGAGATACATAGTTCCTTTTCCTACAGAATAGCAGTGTGCTCTTGAAGCCCAAATGCGATCACAGTCTCTGCTTAACACCCTTCCTTTGTGCCCAGGGCCCAGGATGGCATCCAAAGCCCTGACACGGCCTGCTAGGCCTGGTGGGACACCCCCGCTTCCATTCCTGGCCCTGCCCATGCTGCTCCTCCCCTTGGCATGAGGCCTTCCCTGCAGTCTGCATGCTGCAGTGCTCCCACCTGGCCAAAGATGCCCACAGCGCCAGTGCTGTCTCCTCAGTCTTACCTGCCCCCAAGTTGCATATTAAGAACTAATTAATCTTATTCCTTTTCTCATCAATTTCTACACAGTTTCCAACCAGGTAAAAGGAAGGGGCTCTGCCAGAGTGGACCCGTGGCTATCTCTGGTTTTCAATGCCTGTGCTAAGTCATCTTCTTTTTCTTCTTCCTTCTTCTTCTTCTTTTTTTAAGAGATGGGGTCTCCGAATGTTTATAGCAGCACAATTCACAATTGCAAAGATGTGGAAACAACCCAAGTGTTCATCAATACATGAGTGGATTAACAAAATGTGGTATATGTATACCATGGAGTACTACTCAGCTATAAGAAATAATGGGGATATAGGATCTCTTATGTTTTTCTGGATAGAGCGGGAACCCATTCTACTAAGTGAAGTATCCCAAGAATGGAAAAATAAGCACCACATGTACTCACCATCAAATTGGTTTCACTGATCATCACCTAAGATCACATTCAGGAATAACATTAATCGGGTGTTGGGTAGATGTGGGTGGGGGAGGGGATGGGTGTATACATACATAATGAGTGCGATGCGCACCGTCTAGGGGATGGACACGTTTGAAGCTCTGACTCGGGGGGGTAAGGGTAAGGGCAATATATGTAACCTAAACTTTTGTACCCCCACATTATGCTGAAATAATAATAAAAAAATAGAAAAAAATGGAAAGGCAGAAATGAAATTATCATTATGCAGGTGATATGAATGTCTAATAGAAAACCAAAGAAATATATAGACAAATTATTATAGTAATAAAAGCTTATACAAAAAACAAAGAGAGATGGGGTCTCACTATGTTACCCAGGCTGGACCCAAACTCCTGGGCTCAAGTGGTGTTCCCACCTCAGCTTCCTGGGTAGCTGGGACTACAGCTGCACCACCGTGCCCAGCTCTTGTCACTTTCTTTTAACAGTTTCACTGAAATCTAATAATACATTATTAAATTCATCTGATGTAAGTATAGGATTGAATATACTGAGGTCTACCACCATCACTGTGATCCAAACAGTTTCCTCATGTCCGTTTGCAGTTAATGCCCCGCTCCCTGCTCTAGCCCTGGGCAACCACCGATCTGCTTTCTATCTCTATAAATGTACCTTTTCTAGACATTTCATATAAATGGAATCATACAATATCTAGTCTTTTGCATCTGGCTTCTTTCATGTAGCATGGTGTTTTCGAGGTTCATCCATGTTGCAGCATGAATCAGTGCTTCATTCCTTTGGATAGCTCATTGGGTCATGTGTGGCTATCATATATATAAAGTCATAGGCAAATCCAAAGGTCATGCAGCTTTGCTCAGATGTCCTTCTTCTTTAGTATGCTAATATGGCTAATACGGTTTTGGAATGTTGAACCAGTCTTGCATTTCTGGTATGAATCTCACTTAATTGTGATGTGTTATTACTTTATATATTGCTGGATTCAATTTGTTCATATTTTGTTGAGAATTGTTGCTTCTGTCTTCATGAGGGATATTGGTCTAGGTTTTCTTTTCTTGAAATATCTTTGTTTGGTTTTGGAATTAGGATAATGTTGGCTTCATAAAATGAGTTTGGACGTATTCTCTGCTTTTCTATTTTCTGGAAAAGATTGTGTAGGATTATTAGTATTTCTTAATGTTCAGTAAATTTCATCAGTGAAACCATCTAGACCTGAAGTTTTCTTTTTTAAGAAGATTTTAAACTAGAAATTCAATTTCTCTAATAGATATATGACAATTCAGGTTATTTATTTCTTCTTGAGTGAGTTTTGGTAGTGTGTGTCTTTCAAGGATTTATTCTATGCATTCTATTATATTTTATTGAAGTTTTTGAATTCATGGGCACGGAGTTGTCTGTGATAATGCATTGTTATTCACGTAATGTTTTTGTTGTCAATAGTGATGGTTACTCTTCATTCCTGATGTTGGTAATTTTGTGTCTTTTTGTTTTGCTCAGTATGGCTAGAAGTTTGTCAGTTTTATTGATTTTTCATAGAACTAGCTTTTGGCTTCAATTTTTTCTCTATTTTTTTTTTTTTTTTGCTTTATCTTTCACTGACTTCTGCTTTGACCTTTAGCATTTTCTAACTTTTGCTTTCTTTGTATTGCATTTTCTCTTCTTTCTCTAGTTTTTTTTCTGGTGGAAGCTTAGATTACTAAGTTAAGACTTTCTTTTCGCTTTTAATGTAAGCATTTGCTGCCATAGATTTCCCTGTGTGCAATGGTTTTGCTACATCCCACTAATTTTGATATGCTGTATTTTCATTGAGTTCAAAGCATTTAAAAATTTAAAATTTTCCTTGATGATGATTCCATTCATCAGTTAGAAGTGTTGTGTAATTTCTGAATCGTTGGGGATTTTCCAGCTGTCATTCTGTTATTGGTTTCTGTTTAATACTGTTAAGGTCCATGAACATACTTTGTATGATTTCTGTTCTTTTACATTTGTTAAGGTTTGTGTTATGGATCATAATATGGTCATACTTGGTGAATGTTCCATGTGCATTTGAGAAGAATGTGTATTTTGCATTTGTTTATAAATTACCATTTATAAACAATTTGATTGATGGTATTGTTCAGGTAATCTTCATCCTTACTGATTTTCTGCCTACTTGTTCTATCAGTTATTATGAGAGGAATGTTGACATCTGTAAATATAATCATGGATTTGTTTATTTTTCCTTTTAATTCTATTAATTTAGTCTCATGTAATTTGAAGCTCTGTTATGTCAAATAAAATAATCAAAAGGGTGAGAATCTAGTTTAAAGAGCATGCCATCCAGGAAGCACAAACTCCAGAGAATGGAAGCCAGTGTTCTGAAGTGTAGAAGTTTGGGATCGTTTATACAGACAAAGTTTAGGGATGCTTAACAGAATCTCAACATCTTTCTGTACAAGGCTTAAGGCATAGTTACTATACAATGATCTGATGAGTTGAGGTGACCTTTTCCTTTTGAGAAAAAAGGTATATTTAACATTACACACTGAAGAAGTAAAAGTCATGGGGTCTTTTGCACCATCTGGTCTGCATTAGATACAGGACAATAGAGGAGGCAATTAAGCTATAACAAAGATCAGTGATTGGAAGTGGGGGGAGTCTGGTCTCTGGAAGCCAAAGTTGTAAACATGCTACATGACTCAGTCTCCGGGGCTTAACCTCCCCTTTGGCATAATCAATTTAGAGGGTCCTGAAATTTTATTTTCTTTTACAGTTTTTATGTACATATGCATTTAGGATTGTTATAGTTTGTTGGAAAATTGACCACTTTATAATTATGTAATGTCTCTCTTTCTTGTTCTGAATTCTACTTTGTCTGATATAAATATAGCAACTCCAGCTTTCCTTTAATTAGTATTTGCATGGTATATCTTTCTTTATTCTCTTACTTTTTATCTACCTTAAAGTCTTTGATTTAAAGTGGGTTTCTTGTAGACAGCATATATTTATATATTGCTTTTTTAAAAAATTCAATTTGATAGTTTTTATGTTTTAATTAATGTGGTTAGATCATTTATATTTAAAATGATTATTGATATGGTTTGATTAAAATCTACCTTCTTGCTAATTTTTTTCTATTTTTTTAATTCTTGGTTCCTTTTTTGTTCTTTTTTCTCCCATTTTCTTGAGCTAATTGAGCATTTTTAATGACTCTATTTTATCCTCTCTGTTGACTACTTATATCACATTTAAAAATTGCAGCTATTGCCCTAGAATTTAAAATATGCATTTTAAATTAATCTGAAACCACCTTCAAATACTAAAGTGCTTCCCATGTAGTATTAAGATCATACAACAGTATCTTCCTAATTCCTCACTTTAAATATGTCTCTCCATTGTCTTTTTTGCTTCCACAGTATCTGATGAGAAGTCTGTGTTGATTCTTATCTTTGTGGTTTTTGTATTTTTTTCCTCTGGCTGCCTTTAGAATTTTCTCTTGGTATTTAGCTTTCAAAAGTTTGATTGTAGTATGCTTAGATGTAGTTCATTTCTTAAAATGTATTCTGCTTGATGTTCACTGAGATTCTTAGATCTGTGGGTTGGTTTCACTGGTGAAATTTACCAAACATTAAGAAATACTGACAATTCTGCACAATCTCTTCCAGAAAACAGAAAGGAAGAGAATACTTCCAAACTTATTTTATGTGGCCAACATTATCCTAATTCCAAAATCAAACAAAGACATTTCGAGAAAAGAAAACCAAGGACCAATATCTTTCATGAACATGGAAGCAAAAATTTTTAACAAAATATGAACAAATTGATATATAAAATGATAATACATCACAATTAAGTGAGATGAAAGAATGGGTCATTAATTTTGGAGAATTCTCAGCTATCACTTTTTCAAATGTTTTCTCTGTGTGCTCTCTCCTTCTGCAATTCCAATTATATGTACAGTAGACCATTTAATGTGGTCTCACAACTCTTGGATATTATTTTCTTCCCCATTCTTTTTACACTTTGTTTTTCAGTTTGGTTAATTTCTACTGACTTATTTTTAAGTTGACCAACTCAATTCCTCACCCCTGTTGAGTTACTGATGAGCCCATTGAAGGAATTCTTCATTTCTGTTACTGTGCTTTTCATTTCTAGTAATTCCATTTGATTATTTCTCATAGTTTTCATCTCCCAGCTAAAATTGCCCATCTGATATTGCATGTTGTCTACCTTTTCCATTATAGCCTTAAATATATTAATCACAATTATTTTAAATTCCTGTCTGATAGTTACAACATCTGTGTCATATCTGAGTCTGTTTCTGAAGATTACTTTATGTTTTCCAAGTGTGATTTTTTTCTTGCCTCTTTGTATGGCTCATCTGAATATCTTTTTTTTTTTTTTTTTTTTTTTTTTTTTTTACTAAAAACTGATCATCTTGTATAGGACACAGATACTGTCTTGGAGATCAGCCTTCCTTTCCTTCTGCGAGGCCTTTGATGTGGGATTTTGTGTTTGCCTAGTCAGGAGTTGGGTGGGATTTGAGGTTTGTTGTTACTGTGTTATCCTCCGTGCATCACAGACTTTACATTTCTCTAGTGATACCTTGTTTCTGGGTAGGTGCTGGTTTGGCACCTCTATGTCTGTACTCCCCTCTGGGTCTTGCCTTTGCAATGTGCCCCATAGAGGATCTGTCTCTTCCAGCTCTCTCAGACATACTCTGTGTTACTTTTACTCCCCTTGGTTAGCCTGATGGTGAGGGAGGAAGGCGTTCCTCCTGGTGTGCAGATGAAAGCTCATTCTCAGGCAGGTGCTGTCGCTGCGTCTGAGGAGAGTGGCCTTTGCAGGAGCTCCTGTTCCTCTTCTAGCAGCAATTCTAATGCTGGCCTGTGCTCTTGCCCTCCTCCCAAGGGTAGTGTGCCTTTTCCCCTGCTCCCTTTCCCCAGATGCAGTGGGATCCTACCAGTGCCCTAAGGACACAGATTTTGTGCTCTTCTCTGCAGATTATGGCTTTTGTTCCTTAGGGGAGACGAGGCTGCGAGAAGATTTGGCAGTGGCCACTGCTCCCTCTCCTCAGTGAGTACCAGGAAGGAAGCGGCGTTACTTTGCTAGGGCTGCCTTGACAGAAGACCACAGGCCGTTGCTTAAACAGCACAAATATTTTTTTCTCACAATTCTGAGGCGAGACATCTGAGGTCAAGGAGCAGGTAGGGTTGGTTAGATATTAGATGGCTGTCTGCTCCTCCTGGTGCCCTCACGTGCTCTTTCCTCTGTGTGTGTCTGTGTCCAACATAGTTTCTTGTCTTCACTGAGATGGCTGGTTGGAAATTATAAGTCTTCTATTATATCTTTAAATATGTTTAAAACATGTTTTTATTTTCTTTGCGGACACGAGTTATGAGTAATGTAAAATGTCTTCTGTCTTCCTTTCACAGCTTTCTTGTCCATTTCTCTCTAATCCTTTCTTCTTTATGTTCATTTTTATTTGTGTTCACTTTTCATTACCTTTCTTTTCTATTTCTCACATTGTTTATTTTCCTTTTAGCTGCTTCTAGTCTTGACTTAATATTTTCTATTTTATCTGCCTTCTTGGAAAAAACTCTGCCAGGTTGTAAAGACACAGAGAAAGTGAACAATATATTTGACAGACAGTATGACTCAGTGCTGATAGCTGGACTCAGGTCTGGATTTCAGCTGTGATCTGTCCTTACCAGCAGTGTCATGTCGTAAGGAATTGCGGTCAGGTCCTTGTGTGTCCAAAACAAGTTCTTTCAACACCGGCCTTGGCTAAGACAAGATTGCACCTGCTGGTGTTGCTTTCCAAGTGTAGCAGGGAGGCGCACAAAGCTACTAGTCTGGAGACCTCAGGTGTTCAGGAGTGGAGAAGCCAGAGCCATGGATGATAGCGAAGGTGTAGTGGGCCGGGGGAGGTGTATAGAATTTTGGATAAAAAGCATGAGTTTTCCAAGTTCTCATATGTTGTATTTAATTTTTCTGATTTTTCTTTGTTGTTTTTTGTCAGACTTAGTATTTGATTTGGTTTGTTTCTAGAGGGATAAGCCACTTCTGATCATGGAATACTGGGTCGGCTGGTTCGACAAGTGGGGAGATACACACAATGTTAAAGATGCGAATGGTAAGCGTTCTGCAGTGAGTCGTGGATCATTCTCACAGTTCTCTGCTAATTAATTCGCTCATTCAGGCCCAAATATTCATCCGCTCAACCCCTGTTAGGTACAAGTACTCAGCAGGCCCTGAGGACATGCTGAGGAATAAAAATTACATGGTACCACCTGCCCCCGACAAGCTTATAATTTAGTAGAGTCGACAGATCATTGAAAAACAAAATAATCAATATATAGTTCCACATTTGGCAGGCACTTTGAAGCAAGCAAACAAGATGCAATGATAGGAAAGACAGGGGGCAGACCTGCCCAGGAAAGGTAAGGTGGCACAGAAGGTTCTCTGAAAAGATGACTTCTTTGAAGAAGGTGGTGCTAAAAGTCTTAATCATATCTGGAAAACGCATAGTCCCTTTCCACGGAGTTGTCAACTACATGGGAATCACGGTCAGGAGACAACAGGCAGGCGGCTGAGAGCAGGGATACTGGAGCCGAAGAGGTCAGGGTTTTTCTCTCCGCTCTGCAGCACTAGGCGTGTGACCAGAGACCGGCTGCTGTCACTGCTGAGTCTCAGTGTCCTCATCCAAGGGAGGGGCTGATCCTGAAACCTACCCCTTAGAGTGGTTTAGAGGATTAAATGCAGCTGCTTAGAACAATGCCTGGCAGTTGTAGTTTACTTAATAAAACTGTGTTGCTACTAGATATATTTTGCTGTAGCTATTATGAAAACAAGCTCACTTGTATATGAAGGAAAACCATTGAAAAATACGTGGTGACTGAAAAAATAGAAAAAAAAAAAAAAACCCAAAAGAAAACACTACTATCACCATGAATATCACCACCACCAAAATACCACTACACCACCAGCAGCAGCAATACAAACTACAATAACATCACCACCAAAACCAATAACACCGCAAAATAACACCACCAATAACTACATAACACTACCGCCAACTACAGTAACACCACCACCAACACCAATAACAGCACCACCACAAAATAACATCACCAACAACACCAATAACAATAACACCACCAGCAACTACAATAACACCACCACCACCACCAATAACAATAACACCACAAAATAACATCACCACCAACTACAATAACACCACCACCAACACCAATAACAATAACACCACCACCAACTACAATAATACTACCACCACCACCACCGTCACCACCAAACAACAGTTTTCTGATCTCTTGTATGTCAGGCACTATGCCATATTTCTTACATATATTATCTCATCAATGAATTTTCTCATCAGTCCCATGATGTAGTAGGAATTGATACCTTCACTTAACAGGTAAGGAAACAGGCTCTGAGAAAGACAATAGGCTGCCCAAGTTTGTACAGAGTAAAGAGCATGGCCAGAATCGAATCCCATGTCTAACTGACTTTGAACCTTCTTGCTTCTTATTGTGGCCTTTGGAAAGATGATTGTGTGTGTTAAAACAAGGTGGCCAAAAGAAAGCTTCTGTGGCTAAAGATTGAAAACAGCCATTTGACTATTGCAGTGGTTCTAAGCCAGTGTCCCCAGAGGCATTACACTAAAAGGTAGTAATGAGGGTAGACTAATTATTTTCACAATTCCAGAAACTTTAATGAAAATTAGATGTTTAAGTGACATAAGAGTTCTTAGGGTTTAAGCAAAATGATATATAACAAAATCAATGTTTTTCCTCATTAATGTTATAATGAAACATAGAAGGAACATTGTTATACAAGGACCTGCTATATGTCGTTTTGCTTAGAGTCAGTTTCCAAGAACCTGTGGCTGATGCTACATGAGGACTCACTATAATTGACTGTGGGCTGGGGATCTGGAAGTAAGATTGCACCAGAAACTTCTGCCTCTCCCTAATTTCTAACTTTCTCTATGTTCTCTTCTTCCCCTTCTACAGATGTTGAACACACTGTGTCTGAATTCATCAAATATGAGATCTCCTTCAACGTTTATATGTTCCATGGTGGAACCAACTTCGGGTTCATGAACGGGGCCTCATATGTCAGGAGGCACATTGGTGTTGTCACTAGCTATGGCAAGTGTCTGCTGGTGTGGCTGCTGGGGATTCATAGGGGAGGGTCCGGACGCATGTCCTGGCATTGTCCTGGCCTCTGCTGAGCACTGACGACTTCTGGATTTATTTTCCTTTCTTCTGTGATGTTCATACTGCCCCAGCAGGCGTTCATGGCAACAGACGGCTTCCCAGGCCTTAGAGCTCCACGTCACGCTCTCGTCCACTGACCCCCTTGATTGAACCTTCTCAGAGGGATAGGAAACACATGGTGGTTGCTGTCAGGCATGGTCAGGCAGGGCCAGGCAATCCAGACAGAGGAGAGAAAGAGGATCCACTAGAAAGGGAATGGAGGGAGGAGCCCAGTGCCCCCAGGAAGGGCTGTGGGGAATGTTCCTAGATGGGCCTGACACGTGCACACCCCAGCCCAGGATGGAATGGAGGTAGGGACATGTGTCTCCTTCCGTCTCACTCTCAGTGGCCCTGGCCCACCTTGTGCCAGCGGTGCTGAAACAGGGCTGCTTTGGGGGACCGGGTGGCCCCTGACAGGCTGGTGTCTTGCAGACTATGACGCTGTGCTGACAGAGGCCGGGGATTACACAGAAAAGTACTTCAAGCTTCGAAAACTTCTTGGAAGTGTCTCAGGTACTCAGCAAGCATGTAAAGAGAGGGCTAGCCCTCCTCATGGGGCATCTGTGTGCTGTGAAGAGTGAGGAAGGCAAAGATGTCCCCTATGGCAGCAGCTTAATGAAGCTCTTGAGGACAATAGTTCAAATCCTGGTTTCCCACTTCAAATCTGTGTGGTTTTCTTTTTTTAAGTGTCTCTAAACCCTTTAAGCTTCAGCTTCTTCCCTGAAACATGAAGGTAAGGATCCTGGTCTCCTGTGATGATTGTGAAGACTAAGGAAATTGCTATCTGTAAAGCTCTTAGTATCATGTATGGCATAGTAACCCCAAACAGAAAAGCAAAAATGATCCTGTTTAATTGTATTTATTTAAATGAAGTTAGTTAAGCATCTACTAAGGGCTAGAAACTAGTGAGCACTGGCATTGCCTAAAGGTATATGGCAAAATCCTTGCTCCCTAAGAGCTCTGAACTACAAGGCCATCAACCCTCAGAGGGCTCTGTGTCTATTGGGTGTGTGTGGCTACAAAAGCGTTCTAACTTAGTTATTGCATGTTTACCATCACCCTTGGAGAAGCACACCCATGTCCCAAAGTAGGACCCATTTCTCTTGTTGGCTCTGGGATGCAAGAGATAGGGATGGGGACGGGGAGGCTGAGGGAAGGCAGTGGTCATTTCAGGCACTTCTCACCCTGTGACCCATTTTCATTGCAGTAATTCCCCTGCCCAGCTTACCAAAACTTACTCCCAAGGCTGTGTATCCTCCTGTGACAATGACGCTCTACTTGCCACTGTGGGATGTCCTGCAGTACTTAAATGAGGTGAGTACTGCTTGAGAAGAGGAATAGGAGTGGCCACTGGAGAGATGGAACAGAGATTCCTTCAAGGAACTTTTCATTGGGAAGTGTGATAATTAATCCTCTGCATTTTGTCCAAATTTAGAACCACGAGCTCTTTCCAGGTGGACTGTGAGGGGATTTGAACTTGAAGAATCAGTGTGTGTAGGGAAGGGTAGTGGGATATTAGAGGATCCTGTTCCCAGCTCAGATGGAGCCATCTGGTGAAAGCTGTTTGGAACTGCATGAGCCACATGGGACCCACATGGGACCCACATGGGACCCACATGGGAAAGCTGCCGGGCTAGGAACCCATGAGACTGAGCGCCTCTCTTCCCTTCACCATCAACTAGGACATGTCACTGAACCCCTGTGGGTCCCTGCTCCCCCTTTAAAATGAGACTACCTGTCCTATTTTGAAGGAAATGTGAAAGTTGTTTGAAACTGGTACTCTTGATATTGGTTTCACTTCTGCTATCACTATTTTAAATAAAAAATAGTGACTGGCCCATTGTAGATGCTAAAAATGTTTGTTTAGTGCATGATTCACCACTCAACTTCAGCTATTTTAGAACACACTTCACTCACTCTGATAATTAATTCTTAATGATTATAGCCATTGCTCCCTCCTCACCATGCCCCACCATCCCCTGAGTTGCCTGGCGGTGGACATCTGAACCACGAGAGCATCCTCACATAGCATCTGTTTTATTATGTCCCATTCAAAGAACTGGGGGGACCATTAGGCAGGACCACACAAAGTGACCAGGATCTTAGGAAGAAGGATCCTGACTTCTCACCACTTTGGCTTCTGTTCCCACCATGTCTTCCTCATAGCCAGTCAAGTTGAATCAGCCAGTCAACATGGAGAATCTTCCTATAAACAATGGAAGTGGCCAGTCCTATGGGTTCATCCTCTACGAGACCCCCATCTGCTCCGGAGGTCACCTCCATGCTCTTGTTCATGACACAGCACAGGTAGGTTCAGCAGGCTCTCCGGGATGACATGCAAAACGTTTAGCCTAACTCTGCTGTTGGGGAAGGCAGTTCGTCACCAGCCCATGTTCCTATTTGACAGTATTCTGAAGCACCTACTACGTGGGAGGCATTGGGAATGATAAGTCAAGTCAAATAGACGCTCTTTCTGCTTTATCCCAACCTAAACTCTGCTGGGCCCCCCTAGCCAGCTTCTAGCCATCTGTGAGCACCATGGCTAGTCCCTGCCTTCATACTGACCTCCTCTGCCCCAGCCACAGCCTCTCGTCTCCCTTTCTTAAGGCGGGCCCAGCAGTCTGATGCCTGCTTTTCTTTTGCAGGTATTTTTGAGTGAGACAATTGTAGGAATTTTGAATGAAGATATTCGGGCTCTGCAAATTCCTCAATTCAGGGTATGTAATTCAAGAGTCCAGGTGATGCCCTGAACCTCTCACTCAAATGCAAACACAGCCCGTCCTGAGACAGACCACCTCCTTTCTCCACCACAGCCCTCTGCTTCTGCTTCTTGCTTAGGGGCACACCAGGGAGAGTGCAGGGCTGCAGGCGTGACTGCGTCTCCCAGGCCCTGGTGCGCGGGGAGCCACAGCCCATGCACGCTCTAGTGGGAGTGCAATTCCCAGCTAAGCCCTGAGTCAGTTGTCGGCCCCTGTTTGGGTCTCTGATTAAAGACACAACTGAGTTTCTCTGCCTTTCCTGATGGGATCAGCAGAGGAGAAGGGGAAGACTGAGTGTGGACTAGGAACGCAAAGGGGTCCTTGTGAGACAGGGAGGCCTGCTGGGCTCGGGAGCCTCCTTTTCTCCCATTTGCTCATCTTTCCATCTGGGACTCAGAGAAAACATGGGTTCTAGAGCAAGAGCCCCTCATGGTCATGTAGTCTCTGTGAACTGGTCTGTCCCGAGCAGGGCTGTCAACTTCTGAGGATCCTGGTGGAGAATCAAGGACGAGTCAATTTTTCCTGGAAAATACAAAATGAGCAGAAAGGTGGGCTCTCGGGCCTGAGAAGTGGGCTGTAACTCCTCTTCAGTGACTTGGGACCTAAGACTGTGGCTGTGTGGGGGTTGGGAGGAAAAATGGGCCCCTCAGCAGTGGGAGTACCTGGGTTCTAGGACCAAAGATGCAAATGTCTTCCCCGTCCATATCCTGCCTTCTCTGGTTCTCCAGGGCAGGAAAGCAGAACAGCTGTGTTGGGTGCTGGGTTTTCCTGGAGCAGGGCCCAGACTCCTTTTGGGGATTTCAGGGAAGTTCCAATGCTAAGAGGGGAACATTCTTGGTAGTATGGAAACACAGTAAGAAACCTTCAGCCATGGCAGCTCAGAAGAATGTGTGCCCTCCTGGCTGAGCCCTTGCTGCAGGCACACACGTGTCTGCCCTTTGCCCCGGACGCTGGAGAACATCCCGCCCTTGTTCAGATTCTCTTTCCTGCCTCCCATCTGCAGGATTAACTGGGTCTGTTACCATCAATAACACTCCCTTGGAAAACTTCACTGTCTATTCTCTGGAGATGAAAATGAGCTTCTTCGAGAGGTACGCTCTCACCTGCCCCCACGGACACTCTGAGCGTCAGGGAACTCTGAGATTTGAAACCCTTCACTTTGCAGATAAACAGCCCAAGATTCAGAGAACTGCAATGATTTACTCAAGGTTATCAGGTGCTTTGGAGTCAGGACTAGAGCCCCTAGAACAAGTCTGCTGATTTCAATGTAATGTTAACACTCCCAGTCTAATATAATACAATTGCCTGAAACAAACAGAGTCCTAGTCCTGGCTAGGGAAACCGGGCGTGGACACTGGGACTAGAGTTGGGAGGGGTTTTCCTTTCCCTCATGACTTGGCCCTTCTTCCAGGCTCCGCTCTGCCACCTGGAGGCCTGTCCCAGGTAGCTATCTGGGCCCTGCCTTCTACTGCGGTACCTTGAGGGCCGGCTCTTCTCCCAAGGACACCTTCCTGAGGCTGCTGGTAAGTGAGGTGCCCTCTGCGCTCTCCTGTTCCAAACACCTATTTTATTTTTAAAGAGTCTGGAAGCAAAGCCATAGTGTTCCTGGCAGGAATACTTCCCTTTCTTCCTTTCCTCTTCTTCCTCACCTCCAACCAAGACCTCCAACGTTTCTCAGTCTTCCTAACTTATTATTGTCTAGAAAACAACACATCAAAACACAATCGAAAAATTCAAACAATCACAAGATGTAGAGAGCAGAAGGTACAAGTTCTCCTTCAGATCCACCCCATTCCAATTCCTCTGCTTCTCAGGGCTAACCTCTGCCAACAGTTTGTGTGCGTTCATAATATAACTTTACCTAAATGCACACAGTCAGTCTTTTTTTACACTAATGGGATTATACGATAAATTATATCCTGCAACTTGCTTTTCTTTTGGGGGGGGTGGCAGGTTAGTTTTCACCTAGACTATTTTTATGCATAAACACACAAAAATGACATAAATGCACAAAATATGAATGTACAAATCAACAAATTATCACTAAGTGAACTAGTGAATAATCATCTAATTATCATTGAGATTAAAAAGTATTGTTGAGGGGATGGGGGTGGGGGGAGGGGATGGGTGCATACCTACGTGATGAGTGCAATGTGCACTGTCTAGGGAATGGACATGCTTGAAGCTCAGAGTCGGGGGATCGGGGGGCATGGGCAATATATATAACCTGAACTTTTGTACCCCCATAATGAACTGAAATAAAAAAAAAAAGTGCTCCTAAACAGGAACCCAGGAGAACCTCAGTGATGTTTGCTTGCACTTGGTTTCTTAAGGTGGCTATGTCAATTTTATCACGCTGTGGTTTCATCTCCAGTTATGTAAGAACAAACTCATTGCACATCTTTATATATACATCCTTTTTACCTAGCCAAAAGCATTGTAGTTTCATAAATATAGTTAATTCCTTATCAGCCTTGTCAGTGCTAAGCAGTAGGTTGGAGTAAGGTAATAAATCTCTTTGAATAAATTGGTTATTGTAGATGAACAGCATGATACATGAGGAAATATTGACTATTCATGTTTTTCTTGCAGAATGAGATTTGTATCAAAATAAAGAACTTCTGTACCAAAAAAAAAAAAAAAAAAAAAAGTATTGTTAGCACCCTTCCCAAATACTGACTCCCTTCTCCCCAAAGATAGCTGCTATCTTGACTTCTAACACTTTAGGCCAGTGTTTCCTATTTTCACTTTATATAATTGAGTCATATGGCATGTGTTCTTTTTTAATATGGCTTCTCTAATTCAACGTTGTTTGTGAGATTCAGCCATTTGTTGATGTTACAGTGATTTGTTCATTTCACTGTTGTATATATGTATTCACCTTTAATAAATATTCCATAAGTTATTTAATGATGGGCATTTGGATTACTTCCAGTGTTTGTCTATGATAAATAATTAAGTGAAGGTTTCTTTTGTGTTTATGTTCATGGCTGAGATATCTTTGTCAGGTTTTGGTACCAAGGTTTAGGACCTTCACAAATGACTTGGGAAATGAAGTTTGTGCAAAACTAGTGTTTCTTAAACATTTGATCAGTTTCATTAGT
Source organism: Eulemur rufifrons (assembly GCF_041146395.1). Taxonomy (NCBI): domain Eukaryota; kingdom Metazoa; phylum Chordata; class Mammalia; order Primates; family Lemuridae; genus Eulemur; species Eulemur rufifrons. The sequence goes on along the minus strand of NC_090988.1, from coordinate 5,737,153 downwards.
GAAGGCTTCTAGAGTTGGCATTTTCTTTGTGGGAAAGTTTATAAGTGTGGATTCAATTCTTTCAAGATTAAAGTATTATTCAGATTTTGTGGTTCTTTTAAAGTTTGTTTTGGTAAAATATATTTTCTAGGAATATTTCCATTTCATATAAATTTTCAAATAGCTTTAAATTTTCTGTTTTTGATGTCTAGATCATCTACAGTGGCATTTTCTTTTTCATTTCTGTTATAGGTTATTGGTGTATTCTCTTTTTTTTCCTTGATAAATCTCACCAGAACATTATCGATTTTATTAATCTTTCAAAAGCAGTGCTTGGCTGTGACTCTTACTATATTATGTATCTCTTTTCTGTTGTTTAAATTTCTGTCATTATCTTTATTATTTTGTGTATTTTTTAGTTTATGAGTAATTTGTTTAATTTTTTTTTTTTTTGGGTGTCAAAATCCGGGAATGAACCTGCTTGATTTTTAATAATTTCTTGAGATAGATACTTAGATAATTGATTTTCAGTCTTTATTCTTTTTTAATATATGAATTTTGGCCATTAATTATCATTTAAGCATGGATTTGGTTGAATTCTGTAACTTGTTACAAGATTTTTTATTGAGGTGAAATTCACATAACATTAACACTTTTAAAGTGAACAATTCAGTGGCACTTAGTACATTTACAGTGTTGTGTAACCACTACCTCTAGCTCCAAAACATTTTCATCACCCCAAAAGGAAAGGCTATACCCATTAAGCAGTCACTTCCCCATTTTCCCCTCCTCGCACCACCTGGCAACACCAATCTTCTCATTACCTTTATATTTGCCTATTTGGATATGAGCCTTATGCTTTTTATTTTATTTTTTACATAGAATAAGAATAAATTTAATACGTTTCATTTTTATAATTTAGGAATTGGATTCTTCCAAGCAAGAATTCAGCATGTACATTATCATAAGCCATGTTTTGTATCAGTGCATTAGTAATTTTGATACTATATTTTATATTATACAGGTAGTGTTTCATATGGAAGTATAGAAAAAAGTTATAGTAAGAAAAATGATGTTTACATAGAAAGAGACGAATCATTTTAGGGTGTTGTTAATTGGATAGTTGTTGCCTTTGGGTTACCATGTTAGCCTAAAAGTTTTATCATAGGTACAAATTCTATTTAAAAAAATATTTAATAAGAAACAGCGGATACTAAAGGTAAGCACTTCACACATAGGTGTGTGTGACTATAGTTAGCAAGTTGACTTCAGTATTGGCATTTTAGAACATCTGATTTGGTAAGGAACTGTCAGGCAAATTAAACCCAACCAAGAAGGAGAAGGTCTGTAAAGTATCCTGCAGATTATGGCCAATCTTCTTAAGACTGCTGGAATTACAGAACACCTACTCTTGCTCTTTTACTTCTGAACTTTAAGTTTGAACTTCACTTTCCCTTCATATGGCTGTGGGGATTGTCGAAGATCATATGCTCCACAAGGATTTGCACATGATGACAACTGCCATGTTCTTGGGGACATTGAGGAGCTTCCCTGGGACCAGAAGGTTTCTGCGGTGGGGCTGTGCTTCTTTCCTGTAGTAAGGGAAGTGGTGTAGACTGAAGGTGCCATTTGGCAGTAGTACTCAGCCTGCAGGGGCTGGATGTCCTGGTGCTGTTGTACAGAAAGGTGCAGTCTACTCTGGGGCCTGTGCTCTTGTTGGGGAGAAACTTGATGATTTTTTACCAATGAGTTTATACTTTTGTATGCTTCTCTGGTGCTGCTTAAAGTCCTTTCTTTTCAAGTTGAAGGACTCCCTTTAGCATTTTTTGTATGTCAGGTCTAAGGTGATGAACTGTCTCAGTTTTCACTTGTCTAGAAAAGTATTTATGTCTCCTTCATTTTCAAAAAAATTTCAAAGTATTATGGGGGTATAAATGTTTTTGGTTACATGGATTGTTTTTGTAAGAATGCTCAAGTCAGAGTTAAAATTGTGCCCGTCACCTAGATAGTGTTCATTGTATCTATTAGGTAGGTTTTCAACCCTCCCGTCTGCCCCTCTCCCCCTGCTTGATTTCCTTTGAGATTTACTACCCTATGTGCACATGTGTGCTCATCAGATAGTTCCAGTTTAATAGTGAGTACATGTGGTGTTTTTTTCCCCATTCTTTAGATACTTCACTTAGGATAATGGTCTTTATTTTTGAAGGACAGTTTTGCTGGGCATGGTATTCTTGGTTGACAGTTTTTTTTTGTTTGTTTTGTTTTTTTTCTTTTAGCATTTTGACCATATCATCCCACTCCCTTCTGGTCTGCAAAGTTTCTGCTGAAAATTCTTCTGATAGTCTTATACCCCACAAATATTTTTGTATTTTATTTTCATCATCAATGAATTCAAATATTTTCTAACTTTCCTTGTGGTTTCTTTTTTGACCTGTGGATTTCTTAGAAGTATTTTTCTTAATTTCCCAGTATTTGAATATTTTATGGTTATCTTTGTGCTATCAATTTCTTGTTTAATTACACTGTAGTCTGAGAACTGTAAAATATGTGAGGACTTGTTTAGTTCAACATGAGATCAAACTTGTAAATATTCTGATGTGCACATGAAAGAATATGTGTATACTATTACATGTTAGATCAATATTCTATATATGTCAATTAGTTCAATTTTGTTGATTATCTTGTTTCAAATATTTTATATCTTTATTGATTTTTGTTTGCTTTGTCGATCAGTTAGTAAAAGGTTATATGGAAAATTCCCACTACAGTTGTGAATTTGTTTATTTTTCCTTATTCTGTCAATTTTGCTTATATACTTTGCATTTGTATTTTTAGCTTCCCTGTATATGACATATACATTCATGGTAAATTAAGGATTTTATTATCATGAAATGTTCCTTTTTATCTCTAATAATGCTTCTTACCTTAAAGTCTCATTTTACTGACATTAACAGAGCTATAACAACTTTCTTTTGGTTAGAGTTTACATGTTTCATCTTTTTCCACTGTTATTCTTTTATTTTTTTCAATGCCTTTATGTCTTTGATGATTCTCTTATACATAGCATACAACTGCTTTATTTAAAATCCAATTCAGCAATCTTTGTCTTTTAATTTAGAGCATTTCAGAGATGCCAATTTTATGTTTTACATTTTGCTTTAACCCTGAATAAGCAGAGGCCTCTAGTGGACAAACTGCCTGGTTGCATCCTTGTTTCTCCATTTTCTTTCCCTAGCTCTTGGTCCTGTAATTCTTCATTATATTGCAAGCAGATTTTTAAAAACTGAGTATCTTTGATAGCTCTTGTCAGTAGTAGTGTTCATCTCTATTACCTTGTATTTATTTCTGGAAGTAGAAGACCTGACTTTTAAAAAAATGTAACATTATATATCACAGGACAGGAACAACAGTAGTATTACTATTAAAGGGTTGGTTCCATTCATGTTTTTTTCTTTCATTCCTAGATGGCAGGATAGAAGTTCTAGAATATATCCCATTCTAAACTCATTTCCATGTTGAGTGCCATAATCATGTCAGTCTTGCTCTCACTCCCCAAGTGCCTTAGATTTTACCTTGCCAGTGTTCCTATGTCTTAAGTCACCATCCCTTCCAGAACTGGAATTATGGATTTGTGTTTATCAATGGACGAAACCTTGGGCGATATTGGAATATTGGGCCTCAGGAATCACTTTACCTTCCTGGCACCTGGCTTCATCCAGAAGACAATGAGGTGCGTAATCCCAACTTCTACCTTGAAATCTCATAAAATTTCAAAGATCGAAATGCAAATTGCAGCACCTTTCCCCTCCTGTACTGAATAGGCTTCACCTTCTTACTTTTA